>NC_081354.1:78589721-81325971 GCF_030684315.1 Stegostoma tigrinum
ATTCGTACACCCATCCAGACACCTGTTAAATGTTGTATTTGTACCAGCCTCCACCACTTCCCCTGGCAGCTCATTCCATCCACCCATTACCCTCTGTGAGAAAAAGTTGCCCCTTTGGTCTCTTTTATATCTTTCCCCCTCACCTGTAACCTATGCCTTCTAGTTTTGGATTCCCCTACCACAGGAATAAGATCTTGGCTTTTTACCCTATCTGTGTCTCTCATGATTTTACAAACTTCTATAAGGTCACCCTTCAGCCTCCAATGTTCAAGAGAAAACAGCCCCAGCCTATCCAGCCTCTCCCTACACCCCAAACCCTCCAACCCTGGCAACATCCTTGTAAATCATTTCTGTACTTCTCAAGTTTCACTACATCTTTCCTATTGCTGGGAGACCTGAACTGAACACAATATTCCAAAAGTGGTCTAACCAATGTCCTGTACAAGTGCAACATTACCTCCCAATCTCTATACTCAATGCACTGACCGATAAAGGCAAATATATCAAACCACTTCTTCACTATCCTGTCTACCTGTGATTCCACTCCAAGGAATTATGAGCTTGCAGCTCAAGGCCTCTTTGCCCGGCAACACCCTGCCATTAAGTGTACGAGACCTGCCCTGATTTGCCTTTCCAAAAGGCAACATTGTACATCTATCTAAATTAAACCCCATCTGCCACTCCTCAGCCCATTGACCCATCTGATCAACATTTTGCTTTACTCTGAGATAAACTTCTTCAATGTTCACAACACCAATTTTGTGAGACATGATGCTAATTTTGTGAGACATAAATTCCCATGCTCAAAGAATGCTGACTATTCCCAATCAGTTCCTGACTCTTTGAAATCCTCTCCATCAGAATCCCTTCCAGCAACTTACTCACTACTGGCATCAAACTCACGGTCCATAGTTCCTCTGCCTCTTCTTGGAACGTTTCTTAAATAAAGACACAACAGTAGCCGCCTTCCAGTCTTCCAACACCTCACCCGTGGCCGTAAATGATACAAATATCTCTGCTAGGGTCCCTGCATTTTCTTCCCTGGTTTCTCACAATGTCCTGGGATATACTTGATCAGGTCCCAGGGATTTATCCACCTTTATGTATTTTAAGACATCCAGCACCTCCTCTTCTGCAATATGGACTCTTTTCCAGGCATCACTATTCATTTTCCCAAACCCCCTAGCTTCCATGTCTTTCTCCATATTAAATACTGACGCAAAATATTCATTTCGTATCTCACCTAGCAGCTATGGCTCCAGACATAGAAGGCCTCATTGTTCTTTAAGGGACCGTATTCTCTCTCTCCTTACTCTTTTGCTCGTAATGTACCTGTACAATCCCTTTGGATTCTCCTCAATCTTTTCTGTTCAATGTATCTCATATTGCCTTTTTGCTCTTCTGATTTCCCTTTATTTCCCTCTACTCCTCAAGGAATTCACTTGATCCCAGCTGTCTATACCTGACATATGCCGCTGTCTGTTTCTTCATCATAGCTTCAATATCTCTAGTCATCCAGTCATCATGCCAAGTTAAATGTGGGAAACTGCCTTTAAGAATCAGTTTGACAATGACAACGATTCGAAATAATGGTATTTGCTACACAGTGTGCTGGCTCTAAATTCCTGTTCTCAATCTAATATGTGACAGATAAAGAGCTCTAGTTATATTTTCTAGGCTGACTTGATGATTCAATTACTTTCAAGTGAAATCCGCATAAAACATAAGTCTGCAAATTTTGTAGACTTGTTGCTTGCTCGTCAGCTTCCCAAAGCCTTTATGTACAGCCTGTGTACATTACTTGCCAGCCGCTGCTACGTGCAAATGAAATGAGAAGGTGCTAAGTGGCTACTGAGACTGATTGTCCAACCCATACATTTTAATTTTTTTCAACCTTATCGGTTATCAGAGCAGAGAATCAGCCACAATATCAGACTTGGCCCCATAAACTTCACCAAACCTCATGGGATTACATCACCTTCAATACCTGTGGAAGCCTGGAGAACAACATTCTTCATAAGAAATGCTTGAAGATGGAAGCTGACTACATTTTGGTAAAATTCAAAAGAACTGCAGATGCTGTAAATCAGAAACAAAAACAAAGTTGCTGGAAAAGCTCAGGTCTGGCAGAATCTGAGAAGGCAACAACAGAGTTAACGTTGCAGGTCCGGTGACCCTTCCTCAGAACTGGCCACCAGAAAGGAAAAGAATGCTAATTTCATATCTTGTAGCTATTTTAGTTTGCAGTTAAAATAAAAACAACCTTTTCTTTAATTTTGGCCTTTGATAAACAACGTCTCCCCAAGTTGCAAGTGCGGCTCAATGAAGTCCAATCTTACTCTACCACCTTTGCAGCCAGGTTTCTGATTCAGCTCCTATGTACAAACTAGACAGCTCTGCCTTCTCATCATGACTTAATTTTTTGTGTGAAAAATGCTGGCAGCATCTAGCCAGTGGTTCACTGGATGTAGCAGTGAACAAATATTGTTTCAATGGTAATTCTTCCAGTCTCACACAAGAGAGGTCATGCAGTTAGAAAGTGCAGGAAATTGGTGTCATATCGATGTGCAAAAAGAAATATTTCCAATGTGAATTTTGTGTAGGTTATCAAGGGAGATTAACGTGACCTAATAGACTGTGTCTAACCTGTTTCATACCTGACTTAAGAGTGCATGAGGTTGTCATTAAACACTAAGTGGAAAAAGTTTCAAATTTCCAAAACCCCTATCCTTGTATGATGGATATAACAACAATGGTTGCGTTCCCAGTTCTGAGCTGACCGAATAAACAGAATCTTTGTAATGGTCTGCCTTTACAAAGCATCACCTTTTAATAATAGAATGTGTGAAAGAACCCAGGGTAAGGAATTAAGGGGCAGGATTCTCATATTGAATAGATATGCCAAAAGAAACTATCCAAACTTGAACAAAGCAAACATAAACAAATATAACTAAATAGGTTTATTGAACAAGGAAAGATTTTTATGAAATTCTCCCAGTTCCTGAACATTGTGGGCAATGGTGAGTGAGTTGGGAAAACACAGTTGGAAAAATGAGTTTCTTGACGTAAGAAAGAAAAGTCCAATTTTCCACCTAAGCACTCAACAGCAAAACAAGAGTGAGCAGCGTGAAAACTAATGGCATGTATTAATATTTAATTATTACCTATTCTCATCACATTTATTCAAGTTTGCTATTCTCCCATTCAGCAGAGGGAAAGTAGATGGCAATGATTATCAACATGAAAGTCAGAGTGGGTGCCTGGATCTCACTGTTTGCTCCTCTACCTTGGCCAGCATTCCCCAATAGTTCGGGACATGGTCCATGGTCAGCAACATTCTATCCATGAAGACTCGTATCAAGCATGTACCAGTTTCATCACATCATCATGGTAAATCTCCAACTCACTTCGAAAACTGTTAAACACAGAAGGCTTTTTTCCCACGTCGACCATAAATTCAATAGAAACACTTTTCGGCCTCATATGCTTCTGTGATGTGTTGGAAACAGAGGCAGGAAAAAGCCTCAGGAATTTAAACACCAGTGATCAAGTCCTGGAGTGGATGTTGAACCACTTCATCACCTTTTTTAATGACAGTGATGTATGTGCCCATGGATGTACCACTGTAACAAAGTACCTACAATCTCTACCATATGTTATTTTAAAGCATTACCTGCAAGTGTGAAAAAGAAATCTAATTTGTGTTAACAGTACAGGAGATGAGAGCACTGCAATGCATTAGATTGTGTCTTTCATCCTTTCTCAGTGGGAGCACTCACACTTTGAGTTAGAAGTATGTGAATGTTTTGTTTAATTGGGCACTTCAGTGTTGTCCTGAGGGGCTGTCATCTTTCAGATGAGTTATTAAGTTGAGCCCATGTTCAGGTGGATATAGGAAAAAAATCATGTAACTATTCTTGCACCAAGTTGTTTAATTGACTGTATTGCACTGACAAAACAGCTTCTGGTTGAGGGACCCTGCTGCGTGTAAATTGGCTGCTGTGTTTTAATAACAATGTCCAAACTTCAAAAATATTTAAGCATCCACAAACTGGTTTGAAACATCCTGAAGCCATATAAAGGTGACATCACTTTTTAATATTTTAAAAGAATAAAAGTGTGCTTTCTGTTATTTCCCTAAGTTGCACACAGTCCTTTTAATTACTCTTGAGGATAGGCCAAGTCTGAAATCTGACTGAGCACTGACCACAGACACTGGAGCTAATATCCTGCTCCCATTCATCATAGGCTCCTGGTGGCATAGACAACATTTGGTAACATGCCAAACATTTCTGAATGCCCAACGTTAATTTTGAAGTTGCCGAAATACAGGAACCAGATCTGAAGCGGCCAGCTGACTCTGCACCTCAAGTGTATGTGATACTGCCGGAGTCAAAGCACTTCACACAGGGTGCTCAATTAAGACTGAAATGTGTCTGAACCCAAACATCTTGGCAAGCTTCCTAGATAGCTCCAATATTTCAGATAATAACGGCACCATCTTCATAAATCAGAAACTTAATAACACACTATAAGAAGACCGTATATTTAAATAAAACTCCTTCTATTCTGCCGCCAGTGCAATTACATGAAATCTCACTTCCTCTATTCCATTATTAACCCAGGTCAAATACAGCATCAGGAAATGCTCCAGAATTGCTGATGAGACACCTTTTTTATGTATTGCTCATAATTTCAAGGAGAGCGAACAGAAAATTCTTTGCTTCTGGTCACTTTGACCTGATGACAATTATTAGACACCAGCAACAGATACTTTATTTTCAATACAGATTTACATCTTTGCTTTTATATTTTGCTTTATGTCTTGAGGAACATGATCTGAAACATAAGCTGGCTAGATTTTATTAGCATGAAAGAGATTTTTTTCCAAAATAGCTTTATTTGATCCGTTAAAGTAATTCAATAAAACACATACAGAAAAATGGTTCATATTAAGTCTGGTAAATTAATGACGGACAGGCAGAGTTTTTTAAGAATTTGGTGGTGCAACTCTACTATATATTTACAACAGTAATTGTAGCATTCAAAGTATTATAGTTTAATTGGACCAAAGTGTGAGTGGATGTGCTGAGGGTTTTACTAGAATATAGGAAGCAGCAAATTCAGACAATGATAACACGGATCACACTGCAATATAAGTAGTATTTTTGTATATTTTACTGAACTGAACCACAAGATGTGAGACAGTTGAACACAGAAGACTGACCAGTTGCTCTGTCACAATGCAATGAAGGTTCAGTCAGAAAAATGAGGTCTTTTGTGACAGCATGTCCATTCATTTGGTTTTGGATCATTTCAAATATATCTATGTTCTGAAGTTTAATTTTCACCGAGCTGAAGAAAATATCCTAATTTTATAAAGCAGCAATCATAATGAGCCAACATTAAAAATCCTATTTGGGAGCAACCAGCCCTTGCAGACAGTTCAACATGCTGTTGGCATCTGGATTTTTGAAAATGGAGTAGTGACATTGAGTAATGACATCGATATAATTTGTTGTGGAAGAATTACACACAAACATGTTGAAGTTCTCGTAGAGTTGAATCCATTTTTCAGCCATGGTGAAACGGAGTTTAGATAAATAGAATGATTCAAGCAGTTAGACAGTTTGCTTTCTTCCATATGTTCTCTGTATTACCAAAGAAACAGAACTCATAAGCTTTATTTCAAACTTGTGTAGGGTATTGGTGCTGAATAATAACTGGCACGTAATGCACAATTTTGCATAATCGCATTCAGTGTTGCTCTCGCTTGTTTGACTTGGTAAGCACGAGCTGTGTGCCAGTAAGCTGATATTTACTCCACCTGTCCATGGCAATAGAGAGTTCTCACTGGTGGAAGGGATCCTTTTTTTTCCCCACCTAGTGGGAGGCTAATGGAGTTACACTGTCCACACATTTTGCCTCAAATCTTTAGGAAATAGGCATCATATTTAAAGTCTTATTTCATGAGTTCAATCGTATTCCTTTGCAGAGGGAATACTTAATAAATAATAGAGCTCTGCCTCCTTCCTTAGTGGTTTACTACATCTTTTACAGTTGGAAACAAGACTAAGGCAGGAATTAAAAGCTTAAAAACAATTCTCATTCTGTAAATGAACATTTCTCCTATGGATGAGATGTTGCATTTTAACAGCTAGAATATAGCAATTGTAAAAGGGTAAAGGCAAAGTTGCCACAGTTCTATCCATCCAGAGGGCTACCAACTTTGGTTTTGTTTGAAAAGTTATTGAGGCACATGAAATTTAACTGAAGTTGTTTTAATTCAGGTAAAAAGAGTCACTGCATACTTCATTTTTTTTATTTATTGAACTGTGCAGATGCAGTTGGGGTACTCACAGACTGATGGGGTATCATATTGCTCAACCTCATCATCTTCCACATTGCAGATTAACACCCTGGGAAATACTGAAGTCTGTTCCAATTAAGTTCATCTGCTTCTCTGTAGTTTTATTTATTCCAATGTACTTAGATATTCTTACCTTGAAATATTTCCTTCAAAAACCTGGTTATACCTTTTATTTGTAATTATACAGGAGTTGTAACATTATACAGCTGATTGCACAGTAATATTTGGCGTGGTCGAACTGTTGAAGGTGCTGGTTGTCAAAAACCTATACTAAGAGTTGAATGTTTCCATTCCTGGAGGTGGCAAGAGAAGTGGAGAGAAAGAGGAATAATTGGTCAATCAGGCTGTTTCTCACCACCTCACCATGATGTTCTAGATGTGAAGGACCTCTGGGGACTTTCTTAACCTGCTACCAATTTACGCCCTTAAGTGATCAGTCACGTCTCGTGGGGAAGCACACAGGATATCAAGCCCCCCTTGTTCCAGACTCATCACAAAAGTTAAAGATTTTATGAAAGCATGCAAAATTCCCCATATGATTTATGTTTTAGACCCAGGTTGACAGAAAGAATACAGCAGATTTCTATACTTAACAAGAACTACTATTTATTACAAGTAAATGGCTAGCATGAGGGGTCATAGTTTTAAGCTGGTTGGAGGAAAGTATAGAGGGGATGTCAGAGGCAGGTTCTTTACACAGAGAGTTGTGAGAGCATGGAATGCGTTGCCAGCAGCAGTTGTGGAAGCAAGGTTATTGGGGTCATTTAAGAGACTGCTGGACATGTATATGGTCACAGAAATTTGAGGGTGCATACATGAGGATCAATGGTCAGCACAACATTGTAGGCTGAAGGGCCTGTTCTGTGCTGTACTGTTCTATGTTCTATGTTCTATGTTCTAAATAGACTCCAGTTATAGATAAACAATTAGGAATCATCAACATCTAACTATACTAGATAAAATACTTGCCCCTTATAAAACTCCTCCATATTTCCCTAACAAGACACAAAAATAATGGGTGTCATAGATAATGGGGAAGACTAGGAAGGCAGTTCAATGGCTCCTCTCCACAAGGTTCAATGAGTTAGTCCTTTTGGCTCATCAGAACTTGTTGCTTTTTGATTTTCCTTCATCAGGTACTTTCCCTTGCTTGAAGGAAGCATAGCATGGCTGTTTCATACTTATAAAGTCTCATTTAATAGTTGTAAGACACAGCTTAAAGCAGCTACTGAGGGTAAAGTAAACTGGCTTTCTACATGATTTGGGTGATTTTTACTGTGGAGAAAAACACCATGCCCTTCCTTTACGGAAGTCCAATGGCTTCTGACCCAACATTGAAAACAGCAGATGGTTCGGTTTCTTGAGAGCCAAACACATAGTTGTTGAAAATCTTTAGTTACTGGTCACCAATCTATAGGCCATAGAGCTAATTGTTTCAGGCTGAATATACCCTTATACCACGCCTGACCTCAGCTTGTCTGTAGTAACCTCCTCCCAAATCCCACAATGCTTGAATAGCAGCCGAAGCAGCACTTACATTGAGTGCCCGGAAAAACACTTTGTAAAAAAAAATGCAGTAATCCTTTCCACAATCCTCAGGTTTTAAAACAGTTCTTTATCCATTTCAATCCACAATCACAAATACAGTGTAATAAAAATAATCTATGGTCTTTACAATGGCCGCTTGTCAGTTTTCCTGATGATTTGAATTCCCAGTGGGTGAGAAAGGTGGCTGTTTTCTGACGGACGCCTGCCTGCCTGGGTAGGGAAGGGACATTGGATCTCCAAAGGAATAGGCCTTAGCTTATTGCCTTTAGGACCCAGAAGCCACCAGACACCATTTGGCCAGCAGCTTCTGGCAACTCCGCTACGGAGCTTGTAATTAATCAAGAAATACGCTAAATCGTGCAGACAATTCTCCACAAGCTGTTTGGCATATGACAGGTCAGGTTTTGTCGGTGGTGAGGGTGACATGTTCGATAGCATCTAAAGTCCCCACCTCCACATTTTGTCCCAAAAATGGTAAAAAAAAGGTTTTTGCTTTTTCTCTGTGAATTTCATTTGGGCAGTGTCTGGGATAAGATAGTAGATGTGGGGTTTGATTATTCTCAGTTTTCGTCTATTTCTGCCGGTCAGGCTCCTGCGAAAATCAGGTGGAAACAGGCAGATGCCGATCACCAAAGAAACACTCACCTGCAAGTAATTACTTTGTGGAAAAGGTTTGCAGGGGCTGCTGACTATATTAGGTTTGTGCCTTGGTTGGCAGCACGCTTAACTTTGAGTCAGATAATTGTAGGTTCAAGTCCCATTCCAGGAGTTGAGCACAAAAATCCTTGCTGACACTTCAGTGCCATATTCTTGGAAGGCTTCACTACTGGAGGTACAGACTGTCAGATGCAATGTTAAACTGAAGTTGCACACTCAGGTGGATATAAAAGGCCGCATAGCTATATTTTGAACCCTCATCAATATTTTTTTGTTCATCAATATCTCATAAAGCACTATCACATTACTGTTCATGTGCAAGCTGGTGCTTGTGCTTGCTGCATTACAAAAGTGACCACACTTCAAAAGTTCTTCCTTGACTGTATTACTCTTTGGGACATTCGAAGGTTGTGAAAGGCACTACAAGGATGTGAACTCTCTTTTTTATATCGACAAAGGGGACGGGCTCAGGCTCGAGCATGGGGCAGAGAAAGGCTACAACTTTCTTTGTGCTGTTAGAAAGAGTACTCCCTCTGATCCCACAAAGAAAAGATTTTGGCTTAAAGGCCCCATTATTTTCAGGGAAACCATTGGTTTACTTTCACCTGACAGGAAAGCCATGTTTAAATCTACATTAAACTATACTTTAGGCTCCCTTGAATGAAAGGGTGCCCTTATTTTCATAAATTTAAGAGTTGTTGCCTGCATCTACTGGTCGCCTTTGCTGACACCCTCCAGTGAGCAGGAAAAATGATGGGGGGGGGGTGGAGACTGAGCATTAAAACTGAATGCTTCATTTTCAGGGATCATTCTCGATGAGTGGTGACAGCTAAAATTCCCAAACGATCAAAGGGAAAGCTTACTTCTAAACAGAGCAGTAGTGTAACTTATGGCTCAGAGTGGATTGCAGTATTCAGAGGATGCAGTCACCTGTCACCATTCTAAACTGCCAATCCTTTAGTCCAACTTTGGAATTAAAGCCTTCGGCAAACTTGACCCTATGTTCTGGAACTCTCTTCCTAAACCCTTCCACTTTTTACCAACCTCCTCTAAAATTAATCTCGTCAAATGTCCCTTCAGTCACTTTACAATGAATGCTTGGTATCTGCATTTTTAATGCCTTGTTAGGCTCTTTTGATGTTTACAACATTAAAATTACATTATGTTATTGTTATTGTGTTACATCACTCATCAATAAGGATTAATAAAACAACATACGACAAGATTCAAACCAATTTCTTGCTGCATTTGTTATCAATATCATGTAGCATAATAATTCCACACCAAGGTATTGAACAAAATCACATCTGTTTGCCAGCCATTCTTTATTCACCTATGATTTTTTAAAATTATTAGTGTGTACCATGCAAATTTCTCTTCCATCCTTTGAGACCGTCTCCAAACCATCACTTCTAGTGAAGATGATCAACCAAAGATTCCGTGAACTGGGTGTCAGGACGTGTGCAGCAACAGTTGGGGATAACACATGTATCAATGCAGAGGAAAGGGAAAGCAGATACCATGTTCTGTTCTCCTCCAACCTCCCTTCTGTAAAGTAAATTTACTGAGACCCACAACTTAGAAGTAAGAGGAATTGAACCTGCAACCCAGCAGCCTGCAGCATTGTATGCTAAAGCTCAAAAGCATTGTGCATTCATTCTCTGATAATAGTTACTTTCCTAAAATGTTTTACAGGCTATTTCCCAATGGGTTTAGGCTTTTGGTGTAAGAGGCTGTTCTTGTCATGTCTGTGCCAGCTTTTTGCTAGATTAATTCAGGCACTCCCACACCTCCTCCCTTTCCCCAAAGACCTGTAAATATTTTATCATCAGGTACATATCCAATTCCTTTCAAAAGCCTCAACTGAGTCTGCTTTCAGCACATTCACAGGCTGTGCATTCCAAATCCCAACCACTCAGTATATAAACAAAAGATTTTCCTCAAGTCATTAAAAGTTCCTTTACCATTGATTCTGTCCTCTAGTTCTCGAGCCTTTTGCCAGTTGGATCAGCTTCAGCCTCTTTAATCCAAATAGGTCCCATCGAATCTCCCCTCTTTCCAAAGGAGGACCATCTCAGCTTCTCCCCCACATCTCTGTGAGTAGGTGAAGTCCTGCATCCTTGGAACCATTGTTAGAAATATTTTCTGCAGCATTTCTAAAGCCTTCACATCATTTCTAATATGTGATGCCTGGAGTTGGGCACAGTATATGGATTTACTGTAGGTGATGCAGCCTCACTGATTGGAGAGCATATAGGAAACACGTCACCTCTCTAAGAGGCACTAGTGCTATTTAAGTGCATAAATACATTGAGGAATAATTTAGTAGACAGAATTGAATCACCAGTAAACTGTATTTTTGCCTGCAAGTGGTGGTGTCTGCTCCTGGAAATTTGGTAGGGACTTTATTCCACATTTCTGGAGACAGGGAGTTGTGAGTAGGTGAAGGACCTCAGGGAAGGGTACATTCACAAGTGGCAGGAAGGAGTCACATGCAAGAACAAGGTAGTAGCTCTCAGCATGCACCCACATGGCCGATGCTAGGTCCTTTGGTTTGCACTGTGCCTTTGGAAAAAGCTGCCCCCCCCCGCCACCACATGGGGCAGTCGTTGCGAGATGTAGGAGGCCTGCATGAGCTCAGAAGGATCCGTGAGCCATCATTAGATCAGTGTAGGCTCAGGGATAATGGGTTAATAAAGGTCATAATCAATAATGTGCTGAATTAGCCAGTGGGCAGGTTTTCTCATTGGTTCAACGACACAGACCAGATGGAAGTCTGTTTTCCCATATGCTGGCAGCATGAATGAACTGACATGGTGGCTCAGTGGTTAGCACTGCTGCTTCACAGTGCCAGGGACTCCGGGTTTGGTTCCACCCTTGGATGACTGTCTGTGTGGAGTTTACACACTTTCCTCATGTTTGCATGGGTTTCAACCACATGCTCCGATTTTCCTCCACAGTCCAAGGATGTGCAGGCGAGGTGGATGGGTCATGCTGAATTATCCATAGTGTTCAGGGATATGTAGATTAGGTAGGTTATGGAGTGATAGGTCTGGGTGGGATGCTCTGAGGGTCGTTGTGGACATGTTGGGCCAAAGGATCTGTTTCCACACTGTAGGGATTCGATGCTCTGAGCCTAGCCTCTCCTGCAATTGGGGGAGAATGTAGTTCACCAACTCTATCTGATTGACTCCAATGGATTCCAGCCAATACACCAGTCCAGACCAAAACTGTTTTAAAAAGGCTCATCATAATATTCTTTACTCTGCCTGTTAAGCCCAGAATTCTATATGCCTTTGAAACCATTTTCTAAACCTACCCTCTCACTTTCAGGATTGTGCCCAGGTCCTTCTGCTCCCCGACGCCCATTAGAATTGCACCCCGTGTAATATTGCATTTCCTCGTCATTCCTAGCAAGATCTATCACTTCACATCACTCTACACGAAATTTCATCCACCACCTGTTCACTCAATCCAACACTATTTATGTGATCTTTATTACTATCACCCTCACAGTTCACAATACTTCCTGGATTTTATGTGACAGTAGCTTTGATGCCACCAGCTTCTTAGTCGCACTAAAAGATCTTTTTGTTCCCTGTGCAATCACCTCAACCTCATCCAATGCTAGAATCAAATTTGAAAATATGCAAACCTGTGTATTTCCCTACATATGGCCATGCAGAAGCTGAATCATAAATCAGTGTTTTCCATTCATTGATTGAAGGTTGGCTCTTGCTATTTCATCCTTCATCATTACACAGCTTTTCTAAATGCTCTTATGTAATTACTTAATTTTTTTCTTGTCTCCCATGGCTCTATTCCTGATTTTACCCTTCAGGGTACAACTAGCTCTGAACGGAAGTTGCTTTGGCTGGGAAACCAGACAGCTGACATCTCTGAGCAGGAGAACCATTCTTGCTGCTATTTGATCAACCCTCAAGGGAAGCCAATTCAGGCACACAACCAAGATGAAGTTGTGAAGTGGTCAGGCACATTTTTCTCCTCTTTTATCCCTTTCTGGGTGGAGAAATTTCCTTCCTCCCAAAAGCAATGCCTTGGACAAAGGAAGTGGAGGAATTTACCAAGAATCTCACCATCGGTCACTGTAATGTGATGATCCCTGTTGGAAGAAGTACACGTTTGGATATCGGGTGTGGGCAGAGTTGAGCTCAGCTGAGATAGTCCCATGTTTAAATAACCTGCTGACCCATCTGGGCTCATACATGGGTCAGATACTTAAGAACTGCTAGAAACTAAGGAACTGCATTCAGTATAAGCCAATGGATGAGGGGAGAGAAGGGGAAATCCAATCCTGTTACACCATGCATGGATAAAAATAAACTTACTACTTCCATATACCTAAAATAAAGCTTTAATGTCCATGTATTTTAAAAATTGTAGGAAAAATATTACTAGAAACTAATTTTACTTATTACGGAATCTCTATTTCCTGGCTTTAATCTATTTTCTCCATGCCTGCCTAAAAGATGTGAAAAACATACTGCATTGAAAGTAAATAGGCAGTGTAAGAGCACACCAATCAGTTGTCACTGTCACTATTAAGCACAGTAGCTCCTCGGTATTTCTGTAAGCTTTTCTCCAAGCAGTACCTGCAGGGACAAAGCAATGCCTTGTTTATTAAACGCCGTATGGATAAGCATTGTAAAGATAAGTGAAAATGTGTTTTCAACCCATTTCTGACAGGATTTCATTATCCATTTTGTCATCTGGAGTTGTTCACTCAGGGATGCCAGGGAGTGGGAGGGTAGTAGAAAGCCGCTCTAAGGTTACATGTTAAAACACAGCCTCTTAAAGGAATCTCTGGATATATTCACGAGGATACAAGACTGTTGTTGAGAGAAAGACCTCACACTTTTCATAGAACTGACCGTGGGATCTGTCAATGGGGTCACCTCTGAGTCCAACAAGCTCATAAGGATGCTGCACTTTTTTTCATTATTTCTGATCTACAGAACACAGCTGGCCTTTCTTCGTTTCTGTGTTTGATACTTCTTTTTAAGAATGAACAAGTAGGCTAAGTTACATATGCAGGAACAAAAACCATTTCTCAGTTCCACTGCTCTGAAAAGCTATCTAAATGACTCCTGTTATTTCAAGAAATGCAAAATCTCTTGAATTGGGTTCGTCAGTTTGCATATGCAAGTACACACGTATCAGATATCACTTCTTAACTTCCAGGTTGAACTTGAGCCCATGTTCAGGTCTTTGCCTCTGTGCAGTACTATATGGTATGATAGCAAGGAGATAATTGCTGATCATGTGCAATAATATTATTCTGCTATACTTATCTCCAATAACATATTTATGTGAATGAGACATGGATCCTGCAGTAGTGAAGAATTCAATGAACTTCTATTGCAGCTCCTGGTACCTATATATGTACATTACAACCACGGCACTTGCATGTCTGCACTCATGCTAAACAATTCCGATGCCCTGCAGCTATGTCCCTTCACATGCTGCAAGAGGATAGAGCTCAGCAAGATAGAAACTGACAGCATTATGCCACTAGGTCTCGTGTCTAGATACAATGTTATAATGGTGAGCATATCATTTAAAGTTCTTCTGCATAATTGTTATGCAATATTACGCAAAATCAAGCTTTGCTGCTAAGTTTTGGAAGTTTGATCCCTGCTCCTGATCTAGTGATCATATACTCATTCGGATGTTTAGTGGTAATATTCTGACCCGAGTTTTTGTATCAATTTTGGCTTTCAGCATGTATTAGAGGACATCTGATGTTAAAAGTCAAAGAAGTATCTGCTCCTTTCACACCATGGACATGGCGAGGGTATTTAGCAATCTGAGAGGCTTAACCATCTTCCAAAGGTTGCTTTTCAGTTTGTTGACTTTTCACTTTGTGAAATGTACATGTATATTTGACTGCATTTCCTTGTTGCTACTGTTGTGTTGTTGGTCCATCTTGTTGGTCACATTGGTCTTCTTCCATACGCTGCCTTGGCTTTTGACACTATATTTTCTGTGCATATGTGCTCAAGGTTGTATGCTGCTGCAGGCTTTGCAGATGTGAGAAAGCACCAGATAGCTTTGGAGTGGGTGTCTCAAACAACATCTATGACAGTTTGTGCTGGCTTGGTGCACTTGCCTTATCGCGGCAATAGTGCTGACCGCCCTCATAGCACATAATTGCTGTTGGTCTTCTGCAATAGCTTCATGTTGGCATGTCCCAGGTAGAATCATCAATGGTATGGCTCTTGCATAGGGCCAGAAGACATTTCTAGAAGGCTTTGATTGAACTGGAGATAATTAGCAACTCACTTAGACTCTTGGCGAATTCTTCTGCTGAGAAATCAAACTCATGGCCTTTACAGCAGCGTCTGTCAACAAAGCTGTCAACGGTTTCTGTCTGTACAACATGAGTTGTAGTCTGTCATTCTGTCAATTTGGCCTTCAAGTACTCTCCAGATTGTCTCTGGATCTTTTTTGAAAGTCTGGATGTATTTATTCTGCAAGTCTCTCCTTGATGAAGGCAAGTAATAGTTTAAGAGATCCTGTCCTGAGATGAACTTCAGTGTGGTAAAGCTTTACCTCAGTCTGGCTCATACTGATTGTAAGTCCACAGTTTGCAGCAGCTCTTCAGCATCTGGCTCACGTATGAGCCCAGATGGGCCAGCAGGTTATTTAAATAGAGAAGCTTCTCAGTTGAGCTCAATCCTGCCCACACCCAACCTCCAAAATGACATCAGTGCATCAAAAGCTTCCAACCATTTTTGAAGGTGAATAACTTTAGGAGTATGCAAAGGATGTAAACCATATATAATAGCAGCACTTGTGAATAATTTAGTTCCTTCAGGCATATTCCTTCATTAAAATTTGTTTTAAGTCCTTTTTTTATTACCAACCATGACTCAAGAGTGAAAGACCACATTTCGTTTTTGAAGATTTGCAAGGATTAATACCAATGTACTGAAAGTCTTACAAGACGCAGTAAAATAAGCCAACATGTTTGTTATTTAGTCATATACACCATTAATTAAATACAGGCTGCATGATCTACTGTAACCACAGGAGGAGAAATTTCTATCCTGTTTGCATATACCTATAATACAATCATTACTGTACAGAGAGTTGTTCATTACTTATTTGATACCACACTTGCAAAATGGAACAGTTTAGTCACTCAAAGATTACAACATGACAGTTGCCACCTGGCTTCAATCTTGATACGAGATGAGGTTTGTGGGTAGGAAATGGGAGAGAAAGTGATGGTGAGTACAGTCTTCTCTTCAAATTCCCAGCAGGAAGACTTTTCCTTCCACTGCCAAGACCCTGCCTGGTATCTTATTTCATAATTCTGACCCTTGCCAAATAGTTTAAGGCAGATAGGAAAAGAGTGGTGGGCAAAGACGAGGCGAAGTCACAGGGGGAAACAAATAAGAAAGACGAGGACAGACACAACGTTGCGGTTTATGTTGATATGTTTAACAATATAAAGGCATGTTGAATTACAAAAGAAAAGGGGACTCAGTGTGCAATTTTAGTTCTGTCAAATATTTCAGTGGAGCCCAAGAAATCCACAGAGACCTTCACATGTAAGTTCATAACTTGGGTCACACCTGTCCTTCATTTCGAGTTCAGCTTTTTCTATCTGTTTTTCATCATTCATCTTGTCTCTTCTTCTTGGGCTGTTTCTGTCAAGGAGGGACTTGGGACTGTTACAAAACGAACCAAAGTACGACACATTTTTAGAAATTCGAAACTGTTTTTGGTCTGACTAATATCGGCTCATTGAGGCTTTAAATATTGTCATGTTACTGCTGTGAAGTAGGTATCCTTATTGTAAAAGTTCATATCTTCTAAAGATTTAATCAAACAGTATAGGATCATGCAATTTTGCATTTTGATCTCAAATTAATTTAAGTATATTGTAAAGGTAAAAGTAATTACAATTCTGCCGCTATTTGTGGTGCCTTCGGTGAAACTACATCTGAATAATGAAAAGTAAACTGAATTCCAGTCAAGCAGCAAAATGCCTAAGATAGGCGGCCATCAGTTGTATAAGAGCTTTAGAACCCTGGAACAACTTTGCAATGATGTTAAGGATCTGCACATCACTAAGCCAAAATAACATGGTATGGGCTTGGTTAGACCCTTTCGAAGAATAAACCACATGAGATTAGACCACAACTTGAGAGAATCTGTAGGGTATGAAGATACAAAGAAGATGGATTAGTCCTTTGTCAATGTAACAAAAGCTCAGAACTTGGTATTTCTATGATTACCAGATATGGTTGTATTGAGTATTAAGGTGTGCCAATTAGAGTTACTTTAGAGTTTAAGCCTGAATATAGTTCTTGGCTTCTCCTTGGCCACCCTACAACCTAATTTCGAAAAGTGCTGTCAAACTATATGATAAACGATTACCCATACATGACAGGGCTATAATGTTTAGACATTTAGGACCAATTTTTGGGTATATACATCAAAAGGAAAGGGTTGGGAGACTGTTGAGTAATAGAAGTAGAGTAGGATTAATTAGTTAGGTCTTTTGGAATGATGGGTAAAATAGCTCCTTCTCTGTGACTCTATATTACATTCAGAGTTCTCGAGGTTTGCCATTGAGACCTGATGAATGGTTTGCAGAGACACACCTTATCAAGCCAAAGATCAGCATCAACAGAGGTAGATGTGGCTTCCATTTGTACAAAAGACAATTTTTAAAAAATGTTTACATCTTTACTGCCATCCCCTTACTAAGCTAACTCTGGACTCTCCCAACATACTGGAAGAAGAAGTAAATACAACATGAAACTCTCACACTCTTATAATCGAGGAAGTTAGGGATCACCTCCTGAATCCATGAACTTTGTCAGGATCAAAGGTGAATGTCTTGGACAATACATCTCAACGCCTACATTTGTCACCACTAAGATTTGTGAGGCTGAATTGATTTCTTTTAAGCAACTGGATTAATTCTGGTGACTGAAACAAAAATCTTAAATGTCACTGAGTTTAAGGATAGAAGCTGTGAATTTATTATTTCAGTACAAGGATTAGAAGGTTTAGCTCCCTCCTAATCTTCCTATCCTTTGGCAGTAGTGAATCATCTTAGTTGAACATTCATCTTCCAAATGAGATGTGAGCTTGGGCTTAATTGGAACCATTGTCGTTTACAGCAAGAGACTGTTTTATAAATAAGGAAAAGCTTAGTTAAATGCATCAAAATTTCCATGCACTTAGAAAGGTGACCTTAAAACTTAGTAGGTCTCTAATTTTCAAAAGGAAAACAAGAAAAGTGCAATGGAACCTATCTAGGTTTTGTGAGGAGTCTGGGAGTTCCAATTCTCAGTGTACCCTTGTAGTCCATGCACAGCCCAGCATTCTTTTTTTAAAACATTTAAAGGGGTGGGGGTCCCCCATGTCAATAGGACTGTGCCAATTTGGTGTGAGTAGCAGAAGTCATTGGATCTTGCATGGGCCTGGTGATAGGTAAGCTCACAGGACCCTGAGGGGTGATCTGGAGGTTCCATTGTTTCAGATGGTGAGAAGTTGGTTTCATATGTGATTTAAAGGTGGTCAGAGGCAACTGAAGAGGGATCCGGGAATTCTGAGAAAACTAACTCAGAGACCAAAAGAATCTGAGAAACCACTGAAGGTTACGGGGACCAGGAGAAGTAAAGAAATCACCTGAGAAATCAGGTAGAATTGACAGCTAGCAGAGAAAAGGGGAACTGGCTTCAGGCAATGAATTGATGCTGCCTGTAGCAAAAATGCAAGCATGGTGGTGAGAGGCCATGGAAGCTGAAAAGAAGCTGGAGATTAACTGGGAGTCATTGTCAATGAGCTGGTTGGAGAATGAGACTGAAAGACTGGATTTGAGCAGTTGTTCAGGCTCTCTAAGTCAGGCAGACCCTAAAGGACCTTAATAAGCGGAGTCATTGAAAATGAAAAGTGAAATTCCTCTGGAGGAAGATCCAAGTGTTCACTAAACTTTTGCAGCTCACAATAATTATGGGTGTCTAAGTGGTTTGTTAATAAACCCCAAATTACAATCACCACTTAATGTGAAAGGTGTTTTGCTTGACCACAGCTTGCTGATTTATTGATGCTTGTCTCAGTTATTTGGATGCTCAGTATGAGATAGATCTCGAAACTATTTTACTTCTTTGACTTAAATTGTACAATAAATGTAAAAAGAGCTGGAGAAAAGCAACAGTTCTGGCTGCATCTGTGGAGGTAGGTCGAATTCTGGAGTTATGGAAGTCAGTATTGATTCTGAGAAGCTGTAAAGTGCCTAGTAGAAAATGAGGTGTTGTTCTTCTAGTTTGTGTTCACCTTCATTGGAAGACTGTAGCAGGCCCAGGGCCAAAATGTTAGCATGAGAGCAAGATATTTATTGCAATGGCAAGCAATTGAAGTCAATCCTACTGAAGATGTTCCTCAAAGTGGTCACCTAGTCTGTTTGGTCTCGCCATTGCGAAGGAAATGATGCTCAATAATTGAGCTCCACCACTCCAGTGTACGACCGTGAGGCCATAAGACCAAAACATTCAGGAGCAGATTTAGGCTCTTGGACCCATTGAGTCTGCTCCACCATTTGATCATGGCTGATATGTTTCACAGTCTCATTCTCCTGCCTTCTCTCCATAACCTTTGACCCCTTTCCTAACGAAACCTCTGTCCTCCACTTTTCCTTTCACATCTTCATTTACATGATTTTGCATATCTGTCTCTCTTTTACCACCATTTACATTCCCTTCATCTTTTGTTCAGGTCACCCTCAGCAACTATTCTACTTGCTCCTTCTCCTCTTCAGTTAACAGCATAAACGCACAATTTTCCAGCTCCCTTCTGTTCTGAAAAAGCATCATTGAGCTCAAAAAGTTAACTTGTTTCTCTGTCCACAGTTGCTGTCAGATCTGCTGAGGTTCTCCTGTACCTTTTGCTTTAATTTCAGATTTCCAATGAATAGAATATTTGTTTTTATTTAAGTGGTAAGGTTTCTGGTTGGTTTTTCAAAAGCATGGAATCATGTAGCTTTAGTCTATTAATATGGATTTGGGATTCCCAAACTAATTTGAAGAAAAATTAGTCATCCTTAATTGGACCATAACCAAACTTGGGAGCCTGATCTGGGATTATAATATTAACAGTAAAGTTGTGGAATTATTGCACTTGGTTATGATCGGAAATTCAGTTGAATTGGGAATCAGTTCCAAAAGGTTGATGTAATGATAACTTTGAATGTCAATATTCAATCTAATATAGTGGAATCCAAAGGAATCTCTTGATCTTATCACATGGAAAAATAACATTTATTCACTTTGGGGTATGCAATGCTCAGTTGGCTGGATGGCTCGTTGCGATACAGGATACCGCAAATGGCATGAGTTCAATTTCCACACTGGCTGAGATTACCAGGAAGGATTTTCCTTCTCAACCTCTCCCCTGACTTACTGAATGGTGACCCTTAGGTTAAATCATCACCAGTCATCTCTCTCTAAAAAGAAAGCAGCCTGATGTCTTGCTAAGACTATGGTGACTTAATCAAGCTTTCCAAGTTGCTTGATATAGTGATGCAAAATTCTAAAATTAGCTCTTTAGCGAAGAGATTTGCCGTCTCCTGGTGAAAATATTCACACACAAATTATGGGGGAAGGAAGTAAGAAACAGTTCTCTGTATGCTATTTGCCGTAAAGCTGCGTCTTTATGACTTTGCTGCAATAGAAAAATACTTCAACCTGATTGATTGATCTGCCTTTCATCCTAGCAAATCAGTGGAAAATGGAGCAGGCGCTATCACATTCCGAACCAATGAGCATAGTCATAGACTGCTAGAGGAAGTGCTGGATTAGTTAGGAAGCACGAAATATGGAAGAGCAAGTAATTAGTCTCCAACCTCCCCACCACTCCAACTCAGAGGTCTGAAAACTGAACTAAATTCAGCTGGAATTAGTGTGGCCTTCCACGGTTTCTTCTTTCCTTACTTTGTGACGTTACGGAACTGGAATGCCCACATCAGAAATGACAACTGAAAAAGGGTTCAGAAAAATTCATTTAAATTTCTCTCCATATCCATGGTGGGGTCAGCAGTATTTGCTGTCAGCTAGTAATGCAACTACAACTACATCCCACACCACCCGTGATAAGAGTTATGCTGCTCAATCTCTCTCATATTCATCAAGAAATATGCATGCTAAAATAAATGTATTAATTTTTATTTGCTATGCTGGTTCCACTTTCCTGTTATACACTCTATCAGATATTCATTTCCAAAGAAGTCAACAGCATGAAATTTGGGGAAGGCATAAGTCTGATGCGATACAACTCATTTTGTGCTACAGTTCAGAACTTATTTCTAGATCACCATGGCCTGTTTTGAAACTTGAGTTTTCGTTACAGGTTTAATATAATAATTTTAATAGCCTTTGTAACATGCAATGTTAAAACCATCTACTCTACCTCAACTATAAGAAGTGCATTAATATCCATCAACAGGCCAGTGCTGATCCAATCAATGAAATGTTGGCTAAATATTTGTTACCTTGTTTTTCTGATTACCCTGGTTAGCAACTTCTTTTTGGTTAATCCATTAAGATTTTGGAATGGTAAAATCTTCAGAGATGACCACATGGTCTGTACGTTGATAACAATTCCAGGCTATTAATTAGTTCAAAAAGAATGATTCATTGAACTATGATCACATCAAGCGTAAAATGCACATCTGTTGTATTGTCCTTGAGTACACTGGATGTGTTCAATTGACCAGTGTTGTACACTTTGTATTTTATAACATGCAACCCATATTACAAGTGATAATGCTCCAGTCATAAATTCCAATTGGAACAGTACACATTCACCCTTTCAAAGGAATCTTTAGACCAGAAATGTTAATGGAAAAATGCAACCTAGACTTTCCTCCCGGACAAAAGTCATGCTGTGGAATAGATCTACCTGATCCAACCTCCCTTCCACAATTTTGTAATGGTGAAGTACATCAACACTGGGGAGCACTTTTCTAGCTGTAAGTAGGTCTTAAACTTTCTGCAGCAACATTGCCTTGTCAGATGCCTCATGGGCAACCGTGAAATGAATGACATTTTTGAAACAATCACAGATCCGCTCATAAAGATGAAAATATAAAACTGGCATTTAGCCAAAAGGTATCAAGGGCTGAAACAGAAGGGCATCATGGTGTGTTGTTTGCATTTTTCAAGAAGTATGAGAGTATCTTTGAATACAGAATACAAAACTAGAAAGCCTAACATTTTTGACGGATGGAGTTATGAAAGTTCTGAAATGAAAGGAAGCCTTTACCAACTTCAATTAGCTATGGCAGTGTGCCACCTATGATAGGATAGCCATAGCAATCTAAGGCACTAAAACAAAACATACTGGTGTTGGGATTTGGGCTCACTGCAGGAATTTAAACAAACTCTGAGAATCACTTGTTCCATTTTGTGAAGTGATATATGTTTATGGAAGAAGTCATAACATAAAATTCTGCTGTTTGGAAGTGATTTGATTTAGAATGCTCTTTAGCAATTTTAATCTATACATGTTCATCGAAGCGCACAGGAATTATCACAGTGTCAATGCACATCATAATGTTCAGATGTTATTATAAAGACCTATTCAAATGTACCCCAATGGCATAAAATCTGCTTGACAATTGTTTTTTGAATGCACAGCATAATAATGCAATCTAAATCAAAATAGGTAATCATATTACTTATATGTGATGTCTAATTGTGTCATAACTGTTGGGATGACAAGAAAAAATTGGTTTGCTAGGTATTGTTTCATAGAACTAATGTAGTTTTCTCAAATGTATTGAGTTATTTAGAGGATGGGTTTTTTAAAAGATATGATTTCTAAATCTTTAAGGGCCTGATTTTTTTTTCACATGCCAGACAAATGAGAACAGTTACCTTCATGGAAATGCAAACATGCCAAAGCTGGAGCACATACTGATTTGAAAGAATAATGTGTGGGTTTCAGATCACTTTCACCCCTGACCTCAGCTGATCATTTCAGCTAGGTACCGCATAAATTCAAGGAAATGGGCTTCAAGACTTCTGCCAGAGATTCCTGCCAAAATGGAATTGAGCTGAAATTTATTTGAGGAAACACATGCAGGTAACCTTTGTGACATTTGCAGAAATGAACTTCTCTTTCTAAAATACTTTGCTCCCATTCATCTGCCTCAGCAAAGTCATGTTCTCTCCCCACTTGCAAAGGACCTTGCTGCCAAAGAACATTCTTGGGCTCCCTTTTAATAACTGTGGGTGGCACGGTGTCTCAGTGGTTAGCACTGCAGCCTCACAGCGCCAGGGACCCAGGTTCGATTTCAGCCTCAGGCGACTGTCTGAGTGGAGTTTGCATGTTCTCCCCGTGTCTAGGTGGGTTCCCTCCAGGTGCCCCGGTTTCCTCCCGCAGGCTAAGTGGATTGGCCATGTTAAATTGCCCCATAGTGTTCAGGAGTATGGGGGACCGGTTTGGGTGGGATGCTCCAAGGGGTGGTGTGGGCTTGTTGCGCTGAAGGGCCTGATTCCATGCTGTACGGAATCTAAGTTTTAAACATTGGGCTTGAATTCTAACATATATTCTGTGTTCCACTGATATAATTATGGAAAATTTACTGAGAGACCTATTTCACTGTTTTCAGTTACTTTCTGTCTGCCAACTTTGATGGCTGTGAAGTGGCAGTATAAAGAGTTGGACGTTACTTTTCAAAACACTTCTGTTCCACAGCTCCATAGACACGTAAAAGCTGGTGAAGAGTGGGCAGAATATCCAGGGAGTTACCTTTTAATACAGTAAATATAATTGTGAATCTTGTTTGTAATATAAATACATGCATTTATATTGGTGTTTATTAGATCCACACGATCTTCCAAAAGTATTTTGCAACAAATTAATTGATTAAGCACAGTCCCTGTTGTTGGGATGGCAATTTTTCTAGAGTATAGTCCAAAAACAATCAAGTGAATTTGGAAGGTCAAGTATTTTTGGGAATAATAGTGAATGGCAGAATCCTTAGGAGTATTGATATGCGGAGGGATCTGGGTGTGCAGATTGACAGAACACTGAAGGCAGCAGCGCAGGTAGATAAGGTAGTAAAAATTGCCTATGGCATACTTGCCTTCATTGGAAGGAACATTGAGTACAAAGAGAGAGAAGTAATGCTGCAGCTTTATGGAAGTTTAGTTAGGCCATACTTGGAATATTGTGTACAGTTCTGGTCACTGCACTGCCAGAAGGATGTGGATATTTTGGACAGGGTACAGAAAAGGTTTATCAGGATGTTGCCTGGCATGGGTGATTTTAGCTATGAAGAAAGATTGGATAGACTGGTTCAGAGATAGTAAGAACTGCAAATGCTGAAGAATCTGAGATAACAAGGTGTAGAACTGGATGAACACAGCAGGCCAAGTAGCATCAGAGGAACAGGAAAGCTGATGTTTCGGGCCTAGACCCTTCTTCAGACCTTGTTATCTTGGAAAGGCTGGGTTTGTTTTCACTGGAACAGAGAAGGTTGAGGAGTGACCTGATAGAAGTTTATAAGATTGTGGATGGCATGGGTAGAGTGGAAAGTATGAGGCATTTTTCCATGATGGAGGGGTCAATTACTAGAGGACACAGGTTCAAGGCACAGCGGGCAAGTTTAAAAGAGACGTGTGAGGCACATTTTTCACACAAAGGGTGTTAAGAGCCCAGAACATGCTGCCAGAGGAAGTGGTGCAAGCAGACACAATGGCAGCATTCAAGGAGCACCCATACAAATACACGAATAGGAAGGGAATAGAGAGATACTGATCCTGTAAGTGAAGACAGTTTTATTATGGAAGGGGAAAACATGTTGGCGCAGGCTTGGAGGGCCAAAGGGCTTATTCCTATGCTGTATTATTCTTTGTTCCTTCAATGAATGGCTACACAATCTGCTTGTGGTGCTGAGGGTTGACAGAGTAATTTTGGCCAGGAAGCATGGAGAACGCCTTGCTCTTTACCGACCACTGTTATGAGATCTTATGCATACATATGAACAGTCAAAAAGGGCTTTGGTTTAGACAAGAAGGAGTAAAGTGATGAAGAGGATTAAACAGAGTTATTTTAAAGGAACAAAATGCATCTCCATCAATTATTGAATGATCCTTTGGAGAGGGACACCAGATAAGGTCAGAATTGGACAGCTGCAGGATCTGGAAGGTTTTGAAAATCTGAAAGAGCAAACAGAGGTACAGTGAGGTTAGTTTGTGAGGTTATTTGAAGAGGGAGTGAGAATTTTAAATTCAATGCATTAAAGTTCAGGGCCCTGTGTAAGTCGGTGAGAACAGAGATGATAGATAGCTACTGGATCACTGTTGCCATAAATTATTCTGAGAATTCTATTTCAAGTTGTAAAATACTTTATTCTTTGGTGGATATGCCAGATTTTATTGCAACATTTTATTATCCCTTTGTGACTACAAAGCGCGCTACTGCAAAATAAAGAGCAATAGAAAAAAACCACACTGTTGGAATTCTGTCCTGAGACAGGATTCTCTGAGCCAACCAACTTCCTGTAATAAAAAGCTTATGACATTATTAAGGCCAGTTTTCTACATATCCTCCCACTAAGGAACAGTGAGCTAGGAAAACAAATCATTCTAAAACAATAAAATAGCAGATATATTCGGCAATGATCATTTCCTTTCCACCTGTCCTATGGCTGCCTGGAATATTTTTCTTTTAAATGATAAGTGCAAGTAGCCACAACAGAGTATCCAGCAGATTTCATTGAAAGCCCATGTCACATTTGGCACCTTTAAAAGACATTCACAAATAGATTTACATGAAATTTGATCCAGGTATAGGGAATATTATGTTAGCCTTAATAAAGGAATATTCAACGAACAGGAAGCCGAGATTACGGATAAGTGGGTTTAATTTGGGGTTGGCAGACTGTAATGAGTGGAGTGCCACAGGGGTAAGTGCTGGAGCATCAACTAATTACAATTTACAGTCAGGCCTGGCCATATCATAGCTAAATTTGACAATGACATTGAGGTAGGCAGGAAATGAAGTTGTCGAGATAAGGTAGAGGATCTGCGAAAGGATATGGTTAGCTTAAGCAAGTGGGCAAAACGTTGGCAGAAAATGTGACAGATAATGTAATGAAGGGAAATGCAGACTTGTCCACTTTGGCAGGAACAATGGGAAATGAGAATTTTTTGAATGGAGAGATATTGTAGAACTCTGCAATGCAGAAGAATCCTGGTACGTGAATTACAAAACATTAGTGTGCAGTTACAGCAATTGATTGAGAAGATGACTGGAGTATTGTCATTCATTATAAGAATGGAACCTAAAAGAAAGGCAGGTTTCATTGGAACGGTACCATGGCTTGGTAAGGTCACAGCTGGAATGTTACATCCATTTTGATCTCCTTATTTGGAATAATAATGTAATTGTATTAGATGAGTTTAGAAAAGGTTCATTTGACTTGTGAAAAGCAACATTAAACACCTTGGGCCTATACCCAACAGAGTTTAGACAATCCCGAGAAGCCTTGATAGGGTGTATACCAGAAGATGTTTCCGCTTGTGGTGGGCAGTGGAACCAGGGGGCACAGCTTACAACAAAGGTCAACCTTTTATTATGAGCGTAAGTTTTTTTCTATCAAAGTGTCATCAGAATGCGAAATTCGCTTCTCCAGAAAGCAGTGGATGTTGGGTCATTAAGTTTATTGAAAATTGAGCTAAATAGATTTTTGATTGACATGGGTTGTGGGGGCAGACAAAAGGATGAATTTGAGACCACAACCAGGTGAGCCATGATCCTATTGATTGGTAGAGCAGGCTTGAAAGCTGAAAGTCTGACTTCTGGTCCTCAGTCCTGTGCACTATGAACTTGACTAACAATTGATGAGGAGTAACTGACTCATCCCCAAACTCTAAACAAGTATTTGGGTAGCACGAGGTATATTTCTCTGGCTTCAACATTAAGAAAATCAACAGCTCTTCGTCATCTAACTAATGCTTTTGACCAACAATGAGATGGCTATAAATATTAGAATATATCTCAAATCTTTCATTGTTGACCGTCACTTGAATAACATAACTATATCCTGCTTACATGTGTGGTCAGGATGTGGATTGGTCAGCTCTTGTTTATGAAGATTGCCTCTGTCGATATTTCAAATGAAATTGTAATTGTAATGATGCGGTGTTTGTATAATAACCAGACTAATTTTTAATTTGACACTTGTGCAAACTCAAGTTGGCCCAGAAGTATTTACTGCAACTTATTTCCCTGCTTGTAAAAGAGAAAATAGATCAGTAGGTATTTAAACGGTCGGTGAGATTGCAAACTGTTTTGAGTTTCCAGTGTGGTTTTTTTTTAAAGTCCACATGCTGAGAGCAATGCTTTTAATTTTTCACCATCTGTTTCTCCTCACTATTCCTCTTCTCCTAAAAGTATTGATTCCTGCTGAGGATCGGCTTCACAGTGAGCAGTCAACTCGTGCAACTTTGACCAAATGGCTATTCATCATGTCTGAAGCAAGGTATTCAAGGGGTGATTATGACATACCTGGCAGAAACTGGACAGGTAAGCATTTAAAATGACCCCCTGCAAGACTCTCCTGCCAACCTCTCTCTGCAATCAATGATTTTAAACTCCTCCTTTAGGTGTTGAAAGGTGTGACACTTGCTGGGAACCAGTAAGAACTTTCTTTAAATATGAGAGCTCGTGCTCTCATTTTGGGTTGGAAGGTATTGGTTTGCTGCATGATCCTCCCATATTCCTCAAAAGAGTTGGGTGCAGAAGAAATGAATGGAAGGTCTCCTGCTGTGCTACCTTATCCTATAACTCCATAACCTAGCTCAAATTAAAATCGGGATACAAATATTAGCAACTGACTTAACAGGAGGTATCACACATGAACCCAGTCCATTTCCGGAACAGATTTGCATATATAATTTAGTAGCAGAAACTCTAATCAATTAATCCAGTTCCTCACCTAAGATCTTTAGTTGAACGTATGCAGATAGATACAACAAATTTGACTGCAAAAAATAATACTGGTTTCACTATGTACCCAGAACTTATGCTTCCAGTATATTTATTTGGAGTGAATACAGAATATGGTAAATATGGGGTTTGCTTTCACAATATAAGGAATTAATTTTGTACAAGACTCGGACTTTTGAATATGTATAATAGAAAAGCATACAGAAAGAGGACATGGTTGTTGCCTTTGAACCCAGACAAAATAGTTTCTTTTACCAGAGGGAAGCAGTGTAAATGCATTCATACATTGAACTAATGAATGAATTACTGCACAATGGTGCAATAAACTTGTGTGAACTTGTCATGCTATACTAGCATGGAAAAAGCGAGAGACTGGCACTAAGTACTTGTTGCAGCTATGCTCACCTTTCCTAATGGGGCTGCAGACATCCTGGTTGGACCCAAAGCCTGAGGAGCCACACACCATCCTGAATTGAACATTTGATATGAAAGCAGCCATAGTGGGTGCAAGGTGGCTCAGCAGTTAGCACAGCTGCCTCACAGCGGCCAGGGACCCGAGTTCAATTCCACCCTCAGGCGACTGTCTGTGTGGAGTTTGCACCTTCTCCTCGTGTCTGCGTGAGTTTCCTCCGGGTGCTCCGGTTTCCTCCCACAATCCAAAGATCTGCAGGTTAGGTGGATTGGCCATGCTAAATTGCCTTTAGTGTTCAGGGATGGGTAGATTTGGTGGGTTATAGGGGATGGGTTTGGGTAAGATGCTCTGAGGGTCAGTGTAGACTTGTTGGGCCAAAGGGCCTGTTTCCACACTGTAGGGATTCTATGATATCAGAGGCTCCCTCCTGGAAGACCATGCTGAAGAGCAGACTGTGGTTTCAGGGCCTGGAAATGGTCTTGATGCCTGAATCTAATCTATTGGCAGAACATTCCACCTCATGCTCTTTTTTTCAATAAATGAGTTGCCTTGGGTATAAATTCTCTTTCGAACAGCTCAAAACTTACTAATCAAACTTTCCTTCTTCAACAGCACAAACATTAACAATTTCCCACAATGTTTTCAAGAGACAGCAGGTTTCTGTCTAAAGCAAAAGTTCCAGAGTTTTCTCTGAACATTAATTAACTCTTCCTTAATAAAATCTGAGAATACATTCACTAAAAATAGAACAAGACTGATTTTGAACTGACACAAATACCAAATCTGAGAATTTTTAAGGTTTAAAAATGCTTGCTCCATTTTTGAAAATAGCATCAACCCATAAAACTGTAACTGTAACACTTAACTAACAAAGCTTCAGATAAGGAGCACATCATTTACTGAATTATGAAATACATTCAATGTCACCTTTTACAGAGCAGTGGATTCAGGCAGATTGTAACTTATGAAAGGGCCATATGCTGAAATAGTGCAAATGCTGGAAATATTTTAGAAGCGTATATTTTACTACTGCTCACAGAAAATTCATAAAGCACTTTTTACAAGCTACTGTTGATGTTCATGTAAAAAACAAAGAAGAGGTAAGGAACAATTGACATTTATTAGAGCAATAGCCTGTGGCTTGTAATTAACCACAATTCTTTGCAGATCCAACTAAGTTAATTGGCTGAAGAGAACCCAATGAGCACAACGTACAGTGACACAGAAGGACAGTATAAATTCTACTCATGAGGCTCTAGAAAAATGTAAAAATGCTAGGGCTAAATGCCTTTGATATTCAACCAAAGAAAAGCATAAAGCAATGAAAAACAACAAAAAAATTCTGTTTGGGGAAGATTTTCTGTTCTGTGGAAGATTATTTTGGGTCATATGTTGCTTACACTATTTGTAACTAGTATTTTCATTTATTGTAATCAATAATAATAACACCAAACTACTTTAGTATATAACCTCAGCAGATATTATTGGAAGCAGTTATGATAGCAAGTGGATTGGATAAGACAAATAGATTTTAATGGTCATGATTTTAACTGAAGACAATTAGTGAGAATGTGGCTGATGGGACAGGTGCCACTAGAAGTCAGTTAGAAAGAAAGCTGGGAATAATATGCAATGATATCAATACAATTATATTCATTCTCCTGAGGGAAAATAAGTGCAAAATTAAATCTAGTAACCAGAAATCCATCTCTCAAAATGCAACAAACACATTCTAGATCAGCAATTAGATTCCTTCTTTAATGCCCAAATCATCAGACTTTTTGTTTATGCTGTGGAATTTGCAAAAGCAGATATTTACCTATATATTACATAAATTTACATGCAGGTTCCAAGTTTAGGGGGAGGCTCCCTGCAATTAGCAAACTGGAGCACTCTAACTGCTTGCTACATGTAGCTGCATCCCTGAACCTTTGACTGTTCTACCTGAGCCAGGCACTGGAGGAATATTAATCGAACTGGAGCTAGTTCTCTCAGTTGAGGTTGTTCCCTTAGCAATACCAACCTGCACGCAGAAGTTAATAACTCTAATCAACTGAGTCATTGGCAGATTCAGGATCTAACCTTGTCCTCCTCCTTTCTAGGCCTAACTTCACCCTGAAAACAAGTCCAAACAAGATCCATCAATGACTAGCCATTTTTAAGGTGTTAATTAAACATTGCATTAACTGAGCTAGCTCAGAGTATATTCAAAATAACCATAACTTCCACAGGTTCAAAACTGTTCTAAGTTGATGCTTCACTTAAATATGAGTAATTTTCTTCAGCTGTATACAGTATTTCTGTAAAGAGCATGCAAATCATTTATGGTAATCATTATTATCCATCTTCTTAGTGGCTTCATGATTGTGCTTTGACATTCTAAATTTAGGTAGAATAAATTTAGTTCAGCAAGTCTCACTTCTTAACCTCAGTGAATAACAAGAGTGTCCGCTTGATTGATTTGATTTGATTTATCACTGAGACGTATGTTGAGGTGCAGTGAAAAGTGTTGTCTTCTGTGCTTTATAGGCAGATTATACTATACAAGTGCATCAGGGTAACAGAACAGAGTGCAGGGTACAATTTTACAGCTGTTGAGAAGGTGCAGAGAGAAATCAATGTTAATTTTAAAGAGGTCCATTCAAAAGTCTGATAACAGTGGGGAAGAAACTGTACTTGAGCTTGTTTATAGGTGTACACAAACTTTGATATCATCTGCCCAACTGAAGTGGGTGGAAGAGAGTATAAGCAGGGTGGGAAATCCTTGATTATGTTGGTTGCTTTCCCGAGGCAGCAGGAAATATAGATGCAGTCAATGGATGGAAGGTCGGTTTGCATGATGGACTAGGCTGTGCCTCACAACTCTCTGGAGTTTCTTTCGGTCTTGGGAAGAGAAGTTGCCATACCCAGCTGTGATGCATCCAGATAGGATGCTTTCTATGGTGTATCTATAAAAATAAGTAGGAGTCTTTATGGCTTTGCTGAATTTCCTTAGCCTCCTGAGGATGTAGAGATGTTGCGGTGTTTTCTTGACTGTAGTGTCGATTTGGGTGGACCAGGATAGATTGTTGGTGATCATCCTTCCCAGGAACCTGATGCTCTCAACCATCTCCATCCTCAGCACCATTGATGCAGACAGGAGCGTGCCCTCCACTCCACTTCCTGAAGTCAATGACCAAATCCTTCGTTTTGCTGACACTGATGGAGAGATTGTCGTCTTTATGCCATGCTGTTGAGCACTCTATCTCTTTCCTGTACGCTAACTTGTTGCTGCTTGAGATCTGACCGACAACAGTGATGCTGTCAGCAAATATGTAAATGGAGTCGATGCAGAATTTAGCCACACAGCTGAGAACGTATAAGGTGTACAGTAGGGGGCTGAGTAGACAACTTTGAGGGACACCAGTGTTGAAGATTTTCATGGAGGAGGACTTCACAGCTAATTAATTTGTTTTTCTTGAAGAAATTAATTTGCACATTCTATGCTGGCTAACTTGCCAAATTCATGTGACCTCCACCTTTGTTGTATGTACTTTGACTTTAGTTTGTGACAGCTATTAAACAGGATGTTAGATGTGTCCAGTTAAAACAGAGAATTTTAGGGAGACAACTACTGTAAAGCATAACAAGGAAGAATTAAAACCCCCACAGTATGAAACTTTCAAAGTGCGTGCTGAATCAGAATGATTGTGAATTGTTCACTCCATTCTGCTATGGAAACGAGAAAGGATATCAAAGGGAATTGGAATTCTTTCCACTCTCTGTAGCAAAACTATGAAATAGTCAAAGGATTAAATGAAAATGTTGAGCAATTCTGAGTTGCAACCCTGTTATCAATGCCAGATATTGCATTCGACAGCTATTTTGTATCCTAAACATCACTGAAGAACTATAAACACAAAATAAAGTAATATTGAAGGTTTTGATGACATACAATAGGAGACTCCATTCATGTAATATTATGAATGGTGTGCATTCTACACCAGAGCTCAGAGAGAGAGGGAGGCTATTGATCATTGTACGATGGTACTGACATACCTCCTTGAATCCTGTGAGTTTGGACTGAAAGATGACCTTATCAGAGATAGGATTGTCTTCAGCATAAGACATCCCATTGTGGTAGCATGTTTGTTAAGAGTACAAACTTATTCGCAGGAAAGCTATCGAAGCTCTGAAGTTTTCAGTCATCAGTAAGAGCTTGTTCATGAGAGAACTGGCATTATTTTGCATTATGCTAAGAGACATTTCAGGCTGAATGAGAAAAATAAAGAAATAAATGAAGAGATAGTGAGAACTGCAGATGCTAGAGTCGGAGATAACACAGTGTGGAGCTGGAGGAGCACAGCAGGCCAGGCAGCATCAGAGGAGCAAAAAGGTGACGTTCCAGGTCGGGAATCTTTCTTCAGAAAAGGGTCTCGACCAAAAAGGACAACCTTCCTGTTCTTCTGATGTTGTCTGGCCTGCTGTGTTCCTCCAGCTCCACACTGTATTAGAAGTAAATGAAGAAATATTTTCAGAAGGGCTAGCGGATAGATGAAGGCCAGAGTACAGAATGTAAATACTGTGGAGGACACCATAGAAAAGGAAATGGAAGCGTGTGCAGTACCATGAAAGGAACTTCAAGAAACTGAATCACTTAGCATGCAAACGTTTATTATGAAAACAGCAAAGGAAGCTACAAAGATGACTGCTAAAGAACTATCAGCCAATGAAATCCGAAACAAAAAAAGAGTGGGAGTGGTGTGCTTTGTTACGAATGTGAGGAGATTGCCACAAGATATGGATGATATGCAGGAAGAAGTTTAATAATCTCACACAAGTCAGAAAGGCCAGTGAATGCATCTTCAATGCTGTATTCTTACAAAGAGATCTCTTGTCTCGCACAATGCTCAGCACCCCCCACCCTTCACTCCAACATTCAACCAACGTATTATGTTAGGGACAACCAAAATGAAAGCCTCACCTTACTATTATACAATTATATCTTCTACAAGCCTCACGTCCACACCTCTCAGCTTGCACACACAGTTACCCATTCAACCATAACAAGAATATCACACAACATATTATAACTCAGAGACATTTATCCCTTCTCTTACCAAACAAGGTGGCACCAGCAGAGGACAGCCAATCAGAGGTAATAAGAACCGGTGATGCTGGAGAATCTGAGATAACAAGGTGTAGAGGTGAATGAACGCAGCAGGCCAAGCAGCATCAGAGGAGCAGAAAGGCTGATGTTTTGGGTTGGGACCCTTCTTCAGCCAATGGCTGCACGCCCTTACCCGATGGGTGACAAAGTGAACTCCATCATTAGAGTGTCCACGACTGAGATTATGGCCTGTGTTGTTTGACAAACTAATATCTAGATGTTAAATTGGACAGCAAAGGACATTTCAGTTTCACAAAGGTTTTACTGCAAATCTATAGCTGAGCACAACATTAGTTTCTCTGATGAAGGGTCTAGGCCCGAAACGTCAGCTTTTGTGCTCCTGAGATGCTGCTGGGCCTGCTGTGTTCATCCAGCCTCACATTTTATTATCTTGGATTCTCCAGCATCTGCAGTTCCCATTATCACAACATTAGTTTCTGCCTTGTTTCACCCAGGCTATGCCTCCTCTCACCCACCTCCCTGCAAGAATGCGATCGTCTATTCCCAATTCCTCCGCCTCCACCGCACCTGCTCCCAAGATTAGGCGTCCCACTCCCGGACATCCCAGATGTCCTCGTTTTTCAAGGACTGCAATTTCCTCTCTGCAGTGGTCGAAAATGCCCTCACAGCATCTCTTGCGTTTCCTGCACTTCTGCCCTCACATCCCCTCCCCTCAATAAAAACAAAGACAGAATCCCCCTTGTCCTCATATATCACACATTAACCTTCAGATTCAACGCATCATTTTCAGCCACTTGCACCACCTGCAATCTGACCACGCTATGATCTATTGCCCTCCCCACCCTTAACTGCCTTCAGGGGGGACCACTCCCTCATCTGCTCCACACTTGCCTCCAGCCCCACCACCCCCGGCACTGTACCCTGCAACCGCAGGAGGTGCTACATCTGCCCGAACACCTCCCTCCTCACCTCCATCCCAGGCTCAAAAAAACCTTCCACATGAAACAGATGTTCACCTGCACATCCGCTAATGTGGTCTATTGTGCCCGCAGTTCCCGATGTGGCCTCCTCTACACCGGGGAGACCAAACGGAGGCTTGGAGACCACTTTGTGGAGCACCTGCGCTCGGTTCGCAACAAACGATAACACCTCCCAGTCGTGAACCACTTCAACTCCCCCTGCCACTCCATGCATGACATGTCCATCCTGGGTGTCCTCCAGTATCACAACGATGCCTCCCGGAAACTGAAGGAAAAGCTTCTTATATTCCGCCTTTGAACCCTATAACCCAATGATTTCAATACGGACTTTACTAGCTTCAAAATCTTCCTACCCCTGACCTCATCCCAAGACCCCCTCACATCCCCACCTCCTTGACCTGTCCATCTCTTCTCCCATCTATCTGCTCCTCCCACCTCACTGACCAATCCCCACCCCCCAATTCCTACCTACACTCACCTTTACTAGCGCCATCCCTGCCTCCTTGACCTGCCTATCTTCTTTCCCACCTACCTGCTCCACTGTCTACCTGTTATCACTGCACCGCCCCCCCCACTTCTCTATTTATTTCGGAGCCCCCTTCCCCTCTCCCATTTCTGAAGAATGTTCTAGACCCGAAGCGTCAGCTTTCCCGGTTCTCTGACGCTGCCTGGCTTGCTGTGTCCCTCCAGCTCCCCAATGTGTTACCTCAGACTCCAATATCGGCAGTCCCTGCTATCTTACATTAGTTTCTGCGTTTCCTTTCTGGACACCCCACTGGGGACCCCTACCACAAGTTACCATATTTGCAAATTATAAAAACTGACCTCCAGGGGCAGTGTAAACAATAACTAAAAAAAGAATCAAGTTGGGTGAAACAAAAAGGGGTGGTTGAATCAAAAATGTGTTGGTGGGAAAAATAGTGTTTGCCAGGCCCCTCCAGTGCCCACCTATCCAAAATGTTTCAAATCTACTGGTGGACACAGAGTGCTCCTTCTTCAGAGACACGAGGCACAGATTGACTATCGGCAAATAGTTACTCAGTTCAACCAATTACACAATTAACAATTAATAAACATTGCCACCAGAGGCAGTACCACACAGCAAGGGTTGAAAGAGAGGATGGGAACTAAATGAAAATGGAGTTGCATGGGGGTAATAAAGTAGTCTAGACCCTGCATTGCCCACCTCCCTCTAAATAACTCGTGGCAGCTGGTGGATGCTGGGTGTTCCCTCCCCAAGGACTCCCAGGCCCAAATATAACAACGAATGAGAGGCGGTCATTCAGGATTTAAAATCCCCTCCATTATCTGAACCAGAAAAATCCAGCTCTTTGTTTTACCATCACCAAATCACCTGGGTTGCTGATCAAACGGAGAGTGAACAAATCCAGCTGAAACAAAAACTGCTGGAGAAACTTGGCAAATCTGGCAGCAACTGTAGGAAGAAAGCAGAGTTTTAATATTTTGAGCCTCGTGACTTTTCATCAGAACTGATAATAGCCCAGAAAAAATGGTATTTCTGATGAAGTTGAAGTTGTGGGAGGGGCAGGGGACAGACAGGTGGAGATGGAGCCCAGAGAGAGAGAGAGAGAGAGAGAGAAAGGTGTAGGTTAAAAATGGAAGTTATGGATAGCAGGCCAGGACAGGAGAAAGCTGAATAAGTGACAATAAGAGCTAAGAGTAGGAGAGAATGGGTGAGCTGTACTGAGCACAAGCCATATAATGTGGTAATAAGCCTAGAAGTAGGTGAGAGTTAGTGATTGCTAAAAGCAACCTGTGTTATGACAGGCCTGGGTGCAGGGTGGCTAAAAGAAATGGAAGGATAGAATCAGACTGAGGTGATTGAACTTAATGCTGAGTCCTAGAGGCTTCAGGATCCCTAAGTGGAAAATGAGATGTTGCTCTTTGACCTGAGGCTTACTGGAATACTGCAGCAGGCCTGTGAGAAAAATGTTGGCTTGGGAAAACGATGGTGGCGTTGAAGTGACAAGCAACTGGAAGCCCAGGGTCATCGACATGGAAGCCATATAGCTGTACAGTTGTGCTTGGTACAGCTCACCCATTCGCTAGTTCTCTGAGCTCTTATTACCACTCATTCAGCTTTTCTTCTGTCTTGGCCTGTTATCCTATAATTCCTATAATTCTATAATTCCTTTAATTCCCTTGTCTACTTACTCCTATCAGACCTCTATCTCTCTATCTGGGCTCCATCTCCACCTATTTGCACACCTTTCCCTTTCAATTCCCCTCCCACAACTTCACCTTCAGCAGAAATACCAGTTTTTCCAAGCCGCCAACAGTTCTGATGACGAGTCATCAGACTTGAAGCATTAACTCTGCTTTCTTGCCACAGATGTTGCCAGACCTGCTGAATTTCACCAGCAATTTCCATTTTTATTTCAAATGCTAGTAGGATACTTTACAGACTTTTAAGTGACTCTTGGATAGGCACATGGATGATAGTAAAATGTAGGGTATGCAGGGCAGTTTGATCTTACTAGGATAATAGGGTGACACTACATTGTGGGCCGAAGGGCCTGTACTGTGCTGTACTGTTCTATGTTCTATGTTCTGGTCAGCAATAGCAGTTCTTTGTTTTATTTTATTAACAAACACAGTTCTTCGTTTTTCTTTAATCTTACCAACTTTAGAAACCATTTGAATTGATAAAATTAGTAAAGACCAAAAGAAATCAATTATTAACCAGATCTACCCAGGTAAGTGCGATACATATTGTTTGTCTAGCCAAATCAAGCAAATACTTTTATCCTTTAGGAATATGATCCATATTTTATAACCTTATTAAATAAATTCAGAGAAGTCATGACAATACCAATTATACATAGATATTAGGGAAAGTGTTCTTGATGACCCAAATGGAACTTTTTGTTCAATACTTCAATGTGCTGTCAGAGAATGGGCCTGCTGCTTTCCATTCAGTGCACCACAGGAGTCGGCTGTATTCTAGTTTCACATTAAGTTGCTTGATTTGAGTTGAATTTTGTTGATTTAGCATGGCTTTTTGAATGACTTTGAACCTTTACTAGATACGAATGATACAACATTGCAGTGGTGTCCCAGGAATGTGTTTTTGTGATAGAATGCTCATTCCACACCAGCATTGAAACCACGGCTCCTGCAGTGAACATTTTCACCAATTTTTTTTACATATATTGGACTAATCCTCGAAGCCTCTGAGGCTTTAAGAGAGCTTTAGATTTCCTTGCCACTGGTAAAATGTGTGAGTCTCACTGTTTCTGCAACAGATGACAAAGTGATTATCTATGAAAAGAACTAATAGGGAAAAGAGTGGTTCATTTAACTATCATGAAAATTTGTTACCGCTACTGTGTCTTTTGCAGTTCCCAATTGGCAGGATAACAGCAGATTCTCTATCTATGACAGAAATTCTAAACTTCACCTCTGAGAGCACACATGAGTACTTAGACTAAATAAAACCATGAGCGTGTTTGAATACTGTTTTTATTTATATTACTATTAGAAGAATAAAGTGAATTAGATAATTGTGAAATGCATAAGCTAAGCTCAAGTATTTGCACTTCTGCAAATAACAGATATCACAAACTATTGTACTTGTAGAATAAAATTTATCATTGAGAGATAATTCTATTTGTAACATTTTAAATTTGTAACTTCACATTCCCAAGTTCAGCATTCAGAAATCTACAAAAGGATATATTTTACAACTACATAGCATTCAGGGAAACTAGCAGCGTGATCATCAGAATGGCCTTTGACCAATTCCATCTTATGTTTTGTACTTTTGACCTTATCCGCATTCTCTCTCCTTTCACAACCCTGACTCATTCTCCACCCCAATGACCTCTATATTGGCTAGGTCATCTTCCGTCATTTCCGACAGCAGTTCCTAACAAGCATATGTTCACCTCTCCTCTGTTCACAGATTATTCCCTCTGACATGCCTTCATTCAATCTTTAACCATACCAATTTTCCATCTTATCTTGCCATGGAAGCTTCTTGTGCAATGGAAAATGAGTTCCCTTACACTGTTTAACACACACCTCCAAACTCTTCTCTCTCTGCACTTCCTCTAATTTGGTGTATGCTGCTAATGGCAGAGTTTCCTTTCTGTTCACAAACACAGCCTGCAAGTTGGACCCCAAAATCTCAGCGTTCACCCCCTTCAATTTCTCTTCCCATTTGTACACTGTGCTTTCTGGCCTTAACCTCTTGTATAGTTTCAGAAAACCTCAACAACCACAGCACTGGAAGAACAAAGACTATATTTTAGCAGCCGCTCAGGCCCTGCAATACCATTATTTAACAGTTCTTAAAGAGATCTAGTGCAGAGATGACAGGCTGAATGGCTTACTTTGGTGCTGTCACAAATATCAGATTTTTAAATATTCCTGGTGATGCTTCCGGCACACTTTCCTGATGTCCTACTCTAACACTGGCTTGATGGCAACGGCAGAATACGGGATACACTGGACCAGGTTATAGCTTGTAACAGAAACAGAAATTGCTGGCAACAGGTCTGGGAGCATCAGTCGGAAGAAAGTAAAGCTAATGTTTCAAGTCCAGTGACTCTTTGTCATAACTGTTCTGAAAAAAAACTCATTGGTCTTGACACGCTAACCCTGTTTTCTTCCCATGGATGCTGCCAGACCTGCTGAGTTTCACCAGCAATTTTTGTTTCTCTTTCAGACTTCTGGCATCCATTTTATTTCAAGGTACAGTCTCCGTGAGTATAGTCTGCTTCTGCTCATGGCCCATGGTGCCACAAGAGGGCCCATTTTGAAGTCATTGGATCTGTTCCAGATCCATCCCATTGAACAGGGTGGTAGCACAACATAACATGATGGATTGTCTACTCATGTGATGATGGGACTTTGTCACCACACGGATTATACAGCTGTTACCCTTCACAGTACTGTCACCGACAGAGGCATTTGCAACAGATAGACTGGTAAGGACAAGGCCAAATAGAGTTTTCCCTCTTATAGCATCCCTCACAGGCTGAGGCAGGCCCAATTTAGTGGACATGTCCTTCAGAACAGTCAGCTCAGTCAGCAGTGTGAATCCAGCTACTCAAACTTCCTCACCCAGTGTACATCTTTGTCACCTTTTGTGTTTTCTTCACATTTAGAAAGTGATGGTTATTTCATTTTTGTCCTAAAATATTGTGTTTAGAACCTTTTCCACCACCCAGGTTAGACTGACTGGTCTGACATTGCTTGGCTTATCTTTATATTCATTCCTGAAAAAAGGTGTAATATTTGCAATTCTCTCCAGTATTCTGGCATCACTAAGGGAGACTGGAAAATTGTGGCTGGTGTCTTCACAGCTTCCATCCTTATTTCCTCTGTACAGGTGCATACACCAATCCAATCTTGGTGTTTTATTATCTCGAAGTACAGATAGCCAACAAAATATCTGCTCTTTATGAGTTTTAAACCTTTCAAAAGTCTGCATTACCTCCTCTTTCACCATGGCCTATCTGCTTCTTTGATAAAGCAAGATTCAAAGTATTCATTTAACACCTCAGATAAGTCCCCTGCTTCCATGGTCCAAATAAGTTTTGCTCCTTATTTTACCAACCTTTTACTATTCATATGCCACTAGAATCCCCTGTCATATTAGCTGCCAGTCTCTTTTTATACTCTCTGGTTGCTTCTCATCAAGTCATAGGTCTGATTTGTCCATGCTGACCAGATAACCTAAGTTAATCTAGAACCATTTACCAGCATTTGGCCCATATCCCTCTAACCCTTTCCTATTTGTAAACTCATCCAAATGTCTTTTAAATGTTGTTATTATACCAGCCTCCACCACTTCCTCTGGCAGCTCATTCTCTACATGCACCACCCTCTGCATGAAAAAATTTCCCCTTAGGTCCCTTTTAAATCTTTCCCCCCTCACCTTAAACTTATGCCCTCTAGATTTGCACCTTGGATATTCACCCCATCTATGACCTAATGATTTAATAAACCTTTATAAGGCTTCCCTTCAGCCTCTGATGCTCCAGGGAAAATAGCCACAGCCTATTCAGCTTCCCCCTACAGCTCAAACTCTCCAACCCTGACAACATCCTTATAAATATTTTCTGAACCATCTCTAGTTTCACAACATCTTTCCTATAGCAGGGAAGCCAGAACTTAATGCAGTATTCCAAAAGAGGCCTGAACAATGTCCTCAATGTTATCTCCCAACTTCTATACTCAATGCACTGACCAATAAAGGCAAGCATACCAAACACCTTCTTCACTATCCTGTCTACCTGTGACTCCACTTTCAAGGAACTATGAACCTGCACTCCAAGGTCTCTTTTTCAGCAACACTCACCAGGACCTTACCATTAACTGTTTTACATTCTTTTTCACTTCTTCCCTGAACCTTTGATATTTAGCTTAGTTCTTGGACACATTGTCCACTTGATATCAGTCACAAGCGCATTTTTTTTTCATTTTAATGGCTATTTCTTTGCCATCTGCCTGCATTTGTTTCTTGTGATTCCACAACTACTTCATTAAATCAAAGTCTGCAGGTCCCATCACATCCAGTCATAAACAGTGGTGTTTAGATCAACAACAAATTGAAAGAGGAGACTTTTGAAACTGCACAAGTAAAAATGATATGACTGATATCATTAATGTCATAAAGAGACAGACAAAGTAGATATCGAGAGAAATTTTCCACTTGTGGGAGAATACAAATCTAAGAGGCGTAAATGCAAAACAGTTTATAATAAATCCAGTAGGAGAAACTCCTTTATTCAGAGGGTGAGAAGAATATGCAACATAAAAACATGAAGATCATTGAGATGAGTCATTTAGATGCTCGAAAAAGAAAACCTATACAACCACATGATTGAAAAGGAAATAGGGCGACGAGGCAAGTAGAATTCAGGAGCTTCATGTGCACAAAAACATCACAATCGGGGTGAATTCAACCAAAGAGCTACTGCCAGCAACAGACTAATGTCTGAGTAATAAGGAGTGAAATCAGACCTTGGAGAATCAACCGAAGAACACTCTGCCATTAAGAGATGTAGAGGAGTTGCGGTATGAAATTACACAATCCAGAAGAAGGGTGAAGGTTAAATAACTAAATAAAAAGAAGTCTCATAAAGAACCAGAACTGAGAAGATGAGAAGCTGCTCGTAGTTGAGTTTTCAACACGGTAATGCTTAAAATGGCCACTAGAGTATCTTCCAGCATGGCTGGGAATTGAGGACCTTTACTTTCTGTTACTATATACACAGTGTCATGACTGACAGCAAGAACCTTAGGGCAGACTCACATCAATCCCTTCAAGTGGCATTGTCTATTAATGCTTTGACGTACAAGTCCACTGAGACACTTACACATATCATGGTTGAGATCTTAGAAATGATGGCAATTAAGAACATGCAGCTGTCCTTCAGGTGGTGAACAGCTACAGCACAGAAGGAGGCCATTTGGTTCATTGTGCTTGTGCCAGCTCTGTCTTAATAAAAACAACTCGGTTAGCTCACTCTTTCCCCATAGGCCTGCAAATTGTAAATGCATGTCATGTGCAAAAGAATAATGAACCCACAATAGTTTGTAAAGTATTTAGACTTAAAGCCAAGTTTGGGTTGATGCTGTCTGTGACTTCCGACACAGAGTTCCTGTTACATATGATTTTTAAACAAGGTGAACCTAATTGAATTACATGAGCCTGTTGAAGTCCCAAGTGTGAATTGTGTTAACGTTGTCAAGTTTTTAAGTAGTTACCTCACCCAAGTAGAACAATAGTGTAATTATAAAATGTGACAGATTTCTCTGGTGGAACTCTGCTGTAATTATAAACCATGATAGGTTTCTGCTGCATAATATAACTTTTGCACAATGCATCAATCTGACTGTTGAAACCTCAAGTGCTTTATGTCTGGCTCACAAATTCCCTACAAATGTTTGAAATACTTAGCTCACTCAACTAGAACAATGATGCAATTATGGAATATGCTGAGTTTGTGGCGGATATGATTTTAATGTAATACGTAAATCCACCAGATGCAGTCTCGTGTGTGTTAAGATCCTGGATTCATACTATCTAATGGCAACCTATTGTGTTTTAGAAATCTACCTTTGTTCAGATTGTTCAGGCATGTATATGTAACATGAGTAGTCAATTTGTCATGAAGTGACATAAGGAGTGCAATAGTCAAGTTATGAAGCAGTAGAAGCTGGAGAATGGGACCAACAAGTGGGGAGGGTGAAAGACAAGAGGTAGAATAGCAGGAGACAAGGGAACACGAAAGGGAAAAGCATGATAGAAGAGGGATAGAATAAAAAAACAAGGAGGATGGGTTGAGGAGGAGATAATAAAGAGGCGGTAGAGAAATATTTTGAGAAGGTACAATGTGGATAATGAATGCCTAGGCTTCTGTGGTCGAGGGGACAAGAAGGTAGAAAGGAAAGAGGAACAGCAGGACAAGAACTGCAGGGGGAAATGTCAGAGGATGTTTACATGATTAGTAGAGGGGAATTTAGGCTGCAATGGATCAACTTCTGACATATAATAAGAATAATAAATCAAAAGCTCTGGATGATGCTTGGGGATGAGGGTATTTAACAGGTAACGGATGTGTTAAAGAAAACGAGTAGTGAGAAATAACCTTAACAAAGGAGAAGCAGTGGACAGAGGGAGGTGAGTATGGAGGCTTCCCACTGCAGGAAATAGGATCAGTGATTTGGGATGGTAAGTGTTGAGATTAAGTTATAAAGGAGTTAGGTCAGGCAGATCAACATGCTACTCACAGTGATGCAGGGGCTGGCTGGACAACAGGTGAGCATGATGATGTATTTTGACAGTGCAAAAAGTAGCTATCAAACTGGAAACTGTAGTCATTGTAACAAGGTTAGCCAGCTGGTCATCATAGAATATGAATTTCCTGATTGGGGCTGTTAATTTGGTCCAATTAGGGAGGCCTGGCTGACGGTACAAACAGGAGTGTCAGAGATTCTGACATTCCAGGTGCGTACTCTGATGAGTCAAGGACTCTCCACATATAAATAAAGGATGGCTTGATGATGGGATACTAGCCTCTGTGGAGTTATTTCAGATAGTATGGGCGCCGGCAGAGATGTGTACATATGGGAAATTAATGATGAGAGAAACAACTAACATTTGTTCGTAGGGATAGCAAGAACTGCAGATGCTGGAGTCAGAGGTAACACAGTGCAGAGCTGGGTGAACACAGCAGGTCAGGCAGCATCAGAGGAGCAGGACATTGATGTTTTGGGTCAGGACCCCTCTTCAGAAAGAAAACATATTTGTTTGCAACTTTTGCTACACACATTCCTTACTTATCTATTCCAACATGGCAGCTGGCTAGCACAGGTTTAAGTTGATTTACAGTGACACTCTGTGATCACTGTCTGTAATAACATACAGACACAATGTCTGGGAATTTCCTCAGAAGTTGTTTGCATTAATTTTAGCCAAACTTAAGTTGAAATCTCATTTACTTTGCTATTTGGTGTTCTTGATCCTTCTCCAATGTTACAGTATCTAATCAGAAGAAATATTGGAGAAATTTCTAATATCTCAATATATTTTGTTGTTTTAGGAGATAACATTATGTGATATTTAACATTGTTAAAAAAAAGCTCATTACAATAATGCTGACCGGCAGCGTAGGTAATGCAGGTGAATGTTGTGAGCTTTTCCATGGGCTTTTCCATGATGATAGCTTGATATAATTCTTTTGAATGGAAATAGAAAGGGAAAATGCACTCCACTTTGTAATTTACATATAACACTAATTTGTGACTTTTAAAATTCTTGTAGCAAATAATAACACAGTTTAATGTACTCTTTATTCAAATATACTCCAATGGGCACAGACCCTTAGGAAATAGACGACAGGTTAGACAGAGGATCTCGATTGGCACAGGCTTGGGGGGGATGCTGAAGGGCCTGTTCCTGTGCTGTAATTTTCAATGTTCTTTGTTCTTTATTAATTACACTTCTGCCAAAATTCATGTAAAGCTGATAGTCTCGTTTCCTTAATAGTGTTCACAATATTTCACAAGATATATATTCATTAATGATTTAATGAGGGAACGAAATGAAATACCTTCAAGCCAGCAGACGACACAAAGGTGGCCAGGAGGGCAAACTGCAAGAACGATGCAGAGATTCTTAAGTGCGATTTGAACAAGTTGAGTGAGTGGGCAAATGAATGGTAGTTAAAAGCACAGAAACATAGAAGATGAAGTACAAAATAATTTTGCAGTAAAAACAGGAATTATTATTGACTGAATCATGATGGATTGGGAATGGAAAAGGTGCAATGAGACCTTGGTGTCCTTGTAAGCATGCAGATGCAGCAGTGAAGAAGGCAGATGGTATCAGAGATAATGGGAACTGCAGATGCTGGAGAATCCGAGATAACAAAGTGTGGAGCTGGACGAACACAGCAGGCCAAGCAGCATCTTAGGAGCACAAAAGCTGGCATTTCGGGCCTCGACCCTTCATCGATGAAGGGTCTAGGCCTGAAACGTCAGCTTTTGTTCTCCGAAGATGCTGCTTGGCCTGCTGTGTTCATCCAGCTCCACACTTTGTTATCAAGGCAAATGGTATGCTGGCCTTCATACTGAGATGATCTGAGCACAGGAGCTGGGTTGTCTTGCTGCAATTGTACAGGGCCTAGGTGAGACCACACCTACAGTATTGTATGCTGTTTTGACTCCGTGTCTGAGTAACGATGTTCTGACTGTGAGGGGGATGCAATGAAGATTTACTGGACTGACTCCTGGGATGGTCAGACTGATGTATGAAGAGAGATTGGATCAGTAAGGAATACATTCACTGGAGTTTAAAAGAATGAGGGGTATCTCATAGAAGCCTATAAAATTCAAACAGGACTAGACAGGGTAAATGCAAGAAATATGCCCTGATGACCAGGGAGTACAGAACCAGGTATAAGGATAAGGGGTAGGTCATTTAGGACCGAGATGAAGAGAAATTCCTTTATCCAGAGAGTGCGAGCCTATGGAGTTCCCTGGCAAAGTGTGTGGTTGAGGCCAAAACATTGGGCATTTTCAAGAAGTATTTAGAAGTATTTAGATATAATTCTTAGGGATAAAGGAATCAAAGGGTATGGGGTGAAAGTGAGAATAGATATTGAGTTGGATGAACAGCCATGATCAGATTGATTGGTAGAGCAAACAGGTTCAAAGGGCTGAATAGCCTACTCCTGTTCTTATTTTTTACGTTTCTATATTCAGATTTGCTGTATAATTGTTTGTTTTACAAAAGTAACATTGAGTATCCTTGTTAAAAGATGTTATTGAAAAGTTGTGTATTCAATAAATATCACTCCTTAGGTGCAATGACTAGAACAGGAGCTCAGAGTGCCTGATTGTTGGAGGTCAAGAAAAACGATCATAGATAGGCCAGGTACAACATGGAGGAGAGAAACGTGAAATAAAAAAGATACAAGCCTTAACATGCAGAGAGACAAAAGCAAATATTTTTTAAAAATGACATCAATCATTTCAAATACGTTTGATGTTCACTTTTAACATGATGTATCATGATACTATAGAGTTCACAGTGGGAGGCAGCTTTTCTCTGGTTGATGCTGTTAGTCACATTATAAACAGAAACACAGTTCGTTCACTATTACTAGCAAAATTTGGAAAGAACTCTGAAAGGATTTTATTATTTCATCAGAGATATTTTCAGTATGTTTATGCTGTAGTTGGCATGCTGGAGGTCATACGTGCTCGCAAATGGCAGTTTGGTTTCTTGTTGATTTCTTAAAGTTAGACTTAGTGTCAAAATCAAAGACTTTCCCAAGGCCAAACACAGTGCAGAAATCAATGCCCATCCCTTGGCAAGATTTTGAAGGTGAGGCAAACGTTTCATTTTGGGATGGGTAGGGGGAGGTGGTTACCACATACCACTGCAACTAAATCACCTCAATGCCTACCTCATGATTCCCAACCTGCCACCTCTCACTGGTACCAGGGCTCCTCCTGCATCTGAGGCCTTGAGTTGGTGTAGTACTGGCAGAAACCACTGCCTCTCAGATGGCACTGCTGAGTAGACAAGAGCTGAGTTGAGAGCCTCCAATTTACTGATAAATTCCAGGGTTCGGGTCATCCAGCCCTGGACAGCTTAGTCCCCAAGGAAATCTCACTTCTGACCTAGGCAGCACTTATTACATCAGGCCTTCCCTTAAAGAGGCAAAGCAGGCATTACAACCTCTCGAGCCAGTAGGTAACATCCTTGTTGCTCCTATTAAATCCCATCCCTAAAGTTTTAAGTTATGATATTGTTCATTACCAATATTTTGACTTCTAAACTATAATATTGAAGTGAATGAAAGCTAAAGATGATTCATTCTACAAATACAGCATGATAAAAACCACTTTTTCAATTTCCACCTTGCCAATGCCATGTACTTATTGTGATCAGCATATTTCATTTCATTATAAATCACATATTCACCATGCATTGAAACAAAGCAGTCCATTCCACTGTGGAATGTACTCATATTTTATCATCCTGAGTGGAAAAGGGAGATTTTTTTTTACAATAAACGCACTTTACTATTGAGTACACTAAATCATGACTTCAACTTGGCCTTACTTGCTCAAAGGTCCAATTGGCTGCCATGAAAATTGGCTTCCAAGGCAATAATTCAAGGTAACGTAAGGACCATGGAATTTACTCTTAATATTTGAGCCTTTTTTTAAAAAAATTGCCATTTACTATGATACCTTGTTTGTTTTTATGATCTTATCTAATTGTCAGCAATTATGTAAACGCTCTTTCTGAGCCCAGATACTTGCTGTAGCCATCTGCACTATTTAATCTGGATTCTTTTCTTGCTTATTACTAACTAAGTTGTGTTACTGTTTAGCACACAAGAGCAACTCTTCTTGAACATCTATATCCCACCCTGAATGCTCTCTTGTGTTTGGCTGAATCAAAGTAATTTTCTTTTTGTTGGTGAGTGCTGCCTAAACTCTTAATTGTGGAGCTGCATTTATCATCATTTGAGCCTGGCCCAATCATGTCACCAATATGAGATAATAAAGCCTACCTCAGAAATGGAGACAAATAGTTGTACAAAAAGTATGTGAAAAATAATCTGTATTCCCACTATCACAGCAAACAGCAGTGGATGCTGTATCAATTATTGTGTTTAAATCTGAGGTAGGTGTTTTTGTCAAATGAAGATATTAAGAGGCATGGGCCAACAGTGGGTATATGGGGCTACACCACAGATCAGCTATGATCTTATCGAATGGCAGAACAGGCTCGAGGGGCTGAATGGCCCACTCCTTTTCCTAATGTTTCTAATCGCAAAACCAAAGTATACTGTATTGCCACTGTATGGCAACATTAAGAATGCTTCAGCTACAGACTAGAGAAGTTAAAGAAAAACAGGTAGACATTTCATGACCGAAGTCTGGCCGCAGACCAAGCATGTCCACTTTACGTTAAAATAACCCAGGCTAATGGAATTTATATGTCATTATCATTTCAGCTTATTCTGAGACTATTACACTTGCATCAAAATGAAAAACCCATAACATTCTAGCGATCTGTACATCATCATCCACATCTATCTGTTTTGCATGTGGACTTACAGAGAATCACACATATCTCCCACACTATTCAGCATTCTAAGAAATACACAATGCTTTTGTGCATAATTTAGTGGCTGCCTTCAAGATGCTTTTGATAAGTGTGCTCATTTCTCCATGTTTCGACTGCCCATTCACTTTGGTGAGTTTGAGTCATTATTCTGGCAGGTCTTCACTAAACTCAGACTGGCTGGGAAAAGCTGCTATGTGAAAAGAGCACACAATGGGTAACGAAGAAGGAACCACTCCAGAGTTTTTAAACCTGCCCAGAAACACTGAATTGTGATTCAGTAAAACAAAAGTCGACAAAGAAAGTCCATGTTTTCTTGAAGTAAGTTAAAAAGGATACTCCCTTATACTTGGTTTTATATTTGCAACTTAAACATCGGAGCAAAAGAGAAAGAACACATTATTCACAGTCAGCTGCCTTTGCATAATCCATTCAATCTGAAGTTTTTCAGTAAAGGTTCACATCATATATCTGTGAAATGTTTTATAAATAGAATGGATAGATAGATAGATAGAAGTATAGATAGATGGATAGGAGGATAGATAGAAAGAAATGCTTTATCAAGAACACGCGTAGCTCCTTAATCTGTGCTTTCACCTGAGCAATTTATCTCGTCTGGCATTTATTTAAGATGAAAATGTCCAATGTTCCCATCAGTTCAAATGCATTTGCTGAATCTCATTCAGAGTTCAACAGGTTTTACAGCTGTAATTCCAGTACGAAAAAAAATAACATTCTTTTCCAGGGAACTGTTGGGAATGTCCTGCTCTGCTTTTTATCTGTGGGCTCTTCTGGTTTCCCACTGGAGTTGTGTCTGGAGAGCAACTTAAACTCCCATTGATTTTCAACCTCAGTCATTGTAACTATAAACCTATGTGTCAAAATGAAGTGAATAGGGTTTCAGCAGTGGCAAGACAGACAGTACCAATGTGGACTTAAGACTGAAGGAGGCCCATTTATTAAATGATTAATAAATCCATCATTTTCCTTTGTTGGTCTATAGCAGGAGCAGTCTGGCTGTGATTCAGAAGAGACGGGTTGGCCTTAACTGCCTTGGACTACACCCTTGTACTCCCCCACTACTGATGTTCCACAAATGGGTGAAAAGTAGCCCAAAACCCTCTTTCCTTTTTGTTTTATTTTATTTTGTGAGTAATGGGGTACGCAGCCCAAATCCAAGAGCTGGTGCTTGTTCAAATGGCTTAACAGGACTTACCTGGCCCCACAGCAAGGCCACCAGATCGGACAGTTGCCATTGACCGTTCCTGCCATGGATTCATCCTCAGCAAGTGGCTAATTATATATGCTTCAGTTGGCCTAAGGGTGAGCAGATCACACAATATTTCTCTCACCATGGGTGGAATCCCAGCAAAACTGGGCAAGTGAAGGGCACAGCAATGTCATGTTGGACCCAATTTTGCAATCCCTACTATTTACCAACATCCCCCATGCCCTGTTCACCCACAGAAGTGGAGTTAGGGGCGGGGATGTTAGCAGAGTTGCAAAATGTTTTAAAATTGTATGCGTGCAACTTACATCCTTCATTGGCTTCAGAGAGCCTTTTTTTATTCATTCTCAGGATGAGGGTGTCACTGGCCAGGTGGCATTCATTGCTCATCCCTAATATCCCAGAGGGCAGTTAAGGGTCAACCATATTGCTGCAGATCTGGGGCCACATGTAGGCCAGACCAGTTAAGGATGGCAGTTTCCTTCCCTAAACAGCATTCATGAACCAGGTAGGTTTTTCTGACCATCGACAATGGGTTCACAGTTATCATTAGATTCTTAGTTCCACATATTTTATTGAATTCAAATTCCACCATGGTCCCCAGAATATTATGTGGGTCTCTGGATTAATAGTTCAGCGCAAGTACCACTAGACCACTGCCTTCACTGTTGCAGCTGTTTTCCTTGGAAGAGATCTTAAATGGAAAGTGAGGGGTTGATCTTTCTCCTAACTCAGGTGGGTAGAAGCATAGCAAGTCATTACAACCATAAACAATTCCTAGACTTTTATTGCCAGAAGTAGCATCAAATAATGGAGGCATTAACTCAACTGTAGCAGGGCAAATTCAGAGAAAGAGGTGTAAAAGACAGGAATATATACATTTCCATAATTTCTCAAAGCTAGTACTGGTGTAAATCCTAACCAAATATTTTGATCAAGACTGAAATGGTGTGTAGGATTGGGTTTCACCCAGGAAGCAAGGTGGTTCTGTCTCTCACTGGAAGTTTTAAGATGCAATCGTGGAACTTTCATTAAATCCTTTGCATCTCCTGACATGACTTGAGTTAACTTGAAACAGTAGTGGCCTGGCACTGTCTGTAGAAGAAATAAACCTTACTGCTAGATAGTTTATGGAGGAAAAAAATTGAAAAAAAAAATGAAAGAACTGCGGACGCTGCAAATCAGGAACAAAAGCAGAAGTTGCTGAGGAAGCTCAATGGCATCTGTGAAGAAAAATTAGAGTTAACATTACCTGAAATGTTAACACTGACTTTTCCCACCAAAAACAAATATAAACCTGCTACAAATAGATCTGCAGCAGCCAGAAAGAGAAAAACAGTTCTGGTGGTGATCTTTCATCAGGCCCAAGAGAAGGCAAGACTGAGCAAAATGAAGATGGGAGAATGGAATGATATGTAACGTTAGCGAGACTACTAACCCAAATAGAAGTTCAAAGAAGCAGATAAAGGATTTCACGGCTTAGTAATGGATTTCTTTTTTAAACTGCAGATGTGAAATTGCTGGATGATTTATAAAGGTCATCATAGCCAGGCTGTGAAAAGGCACTACAAACATTCCTTTGTGTCCTAGCCATAGCAACATTTTAAAGCTGTTTATGAAAGATGGGGGTCATTTTAACTTTCACTGGCGGGCAAAACATTGTTTCCCTTCTTTTTTGATTTTATTTTTCCATTAGCTGCCAAGTTGCTATCATTTACTTGTTGCTGCCAATGTGTTTCTGACTAAAAATGAGTAAAACAGCTCAGAAATGGAAGCATCGATGTGAAATGGGAGTGTCAGAAATTGGCAGGAAGACGGGTGAGATAGTTCAGGGCTAAAATTGTTGACTTTGAGGGCTTCTAAAAACAGTTCACAATGCACAGCAGAAAGATGAACAATCTCTCCCAACACCCACTGAAGCTTTCAGGAAATAATGATTGATCTCCAGAGTACCTGCTGCGAGCAGAAAGATCATAGCAGACATTAAAGGTAGCTCGTTTTAGCTCCACTTTCATCAAACAAATTGCTTTTATTAGAAGGATTCAGTAGGTTTCAGGGTGATGGAAAGAAGATGAGATGCTTTTCTGACGTTTTTATTCAGCTTTGTTGAAACAATGTAAAAGGCCAGTAATGAAGAGATCAGTGTAGGAGCAAGAAGGAGGAAGAGAGGAAGATTTAAGTGGTGCTTGGGGTTACAGAGGGTGGTGGAAGCAAAAATCCATGAAAATGCTTATGTGGGAAATTGGTCACTCAGTCCACGTGTGGCACAAGATTTTCTTAAGACCATAAGACCATAAGACATAGGAGTGGAAGTAAGGCCATTTGGCCCATCAAGTCCACTCCGCCATTTAAATCATGGCTGATGGGCATTTCAACTCCACTTCCCTGCACTCTCCCCGTAGCCCTTGATTCTTTATGAGGTCAAGAATTTATCGATCTCTGCCTTGAAGACATCTAATGTCCCGGCCTCCACTGCACTCCGTGGCAATGAATTCCACAAGCCCACCACTCTCCGGCTGAAGAAATGTCATCTCATTTCCGTTTTAAATTTACCCCCTCTAATTTTAAGGCTGTGCCTACGGGTCCTAGTCCCCCGCCCAAGGGCAACCAAGCGTCCACCCCTTCTAGGCCATACATTATCTTGTAAGTTTCTATTAGATCTCCCCTCAACCTTCTGAAGTCTAATGAGTACAATCCTAGGATCCTTAGCTGTTCATCATACATTAAAACTACTATTCCAGGGATCATCCGTGTGAATCTCTGCTGAACACGCTCCAGGGCTAGTATGTCCTTCCTGAGGTGTGGGCCCCAAAATTGGACAAAGTGTTCTAAATGAGGCCTAACTAGAGCTTTATAAAGCCTCAGAAGCACATCACTGCTTTTATATTCCAACTCTCTTGAGATAAAGGATGCCCTGAGGTGACTTGAAGACCAAGAAAATAGTGGGGAGCTGTGCTGGGACTGATCCCGGAGACACTCCTATTTGCTTGTGGATCAGCTAGTGAGCTTAAGTCCCCAAATCCTACGTGAGATGGTGACTTTGCTTTCAGTGGATTGCCCATTATCCCTGGGAGGAAGAAACTGTCAGCTCAATGGGGTAGCCTCCACTGGAAGACCAGTGCGGCTATTGGAGTAGGTGAAAGCAAAGATGACTACCCAGTCCTCCAACTGTGCTCCCGAGTATTTTACGCTCCATTCTGTGGGTCTTGACTTCCCCGATGAACTTTTCATTTATTTTTGCACTTAAGTGATGAGTCCCTCACATTCTCAAATCTCAATAATGCCTTCCCCTCCTGTTGGGATTGCTATGGTTCTAAAAGTACTGTTAATCTGAAGGGGTCTGTGGCACTGGGGCCTCACTAGCAATCCTTAATAGCACTGATCTGCAAGTTGCAGCTTGTGATCTCCATCTAGCCCTGAAGACTGAAGTAAAATCCTGCCCAGCGCCTCCCTAAATTGGAGGAGATCATGCCCTGATCAACAAATGGTAGTGGTTTTTGGACATAAATTGCACATAGCCCAGGTAAATTTAGCATTTCTGTCTCCAAACAATAATGTGGGAAGTAAAGGCTGGGAAATATTAAATGCACAAGAGCTTGATGGGGAAAACAGCGCCTGACAAAGACCAGTCGGTAATGGAAGAGTGATTTTTGGAAGAATTTCTCAAGAAAGTGGGAAGGCACAAGGGATGTGTTTTTGGTGGTGAGATCATGTTGATTGAAGAAGAGATGGAGGATGGATTGGGGAATAATTCACTAAGATCGCTCTACACAACAGTATCTGAAATACAAGTTTGATTAAGTGGGTGTCCTGTTGCATACAAATTGTCACCTGTCTAAACAGGGTACAGTTTATAGCACCAGTTATTGCAAGGGTTTAGCAAAATACACTGATCAAAAAACACTTTGCAGGCTAATTGTAAGCAGAGCTTCTTACAATATAATGGGTTTGAAATGTGTGCACTTTTATTCAGTGTGTTCCAATTGCACCGACTGCAAAGGAAGCAAAGAAGAAGCTGCTGGACAGTCAATCTGAAAAACATGTTTATACAGCTGAAAGCTAACACAGCCAGTACTAGTTCCTTGTGTAAATTAAAACTGGGATACAAATGCCTGCTGGTTTTGGACAGGGCTACATTAAGCATATGTTCTTTGAGTCAGTGAGCAGCTGTTTACCAGTTCAGGTGCCAGATTCATGTATATCACACGCAGGGAGGAACAGTTTAAATAAGGTCTGTTTTCTCATCCACGGCATATAACTTTGCAATTGTTATGGACATCCCCATAAAATTATCCTTTGAACAATTGCTCCGAAGCACATTTATTGAAGCTGAAACTGCAGGCTAATTTGACATATCGTAGTTAACATTTATTTCATGTCAAATATCAAAACTAGTGTTATTAGTCTTTAATTATTCAGCAATTTTGAAAGCCTTGTTGCAATTTATTGGTAAAATCGTATTGATAAGGTTGTAACTTGTTTTTATTGCTGGAAGCTGGAGTTCAGCACTTTGCCCCCTGAATGGGAATGAATGGCTCCTTTCTGAAAAGATGCTTGTGTGGGCACCAATGTTGACAACAACACTTTATTATAACGCAATATCTCACGTTCATCCATCTTTCCTTTTCCTCTTGTCCTGCATTCTTCTTGATTTGATTTAAGAAAAAAGACTGAATGAAAAACTGAATGAAAGGCTGAATGACGCAGACTGTGTCTTTTGTACTTCGGGAGATGTTCACTAATCACTTTAGCCTGTAATTATTTCATGCAGACACTATAAAGAGGTCAATCTCATTCTGCTTTCATACTAAGCTGCCTTGTTGTTTTGTCTTCACTGAAGAAGGCCTCCACAAGAACTCCATCTATACGTTCTTGTTTGAAAAAGGTGTTTCCTACACTCATTGAGGACAATCTTAAACTTAAGATGATTGTGTAAAACAGTCAGTTTCAACTCAGCCACTCATTAATCACCTCTTCTGACTTTTGTTCCAATTGCAGTCAATCAGGAGAGGTATTTAATGGGTGGTTGAGCCAATATTGCCAGTTTCACACTATCACCGCAAAGGCAAAATGAGCTGCACTGAAGAATGGCCACGTGGCTGGGTATAAATTATTGGTCAGCTTCTACTCATGCACATTATTGTGAACAAGTGCACACATTCAGAAAAAGTGCAGGAAAGAAGTAGAAAGTAAGTCAGAGACTACTTTGGATCTCCTGTTCTTATTTTAAAAAAGCAAAGTACAGATCTTCTTTCAAGACTTTGAAACCATGCTGTCCTGTTTTTATCATTTTCCTTATTGTTTCTGCAATATATTAAACACTGCACTTTGGTGCTAATCGCGCTGTCAAAATCTGTCTAAGAGCAAGGGCTAAGTTCAAGTTTTATTACTTTTGTAATTTAGTTTATGAACCACGATGGAGAGAAAAAAAAGGATGAAATTAGAAACCAATGCTGAACACATTGTTAAAAATAGTGCAACATATGAATCAAGGCATGACTTGAATTAAAAATCATTTTCTTTCCTGTCTTTTTGATTGGTGTGTCTTGGCCCAAACAAAAAGTCTGGCTTTGGCAGCAGATGATCAGATGACACATTGTAGAATTCCCTTTTCGGATTAACTCAGCAAAACGGATGATTTTCAATCAGACTGGAGATTAAAATCAGATTTACCCAAGTCTTGCTCTGCACTTTCACAATTCACTCATCTGACCATGACAAATCTCAGTCCCTCAAGCACTAGCATGTGTAGAAATTGACAACAGTAACCACACTGCAAAAGTGCACAACTCGCTGTGAATTGCTTTGAGGTGCTTTGAGATAGTGCAAGATGCTACATAAATGCAATTTCAGAAAACATTTCTTCTAGCCCAAAAAGAAAGGATCATATCAAAAGTCACCACTAACTTGATCAATATTAGTGTTGTTCTTAATTTTGAAACTCTTTGTTGCCTTCAGCATTTTTTTTTCTAGTGGGGCTTTCCTCATTGATAAAGCTCTCTCTATATTGTAGCGTATTTGCACAGGTATTTGTTACCCTGGGAAACCTCACTCAAGCAGCTAGATTCATAGCAATACAGGTGATCTTAAGTAGATTGTTTTACTAAAGTGCATATTACATTTCATTCTTACCCTACGCACATTTCCAGCATGAACTGCTGTATCACAATCAGAAGTAGGATCATCCTTAAGTGAAGGATATTATGGATCCTCTGACCATCCCCTTCAAAAATGATCTAATTTAGCACAAACCAATGACTGAGGCTAGAAAATTCCTAGTGCACTTCATTTCTTTGCTAACCAGATAAATTCAATGTGCTATCAGTGAGTTTTAGTGATAATTTTCAAAGTTTCCGAATGCTCAGCAGTAATTGCATTACGATTGCGAATCCAAGTATTTTTTCATTGAAAATACTTCAGAAAGAAATTACGTTTCCTTTTTGACTTCACTTAACCTCAGTTTGTCTGGCAGATAGACTTGTGCTTCACATCAGGAAACTGTAATTAGAAGAGCTACCATTCTCACAATACGCACTGGCAAATAGATTATCTGCAAATCTGACCATCCACTTATTAAGCTGGGCAAATGCCAGGCGCTGTAATGTAAGAACAGTTAATGTGATTTATCCTAAGCCTCTAAAAGTGACAAAATTTTATTTAAGTTTTATTTGACATGAATAACTAGGCCAGTTGACCCAAGCTATTTTTTCAACACCCTGTATTACATTTCACTGACTTCCTCCCAGAGGGCTGGGCAAGTATAGGAGTCAGCCAGGCTGCACTCCTGACCAGAAGCCGCAGCTGCGCCCATCTCCTTCAGTGACTGCAACAAATTTCCTGTGCAGTGGAAAGAAAGCCAACTTGGCAAGCAGTTTTGGATCAGTATTTGGTCTTTAGGAAATACCAGCTACTCTCTGAGCTTTCCTACTGATATGCTACATACTGATACACGATCAGATTCACAAAAGGCACAAATCTGGCACAAACATATTTTTGACAAAGTCCAATTTATTCTTGAATTCTACATTTTATGTTTTCCAACAACTTCTCACGGCTCTAGTATGACAATCAGTTACCTCAATTCAAGTGCTGCCACTTAACCAGGCAGCCTATTTGCACATGTGAGATTTTCACAAATAGAACTGGACAAACAACCGGTCAATCTTTTTTTGGAAGAACTCCTGCTGCTGTTTGGATTGTATCATGGATCTTTAACATCATCCTGAGCCATCCCGAGAACAAGTAAACAAAGATCTTGTTAATACTGCAAGACCTAATTATCCGTTCTTGCTGCTCAAAGCAGCTATTTGATAACTTTGTTCTGAATCTACTGGATCAAAAAGCAACATGTAAACATGTAAAATACAGAGCCATCAGGGAATCTATATTTGAAAAATAGTTCTTTTAATTGGGCGTTTTTTTTTGAATTATGGCATTTGGCCTCGTGATAATAGATCATTGCCCAAACTGCTAATGGACATATTTAATGTTCAAATGAAAAAAGTTGCTTGTATTTTTTTAAAAAAGAGACCTACAATCCAGGAATGACTGAGAACGTAATTCAGTCAGAATCTGGAAAATTCCAATGTGGATTACACTCAGCTGACAGGGAGAGCATGCAATATGACACTTAGAAAGATGTCAAGGAATTTCAGAGAAATACCTTCAAGGAAGAGATGCAATAAGACCATACAATGTAAGAGCAAAAGTGGTCTATTCAGTGCATAATGCCTGCTCTGTCAACCAATGAGATCATGACTGTTCTGATAATCTCCAACTTCATTTTCCTCATAATCCTTGATTTCCTTATTGATTAAAAATCTCTCTCAACCTTGAATATACTTAATGACCCAACCTCAATAGCCCTTTGATGCAAAGAATTCAGCACAATCATAATCTTCTGAGAGGAGAAATTTCTTCTCATCTCTATCATAATTTTTAATTTATTCATAGCATGTGGGCATTTCTGGCTAGGTCAGCCATTTATTCCCCATCCCTAAATAACCATCGCTTAGTTAAGACTCAACTATATTGTGATGGCTTTGGAATGTCATGTAAGCCAGACCAGGTAAGGCCAACTGTTACATTCCCTAAAGTGTCCTAATGAATTAAATTTGTTTCTAACCCAGTAATCATTCCAAAGTCAGCATTAGACTCTTAATTTCAGATTTTCCAGAATTCCACCATTTACCATGGCAGGATTTGAAGTCAAGTTTATAGAACATTACCTGGGACCACTGAATTAACAGTCATATGATAGTAACACCAGATCATTGCCTCCCTGATGTGTGATCCCTTATTTTGAGATCATGCACTTTGGTCTTAGACTCTCCCATTAGGGGAAACAACCTCTTTCCATGCACCTTATCAAGTTCTCAAAGAATCCAATATGTTTGAATATAGTTACCTGTGATTCTTCTAAATTCCAGTGAGTACAGGCCTAACCCACTCTGGACTGCTTCCAATGCCAGTATATCTTTCCTTAAATACAGGGCCCAAAACTGTTCACAGCGCTCCAGCTTTGATCTGACTAACGCTTTGTACAGTTTTAGCAAAGCCTCACTACTTTTATTTACTTCATTCCCATAAAAGTCAAGGTCAATATTCTTTTTGCCTTCCCTGTCATCTTCTGCACTTGGATGCTAACTTCCTGTGACTAATTAACGAGGACTCCCAAATTCCTCTGTTCTATAGCTTTCCTACTTAAATAATATTCAGCTCTTTTATTTCCCTGTTAAAGTGCACAACCTTGTATTTTCCCACAGTATATTCCATCTGCCAAGTTTTTGCCCACTGTCCTAATGTAATATTCCTCTATTCCTCTGTAGAATCTTTGTGTCATCCTCAAGACTTGCCTTCCCAATATTTTTGTGTAATCTGCAAACTTGGCTGCAGTACATTAACTCTCCTCATCCAAGTCATTAATATGTGTTGTAAATAATTGTGGCTTCAGCATTGATCTTTGAGGCACTCCTACTAGTTGCAGGTTGCCATCTCAAAAATGCCCTTTTTATTCCAAATTTTTGTCCTTTATTTGTTAACTCTAATGCCGTTGGTTCTTATTAAATAGCCTAGTATGTGTTACCTTGTCAAAAGTCTTCTGAAAATCCAAATATGTTGTATTCACTGCTTACCCTTTATCTACCTTGTTTGTTACCTCCTCAAAGAATTGTAGTAAATCTGTCACATCTTTTCCCCTTTGTGAAGCCATGCTGACTCTGCTTGATCATATTATGTATTCCTAAATGTTCTGTTATTGCATCCTTTGTAATAGACTCCAGCATCTTCCTAATAACAGATGTTGAGAAAACAGGTCTGCAGTTACCTGTATTTTATCTCCCTCCCTTTTAAATAAAGCTTTTATACTGGCAGTTTTCCAATCCTCTAGGACTATTCCAGAATCAAAGGATCCTTCAAAGACTACTACCAGTGCATCCCATATGTCTGTAGCTCCCTCCTGCAATATCCAAGGACGCTTCTGATCTGGTCCAGGCAACATATTGATCTTTACCTTCATTAGTTAGCCTAGCAGTTTTTCTCTATAGATATCATTGTACTTAATGCCTCTCCTCCGTTTGCCTCTTGATTATTCAGCAATTTTGAACGGTTAGTAGTGTCTTCTACTGTGAAGACTGATGCAAAGTAGTATTTCAACTCCTCAGTGTCTGGTTCCTTGAGATTATTTCCCCAGACTTGCTCTCCAATGGATTTATGTTCACAATGGCTTCTCTCTTCCTTTTTAATGTATAAAGAGGCTCTTGCTTTCTATATTGATATTGCTTGAAGTTTATCGTCAAAGTTTATTTTCTCCCTCTTAGTTATATTTTTGGTCAGCTTTTATTGTTCTTTAAGACGTTCCTAATCCTCTGGTTTACCACTAATCTTTGCCATATTACATGCTTTTTGTTTTAATTTGATGCTATCCTTAACTTCTCTGGTTAACCATGAGCTTGTCCCCTTCCTAGAATCCTTCTTCTTTACTAGAGTATATTTTTGTTGTTGGCCATGAACTATTTTCTTGAACGTCTGTCATTGTTCCTCAATTCTTTTTGCTCCTAAGCCCCTTTCACAGTCTATTCCAGCCAGCTGTGCCCCCATTCTCTTTTGAATTATCCTTATTTAAGTTTAGAGCAGCCGTTTCTGACCAATGATAATTAAATGTTTAATTTTGTCACGACATGGCCATTGTTTCCTTGGGAATCTTTTACTCCAAGTATCATTTATTGAACCTGCCTCTTTCGACATTACCAGATCCAGAATAGCCTGATCCCTGGTTGCATCTACAAATTATTGTGCTCGGAAACTATCTTGAATCCACTTTATGGATTCTTCTTCATGGCTACCTCTGCCAATCTGATCATCCCAGTCTACATAAAGACTAAGTTCACAAAGTGCAACAACCTGACCAACGCCTGTGAACTATATTCCCAGACTATGGACATAATGTGTGGTAAAAAGAAAGCAGTCTGGGTGAAAGGCTTGACTGTTTTCTCTCCTGTCGGGAATACACAGGAGAAGAAGCTAAAAAAAAATCTGTATCTCTGGTATGCGTGCTGGCCTGGTGTTCTGGTGTTGCTGGGCTAAAGTGTACTTTGATGGGAACAGCTGAGATCATCTGTTAGATAGGCCTGCACTTGCAACTAAATAGGAAATGAACACAAAGTCTCTCTCTCTCAACTGATTGGAAGCTACTCACCAGTCAAATCGCCAGTCAAAAAGGAAACTGTGCAACTCCTTTCAGCTAACCTGCAGAATGCAGAATCTTATAACCAACTGCTCAGCTGCTAAGAGTCGACAATACCAGAATCACCCAGTATAGTGGCTGCAATATTTTCCCTCTCACTTTTAATGAACTCTCTCTTTCTTTAACTCAAGAAAGGTGGTTAAATTGGTTCCTTTTAAATCATAAAGAAATCCTGTAGAGAATGGATCTTCCGTCTTTAATTTTGTGATGATCAAAAGAGGGAGGGGCCTGAATAAAGAAGTGGATCTACTTCCTCTCTGTTCACCAGTTCTAACAATGGAAATCACTGTCAAGGAATTTGCTGACAATCCCTAAATTGTCCCTCAAACAGTACGGTTTGCTGGAGCATTTCTTAGTGTGGCCAAGAGGCAACCATGTTTTGTGGATCTGGAGTCAAATATAAGTCAGATCATTTCAGGACAGCAGGCTTTCTTCCTGAAAGGACATTTTCATTGGGCTGAATTTGACTGTGTTTTCTGCAAAGTGTGACTCATGTCGAGTCCACTAGGGTAATTCCCACCATAAGGTGAAAGGTCTTTTCTTACAGTATCTTACCAAGCTTGCCACATTCCTGGAACAAGGGGGCACCCATCAAAGAACCCAGAATGCAACCACATCCTTGGTGCCAGTGCCATATTTGAAAGGTCATTGTGCATCAGGCCAATCCATGCCAGTCTAGGTCAGCAATGGACGGTTACTGAATTTTGCCCAGATAGAGGGAAAACCTCACCCTGCATTGCAGTCAGGATGCCGGGCGGGGTACTGTGCAAATAACAACTCCCTTTTCTCCCAGGGGAACCCCCTTTTCTCCCTGCAGTGGAGGCCACAATATCAGCCCATGCCAGCCTGGTCAGGAGCTTCAACCCCATCCAGGGGAATGGGTAGCACTATAGGAAGAAGGACAACCATCTTCTCTATTCTGCCAGCATAAGTGCCACCATCCTCTCTCTGCTACCTCTCACTCATTCTATCTCTGCTTCTGTACTTATCCCCCACCAAGGATCATGCTCTATCACTCCCACAATTTCCTGCAACATCTTCCCACTCATCTTCACCCTCACCCTCCCTGACCCCCAACACCACCGACCTTGCAAGCCCTCTGTGCTGCCTACTCACTCGCTCAGGACACCTCCCCTCCTGCACCAACAGTAATGGCTGTGCCACCCACTTTCATTTCCCTGAATACCTGCCTCTCTCTCATTCCAGGAGGAAAGCAGCGTATAGTAGGACAGAAAAAGTCAAGGGTAGTGTCCAGCCCATCTATCTGCTCCTCTAGAAGCAGATGCTTCTGACTCTGAATGCCCTGAGCCAAGGATATCCCCCTTTACTGGACTGAGGCCTGCTGACAACTGTGAAAGGTTTCTGGCTGTGTTTTTACAAGAAACAGCAAGTCGAGGCAGTGATCACATGATCCTGGCATCTCCAGCCAAAGGTGCAATATACAAAGAGGCAAGGCATTGAAAGGCAGGACTGCTGTGAGCTCCCAGGCAGCTCATATTGAGGGAGTGCTATGACAGCAGGTGAAAAGCCCAGAGGTATAACCTGATTCAGTCCACGAGCTGGGTCCATGTCACTGGATGTAATGTGTCCTTGCTGCATTGTCTGGTTTTCATTTTGACTGTCGGTTTGACTGGTGATGTGTTTCCAGCCAACAGACTGACAGCGAATTTCTGTTTTCTTTGTTCTTTTATCCTGAAAGTGCATGGGTACCCAGTTAATGTTCTTGGCTCTTACTTCCACAGTACACTCTTACCCAGTAGCACCCGAACACCAAAATCACACAGACTAGCACTGCAGTTGGTTTTTAAGCCCCTGCCCTTGTGTATTCACTGACTCGTGTATGCACTGAATGTAATCCATATTACAATGCATCATAATGATACGTGCTGCTACAGCCCAGGATGCAACACTGAATCCTGTAAGTGGAAGAAAGATGTAACATGAGGGTTCTTAAAGGCTGACATATGTTTGATGTCAATGTCCACAGAAGTCAGGTGCTTGTGGCCCTGTGACCATGCCGAAGAGGCTCATGCCCATGTCTAACGTGGAGGTCTTTTGGAGCGAGTGGCAAGCTGACCCCGTCTGGAACTCGCTGTGGTTTCCATGTGGACTTTTCCTGATAGCTAGCTGGTATGGCAGGTTTGGTAAGATGGCAGCCTGTGGTGAGTCAAGTTGGTAACAAGGTGTTTGACAAACAGTAAAGAGCATCAATTGGGAACTTATACTGCCAGGTGTGAATCACACTGGTCACTTGAGAAAAGGTTACAAAGTGTGGTGAGATGATCTCGATGGTACGATGGGACTTGCTGAATATTCTGTCACATCATACCATAGCCCACATCGCTCAGGGCCTGGTAAGATTCCACTGAGATCACCGCTGGCACTAACTCTATACTCCAGACTTATGAATTAAATTTTAAATACTATCAGCTATCGTCACAGGATCCAAACCCATTTGCCAATCTTTAGCCTGGGCTTTATGAAGTACCAGTCCAGCAATGTTACCACTATCTCTCCAATAAATTATTCAGAGTTCAATAGTGCCGACAATTTGTTTATGGAACACAGAAGAACTAGACATACGAATGTTGAGCCCCTTTGATTCCAAACAGAATGCGTATTCATGCCTCTTGTTTGGATTTTAGATAAAAGACACAATAGGCAAAGAAGTGGAGTCACTGGGCTTGAAACATTAACTCAGCTCTCTCTCCACTGATGCTGCCAGACCTGCTGAGTTTCTCCAGCAATTTCTGTTTTTGTTTAAGATTTCCAGCATCCATAGTTCTTTGTTTTATTAAAGATTTCTATTTTAATTAAGGAATGCATTATGCATGTTACATCAGAGAGAAAGTACAGTAAACTACATCGTAACCGTGATTCCATAAAGAAAAATCCATTTATCCACATGTGAATTGCCACAAATGTTTCATAAACTGGTGCGAGTTTGAAGAGTTTTGCGTTAACTCTAGTTAAAGGGGCAGGCAGTAATCAAAGTGGAGAACTGCATTCATGCTCTTAAGTTGTTGAACTCAAATGTTGAGTCCTGAAGGGTTTAAGTGCCTAAGCAGTGAACAAGGCACTGGTGCTCCAATCTAGAGGACACAAAGCCATGAATAGAGAAGACAGTGGACTAGATTGAAAGAAGTAAACTAAAACGCTGCTTCACCTGGAAGGTGTAGAGCTGGATGAACACAGCAGGCCAAGCAGCATCAGAGGACCACGAAGGCTAATGTTTCAGGGAAGGGTTTAAGCCCGAAATGTCAGCCTTCCTGCTCTTCTGATGCTGCTTGGCCTGCTGTGTTCATCCAGCTCTACACTTTATTATCTCAGATTCTCCAGCATCTGCAGTTCCTACTGTCTCTGAAACAATTTTAAGCCCCCTTCACCTGGACGTGTGTTTAGACAGTAAGGAGGGAGCAAGAAGAAGGCATGTATTACATCTGCAATTTTATAAGCAGGTGTTATGGGGATGGGAAAGATTAGGAGTGATGAAGGAATGGAAGGAATTGTGGAGGGAATGGTCTCTATATAAGGTGCATTTAGTGGTGGCAGAAGTGAAAGAGGATGCCCCTTTGAAAGTGGAGACTGGTATGGTGGAAAGTAATGACAAGGGGAACCCTATTCTTGCTCTGGAAGGGAGGGGAAGGGATGTGGGCAGAGGTACGTGTAATGGGTGAGACATGGCTGACAGTCCTTCAGTCATGGAAGGGGGCATTAATTCTCAGCTGGGAGTCACATCAGAGGCAGCCTGGTGGAAGAGGGTGTTTTAAGAACAGATGTGACAGAGATGGAGAAACTGGGAGAACGGAATGGAATCATTGTGGAAGCAAGACCTGAGGAAGTGGAGTTGAGGTAACTGTGGGAGTTGGTGGATTTGAAACGGATACTGATGGCAGCCTATCCCAGAAAAGGAAACAATGGAGACAAGGAAAGGGAGGGAAGAGTCAGAGGTGGACTAGATTGAGGTGAGAGAAGGTTGGAAATTGGAAGCAAGATTGGTGATTTCTTTCCAATTCTGGTAGGGAGAAAGAAGCAACACGATGCATTGGAGAAAGAGATATAAGTGGGGATCTGAGTAGAACTGGAACAAAGAATACTCCACAAACCCCACAAAGAGACAAATAATAACTGGAGCCCATGTGGGCACCCATAACCAAATCTTTGATTTGAGAGAAAGTGGGATAAGCTGAAGAAGAAATTGTTCAAAGTGACGATGAGCTCAGCCAGGCGAAGGAGGATGGTAAAAGCTAGTGATAGCTCAGAATTCCTTTCAAGGAAAGAAGCAGAGAGCTGTCAGGCCTTTACAACCTTCAGACTATCCAGACAATTAAAAGGTATCTGGATGGGTACTTGGGTATGAAGAGTTTAGAGGGATATGGACCAAATGCTGGCAAATGGGACTGGATTAATTTAGGATATCTGGTCAGCTGAAGGGCCTGTTTCCATGCTGTACAACCCTGTGACCCTCCTAAAGGGAGACGGATGTGTAAAGGAATTGCACATCTATGGTGAAGGGGTGTAGGTTAGTGCCAGAAAACTGGAGGTTGTGGAACTGAGGTAAAGCATCAGAAGAATCATGAATGTTAGTGGGCAGTGACTGCATGAGGGGGAACAGAACAGAGAAAAAGACAGAAAGAAATACATTTGGTCAGACAGGAACAGGCTGAAACGTTGGGTCTGCCAGAGCAATCAGTTTTGTGGATTTTGGGAAGGTGGTAGACGTGGGCTGTGCACTTTTTTTGGGGGGGGGTGGCGGTGAGGAGACTATGAGGTAGGAAGCTATGGAGGGGAAATTTCCAGAGCAGATGAAGTGTGTAGCTGATGGTGGTTAATGGTGGGGTCACAATCTGGGAAAAATAGGAGGAAGTGTCTGAGAGTTGGCACTAAGCCTCTGCCAGGTAGATGTTGGCATGCCAGCTGATATAAGCACCATCCTTATCAGCAGATTTGATAACAAAATCATGGAAAAACCTTAAAGAATGGAGTACTACAAGTACAAAGGGAGACAGATTAGAGTGAATGAGGATATGAGAGAAATTAAAGCAGCCAATGTCAGCTAACAGTTCTCAATGAACAAATCAAGTGCAGGTAAGAGGCTAGACAGAAAGAAAGAAAAAGAGATACAGAGACGGATGCAGGTGAAGGACAAGTACTGGGGACGTGTGAAGGGGCTGTAGATCTAAAAGAAGACTCCTATCCAAAGAAATGAGCACTGAGCCTAGGGTGACCAAAAAATAATTCAACATCATAGTGTGCCTAAAATTTATTGAGATGATGGATACTGCATTGAAGTAGGCTGTAAGGAGATAAAATCATTTTAATTCCGAAAAATATTATTAGATTCAAAATGTAACTCTGTTTTGCTCTCCACAAATGCTGCCAGGCCTGTTGAAGTTTGTCCAACATATTCTGTTTTTGTTTCAGATTTCCAGCATCTGCAGTGTTTTGCTTTTACCAACGGCTTGTGGTTGGGGTGGAGTGTGGCTGCCATTCCTCCTTCCAATGTGAAGGGAATATTCAGTTGTCTCTGGTGGATGATGGACCATGAATAAGTCTCAGCAGGAAAGGTTGCAGTTGCAGGTAACGTGATGTGGTTTGTCACATCTTAATACTCCAGACAGGCAATTCTAAAGAATATTAGCTGTTATTAACAAGAGGTAGCGATGACCCATGTGTCTCAATGAGGAGAATCTGACTGATAATCCAACCAGAAGCTGTGAGACATCATCAGACTGGATGGAGCTGAGCATTACTTAAAAATGAACTCTTTCAGAACCATTAGCATATACAACAAGAGGAAACTGAACAGAGTGAGGTCAATTTCCCAGCAGCAATGTATGAGAAAGGAGTTAAAGGGTGATGAGGGCAGGTCAATGGTGAGGCTGGGAGGGTCAAGGGTAACAGAGAAAAGGTGATGGAGAAACAGTTGAGAATGCCAGCCCAATGACGATTGGGAGGCATCTCGAGAGGTTGACAGATAGTTTATAAAGGGTGATGTTAAGAAGTTCAAAGGTCACAGACAGTAGGGTTGGAGTAATGGAGGAAAGGCTTGAGGCTGATGGAAAGTCAAAGGTGACTGAGGGATGGTGCAAAGGGTGATTTGCAGCTTTAGTGATCTAAGTGTGGAGGGAGCAGTAACAATTCAAGTTTCAAAGCCTCCTGTAGGGCAGGCAGGACGATGCTACTGGCTTGCAGGGAAGCGATGGCCTCCTGGATGCTCAGTGTCTGCCCACCATGATTGTTTCAGCAACTTCCTGTCCATTGCTGTCACATGACCAGCTACGTCCCCACAACTGGGCATAACTAACCAGCTGCTGCCTTGATGATGGGGATAACCATCCAATCTCAAATGGAAGGCCCATTCTCTTCCATGCCCACTCACCACAGCAACAAAATTCCATCCTGTGAGTCAGATATCATGAGTATTGGCAACTGATTTTCAACATGAAGAGCAGCACAACAACCCTTGGAAAGTCAAGTCACAAGTTAGAAATTGGATGGGTCCAAGAAAATGTCCCTGCCACTCATCCAGCTTATTCTCCTTAAAGAACATTCATCTTCTCAGAGAAGAGTTTATTCATTACCTTTTAAAAAGTAAAATATATAAAAATCAGTGGGAATAAAATATTGCCATCCTCATGATTTCTTTTGTTTATTCTTGCCTCATGACTTTTCTTGGTAAGTGGGATGGCATTAAAACCTAGAAAAATAGAAATTTGGTTACCAATGAGAAAATGCTTTGTCAAAGGGGTATAGCTTCATGATAAAAAAGTTTGGTAGTTTTTTTTATGTTCAGGGAAAGAGTAGAAGAAGAAACATTATCCATTTCTTATTTACTATCATGATGCTATTAAGCACTAGTGATGAAATAATGCACAGCATCTGGAAAATGTTTGTCAAACACATTTCCATGAAAGCAAAACCAGTGCCCCATTAAACAAGTTGGTTTAATAAAGCAGTGGGCCTGTGGACAATGGACAAATGTGATGTTTAAAGAATAATAAACAAGACATTTGGTACTGAAATGGGCCTGAAAGTAAATGGCAAAATGATGAAGTTTGTTTCAGCTTGGACAGGGTTAACTGAATGTCCACAAGGACAGCACAGAGGACGAACATGTGCAACATCTAGCACACATGGAACTGTAACTTTAGCTGAGGAATGAAAGTTAATCTTGGGCATTTGCCTCACTCTAAGCTGAGTGTTTGCTGAACGCAAGCTACATAAGTAACTGACTATTGTCCCTTGTTTATTGAAAAAGCATACAATTACAGAACAAAGAACTTTGTTCTGGGTCACTTTAGTGACCAACAGAGATAGCGTAATGTCTGCCTTTGTTCTTTCAATCAGTAATTATCCTGTATCTCCCAATCATCTTCAATTTATTTTTCCTCGTGTCCATGTACAACTGGTCTGGAATACAAATACTTCAAATTCTCGGAAAGCCTTTCTGATGCTCGTCTGCTAATGAGAGTTTGTTTTTATCTTTGGCGATAAGAATGCAACAAGTGAGTGTCTGAGGCTTTCATTAATTTGTATTTCATTCTCACTTTCTCATTTGTTTAGTTGTGGTCTCTGATGCTGACTTTGCTTTATACACTAAAAGCTTCTGGCTTTATTATAGAGCCCAGCCCACAGTTATTTGAATGTGAGGTTTAGAAGAAGAGTAAGAAATTATCAGTCTACTATTCAATGTTACCTCAGTAACATGAATTTCACAAGCAGCTGCACTTGATCTCCAGATATTTCAGAATGTCTAAAATAGATAAGGTCGCACTGTTAAAAATCTTTTAAATGGAGCAAACCTGCTTTATTCAAGACAGGAGTAAATCAGAACTTTGGAATTTCAAATATACTTATCTACCATGGCATTCCTTTAACTGAGACAGACAAATTCATTTGTTGCTTATGACAGCTTTAAATGACCTAATTGCTAACTCAGATTGGCCAGTTATGTTGGTAGATGTTTATTTATATAAACAAGTTTAGGTGCACAGTGACATATAAATTGCAATATAAATTTGCAGTCGAGTTAATGGTCTGATTGTAAACTTAACTAAAGCAGGGAATTACAATCTGCTACACAAACGTATTCTGCGCACTAATTAATAGCTAATGTACATCCATCAATCTTAATTCAGTAATTTCAAACACTTCATTACCATTTAAGTGCATAAGTTCTCTCAAGCGACTTCCTTTCATTAGGCCTTGTGTTCCTGTTTTAAATTGGCATGCTGTCAGAATTTACTTATTTATGTATTGTCAGATACACTAATTTACCATTAAATAAACCAGGTTGAAGATCTAAAATTTCTTAAAGCAGCTTTTAAGTCACTTCATTAGGAAAGAAAACACTGATGGAATGACCAGGATGAAACAGCCCTCTACAGTGCCATTGTATCAACTGGCTTAAATATTCATTCCCTCCACCACAGGTACACAGTAGCATGCCCAAAATTTATAGACATGAAGGATAAAGGCATTGAAGTGGGCCATAAGGAGATAAAACCCTTTCAATTCTGAAAAGAATCATTAGGTTCAAAATGTAACTCTGTTTTGCTCTCCACAAATGCTGCCAGACCTGTTGAAGTTTGTCCAACATGTTCTGTTTTTGTTTCAGATTTCCAGCATCTGTAGTGTTTTGCTTTTACCAACGGCTTGTGGTTGCGGTGGAGTGTGGCTGCCATTCCTCCTTCCTATCCTAAGGGAATATTCAGTTGTCTCTGGTGGATGATGGACCATGAATAAGTCTCAGCAGGAAGCACTGCAGTTGTAGGTAACATGATGTGGTTTGTCACACCTTAATACTACAGACAAACAATTCTAAAGAATATTAGCTGTTATTAACAAGAGGTAGAGATGACCCATATGTCTCAATGAGGAGAACCTGACTGATTTTCCAACCAGAAGCTGTGAGACATCATCAGACTGGATGGAGCTGAGCATTGCTTAAAAATGAACTCTTTCAGAACCATTAGCATATACAACAAGAGGAAACTGAACAGAGTGAGGTCAATTTCCCAGCAGCAGTGTATTAGAAAGGAGTTCAAGGGTGAGTACTATCTTCCAGATGTACTGCAGGAACCCAAGGCTTCTTCAACAGCATATTCCAAATTCTTATCATATTGAGTACCTAGTAACCCAAGGGTAGCAGATATATGGAACCCACCACATTAAGCTCCCTCCAAACCACAAGGCATCTAAACCTGGAACCATATCACTACTCTTTTACAATCAGGAGGTCAAAGTTCTGGAAATCCATTCCTAGCGGTGCTGTGTTTGTCTCTACATGCAACGGCTGCAGCAGTTCGACAAAGTGGCATGATGGGCAATTAATGCCAGTTTCTTTTCAGCAATGTTAACACCCATTGAAAGAACAAATAAACAAACAATGTAGACCAAGATGGTAACTAGTTAACCTTCCTTGTTGAGTTAGTTGATCTCAGTTTGGAGTAGCTGTGAGGCACTTGGAGTGGCTTTGAGATGGAACTGGGAGACACTCAGAATGAGCCGATTTGGGCCATAGATGTTCCAGTGTCAAAGGTATTCACTTATGACTGGTAATGAAGTGAACTTTGCTTTACATATTCATAACAAGCATTGGAAAGCTGAATATTCTCCAGCAAATGATTTTGATATAAAACAATTGGCACCAGACACCTAACTGTTCCAAGATAGCAAGGTGTAGAGCTGGATAAACACAGCAGACCAAGCGGCATCAGAGGAGCAGGAAGGCTGACGTTTCAGGCCTAGACCCTAACTTTTCCATCTGTGCTTCTCTGCATGAAGCTCTGAGCTTGGAATGCTGAAGATAAGTGTACGTTCCAAATCTTTCTTATAGAGGAGCGCCTTGTGAGATCCATCCATAGGTTAGATATGTCAAAATTCACATTCAGAATTGGATATAAGAACAACAATTCAAGACCATGTGGACCATGGGTGGAGAATGTGAGTATAGTGCTCAAACTCAGCCTACATGATGAGGATGAAAACCTCTGTCTGTTGGCTAGAAAGGTACTTGTTAATCTTATTCAACATCACAAAATAGCTGGCATATGAAGTGAGAAAATGTTCATATTAGTACGGTGGAGTCATTTTGCCTTTTGCATCCTAATAGAAAACAACACTTGTTGTGACTGCATATTGGAATATCAGCTGGGAAGGATGGTTTGTTGGTTATCGAGCTGGCACAACATCCGGCTGACCAAAAAATAATGCCTCATGGTCTGATAGTCACTTCTGGCATGTGTTAAGTGTTGGATTAGTGGTATTATCGCTTGACTATTAAACCTGAGACCCAGGTAATGTTATGAGGACCTGGGTTTAAATCCCACCATGGAACATGCATTTGAATGCAATTAAAAAAGATCCAGAATTAAGAGTCTAATGATGACCCTGAAAACATAGTTGAGTGGTCTGGTTTACTAATACCCTTTAGGGAAGGTCTTTACCTGGTCTGACCTACATGTGACTCCTGATGCACAACAATGTGGTTGACTGTTACCTGCCCTCTGGGCAACGAGGGATGGGGGATAAATGTTGGCCCAGCCAGCAATACGCACATTGCAAGAACAAATTAAGAACATTACAAAGCTTGAGCATTGTGGGCAGCACAATGGCTCTGTGGTTAGCACTGTTCCCTTACAGCATGAAGGACCCTGGTTTGAGTCAACCTGTGGGTGAATGTCTGTGTGGAGTTTGCACATTCTCCCTGTGTCTGTATGGGTATCCTCTGAGTGCTCCAGTTTCCTCCCACAGTCCAAAAATATGCAGGTTGGGTGGATTGGCCATGCTAAATTGTCTGGTGTCCACGGAAGTGCAGGCTAGGTGGATTAGAATGCAAGGTTATAGGGGTGGGTCCAAGTGGAATTCTCTTCAGAGGATTGCTATAGACTTGATGGGCTGAATGGCCTGCTTCCACATTATGGGGTTTCCATGATTTCTATTGTGAAAGTAAAGATATGCTTTACTCCTTCTTGGACCTAACCTCAGAATTCTTTATTCAGTTAGCAAATTGTTGAATTTGTAGACTTACCTCACCTTGATATGCATTAGAACTCAGCAGAAAAAAAATACAGGAAAGCAGACAACCCTATTTATCAAGCAAACTCATTCCTTGAATGGATCTCATACAACCAGTCCTGTCATCCACACTTGATTCAAGCACAGCTCTATGTTGTCCAAAATTTAAATGTGAGAAAAAAATGACAATAACAGTAAAACTTACAAAGCTGAGGGGTTATCTTCCTTCATACGCTGTTCAGCAGCTCATGTTGCACCACAGTCAACACACAATTTTTAGTTTTCTATCTGCACATACTGTTTGTACTTCTGAACTCATTCTTAACAAGGAAATTGGTGTCTGCCACCCCAAATGGGATTCCTCCACCTCCCAAATCCCGAACCCTACCCAAGATCTTCTCCACAATGTGCCTGCCGTCATTGGCCATGATGCCATTGTCGGAGAACCCACAGATGACGTCACATCCACCACTGCCGGGCACACCACTTCCAGGACAGCGAGCACTGTCGCTGCTGAAGCCACCTCCTCCATTTCCGAGACCAGCACCACGGATGCTACCATCACCGCTGCTGCTGCCGCCTACCCCACTCTGCCCACCACCGACGCTGCTTCGCCCATCACTGATGCGGACGCAACTCCGCCCACCGCTGATGCCGACGGAACCCCGCCCACAGCCGACACCGACATTGCTCTGCCCACAGCCTCAACAGCCAGCAACCCCAGAGAAGACAGCCACACTGAGCCCGCCGAATCTTCACCATCCCCCCCGAACCCTCTCCCTGACTGAGGACAAATGGTCAGTCCTTAGCAAGGGGCTCGCTTTTGACCCCTCCACCCACTCTTCAACGAATACTAGCCACGTTTGGACTTTGAGCAGTTTTTCTGCTGCCTTCGCCTCCATGCTTACTTCTCTAAGCGGGACCCTAACCCTCCCTCCACTGACCCCTTCACCTGCCTGCCTCCAGCACAGGTCCTCCTCCTGAACACCACCCCCGGGCCTCCTACCCTCCCTTGACCTCTTCATCTCCAACTGCCATCGAGACATCAATCGCCTCGACCTCTCCACCCCCTCACCCACTCCAACTTCTCCCCTGCAGAACGGGCAGCCCTCCGCTCCAACCCCAACCTCACCAAACCCGCAGACAAGGGAAGTGCAGTTGTAGTATGGCACATGGACCTCTACATCGCTGAGGCCAGACGTCAACTCTCTGACACCTCCTCCTATCACTCTCCGGATCATGACCCCACCCCCGAGCACCAAACCATCATCTCCCAAACCATCCACAACCTCATCAGCTCAGGTGGCCTGCCACCGACGGCCTCCAACCTCATAGTTCTCCAACCCCGCACTGCCCGCTTCTATCTACTTCCCAAAATGCACAAACCTGACTGCCCTAGTTGACCCATTGTCTCTGCCTGCTCCTGCCCCACCGAAATCATCTCTACCTATCTGGGCTCCATTTTCTCCCCCTTGGTCCAGGAATTCCCTACCTACGTCCGTGACACCACCCACTCCCTCCACCTCCTCCAAAACTTCCAATTCCCCGGTCCCCAACACCACATCTGTACCATGGACATCCAGTCCCTATACACCTGCATTCCTCATGTAGATGGCCTAAAGGCCCTCCGCTTCTTCCTGTCCCGCAGGCCCAAACAGTCCCCTCCACTGACGCCGTCATCCACTTAGACGAACTTGTCCTCACCCTCAACAAATTCTCTTTCAATTCCTCCCACAGACAAAGGGGGTGGCCATGGATAGCCGCATGGGCCCAAGCTATGCCTGCCTCTTTGTAGGTTACGTGGAACAATCCCTCTTCCGTACCTACACAGGCCCCACCTCTTCCTCCGTTACATTGATGACCATATCGGCACCGCCTCATGCTCCCACGAGGAACTTGAACAGTTCATCCACTTCACCAACACATTCCACCCTATCCTTACGTTCACTTGGACTATCTCCAACACCTCCCTCACCTTCCTGGACCTCTCTGTCTCCATCTCGGGCAGGAACCTGGAAACCGAAATCCATTTCAAGCCCACCAACTCCCACAGGTATCAAGAATACACCTCCTCCCACTCACCTTCCTGCAAAAATTCCATCCCCTATTCCCAATTCCTTCGCCTTTGCCGCATCTGCTCCCAGGATGAGGCATTCCTCTCCCATAGATCTCAGATGTCCTCATTCTTCAAGGACTGCAACTTCACCCCCGCAGAGATCGAGAATGCCCTCGACCACGTCTCCCGCATTTACCACAACTCATCCTTCACACCCTGTCCCTGCAATAACAATCACAAAAGAATCCCCCTTGTCCTCATGTACCACCGCAGATCTAACGCATGATCCTCTGACACTTCCGCCATCTGCAATCCGACCCCAACACCAAAGACATCTTTCCCTCCACATCTTTGTCTGCTTTCTGGAGGGACCAATCTCTCTGGGATGCCCTTGTCTGCTCCACACTTCCATCCAACCCCACCGCACCCGGCAACTTCCCCTGCAACCGCAGGAAGTGCTACACTTGCCCCCACACCTCCTCCCTCACCCCCATCCCAGGGCTCAAGAAGACTTTCCACATCAAGCAGATGTTCACCTGCACATCTGCTAATGTAGTATACTGCATCCACTGTACCCGGTGTGGCCTCCTCTACATCAGGGAGACCAAGTGGAGGCTTGGAAACCGCTTTGCAGAACACCTCTGCTCAGTTCACAACAAACAACTGCACCTCCCAGTCACGAACCATTTTAACTCCCCCTCCCATTCCTTAGACGACATGTCCATCCTGGGCCTCCTGCAGTGCCATAATGATGCCACCCGAAGGTTGCAGGAACAGCAACTCATATTCTGCTTGGAAACCTTGCAGCCCAATGGTATCAAAGTGGATTTCACCAGCTTCAAAATCTCCCCTCCCCCATTGCATCCCAAAACCAGCCCAGCTCATACCCACCTCCCTAACCTATTCTTCCTTTCACCTATCCCCTCCTCCCACCTCAAGTCTCACCCCCATTTCCTACCTACTAACCTCATCCTGCCCCCTTGACATGTCCGTCCTCCCTAGACTGACCTATCTCATCCTACCTCCCCACCTACACTCACCTTTACTGGCTCCATCACCGCCTCTTTAACTTGTCTGTCTCCTCTCCACCTATCTTCTCATCCATCTTCGATCCACCTCCCCCTCTTTCCCAATTTCAGAATTCCCACCCCCTCCCCCAGTTCTGATGAAGGGTCTCGGCCCGAAACGTCAGCTTTCCTGCTCCTAAGATGCTGCTTGGCCTGCTGTATTCATCCAGCTCCACAGCTGGTTATCTCAGTTAATTCGACTTAGTCATTTTAAAATAATGCTTATTATTACAGCCTTTATTGTTTATTTTGATGGGTTGCAAAGATTCACCATTCTATGAATGAAATAATTACTTTTAATTTCATGGTTTGTCAATTTTATAACCCAACTTGTAAATGGCAGTTAAACCTGTAATCTTCCAAGGACCTTCACAACTTTAACTGTTTACAATCTTCTTTATTTAGAATTACTTGCGAGCTTCGATTTTGTAACAACTGGAAACCAGAAATGATGTTAACAGGCTGTTAAAGAACAGGACCTGTACATTTTGATGACTATATTTCCAGAGCTTGCATTATAATTGTGAAAAAAAAGTATCTCCCACTGTTATGTTACCAATACACCACTTTGAAAACTTTTATTTCTGATGGTGCTTTGCCCACATTAAAGGAAAAGTCTAGGCGGTATCTTCAAAATAAATAAACAGGACTTAATAGTAATGGAAACCAGTCTCTCAATTGCACCATATGTTAAGTTCTCTTTCCATTGCTTAAAATTTCTTTCTAAGATAAAACACATGTAGTTCATGTTTTCAGTAGTTACCATTATTAAGTCTACATTGCCTGAATTTTCAAACTTAAGATGACTGTCAAGCCAGAAACTTAAGACTATTTTTCATGTCAACTATTGACAAATAATTGATTGGCATAAACAGGATGTAAAATCAGTTCACCACTTCTGAATGATTATTCTGGGAAAATAATATGCACTGTGTTTAAAGTACAATATCGCGACTGAGCCTAATTTTCCATGTACTAGGGATTCTGACAACCAGTCACCCAGCAGGTAGACCTTGTGAATAGTTGCCTGGTTGGGGCTCAGTTCCTTTTGACAGGTAACACTTGTCATCATGTAAATAGCAACGTGCACTCCCAATCAAATGTCTTGTGCAGGACATTGGCTTTGAAATGCAACAGGTGAGAAAGAAGTCAGTTGGAATGAAGGATCTCTCTTGCATATCCAAATAGGACAAAGATTCCTTCATCTATTGTCTGCGTGTGAGTACCCGACAATCTTCAGTGTTTCTTAAAGACCGCTTTAGCGGCTGACCAATTTATCCTTGTAGGTTTTATTGGCATTTGTTTACTTGGTGTTTTCACATTAAAATACTGTCAAGCTTCCACTTGTATAACATGCACCTCATTTACATCAATTCACGAGAGCCCTGTCTCACTCTGAGGCTGCTCTGCCAACATTGAAAATTCATATTAAAAATAACATCAGGAAGGAACACATCAGCATTGTTACAGTGTGCACTCTACCAGCACTTTAGTAATCTGTCTGCCACACTCCAGTCGGTGCCAAGTGTCAAAATCAGGCTTGCTGTTACTTCTTTGAGACTTTAAATTATAGTTATTACCTGCGGTGAGTGATTCACCTGGCAAAGCCTTTTGATCACCTACAAAGCACAAGTTAAAAGTCTGTCCCTGGATAAGTGCAGGTCCAAAAAAACACTCGAAAAGAATGATATCATCCAAAATAAAGAAGGTACTATATACCACCCTACTTAATAATCCAAACACCACTCCCCCTATCATCAGCATGGCAGCAGTACATATCATGGACAAGATTCAGCTCACTTAAGTCTTCATCAATATTCTCAAATAATCATCAGAAGATCAAATATAGCAGGCACTCAGGAACATCACCACACGCAAATTCTCCTCCAAGCCCTTCATTAGCCAGCCCAGGGCATTTATCACCATTCCTTCATTGTTGCTGGGCCAATTCCTGGAACCATCCCTCAGGAACAACACAGAGGCTACAGGACCACAATGGTTAAAGAAGATGGTTCACAATCACCTTCTCAACCGCAATTAAGGATGGGCAATAAACCTCAGCCTTGCTAATTACTCCAACATCTTGTGAATAAATGAAATTACTTAAATGATGTACTTCAATCTTACTCAGAGGTAATTAAAATGTTCACCCTAGATTTAGAAATGGCACCTCTTTCACCAGGCTTCATTCAAATAGTTATTTTAAGCTTGAGATGCTTAGCAGTGAACAACATTACTAACTTATCATAACTCAAAAATACAAATATATCAGTAAATAATTGGCATATAAAACATGCAATTCATTTGACCAGAAAAATAAACTTACATCTGAAAGCTCTTGAAAACAAAGATTTACAGAAGATCAGTGCCTGAAATGCAAACTGGCAACTGCTGTGTTTCTAAGCTTTAAATACACGTGTGTAATTACACATCTGTGTAATTTTTCCCCCAGTACCAAAAAGGCTAGCCCAGGAGCTTTTCGTTCTCCTTGCATCAGATTATGTGCATCTGTGCAATTGTCATCCCCTTTACATCAAACACACAAATGTGTGTCCTTCTTACTCTTTTTGTCTTCACTGTGTTGAAGATCACTGTATTATTTTCTCTCTGGCTCATTCTTTCCTTGAACTGCACAAAGATGGATCTCTTTATCCTACATTGTCTTCAATTGCCCATCCAATTCACAGGACTTTCAAAAGCTGACTTGTTTGCACTATTTGCACTTCTAGATTTACTTCATCATCTCCTGGTTCTTTTAAAGTTCACTGATTACTTTCAATTCACAAATATTTCACAGAAATCAAAGAAAGTGACATTTTCCATAAGACAGTGTTCTAAAGCAAGGATGCTAAGTACACTTATTAAGAGTGAAGCAAAACTGCGGGGAAAAAATCGACATAACATTTACAACTGCCGTCATCATTTATGGATCAGGCATCAATTCTGTTGAGCACCAGCAAAGTATCCACTGGGCAAAATTAGTTTCAATCACTCAACCCTTTTTTTTAAGCTTAATGTGGTTTCTTAGGTCTGCCATGCCTCTGAGATTATAAAACAAAACAATTGCATGTTATTGTTCCTAATTAACACAAGTTGTGCACACAAATGATTCCATTTATCTTTCAGCATGTCAGTTCAATTAGTCGTTTCTGTATTACAAAATAAAATGCACTATACTACATTTTAGATATCTCACCTTCAGAATGCTACAGTCATAACCTTAATCTACCACTTTCTTTACCAGAGCTTTTTCGTTCTCTCACACTTTTCAGATAGTGTTTTGCTTTCATTCCCTTGTATCTAATCAGATAGAGACATTCATTTCCTAATGTGAGCTTGTGACATGTTCTCAGTTAAATCTGCTTCATACGCTCAAAACAAGTACTATAGTGGTTCCAGATGTAGATGTTGTTCAGCATCAGAAGTATTTAATGCACATAATGCATTATTCTTTGTGAACCACAAATGTTTGCGTCTTTTTATAACATTCATCTCTCTTCCCATAAACAACTTTAGTGTCGTATCCTGGTTGGAGTATAAATCACTTTTTACACTGTTCATCTAAAGATCATCTTTAATGTAACTTATATTTGTTTAAAGTTTAAAGAAACTATCACTGAAGGGTGTTGTAGGGTAGGAGGTAGAACAGGAGGGGGGAGGGAAGTTGTATTAATTTAAAGTATTTCCTTCAGCAACAATGCAACAATGACTTTAGGAAGTGTGTCTTTCGCTGTAGTATTATTTTATTGAGAAAGAGAAAGGATTTTATTTATCCAACAGTGGGTCTATTATTGACAGATTTAGCAATACCTTTACTGTCTCTCACATGAGGTACCATCGTCACCATGGCCCACATTGTAAAACATCTTTCTTACTTTAAGCTATACAACATCAGAAAAACAAATAACCTTTTTAAACTTCATCTGTGGTTTCCTGCAGTTTTTATTTTCTCTGATAACATTGGCCATTTATGAACTAAGATCCAAAACTTACACATCATGTGACAAAGAAAAAGTTTCAACTTGTACAGAAACTAAAACTGAACTGATAAACTAATGAAAATATCTTAAACCAATGTTACAAAGATTAATGCATGTTGTCTTTGTTTAATAGAAGTTAGCAAACGTAAATTTTATAAATCTTGGCATATAACAGAACATAATTTTTTTTGCAACTTATAAGGGGAGACAATATTTTAGATATTTTCCAATTAGCCTATTCAGAGGTGTTGCTCCAGACCCCTAGAACAGGTAGGCCCTGAACCCAGGCCTCCTAAGCTCAGTCATAGGGACACTACCACTGCACCATGAAAGTTGAAGTAACAACATTGTGTTCAGGATTAATTGATTAAAATCAAACTGTCCACCATTAAAAATCCATATATAACATATTCAATTAAAATTCTACCACAATGTGCTGCTTCTCAGAACTAGCCTATTTATTTTTACCTGATTGTTTTTACCGCAGTCAAACTTGGCTAACTGCAAAGATGTTTCTTCTCAACACCACAGAGCACAATTTCAACCTGAATACCACGCTCTAAGGGATGGAGCCACATTCTAATAAGTAAAAATCTCTAATGAGCTTTAACTCCGTAACAGAGGGATCCCAATGTCAGAACATCTTTACTTGCTGACGTGATTTCAGAATGGCAGAAGACTTTAAAGTTATTTTCTCTCTGTTCTCACAAAAAGTAGTGAATGGAGAATATTTACTCCTGTGTTCTTGCACTCTGAATGCCATGACATTATTCATGTAATTGTTAAACCATCAACAATGTGCCGGTTATCTTTCTTCTAGTATATCTTAGTATGGGTTGGGAAGAATCCCGATTAGCTTTAAATAGCACTGGCAATGATGGCACTTTGTGACCATAAGTGACCTGTACTCATGCAACATCAGAGCAATTGCTTGTGGGTGAAAGGTAAGTGCATGAAAACAAACCACCGGCCAACAGTTCACATGTGCGGTATAAAGAATGTTACAAGAAAAGCAGCTGTGTCCTTGCAATCAAAACACTGGGACCACAGGCAGCGTGAATTTCACACACAAGTATCTTCCACAGGATGGTAACTTATAAAATCAGATTTCTTCAAATCTTATGCATTTTGATTTCTAATATTGTTCTTTGCTTGTGTACAAATTACCGCACAAGTGTACAAAATGTCGATGGTGGGGTTTCAGATTTTTATCTTCGATTAAAGATGCGCAGTTACTTCGGACACTCCATATGTAAGTTTTCCACAGACCTTCTGCCAAAGCTGCAATGATCAGCCAGGAGAATTGGCCCTCTCCCCATCATCCAACAAAATTATACCAAATCTAAATCTGTTAGTTCCAAAGCTTTTCTGTAGCAGTAAAAACAAAGCAGAACACTGGAGTTGGGTCAGACCTGACTCTGGTCAATCAAAAACATCCGGGAGATAGGCTTACTCAGCTTGGACTTGTCTATTGCACAGAAATGTATTGCCAATATATTGTCCAAGTCAGTTTTACACATCACCCAGGCAGTCTCCAAAACATTCAGTATACCTCTTTCATAGTCTGAGGCTATCATTGCATCTGCTCACGATCTCTAAATATTTCAAAGCTGACCACAGGGAGAGTGCATAAATGCAGACATGCCCCTCTGTACAGCACTCACGCCATCCATTGCTTCCATCTATACCTCCTGCTGTCTCAGGAAAGCCACCAACACCATCAAAGACCCCTCCCATCTCAGTTATACTCTTTTCCACCCTCTTCCATTGGACAGAAGATATAAAAATTTGTTTACATGTATGAACAGATTCAAGAACAGCTTCTTCCCCACTGTTATCAGACTCTAGAACGGACCTTTCAAATGTTAATTCTTTTCTCTTCTTTTCTGCAGCTACAACATTGTATTTTGCATTGTGTTCTGCTTCCCTGATACATTTTTGGTATGATCTGCCTGTATAGCACACAAAAAAATACTTTTCACTGTATCTCGGTAAATATGACAACAATGAATGGATCAATAAATTACTCAGTTACACATGGCCCAAATGTTTCAGTTCAAAACTTCCAAACTTGCAAAAAACTGCTGCCTTGCTGGGCCTGCTTCAGGTTTTTGTATAATACCTCTCAATGAAAGAACTCTTGGTTACTACTGCACTCATGAAAGTTATAACTGTCTTAGTTCAAATAAATAAAAAAAATGCCCTGCTCATATGAATAATTATTTTATGAAAGCAAAATACTGCAGTGCTAGAAAAACTGAGACAAATACAGTGAATACTGCAAAAACCCAGCAGGTCTGTGGAAGGAGAAGCAGAGTTAATGTTTAAACTCCAAAGACTCCTTCTTCAGAACTGAACAGCTTCTTCAGAATTATTGTATAAAATCTAGATGAAAAATTTTACAGTTTCAGGAAAATGATACGAAACAACGGGCTGTAATTTGTTTTTAGCTGCACAGTTTCTGAACTCATCTGCCACTCTCATGCACTTTTAGATTGAATATTTGAGATCCATTCATTACTTGTCCATATTATCTAGACTGCAAGTTCAGTACAGTACAGTTTTGAGGGGATACTGTAATTAAAAAAAGCCATATCTAGAATTACTCAGCAGGTCTGAAAGCATCTGTGGAATCCTGCAATCTATCTCATGGTAAGTTTGGCAGTGACAGGGCAATTAATCAGGCAAGAGTGGGGGTTGTCTTGGCCTTCTTGGTTCTATTCTGATTAAACTGGTGATGAGAAGCCCCCACCCCACCCCCACTTCAGCTGCCACCACTGGTGCCATCCCTGCAATGGCAGCAATGTACCATAATGATAACCAAGCCCACATGGGATCATTCAGTGCCTGATCATGGCAGTCAGCCTTAGAATGAGGCTAAGGTCCTCTATGAGTCCTTTTCCTGCCCCTGATGTCAACTACTGTCATCTGGGGCCCTCACCACACCATCCTATATCCCCCTACCCAATCACTCATCCATGGTATGACATCAGCGATGGTCTTAGAGCTTGGGAAGCACAGCAGCCATCCTCCCACCCCACCCTTGGCAAAGCTGCTGGTGTCTAATCGGCCAGCAGTTCTCAGGGGATGTGACCTCCAGGTTCACTATGGGCTTGTCATGTGCCAGAATGGTATGTGGCGCACTGGGATCCCCTGAAAAGTGACAACTCAGGCTTCTCGCTGAAGGCTGAGACACCTGTGACCTCCACAAGCCAGAGTGAACATTTGCAATTTGCACTAAGTTCAAGTTTTCCTTTCAGTTCTGTCAGTTTTCACAAATAGCTAAGTTCTTTTTACCTATTTTAATCCAGCAGTGACTCATGTTATTATATCCTGTTTTGTGTGCACAGATTCTTTTCTGGCTACAATTTGGACGCGAATTTCAGCTTCAGTTTCTGATTATGAATCAGAAAAATACAGCATCATGGATAAATAAATCTCCTTTAAAACTCAATGCCAATTGAGATGCCACTGTAGTATCAATTGCCATTAAAAAGGCCTGTCTTTGAAAAATAAAAGGCAGAAAGCTGAAATGGGATGAAGAGGGTTTTCCTATGTATTATATCTAGAGCAATGGGACAGAATAGCAAATTACATCATTCCAATTGCAATGAATTATTCTGGATCAGTGATTTCATGTAAACTTTGTAAAGGAGGCCTCAAGCAAAGTTTGAGTTTTAAATGAGACAAGGGCTTTACTTTGTCAATCATTAAACATATTGTTATCATAAGAAAAGAGAGCAGAAAACTTGCTTTAGGTAAGTCAGAACATTTAAATTTAAAATATTGTACTTCAATGCTTCTTGTCCGCTTCTCAATGCAAAACTCATTACAAGCAATGAAGAACTTTTCAAGTGCAGTGAAAGCTTACATAAACAGTTTGCAAGCGTTTGCTACATTCTTGATGACAGTAGATATTATAGCGGGAATTTAAAATGACATGGAGGCAATGATAGGGGAGGAGTTGACCATTCATGAGTAAAATGATTAGAATATTCTTCACCTTTAGAGAAGCATTTAATGACCCTCCCTTGCCTTCCTAAGGCAAGTTCTATAGTGGGGAGGGCGGTGGGGGGGGGGGTTCAGGCAGAAATTGAGCCCCTGAATTAGACAACTAAAGTCCACTCTGCTGGCACTGGTCTTTGACCAGCAGGAGGCAGAACAGCCACCATGTGGCGAAGCCTGAAAAACAAACCCTCCTGTTTGTTTGTAAACCTGCGAGTTGGGGGGTGTGGGTGGTGGGTGGGAGAGGGAGGTGTTGCAGAAGTGCAGTGGTGACGATGGTGATAGATGGAGCAACATTCCTTGATCAAAGGGGCTTTGTGTCTCTCAGTGCTGCAGAAACAGTTATACATGAAGAATGGCACCTTCTGACCTTAGTTCCAATAACACCTATAACCCTCTCGTGACCTTTACACCTCCAACCCCATTCCGTCCTCACTCACCTGTGGCCTCAGTAATGCCTGGCAGTCCTTGAGGACGGGTGCAGAGGGGTGAGGGTGGGGTGTGGGGAAGATGCTTTGTTACGCCCAGGCTCCTTTATCCCAGAGAAGGAGAAGGCACTGCACCAAGGCTTAAAGTGTTGAATGGTCACTTAACACAAAGGCCTTTCACCAACAGATGTGGACAGTTCATCACCGTCTTTTTTAAATTCATTCACACGACATGGACACCACTAGATGGCTTGCATTTACTGCCTGTCCTTAGTTGCTCTGAAGGGGCAGTGAGCCACCTTCTTGAACTGTTGCAACGTTGGTAGACCCACAATGCCCATCAGAAAGGGATACCCTAACAATTAGACTGGAATAGAGAGAACATCAGGCTGATGCCCTCTCTTCCCCCATTCTCATGTCCTCCCTCCCCTAGTCCAGTGTCTACTTACCTCCGGTCTGATATCCTTGCTCCCGTAAGTTTGATGTTCTCTCTGCTCCCATCCTCCCACCAAACCAAAAGAACTGCGAGGGCTGTAAATCAGGTACAAAAACAAAGCTGCTGGAAAAGCTCCGCAGGTTGGGCAGCATCCGTGAAGGAAAAAGCAAAGTTAACATTTCGAGTCAGTAACTGAGGGAGGGTCACTGGACACGAAATGTTAACTCCGTTTTTTTCCTTTACAAATGCTGCCAGACCTGCTGAGCTTTTCCAGCAACTTTGTTTTTGCTCCCACCAAACTGTCTGGTCTCTTCAGCTCTTTCCTTAATTCTGAGATTCTATCTCCTAGCTAGTTAAATATCCTTTCTCTCCCTACAAACTGGAATGTCCAATCTCTCTTCCCTGTCACAAAACAGACAACTCTGCACACAGATGCTCAAAGTCAATGGGATTGGATCACACATTGTTAAGAACTTTCACAGCTTTTCCAAAAGCTTCATCAGCATGAGGAATCCTTTCCAATTTGTGTGGAAAAGGATATTCTCTCTCTAACTAGGAGACATATCCAGAGCGAGCTTTATCACATACCACTCTCAGGCTTCTTCAGATGACAGCTCCTGTCCCTTAAAAGGTTTTATTGGTCGAGAGATTGAGTTCTGGCGCCGTGATGTCATGCTGCAACTGTACAAAACGCTATTGCGGCCTCATTTGGAATATTGCATGCAGTTCTGGTCGCCCCATTACAGGAAGGATGTGGAAGCACTGGGGGCATTTAAACAGTCTTTGGATAAGCTTATGTATGATGATGGGATAGTGTAGGGGGAGGGGCTTAGATTAGTTCACCGGTCGATGCAACATCGTGGGCTGAAGGGCCTGTTCTGCGCTGTTATGTTCTATGTTCTAATACTCACTTTCTCCTTCCAGTTACTGGTAATGGCCTCCAAAAGACCCTGCATGTGACTTGGACACTGCCCTTTTGCCAAGTGTCAGACAGGCTGCTAACTTGGCCAGTTGCTAGGTGATAAGGAGAACAAAAACATAATTGGGAGTCTGTGCTGTTCTGTTCTGTTCTCAGAGCCTCCTCAAGACCGAACTTGTCTGGTCACCTGTTTTCAATTTTCCTGCACTGTCCCTACCTGGTCCCTGTTCCTCTTTAACATTGAGGCTTTCTAACTCCCTTTAACTGATAGAAACAAGTTAAGGAAGTAAGGCCGGAATAAATATGGTGTAGCCGGACTTTTTATTCTGTTCTTGCTTGAGCACCACATTTCCCAGTTCGTTCAGCTGTGCGGTCCAGCAATGTAGGAATCAGGAGCAAACCCAGTAATATATGCAAATCAGCTTCCTATGATTGTACTTAGATTGAGATGCTATTTTAACTGCCTGTTGGGAGGGCATTTCACTCTGTAAAGCACAGCTGTCAAGCACAGGACATCCTAAAAACTAACTACTGCAACTATTCTCATAAAAGCAGAAGGTAGAGCTCTTCGAAATGTTTAACCATGTGATAGTCTGTAACGTCTGTACCATTCGTTATTGCCCCGGTGTAGACTGAGTAAATTGCAGCTAGATTCCATTTTGGTCATGGAATCTACCACACGAATGTCAATGAGGCCTGCCCCACAGATTTGGCTCAGCCCTGCATCGACACTGTTGGGTGGCTTGTCAGCGCACTCCTCTTGTCAACCAGCTGACAATCAAAAACGTAATCCATTGTTTTTTGTTTGCTGAACAGGAATGGGATGGGAAGTCCCCAACCTTGATGAATTTTACTGCCTTCAGTTGCAACAGAGTATTGCATCTTGCCAAATTACAGCAAATTATTCTATTGCTCCAAGAAGCAAAAATGTGGGCAGATATCAGTGTTAGCAGTCCACTATCCTACTTGACCATGAGTGGCTTGTACAAATGGATGAATTTACATGTAGAACACCACATAGTATCATCAGAACTTCGCTGCAGTATGAACCATTATAAGTTGAGCAATATATTCTGGGGAAATGTTAGTAAACAAATCAACAAAAACATATTTGAATGTCTGTATTTAAATTAAATGTTTTTGGTCCACCCTGGCCCCCACCTTTGAGCTCAATAAGTAAATAAACTAAATAAGTAAAATCTGCCAGATTTGAATTAAGGTATATTCTGGCATACATTTCCTCGAGTAAAGCTGCTTTTAACCTCTTATAGACAATTGCAGGAATAACGAAACCATGTTACATCTGAGACAAAAAAATGCTTCATTTTGTCACACTAGTGTAGTCTTGCCCTGCAGACTTCCGTTAGGCATTTACTATTGGATTCAAATATGCAGTAAACTTCAGAGAGCTGAAGTACTTGAGGTCTTGCATCTGTTCACCTTCAACTTTAAAATAACTACATTTAATATTTATTATTATTCCCAGATGAGCTTCAGCATTTTCAAAAATTGCTTCTGGCAATATTCTGTCAACATTTGCTGATACATAATAGCTAATTACACAGAAAGAAACCAATATTGGGCTGTTATCTTTCCAAATACAATACATCTGTGAAGTTAGGAACAAAAGTATTTCCAATGCTGTGGCAGTTTTATGGCCTAATTACCTTTTCTGTTGTCTCCTTTCAAAAGTTTGAAGACTAACTGAAATAAATTAAGCCGTGTTGACTCAATTGATAAACTTGAAGGGTACACTGAAGGCGTTTCGGAAGGACACAAACAGTTTAAACTCAAGGAAGGAGTGGAAATAATTTATGAGGTGGAATGCTATGAGCATTAATTTGCTGAATGTTTCTTATTTTAATGCTTAAACATGTTGGTCAGAGTGGGATATTTACCCCCAGGGACTGGCTGATGAGATAAACCCCCTTCACCGAGATCTACGGCACAGGGTCACTGCTGAGATATGTTGTTGAAGGTCCCAGGTCAAAAAAAATCAAAGGTTGATCTTGTCTCTTCAGTGACATGACCATATCAATCTTCAATTTCCTTGCCTATGTGGTTAAATAAGCAATATTTTGTTGCTGCTTTACCGCCAGAGAAGTAGACAATTTTAATACCTGAAACTTGTCCTGAGTGTACAGCATTAAGATTATAGCTCTGCAAAATTACCAATCCCCCTTCACTAGCTTTCCATGTGCTGGTAACCTAATCAAATTAGTTAGCAGGATTCCTGGTGCAAACTCCAGCACAGATCCCGCTCTGAGTGAATAAATATGTATCATGGGCTAATGTAACACCAATTTTCTACATGCACAAAACTAGGGATTTTGTTTTCCAATTATTGATTTAGTAGCACAATTCTGTTTCATATGTTAATATTAATCTTTTCTTCCTGAATGGAAAACCCTGATGCAATGCCTTGAATGTGAGAGAATGTGCCCTATCTGCCTGATTAGTTTTAACATAGTTATGGAAAAAAAATAGGACAGGTCCACAGGTTAAGGCGCTGAGTTGCAGTGGGGCCAATTTTGGGACCATTAGGTCGGATCTAGCAAAGGTCGATAGGGTGAGTCTGTTTGAAAGAAAAGAAACAACAGGCAAATGTTTTAAAAAAGTGTGATATCAAGAGTCCAGGGATTGTTTGTCCCTATTAGGGTGAAGGGAAAGCTGGTGGGTTTAGGGATCCCTGGCCGATGACGGGTATTGAGGCTTTGGTCAGAAAAAAGAAGGCACACATTGGGTTTAATCTATTGGGCTCAAGTGAATTCCTCAATTATTATAAAAAGTGTAGGAGTACACTCAAGAGGGAAATCAGAAGAGCAAAAAGAGAGAGTATGAGATTGATCTGGCAGACAAGGTTAAAGATAATCCCAAGCGGTTTAAATAGCTTAATTAAGAGTTAAAGTGTGGCCATGGAGAGAATAGGTCCCCTTAAAGATCAGCATGGCTGTCTATGTGTGGAGCCACAGGAAATGGGGGAGACTTCTAATGAGTGTTTACTGACGAGAGAATCATGGATGCTATGGAAATCAGGGAAACAAGTCGGGACATTTTGTACCACATACACATTACCAGAGAGGAGTTGTTTGCCGCCTTAAAGTGCATTAAGGTGGATAAATCCCCTGGGCCTGATCAAGTCCATCCTCGGATGTTGTTGCAGGCTCGGGCAGAAATTGCAGAGGCCCTTGCAGAGATTTTTGCTTCATCTTTAGCCACTGGTGAAGTTCCGGAAGACTGGGAGGTAGCTAATGTTGTTCCATTGTTTAAGAAAGGTAGCAAAGACAAGCCAGGGAACTACAGGCCAGTGAGCTTGACACCAGTGGTAGGCAAATTCAGGATCAACCAACATTTGGATAATCAACGTCTTATTAGGGATAGTTAGCATGGATTTGTGCATAGGAAGTCATGTCTGACAAATATTTGAATTTTTTGAAGAGGTAACCAAGAGGATGGATGAGGGTAGGGCAGTGGATGTTGTCTATATCGACTTTAGTAAGGCCTTTGATAAGGTCCCACATGGCAGGCTAGTCATGAAGATTAGGTTGCATGGGATCCAGAGAAAGCTAGCTATTTAGACTCAAAATTAGCTCGATGGTAGGAAGCAGAGTGACGGTCGAAGGTTGTTTCTCAGATTGGACGCCTGTAACTTGTGGTGTGCTACAGGGGTTGGTGCTGGGACCTTTGTTATTTGTTATTCACATAAATTTTCTGGATGTAATGTGCAAGGCATGTTTAGTAAGTTAGTGGATGATAGAAATTAGGAGGTATCATTGATAGTGAGGAAAGTTACCAAATATAACAGAGGGATTTTGATCAGATGGGGAAGTGGGCTAAAGATTTGTAAATGCAAATCAATACAGATAAGTTTGAGGCGTTACACTTCGGAAAGTCAAAGCAAGGCAGGGCTTATACAGTAAATGGGAAGGTCCTGAGGAGTGTTGTAGAACAGAGGGACCTGGGAGTAAAGATACATAGTTTGTTGAAAGCAGTGTCATAGGTAGACAGGGTGGTGAAGAAGACACGTAGCATTCTGGCCTTTATTGGCCAAGGCATTGAGTATCGGAGTTGGAATGTTGTATAAGTCATTGTTGAGGCCGCACTTGGAGTATTGTGTACAGTTTTGGTCACCCTGTTATAGGAAAGACATAGTTAAAGTGGAAAATATGCAAAGAAGATTTACAAGGATGTTGCCAGGATCAATAGGCCTGAGTTATAGGGAGAGGTTTTCCAGGATAGGACTTTGTACCTTGGAACATAAGAGAATGAGGGGTGACCTTTTTGAGGTTTATAAAATCATGAGGGGCATAGGTAGGATGAAAGCAAATAGTCTTTTTCCCAAGGGTGGGGAATTGAAAACTAGAGGGCATAGGTTTAAGGTGAGAGGAGATAGATTTAAGAAGGACCTGGAGGGAACTTTTTCACACAGAGAGTGGTACACATATGGAATGGGCTGCCAGAGAAAGTGGTTGAGGCAGGTACAATAGCAACATTTAAAAAGCATTTGGATAGGTGCGAAGGGTCTAGAGGGCAACTGGAACTATCTAAGTGCTGGCCCAGTTAAGTGTCTGTTTCCAAGCTGCATTATTCTATGACTATGACTCATGCCGCTGTTTCGCCAGAAATAATGGTGGCATTGCTTACAAATCATAGCATTTGACATTTGTTTAATGGACATCTGGACTGAGGCTTGCCTGATGTGATAGGTATTACATGTGATGGCTTGGAAGGATCTAATAGCAAGAAAGTTTCTTATTTTGCTCATCACTGTGCTATGGGATGACTGTTACTGCGGCTCTCTGCAGGCCATCTAGCCTGCTGCAGATGATGCAACCTGTACTACAAAGCTGATATCAAAGGCACATCCAGCTGTGAAAATACTTAATAGAACTAGCAAGCTTTGAGAAGATTTGTAGCTCAGGTTGAGGTTCTGGATGTAAGTTTGCTCGCTGAGCTAGAAGGTTCATTATCAATCATTTCGTCACCATTCGAGGTAACATCATCAGTGAGCCTCCGACGAAGCGCTGGTGTTATGTCCTGCTTTCTATTTATCTGTTTAGGTTTCCTTGGTTTGGTGATGTCATTTCCTGAGTTGGTGATGTCATTTCATGCTCTTTTTCTCAGAGGGTGGTAGATGGGCTCCAAATCAATGTGTTTGCTTGTTGTCAAAGACATCAAAGACATTTCAGAAATGACTGCCAGACTACTCAGACCTCTTGGCATCATGGTAGCCCACAAACCCACCAACACACTAAAACAGCAGCTAATGAACTTAAAAGACCCTATACAGACAACAAGCAAAACGAACGTCATCTACAAAATACCTTGCAAGAACTGTGACAAACACTACGTTGGACAAACAGGCAGAAAGCTAGCCACCAGGATACATGAACATCAGTTAGCCACGAAACGACATGACCCACTATCACTAGTATCCTTACATACAGATGAGGAAGGACACCACTTTGATTGGGACAACACATCCATCCTAGGACAAGCCAAACAGAGACATGCACGAGAATTCCTAGAAGCATGGCATTCCAACCGGAACTCCATCAACAAACACATTGATTTGGAGCCCATCTACCACCCTCTGAGAAAAAGAACAGGAAATGACATCACCAACACAGAAAATGACATAAACACAGGTAATGACATCACCAACCCAAGGAAGCCTGAACACATAAATAGAAAGTGGAACATAACACCAGCGCTTCACCGGAGGCTCACTGACGATGTTACCTAGAATGGTGACAAAATGTCTGAAAATGAACCTTCCAGCTCAGCGAGCAAACTTACATCCAGAACTTAATAAAACTTCTTATAAATGCAGAGCACAGTGTAATGGTAGGTGTGAGCAAGCACCTTGTGAAAAAATTTGTCACAGCCTATGTCCTGACAATGCGTAGAAATATATCCCAAACACTAAGTGTGGTTATATACCTACAATATTCTATCTGACTTCTTCATAAAATAAAGGCAGGCTGGGAGATGCCTAAATGCACCAGAGAAGCAAAACGCAGCAGGGGTGTAAAATGGGCATCAAGCCCATGTTGCCCATTTCTTAGTCAGAACAATTGAAATTTTATGATTCAGTCCACACACCTCATTGTAGTTTTGTTATTGAGCATGAAGTCCTCTTCAATGTTTGGTCTGCTGATTCAGTTTGGAGATACTTATTATTTTGGAAACTATGTGCTTCACATCATCTACCTTTGACGCTGTGTTCATTCTGGGGTAGCACTCTCCCTCTCTCATTCCTTTGCTAAAGGTACTGTCCTAATTGTATGCAATTTCAATATGAAATTTAGGAATGCATTAGGCAAAGGCTGTACACTTCCTGAGCGGGAATAATGAAAATGAAGAAGGCAAATTGACACTTTTCAGAAGCATATAACTCCTCCAAGGGATCCCTTCCATGGGCAGCATTGCCAGTGACCTGGAAATACAATATTTGCCAATTGGTGAACAGTGCAAGGTTTAAGATGGGGAGAAACATCATGTTAAAAATTGTGACACTAAAGATTCATTAGTCGAATCCGGTAGTGACTGTTAATGTTTATCAATATATCCACAAGATGCAGTTCCACTAAACATCATTATCTTGTCAGGTATTTCCATCTGGTTTAACTTTACTTCACCTGTGCAGTCTATTTCCTCTATCTTGACAGATGGATCAAATCCATCTGTTAAGGTTATTGTTCAATAAGCTATGAAATCATACAGATTCAGTCAAGCTGCTGGGTAACCTGTCTTAGCAGAAAGATTATTGGATACTGACAAGCATTACATTGTTTCAATCCAGATTCTGAATTTCAGACACCCTCCTTCCACAGAAAATGTATAAAGCCTGTTTACAATGCTCAAGTCAATGATACTCACTTTACCAAGTGCCAAGTTCAGAAATTTATTAGCTCAAATCTATATTCACTGAAACATTTGAAATCATCCAACGGCTTTTATCATCTTCCAAAGCCATAATAGATCATCAAATAACTTTATCTTCCTAATTAAAATTATTTACAGCCTTCCAAATTCAATGGGTGGCTCAGATGTTATTCACGATCTTCCAAAGTGAAAGAGTAGGATTTTCAAGAAAATGCCAAATAAATCAGAGAATCTTCAAAATTTCACATGGCACATTTCCAGAACCACAATTAAGGGGAATACAGATGTTGTGACAAACTTTCTTGTGTCTTTAAAGTTGGTAATTTTAATATAAGCCATGATCAAAGTATTCATTTAGTTTCTCAACCAACCACTTTTTACTGACATCAATAATTACAATTTCATTTTGCAGAATTTGTTTTTCTTTGCATGTGAAGTCATTTTCTGCTGCAATTAGCTAATAAGGATCGAATGTGTTCATGCATTGTACTTTTATGTGCTCAAACATTCTTCATGTTACTTTCTTTCTGTACACTTTAAAATTGATCCTCAGGAACAAATAAGCAATATCATGCATTGCTTTTTGTAGCACTGTCTTTTAACATCCAATGAAATGCTATTGCATTCATTCAGAAGCATTCATTTTCAAAGCCTCTCCCAGCCTACAAAATTCAAAAAGACTGATAGCGAGCAAGAAATGAGCAAATCTAACATTGAGTTGATTTTGTGAATCAGGCTACTAGGGTTTAGTATCACTTGGGTAAGTCTGCTTCAAAAGATGGTTTGATCACACAGCAGCTCGTTATTGTATATGAAGAGATTGGTAACACCATTATACTTTCATACTATTCTTTATTTAGATAAAATGAACTTGAAAAATGACAGAATTTAATTTTGTCTGGAGCTATAACTACAGAAGACCATGACATTTTAATTTCAGTTCATTTTTGCAAAAATCCACTTAGAAGCATAGTTAATTGGTTGTTGGGACAGCATGTGAGCTGAGGTCTCAAGTTTACTCTCATTCTCGTATTGAAAAGGACACTAATGTTACACATTGTATCAGAGATAATGGGAACTGCAGATGCTGGAGAATCCAAGATAATAAAGTGTGAAGCTGGATGAACACAGCAGGCCAAGCAGCATCTCAGGAATACAAAAGCTGACGTTTCGGGCCTAGACCCTTCATCAGACAGGGGGATGGGGTGAGTGTTCTGGAATAAATAGGGAGAGAGGGGGAGGCGGACCGAAGATGGAGAGAAAAGAAGATAGGTGGAGAGGAGAGTATAGGTGGGGAGGTAGGGAGGGGATAGGTCAGTCCAGGGAAGATGGACAGGTCAAGGAGGTGGGATGAGGTTAGTAGGTAGGAAATGGAGGTGCGGATTGGGATGGGAGGAAGAACAGGTTAGGGAGGCAGAGACAGGCTGGGCTGGTTTTGGGATGCAGTGGGGGGAGGGGAAGAACTGGGCTGGTTGTGTGATGCAGTGGGGGGAGGGGACGAACTGGGCTGGTTTTGGGATGCGGTGGGGGAAGGGGAGATTTTGAAGCTGGTGAAGTCCACATTGATACCATTGGGCTGCAGGGTATATATATTGAGTTGTTAAACAATGCAATATGAAGAATTATTTTAAACACTAGTCATCTTGGGTAACTTGAGAAAAGAGGTTTAAAAATAAGAGTATTTTCTGTGACTCAATGTTTATTTCCCATAGAAACTTCAGCTTGAAGTATGGTATGTTATTTTGCCTCAAGTAGGATGTTAAGATCCAACCAGCTAAATTTTAAAGATTTTTTTTATTTCAGTGAAATTTGCAGAAAGAATGTAAGGAACTGAAGCTGATGTTCTTGCATGAACCCCCACTCCTGAGGTTTATGGAAACATAGAACTGTTGCTTGGCATTGCAAAAGATTCTTTCAGCCATATTTGGTTCTTTGAAAGTAAAATAATTTCATACATATTTGTACGTACTTATTTGTAATGCGCATGTAACTGCTTGTTTGAGTTAGCTCTGGTTCATTTATCCACTGATTGACTGATCTGCAGTTCCCATTATCTCTGTGTGTGTTTGCTCTGGTTTCCTCCCACAGTCCAAAGATGTGCAGGGTAGGTGGATTGGCCTTGCTAAAATTGCCTGTAGTGTCCAGGGATTTAGATTAGGTGGGCTAGGCATGGGGAAATGCAGAAGTAGGGAAATGAGTCAGGGCGGGATACTCTGCGGAGGGTGGTGTGGCAGTGTGGTCTTGTTGGGCCGAATGGCCTGTTTCCAAACTGTAGGAATTCTATGATTCATATTTATGTAATAGCAATTTATGATGTCTGTTTTTTAGATGAGCCTGCTCAGTTTGACGTGGCAGCTCGCAGATTTTTTGTTAACTGCACGTACTGATACTGAATTTTAGTGTGGTACATAAATTGCATAAAGGACTGTTACTTCTAGTAACTTATATGGGGATTTAAGTCATGATTTATTTCATTGAGATTCTAAACAGCAGAAAGGTTGTGATTGAAATATATTCAGCAATTAATCGTAGAGAATCAATGCATTCACCAAAGGAAAATAGTGCACACATCACTTTTAAAAATTAAATACAATAGACAATAAAGTAAATTATCAAAACTAAAGTAAGTTTTTATCCTGAAAATGTTTGATTCCACCTGGTTGTCATCATGAATCGAAACCCACCACAACAACTCCTGATGTATTAGTTCACAATATGGATGCTCCTTATTGCCTCACAATTGGATCACGCTGGGCTTGTCTGCGAACATGCAAAACTGTACAGCAGAATAACAATATAACAGACACATGGATAATATCTGACAGAATTGAATAATTGCATAATAAATGAGTCATGAAATTCTCATCTTTCTCACAACTGACGTTTTGGATTATATCCTTGATAAAACATCTATATTGCTCACAGAATCCAATAAAAGCTTTAAGTTGGTTTAAGCTTATCTGTGCAATTCCCATACAAGGCTTTCTTTAAACCAACTTTAGTAATCTTTCTTTGAATAAATATATATTAAATGCTCCTTTAATAAAATTAGCTACTTAAAGAGATTAGCATGTCTTTTTGTGCTTTTTGTGTGACTGTATGGAACTAATCATTGTATAAATGGAATACTAATCCATCTAATGGCATTCCTGATAAAGCTGGTGTTGATTTGGGAACTATTTACTCTACATAAACCCAGTCTTGGCTGACCAACAAAGAGTTTGAAACACGCAGTAGGAAAGAGTAAATGCACCCCTGCTGTTTCTATGAACAATATGTGTCCCCAACAGTTATTTCAGGGATCCAGAAAATACTGCTTATCCTTGGGAATAGGGTGTGCAATCTAAGTCACAATAAACTTTTTACCCTGTTATTATTAGAAGAATTCCAAGAGATCTCATCTACCAGTGCAACCACTTTCTACATAAAATTCACTGCCTGATAAATAAATTAATCTGAAGGCAATCTTACATAGGGTTTGGGAAGAGGTGGTAAAATATAAAGCAACAAAAAGATCAGCGAGTCTCTAGGCACAATGCCACACAGCATGTGAGTAATCCTCTTTGTAACATCCTTTAACATAAGAGAATACTGCAAATGGTCACCGATCGCATCTGTAGCAGCCAAGAGAAGGACAATTTCATAAACTCTGGTGAAAATTCATCCTCATTTGGAAACAAATGCTTTTTAATGAAGTTGGCAATATTCCCAAAAAAATTGCATATGCAAGAAGCAGGCCTTTAAAGTACTCTTGACTAAAAGGCTTACAACCAAGTATAGCAACAACTGGAAATGAAGACAATATATGTGTATATACTGAATACAATTTATAATAAGACCCTGCTTTAATGAAAGGAAAGGCATGGGGGTTTGTAATTAGTGTCTTCCACGAGCTCAGAATGTTCAAAACTAAATTAAATGCTTTTAGAAATGTTATAGTGATGTAAAAAATATATGTTCCTTGCAGTACAATGTATTGCAGAATTCAGAAAGAGTGCTTCTGTGTTTTGAACACATTCAGTGATATTTGTTGTGTTTTAATATTAATGATTTTCATAACCTTTTCTGCGTTAGATACCAACCAAGTAGCTCTGCATTTCCAGCATTCTTCATTTAAATCATTCCAGTTTGGAATTGAGCTATATATGTTATAACTGTTTAAGTTCAGCAAATTAATCCAATGTTGACTGCATCTTCTGGGAAGTTTAAATACTCATTCGTAGATCATAATAAACAGAAATAATTTTAGCAAACTCTCTCTGCAAAGAAATTAATTTCAACTGATATTCTCCACACACACACACACACGGGCATGTGTGCACTGACACACACACACACACACACACACACACACATACATGCACAAACACACACATGCACAAACACACACACGCACACGTGTGCACATAGACACATGCACACACACACACAGACATGCACACACACATAGCATGCTTTCAGTGGTGAGGTAAATGCAAGTAAATTATGATGGGCAGATAGACCACTGCATCCTCCCTCTCCCCCCAACCCCCATTCCCAAAACCCATTCCACATAATACGACAGGTGTATCACACATTAGGTGACCCACCCATAAGTCTGTTGAGGCTGTTAACAGGTCAATGAAGTGACCAGTAAAAGGTTGGAGAAAATGGGAAGCATGCATTTTCATCATCCGAAGAGTAAAAGTAGGCCAAAGAGGGTTACTTCCTTCAGGGATACCTTGTTTGCATCAGGAGCACGTCCTGAGATGGTATGTCCCTTCATACCTCCAAGGTACAATGACCCCTTACCTCCCATCACTACCGCCTAGAGTGCCTGACCTCTCCCCTGGCAAAAGGTCAGGGCCTGCCTTACTCCGGTACCCATGCTGCCTTTTTTCTAGGCCTGCTTTGGGTCCCAGTAGCACCCAACACTGCGGTCTGGAGCTGCTACTGGGATTGCAAGTGCTACAGGTCAATCCGACTGGCCTGCAGCTCTCGAGTGCAGCACATCCTGCTACGTTATGGATCGAGGTTTCATTTTCAGCCGTTAAGGCCACCCACACGGTATTTTGCCACCTCTTCCTAAACCCGGCAGTGTAATATTTCACAATCCCGCATGAAGTTAATACTGGGCAAGTCAGACCTAAGACTAAAATCTGATTTGTAGACCATATTTTGTCAAACTAAGAACTATGGCACTGGAGAACTGAAACAACCAAAGACAGCAATTATTGGAGAAACTCAGCAGGTCTGGCAGCATCTGTGAAGAGAAAACAGAGCTAACATTTTAAGTCCAATGACCATTCTTCAGGACCTTCTTCTGTTCTGACAAAAAGGGTCACTGGACTCAAAACACGAAGTATATTTTCTCTTCTCAGAAGTTGTCAGATCACATTTTGTCTTGTTTTTATTTACAGAGATAGTTTTTCATGAAACATAAGTTGCAATGCTGCAAATTTGGTTTTAGACTTATTGTGCACCAGAAATTAAGATAAAATAAAATAAACCAAAGTATTTACATATTATACAATTTGAAAGATTTTTAAATACAATCCCATCTATCACAATGTAATGATTTTGTTAGACTCAGAAACCAGAGACAGCTCCTTCTTTAAATCAAGTTGTTGCATTGTTTTGGAATTTTGGAAAAAAAAAGACAAAAACAATGGAACTTTAAAAAGGAGGAAGAGAGGCAAGGGCAGTGGCCACATAGGAAGTGGACCAAACGGAGCAGTAAACCTGCACACCTTTCTGACCAGGTGGAGAGGAGACAGACAGGTCAAAGAGGTAGGGATGGAACCAGTAAAGGTGAGTATAGGTAGGGAGTTGGAGAGAAGATAGATCTGTCTAGGGAGGATGGACATGTCAAGAAGGTGGGATAAGGTTAATAGGTCGGAGATAGGAGTGGGGCCTGAGGTGGGAGGAGGGGATAGGAAGGAGGAAGGACAGGCTAGGGAGGTGGGGACAAGCTGGGCTGGTTTTGGGATGTGGTAGGGGAAGAGGAGACTTTGAAGCTTGTGAAGTCCACATTGATACGATTGGGCTACAGGGTTCCCAAGGGGTATATGAGGTGCTGTTCCTGCAACCTTTGGGAGGCACCATTGTGGCATTGAAGAAGGCAAAGGATGGACATGTCGTCTGAGGAATGGGAGGGGGATTTGAAGTGGTTCGCGACTGGGAGGTTAAGTTGTTTAGTGTGAACCGAGCAAAGGTGTTCTGCAAAGTGGTCCCCAAGGAGAAATGGTGTTCTTACATGTAACTCTAAACAGGGCTTTTGTGAACTGAAACTAAAAGCTCTTCAAGCAAAAGTTTATCTTCTTAGCCAAAAGAAAATCACTTCCTGATTCTTCTAAATTGACAGTAAGCTGATGTTTATTCTGCGCCATGGCAAACAAATTCCTCTTAAAAATCCAGGGACTTTCTCTCTCTTACTGGTTTAAAAGAAAAACAAGTGCTGCAGAAATATTGACAAGTTAATCATTAAACCCCATCATACACTCAGACAGAAATTTACATGCCTCTGGTTTAACATCCAAATACTAAAACAATGATGTTAAAGTAGATATTAATCACAAATCCTGTCTCATAAATATCACTGTGGGGCAGCCTTTTTCAAGTTTAATTGGTTAACAACCACTTCTCTAATGACGGCAGAGTACTACATAAAATTTACCTCTGTGAGTGCTTAAACAAAAGTTTTCTTCTTTTTCTCTGTGCTATCACCTATTTTCTTTTCCCATATACATTTCTCATTCTGCTCATCAAATTGGGCTGAATCTTATGATATTTAGCTAACTCAATTTTGTAGCATTTAATGGAGGGTTTCTTTCTGTGAGGCTTAGCGAGACTCCCCACCCTCCCATCACCCTTGAACGTCTCCAATCTTGTGTGCCCTTTGCACTGCCTACTCAACCGTTCAGGAGACTTCACCACCCTTTCCCCCCCTAGCATCTGCACCAATATCAAATCTCACTGTGCTATTAAATCTCATCTCATTCTGAGAAAACAGCACAACAGGACAGAAAGGCTCTGAATAGGTAGTGGAGTCTCCAATATCAGGTTCCTTAATCTCACAACGAAGGGTGCTCACCCTTGCAGGAGAAGACCAAGATCACTGCCAGGATATCAATGTCTCCTCAATGTGTAAGTACCACTCTTCATTCCAGTGCAGCTGTTACATTAACCCGAATGTCACTGTTATTTATTGCATGCAACTTAAACTTTGGCCTCGACGCTTACTCTCTTGGGTCTTGTAGGTTTGAATGGTATGTCTACTGTTTCAATGGTCAAATGGGCTAGCACAATATGAAAGGCCATTCAGCACTCTGCAGGCAGAGGGCTCAAAAGCCTCAGAAAAAGCACTGACAGTGCCTTCTGCAGCCTTTGCCCAGCAGCCCCACCCCATACTACCCCTGCAGCTCCAACACCGATATCCATGAAGGAACTTTAGCTAGCTTAGAGTTGGAAGAGCACTTACTGGTGAGAACATTCTTTCTCGACCCACTGCAGAGCTGTCGAAGCAATCAGAACAGGACCCAAGTACTCAGAGAGCTGCCAGAGACCAGGTACATGCTCAGCCCCAGGTAGCTGAGAATCTGTGGTGTCAGCAATCAGGGATCTCACACACAAGTACAAGCAAATACAGGAACACCAGGTTGGTATATGGAAGGCAAAAGCCCTCATAACCCAGAGGCTGCAGGACTGCAGCTATGCCATGGGGACTCAGCTGGCTCAAACAGATAATTGTCTGGCTGCTTTCAGGAACAGGTTGGCAGCTGCCATGAGGAGCCAGGCCCAAACCTCTCAGGGTTAGCTGGATATATGCACAGACCTGCACGCTGAAAGGGAAGTAAAGAGGATAGGCAAAAGGATAGACTGAGAGAGGAGAAAATAACCAGTCTACATTTTCTGTAACAACAGATATTTTCTAACATTATGAAATGTGAGCATGTATTGATGTGATTAGATAATATAGTCATGTGTATTCGTTTGAATATGTTTGGTTAATATAGACACATACACTAACATGAAGTGCGAACAATGCAAACACAATTGGGTAAAGATATGGGTGAGTGAATTCGCAACCTGTTGAGTGGAAATTATTGCCGGTGTGAATAGTCAATTTGAAGCTAGTCATCTGTAGCTGCAGTATGAAACCTTTACTTTCGTAATAAAGATTTGAGCTCTATGGCATTTTCTTGAAGTGTACATCTCCCAGAGAGGATCTGTTAGCTCTGTAGGCTGCAATGAAGAATGATGCAACAGCTTGAGGTCAATTCCCACTTTGGCTGAGATTATCATGAAGGATAATAAAATGTGAGGCTGGATGAACACAGCAGGCCAAGCAGCATCTCAGGAGCACAAAAGCTGACGTTTCGGGCCTAGACCCTTCATCAGAGAGGGGGATGGGGAGAGGGAGCTGGAATAAATAGGGAGAGAGGGGGAGGCGGACCGAAGATGGAGAGTAAAGAAGATAGGTGGAGAGACTATAGGTGGGGAGGTAGGGAGGGGATAGGTCAGTCCAGGGAAGACGGACAGGTCAAGGAGGTGGGATGAGGTTAGTAGGTAGCTGGGGGTGCGGCTTGGTGTGGGGGGAAGGGATGGGTGAGAGGAAGAACCGGTTAGGGAGGCAGAGACAGGTTGGGCTGGTTTTGGGATGCAGCGGGTGGGGGGGAAGAGCTGGGCTGGTTGTGTGGTGCAGTGGGGGAGGGGACGAACTGGGCTGGTGGAGGGATGCAGTAGGGGAAGGGGAGATTTTGAAACTGGTGAAGTCCACATTGATACCATATGGCTGCAGGGTTCCCAGGCGGAATATGAGTTGCTGTTCCTGCAACCTTCGGGTGGCATCATTGTGGCAGTGCAGGAGGCCCATGATGGACATGTCATCTAGAGAATGGGAGGGGGAGTGGAAATGGTTTGCGACTGGGAGGTGCAGTTGTTTGTTGCGAACTGAGCGGAGGTGTTCTGCAAAACGGTCTCCAAGCCTCCGCTTGGTTTCCCCAATGTAGAGGAAGCCACACCGGGTACAATGGATGCAGTATACCACATTGGCAGATGTGCAGGTGAACCTCTGCTTAATGTGGCCTGGGATAGGGGTGAGGGAGGAGGTGTGGGGACAAGTGTAGCATTTCCTGCGGTTGCAGGGGAAGGTGCCGGGTGTGGTGGGGTTGGAGGGCAGTGTGGAGCGAACAAGGGAGTCACGGAGAGTCCCATGATGGACATGTCATCTAGAGAATTCTCCAGCATCTGCAGTTCCCATTATCTCTGATACTATTATCATGAAGGACTTTCCTTCTTAACCTTGCCTGAGGCATGGTGACCCTCAGATTAAACCATCACCAGTTGGCTCTCCAAAAGCAAGTAGCCCTATGACCCAATAGGACTGTGGTGCCTTTACCTTACTTTTCTGATACATTTGAACAAAGGGACCTGAAGCTTGTCTGACCTAAGCAGGAATAAACTCACCTTTTCTTCATGCTCTCCATTGGTTATCAGCAGCAATAGCAAGCTGACAGGGACATAGGCAACTTTAACCTCATTCCAGGTGTCCTTTCCTCACCAAGAGACAGGGGTTTTCCCAGTATACATCCAGTCAGAGAGGGAACCACACAAAGGACCCTCACACCTCCAACCTGCTTGTGGGAGAGTTCAAGCTAAAAGGATGTGCTTGCTCACAGGAAGGGCATACTCAGCATGTCTGGACCTGCTACACGCAAGAGGTCCTGGGGTCACAATCTCCTTGGGAAGCCTGGCATGTTGTCCATTTGGTCTGGGTGATTTATCCACCAGCAAGCCCTTCAGCTTCCAGTTCCTTCACCACTTCTTTGTTCCCCTTTACTACTTCTCCAGCCTCATTTTCTGGCAGTCCAATGTTAACTCTTACCACTCTTACCCATTGTATATCTAAAAAAAAATCTCTTGCAATCTTCTCTCATATTACAAGCTAGCTTATCCTCATACTTCATCTCCTCCCACCTTATTGCTGTTTAATTGTTCTTGCTTGTTTTCTAAGTGTTCCCAATCTTCTGGATTCCCACTAATCTACACCATATTGTAAGCGTTTTCTTTTGTTTCTATGCTGGCCCTGATTTCCCTTGTCAGCCATGGTTGCCTCATCCCTGTCTTAGCATGTTTACTCTTCCATGGGAAGAATTTCTGCTCTGCCTCCTGAATTGCCTCCAGAAACTCTTACTATTGCTGCCCCACTGTCTTCACTGCTAGGCCCACCTTGCAATCACCTCCAGGAAGCTCCTCCCTCCTGTCTTTGTAGTTACTTTTACTCAATTGTAATCCCGATACATCTGACTTCAGCTTCTTCCTCTCAAACTACTGGGTGAATTCCCCCTTCTAATAGTTGTCCCCTTATGGGGGACTGAAGTTAGATTCCTAACCCTTTCCATACTCGCTGTCCTACTACTTGCTTTGAAAACTTTAATAACTTCTCCTAAGGTGAGCACCAAGAAAGCGAAGCACAATCAAAGGTAAACATTTTTGAGTGAAGTGTTAAAGTGGAGTTTCCCGTGCTATCCTGACAAACTTTGGTCTCTCAACCAAACAGCACCAAAGTTTTGTCAATCATCTAATTTGTCATTTGTGGGATCTTACTCTACATAATTCAGCTGCCATATGTGCTTGCATCAGAACATAAGTGCTTTGAAAAAAATACTGAAGTTGGCGAGAAGTGCTATGGGACATCTTTTGGCTACAGTCGGAAAATAGTTAACGGGACAAGTTGCTGGGTCCAGGTCCAGAAACAAAGATTTGCCTTGGTGTTACAAATTATGGAAAATAAGGCAGGTCAGAGTGCACGGTTATAAAGATACCTGGCTGATTTGCTATCGCGGAGCAAAGAAATATCATGCAAGTTTCCCTTATAGGAATGCATTCCAACCAGACCCAATCTTTCAGTGTTGGTTGCTCTAAGGTAATCGAACTTTCTCCTTTTTATGTTTTAACTGTTTGGTGAAGGAACTTGTGTCCTGGGTCAGGCAACTGAGTTTTAAACCAAGCTATGTGAACAAGGTACAACTTGTTTGAAATATCAAGCAGAGACAGGTAAAAACAGTATACATGTAGTTAAAGGTACCACCGACATAGCTTTCACTCAAATTTTGCATTATTGAAATCAATGCAAAGCTGCAGGCACTTTTCATTAACACAAGGCTGATGACTGACAGCTCTTTCCACACAGTCTCAAGCTGTCAATTCGGAAATTTGTGAATGCACATCTTCAATCTCCAATCCCCACACTGCTCTATTGTTACTGGTAAATGGATAGTCATTCCTTGTGAGAGGGTACATGGGGTATATGTAAGGTGGATCCAGATTCCTTAAAGAGGAGATCATGCAGTACGAGCTTCTACATGGGGAATTCAAACTTGTAACATTGCTCCTAAAACCGTGGAGCATAATGGGCCGAAAAAACCTATTTCGGCATTTCCACACACCTTTCAGTGAAAATATTAATTGTTTAATTGTTCCTTTATCAGAATTATTGTGGTGACCATATTATAATTCACAGATAATCCGAACACTAAGTTGGGTACACGGTCTCAATGTTACTTTCAGCTTGGACATTCAGAAATAAAGCAGTTCCTTTTCATATCAAAGTTCATTTCCCCAGAGTGATGGTTATAAAATATCAAGCAGTTATAATAAGTGAAAACTTAAAATATGGAACAGTCCTCACAGTTCATTTCCTATATTTCTATTATTGAACATACAGATTCCACGTAGCAGTTTAAAGCTTTGAGGAGTAGCTAGTGAAAATGTAGCATACTCAGCTGCAATCCAGTGGGAAATTAGATAAGTAATTACTGCATACAATGTAACATAGCTTAAATTCACCGCTCTGTTACATGAACCTCCCCAATGCATATTAAACCTCCTCCAGTCATTGTAGTCACAACAATCTCAGCCATAAAGCTTGTTCCAAGATTTTGTTTTTATTTATTGACAATAAAGAATACATAAAAATTATTTACAGTATATCATAAAAGTTACTGTTACAAAATATTTGAAAATTGTTTGTAATTTTGGAGAACATAGGTAAACAGATTCGCACATTTACTTCCTTTTCAAATTCACATTTTTATTGTTCATTTTCTATCTACACTGAAATTAGTCATAAGGGCTTGTGAACATGTAATGTAGAAAAATCAATCCTATCTAACGCAACCCCATTACCTTGCTCCATGGTAAGTAAAGATTAGGGGACAGAATGAAGAATATTAAACAAACTCGGTGGGATGAATTCTTTGGTGGATTTGATTATTCAACATGTAACAGTGGCAACTTTTGCTGCAAGCTAAGTTAAACGGTAATACAATCCATCTGACTTTTGCTTTTAAACATTTGCTCGAGTTTCCGGGTGCTTCTCCAGCTGTCCTATGATCTGCTTTATCGAATATTGGCAACTGATTTCAGTTGAATGTGTCACTTTGAGGAAGAAGTATTGAAGACCCTTCTGATTTACTGGATTTGGAGTGCTGCTGCAACTGCGCTAACTTACACACAGTTCAATGAAGCACAACAGGCACACTAGACCCTGTAAACCTCTAAAGAATCCACACTTACACAAGCGATGGATAGCAAATATGTCCTGCAAAGATTGTAAGGAGAAGTGGTGGTAAAGCTAGCCGTTGCGATTTTGGAAGAGGTGAAGTCAAACATATAGGCCATAATTCTGTTAAAATGGAAGAAGGGTTTTTAGTTCTGTACCTGTAAGTACTTTTTTTCTGTGAGGAAATCTGTGTGACAATGATGCAAGAGATGGCCCTGATCAGAAAACACAGTGAAGCCGGGTTGGGGGAGGTGCAATGGTGTCAGTTGTCTACATGCACACTGAATAGGAATGATTCGTGCAGGTTGGCGAAGTAGAACAATGAAAGAGGTGTACTGTGTTATCTTTGCTGCCCTGTTGAAAATGTGGAACTGTTTGCATCTCTGTTATGTTTGCTGTAAGTGAGTGAGTTGTCATTCAGTGTTTGTGCCAACTTACTCAGGTGGCTTGGGAGATATATACTTAGAGGTTTTATATAATTTCATGTTCTATTTTCCCGGCCTTTAGTGACACAGATGAGAACTTGGAGCTCTGGATAAGTGATGTTATACATTCCTCATTGGCTTGGTGTCATGCCCTGTTTTGTTGGGTCCAGATGGCCCTTCGGTGGTCATTGTTCTGTACAAAATTAAAACGAACTATTGGTAAGACATGCAATGAAATTGTTATTGAATTGAAGGAGCCAAATACTTTTGCTTCCAGACACATTTTCCCTAAGTTCAAGTGGCCAGGTTAAAGCGTCTTTTTTTAAGTTTACATCAATATTTCATGGTAAGCCAGCTGTTTGCAACCATTTTAGACAGATTTTACACCAATAGCCAATGGAAATGAACAGGACCAGGAAATTTGTAAGTAACTCCCTCTAGAGGCTGCCAGCAGATGCAAGATTTTTTTTTAAAAAGTGCAATGATATATATAAGTTGTTTTGGAAATTTACTATCTAGACCATGATATCAATAAAATTATTGTCTGATTTACATTTTCTAAAGTAAAAAATGCAAACAATTAGTATTAAAGTGTACTTAATAATCTACTGAATGCATAATAATGTCTTTTTAAAACTTTCATTAACTTACTTTAAAATTCTATATTGCATGTTGACAAAAATATTGATGCTTCTGCTACACTGGGGCATGCTATGGCTGTACCATTAAAAATTATAGGGATATTGGGCTGCACATTGTTATGTCTTTCATCTACTTCCAAGTGTAAAAGCGTGTTCAAAGCATTGTAACTGAAAAGTGTGACTGTGCCTCAATCCAGTAGTTATTGCACTAGCTGTTAAATTCTGGCGGGGTACTTTTTCATGAATTTCATCAGATATGTAGGCAGTGTTAGGCCCCCTAAAAATACATCTTACATATCTACTGCCAGCTGAAAGAATTTCTTTACAAAGCTCCCTGACCATGACCACACCTGACTCATTCAAGGTTCCCCAAATGCTTCAGCTGTCACCAAGAAAACAGCAATGGCAAATTTATTTTTGTTAATAATGTAAGCCAAAAAGTGAAAACCTTATTATTAACCCAACCAAATCCTTCTAATTTGGTCATCTCTACCCTCACCCCCAATGACACTTTCTTTCAAGTCATTAACAAGAGATGTTGCTTGAAAAATTCCATTTAATAAGTCGCATCTGAATTGGAAAGCATCTTGTCAACCTTATGTTTCAGCACACAGATTTTATTTCACTGTACAGTTCCAAATATATTAAAGTACCATTTATTCACCAGATCTCCAGATGATAACTTAAAACTGCATGATGTGACTTGCTGCATCATTCAAAATAGTATCATTCTACATCTCAACAAGAAAATAACTGACCTTCTTTAACCATTTACATGACAATTTACGATACATTATTGCTGTTACATGCAATCATGTAAGCAGCTTCTCTGTGTTTACTCTATTATATTAAATGCCTTCTTTAGTTTTCTACACAGGTAACAAGCAGAATTCTCCTTTCCCACTAAATGGAAAATAATCCCAGCTACACAGAACTCAATGAAGGCAGTAACTGGGAAACTATTAATTCCAGCAACTAGATCAACAAGTTACAACAGTAAAACTAAAAACATCACAGGCGAGAATCCAAAATTACTCCAGAGTTATTTAAAAATAGTTGGTGGGACATCATTCCTGGATTTGTGCTACCATTTCCCCATGGCCTAATTTCCTTCATCTTGGGATAAGCATGCAGGTAGCATACCTGAACATTTCACCACCCAACTGGCTTACTTCATTTCAGACTTTGGCATGTCTTAGCATCCCCACAATGATCATGGAATCAGGCTATGTTCTCCAAAACCCGTGGTTCATGTCCTCTCAGAGATTAAGACCTGTAATGTGCTGAAGTCATTGTTATTGCACCTAAATGGGGACTCATGGTTTCATGATTTAGGAACCTGTTGAAATCTGAGCTCAATAGTTCTTATCTTTGCCCCCTAAACCTTGTCCAAACAAATACTGAGAAATTAACAAGGCATATATAATAAGGACAATATCATCTAGATTTCCATCTGCCCTTGTTATGCATGCTTGGTTGAGAATCTAGCCTAATAAAAGTGTTAATTCAGCAGGGAATCTGTTTTCACAAATTAATTGAATTATTAACATTGATTGATACCCTTAAGAGCCTATAATAAGAGGCACTTTCAGTGATCACATTTATCAGTGCCTCAGTGTTTAGGGGGAAAGATTAGAGTTGTGAAGTGCTGAAGAATTTGTTATTGTACTTCAGAAGCTTCTTAATTAACAAGATTTCAGGGTTGTCGGAACAGCAGTTTTACTGTTCCAAAAAATGTTTCAATCTGTTTCTTTTCATAGCAGTTCCAAACTTGATATTGTTATTATATGGCTCCTTAGTTACTCACAAAGTGCATTCTGGGTGAAATGTGTGTGAAGGTGCATGAGTTGGCATCCAGTCATGAAGGACGGTATGAGGGACGCTGAGATGTAGTAGGGGCTGATTGGGTGTGAGCGATGAGGGCCAGAGAGCCAAAGTGCGTTATTACAACTGGGGTGAAGTCACTGGCAACTGAGGCACACCTTCTAATGACAACTGTCTCCGTTGCTGCCTATGATCTGCTTTCTGGGTCAATCATATGGACACATCCCACCATAAACCTGAGTGAAAATTGTGCTCACTTTGGTGCTTGAAACTGGGATGGATGGGGTAAGTTGGGAGTTTCCTGATTTGAGCTACACACTTCAGCAGTGAAAATCCATCCTTACATCCAGGAAATAAAACACATCCCTCAGCATCCAGATAAAAAAAGGATTCAGAAAGGCAGTAGGAGCATGGATCTTGGAATAATTTATGATGTAATTGAATATAGTGATAGGGTTTAAGAGTCCAATGAATTATTGGGATCTATGGAAGGAATAGCTAGAGCTTTTGTCTTTCATATTTCCCATACAGTGAAGACTTTTCAAAAGAGATTGAGTTCTGATACTTCTGTCTGACTATTTGGCTGCCCTAAATAGCCAGATGCTCTTTTTATCCAATTACAGCCAAAATTGAGTTGGATGATTCAAAAAGCTCATTGATATTCATGAATTCCAATCTGAACTTAATTAATGTCACTCATCATTTCAAGTACAATACATACTAGGGATTGCCATTGAACTTCCCAAGCAAAGCCAACTTCCAAATATTTTAACTGTAGCTAAATTTTTTCCAGAACTGTAGAACCACAAGAGTTAGTGAAGAAAATATACACTATTTATCTGAAAGCATTTCAATGAGGAAAACCAACTTTCATTCATCAGTTCTTCAGTTCAAGGAAGATGAAACCAGAACTTTTGTCCTATATATAATATATATATTAGTTCCATTCTTTGGAACCAAGCCAAATTACTTTCGCCAAGTACCCACATTAAGGTCCCACCTCACAAAAGAAAACAGAATAAATTCAAGTAACAATCTCTTCCATTGTAAATCTTTAGAAGTCTACATTTAAAAATAATCACAACGCAGACCTACATAACATTCTTTATACCATATATCCCAGTCAGGTCAGAAAGTTCAAAGTATTTAAAGCACGTTCAGTCAGAGGAGATGAAATGTCTCAGCCACTACAGAAACCGACCATTATTTTTATTTACTGAACTGGAAAAAATATTTTACAGCAGTCAAAATAGACACTTAAAGCACAACTATATCATGGTGGCTGAATCATCACTTGCCATTCAAATATTTTGATGCTTGAATTTAAATTAACTCTTTTTAACTTGTTATTATATCGCTGATAGATAAACACCTGCATTTTTCTCATTTAAGAGCTGCCTCAGTATATGTTTTTGTAACTGATTATTTACTGAAACTACATATATAGTTTTTTTAAATTTTGTAATAGTGTTTCAAATAACGTGAGATCCTGTTCATGCATTCACAGTCAATTTGCCCACCATACTGCAAAGCCTTCCTAAGCACAAGGCATGAGGGATTTTATCAATATATTGGAGGAAAACACTGCAATTTTGCTAATTCTTTTTGGCAGTTTTTTGTTTGAAGAACAGTAATGAAAGAAACACAAAAAGCAGAGCCTGGGGGTTCCAACAATGTTTTTACAACTCAGAGTCAGAGCTAGGCTGACCTGTGGGCCAGGAGACAACTCAGCGGGCTGTGTGAAGGGAATGATGGGGTTGCAGCAGCTGGTTCCACGCAGTCAGCCAGGAAAAGGAAAGTCAAAGCAACCGGGCCTAAAAAATCTGTGAGATGGAAAGGGGCTGCTCACTCCTGTGCGGGCTGTTTGAAAGCTATGTCCCTGGAGTCAAGAGAGGAAAGCAAATAGTTGGCAACTATGGTTGAAGTTGGTCATGCCAATAACAGTGCCAGTTGTGGCCACCACAGGAGCGCTAGTGATGCTAACTGGTCACAACACCTGAGAAGACCTTAGCATATTCAAATAGGCCTGCATATCCATGTGGCTGATTATGAACAATGCTCTGGCTTAATCTCCTATGATAATTATGCTAAATATGAGCTTTGTAGCACAGTTTACAAGCGCGATGTGTGCAACTATAACAAAGCCTTATGTGGAAGTCATTGGAGCAGTTGTTCCAGATCCAGATTCTTACTTATAGACATGGATCTAGTGTTCTTCTAGCCAAAGGCAAACCACCCATTGGCAATTAATTGGCTGTTGGTGGGAAAACTACAAAGCAGCATGAAAAACAATCCATTGGCTTTGTTTCCAGGTATGTGTCACCTGCTAAGGAGTGAAACACACAGAGTGATGAAATTAAATGGACTGGGAATTTTCCTCTAACAAACCCCCTGATGAAAACATGCCAGAAGTACGTCAAATCAGGTCACTGTAGTTTGATCGTCCCAAATGTATGTCCTCTGATTTGTGAAAACTTGAATCATTTGGTCTGCAGTTTCGACAAGGAACCTCAGAGTCCCCTAATGGCTTATGAGAATGGGATCACGGGACTCTTGAACTCTACAAATGATAGTACCCTTAGTGAGACTCAATCAGATGCTATTGCTAGCAAATACCAGCTTTGAACTGAATCAACTCAAGAAACAGCTAATAAACTTCAACCCAAGATCGATACATTTGTACAAACCAATTGTATACGTAACAGCATGTTTGTTGAAGATGATCTCCTTAAGACATGAAAGGAATGGATGAAGAACAATAAAAATTCATGTTTAATGAGAAGCCACATTCAGTTGAGAACACGCCATAATCCATTCTGCAGTTCCTGAACAGTGTCTACAAGCAGGCTTTTCCTCAACGGAAAACAGTAGGATGCTGAATGGGTGTCATCCAATGGGAAAGAACCTCAATCTTTTCTGAAATGAGTCAATCCCTATTTTATCCAATCTGCAAGGCAGGCATGGACAGGCACAAAGATTACCAGCCCAAAAAGCTGTCCTCCACCTCTCAGCTGTCACGTACCACCTGAGCCAGAATTAGCCTGTACTAATGCATCTCAAATAAGTGAAAATACACAGCCTTGGTTTCACATCACAATGAAAACTGAGTGTATTGCAGACTAATTGAACAGCCACAAATATGATTAGGAAGGTATACCATTGGATGAAACCATTCCGAACATTGTTTCTGAATATGAATTGGAATCTAAAGTTATTTAGCTAAATAAGTTTTTATAGCTAAACCATACATCCTGAACAGCAAATAAATTAAAGCTGTTGATGATTGAAAAGACTCTGCCTGAGAATAGAGTTTTTGTTTCAATATTTGTGCATGACTGAAAAAAACTTGGCTGCTGCATGATTCTAGATCTATCTGATATGAATAAACATGTCATGATTTTACAATGGATAAATATTAGAGGTTGCTGTATAATTTCTCTCAATGCGTTGCTTTATGCCCTTAATAGATCTCAAAGACGCACGTTGTATCAATTACTGGACAACATAGAAAATGCCTAAATTTGACATGAGAAGGGACATTGTGGTGATTTAGAGTATTATCAAATGGAGTGAGCTCAGGGCCTGCTGTGTTCAGAAACTTGCTGCAATTGCCATTTGCAACTATGAAAACAAAGGACATGTTGCAGTACCATACCAAATCAATACCTTCATGTTGACAAAACAAAGCACTGAGCAATGGATGAAGTAAAAAAAACGATTCAAATACAATCTGACCTTGGTTTCATCATACACCTATGTAAATCCAATCTTGATGCAGCACATGAAAATATCTTTCTAGAATTTACACTGAACCCTTCCACAATGCATGCCAGTCTCATTGAAACAAAATCTGAAGAAATATATTACTTCTGCAAATGTTTGTTAGCTTCACACTCAATATCAATCCGATCTTTTTCTACTGTGATTAGTAAATTAGTGTCTGCTTCCCTTGGAGTACGATATGCTTCATTAAACTGCAGAAAACTTGAAAGGAATAAACATAGGTTTATACACAAAGGAATGATTTGTTCCCCTGTAACTTACAATGATCTAACTCGGTGAAATGAAAAATTGTTAGTTGCAGTGAATAACATTGATAAAAGATCACCAATAATTTATATTAGCACTACGATGGGGTTGTACTAAGTGGTCCACACTCATTGGAGAACGGTGGAATCCTAAAGATACAACACAAGCCCCTAGAAGTGAAGCTACTTAGAGCTAAAGACTGCTTCATTTGCCTTATAAGTTTTCTGTGCACACAAAGTTTATGTACACATCTATGTGTAATGAAACAACTCAACTGTCTTTTATTGTGTGGTTTAATGCCCCATTGAGTTTGGTTTTGAGACAGGCTCTTCCAGGAGAAGGCAAAGTCAAGAACTAGCTGCAGGCTTAGACTTCAAAGCCACGCTATTTAGTTAAACACTTAGTTGTTATTATTTGCTGATTTGCTACTTGTGATTCCATGTACGCATGAAGTCAGCTCCAGATCCCTTTCTTTCTCCCAACGTCTAATCTGGTCTGCATCGATAAACACCACCCAGTCTGTCAAGGTACACAGGAGATGTATATAAGAGTGGTACCCAGGTTTTTAATCATGGCCAAGATGTCTGTGCCCCTACCCCTTCTAGATAATGAAGGCAGCGCGGTGGCTCAGTGGTTAGCACTATTGCCTCACAGCACCAGGGACTCAGGTTTGATTCCACCCTCAAATGACTGTTTGGAGTTTGGCATTCCCCCCATGTCTGTATGGGTTTCCTTCAGGTGCTGAGGTCTAAAGAAGTGCAGGTTAGGTGGATTGAACATGGGAAATGCAGGGTTACAAGGATAGGGGGGTGGGATTGTCTTCAGATGGTTAGTGAGGACTTCTTGAGCTGAATGGCCTGCTTTCACACTGTGGGGTTTCTATGGCTAAATATCAAATAAATTAGTATCAAATAGTGCTATAAATGACAATCATAGCTCTATGAAGATCTAATTTATAGTTATATTAGATAATGGCTAATCTATCTTCTTCAAGCCCATAATGTAATCTGGTCTGAGTGCCACGCTGTTCATACTCATTACAAACTGCTTAATTTATGGCCAGTGATTTGTAGCTCCATACATCATTGCAAGATTGCTCCAGGGCTCTGACACTCTTACATAGTAGTCACATGCTTAAAAAAGTATTGGAGGAGCAAAATCAAATGTGGATAATGAATATTGCAAAGTTTTTCTCAAAAGGTGCAAACTTAAGGACATTTGGGTCACTGCAAAACATTTCCTGGTCTGTTGAATCAAATATCTGATGATAAATCAAGGAAATTGAATTACCAATGTGAATGGAAGCAAGTTGTATGGTAGCCAGGAGTAGTAATTTTTGCATCATGTTTAAATAAGCAGGCAGGACAATATGTTTGTTAACTTCCTGGCAGCACATGCTTTCTTAGTCACCTAGCAAAAAACGAGGTGTTTCCTTGTTTATTCCAATAAATAGATGCTTACGAAAATTGAAAGGAAGGAAACTAAAGGATTTATGGTAGCAACATGATAGCAAATACAGTCATGGCTTGGAGATAACAAAGTGTGAAGCTGGATGAACACAGCAGGCCAAGCAGCATCTTAGGAGCGCAAAAGTTGACATTTCGGCTGTGTTCACCCAGCTTCACACTTTGTTGTCTCAGATTCTCCAGCATCTGCAGTTCCCATTATCTCTGATCACAATTTTAACCTCACTGTGAAGCCTCTTCCAGGGATCCCTAACCTGAAGAAGTTACCCTCCTCCCTCCGGACCAAACTCAGGGAATCTCTTTCCCACTGCAACTCTCTTGTATCCCCTCCCTACCTCCCCACCTATGCTCTCCTCTCCACCTATCTTCTCTATCCATCTTTGGTCTGCCTCCCCCTCTCTCCCTATTTATTCAGAACCCTCTCCCCATCCCCCTCTCTGATGAAGGGTCTAGGCCCAAAGCGGCAGCTTTTGTGCTCCTAAGATGCTGCTTGGCCTGCTGTGTTCATCCAGCTCCACACTTTACTACTTTGGATTCTCCAGCTTCTGCAGTTCCCATTATCTCTGATCACAGTCATGGCTTGCATGGCATTTAAATTTACAAGTGCGACAACCAGAGATATTCCCAACTATGAAGCTGTGAATTTCTCAACATGCTTCAATAACATGTCACTGGCATTATGAGTATCTTAAACTTATGTCCAACTGGTTATTAGAAAAAAATCCTAAAAAATGAGGACTTCTCAGTAGAAACTGCTGACAATTATTTTATTTGGCTGGTGGCACGGAAAAGGCTTTTTTGCAGACAACAAATTAATCCATTGCATGGAAGCAGGTTGGGAATTTTTCATATTACTTTACAAATTGTGCTACAATGCCATGATCTCAGCAAAGTCAGCTTAGTCTTCATTGGTTGTATTGCTAGAGGGGGCGGCGGCGGGAGTTGTTGAGGGGAGAACACATTTTGGGCTCATATTGACTAGCTGCTGGTTTTACACAAGGCGGGCATTGCCTCAAATCACTATTTTCAAGATATGACCAAAGCCTATGTTACAATACTTCTGAGAACTCCCCTCTGTTTCTTCCACTTCTCTTTAAGTGTTGGCAATGACGATATGCATTTTATTTGTTTTGGTGCCTGCACAGCATCACCTAACTATATTTTTATTGATACATACACAAAAAAAGGGTCTACGTCCTTTGCTTTTCAACAGAAAAGATATTTTGAAAAAAAGCAAACCAGGTTGCAAACTGGTGCTGAGAGCTAAGCTATCAGGCCCATGTTTATTGCCTTTGAACATTTGTGAGAATATTTTCTCGTACTGAGCGGCCATGAAATGGTGAGAACTACCTTTTCAGAGCTTCAGAAGACAACACAAAAGAGTAGCTCTGGGTTTTCTTGCTTGATGGATACTTCACATCATGATTAAAGCTAGAAACAGCATCATAATGATTTAACCTTATTCTACAAGAACTGCAGCTTATTTAGCCATATTCCCAGTAGTGGACATGATACAACACGTAGGAAAAAGCAGTGTAAAAATATTTTTCAAATATTCTGCAACAAGCTCATTAAAGGCAATAAAACACACTCAAAGGATATGAAAGTACACTTGTGTCTGGTTTAATTGAGGTGCATTTGTTAGAATGGCATTTGTTTCAGAATGGACAAATTGAACAGTTCTTTATTTTTTGAACTAGAAACAATTTAAATTCTTGATCTTCATGAAAGAGAAATTACCCTGAGACCTATATTTTATTTATCTATGTTTACTTGAATTTGACAAGGTTTGAGCAGGATAAGCATGTTAGGTATTACTGCCTCTGTTTACTTGCATACGCAACAGGTAAGGCATTGTGTTCAAAGTGTTAAAGAGGTTTCAACATTGTCATCTCAATGAAAAACAAATCTAGAGCCTTGCTTTGAAAATTTTACATTATGTCAAAGGGCATTTGAAATAAAATGAAAAGATGAAACAGTCACTTACCTGGTTGAGATTTAATATTGATGTTATTATGTAGATGGAGTAAGAAATAATGCATTCCCCATTCCCTCCCATGAATTTTCTTGCAAGTTGAAATGGGATTGTATTGAAGGACATAACAAGCCTATATGTTTTATATACACTTCATTACTTGTCACATGCATCACTCCTCACTGTGAAATGCAAAATCAACTTAATAGTTTTTTTCAAAGATTCATAACTTGATTCACTTTTAAGGCTGGCTGTCCATGTGAAAACATAATCTCACATTATTTCTCACTTCACCGACTTCTGAAAATAAAACTGAAATTCAAACAAGCAAGCTCTCACTCAACCTTTTCACTTTCTAAGGCCAAACAGTTAAAAATTATCAAGTTTTTTTTCTTTCCTTTTTTTGGAATTTGCTATTTGTAAAACACAAGAAGCTGTACTGGAAGTTCTTGAAATTTGTAGTATAGCTTTTTTGGCACTTACCCAGTCTCAAAGTAGCTAAAAAAACACATATCATTGAGTTGAAACAAGCAAAAGCCATCCTTAAATTACAAGGTGAATTGAATTTGTCTATATGCCAGGTATTGGACTACATTTCTGCTGTATTTCTGCTTTGGCTCATGTCCTTTGGTATGGGCGCCAAATCTAATATACAAAACCTGGAAAACTGAATGGCTCATCTTTGTGAGATTACTGTGTTCAGTTACAGGCAACATCTCTCCACCAATAGCTGCAACTAATGTTTTATGAGAAATCTCATCATGTCAACCGCAGGTCTGTTCCTGGAAAGTGTTAACACTCTAGTCACAAGCATCAATACAAGTTCAAATAGTAGTTCATCATTTCCAAGCTAAAAAATTCAACACATTGTTCTCTGTGATTAGCCATCAATATTCCAATGTTACTTCTGTGTCCATGTTTTCAGAAGTGATATTAGCCAAATGCTTATCAGTTGCATTTAAGCTGATTAAACATATGTTCAAGCACATATTAAAGTTTGCAGCTACTCTTGACATTGTGCTGGTAAAACTCCAATAATTGTACTCTATAATCACTGGGAAGTAATCCTCTCGAGGGATTGGCACTCTTTTCTATCTGCTGGAGAGCCTGCTGCATGGGCATGTTTGTGCCAATGGCAGAAAGGATTGAGATGTTGAAAAATTGCAAGATTGGGGCCTGCAATTAATCGCAATATGTGCCCAATGTATAGGAAAGAGACTACAGAAGCCAGTGTTTATTCATTATTTAGGTTGACAAAACCAATATTTATTATGTCTCCCCAATAAGACACAGGAACTTGTTTTGTATAGGCAGAAAGAATTTGTAGTCACATTCCACCTTTTCCCTTGGAAAGTAAAGAGGTCACAAAGACTGCTGATCTCTACACCATTCCCATAATAACACACAGACCGGTCAGAAATGACATTCCTTATTGACCGAAAAGGTGGCAGTAAACTTCCTTCATGAACTGTGAGAGTTTGAGTGGTGAGGCATCCCTACAGTATTGTTAGTGTGGCAGTTCCAGGATATTGGCCCAACAGCAGTGAAAGTATTGCAATATATTTCTGAGCTGGGTGATATGTAACTTGGATAGAACGTAGGGGTAGTAGCATTCCCACCTATTGCCTTTGCTTTTCTAGAGTTTGTGGATCAATGAGGGGCTGTTGAAGAAATTTTCATGAGCTGTTACAGTATATCTTGTGGCTGGCACACACATCAGGTATTTTATACCAATAATGGAGAGAGTGAATATTAATGGTGGTGGATTTATTCCCATGAAGTTAGTTATTTTGTCTAGGTTGACATTGAGCTTCTTAAGTATTGGAGCTGCGGTCATCCAGGCAAAGAAAGAGCATGCCTTTACAATATTAACTTGTGTCCTGTACACGCAAGAAGGACTTGACGAAATCAGGATGAGAGTCACTTGCCACAGAACACCTAATTCCTCAACCAACCTCTTCGCCCCAGTGTTTATGTGGTTGATCCAGATGGTGACCACGAGGATGTTGATGCTGGGACACTTGATGGTAACGCTATTGAGTGCCAAGGAGAAATGATTAGACTCGCTCCCATGGGAAATATTTATTGCCTGCAATTTGTGTGGCATAAACATTACTTACCATTTACCAGCCCAGGATTGAACATTGTCCAAGTCTAATACCATGTGGATACAGACTCTGTCACTATCACAGAAGTTGAGCATGAACCCAAACACAATGTAATTATTCGGAAACATCCCCACTTCTAACTTCATGATGGATGGCAGGTTATTGATGAAGCCAGTGAATTTGATGGGCATAGATCAATGCCTGACCTCTCATTTCACTTCTGTCCATCTTTGTACGAAGGCTGTAATGAGATCTGGAGGCAAGTGGAACCTAAACTGGACATCAGTAAATAGGTTATTGGTGAGTTACTATGATGCGATAGAACTAAAAAAAAACAAAAGAACTGTGGATGCTGGAAATCAGAAGCAAAATCAGAAATTGCTGGAAAAACTCTGTAAGTCTGGTAGCATTTGTGGAGAGAAAGTAGAGCTAATGTAAAGTGTCCCTTTCTCAATTCTGAAGAAGCCAGATGTACCGTGTTTTTTCCATGAGATAGAACTCTTGGAACTTCACAAATCGCATCGCTAAAGGATTGAACTGTATTTGTCTTGCCTCTCGTGAATACAACCTGCCTGAATAATTTTGAGTTTCTACTTTCATCAGTTTGTGAGCAATGCAGTGGAAGTGGAGTTGGAAAAATGAGTTGGTCAGTTTTTGTGAGGCAGAAGGTCTTAAAGGAGCACTTGTTTTTCTGTGATAGAGATAATGGGAACTGCAGATGCTGGAGAATCCAAGATAACAAAGTGTGGAGCTGGATGAACACAGCAGGCCAAGCAGCATCTCAGGAGCACAAAAGCTGACGTTTCGGGCCTAGACCCTTCATCAGAGAGGGGGATGGGGTGAGGGCTCTGGAATAAATAGGGAGAGGGGGGAGGCGGACCGAAGATGGAGAGATGGAGAATTTTTCTGTGTTTGTCAATAAATTTTCGTTAAAACTGCAGGTCAGCCAAGTTGTAGCTGGTGGTGTTGCAGATTCTTTGTGATAGCCCCTGAACAATATAACAATGCTAACTTACAAACATAGGACCCTGAAGCATTGAATATACTGTGGGACAACCCCTGAAAGAATGTAACAGATTACTTATTGTCTTGCAGCACTGAAACTAGGTTCCTTTGGCCACTCCTGAATATTGACCCCCTCAGTCATGCCTGACCAGGCTGCCTTCAGCAGTTGAGATGGGCTCTTGTTGTCACCAATGAGGGACAAAACTCTTCTCTCCTGGACAGTCTAAGGGAGAACATCTAGGAAGGCCTCACGAAATTGTAGTGCAACATTTTGTTTGCTCTTGGACACGGCTTTCAGTGGGGAGTGAGGTTGATGAGTAGAGATTGAGAGTGCTGCAGAGAGTGAAGTGCAATCAGAATGCTGTTTAAAAAGGCCATGAGAAAGTTGGAGCCCTGAAGCTCCCACCAGGGGACAGAACTTCCTACTGTTACGTGTTGGTGTTTCACAAGTGCATGCAAGAGAAATGGGATAAGAAGACTGAAAACTAGTCTATGCCCCCAAGCAGAACTCTCCCCCACTTTTGAGGCTAGCCATGAGTTTTAACCTCAGAAGAGAAAATTCCACCCATTAACTCTGTTTCCCTGTCCATAGATGCTGCCTGAACTGCTAAGCATTTTCTGAACTTTCAGCTTTTCTTTCAGAGTTCCAGCATTCTCAGCTATTTTGGTTTTGTGGTGACTTGCGCATGGTGTTTTTGTGGTCAAATATGACCAATACTTTAATTGAATGGAGGCCCTTTCTGTTTGCATTGCCACAGAATGATTTGAAAAGAAATGATACCCAAATGTTACCATTTCCCATTTAATGCTTAGAAATCATGTGACCCAAAGAAATGTGTATGCCTGCCCTCTGACAGAAAAAATGATGGGCACTTTTTAAAATTCATGCTCATGATGCAAGCATCACTGGTTGGCATTCATTGTCCTTCCTTAATTGTCCTGACAGCTGCCTAAGAGTCAATCACACTGCTGTGGGTCTGGAACCACACGTAGGCCAGACCAGGTCAGGATGGCAGTTTCCTTCCCTGAAGGACATTAGTGAACCAGGTAGGTTTTTTGGACAAGTGACAATGGGTTCATGGGTCATCATTAGGTTCTTAATTCCAGATTTTAATTGAATTCAAATTCCACCATTGCCACAGCAGGATTTGAATGTCATCCCTCTTGTTGAACATATAGCTATGAATTGTTTACTAGTTGATCAGACAGGTGTTCTCTATCTTGGAAGGATCCAATGACTTCAATGGTTTATAAGTCTCCCCCGACACAACTAATTACAAATAGTAGGTTCCGAGCATGTGAGCTCTGAGTTGCTAATGAGTATGACCATAAGATTGTGAAATTCTTGGAAAGGTTCTGATCTACTGATTACATCTCTGAGCCCTCTGAAGTCTCAGGGATAGGTCAATTGACATCCCTTGGCTGGGCAATCCTACTGTTTTGGCATAACACAAGCTCATGTCTTCAAATGGCAGGATGTTGGAGATCTTTATTTCATGGTGCTGGAAGATAATTGGGAAATCTTTCTGCAGCTGCACAAGGTGATACCACATCTGAGCAATTTTGGTCCCCTTATTTAAGGGAAGATGTTATATTATTGAAGGCAGTTTGTATAAGGTTCCATTAGGGTGATGCCTGGTATGAGGGAATTGTCTTATGAATAAAGGCTAACTAGAATTGGGACTGTATGTGTTGCAATTTAGAAGAATGAGTGATGATCTCATTGAAACATATGGAATTCTTATAGGGCTTGACAGGGTAAATGCTGAGAGAATTTTTTCCCTCATGGGAGAATCTAAGATCAGAGGGCATAGTCTCAGAATAAAGGCAGGGGGATACAATTTAAGACTGAGATATGGAAGAATTTCTTCCTCAGAGGATTGTGAATCTTTGGAACACTTTGCCATAGACAGATATAGAAGGAGATCCTTCTGCATATTAAGGCCGAGATAGATAGATTTGTGATCAGTAGGCCAATCAAGGGTCATGGGGGAAATGTACGCAAGTGGACGTGAGGAATGTTAGATCAACCCATTAGCCCACTGAATGGCAGGAGCAGGCTCAAGGAGGAAGATGGACTATTCTTATTTCTATTTCTTTCCGTCTTCTGGCCTTATCTTTGGATTTTCCTGTTTTAGGCAATGCGTTTGATTAACCATTGGCGTTGGACTGTTATTGTTCGTACTAGCATGTCCCCAGGAAAGTGGGATACCAGTTACACTGGCGCCCCAGTGCCCATTATCTGAGGGTTTAAATGAAGAAAATATGTATTTCTCTCAGTCATATTTCGATTGTAATAAGCCTGTCCATGTCCGTCAGCAACAGAGATATCTAACTTTGGGACTGGGTCTATTTGCCTGCATTCTCAGTACGGAAGTTTGGATCGATCACTACTGATGATGGGAAATCTAAATACCCTAATAAATTTTGATTCAGAATCAAGATGAAAAAATTATTGCACTAATATACCCTTTCTTTTAACAAAGTCAATATCATCAGGCAAAAGCATTTACCTTACAATTTATTTTGGCTTAGAAAGTGAGAAGAATTATGTTTTAATTTCACATCAAAGTTCCATGCTAGGCTCCAAGAGGATGGTGCTTCTTTAATATTAATGAAAGAACTCATTATTGCAATTATCCTAAATTTTACTGCAGCAGTGCATACAACTGGCATCTGGCTCAGTGACAGAACATAATAATGTCCTTAAATTATAACTTGTTGCCTGGTATTCACGTGAGACTTGACATATTTTAAATCTTCCCCATTTTAAGAACAGTCTGGGACAAACAGGAAGACTGGTCACACAGGAAATACAAATCATGCAGACACACCCATCGCTAGCACAGTGCCAACAAAACATTTTCAAATTTACTATTTATTTCCAGTACATCAGTACAACACTTTGTTGAACTGAATAAGTAAACCAACCATTTTCTTTCTTACAGTGGCCATACAAAATCGGCATGTAACATGATAATGTGTTGAACGGCAATGTTTATTAAAGATATTCCAAGTGCTACCATTTTTGTCGCTTTGATTACTTTTCCTATTTAACTATTCGTCTATTAATCTTAACTGTCATTACTAATTATTTCACTTCCCTTTTTAAAAAAATGGTTTAGCTATACAAATGGCCAAAATTTAATCAATTTAATCATAAATAATGGAGATTTCACATTTCACAGTTCACTTTATAGATCTGGAACTTTACTAGCTGTATGGCATGCAGTAACTAGACCAGAGAACCTCCTCTCAGCGTGGAATTGAAACTCCTGTGTTTCACCAGTATAAAGCAGGGTAATCCGATGAGAAATAAGTTTACAGTTAAAAGCAGAGGTAATTTTATGAGTGCATCCAATCAGATCGAGTTATATTTATCAGTAAAATAAAGGAATGCTAACTTGTATAAAAAGTTGTTATAAGCCTAACGGACCATAGCGCTGCTCTCTTGTTAGACGGAGAGATGGCTGGTGGTGGTTTAACCCGAGGGTCCCCACACCACAAGTGAGGGAAAAAAGTGCCCATGGTAACCTCGATAATAAAATGTGAGGCTGGATGAACACAGCAGGCCAAGCAGCATCTCAGGAGCACAAAAGCTAACGTTTCGGGCCTAGACCCTCTCTGATGAAGGGTCTAGGCCCGAAACGTCAGCTTTTGTGCTCCTGAGATGCTGCTTGGCCTGCTGTGTTCATCCAGCCTCACATTTTATTATCTTGGAATTCTCCAGCATCTGCAGTTCCCATTATCTCTCCCATGGTAACCTCAACTGGTGTGGGAATTGAGCACACACCATTGGCATCACTTTACATCACAAACCAGCCATCCAGCCAACTGAGCTAATTTTGTTATATAAACCATCATTGCAATCCATAATTTGATTGAAGTACAGAATTTTTATGTCAGTATTGTTAATCTGATTTTGTAATTTGGATTTCATTGAGAGAACAATTTTGGTGTGATTCCATATAAGAGTTTTGCTGAATCACGTAAATGGTACACTAGTTGTGCATTTTGAATCTTTAAGAATGAACAGTATTGTTTCACCTTGCCAAATAGTTGCACCAACAACAGGCTACGAGAATTAAAATGATGTGCTGTGTTGGTAAGTTTAAGTCAGGCTTGTTGCAAGAGAAACCAAAAGAACAGCAAATGCTGTAATTTAGGAACAAAAACAGAAGTTGCTGGAAAAACGCAACAGGTGTGGCAGCATGTGTGAAGAAAAAAATCAGACCTAATGTTTCAGGTCAGGTGACCCATCCTCAGAACTCAATTCCGAGATGAGATAAAAAAAATGACTTGTTTTTTAACTCTGAATTTTCTTCACAGATGCTGTAAGACCTGCTGAGCTTTTCTAGCAACTTCTGTTTTTGTTGTTGCAAGGGATCATGAACTTTACTTTATTTCCATTATTATAGTTAGATTCTTGGAGAATCCATTGAACTCTTAAAGTAGATTAGAATGTGAGTTATTTTCTATGCTAATCAACAACTGTTCACAATTATTTTACATTACCATGCAACTGTCATCTTAATATATGTCTTAACACATCTGAAACAGATCAGTACTGTTTATCAACTAAGTGCTTATAATGAAGTAATACCATGACACTATACATGGTATAGTTTAATATATATTGCCCAACACAATACAGTAAAATACAGTGTACCGAAACAAAGGACACTTGTGAGAATTTGAAGAAAGGGGAAAGGTCTGGTTAGTCATTGCCGCAAAATGATATCATACATTCCAAAGTATTATAGGCAGTACCCCAAGTTGCAGTATTTTGAACTCACTAACTGATGTTGTATTCTGGCTGCATCAAGGCATGACATGTTTACACTTAATTGCTAATGTCTTTGGAGACTGAAGTCGAGTCATAATTAAAGCTGCGTGAATACCCATGGGACATGGCAAAAAAAAATGTTTAATAGCCCCAGGAAGGCTGCCAAGCCCTACTTTATAGGTGGGTAAAGTATGCAAACAACGATTCCCTAGACTCTTCACCACACTGGCATATTAGCACAGATATTGGAAGATTTTTACTGCTTCCCCACAACACATGTGTGTTTGCAGTTGGAATGGAGTTGCGGGGAGGAAGCTGGTAAAATATAACAGGTGGCTTACCCACCCTCGAGCTGTCCTCATTAAGTAACAGCTAGCCCCTTCACTCCTATTGAAGCTCTTAACTGACCAATGATGGGCCAGTTACAAGCTTATTTTCACCTCTGCTACAGCAGTGTGCGTGAACGGAGTGAGTGGAATGAAGAAGGCCATCTTGGGTACTCAATAACATGGGTTATAAAGTGGGAAGGAAGCAGATGTTCCTCCTTTCGGGGAGTGCCTTGTGCCCAAGGATAGAATCCTTTCCCCATGCCTCATTGTGCCTCTCCTCATTGGCCTCCAGAACCCAGACCCCATACCCCTCTTCCTCTCCCCTCCTGTGGGTCCCTGGTCCCTTCCTGACAAAGCACCCCAGACTCACGTCTACGTTTGAATCTATGTTCTTTTTGGGACTCCTTCCAGTCATAGCACTTCTCACTCCTGTGTTCTGACATTGCTGGGGTTGGTTGACAATCAGATTGGCTGGCAGTGCTCAAGGGCAGGACTACCTGTCCCTGAACAGTTTTTTTACAGCACGTCAACTCAAGGCCATTTTTTAAGCAGATGAACTAAATATTATGCCCCATTAACCCCCTCCTCCCAAATCTCACAACGCAGCCCCATAAATGCACCTTCATATCTGTGACAGACCCACCGATATGAAGATATTCCCTGCTCAAGTACAGTAGCCATTATGAATTATAATTGAAAACAAACTAGCTGCAAAATAGTGGTCACTCAATGATTTGTAGGATAGGCACATATCTCCCACTGTGCAAATACTTCTTCAACTTACAATAACTTAAGACAATTTCTGTGTTAACAAGATGCCAAATGAAGCCAGTTTTCATGGCATTGACATCAATTCTGTCTTCTATGTTCTTAATTCCTTGTGGTGGAGGCTACATTCCTAGTCCTAGATGAAAAGAAAAGTGCTTGCCTAATCTTCAAATAATACCTAACAACAAGGCACTATTATGTATAACAGCAGCCATTAATGTGCTAATAGCAATGGTGTTTTAATCATGCAGCAATCTGTGGACTGCAGTGTTTGAAGAAACAGCACTGGGTAGTTGGTTGCTATGAGAACAGGGTTATTGTCAGTTAACCCAAAGGGAAACAGATGAAGACTGGAGGAGCACCTTTGACTGGATGTCTCAGCATATGACAGTTGCTCCTCAATTACTACCTCCACCTATAATCAAAGTGCATCATGCCACTTTAGCTAAACAAAAGAAAGACGCACAACAGTCAACTGGATATATTAGGTACCTAGTCCTGAATGTTCATGCAGACAGTGAGCTGTCTGTCTTAGCAAAAATACAGAAGTCCCAGACCCAACATCCCAAGAGGCAGGACTGGTGTTGGATGCTAATTTGCTCATCCATGCTTTGCTGACAAACATGTGGAACAGCAACTGACTTTGTCAGATGTGCTCTTCACTAAAGGGATGTTCAAAACACAACTTGTGCACATTAGACCTGGTTGGAGCAGGTATAGAGCCGCTGGAGAACTTTGGAGAAGTAGGGCTCCTTTTTGGAAATGTAAAGAACCCTTCTGGAGATGGTCCTGAGTCACCTTTGGGAGGGGTCACGGCCCCTTTAGGAAGTGAGGTATCCTTGGGATTTTGAAAGTAGTTATGATGTCTGTAAAAAGTTCATAAACGCATTCAAATTTTCAAAATAACTGTTGGGAGTTTTTGAGATGACTGTGAAGGCAGTTAAATCTCCTAAGCTTTAAATATTTGGAGAAAACTGTCTGTCTGCAGTGTTATAAGGATCATAGAATCACATAAACCTCTTGGTGCAGGTTGTCTCAGGGAGGTCATCTGGGTTATCATGCCTACACTGACTCTTCAAATCAGTGTCATTACCTGGCACCAATCTCCTCCTTTTTCCCCATATTCTTGCACTTTATTTGTATCCAAATAATCATCCAGACCCTATTGAATGCCTCAACTGATCAATCACTGCTTGCTATTTCACTCTATTTGTTGACATAGCTTGAGGGTTAATATTACAGAATTAGTGCCGTATGACTTTCACAACCTTTCATTAGATAGAAACATAGAAAATAGGAGCAGCAGTAGGCTATTTAGCCCTTCAAGCCTGTACCACCATTCAATATGGTCACGGCTGATCATACAATCTCAGTATCCCACTCCCGCCGTCTCTCCATACCACTTGATGTCTCTAGTTGCAAGGGGCAAGTCCAGCTCCCTCTTGAATATATACAACAAACTGGTCCCAGCAGCTTTCTATGCTGGAGAATTCCACAGGTTTTCAACTCTTTTGGTGAAGGCATTCTTCGTCGTTTCAGTCCTGAATGGCTTATCCCTTATTAGCACAGTAGGAGTATCCATCATTTCACAGTTTACTGAGGATTCCCAAGTGGTTATAAACCCTTTGAAGTGAAACAGTAAATGTTTGTTTTTAAAAGAGATTAAAGGAAGTTTAATGTAGTGACTTTCTTTTGTCAATGAGGTTGTTTCTTGCTTTGAAGTAGTAAATACAAACTTTATCTAATTTCAGCATGATTCCTAAGGTTAGCACATGGCAGATACTGGGTGACTTGGCATAGTAGTATGATGGTAATGGGGTCATGGGTTGAAATAAGTTGTCACTAAATTCACATAGGGGCTATGAAGGACTCTAGGGCAGGCAGTGAGGGGAAGAGATTAGCATGGAGAGTATGGAGGGTCACAGGGAAAATAACATGATGCAGGTTAATGTGGATGGTATAGCAGGCCATGGGTGGGGGGCATAAGGAAATTTGTCCTGGCACAGATGGAACATGGGATGTATTCAGGATGTGTGTGGAGTTGTGAAGTGCAAGGACTCTTGTGCTGCAGTTTGTTTCCTTCCCTGTCTCCATCACTTCAACATGGTGCTCGTGTACTGAGGCTGGCCTTTTGCCCGTCCTTCATCTTCACTGCAGTATCTGAACACCTTCTGAGGTAACTTGCCATGACTCCTATTTTCAACTCCTTGCATCCTCCCTCCTACCCACCCATCACATACTTGCCAACCCCCCTTACCACCCCATGTACATTCTATCCCAGAGTGAAAATCCATGTAGGTTGAATTGATACCTCCCAGGAACATAGTTGTCTCTTAACTGTGGGTTTGTGCAAATTGTTGATAGTTTGCATACAAAATATTTTTATAATTCTTCATTTGTGCATGGGATGAAATAAAAGCCAGTATTTATTGCCCAGCCCTAATAGGCCTTGATGAAATGCATGCGAGCCACCTTGCTGAATTTCAAATTGTGTCAATATATCCATAGTACAGTTACAATGCACTTTTAGGCCTTTGTTGCAGCAATACTGAATGAATAGCAATATAGATTCCAAGACAGAGCTGTATGTGGAAAGGAAACTTGGAGGTGGTGATGTTCACTTGCACCTACTGCTTTTCTGTTTCAGGTGTTAGAGGTTTGGAAGGTGCTGCAGTACATTTTATAAACAGTGTACACTCCGGCTACAGTGTACCTGTGCTGGAGGGACTGGATGTTGAAGGTGGTGGATGAGATGCCAGTTGAATGGAGTGCTTGTCTTAGATGGTGTTGTGCTTCTTGAATGTTTTTGGAGCTGTATCTGCACAATACAGCATTCCATCACATCCTGACTTCTGCCTTATGGACGGAAATCAAATGAGTTGTGTGTCCTTGCAGCCATAGTATTTATATGGCTGATCTAGGTCATGTGCTGGTTGATGCTATAATGCAGAATATTGATGGTGGAGCATCTATGATGATAATGCAATTGAACATCGAAGGGAAAATGTGAAGCAGCTGAAGTTGCTTGGGGAAACAACACTACCAACCCTCAAGAATTCAGTTCTTTAATCCACATGGCTCTGCTAGAACCCAAGCTCAGATCAGCAGGAAATTGGGAAAGAGGAGCTATGTTGATTGCCACTGAATTCCTAGCCTCTGACCTGTTCCTGTATTTAGATTACTAGTCCAGTTCAGATTCCTGTCAATGGTAAACCCAAGAAAATTGGTAGTGGTGGGTACAGTGATGGTAATGTCATTTAATATCAAGAAGATATGGTTAGATTCTATCTTGCTTGAGATGGTCATAGTCTGATACCTGTGTTGCACAAATGTTATTTGCCATTTATCAGACCAAGACTTGAGTATTTAAAAAAAAGAACTGTGGATGCTGTAAATCAGGAACAAAAACGAAGTTCCTGTAAAAGCTCAGCAGGTCTGGCAGCATCTGTGAATGAAAAAACAGAGTTAGCGTTTCAGATCAGGTGACCTTTCCTCAGAAAAGTTTTGAGTAAGGGTCACCGGATCCAAAACGTTAGCTCTGTTTTTACCTCCACAGATGCTGCCAGATCTGCTGAGCTATTCCAGCAACTTCTTTTTTTGTTCCAAGTCTGAGTATTATCCATGTCTTGCTGTATATGGACACAGATGTGAGGGGCCATTAGTGGTGATGAACACTGTTCAATCATCAGTGAACATCCCCACTCCTATCCTTAATTTGATAAAGTGGATGCTGAGAAAATGTTTCCACTGGCTGAAAAATTAGAACATAGGGTCACAGTCTTGGAACAACGGGCTAACCTGATCATTTTAAAATCAGAGGACTTTGTTACATCACACGGTTGTAGATTGAACAGATGGCAAATAGAGTTTTTCAGCTGAAGATTCAAGTGGAACTAAGAGTCACTATGGCTAACCACAAATTTTATAGTAAGCAGTCAAAATGGGTTAAGGAATCCTGGTGTCACAGCTTCTTTATTGTCAGTTACTTACAGTTGCCTAATTCCAGTGGTTTTGCTGTTGTCAGCAATCTGTTGTTTTGATCATTGAATTGATAACAGACCAATCATTTTTCAGCATATTTCTGAATTTCTCATTCTCAATAAAAGATGACTTGAAAAATAATTCAGGAATAATTCATGGGGTATGCCATCTAGCCAAAGTTGGAATCTTATGTGCACGATTGAGAACGTTATAAACTTTTACTTAGATGCAGTTCTATATGGTATCAATTACTGCACTATTTTGATGCTTCATATAGGGCTTCATCTGTTTCAACTTAAAGCTATTGAACATAGACATTGCTATGTAAAGCAGAAAAATGGGTGCAATGTATTTTATCCATATTAGTTAAACAGATGCAGCAAAGTTTCCAGACAATATACAACATATATTTTAATTGACAACTGTTCCCTAATGAGCATCTACCTTTCAGACCGCATGCAGTACTTGATTGCTGAGAAACACATCAGTCACCAGGCAGCAACAGACAAGTCATTACTGTAGGCAATTTCTAAAGATCCTTCCATTTTCCAAAGAGGCTCCACATAACTGGTGGCCACTAAGATAGATTCAACTTTAATTCTGCAAGTAATTACAACCTATTCAGGGAAAGTGATTTATTAATAATTTCTTGCATAATCCAATCCCACAAAATTGGGTACCTTTATAATTTTGCTATAAATCAAAAAATATGACAGCTGTTTTCATGCTAATTTCTAATCTGTACTCAAAGAGCAGCTGCCCCTGCTGACAAACAAATGTCAGCTCTAACATTTAATGTTTTAGTCCTGTCTGTACAAACTTGGCGCAATAAAGCTCAAAGCAGATTGTTTAATGCCCTGGTGATACGCATTGCTTGCTTCACACTAACACTATTTTCAGCACTGAACCCTAAATATGCCTATTGCCTCATTGTTAATTATTAAAAAAAAGACAAAACTCCATGCTCCAGGATGAATAACAAATTATTGACATCAAACTGTTAGAAGTATAAGGGTTGACAATCTACATATTATCGTTTGATCTTATCTTTCACTACTTTCTCATTGTACTATTCGATCTCAGTATGTCTCTATAGCAAGTGTCTGCCACTGTCTGAATTATCCCATAACAGGTTCTTAGGCTTGATTTTCCAGTGCATTTACACCTCATATTGTTTTATAGTTGATGATGCTTATTAACTTAAATCTCAATTCAGATTAAAAATGCCTTCCACCTGACAATGGCTTAGGGCTGGTTGAGAAACAACATGATTTAAATCAGACTGGTGTACATGCTCTAATTTTATTTCCTCCTCACTTATCACTAAAGTAAAGCTGCACTGCACAAATCAGACTGGTAATTTGACATTACCTGGTGTTTGAACAAGCTGGAGGCTGAGTTTAGTGTAAATAATGAAATATTCTACTTCACTGGGCTAAACTTGATTTGAAACATACAAATTTTTTACCATATAAATTGATAGCTGGTGTTACATGATTTTTTTTACAAAAATATCTTGCACTACTTCATTTAACTTTCCAATTTTTTTGACAAAAGTGGATTAGTTTTACAGCTCAGAAATGACACTGTTACACCATGAATGTAGTATTGCTTAGTAAATGGCATTCTTCTCCTGTATCTTATCAAAACAAATGCAATTACATGAAAATTCATGGGATAGTCTGCAAAAATAAATGTAGCTTTCAAGAACCACACAGCACAGTTGAAAAGATAGGCCAGGGATTGCTGCAACAGATGGCACACTAGGAAAAGTACAATAAATAAAAAAGAAAGACACTTTTTTTGTGTATGCCTTCAAAAACAAAACAATTTTGCAAGCTCAGATAGGTTTTCAATTTTTCTGAACATGCTTCACCGTCTGGATAGATGTTGGCACTTTACAGTCATATTGCTCAATTTTGCGGTCATAATGTGCTTTTGGAATTTAGCTGATAATTGAAAAAGTTTGCGTCTTGGAAGAACTGATGACCTCATGATACCTTTGATTATTCTGTATATATGCCATTTATTTGATCTATCCAGTTAGTGCATTTCAACATTTTTCCTTGATAATGCACCATAATCTTGAAAGAAATGTCAAAGTGAAGCAACAGGGATATTAAAACATGCCTTATTACGATACTATGCAGTTATGCATAAGACAAACAAAAACAAATGACAATTTCTACAACAATCATGGAATGACCCATATAAACAAACGTAACAAAATAAAGCCAAAAATTAAAATCACTTCTATTTGAGAATCTATTGGGATACTTTTTAAGTAAAAATATATTCTTTTCTTAAACTATTTTCAGAATACACTATGATTGTTCTCATTTGTTATTCATTACTGAATTTTACAAAACTCAAAGCATAGACGTCTTGAAAGCAGGTTTAACCTGAGGCTTTTGACTTTTATAATTCAATTCAACAAAGGGGAAATTGTCCAAGTTTCTGCTCGTAGCAGAGAAGTCATTGATTCAGGCATACACTGCATGTGATATCCCAGGTATTCAAATGAATGGTCAGAAAGTCACATGTAGCATGCACCTAAATGTCTAATATGTAGTTTTGGTGAATGCGGCTCCTTGTCCTGAGTGCAAAGACAGGCATTTAGTTTTAAAATACATCGAGATGCCCACTGTTTGAGTTTTATGTCAATCTTAAAGTCAAGTTAACAAGACCACTTTTAAAACTTTTTTTTGCCAGTTTACATGGTTTGTAGCAATAACACATATATATCACCTTTGGCATAGTATAACATTCTATGGTGCTTCTCAGCAGTGTAATCAGACAAGGAATGATTCAAAATGGAAGAGTTAGGTGGCAAGTTGAATATTGGAAGATAGGATTCCAGTCTTTAGGAAAATGTAAGGATAGAATTCCAATTTTTAGGGCTTTGGTGCCTATAAGCAGAGCAAAAAGGCTGCAGAAAATGCAATATGTTTGAGTTGTAGAAATGTGGAGCTCTTGGAAGGTTGGAGGATTGAAAAGGGTTTTGGAGATAAAAACTGGGCAAGGTCATACAGATGTTTAAACAGAAGGATGAGAAACTATAATTTTGAACATTGGTGGATTGAGATCAAAGGTTATTGAGAACAGAGCTGTTGGTTGAGCAAGGCTTGATACAGGTTGTGATACAGCAGCAAAGTTTTGGATCAGTTTGAATTCATACAAGTTAGGAAATTGGCCATGTAGCATGGAAATACTCCCAAAAATAAAGTCAGCCTGAGACAGAGGCTGTGCTAGGGCAGAAGCAAAATGTTTCAATAGAGTTGGGTGTTTTCTACAAACACGTGGAAGCTGATGTATTCAGATAATATCAACAAGGGACTAGATGCAGATATGAATTGAAGGGACCAAGATTCAGGGTTGGTTCAAACTATTGCAGGAGAATCTCTGGCTACAATAGGGTAGCTAAGAGACATACATGTTAGAGCAGCCTATTCAATTGAAAATGAAAGAGATGGATTATGTCAAAGGCAGGTCAAGGATGACAAGGACAAGGTTATAGTGGTGACAGTCACATTGAATGTCATTTGAGAACAGTTGTTTCATTGCTGTCAGCGGACAGAATCTTGATTGAAGGGGTTCAAAGACTGAGTTGTGAGAAGGAATCTAGGTATCAAATACACATTCAGCAACTTCAGAGAGGGAAGGGAAGTCAGAGCTTGGTGGGAGTGGAATTGTAGGGGGCTGAGAAGGAGATGGCAACAGCGAGATAATGCCCGATGGGTTGGAAAACATTTACATCATCAGTTAGCATGGGGGCCAGGAAGGGATATTGAATAGTCATCAGTTTTGTGGGAACTGGGTTGCATGGACAAGATAAACTCAGAGGGGGATGAAGAAAGGTAATAGAGAACTAGGAGGAGATTTCTGAGAGTTGTTTACCTTGATGGATAAGAGAAAGGAACTAATGAAAGGTAAAAAAAGTCTGGATGAGAAAAGTGTTTATGGCTGACACGAAAATAGTTGGGACATCAACAGGTAAAGCAAAAAGGGAAAAACTTAGGTGGAAAGTAGTGTGGGAAAATGTGAGGCTATACACTTGGACAGTAACAATAGAGGAGCTGAATATTACTTAAATAGAGAAATATTGCAGTAAGCTTCAGCAGAGGGATTGTGAACCTTTGTGCATAAATCATTAAAAGCTGGCATATAATTTCAGCAGGTATTAGGGAAGATAAGTAGAGTGTTTTTATTTTTAATCCTTTATTACAAAAGGAATGGAGTATAAAATTAAGAAGGTCTTGCTAAAACTATACAAGGTACTTGAAGGATCATGGCTGGAATACTGTAACAATTTTGGGCCACTTATCTAAGGAAAGATGTATTGATATTGGAGGAAGTCCAAAGAAGGTTCACTAGGCTGATCCTGGGTATGAATGGATCATCTTATGAGAAAAGATTGGGCCTACATCAACTGAAGCTTAGAAGAATGAGAGCCAACTATATTGAAACATACAAGATTCTCCGAGGACTTAACAAAGTAGATGAAGAAAGATTGTTTCACCTTGTGAGACAATCTAGCACCAGGGGTCATAACTTCAAAACAAGGGGGCTGCATATTTAAGACGGAGATGAAGCGAAATATCTTCTCTCAGAGGGTAGTGAAACTGCAGAATTCTTTTGACTGCTGAAGGCTGCTCAGGTTGGTTAATTAAATATATTCAAGGCTGAGACACACAGATTTTTATTCAGTCAGAGAACCAAGGGTCATGGGGAAAAGCAGGAGTGTAGGTTGAGAATTATCAGATCAGTAATGATCTGATGGGACTGTCGGAGCAGACATGGGTTCAATGTCCTGGTTGTGTTCCTACATTTTATGGCCTTATGGTCTCCTTATACTTTTTGATGGTGATGGGATGTGGAAAGAGGTTCAAGGAAAGATTTTCTTTCTTCCATTAAAATGTGTGCATTTGTTGCTCATTCCTAATTGTTCTCAAACTGAGTGATTTGCTAAGCCATTTCACAGAGCACTTGAGTGTCAACAATGTCACTGTGTGCCTGGTGTCAAATGTAGGTCAGATCTGTCAAGGATGGTGGACATTTGTGGAGCACATAGGTTTCATTGATAATTAATGCTCATTATCATGGTTTGCATTCCTGAGACTGATGTCAATTCCTGGATGTATTAATTGAATTTCAATTCCACTGCCTGCTGGTGGGATTTCAAGTCACAGCCACAGACCATTAGCCTGGGCTTCCGGATTTCCACCCAGCAACTTTGCCACTACACAGCTCCTGTTTGCAGCAACCAACTAAAGACCACTAGCTTTGCTAGAGGAGTGAGTAGTTTTAGCAGAGGCGAGCAATGACTGAGAGTACTTGCAGATGAAGGGCAAAACCAGCTATGTACCAGGTTCGAATCAATGATTGCAAGTCGTTCTGTTAAAACCAGAAGAATTGAGGGACTGTGCCAGGGTGAAAAATTAAAGGGAGGGAAAGATTGGGTTTTACTGTAGATAAGGCCATGAAAAGTTGATCTGAAGGATACATATTAAGGAAATTGACTCAGGAGAGGTTGGTGTGATAATTTTCAGCATTATCTTCAGCTGGGAGGTAGTGCGGGCCACTGCATCTTAGAATCATCTTAGGTACCACTCAAGTTATTAGTAATCATTGAGTCTGAGTATATATCGCTGTTATTCATACTTATTGGGTCTTAGCATCAACCCAGTTATTGGTAATCATTACGGCCAGGTATAAATCCCCGGCATTGATAACCATTGTGTCCTGAGATCATCCCTGTATTAAATATTCACTGCAAGTTTTGGGAGTAAAATTTAAGAGGGTGCAAGTGACGATTGGCGGGCACATGTTTAACTCACCCTCACCACATCCTTGTCTCTACTAAATTAACTGAATCGAAGCCGGTTAATGTCTCCGTTAAAATTCGCTGCCATGAACACGTCTCCCATGTCCCGCTTGCATTGACAGCAGCGCTTGGGATTGAGAATGCAGTGCGATTGCTGTGAGCTGGGACAGGTCTCCCCTCACCAGCACAGACCACCTACCTGCTGGACAGTTGCATGCAGTCGGTGCTTCCCTTGCAACTCTGCGTTTCCCTGCGTCTTCGTAGGATCTCTATGGAGAGACAACACAAGCATTGACATGTCAGTGACAGAAAGCGGCAGCATCGTACAGCATCTTCCTCGAGGTGGACGGGGGACCGGTTGGGTTTTGAACGCAATCCTGGCAGAGCCTGACTTTAGCCTTGCTACAGCCAGACATGGAGAAAGTGAAGGCAAACTGGCGGCCCCCGCTTCTCCCAGCTGACTGGCGGAACTTGCATTCACATGTTGCTGTTTCGAATCGAAAATCGTTCCCAGGTTAAGAGGAAAGCACGAAGGGAAAGGGCCAAAAAAAATCCCCACAGACGCACTACCAGCCGCTACCTGGCTCAGAAGTTGCTCCACTCTGTCCTGGGCGAGCAGCCGCATCCGATCTGCCTCTGAGCTGGGGCTACGGTAAGGCAGAGTGTCTCCTTTGCCGTTCTCCAGGTGCAGGATCCTCTCCTCCAGCTGGGATGTCTTCACACTGAGGCTGACACAAAACGCGAGCGAAGCGGCGGACAGCAGAAGCCAGAGTGCGTTCGCCAGGCTCCAGCAGCAGCGGCTGGTCTGGCTCAGTCCTACACCTTCAACCTGCTGCTTCAGCCCACTCCGCTTCGGGCTGCGCTCCGCTGACATCTTCGGCATGTCCCGCCGCAAAAAAACCAACAAAACAAACCCTCAGCAAGGCACAATCACTGTGAGAGATATCCTCAGTGCCAGGGCAAGGCAATGGTTCTTAAACCTTTACACACAGCCCTCTTTCTCTGGCTGAAGTGAGCAGAATGATCCTGGGGTCTTTGCTAAGCCCAGCCAGCTTCAATGAATGAGAAGATTGTTCTGACCTGTTGCTGCTACCTGACACCCTGTGTGTGTGTGTGTGTGTGTGTGTGTGTGTGTATGTGTGGGGAATGGGTTCAGCTCCTGTCTGTCCACTCTCTCTCTCTCTCTCTCTGTCCTTCTCTCTGTCTGCCTGCCTTTTCTGAGTGATCTGATACCCTGGTCTAGTTTGCCGCGTACTGACTGCAGGCGGTAAATACGCCTCCAGTCTCCAGTCCCAGGCTGATTAGCATAGCCCTCTCCAGATATGCAAACAACACCTCCCCCCCACCTCCACCTCCTCTTCCCCTCCCCCAGGCCCCCTAATCTAGGGAACAGCGCACCGTGTTCTCTGCGAACTGTGTACACCACCAGTCCCAGGATGAGACACACTCCAAGCAACGAGGCACACGGCACATTTAGTGGGACCGATTACACTGCAGTCAGTACACATAGAGGTTCAGTTTGTCCCACATACACTGAAATGACTGTAATGTGGTTGAAATGTAGAGTGATGCGGGCACAGACGGGTAGCAGAGACTCCATCCAAGAACTGTCCACCGCACTGTAACTCCAAAGGGACATGCGCCTGGACAGACTCTACAACAGGGACAGGGAAGCTAAAATACTGGAAACATTCTGCAGGCGTGGCTGCAGCATCAACCTGAAACACGAACCCCGTTTCTCAGATGCTGTTAGACCTTCTGAGCATTTCCAGAACTTTCTGGAGAGAGATTATTTTGCCACAATTTATAGGACTGTACAATGTCACTGACTTCCAGACACTTCAGGGTGTTTTCTGAGCTAACGGTCATGATTCGGGGGCGCAATAGCCCAAATTTTCTGCCGGGCCAGATCGATAAAGGCCGTAAGAAGTTGCGTCCGTCTGCTCAGAATGTTTTGTCACTGTTAATGACACGGGAAATAAAACTTCTTTAAAAGGCCCGGTACGTTCTGTCTACCCTGCACACCTCTGTCCTAACTGTAGAGATCCCTTTCTGATGTAGTATTTCTGAAGAAGAGTCCAGACCCGAAATGTCAGTTTTCCTGCTCCTCTAATGCTACCTGGCCTCCTGTGTTCCCCCAGCTCCACACTGTCTTATCTCCCTTTCTGATACGGCGTGTTCCAAAGACATTTGTTGCAACAACAAACCTTTACCATCGTATCTTCCATCTTCTCTCCACTCAGTCCCAACAGTTATTTCGTGATAAGGCCCGACTTCAAATGCAGGTGGGCCTTGTGATCTGTGGAATTATCCTTGCACTGAAATCCCACCCTATTAAAAACAGTTGTCCAGCGCGCAAACGAATATTGTTTCACATCAGACCTAGAATATGAATAATCAATAGTCAGGACGATTTGCTCCCGATAAATAATTACGGAGGACGAGCAAGAAATTGCGAACAGAAGATATTGGAGACACTGCATCTTTTAGTTATTTTAAATTATTGGTTAACATTTATTACTTCGTTAATCTTCCTGTTAGCCCTGTCAGTATAAGCTGATCGCCGCAGTCACTGGCTCACTCTCTGTGCCTCGCATGTTTGTACACTTGGTGCCCACTTTTAGCACTGGAGTCCTACGAGAGGAACGTTAAGTTTTGTCAGCCCTAGTCACGTCGGGATTGAACCTCAACTGCAAACTGCAGCTCAGGTAGGGATGGCTTCACTGTCACCAGACTAAAGGCAGAACAATCAGACAGTGGGTTGACTCCGGGGTTCACTTGTCCTTCAGTGACCCCTGCTGGACAGTGGATATGCGCGTCCATCAGATGTGAATGACATTGCAAGAGTCTCAAGCAGACAGTGATGTGGGGAGCAGGTGTATAAACGGGCTTGGTCGCTCACCATACATCACGTATTTGTGGAAAGGATGGCCCATTACGAAACGACTTGTGGCACACCTTAAGCAAGGTCAAGTTTCTAGCTACCGCGGAGGATGGCCACATGTGATGAAGGTTTGGTTGGGTGGGGTGTACCACAAATGTATGTATAATTGTTTAAAATGAGACTGGGATGGGGCGGTGGGAGGCGTTCGGTAGCGATCAGAAAGAAAAGTAACAAAGGCAGCCTCATTGTATCCCAAACACTATTTTCTTAATCTCTGCAATCAGAGGCAGGTGGAAATAGCTCACACAATTCTCAGCGTGTACATATGGAAATCGGCCAATCCATTCCGGGTGGTTGATAACGGTAATAGCGGATTTAGAAACAAAGTGATGCCAGATGCTTTATTTTGAGTGTTGCTGGTCAGGTTACTGACGGGGTAAATCCCTTTAATGTATCTGACACGCTTACGCTGTTGATTAGCCCAGAACTCATTCATTCTTTCAGATACATTGTACGAGGAGACATACTACCCAACTACAGTGGTATGATCAGGCGGTTAATACGCATCTTTTCCTCTCGCTTCCCTCACTGTTCCAATGCTGTCACCAGCAGGCACAGTGCATTCATTCTCACATCGCCCACGCTACGTGGAGGAGCTGAATTATGTCACCTCACTTTCAGCTTCAGCAATGTGAATTACCACATAGCTTGATGATAAAAGCAGCACTTTTGCAATAGCACTGAGGCACATTAACTCCAAGCTTGCTATTGTAACAGCACTCGTGTACATTAACTACAAATTAACTTTCCATTGAAAGATGGAAAATATTTTAATTGCACTTTTAAGTAAAATTAGATTCATAATTAGAAAAAGGGTATGATTACATTGGCATTGAAAAAAAACTAGCTACAATCATAGATTGTCTACGCTACATTCAAATTCCCGACACCCAATTTGTAGCATCTGAGCTTATCGAGCAACAAGACAATTTGAATTGTGATTAAATTAAAATTGAAACTGGAATTGCTTGAAAAACATATATATATATACTCACTTATTCTTAGGTTTATTTCTGTTTGCATAGAAGGGTGCAGGGAAAACAGCTTAGTAAGTGGTATTAAAGATAATGCAATCAAAATACATAAGTTAATATTACACATGATTATTAGATGACATTTTGTCAAGGATGACAAGAATAGTTAGAAAACAAAAATTCAGATCCAACTGCCAAATGGATTTTGCCCGTCAACATAAACAACAGTCTGGTTTAGAGTAATTCATTCTAATGCATTTTTTCCCTCTATGTTTGTCACTAATCAATTCCGCATTATTTTGTATCAGTGAAATAACAAATTAATCCTCTTCAGGGTCGAGCTAGTGGAAATTATAATAACAAAATTATAACGACAATTAATTCGAAGTTTAAAGCGCAGTTATTTTCACATTTATGCGGAGTTAATATTTATATGGTGGCTAGATTCTAAATTCAACAAACACAAAAGGATAAAGTTTGACTGAGCTTATTCTAAGCATCATAATGACACCTAGTGGAGCATCTTATGACTGCACGTTATTGTGTAGGTTTATTTCTTTGGCGCTTTTTCTTGGTTTGCAATGAGACCTCATTCACAGTCGTCAGACATGAAGAAACAAAATAAAAATACCGCCTATTGAAATAAGATTGCATTCCTTCGAATTTCTAGAAAGGTGATTTGATCCAAACTTTAAAGAGATGGAACATAGAATATAGAACAATACAGGCCCTTTGGCCCACAATGTTGTGCCGAACTTTTACCCTAAACCTAAGGCCTATCTAACCTCCACCCCTACCTTATATGATCATCAATATGCCTATCTAATAGCCGTTTAAATGCCCCTAATGAAGCTGACTCTCTGGTAGTCCATTCCATGATCCTCCACTCTCTGAGTAAAGAACCTAACTCTGGCATCTCCCCGATATCTACCTCCACTCACTTTAAAACTACGCCCCCTTGTAATGGCTACCTCCACTCGAGGAAAAAGTCTCTGGCTGTCCACTCTAAGTATATCTCGGATCATTTTGTACACCTCCATCAATTCACCTCTCGTCCTTCGTCGCTCTAAAGAGAAAAGCCCTAGCTCTGTCAACCTTTCCTCGTAAGGCCTTCCCTCCGTTCCAAGCAATATTCTGGTAAATCTCCTCTGCACCTTTTCCAATGCTTCCACATCTTTCCCGTAATGAGGTGACCAGAACTGGACACAATACTCCAGATGTGGCTGAACCAGGGTTTTGTATATTTGGAGCATAACTTCACGGCTCTTGAACACAATCCTTCTATTAATGAAAGCTAACACACCATACGCCTTCTTAACAACTCTATCCACCTGGGTGGCAGCTTTCAGGGAACTGTGGACATGAACCCCACAATCCCTCTGCTCCTCCACACTTCCAAGAATCTTTCCTTTAGCCCTGTATTCTGCTTTCAAGTTTGTCCTTCCAAAATGAATCACTGCACACTTTCAGGGTTAAACTCCATCTGCCAATTCTCAGCCCAACACCACATTCTATCAATGTCCCTTTGTAAGCGAGAACAGCCCTCTGCACTATTCACAACGTGACCCACCTTTGTATTGTCTGCGAACTTACTAATCCACCCTTCCACTCCTTCATCCAAATCATTTACAAAAATCACAAATAGAAGAGGACCCAGAACAGATCCTGATGGTACGCCACTCGTAACTGAGCACCATGTTGAATATTTTCTATCCGCTACCACCCTTTGTCTTCTAAGGGTCAGCCGATTCTGAATCCAATCTGACACGTTTCCCCCTAGCCCATGCCTCCTCACCTTCTGCATGTGCCTACCACGGGGAACCTTATCAAATGCCTTACTTAAATCCATCTATTCCACATCCACTGCTCTACCTTCATCAATGTGTTTGGTCACCTCTTCAAAGAATTCATTAAGGTTTGTGAGGCATGATCTGCCCCTCACAAATTCATGCTGACTATATATATGAGTCAACATATTTCCATTGGGCAGGGAGTCCAACATTGCAGGGTGTAATCTTAGAAATAGAGACAGATTTTTCAGCAGAGAAGTTAAACAAAGGTTTTTATCCATAGAGGGTGGCAGAAATTTGGAGCTGACTAATGTAAGTGGTCATGGGATAGTAGAATCATCGGACTGAAACTTATGAATGAAAAGCCACAGGAGCAGGAAGTGAGTGGTAAGCTTCCATTGGCTGGTGGTAACTGTGGAGATATATTCCAATTCAGTGTAGCCAGGGATACTGTCCCTATTGAGGACAGTGTTCCGTGCAGTTCTCCAAAGTCAATCAGAAAGCTGGTGGCTCACCAGTCGCTACCGTGTTACCTCCAGCAGCAGACATTTCTGGGTAAGGGAGCATCAATAGCCAAGGGTTCTGGAAGGCAGTGAAGTGATTGGGAGACTACGGTGTGACCGAGGGTTTGACTGCGAGTTGATAGTGGGTGGGGAATTTTGGGAGCAGGAAATGCCATTGTGGAAAGTCTTGGGAGGTTCTCTACGGACTATTGAATGTCCAGAAAACCAGGCCTCACCAAAAGCTTACTAGAAGGTTGCTAGGTTAATGACGACTGTATTGTCATTGCTTTAAAAATTCACCTGGTTCACTAATGCCCTTCAGGGGAGGCCAATCTGCCATTTTTACTTGGTTTGGCTCTCATGTATCTCCAGACCCACAACAATGCCCTCATGAATGCCTTCTGAAACGGTATAATAAATAAATCAGTTGAATAGAAAACTAAAGAATGAAACTGGACGGCCAACCTTGTATTAGCCTCGGCACTGATAATTGCAAACATCACACCTTGCCATGTCTGTGGAACAAAATTCTGGCTGCTTGTGGAAAAATTGGAAGGGAAGGGCAGATTTGCAGACCATTCCAGCAACAGCCTATTACAGGCATGCTCAAGGAATCAAACAGTCTCTCAGACTCTACTATCGAGATACTGCCCTACCAGCTGTACAGACCGACGAGACATGGTGCAACAATAGTATTCAGTGAGGTGCAGGGTGTGCAAATGACTCCGGACCCCATGAAGACTCATGGTATCAGGTCAAACACGAGCAAACAAATCTGCTTTCCCCCATCCCCCTTACTCTTGGCTGATGAATCAGTACTCCTCCAAACTGAGCATCACTTGGAGTAAACGCTAATGATAAGAAGGGCACAGAATGTACTCTGGATGGGGAACTTCAGTGACTCTGTAGCACCATCCCTCACTGAGTTTATTGAGTCCTGAAGGACGTAGCTACTGTACTGCATCAGCAAGAGGTGGTGAGAGAGCTATCTAAGGGGAAAAAAGAAACAATGGTACGTCATCCTCACCAGCCTGTCTGCTGCAGATACACCTGTCTCTAACAGTATTGGTAAGACTATAAGATCATAAGAAATAGGACCAGAGTGGACTGCTCAGTTTTCGAGCCTGCTGCAATATTCAGTAGGATAAATAGCCTTTGGAAAGGCCAGGACTGATGAGGGATAGTCAACATGGCTTTGTGCATGGGAAACGGTGTCTCACTAACTTGACTGAGTTTTTTGAAGAGTTGACAAAGAAAATTCATGAAGGCAGAACAGTAAACGTTGTCCAAATGAACTTCAGCACAGTTTTCGACAAGGTTCTGCATGGTTGATTTATCAGGTTAGATCACATGGGAACCCATGGGGAGCTAGCCAACTGGATATAAAATTGGCTTGAAGGTAAGAGACAGTAGAACGTAGTGGAGGGTTGCTTTTTGGACTGGAGGCCTGCGCCAGTAGTGTGCCATAAGCATCAGTGATGGGTTCACTGCTTTTTGTTATTTATATAAATTATTTGAAAATGAAGATAGGATACATGGTAGGGAACTTTGCAAAAGACACCAAAATAAGTGATGTGGTGGATAGTGAAGATTATCTCGGAGTACAATGGGTCTTTGATCAATAGTGCCCATGAGCTAAGGAATGGAGTTTAATTTAGATAAATGTGAGGTGTTGCATTTTAGTAAGGCAAATCAGGGGTGGGACTTATGCACTGAATAGGACCTGGGGGAACTTTGGTGCTGATACATAATTCCTTGAAAGTGGAGCTGCAGGAAATATTTGTCACACTTGCCTTCATTAATTAGAACATTGAGTATGTAAGTTGGAATGTCATGTTGTAGCTGTACAGGACATTGGTGGGGCTATTTTTAGAATATTGCATTAAGTTCTGGTCACCATTCTATACGTAGGAGGCTGTTAAACTTGAGAGGGTGCAGAAAGGTTTACAAGGGTGTTGCCGGGACTGGAGGGTTTAAGTCATAAGTAGAGGCTGAAAAGACTTGGGCTTTTTTTCCTTGGAGTGTTGGAAACTGAGGCGTGATATTATACAGTTTTACTAAATCATGATGGGTCTGGATAAGGTGAAGAGCCCAAGTCTTTTACCTAGGGTGGGGAAGTCCAAAACTAAAGAGCATAGGTTTGAAGTGTGAGGGGATAGATTTAAAAAGGACCTGAGTGGTAACTGTTTCATGCAGAGGATGGTGTGTGTATGGAACGAGCGGCCAGAGGAAGTGACAGAAGCCATACAATTACAACATTTAAAAGGTTCCCATGTGATCTAACCTGATCCATCTACCATGCAGAACCTTGTCGAAAACTGTGCTGAAGTTCATTTGGACAACGTCTACTGTTCTGCCTTCATCAATCTTCTTTGCCAACTCTTCAAAAAACTTAGTCAAGTTAGTGAGACACGGTTTCCCATGCACAAAGCCATGTTGACTATCCCTCATCAGTCCTGGCCTTTCCAAAGGATGTGGATGTGAAAAGGAATGGTTTAAAGGGGTGTGGACCAAATGCTGGGACTAGGCCAGATTTGAGGTGTCTGCTTTGCTGGGACAAGTTGGACCGAAGCATCTGCTTCCATGCTGTACCACTCTATGATCCAACATTCCTCACATTCACTTTCTTGCCTTTTTTCCACAAGCCTAGATTCCCCAACTGGTGAATAATCTACCCATCTCAGCCTTAAGTGTACACAAGGACTCTTCCTGTCCCCCATGACCCGACCCATCCCCTTCTCCTGGAGCTCAGCATAAGTGTCAGTGAGCAGGCCATTCCTTTGCCAGTGCTGTTTGATAACGCTGACAATGATTCTTTCCATCACATTGCTGATGTTTGAGAGTGAACAAACATAGTGGTAAAGAAATAAGGTGGTCCAAGATGGTGGCGCAGTAGCAGCACAGCACGAAGGCTCTTGCCTGGAGATCAATCAGTTCCTCTTGCTTTTACATTTTTCCTCCTTCACTGTCTTCTTATTTCAATTGACTTACCTTTTGTGGAGAGCATGTTCAGGCAGCGTGGCAGACAGTGAGCCCAACGTGCGACGAGAATGGGCCGCCAGCATCTGCGGCAGTGGTGGTGAGAGCAGGTAGTGCAAGGTCTCCCAGACAGTGGGCCAAAGTGGAGGAGATCGAGGCTTTGTAGGGAGTCCAATCCCAGCATGGCTAAGCACTTAAGAAAAAAAATTGTTGAACTTTTATTTCTTTATTTTTCTACTTATTACGAAGAGGGGCAATAATGTTTAACTTTTAACTTCGTTGCTTTATTTTTCGATTTTGTACCAAGGTTCCTTCGTGCCTGAGATTGTGCCAGGAACTCCAAAATTGTACCTGTTTCCGTGTGTTCATGTACTTCTTTAAAATGTAATTCTAATTATGTTTAGATTCCAATTCCTATTGCAATTACATTCTGGCAAAGACCAACTGTAACAGAATAGAATCTAACCATCGTCTCTTGATGTTAACTTGTATTATCATCATTGAATTCCATCACTGATGACCAGAATTTAAACTGCATAGTTATATAAATACTGTGGCTACAAGAGCAGCTCAGAGGCAAGAAATTCTGTCCTGGATAACTCTGCGATGATCGACTTCTGTGATGTCTCCTCAAAGCATGCTCACCACCTACAATATGTAAGTCAGGAGTGTGATTAAATACTTACCACAGCATATAATAACCAATAATTTGCTAGATTAGCCAAAATGAAATTAGAATGAGATGAGAAGGAGAAAACATCTGGAACTTTGTGTTGATTTAATGATTAGATGGGTTGCAGGCTTTTGAAATATTTGTGTTCGATTGAAGGAATGTGTAAATTTGTTTACATCTAGCATTGTAACTCAACAATAATGGGCTGAACTGTCATGGTAACTCTGGAAAGCTCAAATTTTGCTTAAAATGGACACAGTGAATCAGGTTCAACAATGTTCTGAGGAAAGGTCACCAGACCTGAAATGTTAACTCTGTTTTCTCCTTCACGGATGCTGCCAGACCTGATGGGCTTTTTCAGCAACTTCTGTTTATGTTAAGGATCAGATGCCAATCATGCAGTGAACTGTCTGCCATAACTGGCAAAGAGACTGCTTCAAAAGTAGCCAACCAATTTTTAAGGTGAGAGGAGAGAGATTTTAAAAAAAAGATAGGAGAGTCAAATATTTGACGCAGAGGGTGGTTCACATGTGTAATGAACTTCCTGAGGAAGTGGTGGGTTTGGGCATAATGACTACATTTAAAAGACATTTGGATAAGAAATGAAAAGGAAGTGTTTGGAGGGATATGGGCCAGGAGCAGACACGTGGGACTAGTTTAGTTCGGGGTTATGTTTGGTATGGACTGGTGGGACAAAGGGACTGTTTCCATGATGGATAACTCTATGATCTATGGCTCTCCGAATAAAGTGGTCTGTTAGTACTTGTGGTGCAAACTGCTTTGGAACAGAGAGATTGAATCAATGTCCCTTTAAATAGTAACTGAAAGACATCAACATGAAGACAAGGAGGCATTTGTCACTGGGGAAATATTAAAATATGTGAGGCATAGTTAACATTCCAGAGAATCAGTGGTTGGATTCCGTGATGTTAGTACAAGTAAGACATTGGGCAAAGTCCAGTTGGATTTCTGGTTTGTTGTAAGTTTTATTAATCATTTTCAGTTGACTTTGCATTGTAATGTATCATCGGAAAATATCTTGTTCAAGTTGAAGGAAAAGAAATCTTGGCGATAGTGAAAAGAATCCAAATAGTAACATTAGATTTGACTACTTGAAACCTGAGAGTGGAAAACAGAAAAAGAATTATTCTCATCTGCAAAAGAATTCACTTAATGATAGCTTTGGCTGAAAAGAAGCGGACTAAAACATGACGATAAAGTCGAGATATTTACTACTTATTGAAGCATTTTAACAGGAAGTAATGTCGCAACAACATCCTGAGCTGGAGGATAACATTGCAAAAGCTGGGGAATACATTTAGTGACCTGTATAAAATAACATCAAGCTACCATGGCCTGTCTTGGCATTTGCAGCCAAACGTCAGCACAACAAGTAGCATTGACAGGATGTGGATGGCAATGACCTGTTAGCCCTTGTGCTGTGGTGCCTTTAGCTTGATCCATTTGCAGGGTGTTACAACGAAGAGCTTGAAAGAAAGAATTGACTCTGAAGAGTTAACCAAGTAGCAGAGAGAGATAACATGATGGGAAAATGCGAACTCATTTCTGTTAACCAAAGTTGACATATCAAATGCAAAGTGTTCCAGATTACTCACAAGGTGGCAAGCGAAAACTCAGATACCCACCACCCAAACAGTGTAGCACTGAGCAAAGCAAAGAGAGCACAGATGCTACTGTTCAGGCCACAGTTGTCTGTAATGCAGAATGACAAGATAAGACAGGCAGGCTTCATGTCAAGGAGAAATGTCTCAAAATTGGTCAGCATCTAAGTCTGAGTTGAAAACAACAGTCAAGCATTGCTCAAAGTTAAGATCACATACTTACAAAGTCAGATCTACTCTGAATATCCTGATTATCAGCTCACTCCAGTCAGCATTTCAGGTGTGTTGGTTATTTTGTGAATGTAGTGCTAGTTTTTATAGTTCTCAGGTCTCAACATTAGAATATGGCAATTCACACATTATCACTTTCTTTTCAAAAGGTGACGACGATGAGATTTATTCCTGATCATCTGTGGTGTCAATGGATGTCATGTCTGTCTCATTAGTGCAGAAATAACTAGATTGATATTCATACTCTCATAGTCTGTGTTTACTTTGTAGCTCAAACTGTTCCTGGGAAAGAGAGATTGAATCAATATAGCTTTTGCCTGAATTTGAAATACATCAGCATGAAGACACGAGGACATTTATCCTAAAAGAGATATTCAGAAATGTGAGGAATACTTAAAATAACAGGGAACAACTGTCTGGATGTTGTGAAATTAGTACATCAATGAAGACACCTGGCAAAGTCCGAACAGATTTCTTGCACTTGGAAAGCTTATTGAATGAACTAAATCAATGCTTCTACTCCAATAGCCTGTTTTTAGATTCTGGATGTGAGTTTGCTCGCTGAGCTGGAAGGTTAGTTTTCAGACGTTTCGTCACCATTCTAGGTAACATCATCAGTGAGCCTCCGACAAAGCGCTGGTGTTATGTCCCGCTTTCTATTTATCTGGTTAGGTTTCCTTGGGTTGGTGATGTCATTTCCTGTTCTTTTTCTCAGGGGATGGTAGTTTGGCTCCAAATCAATGTGTTTGTTGATGGAGTTCCGGTTGGAATGCTATGCTTCTAGGTAATTCTCGTGCATTTCTCTGTTTGGCTTGTCCTAGGATGGATGTGTTGTCCCAATCAAAGTGGTGTACTTCCTTATCCATATGCAAGGATACGAGTGATAGTGGGTCATGTCGTTTTGTGGCTAGTTGATGTTCATGTATTCTGGTGGCTAGCTTTCTGCCAGTTTGTCCAATGTAGTGTTTGTCACAGTTCTTGCAAGGTATTTTGTAAATGACGTTCATTTTATCCATCAACAAACACACTGATTTGGAGCCAATCTACCATCCCCTGAGAAAAAGAACAGGAAATGACATCACCAACCCAAGGAAACCTAACCAGATAAATAGAAGGCGGGACATAACACCAGCGCTTCGTCGGAGGCTCACTAATGATGTTACCCAGAATGGTGACGAAACGTCTGAAAACGAACCTTCCAGCTCAGCGAGCAAACTCACATCCAGAACCTCAACCTGAGCTACAAATCTTCTCAAAACTCGCTAGCCTGTTTTTACTTTGTGCTTCACTGTTCCTGGGAAAGAGAGATTGAATCAAAGTCCTTTTTGCCTGAGTTTGAAATACATCAACATGAAGACATAAGAACAAGTATCCTGAAAGAAATACCAAAAAGTGTGAGGAATACTTAATGTAACAGAGAACCAGTGGCTGGATGTTATAGTATTAGAACATCAAGGAAAGCAAAGTCCAGTCCGTTCTCTTGCATGTTCAAAACTTATTGAATCACTTTTCAGTTGAGTTTGCAATGTGACTTATCATATGGAAATGTCCTGTTGAAGTTGATGGAAAATAAATGCAGGGAGAACTGAAAAGTGGACAACGTGCAACGTTAGACATGCTGACTTTGAATTTGATTAGGGAAGTCTGAAAAATATTTTTATTCGTCTTCGAAAGATCTTGCTAAATGATAGGGTGCAAAACATGTCCTGAGCGTTGTCTGAAGGAGGTTGAACAAAAAGCAATCAAATCGGTACACTTCTCATTTCTTCAAGAATTTCCATAGGATGTAACATCAGACAAACATCCTGAGCTAAATATCCTGAGCTGTGGGACTGCATGGGACAAGCAGGGGAACAATTTGAGTTACCTGTTTAAAGTGACAGCAAGTTTTCAAGGCACATTTTGGCAAATGAAATCACACGTCACCTCAACAAGAATGCTCAGAGGATTTTGATGATAAGGAGTGGTAGCACTTGTGTTTTGGGTCTTTAGACTGCACAGCTTGGAGGCTATATAAACCATGCCCTGCTGGAAAGAGGCTTTACAAATGCGTCAGTTATAAAGCCCAGGGCTTCAATGAGAGTAAAGGGACATCTGTAAGGCACCAAGTGGGAATCAGACAGACCTGGCAGCGATCAGATAAGGCAGGACATGTATGTTAAAGAAATATTTAAAAATGGTTGGATTGCCCAAAATAACAGAGAGCCAGTGGCTGCATGTTTTGATATGAGTACATCAAAGAAGACATCAAGTAAAGTCTGGACAGATTTCCTGCACGTTGAGAGCTTATTGAATCATTTTTGAGTTGACACTATGAAATGACTTGTCGTATAGAAACTGCCTATTGATGGAAAAGTAATATTGGGAAACGTATAAAGGACACAAAGCGTAACCTCAGATGTGATAACTTTAAAACATCCAAGGAAAATCAGAAAAAAAAATCAATCTGATCTGCAAGAAATGTGACTTAACGGCAGGGTGGAAGATATATCCTGAGCGTTCCCTGCAAAGATGCAGAACAGGAATGATGATCACGTCAATATTCTTTTCACTTCTTGAAGCATTTTCATAGAACATAAAGTCGCACAAACATCCTGAGCTAAATATCTTGAGCTGTAGGACAAGATTGCAAATGCACAGGAATAGGTTCTAGTAGGCGGTTTGAAATGACAGCTAGTTGGTCTGAGGGTACATACTGGCAAAGAAAGGCAAACATCACCACAAGAATAACACTGACAGGATTTTGTTGACCAGGAGCTGTTGGCACTCATGTTGTGATTGTGGCCTTTTACACTTCACAGCTTGAAGATTGTTATGAAGAATACCTGGAAGGAAAGAGTCTTTAAAATATGTCCGATATAAAGCTAAAGGCTTCAGTGACAGAAAAGGAGACCTGCAAGGTAAAATGCAATCAAGATGACCAGGCACAACTGTGAATCAGACAGGCCTGGTAGTGATCGGATTAGGCAGTTGATATCAGTCTCAAATGTTTGTAACTTTACCAAGTGTGGAGAAAAAAATATGTTTGAGTATTGTTGAGTCAGAAAACTTTGAGAATCAGGCTTCAGAATTGAATAGATCGAGACAAAACCGAACATATCTTCAGGCTCTTCCTGTTTCCATGTTAGTTGTTAGAATTTGCTGATTCTCATGATGTACAAAGCAAAATCCTGAGAGCTGCAGGGTGTATTTGCAAAAGCAAAAGGAAGCCATGCTCAGGGCTTTTACCTGATCATGTCAAGCACAAGAGATAGTAGGAACTGCAGATGCTGGAGAATCTGAGATAACAAGGTATACAGCTGGATGAACACAGCAGGCCAAGCAGCATCAGAGGAGCAGGAAGGCTGACGTTTTGGGCCTAGACACTTATACAGAAAAATTTTTCTGAAGAACATTCCAGACCTGAAATGTCAGCTTTCCTGCTCCTCTGATGCTGCTTGGCCTGCTGTGTTCATCCAGCCTAACACCTTGTTATCTCATGTCAAGCACAACTTAGCTTTGGCAGCCAAAAGTCAACACAACAAGTAGCACTGACAGGATGTTGATGGCAATTAGCGGTTGGACCTTGTGCTGTTGTGTCTTTAGGTTGCTGCATTTGCTTGAAAGAAAGGTTCAATCGTATAGGAGAGAGATTTAACATGAGGGAGGAATGCAAGTTCATTTGTACGACCTAACGTTTGCAGATCAGTTGTAAAGTGTTCGAGGTAACTGACAAGGTGGCAAGCGAAAAGATAAATAACTGTGACCCAAACAGAGTAGCAGTGAGCAAAGCAAGGAGAACATAGATGCTACTGTTTAGATCACAGTTGTCTGTAATGTAGAATGGCAAGATATGACAGGCAGGCTTCATGTCATGGAGAAGTGTTTCAAAATTAGTCAGCATCAACACAACACAAGCAAGCATTGTACAAAGTTAAGATCGCATACTTGCAAAGTAAGACCTCTTCTGAATTTCATGCTTTCCAACTCATTCCACTCTACTGTTCATCTCAGGTTTGTTGGTTATTTTGTGAATGCAGTGCTTGTCTTTATATTTCTCATATCTCAACAATAGAATATGGCAACTCACACAATATCATTCTCTTTTCAAAAAGTGACAACGATGGATTTATTCCTGATATTCTGTGGCATCATTGGATGCCATGTCCATCTCATTGGTGCAGAATGAACTAAATTGATATTCACATTCAAATAGCCTGTTTTTACTTTACAGCTCAAACTGTTCCTGGGAAGGAGCAATTGAGGCAATGTGGCTTTTGCCTGCATTTTGGTTAGACCTCATTTAGAATACTGTGCCCAATGTTGGGCCCCACATCTCAGGAAGGACGTACTGGCACTGGAGCGTGTCCAGCGGAGATTCACGCAGATGATCCCTGGAATAGTAGGCCTAACATACGATGAACGGCTGAGGATCCTGACATTGTGTTCATTAGAGTTTAGAAGGTTGAGGGGAGACCTAATAGAAACATACACGATAATGCATGGCTTAGAAAGGGTGGATGCTGGGAGGTTGTTTCCGTTAGGCGGGGAGACTAGGACCCGTGGGCACAGCCTTAGAATTAGAGGGGGTAAATTTAGAACGGAAATGAGGAGACATTTCTTCAGCCAGAGAGTGGTGGGCCTGTGGAATCCATTGCCACGGAGCAGTGGAGGCCGGGACGTTAATTGTCTTCAAGGCAGAGATTGATACTTTATTGATCTCGCAAGGAATTAAGGCTACGGGGACAGTGCGGGTAAGTGGAGTTGAAATGCCCATCAGCCATGATTAAACGGCAGAGTGGACTCGATGGGCCCAATGGCCTTACTTCCACTCCTGTGTCTTATGATCTTATGAAATACATCAACATGAAGACATGAGGATGTGTATCCCAAAAGAGATATTCCAAAATGTGAGGACTACTTAAAATAACAGATAACAAGTGTCTGGATGTTGTCAAATGAGCGCATCAAGGAATACATCAGGCAAAGTCTAGTCAGATTTCTTGTATTTCGAAAGCTTATTGAATCACTTTCCAGTTGACATTGTGATGTGACTTGTCATATGGAACCTTGCTGTTGAATTTGATGGAAAGGTAATGCTGGGAAAAGTATAACTGACAGAAAGAGTAACTGTGGATATGATAACTTTAACCTAACAAGGAAAATCTGAAAGAAATACATTCTCATCTGGAACAAACGTCACTGCATGGTCGGGTGAAAGACGTCTCCTAACCATTGCCTGCAAGGATATTGATCAGAAATAATGATCAAATCAACATTCTTTTTACTACTTGAAGCCTTTCATCGGACGCAAAATCACACAAACATCCTGAGCTAAATATGCTGAGCAGTACGACTGGATTGCAATGCACAGGAATAGGTTTGAATAACCTGTTTGAAATGACAACAATTGGTCTCAAGGTACATATTGTCAGAGAAAGCCAAAAATCACCCAACAATAGAACTTACAGGGTTTTGATGATGACGTGCTGTTGGCTCTCGTGTTGTAGTGTGTTTAGATTGCACAGTTTGAAGGATATTAAACAGTAAACATTGAAGAAAAGAGTTTTGACAATGCATCTGATATAAAGCCAAGGGCTTCAGTGAGTGAAAAGTAGACCTACGTGACAAAAGAGTGATCAGAGATAATGGGAACTGCAGATGCTGGAGAATCCAAGATAGCAAAGTGTGTTGCTGGATGAACACAGCAGGCCAAGCAGCATCTCAGGAGCACTCCTGGGATGCTGCTTGGCCTGCTGTGTTCATCCAGCTACACACTTTGTTATCCTGCGTGACAAAATGCAGTCACGGTGAGCAGGCACAAACGTGAATTAGACAGGCCTGGCAGTGATCAGATTCAGCAGTTAGTATCAGTCTCAAATATCTGTAATTTTACCGAATGTGCAGAAAAGAAAACGGTTGAGTTTTGTTGAGTCAGAAAGTTTGAGAAAAAGGCTTGAAGATTGGATGGACAAAGACAAAACCAAGCATACCTTCAGGCTCTTCCTGTTTCCATGTATATTGTTAGAATTTGCTGCTTCTCATGACATACAAAGCAAAATCATGAGAGCTGCGTAGTGTATTTGCAAAAGCCAAAGGAAGCCATGCTCGGAACTTTTAGCTGGTCATGTCAGGCACAACTTGGCTTTTGCAGCCAAAAGTCACCACAACAAGTAGCACTGACAGGAAGTTGATGGAATTTAGCTGTGGGCCCTTGTGCTGTGGTGTCTTTAGATTGCTGCATTTGCAGGGTGTTACAATGAAGAGCTTGAAAGAAAGAATCACTTCTGAAGATTCAAACTTTTTGGAGGGAGAAATTACAGAGGATGAAATGCGAGCTCATTTGTATGACTTAAAGTTTACAGATCAGACGCCAAGTATTCCAGACAACTCACAAGATCGCAAGCGAAAAGTCAGATATCCATTACCCAAACAGTGTAGCACTAAGCAAAGCAAAGAAAGCACAAATGCTGCTGTTTAGGTCACAGTTGTCTGTAATGCAGAATGACAAGATAAGACAGGCAGGCTTCATGTCAAGGAGAAATGTCTCAAAATTGGTCAGCATCAACACAACACAAGAAAGCATTGCTCAAAGTTAAGATTACATACTTGCAAAGTCAGACCTCCTCTGAATTAACAAGGTGTGGAGCAGGATGAACACTGCAGCCAAGCAGAATATTAGGAGCAGGAAAGCTGATGTTTCGGGCCTAGACCCATTAGGCCTGAAACGTCATCTTTTCGGCTCCTAAGATACTGCTTGGCCTGCTGTGTTCATCCAGCTCCACACCTTGTTATCTCGGAATCTCCAGCATCTGCAGTTCCTACTATCTCTGATACAATTTTAACCCTTTTCTGAATTTCCTGCTTGTCAGCTCACTCCAGTCTCCAGTTTATTTCACGTCTGTTGGTTGTTTTGTGAATGCAGTGTTAGTCTTTACATTTCTCAAGTCTCACCATTAGAATATGGCAATTCACACATCATCAATTTCTTTCCAAAATGTGACAACAATGAGATTTATTCCTGCCACTCTGGTATCAATGGATGTCATGTCTGTGTCATTAACACAGAATGAACAAAACTGATATTCGTACTCAAATAGCCTGTTTTTACTTTGTAGCTCAAACTGTTCCTGGGAAAGAGAGATTGAATCAATTTAGCTTTTGCCTGAATTTGAAATACATCAACATGAAGACATGAGGACATTTATCCTAAAAGAGATATTCAAAAATGTGAGGAATACTTAAAGTAACAGAGAACAAGTGTCTGAACGTTGTGACATTAGTACATCAGTGATGACATCAGGCAAGTCTGGTCTTCTTCCTTGCATTTGGAAAGTTTATTGAATCACTTTCCAGTTGACATTGTGATGTGACTTGTCATATGGAACCTTCCTGTTGAGTTTGATGGGAAAGTAATATTGGGAAGTGTAGAAAGGACACAAAGTGTAACCATGCATGTGACAATTTTAAACCTAACAGGGAAAATCTGAAAGAAATGCGTTCTGATCTGGAACAAATGTCACTTCATGGTCGGATGAAAGACGTCTCCTGAGCAATGCCTGCAAGGATATTGAACAGAAATAATGATCAAGTCAACATTCTTTTTACTTCTTGGACCATTTTCAGAGGACATAAAGTCACACAAACATCATGAGCTGTGGGACTGGATTGTAAATGCATTGGAATGGTTCTAGTAACCTGTTTGCTAGTTGCTCTCAAGATACATTTTTGCAAAGATAGCCAAAAGTCACTTCAACAGTTGAACTTATATGAGTTTGATGCTGAGGAGCTGTTGGCACTCGTGTCTTGGTGTCTTTAGGCTGCACAGTTTGAAGACTGTAATTAGGTATACCTTGAAGGAAAGAGTGTTTGCAATGTGTCACTTATAAAGCCAACAGCTTCAGTGAGAGAAATAGAGACCTGCAAGGCAAAATGCAAACAATGTGAGCAGACACTATTGTGAATCAGACAGACGTGGCATTGATTGGATAAGCCAGGTAATATCAATCTCAAATGTTTGTGATTTTACAGAATCGGCAGAAAAATTGCAGTTGAGTATTGTTGAGTCTGGATAGGTGGACAATGAGGCTTTAGGATTGAAGGGATAGAGACCAAACCAAGCATACCTTCAGGCTCTTCTTGCTTCTGTGTAAGTTCTTAGGATTTACTGCATCTCATAATGTAAAAGCCAAATTGGGAGAGCTGCAGCGTCTATTTGCAAAAGGAACCCCAGCTCAGGTCTGAGCCCTGCCGCATCTTCACCATCCCCCCAGACCTCCCACTGACTGAGGACGAACGGTCAGTCCTTAGTAAGGGGCTCACCTTTGTCCCCCTACAACCACACATCAACGAATACCAGTCACGGTTGGACATAGAGCAGTTTTTCCGCCGCCTTCGCCTCCATGCCTACTTCTTCAACCGGGAACCTAACCCTCCTTCCACTGACCCCTTCACCCGCTTCCAACACAAGTCCTCCTCCTGGACACCACCCCCAGGCCTCCTACCCTCCCTCGACCTCTTCATCTCCAACTGCTGTCGAGACATTAACCGCCTCAACCTCTCCACCCCTCTCACCCACTCCAACCTCTCCCCCGCAGAACGGGCAGCCCTCCGCTCCCACCCCAACCTCACCATCAAACCCGCAGACAAGGGTGGCGCAGTGGTAGTATGGCGCACTGACCTCTACATCGCCGAGGCCAGACGCCAACTCTCCGACACCACCTCCTACCGCCCCCTCGATCATGACCCCACACCCGAGCACCAAACCATCATCTCCAACACCATTCACGACCTCATCACCTCAGGGGACCTCCCACCCACAGCCTCCAACCTCATTGTTCCCCAACCCCGCACGGCCCGTTTCTATCTCCTTCCCAAAATCCACAAACCTGCCTGCCCTGGTCGACCCATCGTCTCAGCCTGCTCCTGCCCCACTGAACTCATCTCCACCTATCTGGACTCCATTTTCTCCCCTTTGGTCCAGGAACTCCCCACCTACATCCGTGACACCACCCATGCCCTCCACATCCTCCAGGACTTCCAATTCCCTGGCCCCCAACACCTCATATTCACCATGGACGTCCAGTCCCTATACACCTGCATTCCGCATGCAGATGGCCTCAAGGCCCTCTGCTTCTTCCTGTCCCGCAGGCCCGACCAGTCCCCCTCCACCGACACTCTCATCCGCCTAGCTGAACTCGTCCTCACCCTCAACAACTTCTCTTTTGACTCCTCCCACTTCCTACAGACTAAGGGGTGGCCATGGGCACCCGCATGGGCCCCAGCTATGCCTGCCTCTTTGTAGGTTACGTGGAACAGTCCCTCTTCCGCACCTACACAGGCCCCAAACCCCAACTCTTCCTCCGGTACATTGATGACTGTATCGGCGCCGCCTCTTGCTCCCCAGAGGAGCTCGAACAGTTCATCCACTTCACCAACACCTTCCACCCCAACCTTCAGTTCACCTGGGCCATCTCCAGCTCATCCCTCACCTTCCTGGACCTCTCAGTCTCCATCTCAGGCAACCAGCTTGTAACTGATGTCCATTTCAAGCCCACCGACTCCCACAGCTACCTAGAATACACCTCCTCCCACCCACCCTCCTGCAAAAACTCCATCCCCTATTCCCAATTCCTCCGCCTCCGCCGCATCTGCTCCCACGATAAGACATTCCACTCCCGCACATCCCAGATGTCCAAGTTCTTTAAGGACCGCAACTTTCCCCCCACAGTGATCGAGAACGCCCTTGACCGCGTCTCCCGTATTTCCCGCAACACATCCCTCACACCCCGCCCACGCCACAGCCGCCCTAAGAGGATCCCCCTCGTTCTCACACACCACCCTACCAACCTCCAGATACAACGCATCATCCTCCGACACTTTCGCCATTTACAATCCGACCCCACCACCCAAGACATTTTTCCATCCCCACCCCTGTCTGCTTTCCGGAGAGACCACTCTCTCCGTGACTCCCTTGTTCGCTCCACACTGCCCTCCAACCCCACCACACCCGGCACCTTCCCCTGCAACCGCAGGAAATGCTACACTTGTCCCCACACCTCCTCCCTCACCCCTATCCCAGGCCCCAAGATGACATTCCACATTAAGCAGAGGTTCACCTGCACATCTGCCAATGTGGTATACTGCATCCACTGTACCTGGTGCGGCTTCCTCTACATTGGGGAAACCAAGCGGAGGCTTGGAGACCGCTTTGCAGAACACCTCCGCTCAGTTCGCAACAAACAACTGCACCTCCCAGTTGCAAACCATTTCCACTCCCCCTCCCATTCTCTAGATGACATGTCCATCATGGGCCTCCTGCACTGCCACAATGATGCCACCCAAAGGTTGCAGGAACAGCAACTCATATTCCGCCTGGGAACCCTGCAGCCTAATGGTATCAATGTGGACTTCACCAGTTTCAAAATCTCCCCTTCCCCTACTGCATCCCTAAACCAGCCTAGTTCGTCCCCTCCCCCCACTGCACCACACAACCAGCCCAGCTCTTCCCCCCCCCACCCACTGCATCCCAAAACCAGTCCAACCTGTCTCTGCCTCCCTAACCGGTTCTTCCTCTCACCCATCCCTTCCTCCCACCCCAAGCCGCACCCCCATCTACCTACTAACCTCATCCCACCTCCTTGACCTGTCCGTCTTCCCTGGACTGACCTATCCCCTCCCTACCTCCCCACCTATACTCTCTCCACCTATCTTCTTTACTCTCCATCTTCGGTCCGCCTCCCCCTCTCTCCCTATTTATTCCAGTTCCCTCTCCCCATCCCCCTCTCTGATGAAGGGTCTAGGCCCGAAACGTCAGCTTTTGTGCTCCTGAGATGCTGCTTGGCCTGCTGTGTTCATCCAGCGTCACATTTTATTACCCAGCTCAGGTCTTTTGCCCGGTCACGTCAAGCGCATCTTGGCATTTGCAGCTAAACGTCACCACAATAAGTAGCACTTTCAGGATGTGGATGGCAGTGGGCTGTTGGCCCTCGTGTTGTGGTGTCTTTAAATTGATCCATGTGCAGTGTGTTAGAATGAAGACCTTGAAAGAAAGATACTCTTCTGAAGATTCAGTCCTATCGGAGATAAAGATAACATGACAGGGAAATGTGAACTCATATCTGTTAACCAACGTTTACAGATCAGATGCCAATTGTTCCAGTCAACTCACAAGTTGGCAAGCGAAAAGTCAGATACCTATGACCCAAATAGTGTAGCACTTAGCAAAGCAAGGAGAACACAAATGCTAATGTTTAGGTCACAACTGTCTGTAACGCAGATAAGACAGGCAGGCTTCATGTCAAGGAGACACGTTTCAAAGTCATCAGCATCTAAGTCTACCTGACCGAGGTAAACACAGCAAAATGAAGCATTGTTCATGGTTAAGATCACATATTTGTGAAATCAGTTCTCCTGAGTAGTTTTTTTCCTTGCAGCTCACTTGTATTTCATTTCAATTCAGGTCTGTTGTTACTGTATTCTTAACTTGGCAATGATGACTTTTAGTCCTTCTATTTCAATGAATGCTACGTCTGTCTCACTCATAGAGAATAAACCTGAATTTATTCCCAGTCCTGAGTTGCCATTGAGCTGTTGGCGATGTGCTGCTTTCTTCAATAGCTTTCCTGCTCCTAAGATGTTGCTTCTACTGCTGTGTTCATCCAGCACCACATCTTGTTATCTCGCAGTCCATGTCCTGTAGGTTTACCCACAATTCTCTTTGGGAGGCAATTCCAGAAGTTTGACTCAGTGACCCTTAACAAACAGTGATATATTTGCAACTCAGGGCAATAACGGACTCTGATGCCAACTTGCAGATGGCAATTGGCCTATATATCTTGTCATTTTAATTTTGGTTTGGAAGGTGTTATATATAAGGATCTTTGGTGAGTTTTTGTCTTTCATCTTGTAGATAGTGCACACAGCTGCTAGAGTGTAGGCGTTGGAGGAAGCAGATGTTTTTAGGTGTGGTGCCTATCAGCAGGTGGCTTTCACCTGAACAATGTCAAGCTTCTTGAGCATTGTTGGAGTTGTACTCATCCAGGCAAGTGTGAAACAGTCCATCACCCACGCATTGTAGATGGTTGTCAGGCTTTGGAGTATCAGAAGTTGCATTACTTATTGCAGTATGTCCCACCTCCGATCTGCTCTTGTAGCCATTGTATTTATATGTTGAATCCAGTTCAGTTTCCGGTCAATAGTAATCTCCAGAATGTCAATACTGTGGTATTCATCAATGTTAACACCATTGAATATGAAGGGACAGTGATGACACTGCAGTCTACCTACACAAATGGACTGCAGCAGTTCAAGAAGGCAGCTCACCATTACCTTCTGAAAGGCAACAGGTAACTATAGATGGCAATACATTCTCGATGAGCCAGAGACAGCGCATCCTCTGAATGAATAATCAAAAAAAAAATCAAGCAATTCCTACAGTCCATTTGGAAAAGACCGCTGTTGTTCTTGCATTCTTTGTTCACACTGATGGCACTAATGTGTTCTGTACACAATACATGTAATTTCAATTTTAACATTACATAAATGGATGCCAATGGCCTGAACACTTAGATCCAGAAAGATTTTAAAATATTGGCATGCAATAGATATTATGCTTTTCTGATCTGACTTAGTTAACTTTTGATGAACTGTACTGCAACCATGATAGCAATTTAACAAGGTTCTTCCTTTGGATCATTACTTTCACTGGTTTGTTCCAACTCCCAGGCTTAAGATTCTGTTTCAAAGTTTAATTGCCTCTTTTCCCAAGATATATAAAATCACATGATAGTGAATTAGATCTGACAATTACTGACAACCGCAAAAAACAGCCATAGTTCCTGCAAATCACAATCTCCAAAGTTCTTTAAAATGACACTCAATATTATTTTATCTTCTAAAATATCTAAAATAAACTATAGTTTATTAACCTCTATTCAATCTGAACCAAGTTCTTATCTAGTTTCCACAGATCTTCAAAGGAACCATCATTTGTCAATTTCATTTTCCATGGAATTTATAAAGCCGAAATGATGTGTGATCAACCAAATTTACTCGTTAGAACATAGTCTCCTGTACACCCTTGAATTGACTTTAATGCCCCATTTTCCCTTAATAAATCCTATTTGTATTAGAACATACTACAAGAGTTGAACTCAGAAACCCCTCAAACACCATAATAACATCAGCATAGAACATAGAACATTATAGCACAGTACAGGCCCTTTGGCCCTCTGACCTGTCATACCGATCGCCTATTCTCTTTCCATGTCTTAATTTCTTTTTTTTTGTATAACTGTGTCTTATTTTCCTCTTAACGATTTCTACTTTTCCAATCCTAATTGGTCACATTTCTCACTTTTAACTGCAAATGTAAGGGGTCTTTCATCCAGATGTGCTCCTATCTTCCTATTTCATAACTAATGGTCAATAAGTGTTACAGTCATTATTATGAACTCATCATTCTCTACAATCTTAGGCAGCAGTTCCAACAGCTCCTTTGGTCCCTTTAGCTCATTCTCCAAAATGAATAGTTGCTTTATCACATAGTTAATTACTTCTGAAATTGACACTTAGCTGTGGCTAAATAATGCCGGCTGACTTCTAATTGTATTATATTGAAGATTTGATGCTATTTCAATACAAAATGCTGGTCACATTCAATGCAGTTCGATTGATTTGTGTGTCAGTTTTTAAAAAATAACTTTTATCCTTTTGGTCTTATTATTTGTAATCCATCTGACGAATCCACAAGAAAACCTTATTGCAAACAACTGATGTGCTGGGTGAATAAAGAAGGCAAGTCAGTACATCTTGCCTCACCTGGGAGCTTAACAGGTTGGAAAATGACACAACACTCTCCATAAAATGGTTTGGGTAATTGTGGTTACGTTTGTCTCAAACCCCCATGATATGCCCACCATTTTCTCCCCTCAGCAATAAGCAGTTTGTTTTAACAGAAGATGTAAGCACTTAATTCTAATGCTTACCTCCTGTTGCATATTAATATATAAGTTGACAGACTGCAAGAAATGTTTTGATGAACTATTTGTACTTTGCTTTACATCCAAAAAGGATGCTCTCAATGCGAATTTTTCAGAAACCAGTCTCATCTTTAATCTTTGTATTGCCACTTATTTACAATTGAGAGTATTAGTAATTTTGTGTTGCTGGATATCAAAAAGAACTGAACTTTTTGTACCATACAAGTAGTTTTGGAACTTTCTTTCAAAACCTGTATCAACATTTAAAAAAAAACCAGAGGCAGCAGATTAATTTGTCTCCAAAGCCCCAAAACACTTGGGAAGAGTCACTCACGGGAGTACCCAATGAGTAAACACTGACATCTGTGCAGGAGAGGAACTTGATTGTCTCTTCTGCTCTTGCAATCATATATTCCATTCGCCCTGCTCTTGCTGTTGAAGAGACATAATCCATGATTAGAAGAACAGCAGGGACAGGAGGAAGGGAACTGTTAACGTGAGAAATGTTAGTTAATGCTGCAACGATGGAGCAGGCTCAAGGGGGAAGCAGCAACACATCATGCTTGAGCAAGGTGAGTGTCTATTAGGAATGGGCCCCGAACCTTTATCTGGGTAGAAGCCAGAGTGTGTGCTAAGTATGGGGTTTCAGCTGTGGAAGAATGAAAATCGGTGTAAATTGAACTGGTGTTTTAGCCAAGCAGGTTAGTATTAGGGGAAATCAACTTATGCTGCTGCTGCTGGCTATCCTACCATCTTTTGGTCCAATGTTGCTTTGATTTTGTTCTCAAGCCCTGTAAGAAGAGATTGCACTATTCAGTTTGTCTCTTACTTTAAAAAGAGAGAATGCTATATATCAAACTATATTTAGACCCATGCAGATGCAAAATTACTGCAGATGCTGGAATCTGTACTGAAAACAAATGAAAAAATGCTGGAGATCGCAGTGGGTCAGGCAACATCCATGGAGAGAAAACAAGCCAACACTGAGTCTAGATGACTCATCACCCTCATCTCCAGCATGTTGTTTTCAGTATATTTAGCTCCATCCATTATACAGTAACAACTCTGCTTTCATGGCCCTTTTGTGCTGCAGTTTTAGATATGATCTTAAATCTGAACTCTTAAATAATACTTTGCTCTCAATTTAAAATTATACTCGATAGACAAATTAATATCCAACAAGTACAAATGAATCCTGATCATTTGACATACCACCTAATACTCTCTGTTGGGTCTAAGGTTCCAAGGTGGGGTCGTGGAGGCAGTTGGAATGTTGTGACAGTGGATCCCACACCTGCTGAGTGGGAAGGAGAATGGCAGAGGACCACATGTATCCATGTGCTGGCAGACTTATTTAGAATAAATTAGCAAAAAACAACTCATTTACGATTTCAAGTTAGAAGATTTAATATATTTTTGTGTATACAACGTTTGGCAATTGTGCTCTCTTTCCAAAGGAGAAAACCTGAAAAAAATTTCAACATAAATGCTGGAAGGCAATGTTACAATATGGTGCACCATCTAATAAAGCCAGCAAGAAATCAAAAGTAGCCTTCAAGAAAAATCTCATAAGTAGCCCTCCAGGGGGAAAACAAAATTGATCCATGACTTGAAAAGTCTCATCCTGTACTCACTTGGTTCACTAAATATCAATTGAACATAATGGAATAAAAACTGCATATTACACTTACAAATTAACTACGCATAGCTGGATGTTTATAGCATTAAAAATTTATTAGGTATTTTTCTGATCATCTGGAGAAAAAAATGGAGGCAATTGTGCAGTAGATTTCTAAAGCAAAGAAATTACATGTACAATATACAGTAGCTGCACTTACATCAATTCAGATCACAATTTTAAGAATTTTTGTCACTGTACAGAAATATTCTCTAGGTGTAGCTGAGTGTGTCTTGATTTAACTCAACTCAACACAATTTCATAGATCTGGACTTAAAGAAAAAAACCGCATACGGGGCTTTATATGAATAGAAATAAGGCTGTTGCCTCTGGAATGTTGAACATACGAGGGTAAAGCTCCAGAGATTAGGTTAACAAGTGCTTTTCACGTGCAATTTATTTTCTGCTAAAGCTTTCCAAACACAGTATCTTCGATATGAACCATTGAGGTGAACTAGGATTGTGATATGAGGCCCAATGGGCAATAAAGAAATTTTCTGCTTAATGCTAATTTTCTACAGCAGCACCCTAGTCCCTGAAATCCTACATGCCTTCCCCAAAACACAGCATTTCTCATTCAGTTGTAAGTGATGGTCCATTGCTTCACACAAGCATCATGGGATGTTGTCACCAGAGTATGTTCATCCAACCAAGAGACACCACTTATGTGATATAACCGATGAGCATCTAAAAAGGAAAAATGTTTACATATAAATTCACAAAATATTCAAGAATCATGTATGAAAACATCAATTCTGCATCATTGTCCTCATTACTATTCAGAAATTGAGGCCTACTTCAAATGCGTGAATTTAAAACTGTAGTCAACTTTCACTTCAATCAAAACAATAATCAAGTCACATTGTTCAGAACACAGTTGCTGTAGCAATTTACTCAAAAATTAAAAACAATGAGATAGTAGGAACTGCCAATGCTGGAGAATCTGAGATAATAAGGTGTAGAGCTGGATAAACACAGCAGGAAAGCTGGCGTTTTGGGTCTGAAGAAGGATCCAGTCCCAAAACTTCAGCTTTCCTGCTCCTTACACATGGTTATCTCAAATTAAAACAATGTTATCTTTTATTTATATTGAAAATTTAACATTTTTAAAATCTTCTCCGTGCTCTTCTTGCAAACTACGGCAAGTCAAAAATTCAGAACTGAAGCAGGTCATGTGCATTTAGCAAGCAAACATTTTATTGCAAAATATCTGGAAAGCGTGTGTGTATGTGCATGTCAACCTGTCTTTTCTCATTATTAATTTTGGATAGCAAGTTTGCCATAAAATGTAGGTACCAAATTTCAACAAAAATCACACAGTAAACCATTTTGTTAAGTAATATCACTGGCACATGATGGAGTTGGATTTTAAAAAAGACCACTGGTCACCTGACAAGTGGTCAAAATGTACAGGTTGGCATAATGTTATTAACTGTCAGAGCACAGCACCAGATCGGACAAAAAGAATAGTTTCCATTCAATGTACAGGAAAGAATAAGGTGTGTTTCAAACTTTTGCAAAAATTAATATCCACCATCACAAGTATAAAATCAAGGAACAACCAGACAATGCAATCATTATCTAAAATATCTGATTGTAGGCAAATCAGTTTATCAACAAGAAAATGCAAGCCTTAACAAAGGGTGTCCAGTTACATACAAGTATATAATTAGTTGCATAAGACCACCATATGGTACCTCAAGCCCGCTCTGCCATTTAATATGATCACGGCTGATCAGTTTGTGTTCTGAATTTGCACCTACCAATAACCTTTGGCTCCCTTACCTAACCAAAGCAAAATCTACCTACTTTCACCTTAAAAATATCCAATGAGTCTATTGGAGACATCAATCTAAGGTTCTCCTAAGCCTCAGAAGAAATTTCTCCACATCTTTGTCTCAGATGGGTGACCTCTAAGTTTTAATGCCTTTCCTAGCACCCCTAACACCTTCCCTGCTTATGAGACGATTTAAAGTTACAGTAAGGTGAATAAAAACATTATTGAATCATTTAGCACCCAATTCAAGAAAAGCGAAGCAGCATCAAGTTTAATGTATTCACAAACAAGTGGTTTTGAGCAAATTCACCTTTAAATTGTGATCTTTTGTACCAGTTTGGTTAATTCAACTTGACTGGCACTAATGTGACCAAGGAAAAATGACTATTTTAACTTCTGCCTCTTCAACAGAAAAGCTACATTTGAAGGTCACGGCCCTTTTCTAGCATAACTTTCAAATTAGATTTATTTTCACTTCATTTCTAAACCCAAATCATTAACTCAAACACATGTGATCAGATTACAAATCTTCAGACATCATGAATGGTTGCTAGAAAAGTCATTCATGGGAAGTGGGTGTCTTTGGTAAGGCCCATTCCTATTTGCCCGGGGGCAGTTAAGTCCCAACCAAATCAGACAAGGTAAGAATGACAGTTTCTTTTTCTAACTAAAATTAGTGAACTAGATGGGTTTTTCCTAACAATAGTTTCATGGTCATCATTACATTCCTAATTCCAGACATACTAAATTCAAATTCCACTATCTGCCATGACAACATATGAACCTGGCCCCTAAAACACCACCAAATCTCTGTTCTGTAGACTTCAGTTAAAATTATATCTATAATCAAGATTTTCCTTGAACCTCCACTATTTTGTGTAGCGAACATCTTTTCATGTGAACAGTTACGAAGGTGTTTCCTGTTTAATATTTGAGGTTTACAGATGGAAGGATTGTGGAAAGAGAAATTTTTCTAGTTTTATGGGAATTCTAAAAACAGTTCTTTTAAAACTGGTTGTTTCAAAGGCATAGTTGAGTTTTTTTATAAACTAAGCTTCCTAGAAATAATGTAACTGGTAACAACCACTTGGTCTATTGTAGACCACAGAAGAATGGTGTGTTTGAACAGTGGAGAGTGCTTTCATATCTGGTATTTGCTGGGTTTTTTTTGGGGGGAAGGGGGTGTTGTCTGGTTGGTGGTAGGCCAAAACAAGAAGCTGGTTAGAAAAGGCTGCCTAGTTAATCTCTCCTCTTTCTGAAGAGACTCATATTGAGTTCAGGGTGAATCCTGGTTATTCCTGTGACACTGTTAAAGAAATAACTTTTCAGCATTGTACTTCCTAAGCAAGCTGTGTCTGCCAAGACTTCAGATAACACTGCATGGCTACTGACTTGTGCTTGGGCACCGCAAAAATACACAAAAAGGCCAATTTTTACTTTTAATAATGTGAGCCCATGCAGAGAAAATTTTTTTTCTTTTCCGAGAGAGAGTGAGAGTGTGTTGTGTGTGTGTGTGTGTGTGTGTGTGTGTGTGTGTGTTTTGGGTTATTTAGAGGAATTAACAATTATACTTCCATATTACTGCCTATATAAAAGTTAACCAGTTATTGAATCCTCTTTTGTGAAACTTCATTTTGATAATAAATTTTGATAGTAATTGTGTTTATTGATGAAGTCAATGAACCTTTTTATTTTAAACTTGATAAAGTTAATTTAAAATATCTCTTGATAACTGGGGAAAGCTTTATTTGGTGCAGTGACTTGTGGGACGAGTAGAACTAGCCTTTATCTCCAGCCTTGGTTATAATGAAAAAAAGAGGTGACAAATGCTAAGTCCAAGTACACTGTGTTCAAGGGCTTTCCAAAGTCCATTTAGGATGTTACATTTTTTGAAAAAAGTTGAGCAACTGCTCAGGCAAGAACTTCTTCTAAAACATTAGATGTTGTATACACTTAAATTTTACTTCAACCTTTAATTTTTTTTTTTAAGAAGAGTAAAGGACAGCCTTCAGCTCAAATGCTTAGTCAGTCAATAGTTAACCATTTCAAATACTTCATGTAAATCTAATGTCCTGTCTTATCAGGGTAATACAATCATTTGAGCATATTTAAGACTGGTTAGTTGTTGCTTAGTTGATATCTTGGACTGTAAGCTCTAGAAGTCTCATCCCAGATCCTCACTCAGACCACCTAGAGCATCAAACTGCATTTGCTCAGAGGGCAGAATGATGGCTGGTGAGAGATGCAGAAATAAACAAACATAGTATTACATCAAATGCTTTCCTCCGGTTACAGCTAAAAATTGATTGATGCTATGAATGCAGCCAGTGTTACATACTTTTAGTATGGTTATTGGAGGCAGTAGGTGAGAAAAGTATTAATACTTAAAATGCTAAAATTCATTAGATCTTAGCAAACTCAATTCAAACAGTTCACAACCATTAAAAAGGCATACTTTGAAGCACATTATAAATACCTGGTATTTTGAATATTTTATTTTGATCCTTTAGGGTCCAGATGAAGACTAATCCATCCATCCCACCTGTTGCAAAATGTTGATTGTCTGGAGACCATGCTATGCAGAGAACTTTAGCGTGATGCCCATAGAAACTGTCTTCCTCCTATTAAAATATAGGTTGTTAAAAGATTCTCCCGTTCCACCACAGCCCCGTCTACTCAAATATCGAGTATTTTTGCATGACTAGGAGCAAAAGAAAAATATTTCAATAGATTTCTAGATAGAAGGGAAATGGAGACAGCACAGGTAAGCGGCATGAAATGGATGATCAGATTGACTTGTGCAGCAGACTCGAAGGGGGAAATGGCCTATGTCCTATTTGTCTACTGGGGGGTGTACAATATCATTCAATACATTGAGTCAACCTACAGCACAACCCCAATATGGGAACGGCCAAGTTCCTTTATTCGGATTCTCATCATTGTGGGAAACAATTTTTAAAAGAATTTGAGAATTCAAAGATCTAACCTGCTTTCATCTCAGCGAAACAGTGTCACCGCATATATTACTCGATCTCCATAATCAGACATCCCTATAAGATTTTTTTCAACGTAAAATGGAAATCAAATCTGGGAAAAAAAGACACGTTTTTTTGCTCCACATTCATTCCTCAACCTCCTCCGGCAAGTGGTCATCATACTCAATATGGTTGTCAAATGCTGCCTGCCCTCACTTAAGTTACTCATGATTTCTTCTTCAAGGCTACCCAGCAGCTATCAACTGAGTCCAATCTATACCATACATTCCAGCAAGATTGATTGCTGGGAATCGTACTCCTGGGCAAACTTCATTATCTCCCCACTACTCTTTAGCATTTGCTTAAAATCTTCTCTCTTCGTGAAAAGGTTACAGGAATAGCAGAAACAAATCCCCCTGGTTTCTGTCCTTGCTCATTTTTAGAAATAACTTTACTTTTCTTAAAAACGTGTTTGCTGTAATCCATATTTAGCTATCTTCCACAGCAAATACAGGTGAGCTACAAGGTGTTAACAAGCAGTTATGATTTAAGACTTACATCAAGTGGGGAGAAAAATCTTTATTACTTTAAATCTCGAGATGAATTGATCAATCACAAATGAACAGTCATACTAAATATTACTAAGTGTACAGAAGTACATTTTAGATTCTTTGGGGATTCGACTTCATCTCAAGAATAAACTTTAACGTTGAAGATGTACAGATCCAAATTGTGCTCCAACGTCCCTTCTAAAGGAAGATGAGGAAAGATTGGAAGAGTTAAACATGGATAGTGAACTGGACGTTAAACCAGAGCAGGGAGAAAGATTAAAAACAAAAATAACTTTAGAACAAATAACAGGCTTTGCAAAGATTTTAAAAATGTGGGAAGATAAAAGATGGAAATTCCAAACTGCAAGGATGAAGGAACCAATATCTCTGGCAGGAAGTAGAGGGGTGAAGGTATATGCGGCAGATGAGTCAGAAGATGAACAAGTGTCGATTTAAGGCTGAAGGTGCTAAGTGTTATGGCTAAACAAAAGGATTTTAAGAAGTGAGGTATCACACCTCATTGAGGTAGTAAGCTGCAAATCAAGTTCCTCTAATCCTAAAAATGTCAAATTACACAAAGTCCCCAACTTATCTGTCAAATAGATCCACGTCAACAGAAAACGCAGATCAAACTTCTCTACTGAAGAAAAACTGGTATTCATTAGAAATAGATTCTAACTACAGGTAAACAGCTATGAACTGTCAATATAAAATACTACCAGTTAAACTCCGAGACAACAAAGTGTGGAGCCTTCCCCTCTCTCCCTATTTATTCCAGAACCCTGTCCCCATCCCCCTTTTCTGATGAAGGGTCTAGGCCCGAAACGTCAGCTTTTGTGCTCCTAAGATGCTGCTTGGTCTGGTGTGTTCATCCAGCTCCACACTTTGTTATCTGAGATTCTCCAGCATCTGCAGTTCCCATTATCTCCGACTAGTTAAACTCAGACTCCCTTCTTAAAAAGAGAAACAAATCACATACACAGACAAACAGCATAGGTGAAGTTAAAAAAATACACTACAGTAACAATTCAATGCCATCAGTCCTCAGGATTCAATGGTATGTTCATTTCCTTAAGTCCTTCAAGTCTCTAATCTTTTGCTTCAGGTTCTCTCCCATCTTCACAGGAGGCACAGAGCAACTGGCTCACAAGTTATAAAGTCTCTGACTTTTGGCTAAAAGCAACAGCCTACAGCAGCTAATAGCAGAAAATAAGGGAGCAGAAAATAAGGTGGCTTTCTTCATGCTTCAGGTATTTTACTAGAGAAAGAAAGAGACACTAGATTTCTGGAACACGAGGTGAAGGCATCTCACTATTGCTCACATGCATAAACAGTTCAGCCACTCAGGAATCCAAATAGGTGGTACTCAACTGACTGCAGTTGCTCACACCAAATCAGCTAAACCTCACTTTGTATACACTCACTGTTGATGGACCGTCTACAAAGAGCCTCCTATTGTTTGAACAAAACATCATTGTGAATACAACTTAAAATGGGTTTCATTACCTCGCCTTTTCAAAGTGCAGCAATCCCTTCCACAATCTTTGTTTTTAATCTTTTCTATTTAAGGCTACAATTAAAAACACAAAAATAAGATGTCTTTAGAGAATTTGATGTTCCAGGTACATGGGTTGTGGGGGGAGGTGGCAATGGGAAGAGGGGCAAGAGATATAGGTCTGCTGTTATGAGAATATGGAGCAGGTAGAATGCAGTGAGAAATGCTTATGAATGACTTTGAGTATTGGATATTTTGCAGAATGAGAAGAATGGAAAATCAACAGGTCAGCTTGACAGTACAGAATTTCAGTGGTAATGCTGTTAACTTATGCAAAGAGCTGAGTAGATTAGATTCCCTACAGTGTGGAAACAGGCCTTTCAGCCCAACAAGCCCACACTGTCCCTTGAAGCATCCCACCCAGACCCATCCCCCTATAACCCACACAACCCTGAAGACTACAGGCAATTTAGTATGGCCGATCCACCTAGCCCGCACATCTTTGGACTGTAGGAGGAAACCGGAGCACCCAGAGGAAACTCACGCAGACGCAGGGAAAATGTGCATACTCCACACAGACAGTGACCTGAGGCTGGAATCGAACCCGGGTCCCTGGTGCTGTGAGGCTGCAGTGCTAATCACTGAGCCACCGTGCCGGCCTATAACATTCCAGGTTTGGAGTTAGACATAACACAGTGTGGAGCTGGAAGAACACAGCAGACCAGGCAGCAGAGGAATAGCAAAGTTGACCTTTCAGGTTGAGACCCTTCTTCAGAAATATAGCCCCATTTCTGAAGGGTCCCGACCCAAAACGCCAACTTTCTTACTCCTCTGATACTGCCTGGCCTGCTGTGATCCTCCAGCTCCACACTGTTGTCTCAGGCTCTAGCATCAGCAGTTCTTACTGTCTCTGGAGTTAGACAGAATGTATAGAATTCAGTTGGAGTTGGGAATAGTCTGGTTGAGGGTGAGCATATAAAACAATCTTAAAAAAAAAATGTTCAAGTAAAGCATTCTGGAGAGAAGACAAAAATAGTTGAATTAATTTTGGGTTAGTTTAATGCACATAGACTAGATGCAGTTCTGAACCATATTAACTAGTTTTCTAAACATGAAGCAAAATTATGTTCAGACATTATAAATGAGAAGGGGGATCAGAGATAATGGGAACTGCAGATGCTGGAGAATCCAAGATAAAGTGTGAAGCTGGATGAACACAGCAGGCCAAGCAGCATCTCAGGAGCACAAAAGCTGACATTTCAGGAAGGGTCTAGGCCTGAAACGTCAGCTTTGGTGTTCCTGAGATGCTGCCTGGCCTGCTGCGTTCATCTAGCTTCACACTTTGTTATAAATGAGGAAAATCTCGTTTAACAATATTATAGGAAATAAAATTACCTTGTAGTTATCTGCAACTGTAAACACTGTTGTGACTTTATTTGCAGAACAGACAGCAAGGGTTCCACCATCAGGTGAATAAGACAATGCAGTCACAGGTCCCAAATGGCTTGGAGACAGAACAGAGTGTTTTTGCAGTGTAGTACCTTGAATCGAATATAGACGCACACTGGAATCCTAATGATTAAGGTAAACACAAATAAAAGTTAAAATTGAGAAAAACAAACTTTGATATTCAGCTTTTGTTTTGTAACAAGGCAGACAGCAATGAAACCCCTTCCAAATGTCAAACCTGTACCTATTCTTTTGTGTTATGATGCACTTCGTTTTTGCTGATATTTTTGAAAGATCAACACAATCATCTAAGTGGCAGCAAATTTAAGTTAATTTTACAACTAGAAGCTGAATATTTCAACAGAGCATTAATTATCCCTGAAAGCTGAAAAGCAGAGAACAATATTAAATTTCATAGAAAGATGAGAACTTTAGTGAACTTATACTGTGATGTTACCACGGTTTTTAAGAGTAATATTTTGTCCTGGTAGTTTCTTTTAAATGAAGAAAACTTGAGATTAGGTTACGAGCAGTCGTCTCAAAGCCAATAAAGAAAACAACTTGTGAGGGCTTGGTCAGAGATAATGGGAACTGCAGATGCTGGAGAATCCAAGGTAACAAAGTGTGAAGCTGCATGAACACAGCAGGCCAAGCAGCATCTCAGGGGCACAAAAGCTGACGTTTTGAGCCTAGACCCTTCATCAGAGAGGGGGATGGGGAGAGGGTTCTGAAATAAACAGGGAGGGGGGGGGGGGGGAGGCGGACCGAAGATGGATAGAGGAGAAGATAGGTGGAGAGGAAAGGTGGGGATGGGATAGGTCAGTCCGGGGAGGATGGACAGGTCAAGGAGGCAGGATGAGGTTAGTAGGTGGGAAATGGAGGTGCGGCTTGAGGTGGGAGGAGGGGGCAGGTGAGAGGAAGAACAGGTTAAGGAGGCGGGGACAAGCTGGGCTGGTTTGGGATGCAGTGGGGGGAGGGAGATTTTGAAGCTTGTGAAGTCCACATTGATAGCATTGGGCTGCAGGGTTCCCAAGCAGATTATGCGTTGCTGTTCCTGCTGACGACATGGCCGTCCTGGGCCTCCTGCAGTGCCACAATGATGCCACCCGAAGGTTGCAGGAACAGCAACTCATTCTGCTTGGGAACCCTGCCGCCCAATGGTATCAATGTGGACTTCACAAGCTTCAAAATCTCCCCTTCCCCCACTGCATCCCAAAACCAGACCCGTTCTTCCCCTCCCCTTTAGTGCTCCTGAGATGCTGCTTGGCCTGCTGTGTTCATTCAGCTTCACACTTTGTTATCTTCTGAGGGCTTGGTTCTTGGCTCTTTTTTTTAAAAACGTTGGAACAATAGGTGGGGTCAAGCTCCCACACAGAACCAGGACTTTGAGTTTCAGCTTTTGGCAGTTGCTGAGATCTTGAAGCTCGATGTGGAAGCTCTTATTCCTCTTTGTTACAGCTAAAAGCCAGAGTTCTCTTCCTGCTGCTAGAATTGCATGTGAAACAATTTCAGGGCCTAAACTCTCCCATGCCCTTGCCCCCGATGCCACACACCAGTCCTCGTTATCACAGTCTCCCATTACTCACTACCTACTGTTAGCCACTAACTGTCCCCATTAATAGCCGTTCACCCTCCGAGCCAGATTGTTATCAACTCCTTTGTCTGTCCAACTCTTCTTCTCTCTCTATTGATTCAAATCCCAATTTATTGTTTACTCCTTACCACTGTCCCCCAAACCCCAATCTTCTGCATATAAACCAACATTTTCCTAGATACCATTAGTTCTGAGTAAGGGTCACCAGACCTGAAACATTAACTGATTCCGCACCCCCCCAACCGCCACAGATGCTGCCAAACTTGCTGAGCTTTTCTGGCAATTTATGTTTTTGTTCCTATTTTGTTGAACGTATTACATTTGTGTTTATTGGAACAGTTAATTAGTAATAGTTTATATAAGTTACCTTGTTAAGCATTTCAACAGTTACAGTTAAGCCAATTCTTTTGTATGCATTTTAACTGTAGTATATAGATAAGAGTGTGCTTTCTTAAAGTTGAGTGGTTTGACCAAATGAATTGCATCTGGACACCTTACACTTAAGAAATTAGCCTAGACCCTATATTAATATATTCTGAAGAAGTCTGTATTGATCTGTAAGTGTACCAAAAAGCATATTACTCCAATTCTAAATAAATAGATTTTCCGAATACGGCAAAAATATTTTTAAAATTGAAAAAAAAAAGGCGTTTCTTACGTTTCCACCTACTGCCACAGTTACTCCACCAGGGTGAATTGCTGCACATTCTGGTTCATAATCAAGGTTCTCAATCATAAAAACCTTCTTCTTGTCCTTTAGCAGTACAATCTGTACACAAGGGAATATTTAATAACCTTTCTGTAGAAGCTCATGGTCGCAGCTTGAGCATTAGCAATCAAAATAACAGTTTGAATTTAATGTGGTAGAAATTATTATGTTTTTATTAAGTTTTTTTTCCCATTGAACTAGAGACAGAAGAGACTTTACTACATTGTACATTTGGATTGATGAGGATCGGGGCGTGGGGTGGTCGTGGTGTACAGCGGAGAGTTCCGCTGCCTTTGTGGCTGGTTTACGATGCAGAGTAAAGCATTGGTTCAGTTCCCACTTGCTGAGGTTATCATGAAGGGTCCCTTCTTCTCAACCTCTCCAACCGCCTGAGATGTAGTGAGAGTCAGGGTTAAATCACCAATTACCTCTCTCTAATGAGAACACAGACCTATAGTCTGGTAGGACTAGGGCAAAGTTTTACATTTTGTTGTACAATAGCCAAAAACATTGTTACATTCCACCTTCTATTTTATACTGTTAAGATTAACATTTTGTATTTGGATTAGAAAAGCCCCACATAAGTTCGCACTTGAGCACAATAAAATGCTATATATTACAAACATGAAGCAAATCTGATCACTGTAAACTAAAGAATCTTTAAAAGTGTATTATTACAGATATCAGATGTGAAGTCACAATATCCACAGTAGGTAATAGTTCAAAACAAAATTACCTGCTCAATGCAAATAGCCACTGTGTAGCCACTAGGACCAACTGCCACATTCTTAGGTTGAGTATCCATCTTTACTGCATTTTCAGGTCTGCAAGAAAAAGATATTCATTTAGAATATTAAGTTGATAGAAAACTTAGACCAATACTGTTAGCATTAGACGTAAAAATCACAGAACCATTCCAGGACGGGGAGAGGCACATTCGGGTTATTGCAACTGTCTAGCTCTCAATGAGAAATTCAACTTCTTTTAAAATTCACCCATAGAATGAGAATTGCTGGTTATGCCAGCATTTATCACCCAGAGGTAGTTAAGAGTCGGCCACATTGTTGTGGGTCTGGAGTCACATGTAGCCCAGACTAGGTAAGGAACGCAGTTTCATTCCCTCAAGAACATTTGTAAACCAGGTGGTTTTTGACGATTGGCTACGAATTTATGGTCAGACTCGTAATTCAAGATTTCTGCTGAATTCAAATTATACCATCTACCATGCAGGATTTGAACCTAGATCCCCAGAACATTATCTTGGTCTCTGGGTTAACAATCCAGCAATTATACCATCAGGCCATCACCTCCCCAAGTGACATTCCCCCTCTTTCCTGAAACGTAATTTAATTTTCTCGTCAATGTGTTGGAAGTGATCAAGACAATACCAGGCAGTGCATTTCAGGTTTTAATGACCTGCTGCAGTTTCTCCAAAGTCACCACTGTTTCTTTATCCAATCATCTAAAAATTTGCTTCCTCGAATTCTATCCTTCTGCTAATGGGAAAAGCTTCTCCCAATTTACTGTGTCCAGAACATTCTTCATTTTGAATGCTTCAAATTTCCCTTCAAGCTTCTCTACTCCAAAGTCTTAACATCTCTTGTGTGACTGAAGGCCCTCATCACCAGGATGACTCAATTTTCTCTGCACTCTCTGCATAATGCCTTAATATCTCTCCTGAAGTGAAATACTCAGTGTGATAAGTGCAAAATACCAGATGAGACCAAACCAGTGTTTTTGGTAAATTTGACATAACCAACTAGTTCTTATATTGACCCCCATAAGTTTAGAATAATGCCAAAAGTTATATCCTCGGGGCAAAATTCAATAACTCCTGCAAAGGAAAAGACAAAAGCATCAGTACGGCGATCATGATGTGCAATGAACAATGCTCATTCACTGCAAGGCAGTCAGCATTTCACTTTATGCTTTGTGCTTGCTTTCAAAAATTTCAGTATCCACTCAATACCTGGACTTTGCTACTGATTGCCTGGTTGTGTCAGCCATAGTGGTTAGCATAATATAAAGCCAAAATACAAACAAATGCTTCAGTTCTGCTGAACATTTCTGTGGACAAAGGAAGAGTTCGTGTTTTTCGGTCTGTGACATTTCATCAGATTTGGAAATGTAATCTATTTCAGCAAATAAAAGGGGCGTGTGTGCATGGAATGAATGCAAGAGAAAACTGGATGTGGAGAGCATAAGATATGAAATATATGCAACATTTCACGTAAGACAGACTAAACAGTGGTATTGGATAAACAGACAGATAAAAAAGGGCATGGTGAATGTGTAGATGCTGTGTGAAAAGAAATTAATGGAAATAAGAGGAAAATGACAGAAATTAACAAGATAGTCTTCTGAACTGGTCATAGGTACACAGACTGCAAATTACAGAGCAGTGGAAAAATAAGTGCTGTCCCTGAAGCATAGGAGTTTCATTGGAAATCTGTAGCAAGCCAAACAGAAAATGTCAGAGAGGGAGAAAGGTCAAGAATTAAAATTATAGCTGACTGCATGTATCTGCATATTAATGTTCTCACGACAGTCAGCAAGCCTGCTTTTGGTCTCTGCAGCGTAATACAGACCACAGTGAGCAGTGAATACAGTACGTTAAATTAAAAAGTCATGCCAGTAAATTGCTTCTGCATCTGAAAGGAGAATTTAGGGCCTCAGACAAATGTGAGGGGCAAAGTGAAATGGGTAGGTGTTCCACTACAGATGTTTGATTAACAAGAAAACAGAATTATGAAGTACAAGCAAAAGTGGCCTTCAGGCCAAATTTGATCAGCTATGCCTTACTGAATGGCCACAGTAAGTCTGCACTTATGTTTGAGTAAATGTTGATTGATTTCCTGCCCTTAAAGAAGCTGGGCTCTGAAGGTCTTGGAAATTGGACTGTGGCTTTAGAAGAGAGATTAGAAAGCAGGACAACCATGCAGCCAGAAGGTCCTCTAGATACACAATCAGAAGGCATGAGAAGCAAATAATCATGGAGGCCAATACCCAGAGTCAAACTCCGAGTACCTGAGTGTTGATCTTAACACTGCCAAGTGTCATTCATCTAAAAGTTTAGTTTGCACAAAAAAAAACAAACAGCTGCAATTATAATACGTACCCTATCCTAATCCATGAGGCAATCTTAAAGGAATTGCCCAAAGCAACAATCAGGCAGAAGAATATCTAAAGAAATGATTGAAGGAGTGGAGTTCTTATGGCAATGGTCACATTATTCAAAATATGGGCCAAAATGACATTTTCCTCTATTGCACGATTAAGTGCCACGGAATTGGAGGCAAGTGTTAGCTACAGGCGAACGAGTACACTGCATATCCTAACTCCTTCAGAGGAGACAATGCCAGTTAATATCAGTAAAATCATTTACTAAGGCCTTGACCAGTGAGGGGGTTAAAACTAAGCATAACCACATCACCGTATCTTATCGTCTCTCCTGGCATTCTACCTCATGTCTATCCAATGTATCCTTCTGATTTACGGTCAAAGTACTCACCACCTCCAGGCCACAACATTACTAATTCGTCTTTCAGCAGCCAAGTACTGCAAGATAGCCAAGCAGTGCAGCAACATCAAGGCGGACAGTGAAGATTTAATTTATAGGGAATTATGATGTTGACTCAGCGGAGTTGCTTCAACCCCAGCTTGAAAGGGGCTGTCCAATTTACATGCATCCTTTCCCTTTCACCACTTTAGCTACTGAGGTATACTCCCAAGAGGGTGACAGCAGCAACATGCAAGAAATTACTGTCCTCTCAGGATGATGGCATTCATCTTTCCACCCTGCCAAAAACCCTCACAGGTGAAAAGCCTGCCCAGACTGCCCTGTCCAAAGCAATACTGGGCGCAGTAGGGGTAAGCCTGGAGCTGCTATACAAGATTTAAAGGATAGTCTCTTCTTCAGTTGAAAGTCAGCAGCCTTACAATATATTCCATAATTTGCCACTAGTGTCCAATTTATGATGATTGTTGATTGATGTTATACTTTATGCAGTATGTTGCATTCTTCATGCAGATGAATAACCTCTCTCTCTGTGCCAAAAGACCCATGTCCCACCTGCTTCAGAGTTATATCATTATGTAATAGATTATCATCACCAAAACGTGTCCAAACAGATTTATTAAAAGCATTTTACTAACAATATCACCCCACAGCATCTGGCTCGATTTGCCTTAAGTTTGTGCTTTTGTTAAGAATGCTATTTTGGAGTTCTAAGGGCAATTGCATTGTTTAAAAAATACAAACAGGTTCAAATACATAATTGCTCACACTCTACTCTTAATATGAAAATGGTAAGTAACACACAAGGAGTGTGTACAGTGCAGCATATTTGAAGGCCATTTCTGAAGTTTGAAATAGTGACCTGTATTATTCACCTCCAAAGTCTCTTTGCTTTTATCTAGCTTTGCAGAACTCCTTTTTAGAAATTTCCAATGGGTTCCCTTCACCTTCACCCTTAACTCACTCTTCTACATCCTGTACACTGGTGACACTGTGCATACCAATGAGACTGGTTTCTGCATTTACCACTCTCACTCCTGCACTGCACTCTATCCAATCTACTGCGTTTGCTAAACCTTAAGCTGAGGAAGGCTAACATTAGTATATTGGTTCCTAGCATAATTTCCACTCCTTTGTTACAACTGCATTCTCCTTCCTTATCTGTAAACTGTTCACTGCTATGACAACTTTCTTGACCCAAAAGATGATACACCAATCCCAAAGTCTATGTTAGGGGTGTTAGCCAAGTGCAAGCATTGTTAACAGGATATTGAGTCATACAAGTTCATCACTCAACAAAATTTCAGGGAATATAGAAGAAAACAATAAAACATGTATAGCACAGAATCTTACCTGTATTCTTTTGAGCGCAAACAAGTGAAACGGACTGTATCATCCATACTACAAGAGACAATCTCATTGGAGTCACTGGCCACCATACATGACACTTGGTTTGTATGTCCTTTCCCTGCAAAAGCATCATTCTCTCCAGTGTCAGCATTCCAAACAGGTGAGATCTTATTCGTCAAGGAAATGCAAAACAAACTTGCCAAATACATTCAAAAATTTTACTTGTTACACTTGAAAGGAGCAGTACTATTTCAGTAGAGTGTCTCTGGAGTGGACTGGGCCTATGTATTTCTTAATGTATGGGTTTTTGTTTTTACAAAAAAAATTTCAATGGAACAAAAATGTTTACATCTTTGATTATCTTTAACAAGTAAAGGGATTCAAGTATTAGCAGTATTGCATTTTAAAAGGGGTTAGGATAAAAAGCCACAGGATGTAGGCCTTAAAGATTCAAAATTCAGAAGAGACAAGAATGGTATTATTGACTGGCTACGTAACAAAAACACTGATCAGTGAAGGAGTCTGAAGCACTAGACAGTAAACTGTCTGTCATGGAGATAATACGAACAAGAATAGTCACCTAGCCAATGCCTCTGAATAAGGTCTGGTAGTGAGGGGGAAGCTTGCTTAACAAGTCCTTAGTCAATGGAGGTTGAGAAAAGACAAGCCTTCCAGTCATGGAAAAGCATAATCAGACTATTTTTGATAATATGGCAGGTCACCAACTTATGAACATTTACTTTTAAAGTCTCCCATCAGAAAGAGATACAAATGTGTAAAATATGTTCAGTTCTGACTACAAGTACAGCAGAAAATGCTGGAAATTCTCAGTGCAGTCAGTATCTTTGAAGGGACAGCACGAGAGTGCAAGAGTTAACGTTTTAAGTCAATGACATTTTGAGCGATTCCAGCAGAGTGTTTTGGTTTAAAATTTCCAGTATCTACATCATTCACCTCTTCAGATTACAGGTTAAATTCTTAGTTCATGTCATTGTATACCTGCACACTGAAAGAATGACCAGCACTGTTATGCATGACATAATAACAAACACTTGAAACCATTAAAACAATATCTTTATAACAAAATGATGTGGTGTTGCCTTACAGAAAATGAAAAGCTACTCATGTAAACATCTAGTACCAATTAAAGACAACCAAAAGATAAAAGCAATGTGGATCATTTTTGAAGATTATTGCACCAAATTAAGATAGCACATATTCCTAGCTAAAACTAACATGATTCATAGACTCCAATGCAATAAATCAAAGCCTTCCCAAAGAGTTTTATAAAATCCATTAAATTCATATTACCATGACTATGACTTTACAAAGGCTAATATTTTAATATTAATTACACTTTGTGGGCTCTTAAACCTTGTGTTTTGGCACAGAAGGAAATAAAAATAAACTTTATTATATTGCCGGAATGGAACAAAATACCAATTCAGAAACTAGGAACTAAGTGGGATGACAAGCAAAGGAGGTTTTTTTTTTCCCCTCAAACCTAGCTCCTTTCAAACCCCCGCCCCCCGCACCCCCCCCCCCCCCCCGCCGCTGTTAAACATCACAACCAAATTTTCAAATAGTTGCAATATTTAATGGTCACAAACTTGTATATTTTGTTTTATAAGGCAAGGAAAATTGTGTAGTAATTCAAAATAAAAAAGGTGGAAATGCATCACTGTCCTGGCAGTGACTGCAGAGCAAATGAGAAACTGTTACTGATGATCACCAACTTGAAACATTAGCTTCTATGCTGCTACAGAGTACTTCCACACTTGCAGTACTTTACTTTTGCATCATTAAGTCCAAAGATTCACCAATGTACCTCCTTAAGCTGGCACTCTGGCATGTTTTGAATGCCAATACTTTTGACTTTCCAAAGAAATCACAGTGCATTCAGATAATTGGAGTTGTAGTAACAGGTAAAAAGGTAATCCATATTCTTTAGTGTGTCTGTTCTTCAAATCATTTTACATTGCAGAGCACTGTTTAAAACACTTACAAACTTCCGTACTGCCCCTGACAAGTGAACTCCCTGATCTGGTAAATGTTGCACAGCCTGACAAAGGTCCTGCCATAAGGCTGTTCAATTACTGAGATACAACCTAGTAACTAATAATTATAGATTATGTTTCTTAAAAAGTCATAAGGATGGAGGAATTGGGAAAATACGGACATGGAATAATTTTGTTTAATAACTTCTAAGTTATCTGCGAAAGTACCAAACTCGGTAATGAAAGCATTCACCAAGCTGACAAACTTAGATGCGCATTTCAAAAAGGATATTGATATGGCCATCATGGCTGCCTGAGTAAATGGAACGCTTCCCATCACTGGTGTGAACAGTCAAGGCCTGAATTGACTTGCTGTGCCCCTATAAAATAATTCAGAGATCAAAACAGTTTTGTATTTATTTCGTACAAGTCTGTTAGTCCAACAAAAATGATCATATGTAGTTGCTTTCATGACTAAAGCCAACTGTATAACTGAATCAAATAAGTCCAATGTTATTCAAACAGAAAAACAGTATACAGCGAAACAAAAGCATCACAATGCCAATTTGTTTCAGGCTATTTAATGTTTGAACTGCAAATATGATGCGCAGTTGAATAGCAAGGACTAGATACAAGAACTGTGTCAATTAGCCAATCCTGGACAGTACTACAAATAATCTTTCTAGTTAGCATAACTCGCTTTCTGTGTTAATCAACAATCGAAGGTAAAGGCATCCGAATAAACTTCAGACAAGGACAAGGTGAAGCATGAGCATGATGTGCCATGACTGGCATATTAAAAAGTGACATGCGAGGAGCACTGTTCACACTGGGTACTTATGAAGTTATGGCTGACCAGTGATTTCAAGTGTAGAAGATAGAATACAGGCAATAAACAAAATGAACAAATATTTGAGCCCATTTCCTTTAAACTAATGCTGAGAAACATTGAGGAGAATGCACAGGAACTGAATGACTCAGCAACTACACTTGGAGAATTTATAAGCCAATTTGTGTTCCCTCACATTAATACACATGAAAGGTCTGTCAGCCAATACATTACTTACTTTTCAATCAAATGAATCATACTGAATCATGTAACCGTGCTTAACTTCTTTCCTATTAATGTATGTAAACTTGTTGTGAAGTCCTGAGCTTGTCTCAGGATAGTGAAAATGGTGTTGAAGAACAACTTTACACTCTAAACAAACAGCTACATTTTGGGTTGAAGACAGGATAGCAGAATGGAAAGACTAAGCCACTAAGTTTTGCCAAAAGTCTGAAATGGTGTTGGAGCTGTGAAGGAACCATGCTCCACTGTTTCTGTAATCATAAAAACAAAGGAGTTAGAGATACAATTTCCAATGGGTGCTCTGCGTTTCTTCAATTGTAACCACAAAAAGGTCAGAAGAAATACATCCAGTGATGGTTTCAAACTCAATAACGTAATTAAAAGTAACTGGTCAAAACCAGGCATTACCTGCTATGGTGCAGTAACAGCAAAGAAAGGAGTGCAAAGTCAATTTCAGAAATAGTAGTTTGGTCACCTGTTCCAAAATTAAGCCAGGAGATTTATTCGTGGATTGACCACTTGAGAAAGACCTTGATGTGCAGGATTTCAAGGCCAGTGACATTGTCCCTAAGTGTTATTGCTTATAAGATTGATAAAAGGTGTATGCGTTAAGTGGAACAGTATCCATGCTGTCGTGCAACAGATATCTGGTGGGCCAGAACCTATGAAGTCACAAAGGGAGGCTGAGACATTACATGCCCTGCGTCATACAAAACAGGAGCACACGTAGGCCATCTAGAGTCTTAAAGCATGCGCTGTTTTTCATTAGCATCTGGATACAAAGAACAAAGAAAATTACAGCACAGGAACAGGCCCTTCGGCCCTCCAAGCCTGTGCCGAACGAGATCCTCTGTCTAACCTGTCATCTATTTTCTAAGGGTCTGTATCCCTTTGCTCCCCGCCCATCCACGTACCTGTCCAAGATATATCTTAAAAGACGCTAACGTGTCTGCTTCTACCACTTCCGCTGGCAACGCGTTCCAGGCACCCACCACCCTCTGCGTAAAGAACTTTCCACACATATCTCCCATAAACTTTCCTCCTCTCACTTTGAACTCATGAACTCTAGTAATTGAGTCCCCCACTCTGGGAAAAAGCTTCTTGCTATCCACCCTGAATATACCCCTCATGATTATGTAGACTTCAATCAGGTCCCCCCTTAATCTCCCTCTTTCTAATGAAAGGAATCCTAATCTACTCAACCTCTCTTCATAGCTAGCACCCTCCATACCAGGCAAAATACTGGTGAACCTCCTCTGCACCCTCTCCAAAGTATCCACATCCTTTTGGTAACGTGGCGACCAGAACTGTACACAGTACTCTAAATGTGGCTGAACCAAAGTCTTATACAACTGTAACATGACCTGCCAACTCTTGTACTCAATACCCTGTCCGATGAAGGAAAGCATGCCATATGCCTTCTTGACCACCCTACTGGCCTGCGTTGCCACCTTCAGGGAACAATGGACCTGAACACCCAGATCTCTGTTCATCAATTTTCCCTAGGACTTTTCCATTTAGTGTATTGTTAGATCTTCCAAAATGCATCACCTCGCATTTGCCCGGATTGAACTCCATCTGTCATTTATCTGCCCAATTCTCCAGTCTATCTATATTCTGCTGTAATCTCTAACAGTCCCCTTCACTATCTGCTACTCCACCAATCTTAGTGTCATCAGCAAACTTGCTGATCAGACCACCTATACCTTCCTCCAAATCATTTACATATATCACAAACAACAGTGGTCCCAGCACAGATCCCTGTTGAACACCACTGGTCACAGGTCTCCAATTTGAGAAATTCCCTTCTACTACTACTACTACTGTCTCCTGGTGGCTAGCCAGTATTTTATCCATCTAGCTAGCACACCCTGGACCCCATGTGACTTCACTTTCTCCATCAGCCTGCCATGGGTAACCTTATCAAACACCTTACTGAAGTCCATGTATATGAAATCTACAGCCTTTTTCTCAATCAACTTTGTCACATCCTCAAAGAATTCTATTAAGTTGGTAAGACATGACCTTCCCTGCACAAAACCATGTTGCCTATCACTGATAAGCCCATTTTCTTCCAAATCGGAATAGTTCCAATCCCTCAGTATCTTCTTCAGTAGCTTCCCAACCACCAACATCAGGGTCACCGGTCTATAATTACCTGGATTATCCTTGCTACCCTTCTTAAATAAGGGGACAACATTAGCAAGTCTCCAGTCCTCCAGGACCTCACCCGTTACTAAGGATGCTGCAAAGATATTTGTTAAAGCCCCAGCTATTTCCTCTCTCACTTCCCTCAATAACCTGGGATAGACCCCATCCGGGCCAGGGGACTTGTCCACCTTAATGTCTTTTAGGATACCCAACACTTCCTCCTTCCTTATGTCAACTTGACCTACAGTAAGCAAACATCTATCCCTAACCTCAACATCTGTCATGTCCCTCTCCTTGGTGAATAGCGATGTAAAGTACTCGTTAAGAATGCCACCCATTTTCTCTGACTCAGCGCATAACTTTCCTTCTTTGTCCTCAAGTGGGCCAATCCTTTCTCTAGTTACGCTTTTGCTCTTTATATATGAATGATATGAGTACATATGGATGATCTGTGTACATTTTGAATACCACATTCATATTGACATTCCCTCTCACATACATTCTGGCTGCACAGGAACCAAAAGTCAATACCATAATTGGCTTGCTGATGCTGATCTCTAGGCTAATGAGAGTCTACCATGTCTCAAGTATTCAACAATTCCATCTTCACCACTTTCTGAGGCAGACTTCCAATGTCTCTCATCCCTCATTTTTCATCTTTTAAAAGAGTATCTGCCCTAGTTCAGGACTGACCTACAAGAGGAATCTCACACAATTCAGTCAACTCTCTTTCATACAGAATATTACACTTCAAAAGTTGTTTTAAAAGAAATTGATTAAATATGATTTCCCATCCACAAAACCAAGCTGACACTTCTCACTTACCTTGAGATTTTCAAAGTGTGCAGCTGTAATTGCTTCAATGATCAAATCTAATGCCATGGGGAAGATATATTGTCAAACTAACTGGCCTGTCAGCCTTCCTTCTTGAACAGAGGGTCATACTTGTTACTTTCGAGTCCGGCAGAATCTTCATCTGAATATAGGAAAATTGACACCAGTGCATCTACTACTTCAATTTAGCAACCTCTTGAGACCTTAGAATGAAGTCCAACTGGACCCAGAGATGGGTCAGCCCTCTGCAGCATTATTCAAATATTGGGTAAAATCTCAAATATACATTGTATTTTTAAGAACCTACGAGTGAACAAAATAACTTAAATTCTTTTGGAATGTTGAGATGAGTAGAATGACAGCAATAGAACTGCAGTGATAAAGGTCATGCTAATTTGGTTTGATTTTGCAAGTGCATTCTGATCAATTAAATAAAAAGCAACCCCCTCATTATTGACAAAGGCACAGTGATTCTTACACAATAAATGGTGGATGCAGATTACATAAACCAAAGACTGCCTTCTTGGGAGTCCAAGTATTTATTGCTGAAAACAGCATTTCTGACTAAGCACAGGCATTTTCATAGCATTAGCAATTAGCATAAAGAGTCTAGGGAGCCAAAAAACTAAACTACTCATTCACAATTCATCTGAATGAGTCTCCTTAGAACTCAAACCAATAACTTCCCTTTCAAATGCAATGACTCTTATTGCTCTGGTACAGTCTTTAATTGCAGCCACAAACCCCATCCTAGTCAGCCTCTCTCTACAGTTCAAACCCTACAATCTCAGCAGCAACCTTGTCAAATCTTTTCTGAAGCCCACCAAGGTTAACAACATCCTTCCTATAGAAGTCGACCAGAACTGTACGCAGTATTCTGAAAGTGGCTTCACCCATGTCCTGTACAGCTGCAAAACATTTTAACTCCAATACTCAATGTTAATAGCCTTAACCTACACAACATCTCAAAATGGCATTCAAGTGCACCTCTAAAAGAAGGAATTTTCCCTCATGGCTAGCACCACGCAAGCATGAGGAAGATCAACGACTGATATCAGCAGGTCAAAAAATATCCTAATATATCAAGATTCAATGCACTATTTTCCCTCAATTTGTTGTTCACTTCTGAATCTCTTTAAGGGAGATTCCAAGAGGTATTTGTAGTCCAATGTAGCTAAGTTCATACTAGCAGCCATGGAAGAAAACAGGAGTCCCCTCTGGGCTTCGAGTTAAAAGAAAACTAGTTGTCATTCAGTATTCATTACTACCATTACTGGGACTAAAAGCTTGCACAATTAAAGCAGCTCTCTCAGGATTAAGATAATTTCAGATCATTTTTACGCCATAAATGAACAGTATCACAACATGCATATAATAGCTCCTCCCTCTGACAACCATTATCGGATTTCCTACATGAGGAGTGGTACTTGGAAGACAATGAAATAAAAATTTCACAACTGACATTGATAAAATTTTTAAAAAGACAAATACAATACAACGTATACAACAGTGCCAATAAGACAGATCATCACAGCACAAGTTATGGCTTTTTAATCTGCAATGTCCTCTGTAAAGGACAAATGTTTATAACTCAAGAGAATTCTACTCATATTAATCTCTTTATAAAAATAGTTACAGAGCTCAGGAGAATTTGTTTCTTCATAAAAGAAAATCTGAATTATAGGAACTTAATAGGGAAAAAAATTTCTCAGCAAATTAAGCAAGACCTTAACTACTGTCAAATGCAATCAGTTCATAAAACCACATCGTGCAACAAGTGTCTGCATCAAGGCTATTCATTTTTGTTTTGAATTGCATGTATCTTAAAAACATATACACATAACTTTTTAAAAAAAGGGGGTGAGCATATAAATTGCTGAAGCATTAAGACAAAGCCAGTTATCTTAAAAAAATCCCAATCTCAGCCTCAAAGCTTTTTACTTCGCTGTTGCTTGATCTATTTGTAGCAATTGGCATAAATCAGCAGTAGCTTTATCATGTGAACTGCAGCATCCCAGACCTGAGCTGCCATTCTTTTGAAGTTAATGAATCCAAATCTGTGCTTAATGCACAAAGACATACAAAATTTCAGTCAAGTCAACTGGATAGTCTGTATTGGACAGTTTGTATTTTATGCATCTGTAATGTTTGCATTATTTTGGAATTAAACTAATTCACAGTAATAATATGCAAAACACACACACACACGAGTGGTTAGGGCTTGACGCAAACAGATTGCATAATCAAAACAATCTGGCAGCAAACAAGAGCAACAAAATGAAAAGCAACATGTTGTGGATGCTGGAAATTTGAAGCAAAGGCAAATTTCTGGAAAAATTCAGTAAAGTCTGCCAGCATACGTGGAGAGGAAAACCGCCCGAAACATCAGCTTTTGTGCTCCTGAGATGCTGCTGGGCCTGCTGTGTTCATCCAGCCTCACACTTCATTATCCAACATTTCAAGTCTGATGACTCCTCTTTAGAACTGAGCAGTTACACTGATTGTATTCATGTTTTTCCATTCCTCCTCAACCTTCCTTTCCAACTCTTTCATACAACATCTTTACTCTGACAGACTGAAGAGCTTTCCACAACCAGGTTCAAAGTACAACTCCATAGGTTTCTTTACAACTCAGCATTCTTTTAAGTCAAACTAACCAACTGCAGATGTGGACAAAAAAAGAGCAATGGAGTAAGTTAACAATATGGATAATGAAAATCAAATTGACAAGAAAGGACACAGCAGATTAATTGCTGCTGCAGCAACAGCTAGAGATGCAATAATGGTTAAAACAAATAACAAAATTGACAGTTCAGTATCTCAATGTGAGCAGAATGAAAAACAAACTGGAAATGTTCACCTGCACATCTGCTAATGTGGTCTACTGTATCTGCTGTTCCCAATGTGGCCTCCTCTACATTGAGGAGACCAAGCGGAGGCTCGGAGACTGTTTTGGGGAGCCTACACAAGCTACACTGTTTGCAACAAAACTCCCCCTCCCACTCCCTGGAGGAGATGTCCATCCGGGCCTCCTCCAGTGTCACAGCGATGCCACTTGGAAACTCGAGAAACAGCACCTCATTCCGCCTCAGAACCTTACAATCCAAAGGTTTCAATGTGGACTTTACTAGCTTCAAAAACTCCCCACCTTGACTTCATCCCAGGATCAGCACCCCCTCCTTGACCTGTCCGTCTTCTCTCCCACCTATCCGCTCCTCCTACCTCACTGACTAAGACCCACCCCCACTTCCTATCTACACTCCCGCTCCTTGACCTGTCCATCATCTTTCCCACCTATCTGCTCGACTATCCACTTATCACAGACCCCCCCCATATATTTCAGAGCCCCCTTCCCCTCCCTGATTTCTGAAGGGTGCAGACCCAAAGTGTCCCGAGCTTTCTTGCTCCTCAGCTGCTGCCTGGCCTGTTTTCTTCCTCCACCTCCACACCTTGTTATCTGACTCCAGCATCAGCAGTTCCTACTATCTCATGGAAATATTTGTGACTTATTTGCTATTTCATGGAAGCAAGTTGATCAAGATTGGGCCTAAACGTTCATGTGTAGTTGGCATTTCAGAAGGACAGCATGCTAGATAGTGAGTTAGCTCTGTAAATTAAGAATATAAATACAAGATACAAGAATGAGAAATGATTTGAGACTTAATTTGGGTACAGAAAATAAATTACAAAATATGGGAAATAACTTATAGGAAATAGTTTATAAAACACCCTAACAGTAACTGCACTGTAGGATAGAGTAACAGCAAGAAACATGTAAGCTTCCAAAAAAAAACTAATAATCATGGTTGATCTTAATCTTCATACTGACTCCCATTCTGATTTGTGCAAAGTACATAGGTTCACAGAATAAATATAGGACAATTTCTTAAAGTATGTTCTAAAGGCAACCATTCAGCACATTACAAAAAAACTTGGCTATTTGTTATGAAACAGGACTAAACGGCCTCAGCATAGAGCATGTCTAGACAATAGGGAGCACAAAATTCTGAACTTCACATCCAGTTTGAGGGCGAGATGTGAGTCGAAGACTACCATTTAAACCTAAAGTCAATTACAAAGGGCATGAAGACCAAACTGGCTTAAGTGACGAGAAAATATTTTTTAAGTGTAGGGCAACAGAGCAGCAGTGGAAGACATTTAAGGAGTTTTCTTAATTTTCAAAGATATTCCATTGAGAAAAATAGCAATATTAATGGTTAATAAAGTTGATGATATGAATTAACAGCAAAAGTAAAAGAAGGCAAAAAACTAACGAGAAACAAAATCAGAGCTGTTGCTGGAAAAGCTCAGCAAGTCTGGCAATATCTGTGAAGGGGAAAAAAAAATTATCAGTTAACGTTTTTGGTCCAGTGACCCTTCCTCAGCATGGAGAATCAGTGCAACAATGATTTGCAACATGCTGTTGAAAATGGTGCAACTGATGTTTTGTTCCAGCAGAAGATTGATAATTCAATTACTTTGCTTCGGGTGGTACTTGTAATGTTTAAGCTATTATTGCTTTTTAAGAGTTATCATACAGTAAGTTTTGGTGCACAGATGTGTGCACAGAGTATGGCATGAAATCAGGGTCCATATGAAAACAGCATAAGTGTAACTTTGCGTGTTCGAAGTAGTTCAAAACAGCGCATTTAAATCTCTCAGAATTATTTCCTCCTGCCTAGTTTTGGGTGACGATGCTAAGCAAAGTATGCAACTTCAATCCAGAATAAAGTAAAACATTGGTGTAAAATTAGTAAATATTTCAGAAGTTTTGCTTATACACCAAAAATATCTAACATGTTCTCTCTCCACTCACATTAAGATAGGCTCCCTCGTGTTGGAAACCCCTCCCTCCGCCCCGCCAATCCTAGGGAAAAGACATCTATGCTCTCCATGATTTTATAAAGCTTTAAGGTCACCTCTCAATTTCTTATGCGCCAGTGTTCAAACACTACAGAGGCTGGGGCTTTCTTTGTAACTCAACCTCCCATACTTGGCATAATTCTGGTAAATCTCCTCTCTACGATCTCCAGCTTAATAATATCCTTCCTGTAACAAGACGACCAGTGCTGGACACTGCAGAGGATGTCAATATCCTCGCCAATATCCTACACACCTCAACACGACGTCCCAACTCCAATACTCAAAAAGAAGTGAGCAATCAAGACAAGCATGCTAAAGGGCTTTTTATCCACCTTGTTTATGTGTGATGCAAACTTAAAATTATGTACCTGAACCCCTGGGTACCTCTGTTCTACAACATTATCCGTATCCTATAATTAATTGTGTAAGATGTGCCAGTTTGTTGCACTAAAATGCAATACCTCACATTGATCCAAATTGAACTCCATTTGCCATTTTTCAGTCCATTGACCCATTTGATCAAAATCCTTTCGTAATCTTAGAAAACCTTCTTTGCTGTCTACTATGCCATCAGTTTTGGTAACATCCACAAACTTAAAAACCATGTCTCTATATTCTTATCCAAATCATTTAATAAAAGACAAACGAGGACTCAAAACTGATTCTGCGGAACACCGCTGGTGTCAGGCCTCCAGTCCAAAAAGCAATGTCATACCACTACTAAGCTAATAACATATCAATTGGCAAGCTCATCCTGAATTCCATGTGACCTAACCTACTAATGAGTCTACCACACAGAACCGTGTTAAAGGCTTTACTAAAGTCCAAGTAAACAATGTCTATTGTTCTGCCTCAGTCTTTTTGGCAATTTTCTTAAAAGAACTCAATTAGGTTTGTGAGATGTGATTTTCCTTCAAAACAAAAGCATGATGACTATCCCTATTCAATTTTTGCCTCTCTAAATCATAGATCATAGAAGAGAATTCCTTACAGTGAGGAAATAGGCCTTCAGCCCAACAAGTCCACGGTGAACCTCAGAACATCCTGCCCAGACCCATCCCCTGTAACCCACCTAATCTACACATCCCTGAACACTATGGCCATGCAAAATTGCCTAATCTACCTAGCCTGCACATCTTTGGACTGTGGGAAGAAACCAGAGCACCAAGAGGAAACCCATGCAGACAGTGGGTAATGTAATGTAATGTACAAACTCCGCACAGACAGTGGGTAATGTAATGTAATGTACAAACTCCGCACAGACAGTGGGTAATGTAATGTAATGTACAAACTCCGCACAGACAGTGGGTAATGTAATGTAATGTACAAACTCCGCACAGACAGTGGGTAATGTAATGTAATGTACAAACTCCGCACAGACAGTGGGTAATGTAATGTAATGTACAAACTCCGCACAGACAGTGGGTAATGTAATGTAATGTACAAACTCCGCACAGACAGTCGCCCGAACATAAAATTGAACCCAAGTTGTTAGTGCTGTGGGGCAGCGGTGCTAAGCACTGAGCCACCATGCCACCCTATTATTTATGAATCTTTTCTTTTAGAATTACCTCCACCTTAGTCATAACCGAAGTCAGACTCATAAGGTCTAAAGTTCTCTGGTTTCTCCTTAGAAACCTTCTTAAAAGGCACAACTCATTACATACCCTCCAGTCATCGGGCACAACACCCGTAGTGACAGATAATGTAAGAAAGAAATTTTAAGAAGACATGAGGAGCATTTTTTAAACATCAAGGTGATTTACATGTGAAATGAATTTTCTGAGGAAGTGGTGGGTGTGGGCACAGTTACAATGTTTAAAAGACACTTAGGTGAGTTCACAATAGGAAAGACTTGGAGGGATATAGGCCAGGTGCAGGCAGCTAGGGCTAGTTTAGTTTGGAATTATGTTCAATATGGACTGAAGGATCTGTTTCTGTGCTGTATGACTACGTAGTAGAACAGCATTTTTTGCAACAGGTCTATATGATATGAATTTAACAGCTACACTATCATTTATGAATGGTTCCACAAAATGAATGGTCACAATGATGGATTACCATAAAAAAAGTGAACATCTCTCAACTAAGACACACCATCATGACAGAATTCACTCAGTACTTTAGAATCATTACTGGGATCCAACAAATGACTTGCAAGTTCAGTACCTTGAGGACACGGAGAGGCTTGCTGGGATTTGCTTTATCCAGATAGTTAATGCAGCCAGAAAGTGAAATACTCAACATGTGATTGTTCTGCCACAAGCAGCCCAATTGTTGATCCAGTACATCAGACCCCATATTAAACGTTGTCACGGCAGAGTTGGCTTCAACATCCCATAGTTTAACAGTCTTGTCACCAGAGGCAGAAATTAGGTGCGTACTATCAGAATTCCAACTAATCTGTAGAAGGCAAATGACAGAAGTTAAAATATAGTAGTTCAAACAATTAATAACATTAAAGTCACTGCCTTCTTATAACAGTTGCTAAAATCACAACCAAGTCAACATGCATATGATTTTCAAACTGTACATTGAATAGAACTTCAGTTAATAAATCAGGAATTTGCCATAGTATCACTGGCTTCAAAGTGCTGTTTTATCAAAAAGAAAAATTACAAGAAATTTTAAGAAAAGTTTTAAATGAATTAGACACAGAATTAGGGAATTGTAACTTAATCTGAAATTTCCACTTGGAATTTGACTGTTTATATGTTAAGATGGATTAAAAGACTATATAAAGTAACAAACATTACCTTAACAAATGATTAAAGGAGAATAGCTGCAAGCTCAATTATGATCAAACATGGCAAGCAGACTTAGTATCATAACCGATGGAGTCCAAAACAAACTTACGGCATATACACCTCCACTGTGGGCAGTGGAGCCTCCAAGAGTACATAGCTGATTTCCATCCTTTCCATTATAGATAAAAATCTATGAAAAATTGCACACATTACTTCAAATGCAACACTAAAATACATGTTAAGATTATACTAAAATTAAGTATGAAGCTTCACAAGAAACTTCAAAATATATTTGTACGTTGAAATACCTAAAAGAGATGTGTGACTTAAGCAACATTAATTAGAATGGAGAAAACATGTAGTAATTTTTTTTAAAAAACTGCCTTTCAGATCCTAAAGGAAAATTGAATTATCCTGTCAAACAACTATTTTGCAAAGATGAAGCCCATTAATCCAAAACTGAACTTGTTTGAAAATAGTAACTCAAAAGTTTCATCTTAAAAGCTATAGGAAAATACGAAGGAACTCTTGAAATCACACTCGCTCTACTATTTATATAGGCCCAAAAATTGACATTTACCTCCTTAAATATGACCTAGGAAATAATTTTCCATATCCACAGGATGTGAACAACACTAAACTGCAAGAACTGTTTCAAAATTGTTAGAAGTTTACAATGTATTAAATTGCAGCCTAAATGCTTTATGACATTCCTGCATTTGTTTCAATACTTTCCTTTCTACCAACTTAAAGTAAACATTGATTAATGGCAAAGATCAATCTTGTTGCCCATTAGGACCAACAGTTGCAGTTCAACAAAATAGTTTATACGGTCAAAATTTGCAAAGTTTGTGCTTGAAATACAGCCTTTGCAACAGGTGCATTGCAGAAATATTTTTGATTACAATCTTAACCTAAATGATTGCAAAGCAAGAAACGTCTACTTCACAAACAGTGAGGTACAAAGGCATAATATTGGCAAAGAAGGTAAATTATGTTAATTAGATGATGAATTGAACAATGACTAATTTAAACCATCCATTATTACACTTGTAACTGCATGGTGTTGCTTGCAGTTACTTTATTCAGTACTGGTCATTTAACTATGCTTCTTGGAAGCAAAAATTTGTTAGGTGGTGGAAACTGCTTACTCGAATGTGTTGTCCTAGTTAGTCATACCATACAGAGGAATGACAAGCCAGGTCTCTAATGACACAAACTTTGATAAATAATGAACATTCACTGAAGCTATCTCAAAGTTTCATTCAACCAGACAGATAGATTCCATTACTGTACCATAATCAGATGAACTTGACATCTTTCAGAAAATGCCAAAATAAATTGTGGTTGCTAAAGATTAAACACTGTGCCTTGTACAGGTACTACTAGATCAATAGTGGGATTGTTTTTAATTTTTTGAAGATCAGTAGAGAACATTCTCTCTCCAGCATATATATTCTTAAAAGTAAAATCAGACGTGATCTCAGTACATGTTGAGGCAGAGGTCAGAGTACTGAAATTTCCACCCTGGAGCAATGTAAGCTGTTAACACATGCAAACTCAGAAATGAGACACTGCAGTCTGGAATAATTTATGTCTAATCTTACCTGCCCATCTGCACCAGCTGATGCAAACTTGCTTCCATCAGGAGAATATCGTATGCAGTTAACAAACTTTGTATGGTTCTAAGGGAGAATCAGAGAAACACGTTTAGCAAATATATTCTCCAAGTACAAGAAAGGTTCTTCTTTTCCTGTGTGATATTTTAAGGCTTACGCAAGTGTAAAGATCAACTTCAGATGGGCCATAACAAAAAAAGTAAACTACGTTGTAAATAATTCTAAATTTTGCCATACAATTAAATATTTTCCTCAAAAAAGAGATAGATTTGCCAGTGCTGTTCAGTGGCTATAAATTAGATTCAGAGGAGAATGGGAACGCAAGAGGTAACCCAAATTGGAAGGTACTAAATATAGTAGCAAGAACTTGAAAAGATGCCAAGGAGATTAGAAGACGGGAGAAACAGAGCCAAGCATCAAAGTTGCTTCAAAAGCAGAATGATGTCAAAGTTAAAGACACTCTGTCTGAATGCTCATAATGTTTGTAACAACATAGATAAACTAACTGCCATTAGACAAACATAGTTATATCGTGACCCTTTCTATTCAAGCTGTCTTCTAGTTGTAGATTCCACTGAGTGTCTACTGTCAAACCAGCTCAAAGTCTTATAGGTTTTAGTAAGATCACCTCATTCTTCTGACAACCAAGGCCCAATCTGCACAACATTGCCTTGAGATGATCTCGTCATCTCAGGTACCAAAAAAGTCAGCCTTTTCTAAACAATTTCTAACACTCCCCAGATAAGAAGCTCTCCACGTTCAAATGCAATATCCAGGTTTGGGCTGACAATTAACATTTGCAAAGAAATGTCAAGCAATGATAGTCTCTTATTAGAGACTAACACTGTCCCTTGACAGTTAATAGTGTCCCCATCACTGAATCTTCCAACAGCAACGTCTGAGAGGTTACCATTACCAGAAGTTCAAGAGGATTCACCACAAAGTAGCGATGAGAGCCTCTGAGACTAGGAATACGGTAGTGAGTAAACTCAGTTCTTGATTCCTCAAAGCCTGTCCAACATCTACAAGGTAGAAGTCAAGTATGATGGAATATTCCCCACTTGCTTAGATGGATGCAACTCCAAAAACACAAGCAGCTTGCTACTATTAAGAACAAAACAGACCACTTGGTCAGCATCCCATCTGTAAGCATCCACTCCCTCTTCCACTGATACTTAGTGGAAATGTGGACTATCTACAAGAAGCACTGCAGAAATTTACCAAAGATCCTCAGGCAGTACCTTCCAAACCCAAGAGTATTGCTATCCAGAAAGAAGAGGACAGCAGATCCAAGGGAACATCTGCAATTTCCTCTCAGACACTCAACCACCCCAACTTGTAAATATATGGCCTTTCCTTAATTGCCAATGGGTCAAAATCTTGGAATTTCCTCAAGGGCATTGAGAGTTAACATATGGACTGCAGCAGCTCAAAAAGGCAGCTTACCACCACTTTAAGTGCAACTAGGGATACGTAGAAAAGGCTGGCCAGCAAGTGGGTCCCAAGGACCACAACTGGATTATCTAATAAAGACCAAACTGTGTACAGGGCATTAGGTAGCAAGACACTCTATACTTCAACCACTTCCTTGCAATAAAGGCCAATATTCCATTTGCCTTTAATTCCTTGCTGCCTCCCTGCATCTTAACTTGTTGAAACTGGTGTACAAGGACAAGGAAATCTCACTGTACCAAGCATGCTAGTCTGCCCAATTTAAACAAAAAACCCTGCTTTTCTATTCTTCTCAAACTGGGAACCTAATTCTTCCACATTGTACTATTTTGCCAAAGTTTGTTTTACTCCGAATCTACTTTTATTGACAGAGTCCTCTTCACAGCTTGTTTTCTAACCTTTGTTTTATGGCTTGGATGTAATATTAGAGGTCACTTTATCCAAATAATTAAAACAAACTGTAAATAGTTGGAGTTTAAGCACTGATCCATGTGGCCCTCCACTAGTTACAGCTTAACCTTAAATTAACTATTTTATCCTGACTGATTTTGGACCGTCAGCCAATGCTCTGTCACATTATTCTAATAGGTGGTTATAAAGCAGATTAGCAATTTTATTTTGGAAATCCAAAAGCAGTTACAGCTTCTCTTTTCCCTTTATTCACTCTGCCTGTTAAATCCTCCAAATGAATTCTAATAGTTGTATCAAAGTTCACTTTCATAAAGCTACATTGCCCCTGCTTGATTAAATTCTGGTCTTCCAGACGTCTTGCTACTACTACATTAATGAATTCTGGCCTAAAAAGTTCATGCTTTTTGCCTCGTTCTTAACTTTTATCGACCTAGTCAAGTAAAGAGTTCTCCAATCCAGGAGAACCTTTTCAAGAGGGGGAATTGCAGAAGATTAGAAAACATTTTTCAATATTTCTAACAAAGACAAAACAAAGTTTTCTTCGATTTAATCTATCATTTTATTAATTTGCCAGTCTCATCCTTCATCTTAATGCTTTCTTTAGGTACCCTCTTTCTATATACTTATGGAAGATGATTTTATTCATCGGTTTCCTGCTTTCTTACCATTACATTCGTTTTCTTCAACTTGTATCATTCTTCTCTGGTTTCGAAATGTTTTTCGGGCTTCTGGGCTAACACTACTTTTTGTATCATTGTACATACATTTGAATTTGATCTCATCCTCCTTCCTTAATGTGCCACAGACTGTTTATTCTTCTCATACAGTCAATCAAGAGAATGCATCTTTGTTGAAAGTCATGAAATATCTAGCAAATATTTGCCCCAGGTTTGCTCCCATTTTACCTTTTCATCCATTTTCTCAGTCCACATTAGCGAACTATGTAATCAACTGTTCAAGACATTTTGGATCCATATATCTCAAATGGAATGTGAAATTCCACGTTGTTGTCACTTTTAACCAGAGGATCCTTGACTATGATGCAATTAATTAGCCCTGTCTTATTCCACATTACAAGGTCTAAAACTGCCTGTATCCTAGTTGTTTCATTATATAACATTCTAAGAAACTGACCTAAAGCCTACCAACTCATCCTCAAAATCAGTACTGTCACTTTGACAGGTCTAAACTAAAGGTTAAAAGGTCACAATTATTGCATTACATTTCTTACAAACCATAATTTCTTCATGTGAACTCTGTCCAATGTGTACTGTTGACAGGAAACCTGTACATGACCTACAACAGTGACTTCTTTCCCCCACCCAAATTAATCAGCAACTTCATCTGAATAAAAGTGATTTGTCACTTTTGTACTGATCTTATCGTGTTAGAAGTGCAACCTCCTTTTCTTTCTGCCTATCCCTTTGAAACATCAAATACCCCTGAATATTCAAGTCCTAAGTTTAGTTACCTTTGTAACCTTATTATAATAGCAATCATGTTATATCATCGATTCCCATTTGTGTTGTTCAGTCATCAATCTCATTAAAATACAGTATGGGGCCAGGTCCCTACCCATGGACTGAGACACCCAGGTTCAAGTCCAACCTGCTCTAGGTGTAGACAACAGGGATCAAGTCAATCCTGAGAAGAGTATGAAAGCATTCAGAATATACTTTAAGAGGAAAATCAGGAAGGCAAAAAGGGGACAACATCTTTGGCAAATAGGATTAAAGAAAGGATCAAGAGATTCTATAAATACATTAAGGACAAAAGGGTAACTAGGGAGAAACTATGGCCCCTTAAGGATCAGCAAGGCCGTCTACGTGCAGAGCCACAAGTGATGGGGAAGACACTAAACGAGTATTTTGCTTCAGTATTTACTGTGGAAATGGATATGGAAGGTAGAGAATGTGGGGAAATACATAATGACATCTTGAAAAAAAGAAGTGTCCATGTTAGAGGTTGGCAGTGCTGGACATCTTAGAATGGATAATTGTGGATAAATACCCAGGACCTGCTCAGCAGTACCACAGAACTCTGTCTGAAGTGACGGAAGAATAGCTGGGCCTCTTGCTGAGATATTTGTATCACTGATAGCCACAGGTGAGGTGCCAGAAGACTGGAGGTTGGTTAACATGTAGCCACTATTTAAGAAAGGTAGTAAAGAAAACCAGGGAACTACAGACCAGTGAGCCTGACATCAATGATGGGCAAGTTGTAAAGGTACAGTTATTACGTTCAGAGGTGACACTAAAATCGGAGGTGTAATGGAGAAAGCAGGTTACCTCAGAGTACAATGGGATCTTGTTCAGGTGGGCCATTGGGCTAAAGGAGTCACAGGTGACATTTAGATAAATGAGATGTTGCATTTTGGAAAGGCAAATCAGGGCACTTAACGGTAAGGTCCTGGGGCAGGGGGGGGGTGTTGTTTAAAAGAGATCTTGGACTGCAGGTTCATAGTTCCTTGAAAGTGGAGTTGCAGGTAGATAGGATAGTGAAAGTGGTATTTCGAACACTTTTCTTTATTGGTCAGTGCACTGAGTATAGGAGTTGGAGGTCACCTTGCGCCAGTACAGGACATTGGTTTGACCACTGTTGGAGTATTGCATGCAATTCTGGTCTCCCTGCTACAGGAAGGATGTTGTGAAACTTGAAAGGGTTCAGAAGAGATCTACAAGTTGCCAGGGTTGGAAGGTTTGAGTTACAGGCAGAGACTGAGGCTACTTTCCCTGTAGCCTCAGAGATCGAGCAGTGACCTTCAAGAAGTTAATATAATCACGCAGAGCATGGTACATGTATGGAATGAGCTGCCAGAGGAAGTGGTGGAGGTTGGTACAATTGCAGCATTTAAAAAGATATCTGGAAGGGTATACAAATTAGGAAGGGTTTAGGAGGGATATAGGCCAAATAGTGGCAAAACGGGACTAGATTTACGAAATCTGGTGGATCAAAGGGCGTTTCTGTGCTGTATATCTGTGACTCTGGCTATTATCTGATGCCAATTTACTTGTAGCAGTGAACATTAATGACCATTAGGTGTTACAGGCAACATCCATTCTAGACAACTCATCATACAGGTAAAAAAGTTAATAGAAACCTAAAAATTGTTCTAAGAAATAAAAACTACAAAATGGCTCAAAACTGAGCAACAGTATACAATACTACAATTATACTTTGCAACATATCTATGGTTTTAACTACATAGCACATAACTGGACTATTCATTGCAGCATTACACAATGGTTTTGGAAGTTTAATATGTTGCTTACATTCATTGTAAACTTGAACTTTACAGGAAGTGCTTCAAAGAATACGCAGGTGTAATCATCACCACCAGTCACAACACGAAATGGTCGATTTGGCTTAAAAGCTATGCTGTTTACAACTTTACTGTGGCCAGTAATGGATCCTACAGACGTTCCTGTGTCCCACTGGAAGACTGCTCCAAATCTGCAATGATTGAAACATGGTAAATAGTTTTATACAATACAAATGGAAACAAAACATGTGAAATACTTTGCCATTGTGCTGACCCAGCTTTCTTTCATTTCTATATGTTTCTACAAAGCCTGCACAGCTTCTGTATGAGTTTCTTCTACTGGATCCTAAAGTCATATTGGACGTTTACAGAACTCAATTCTTACCCAGTTTGACAGCCACACATACCTGTTCAGTGGCATCATTCAGATGGGAGAGTTGATTTTCACTTGCAAGCCAACGGCACTTTTGCTCTCTCTGAAGCACTACTTTGGAAATTCAGCTAAGTTTATTATCCTCTACCTTAAACATACTTAATGACTGAACATGCCATCACTCTGGAGTTGAGTGAGGAAATTTCAGTGGTTAGCTCTTTGAATCATCTTGTGGATTTCCCAGCCAGGGTATTCTGCACCTATTTTATGAAGCCCCTTCAGAATGTTGATTGAAACAATGAGCTCATCTGTCATGTTCCAAATTCCAGGTAGCATGGAGTTGGTGCATTTAATATGTTCTCTTGGGAACAGAAAATTGTTCTTTGAACAAATCCAGTGAATAAGCACTGTACTCTGTGACAAACAGATTATTCCTTATGTGATCAGATTAAAACTGCATAATGCTCCAGGCATTGTCACACTGATTCTTTGCATGATTAAGGAAAGACTTACTTACTTCTACACTCCAAACCTTTTGTAACAAAAGTTAATAAAACATTCAGCTTCCTAATAGTTTGCAACACCTGCAGTTTCACATCCAAAAGACATTAACAGGAACTGCTAACTGCTAGTGTTTTCTAAGCTTTCACTATCCAAATATTCTGCATTAAATTGCCAGTGGATAACTTCATTTTCAGTTACAATTTACTCCATCGTTCACATCCTTGTTCATTCACTCTGCTTGCCTAAATGCTATAGCCACATGTTCACCATTTATTTCCCCAACCAACTTTATATCATAAGCTAACTTGATTACATTGTTCCCAGTCCTCTCAAAATTATGAGTCTACATGGTAGGTAATGTACTTCTACAAAAGCATCCTACACATTTCTGAAAATTCTGTTTGCCCTATCTATAAAGCCCTCCACATTACTGTAATACCTTCAATAACAGTCCCTCTCACTTTCATAATATATGCTATGCTCAACACTACTACCCATAAGGAGGCAGATTCAATTGTAACTTTTGAAAGAGAACAGAATAAGCAACCAACAAAAACAAAACGGCACGGTTATGGGAATGACGTGGATAGAGGAGTGCGATTGTCTGAATTGCTTTTGCAAATAGCTAAAATGGACATGTTGAGCTAAAAGGCCTCTTTCTGTATGTAACCATTCTATGGCTTTATAAGCAAAACTCATTATTTTCTTAGGTCCACTCACGACTGAGTCAAAACTCTCTCACTGGCTTTATTCGATGCTTTATTTTCAAGGCTATGCTTCCTACTTTTCCATTATCTGATTCTGTTCTTTGTCATTTCTAACCATGTCTTCATACAGAAATTTGACATCTAATCTATTAATTTGCTTCATATTATAAACAGATACAATCTTTAACACTGACTTTTTAAAAAATGGGAGGACTGGGTCCCTAATTTACGAACATCCAAATTACAAACAATTCCATATGGGGTGTAGTTTCAAATATTTAACATACAAACATTTCCTACGTTTACAGTTGGTTACTTTATATTGTCATGCATTGTGTTCTGACTCAAGAACAAATCAACATGCAAACTGACTCAAGAATGGAGCCCATTCACAATCCAGGGACTGCCTGTTATGCCTGCTATTAAAGTTTTAATACTATTACTTTGTTAACAGAAATGTAAACATGTAGAAATAAGCTCTTTGAACCTATTCCATCTTCCCTTCCCGATTTCCCATTTATTTTGATTTTTCTACTTTTGAATTTGCCCTTTTTCTGAACTACTACACCATCAATCCCATCCTCACTCAGTGGTGCTTAGTATCCAGATATTTTTGTCTCTGGAAAAATTCTATGCTAAAAGTTACTACAGATGTGTATTCTAACTGTTTAAAGCATATTGACAATTTAGTGACTTTGTAATAATGCATAATTACAATGAACTGACAAGTCATAAATAAACACCAATGACAGCAATAATTAAGGCAGAGATATTTTGTACTTAAATAAAAATAAGCTTTTTACTGGGACCAATGCATGTGCTTATATTTCTATGCTAAAACTGCACTGTACAAGATTCCAAGATGGATGAACCAGTGTACAAGCAAAATATTTCTTTCCCAAGACATCTTTTGAAAAAATCAACTTTCACAAAACTAAGATAGCGTACTTTCCATCAAAGTATCTTCATTTCTGAAAATTCTGTTTGTCCTATCAATAAGATTTTAAAGTCCGTGTTATTGGAGTGCATATCGTAATATGCACGTACAGCTTCTAAAACTATTAATTCAGTCATTACTTCAAGTTATACAGGAAAAAAATAGCTCATCAAAACATTTCAGGCAAGGTAATCTTGGTACTGTAGTTTAGTTAATTGAAAACAATGGCAACTAAATCAAAAAGTTACTTTTTATTGGGCAAAATATGGCTGATATGCATTTCGAACTAAAACAGTCAAGAACAAGCTTTAGGGTGCCCTGTAATAACCCATTATTCTGGACCACTACATCAAATTTAAATATTTGAAAGACATTTACCTCAGCTTTGGAAGTAGCTAGGAGTACTAAATAATTTCTCTACATACTGTAGAAAGACAAAAACTCCCAATTGGCGACTTTAAGAAACGGTAAATGATTGAATTAAAATACATTTTTGTATCAACTGCATTCCCAAATCTAGAATAACAGTAAGATCAACATTTCAGAATGTATTTTCATCTAGGTTTCACAATTCTTGACAAAAGCACCCTACACTGCGCTTAATGCCCTACAGTGGTACATAGTAAAAGCACCACCCAATACTACTGAATACAAACTCTTGCAGGGTGATAGGATTTCAATTTAATCTGGTTGAGTTTAAATTTGTTGTTTTGATCAAATATTTTTGACGAAGCAGCATGTCTGTACAGAATTCTTTATATATCCCATATGCATATGTTCCTAATTCTGATCCACATATAGCTACACCGCTAACTGCTGTCCATGATACATTGTTTAATTAAATGATAGCAGTAAAATTCTGTGGCACCTCATTAAGGTAAGTATCAAAGTAACAATTTTGATTAGTAATCTCAAAGAAAGCACGCTTACTAATTTCAAACGGTCCCAAGCCACTAATTACTTTGAGATTGTAGCTCTTCAAGGTACAGTCTGTAAAATATGAACATGGTTGCAAATGCCAATTTTGAAAATAATTTCCTTATGATCACAGGACATTAATAACTTCAACTTTAATCCAAACTGTAAGCTGAAAACTGTAGTTTTACTGCTAATAGGAATGTGCAAACAACAAGGCTGAAGCTTTCACAGCAATCTTTAACCAGAAGTGCCAAGCGGATGATAAATATTGGCCTTCTCTAGCCCTCCCCAGCATTATCGATACTAGGCTTCAGCCAATTCCATACATTCCACGTGATATCAAGAAATGGTTGGAGATACAGGGTAATGCAAAGGCTACGGCCCCTATAAAATTTTCAGTGAAACTAGAAGACTTGTGCTCCAGAACTTACCACTTCCTCAGCCAAGCTGTTTCTGCACATTTACAATACTGGTATCTACCCAACAACATGTAAAATTACCCAACTGTGTCCTGTACATAGAAAGTAGGACAAATCCAACTCAACCAATTACCTCCCCATCAGACTACTCTTGATCTTCACTGAAGTGACAGAAGGCATCATCACAGTGCTATCAAGCAGCACCTGCTCAAAGATAACAAAGTGTGAAGCTGGATGAACACAGCAGGCTAAGCAGCATCTCAGTAGCACAAAAGCTGACATTTCGGGCCTAGACCCTTCATCAGAGAGTTCCCTGCTTGATGATGCCAGTTTGGGTTCCACCAGGACCACATGGCACCTGACCTTATTACTACCTTGGTTCAAACATGGGCAAAAAAGCTGAATTCCACTGGTGACGCGAGAGTGACAGCCCTTGATATCAAGGCTGAATTCGACTGCGAGTTGCATCAAGGGGCTCTAGCAAAACTGGAACCAATGAGTATCGGGGGCAAATACTCCGGTGGTTGGACTCATACTGATACATAGGAAGATGGTCATGGTTGTGGCAGGTCAGTCAGCTCAACTCTAGGGCATCTCTGCAGGAGCCCCTCAGGTTAACGTCCTAGGCTCAACCATCTTCAGCTGCTTCATCAACGATCTTCCCTCCATAAGGTTAGAAATGGGGATGTTCACTGATGATTGCACAATGTTCAGCACCATCCGCTACTCTTCAGATACTGATGCAGTCCATGTTCAAATGCAACCAAGATCTGGACAATATCCAACCTCGGGCTGACAAGTAACATTCACACCACATAAATACCTGGCTACAACCATCATGAATAAGAGACAATCTAACGACTGCCCATGCCATTCAGTGTTACCATAATCTGAACCTCCGACTATCAACATCCTGGAGGTTATTATAGACCAGAAACTCAACTGGACTCTCAACATAAACAGTGGGTACAAGAGCAGGCTAGAAGCTAAGAATACTGCAGCAAGTAATTCACGTCCTGACTCCTCAAACTCTGTTCACATTTACAAGGCACAAGTCAGGAGAGTGATGGAATGCTCCCCACTTGCCTGGATGAGTGTAGCCCCAGCAACATTCAAGAAGCTTGACATTATTCAGAACAACACAGTCCACTTGATTGGTACAACATTCACATGCATCCATTCCCTCCAACACCAACACGCAGTAGGAGCGGTGTGTACTATCTACCAGAAGCCCTGCAGAAATTCAGAGATCCTCAGAAAGCACCTTCCAAACCTGCAACCACTTCCAACTAGAAGGACAAGGGTAGCAGATATGGGGGAATAACACCACCTTTAAGTTCTTCTCCAAGTCAATCACCATCCTGAATTGGAAACATATTGCAGTTCCTTCACCGTCACTGGGTCAAAATCCTGGAATTCCCTCCCTAATGGCATTGTGGGTCAAGCCACAGCAGGTGGACAGCAGCAGTTCAAGAAAGCAGCTCACCACCACCTTCTCAAGGGCAACAAAATGCTGGGTGAGCTAGTGACACCCACATCCCACAACTGGGAAAAAAGTGCTCTCCTACTTCAATTTTCACATGCTGGAAGGATGGCCAAAAACCCAAAGATGGAATGGAGTATGAATTTTTTTGTGTAGTGATGTCATGTATAGGAAGAATACTTAAAATGAGCCAAGTGTTGCAGATGCTGGAAATCTTAAGTATTAACAGCAAATGCAAATATGTTCAAATTAATATAAAGGGTTTGGCAATGAGCAAAGGAAGTAGAAATTGGGGGGAAATTTTGGTTTGAAAAAAGTCTTAAAACTTAGTTTCCAGTTTAGTCTCTCACCGAAAACTCTAATTTCGCCCTTTTGGGTGTAGAATTTTTAAGATTAAAATTAAATCACATATTAGCAAGTAAATACACGATTTAAATATACAAGACATTTTATATCACTTGTTGCCCATCGACGCAACAATTCTAATTCAGCACACACAAATTAAACATACATAAGCAAAAGTACACAAGTCAATTACTTACATAGTAGCTGGCAGAAAGAGTAGGCCATTCAGCCTGTTGAATTTTCTCCACCATTCAATATCATGGTTGATAACCCAACTCAGCACCCTGTGCCCACTTTCTTCCAATACCTTTTGATCCCTTTAGTCACAACAACTGTACTTAATTCCTTCACGAAAATATTAACATGCTGACTTCAACTGCTTTCTGTGGCTCAGAATTACATAAGCTCATCGTGATAAAAAAATCCCTTCTCATCTCAGTTCGAAATGGCCTGCACCATTTCCTCAGACTGTGACCCCAGGGTCTAGGCTCCCCAGACATTGCTTACAGTTTTTATGTAGGTACATTTGAGATAACCACGCATTCTTTCTTCTATCCTAGTAAAAGGTGACAGGCTGGGATCTTACAGTTATAAGTTGAGAACTTACATTTCTTTTCCTTTTCCAACAGTAGCAACCTTTTGACTGTCTCCAGACCAGCAAATATCTTTGATTGCCCCTGCAAAGGGTTGGTACTCATACTTCAGTAGGTGTTCTTTTTGGGTTGTATCCCAAATTCGAATTTTTCCAGAAGTATCTGTCACAATACAGAATAATTATTTTAAGTGCTATACAAGTACAGCTAACGTAGCATCGAAAACCAAGTTTTCTTTAAAAAACAAATCAAAGGATAAGTTTCCCTCATTTATTCTCATTGATACAAATGCCAGCGTTCCTTTTTCATTGGGATATTATGTTAATGTTGTACAGGACATTGGTGAGCCCTGTTATGGAGTACTGTGTCCTGTTCTGGTCTGTCCTTTACAGGAAGGATAATATTAAGCTGGAGAGGGTTCAGAAAAAAATTTACCGGGATGCTCCCAGGAATGGAGGATTTGAGTTAAGGAGTGGCTGGGACATTTTCCACTGGAGTGTAGGAGTTGAGAGGTGATCTTATGGAGGTTTATAAGATCGTGAGGGACATAGATGAGGTGAATGGCAAGTGTCTTTTCCCTAGGGTGGGGGAATTTCAAGACTAGGGGGCATAGTTTTTAAGATGACAGGAAAAGGATTTAAAAAAAGACTGAGGGGCATTTTGTTTTAAATACAGAGCTGTCAGTGTATGGAATGAACTTCCATGCGAAGTGGTAGATGTGTGTACAGTTATAATGTTTAAAAGACAATTAGCTTAGTACATGATCAAGAAATATTTGGAGGGTTATGGGCCAAGCACAGGCAGGTGGGACTAGTTTCATTTAGGATTATGGTCAGCTTGGACTGAAGCATCCGTTTTTGTGGTGTATGGCTATGATTTTATATAGTGCTCGCAAAGCCATTTATATTTCAATAATCCACAAACAATTCATTAAAAAATGGTAAACATTTGGGAAGTCAATACAGATTAATCAATTCTGACAGAAAAGGTCCTCTGCTTCTCTCCACAGACGCTGCCCAACTTGATTACTTCCCAACAACAGAATCTTAGATTCATGCCTACATTATTTATAGTCACGTAATCTTCAAAGATTTAGCTACATGGAGACAATTCCAGTCTTCAGTGCACACAGATCTCCTGCCTAAACAAATTCAGTCATCAAGATTTATTTTACATCCAACACTATTGCTCCAATAGTGTATCAGGCATTCACTGTACTCTTCAGTTAAATTATGGTGCTGTGTACCTTGGGGGGAAGAGAGAAAAATAGTGTAAGGATGGTAACCAAGAGGCTCAAATTAATACCAAGGACAGGGGCTGGCAGAATTTAAATTCAACTATTAATAAACTTAATTCCCATGATTAGCACTAACATCATCCTTTAAGTGAGGAACCAACCTAGTGAGGGTACGCAGAATTAGTTGAATCTTAAACTTGAAACCATTGTTACACTTGACCAATCAAGGAGAGTGGAAGACAATTAAACATGCTGCACAAATTTTCCACATCCTCACTAATGGAAAAGCCCAATACAGGCAAAATAACAGTGCCAAAGTACTGGCAAACATTTTTCAATAAGTGCCGAGTGGATGGTCGATCTTGGCCTTGTCCTGAAATGTCCAGTCTTCAATCTATTTAGGTTTCACTCCTATGCAACATCAAAAAACAACTGAAGGCACTGGACACTGCAAAGGACATGGGACCTGACCACATTCCAGCAATCGAGCAGCATTTCATCAAGTGTAGCATTGAGGAACCCTAGCAAAATTGAACAGGAGGAAAATGGTCCACTCATTAGAGTCATGGCCTCTACTAAGGAAGATGATTGTAGTTACTCTCAATCTCGGTCCCAGGGCATCAGTGCAGACATTCCTCAGAGCAGTGTCCTCAGCCAAACCATCTTCAGCTTGTTCAATAACTTTTTCACCATAAAGGTTAGATATTACGGGGAAATGATTGCATAATGCTTACCACAAATTGCAAGTCCTTAAAAAGTCAAGCATGCAAGTGCATAGGGCGATTCTTCTTTATCCTTTCATAAAGGGTGAGCATTGCCAGAAAGGCATTTGGTGTTCATTCCCAATTACCCCCAAACTGAATAGCTTTGGCGGGGGGGAGCAACTAAAGAAAGAGTCAACCACACAGCTGTCGGTTTGGGGTCACATGCAGAGAAGATTGGCAGACTTTCTTCTCTGAAAGAATATTAATGAACTAAGTGGGTTTTCACAAGAATGATACTTTCATGCTAATTATTAGCTCTTAATGCTAGCTTTGCTAATTGAATTTAAAATTCCACCAGCTGCCATGGTGGGATGTTAACCCATGCCAAGTCTCTGAATTACTATTACAATGACATTAGATTAGGAAACCATCTCCCAGGGCAAATAACATTTGCTCTGCATAAGTATATGACCATCTAACTAGGTCTCCATAATATTCAGTGACATCACTATCAAATCCATGACTATCCTTTAAATACGAGGACTATAGATGCAGGCAAGAGGCTGAGAATTGTATGACAACTTATATGCCTCCCATCTCCCCAAAGCTAATCCACAATTTACAAGTCAATAGTTTGGTGAAATACTCTCCATTTGTCCAGATGAGAGCAGCTCTAACTCTCACAAACCCCAACTCAAACCAAGACAAGACAAAGCATTAATGTCAAATATGTCAAATCTAATGTCACTTTTTTCACCCTGCCAATAACAGCAATTTCTCTCCCAAGACAGAGCAGCCTGCTTGACTGGCACACCATTCACTAGCAAAGCGCAACAGCATTTCTGCTAACTACTTAGTGACTTAAAGCACTACTTTAAAATAAACCACACGGCAAGTATGGGCATAGGTTTTATAAGGCTGTAAAATAGTTCAGGACTTTATTTGTATTTTAATGCTTTAGAGGAAATGATTTAATTTCAAGATCATTTAGCTCTATTACCAGTGAGCTGAAAAGCCATTTCTTAAAATGTTGACCCAGTGCGATGCTATTTCTCATCAACAATGAGATATGTGTAGCATAGAAGGAGTCACACAGAAACTAAGGAGTGTTAAAAAGAGAGCAAAATGACAAGAATACAGCAGTGCCAGAGCAGATTAATGTCACTTTTTACAGCCTGCCAATAACGTAATTTCCTTCCCAAATTACAAAAATTTGTTAAGCTTTCGCCATCTGTGCCAGCAAGATATCTACAAAGTCCAAAGCACATTAAATAACAAACCACGTGAAATTATTGTTACATTCACTTCACAAAACAAAAATCCTTGTGTCACAAACAATTCATTCAAAAATTAAATCTCAACAAAGCAACAAATTATTATGTGATGGTATGAGACCTCCTAACTTTGTCTCTCTGCAATGCATCACTTCATCGAGAGACTGAGGCATCAACTTCAAATATACCAGTCTATTTCAAACAATGGTTAACATATCTGTCATGAGGAACCAAGGAAAAATGGGATGTTAAAAATGTATCCCGAAAATGCATTGATTTGCTACGAACTGTACTTTTCACTTGAAGAATCATCACAATCAGCTTCAACATTGAAAGTACCATTATTCATACAAACAGGCAACTTATTTAGAAATGGTAAATTCTTTCCAAATACTGTGCCAGAAAGAAATCCTTGCTGCATTAGCCATTGCATGCTGCAATCACAGTTTTGAATACAGTTCAATTGACATACCTCCTGAGGCGATGTAAAACCCACTAGGTGCATACTGGGCAACTTGAACTTGATGAGCATGCTCAGTATAAACATCAGCAATTTCTGGATTCTGAAACAAGACAAGACTTAAGACATGCTGAATTTTTAAAAATATGCAAATACTTGCAAATTAAACAACCATAAAAAAAATTACATCAATGTTCCTTATGATGACACTTTTGTTGTTGGTGTAAAGAAAGTTGATTCCTTTTGGGTCACCTCCAAGGACCTTTGAAACCCCTCTTTCCATTTGAGGAAGGCAAGCAAACACTTTACCTGTTGAGAAATAAAGAAAAAAAACTGATATAGATGCAATACTTGAAAATGTACGCAAGGTGATCTTTACTATATCTGAAATGCTAGAACTTCAGTTCTAAATGTGAAACGTTTGGTAGACAGAAATAATGGAAAATAATATTCTTCATTTATTCCCCATGCTGTTACAGTTTTCAAATTGCAAGAAAGAAAATGTTTGTTAATGTTACAGTTAGGATAAGAAAATCTTAAATCAAACTGTACAACTATATAGAGAAATATTTTATGTTGCATGGTAGCCAAATTTTCAAACTTCTGAATTAGAAACATACAAATGATCTATTTCTTTCAGTTAATTTAAAATGTTGCATTTAGATACATTTAAACCCCTCATGGTTTGGGAAGTAAATTATACAAGAACAAAGCAATTTTAGGAAAAACTAAAATCAACATGCAGTGTGGGTAACACTACAATCTTCTGGTTCTGAAAATTTAGTTTGATCTCAATGTCATTCATTCATTATCCACACAGGATTGCGGTCACAGCTAGCATCCTCCTGACAAAAAAAAATCCCACGTGCTTTTTAAAAATCCACTCAAAGGAGGCTGTTTGGCTGATGTCTTTGGCTGGAAAGTGAATATTGCCAACACTGCCGAAACAGGTAATTAGTCACTCAGTAATTCAAGAGATTACGTATAATAATTGCTATCTGGCTTCATGGAAAGTTCATGCATTTTGCAGCAAGCACTGTAACTGATATGTCACTATACACAAGCCAAGCTTCTAAATTCCACTTTGATCTGAAGAGTTCCAGTTTTGCGACTTTATTTTCCCCAAGGGACTAATCAGCTGTGGCTCAGTGATAGCACTTACAATTCTTCACTGAAAAGTTTGAGATCAGGGTCTGCTCCAGAAACTTGAGCAATTAAGCCACTGATATATCAGTACAGAAGTAAATATATGCAATAGTGTCAGAGGTAATATCTTTCAGTGATGTTAAACTGAGGTGCCATCTGGCTTTTTAAGATGAATGTAAAAACTCACATGGTATTAAAGAGCCAGGAGTTCTTTCAGTCAAAATTTCTCTCAATCCGCAATTAAGTGCAGGTTATGCAGACATTTCTTCCATCCTTTCAAGGAGGAGCTAAATATAGTTCTCAGGGCTATATGGATCAAATGGTATTGGGTGAAAGCAGAAACAGAGCACTGAATTGGATAAATCGACCATGGTCATACTGAATACCACAGCAGGCTCAAAGGGTCACATGGCCTACTCCTGCTCCTACTTTCTGTGCGTCTGTTACTATATTCGAGGCAACGCACACAAATTAGTGGCCCCAGTTGCTATATTAGTGAACTTACTTGAAATTTGTGTAATTGGTTATAAAGCACTTGGGGCATCCTTAATCATGTAAGATATTGCAAAAGGACTTTTAAAGATTAAGCAAGATCAAAAATGCACACATGCAATATTATTTGAAATAGAGAGAATGCAAGACTGGAGGCGGGTACAAGCTCAGGTGAATGGAGAGGCTAGGAAGGCATGTCCTTTATGGTAACATCAGCTGATGTGGAAATTGAACCCAAGCTGTGGTTCTACTCCACGTCCTGTCAACTGAGCTAACTGGTATCCATGCCCCATTGGTGTGATATTACCTTTCAAATAAATATGACAATACAAATTAGGAATAAATCACTTGTCCTGTTGCGAGACTGTGGTGGATTTGATATTTGATTCCTGCTTGCCCCAACAAACTTTAATCCCTTTGCTTGTCATAAATTTACACCTGCTCTCAAAAACTCTTTGCTCAAAAAGCAGTGTAAGCAGAATTCCAGAGTTTTAACAAGACTAAAAGGCGACCACTATTTTTAGAAATGTGACCCCTAGTTCTAGATTCTCCCACAAGAGGAAACGTCCTTTTCACATGCACCCTGTCAAGGCTTATCAGGACCTTTCAACTGAGTCATCTTTTACTCTTCTGAACTCCAAGAGATACAACCTTCCCACGTAAGGCAACTCATCCATTCCAGAAATTAAGTCTACTAAATCCCTCAACTGTTTCTAAAGCAGTTACATCCTTCCATTGTTGAGATGGTCAACACTGAGCACAACACTTCACAATGTAGTTGAAGCATAAACTCCGTACCTCTACCAATTTCTACAGGCAATAAATGATAAAATTCTATTAGCTTTCCTAATTACTTGCTATATCAGCACTCAAACCCTTTGCAATCCATGCATAAGGTCAATCAAATCACCTTGCGTCCGAGTTCTGCAATCTCTCAATTAGATAATGTTTCTTTTTCATTCTTCCTACCAAAAGAGGCAATTTCACATTTTCATACATTACACTATTAGCTGCCAGATAGCTCCCCACTTAACTACCCAAACTACCTCCCTCTAATCTCCTTAATTGCAGCTCACAATTTACTCTGTTACCAGTAAATTTAGCAACCATACCTTCAATCCCTTCATCCAAGTCAATTTTTAAAATTTAAAAGCTTAAGCCTCAGCACTGATCCCTGTGGCACAGAAATCATTACATCTTGCCATTTAGAAAATGACCCATTTATGCCTTCTGTTTCTGATTTGCCAGCAAACGTATCACATATGCAATGAACTTTTATTTCCCACAAGAACCTTTGAAGTGGCACTTTGTCAAATGTGTTCTGGAAATCTATGTTCAAATATCCAGAAATACTCATATTCACAGAAGTCATTCCCTCAAACATCTGCAATGAAGTGGTTAACATTATTACTCTGCTTGATCAGCTCAAACTTTTCTAACAGTCCTTCTATAAACTCTTTTTGACAAAGGGTTAACATACTCGCTTTAACTGATGATAAATTAACAAGCTTGTAGATTCCTGCTTTCTGTCTTCCTCTTTTTTTAAATAAAAAAAGAGTCACAATTGCTACTTTCCATTTCATGTAACAATCCCTTGAATCTTGGAAATTTTGGAAAATTAGAAACAACAGTCAAATATCTTGCAAGACCTAAAAAAGTCACAGCTCTAATTTGTTCAGTATTATGCGTAAATATGATTTACATAGTGAAGGGATACCCCCATAATTGTCGCAGTTACAGAGTGTGGATGATTCATATATGTGGTATTATATACTAGTCAAATCCTGTTCACAGAAATGTTTCTAAAATACATATAAAACAGCCTCCGGGATCTTGTGCACCCAATGAGCTTTAAGTCAAGACTGTGTTATCATTGAGCTATGACAGATTAGTTTTCAGACATTAACTAGTATACTAGTTACTGAATTTGAAAGCAAAGTACAAGCATATGCAAATGCTATTATTGAATGCTCAAAATTATGTGAGTACTAACTAACTTGAAAATCAGAGACCATTAAGAGTCTACATGGTGTGGATATGTCATTTGTTAAAGGATAAGGCCATAAGACATAGGAGCAGAAATCAGGCCATTCGCCAATCGAGTCTCCACCATTCAATCTTGGCTGATAAATTCCTCAATCCCATCCTCCCTGTAATCCTTGATTCCCTTGAAAATCAAGAACCTATCTATCTCCATATTAAATGCACTCAATGACCTGGCCTCCACAGCCTTCTGTGGCAGTGAATTCCATAGATCCACCACTCTCTGGCTGAAGAAGTTTCTCCTTATTTCCATTCTAAAAAGGTCTTCCTTTTACACTAAGGCTGTGCCCTCAGGTCCTGGTCTCTCCTGCCAATGGAAGCTTCTTCCCAACATCCAAATCTGTCCAGGCCATTCAGTATTCTGTAAGTTTCAATTAGATCCCCCCCCCCCCCCCCAATCCAATGAGTAAAGTCCCAGAGTACTCCTATATTAAGCTTTCCATTCCTGGGACCATTCTCATGAGCCTCTTCAGAACCAGCTCCACAGCCAGTACATCCTTCCTGAAATATGGGGCCCAAAGCTGCACACACTGCCCCAACTGTGGCCTGACCAGAGCCTTACAAAGCCTCAAGAGTACATCACCACTTTTATATTCAAGTCCTTTCAAAATAAATGCCAACACTGCATTTGCCTTCCTGACTACTGACTCAACCTGCAAGTTTACCTTGAGGAAATCCTGGACTAGAACTTCCAAGTCTCTTTGCACTTCAGAAAATACAAAACTAGAAAGGACATTTCCTATATTGGTTAAGTTTTGGCTAGTGGTGAACCCAGGTCTGCATTAAGATTTCTTGTACTTTAAAGAGATACTTGAATTGTGCACAATTAATAACAAAATTTAAACAGCAACTTCAACAGTATGTCTGAGAATAAAACATTGTAGTTTGGCTGGCAGTAACATAGTAAATGCAATCCATTTTGGTGCAATTAAGTAGTAACATGACCTAAACAGTAACAGTTGCAACAGAGCTGAACAGAAATTGCATAACACTCCCATTAGATAGCTTAGACATTACAATGCTGTTTACTAAATTAACAATTCTTTAAAAAATAATTTTTTTTAAATCACAAGAGGTCAATTACTCTTAAGACAGTAAGTGTTTCCCATTGTCCAGGTAGAATTGGTGAGTTGCCTTCTTGAATCTGTAGACCTTGTGTGGTGGTGGTGTTGTTGGAAATATCAGGTTACGAGTTCAAGAATGAGAAAAGAAAAACCACTATTTCACTCAACTGTGGGAAAGGCTAAAGGAATAGCGGCTGACTTTTTTCTTTGATGTGATTAAACTTTTATATAAACTTGGCAATTAATGTACCAATAATTACCCAAGTAAAATGATCACTGATAGCATGCGTGTCAAAATAAGAGGTTGCATCACATAGTTCTCTCAAAATGAAAAGCAATCTGCAAGAACTGAACAGGCACTTAATGCACGCCTTATCTTTAATATTCCCATTCCTCCCAAAAATTGCAAACAGGACATGTTAGCACGTGACAAGTTATCTATACTCTTAGAGGTAATAAAATGTGAGGCTCGGTGAACACAGCAGGCCAAGCAGCATCTCAGGAGCACAAAAGCTGACGTTTCGGGCCTAGACCCTTCATCAGAGAGGGGGATGGGGAGAGGGAACTGGAATAAATAGGGAGAGAGGGGGAGGCGGACCGAAGATGGAGAGTGAAGAAGATAGGTGGAGAGAGTATCGTTGGGGAGGTAGGGAGGGGATAGGTCAGTCCAGGGAAGACGGACAGGTCAAGGAGGTGGGATGAGGTTAGTAGGTAGATGGGGGTGCGGCTTGGGGTGGGAGGAAGGGATGGGTGAGAGGAAGAACCGGTTAGGGAGGCAGAGACAGGTTGGACTGGGGGGGGGGGGGGGGGAGCTGGGCTGGTTGTGTGGTGCAGTGGGGGGGGAAGGGACGAACTGGGCTGGTTTAGGGATGCAGTAGGGGAAGGGGAGATTTTGAAACTGGTGAAGTCCACATTGATACCATATGGCTGCAGGGTTCCCAGGCGGAATATGAGTTGCTGTTCCTGCAACCTTCGGGTGGCATCATTGTGGCAGTGCAGGAGGCCCATGATGGACATGTCATCTAGAGAATGGGAGGGGGAGTGGAAATGGTTTGCGACTGGGAGGTGCAGTTGTTTGTTGCGAACTGAGCGGAGGTGTTCTGCAAAGCAGTCCCCAAGCCTCCGCTTGGTTTCCCCAATGTAGAGGAAGCCGCACCGGGTACAGTGGATGCAGTATACCACATTGGCAGATGTGCAGGTGAACCTCTGCTTAATGTGGAATGTCATCTTGGGTCCTGGGATAGGGGTGAGGGAGGAGGTGTGGGGGCAAGTGTAGCATTTCCTGCGGTTGCAGGGGAAGGTGCCGGGTGTGGTGGGGTTGGAGGGCAGTGTGGCGTGAACAAGGGAGTCATGGAGAGAGTGGTCTCTCCGGAAAGCAGACAGGGGTGGGGATGGAAAAATGTCTTGAGTGGTGGGGTCGGATTGTAAATGGCGGAAGTGTCGGAGGATGATGCGTTGTATCCGGGGGTTGGTAGGGTGGTGTGTGAGAACGAGGGGGATCCTCTTGGGGCGGTTGTGGCAGGGGCGGGGTGTGAGGGATGTGTTGCGGGAAATACGGGAGACGAGGTCAAGGGCGTTCTCTATCACTGTGGGGGGAAAGTTGCGGTCCTTAAAGAACTTGGACAGCCGCACCCCCATCTACCTACTAACCTCATCCCACCTCCTTGACCTGTCCGTCTTCCCTGGACTGACCTATCCCCTCCCTACCTCCCCACCGATACTCTCTCCAACTATCTTCTTCACTCTCCATCTTCGGTCCACCTCCCCCTCTCTCCCTATTTATTCCAGTTCCCTCTCCCCATCCCCCTCTCTGATGAAGGGTCTAGGCCCGAAACGTCAGCTTTTGTGCTCCTGAGATGCTGCTTGGCCTGCTGTGTTCATCCAGCCTCACATTTTATTATCTTGGAATTCTCCAGCATCTGCAGTTCCCATTATCTCTTATACTCTTAGAGGTGTTCATTTGTAGTTGACCAAGGAACACAAATATAAAGGTAACAAAAAGAAACGAGAACAAAATAACATCATGAACAAAAGGAAACATGATTCAACATTTTGAAACATTTTTGCGGTAGTTTTATTCAAAATGAGTAGTTTCTAAATTCGATTGTCGAAACGGTTTGCACTTCTACTGGGAAAAAAAATCCTACTTTTGAGCAAATGTGCAAAAAAACACTAGGAGGCTCTACTGCCTGAACTTTAATCCGCATAAGGATGGAAATGAGAACCGATGTCAAATTATCTGTTGCATATAATCACTAAAATATGCAACTATTCTCGGGAGATATTTCATTCAAATATATTTCAGACTGCCAGACAGATTGTACAACTGGAAGAGACAGACACTTGTTAACTCCCTAATCCCAGTTTATTGAATTTGCTGACCAATCCAAAATATACACCCTTTCCGTTTAGTTACTCTTCAATTGGCCGAAACCCTGCAGGCGAGTGAAACACACCAGCAAGTTCGAAATTTGCAAGAAAACAGGAAAATTAGGGGGAAAACAGGAAAATTAGGGGGAAAAAAGAGGGAAGGGCAGAGAATGGGGGGGGGGGGGGGGGTGAAGAGGAAGAGAGGAGCGCGGCTCCATCTTCACGTTTACTTCTCTCTCCCCTGGGACCCGCAGGCCCAACCCTGGGACACGGGCCGGGGTCAGACTCCTCGCACCGCTTTCTGCCACCTGAAGGCTCTCCTATTCAGAACCACCGCTGGAGAGAGAGTGGGAGGGGAGGCAGGCAGACAGACAGACAGACAGACAGAGAGAGAGAGAGGAAGAGGGAACCCCGGGCCGGTCCGTGCCCGCCCTGCAAAAACACTTACTCAGTTCGTAAGGCATCTCCGCTGGCTGAGCTGCGCGCACACACACAGTCCTAACGCCGGTAATATACAGCGGCACTCGATCACACAACCCAAAATATATATCAACCTGGTCAGGACACGGCTCCTGCCCTCTCTCTCTCCCTGCGTGCCTGCAGGATTCACAGACAGGGCGGAGGCAGCGAAGCACAGCAACCCGGAAACAGGCGTTCGCTCCCTCCCTCGCTACCTCGCCGCTTTGACCAAATATAGTCAAAGCCGCTCAAGCGGCCGCGGCTCTGAGCCCGAGCACAAACCACCGCCTCCTCCTCCTCCATCGCCTGACACCAGCGCGCACTGCAACCGCGGCCGCGCACCCACGGGAGCGCGCAGCTAGCGCACGTCCGGGCGAACAGTGCTAAGGTTTACAAACGCTTTCTCTGCGGAGATAGTAATCTTTCTGAAGCTGTTTATTTTGCAAATGCGGAAGGAACCGTGCTCCCCTCTCTCGCCAACCACATCCCAAAAGCCGCTCCCGACAGTGGCTTCGATTTGCCTTTTATGGAATAGAATTTCTCTGCAAAGTGCGGATCTCCTTCAGAACTTGGACCCGTCTCAGGAGCTTCGTGATCAGGCGAAAAGGTTAGGCAGCTCGTCCAACTCCTGACCAAAATTGCTTCGTGAACGATTTAGGTTGTTTTGTTTTTTTTTCGAACCCAACGTAAAACCCATAATACTGCGGATGCTGGGAATCTGAAACATCAAAGCCACAAACCGCACTCCAAATGTTAACTCCGTTTCTCTCTCCGCAGATGCTGCTGGACCTGCTGAGTTTCACCAGCATTCTCCGGATTTTTTTTGCCGAGAAAAAAAGAATTGAAAGCTCTGGTTTTATGTGACCAGTTCCTGAGTTTGGGCAGCACCGATCATTGGAGGCATGGCTGCGCAAGGAGGGGGCAAAGAGAGTGGGAATCTGCACCCAGCTCAGGGTTCACGGAGGCTAAGGGGGCAGCACACTGCAACACTAGGAAGGAGTAAAGCTAAAAACCGATTTAAAGTCGAGGCTAAGAATTCAGAACTTTTGTTGGACGGGAATCCATGGTGATTTTCAGCAAGGCGTTGAATCAATTGAACGTGGTGTAAGTTAGGATACAGTAAGTAGAGATAATGGGAACTGCAGATGCTGGAGAATCCAAGATAACAAAATGTGAAGCTGGATGAACACAGCAGGCCAAGCAGCATCTTAGAAGCACAAAAGCTGATGTTTTGGGCATAGACCCTTCATCAGAGGTGGGGATGGGGAGAGGGTTCGGAAGTGAATAGGAAGAGAGGGGGAGGTGGACCGAAGATGGATAGAGGAGAAGATATGTGGAGAGGAGAGTATAGGTGGGGAGGGGATAGGTCAGTCCAGGGAGGACGGACAGGTCAAGGAGGCAGGATGAGGTTAGTAGGTGGGAAATGGAGGTGCGGCTTGAGGTGGGAGGAGGGGATAGATGAGAGGAAGAACAGGTTAAGGAGGTGGGGACGAGCTGGGCTGGTTTTGGGATGCGGTGGGGGAGGGGGAGATTTTGAAGCTTGTGAAGTCCACATTGATACCATTGGGCTGCAGGGTTCCCAAGCGGAATAGGAGTTGCTGTTCCTGCAACCTTCGGGCGGCATCATTGTGGCACTGCAGGAGGCCCAGGATGGACATGTCATCGAAGGAATGGGAGGGGGGGCGAACCATTTTAACTCCCCCTCCAATTCCTTAGACGACATGTCCATCATGGGCCTCCTGCAGTGCCACAATGATGCCACCCGAAGGTTGCAGGAACAGCAACTCCTATTCCGCTTGGGAACCCTGCAGCCCAATGGTATCAATGTGGACTTCACAAGCTTCAAAATCTCCCCCTCCCCCACCCCATCCCAAAACCAACCCAGCTCGTCCCCTCCCCCCTCTGCATCCCAAAACCAGCCCAGCTCGTCCCCACCTCCTTAACCTGTTCTTCCTCTTATCTATCCCCTCCTCCCACCTCAAGCCGCACCTCCATTTCCCACCTACTAACCTCATCCCGCCTCCTTGACCTGCTCATCCTCCCCAGACTGACCTATCCCCTCCCCACCTATACTCTCCTCTCTACCTATCTTCTCCTCTATCCATCTTCGGTCCGCCTCCCCCTCTCTCCCTATTTATTCCAGAACCCTCTCCCCATCCCCTTCTCTGATGAAGGGCCTAGGCCTGAAATGTCAGCTTTTGTGCTCCTGAGATGCTGCTTGGCCTTCTGTGTTCATCCAGCTTCACACTTTGTTATCTTACAGTCAGTAGAGGTTTGGATGAAGATATGACTGGAAAGTATTAAACCATTCGAATCTGGAGGTTCCAGAATCTGCAGACTTAGCGGGTACAATTCCTGTTCCACAGACTCGAAGTAGAAGTGGATGAGCTGAAGAGGAACATTGCTGCACTCAGCTGGAGTATTGAAGTGACAGTATTTGGGTCTTAAGCCATTAAAGGTGCCATATGCCAAGAATTTTCTTTTGTTGTTATGTTTTCCAGAGGTTCAAATCAGACCATGCGGTGGGGAGGGAGAGATGAGGCACTAGGACCAATGGCAGGAGGTCACCTAAATCATACCAGTTCATATTTGGGTGGATAGCAGCTCCTACTCTAACTCCATTGATTTAAACCAAAAGTGGTTCAATAAAAGGAGGCAGAGTGTGTATTGGGGATCTGAGCAAGATGGAACGAGTATTCATGCTCCTCCTGACCCCTCAAGTATGGCTAATTTATTTGATTTCATCCATTCCTGCTCTCTTCTACCTTTGCCTTCAACCTGCCCAATATTAGTTTCCAACACCTTTTGTTCTCATTACAGCCCCTATCTCACAGTAGTAACTCTAAGGAGCAGAGATTTCCATGTATCTGGGAAGTGATCAGTCTAGTTATTCACCTCCAGTTTTGGTTGGTCCATACCCAAGCATTACAATACTCTCCTCACCACAAATAAACGCCTTCTGTTTATCCAAGATAATCCTGTGGATAAAAGACAAACAGCATCTCTCTTTCACATAAATGCTTTATCAACATCCTTCTCCATTGATCCCAACATCAGGGGAAAATTTAATAGATTTTCTCACCCCACAATTTGATATTTGTGCTGCTGCCTCAAATGGTCACCTTTCACTCCAAGCCCACTAGCCAGCATTACCCATTTATAAATGTTACTACAATCTCTCAACACTGTGAGGAAGACTCATACTGACCTTTAAATATTAATTCTGTTCCTGTCTGCACAGATGCCGCCAGACCTGCTGAGTTTCTCCAGCATTTTCTGTTTTTATCCCTCATCACTGTGCCTTACCTTTCATTTCCTATACAACTCTCCAAGTTCACGTGTTTTATGAAACCAAGCTCAACTCTTCTTGCACTCACCAGACTTAACCTCAATATGGTGTTGACTAATATCAATGGTTTGCATTCTCATTTCTTATGTAAGAACAGGAGTATTCAGCCCCTCAAGTCTGCTTTACTATTCAATAAGATCACATTAAATATGATGGTGGCCTTAACTCTTTTGTCTGTCTCCATAACCCTGTTTCCCCTTTAGATACAGTAAATCTGATGATTTCAGTCTTGAATGATCCAGCCTCCACTGCTCTCTGCCACAGAGAATTTAAAAATTAACAATCCTTTGAAAGAAGATATTTCTCTTTATCTTTGATTGATATGAGAGAATCTTTAATCTCAAATTGTGGCGCCTAGTTCCTGGTCAGACATGCATCTTTTATCCTGCAAAAACATAATAAATGGCAAGTAATATTTATGCCTCACAAATGCCATGCAGTGATCACCTACAACAGCGAGCATCTAAGCAACTCCCCATGATGTTCAGCAGCTTTATTGCTGAACCCCCACCCACATTCCTCATACACACACCAAAACAATTTGAGTTTGCCATTGACCGGAAACTGAACTGGAACAGTCACATAAATATTTTGGTGACAAGAGGTGATCAGATACTGGGAATTCAATGGAGAATAACTCACTTTGTCTCCCAAAAACCTATCCACCATCTACAAGACACAAGTATAATAGAAAATGATAGAATTTTCTAGACTTCCCAGGGAGAATGTGGCTCAAAAACACTTAAGAAACTCAACAGTATCTCGACAGAGCAGACCACTTGACCAGCAGCCCAAGTAAGAATCAATAGAGAAAGAGAAAGTTCTAAACTGTTTCTCATGCAAGTATTTCCTACATTAAAAAAGATTGACACTATACATGATACTTAATGGTGGTCTAGCCAATACCTTGTCAGCTTCATCTTCTTCTAAGTTTAGGACACAAATTTCATGCCCAATTTTTACATCATTAAAATAAACATAAAATTCTCCCGACCACTCTTGACAAAGGATCCTTTATTATAAGGTCATTGATCAATTCTATTTCATTACACATCATCAGTTTGGAAATAGCTGTTCTCTGGTTGGTTTCAGAACATATTGATCTAAGAAACTGTTCTGATTACATATTGTGAACTCAGAGCTATCTTTGCCAATTTTATTCACTCAACCTATATGAAAATTAAAATCACCAATAGTTATTCCAATACATTGATTAAAAACCCCAGAACTTCTTGATTTGTTTTTCTCTGTTCTACAGTAAACTGAAGTCTATTAACAGGTTACTTTCCATGCGACTTATCACTACCCAATGATTTTACACCTTAGTCTTTTCAGCCAAGATTATTTCTCACTCCTGTTCTGAACCCATCCATTATTATCAGAGCTACCCCACACCTTCCTTTGTTCTTATCCTTTTGCAATGTCAAACACTTTTGAATATTCAATTCCCTTCCTTGATCAGCCTGCAGCCAAGTCTCTCTAATGGCTATCATATCACATCCATTTATTTCTATCTTGTAATGTATGCTGTGAGCACTCAGATAAAGAGCCAGTAATTTTATCCTTTTCTCTGCTCTGATTTTGTTGGCTTGTACACTTGTATATTTGTTTTCTGTCCTTTTCTGTCATGCTCTGGTTATCTTTGCCTAACGTGTTACCTACTGTGTCATTGACTTATCCTTGCACTTTAATTTTCTAAATTTCCCCTCACTACTTAGTTTAAAGTACTCTGTAGAGCCCTAGGTATTCATTGCTCCTGTAAACAGTACATTTCAGGTGAAAATGACTCCAATAGAATTGATGCCGTGTATTGAAACCCATTTCCCTCACCAATCTTTAGGCCACAAATTTAACTCTGAACTTGTTTTAACAATGCTAATTTGCTTTAGATTATGTTGTGAAGACCATGTTTTTCTTTTATTTTTGTCTTTAAAACATGGATCCTGAAATGAGACACAGCTGTTTTTTAAAAAAAAGTGTTTGTAAAGATGCTACATATTTTGAAATTCAAGCAACCTGATACTCATTGGAAGCATCATAAAAGCCTGTTTGAACTAGTAGTACTTAAAGTTTGGGCTGCAGTTTAAGAGGAGCTGAAGGGTTTTATATTAAGATGCAGCTGGGCAGTGACAAGATGTCGATTGGTGTATGGACTGGTGACTAGTTATCAATGACAGAGATCTTTTGCTTGGCAACAACTGTGCGATTGATCCTCGGATGGCTGAGTAACTGGGAACTGAAAAATTTTGGAGATGTAGAAAGAAACAGACAGACATGTAAAGTAGTGTGCAGATGTACTCCTAGCCCAAAAGCTACCTGTTACTTGCAGTCAAAAATTCAGTTTAAACCTGAACAAAACCAGTTATTCTTCGTGCAGTAGATTACATAAATTGTGACTTTTAAATTGCTAACTCAGATATTTTTGAAGTGAATCAGTTTCACCCTACTACTTAGAGATTAGTGGAAGCACCCAGAGAAAGGCATTTGATCATCAAGGGGTCTAGCCAGCTGAAGAAAGATCATTTCAATGTTGGGAAACAAAGACCACCAAACTGACTTTCCAGTTTGTCTCCCATTTATCAATAATCTATTTCACTATTTGTGTGCATGTGTATGTATCTGAAAAGGGCTTTTATCAGGGGTTTTTTTCCCCTGTGGTTATCGTCTAATTACTTGTGATAGATAATAACTGTTGGTTAGTCCAGAAAACTGATCTATGCTTTCCATCACCCTTGGGAGTCCATGCTCGTCTGCCCTTTAGTGACTTCTCTTAACCACACAAGGTACAAGATACACATACAATATTGGAAAGTCAAACACCAACGCTCCATTTGAGGAAGGCATCAAACAGGAAGTTACAGATGGAAGCAGTAAACATGTAACAATAATGTGGTAATAATGGATGACTTTAATTTGCGTACAGATTGAACAAACAAATCAGTAACAGTGTTCTAGAGGAGGAAATTCTGGAGTGCATGTGAAATAATTTTCTGGATCAATATGTTGAGGTACCAATGAGAACAGCAATTTCAGACTGAGTGTTGTGTAATAGGAAAGGAATAATTAATAATCTAGCCTTTTCGAGTATATAAAAGGTATGGGGGAGAAAAGAGTGAACATTGGAATGCTGTAAAATGAGGCTGAAGAAGTAGTAATGGGAAACAAAGAAATGGCGGAGGAACTGAATAGGAACTTTGTATCAGTCTTTACAGTGCAAAACAGCCGTATGCCAGAACTTTAAGACAATCAGGGGGAAAAGATGAGTGTAGTGGCCGTCACTAAGGAGAAGGTGCTGGGGAAGCTGAAAGATCTGTAGGTGGATAATTTACCCAGACCAAATGGATTACACCCCAGAGTTCTAAAGGAGAAAGCTGATGATCTTTCAGGAATCACTGGAGTCAGGAGGGTCTGAGACAACTAGAAGAGGGCTAATGCAACAGACTTGTTTAAGAAAGGAGAGAGGCAGAAGACATGAAATTATAGGTTGGTTAGCCTGAACTTGGCTGTAAAATTATTTAGCAGCCTCCTGTGTGGCACCTTGTCAAAGGCCTTCTAGAAATCCATATACATCGAGTCCACTGGCTCTCTCCTTTTCTAACTTATTTGTTACCTCTTCAAATAATTCACTATGAATTTCCAAGTACTTCACAATCTCACTACAGTGTCTCAAATCTTAACAGTGACTGAGGTTGTTGACTGTCTTAAAGTTTTGCTGTGCTGCTGTTTTCCAGTGTGAAGATACCTGTTCAGTTCCTCCACCATTTCTTTCGTGGGAGGTGGTATGGATAAAGGATTGCCTGACTGGCAGAAGGCAGAGTGTAAGGATAAAGCATTTTTTTCAAGATGGCAGCCTGTGATGTGTTTCATGGAGGTCCATGTTGGGACCACAACTATTCAGATTATACATGAACAATCTGGACAAATGAACTGAGGGCATTGTTGTTCCATTTATGTTGACCCAAAGATAGGTGGAGCAACAGGTAGTATCGAGGAAGCAGGGAGGCTGCAGAAGGACCTGGACAGGCTAAGAGAGTAGGCAAAGAAGTGGAATTTAATGTGCAGATTCAGTTGGCAGTTTGGAAGGCAAGTGCAATGTTAGCATTCATTTTGAGAGGGCCTGAATATAAGAGCGGAGATGTACTGCTGAGGCTGTGTAAGGCTGTGGTCAGACTTCAACTGGAATATTGTGAGCAGTTTTGGCCCCCATATCTAAGGAAGCATGTGCTGACATTGGAGGGGGTCCAGAGGAGATTTGCTAGAATGATCTTGGGGATGAAAGGCTTGTCCTATTGAGGAGCAGTTGTGGACTCCGGGTCTGTACTTGATGGTGTTTAGAAGAGTGAGAGGCCTGAATGTGGTTGTGGAGAATATGTTTCCACTGAAGCGGGCCTAGGACCTAAGAGCCTCAGAATGAAGAGACAACCCTTCAGAACTAAGATGAGAAGGAATTTCTTTAGCCAGAGGGTGGTTAATCTGTGGAAGCCATTGCTGCAGAAGGCAGTGGAGGCAAATTATTGAGTACATTTCAAACACATACATAGGTTCTTGATTGGTAAGTGGATCAAGGCTTACAGGGAGAAAGTAGGAGACTGAGATTTTGTGGAGAAGACTCGATGTGCTAAATGGCCTAATTCTGTGCCTTTGTCCAATGGCTTTATGATTGAAAGCAGTTAAGTTTTCAGCAATGGACGACAAAGGGCCTGATGAAGACGGGAAAATAGAATACAAGGTTAAGCTTGTGGGCAACATAGAAACTAACTGTAAAAGCCTCTCTCGCTATTTCAAGAGAAAGATTTATGGCAAATCTAGGTCCCTTACTGTTGGACAACTTGAGTTATAATGAGGAACAAAGAGATGGCAGATAAATATATATTTTGGGTCTGTCTTCTCAAAACTCAAATTATGTTTCAAAAATGTTGGGAAATAAAGGGTCTCGTGAGGAGGAGGAACTGAATTCAGTATTCGTGGGAAAATGCTTTTGAGGAAATTGATGGAAGTTAAAGGCTAATGAGTCTCCTGCAAAAGGCTTGGAGAGTGAATGTCAGGAATGTTGCGTCAGCCATGATCCTATTCAATGGCAGAACAGGCTTGAAGGGTGAAGTGACTTAGTCCTGTTCCTGTTTCTTACAGTCTCATGGTCTTTTCATGCAGATATGGACAATGCTCAGGTCTGCTAGATTGCATGTGCTACAATTTCAGTACGTCATTTGTTCTGTCAAGGATAATAGGAACTGCCGATGCTGGAGAACCTGAGATAACAAGGTATAGAGCTGGATAAACATAGCAGGCCAGGCAGCATCAGAGGAGCAGGAAAGCTGACCTTCTGGGTCTGGACCCTTCTTCAGAAAAAGGGTTCCTTTATGAAGAAAGGTCCAGATCCAAAACGTCAGCCTTCCTGCTCCTCTGATGCTGCTTAGCATGCTGTGTTCATCCAGCTCTACACCTAGTTATCTCCTATTTGTTGTGTTAAGCTTTACAAGTTTTGAAATATCAACTTTCATTTATAGTTCTATTGGTGTACTTTAATTAGTTAAGATAGAAATTTATACAGTACTCAGACTTTTGCAATTCTCATTTGAAGTAGTGCCCTAGTTTACAGTAGAAAAATGTGTAGAATTCACCATCGAGCTGACATAATTATTTCCTTCAGGCCTCATCTCTCCTTGTCTTTCGCTACCACACTAGGATTATTTCCTCTTTTATAAAGGAGGAGCATAATACCACTTCCTTCACTGTGTATTCCATCAAATTGGACTCAGCGCTGCTCTTTCTGACATCCTCCTATTGTACATCATTTGCTCATCATCCACCATCTCTAGCTCTGGTTGCTGTACCTTTAGTTGTGTAATCCTGGCTATTTAAAAATCTTTCCTGAAGCTCTTTTAAAATTCATGCCCACTCCTCCCCCACAAAAAAAATCTTCACCAAATGCATCAGTCAACCCACAACTTGGTCAGTACTCTTAAACCTCTATTTGAAGCAGAGTGCTGATTCTTACGTCTGAAGAAAAGTGACATATTTTTATCGATATTGAAAGAGAAATACGATGCAAGTGCTTTGTTCTGTGGCTACATTTTTATAATAATAAAAAGTGGCTGAATTTGAATTAACTTCTTCAAAAGGTCTGCCTATTATGTATTTGAAGTGTGCTCATTATACGAGACACTAAAGTGAGTTTTGTTTATTGATGGTAAGTGGTGTTCCTGTGCAATATTCTATTCGATTAGTTTATTACTCATAAATGCATTTACCTAGTTGCTGTTATTGTATGAGACAAACAAAGGACTGTGGTTTAAGTTAGTTTTAACTTGTAAGTTAAAGAAACACTTCTTATATAACTAATTAAGTTCACCTTTCCCCAAAATAGGTTGACTGCCTGAAAACCACACATACTACCCAATCTGGTGAACTTGGTTGGACTGCTGGATTCAATTCTGTCAACGGATGCACTCAGGGTCTTCTTGGAATGAAAGTGGGTCTCTCCAGTCTTTGCAGCTGAGTCTGCGCTGAGGGAATAGCCATCAAGTGTCCCTTCTTATTGGAATCTTTCTGGAATGTTCTCTGACTTCTGCCAATGGGGTCACAGGGCAGGGGTCACAGTCTCTAGTGAGGTTAGGCCAGGTCACACTAGATGTATCCACCCCCTTTCCAATTGTTTAACTAATTTTATGTTGGACCTATATGCCGAGGCCACTGGCAACTTGGTCATGGTGAGCATCACTTAGCTGGACCAGCATTTATTGCCCATTCCTCGTTGCACTTGAGACGGTAGTAATGAGCTGCCATCTTTCAATCACTGCAGTCCATTTAGTTTAGATACACAAACAATGTTATTAAGGAGGGAATTCCAGAATTTTGATCTAGCAACATTGAATGAATGGCAATATTTTTTTAAGTAAGCATGGTGAGTAGTTTAGAGGGGAACTTGAAGGTTTGGTGTTCCCATGTATATCCTGCCTTTGTCTTACTAAGCGGTAGTGATCATGGGTTTGGAAGGTGATGTCAAAGGAGCATTGGTGAATTTTGCTGTGCTTCTTATAGATGCTGTACACTGTCGTAACTAAGCTTTGGTAGTTAAAAGAGTGAACATGGTTGTGATGACAATTGAGTGGGTTGCTTTTTCCTGGATGCTGACAAGCTTTTTGAGTGTTGTTAGAGCATCTAGGCAAGTGGGCAGCATCCCCCATACTCCAGAATTGTGGTTTGTAGGTAGTAGACAGACTTAGAGAAGCCAGGAGGCGAGTTACTTGCTGCAGGATTTCTAGCCTCTGCTTTGTAGTAGTCAAAGAAGGCCCCTGGTCTAAATGTTCTTTTTTTTGATACAGTGACATGTCAAGGATTGCCTTCTGACAATGACATCTTGCACAGTTTCAGTAAAAAATATGAATCCATTAAAGACCAGAAATCAAGAATAAAAGTACCAATCAATTCTCCACTCATTCATTTAAAATTTAACTTTCTACTACACCTATTTCTGATTTTCATGCCAAAATATATTATATCATTTTCAGCATTTACCACACAACTGTGTATTCTACAACTCCCTCACAAGATATCATCGTGCTCTTGCACCACCCCACCACCCCCACCCCCACCAATTTAGAGAAAGTTAGATATACAGAGACTCTTTTTTATTGACAGCAGAGTTAGTAAACAAATAACACATTTAAAATATTGTCAGAAAAGATCAGGATAATGGAAATTATTTTTATGCAGCTAATTATGAGCTGGAGTCCACACCCTTAAGGAGTGTCCAATATAAAATTAACAGCAACTTTCAAAGGAGAATGAGTTACATTTTTACTTGAAATTTGTAAGGGTATGGAATGATTGGATTTCTTCTTCAAAAAAACAATATAGAAATGATGCAGACGGCCTCAAGGCCCTTCGCTTCTTCCTGTCCCGCAGGTCCGACTAATCCCCCTCCACCGACACCCTCATCCGCCTAGCCGAACTCGTCCTCACCCTCAACAACTTCTCTTTCGATTCCTCCCACTTCCTACAGACAAAGGGGGTGGCCATGGGCACCCGCATGGGCCCCAGCTATGCCTGCCTCTTTGTAGGTTACAAGGAACAGTCCCTCTTCCGTACCGGCACAGGCCCCAAACCCCACCTCTTACTCCGTTACATTGATGACTATATCGGCGCCGCCTCTTGCTCCCCAGAGGAGCTCGAACAGTTCATCCACTTCACCAACACCTTCCACCCCAACCTCAAGTTCACCTGGGCCATCTCCAACACATGCCTCACCTTCCTGGACCTCTCAGTCTCCATCTCAAGCAACCAGCTAGTTACTGATGTCCATTTCAAGCCCACCAACTCCCATAGCTACCTAGAATACACCTCCTCCCACCCACCCTCCTGCAAATATTCCAATCCCTATTCCCAATTCCTCCGCCTCTGCCGCATCTGCTCCCAGGATGAAGCATTCTACTCACGCACGTCCCAGATGTCCAAGTTCTTCAGGGACCGCAACTTTCCCCCCTCAGTGGTTGAGAACGCCCTTGACCGCATCTCCCGCATTTCCCGCAAAACATCCCTCACACCCCGCCCCCGCCACAACCACCCAAAGACGATCCCCCTCGTTCTCACACACCACCCCACTAACCTCCGGATACAACACATCATCCTCCAACACTTCCGCCATCTACAATCCGACCCCACCACCCAGACATTTTTCCGTCCCCACCCTTGTCTGCCTTCTGGAGAGACCACTCTCTCCGTGACTCCCTTGTTCGCTCCATACTGCCCTCCAACCCCACCACACCCGGCACCTTCCCCTGCAACCGCAGGAAGTGCTACACTTGCCCCCACACCTCCTCCCTCACCCCCATCCCAGGTCCCAAGATGACTTTCCATATTAAGCAGAGGTTCACCTGCACATCCCCCAATGTGGTATACTGTATCCATTGTACCCGTTGTGGCTACCTCTACATTGGGGAAACCAAGCGGAGGCTTGGGGACCGCTTTGCAGAACACCTCCACTCGGTTCGCAATAAACAACTGCACCTCCCAGTCGCGAACCATTTTAACTCCCCCTCCCATTCTTCAGATGACATGTCCCTCGTGGGCCTCCTGCAGTGCCACAATGATGCCACCCGAAGGTTGCAGGAACAGCAACTCATATTCCGCTTGGGAACCCTGCAGCCTAATGGTATCTATGTGGACTTCACCAGCTTCAAAATCTCCCCTTCCCCCACTGCATCACACAACCAGCCCAGCTCATCCCCTCCCCCCACTGCATCCCAAAACCAGCCCAGCCTGTCTCTGCCTCCCTAACCTGTTCTTCCTCTCACCCATCCCTTCCTCCCACCTCAAGCCGCACCTCCATTTCCTACCTACTAACCTCATCCAACCTCCTTGACCTGTCCGTCTTCCCTGGACTGACCTATCCCCTCCCCACCTATACTCTCTCCACCTATCTTGTTTTCTCTCCATCTTCGGTCCGCCTCCCCCTCTCTCCCTATTTATTCCAGAACACTCTCCCCATCCCCCTCTCTGATGAAGGGTCTAGGCCCGAAATGTCAGCTTTTGTGCTCCCGAGATACTGCTTGGCCTGCTGTGTTCATCCACCTCCACACTTTGTTATTTCAGAAATAATGGACTGTTCTATGTTGTAATATCAATGAATTTCACAATATCAGCAAATTTTAATACTGATCTATCAGTTCCTAAGTCCAGAAACTATTTGTTCCATGTTGAATAACAGTTACCATTCTTTTACCAGAAAAAAAACTTCCTTTTATCCCCATGCTAGAATGGGACTTTCCCTCCCTCGTGTGGTATGAGTAATTGCGAGAAAGGTAGGAAAACCTGGGAAAATTAAAATACCTTACTGCCAAAATATTTTCCTGATTTTCCCCTCAAGCCATAATTGATGAATTAAGAATCTTGCCATTGAGTAGTGACAACTTTATTTCCATGGACTTTTGCATCACATATAAACCCCAACTCTTCATATTTACATGGCACTTACAATTCTGCCCTTCACTGAGAAACTAGATGGCACAAATTCTTGGCCTGAGGATCAGAATGGATACCAGATGCCTGCAGCTCACCAAATGCATGTCCCGGCCACTTTATAACTGCTTTTTCAAAATGGCCTCCCTGCATGTTCCATGCCACCATCCTCAAACTGTTCTTCTACACAAGTCAGCATTGTCAAACCACTATCCTCACCACATCATTGTACTTGCCCTTTGACCGACTTACACACTACTTCAGCCCTTAAGTATTTGCTTCTGCTAGGCTGTTTTACACGCAGAGGCACTACACACCATGCGTCTGCACAGGATGTGTTTTATGACTCTTATTTTATGGTCTTTTTAGTGCTCACTGTTACCTGGAGGCTGCTAGTCTATATTTCAAATTGCTTTCTTTGTGCACATTCACAGATTTCAGTGTTGATTTACAGGCTTCCTCTGTGGTTCACTTTGGTTTCTTAGCACACAAGGTCATTCCTGATGAGTTATAGGCTACAAGCTTCTGTGACTTGCATTATATTTGAGTGCAGAGGGAGAGGCAGGCAGCTTGTGAAGCATTGAATAGTCAATCGATTAGTGCATTAATGAGTGGACACGTTGCTGCGAGGTATTGTGCTACAGCATCAGACCTGCAATATGTACTGATAGTTTAAGTGATAAACACACCGCACGAAATTCAAGCAAATGGTCATGTGTGAAAGTCAAAAGGAAGCAGTTTGTAATAGGGTGCATGATGACTAAAGTCATTCAGAGAGTATTGCCACAGCCATGGGGCTCATCCTAATCTAGTCCAAGGATCCTACTAGAGCCCAAGAATGCATGTTCTTGAAGTCTAAAGATTGGCTATTATTCCTGCAGGCCAACAGGAACCATTCGAGGACTTACTGGTAATCATTTGGAGTGCCGTGGAGTCATCGGTTTAAGGGCTGAGCCTGTCTTTCTTGTACTGAGACAAGTGGACAGATAGAATATGATGGAAGTGGATGGAAGAGAATTGATGATGCATGACTAGGAGATATGGTGAGGTGTCCCCAGTGAGAGGAAATGCAGACGACAAGAAGGTTGAGAAGTTTTGGAGGATGAGGTAGGCAAGAGCTATTGAATGGGCGTAACGTATGCAATAGTGAGATTTGTTGAAATTGGTGAGATGTATGTGCTGTGGCAGAATATGAATGGTGGCCCCGTTGGTGTGAGATAGCAGAGAGAAGCTGAATGCACAAGATCATTGATGTTCCTGTGGCACTGCGGATATACTTTTTATCTGGTACACAGCAATAACATGGTTGGCAACCTGTTCAGGCTGGCTGCTCCTGGGGGCATGGCTTTCTGTGCAGTTCAGCTCCCAAAAGAACAGTGCTCCACTTCATCATTCTGTCCACAAAGTACGGAATAAACTTATCTCTAGGCCCTGTGTTTGGTAATTATGGTCACGCACCACAGTGTGAGGGCCTGTTCTTGGCTTACAGCATCTTAAGTGTTGTGCAGCTGGGCTTTGAATATGACATGAGGGATGTGAAAGCTGGAAAGTCCTGACAGCAGTGAGTACTTTCTTCGCCAGTCGAGTGATTGTCCGGGAAAGACCCCCAGAAGACTGGGTCATGTAATTACGTGAAATGGAGATGATTATGTGAGAAACGTCACTCTGAGCCATGGCAGAATGGACGCAGTGAATCTGACTCAATAAAACACACTGTAAATGGGAATATTATGCTTTGACTTTTCTGCCTTTGAACCATTTCTCTATAATTCATTTCAATATATAAATCACCTTTTTTTAAGGATGATCTGCGTGAAAATAGCCTGGAATCAGAAAAGGTCAATGAGTACAAATTAATATTAGGTGGCTGCATAAAAAAGTGAATCAACTCATTATGTCCTTTTCTATTAATTTCATAAAGGATTATCATTCCATAATTGAGGTGTATCTAGAATGCCCACCTGCTGATGACAAATTCACAGCCCCATTGTATCATCCATTCCTTTCATATAGATTCTCCCAAAATTGCTGTTCTGTCTTCCTAATTAAATATCATCAAGTTCCAAAATTTAAGAGGCTGTTCCAACCTAAAGGACGACTGGGAATAATTTACAAAGTCTTTACCTTTTCTACGGGATGTGCTTTATGCCTTTATTGAGTTTATTAAATCCTCCAATTTTGGACTTCCGTGCATCAGAATGTTATGCCACCATTAGTTACTCGCTTTCAGTTGTCTATTCCCTAAGCTCTGGAATTATGGCTCTCTTAGAATCCTGCACTTCTCACTCTTCCTTTAAGGGAACACTCCTCCTTTGTCTAAGCTCTGTCTACATATCCTTATTTCTCCTTATGTGCCTTGGCGTCAAGTTTCTTTTCTGTGTTCTAGTGCCCAAGTACTTCAGGATGCTTTAGTACATCAAAGGTGCTTCATAAATGCAAGTTGTTGTTTGGCCAGCTCAGTCAAAATGCCAACTTAGTACAAGTAACCTCTGCAGGGCTGGTGCTGTAACATGACTAATTAACATGCTCAGTGTGAAAGCCATTTTATAAAGCTAATACACAGCACCTGACAGCTGTACGTGTTTTACTACTGTACATGACCTTGAAAAACTGCAGGCCTGTGATTTCACCACATAAAGCAAATCAAACCACTGATTTCATCAATTAATGTGGGTTATGGGAATGTCATTATCCTGATCTAATGGGTGATACATACCCATTCATCATAACTTTGAACAGCATAGGAAGGCTGGTTAAAATTGCAAGTAGTTATGCCATTGTCAAGTCCCTACTTCTCAATTTAAGAAGAATATAAACTTGTTGTGGATATTCTTTTTTATTCATTTAGGGGATGTGGAAGTTAATGGGTGGGCCAGCATTTATTGCCATCCCTAAATTGCCTTGAGAAGGTAGCGGTGAGCTGCCTTCTTAAATTGCTGCACTCTATTTGGTATAGGTACGCTCATATGGAATGCACTTAGGGTGGGATTTCTAGGATTTTTACTCTGCAACACTGAAGGAACAGCGATGTATTTTCAAGTCAAGATTGTGTGTGTCTTGGAGATTATTCTGCACAGAGGGGTGTTCCTATGTATGTCTTGCCCTTTTAAGTGTTAGTGATTGTTGTGGGTTTAGATAGTGCTGACTGTAGAGCCTTGGTGAATTTCTGGAGTGTTTCTTGTAGCTGAATGGTGCTACTGAGTGTTGTTTGGAGAATTTTATTCTGCTCATTTATGGGAAGTAGGTGTTGCTGGCTGGCCAGCATTTCTTGCCCATCCCTAGTTGCCCTTGAGAAGGTGGTGGCGAGCTGCCTTTGTGAACTGCTGTAGTCCACCTGATGTAGGTTGACCCACAATACCATGAGGGACAGAATTCCAGGATTTCGATCCAGCGACAGTGAAGGGTTGTTCATATATTTCCAAGTCAGGATGGTGAGTAATTTGGAGGGGAACTTGGAGGTGATGATGTTCCCTTATGTCTGCTGCCCTTGTCTTTCTAGAATGAAGTGTTTGTGGGTTTGAAAGGTGCTGTCTGAGGATCTTTGGTGAATGAGTAAATGTTATTGTTTGGTTGCCAATGCAGTCGGCTGCTTCCTCCTGAATATGACAAGCTTCTTGAGTGTTTTGTTCATGGAGATTCAGTATTGATTATGGCATTGAATGTCAAGGGATGATGATTAGATTCTCTGTTGTTGGAGATCCTCATTGCCATCCACTTGTACAACACAAGCACCACTTACTGATTGTCAGCCCAAACCTGGATGTTGACCAGGTCTGGCTACATTTTAACATGGACTGCTTCAGAATATGAGCTATCACAAATGAAGCAGTACATCGTGCAATCCATGCTTCAGACCTAATGATGGAGGGAAGGTTATTGATGAAGCAGCGTACGTTAGCACTAAGTCATTATTCTGAGGAACTCCTGGAGAGATGTCTTGGAGTGGGTATGACTGAATTCCAACAACCACAACCATCTTCCATTGTGTTAGGCATGAAACCAACCAGCAAAAAGATTCTAAGATAATAAAATGTGAGGCTGGATGAACACAGCAGGCCAAGCAGCATCTCAGGAGCACAAAAGTTGACGTTTCGGGCCTAGACCCTTCATCAGAGAGGGGGATGGGGAGAGGGAACTGGAATAAATAGGGAGAGAGGGGGAGGCGGACCGAAGATGGAGAGTAAAGAAGATAGGTGGAGAGAGTATAGGTGGGGAGGTAGGGAGGGGATAGGTCAGTCCAGGGAAGATGGACAGGTCAAGGAGGTGGGATGAGGTTCGTAGGTAGATGGGGGTGCGGCTTGGGGTGGGAGGAAGGGATGGGTGAGAGGAAGAACCGGTTAGGGAGGCAGAGACAGGTTGGACTGGTTTTGGGATGCAGTGGGTGGGGGGGAAGAGCTGGGCTGGTTGTGTGGTGCAGTGGGGGGAGGGGACGAACTGGGCTGGTTTAGGGATGCAGTAGGGGAAGGGGAGATTTTGAAACTGGTGAAGTCCACATTGATACCATTAGGCTGCAGGGTTCCCAGGCGGAATATGAGTTGCTGTTCCTGCAACCTTCGGGTGGCATCATTGTGGCAGTGCAGGAGGCCCATGATGGACATGTCATCTAGAGAATGGGAGGGGGAGTGGAAATGGTTTGCGACTGGGAGGTGCAGTTGTTTGTTGCGAACTGAGCGGAGGTGTTCTGCAAAGCGGTCCCCAAGCCTCCACTTGGTTTCCCCAATGTAGAGGAAGCCGATTGTCCCTTGATTACCATTAACTTTAGTCTTGCTCAGGCTCCTGATCTTGTCCCCCTTAGTTGAAGGGCCAATAACAAGGTGGCATAATCTTAAGGTAAAAAGTTTAGACAGTATTTAAGGAAAGTTTTTGTCACCAGACAGTGGTGGGGGCTGGAATGCATTGCCTGCGTGTGTAGTTGAGGTAGGAAACCTCATAACCTTTGAGAAGTACTTGGATAAGTATGTGAAAGTTCATAACATTCAAAGCTATGGACCTAGTACTGGAAAGTGGAACTAGTTATATTTAGTGTAACTTTGGGATACAACCCCAATGGGCCAAAGGGCTTCTTCTATATTGTACCATTTCAAGTTCAAACACAGCCCTTATGTCCCTTTCACAGCACCCCTCTCATTCAGCTCTTCCAAATATGTTTCACCATTTATGACTGGATGTGGCAGGTAAGCAAAGCTTAGATCTGATTAGTTGATTGTGGAATCACTTGGCATTATCTAGCACTTGTGTTCATGCTGTTTAGCATGCAAATAGTCCTGTGTTTTAGCTTCACCAGGTTGACACCTCGTTTTTTATCTGTGGCTGGTGCGGCCTCTAGCATGTCATTCTGCATTCTTTTTGAAAGCAGCTGGCTTGGTACTAAAGGTAGTCTGGGTATATGCCTGGCCATAATGTTGCAGAATGTGTTTAATTAGTTAATTAATTAATCTTATGGCCCATAATGCCTCACAAATGCTCAGTCTTTAGCACCTAGATCCATTGGAAATCCATCCCATTTAGCATGCTGGCAAAAACACTCAATGTGAAGCAGGGTACCAGCAATGTGAAGATGAGACTTCTTCTACACAAGATTGTACAATCAGTCCATCATATACGATTATGGATAGACGCACCTGTGGCAGGCACATTATCAAAGATAGTTATACCTGCTGATGCTGAAATCAGGGATAATACAGTGTGGAACTGAAGGAGAACAGCAGGCCAGGCAGCATCAGAGGAGCAGGAAAGTTGACGTTCCGGATCGGGACCCTTCTATTGGTGAGGATTGTGTCAAGTACGTTTCGTCCTTTTATTGTTTCCTTCACCATCTCCAGTTTACCCAGTTTTGCAGCTATGTTATAGACTATATAGTTACATAGCATGGAAACAGACCCTTCAGTCCAACTTGTCTGCAGCAACCAGATATCCTAAACTGATCTAGTTCCATTTGGCCCATATCCCTCTAAATCCTTCCTATACACCCATCCAGATGCTTTTTAAATGTTGTAATTGTACCAGCCTCCACTTCCTCTGACTGTTCATTCCATACATACACCACCCTCTGTGTGAAAACGTTGCTTTTAGGGTCCCTTTTAAATCTTTCCCCTCTGACTTTAAACCTCTGCCCTCTCATCTTAGACTGCTCAACCCTGCGAAAAAGATCTTGGCTATTCACTCTATCCATGTCTTTATTATTTGATAAACCTCAATAAGGTCACCCCTCAGCCTCCACCACTCCAGGGAAACATGCCCCAGCCTAGTCAGCCTCTCCCTATAGCTCAACTCCTCTAATCCTACAAACATCCTGGTGAAGCTTTTCTTAATCCTTTCAAATTTGACAATATCCTTCTTGTTGCAGGGAGACCAAAAGTGAATGCAATATCCTAAAAGTGGTCTCACCAATGTGCCGTACAGCTGCAACATGACATCCCAACTCCTATACTCAATGCACTGACCAATAAAGGCAAGCGTGCCAAATGTCTTCTTCACCACCCTATCTACCTGTGACTCCAGAAGGAACTATGAACCTGCACGCTTAGGCCTCATTGTCCAGCATTGCTTCCCTGGGCCCGACCATTGACAATCAAGTCCTGTCCTGATTTGCCTTACCAAAATGAAACAACTCACATTTATCTAAATTAAACTCCATCTGCCACTTGCCTCTTGGCCCACTTGAACAAGATCCATTGTACTCAGATAACCTTCTGCACTGTCCACTACACCACCAATTTTGGTGTCATCTGCAAACTTACGAATCATACCTCCTACAATCACGTCCAAATCATTTATCTAAATGATGAAAGGCTGTGGACCCAGCACTAGATCCTTGATACACCGCTGTGACGCATCATGGGCCTCCAGTCTGAAAAGCAATGCTCTATCTCTACCCTTTGTCTCCTAGCTTCAAGCCAATTTCTTGATAAAAATGGGGCTTCTTTTGAGATAAATATTTGATCACTTGTTTACTTCTTCTACTGAAAGTTATTGTAAGCAAATTATCATGCTTGATTGACTTAAAAACAAAGATGTTTAAAAACTCCAAACGATATGGTGTTCTTTATGATAACGAGGTGACATCAAGATCTAATGTTCTTGAGTAGATGACCAAAGATCAGACACTTGGATAAGAAATCTTTCAGACAAAAAATTAACAGACACAGAGAAAATTGTTCTAATATATGGACTCAACTCCAACCACAGAGATGCTGAAGGACAGAGTTCCTAGCCACACTAGCATCCACATTGAAGACCAATGGCATTAATGAGGAAACACAACAAGCCAGAAGACAAACAATGGTTCCGACACTAACCAGAAGGAATGAACTTAACACTCTCAACATATCAGATGAGAAGGCCCGAGTAGGACTGAAAAAAGACAAAAACATCCTAATGGTACCAATGGACAAGGGCGCATGACAGTCATAGCAAACAAACGGGACTACCTCACTAGAGCACAGACATTACTCGCAGACACGAATACATACCAGCCGGTGCAAATAGACCCAAAACCGCAACTGGACAATAAATAATCAATACACTATAGTGACTCAAACAGAATGGACAAATCAACAAAGCAGACTACCTAAAAATGAAACCTGAAGGGAAAAGCACCCCCCCGATTCTACGGCCTTTGAACGGAAGTATTCCTCAGACCTATAGTCTCCCTCCCAGGCACACCAACACACAGGTTAACCAAGGAATTACAATGAAGACTAAAGCACCTCATCAGCAAGTCACCCCCACTCAATCCAATCAGCCCAGGAGTTTCTCAATTCCCTCAAAGACATAAGAATAAGCGAGGACGAGACCATGATTTCCTTTGATGTTACCGCCCTATTCACATCAGTCGACTTACCACTGGCAAGAGAAATACTACCAACGCCCCTAAAAGAACGAGACCCAAGTGACACTGTTTCCATAGACACCTTGCTGAAATTACTGGATCTATGCCTCACCACCCAAATTAACTTTAATGGCCAAAGCTATGAACAAATTGACGAGATGCCCATGGGGTCAGCTATCTCCAGACTAATAGCAGAAGTGGTGATGCTGACACTTGAAAGCATGGCCCTTCTGCAAATCCAACCTAAAATATGGATCCGATACGTGGATGAAACTTTCATTATCATCAAACGGACTAAACTAGAAGAGACACACCAACTTATAAACAATGCTCTCCCCAGCATCAAATTTGCCAGGGAAGAAGGAAAGAACGAACAGCTCCCACTCCTGGACGTCATGTAGAACACAGGGCCAACAGGGAATTTCTGACAAACGTACACAGGAAAGCCACACACTCAGATCAAGCCTTGAACTTCAACAGTAACCATCACAACACCCACAAACGGAATTGCGTGAAAACATTATTTAAACGAGCGACAACACACTGCAGCAACCCATAACTACAACAAAACAAGGAAGAATACTCTACCAAGTATTTAAGCACAATGGACACTCGAACAGCTGGGCCTGACAATGCCTATCATACGAATAACAACAAGAAGATACAGTACGCCCACACACTCATCACGTTACTATACATCAAGAACATATCTGAACTGACCACAAGACTCCTGCGAAAATTGGGCGTCAGAGTGGCACACAAATCTATGTCAATACAGTGCCAACTGCTAACTCGAACCAAAGACCCCTTTCCCACTATGGACAAAACCAACGTGATACACAAGATTCCATGCAAAGACTGTGACAAGCATTACATTGGACAGGCAGGAAGGAAACTGACCACAACAATACGTGAACACCAACTAACAACAAAAAGACATGACCAATACTCACTCGTCTCCATTCACAAGGATAAGGAGAACTACCAGTTCAATTCGAACAACATCAGGATCCCAGGGCAGGCCAAAAAGAAACAAGCAAGGGAATTTCTAGAGGCCTGGCTCTCCACCAAGAACGCCATCAACAAACACGTAGAAGTAGACCCTATAAATACATCGCTGCAAAGAAAAAAAGGAAATGCGATGATCAACTCCAACGGACCCCAGAGTTTAAGTAATAGATGGGAGAAAACAACAACACTTCATTGGATAATAAAATGTGAGGCTGGATGAACACAGCAGGCCCAGCAGCATCTCAGGAGCACAAAAGCTGACGTTTCGGGCCTAGACCCTTCATCAGATCACCCTTCTAGGCCCGAAACGTCAGCTTTTGTGCTCCTGAGATGCTGCTGGGCCTGCTGTGTTCATCCAGCCTCACATTTTATTATCTTGGATTCTCCAGCATCTGCAATTCCCATCATCACTAACACTTCATTGGAGGCTGAACTGGTGATGTTGCCCAGCAGGGTAATGAAATATCTGCAGAACAACGATGCAGCACGCCAAGCCAACCAATCACAACATCAAGATAATTAAATATTGTACACTGCAGCTTACATTTATAGAAAATTATGCATCATTTGCATTTTTAATACTTTGTCTAAGTGAAAATTGTTTTTACTATATTTATGGACTGAACATTAGTTTTTTGGGAAGTTGTTTGAGTATTTTTCGAGGAATGCTCACAATAAGGGCAAGGAAGGTTTCCTGCCACATCCTTACAAATACACCGCATTAACTTCAGAAGTTAATGCAGTGTCCTGAAGAAAGTTAATACCGGAAACATTGACTTCTCCTTTCCTCCAGATGCTGCCTTGCTTGCTGTGTTCTTCCAGTTTCCTATCTGTGCTGCATTAACTAACTACCCTGCCCTTTGGCATCTCTCATTCCAATTCTAACCTCATCTTACCATGTACAGTTCATGGAAGAGCACATTACACACTTGATATCTGTTGAAAGAATGGCATCCCCTGTACACACGCACCATCTTTAAAAGCCTATTGTGCGCCCACACAAGTATTGTGAGTTGAGAATTGCCTTGCACTGTTCCTGACATACATCATGGATATGGGGAAATTTATAGGATTCTTTGCATTCAGGGACCTGGAAATTCTGTTGGGTCGTGGCCTTCACCAAAACCAATGGCGGTGACCGTAACGCCACATCATCCTAGCTTGGTCCCAAGGTAACCACTCAGGTCAGTGAAGTCTCAGCCATCAGGAAGAAAGTATAATACTGTAGGAAGGAGGTCAATGACCTTCTCCACTCCACCTGCGGCAGCATCGCAATGATCACTCTGCTACGTTACGCTCACTTTATCTGTGATATTGTACTGGCCTCCAACCAAGGTCATGCTCCAGCACTCCCAGTATTGCCTATAATAGTTTCAACCACTTGCTCTCACCCACCCCAATCCCCAACACCACGAATCCGAAAGTAAAAGCTGTGCCATCCACTTTAATTTCCATTAATACTCACCTCTCACTCATTCCAGAAGGAAAAAAGTGGCAATCGAACAAAAAGAGTCAAGAAGGGTGGTTGGCTGCCTGATACACAGTTCATTATCCCTAATGAGGAGAGGATCCTGCCTCTGATCATACTTTCTAATCAGCCCTACCCCTCCTTTTATCACTCTTTTACTAATTACATAGCTATAGAAAGACTCGCGGGTTCCCAATTACATTAGGTGTCAAATACTTTTCATACTTTTTCTGTGCTTCTTGTTTGTATCTTTATTTCTCAAGTTTTAGTATTCAGTCTGATTCCAAACGATATTTTCCCTTTTACAACTTCCATAAGCACTTTTCCTTCTTATTCTTAATTTTGCTCTTTTTTAAAATCCAGGTTGGACTGGATTTATTTGCTGTACCTGTTCCTTTTGGGTGAATATAAATTTTATTTAAATTTTCTTATTTTTGAATAGGATGTGGTCATCTCTGGCAAGGGCCAATATTTGTTGCTCATCCATATTTGCCCCTGATTTGAATGGCTTGTTAGGCAGACTGCAGTTAAGAGTCAACCTCATTGCTCTGTGTCTGGAGTCATGTAGAGACCAGATCAAGTAAATATGGCATCTCTCTTTCCCTGGAGGATATTAATGAAATAAATACCTTTCCTTTCAAAATAGCAATAGTTACATACCAACCATTGGACTGGCTTTTAATTACATATTTATTGAAATCAAATTTCACTATCTGTTATAGTGGGATTTTAACCCATGACCCAAAGAACTTTTAGTCTGAGATTCTGAGTCAGTGACATTATTATTATGTCATCATCACTGCCCTGGTGAAGGCTTGTAAATTGATTTTACTGACCAAGCTGCATGATGGGTGGTAGGAATCTGCAACTCTCTGCCTATAAGAATGGTAGAGGTAGAAACCCTCATAACATTTAAGTAGCTAAGGTCCAAATGCTAGAAAATGTTATTAGATTAGTTGTGCTTGTTTTTGATTGGCCATGACTCCTCGAGCTGAAGGACCTTTTTCTGTGCTGTAGACCTCTGTGACTTAGTGAGTGCACGTACATGCACTGTCACCCTGGTGTACATTGCTTTAGTTGCTTCCTTATTCCAACTCTACCTATTAAGTTTTTTGTTATATTTTGTGCTAATTGTGTCTTTCAGTGTTTATGCACTTTGGTGTTCCCTTCTGATGTTCACTCCTGACTCTCACATCATTCTCAATGTAGAATATATCCTTTCCAACCACATTCAGAGACTGCCTGCAAGATACTCAGCCCTGGCTCTGTTTGGGTGTAACCCATTCTGCTTGTGTAATTGCCATCTGCCAAAGAGCCAATCCCAGAGTACACCTGCTTTCCAGTCACATGTTCATCTGTTTTATTCTCTATTTCTGTACTGTTTGTGTGTGCCAATGGTTGTAATCTGAGATTACTAGATTGGAGGTGCCATTTGCTAACTGTCTCTCTCTCTATCTCTCTGAATTCAGGTGACAGGAACATGTCCCCCCTTCCTACTTATGTCATTTGTATCAACATAGACAATGAATTCTGGCTGATCACCCTCCCACAAAAGAATATCCAGCGTCTGCTCTGTGATATCACTGTGCCTGTTACCAAGGAAACAACATAATCCTGGAGACTTTCAGTGTTCCCTAGATACAGGAATCATCCTTCCGGCTTGGAAAATTGCACAAGCCACTTACCTTTTTTGAGAAGGGTGAAAAAGGAAATCCAGAGAATTATAGATCAGTTAGCCTAACATTTATGGTGAGCAAATTGTTGGAGTCTATACCAAGGATGGGGTAACTGAGCACCTTGAAATTTTTCAGTTAATCAGGGAGATCTAGGATGGTCATGCTTGACAAACCTTGTGGAATTCTTTGAAGAGGTTACTAAGATAGAGGATAGGGGAATGTTTCTAGGTGTTGTTTATATGGAGTTCAGAAGGCATTTGATATAGTCCCATATTAGAGGATGTTAATGAAGGTAGAAGCCCACAGATCTGAATGCAAATTACTAAAATGTTTGGGAAACTGGATTAACGGTAGCCAACAGAAGGTAGGGGTAATGGATAGGTACTCAACTTGGCAGGATGTTACCAGTGGTCTCCCACAAGATCTGTGTTAGAGCCTCAATTATTCACTTATTTTTGACTTGAATAGTGACATAGAAAGTTATACATCCAAATTTGACAATAACACAATGTTAGACAGCATTATAGACAGTGTAGGTAATAACACAAAATTATAAAGGGATTTTGATAGATTAAGTGAATGCGTAAAACTGTAGCAGATGGAGTTCAGTATAAGCAAGTGCAAGGTTATCCAGTTTGGACCAAAAAAGACTAGATGAGGTTAGTTTTTACATGTATGAAGTTAAATACAGCCAATGTCCAAAGAGACTTGAAGGTCTAAAGTTAGGTATATGACGTCAGGCCATGAGCTCATTGAGAGGCTGAATGACCTACAGCTGTTCCTTTGTGTGGCTGCAGAAGTATCTGACTGCTCCACTAAGTAACAAATCCCCTCCATGCAAGCAGGTCAGGTAGACATGGTAGTTAAGAAACTATACAATTTTTTCCAGATATTTTCCTAATCAACCTGTTTATAGATGTTATTTCATACCTCTCGCACAAGTGGTACTTGAATTTGGGCCTTCTAGCTCAGAGGTAGGGACACACCCACGACACCAGAAGAAGTTACGGTCATTCTAAGACTTTCCTTTCACCTGTCCTGTGCAGCCTATATATGATTTACTATTAATTAAAAAGGATATTAAAAAGGTAAAAGTAGAATTTCTTATCCTGGAGGGAGTTTAAGTATGGATATGCAAGATATGGTATCAGTCTTCATGAATACTTTGTATCAGTCTTCATAATTGAAAAGGACAGTGCAGGTATAGACATCAGACTGGAAGATTGTCAAATATTATGACAAATTTACGGAGAGAAAGATTGTATGACAAGATGTACCCTTAAAAGTGAATAAATCCAAACGCTGGATGAGATGTACCCCAGGCTGCTGAGGAAGGCAAGGGAGGTGATATCAGGGGCCTTAGCAATCTTCTCTGGCCATAGATGAGGCATCAAAGGATTGAAGGACTGCTAATATTGTCTCATTATTAAAAGAAAGAGTAAAAGATCACCTTTGAAAATACAGGTCAGTCAATTTAATCTGTAAGGTGGAGAAATTATTAGAATTTTGAAGAACAGAATAAATCAGTGATTGGAGAGACATGCATTTATCAGGGGTAGTTGTTGGATCTGTCAGGGGATGTCTATATTTGATAAATTTGATTGAGGTTTTTGAGGAGGTAACCAGGAATATTGATGAAGGCAATACATTTAATGGTGGTCTAGATGGACTTCAGTGAGGCTTTTGATAATTCTCACCGGGCAGATCGGTCAAGAAAGTAAGGGCCCATGTGGGATCCAAGACAATGTGCCACATTGAGTCCATAATTTGCTGGGAGACACAAAGTAGACAGTGATGGTAGGGAGATGTTCTTGGGCCTGGTAACCTGTTTCTAATGAATTCCACATGGCTCAGTGTTGAGTCCTTTGCTGTTTATGGCGTATATTAATAAGTTGTAATTAAGAGTTAAGACCAAAAAGTTAACAGATGACAAGAAAAACAACAGGGTGGTAAATAGTGAGGAGGGTAACTGTATACTGCGGGATGATACACATGGATTGGTCAGGCAGGCAGAGTAATGGCAAAGTGTGAGGAATTGCACTTGAGGAGGGCTAACAAGGCATGGGATTGTGCTGGAAAGCATGGAAGGTCAGAAGATAGCAGGTCAGGTAGACAGGGTAGTTAAGAAAGCATATAGGATACTTTCATTTAGAACATAGAACATAGAACATAGAACAGTACAGCACAGAACAGGCCCTTCAGCCCACAATGTTGTGCCGACCATTGATCCTCATGTATGCACCCTCAAATTTCTGTGACCATATACATGTCCAGCAGTCTCTTAAATGACCCCAATGACCTTGCTTCCACAACTGCTGCTGGCAACGCATTCCATGCTCTCACAACTCTCTGCGTAAAGAACCTGCCTCTGACATCCCCTCGATACTTTCCACCAACCAGCTTAAAACTATGACCCCTCGTGCTAGCCATTTCTGCCCTGGGAAATAGTCTCTGGCTATCAACTCTATCTATGCCTCTCATTATCTTGTATACCTCAATTAGGTCCCCTCTCCTCCTCCTTTTCTCCAATGAAAAGAGACCAAGCTCAGTCAACCTCTCTTCATAAGATAAGCCCTCCAGTCCAGGCAGCATCCTGGTAAACCTCCTCTGAACCCTCTCCAAAGCATCCACATCTTTCCTATAATAGGGCGTCCAGAACTGGACGCAGTATTCCAAGTGCGGTCTAACCAAAGTTTTATAGAGCTGCAACAAGATCTCACGACTCTTAAACTCAATCCCCCTGTTAATGAAAGCCAAAACACCATATGCTTTCTTAACAACCCTGTCCACTTGGGTGGCCATTTTAAGGGATCTATGTATCTGCACACCAAGATCCCTCTGTTCCTCCACGCTGCCAAGAATCCTATCCTTAATCCTGTACTCAGCTTTCAAATTCGACCTTCCAAAATGCATCACCTCGCATTTATCCAGGTTGAACTCCATCTGCCACCTCTCAGCCCATCTCTGCATCCTGTCAATGTCCCGCTGCAGCCTACAACAGCCCTCTACACTGTCAACGACACCTCCGACCTTTGTGTCGTCTGCAAACTTGCTGACCCATCCTTCAATTCCCTCGTCCAAGTCATTAATAAAAATTACAAACAGTAGAGGCCCGAGGACAGAGCCCTGTGGAACTCCACTCACCACTGACTTCCAGGCAGAATATTTTCCTTCTACTACCACTCGCTGTCTTCTGTTGGCCAGCCAATTCTGTATCCAAGCAGCTAAGTTCCCCTGTATCCCATTCCTCCTGACCTTCTGAATGAGCCTACCATGGGGAACCTTATCAAATGCCTTACTGAAGTCCATATACACCACATCCACAGCTCGACCCTCATCAACCTTTCTAGTCACATCCTCAAAAAACTCGATAAGGTTTGTGAGGCATGACCTACCCCTCACAAAGCCGTGTTGACTGTATTTGATCAAGCCATGCTCTTCCAGATGGTCATAAATCTTATCCCTCAGAATCCTTTCTAACACCTTGCAGACGACAGACGTGAGACTTACCGGTCTATAATTGCCGGGGATTTCCCTATTTCCTTTCTTGAAGAGAGGAATTACATTTGCCTCTCTCCAGTCCTCAGGTACGACTCCAGTGGAGAGCGAGGATGCAAAGATCTTCGCAAGTGGCGAAGCAATTGCATTTCTCGCTTCCCAAAGCAGCCGAGGACAAATCTGATCCGGGCCTGGCGACTTGTCAATCTTAATGTTTGACAAAATTTTCAGCGCATCAGCTTCCTCTATCTCAATCCATTCCAGCATGCACACCTGCTCTTCAAAGGTTTCATTCACTACAAAGTTGGTTTCTTCCATAAAGACAGAAGCAAAAAACTCATTTAGGGCTTCCCCTACCTCCTCAGGCTCCACACACAAGTTCCCTATGCTGTCCCTGATTGGCCCTACTCTTTCTTTGACCATTCTCTTATTCCTCACGTAAGTGTAAAATGCCTTTGTGTTTTCCCGGATTCCTTCTGCCAAGCCTTTCTCGTGCCCCCTCCTGGCTCTCCTCAGACCATTTTTGAGCTCCTTCCTTGCCTGCATGTAATCCTCTCTAGCTGAACTTGACCCTAGCTTCCTCCACCTTATGTAAGCTACCTTCTTCCTTTTCACTAGAAGCTCCACCGCTCTCGTCATCCAAGATTCCTTAATCTTACCCCTTCTTGCCTGTCTCAGAGGGACATATTTACTAATCACTCCCAACAACTGTTCCTTAAACCGTCTCCACATGTCTATAGTTCCCTTACCATGGAACAACTGCTCCCAGTCCATGCTTCCTAACTCATGTCTAATCGCATCATAGTTTCCTCTTCCCCAATTAAATATCCTCCCATTCTGCCTAATCCTTTCCTTCTCCATAGCTATGTAGAATGTGAGGCAGTTATGGTCACTATCACCAAAATGCTCTCCCACCACAAGATCTGATACCTGCCCCGGCTCGTTTCCGAGCACCAAGTCTAGAATGGCCTCTCCCCTCGTCGGCCTGTCAACGTACTGCGTTAGGAAACCCTCCTGAACACACCTTACAAAAACTGCTCCATTCAAATCTTCTGCTCGAAGGAGGTTCCAATCAATATTAGGAAAGTTAAAGTCACCCATTACAACAACCCTACTGCGTGTACACTTCTCCAAAATCTGTCGACCTATGCTTTCTTCAATCTCCCTGCTGCTATTGGGGGGCCTGTAGTAAACCCCTAACGAGGTGACTACTCCCTTGCTGTTCCTAATTTCCACCCATACTGACTCAGTAGGCAGATCTTCCTCGACAAAGGAAGCTTCTGTAGCTGTGATACCCTCTCTGATTAGTAGTGCTACACCCCCTCCTCTTTTTCCCCCCTCCCTATTCTTTTTAAATGTTCTAAACCCTGGAACATCCAGCAACCATTCCTGCCCATGAGAAACCCATGTCTCTGTTATGGCCACAACATCATAGCACCAGGTACTGATCCATGCTCTAAGTTCATCACTTTTATTCCTGAAGTATAGAATACAAGAGCAGGGAGATTAGCAGGCTTGAAGTGTTGAATATAGAACATAGAACAGTACATCACAGTACAGGCTGTTTGGCCCACGATTTTGTGCTGAGCTTTTACCCTAAACCTAAGGTCTATCTAACCTCTACCCCTACCTTATACTATCATTCATATGCCGATCTAATAGTCGCTTAAATGTCTCTAATGAGGCTGACTCCACTATCCTCTATGTAGTTGACTCTCAATTGCTCCCTGAAATGGCCTGCCAAACCAAAGTCTCATAGAAATGAAACCACCCTTTAGGACTCAATTACTTGATCAGTAGTGGAGTCCCTGAGCAACTGTAAGGGATAGACTGTGAAGTCACCTACCCAAAATAAATTTGGCATCAATCCTTCCTTTGAGAGTTGCTCAGTTTGGAGGAGTGCCTATTCATCAGCCAAGGAGAAAGCTGGTACTCCGTAATCAGCAGGAGGTTTCCTTGCCCATGTTTGAGTTGATGTCATGAGAATTCATGGGGTATTTGCTTTCTCTTCTAAATAGATACAGCCGTGTCACCACATCTGCTGTGTCTGTTCTTCTGGTGGGACAGGACGGACCCAAAGATGATAATGGTAGTGCCTGTGACATTGCCTGTAAGGTCTTGTTCCATGAGTATAACTGTGTCATGCTATTGCTTGACTAGACTGTGAGACAGATTTCCCGATTTAGGCACTTTGCTGGGTCAGCAGGTCTGTGTCTATCATTGTCTGTTCTGATGGCTAGGTCAATGCAGGTGGCCAATCTGTTTCATTCCTTTATTGATACTTACTGGCAGCTAAATACAATTGTGGTTTGCTTGGTCAGTTCAGGGTACATTTAAGTGTCAACCACATTGCTGTGACTCTCAAGTCATATGCAGGCCTGACAAGGTAAGGATGGCAGATTTCTCTTCCTAATAGTGAACTCAAATTTTTGTTCACAACAATTAACAATAGTTTCACGGCCACCATTAGATTTTTAATCTCCAACTATTTAAAAAAAATCAGTTTGCACTACTTGTCATGCAGAGCTTCAAATGAATATCTCTAAAACATAAACCTGAGGTTCTGGCCTACAGCAGTGATACCATTACATCACCGCCACTGTGGGAATCAATACAAACTATCTTGTGTCAACAGCCAAGCAGAATACTGATAAGAGCTGGTTCTCTGTCTGAAAAGGAGATAACAGACATATGGGATTTTTGGAGAATTATGGAACATAAAGTTAACAACATAGTTGTTAGTGGTGGAAATCAAGTCTGGAATACCAAGTCTGAGTCTTTCCTGTACTGCATGCTCTTCAAAATATGGGAAAGTATTGAATTATGAATCTCAATCTCAACCTTTTGTTATAGGAATGTATTTGTGTTGATCCATTGTTATTTCCTCCTTGAATGCCTTCCACTGCTCTAACACTGATTTATCTTCAAGTGGCTACCAGTTCACTTTTGTCAAATACCATCTCATGTTGCTGTAAATGAAGTTTATTTTAACACTCTAAACACAGCCAGCTCAGGAAGGAAGATAGCTTCAGGTTTGCAACTTTGTACCTATACATAGATATCATTTTTCCCAATGGTAGATTTCAGAGTTTCTGATCCCTGGATTGTAGCCTTTTAGCACATCATAGAAATGAGACAAAGATGAAATCTTGGAAGTTATCTCAACTTGAAACTTTTATGTTCACAAATAATGATACTTAATTCATTGAGATCTAGAAACGGTACTAAAATATTTTGTATCTAATCCTGTATAGCACTGTTAAAGAAATCCCGTTAAACTATAGTCAAAAGTGCAATAAACATTACAGATGATGGTTAACACAAGTATCCATGATATGGAGGTGCCAGTTTTGGACTGGAATTTCACCTGATAAAGGAGCAGCACTCTGAAAGCTTGTGATGTCAAATAAACCTATTGGACTAGAACCCAGTGTCGTGTGACTTCTGACTTGGTTAACACAAAAACAAGGAAATCACTGAACGGTTATTTCAGTCTGCTGGGTTTACATTGATAACACTGGAGCTGTGTCTGGTACAAACACATCCTTTTAAAAAAGAGACAAAGATATTCTTCCTTTACATCCACCCCAAAAATGCCTCAAAAATTACTCTTTCCAAGCTAAACACTAAACTGTTTTATCAAAAAGCCAAAACGAAACAATCTGATTGTACTATAACTCTGACTGTATGATATCCTGGAGGCAAAAAACATCATGTTGGAAGTGATGCAGTATGAGATGATCTTGCTCTCTCTAGTGGTGACATGAAATATGGTGGCTGAGATTGGAAAATGCACTGTCGCCCTCTGGACCCACCATTCGACTGGTCACACCAGTCATAATTGATGTCAGAGTTGATTCATAGGAAATGAACAATAAAAGATTTTACAGCTCCTCACGAGGTGACTGAGCTCCACAGATTCATAGGCAAGGGAAATCAAGTAGGAAAGTTGTGCCTAAACGTATTGTTCTTAATAAGCCACTACATTAATTGTCAAAGTCAAGACATGATGCTGGGATGAAGCACAAAACAGGTCTAATGAGAAAACCAAATGGAGCTAGGAACAAAATATTCACAGGTACAGGGCCTTTTAAAAGGACAGACAGGATGGAAAGGATAGTGAGGGAGCATTACTGGTACAAGATGGAATACAACAGGAAGAAATGATCTAGGGTTGGAGGATGTAGAATACATTTGGTTGGAGGTAAGAAATAAAAAGGGGAAGAAGACTTTGGAAGGAGTAATGTTTATACCCCCTCAAAAACAGATTAACAGCAGGATAGAGGGTAAATGAGGAGATAATGATAGCATGTAAAAACAGCATTATCATCCGTGACTTTGATCGACATCTAAATTGGGATAATAGATTCACAGAAGTTGCCATGTGAATTCATACAGTGTATTTTGCACAGTTTCCTAATACAATATGTTTTGGATCCAGACAAGGATCAGGATATTTTGATAGTTCATGTTTAATAAATGATATCAGAGTAAAACAGTATCCCCTGGGAAACAGTGACCATAACATGGTAGACTTTCACATTCAGTTTAAAACTTTGGTTGCAAACAATTATGCTGAACTTAAATAAGGGTAATTACAAAGCAATGAGGGCAGAGTAGACTGGAGTAGACTGGGAAAAAGTGTTTAGGAGAAAACTACATTTGTAGAACAATGGCAAATATTTAAGAAAATAGTCCATAACTCTCAACAATGATATATATCAAGGAAGAAGAAAGATTCTAGGAAGGGGATATGCCAGCCATGACTATGCAGGGAAGCTAAGGAATACATAAAATTGAAAGAACAAAAATATGCAGTGTGGCAATAATTAGAAGAAAGCCCAAGGACTGAAAAAAGTTTTGAGAACCAACAAATGTTAACCAAAAAGTATTAAAGATGGAGTTGATAAACATTGAGGGTAAACTAGTAGGTAATGGCAAGATAAACTGCAGGAGCTTCTTTAAATGTATGAGTAAGAAGAGAGAGGACAAAATGAACATAGATCCCTTAGAGAATGAGACCTGAGAAAGAAGAGTGGGGAGATCAGGAAACAGCAGAGGAGTTGAAGAAATACTTTGCATCAGTCTTCACATTAAAAGACTCAAATAGCATTATAAAATTACTGATATATCAAGGGGTAAAAGGAAGAGAGGAAATAAATGCAAAACTATCAATAAAAGAGAAGTGCAAAGGAAACTGATGGAGTTAAGACTGATGAGTTCTTTGGAACTGATGGACTACATCCTAGGATGTAAAAAGGAGTTACATAGATATTAGATATATTGGCAGTAATCTTCCAGGAATCGTTAGATTCTTGATAAGTTCCAGAGGATTGGGAAACTGTCAATACCTTTTAAAAATAATTTTAATAATGCCAGGGAGGCAATGACCTCGTGGTATTATTGTTGGACTATTAATCCAGAAACTCAGCTAATGTTCTGGGGAATCCTAGATAACGAAATGTGAGGCTGGACGAACACAGCAGGCCCAGCAGCATCTCAGGAGCACAAAAGCTGACGCTTCGGGCCTAGACCCTTGGGTCTAGGCCCGAAGCGTCAGCTTTTGTGCTCCTGAGATGCTGCTGGTCCTGCTGTGTTGGTCCATCCTCACATTTCGTTATCTAGGATTCTCCAGCATCTGCAGTTCCCATTATCACTAATGTTCTGGGGACCCAGGTTTGAATTCCACCCTGGCAAATGAATTCAATTTTAAAAAATCTGGAATTAAGAATCTACCGATGACCGTCAAACCATTGTTGATTGTTTGGAAAAACCTATCTGGTTCACTAATACCCTTCAGGGAAGGAAATCTGTCATTCACACCTGATTTGACCCTAGACCCATAACAATGTGGTTGTCTTTCAATTACCCTCTGAAATAGCCTAGTAAGCCACTCAGTTGTATCAGTTATTACAAAGTCTCAAAGAAATGAAACCAGAAGGACCACCTGGCGTTGACTAGGCACCAGAGAAGACAATAACAGAAACGGCCCAGTCGACCCTGCAGGGTCCTCCTCACTAACATTTGGGGGCTAGTGCTAACATTGGGAGAGCTGTCTCACAGACTAGTCAAGCAACAGTCTGACATAGTCATGCTCATGGAATCATACCTTACAGACAGTGTCTCAGACACCACCAACACCATCCCTGAATATGCCCTATCCCATTGGCAGGCCGGATCCAGAAGAGATGGCGGTCCAGTCTTATACTGTCAGGAGGGAGTTGGTCTGGGAGTCCTCAACAATGATGTTTCATGGCTTCAGGTTAAACATGGGCAAGGAAACCTCCTGCTGATTACCACATACCATCCTCCCTGACCTGAGGAATCAGTACCCCTGAATGTTGAACAACACTTAGAGGATGGAAAGGGTGCAAAATATACTCTGGGTTGGGAAGCTCCATGTCCACAACTAAGAGTGGCTCAGCAGCAGTATTACCAATCAAGCTAGACGGGTGCAAAATGGCATAACTGCTAAACTGGGGTCTGCAGCAGATGGTGAGGGAACCAGCAAGAAGAAAAGACATGCTTGACATCATCCATACCAATCTGTCGGCTACAAATAAATCTGAGAACCACACAGCTGTTGTGGGGATGAAGTCTCACCTTCACATTGAGAATGAGCTCCATCATGTTGTGTGGCACCTTCACTGTGCTAAATGGGATATAGTTCAATCATATCTAGCAACTCAAGACTGGGCATCCTTGAGGTGCTGTGGGCCAAAAACAGCAGCAGAATTGTATTCCAGCACAATCTGTAATCCCATGGCCCAGCATATTCTCACTCAGCCATTACCATCAAACCAGGGGATCAACCTTGGTTCAATGGAGAGTGCAAGAGGTCATGTCAGGCGTAGTGCTAGGCATACCCAAAAATGATGTGTCAACTTCAAGCTCTGGTTACTGTGGTGTAATGGTGAGCATGCTGGTTCTTAAGCACTATGATTTGAGTTCGAATCTGCATGCAGCCAAGAAGGTGGCTCAGTGGTTAGCATTGCAGCCTCACAACACCAGGGACCCGGGTTAGATTCCAGCCTCAGGTGACTGTCTGTGTGGAGTTTGCACATTCTGCCCCGAGTCTGTGTGGGTTTCCTCCCACAGTCCAAAGATGTGCAGGCTAGGTGGATTGGCCATGCTAAATTGCCCATAGTGCTTAGGACTGTGTGGGTTATAGGGGGATGGGTCTGAGTGGGATGCTCCGATGGTCAATGTGGACTTGTTAGGCTGAAGTGCCTGTTTCCGCACTGTAGGAATTCTAGTTTTAATTTATATAATAAAAAACAACCCTTGCTTCAACCCCGACAAAGGGTTTTGGGCGGCACGGTGGCTCAGTGGTTAGCACTGCAGCCTCACAGCACCAGAGACTGGGGTTCGATTCCAGCCTTGGGTGACTGTCTGTATAGAGTTTGCATATTCTCCCTGGGTCTGCGTGGGTTTCCTCCAGGTGCACCGGTTTCCTCCCACAGTCCAAAGATGTGCAGGTTAGGTGGATTGGCCATGCTAAGTTGCCTGTAGTGTTCAGGGGTGTGTGGGTTATAGGGGATGGGTCTGGGAGGGATGCTTCAAGGGGTGGTGTGGACTTGTTAGGCTGAAGGGCCGGTTTCCACACTGTAGGGATTCTAATCTAATCTTGGTGAAACTACCAAACAGGACTATTTGCATGCCAACCAACATAAACAGCAAGTGATAAACAGATCTAAGCAATCCCAAAACCCACGGATCAGATCTAAACTCTACAGTCCTGCTGCATCCAGTCATGAATGGTGGTAGACAAATAAACAATTCACTAGAAAACGAGGCTCCACAAATATCCTCATCCTCAGTAATGGAAGAGCCCAGTATATCAGTACAAAAGATAAGGCTGAAGCATTCACAACAATCTTCAGCCAGAAATGCCCAGTGGAAGATCCATCTTGGCCTCTTCCAGTGGTTCCCAGCATCACTGGTACCAGGCTTCAGCCAATTCCATTCACACCACATGATATCAAGAAACAGTTGGAGGCTATGGGCCCTGTAAAGGCCATGGACCCTGTCAATATTCTGGCAATGGCATTGAGGACTTGTGCTTCAGAACCTGCCACTACCCTAGCCAACCTCTTCCAGTGCAGTTACAATACTGGCATCTAACCAACAATGTGGAAAATATCCAGGTATGCCCTGTACATAAAAAGCAGGACAAATCCAATCTGGCCAATTATTCCCCCCGAACCCCCCCAACATCAGTCTACTCTTGATCATCAGTAAAGTGATTGAAGGTGCCATCAACAGTATTATCAACTAACACCTGCTCAGAAATAACCTGTCCAGTGATGCCCAGTTTGGGTTCCAACCAGGCCACTCAGCTCGTGACTTCATTACAGCCTTGGTTCAAATATGGACAAAAGAGTGTCAGCCCTTGACATCAAGGTTGCATTTGACCAAGTGTAGCATCAAGCAGCAGTAGTAAAACTGGAATCAATGGGTGTCAGGTAGCAAACTCCCTGCTGGTTAGAGTCACACCTGGCACATTGAAGATGGTCAACCATCTCAACTCCAGGACATCTCTGCAGGAGTTCCTCAGGGTTGAGTCCAAGGCCCAATCATCTTCAGCTGCTTCATCAATGACCTTCCCTCCATCATAAGGTCAGAAGTGGGGATGGCTGCTGATGATTGCACAATACACTATTTGCCACTCTTCTGATATTGAAGCAATCCATGTTCAAATCTAAATAGGTCTGGATAACATCCAGGCCTGGGCTGACAACTGGTAAGCAAAATTCACACCACACAAATGCCAGATCATCTCCAATAAGGAATAATCTAATCACCATCCCTTGATATTCAATGGAGTTACCATTACTAAACACCCAACTATCAACATCTTGGGGGTTATCCTTGATCAGAAACTCAAGAAGTCTGACAAAAGCAGCATGCTAGACTGGCACCATGTCCACAAACATCCACTCTCTCCACCACCACTGCTCAGTGGCAGCAGTGCATACTATCAACAAAATACACTTCAAAAATTCAGCAAAGATCCACAGGTAGCATCTTTCAAACCCATGATCACTTCCGTCTCAAAGGACAAGGGCAGCAAATATATGGGAACACCATTAAGTTTGCCTCCAAGCCACTCATTATCCTGGCTTGGAAATATATCACCATTCGTTCATTATCATTGTATCAACTTCCTAGAATTCCCTCCCTAATGGCATTGTGATTGTACCTGTATCATATGAATTGCAGCGGTTCAAGAAGGCACTGGAGATGGATAGTACATGACAGAGGGCCCTGTCAGCCATGTTGGGGGAGAATCCTTGTTTGATGAAAAATGGAGGACATGTGAAGTAGCCTAATTGGAACAGATATGATGGAGATGGAGGATCTGGGAGAATGGAATGGAATTCTTGCAGGAAGCAGGAATTGAAGAAATGTAGTCATGGTAACTGTGGGAATTGGTGGATTTGTAATGGATATTGATGGATAACCTTCCCCCTAGAAATGAAAACGGTGAAGTCAAGAAAGAGAGGGGAGAAATGGAGATGGACCAGGTGAAGGTGATTGAATGATGGAAGTTGGAAGCAAACTGATAAATTTTTCCAATTTCTAATGACAAAACTGGAGTAAATGGAAATCAGGGGAAAATAATCTAGTAGTTGGAGTCATACCTGGCACACAGGAAGATGGCTCTGGTAGTTAGGCATCAATCATCTCAGGTCTAGGACATCTCTCCAGGAATTCTTCAGGATAGTGCAGCAAATCATCTCAGATCCGGAGTTCAATCCGGTCAAATGCGAGGTGATGTATTTTGGAGGATCTATTCAAGAGTGAACTATACAGTAAATGGAAAAGTCCTAGGGAGAATTGATGTACAGAGAGATCTGGGTAAACAAGTCCATTTTTCCCTGAAGGTGGCAACGCAGGTCAATACAGTGGTCAAGAAGGCATATGGCATGCCTTCATCGGATGGGGTATTGAGTACAAGAGTTGGCAGGTCATGTTGCAGTTGTGTAAGACTTTGGTTCGGCCACATTTAGAGTACTGCGTATAGTTCTGGTCGCCACATTACCAGAAGGATGTGGACGCTTTGGAGAGGGTGCAGAGGAGGTTCACCAGTATTTTGCCTGGTATGGAGGGTGCTAGCTATGAAGAGAGGTTGAGTAGATTAGGATTATTTTCATTGGAAAGACGGAGATTGAGGGACAACCTGATTGAGGTCTACAAAATTATGAGGGATATAGATAAGGTGGATAGCAAGAAGCTTTTTCCCAGAGTGGGGGACTCAATTAGTAGGGGTCCTGAGTTCAAAGTGAGAGGAAGCAAGTTTATGGGAGATATGCGTGGAAAGTCCTTTATGCAGAGGGTGGTGGGTGCCTGGAACGCATTGCCAGTGGAGGTGGTAGACGCAGACACGATAGTGTCTCTTAAGATCTATCTGGACAGGCACATGGATGGGCAGGGAGTAAAGGGATACAGACCCTTAGGAAATAGATGACAGGCTTAGACAGAGGATCTCGATCGGCATAGGCTTGGAGGGCCGAAGGGCCTGTTCCTGTGCTGTAATTTTCTTTGTTCTTTGTGTCCTTTGACAGCCTATGTTAGACCAGGGAAACCCAGTAGATACTATCTATCTAGACTTACAAAAGGCCTTTAATATGGTGCCTCACGGGAGGCTGCTGAGCAAGGTGAGGGCCCATGGTGTTCGAGGTGAGCTACTGGCTTCGATTGAGGATTGGCTATCTGACAGAAGGCAGAGAGTTGGGATAAAAGGCTCATTTTCGGAATGGCAACCAGTGATGAGTGGTGTCCCGCAGGGTTCAGTGTTGGGGCCGTAGCTGTTCACCTTGTATCTTAATGATCTGGATGAAGGGACCGGGGGCATTCTGGCGAAGTTTGCCGATGATACAAAGATAGGTGGAGAGGCAGGTAGTACTGAGGAGTTGGGGAAGCTGCAGAAAGATTCAGACAGTTTAGGAGAGTGGTCCAGGAAATGGCTGATGAAATTCAATGTGAGTAAATGTGAAGTTTTGCACTTTGGAAAAAAGAATACAGGCATGGACTATTTTCTAAATGGTGAGAAAATTCGTAAAGCTAAAGTACAAAGGGAACTGGGAGTGTTGGTCCAGTATTCTCTAAAGATAACTTGCAGGTAGAGTCTGTGATGAAGAAAGCGAGTGTAATGTTGTCATTTATCTCAAGAAGGTTGGAATATAAAAGCAGTGATGTGCTTCTGAGGCTTTACAAAGCTCTAGTTGGGCCCCATTTAGAATACTGTGTCCAATTTTGGGCCCCACATCTCAGGAAGGGCATACTAGCCCTGGAGCATGTCCAGCGGAGATTCATACGGATGATCCCTGGAATGGTAGGTTTAACGTATGATGAACGGCTAAGGATCCTGGGATTGTACTCATTAGAGTTTAGAAGGTTGAGGGGAGATCTAATAGAAACTTACAAGATAATGTATGGCGTAGAAGGGGTGGACGCTAGGAAGTTGTTTCCGTTAGGCGGGGAGACTAGGATCCGTGGGCACAGCCTTAAAATTAGAGGGGGTAAATTTAAAACTGAAATGAGACAACATTTCTTCAGCCAGAGAGTGGTGGGCTTGTGGAATTCACTGCTACGGAGTGCAGTGGAGGCCGGGACGTTGGATGCCTTCAAGGCAGAGATCGACAAATTCTTGATCTCAGAAGGAATCAAGGGCTACGGGGAGAGTGCAGGGAAGTGGAGTTGAAATGCCCATCAGCCATGATTTAAATGGCAGAGTGGACTTGATGGGCCGAATGGCCTTACTTCCACTCCTATGTCTTATAGTCTTATGGTCTTATGGCCTTTCCAAACCCATGACCTCTGCTATCTAGACAATGGTACAAATCAAATAGTTGCATGGAAACACCACCATCTGTACTTTCCCCTCCAAGCCACACATATTCTTTAAACTATTTTAAATGTTTTCCAATCTATCTTTGAGTGATCAGCAAATTTGGCTGTAGTCTATTCAGTTCCTCCATCTAAGTTATAATTATAGTTTGCAAAAGAGTTTGGACCCCAGCATTGATCTCTATGGGACTCCATTTATCCTGGCTCTCTGCTTCCTGTTAGTTAGCCAATTCTCTATTCATTCAAGTATTACCTACAGTACCATGCATACTTGTACCTTTTATGTGGTACCTTATTGAATATCTTTTGGATATTCAAGTACAGTACTTCTCATGATTTTTTTATCCTTTCTAATTGTTGTATTCTCAAAGAATTCTTACAAATTTGTGAAAAATGATTTGTTACATGATATCAGTTTGGATGTACCTGATTCTACTGGGATTTTCTAAATGTCCTGCTAACGCTTCTTCAAGGGCGATTCAAACATGTCACAATGATAACAGTCAGACTATCTGGCCTACGGTCCTAACATTAAAATATTTTGATGTTTCTTCACTGTCACTGGGTTAAAATCTTGGAACTTTCCTCCTAATGGCACTGTGTATGTACTTTACACCTCAAGGATTTCAGTAGTTCAAGAAGGTACCTGACCAATACTTTTCCCAGGGCTACTAGGGATGAGCAATAAATACTAGCCTCGCCAGCGATGCCCAATTCTCATGGATGAATACAAGTAATGTGTCATCCATTACATTAGCTACTGAGGAATCTTTTACAGCTTGATGCTTGCTCCTTTAGGAGGGAATTACCTAAGTAATAAAAAGAAAAAGATAGGAAGAAGGTGGGCAAAGAAAAAGCAACTGTGATTAGTTGACCTCTCCTTCCTACACCACTGGTCTTGTCAGTATGGAAGTGAAATTCTACGTTTTACAAAGCACTAAGTAATGTGCAATGCAATGTTAGGACCTGATGTGTTGAGTTCCAAGATTTCTGGCACAGTAACCACTTCTGACCTACAGCTTTTCTTTAGGCCCTTTTGTGTTTTAGTCATTGTCACTTTGAAATAAACATTCACTCTTCCAATTATTTGGAGTCCTTATGACACTTCAAGACATTAAGCCTCTTCTTCAATTCTTTCCTTTAAGCCTTTATTTTTGAAAAAACTAATGCACACGTTAATTTGTCTTTCTGGCATCCGTGGTTTGTAATTTTTTCCAAATATTTAACCTGAATATATGATTCAGACTAGGAAATTTAGTCTTGTCTCAGATTTTATTCTATGTATGATATTTACTCACCGCATGATGAAAGGTTTGTCAAGTGTAACGTGCAAATGCACAAGGTGATTTATTTAAATTGTGATTTGTTCTCTTTAACATCCAATTGAATGTTGTACATTACCATCAGAAATATAGTGTGTAAATGAAAGCAATGAAAGTTGGTATTTGCCCATCAGGAGGTACTTAGTACTAATTAGCTGACATGCTTGCACATATGAAAATTAAGTGCGTAAATAGTAAAATGAGAGGCTGGCCACAAGATGGCCTCAGTATGCCTATGTTTTTACATTATAACTAAAAATTACACTTTGCAGAACTTACACTCACACAGCTCATATGTAAAAATATGCATCTGAGCATGGAATGAAGCTGGAGGTTTTCCTAATCTGCTGCTACAGCAATATTGAAGGGAACACTTGCAAAAAGGATAGTGCTGTTTTAGTGGGTGCTTTTCTGATTTTCCATTGAAGTTACAGAAAATATGGAAAACCCTCAGGAAGCTCTGAACCCAGACAGAATTTTCACCTCCATTTGAGGTTGAGAAAGGAGCGAGGTCTTATATAAGGTATTGGTTTTGAATGGGCTAACATTCATGTTACAGAGTGCAGTCAAGATTCTTATTTGGCCGTAAAGTTGGGCCCTGACCCAAAAGATGAAATCTTGATCTACAGGACTTTACCTTTGCTTGACTCCGCTCTCCTAAAAACCATCTTCAGAACCTTGAAGATGAGTCCTGTGATTCAGGGTCCTGAGCTAATGTTGGAAATTGGGATGCCGCTTAAAACTACATTCTCTTATTATTCAATAATCAGTATTATCCTGTGTAGCATGTGATTGCATTAAAGTATCAAACAGCCTTTTACAAGTATAAACAAAAGCATTAAAGGGGACATTGTGGCCTAGTGGTATTACCACTGGACTGTTGACCCAGATAATGTTCTGGGGACCTGGGTTTAAATTCTGCAAGGGCAGATGGTGGAATTTGAATTCAATAAATATCTTGGATTAAGATTCTAATAATGACTGTGAATCCATGTTGATTGTCAGGGGAAAAACCCATCTGGTCCACCAATGTCCTTTAGAGAAGGAAACTGCCACCCTTACCTGATCTGGCCTACACGTGATTCTAGACCCATAGCAATGTGGTTGACTCCTAACTACCCTCTGGGTAATTAGAGATGGGCAATAAAGGCTGCCTGGCCAGTGATGCCCTCACCCTGTGAATGAATTTTTTAAAAGTATTAGATTAAGTATTAAAAGATGTATCCTATTGTGAGTAAAGTCTTTTCAAAAATAAAACGTTTTTAATCTTGGAAGCTATAAAAGCTAACCTTCAAATGGGGTTCGGCAAGGGGGTAGTGGTCATGATTACATCATCAGTAGCTGCCCACGATCACTGGCAGAGCGCATTTAGGCAGGGGGCTGACATTTCATAGCCCTAAGAATAACTATATCAGTCAGGGTAGGTGGGGAAAGAGGGAGAGAGAGGATCCAGGGAAATGAGCCCGTATCTTCTTGGGTGAAGACCAGGAGCTCTTCTCCATCAGCCTAAGGGAAGAACAAAGGCCGTTACTAACATCAGGGACAGACACTCCATCACCTCAAAAGTGCCACCCCTGCAGCTCCTTTCTACTGGGCAGCTTCAGAACTCATCTTTTACGGTCATATATTTTCTTTGTCGAATCAACCAATGTATTGTACATAAACCGCTACTTCTTAACAAACTCAAATAAACCATCAGAAAACTGCTACAAACTCTTGGTTATATTGGTAATTGTGATCACTAAGCCCCCACAAATTAGCATTAATTTTCAGAAAGAGGCTTTGTGCAAACCTGCTCCAGATTTCTAGCTCCTCATCTCAATCTTGCCTATGTTCATCAGTTTTTTCCTGTGGCCACAGAGATAGAAACCAGGCAACTGGTGTGAGAAAACTACACTGTATGCTCTGCCATTGATGCAGATTCAAGTTGAGTATTTCTGAACGAATTAGTAAATAGCCATGACCTAATTTTCCTAATTAGAAAATGGAGATAAAGTTATGCAAGATATTGTACTCATCCATATTGTTTACCTTGTCTGCTGCTTTTAACAATTTACTCTGTAGATCATACCTCAACTTGTGCTCTGAAAGGGGATGTGACTTACTGCATTCCAAAGTCAAGACTACATCTAACTTTTAATACAACCAGCAAAATAAGAACATAAGTCATGAGAACAGTGCACAGCCTTGAGCCTGCCATGTCATTCAGGAAGATCATTTCTGCTGTAATCATGATTTTAATTCCTGCCTGCCCTCTTAATCTTTGACTTCCGAACCGATGAAAAATCTGTTTAATTTAACCTTGAATGTATTCAATGGCAAGCTTCCTTTACTCTCTGGGATAGTGATTCCACATATTAATGACTCTGAAAGAAGAAATTCCTCCTTGTCTTTGTCTTAAAGGGACACATTTATTTTGAATCTCTGTCCCTGAGTTCTAGATTGTCTCATGAAGTAAATCATCTGCCTGGCAACTACTGTGTCAAGCCCCTCAGAATCTTGAACAAAAACAGAATTTGCTAGAAAAGCTCAGCAGGTCTGGCAGCATCTGTGAAGAAAAATCAGAGTTAATGTTTCAAGTCCAGTGATTCTTTCTCAGAAGGTGTTCCAACAATTCAGTTTATGTTCCTGATTTGCAACATCTGCACCTCTTTTGGTTTTATGTCCATCAGAATCTTATATACTCCAAAAAGATTGCCTCTGAACACCACTGAGTAAAAGCCTGGTCAGCACTTTCTAAAGGTCAGCTCCTTCATCCCAGGAGTCAATCTGGTGAATCTTCTCTGCATTGATTCTAATGCAAGTGTATTCCATCTTAAGTAAGTTTACAGATCTCCGTCTCATACTCTTGGAGTGATCTCACCAATGTCCTTCTAAACTGCATACTATTGCATTAAGATCAATATTCCATTTGCCCTCCTAAGTATTTACTAAACCTACATGTTAATGTTTTGTGACATGTGCATGGATGCCTTTATACCACAACATTCTTCAAATTCTGAAACAAAATCAGAAATTAATCTTGAAACTTAGCAAATCTGGCAACATTTGTGGAGAGAAAGCAGACTTAACTTTTCCGGACCAGTGACCCTCCTTCAGAGCTCTTTGTTGTTTTATTATTCACGTTCTCTCCAATTAAACAATATTCTGCTTTTCTATTTTTCCCACGTTATATTCCATCTCCCAATTTTTTACGTGCACACTTTATCCCTTTGCAGACCTCTACATCCTACTTGCAACATGTTTTCAGACCTATCTTTGTATCATCAGAAAATTTGGCTATGATCCATTTGGTTCCTTCATTTAAATTATAATTATAGTTTGTAAGTAGTTTAGGCTGCAGCATATTCTCTATGGTACTCAATTTATCCTGAGTTTATCTGCTTCCTGTTAGTTAGCCAATAGTCTGTCACATTCATGTATTAACTCCAATACAGTGAGCGTTTCTACCTTTTATGTAGTGCTTTATAGGGCTTATTTTGGAAACCCAAATATTCTACATCTAATGGTTTCTTTTAATCCATGATACTTACTATATTCTCAAATAATTTTTTATAAGTTTGTGAAACATGATTTGCTTCATAATATCAGGTTGGATTTGCTTGCTTGTACTGGGATTTTCTAAATATCCTGCTACTACTTCCTCAAGAATGGATTCCAGCAATTTCTCAAATGTTAGAAGTTAGATTATCTGGTTTATAATTTCTTGCTTCCCATCTCCCTCCTTTTTAGCATGATACTTGTACATTTGTAGTTTTCTAATCCTCTGGGATGTTAAATGCCTGACTGCCAGTCATTGAAGTACTAAACTGGAAACAATCCTTATTCAGTTTTAGATTTATTCACAAAGTTAGACATGATCAATAAAGAGTTAATAGAAGCTGCAGATGCTGGAGAATCTGAGACAACAAAGTGTGGAGCTGGATGAACACAGCAGGCCAAGCAGCATCTTAGGAGCACAAAAATACAGAGCTCCTAACTTTACTCACGTGCCGATATCAGTAAGTGTGACTTTGCATGTTTTTTGAGTATGATTAAAACCAAGTAGATCAAACTGGCTGAAGAATTTGGCGGAATTAAATCTAAGTGTCATTGAGATGTCGCAGTCTAGCCCCTGCATTGTCTACTAACCAGGGAAGTCTTCAAGTATACAGCAGGACTGCGTGGCCACTCAGGTACAGAGATAACCATGGAACAGTGGCAGGGATTCACATCCAACAACACACTCAGTTGTCTGCTGCCTGGACCTGTCAATGACCACATTGTCTAGCACAGATAGGCTTCAAATACAAGATTGTTGCTTTAAGAATCCAATGCTTCTCCACATGCCTCTCTCTTTTTCTTTGTAATGTGCTCAAATGATTAACAAATCAATGCCCTCAACATGTATATACTGAGCTTATACAAATAAGACATAGACCTTTCTCAAATTTAGAGAATTTTGGAAGATTACAGCGAATGCTTTGCAGAATCCTCTTTTAAGATCCTATGATATAGGTCATTAAATCTAGAGTCTTCTCAGCCGTTGACATCTTTATTTTTCCTAGTACGATTTATATTGTGACTGTGGTTTTAAGTTTCTCGGTCCCTTTTGGCCTTTGATTGTTAACATTTCTTGGGATTTCTTAAAATGTCTTCTTGGATAAAAACATTCAAAATATTGTTCAGACTTTATCCCATTTCATTGTTACCCATTATCAAATCCTTAGTTTCATCCTCCAATAGCCTACCGACTCATTTCCATTAAATATTCTTGTCAAAGCTCTTTAGTGTGATTTTTATTTGCTCCCTGGCATGTCAAATTTTTGTTTTGAGAGAGACAGATGGAGGTAAGTGAGGATTGCCGTCTTGGCAGGTGAGCCTGGAGAGAGCTGTGAGGCTGTTTGTTGTAGAGGCAGTTAAAGCAAAGACCAGCATCAGTACTTCGTCTAAAATGTGAGAAAAATAATAGAAAAATAACAGCCTGCCAGCCCTCAACCCTTACACCATCTCACCCCACTTCACTCTCACATGCCCTTTCCATTTCTACTTATGTCACTTCAATTATCTCTGCATATCCCATGTCCTTTATACCCTACATGCCAACCTATGCCGACTACTCCTTACCTGCATACCCTCAATGCTAATCTACACAGTTTACTCAGCTCCAATGGCTCTCTTACCTTTAATGCCAAACTATTTCCTTAAGTTACCCTTAAAGCCCCTCAGAACCCCAATCCCCATCACAATTTATTGTATCCACACTGACTTAGTGTCAACCTGAATCCCTGCTAGGTGTTCTTTACCATGCCAATGCATCCAGGATTTACCATGCACAGACTTCAAGACACATGCTGAAATTAAATTCTTTGGTATATATTGAGGAATTCACAAATAAAACAAAAATCTCATTATTAAAAAGAAGCCCATTTACTAGATGTAACTTCCTTGGTAGTTTCCTTTACTGTTCTTTTGACAGTCCCAATAAATGTGACAATTCCAAGAAGCTTATGCATCTTTTACAAACATACATTTACATTTGACAATCCCAAAGGACCTCTTTCCTATGGGGAAAGGTTTACCAGAACCATACCCCAAAAGGTGCTTTATATTTCCAAAGGGTACCATACCTTTTCAAAGACTTCTGGAAACTTTATACTTTCTTCTATCAAATCTAAAGAACACAAGTTATGTTTTGACATCCCATGAGTAAAAATAAGATCAGCCTGAGCCAGTTGCACTTTAACATATGCATTTGCCTCTGTGAACCATGAAAGTGCAAATTAGATTGCATTCCTATTCTAACACGCTGCATGTGTTTTGGGTGAGATTTCTGGATAGGGGCTTCCATTCCTCTTTTCTCACTAACGGAGAGGCTGTCTGTACAAAATTTCAGGGCTTACTCTCTGTATTTATCTTTATTGTTCATTTATTCTTATAATATCACATTATTTTTATTGGTCAGAATTTGCGGGATTATAATTTTTTTCAAATTTTGTGGCCGCCACTAATCTTTGCAGTAAAGTCAGACACCTTCCTGACTTGGAATGATATTGTTGTTCCTTCACTGTCACTGGATCAAAATCCAAGTTGTCCCTCTCCAACAGTTCTGTGGTTGATCTCCACTACAAAGACCATTGTTGTTTAAAAAGAATGCTCCATCCCATGAATGATAATTAAAAACTAGAAAGTACATAAGGGGAATAAACCCCCACACCATGATCTCTGATGTACCTCCATCCCTCAGTTTATGATCTATTCTTGGCCCTCTCTTATTTACCATCTATCTGCTGCACCTCAGTGGCATCACCCAAAATCAATTCCGGGTCCAGTCGTATGCTGATGAAATTGAACAATATCACACATGCCTCTGTGAACATTTTCATTGTTTCTGAATTGCCAAAGTGCTTGTTTAACATCCAGTACTCAATGAACAATAATTTCTTTAAATATTGGGAAGACATACATCATTGTTTTCAGTCACCAGCACAAACTCTTCATTTGCCGCCAACTTCATCACTCTCCCAGGCAGCTGTCTGCTGCCATTCTCAACTTTGGTATTCTATTTGATGCTGATTTGAACTTTTGATATGCCCTATATTCTCTTCATCACTAGAGTTATCTACTTCTGACTCAGTAACATTGCCTATCTCTACCAAAACTTACCTGCTGTTGAATTCCTCATCTGCCTTTGTTGCATTTAGACTTGACAATTTCAATACCCTTTAATTTCTCCTTTAAATCCCATAATCTGTTGCAACCATATAATCTCAGATGTGCTGCTTTAAGTATGATCATTCTTTCTTTCTGTTGATCCATTACCCATGGCTGCAGCTCTGATAATTCATGTCCTCTGTAGCTGTTTGTGAAGTTTCAAGCCTGGTTGACTCATTGTTTCTCCTTGCACTTTTGCCCTGTTGTGGCCATTCTCAGTAATGTGAGGTTATAACATTTGAGACAGAGTTGAAAGCTGTGTTCTCAATTTTCTGCCCATTTGAGCAAAATCCATATAGATTCTGACTAAACCAGTTAATATAATTTTGACACCATGACCATACTCGAACACCATCTTGTGGCACAATAACTAGAGGATTTACTTCTTGTTATAGCAATTTTCTCATTCTTCTTTATCCAAGAAATGGTGAGGCACTTGTGTATACAAGCAGTTTAGGGTTAATCTCATATTGGAAAATACCCTTCTGGTAATTCAAGAACATTCTCGATTTAGACATCAAGAAATTCCATTTCACTTTCCATATATGTGAGCTTTAGTCTGAGTTAGCCTATTACTCTTAATGATGTTCCTCCAGGACCTGACAACTTCATGGATGATGTTGTAATTTTATTTGTTCAAACACTTAAAGTCGATCTGATTGTACCAAAATTCCAGCTCCTGTATTAAGTTTAAACTCACTGAGATCCATTTACTTCCAGTTCGAGATGTCAATATTTGTTTTCAAAGTCATTGATTTCTCCTAAAAAGGTGCTTTCTTCAGAGCCTTTTGAATGTGGCAGGGCTTTAAGAATTTCTCCCTTTATTTTCCAGTTTTCCATATTCAAAATGACAGGCTGCTTTAAAATGAACCTGTTTCCACTTATGTGGTATTATGCTCCCCCTACTGGATATTCTTCCTGGCATGTGGCTTGTTGCTGTTTCATCAAAACAGAACTTCAGAATGGGGATTGGCATGCTGTTTTTTCCCTGCTTTGGCCGGCTGCAGTATCTTTTTCTTTTTCTTCTTTACCAATGAGTAGAATCACTGTTCAATTTTTTTCCATGGTATCTCAGTTCCCATCGAATGAGCACCTTGTTCCATTTGCTGAATGATTTACACTATGTACTCTAACACTGAATTATTGCAGACTTTAAAAGACTCACCAGTACTCATCCACCTCCCCAACTATGATCTGGCCATGATTTAATTCTGCCTTCTACCCTTCAAGAGTCAATTAGCTGCCACCATATAAAGATCATTAATGAGTACAAACCAGGTTTTCCCCTCGCCTCTTTCTTTCAATGAAACCTTATTGGTTCAATCAGTAAATTTTTATAAGCACTGAAATAAGCAACAACTGTGTAGAACATCTGTTTATAGAATTCTGCATTCTCATCATTGTCCTGTTTTGAGAACACATCGTTAGCAATAGTTCCTACAGCGACCAGTAATGTTGACCATGGTCTTTTCACAGCCTTTTGTTAGATTAGATTAGATTCCTTACAGTGTGGAAACAGGCCCTTCAGCCCAAAAAGTCCACACTGCCCTTTGAAGCATCCGACCCAGGCCCATCCCCCTATAGCCCACAGACCCTGAACACTACGGACAATTTAGCATGGCCGATCCACCTAGCCCTCAAATCTTTGGACTGTGGGAGGAAACTGGAGAACTCGGAGAAAACCCACGCAGACACGGGGAGAATGTGCAAACTCCACACAGACAGTCGCCTGAGGCTGGGATCAAACCCGGGTCCCTGGTGCTGTGAGGCTGCAGTGCTAACCACTGAGCCACCGTACCACCCAGGGTTTTTACTGAACCCTGAAGCAGTCCTACACCTGGTAAAATTATTATAATCAATTTTCACATTCCTGGGCCTGGTGTGGTCTCTCTCTTACCTAAAATGTTTCCACAAATGGGTAGAATGCCTTCCATGCTTCTCCTGAGCCCTGGGGCAGTTCCTGCATCTGCTACTTTGTCCTGCTGCTTGTTGCTTTAGGCAGTACTTCATTGCTTTTCTTCTCCAGGTCTGATTGCCAGCCTGTTGGTGCTCTCACAATGTTTCCACATCCCAGTGTGTCTTCAAAAACATATTCTATTATTGACCAAGCAGCATCTCAGGAGCACAAAATCATCCAGCTTCACACTTTGTTATCTTGGATTCTACATCATCTACAGTTCCCATTATCACTGATACAATTTTAACCTCACTGTGAAGCCTCTTCTAGGGATGCCTAACCTGAAGAAGTTACCCTCCTCCCTCCGGACCAACCTCAGGGAATCTCTCTCCCACTGCAACTCTCTTGTAATCTCCACCTATCTTCTTTTCTCTCCATCTTCGGTCCGCCTCCCCCTCTCTCCCTATTTATTCCAGAACCCTCTCCCCATCCCCCTCCCTGATGAAGGGTCTAGGCCCGAAACGTCAGCTTTTGTGCTCCTGAGATGCTGCTTGGCCTGCTGTGTTCATCCAGCTTCACACTTTGTTATCTTCTATTTTTGACCACAAGGTTCACATTGTCCCTAACTTCAATGATTCTTTTGCTTTACTGCTGCCAGCAGGTTCTGCTGTGTGTTTGGCCCCTAACTCTCTTTAACCTCTCAAAGGAATACTTCTGGACCAATGTAACTATCTGCTACTACTCTTTATTCATAGTTTGATCTCTTCACCATGCTAGGGATTGTGCTTCATTCTGGCACTCTCTACTTCATCACGCAAATCTGCCATCAATACTACATCATTATCATTATGTATGCTTCTGATGTTAACCTCATTACTGTACAAAAATTAGGACAGAATCTTGTAGAATACTAGAAAGAGAGAGTCAGGGAAGTTGTAAGGAAATGAAACATGTGGTGTCATTTTTTCTATCTGAAAAATAGTGGGATAATGCTGTCTACTGTTGTTTGTGAACTATTCATTAAATAACAGTATCAAAAAAAACTGTTTTCAAAATCATGCCACTTTTAAATAAACAAAGTCAAAATTGTCAGGGAGAAAATCAATTAGATGCTTTGCTGCTTTTGATAACACGGTGGCTGTCAGTGGAGTTGTGGATTGTGTTCTGCTCAATGTGATATATTGTTGAAGAATGGCAGTCCAGTGATGTGAGAACGTTGAGTTTAAGTATATCAGACGTGAAAGTTGAATGAGCAGTACCGTGTTGCTATACCGAGAGCAAACTAACTTCTAGGTTATATGTGCAAGAAAATTCAGTCAAAAGGAAAAAAATGCTCTACTTGTGACTGAATAGGACTCTGGTCAGGCATCAGTTCAAATCCTGTGTTTGACATGATATCAAGGTGGGAAATCTCAGATCCGTGATTGTCAGAGACTGGACATATGGCGCCTGTGGAATGCCTAATGTGTTGACTTTCAAGGGAATTTTATGGGAAGTTTGGATTTTGGATGGGCAAATGCCCTGTTTCCAGGACACCCTGAAATAGAGCCGGAAACTTTGAACTGTTCTGTGAAACTTAACTGAATAGTTATTCAGGAAATGTTGGACAAAATAAAACATCGTCGAACTCATGAACTGATGAACCCACCCCTCCTGCCCCCAACCGTCTAAATCCCTGACCAGACCTGACTACCTCTCACCATGTAACTAAACTCCTTCCACTCAAGCCAGACACGACTATTCCCTGAGGCACCTACCAAACATCACCCACCTCACCCTATCTACTGGCTGTGTTACTCAGTTACTGAAGACACAGGAGAGGATGGTGTAAACAGTGCAAAACCTGGTGCCTTGGCCTTCAGGGTGACCCAAGGTTGGGTTGCACTGCCCTGTCTCAAGTGGCCTCCTCCCACCTTGTGGATAGCGAGTGAATTCCATGCACCACTGAAAGTACATGGTGGGTGTTTTAAGCCCCACAAAGGGCAGGACAAGGATGATGAAGATATATAAAATGATGAAGGTTTTAAATTGAATAAATAGAAACAGCTTCCAATGGCTGAAAGATTAATAAGGCTGAGATTTAAATGCATTTAAATTAATGGTAATAAAAACTAGAGGGATAACATAAACTACAGACTAAATAACACAAGGAAAACCTTTTACACAAGGAGGAAGGAAGCAGTTAAGATTTCAACAAAGGAAGATAAAGAGAATGATTAAGAGGAGGAAAATACAATTCAACAGTAATTATGTGGGAAACCATATATCTGATTGTAATACCTTCCGTAGGAATGTGAAGAGAAGAAGATTAGCAAAGACAGATGTAAGTTCCTTACAGTCAGGAATAAGGGAAGTTATAATGGTAAAAAACAAATGGCAGATTAATTAAATAAATATACATGTTGGCTCTGTCTTCAAAAAGGAGGACACAAATAGCTTCCCAAAAATGTTGGGGAATGCATCATCTAGTGAGAGGGCATAACTGAAGGAAATCAGATTTGGTAGGGGAATGACATTATGGAAATTGATAGGCTTAAAGGCTGATAATTCTCTAAAATACAATAATTTAAACACAAAGTACTTAAGGAAGTTGCCTTAGATGCACTGGTTAGTCATCTTCTAAGATTCTACAGTCTCTAGAATAGTTCCTAACCCGGCTATTTAAAAAGGTAGAGAGAAAACATAGATTTATCAATTGGTTACCCTGACATCAGAAGCAGGGAAAATGCTAGAGTACATTGTAAGAGATTTATAGCAGAAACAGTGGCAGTATTGGACACATACGGCATGAATTTATGAAAGAGAAAACTTGACAAATATGTGGAACTTCTTTGATGATATAACTGGAGGTGATAAAGGGGAGCCAGTGGATATGGTTTACTTGGACTTTCTGAACGCTTTTTATCAGGTCCCTCAGAAGGGATTAGCATGTAAAATTAAAATGCATGGGATTACGAATAGTGTACTGACATGGATATAGAATTAATTGGCAGACAGGAAACAGAGAATAGGAATAAATGTTTTTTTTCACTGACAGGCAATTAGTGATTCATGAGGTACCCGTAGGGTCAATGTATGGATCCCCAGTTATTCACAATATATGTTAATAATTTAGATGAGGGAACTAAATGTAATATCTCCCAATTTGCAGACAATACAAAGCTTGGTGGGAAAGTGAAATGTGAGGAGAATGCAAAGCCGCTTCAGTGTGATTTAGACAAGTTGAGGATGTGAGAAGATGAAGTATACTGTGGATAAGTACGAGGTTATCCAATTTGATGGCGAAAGTAGGAAGACATTATCATCTGAATGGTGATCGATTGGGGAAAGGGACAATGCAATGAGACCTGGTGTCCTTGTACATAAGTCTCTGAAAGTAAGAAAGCAGATACAGCAGGCAGTGACAAAGACAAATGGTATGTTGGCCTCTGTAATGAAAGGATTTAAGTACAGAATCAAGGATGTCTTGCTGCATTTGTGCAGCATCTTGATGAGATCATACCAGGAGCAGTTTGTGCAGTTTTGATTTCCTGATCTCAGAAAAAGATTTTCTGGCTATGGAGAGAATGAGATGAAGGTTTACCAGACTGATTTCTGACATTGCAGGTCTGATATATTAAGAAAGAATAATTGGTTAGAACTATGTTCAATGCAAGCTCAGTTTCTGAAGTAGGGTCATTGGACTGGAAACTTTGATTGTGTTTTCTCTCCACAGATGCTGCCTGAACTGTTGAATTTCTCTAGCTATTTCTATTCATGTTTCAAAATTCTAATAGGACTAGGCAAGGTATTGTGCATGAAGGATGTTCCTGATAATGGGAGATATCAGAACCAGGGTTGACAGTCTAAGGACATGGGGTAGGATATTAAGAACTGCAATGAAGAGAAATTTCTTTACCCAGACAGTGATGAATCTGTGGAATTGCCATAGAAAATAATTGAGATGCCAAAACATTACAAGTTTTCAAGAAGGAGATGGATAAACTTCTGATCAGTGATGGTTCAGTGACAGAGCAGACTCAATGGGCCGCATGGCCTAATTCTAATCCTGTGTCTTATCATATAGTTTTCTTAGGGCTAAAGGGATCAAAAGGTATGGGAATAGTGTGGGAACAGGGCACTGTATTGGATGGTCAGCCATGATCATAATGAATGACGAAGCTGGCTCAAAGGACAAATTAGCCTACTTCTGCTCCTATTTTCTGTGATACTGTGTTTCTGTTAAGTATTTTTATAATGCCCTTCAAATTGTATAAGATAAATTACAGCAACACAGAACAATGCCATTCAGCACCTCTCCTTTTGAGACCAAATGTAGAGGACAGCGATGACATTGGGGAACACTCAGACTACATGCATGATGCTCAGTTTCAGATTGCTTGCCACTTTGATGCATCATCTTGCTTTTATGTTTTTGCTTCTAACAACAACAACACTCACCATCAACAGTGTTGAGCTATATTCCTATGATCAACTCTCGCTTCAGACCCATCCTCCACTCTGCACCCATTAGCTATCTCTTTGCCTTTTGTTCAGTGACTGCTATGGTCTCTAGTCTCTCTCACCTTCTGACCTTCCTTTCTCAGCTTGCTTCTCCAAAACCTTTTTACACAGTATAAAACACAATGCTTTTCAAGCTCTTGCTTCATTTCCAAAAAGAGATGATTGCACTCAAAATGTTAACTGTGTTTCTTGCTCCACAGATTGGTATTCAACTTGTGTTTGATTCAGACATTGTAGCAAGTATGAGGTGATTAGCTTTTTACTTATTAAAATGATGATTGGAGAAATAGTAGGTCAGTTCATTTGTGGAGCTTCAGAAAAATTATTTACTGAGAAACTAGAAAGAGTGCAATTTGTGCAAAGTGTTAGAAATTGAGTTTTACATTATTTAGCTGATACTATTATGATTAAAATATCTACAGTTTCTGATTCTTTCTGATTCTATTCTCCCATGTCATTCTGCAGCATCATCATTCTGACTTGTGGAAGTTTAAAGATCAAATATAACAGCATACAGACACCTAATTCAAATAATTTAGTATGACTATATTTGAGTGAAGCATATTTTGTGTTTTGTTCAACTGTATAATCATTTTTCAACAGTGATGACCGTGCACATAATTTTGTATTTACATTAGCTATTTAAATCTTAGGCATCATTCCTGATTTATGCAGAAGAGTAGAGGGCTGAATTTCTGAGATCACACAACCAGCAGGGAAGCTAAGACAGCAGTTGGGGTGCGCATTGACTTTACTGAGAAAACTGCCAACAAGGTACCTCAAACTTTCTAAAGAGTGTAGTGATGAGTTAAGACACCCAGCTGGTTATATAAGGTGAGCAAAATACTCCAGAGACTCTTTTACGTAATTAGCAGTTTTATTTTGACGGCAGAGTTGTTATTCATGATGTTTTGGGCAAACATACTTAAAAGCATTTTGCAGCAGCAAATTTTGGTCTCAGTTTTCAATTTATGTATGAAATAAAAGCATTTGCATCTTGCAAATACCACCCATCACAAAATGAAACAATTTTGACAATAGGTGATCACAATTCTTCAAGATTAACCTTTTGATTTTCACAAAATCACCATCCAATTATTTCATGACTGAATGGGCAGCATCAGCTTGATTCATGGCAGATGGCCCCAGGCAATTTCCATGTAGTTGTAAACAAATTGTTGCAGACTAATGAAATCTTAACCATTAATGCTGTTCAGGCTAAATCAACATCATAATAAAGCACCATAAATAATTAGTCTCAGTGGATAACTCTTGTTTAAAAAAAATCAATCTCTAAAAAAAGTTAGCATTTATCTCTGTCTTGTATCTGCACTGTATTATATACTGCTTTACTTCCTACATAGCGTCACATTTCCATGAAATACTAACTTCCTATCCATGGTATAGAACCACACCAAGGTGGTGCCAAATTGAAAGACTTTTCCCCTCCTCCAGTGGTGTTAGATACAGGAATCTTTCCCGTCCCCCAAACCTAATTTGTCAAGGCTTCAAACTTTCACCATCAATGGGCACACATTTGCATCACTCTGTTTTGCGTAAGTAAACAGTTTTAAGTTGAACTCTCGACCTCTTTCTGCCAATCTGACATGAAGTTGTAGCTACTTTTAAGTTCAGCCTTCAGCCAATGAAAATCTTTCTTTGCATTTCTTTGTTTTTCAATTTAAGATAGTTTTGCATCTCTAACAAAGCAAAGGCTTTGAAGTCTGGTGTCAGATATGCGAGTGTTTGCTCCTTGTGCATCTTTTGTTGGTCAAAATATTACAGGCGCAATATCTTATCTTTCCCATCTGTTCATTAAAAAAAAATCAAGGAACTTTGAAAATTACAACTTGCCTGCCAAATTCAGGCTTTAGCTGAGATGCTTGCAGCATTTTAAGAGAGATAGTAGGAACTGCCAATGCTGGAGTCTGAGATAACATGGTGTGGAGCTGGAAGAACACAGCAGGCCAGGCAGCATCAGAGGAACGGGAAAGCTGCCATTTTGGGTCAGGACCCTTCTTTCTGAAGAAGGGTCTGAAGAAGGGTCCAGGCCTGAAACGTCAGCTTTTGTGCTCCTCTGATGGTGCAGCATTTTAAGATTGTTTTGCAACTGTAACAAAATGTAGCACTGGAATCATAGCGACCTGCACTGTTATAATTTAAAAATATTTAATTGATAGACTTGCCTAATTCCCATTATTGCTGACTGTCAATCGTGGCATATGTTGTTTATAATAAATCATCAACTTCTATTCATATTTTGCCAGGAGAACCCGCAGAGAAATTTCAGGATTATTACACTCCAGTCTTCTTGTGCCATCTCAGACTCTACCAACAAAACAGACTTACATCACTCCCAAACACCCCATGTTACTATACATTAGCCATTCACTGTAGTGTTACTATATATCAGGGTTCTGAATTTCTCTGGAAGTTCCCCTGTCTCTTTTCTGACAAATTTGCAGAAGAATTGGCAAAAATTCTATTTCAACCATTTATACCATTTGTCCAAAGGTTCCATTGTTTCGTGAGTAAACTTTTGAAATTGGGCTCCAAAATACTGAGCCCATTTATTGTGCAATCTTATTAGCTATATAAAATAGAAATGTATAAAAAATCAAATGGTTTGTACACTGTCACAGAAGGGAGGTTAACACTTTCCTGATATTTAAAACTGAAACTCCCAGAGAAGCTTGCCTCGCTTTATAATATCGTAAATGAAGTGTGAAAAGTGGTATAATTTGGTTCTCAGCCCCCATCTGTTATAGAGGCGTGGTAAGATGAAAGAAATCCCTGATACTTACTTTATAAGCAACAGGTAACAATTTACTTATCTAACTCTTAACAGTGAGCAAATTAACAAACTGAACAATTCCTCCTTAATTACTAACTATTCATAAATAAAACAAAATTCCAATGGTATACTGTTTAAATAAACATAAGTCCCTCTTATATGAACCAAAGTAATAAGAAAAGAAAGTTAAATTAAAGTTAAATTAAGAAAATTAAAACTTACTTTCTCAAAATTACAACCAGGATAAGTCTCCTGGAATGTTCTTTGCCCTCTCCATTGTTTGCCATTTGGGGACATCTTTCTCTGTCAAATTCTTGCGTCAGGAATATTAGCTAAGTGTGCCATAGTACCTTTATTTAGATAACGTTTACTCTGAGAGCTTAGATATTTCTGTGAGAGTCGGTGAGTTTTGCTTCAGATATCAGTTTGCTGTCACTGCAATTTTCAATAAACTTCTTCTTTTATACCCTTGATGATCCATCAATTTCTCACAATAGGATTGGTCCTAGGTTTCAAAACCATCAGATTTAAACTTAATTGTGTTTTGATATCTAGGGCCTGGTTTAAATTAATTGGCTAAATTCAAAAATCTGTTGGTGAACAGATGGTGAAAATGCTGCTCTGCCTGCTAACAGTGTAGCCTTTTGATAGAACGTTTCAATTTCAAGAACTCTCTGCACATCTGCCGCTGCCTACAGACTTTTTAAAATAATCTCCAAGGCTAGAAAACACATCATCTTTTAAAGGGATCACACATCATTTCCCCCCCATCACTTGAAAAACAAATTCTAATGTCCTCCTTTCCAATCCACAAATACTGTCGCCAACTTTGCAAGAGTACTTAATGAATTTTAAAAGGATGAGAGAGCATCTCATTGAAATCTACAGAATACTAAGGGGTCTGGATAGTATGAACATGGAGATGACGTTTCAGCTTGTAGGAGAGTCTAGGACCTGAGGGCACAACCTCAAAGTGAAGAAATAGGCCTTCAGGGCTTAGATGAGGAGGGATTTCTTCTGCCAAAGAATGATGAATCTGTGGAACTCATTGCTGCAGAATGCTTTGAAGGTCAAGTCATTGAGTGTATTTAAGACATAGATAGTTTCTTGAATAGTAAGGGGATCGGGGTCATGAGGGAAAAGGCAGGCAAATGAGGTTGAGAAATGTATCAGCAATGATCAAAAGGTACAGCAGATTTGATGGGCCTATATCTGATGATTTTACATAGAGTATAATATGGGAGAACATAACTATTATTGCATTGTCACTTGTTCTTGAGTTTTCAAACCGTGATTGAAGTCTTAGTACCAAAATAGTCTACAAACTCACAGTCGAAAATGTCTTATCAGAGATGTAACTGCATTGAAGTAGCTGAAGGTCCGTTTAAATGTCACTGTTGTTGCCTCTGCAGTGATTGCTGATGTCAAGAATTACTGGACAGGTTTAAAAATTCATGAATCCAGAGGCTTGATGCGCATTTCAACCTGAAGGAAGGGAAAGGGTGACCACCAGGCAGTCCAAAAGAAACAAGAAGGAGTACCCTGGGGTTCCACTTGCAAATCAGTATTTCATCTTGGAGACTGATGAGGTTGCTAGTTCCTCCGGGGGTTGCAGACAGAACCAAGCTTCTGGCACGAAAACTAGCCTGTCGGTAGGGCAGGGTAGGAAAGGAGGAAGGACAACAGTGATCGAGGATTCTATAGTCAGGAAAGCAGATCGTTAATGTGGCTGTCAAGAACTCCAGAATAGTGTGTTGCCCCTCCTGGTGCTTGAGTCCAGGATGTCACTGAATGTCTGCAAGCATCTGAATGGGGGGGATGTGAAGGCAAAGGTCATGGTACGTGTTGATTCCAATGACACAGGTAGAAGGAGGGATGAGGTCTTGCATCAAGAATTCAGGGAACTGTGCAGTAGACTAAAAACCCTCTTAGTTTGTAATCTCCAAATTACGACCACTGCCATGTGTAAGAAAGTGCAGAAATAGGAGAATAGGGCAATTGAATATATGGCTCAAGAATTGGTGCAAGAGGGAGTGTTTTAGATTCCTGGATCATTGGGACCATTTGTGGGGAAGGTGGCACCAGTACAAATGGGACAGTCTACGTGTGAACCAGAGTGGAACTATAATTCTTGCAGGTCGGTTTGCTGGTGCTGTTGCAAGAAGTTTAAACTAATTCGGGAAGGGGAGGGGACATGGACTGTTTGCAGTATGAAGATGCAGAATCACATGGTAAAACAATCAAATCAGAGGGAGCGGAAATGTACTAATTTTCAATGCAGTAAGGTAAGCTGGATTGTCTTTACTTTCATGCCAGAAATATCACTGTAATACAGATAGTTAAGGGCACTGATTGACACTTGGAAGTGTGATATAGTAGCCATCGTAGGTACTTGGTTGAGGGAGGGGAAAGATTAGCGACTCAACATTCCAGGATATAGAATCTTCAGGTGCAACAGAAGGTGGGGGTAAAAGAGTAGGCAGCAATGCATTATTACTTAAGAAGACAGTTAGCGCAGTAAGGAGAGATGATATCTTGGAAAGGGCATCAAATGAAGTTTTGTGGGTAGAGCTTAAGAATAAAGAAGGGGTAACCACATTGCAGGCGTTTATTATAGACGTCCAGAGAGTCGGTGGGAAATTACGGAGCAAATTTGTGCACAATTTGCAGTGGTATGTATGCATAACAATAAAAGGGTAATTATAGTTGGTAATTTCAATTTACCCAACATTAACTGGGATAGTCATAGTGTTAAGGGTTTGGACACAGTGGATTTCTTGAAACAGGAGAACTTTTTACACCATTATGTAAAGGATCCAACAAGGAACAGAGGTGTTCTGGAACTAATTCTGAGAAAATGAAGCCTGACAGGTGGTTGAGGTGGTGGTGAGGGAGTATTCTAATGATAGTGATCACAACATGATAAAATTTAAGCTTATTAAGGACAATGGAATAGATAAGTTCCAAAGAAAACAAAGGTTTTGGATTGAGAAGAGTGGGTTTTAGTAAAATAAGGCAGGATCTGGCCAAAGTCGACTGGAAACAGCTACCAGTGAGGAAATCTATAGAAGAGCAGTGGGGGGTGTTCAAACGGAAATGATGAAGGTGCAAGTGTGTTTAGTAGGAGTGACAAGCCAAGAGAACCAAGGACGACCAGAAATATTCAGAAGGAAAAGAGAAGCTTTCCTCAGGTGCATGGGGAACAAATCAGCAGAGGCATGAGTAAAGTAGAGAAAGTGCAGGGTGAAGCTTAAAAAGCAAATAGAAAAGCAAACTGATGATATGAGAAAGTTCAAGCTTGTAAAAGTAATGAAAATCTGAAGACGTTCTATAAATTTATAAATGGGAAAAGCATAACCAAGAAAAGAGTAGGGCCCATTATGGACGAAGAAGACAATTTGTGGGTGGAGCCAGAAGACATTGGTGGGGTGTAGAACCAATATTTCACTCAAGAGAACAAGGATGTAGGTTTGGAACTGAGGGGGATAGATTGCGAGATGCTTGAGCAAATTGACATTTTGAAGGGACAAGGAATTGGAGATGTTGGCAGGCTTAAGGGTGGGCAAATATCCATATCCAGATGAATTATGTCCATGGATGCTGAGAGGAGATTGCAGAGACACTGACACAATATATTAATTCCTCTCTAGCTGCAGGGGAGGTTTTGGAGCACTGAAGAATAGCTTATGTGGTTCCGATATATGAGAAGGATTGTAGAGAGAAGCCAGAGAACTACAGACCATTGAAATTCACATTAGTGGTAGGGAAACTATTGGAGAAAATTTTGAAAGAGAGCATCTATTTCCACTTAGGGAGGCAAGGCTTGACCAAGGATAGTCAGCATGGCTTTGCCAGAAGGAGGTCGTGCCTAACAAATTTGAGTGAGTTTTTTTTGGGTAGGCGACCAGGCATGTAAGTCAAGATAGCGATTTAGTCTAGATGAATTTCAGAAAAGTATTTTGTCAATGTCCCACAAAGGAGGCTTTTCAAGAAACCAAATGTATGTGGGATACATGTCAATTTGATAAAGTGGATTCAAAATTGGTTCAATAGTAGGACACACAGGGTGAACTCAGAAGGTTGCTTTAGTGGCTGGAAGCCAGAGTCCAATAGCATATTGCAGAGATCAGTGCTGGTTCCCCCATTATTCATCATTTATAGAAGTGATATAGATGACTAAGTGAGCAGTGGATTAGTAAGTTTGCAGATGATACAAATATTGGTCTGGTGGTTAACAGAGAGTTTGAGTGTCTTGGGTTACAAGAAGATATGGATGGTCAAATAGGCAGATAAGCGGCAGACGGAATTCAAATCTGCGAACTGTGAGGCGATACACTTTAGAAGGAGTAATTTGACAAGAAAGTATTCAATGAATGGCAGGATACTAGGAAGCTTTGTGGAACAAAGGGATCTTAGAGTGTTTGTCTATAGTTCTCTGAAGGCAGAAGGGCATGTTAGTAGGATGGTGAAAAAGGCATGTGGGACACTTGCCTTTATCAATTGAGGCATCAATTACAAAAGCAAGGAAGTCATGATGGAATTGTATTGGACTAATAGGATCAGTTAACACAAATCAATACATATTGCCTGCCTACGTACCAGTTGATCAATGAACAAGGCATACAGAAAAACATTCAGAACGGTTGTTGATTTTAAAAAAAAATAAACTTGCCAAGACGTAGTAAGAACTGCTGATGCTGGAGTCAGAGTTTACATAGTGTGGAGCTGGAGGGCCACAGCAGGCCAGGCAGCATCAGAGGAGGAGGAATATCGTGTTTTGGGCCAGGATCCTTCTTGTTTGCTTTTAGGATCTACAATCACTAATCTAGAATGTTTCAGAATATTCATTCAGAATGAAATAGCCAAGATCTTTTTCTTAGTGTAGGGGAGTCATGAACTAAAGGGCATAGTGTTTAAGGTGACAGGGAAAGATTGAAAAAGGACCTGAAGGGTAAGTTTTTCACTCAGAGGGTGCTGCATGCATGGAATGAACTTCCAGAGGGAGTGGTGGAGGCTGGTACAATTATAATATTTAAAAGGCTTCTCGGTGAGTATATGAATAGGAAGCGGTTAGAAGGTTATTGGCCAAATGCTGGTAAATGGGACTAAGTCATATTAGGATGTCTGATTGGTACAGATAAGTTGGACCGAAAAGTCTGTTCCCGTGCTGTATGACTCGATGCTCAATGACTTTGACGAGACCACAGCTGGAGTAATACGTGCAGTTCTGGTTGCCACATTACAGGAAGGATGCAATTGCATTGGAGGGAGTACAGAGGAGATACACCAGGATGCTGCCGCGGATGGAAAATGTAAGTTATGAGGAAAGGTTACATAGGCTTGAGTTGTTTTCATTGAGAAAGACTGCTGGGTGCTCAGATTGAGGTGTACAAGATTATGAGGGGCATGGACAGAGTAATAGGAGTAGCTGTTCCCCTTATTTCAAGGGTCAGTCACAAGGCAGCATAGGTTCAATGTGAGGGGCAGGAGAAGTAGGGGGATGTGAGGAAAATCATTTTTACCCAGAGGATGGAATGTACTGCTAAGGAGGGTAGTAGAGGTGAGTTGTATCTGGATGAGGACTTGTCACATCATACCATTTGAAGGCTGTGGGCTAAGTGCTAGTAAATGGAATTAGGCTGAAGGTTAGGTGTTTCTCATGTGTCAGTATAGACTCAATGGGTTGAAGGGCCCCTTCTGCATTGTATGATTCTATGAATTTATCATCAGCAAAGTATCTTCACTAGATGTGGCAATGTTTATTTTATTCTCTATAATGTAAGGTTACATGTAGGTAACATGGTATGGAAAGGTCTGACAGAATATTTATTACTGTTCATAAATTTCTACAAATGTTTCATTCAAAGGCTCATCAGCACCTGGGCTAACACGTTCAGTTACAAAGTGTTGCATATGCTTCTGCTAGTGCGTCATGCTTCAAATGGCCACAATTAAGGTGGATTCTGAGAGCTTTACCTCAGCACACATGCTGTGCTTCTCAATTATGTCTCTTAAAGGTTCACCAACATATTAATAGTGAGTTATAATACAACATGCTCCTGCAGTTTAATTTGGGAAGAGGATCTTGCAAAAGGCAAAACAAGAGTAATATTTTGATGTAGGCAGTGCAGCCTATAGATAGTCTCCAGGAGGGAGTAAATATTCACACAGAACCTGTTGGGAGTAGAACTGGTAGAACTCTTGGGATATATAAACGCATTCCAAACTGTGAAGGTGGAAGTGGCTGTGTGGATGGAGGGTTACAAAAGGTGCCTGTCACTTCATGCCTCTGATATGCAACTAAACCAATTTGGTTAATTTCTTCCCTAAATTCCCATATCTCTAAATTCCCTAAAATAACCCTCTATAAATTCTACTCCAGGGTAAAATTTACAAATTTCCTTGTATGAATTCAACTCTAGGATCAATTTACAAATGTTATAGTTCAATGGAAAGCTAAGCTTAAACTGAGAAAATTTAGATTACGTTTTAAATATACAGCATTGTTGCTTTATCAAAGAACAAAGTAAGTTACTGTACGCGAACAGGCCCTCAGCCCTCCAAGCCTGCACCGACATGCTGCCCATCACAACTTATACCGCCTACCCTTCCGGGGACTGTATCCCTCTATTCCCATCCTATTCATATTTTTGTCAAGGTGCCCTTTAAAAGTCACTATAGTATCTGCTTCCACTACCTCCCTTGGCAGCAAGTTGCAGGCATCGACAACCCTCTGTGTAAAAAGCTTGTCTTGTAACCTTTAAACCTTGCCCCTCGCACCTTAAACCCATGGCCCCTGGTAACTGGGTCTTCCACCCTGGGAAAAAGCTTCTGACTGTCCAGTCTGTCCATGCCCTTCATAATCTGATAGACCTCAGGTCCCCCGTCAACCTCTATCATTCCAGTGAGAACAACCCAAGTTTCTCCAACCTCTCCTCTTATGCCCTCCATATCAGGCAACACCCTGGTAAATCTTTTCTGTACCCCCTCTAAAGCCACCACATCCTTCTGGTAGTGTGGCGACAAGAATTGAACACGATATTCCAAATGCAGCCTAGCTAAAGTTCTTTAAAACTGCAACATTACCTGTCAATTTTTAAACTCAATGCCCTGACCAATAAAGGCAAGCATGCCAAATGCCTTGTTGACCCCCTTTTCTACCCACGTTGTCACTTTCAAACCTGTGTACCTGTAGACTTAGATCCTTCTGCCTATCAGTACTCTGAGGGGTTCTGCCATTTACTGTATATTTTCCATCTGGATTAGACCTTCCAAAATGCATTACCTCACATTTTTCCAGATTAAACTCGATCTGCCATCTCTCTGCCCAAGTCACCAACCGATCTATATCCTGCTGTATCCTTTGATGATCCTCATCGCTACCTGCAATTCCACCAACTTTTCTGTCATTGGCAAACTTACTAATCAGACTAGTTACATTCTCCTCCAAATAGTTTACATATATTACAAACAGCAAAGGTCCCAACACTGATCCCTGAGGAACACCACGAGTCACAACCTCCATTCAAAACTGTGCCCTTCCACTGCTACTCTCTGTCTTCTTTGACTGAACCAGTTTTTTTATCCATCTTGCAAACTCACCTCTGAATCTGTGCTACTTTACTTTTTGTATCAGCCTGCCAAGAGGGACCTTGTCAAAGGCCTTACTAAAGTGCATGTAGACAACATCCACTGTCATACCCTCATTGATCATCTTCACTTCCTCAAAAAAAACTCAACCAAATTAGTGAGACATGACCTCCCCTTCACAAAACCATGTTGCCTCTTGCTAATGTGCCCTTTGATTTCAGGTGGGATTAAATCCTGTCTTGAAGAATTTCTCCAATAATTTCTCTACCACTGACATAAAGCTCACCAGCCTGTAATTAGCTGGATTATCCTTGCTGTCCTTCTTAAACAAAGTAACAATGCTGGCTATTCTCTAATCCTCTGGGACCTCCACTGTAGCCAGTGAGGATACAAAGGATTCCCTCAAGGCCCAAACAATTTCCTCCTTTGCCTCTCTCAGTATACTGCGGTATTTCCCATCAGGCCCTGGGGCGTGTCTACCTTAATGATTTTCAAAACCCCCTGTACCTCCTCCCTTTGATCTCAACATGACCCAAACTATCTACAAACTCTCCCCCAGTCTCAGCATCCACCAAATCCTTCTATATGGCAAATACTGATACAAAGTACACATTTAAGACCTTGCGCAGTTCCTCTGTCTCCACACATAAATTCCCTTCCCTGTTCTTAAATGGGCCAACCCTCTGCCTAGGGATTTTTCTTAATCCTGTTGGCCAATGACTTTTTATGACTCTTTTTAGCCTTCCTGACTCCTTGTTTAAGTTTCTTTCGACTCTCCTTGTATTCAAACCTTGCATTGTATGTTCCCAGCCTCCTAGCCTTCGTAAATGCTTCCTTTTTCTTTTTGATTAGGCTCACAATGTCTCTCATAATCCAAAGTTCCCTAAACTTGCCATACTTATCCTTCATCCTTCAAGGAATGTGCTGGTCCTGAGTTCTGAGCAAATTACACTTGAAAGCCTCCGATATACCATATACTGATTTTCCCTCAAACATCTGCCTTCAATCTATATTCTTGCCTAATATTGTTGTAATCAGCTTTCCCCCAATTTAGCACCTTCACTTGACAACTACACTGATCTTTATCCATCAGTACTTTAAAGCTTACTGAATCGTGATCACTGTTCCTGAGCTGTTCCCCTATTGAATACAGCTGTGATATTCTCCTTAACAACATGTGAAACTCCCCCACTCCTTTTATATCACCCTCTATCCCACCTGAAACATCTGTATCCTGGAATATTAAGCTGCCAATCCTGTCCTTCCCTTAACCATGTCTCTGTTATGGCAACATCACAGTTCCAAGTACTAATCCAGGCTCTAAGTTCATCTGCCTTACCTGTTACACTTCTTGCATTGAAACAATTGCACTTCAGTCCACTAGATCCGCTTTGATCAGCAACCACACCCTGCCGTGTCTTCCTTTGAGTCATATTGGCCCTATTCTCCAGTTCCCTTTCAGTCCATTCATCTTTGCATTGGTTCCCAACCCCTGCCAAGCTAGTTTAAAACCTCCTGAGTGGCACCAGCAAACATCCCAACCAGAATATTTGTACCCCTCCAATTTAGATACAACCTGTCTTCTTGTATAGGTCCCACCTACCCTGGAAGAGATCCCAATGGCCCAGATATCTGTGAGCCTTCAAACCACAAGTGTCCATTGGGAATGGCAAATTATTCAAGCACAAAATGAATTGCACATCATAGCAACTAGTATTCAATCCACATAGGATCAATTAATGCACAAGGAATCTAATAGGTGATTCTGAATTTGCAAATTCAATGAATTTATATGTTTTGTTTGCACATTAATCCTGGCAAAAAGTCTAATGGAGGCATTGAGAAACTGAAAGAATGCAATCATTTCAATTAAGTAACCAAATAATGGTCGGGGCAGTGATGAATATTCTTTCAAGTTTTAGAGATACTGAAATTATGTTCAAAATATTTTTCAATCCTTCCAAGTACTGACAGTGAAGAATTAAATGATGGATTAAATGCAATTAGGATAGAAAACCAGTTGTAGAGGCACAAAACATAGTCTGTTGCAAAGTGACAGAACAATCCAAATCCGATGCTTTGTTTGGGGACTGGGAATATGCATATTTGTACAATATAAGAACACTCAGATTGTTTTTGTTTTGCAATTTCAGCACAACTTCTGGTTAATTCTACTCCAGTGGTGGCTTCAGAAAACACAGAAATGAACTTTTTTTTTATTTCCAACAGTTGGTGGGTGACTTGCTCTGCTAGTTTACCACCCAGGCTGTGAAGATAAAAATTACCTTCAAAGGCTATGAATTTCTTCACTTTCTTCAGGATTTGTAACATTGCTATATCGTTTTTGAGCCAAAATGCATTATGACACTATTGGGCAGTTTTCTTTTATTATTGTGCTTAAAGAAAATTTCATTAATCCTTTTAGCAGTTGGACTTACTGATGGCAGCAATAGATGAAAACATTTAACCTCTTCTTTCACATTTTTAATCCTTGTTATCGCCTTTCAACTTCAGTGCTTTCCTCTCATTCCCAGAAAAAGTTTTGAGACCTCTGATTTTTCCCCACCCTTAAATTCACACAGACTGGATACTGGATGAGGATTGACTCTCCCCATAGGCAAAAAATACTTGATGCCACCGTAATGGAGGAGCTCTACAGTGCTGTGTAACCAGGGGAATCAGGCAGTGTTTCAGAGGACAGGACTCTGGCAGATAAGGCCCTCTGCTAACACGTACATACTACCATAGATCTACAAAGAGCTCAGTAGGAAGCTGTGAATCCAGCAGCTGCTCCTCCCCTTGAACACTGCTGAGCATCTATTCCATTTTCACAATGAAGTTTTGTAGAGGAAGATTTTTAGTATGCTAACCTTACCTCCCCATTCGCCCTGATTGTTATAAGGAGTGGTGAGAGGTTAATATTGATAGCATAGTTATTTTAATGGAGGTTTATGGACTGCTATCCCAGGAATGTGCTGCATGATTCCCATTAAACTGCTGCCCAACATTGGATAGCATCAATGACATCGAAGTAGGCCACATTTAGCTACATTCAATGGCCAGAATTCAATAGCTTCCATTGTGATGTGTTTTGTGGGATGGGCAGCACTCAATTGGGCCTTAGTCTCGATTAAGGAAGATCTATGAGTAACTTCATGCTTCATTGCTAATCCCTATGGTCCTTAAGAGGGCAATTACCTTAATCCTTATTGGAGTTGCTTGTAGAATTCATGGTAGATGAAAGTTGGGAAAAAGGATTCCTTCATTCAGAGACACTCAGTGCGTGATTGAGGAATCTGATGTCAGGAGCAGGTTAGGTCAGTGAAAGTCACCCTGCCCTGCCTTTGCTCCTGACCATTGTCCAATACCTTGTCCTGTGGTTCCCACTCTCCTTCCATCTCTCACTTGTGACTAGGTTCTCTCAGGAATCCTGGGCCTCAGGGGTTTGCACTATTTGCAGCAGCCATGTGTCTCCGGTAGCACTGCCAGCAATGGCAAGCTTCTGGTCTCTGAATGGTTGGCAACTCACTGGTTGGTGGTAATTCTGCCCCAGGGTCCTTGATCCCCAGGAAAAGTTGCAAGCCTATCTGAAAAGAAAGTGGCACAGGGCTCTTTCCAGATGTCCAGTGACTAGCAAAATCCTCTATTGTTGACATTAAATTCCATCCAATATGTGTTTTTTGAACAAATGTTACATTTAATGTTATGTAGCGATATATTTTTTTTTATTTGCAAGGTTCTATGTTGGCAATTACTAATTAAAGTACAAAGTCATAAATAAGGGATCAAGATATAATGTATCATCAAGATTTCATTTGTATAGGAACCAACAGGAGTATTTCAGTTATCCCAGAAATTATTTTTAGATTCTTTCTTTACAAAGACCAGTGAGAAACACCATAGGTAACATAAGCAAAATCTCCAGGATCATAGTTGATTGTCAGAACAAGCCTAAAGTATTTTTGCTCAACTGATGTGTTCAATTCAATGGCAAGTATCACTGCTGTTATACTTAACTTGTTCCCATAAGAGAAGAAGGTGTTCATTATATCTTCACTATGCTGGGTTAACATTATTATCATTCGACAATTCCTCTTTAAGGATTTTCTCTTCTGGTTGATGCTTTGTAACCATTATGCTAATACAAAATCATTTTATTAGGAGCTGCTATCTCATGGATTGAGCTTCAGGCCAATTCACATCGAAAAAGCTTGCATGAAAACTCTGCGCATGTTTTGATAGTTATGACAAATTCCATCACAGCAGCTTCAGGCCAATCGTAACATTCTAAAACAATCCACAACGTTCCAAAGAAAGCAATCCCCAACTTTCTATAAGTATTTATGCAGGTGCAGGACCTGGATATACAGGCAAGCAGAACATTGTAGGCAGTAAGAAAGGCGGCTAGAGCAGTTAATAAAGCATGTAATATCTTGGATTTTATTAAAAGGGTCATAGAGGAGACAAGCAGGTAGGTTACACTGAACTCATTTAGGACATTTCATAGACCTCAGCTAAAGTACTGTGTATATTTTTGGGTTTCACATTTTGGGAAAGATATGACTGTATTAGAGAGAGCGCGGAAGCAATTTACAGAAATGTTCCGGGAATGAGCAATTTCGGTTATGAGGAAATAATGGAGATATTACAGAAGAGGACTAAGAGAAGATGAGATAGAAGTTTTCAAAATCATTGGAGGCCAGGATAAAGTACATGGGGAGAAACTATTCCTGTTGCTAAAAGGATAGAGAGGGCCCACATTCAAAGTCATAGAGTCATAGAGATATACAGCATGGAAACAGATCCTTCAGTCCAACTTGTCCATGCAACCAGATATCCTATATAAATCTAGTCCCATTTTCTAGCATTTGGCACATATTCCTCTAAACCCTTCCTATTCATAGACCCATCCAGACGCCTTTTAAATTTTGTAATTATACCAGTATCCACCACTTCCTCTGGCAGCTCATTGCATAAATACACCACCATCTGCATGTAAAAGTTGCCCCTTAGGTCCCTTTTACATCTTTCTCCTCTCACCTGTGCCTTCTAGCTTTGGAGAAACACCCTGGGGAATTGACCATGTCTATTTACCCTATCCATGCCCCTCATGATTTTATAAACCTATATAAGATCCTCCCCCTAAGTCTCCGAAGCTCCAGAGAAAATAGTCCCAGCCTATTCAGCCTCTCCTTAATAGCTCAAATCATCCAACACTGGCAACATCCTTGTAAATCTTTTCTGAACCCTTTCTAGTTTCACAACATCCTTCCTACAGAAGTGATTTGCACATGATGTGAGAAGAAAAGTCAGTTTCATACAAAGAACAGTTAGGGTCTAGAATTCTCTGCTGTGATATATGGCAGAGACAGAATCAATTGAGGCATTCAAGTGGGCACTGGATGATTATCAATGTGTAAGGGTATACGGAAAAGGTAGAGAGCGACACTACATCCTAATAATCATTGGATTGCTGGTGTAGACATAATGGCCTGAATGGCCTCTTTCTGTGTTGTGACACTTCTGTGTGACTCTGTTCATGGCATTTAAAAAAAAATCCAGGATCTGGCTCCAGATTTTTACCAAAAACTAATCTGTTCTTATTTTAGCCACACACTATCTGCGCACCATGTTTTGTTCATATCAATCCAATAGTTTTTGACATAGTTTGTTTTCAGACAAACAAACAAACAAGCAGGGGTGTAAACATTATCTCTGTCCATATTAAGTGGCACATGAAATTAGTAATGACTAATTGCAAAAGGAAATGTGAAAACACTCAACATTATGTCTTCCTGAAAGTAGTCACTTCTCAAATATTACAATGTTTACTTGAAAGTTAAGATTTGCAATTTCATTCCAGTACCAAAATTGCTCTATGAGTGATCAGATAAATGCTAACAGCACTCAACTTCTAAGGTTTCAAAGTTTTCTGGGCTGCTACAAGGTATTTGTGCAAAATTAGTCAAGAAATGCACCTTGACATGACAAATGCACTCTTTCATCTAAAAAAAATTAAACTTCTCTACAGGAATGCCTTTTCTAGTAGCAAAGCCCCAGAAGTAGGGATTTCCAGGACAGTTGGATTTCCCAATCTCAAGGCGTACTGAGCAGTCGATAATGTTTGCAGACAGAAAGTGTCTTCATTTTGCAGGAAATCTGACTATGTGGTGCAACCTGTCCCTTTCCTTGCACATTGGAGTAGAAATTTTGGAAGATGTTATCAGGGATTGATTGATTGCAATTGGCAGCACCATGGCTTAGTCTCCCCTATTTATCTTACCATAGGAAACCATAGCAAACCTTTCTGAATGATACGAATTTGCCATGTTTCATAACCTGAATGATATCAAATGAGTTCTTCCTTCATTGAAATGCTATCATGACTGTTCCTAGCAAGACACAAGTTAAGAATATCATTAAACAAAAATTTATTTTATTTACAAACGAGAATCGTATTCAAACTGTAAACTTTCTATATTGAGCACTAAACCCACCCCCCCCGCCTTGTGCCTAACGATGCTTTCTGCTTTCAATATCAGTGGGGCATCTAATATCCCTGACTGCAAGTGGCAAATAAAGATATTTGGCCATTCATGATCATAGAACCAAAAAAGCAGAGGAGGAGGCCAATCCACCCACGTGGTGTGCTGGTACTCGACAAGGCAACTCAATTCATCTCACATCACGTTTCATCCCAGACCTACAGTTTTTTTTACTTCAGATAATTTTCCATCTCTCTTTTGAAAGGGCTAATTGAATTTAGCTCCACAACCCTCTCAGATATTACATACCAGGTCCTAAATATTTCATATGTGGAAACTGGCTTCTTCCATGGTGGCGTTGCTTCCTATTCCAATCTTCTAAAAGCAGTGTTTAAAGACTCATGGTACAGAGGTAGACTTTGACTCACAGCTGACTTTAGACAGTAAAGCAATGCTGACTGCCCTACAGGAAAATATTTCTGGGAAGCCTTTTTTTAACCTGGGTATAGGATATGGGCATTACAGGCTAGGCCAACTTTTATTGCAAAATCCTAATTATCCATGAAAAGATAGCAATGAACCATGGGCACAGGTATGTGCATCAGACTGTTGGGAAAGGATTTCTAGGGATTTGACCCATTAATACTGAAGAAATATTGATGTAATACCAAGTCATTTGGAATGGAAATTGCTGATATTCCCACTTATCTGCTGGTCTTGTCCTTCTAGGTGGTAAAGGCTGCAGGTTTGGAAGGTGCTGTCAAAAGGAGCCTTGGTGAGTTCCCGCAGTTTGTCTTGCAGATGATACACTCTGCTGCCACGGTGTGTCAATGGTGAAGGGAGTCAAGATGGAAGATGGTGGATGGGGTACTAATCAAGCAGACTGCTTTGTCCTGGATGGTGTTGAGCTTATCGAATGTTGTCTGACTTGTATCTTGTTGGTGGTGCACAGCCTCTTGAATCAAGTGGTGAATTAGCCACTTCAGAATTCCGAGTTTCTTGTCTTTAGTTGTAAGCACGGCCTTGAAATGGAAGGTCCAGTTCAATTTCTGGTCAATTATAATGCCAGGATGTTGATGTGGGGTTTCAGCAATGTTAACCGGAAATGTTTAGATGCTGTCTTGCTGAAGGTGCTTATCGACTGGTATTTGTGCACCACAAATGTTACTTAGATCCTCAGTATCTGAAGAATCACAAATATTGCTGAACATTGTGCAATCAGCAAACATACTCACTCCTTACATTTTCATGGATGAAGGTTATTGTTAAAACAGCTGAAGATTGTTTGGCCTATGACATAACCCCGAGTAGCACTTGCTGAGATGTCCCTGGACTGAGACGAATGAGCTTCTTCTACAATTACCATCTGTATTGTTAAGATGAAAGTACCGAATGGATTCTTCAACGTCTGATAAAAATGATTACAAGAAGACACATGCACTTCAATACATAGCAAATTTACCAGTTGAATTTGCTATGTATAATTATATATGTAATACACACACGCACACACACACACACACACACACACACACACACACACACACACACACACACAAACACACAAACTAATGAATGAATCTATTAGCTTAAACTACTTTATACATATGCAAACTAATAACTCTCACTGCCTTTCAGCTTGTGGGGGACAAGTAACAGTAGAACTTGGAGCTGGATTTCTGATTCCACAGCACTGATCTTATGAACCCCAGCCCATTAGTGAAAGTCCAATGGGTGGGGCAACGTCCCTAATATTAATACGATTCTGAATCTAATGTTACATGTTGTATCACTGTTTCATAGTACTTTTCCAAGAGTTCTGCTGTGCAACATCAAATCCAAGTGTCTCTGTTTAAACTACACAATAGTCTGTTTCCCAGGCCCCAAACACTGTTAGTGCAATTCCCTTCCGGCTAAAACAGGGTATCGTGGTCCTAAGATGCTGCTTGGCCTGCTGTGTTCATCCAGCTCCACACTTTTGTTATCTTGGATTCTCCAGCATCTGCAGTTCCAATTATCTCTGTTTTGACATCAGGTCTGCTTTCCATGTAACTTTCCACTTGCATCAATTGCTTATTGTCATCCAATTAACTCTTAACAAATAACTCTTAATGATCTGGTTTGGAGATTTTTTTAGGCCCAACATGATACCATCTTACTTTGTGCTAGATATTACTCAACCACTGGAGAGCTTTCTCTCCGATTTCCATTGACTCCAGTTTTGCTAAGGCTCTTTGATGCCATACATGGTCAAGTATTGCCTTGATGCCAGCAGCAGCCACACTCACCTCACTGGCATTTTACTTTTTGTTCATATTTGAAACAAAATTGTAATTAAGTCAGGAGTTGAGTTGCTCTGATGAAACTGAAACTGAGTATCAGTAAGCAAGTTATGACTGGACGTGAGCAATTTGATGGCAATGTTACAACTCTTGATATCCTTTTCTGAATGGACAGAAACTTCAGACTGCTTCAGTGCAGAAGAATTTGGGTGTCCTCACACACGAATCACAGAAAATTGGTATGCAGGTACAGCAAGGAATAATGAAGGCAAATGGAATTTTGGCATTTAGTGCTAAAGGAATATAGTATAAAAATAGGGAATTGCTCCTGCAATTGGACAAGGCATTGTTCAAGAAGGGCAGTAGGGATGACCCAGGTAATTATAGACCTGTGAGCCTTACGTCTGTTGTAGGAAAAATTTTGGAAAGGATTATAAGAGATAGGATTTACAATCATCTAGCAAGCAAGAATTTGATTGGAGATAGTCAACATAGATTCATCAAGGGCAGGTTGTGTCTCACAAACTTCATTGAGCTTTTTGAGAAGGTGACCAAGCATGTGGATGAGGGAAGGGCAGTTGACGTGGTGTACATGGACTTGAGTAAAGCCTTTGATAAGGTTCCACATGCTAGGCTATTGGAGAAAATACAGAGGCACAGGATTGAGGGAGATTTAGCAGTTTGGATTAGAAACTGGCTTTCGGTAAGAAGGCAACGAGTGGTGGTTGATGGAAAATATTCAGCCTGGAGTCAGGTCACTAGTGGTGTGCCTCAAGGATCTGTTTTGGGACCACTGCTGTTTGTCATTGTTATAAATGACTCGGACGCAGGCATAGGTGGATGGGTTAGTAAGTTTGCAGATGACACTAAAGTCGGTGGAGTGGTGGACAGTGTGGAAGAATGTTGCAGGTTGCAGGGAGACTTGGATAAACTGCAGAATTGGGCCAAAAGATGGCAAATGGAGTTTAATATGGATAAATGTGAGGTGATTCACTTTGGGAGGAATAATAAGAAGGCAGAATACCGGGTCAATGGAAAGATTCTTGATAGTGTGGACGTGCAGAGGGATCTTGGTGTCCATGTACATAGATCCCTGAAAGTTGCCACCCAGGTTGATAGTGCTATTAAGAAGGCTTACGGTGTGTTAGGTTTTATTGAGTTCCGGAGCCATGATGTCATGCTGCAACTGTACAAAACCCTAGTGCGGCCTCATTTGGAATATTGCGTGCAGTTCTGATCGCCCCATTACAGGAAGGATGTGGAAGCATTGGAAAAGGTGCAGAGGAGATTTACCAGGATGTTGCCTGGTCTGGAGCACAGGCCCTATGAAGAAAGGCTGAGGGACTTGGGTCAGTTCTCATTGGAGAGAAGGAGTCTAAGAGGGGATTTAATAGAGACATACAAGATGATCAGAGGATTACATAGGGTGGACAGTGAGTCTTTTTCCGAGGATGATGACTTCAGCTTCTACAAGGTGGCATAGCTACAAATTGAGGGGTGATAGATTTAAGACAGATGTCAGAGGCAGGCTCTTTACTCAGTGAGTGGTAAGGGCATGGAATGCCCTGCCTGCCAATGTAGTTAACTCAGCCACATTAGGGGCATTTAAACAGTCCTTGGATAAGCATATGGATAATGATGGGACAGTGTAGGGGGAGGGGCTTAGATTAATTCACAGGTCGGTGCAACGTTGAGGGCTGAAGGGCCTGTTCTGCGCTGTATTGTTCTATGTTCTGTGTATATACGATGTGAAAGTGACTGACAAAGCAGACATATAAGAATGTATCCTTACTTGGGACAATCTAGAATGAGAGGTGATAGTTTTAGGAGAAGGGGTAGTAGATTTAAAACAGAGTTGAGGAGAAATCACTTCTCTCAAAAGGTTGTGAATCTGTGCAAGGTGTGGAGCTTCATGAACACAGCAGGCCAAGCAGCATCTTAGGAGAAGGAAACCTGAAGTTTCGGGCCTCAACCCTTCATCAGAAATGTCCAGGGAGAAATGCTTCTGAAGGGTCTCAAGACCTCCCTGGCTATTTCTGATGAAGTGTCTAGGCCCAAAACGTCAGCTTTCTTGCTCCTAAGATGCTGCTTGGCCTGCTGTGTTCATCTAGCTCCACACCTTGTTATCTCAGATTCTCCAGCATCTGCAGTTCTGATTATCTCTGATACAATTTTAACTCCACTGTGAAACCTCTTCTAAGGATGCCTAAACTGAAGAAGTTACGCCCCTCCCTTTGGACAAACCTCAGGGGATCTCTCTCCCACTGCAACTCTCCTGCAATCTCTTAGGCCTTGAAAATGCTCAACTATGTCCTGAAGCAAACCAGGTACTGCAGCCACATCTCCTTTCTTAGTACCTGCCTACAGAACCAGATAATCCCCAATGGACTACAGTCCACATTCAAGCCTTCCCAATTTAGCCCCAACCGTGACAATATCTACATTCAGAACACTGAGACCCTTCAGAAGCGGTTCTCCCTGGCCATTTCTGATTAAGGGTCTCGGCCCAAAACATCAGCTTTCCTGCTCCTAAGATGCTGCTTGGCCTGCTGGTTCATCCAGCTCCACACCCTGTTATTTCGGATTCTCCAGCATCTGCAGTTCCTATTATCTCTGTGAATCTGTGCATTTCACTGCTACAGAGTGTGATGTGTACAGGACATTGAGTAAATGAAAGGAAGGGATAGACAGAGTTTTAATTAGTAATGAGTTGAAGGGTTATGGAGAGTGGGCCGTAAAATGGAGTTGAGGCTGAGATGACACAAGCCATGACCATAGCAAATAGCAGAATAAGCTCAAGGGCCGTCTTGCTTCCTATGTTCTTTGCTGATGATTGAGTATAGACTGATGGGCTAGGCTTGATTTGCATTGATTTTGTGTATAGGACATACCTGAGCAATTTTCCACTTTGTCAGATAACTGGTAGTGTTATAGTTCTACTAGAATAGCTTGGCTGGGAGTGTATCTAATTCTGGAGCATATGTCTTCAGTACTATTGCCAGTATACTGTCAGGCCTGAAGCCTTTGCAGTACACAATGGCTTCTTAATATTAAAGGAATGAACTGAATTTTCTGAAAACCAACATCTGTGACACTAGGACTCAACAGGAAAATGAGATGGATCATCTACTTCTGGCTGAAGATTATTGTAATACTTCAACCCCGGTTTTTGCACTGATGTACTGGACCCCACATTACTGAGAATGAGGATAATTGTGGAGTCTTCTTCTGTTTGTTGTTTGTCCATTACCATTCAAGAATAGAAGAAGCAGGACTGCAGAGCTTAGATCTGTTCTGATGATCATGGGCTCTGACCATCACATACTTCTTCTGCTGTCTGACATGCAAACAGCCCTATACTTCACCAGGTTGTCACATCATTTGTAGATTTGCCTGATGCTGCTTCTGGCATGCTACCCTACACTGTTTTCATTGAATCAGAGTTGATTCCCCCTGATTTCATGATAATGATAGAGTTTGGGATATGTAAAACATGAGGTTTCATATTTTGGTTGATAACAATTTTGCTGCGGCTGATGGTCCACAGCATCGAATGAATGCCCAGTTTTGAGTAGCTAGATTTATTTAAAATCAGTAAACTCTTTCGCACAGTGGTAAGTTACAAAAATGATTGAGGATATCCCCGTTGTGAAGATGATCTGTTGAAATTATTGTTTGACATGTCAGTAGAGTTATAACTTACTGCAATGCTGCCTGCAACAAAAAAAAATGCTCTGTACTGCTGTTGCAAAGACAAGATGTCAACTTGGCACTCACGTCTACCCTAGAGAGATTTACAAATACAGGAAATGCATAAAATTGATAAATACCAAAAGGACAGCTGGTCAGAGTTGCTGATATTCTTGATGGTGAATATGACTCCGTTCAAAAATGGTCATGGGCCATCATGAACTTGATCTCTTCCTTCACATGAGTCAACAACATTGAGTTCAGCATGTAAGCATGGTGTTTTAACAGGAATTCATCATTTATGTTAACATCATGCTTAGCCAAAGCTATTTCTCCTGGCCCATTTAACAAATCAATTTATGAGTCTATAATAGCTTTTGTAAGTCACTCCACTCATTTTCTGGAAAATAGCATAATAATTTATCCAACACTTTAGCACTACCATATTTTCTAATCTGATTATTTTGAAAGTCCAACATCTGATTCATTCTCAAGTCATTCCAATTTTTAAAAAAATTCACCCACTATTTCTTTCAGTTTATAAATACACTTTTCTCCTGGCCATCCTTCCGTTAATATCGCTTAACACTTTCCTAATCTGCAATTTGTTCTTCTGACAAGCTGGCAAATACATTTATAATTCTACCTGTCAATACACTGTAAGATTAAGCTTCAAACAAACCTTGGCAAATTAATCTTCCTATGTATTTTTTCACAAGAGGTGAAATACCTTACCTTTTGACCTTCAGTAAAATTAGGCTGTAACCAATGTTGTTTAAAACACTCATTCTACTAATCTCTAGTGGAATCAAACACAGGATGTCCAACCTGTTTTCATAAGAGAATCTGCTTGTTCCAGATATGATTCTATTAACATCTTCTGAACTCCTTCCAATACTTTTATATATTTTATTAAATATAGACATCAAAACTTTACACAGTATGTGAGATATGGTCTCATCAATGCCCTCTATAATTAAAACATAACATCCTTTATTTTCAATTCCTCAAGTAGTAAAGGATAGCATCCTTTAGCCTTCTTGATATGTGCTGACTCTGCATTGAATTAATCAAATTCAGATTATGAACTCTCATCTCCATTTTGCTACACCCCTCCCCTTTGTCACACAACGTAAGAAAGTTCAGATTGGACTCAAAATGCTAACTGTATTTCTCTCTCTGTAGATTGGTACGGAACTTGAGTTTATATGAACATTACAGCAAGTGTGAGATGACTGACTTTGTACTTAGTGGATGAATAGTGATGGATGGAGAAATAGTGAGCGAGATCATTTGTAGGGTTTCAGAAAAATTACTCGTTGAGAATCTAAAACGATTACAATTTATGCGAAGTGTAGAAAGTTGAGTTTTACATCATTTGGCTCAAGCTGATGTGATTAAAATAACTGCAATTTCTGATTCTAGTTGATTCTAATCTCATCAGTTTCATGTCACCCTGTAATCAGAGATATCATTCTGAGGTGTGGTAGTTTCAGGATCAAATATAGCAATACGCCGACATCAAGTTCAAATGATTTATCGTGAATATATTTGTGCATAATTTTCCAATACTGTTTTTTATTGTTTGTAGAAGGGAATTAAATCTTCTGGCTAAAGGGATCATAGGGTATGGAGAGAACATATGAACAGAGTTGGATGATCTGCTGTTATCATATTGAATGGTGAAGTGGACTGAAATGACTGAATGGCTTATTCCTGCTTCTATTTTCTATGCTTTTATGTTTATACAATTTTACATTGACATGTGATGCTGATTCTTCCCCATAACATTGATGTCTTCTATAATCTCTTTAATGATCACTTCCAATAAGCTCTTCATGACAGAAGTCAAGCTAAGTAGCCTATTTCCTGTTTTCTGCTTCTCTTTCTTTTTGAATAGAGAAGTTATATTTGCTAAATTCCAAATGAATCTGGGGAATTTCAGAAAAACAACATCATGCATTTACTACCTAACTAGCAACCTATTTTAAGAATATCAGATGAAGTTCATCTGGAGATTTATCAGCCCACAGCTCCATTAGATTGTTTACAACCACTTGCCTCATGATCTTGATTTTTGTAAGTTCCTTTTTCTCATTCACCTCCTATAGGGATATGGTAGGGCGCTGGGTCTGGGTGGGATGCTCTTCCATGTGTTGTTATAGACTTGATGTGGCAAATAGCCTCTTTCCACATCATAGGGATTCTATGATTCCTGCTTTAGAACTAATTCAAGACTTTTGGGTATTCTCTGGAGTGAAGACAGAATACTTGCTCATTTCAAATGCCATTTCCTTATCACCTACTCTTAGCTCTCCATTTTGTATCATATTATTTTAGTGGTCCAACACTCATTTTGCCTACTCTTTTCCTTTTTGAATACCTGTAGAAACTCTTGCTATCCATCTTTAGTTTCCTAGCTAGCTTCTTCTCATAATCTAATTTCTAATTTATGAGTTGGGTGTCAAATGATAGTACTTGTGCTTCAGCTATTTAAAGATCATATCATTCACTCAGATGAAGGGACTTACTCAAGTTCAAAGGAACACATACCAGCTCATCATTTCCTTAGTATATCCAATGTCTGCTTAATTTGAGAAATTTGCCTCATCATTCATTTCTTTGGAGACATCACCTTTTTCTCTCCTTTGAGCTGAGGAGATGGCAGTTGGAGTTTAATTCAGATAAATGTAAGGTGCTGCAATTTGGAAAGATAAATCAGGGCAGGACTCATACACTTAATAGTAATATCCTAGAGAGTGTTGTTGAACAAAGAGATCTTGGAGTGCAGCACATAGTTCCTTGACAGTTGTGTCCCAGATAGATAGCATAATGAAGAAGGCGTTTAGTATGCTTGCTTTTATTGGTCAGTGTATTGAATAGAAGGGTTGGGAGGTCATATTGCAGCGGTACGGGACATTGGTTATGCCACCTTTGGAATACTGCATTCAATTCTAATCTCCCTACTATAGGAAGGATGTTATGAAACTTTAAAGGGTACAGAGAAGATTTACAAGGATGTTGCCAGGGTTGGATGTTTTGCACTATAGGGAGAGGTTGAATAAGCCAGGGCTATTTTCCCTGGAGTGTGAGAGGCTGAGGGGTGACCTTGTAGAGGTTCATTAAATCATGAGAGGCATGGATAGTCTGAATTGCCGGGGTGGGAGAGTCAAAAACTATAGGGCACAGGTTTAAGGTGAGAGGGAAAAGACTTAAAAGGGACGTAAGGGACGACATTTTCACACAGTGGATGGTGAGCATATGGAATGAGCTGCCAGAGGAAGTAGTGGAGGTTGGTACAATAGCAACATTTAAAAGGCATCTGGATGGGTATATGAATAGGAAAGGTTTAGAGGGATATGAACCAAATGCTAGCAAATGGTACTAAATTACTTTGGGATATCTGGTCAGCATGGACAAGTTGAACCAAAGGGCCTGTTTCCATGCTGTACAATTCTATGTCCCTATGACTCAGAATCTTTAGTAGGATCTTCAGGTAACAGTCAATGGTGCAGATAGTAGCTTTCCCAGGTTTTCTTTTCAATTCTGTGTCTGCTAGATCCTCAGTCATCAATGTACAATTCAGGCATCCTGACTCCTGTCAGGGTCTAATTAACTAGACATCATATGTTTACTGGTGTTCAAGTCAATGTGGACATCATCTCTGACTGGTTGGGAAGCCTGGGAGAGGGGTCTACCATATCTGTGTTAAAAAGTCAAGCAAAGCAAGCTTCAATGACAGATCTCTGAATTGCTACCTGCCTCTGTGCAACATGCAGGTCTGTTATTTTACAATTTTGCCCATAATGTCAAGAAATATGAAATTGTCAACTTTGGTAGGCTAAATTGAAAAGTAGAATATTTTTAAAATGGTGCATTAAAAGAAATGTGGAACTCAGTGACACCCAGTGTGGTTTTACACAAGTTTCATAGGCTTATTGTGTAGATGCAGAACTAATTATAAAAGCAAACTTTTTATTAGTCTTTATTACACAAGCTGTTGTAGTATAGAGTAATGTACTTACATAGTAATTGTAAAGGAATCTTGGTGAATTCATACCTGAAGTCCTGTGAACAGTTATGACTATCAAAAGACTGTAAAAGGGCATTTTACCCCTCAGGAATAGGAAATCCTGTTTCAGGGATCTGCCAATCAACCAAATGCTGGCACGTCTTCAATACAGTCAAGATGAAGGAGAAGAGGAGCACTTGATCACAAATTGAGAAGCGTCTGAGTTGGCAGGGGCGGGGTTGCTTACCAAGGGAATGGAAGTCCAGAGTTTGACAGGCCATGAGGTTGGGGAGAGGAATGTTAGGTAGAAATCACACAATGGGTGGGGAAATCAAAGAGGGCACCCTATGCCCACTATCAGTCCATGCAGGAAATCATGTAGGTCCGGGCACATGACATTGACCATCTTGTACCTGTAAAATCCCAGCTGCAGAGTGTAAATTTTAGCTCAGAGGAAGAATAAACATGACAATAAAAGTAAATAAGAAAATATGGGACCTATGCTGTTGATGACCTTCAGTTCCTTGAAAGTGGAGTTGCAAGTCGACACAGTAATGAAGTTTGGTATGCTTGCCTTTATTGGTCAGTGTATTGAGTATAGGAATTGGGAGGTCATGTTGTGGCTGTATGGAACATTAGTTAGGCCACTTTAGTAATACTGTGTTCAGTTCTGGTCTCCTTGCCAAAAGAAGGATAGGTTAAACTTGAAAAGGGTCAGAAAGGATTTACAAGGATGTTGCCAGAGTTGGAAAGTTTGAGCTATAGGGAGAGGCTGAATAGGCTGGGGTTATTCTCCCTGGCGCATCAGAGGCTTGGGTATGACATTATAGAGGTGTATAAAATCATAATGGGCATGGATAGGAGGAACAGTCAAGGTCTTTTCCCCAGGGTAGGGTAGTTCAAACCTGAGCGGCATAGATTTATGGTAAGGGGAAAAGATTTAAAAGGGTCCAAGGGACAGCTTTTTCATGCAGAGGGTCGTGCGTGTACGGAATGAACTGTTGGGGGTAGTGGTGGATGTTGATACAATTACAACATTTAAAATGGTATCTGGATAGTTATATGCATAGGAAAGGTTTAGAGGGACATGGGCCTAATGTTTTCAAATGGGAGTAGATCAATTTAGGCTATCTGGTTGGCATGGACGGTTGGACTGAAGTGCCTGTTTCCGTGCTATACATTTCAATGCCTACATTGGCAGACTTGGATCTATGGCTCTATTATGTTATCCAAGCTATTAGTTAAAACAATGAATGGCCAAGACCCCAGCACAGATCATTGCGGGATTGCACATGTTACTCCTATCCAACATGAACGGATACCAATTACCCTTAGTCTTTATGTTTGTTTTTGCAACTTAACCAATTTCCAAACCAGGTCAATAATTTGCCTTCGGTTCCATACAATTTTATTTTAGCTTGGACCTTCATTAAAATATTCTGGAAGTCAGTATAACTACATTCTTGTGGTATCTCTATCCATTTCAGTGACTAGCAAAGCAAAAACATTTTGGTTCCGGAGATATGACATTCCCATTACAAATCCATTTTGACTCAGGTTATTGACTTTCTTGCTGGGCTGACTGGTTATCGTACAGATGCTTCATCATCCTGCTAGGTAACATCTTCAGTGCGGCCTCCATGAAGTGATGTTGTTCTACTCCACTTGGTATTTATATGTTAAGTTCTGTTGTGTCACTTCTGGTTCTGTTCTGCATGGGTTTGTATATGGGGTGTAATTCCACATGTTTGTTGATTACATTACGGGTTGAAAACCAGGCCTGAAGGAATTCTGGTGCATGTCTGTGGTTGGCTTGAGCTAGGATGGTCGTATTGTCCCAGTTAAAGTGATGGCCTTCATTCTCTGATTATAATGAGATAAGTCATTGCAAGGTATTCTGTAAACTATGCTGGTCCTGTGTGTCATGGCTACCCAATATTAAGAACATATCAGAACTGGCAATGAGACTCCTACAACCACTAGGAATCATGGAAGCATACAAAATCAACAGCCAAACTACAACAAACACTCACAAAGACCAAAGATCCCATACCCATGTCATGCAGGACCAATGTAGTTTACGAATGACTGCAACAAACATTACATTGGCCAGACTAGAAGGAAAATAGCCATCAGGATACACAAAGACCAGCTAGCAGCAAAATGACACAATGCACTTCTCTCATCTCAGTGCACTAGGACACTGATGTCCATCTATTTAACTGGGACAATGTGAACCAGCTCAAGCCAACCACCAATACACTCCAGAATTCCCAGAGGCCTGGTTTTCAACCATAATGCAATTAACAAACATGTGGTATTAGACCCAATATACAAAACCATGTAGGAACCAGAAATGACACAACCCAACTTAACAGACCCATTCATATAAATTCCAAGCAGAGTTGCACAATATTGTTTTATCAGAGACCGCATGGATGATGTTACCTAGTATGGTGATGAAATGTCTATACCATAGCCAGCCAGCTCGGTGAGCAAACCAACAACCTCACCCACAACTGGAGCCACAAATCTTTGCAAGAACCTTAAACCATTCTGACTCTTTCTTATTCAATTCAAATTTCTCTCAATGTTCAAATGCTTTGCTCAATTAAATATGCCAACATTTCCTCTACAATGAATGTTAAACTAACAAGTTCATAATTCATGGTCTCACGCTTTTCTACAATAATAAGATACATTTGCAATTTACCAATAGAAGGAGATATGCCATAAATCAATAGTTTTGCAATAAAATTGACAAAGAATTTTTAGGTATATAGGAACTGCATTTTGAAATTACATTTAGACTCCTATAGAAAGCATCTATGTTGAATATTACATTCGGATCATTGTGCACATGAGACTGCAATGTCTAGAAAGCCAAATAGCGCTCGCATAATGTTTCATGCATCAAAAGTTCTCACTAAGTAATAAAGGAGAGCAAATAAAAAACTGCGGAAACGTCCAGGAGTTGTATGATTGCACTTTTTACCCAAAATGCCTGAAATCTTTAACCTCTAGCACATTCCTTATAGATTTATATCAGAAAATGACATACTCAAAAGATCAGGTAGCATTATTGAAGAGAGAATCAGAGTTAACGTTCAGGTGCACGACCTTTACTCTTGGATATTTGTGCACGGTTTTTCCTGCCTCCCCGGCAAAATGTCCCGCAAGCACTTTTCCTTCATTTCGACCATTTGAAATCATTCACAGCTGCATAAATAATATATAGCCGGGAAATGTGTAAATTCCTGAAGACCTTTGTCACTGCTTGAAAATATTTTAATAAAGCTTAACTCAATCTTGATTCAGCATTTAAGAGCAGAAAAAGTAAAACAATGCGAAATCAACTTTCTTCTTTTTGAGGCTAGTATACTTCCGTGACAGGTTTTATGAGAAATGAGGTTTTTTTATGTATAGTGGTTCAGAAACTTGATAATTTAAGGTCGTCTATCAATTTAACCATTTGATATGAATTTATTACAATAATAAATTCCACTGTCGTAAAACTTTCAGCTCAATGAAAACAGTTGTGGAATTAGACAGATATAAACTGTGCAGTATGGCAGAAAAAATAAAACTGAATTTTGCATTTCCTATTTTCAAACAACAAAATGACGATATAACCTTCATTAATCCCGAAATTTAATAATTTTAATTTAAATGGGTGAAAATAGAGCCGTCTAGTCAGTGTTTTACGATGTTATGTCGGGGAATGGGTTTCACAGTAACAGCTTTCAATTAAAGATTAGTCCTCACATAGAAGAAATCTGCAGTTTAATCATCTCCAGATACTGTTTAATTAGTTAGATTGATATTTGAAATGTTTCAGTGAATCCTTCAAAACTTGCACAATCAATAAGGATGCAATAAGACAACAGGCGCGTTACTGGAGTAAATGTTCATATAAATAAACCTCGGAATAGAGCTGCTTTCTAGCTGCAAAATATGAAACTGTTGCTTTTGGGAAATATGTCATAAAGGGTCCGTTGGACACTGATGAAATGATATACATCTGTTCTTCTTACAGACATCATTCGGTTAATTACGCTTCGGATTTAGGGACCTGCCATCGAAATGGACATGGCACTTCGGTAACTTTAATTCTTTTCCAAACCACGAAGTTCAGACTTTAATACACAAAAATAAAAAAATCCAAAATTCATTTACCGTAAAAGTCATAGATTATCCGCATGACTCTTGATGGTCCCGTTTCTTACCTAAATCTTTGAACACATCTATATGACTGTCCAGATTCAGATCCCCATTCTCAACTTAACCATTTGTATTGATGAATGAAAAATGACTATTTTTGAAGTTTTCTGAAATTTGCAAGCGTTATTGTACCCCGGAGGGTTTGACAATTCGCATGCGGGCGCAAACTCTGCTGGGACATCCGAAACACTCCTGTTTACACCATTTCAAAAACCTACTGATATTTTGTTTTCTGCCACAGCGACAATTGCATTATTTTTATTTTTATTTTTCCGCAATTGATCTTCTATACACAGGAAATTCGAAAACAAATCTTTACGTCGTATAATAAAAAGGCTGGGGAAAAGACCGAATTTGAATTAGACCTTGAAAAGTTAATTTCCGAAGCATTATATATAAATCAGTCAATCCAGTTTTCCCTGTATATTCAAACAGTTACAATGAAATAAGAGCATATCCACCCCTCATTAATATTTGTGTAACTTTAACTATATTTTGGGGTTAATTTGCTAAAGAGAACTAGCGACATTCTCACTGCGCCTGATAAATCATTATTATTTGCTTAAAAGTTTTTCAAAAAAGGTCAAATTCAGGGTTTAAATATTTTAGGGACATAATAACCTTACGTATTGTATTTAACATCATATCTGAAGTCAAAGTTTTGGTGTAGTCAACTACTGAAAGTATTGGTGAGACTGCATCTGGTCTTTGCTGTTTTAGTTCACTTACTTGAGGAAGGATGTGATGGCATTGGAAGCAGTTCTGAGAAAAAGCACTAGATTAATTCCAGAGATTAAAAGTATGCTTTATGAAGAGAGGTTACACAGTTTAGGCCTTTATACTTGCGAGAGTTTAGAAGAATGAGAAGTGATCAAACTGATGTATATAAAATGCTAAAAGGGATTGAGAAAGAAGATGTAGAGTGGATGTATCCCCTTGTAAAGCAAGCTAGAAGAGAGGTGATGGTTGTAGGCTACGAGGTTGCAGATATAAGATAGAGATATGGAGGAATTATCTCTTTCAAAGGGTCATTAATATATGGAATTCACTGCCCCAGAGTGTGGCGAATGCAAGGAGAACTGAATACATTTAAGGAGGAGATAATTTTTAATTAGTAGTGGGTGAAAGTGTCACAGGAAGTGGCAAGGAAAGCGGAGTTGAGGCTGTGATGCCAGCAGGAATGATTGTATTAAATGGTGGAGTAGGTGGTTGAATTGCCTACTCTGGTTCCTGGTTCTTGTGTCAATATGTTTTATGATTCAGTGTGTGCTGTTAAACATTAATTTATTTGATTCCAAATGCACTACTAGCAATTATTTGTGAATAGCAGATACCATATTAATGTTCAGGAATTGGTTGGATAGTTCATGTTGAAAACAGGCTCAACCATATATGGCAAAGACATTATGGCTAATACTATTAGGAGGATGCAGTTACTGGTTGAGTCTAACAGGTTGAGTTATAATTTCTGTGTAACAAAAACCCTATGTAACAAAGACTTTAATTTGTATGACCACAATGAGTTCTAAGGATCAAACAATGACATATAGATAGGTAGGCAATCAAGTTTTGAGGAGGAAATAAATGGTCTGCAGAGAAATGAAGATGAAGTGAGTGAACAAAGTGTGGCAAATGCAAATGGGATGGAGAAAATGTGAAATTGTCCACTTTGGCCGAGAGAACAGAAAAGCAGAATATTATTTAAATTGAGAGTGCAGAATGCTGTGGTAAAGAATCTAGGTGTCCATGCACATGAATCACAAGAAGTCAATATGTAGGTATTGCGAGTAATTAGGAAGGCAAATAGGATGTTATCCTTCAATACAGACTATATAAAAGTCTGGAAGTCTTGCTGCAATTGCATAGAGCATTGATAAGATCTGTGGGTGGTCCATTTATGCTTTTGGTCAATGGTGACCCCGAGTATTGTGATAGCTTGGGGATGGGATTTACTGGTCCTAACACCATTGAGTATCAATGCAGATGGTTACATTTTCTTTTATCAGTGATGGTCATTGTCTGTCAATTATGAAGTGCTAATGTTATTTGCCATGTATCTATCCAAACCCGAATGTTGCCCAAATCTTGCTGCATATGGACATAGACTGTTTCATTATCTGAAGAATCACCAGTGATACTGAACACCGTGCAGCCACGAGTGACCATTTGACCATATCATGGAAAGTCATTGGTGAAGTAGCTGAAGATGGTTGTGCTTCAGAACACACCTTATCAATGACTGAATGAATGAAAGTGGTGTATCTTGCATTAATTAATTTGTCTGAAATCATGGAAGTTAAGGCACAATATAGAAAATTAAACCTCAAAACGTTGATGTCTATTATTTTGCCTGGGTTCTGCTTTTCTAAATTTCAAATTCTGCATCTAGTGGAATAATGGGTTGCCAATCTGAAATCTATTTAACATGGAACGCAGAACTTTTATTTCTCCATTGGTGTAAAAATACAAAAAAAGAGAATGTTTAATAATAACACGATCGGAAGTACATACTTGTTAATATTAGATAGTCCATGAGATCAAGCTATTATTCAATATAACGTCAAGATACTTTGTTAATATTAAGAAGTTGCTTTCTAGTACTTTAGTGAAACGGAAATTTACTCAAATTCTACTGATTTCATAATCTTAAATATGACAACATGTATAGGAAATTAAAATAATCAGAAATCAGCTCACATCAAAGTAGCAGACTTAATCCAGAAACTCTTTGCTCCTGGCAGCGGCTATCTGAACTAGAGGAATGAGTTCCATTAGACTGGAACCGGGAGTTGACTTCTACAGTACACACACAAATGCATTTTGTACATGCTAATTACTGACATAGCTGCGCTGCGTGCTTATATTTATATAGGTGATGATTACTACGGACACATCTTCCCACACAAACATGACAACTCTTGTGTCACGCAAAATATGCAGTATGGTATCCTTGCGCCAATCAAATAGTGCAACTAGTTGTTACATTCCTCACAGTGATGAATTCCAGTGAACATGCATCTTTTTCAGGCTGCATCTCCGTGTTCCCAGATTACAGTTGATTCTGTCGCGTTGTGGACACCCTCTTTGCTGATGGGGGGTGAACTGATGACCCAGTGTCAGCTGTATATGACGCCGCCACCAGACAGGAGACAGAATCAGCCCTTCTCGCTGCTGATCCAGGGCAGACGCGAGTTAAAATGGCGCGAGAGGTGGACTGGTCTGGCTCCTCAATGAACTGAAGGGAGAGTGAAGCGATGTGCTTTGCTGCCTGTCTGCTGAACGGAGTGAGTAGTTTGTGTGGGTCTGGCCAGCCTGCTTGGGCTGAGAGTAGCCGCCGCTTTGTACGTGCAGCCCGGACACTTCGGCTTGTTTCAGTTCAGATAGCAACAGCAAAGCTTGCGTTTGGTGAAGGGTTGTTGATTTCTGCCTGAAGTTGCGTTGGCGCCTTCTCTCTCTCTTTCACACACACACACTAAGCCTCAGCAGTAGAAATCTACTTGTTTTTCCAGACAGTCGTGTGCCAGCCAATCGGATCCTCAGGTTCCAGCACAAACCAGGAATCTCCTGGTTGGAGATAATGGGAACTGCAAATGCTGGAGATTCCAAGATAATAAAATGTGAGGCTGGATGAACACAGCAGGCCAAGCAGCATCTCAGGAGCACAAAAGCTGACGTTTCGGGCCTGGACCCTTCATCAGAGAGGGGGATGGGGGGAGGGAACTGGAATAAATAGGGAGAGAGGGGGAGGCGGACCGAAGATGGAGAGTAAAGAAGATAGGTGGAGAGGGTGTAGGTGGGTCCCCTCCCTACCTCCCCACCTACACCCTCTCCACCTATCTTCTTTACTTGGGTTGGTGAATGACAGGAAATGACATCACCAACCCAATGAAACCTAAACAGATAAATAGAAAGCGGGACATCACACCAGCGCTTCGTCGGAGGCTCACTGATGATGTTAGCTAGACTGGTGACGAAACGTATGAAAACTAACCTTCCAGCTCAGCGAGCAAACTCACATCCGTAAATTCAAAAAGTATACACTTTTTCTGTGAAGAACAGAATAATGATTTTTAAAAATTATTATATGTTATATGCTCATTATTTGCTGTATACTAATTTATCTTGGATGTTCCACAAGGTATACAGAGGGACACTTTCTATATAGTAAAGGAGCAAAAATTAAACATGAAACATCACCAAGTATTATGATAGCCTTCACTAGAGACAGTTAAAGAAGCAGTAATAAATTAGAAAATCAAAGGGAAGGAGGATGTCAAGAAAATCACAATCACCAGAGAGGTATTAGAGTAAATTGTCAAGTATATGGGTCCTGATGGACCTCATTCTAGAGTTTTAAAATAAATCACTCCTGAGATAGTTGATGCATTGAATTCAATTCTCCAAAAATCATTTGATGCAGGGATGGTTCCATTAGATTGAGCATTAAAAGAGAAGTGTAACTCCATTATTCAAAATGAGAGAGATAGAAAGTAGGAAACTACAGGACACTTAGTTTAACATGTCATAGGAAAATATTAAAAGTTGTTATTAATTAAATTACAGCAGGTCACTTAGATTAGTTCAAGGTAATTGAGGATAGAATCAACATAACTTTGTGAAAGATAAGTCACGTTTCACCATGAAGGACTTTGTTACCTTTTAGCTACATCACCTGTGGATAAAGCAGAACTGTGCGTAGATTTCCAGGATGCATTTGATAGGGTGTCACATCATAGGTTCTTGAAGAAAGTTAAAGTTCACATTGTAGGGGATTGCTTAAGATAGAAAATTAGCTAGCTAACAAGAAGTGGAGAGTATGCAGAAATGCATTTTTTTAGCTTGGTAAGATGTAACAAGGGATATGCTACAAGTATTGGTATTGGGAACTCAACTGTTTACAATTTATATAAATGATCTGGATGAAGGGACAGAAGATGTGACTGTCAAATTTGCTGATAATACACAAATAATTAGGAAAATAAGTTGTGAAAAGGACATAAGGAGGCTACAAGAAGATGCACATAGTTTAAATGCGTGCACAAAGATGTGGCAGACGAAATATAATGTGGGAAAATTTGAAATTGTCCAAATTGGCAGGAAGAGTAAAAAAGAAACAGATGTTGTTTTGCTAGCATAGAAAAAAATCATTATTTGGAAATCAGGTCAGTGACCTTAAAACAGTCTATTGGTACATGGAAAGGTCAGTGGAACATGTGAAAAATAGACATGAGGATATGTCGATGAGGAAGTTGGCAGTGGCATAGATTATTACATTCTTGGAGAGATAGGGCCTCACTTTGATAAGTGCCTGGACTAGGGTCTTGGTAGAGTTGGTAGAATTGAAAGAAAACAAGGAGGGTTTCATGGGTGATAGAATTCAGTTTTGGTAATGGATGAAATCATTGGAAGAAATTCAGCAAACAGAATGCCAGGTCTTGCATTATAACAGGTTATTATTCATCTTGTGTTTGCAGGTGTCAAAAAGAACACAATTCATGCAAAAAAAGTTTAAAATTATGATTGGGAAAGAAAATTAGGCTTTTTGGGGAAAAAGGTGGCTATATAACTTGTAACCTTAAACAGCCTATATTTTTGTAGAGAGTTCAAATTGTAATGTCTTGTTTGTTGTTTTGATTCTCACTTTGCATCTGTAATATTATTGGTCTAGGATTCAGCATGCTTGTGTACATTTTTGATGATTAAGTTGAGCTTTGACTGCTGGATCTGCATATTAGAGATTACTAGGCAATATAAGCCGAACCATTTAAATTGATCATCAAAAATTTAGCTATGTTGTTCTGGAGAGAAACACTCACTATATCTTATGTAAAGTTATTTCCCTGCTAACTTCCCAGGATGACAAGAGAAAACTCTACTTTACTATTTTTCTATTCCCTCCAAGAAAAAAAGTATTGTCTAAAATATGGTTCAGAAAAACATAACTCTCAAATTTCTTGAACAAATTCTAATTTTCAGTGCGAGCCAGAGACTACAATTGGACCTGTCATCTGCTGTAAAAGAAACATTAATTGAATTCCAGTGCTAACAATCTGAAATATTGCATTTCAGTACAATTATTTTATCTCCATTGAAACAAACATCATGGCCAGAACATTTTTAGAAACATAATATAAACGGTGTAAAAGCATAATGAATGTTTTACAAATACTTTGAAAACAAAAGTTATGTTTATCTGCAGGTTTGTCTCTACATATGGTGTTATCACGCATAGTGATGTCTTTTACTACTTCTACAGTAATTTTTAATTGCTTCTTTCATGAAAGGTGCACTTTCTTCAATGTACCACTATTGATTAAGCAATGGGAATATCAAAGTTTGACACTCACCGACACTCATCCAGCAATGCTATAACTCCCTCAATACAATTCTATTGGGGGTCCCTCCAAATCTTAATATAATTATCATCGCTTTACATTTCAAAATTAGCAAATGATCTGTCCTGATTTGTTATGCTATGTTGAAGATAACCTGGCCAAATATGAATCTGCTATTGCATTTAGTAACAGCAACTAGTTTAAACCCAAACTGCTCTTGCATCTGTCCAGATAACTATAAAAGTAATTTCACTATTATACAGAAGAATTCTGACATTGGTATGCAGTCATACTGTTGCTAACTCAAGAGAGATTAGATTTTACATTTTTCCATGATTTGGGTCAGAGAGGTATGACCAATTATATTAATCTGACTCTCAAATTCATTATGTCCTATCTGTGCTTTGATTTGAAAATGACTGCAGTTGTGTTTTTATTGCATTGATGATAAATCCTAAATCAGCACCCTGTGATCTGTCAGTTGAAGAAGCTTGAGACATGCATTTTAGTGGATTTAAATTTTGTCTGGCCCCATGGTAAGCAGAGCAACCAATGAAGACACTTGGACTGCTCACTCTACTTGTTAGAATACATAGGAAAATTAAGGTTGATATCAGCAGGCAGCAATCATCCTATTCAAAAGATAATTATTTGAATTTTGATTGAATTAGTAACAGACAGAGGCTTGCAAATAGCTGCCTGCTGCTGATTTAATTTTGCTATGAGGAGGGTGCAGCAGACATCAGTAAACCATAAACTTTCACCAGCAGTATAGAAAGTTTCTGTGTTACAAGAAGGAATACAAATTCTTGTAAAATGCTACTTTAGTGTGAATTGCTACTTTAGTGTGAATAGCAACACATCCTTTGGTCAGTAATCAAAAACAAATATAGCTTAGTTATTCTTTTATAGCATGATATTTTTATTGATAAGTCAATGCCCAATCAATACTACGAAATTATTTTCAAACTTCTATGACTGATAAATATTTTCCTCCATTTCAAAACTAAATTTTTGATGCGGTACTACTAGCAAAGTTGACATTTGTGCCCTTCTGTGGTTACTGCAGAGACAAAAGACACAATGAGATTTTATTCTTTATTTTGTTTGGGAATATCTATTTCTCCAAATTTATTAACATTTTATATTTAATTTAGACATTTTTTTCCCCACCATAAATTGTAGCTTTACAGTATAGAGAACAGTAAGTTATTTCATATCAGAACGTTTCCTTTTCAAGCAAAGGAGCTACATTATGCTACTATCTAAAATAACATTTTATACATACTTGGGTTAACTCAGGCTTTGAGGTCTGTTTAGGCCTTGTAGCTAACTTCATGCTCATGGATGATACATTTTTATCACATATACCCTGAAAAGATGGTATGCCTTTTGTCAGAACAACTGATTAAAGAAGGGTCTAAACTTATTAATTTAACTGAAAATTGTTACACTTTACTGGATTTAAACAGATCAGGAAATCATTCCTGACCACACTATTATTTTCTCAACTCCTTTCCAGTATAAGTCTTTCAAATATTTACTTCCACATGATAGGTCATCAATGCTTAAAAAAAATCTGCATCTTTAGAATTCATTTCTTATATGGCTTTATAAAAATTAGAACCTTAATATAAAATAATCTCTGGCAAATTTTCATGACTTGTCCAATTTATTCTACCAACAACATCAATTTCATTCCAGATTTAACATCTGTAATCAGAACTAAAGCTGAAAGGAGCATTACACTGATTTAATCCAGAAACCTGTTCAGAAACATTAATCTTGATGAACAACACAAAACCAGAGATATAGCATAAATGCAGATGAGTGAATTTTCATATCTCATTCAGGTTTTTCATGGTCACTATATTGACTATGTATAATTTAGTTAACACCTAAAACAAAACTTCAGTCCTCAGTAATTTCTAGAAGAATCAATTTAGTGCTTGTCCTGCCTCCTTCAAATTGCATAAAGAATGATAACTTCTGTTTTTTTTTGCTCATGTATGTCAGGATGTTGCGATGAAAGATGAAATTTCCTCAGTTATTGGTTGGTGTAAACCCAGTCTTTCCCAAACTATTTATTTTAAGTGTGTTCCATTAAAAAATATGAATTTGATAAAATCTCATTAATGGCACAGTGAGTAATCAGAATATACTGAAAAGACGTTATAGAAGTAATGGAGAAATTCTGCAGGAAACTCCAGCCATAAAACAAAAAAAAACTAGCATCCCAGTTCAGCAGGTAATAGGGAAAGCAAATAGAATGTTTACCTTCATTTCAAAGGAATAGAATATAAATAGGGAGGTTCTGCTAAAATTATACAAAGCCCTAGCCAGACCACAGCCACAATACTGTGATCAGTTTGGGGTTCCTTATTTAAGGAAGATATAATGGGGTTGGAGACAGTCCAGAGGAGGTTCACTAGGCTCATAATATGTGTGGAGGGACTGTCTTATGAAGGGAGGTTGAGTAGATTGGATCTGTACTCACTGGAACTTTGAAGAATGAGAGGTGATCTTATTTAAATCGACAAAATTCTTAAAATACTCAACCACATAGGTGTGAGAAAGCTTATTTCCCCTTGTCTTAGAATTGAAGACTCGAGGGCATAATTTTAGAATTTATGACAGAGATAAGGAGGAATTTCTTCTTTCACTGAATCTGCGGAATTCTTTATCATGGATGGCAGTCCAGTATACTCAAGGCCATGACAGATCAATTTTTAATCAGTAAGGGACTCAAGGGTTGTTGACAAAAGAATTTGAAGGATATCATTTCAGTCATGATCTCACTGAATGGCAGAGAAGACTCAATGGGCTGAATGTCTTAGTTTTGCTCCTACGTCTTGTGATCTATGAAACAACTAATGCTTCGGTATCTAATTTGCAATGAATCAAGCTATTTCCTTACCAAAATATTTTGGTATGCATGAAAGAATGCCAGAAATAAAGTTGCCTGACCTTGAATGTATAGCTTCAAAAACAGAAATTGCTGGAAAAGCTCAGACGGTTAGGCAGCATCTGACAAAAAAAAATCAGAGTTAACATTTCGGGTCCAATGACCAGAAATGTACAGCTTATTTGAAAAACTCACATCTTCTTTCTCTCTCTGCTTTAGCCCTGGCCTTGCTGTGGAGCTACAATGGGAAATTTAAATCTATTGAATGAATTTAAAGAACAAAGTTAAATGAACTCACCACCCTCTCCCCCCAGCAAAAAAGTTGACAATTAACAAGTAGTAAATGAAATTATCAGTTTCCATAAACGTGGAATTCTGAAGTTTTGTTTTAAGAAACCAAAAAGTGTCTGACAATTACTGATTTCCAGGAAGAGAGCACAATAGTAATGTATAGCTAGTGGTGAAGATATGTCGAGGATTCAAAACTAAAAGAAAACAGATTTACAGGATATGAACATTTTTAGCAAGAAAGACTCACTTGAAACAGATCAGTCTTAGAGAGACAAAGTGCAAACTGTAAAGTACCACCTTGTTAAGTGATGATTCAGGAACAGATATGCAAAAATGAACAAAAGCTTTCAATTATTTTCCATAAGTAGCACCAGAGAGACAACTGTAAAACAACAACTGTGTATGTAAAGAAATCATTTAAATTTTATTTTATCTGTTTGCCAAGTTTTTTTGAATAATTTTACCAAACTTTTTCATGAATGATCCTCTAATAATCTGCAGCTCAAGACACCTTAACGTTCCCTGATTGTGTGCTTAAAAACGTGTCTCTCACAGCAACCACTTATACAGTATGCTTGTTGACATCACCTTTGCAATACTGCAGCCTCAGAATCTTTTCTGCACTAAATTCTTCAACGAGAAAGGTTGAAGAATCAAGTTTGGGAGCAATTGGAAGTATTTTGTGTATGTTTAATCAGTTCTGTTTCCATATACTGATATGTCCAATACATTTAAATATAATAGTTTTGAACGTATTGCATAACAATGTGGGTAGATCGATTATGTTGACCTTTGCATGTGAATAGTAAGTGAAGGGACAGTTCACTTACAATTTGAATTACACTTTTACCATAACATCGTAACAAGACCTGATAAAGCAATGTATTACCAAGTAAATGAATCACAGAAGTGTTACACTGCCATTTGTCGCATTTTATCTACACTGGATCTTTGAATAGACAATGCAGAGTTGTTTCCCCATCGTCTCCCTGTAACACTGCACATTCTTGTTTTTTAAATAATCATCCAATTCTATCTCAAATGCCTCAAATAAACCTGCATCCACTGCCTGTGAAGCTGTGCTTTCTGAATTGAAACAACTTGCTGCATGAAAATGTTTCTGCTGCTGTCTCCATTGCCTTCTTTAGACCATAAGATATAGAAGCGAAATTAGGCCATTCAGCCCATCGGGTCACTCTAACATTTGATCATAGCTGATATGTTCTCGTTCTCCTGTCTTCTCACTGTAACCCCTGATTCCCATACTAATCGAGAACCTGTCTCTGTCTTAAGTACACTCAATGACTTGGCCTCCACAATCTTTGGTTTCCAAAGATTGAGCAACATCTGGCTGAAAAAAGTTGTGATAGTATCAGTTCCAAAGGATTGTTCATTCACTCTGAAGCTGTGTCTTTGGGTCTAGTCTGTCCCACTAGTGGAAACTTTTTCCCCAGGTTCACTTTATCCAGGCCTCTCAGTATTCTGTAAATTTCAATGAGATTCCCTCCTCATCTTCGAAACTCCATCAAGTACAGACCTAGAGTCCTCAACCGCTTCATTCCCAGGATCATTCCTGGAAACCTCATCTGGACTTCCTTCAATACCAACACATTCTTCCTTAGTTACAGGGTACAAAATGACCCACAATATTCCAACTATAATTTAATCAGAGCCTTATATAGCTTTAGGTGTATATCTCTGCTATTGTATTCAGCCCTTTTGAAATGAACACTAACATTGTATTTGCCTTCCCAACTGCCAGCTGACCCTGCATGTTAACCTTAAGGGAATCCTGAACTAACACTTCGAAGTCCCTTTATGCTTCATATTTCTGAAGCATTTTCCTGTTTAGAAAAATAATCTACGCCTCTTCTTCTTACCAATGTGCATGACCTCACGCTTGCCCACATTATATTCCCTCTGCCATTTCTTTGTCCAGTCTACTAGTGCGTCCAATTCCTTCTGCAGCCTCCCTGCTTCCCCAACACTACCTGTTGTTCCAGCTGTTCTTTGTGTCATCAGTAAAGTTAGCAACAATGCCCTCAGTTCCTTCATTCAAATCATTAATTTGTATCACGAACACGTGAGGTCCCAACACTGACTCTTGTGGATTTCCACCAGTCACCAGTTGCCGTCCTGAAAAAGATCCCGGTATCCCCACTCTCTGCTTTTTCCAGTCAGCCAATTCTCTATCCATGCCAGTACCTTGCTTCTAACACCATGGGCTCTTATCTTATTTGGCAGCCTCTTGTGTGGCTCCTTGTCAAACAGCTTTTGGAAATCCAAACTGATCATGTTCACTCATTCTCCTTTGTCTAATTTGCCATTACCTTCTCAAAGAATTCCATCAGATTTGTCAGGCATGACTTGCCCTTGACAAAGCCATACTGAATCAGTCTTATTTTGCCATACTGTTCCAAGTGCTCCATAATCTCATCCTGAAAAATGGACTCCAAAATCTTACTACTTATCGATATCAGGTGAAATAGCCTACAGTTTCCTATCTTTTACCTCCCACTCTTAAGCAGGATGTTACATGAGCCATTTTCCAGTCCTCTGAGACCATCCCTGATTACAATGATTCCTGAATGATCACCAGCAATGACTCCACAATCTCCTCAGCTCTGTCCTTCATAATCTGGTCTGCTATCCATCTGGTCAGGGTGATTTATCCACCTCCAGAATTCTCAGCTTCCCCAGCACTTTCTCCTCAGTGACGGCCAGTATAATAACTTCTGCCCTGACTGTCTTGACGTCCTGGTATGCTGCAGAAGTCTTTCACTGTGAGGACTGATGCAAAGTATGAATTCAGTTTCTGTGCTATATCTTGGTTCCTCATTATTACATCTTGTACAGGCGGCATGGTGGCTAGCACTGTTGCCTCACAGCGCCAGGGACCCGGGTTCGATTCCAGCCTCAGGCGACTGTCTGTGTGGAGTTTGCACATTCGCCCTGAGTCTGTGTGGGTTTCCTCCGGGTGCTCTGGTTTCCTCCCACCGTCGGAGGATGTGCAGGATAGGTGGATTGGGCATGCTAAATTTCCCGTAGTGTTCAGGGAGGTGTAGATTAGGTGGGTTATAGGGGGATGGGTCTAGGTGGCATGCTCTGAGGTCCAGTTCTCTGGCCTCATTTTCCAGCAGCTCAATTTCTGTTCTGTGCCTTCTCTTTCTTGACTTTTCTCACCAGTCAGAACAGATTTTTCTCAGGATATTGATATTAGGGGATTCAGTGCAGGTAATGTTATTGAATTTCATTGGGAAATGATTACATTTTCTTTTGTTGGAGATGATTGGGTGGAACTTGTATGGTGTGAATATTACTTGTCACTTGTTAGTGCAAGACAGATTATCATCCAATTTGAGGTTGAACTAGTATTTTATAGAAGATCAATCTCCTTGTTCATGTCTCTGTATTCCTATTAATAAATTCGAGGAGATTGAATGCTTATTAACTGATCCGTTAACCTATCCTGTCATCTTTAATGTACACTCTGTAAGGCCACTCCACAACTTTTCAATGTTCTTCCAAAGCTTTACGCTATCATCCTCAAAGTTTATAGATTATTTTTGCATTGTAATTGCGAAAGAAGTCAATATTATTTTGAGTTCAAAGAAATCCACTTCACAATAATCAAAACAATAATAAAAATACAGCAAAAACAAATTAAATGTTATAATATTAAATTTTAAATATTTCCTTGATTGATTTAATCTTTGAATTTTCTTTCTAATATGATGCAATTTGCAAAACTTGTTTTTCTAATTGGTTTATGGGTTATGAGCATTGCTGACAAGGAAGCATCTATTACCCGTTTCTAGTTACCCAAAACAGATAATGGTAAGCTGTCTTCTTAAATAGCTGCAGTCCTTGAGGGATAAGGACACCAACAGTGCTGTTAGGAAAACAGTTCCAGAATTCTGACACAATAAAAGTGAAGGAACAGCAGAATAGATCCAAGTCATGATGGTGTCTGACTTTGAGACAAACTTAGTTAGTGATTTTCCCATGCTTTGGACTGCCTGTGTCTTCTCAATTAGTAGTCATTGTGACTTTGGAAGTTGCTGTCCAAAGATACTTGGTGCATTTCTGCAATGTATCTTGTAGATGGTACATTCTGCTGCACTAGTTGTGGAGGAGGAAGTGATTGCTGAAAGTTGGAGCTGGTGCCAGATAAGCAGACTTTGTAATGGATGATGACAAACTCATCAAGCATTGTTAGGAGCTGCACCCATCCAGGCAAGTGGTGAGTACCCTATGACACATTTGACTTGTGCCTGTGGATGTCTGAGACATGTGGTGTTACTCATCATTGTATTCCTAGTCACCAAGATTCACTTGTAGCCACAGTATAAAGCTGGTCCAGTTCAGTTCCTGGTTAATTGTAACGTTCAGGATATTGAAACTGAGGGATTCAATAGTGGTGCTGTCATTGAATGTCAAAGGGAGTTGGTTAGATTCTGTCTTGGTGGAAAGAGGAATTTCCTGACACTGATGTTAAATGAATATTATTTGTCACTTCCTAGCATAACTGTGGAGGTTGTCCATATCTTGTTGGGTATGGACACACACTGCTTCAGTATCTGAGAAATAATGAATAATGCTGAATATTCTGCTATTATCAGCAAACACCGGAAGCAGCTGAAGATTGTTGGCTTGAGAACACTATTGTATCTTTCAAAGAAACGTTTTAATTAATTCAAACTATCTTGAGATGCAAAGGGTAAATCAGAAGCTTTTAGTTTTAAATTGTCAGAACTATACTATGGAATTAAGCTGTTTGGGTTAAATAATCATTATGGTTGTTTATGCTCTGAACAGTAATCCTGACCATATAAATTCATCCTTTAAATTGAAATGTTGACGCGATTACTGCGTCAGAATGGTGCATTTCACAAACGTCTTAAAAAGAGTCCCGCCCACCACAGCTATTTAAAATTCATTAATTTTACTCATGTAGAATACATCGTAAATGGAAATACTTTTGATTTCACTTCAGACAGCACCCACACGTTAAGCAATGTTGCAACATTCCAGTTAATCCAAAAGAAATGGAGCTTGTTAGGACGAAAATAAAGAAGTCCGCCTCTGGTAACTTTGAAGAAATTCAGCTTATCGAACTGGAGAAAAAAAACATACACAAAAACGGCGTATGTTGGAAATCGGAAACAAAACTTAAATTGCTGGAAAAACTCAGCAGGTCTAACAGCATGGGAAGAGAAAGCAGAGTTGACGTTTCGGGTCCAGTGATCCCTTCCTGAATTACTCTAGAAGACTGGTGAGGGATGAACAAGAAAATAATTAATTACGTCACTAGACTCTTCATGAACTGACTCTGATCATGATAAGCAACATAACGGAATTCAATGAGGTTTCATAAATGAAAACAATCAATTGACTAAACAATCATCGGAAATATTGTAAAACCCTATCTTCACACTGTGTTCCTTGTTTTCCAAACATTGCCAGGCTCGTATTTAGGTTCAAGTCTTGAAAAAAAGCTCAAGGTCTTCTACATTAGGATCATCTTTGAATTGGAACACACAACCTTTCGATACCTATTAATTCAGGGTTGTCGGGCTTTTGTTTTAAAAAAAAGTACAGCTCTTGGTGTATTAAACTGACCAGAATAATGACAATGACCCATTTTGCCAGTTACTGAAGGTCTGCTTTTCCCTACGTTTTGAGTCCAATCGATATTACTTCAAGTCTGTGGAAATCCCAAAAGAAAGTTTTCTTCGGCGACTCAGCAACCGATTTATTTACGTCCAGCTCTCATCTGGCTGGAGTATGATTTGAAGACGTCGAGTCTCAGAATAGGAAGACATTTAGCCATATGCGAAGACCGATTGCACTTATTCATTTTAATAGGAAAACATTTCAAGTTAGTCAACTATCAGCATAAAAAGGCGATAACAAAGTGTAGAGCTGGATGAACACAGCAGGCCAAGTAGCAACTTAGGAGGCGATGTCGTTTTATCGTCGAGTTTTCTATTAAAGATGCAAAAAATTTTCTTGTGAAAACATTGGTAGGTCGAAACGGATCGTGCGGAAAGAGCAAAACTCGCTCACCGCGGCGTTTCGCATTCTCTTAGTTTAAAATGACGCGCACGGGGGTGAAGCAGCAGATTGCGTCTTTTAGGTGGTTTCGGGGCATTTGGCGAAAGGAAAGGCCTTAGCGATTGCACATTTTTGGAATTAGGATTGTCGAAAACGAAGAGGCAAACGTTAACTTTTCTAATGGAACTCAAATCAGAGCTTGATGATTTGGAAGAGGTGTGTTCAGATTAGATTTGTGAGCAGTTTGTTTTAAACTGGATTAACATTGCTTTGTAAAGAGATCTAAATACATGAAAAATTGCAAAGCTGCAAGCACTAGCCTTGTTCTCCTGGCTGTTATGCTTCCACATGAACACGACACGCTGGCCCTCAGCGCGCTACCGCTCGCAGTAGATTTCTATACTCGGGCCCGTAGCCAATCGCAGCGGCCGGCAGCGGGATACATAGTTGCCAGTGAGCCGCCGTCGGTTCAGCTGGTGCTGCGGCTAAATAGTACAGTGGGATGTCGTGGGGTGGGTACTCTTCGTTGGCAGTCATCATTGAGGGAATTTGACAATGGAAGGAAGGGAGTTTCCCTTTTCCTCGGTCTTGAGCCTGTTGTAAGTTTCTTTTCTCTTCTTTCAGGCCACTGCTGGTTTTGGATCCGAGGATCCAGGACTCGTTATATTTGAAGGAGTATCTCTTTTTTTGAAAAAGATATACGGGGCCATCGGCCGCTGTTGTTGTCGGTGATCTCGCCCTGATACAATATTTCAGGAAAATGACGAATGCGCGATTTCTTCCCCCTGAGCTCCGAGCCCGTGCCGCTGTCGGTTCCTTCTTCGAAACGGTTGTTAACGCGGGAGTGGACGGTTGGTGCCGGGAGGGGTCACGGGGTCAGCTTCTTCCCCCTCTCCTTCCAACCGCCGTCACACCCCAACCGTCCTCACGCCCCAACCGCCCTCACACCCCCGTACCCGTCTCCCTCCAACCGCCCTCACGCCCCCGTACCTGTCTCCCTCCAACCGCCGTCACACTGCCGTACCCCTCTTCCAGCAACCGCCCTCGCGTCCCCGTACCCCTCTCCGTCCAGCCGCCCTCACGTTCCCAACTGCTCTCACAGCCCTGTCCCCCTCTCTTCCCCCCACCACCCTCACACCCCCAATCGCCCTCATACCCCACTCCCCCTCAACTGCCCTCTCATAATCCTATATTCCTCTTTCCTGCCAACTGCCCTGTCACCCTCATAATTCTCTTCCCCCTTCCCCCACACAACTGCATACCCCTCTTCCCACGGACTGCCCTCACACCTTCAAAACCCTCTCCCCCACAATGGATTCGCATTCCTCTGCTCATCCTTACCCTTTCTCTCCTGCCACAACCCACTCCTTATTTGCCTGCCCTCTAATCAGCAAAGTCCCACTGAGTGGACTTGAAGGTCAAGTAAGGTGTGATCATCTGATAACCAAACAGGTTAAGTGTAACTTGTGTGTCCTTCCATAAACTACAGTGCCATGGGGTAGGAGCTGGAAGGATCTTAGTTAGATTGTAACCATCAGTGGGCATAGTCCCAGCTACAGCAACTAAGATCCTTTGACGACTGGTTGGCCCAGTTGGCTGGACAGTCTATGTAGATCAGATCAATATTATTGCACTAGATTTGCAAGCCACTCTGGATTTCTTCAATTCTGCATTCAGGAGACTCAACCTCTCTTTGAATATTGATAAAGCAAGATGCGTCTATTCCCCCCCCCCCCCCCAACCTGATCAAGCAAACATACTATCTCCCACACATGTTGAAGGGGAGAACGTGAAATGTGTTGTCCATCCTTCTCAAGGGGCGGCTTTTGCCAAAGGGCTCCACTAGTGGATCATCAGCTGTACCAGTTTAACTGTGACAGAAGTGTACAGAATAGTAGTTTTCACCGCAGTCCTGTATCGCAGTAATGCCTGGATTGTGTGTTAGTGACACATGAGTACAGGATATTTTTCTAACAATGCCTTCGGCACATTCTCTGCATTCAATGGGAGGACCATTGACCAAATGCTAATGACAAGAACAGAAATTTGCAATCACGTGCCCATTCTGAAAGTAACGAAATTAATTCACAAATATGAAAAACAATTCTATTTGTTATTGCAGGGTGTCCATATCCTTGTCATTTCTGTAAATTCTCACCAACTGTTTTTGCGTACAATCATACCACTCTGAGAGTGGTATCACTAGACAATTAATGTCGAAACTCAGCCAATATTCTTAGGACTGGGTTTGAATCCTGCCATGGCAGATGGTGGAATTTGAGTTCAATTTTAAAAAAATTGGACTGAAGAATCCACTGAATACCATGAAACCATTGTTGATTGTAGGAAAACCCTGTCTGGCTCATGAGTATCCTTTTGTGGGGGGAAGGTGGGGGAATCTGCCATCTTCACATGGTTTGTTCACAGTGATGTGGTTGACTCTGAACTGCCGTCTGAAATAGCTTTGCCATCTACTCAGTTGTATCGATCGGGCATCAATTTCTCCATGTTTAATAACACTTGGAGGAAGCACTGTGGTTGCAGGGTGCAATGTGTACTCTTGGTGGGGGACTTCGATGAGCCACTCCTTATGGTGGACAACAGCAGCATAACTTATTGAACTGGTTGGATCCTAAAGGATGTAGCTGCTAAACTGGATCTGTGCCAGGTGGTAAGGTAACCAACAAGAACAAAAAATGCTGCAGGTTTATCTGTCCATGACAGTATTGGTAAGAGTGACCACTGTACATACCTCTTGGAGATGAAGCCCTGCCTTCACATTAAGAATATCCTTCATTGCATTGTATGGCACTTCTACCTAAATGGGAAAGTACTAAATGGGACCGATTTCTAACAGATCTAGCAACTCAAGACTGGGCATCCGTGAGGCGCTGTGAACCGACAACATGATGAGAATTATACGAGCATTATCTGCAGTGTCATGGCCTGGCATGTCTCTCATTCAACCATTCCCATTAAGCTAAGGGATAAGCTCTAGTTCAGTGGAAAACGCAGAGGGGTATGCCCAGAGCAGCACCTAGCATACCTAAAATTGAGGTGTCATTCTGGTGAAGCCATTAGAAGCATAAGCAGCAGGTGATAGACAGAGCTAAGTGATACCACAACCAACAGATGAGATCCAACTGCCAGATCCTGTTGTGTATGGTAGTGGATAATTAAACAACTCAATAGAGGAAGAGGTACCACAAATATCCCAACTATCAAGGATCGAAGAGCCAAACATATCAGTGCAACAGATCAGGCTGCTGCATTTGCAGCAATCTCCAGTCAGGAGTGCAAAGTGATGATTTGTTTTGGCCTCCGCCAGTGGTCTTCAGCATCCCGTATACCAGTCTTCATCCAATTCGATTCCCTCCACGTTGTATCAAGAAAGGGTTAGAGGCATAGGATATCTCAAAGGCTATAGGCCGTGACACCATTCTGGGTATGGTGCTGAAGGTGCTTCAGACTTGCCACACTCAGAGCCATGCTATTCCAGTACAGTTACAACACTGGCATCAACCGACAATGTGGAAAATTGCCGAGCTATATCCTGTATGGCAGAGGCAGGACGAATCTGCCCCAGTCACCTACTGGCCTGACAGTCAACTGCAGATCATTAGATAAGTGATAGAAGATGTAATTTTGCCATCCAGGCAGCACCTGCTCAGCAATAACATGCTTAATGACACCGAGTTCGGATACTGCCAGTGCCTGTCAGCCCCTGATCTCAAAACAGCTTTAATTCAAATGTGGAAAAAGTGCTGAATACGTGTGGTGAGCTGAGAGTGATTGCCCTTGATAGCAAGTCTGCGTTTCACCGATTATGTCATCAAGGAACCTTTACAGTGCTGAAATCAATGGGTATTAAGGGCAACTGCTCCACCAATATTAGTCTTATCTGGCAAGGTAGTTGTGGTTATTGGAGTTGACCATCACAGCCCCAGAGCTTCATTGCAGGAGTTTCTCAAGGTAGTGTCCTAAGTCCAATCATCTTAAGTCACTTCATCAATAACCTTTCCTCCAACATAAAGTCAGAAGTGCGGATGTTCCCCAATGATCGCACAGTATTCAGCACCATTTGTGACTCTTCATACTGAACCAGACCATATTGAAATACAACAAGATCTGAGCAATATCCAGATTTGGGTTTACAAATGGCATGTAACATTTGTGCCATACAAATGCCAGGCGATGACCATCTCCAATAAGTTACGATCTAACCATCGCCCTTTGACATTCAATGGTGTAACCATCACTGAATCCACCACTATCAATATCCTTTGGGGGAGGGGTTGGGGTGGTGGTGGTTACCATAGACTAGAAAGTCGACTGGACTTTCCATATAAATGCAGTGGCTATAAGATCGGGTCAGAAGCTGAGAACATGGCAGTTGAGGAATTCACATCCTGTCTCCTTAAAGCCACATAAACACTGTGGGTACAGGAGCAGGCCAGAAGCTAGGAATTCTGTGACATGTAACTCACCTCCTGAATTTTCATATCCTGTCCAGCATCCACAAGGCACAAGCCAGGAATGTGATGGAATACTCTTCACTTACTTGGGTGACAGCTGCCCCAACAAGCTTGACACCATTTAGGACAAAGCAGCCCGCTTGATTGGCACTACAGCCACAAGCATTCACTCACTCCACCACCAACACACTGTAGCAGCAGTGTGTACAATCTACAAAATTCCCAGCAGAAATTCACCAAAGATCCTCAGACAGCACCTTCCAAATCTAAAACCACTTCCATCCAGAAGGACAAGGGCAGCAGATATATGGGAATACCAACACCTTCAAGTTCCCCTCCAAGCCACTCACCATCTGACTTGGAAATATATCACTATTCCTTCATTGCTCCTGTGTCAAAATCTTGGCATTCTCACCCTTCAGATATCGACTTCAGCAGTGCAAAAAAAAGCTCTCTGCCACCTTCCCAAGGGCAACTAGGGATGGACAGTAAATGCTGGCCAACAAGTGATACCCAATTCTCCTGAATGAATTGAAATGTTTTCAGTCTTTTTGCATATCAAAGTCAACCTTTCCAAGTTCATGTATTGAAGTTTAATTTTTTTTTGTTCAAAGAAAGGATAACGTGGAAATTTCTGTTTGAATTTAAGAATCACATTACCTGAATTATATTACTGATTACTAGAATTGAGAGAAGTGAGAAACCAACTTCAAATTTAAATGTCAGCATTTGGATTCAAAGATGGATTTAAAATAAAAAAAAATTGGTGTTCTAGTGGCTTCACTTATTGGTATTTTCAAGTGTTGTATTTTCCTGAACAGCTTTTTAACTTGCAAATCATTATTATTTTGTGGTAAATCACTTTTTTTATGTATTGAGATTCTGGTGTACAGCTATTTTTATTGTATGATATTTTATCATGCGCTAAATTGCTTTTTTTTGTTCTAGACGGAAGAGTCCAGTTTCTGTCTAAGACGGACTGCCTTTGCTGTGTTGAAATTTGGGACTTGGTACAAAGTAGTTGATCAAATACAACTTATTCTCTGAAGACCCTTCTCTGAATCACAGCAGTTGACTTTTTAAAAAATTGGAGATGGTGTAACTTCTTATAAAACAACCTTTTTCTTTACTGGAGCAACTTCCATTTGGCTTCTGTAGATCAGTTTTCTGCACATTGTAAAAGAATAAGAACCAATGAATAACTAATGCACGATGCTGAAATTTAAGAAATTTAAAAATGCAGCTTAAATGGTTACGAGTGCTGTTGCCAAAACTAGAAAACCTTATCGGAAAGAGGAGTTTTGTTCACAGTACCACAGACGTTTCAGTAAAATGTAGTTTTGGAAGAAAACAGACCGCAAGGAAGACCATGGCTATCAAGAGCTACTTCAGCTCTAAGAAACAGCAATCAAAAGAAAATATGAGAACAAATAAAGAGAAAATAGAAATCTGTGATCACGTAGGAGAATGTGGAAAAGAGATAAATGAAATGTTGGTAGTCTGTGTTAAATGTAAAGATATCCAGCAGTTTGGCTTTACAGAACTTCAGGAACACTGCCAACAAAATCATCCAGAAGACAAACCTATTTTTGTTTGTAGCAGATGTGGTTTCACTGTGGATGATGTGGAACAAATGAATGTGCATGCATTTTCACACACAATGGACCAAGCATTAAACACCGAACTTGGTGCCAACAAAGAAGGTCTTGCCTTGATTAGAGAAATGGAACTGCATAAAACCAGGCATTTAAAGCCAGATACCTTGTATTGTAATAAGTGCAGATTTTCAACAAAAGATCCACTTCTCTTTCAGAAACATATACTGAGACATGAAGAAATTCAATATAAATGTGGACGTTGTGATCGTGTCTGTTACACCAGGGGAGAATTCCAGCGCCACTCTGTGCAACATACTGGAACATTTCCCTTTAAATGTAGATATTGTGATTATGGTGCAGTCCGAAAAGATTATGTTGTGAAACACACAAAGGGAGTCCACAGGGACATCATAAAAAATGGTGGGACTGCACTGGTTCTCCCAATGAGGAAAGGCTGTAAAAAAAAGACTTCCTCCAAAGCTAAGACCATATCCAAAGTGAAACCAACAATAACTGCACAAAATGAGAATTCTACTAATGTTAGAACACATGATAAGATGGTAAATTCAGTAGCTTTAATTTCTAATCCTTGTAGCACTTATCAAATGCAAGGTGAGTCTGTGGAAGAACACCAATATCCAAATGTAAATAGTGTCAATGAAAATAAAAGTGTGGATAAATTCTTTGTACAAAATATTAAACACTTGAATTGTCCTCCCACTGATGCGAGAAAGAATCAGCTACAGGTACTTGCTCCGTCTAAGCATGCCCTTCAGCCCGGTACACCATTAACATTGATTGCTCCAGCACAGATGGTTATTCCCTCTAACTGCTTGGCTCAACTAATAGAAATAAAAACTGTTAATGGGAAACAACAGTTAGTATTCAAACTAATACCACAAGTTTCGGTAGCTGGTGTAACAGGAATGTCTACATTTCCAGTACAAGAAATACAGCATGTGAATTCAGAAATGGCACAGCCACAAAAGAACAGTGTGTCAAATAATTCTACAACACTACTGACCGAAATTGTGGATTACAGTGAGTTACCCTTTGTAGATTCTTTCAATGAAGTTGAAGCTGATGACAATATTGAAATGAATACTAAACTGCTCTTTTCAAATCCTCAATCTTCATTTAGTGAAAAGCCAACTACTAGTACTTCTTCCATTTTGCAGATTAAAAGCAAAGATAGTCCAAACCAGGGTAAGGATGTAGCTGTAGAACAATTACAAGGCAGTGAACCAACAGAAGCTGACTTGACCTATAGTTTTCAACGAGATCCTCTTGCAACCACAGATGTTTTAGATGAAATGATGCATTATCTTCAGCAAGAGGCTTTAAACCACAAAACCACTTCGAAAAGTCTTAATGCAAATACGCAAGAGTTACTGAATCAAATTGACAAGAAGTTGTTAATGTTTCCTGAATCTAAGGAAATGCAAAAGAGTACACATTCTTTTTCATCTTGTAAGGTTGCTGCCAGTAATGAGCAGGAATGTGTTTTACAAGATCATTTTTATGTTCCGCGATTCAAGAATGAAAATATGCATAGCATTGAAGATGTTATCTCTGCTGGTCCAAATTTCGAGACATCATTTTTGCAGCTGCCTGTGGCTGTGCCAGTGTTGGCTAAAAAAGGTATACATTTGTGTGATTCTCAAGTTTTGAGAGATTCCAATTGCAAAACTGCTATCAAAGCAATTGAATCTTTGCCAAATGATGCTACTAAAGCCAACACAGAGCACAATGTGATGGAGGGTTGCAAGTCACTTGACGTTAGTAAGATTTTACCATGTCAACTATCCCCCACCTTGTCCAGCAATCACACAACAGTGGCTTCCAAATCCATTGATCATCTGATTACACCTAAATGTTCTTCATCTGTAAAACCAACCAAAATTGTACCTGCAAGTGTGTTTCACGCAGACTGTTTGAAGTGCCAGTGTAGTGATAGTGTTGCTAAGGACCTCAGTAATCCTGAAGTTTGTAAAAGTACTTTTGAAAGTCATTGTATGTGCTCTACTGTGATACAGAACCAAAGAACTTCATCTGGTCAAGATCGCAATGATGTACATTGTGGTAACAGTTCATATTGTATGTTGGAAAAGTATGAAAATAGTAGAACAAACCCAGACTTGCCTCTTCAATCAAATGCATTGAAGTCGATAAAAATAAATACAAATGATAATAAAATTATGCCAGTATGTGAGAGTGCAATTTTGCATCCAAACATAAATGACCAGATTTTACAAGAAATGCCTGTTGGCGTAAGTGCATCAGGAGCTACTACTGATTCACTTAACAATGTAACAATGAAAAGTGTGACATTTGTAAGTGAAATGCAATCACCATTGCATGATAAGAGTGAATTAACCGAGGACGATACATTACAAGGCTTTGCAATTAATTCAGACTTCAATGATTTGAATAACTGGCATAATCTAGATACTGCTGGGTCTGCTGATAATCCTCCTGATGGTGAACAGTGGCCTGTAATTTCTTCAGTGTTTTCTCTTAGTTGTGGTTTGAATGATGTTCCAGAGAGTATTCAATGGGATAATGATCAGTGCATCAATTCTACTTCATTCACTACTGCACAAGAGATTCTGAAAACTAACCCATGTCCTCAGATTCAAGCAAATAGTAAAAGCCTCACTCTCCAGTTTGAAAAAAGACATATATGTGAACCCTCAGGCCACAGGAATTCAGTGTGTCTGCAAGCATCTAATGACAGAAACTTCTGTACAGTATCAAGTCCATCAGCAGTGATAAATGGAAATTCATTTCAATTATTCAGTTGTATTAACATGGCTGATCATCTTTCTTTATTACCACCATTGACTCCTTCTCTACCACCAATGTCACCTGTTGAGAATATGGATTGTTCTTCTGCAAATCAGTTTGAACAGTTTGTTGATGATGTCCATGCTTTCCAGAATTCACGTAACCTATATTCTAATGAATTTTATTTAAATCAACCTAGCTTGACTTCCACAAGCACTAGTACGGCAGTGGAGTATAGCGCACTAGTGGATAGTTTTGTACAGAGAAATTCAAGGGATGTGCCTAGTACTACAGGAAATACATTAACTGGTTCAACACAAAGCTGCCAAACCAAACCCTTTTCATCCCCAAAACATAATCATTTTCCAAATTTGTCCTTGAAAGATATATCCCTTCAAAGTAAGTTATTTGAAAATACTTTATGCTCAAGTATAGATGGAGTTGATGAGCCTTCAATTTCCCATAACTTCAGTGACACTATATTTGCTTCCACTGGAATAACGTCAAATACTTGTAAACAAGTTTCAACTGTTAATCAATCACCAGTGGCACTTGCAGAGATTTGCAAACCAAACATCAGTTCAAAGGGATCTTCCTTTAATCGAAATGTTTCTCATTCTTTTACAAAAGTACAAGAAGACATGCCTACAACTAGTGCATCCTCTTTGAAAGTTTGCCACCAGTATAATTTGCAAAGCAAAACTTCTTTGTTTCCTTTAAGGACAGGTACAGATCCTAAGAATGTTAACTGTACTGATGCTGTTGAGAATCTAAAACAAATACCTTCCAAAGTCGGTAAAACTATGGTGCTCCCAGAAAAGGTAGTACTTCCATCTGCAGCAACACTACAGAGTGTTTCACTGTCAACCTTTGTTTTAGACAACCAAAGCAATCGTTCCAAAGTTCAGTTAAAACCTCCTAACAAAACTCATTCTGTTTTACCCCCTTGTAGCCAACAAAGTACATGCTATCATAAAGTAGCAGAAGATGTACCTAGCCAAACTGAACAGGCTGTAAGTTTGGTTCATCTTCAGAATGCTGCTGAAATTGTCAAAGTTGTACCAAACTCTTCTCGTGCAAACAATTCAGAAGGTGATAGTTTGGGACAAGGTGTGCAAAACGCTGTTCTTCCAGAACTGCAATCCAAATCAGAAATGGCTTCATCCCATCTTTCTGCAGTTTTGCTCAATTCCTCAATGAGCCAAGTTAGTCCTGAAAACACACCACCTTCTCAAACCATAGTAAAAGACCCGAACTATTATAAACATGAAACAACTTACAAGATTGTTTCAAGTGACATCGTGCTTAGAGTACTGAGTGCTGCTGATAATTTCAAACAGAAAGCTTCTACAATAAGTTGTCATTCTGTCAACCCATCACAAAACCTTGGAGTATTGTGTCCCACAACTGTTTCATGTAGCACAGCAGAAAAATCAGAACTGCAGGCATCAGCACTGACAAAGAAGTCCCCAGTTTATGCTGAACTTGATTCAGTAAATAATTGCTGTTCTAAGATAAAATGGCAGGTGAACAGTAACTGTGATCAATCTCGTGTTTCAGTTAGACCAAACACGTTTAACACTATGTCAGTTAAGACAGCTGCTCGCCAGAATTCTCGATCCTTGAAGACCAGTGCAGATGAACCTTTGAAGCACAGGAATACGAGAAAAAAAATTCCTGATCATAATCAGGATGAAATCCTCTTAAAAAAGATAAAAAGACCGTACACCTTTGTTCCTGTTACCACCAATCAATGTGAGATATTAAAGACTGCCCGCAAACTAAGGCTGAAACCATTTCATAAAAGTCAGTTGGTAAAATGCCCCCGTCGCAATCAGCCTGTAGTTGTATTAAATCATCCAGATGTAGATGTTCAAGAGGTAGCTAACGTAATGCAAACAATAGGCAAGTATAGAGGAAATGTACTCAAGGTGGTTTTATCTGAAAGAACTGTTATTTCTCTTAATTTAAAGGATAGGCAAAGGCAGGAATTTGAAAACAGAGGTATTTTACTTGACAAATGGCATAACTGTAAAACAGTTAGTCCAGTGAAGGAAAGACATATGTTGAAAATAAAATTAAAGAAGATCCATAAAAATAATTATCAGGTAGTTCAAAATGCCCAGGATGAGCATTTGCAGTTTAAGTTTCACTGTTGGTTTTGTGGACGGATGTTTTGTGATCAAGAAGAATGGATTGCTCATGGACAACGCCATTTGATGGAAGCCACACGGGACTGGAATGACGTTGCCGCTCTTCAAGAAATTACAGAAGTATTGAGAGGGCAAAAGAAATCAGATGTGTAATACTAGATTAGTTGAATTTGTCGTGCTTCATGATTCAGTTGATTTTGGAATATAAACTAGTACACAAGATCAAAATGAGCAAGTATTATTTATTATATGTGACTTGTTCATTCTTGTTTTACCTTTGGTTTTAACTGTTCTTATTGCAAAAATGGTGTAAAATCGTATTGATCTTTTGATTTAGCAATAGGTTGACTACAAACTCTGCTGTTCCTTTGGTAAAGTAAGAGACAAAGATCTGCCAAGAAGGAAGAATTATTATTAAAGATGTATATTTTCTAGGGCCATCTGAATGTTTTGGTACATCTGATTATACCAATTTTAAAGTAAGATATAGTCATTCTACACTAGGTCACCCTGATTAATGTGGTTTAATTTTAAAGTTATTTCCTTCTTGGACCTGCTCTTCTGATTTAGGTTGCAGTTTCTGTTTTTAGGTTGTTGTGCCCCATCACTGTTGGCATCCTCGTTGGATGTATACCCGTGATGGTGACCTGTTGGTGAATCCTGTGACGTGATTATTTTGGGGAGCCTCTTCTCTCCTTGAAGTACTTTCCGTTTTACTGCCTGGTCATCTCATTGCTTCCCCACTCGAATTCTCCCGCTCTGTTTCACTCCCCAAGACCCTATCTCACAGCTTCCTTGCTTGCTTCTTCCTTTTCACCACTACTATTCAGTTAGCATTGAGATAAGGAATGAGCAAATAGAAGTGTTTAAGTTGGGAAGTGGTGAGCTGCAATGTGTGGCTGGGTAAGGAAACCGCCGAGAGAAAGAAAATGAGTCAGCCTGTTGGAGTGATAGCAAGTAGTTAAGTGGACAGAGTTAATGTATAGTATCTTTAAAGTTTTAAATTTTGTATTTTACATGTTGTTTGATGTGTTTCAACATGTAGGTGTAATACTTTAATGTTTCTCCTGAGTAACAGATCCTGCAAGATCTAACAACAGCTTCTCTGTAACTCGTTATAAATTTGCAAAAAAAATAACAATTTTCAGAAGTGCAGCCACAACTTTGGGTCAGGATTTAGAGAGAAATAAGGTGGCAGAATTTACAGATTTTATTCAAATTTCACTCTGGTAACTTCCTTGTAAATTTTGTTGTTGTTTAATACTTTTACATTATGTAAACATGAATAAAGTTAACAGCATTGTGTTAATTTACTTATTAAAATTGCACAGTATAATTTGATTAACTCATATGTTTTTAATCAATCCATGGAATTTATAATAATAGATGGTGTACAGTATTACTTGAGTATCAGTAGTTTAAATACTCGTGAATTTTACTAGAAAATTGATACATTTTGCATTTTCTTTATTATTTGTAATAAAAATGTAAAATTTTCACAAATAGTTTGTAGCATTGTCTTTGGGTGCACACAATTCACAAGGCAATAATACATGACTTTGAGGGTAGTTCAAAGTTTTCTCCTTGTTGATACAAATTAGGGAGCTGTAAGAAATTTGCTCAGTACAGTTTTAAAAATGGCTGGGCTACTATCAGTGAAATAGTTTTGTATCAATCCATAAATCCTGAAAGGAATCTTACTTTTTTTTCTTGAATTGTTTTATGCCTTTGTAATCGTCGTTGGCATAGTTATTGTTTTGCTATTGACATGGAATCAGTCTAATTTGGATATTTATGTCAGTTTTTTGATAAAGTTATGAAGCAAGTAAAACATGTTGATAACTGCTTCACTGAGGATTTTAAATAATTTACTCCTCTAGTTTTTGTATTTTCTTGTTGCAGTTTGCTGTTTCATATCTGTTGAACCATTGTCCAATAACTGATGGACTGTAGATCCAGGTGTAGTCAGTAATACATGAATGCTGTTCAAGTGGATGTACTAGGAATGGATTTTAATGATTATGGCAGTGGACACATTGACCAGACAGACAGTGACGAACCTGGCAGGTCCGTCCTAGCCCACCCCTCGGCCCGATTGTAATATATGTTGGATACTCAAGTTGATGACAAAGGACTCAACATCTTTAGGGCCATTCCTCACCTCAGAGTGCTGCTGGCCAGTTGAAAATTCAGAACTGTCAGATGCTGATACCATCACCAAGCTGCAGGCATAAAGGGCTTATCTGGCTGGTCATCCATGTTCATGGTCCCAATGCCTACATTTGGCCTCGCTGACCAAACCACTGAGAGAGAGAAAATGAGTCAGCCAATTGGAGTAATGGCAAGCAGCTAAGTAGACAGTTAATGTATAGTGTCTTTAAAGTTTTGAATTTTATATTTTACAAGTTGTTTGAAGTGTTTCAACATGTAAATGTAATACCTAAATGTTTCTCCTGAGCAAAAGACCAAACAGGACCTAACAACAGCTTCTCTGTAACTGGTTATAATTTTGCTTAAAAATAACAATTTTCAGAAATGTAGCCGCAACTTTAGGCATTGGCCAATTTTTGGCCAGCAAGGAGCATTAAATTCTACCTTATAACACAACTTTAGACAGTCATTGGCTAAGAATGCATGGAGAAAAATCATGATAGGTTTAACAGACAATATAAGCATATTAAAAAGTATAATCTTTTCATTGTTATTTTTAAAAATTATCATTAGGTACTTTGAATTTGTTGTGAAATGCTCTTTAAATTCTGCAATTCTTTTTAAAAGATATTCAGTATTCTCAGTATTGAAAGTAAACTCTTGAATGATCCTGTTCGGCCCTGTATTGAGAGTCTGTAAAATGTTTTTTTTTAATCATCATTTATTTGACTTAATCAATTTAAAAGAAATTGGGTAAGTAGTTTACAGACAATGTTTGGTGAAGAAGTCCTAAATTTTCCAAATTGCAATTTTATGGTAATTTAGTATGAACGCTAAATTGACATTTCCAGATATCAACATAGTTCCAAATTTTATATTATGTTGAAATGGGTAATACTTTAATTTGTAGTAGAATGAAATTTCTCATTCCTTTAATGTTGATATCCAGTCTTTGGAGAGAGTAAGTGCAGAGTTCTTGTCTATATTTAAGGCTGAGATACATAGATTATTGACTGATAGGGGAATCAAGAAACTTGAGGAAAATGTAGGAAAGTGGATGTGAGGAGTGTCAGTTCCATCATGATCCTGTTGAACGGCAGAACAAACTCAAGGAGTCAACTGGCTCACTCCTGTTCCTATTCCTTATGGTCTGAAACAACAACTTAATTCCACTACTCTTCCTGGGATAGATGTTAGTGTAACTGGTCTAAAGTTACCATTTTATTTCTCTCACCTTTCTTGAACAGAACAAATAATGTTTTTGGTTTTCAAATCAACTGGGGCTTTCCAAAATCTAAAGAATGTTGCAAGATTGCAACAAATGCCTCCATTAGCTTTATAATCCCTTTTTAAGATCCTAGCATGCAGGCCTCAGGACAGGGAATATGCCAGTATTTAGTTCCATTAGTTTTCCAAATATCTTTTGTGTAGCAGTCATGATTGTTTAGAAGTTCAAAACTCATTTTTCCCTCTTAATTTTCTACCATTCTTGGAATGCTTTTGTGTCTTCCACTAGAAAGGCAGATACACAGTATTTGCAGGAAATTTCTGCTAGTTCATCATTTCCATGTATTAATATACCAGCTGATTCCTGTTCTGAATTACCCGCAACAGGGTGTTTTATCTGATGTGGCAATTCCTATGTTAAGTCCGATAGATGGAGATGGAACCTAGAGAGGCAGAAAAATAAATGGACCAACAAAGGAATGTGTAAAGGTTAGCTCAGAGAATCAGTAGCTGTTAATGGGGACCATTAGTGGCTGACAATGGGTCGTTTGTGGGATGTGATGACAAGGCCTGGTGTGTGAGGGTTATGGTAAGGACATAGGAAAAGGTGTTCGGACCCTAAAATTATTGAACTCGATATTAAGTGCTGAAGGCTGCAAGGTCCCCAAAAGGAAAATGAAATGCTGTCTTCTAGCTTGCACTGAGCTTTGCTGGAGCTTGGCTAGGGAACACAATAATGTGTTGAAGTGGCAGATAGCTGGAGGCATAGAGTCATTTTTGCAAACATAATGTAGGTGTTCTGCAAAGCAATTGCCCATTCTGCCTTTTGCCTCCCCAGTGTAGGGGTGACCACACTGAGTATAGATTGAGTGATGTGCAGGTAAATTGCTGTCTCACCTGGAAGGTGTGTCTTCATGCGTGTAATGAGAAGGGTGCAAGTAATTGGGCAGGACTTACACTTTCTGTGATTGCATGGGAAGGTGCCATAAGGATGGATGTGTTGGGACTGGAGGAGGGACGGACCCGGGTGCCCCAGACGAATTGATTCCTGCAGAAGTCTGATAAGAGAAGGAAAAGGAATATATGTCTGGTAGTGGTATCCCGCTGGAGGTGGCAGAAATGGCAGCTAATAATCCTTTGGATGTGGATGTTTGGTGGTGTGGTATGTGAGGACTGGGGAACCTGTCTGCTATTGTGGGAGGGAAGAGAAGAGGTGAGGGATGAAGTATGGGAGATAGGTTGGACACTGCTGAAGGCCCTGTCAACGACAGAGGTGGGGAATCCTCAGGTGAGGAAAATGTCAACATTTGGGAAGAAAGCTGGCATCATTGGAATAGTGATGAAGATGGAGGACCTGGGAGAATGGAATAGAGTCTTTACAGGAAACAGGGTAAGAAGATGTATGGTCAAGGTAACTGTGTGCATAAGTGGAGGTTTAGTAGATATTGATGGCCAGCCCATCCCAGAACTGGAAACAGGAATGATGAGGAAGGGTACGGAGGAGTCAGAGGTAGAACAGATGAAGTTGAGAGCAGGGTGGAAGTTGAAAGTAAAATTGGAAAACATTTTTTCCAATTCCAGGTAAAGAGTGAAGCAGCACCAGTGATATTACTAACATACCGGAGCAGGACTGGAACAAGGGATGTTCCGCATATGTAACAAAGAGACAGACATGATTGGGGCCCATGTGGGTACCCATAGCCACAATTTTGACCTGAAGAAAGTGAGGGAAGTTAAAGGAGAATTTGTTCATGGTGAGCTCAGGCAGGCAGAGGAGGCTGGTGGAGGATGGGGTCATTCTGGCCTTTTTTTCCACGAATAAGTGGACAGCCTTGAGACCATCCTGATGGGGGATAGATCTGTAAATGGATTGCACTTACATGGTAAAGAGGAAGTGACAGGAGACCATGAACTGGAAATTCTGAAACTGACATCAAGCGGCAGAGGAATTGCGAATGCCAAGTGGGAAGGGACTGGACAAGAAGTGAAAAAAATTGACGAGGCAGGAATAGATGAGTTCTGTGTGGTAGGATTAGGCAGAAACAATGGGTCAAACAATGGGTCTACCGAGCAGTCCACTTTATGGATTTTGAAACAAAGTCAAACTCGTTGCTTCAGCAATTATCATGTTCTTTATCTTGCTAAGTTATTGAAGAATGGAAAAATTTGGGGAAGTAATCCATGACAAAGATGTCTTCACAATGTATCGCGAATAAGCCTGTTGCTACTTTTGTCCGAAGAGTGGATGAAACATCATGTTGATGTTGAGGTTCCTTTTGGTACTGGGGTTAATCATTTGGTATGCTCATAAGTCATTGAGTAATCTAATTCAGCCCTTGCCACTACACAGACTTGTGTATTGAATCCAATGTGTCTGTGGTGTAACATGGACATGATACTTGTTTGCTTTTGAAAGTGACTTGTATTGATATATCAAATTTATCTTTGTATAGCCAAAATGAATTAATCTCCTCAGATGATGCATACCTGGATGATCGCAGCTCTTATGACACTTAAGGCGTTTGATGCCATCCATGATAAAGAAACCCTCTTGATACTCTACGCACCAACCATCAACTTCCATGTTCACCCCTTCACCACCAAAGCACAGTGGCAGCAGTGTGTACCACCTACATGATCCAATGCAGTAATTCACCAAGGAATCTCTGACAGGATCCTCCAAACCTGTGACCTCTACCAGCTAGAAAGACAAGGAAATAGTAATACCACCACGTGCAAGATTCATTCCAAGCAAACACCATCTTAACCTGAAATCAAATTACAATTTCTTCTCTGTTGCTAAGTCAAAACCCTGGAAGTCACTTTCTAATAGTACTGTGGGTGTATGGGTGACTGTGTACCAAATCCCTCCCAAAAACAAGACATAATTCATTCATATGGTCAGCCCACCACCATCTCCTCCAGATCAATTAGAGATGGGCAATAAATGCTGGCCTAGTCATTTGCATTCCACTTTCTGTGAATGAAATAAAAAGATCTGCATTGATGGAGGGTGTTGGAAAGAAAGAATGGTGAATCTTCTGAGGTCCTTAGCTATTCCCTGGTCTGTTCAGCTGCCTTTCCTTGTCTTTGACTCATGAGTGAAAACGAGAAGAGTGATCAGAGTGATCGGATGCACATTACAAAATGCCCTGCAGTCCTACTTTGGTACTATAGGTGACCGGTGGTGGTCACATGGTCACTTTACCTGGCGATCACCAGAGGAAATTGTTTCATACTGGCACTGTGAGTGTACGTTCCCATGATGGATTGCAGTGGTTCAAGAAGGTGGCTCATCACCACAGAAAGGGCAATTAGCAAGGAACTAAATAAATGCTGGCTCGAATAGCAATGTCCATATCCCATGAATAAATAAAAATGGTAATTCTTTAATACAGATTGGTCATCCCCACACAGTAATCTTTTGCAAGTCTTTAGTTACTTGTCTGCTAGTTACTGATTTTTTAAAAAAGTCAGAACATGGGTGGTGCTGACAGGGATTTATTGCACATCTCTAGTTGCCCTTGAAAAGCTGGTGGTGAACTGCATTATGAACAGCATAAATCTATTTACTAAAGATAGGTTCACAATGTCACTTGGGAGGGACATCCCAGCTTTTGATTCAATGACATTGAAAGAAAGGTAACATTTTTTCCATGTCAGATTGGTGAGTAGCTTGGAGGAGAACTTGCAGGTGATGGTGTTCCCATGTATCTGTTGCCCTTGTCCTTTTAGATCTTAGTAGTCATGAGTTTCACTGGTTCTGCCTAAGGCGCTTTGTTAAATTTTTGCAGTTAATCTTGTTAAAGGCACATACACTGCTACTGACCATTGGTGGTTTAAGAACTGATTGTGAATGTGGTGCCATTGTAACTGTTCACATTGGTTTTGGCCAAAGTGTACACATCTTCAATTTTGCAGTCTGGAACATCAACATGTAGATGAGGAGGTACATTCTGGGCCTTATGTGGGTTATATAATCTCCTCAGCACATCACATGTAATCGCACTGTTACCTGCTGATATCTCACTTCATAGTCATATTCTTGCTTCTGCCAAGTAGAAACTCTTCGCCTGGGACTGCATTCATTAGCAGTTATAGAGTCATAGAGTAATACAGCATGGAAACAGGCCCTTTGGCCCAAACTGGTCTATGCTGACCATGATGCCAACTCAGCTAATTCCAATTGCCCACATTTGGTCCATATCCCTCTAAACCCTTCTCTTCCTTGTACCTATCCAAATGTTTTTATAAATGTTGCTACTGTACCTGCCTCAATAACTTTCTCTGGCAGCCCATTCCATATATGCACCATTTTCTGCGTAAAGAAGTTGCGCCTCAGATCCTTCTTAAATCTATGCCCGCTCACATTACCCCTAAGATCTTGAATTTTTAATTCCCCATTCCTGGGAAAAAGACTTTATATATTCATCCTGTCTATGCCCTTCATGATTTTGTACACCTCAATAAGGCCACCCCTCATTCTCCTTCATTCCAAGGAATAAAGTCCTATCCTGGCCAATCTTTCCCTATGTTCTGGCAACACAATTGTAAATCTTCTTTGCACACTTTCCAGTTTAACTATGTCTTTCCTGTAATAAGATGACCAAAACTATACACAATACTCCAAGTGATGGCTCACCAATGACTTATACAACTGTAACATAACATTCCAACTTCTATACGCAAAGCCTTGACTGATGAATGCCAGCATGCTGAGTGATTTCTTCACCACCCTGCCTACCTGTGATGCTGTTTTCAATGAACTATGTATTTGTACTCCTAGGGCTCTCTGTTCCACAGGACCTTATCATTTGTGGAATAAGCCCTCTCTGGTTTGACTTTCTAAAGTGCAACACCTCACATTTATCTGTATTGAATTGCATCTGCCTATCCTCAACCTACTTCCCCATCTGATCAAGATCCCTTTATAATTTTTGATTATTTCCTCGCTATCAATGGCACCTTCTAATTTGTATCATCCACAAACTTACTAATCATGCCTTATACATTCATATCCAGGTCATTTATGTAATTAACAAGGGTACCAGCACCGACCCCAGTGGTACACCACCAGTCACAGGCCTCCAGTCTGAGAAACAACCTTCAACCATCACGCTCTGTTTCCAACCATTGAGCTAATTTTGAATCCAATTAGCTAGCTTTCCATGGATCCCATGTGACCTAACCTTCATGGCTAGGCTGCCATGCAGAATGTTGTCAAAGACATTACTAAAGTCCATATAGACAACATCCACTGCCCTATCCTCATCTATCGTCTTGGTTACCTCTTCAAAAAACTTGGAAATATTTGTCAGACATGACTTCCCATGCACAAATCCATGTGGCTATACCTAGTCAGACCTTGACTATCCAAATGTTGGTTGACTCTGTCCTTCAGTATCCTGGCCAATAACTTGCCTAACAGTAATGTCAGGCTCACTGGCCTGTGGTTCCCTGGCTTGTCTTTGCTACCTTTCTTAAACAATGGAACAACATTAGACACCTTCCAGTCTTCCGGAACTTCACCAGTGGCTAAAGATGGAGTAAAAATCTCTGCAAGGGCCACTACAATTTCTTCCCTAGCCTCCCACAACATCCGAGGATGGACTTGATAAGGTTCAGGGAATTTATACACTTCAAGGCTGCAAACACTTCCTCTCTAGTAATGTGTATGCAGTCCAAAACATCCCCACTTATTTCCCTTATTTCCTTAGCATCCGTGCTTCTCTCCTCAGTAATCACTGAGGAGAAATATTCATTAAAATCCTCCCCCATCTCCTGCCGCTCCACACACAGACAGCCGTGCTGATTTTTACGGGGACCTATTCTCTCCCTCGTTGCCATCTTATTCTTAATATGGTTTAGAACCTCTTGGGATTATCTTTAACTTTATCTGCCAGATCCATCTCATACCCGCTTCTTGCTCTTCTGGTTTCCTTTATAGTCATGTAGGGATTCACTTGTACCTGATAGCTTAAACCCAATGTATGCCTTCTTCTTTTTCCTGACCAAAACCTCAATATCCTTCATCAGCCAGGGATCCCTAAACCCACCAGCTTTTCCCTTCACCCTAACAGGGGAAATACAATTCCTGGACTCTTGATATCACACTTTTAAACATTTGCCTATTGCTCCTTTTTCTTCAAACAGACTCACCCAATCGACTTCTGATAGATCCTGCCTCATGGCCACAAATTATCCCTGCTCTGGTTTAGCACCTTAACCTTTGAACCTGTCCTATCTTTTTCCATAACTATTTTAAAACTAAGAGAGTTATGGTCAGTGGACCTAAAGTACTCTCCAACTGACACTTTAGTCACTTGCCTGACCTCATTTCCTAAGAGTAGGTCCAGTGTTGCACCCTCCCAAGTAGGGCCCTTTACATATTGATCTAGGAAACTTCCTTGGACACATTTGACAAGTTCCACCCTGTCCAGACCTTATACACTCTGAGTGGCCCAGTCAATACAGAGGAAATTAAAATCTCCAACCAATGCTACTCTGTTATTCCTACAGGTATTTGCAACCTCTCTGCACATCTGCGCCTCTAGTACCCATTGACTATTTGGGGATTTATAATACAGTCCCAACAGAGTGACCACTCCCTTCTTGCTTCTAACTTCCAATCATATGGTCTTACTTGACCCCTTCAGAATATCCTCTCAAAGCACAGTTGTTATGCCCCCCTTATTGAAAGGGCAACTCCCCCTCCTCGCTTACTTATACTTGTAGCTTCATGCCTGTAGCTTCTGTATCCTGGAACATTAAACTGCCAATCCAGCCCTTCTCTCGGCCATGTTTTTGATATGCCTGTAATATCCCAGTCCTCAGAGCCAATCCATGCTCTGAGCTCATCTGCCTTACCAGTCAGGCTTCACGCATTGAAATAAATGCACTTTAAACCAGAAGTCTTTTCTCTTCCTTTATTGTGCCCCTGGTTGTACCAAATAGTAAGTTTGCTCTTGATGGCTAATGTGTTTTTCTCTGACTTCTCAATGGCCGCTCTCTTAGTTGGAGTCTCATACCCCCTGACAAATTAGTTTAAACCCTCGCAGGTAACACAAGCAAATCTCCCTGCAAGATATTGGATTCCCTCCAGCTCAAGTGCAACCTATCCCTCTTGTACAGGTCATTTCTAACCTAGAAGAGACCTAATGACTCAAGAACTGAAAACTCTGCCCCTTACACCAGCTCCTCAGCCATATATTCATCTGGCTGGTCTTTCTATTTCTATTCTCACTGGGAAATCACTACCCTTGATGTCCTGCTTTTTAACTTCTTAGCTTATTCACTATATTCATTTCGCAGGACCCCATCCCTTTATCTGCCTATGTCATTTGTACCACTGTGCACAATGATCCGTGGCTGTTCACACTTCCCCTTCAGGATGCTCTGCAACTGCTAAGAGACAGCCTTGACCCTGGCACCTGGAAAACAACACGCCATCCTAGTGTCTCTTCTGCAGCCACAGAATCTCCTGTCTATCCTCCTCACATTGAGCCTCCTATTGGTGTTGTTCTGTCTGACTGTACCCTTTCCCTCTGAACCTCAGAGCCGGTCACAGCTGCTGCTAGCCCCTGAAAGGCCATCCCCCAACATTATCCAAAGTGGTATATTTGTTATTGAGGAGAATGGTCAGAGGGGAACTTTGGACTATCTGCCTTCTCACCACTGCTCCCCATCCCCCAACTTTACCTTTTCTGGTGGTCGCCCAGCTACCGGCAGCCTGCATCTTAGGAGTGACTACTTCACCATAGCTCTTATTAATGATGTTCTCTGCACCCTGGATGATCCTGAGTGCATCCAGCTCCAGCTCCATCTCCAGTTCCCTAACTTAGTCTGTCAGGACCTGCAGCTGGGTGCACTTCTCACAGATGTAGCCAGTAGGACACTGGAAGTCTCCCTGATCTCGCACATCTTGCAAAAAGAGCATGCCACTGCCTTAACTGCCACCCCTACTGCCTTCAGTCTATACAGAAAGAAAGTAGAGTTAAAGAGCCCTTATGTGCTCTTACCTGTACCCCTGCTCAGGCTCCGCATGCCGAAACCTCTCAAGCAGAGGCCCCAGCACTTCCACTCTAACACTGGCCCACTCTTTTAATGCCTACTCCCTTGTATACCTTTAACTTGCCAGTCTTCCATCTCACAGTCTTTTTTTTTTGGTTAGGGGAGGAGGGAGAGTAGCGAACACCCGTGCAGTGTTTTGGGTTTAACCACACCTTGACACCAGGTTCTGACTGACCTGCTGGGAGATAGCAGGAACACAGATATTTGATTCAGAATCAATACAGTATGGAGCTGGAGGAACTCAGCATGTCAGGCAGCATCAAAGGAGCAGGAAAGTTGATGTTTCAGGTTAAAACCCTTTATCAAGACCTGATGTCGGATGTAAACCTGAAATATCAACTTTCCTGTTCCGCTGATGCCGCCTGACCTGCTGTGTTCCTCCAGCTCCACACTGTATTAACTCTCTCTGACCTGTTGAAGTCATGATGACAGTGGCAATGCCTCCACAATTCCACTGTGATGACTCTCATCTGCCCTCTGACTCATGTATCAGTTTGTGCATATCATTTGTCATACCTTGTGAACTGTTTTAATGGAAAATTTCTTGCCAAAAGGTGTGAGAAGTGTGAATATCAGAGCCAATGGCTTGTGACTATTTAAGGTTGAGATCAATTGATTCCTCCTCAGTAGGGAAATCAAGGATTACAGTGAAAGGGTGGGAAGGTGGACATGAGGAATGTTGGATCAGCCATTTTCCTGCATATACTTGCCCAAAAGCCAAGTTTGACCCTCAAACAAAGTACAAGTGACGAACAAAATGAAATAGCACCACAATGCTTGCAGCAACAGGAAGTGATAAGCAGATGCACAAACTTAAAGACAATGACATTCAGAATCAGTCAAGTGAAAGGCAATTTCAGAGGATTGTCAGACTTTCTATCTTGTTAGCTGCATGCAACCAAGTCAATGATATTCTCATGGAAACAGATTGTAGCCCCAAATTACAGGCAGATATATTCAAATGAAAGCACAGCATATGCTTTTTAAAAGAAGAAAGTATATACTAGTCTAAAGAGAGCAGAGAATATAAGTTCAATGACTGTCTGAAATCCTTGTGTGGATTACAGAATCCCAAGAGGAATTGTGAAATGTTGTACCTGAAGAGTGTCAAAACAACAGAAACGAGCCAAAGGGAGAGACGCCTTACAAAAAGCTGAACTGTGATCTCCCATGGTTTGTATTCTAGATTATTGTCAGGGTGAGTTGAAAGAAAGGGCAAAAGGCATGGTTGTTTTTACCCTTCCAGGAATCTCGAAGAAAGGTGGTTAAACACCAAGCAGAGCGCCAAGCATCAAGAAGACAAATGTCCTACTCCTGTTCTTATTTCTTATTATCTTATAATATCATTGTCCGTGTTAGAATGGTTGGCTTGCACAGATGACAGGATTTTGAGCCAGATTTCGAGTTACAAGTTGCTATGCGTTCACTTCAAAAAATGTATCTGTCCTGGGTTTAACCATGCATTCTTGAGTTATGAAAAGGGTGATTATAAAAGATAATCATGCATGACATACTTTCTCATAAATTAGAAATCAAAGGGTAAACTTAAAAAGCAAAAGTTACAAAAAAAAAACATAAAATTCAATCTTAGCTTTTGCTGTAACTAACAAATAGTTTGTGATATATTCCAACTTTTTTATTGGTTTGGTAGTTGATTGTTTGTTTGGAGATTCTTGATTTTGTGGTTAGCTGGCAGGAGGTTTTCTAGTTTCCTTCAACAGTGGCTTTGCTAACAGCTTGTTTTCAGCAATTGGAGGCAGAGAAATACTTTGTTTCTGTTTACTACATAGGAAGTGCAGTAAAGTGAAAGTCTTGAACCCCAAGCAAGCATTCCCTAGCTGACTATCATAGAGACCAGGGTTGAACTTGGTGTTTAAGTACCTTTCTTGTAGTTTCACTCAGAACTATCTTTCTTTCAACTCATCATCTTGACAATCCAGGATATAAGCAACAGGAGATCACTGCTCAGTTTTTTTGAATGACATCTCTCCCTTTGATGTGTTTCTTTCTGAAATTCCTTTGATGCTCCTCCATTGTGACATTCCATATTTCTGTTTGGGACTCAGTGTGAATCACAGAAGGATTTCAGACAGTCACTGACTTTACATTCCATGCCATCTTTAGTATTTGTTTTTCTTTTAAAAAGCAAATGTTGTACTTATATTTGAATATATCTGTCAGTAATTTTGAGTTATAATCTGTTTTCATAAAAATACCAATGACATAGTTCATGCAGTGAACAAAATGTAAAGTCTGACAATCTTCTGAAATTGCCTTTCACTTGACTGATTATGAATGTCATTGTATTTGAGTTTGTGCACCTACTTACCGCTTCACTAACCACTGCAAGCATGGTGGTGGTATGTTATTTTGTTGGTCTGGATGTGTATATGCAGAAAAATCTGCTTCCAAAGTCTCTTGGTGTCTTCAGATGTCTAGAAAATCTGGTAAACTTTGAATAGATGCAACCATCTGCATCTGCTACAGATTTTGTTCGTTTGGAGCATTTTACTAAAAGTAGCAATATGTTGACTGCACCTCGAGAAGGTAATTGTTGTTGTCGTGCTGCTTAGACTTCTTTCTTGAGCCCATCCTGAAGTTATGCATTAATGGCATGGCACTTTTACTTGCACAAAAAGATCATCTGGAAAGAATTTAGCTGGTGAAACATAATGATTAAGTCAATGAGCCTCTCTTTGGAAAAGTCACACTCGTCTTTTTTGTGGCTTCTTCCAATCAACTGGCCAACAAACTCATATTACAGTGTAACATGATTTGGATGTCTGTTAATCCTGAGCTTATTTCTTAACCTTGTTATTTGACAAACATGCAGATCTTTTTGAACATTTCTAATCATGGAATAACAGGTAGTGCTAGGTCTGGGAAGTCCCTACTTGAAAATGTTAAGCATGAATTCTTCGCTTAGCATCATCGCCTGATCTGTAAGGTAGAACTGCACACATTGTTTTAGCATTTGTAATTTACTAAATGTGTTACTGGATGACCATTTCATCACGAGGCTTGTGTTATCCATGATTCTGCTTTTAAAAACTCCACAATAACACTTTGTTGTGTGTCCCTGACTTTGTCAGTGCCAACTAAAATTGCTTATTCCTCAAGAATGAAAACTTTGCAAAACAGTTATTTGTGTATCAATTATTGGAGGCTGAGCATTCTAGCCTTCCAGCTTTCCAAATTGCATTATACAAGCCATCTGTTCCATTTAAGGTACTTCAGCCACTTACTTTTTATTAATTAAGGTAACCTTAGAAATTTTTTTGATAGCGAGAAAAACTTACATTCTATCAAAAGGAAATGAGCTCAGTTTTCTTGGTGGTTAATACCCTGTTTACTAAGCTGTATAATTGTCATTACTCACATAAACTGATGCTGCCTAACACTGAGAAACCCTTCCTTTGTCTGAATTTACTATTGTCCACAGCTGTGTCTCAGTGGTCTTTAATGAACTTTCAATGAACTACCTGCAACCTTAATAGTGGAATATTCTATATATGAATACTGTTGTTATCCAGTTTTGAGTTTGCCTCCAACAGCATATTTTTCTTGGATTTTCAATTCCTTTATATTACCTCTGGTAACTTAGGAAACTAGCAGTGGATATTGTGACACTGAAAAACTCAACAGCTATTCACTACATTAACTCTACATTCCTTAGGCACCTAAGTGTAAGAGCTAATTTCAGCTACATGTTACAACAAAGGATATTCAAGTGACCTAATGTAAGATGGAATATGAGAACTTTATATCCTCAGGTCACATGCCATGACACGATATAATGATGATGTCATGAGTATTTCGCTTAAAGGCATACTTGACACATTGACCATGAGCCATTCCTTCATGATACGGGTTCTCCAACTATTGCCCACTATTCCTCAAGTGAATACAAATGCAGCTTTACGGTCAGTGACTCCTTCCTCTCCATTATTGCAATGCTGACTGTGGAGAGGTGATTAGCCTTGGAACTACTGGCTGCTTGATGGAGTCCAAAGCACCATTTAATCAGAGAGTGCTGAGTAAACTTTGGACTTCTTATTGTAGGTAAACTCATTACCTCTTTATCACCTGAGACAGTAGTCTATGGTCCAATGGGACAATGGTGATATTTCCTAAAATTTATTTCTTGTTTGGTCCAAGCAGAAGTGAGCAAATGTGCAGCAACTAAGTGTGGAAAAAAATCTGGGAGGATGTGCGGTTAACCTGGGAAAGTGAGTGACAGTTTCAAATTTTACTTCTTTTTTGTGTAGAAAAGCCTGATTAGCTTCTTCTGGTAATACATTTTATACTCTAACAAGGTTTAGCAGAATTTAGTTGAGCACTTCAGATATTGAAAGGAATGTGAAAAGAATAGGTTGGGATTGGAGGGGCGGAGATGTGGGAGGTTTTGGACAGTTGGATTAAAGTAATTAGTTCGCATATAATTCCAATACAAGAAGGATATACTGAATTGCCTTAACAATTGTAATTATGATATTCAACTTACCTTTTCTTTACGACTTGTGAAGCTTAAATTTTATTGGTCAATCTCATGCAATCAGTAAACAAAGGCCAGCAAAATGAGGGGAATTGCATTGATAAACATGAGGTGATTCATTGATCATAATTTCAACCTAAATTGTGATCAATTGTATGAGTCAGCCAACCTAATTCTATGACTCCATTTGTCAGAAACAAAGAATAAATTTGAGTTTAAAGAGAAATATTGAGGACAAGAACTGAGATTAGAAGTACATTTTTGCATGAATAAATTGCATACTGGACTATCCTACGATGGGATGTATTAAAATACATTTCACAATTAATACTCGCTTTTGCTTTTATTCTTCTGACTCTAGGTCAAATACTCCAGCTTGGCAATTCTGTGATGATGTAGTGTTGGTGGGCTGGTGATGATATTAGAAGATGGATTTTTGACTGTGGGGAAGAGAGGGGCTCATTATTGCACATGTGTAGGGGAAGGTAGAGAGCGTAGGAGCTGAGAACTGTGTTGAGAAGGAGAAAAAACGATTACTGTGTGCACAAAGAGGTGCTGATTACTGTGTACTTGCTGATAGGAGAGGTAGTGTGTGTCTGGGAATCAAGCTTTAAGTGGTTTCATTAAGTTTTCTGTCACCAGGGAATAGGAAGATCTTGGCTCTAACTACTTAAGAATATACAATAATATTTTTATAAATTTCTCCAAAAATGAGATTAATATTTCATATTTATATGATATATTATATCTTGATTTATAATAAACAAATTTTACAAATTTTATGCCAAATGTTACCATACTGCTTTATTGTTGCTTTTTTTGGTGTATGTGATCACTTAAATGCTAAAGTCTTAAAATTAGCTCACACTGAAAAATAATTTAGGAGCACTGGTTCAGCACTTCGTCACTCTCTTCCTTCATATACATATGTTGAGATTTTGACTCCCCATTTTTATAATTCTTGCTAGTTCTCTTTCATATTCTTCATTTCCCCATTTCTTTTTAGTCCTTGAGGTTAGGTGGGAGAGAGATTTAAGGACCGCAACTTTCCCCCCACAGTGATCGAGAACGCCCTTGACCGTGTCTCCTGTACTTCCCGCAACACATCCCTCACACCCCGCCCCCGCCACAGCCGCCCTAAGAGGATCCCCCTCATTCTCACACACCACCCTGCCAACCTCCGGATACAACGCATCATCCTCCGACACTTTCGCCATTTACAATCCGACCCCACCACCCAAGACATTTTTCCATCCCCACCCCTGTCTGCTTTCCGGAGAGACCACTCTCTCCGTGACTCCCTTGTTCGCTCCACACTGCCCTCCAACCCCACCACACCCAGCACCTTCCCCTGCAACCGCAGGAAATGCCACACTTGCCCCCACACCTCCTCCCTCACCCCTATCCCAGGCCCCAAGATGACATTCCACATTAAGTAGAGGTTCACCTGCACATCTGCCAATGTGGTATACTGCATCCATTGTACCTGGTGCGGCTCCCTCTACATTGGGGAAACCAAGCGGAGGCTTGGAGACCGCTTTGCAGAACACCTCCGCTCAGTTCGCAACAAACAACTGCACCTCCCAGTCGCAAACCATTTCCACTACCCCTCCCATTCTCTAGATGACATGTCCATCATGGGCCTCCTGCACTGCCACAATGATGCCACCCGAAGGTTGCAGGAACAGCACCTCATATTCCGCCTGGGAACCCTGCAGCCTAATGGTATCAATGTGGACTTCACCAGTTTCAAAATCTACCCTTCCCCTACTGCATCCCTAAACCAGCCCAGTTCGTCTCCTCCCCCCACCGCACCACACAACCAGCCCAGCTCTTCCCCCCCCACCCACTGCATCCCAAAACCAGTCCAACCTGTCTCTGCCTCCCTAACCGGTTCTTCCTCTCACCCATCCCTTCCTCCCACCCCAAGCCGTACCCCCATCTACCTACTAACCTCATCCCACCTCCTTGACCTGTCCGTCTTCCCTGGACTGACCTATTCCCTCCCTACCTCCCCACCTATACTCTCTCCACCTATCTTCTTTACTCTCCATCTTCGGTCCGCCTCCCCCTCTCTCCCTATTTATTCCAGTTCCCTCTCCCCATCCCCCTCTCTGATGAAGGGTCTAGGCCCGAAACGTCAGCTTTTGTGCTCCTGAGATGCTGCTTGGCCTGCTGTGTTCATCCAGCCTCACATTTTATTATCTTTTTAGTCCTTGTTGGTTTCTAAAATTTCCCAGTCTACATGCCCATCAGTCTTTGTAGTATTGTATGCCTTTACCTTTAATTTGGTACCAATTTAACTTCCTCATTAACCACTGATGGTACATCTTTCTCACCTTGTCTTTCCATCTCAATGAATTATATGTTTGATAGTTCTGAAATATCTCCTTAAATTTCTGCCACTGCTTATTCATTGTTTTACTTTTTCAGCTACTTTTCCAGTTTGTCTTAACAACCTCCGCCTTCAGATCCGTGTCAATGTTTTTCTTTAAGTTTAAAAGCCACTTACTTCACACCTACACTTCTTATTCTCAAACTGAATGTGAATTTTTACTGTGACCATTCTTGCCTACAGCATCCACCACCATATAGTTATTAATCCTTTTCCATTGCACGTTACTGTGTCTGAAAGCTCCATTGTTGATTTCATAAAACATTGTTCTGAGAAATAATTTAGTTGCACTCTATGAAGCCATCGTCCTGACACTTCCCTAATTTGATTCATCCCATGCATACAAAGGTTAAAAATGCCAATGATTGTTGCAGTGCTTTTCTTACAAGCCTCCATTATTTCTTGATGTATGCAATGTCCAACCATGTAGCTATGGTTAGGCAACCTACAATCTAGCAACTGTTGGGTGGTGTATAGTACACCATCAGTGGGTTTCTTCATTTGATTATTTTTTGTCTCACCTAAATGTATTGTACATTTTGATCTTCTGATCAAGATCATTTATCATTAATGTACTAATCTCATCTTTTACTAGCACAGTATACTTGACCTCCATGCCTTTCTTTCTATTCTTCTGAAATATTAAAACCTTTGAATGGTCAGATCTAGCCTTGGTCACCTTACAGTTACATCTCTGAATGGAGATCATGTCATGTACATTTATTTCCATTTGCATTATCAATCCCTCATCTTATCGCAAATGCTGAGTTTCAAGTGTTTTTTACGCTGTCCTTTCTAACTAGTTGAGTTCAACTTTGACCTTATTTGTCGTACATTTATATGGTTGTATGCTCTATGCCTTCTTGTCACAAATGTGGCAATAGTTATTAATATTGCTACACTGCACAGTAGCCTCATCCTTTCTTTTAGACTATCTATGAACCCTGTACCCGACTGTTTAGCTTAATCTCCTTATCATATTGGACTTACTGCTCACAATATGGTTTTCTGTGCATTGGGGCATCCAAATGCAGGCTAGATCATTACATTACAGAACATCTCCATCTATTATGCAACTATGGCCTTGTAACTCCTGTTTTCCACTTTGATACTTCTGTCATTGGTGCGCTACAGTGTTCTAATGAAATCAACGCGAGCAGCACTTCAGCTTTCAGCTCAACATGCTGTGGATTCAACATTGAGTTGAACAATTTTGCATCATACCTCTGCCTTCATCTTGTTTTATGTGTATTTTTGCTATCTAGTTCATTCTTGTTTCATTCCTTTCTTTATTTCATGATGCATTTGGACACTTACTTCTCACCCATTCTTACCTCGTCTGGATCAGTAAACAATATTTATTCATATATTTGATAACGAAATGTGAGGCTGGACGAACACAGCAAGCCCAGCAGCAGGAGCTTTTGTGCTCCTGAGATGCTGCTGGGCCTGCTGTGTTCGTCCAGCCTCACATTTTATTATCTTGGATTCTCCAGCATCTGCAGTTCCCATTATCATTTATTCATATATTATTTATTTGTAAATTTATATTCTTGGGTGTGGGGGACTCTAATGAAATTTTCTCTTGACGATTTTTTCCTCTTTCACGATGCATCCCGCAGCCTTTTCTTGACCTTTCCCAGCCTCCAGCAACAGATGTATTTGCTGTACTTTCCAAACTAACTTTGCATCTTTAACTGAAACTGAACTTTTCAAGAGTGTTCAGGAATTGATAGAGCAAGCTAAAAGTGAAAAGAAACCACTCACACATCATGTAAAAGGTAGATGAGTGATTGTCTTGCATCTGACTGAGGCAGAAATCAAATCACAGGAGAGATAGGTATCTTGTAATATTAATCAAGCCGAGGAATTGCCCACACCAGAGAGCGAGACTGCTCTTTTATTGAGTATATTAATGAAATAGTGGCAGAGACCAGTATCCCATCACCAAATCATCCTGTATTTGAATGTGCACTGAACATGGGCTTGACCAGCCAGCTCAAAGCCAGTCACTCGACTAGGAGCCCTTCTGAATCTCCTGTTTATGTCTGTCAGCCAGGGCTCCTTGATTGGCCCAGGTTGGCAACCACAATCAAGAATTTCATAGTCAAGGACATCTAGCTGCCTTGGTTCCAATCATTACAATTAGAAACAGATCTGATAGGCTTTCAAGAATTGATGAAATTCGGAGATTGGAGATAACACAGGGAAGTAGGGTTGAGGTAGAATGACAGCCATGATCTTGTTGAATGTTGGACCAAGATCAAAGAGTTAAAAGTCTCACTCCAGCTTCTATTTTATTCCAACATGTGATATCGATGTTGATGAGAAGGCCAGCGTTTATAGTCCAACGTTATTGCCCTTTGAATTCAGTAGTTTGTTATACTATTTCAGGGAGGAATTAAGACTCAGCCAATTTCTTTACATCTGGAGACAAATGTGGGCCAGACTCGATAAGGATGGCAGATTTCTGTATATAAAGGACGGGAGTGAATCAGATAATATTTTAAATCAATTAATGATAACCTCATAGTCACCATTGCTAAGACTAAGGGCTAGGTATTACATGAGGGTGAGGGTGTTTTCAGCAGTGGGGAACCTGTGAGAGAGTGTAGCTGGTGACAACAACGCCTTTTTGCTCACCCCCGTTATATGGAAGGCTGAAGCCAGCAGCCACTTTCCTCTTTGTAAATTTCTGTCATAAGTTTTAATTCCAGATTTCATTCATTGAATTTAAATACCACCAGATGCTGTGTTGGGATTTGAACTTTTGTCTTTTGTCCCCTTGGAAATAACTTAAGCTTGTGGATTGTTAATCTTGTGACTTCATCACAATGCCACTGACTACCCTAATAGATTTATTCCAACCTAGTGTAGTAAGAATAAATCCTGATGGTTCATGTTTGTTCTGATCTTCTTGATGCACAGGTTAATCCTTGTCCAACCTGTTTAGTAAAGTGATTTTTTTTTAATGCTGGGATATTGCTGTGTAGATTGTTCTCATCAACCTGTTCAGAAATGTTGTTACTCACCTCTGAAGCAGGTAGGTCTTTGATTAATTGATTGATTTATTTATTATCGTGTACTTAAACACAATGAAAAGCTTGGATTACGAGTGGTACAAACAGATTATTGTAAACAAAGGATGTACAGATCAAAAAGACTAAGACAGAGGCATACACAGGCCCCCTACCTCAGAGATAGGGATGAGATCACAAACAAAAAGATTTGAATCTCCTTTTTGAGCCTTTGTTTCTCGACATGACATACCCAGCCACTTCATGCAGCAACCTTGACAAATTCTTCTGTAGGACTTTAATGATGTGATATGCACACAAAGTCAAGCAGGAGTCAAATTTCACTTTCTTCTTTAATGCTACTTAAGAAACAATGAACAAATAAACAAAAAAACTCTATTGTCTATTAGTTAATGTAGAAAATTTGCCTTAGTGTCAGCAGTTTTAAGAATTTGGTTAAAAATTCCACCCCAATTATAATGTTTGAGTGTAAAATCATTGCCTGTCTTGATTTGATTTGAATTATTGCGGTCATGTGTACCTAAGCACAGGGAAGAGCTTTGTTTGTGAGCAGTACAGGCAAATCATAGTAAGCAGGGATATACAGAGCATCGTGTGCTTTGACAGAGTGAGGCATACAGATTCCACTGCACAGGAAGTGTGTGAAGCTGGATCAACATTATTTGAAGTTAGGGAGTCTATTCCTCTGTCTAGTAAAAGGGAAGGAGCTGTTCTTGAACCTGTTGATGCATGTGCTCAAGCTTCTGTATCTTCTGCCTGATGTAAGGTGTAGGAGAGCATTACCAGGGTGGGAGGGGTCTTTGATGATGTTGGCAGCCCTTCCACAGCAACAAGAATTGCGAATGCAGTCCATGAAGGGAAGATTGGATTCTGACATGGTCTGGGGTGTGCACACAACTCCCTATAGTTTCTTATGGTCCTGGACAAAGCAATTGCTGTACCACGCTGTTACGCACCCAGATAGAATGCTTTATATTGGTACATCTGTAAAAGTTGGTGATGGTCCTTATGATTAGGCTGAATTTCCTAAGCTGCCTGAGGTAGAAGAGGCGTTGTTGTATTTTCTTTTACCATTACATCTGTGCGGGAAGTCCAGGACAGGTTTTTGGTTAGCGTCATGCCGAGGAACATAATGTTCTTAATTCTCTCAGTCTCTGCTCTGTTGATATAGATGGGTGTGTATTCTCATCCTTTCTGTTTGAAGTTCTTCAGTTTTGCAAAAATCGAGAGAGGGGTTGTTAACATTGCACCACGGCACCAAGCCCTCTATCTCCTAATGAATATTAAACATGTACAGATTCTAATGAACAGATAAACTAGCCCCCTTCACTGTGTTGATATGTAGCAGAATACACATAACTGAAAACATTTTTTCTGAGGCAGTCTTTTCACTGACATGTTAAACTGAAACTCATCTGTCATCTCTGGTGGACAAATAAGTGCCCACAACTCAATTTAAAGAGGAAAGACCTTCCCAATGCTCTGGTAGATATTTATCCCTAAAGCAGCATCATTAAAGTAAATTATGCAGTCATTATCTCATTGCTATTTATGGCACCCTGCAGTGTGTGAAGTTAGCTACTGTATTTATTATAAGAATTATTATATTTCAAAAGATTAATAGATTATCTACTTAATAGATAAAATGCTTGGAAATGATCTGAGATCATGAAAGGAGTTATATAAATGCATTTTTAAAGTTATTGGCTTGCTTCTGTTTTTGTCTGTCGCCCTCTCTTTTTCCCATTGTTACTTTTATTTCTTCATCTCTTTTCCAACTTTTCTGTCCCTCTGTTTCTGTGTACAGTTATGATGGGCTGCCATCTTTTTTTTAAAAAATGCTAATGTATAAATTATATTTTTAAACATTGAATTAAGTTCAAACTCTGTCTTCAAAGAGGGCTCTGAGCATTAACTGACCTTCTCCTTTGGCTTCACACTTGGATCATTTTAGAAAGGACAGAGAGATGATATTCTGAGTCATATACTTAAGAGAAAAGGAGATGAGGAATTCAGTGAATATTCCACAAGTGCAAATAGGATTCATTGACTTGATGACTTTCCTTGAAACACAAAAAGTTTGACTAGTAACAGCTTTAACATGCGAGAAACCAGAGCTCGAACACTGCAGGTGCTGAAACAGATTGTCGTAATAACTTGAATTACTACTTGCCTTACTTGGAAAATTGCTTTGGCAGCTTCCTAGTCAGATGACACAGTGACCATTTTTGTCTCCTCCACGGCAAGCTACAAAAAGCAGAATCATATGGAGAGAGATAGTAGGAACTGCAGATGCTGGAGAATCTGAGATAACTAGGTGTAGAGCTGGATGAACAAAGCAGGCCAAGCAGCATCAGGGGAGCAGGAAGGCTGACGTTTCAGGCTAGACCCTTCTTCAGAAATATTTCTGAAGAAGGGCATAGGCCTGAAATGTCAGCCTTCCTGCTCCTCTGATGCTGCTTAGTCTGCTGTGTTCATCCAGCTCTACACCTTGTTATATCATATGGAGAGAGATATCTTGAGACATCTTCAGAGACACAGACAGACACTACTTACACTGGGGAGAAAGTCACTGAACTATTATGATGCTGAATTAGATAATTCAGCCCATCGTGCCTGCACCAGCAAGAAGGTATCCTAACAAACCCAATGTCAGACTATTGTAATTTAAAAACATACAATTCATGGCATGTTGGCATTGCTGGCTAGACCAGCATTTACTGCTTATTCCTAATCACCGTCAAGAGGGAAGTGATGAATTGTCTTCTGCTGCAGTCCATTTGATTTAATCCACAATACTGTATTGGAAGGAGCTCCAGAACAGCGATATACATCAAAGTCATGACAGCAAGTAGCTTGGAGGTGAACTTGCAGGTTGTGCAATTCGCATGATTTTCTGGATGGTAGAGATCATAGTTTTGGATGATACTCTTTAAGGAGCTATGGTGAATTTCTGCAGTGTACCTTGTTTATAGCACATGCTGCTGCTAATGGTGGAGGGACTGGATGCTTGTGGATGTGGTGCCAGTCAAGTGGGCTGCTTCGCCCTGGATGGTGCTGCCCCATCCAGGCAAGTGGGGAGTATTGCATGACTGTCCTGACCTGTGTGTTGTAGATGGTGACAGGCTTTGGAGAGTTATGAGGTGAGTTAATTGCTGAAGGATTCCAACTTCTGACCTTCTCTTGTAGCCACTGTCTTTACGTGGCCAGTCCAGTTCAGTTCCTGATCAATGGTATCCCCAAGGATATTGCTCGTGTCAGTAATGCCATTCATGTCAAGGGGTGATGGTTAGATTCTCTGTTGTTGGAGATGGCCATCACCTGGCAGTTGTGTGGCAAGACTGTTACTTGTCACTTGTAAGCCTAAGCTGGATATTGTTTTTGGACATTTACTGATTCAGTAAGTGAAGAGTCATGAATGATTCTTAAAACTGTGCAATCAAATAATCAAGTTTATGACCTTAGGAATAAAGGAAGGTCTTTGATGAAACAGCCATTGGATGGTTGCGCCTAGAACACTACCCTGAGGAACTCCTGCAGAAATGTCCTGGAGCTGAGATGACTGACCTCCAATGACACAATCGTCTTAAATTGTGACTTATATGACTCTAACCAATAGAGAGTCTACCCTCGGATTCACATTGACTCTTGTTTTACTAGGGCTCCTTGATGCCACACTCAGTCGAATGCAGCCTTGCTGTCAAGGGCTGTCATTCTCCCTCACCTCTAGAATTCAACTCTTTTGTTCATGTTTGAACCAAAGCTGTAATGAGGTCAGGAGCTGAGTCACGCTGGCTTGCTAATTTATTTATTGCTAATTCGTTCCTTGGTCGCACTGTTGATGTCACCTGCCATTATATTATTGATGATTCAGAATAGATTAAAGGGCAGTAATTGGCTGGATTGGATTTGTCTTTCCTTTTGTGTACTGCATATACCTGGGCAATTTTCCACATTGTCAAGCAGATGCCAATGTTGCAGCTGTATTGGAACAGCTTGGTTCAGGGTGCAGCAAGTTCTGAAGCACACACTTTCAGTAATATTGTTGGAAGTTCTCAGGGTCCATTACTTTTGTAGCATCCAGTACCTTCAGCCATTTCCTGCTATCACATGGCATGAATTAAATTGTTTGAAGACTGGCATCTGTGATGATTGTCCCTGCTGGATGAAACATCGACTTGGTACTTCAGGCAGAAACAGGTTGCAAATAATTAACCTTATCTTTTGAATTCATATGCTGGTCTGCCCCATCATTGAAATTGAAGGTATTTTTGAAGCTCCCACCTTCTCCTGTGAGTTGTTAACTTGTCCTCATCATTCATGACTGGATGTGGCAGGACTGCGTATCTTAGCTCTGATCTACTGCTTGTAGAATTGCTTAACTCTGTTTATCACTTGCTACTTATGGTAGTGGCATTAAAGAAGTCCTGCTTTGTAACTTCATCAGCTTGCCACCTGGTTTTGCTCCTGGAATACCCTGCTGCACTCATCATTGAATGAAGGTTGATCAACTAAGGCTTAACGGTAATAGTAGAGTGGGGAATATGCTGAGCCATATATTTGCAGATTATGTTTGAGGACAGGTCTACTGTTGTTTATGGCTACACCATTGCATGGATGCCCACTTTTAAGTTGCTAGATCTGTTCAAAATCTATCCAATTTAGGTTGGTGTTAGTGACATGCAGCAAGATGGAGGGTATCTTCAATGTGACAATGAAACATTGTCTCCACAAGGACTCATCATCATCAGTGCTCCCTTGCAGACAAAGATGGCTCTCTTCCACTCTCAGGGTGAGCCTGCAGGTGTCAGTACGTACTGATATGGCTACCATAGCCTCTGTTATACTTGGAGCAGGTGATGATCTCGGGAAGGGGTGGGGGGGGGGGGTGGCATTGTTATGGCAGCACAGTGTTTTCATCTGGCTTCTATTTTTTTCCCCAATGGCAAGTCTCGAGGTGCTCGATGCCTTCCTGGATGCTCCTTCTCCACTTTGAACAGGCTTGGGTCAGTAATTTCCGGGTATCTGTGGGAATGCTGCACTTTGCCAGTGAGGCCTTGTGGGTATCACTGAAGCGCTTCATCTATCCACCTGAGGCTCTCTTGCCATTTCAAAGCTAGGAGTAGAGCACCTGCTTGGGTAGTCTCCTGTTTTTTGTGTGGATAACGTGCCCAGCCCGTTGTAGCTCATCGAGGGTGGGTCAGCACCTCAGTATTCGGGATGTTGGCCTGGTTGAGGGTGCTGCTGTTGGTGCGTCTTTCTTTCCAGCGGATTCACAGGATCTTACACAGACAGCATTGATGATATTGTTCCAGCGCCTTGAAGTGTCTGCTGTAAACAGTCCATATCTCAGGACCATATCGGAAGGCAGGAACCACCAGAGCTGTGTAAACCGTCAGCTTGGTGATGGATGTGATGTTGTTGTTCTCGAACACCCTTTTGCTCAGGTGGCTGAATGCTGCACTAGCACACTGGAGGCCATGCAGGGTCTATTCATCAATAGCTGCTTTAGCTGACAGGATACCTCTGTATCGGAAGTGGTCAACGTTCTCTAAGGTCTTCTCATAGATCTTGATGATTGGGGGTTGGCTCCATAATACTGGGCCAGGTTGTTGGAGGACTTTTGTCATGAAGATGGTCAGAGTGAGACTCATGCTCTCATATGCTTCCATAAAAGTCCACATGGACTACGGTCACTGTTACTGAGCCTGTTCTGGTCAAATGAGCCTGTAACAGACTAATTGGTGAAAGTGAGGTAAAGTTAGTTCTTCCCTCTTATAGGTTCCCTTGCCATCTGCTGCAGATTCAGTCTAGTAGCCATGCCCTTTAGGACTTGCCCAGCTCAGTGAGTTATGGTGCTGCTGAGCCTCATTTTATGATGGACATTGAAGTACCCCACCCTGTGAACATTCTGCACAGTACACTGTCCATTGAGATCTGAGCCAGATTATTCCATGACTCCATTGTTCACAACATGCAGCTATATGTCCTTAATGTCTCAGAGTTTCAATTTACAGTTGCCCATTAAGTTCACAGTGAATGTTAAATATAGTCATTATTAGCTCAGATGCTCTTGAAGCAATATTTGTTGTGGCAAGTCATCAAAAAAGTTGTCAAGGAAGTAAAACTGTGATGTATAATTCCTTTAGCTCATGAATTATTGAGAGAAATTTCCTTTCTGGCTCGTCTCTCTTTCTCTCTGTCTTTTGATCCAGTTCCTAGTTCCCTCTGTATCTCTGTACCTGATTTCACATTGGAATTCATCCTCTTTAACAAAGACTCCTCCTAACATTTCAGTTTCCAAACCCTTCAGTTTCGTTAAGGAAATTGCATCATCCTTTTTTATAACCAAGGCCTAAGCTGCACCATTGCTCTACCTATGCCATTGTCATTTGCTTTTGCAGCAAATTTGTGGGCAAAACATCTTTTAGCAGGATGGTCCTGGAAGAAATCCCACAGGAAACATATGAAATGATCTGCACCTGCAAATTCCGGCTTCGTTTTAAATCACTCTTAGGATTTTCACATAAAACAGTTTGTAGTTAAGCCAAAGTAGCAATGAAGCAAATCACAATTCCTTCCAGAAGAATGTTCTGATGTTACAATGAAGAATAGTATTAACAGGAAGTGCCAGAATGTAGCATCACCTTTTCTTCATGCACAGTATTCTGTAATTAATTTGGGAGCTTGATTTATTAATTGCAACCCTGTAATAGTAAAATGACCAAAAGACATTTTACAGCTAAACAATCCAAAACAAATTAAGATTTCCTGAAAAATGTGCATGTGAGGACTTGGGTAAGGATAGGAGAAAAATGCTGCAAAATCAATTTTTCAGCATAAGTGGAACAATTAATTACAGATGAAGGTAAAAACGGTACTTATTGAAACAAGTTCAGACTCTATTGTTTGATGCAGGCCTGGTCTGTTGAAGTTGAGATAGTGTCTTGTCTGAAGAGAAGGCTTGCCATTATAGAATTGTCTCTGTCAACTGTGATGGCCTTCATAGTTAATCTGCAAGAGGTTTTGGATGAACTGAAGTAGGGAAGAGAGTGGCTTTTTGTTTCTCTTTTGGGGTGTGGCCATTTTAGAACTAATTAAGGTTGGTGAGGTCAAAGGGCGCGGGTGGGGGTGTGTGAAGGTGTTGTGGTATTATCAGTGGACTAACTAATCGAGCAATGTTCTGGGGATCTGGATTCAAGTCTTACCATCCTTGCCACCCTCGGTGCTTTAGAGGAGTTCTGATTGATCAGCTGAGGATGTGCAGTACCTGATAATCAGCAGAGGGTCTTTTTGCCCATATTTGATGTGATGCTATGAGACTTCATGTCAATCACAGTCAATGTTGAGGATTCTCAGGAAGACTTCTTCTTCACTATACACTACTGTGCTTCCATATCTGCTTGGTCTCTCATGTTGGTGGGAGAGGAAATGTTGATGGTGTTCTCTGGAAGAGTGTGTGTAAGGTATGTGAGTGTGACTATCTTTCTCTTCACTTGCTTGTGAGATAGTTCTCCCAGTTTTGGCACTAACATCCAGATGATAGAGAAGGGCTGAATTTGCCAATGCCATTTCCAGCGTCTTAGTTGGTGTGAGCTTGTCTTTCTGATTTAGTTGATTTCTTTTTTTTTATCCCCAAGTTGACACAGTTGAATCTTGTATAAAGCCTTTTCAGAGGGCAGTTAAGAATCCAATTACATTGCTGTTGATCTGGAGTCACATGTAGGTCACACCAGATAAGCATAGTGCTGGAGGATATCCCAGGAGCAACAGCAGGTGTATCCAAAAGTGAAGCAGTAATCTGATAATGTTATAAAACAGAGCCTCTCGCATGTCTAACAGCTTAAGTAACAAACGTCTTTCCTTAAAGGACATCAGTGAATCAGTATGTTCTGGTTGATACCAGTTTCGTTGGTAATTGACAATTTACTGTGCATTCATCACACATTGCTGGCCAACTTGCAAGTTAATAATGGCTTGTGTGATTCAAATACTGACTGCTGAATTGTCCCATTTTCAGTTTATGTTTCTGAGTGAGATTCATGGTGCTCAGCTTATCATGACCCATGTTGACTTTTCATACCCAGTATGCCACTCTTAATCTCATTAATTATGCAAGCGGCTACTTCTTTGCCCATCTCATGGAATCATGCAGCAGGATTGTCAGAGGTTTTCGTCACTGCCGGAAGCATTCAACACTCATGCTGCTGTTTCCATATTTAAATTTGAGCTATTTACCAGTTCAGACACCACAAGCCCAGGAACTTCCCCTTTTACGATGGTGGTTGACTGCCAGCACTGAGGACATGGCCTAGAAAGGGGAGCTGGCATCCCACCTCACTGACAGGGAACTGGAGCTCCTGGTGGACAAGTTGGAGGAAAATAGGCAGTTTTGACTTCTGACTATCAAAGGATACTATGCCACTAAACATGGCCAACCTGGACTGAGTCAGTGGCCCAGGTTACTGCTGTGTCCCAGGTAAAAAGAAATGCACATCAGTGCAAAAAGCAAAATGATGATCTTCTGAGGTCTGTAAGGCAAAGTGCCATCACCTTCTCTCTATTGCTTCACACTCAGAGAAACAATACTCACTCAAACTCTGATACTGCACATACCTCTCACCAAGTCTCATGGACTGCAGCTCTCACTACTGTATGCATCATGTCCATTCAAAGGCCCTCACACACCTTACCTTCCCAAACAATTAACCCTTTCTGCCCTCTATGCTTCCTGCTCACACAGCCGTATTGCATCATGTCCAATCCCTTCACTTGTCAGTGTTCCCGACCTTGACAAACTGTCTGCCTGTCCATCTGTGCTGATAAACAATACAACCTGGAGAAACTAACATCATATGATCTAGAACTGAAGCACCTATGCAGAGAAACACAATACAAGCCACAGAGTCCATCAGCCTCCAAGTGAGTGCAAAGTGAATAAGCACTAAGAACATAAGCCAAGTGCCATTCCCACTTCCTACAGACAAAGTGGGTGGCCATGGGTACCCGCACGGGCCCAAGCTATAACTGCTTCTTTGTAGGTTACAATCCCTCTTCCGTACCTACACTGGCCTTAAACCCCACTTTTTCCTCTGTTACATTGACGACTGTATTGGCGCTGCATCATGCTCCCATAAGGAGCTTGACCAGTTCATTCACTTCACCAACATCGTCCACCCCAACCTTAAGTTCACCTGGACCATCTCTAACACCTCCCTCACCTTTCTGGACCTCTCTATCTCCATCTCGGGCAACCACCTGGAAACCAATATCCATTTCAAGCTCACTGACTCCCACAGCTCCCTCGAATACACCTCCTCCCACCCACTTTCCTGCAAAAATGCCATCCCCTATTCCTAATTCCTTCGCCTCCACCACATCTGCTCCCAGGAATACGCATCCCACTCCCGTACATCTCAGATGTCCTTGTTTTTCAAGGACCGCAAATTCCCCCCTGTGGTGGTCGAGAACACCCTCGACCGTGTCTCCCGCATTTCCCGCAATGCATCCCTCACACCGTCTCCCTGCAATAACAACCAAAAAATAATCCCCCTTGTCCTCACATACCACCTCACCAACCTCCGGATCCGACGCATCATCTTTCGACACTTCCGCCATTTGTAATCCGACCCCACTACCAAAGGCATTTTCCCCTCCCCACCCTTGTCTACTTTCCGGAGGGACCACTCTCTCCATGGCTCCCTTGTCTGCTCCACACACCCCTCCCACCCCACCACACCCGGCACTTTTCCCTGCAACCGCAGAACTGCTACACCTGCCCCCCCCCACCTCTTCCCTCACTCCCATCCCAGGCATCTGCACATCTGCTAATGTGGTATACCGCATCCGCTGTACCCATTGTGGCCTCCTCTACATCGGAGAAACCAAGCAGAGGCTTGGGGACCGCTTTGCTTGGTTTGCAATAAACAGCTGCACCTCCTGGTCGTGAACCATTTCAACTCCCCCTCCCATTCTGTAGACGACATGTCCATCCTGGTCCTCCTGCAGTGCCGCTATGATGCCACCCGAAGGTTGCAGGAACAGCATCTCATATTTCGCTTGGGAACCCTGCAGCCCAATGGTATCAATGTGGATTTCTCAAGCTTCAAAATCTCCCCTCCCCCTACCACATCCCAAAACCAGCCCAGCTCGACCCCACCTCCCTAGCCTGTTCTTCCTCTCACCTATCTCCTCCTCCCACTTCAAGTTACACCCCCATCTCTAACCTACTAACCTCATTCCACCCTCTTGATCTGTCCATCCTTACTGAACTGATCTAGCTCCTCCCTACCTCCCCACCTACACTCACCTTTACTGGCTCCATTCCTGCCTCTTTAACTTGTCTGCCTCCTCTCCGCCTATCTTCTCCTCAATCCATTTTCGATCCGCCTCCCCCCTCTCCCTATTTATTTCAGAACTCTCTTCCCCTCTCCCATTTCTGATGAAGGGTCTAGGTCTGAAATGTCAGCTTTCCTGCTCATAAGATGCTGCTTGGTCTGCTGTGTTCATCCAGCTTTACACCTTGTTATCTCGGATTCTCCGTCATCTGCAGTTCCTATTATCTCTAGCCATAAGATGCATCTGTGTAGGGGTATGACATGAGTGTGTGTCCTGGCAAGCAAAGCATTTTGACAAAATTGTACCTGAGTTTCAGAGTACAATGCTGAAGGACTCATGTGGTGTGAAAGAACAGGCATGATGCTCTGTGTCAGCTGATGGTTTGGCGATGACCATGTGCATGGATGAGGATTGGAACAGGATAGTGTTCATGGACCATGCAGATGAAGGTGGAGTTGTATGAAAGACTGGTAAAACAAGCTGTGAGCTCCTGCTGACCTGACTTTTATAGTGACAATAAATGCCACATAGTTTCTTGGTGTAGTAGGCAAGAATTAGGAATGATATACATAATAAGCTGGGTTGAGCTGTTAATGAGATACACATGTATGTGAATAAGATAGTTTCCCCTCATTTGTGAGTTACAGAATTCACCATTTAAACCTTCAGAGGAAGATCGGAATTTTTTCCTCAACGTCAAGGTTCTGCCGCATTTTTGCAGTGTCTTTCCAACTTTCTCACCATTACTCATGCTGCTGAAGGGGCTTGAAAATTCCACGCTGAGATTGAGAAGTTCCTGTTAAAGTATAGCTGGATTTCCTTTTGAAATACATCACTTTTTTTGAATCACAATTTAGATATTTTTAAGTCTAAATTATTTGAGACACACAATTGGAGCTTTATGTCTTCCAATAAGCAGGACAAATGCAAAGATACCAAATCTAAAAGGGAACAACAATTTACACTGCATGAGGGAAATGTGCTAATTGGCTGGCAAGTTGACTCATTGATTAAGAGTTTGCCGAGAAGGATGCACCAAGTGCCTAATATCTGCCATTATTTAATTTTAAAACAGGATACAACTGCCAAATCAAAAACATTCTGGTATACAAATAAGCAATGATGCATACCAGATACATAGGTCATGCACTCAAATGTCCGGCAGATTTATTAAGCAATACATCATCTGTTCTTAATAGGGAGAGTGCTGACTGTACTCAACTGTCTCACACTTGCAAACCCAAAACACAATGTCTCATGTTAGAAGTGATTATGCAATTGGATAGTTCTTACTGAATAATCCAGAACATGCTAAGAAATACACTTACAACCATTTTAAGATTATAATTTGGGTTTGTATTGTGATTTACTTATAATTCCTGGAAGCTACACATATTTATACCTGATGTCTGCAAGCCAAAGTACCATGTCCAGACTTTGTGCCCTTTTTGAAATAAATAAACGCATAGGGTGGGAGGGTGCATTGGTTATATGGTGCATTCTTCATGGCAATCCCTTGACGAGTCAGTCAACTTGCTAACAATCAACATATTTTTCTCATGCCATGTAAATTGCAGGTCCCTTTTAAATTTAGCATTCTTACATTTGTCCTGGTCATTGCTTAATTGATACCTCCAAAACATATCTTTTTCAGCAATTCACAAGTTCTGTGCTGCCAGTGTTTTATATACCACACATAAATTCACCTTCCAGTACTGATTCTGATGATCAATGTCATGAATGAACAGCTCCAAGTTATTTGAGCTTCACTTTCCTCATGGAAATTCCACTTGCATGCTCTTGCGGCAGGGAAGAAATCAGGATCTTTTGATGGTTTTCTCTGCTAATTCAAAGCCCAGTTATTGCTCCCATATTGCTTTATCAGCTCAACCAACTCAGCATAGACCAGGGAATGAACACAGGACTTCCAATTTTAGCTAGTCTTGGAGGAAAGTAGACTAAACCACCAATTACCCAATCCCTTGTTCTTTATGAGTGTTTAAAATTGTTGATACTCTGCAATAACAAGACAAAAGTTTTTTTTGTATTTCCCTTATATAGGATGAGGCATCAGTTAGATCTCATACAACATTAGAAAGAGTACACTAAACAAATAAGTTAATGGAATTAGATACTATAAAAATTAACTTGTTTGAGAATAAAAGAAATTGAACATAATTTATGATGATTTTCTTCTGTTTATTCACAACGGTCTGGAACTTTAAACTTTAGGGTTTATAATAGGTGATGTTAGACGTCAATGGAAATAAAGTTCTGCTGGAATGCATTGCAAGTATTTGATTCCACATGGCTTTCTAATATGTTCTTATCTGAACCTAGATGGGAGTCAACTGAAAGCTGCAAATTAGGTCTGGACCTAGATGCCGAAATTCCTGATTTTGTCCTGGAGTTTCTATTTGGCAGTATGCCTGCATAATCACCATCTGGCCTAAATATATTTACTGATGCAGGAAGTGGTAAGGGATTTTGTATTTGCAGACTCTCAAAGAAGAATGGAGTATGGGTGGACTGTGCATCTAACCCCTTCTAGGATCTAGGAAGCCACAAACATGAGTAAGTTACTTTAATCCCTTGAGACTGGTCTCCTATTTAACAAGGTCACAGGTGATTAGAAACTTAATTTCATAAAACCACTTTTCCCCATGTGCTTTATGAATTTTGCCAATAAAATCTCCTTCTGTTTACAGTTGATCTGGCATTGATTTCACTTGTTGGAGAGAGTTTTAAACTTCTATCACATTCTGCATAAAGAAGTACTCCCCAATTTCGCTCCTGGAAGTTCTGGCTCTAATGTTTAGACTAATCCCCTTGAGCTAAATTCTCAAATAGTAGAAACTCCATTTACACTATATGTTTCACTTAGTTCCTTGAAAACGTTGTCCAGTTCATCCTGACCTTCTAAATTCCAGCAAATGCAACATATTTATTGGCATCTCAAAGTTTAATTTTGAAATTCAAGTATCATGTAGTCCATGTAGCATACACTTCATTCTCTACAAGACCAAATTATTTTCTGTACTTGCTCCTGTCATTTTAGTGACTAACATGCCTAGATTCCTTTGTATCTACTCTATTTTTGCCTTCCTCACCAGTTTGCAAGTATTGTTTTCTATCATTTTTAGGCCAAAAGTACATAACCTCATTTTGCCCACAATGAACTCATTGTTCATAGTTTTACTGATTAATCAACTTACTGGCTTCCTTTTGAATTTTTATACTTCTATCCACATTCAATTGGCAAATCTTGTTGCTGTAAGGATATAAATTTCAAGCCTACCTCAGCCCGATCAGGAATTGAACCCTTTAATTAACCCGCATTAACAGCGAAGGGAAAATTGGAGCACAATTTATAGCCAGGGACCCGAACCTGGTGGGCAGGGTAGTCCCCCAGAACGTACAATGGAAGCCACAACATGAGAGGGTGCCAGCTTAATCTATTAGAGTTTGCAATCCAGGTCAGTGCAGTCTTAATCCATTGGAGGAATGCCCAGTGCTGCAGGGAAGAAGGCCAATGACTATTTCCACTCTGCCTGTGTAAGTACCACAATCTTCTCTCCAATTCCTCACACTTAACTCCATTTCTGCGACTGTACCCACTGCACTGCATGACTCATCTCTACCTGTCAAAATCTACTCAGGAACCTTAGACACTCTCATGTTTACCTGCATATCTAAATATTACCACATATTTTTGTGTGCTGAAGCCTTTCTTAATTTAGTTCATAATGAGTGTTGCAATTTGAGTATTGGTTACTGAAATTGCCTAAAATTGGCTCTTAAAATTGCTTGCATGCACTCTCTCCTTCCAATAAAAGACCTGAAAATATAACAGTATGATGTTTCCACTTTACCATTCGTATTTGTGAATGGATTTGTAATATCATAGAAACCATGCAGGGCAGATAGAGGCCATTCAGCCCAGCAAATCTGAACTGACACTCTGAAAAGAATCCCACTCCCAAACCTTTGCCCATAACCACACATTTGCTATGGCTAAACCACCTGGCCTGTAAAACCCTGGACACTTTAGCACAACCAGTCTGCCTAACATTCACACTGTTGGAGGAAACTGGAGCACCTTGGGAAAGCACACAGACACGGTGAGAATGTGCACACTCCACACAGACAGTTAACCAATGCTGGATTTGAACCCAGGTCTCTGGTCCTGTGAGGCAGCGATGCTAACCACTGAGCCACTGTGCCACCCACATGACCTAGCTTTCTGTTGTAAATTTGGGTATATGTTTTTCTATCCTGTCATTTGAACCATCAATGAATGTGATGAATAGTTAAGACCCCAACACAATTCCTTACAAGACACACGCAGCTGCTGGTACCTACCATTATGCCTAATAGTCAAAGTTAGAATTCCCAGTCGGGTCACAGTCACCCATTATAATCAGGTAAATCAGTCACAGTTACTCAAATAAAGTTGAATTTCTGTATTTTCCTATTGCCTGTGATAAATGTACAACAACAAAAAAACATACAGGTAACAATTTTCATTTCTTTCAAGTTAAAATTGTAGTAGTAATAGAAATAGTTGAAAGGAGTAGTTCTACATTTTATAAGAAACTGTAATAGCATATCTCCTTTTCTGTTAATTTATATTTTCATGTACTATTATCTTAAATGAGACTGAACTGTACATGTGAGCATGTTATCTGTGCAGGTTGTTAGAAAATTTCAATAAGAACATGTTCTGAAGTATGTACATAAAAATGTTTACATTGAAATAAATTAGTGCAGCTTTACTATACAATGTAAATAACAAAGGATAAAAATCATTAACACGTGACACTATCAATCTGTTAATGCAGTATCAGTGGAAATTTTAGAGTACATTGTTCCATTTGGCTTCCTGATTGGTCTCTTCCATCAATAAGACGCAAAGGAATATTTTTGTGGATGTTTATAATTTCAGGCACTGAATCAAATATCTGTGTAGTGGAGAAAAATAGATATTTTTTAGTACCAAAATGTTATGGATTACTTCATCTAGAAAGACCATAATTCTTATGGTTTGGTTGCAATTTTCTCCTGAAACATCCTTAAATTGTAAGTAACTGGAACTTGTCTGTCAAACGTATTATTTGAAAATGAATAAATTATCTTATGCACAAGTTTTTCTAATTATAAACAAGGATTTAATATCATAACCAGTTCTGAGGAAGGGTCACTGGATCCGAAACGTTAACTCTGTTTTGTCCTTCACAGATGCTGCCAGACCTGCTGAGCTTTTCCAACAACTTTGTTTTTGTTTTTAATATCATAACAATACTTCTGTTTAAAATAGTTGCTTGTATTTAATGAGCATTGCAGGCAGGACTGGTATTTGCTGCACGTATCTATATTCTTCTAAAAAGGTATTGGTGAGCTATCTCCTTAAACAGCTGAAGTCCTTGGGTTGTAGATACACCCACAGTGCTCTCAGGGAGCAACTTCTCAGTTTTTGACACACTAACAGTTTAGGAGATAAAGTTTAAAGTCAGGTTGATGTGATTTATTGGAGTACTTAGATGTGATGGTGTTCCGTGCCTCCTGTCCTTGATCCTGTGTGGAAAAGAAACTCATGGGTATATTTGATTCCTTTATGAGAACATAATGAATAACAGGAGTAGTCCACATGGCCATTTGCAATTGCTCCAACATTCAGTGTGGCCACAGCTGACCTTTGACTTCAGTTCCACTTTTCATCAACTCCTCACATCCCTCGATTGCCTCATATAGATGAGACCAAACTGCAGGCCGAGGGCCACTTCCATACAGCCCAGTGTCGGTTTACTGGTTGACAAATGTGCAGCTCATTTGCAGGGTTCCAATAATTAAAGATGACCTGACCTTACACGGGAGTGATCACAGACCAACAGCAAATGTGGGAATTAATCAGTCTGTGATTGGAGTAGTCTGAGGCCTGGAGCCTTGGCAGTTTATTTGCCGTGGGGTCTGGGAACAGGAAATTTTTTGGGAGATTCTGACTTGGGGAAGGGGAAGAGTTGATAGTCACAACATAGGGAGAAGGCAATGAGAGTAGGATGAGGGAGAGGAATTGTGAACAATGAGGAATAAATCACTGTTTTCATTTTCTAAAAAAAGTGACTTTTTCAAAACTGCATTTCAATGTCTCTTTAAAAAACTTACTTTCAATGCAAAATGTTATTTGTGAGGTATTAGAGCACAAAATCCCATGGATTATTTTCTTGAAGTTAAAGGGGGCAGAGTAAGGCAGAGTGACAGGGGTAAGGTCAGTGTTAGTTAACCCTAGCTCTTAACTTGCCCACCATCACCACTCCTTTCCCTGATGATCAGGAATTTGGGCTGATTATTTTTCTCTGTAGCTCTTCTGAACCAATAAAACAAAAAAAAGCGTTATTATTAAGCGTTGTTGCTTGCTACTTTTTAATGCTAATTTCTTTCATTACAAATTTAAATTTTATCAGTTTATTGCTTTTGATTTAGGTGAAATTTTTTCTTTTGTGGTAATCCTTAGCTTTTGTGAAGTTTGCTCACCTGTCCCCTGAAAAAGGGAAAAATTAAAAGTAGCTTCCTCTACCTGATATGGGTGACTTAAGACACCACATGTCTGTCTGCTCAACCTTTAACAGATTTGACAACAGACTATCATCTTGTCTAGAGAATGCCAAACACTCACAAAGAATGAAGAACTTTGTCCTCATTTTAGTCTGAGGTGATCAGCCCGTTATCCTGAGACTTTTCTCCTATGTTTGTGACTTACGATGAAAACAATCTCTCACTGTCTACCCTGTGTAGCCCCATCACAATCTTGTTTCAATGAGTTCACACACATTCATCAAATGTCAGCATATGAGGCCCAGTTGACTTAGCCTCTCTGAGGACAACCTCTCATCCCAAAGGCCAATCTTCACTTGAATATTCACTGTACTGCCTCCGATTCAGGTATATGCATCCTTAAATGAGCAAAATTGCACCTAATGTGCCAGGTAAGGTCTCATGAAGACCCTGTATAATTGCAGAAATATTTAGAAACACTTGGCCTTTATTACAAGAGGTTTGCAGTATAACATATAATTTGCTTCTCCATTGTACGATGAATGTGCATGCTAACTGTCTCTGTTCCTTGTATCAATATAATCATGTACCTCTGTAGGAAAACATATACAACTTTCACGTCTTTTGTAAAAATTCTACTTTTCTATTCTTAGTAGCAAAATGAATAATTCCACTTAATATTCCGCAGTATTTCCCGAACATGTATTTATCTCTTTGCAGACTCATTGCATGCAGTTTATATTCTTACCTGGCTTTGTATCATAAAACTTGGGTACATTATTGTCTGGCTCTTCATCTAGCTCATTAATAGTTGAAGCCTCAGCATTGCTCCTTGTAGCACCTGACTAACTACAATCTGCCAACATGCAAATGCACTGCTTATCCCTACTCTTTGTTTCCAGTCCATTTTCACTAACCTCTATCCTTGCTGACACATTACGCTAAAATCTGTGAGCTCTTATCTTTGATATAAAACATTTAGAAATCGAAATATACGAAACCTAATGGTGGCTTCCTTTTATCTCCCTTACTTGGTAACTCCTCAAAACACAGATATGTTTGTCAATGAGATTTCCCTATCATACAATTATGTTGATTTTGTTCAATCATATTCCTATGACATTGTGATTATTTACTAATCAAGAACCGATATATCTCTGTCTTAAATACACTCAGGACTTGGCTTCCACAGACCTTTGTGGCACTGAGTTCCACACATTAACCACCATCCTCTGCCTGAAGAAATCCCTCTTCATCTCAGTTTTAAAGGATCATCCCATCACTTTCAGGCAGTACCCTTGAGTCCTAATCTCTCCTACTGGTGGAAAGAAATTCTTCACATCCACTCTATCCAGGCTCCTCAGTATTCTGAAAGTTTCAATCAGATCCCCTCTAAGTTCCATCGAGTAGAATCCTCAACTGCTTCTAATTTGACAAGCCCTTCATCCATGGGATCTTTCTTGTAAACCTCTTCTGAACCCACTTAAAATAGCCAATGTTAAAAGCATTTTGATGAGTTGTAATTCCTGAACTATTTGTAACAACTGATATAAATGCATTGCATGGGTTTTATTGATGCAATTTGTCTCAAATAGGATACACCATCATGAAAGGTTGTGGAATTTCAAGTGCATCTTCTGTCCCATTATCCTGGTTCAAAATCCCTTTCCATCCCTACAAAGTAGTTACACCTCCAGATCAAATAAACCTTCAGTGTGGATTTCCGTTCAATTGCAGGCCTTTGAAGACACAGTTAAAATTAAACTGCCAATGGAAGGACACTACTTAAAATCTTTGGTAGATAGTTTGTAAGTTATGGATCAGTCAAGTCAGTAGGCTGGGCAGCTGGTTTGCAATGCAGAGTGAGTCCTCCAGCATGGGGTCAATTCCTACACCAGCTGAAGTCACCATGAAGGACTCCCATTTCTCAATCTTTCCCCTCACCTGAGGCATGGTGACAAAGAACAAAGAACAAAGAAAATTACAGCACAGGACCAGGCCCTTTGGCCCTCCAAGCCTGTGCTGGTCGAGATCCTCTGTCTAAAACTGTCATCTATTTTCTAAGGGTCTTGTATCCCTTTGCTCCCTGCCCATCCATGTACCGGTCCAGATACATCTTAAAAGACACTATCGTGTCTGCGTCTACCACTTCCGCTGGCTACACGTTCCAGGCACCCACCACCCTCTGCATAAAAAAGTTTCCTCCCATAAACTTTCCTCCTCTCACTTTGAACTCATGATCCCGAGTAACTGAGTCTCCCACTCTGGGAAAAAGTTTCTTGCTATTCACCTTGTCTATACCCCTCATGATTTTGTAGACCTCAATCAGGTCCCCCCTCAATCTCTGTCTTTCTAATGAAAATAATCCTAATCTACCCAACCTTTCTTCATAGCTAGCACCCTCCATACCAGGCAACATCCTGGTGAACCTCCTCTGAACCCTCTCCAAAGCATCTACATCCTTTTGGTAATGTGGCGACCAGAACTATATGCTGTACTCTAAATGTGGTCGAACCAAAGTCTTATACAACTGCAACATGACCTGCCAACTCTTTACTCAATACCTCGCCCAATGAAGGAAAGCATGCCAAATGCCTTCTTGACCATCCTATTGACCGGCATTGCCACCTTCAGGGAACAATGGACCTGAACACCCAGATCTCTCTGTACATCAGTTTTCCCCAGGACTTTTCAATTTACTGTTTAGCTTGTTCTTGAATTAGATCTTCCAAAATGCATTACCTTGCATTTGCCTAGATTAAACTCGGATCTGCCATTAATCTGCCCAACTCTCCAATCTATATTCTGCTGTAATCTCTGACAGTCCCCTTCACTATCTGCTACTCCACCAATCTTAGTGTCATCTGCAAACTTGCTAATCAGACACCTACACCGTCCTCCAGATCATTTACATATATCACAAACAACAGTATTCCCAGCACAGATCCCTGTGGAACACCACTGGTCACAGGTCTCTAATTTGAGAAACTCCCTTCTACTACTACTCTCTGTCTCCTGTTGCCTAGCCAGTTTTTTTATCCGTCTAGCTAGCACACCCTGGACGCCATGCGACATCACTGCCTCCATCAGCCTGCCATGCAGAACCTTAGCAAATGCCTTACTGAAGTCCATGTATCTACAGCCTTTCCCTCATCAATCAACTTTGTCAAGTCCTCAAAGAATTCTATTAAGTTGGTAAGACATGACCTTCCCTACACAAAACCATGTTGTCTATCACTGATAAGCCCATTTTCTTCCAAATGGGAATAGATCCTATCCCTTAGTATCTTCTTTGGCAGCTTGCCTACCACTGATGTCAGGCTCACTGGTTGTTAATTATCTGGATTTTCCCTGAAACCCTTCTTAAACAAGGGGACAACAGGTTAAACTATCATCAGAGAAGAGCCCTGTAGTGACTTTACCTTTTACCTTTCTTTGTAAATTGAGAAACTGAATATTGCATCCGAACAGGACCAGTAAATGGATCTATGTTGCATTGTAAAGTTATTTTATATTATTTGACGTCTAGTCACTCACAGGTGGTTAACTGGATCTTAAAATGAAAATGCTTCTTTTTGGGATAGCCCGTTTTAACAGTAATAATTAAAGTGCTTACCAATCCTAAGAATGCCGAAGGATATTTTGTAAAACAGAAATTCAGAAGGACTCTTCAGTTCTGTTAAGAGGTGACAAGGTGTAAAGCTGAATGAACGCAGCAGGCCAAGCAGCATCAGAGGAGCAGAAAGCTGACATTTCGGGCCTAGACCCTTCTTCAGAAATGGGGGAGGGGAAGTGGGTTCTAAAATAAATAGGAAGACAGGGGGAGGTGGATCGAAAATGATTGCGGAGAAGATAGGTGGAGAGCAGACAGACAGGTCAAATAGGTGGGGATGGAGCCAGTAAAGGTGAGTGTAGGTAGGGAGTTAGAGAGGGCATAGGTCAGTCCAGGGAGGACGGACAGGTCAAGAGGTCGGGATGAGGCTAGTAGGTAGGAGATGGGGTGGGGCTTGAGGTGGGAGGAAGGAATAGGTGAAAGGAAGGACAGATTGGTGAGACAGCCACAAGTTGGGCTCGTTTTGGGATGCGATGGGGGAGGGAAGATTTTGAAGCTTGTGAAGTCCACATTAATTCCATTGGCCTGCAGAGTTCCCAAGCGAAATATGAGGTGCTGTTCCTGCAACCTTCAGGTGGCATCGTTGTGGCACTGCAGGAGGCCCAGGATGGACATGACATCTGAGGAATGGGAGGGGCAGTTGAAATGGTTCATGACTGGGAGATGCAGTTGTTTAGTGCGAACAGAGCGTAGGTGTTCTGCAAAGCGGTCCCCAAGCCTCTGCTTGGGTTCCCTGATGTAGAGGAGGTCACAATGGGAACAGCGGATGCAGTATACTACATTGGCAGATGTGCAGGTGAACATCTGCTTGATGTGAAAAGTCTTCTTGGGGCCTGGGATAGGGGTGAGCGAGGAGGTGGGGGGCAGGTGTAGCACTTCCTGTGGTTGCAGGGAAAAGTGCCACGTGTGGTGGGGCTGGAGGGGAGTGTGGAGCGGACAAGGGAGTCATGGAGTGAGTGGTCCCTCCGGAAAGCAGACAATGGTGGGGACGGAAAAATGTCTTTGGTGGTGGGGTCGGATTACAGTTGGCGGAAGTGTCGGAGGATGATGCGTTGTATCCGGACGTTGGTGGGGTTGTACGTGAGGACGAGGGGACTCTGCTTTGGATGTTATTGCAGGGAGAGGGTGTGAATGGTGAGTTGCGGGAAATGCGGGAGACATGCTTGAGGGTGTTCTCGACCACTGCAGGGGGGATGTTGTGGTCCTTGAAAAACGAGGGCATCTGAAATGTTCAGGAGTGGAATGCCTCATCCTGGGAGCAGACGCAGCAGAGGCGGAGGAATTGGGAATAGGGGATGGCATTTTTGCAGGAAGGTGGATGGGAAGAATTGTATTGTAGGTAGCTGTGGGAGTCGGTGGGCTTGAAATGGATATTGGTTTCTCGGTGGTTGCCATAGATGGAAACTAAGAGGTCCAGGAAGGAGAGAGAGGTGTCAGAGAGGTCCAGGTGAACTTAAGTTTGGGGTGGAAGGTGTTAGTGAAGTGGATGAACTGTTCGAGCTCCTTATGGGATTACAAGGCTGCATCAATACAGTCATCAATGTAACAGAGGAAGAGGTGGGATTTAGGGCCAGTTTCGGTGTGGAAGAGGGATTGTTCCACGTGACATACAAAGAGCCAGGCACAGCTTGGACCCATGCGGATACCCATGGCCACTCCCTTTGTCTGTAGGAAGTGGGAGGAATTGAAAGAGAAGTTGTTGAGGGTGAGGATGAATTTGGCTAAGCGGATGAGGGTGTCAGAGGAGGGGTACTGGTCAAGCCTGCGGGACAGGAAGAAGCGGAGGGCTTTAGGTCATCTACATAGGGAATGCAGCTATATAGAGACTGGATGTCCATGGTAAAGGTGAGGTGCTGGGGACCATGGAATTGGAAGTTTTGGAGGACGTGGGATGTAGGTAGGGAGTTCCTGGACCAAGGGGGAGATAATGGAATCGAGATAGGTGGAGATAAGTTTGGTGGGGCAGGAGTGAGTGGAGACAATGGGTTGACCAGAACAGTCAGGTTTGTGGACTTTGGGAAGGAGATAGAAGCGGGCAGTGTGGGGTTGGAGAACTATGAGGCCCCAAGAAGACTTTCCACATCAAGCAGATGTTCACCTGCGCATGTGGTATACTATATCTGTTGTTCCCATCGTGGCCTCCTTTACATCAAGGAAACCAAGTGGAGGCTTGGGGACCGCTTTATGGAACACCTACGCTCATTTCGCACTGAACAACTGCACCTTTCAGTCGCGAGCCATTTCAACTCCCCCTCCCATTCCTCGGATGACATGTCCATTCCTGGGCCTCCTGCAGTGCCACAATAATGCCACCCGAAGGTTGCAGGAACAGTGCCTCATATTTAGCTTGGAAACCCTGCAGCCCAATGGTATCAATGTGGACTTCACAAGCTTCAAAATCTCCCCTTCCCCCACTGCATCCCAAAACCAGCCCAGCTTGTGGCTGCCTCCCTAACCTGTCCTTCCTCCCACCTATCCCCTCCTCCCACCTCAAGCCCCACCCCCATCTTCTACCTACTAGCCTCATCCCACCCCCTTGACCTGTCCGTTCTTCCTTGAATGAACCCATCCACTCCCTAACTCTCCACCTACACTCACGTTTACTGGCTCTATCCACGCCTCTTTGACTTGTTTGGCTCCTCTGCACCTAAGTTCTTCTCTATTCTATCCACCTCCCCTCTCTCCCTATTTATTTCAGAACCCCCTTCCCCTCCCCCATTTCTGAAGAAGGGTCTAGGCCTGAAACGTCAGCTTTTCTGCCCCTCTGATGCTGCCTGGTTTGCTGAGTTCATCCAGCTCCACATCTTGTTATCTCAGATTTTACAGGATCTGCAGTTCCTACTGTCTCTGTTCAGTTATGTTGGGTCATGGCAGATTTTGTATTTTCCAATATGCAAATATGCTTCAGCAGAAATTCGCATTAAAAGAACTACTCAAAATCCAGATTTCTCATTAAATTCAAACAAACTCTGCTGTAATTGTTTTAATTTCAACATACAATTGAATTTTGTTGTATTATTTAGGAAGTATAAATGGCGCTCTTCAGGTCACGGGTACAAATCATTGGAAGATATTAAAATGTGCAAACATGTTTCTGTTAAAGGGAAGAATTATAAATAGTTCAGTGTAGTGACCTTGTGTGCTCATGCCCTATGGCGATGTTGCATTTTGTTTTTATATAAAACAACACTTCTTATCCATTTGTGGCTGCATTGGCATCTCAATCTCTGGAGATTTCATTAATCTGAGTCTGCACAAATATTCAGTGTATTGTCCCATAGAGCTCGTTGCCTTAGCAACACCTTTATCTGTTTCTCAATGTTTTGTTCCAAATAAGCAGCAGGTGGATGTTGGGTCTTTAAAAATGACTTCAAGGCAATTGGAGTGTCATCTGTGATCTGACTATCTCATTTGATGCCTGTTAAGGACAGTGGTTGAATTCATGCTCAATCGCAATGAGATCCAAGATGAATTCAGGCCCTATGTAATTGGAGAACAGAAACAGGTGCCCCTTATAATTAAATGCTCAATACAAATCATTTGACAACAAAAATGTAACCCTATATTCACGTTTTTGTTGAAATATTGAGGCAAATTTAGAACCTGCTGAATATACAACTGATCCTTTGTTTTGTAAAGAATGAAAAACCCCTTGGGCCTCCAATTTATTTTCATAGAATCAGAACATTGATAATGTCATTTGCTCTTGGGAAGACAAGCTGTAAATTGGTCATAAATTCATATAGCATGGAAACAGACCCTTCTGTCCAACTCGTCCATACCGATCATGTTCCCAAACTAAACTAGACCGACTTGCCCGTGTTTAGCCCATATCTTACAAACCTTTCTTATTTACATACGTATCCAAATGTCTGTTAAACATTGTAACTTCACCTACATCTATCACTTCCTCTGGTAGTTCATTCCACACATGAATCACTCTCTGTATAAAAATGTTGCCCCTCATATACTTTTTAAAACTTTCTTCCCTTCCCTTTAAAATTATCGTCTCTGTTTTTGAACTACCCTACCCACTAGAAAAGACCCTTGTTATTCATCTCATCTGTGTCCCTCATGATTTTATAAATCTCAATAAGGTCACCCTCAATCTCCTCCGCTCCAGTGAACAAAGTCCCAGCCTACCCAGCCTATTTTTATCACTTAAACCCTTCAGTCCCAGCAACATCCTGGGAAGTCTTTTCTGAAACCTCGCCAATTTAATAATATCCTTCCTATAGCAAGGTGGTCAGAACTGTCCACAGTACTCCAGAATAGGCCTCACTAACAACTTCAACATGATGTCCCTGATCCTTGACTCAAAGGTCTGAGTAGTGAAGGCAAGCGTGCTGAATGCTTTCTCAAACACCCTGTCTACCTGTGACACAAATTTCAAAGAATTATGCACCTAAATCCCTATGTCTCTCTGTTCTACAACACTACCAAGGGCCCTAACATTAATCTATAATTTGCTCTTGTTTGTTTCACTAAAATGCAATACCTCTCACTTATTCAAATTAACCTCCATTTGCCACTCCTCAGCCCTTTGACCCAATTGATCAAAATCTCTTTGTAACTAGGATAATCTTCATCACTGTCCACTTTACTACCAATTTTGGTGTCAACCACAAACTTACTAACCATGCCTCCAATATTCACATCAAAATCATTTATGTAAATGATAAACAAAAGTGGACCCAGTACCTATCCCTTTGAACATCGTTGGTCACAGACTTCCGGTCTGAAAAATAACCCTCCGCCACTACCCTTTGCCTCCTACTGTCAAACCACTTTTGAATCCAATTGACAAGCTCAACCTGAATTCCATGTGATCTAGCTGTGCTGATTAGTCTACCATGTAGAACCTTCTCAAAGTCTTTACTAAAGTCCTTGTAAACAACTTCTATTACACCGCCTTCATCAATTTTTTTTTCACATCTTCAAAAAAACTCAATCAAATTTGCGAGACATGATTTCCATCACACAAAACCATGCTGACTATCCCTAATCAGTTCTTGCCTCTCCAAATGCATGTAAATTCTATCTCTCAGAACCACCTCCACCGATGTGAAGCTCACAGGTCTGTAGTTCCCAGGCTTCTCCTTACAGTCTTTCTTAAATAAAGGCCCAACATTAGCCACACCCTGGTCCTCTAGCACCTCACCTGTGGTTATAGACGGTACAAGTATTTCTGCTAGGGTCCTGATAATTTTGTCCCTAATTTCCAACAATGTCCTGGGATACACTTGGTCAGAATTCACAGATTTGTCCACCTTTATGTTTTCTCGGACCTTGAGCACTTCCTCTTCTGTAATGTGAACTGTTTTCTCTAGTATCTATTTCTTTCTCTAAAGTAAAAACTGACATGAAATATTCATTCAGTATCTCTCCCATCTCCTGAGGTTCATACATAGATGACCACTTTAATCTTTAAGGGGCTCTATTCTCTCTGTAGTTTCTCTTTTGTTCTTAATGTATTTATAGAATCTCTTTGGATTATTGTTAACCTGATCTGCCAAGGCTATCTCATATCCACTCTTTGCCCTCCTGATTTCCTTCTTAAGGATGCCCTTACACTCTTTAAACTCTTCAAGAGATGCATTTACTCCAAGGTGACTACATCTAATATATGATTCTTTCTTATTCTTAACTAAAACCTCAATACCTTTATTCATCCATTGTTTCCTACACTTACCAGCCTTACCCTTCTCTCTATTAGGAACATAATGTCTCTGAACTCTTATGATCTCACTTTTGAAAGCCTCTCCCTTTTCAGTTGTCCCTTTACTTGTGAACAGTCTACTCCAATCAACTTTAAAAGTTCTTGTCTCATATCATTAAAATTTGACTCACTCCACTTAAGACCTTTAACTTTTATGGAAGGCTTATCCTTTTCCATAACTATTTTAAAGCTAATAGAATTATGATCTCTAGTCCAAAAATGTTCTCCTACCAACACTTCAGTCACTTGTCCTGCCTTATTTCCCAAGACAAGGTCATGTTTTGTTCCTTTTCAACCCTCCAAAATATGTGGGTGTTTCTAATTCTGGCCTCTTCTATATTTCCAATTATCACCTTAGTGCTATTGGTGACTCTGCTTCCTTCAAACTCTGTAATTCCCTCTCTGCACATCTCTGTTGTTGTCCCTAGCTATAAGACACTTCTTAAACCCTACCTCTTTGGCCAGCCATTTAGCCATCTGACCCAATGTAGGTTCAGATGGGATTTAATACCCTCGCTGTGATAGGGTTGGAAATGGAAATGGTGTAGTAGGGTTACATGCCTTTCCTTCTCTGCCTAGATTGAACTCATGGAAGGTATTCATTCCTTCCCTGCCTGAAATTAAGACTTTTCTGTTGGAAATAAATGTGCACATAAGGGCATTATTCCACCACCACAGTTTTTAATGCAACAGACACTGGGGGACTTGCCTGTGGAAAGTCTGAGGAGCAAAACTGAAAGAAGTTGCCAGTGGGTTTCGTGTAGGGGATGGTGCCTTGTTCAAGGGCACCTGTTTGAGAGACCCAGCTTTAACAAGGTGGAGTTACTGAAAGACACTCTTGCCCCCTCTTCCACATATCTCAACGTGTGATCCTGCTCTAAAGCCTGAAGCTTATGATGATCCTAGCCCTTGAGCATGTGCACTTCTGGCAGCAGGAACCACCTCCCTTGTGGAACAACTGATATAGGAGCTGGAGTATGCCAAATCTGTTCCACCATCTAATTAGATCATTGCTGATCTGATAATCCTGAACATATCTTTCCTGCCTTATCCCTATGATGTCAGATTCCTTTACAGATTAATAATCTGTTTCCCTCAGCCTTGAATATAGTTATTAACCCAGCTACAATAGCTTTCAGTGGTAAGGAATTCCACAGATTGATGATAGAGGAAAAAAAAAATCTCCTAAACTCTGTCTTAAATGATGAGCACATATTGTGAAATTGTACCCTCTGGTCTTAGGCTTTCCCACAAGGGGAAACAACCGCTCTGCATCTACCTTGTCAAGTTCCAAAATAATATCTTTCAACAAGGTTTCCTCTCATTGTTCTAAATGCCAATAAGTACAAGCCAAATCTACACAACCACTCCTCAAGAGAAAATCCCTTCATACCCAGAACCAATTTCGTGACAATTCTCTGGTCTGCTTCTAATGCAAGTTCATCTTTTCTTAGTTAAGGGGCCAAAACTATTCACCGTATTTCACATGTGGTCTGATTAGTACCTTGCTTAGTTTTAGCAATACTTCCCTAGTCTATGCTCCATTTTCCTTGAAATAAAGGCCTATAGACTACTTGCCTTTTCCATTATCCACTGAATTCGAATGTAACCTTTCTATGATTTGTGCACAAGAACTCTCAGATCATCCTCTTCCGTAGCTTTCTTCAGCTTTTCCCTGTTTAACCAATATTCAACTCCACTATTCTTCCTGCCAACATGTATAACCTCATAATATTGCACATTATTTTCCACCTGCCAAAATTTCTTCCACTCACTTAACTTGTCCACATTCCTCTGCAGACTCTTTGTGTCATCCTCATGACTTGCCTCCCCATCTATTTTTTTGTGACATCCATAAACTTTGCGAGAATATATTCACTTTCCTCAGCCAAGTCATTAACATACATTAGAAATAGTTGTGGCCCCACCACTGATCCCTGCGGCTCTTCACCAGTTACATGTTTACACCCTGAAAAAGTCCCCTTTATTCCAACTCTCCACCTTCTATTAGTCAGCCAATCCTCTATCCATGATAATATACTATCACCAACATCATGGGCTCTTATTCTTTTATGTGTGGTGCCTTATCAAACCCATTGGACAATGAAGAACTGCTGGATTCTGATTAGAAGGCATCTCCTTGTGGCTTCAGCATAAAGATCTGGACCCAGAAAGGTCCACTTCTGCCCAGATATGTGTGCAATTGGCCCTTAATGGGCTGGGATCATTTAAGTGCATCACTTTAGTCTACATAGTTTTCTAATTGTTGCTCGATTACCTGACTATTAACTGAAGAAAATATCCTCTCAACAAATTAAGTATTCTATAAAATGTTAAATCAAAATGCGCTAGTTTCTTTACGTATTTATAAACTTAAGTCTTTAATGAAAGTAATTTTCATTGTTCTGAGGAAGGATCATCGGACCCGAAACGCTAACTCTGCTTTTTCCTTCACAAATGCTGCCAGACCTGCTGAGCTTTTCCAGCAAGATTTGTTTTTGTCCCTGATTTACAGCGTCCACAGTTCTTTCGGTTGTTAATTTTCATTGTTACACCATTTCACAAATCAAATCAAAATGTAGCATTATGTTTCACATGGGTGTATGCAACTGAATATAAAATTAAAGTTTATCTTAATTTGTAAGGTATGTTTAATTCCTAACTTTAAAATAGAATCACAAAATTATTAGAGATAGTAAGAACTGCTTATACTGGAGTCAGAGAAAACACAGTGAGGAGCAGGAGGAACATAGCAGCATCAGAGGAGCAGGAAAGCTGATGTTTTGGGTCGGGACCCTTCTTCAGAGGGCCCTTCAGACCCTACATAGACCCTTAGAAGAAGGGTTTTGACCCGAAACATCAGTTTTCCTGCTCCTCTGATGCTGCCCGGCCTGCTATATTCCTCCAGCTCCACACTGTGTTATCACAAAATTATTAACTTTGTCTACTAAAAGCAGAAAATAATTGTTATCTTTCTATCCAACAGAAGTCTGGAGCAATGAAATGGTAGACTACTTACATCATGTCCTCTGAGCCCACTGCCCAAAGCATACTGTTTGGTGTCCTCTAGATATCGTATCTGAATGCTGTAAACTTTAAATCGGTAATATACCGCCAACACATATGGCTTATCAGGGTATCCTTTAGAACTATCTCTCACCAGGAAAGTGCCATTCTAAGTGAAAAGAAAAGAAGCTATTATTGAATCAGAAATAAAAAGTATGCAAATCTCTATGCCTCTGACTAATTATATAGCAAACTCTTCATGGATACTAGTATCTAGAAATAATTTTCAGAATGGAATAACTTTCTAAAATGTAAATAGAACATTATATTAGATACGCACGTGAGAACTTTGATAGCTTCTGAAAACATGAAAAGATTTGGGAAGATATTTGATTTCAGTAGGAATGTGATACAGCAAATGCCTGAAGCAAAATAACTTCATTCAAGTTATTTTGTAAATGAGAATTGATTACCTTATTGTTTAACCTTAAAGCCTCTTCTACTTCATAACGGTCACAGGCACCAATGTACCATTTCTGTCCTTCTAAACCCTGAAATATGTTCAGAACATAAAGAATGGAAAACCCATTAAGCAACAAGATATATGATTTCAAATGACTGAGAACAACAATGCTCAAAACAATCAGCAGCAGCAAGATATGGACGGTGAGCAAATCAGAGTACCTTATTAAGCTGCTTGTGTCTGCCCCAGTTGAAACAAGCTTTCTAATACCACATGAAGAGCTGAATTTGAGGTTGAATTCACCTGCAGTTCATTCCAGCGCACACTTTATTACCAACCAAATTAGAGATATTTTGCCCATCAGCCTGCGTAGAAGGGTTCATACACACCTTTGGAGCAGGTGGCACTATGTATCCAAGCCACCTGGCTCATAGTTAGAGATCCTACAACTGTACCATTAGAGCTCCTAAGCCAACCAATTATATACTTGATGTGACACTGACATAAAGCATGCCAGTCAATCCCTACAGCATAGAAGGAGGCCATTTGTCCCATCAACCTTCTGAAGGGTATCCTATCCAGACCTAGCTCCTGAACCCATCTCTGCAACCTTGTATTTACCATAGCTAATCCATCTAGCCTGCAAATCACTGGACACTAGTTGGCAATTTAGCACAGCTATTTCACCTAATCTGCACATCTCTGGACTGAGAGAGGAATCCAGTGCATCTGGAGGAAAAGCACACAGACACAGGATGAGCATAAAACTTTCATTCAGCTAGTGACGCAAGGCTGGAATCAAACCCAGGTCCCTGGTACGTGAGGCAGCAGTGCTAACCACTGAGCCACTGTTCCATCTATGAGTAGGTTAGATGCTGTGGAAGTCTGAACACACTTAGTCATGGTGACAGTGGCCTCATGTCTAACCATTCTCTTTCTTGAATGATTTATTCCACTGAGCAGCACTGTTCTTATGACTACCTATATAATTTAATTATAATTTGATTACCTCCCCTAATTTCTTAAACACCACAATGTGTGTTTGGGTTTGGATTGCAGTGGAACATCAGACCTCAGTGTTTCATTCCAGTTGCCATTCTTGATTTCTGAGTCTTTATAAGAAACATTGGGGTTACATTTCCCTGTGGAGGATAATGGTCAATGTTCTGCTTTCCCATGATCACAGACACAATGTAACAGGGGATATTTTACAGTGACTCTTACTGGGATTTGAGGTGACTGATCCTATTATGAACAAAGAGTTGAATTACTGTTTCTCTACTTCTGTTCTGACTAGAATAGCATAGACAGAGGAAGCTCTCTTCCTTTGTGTATGTCAGCAACAATCAGGTGCTGTATTTACTTTCCCAACGTTGTAGAAACTGTTGCTAATTTTTTTTTAGAAAAAGAAAACATCTGTGTGGACACACTGCAGAGGCAGTCTGAACAAACTGCGCTTTTGCCAAGCAACTTCACCCACCAGGATCAGGCGTAGGAAAAAATCTCAATCCAGCAATGACAGTCAGTGTGTCCCCCACTTTCTAGAAAGGCTGGTCAGCAGTACGTGTTGCTCAGACATGTCAGGCCAGGAACAGGAGCCTGGAGTTTGATGACCAGCCTGCTGAGAGTTTCTGATCAATCAAACGTCAGTCACTCCTTTGAATGGCAATGCTGCAGTGGAGGTGGTGGCTACTGCCAGCATGACAACCACCCGAGATCCAGGCCACAGCAGAGTAATAACAAAAGGATGTTTGCGGGGCAGGGGTAGGTTTAGCGGAGGCAGCAACAAGGGAATGCATTCATCTCTGAGTGGTCCATGATACCCCAGTCACACAGAGTGCTTCGAATGGAGACAACAGCCCATGAAGCCTTCATGCAAACATACCAAGATTTATTTGTCATGTATCTCACATGCTGGGCCCCTGACAATAGGTCAATACTAGTGGCAGTGACTCAGGCTCTCTAAGTAGCCATTGATTGGTCTGTTAAGGGCCTCATATGGTGGCAGGACTAGAGGTCTTTTCACCACAGACTTAATATATGTGGAGATAGGAAGGTGGTGAGGTGCAACCTGATTAAATGCCTTTGCACTGTTGAGTTTACCGGGGAAGGAATGCGATTCAGCCCCTCAATGTGTCCCATCTTGCCTTTCTTCCAAGTAATTTAATATATGAATAGATTTAATTCTTAAATTTGAGCTGTAATATTGACACCTTACAAACATATTGTATCAGCTGTTGTATGTACTTAGGATTTCAAATCACGCAGATGCAAAAACAAACAAATCCCATTTATTTCTAAATTTGAATCTAAATTAATTTAAATATTTTACTATACCTTTGCAGCAGGTCTGGATAAATGTTTCAGTTTTTGTTGATCAGGACTAGACTGAGGCTTTAGTCTTGTGGGTGGATTGTGACATATCATTTCTGAAGAAAAGTAGAAGTTTTTTTAATAGAGAGGAATTTAATGTTAATATATATCTAACATAATTTACAAGTAATTCTCATCTTTTGCAGTTGATTTATGTTTAACTTTTACTTAATAATTAGAAAGAAAACCCAACAAAATGTTTTCCACATGTCTTGAGACTGAATATAATTTCTAAAACCTATACTGGATTCAATAAATATTTAATCACTAACAAATACAGATAAATACCTGGTATCTGTGATATTTGATGTAACGAGCTAGTGTAGAAAAGAAAAAAGAATTAGAAACAAAGAAAAATTGAAAGTTTTCTATATAACCAACTCAACCTTTGATTATGTGGCAAATGTTTCTGAAATAAGGATCAGAAATGAATTGAAATTGTTAATACCATGATTTGCCACCAAAATCACCATTAAGCTTTTGGTGGAATTTTTACAAGTGAGACCGCATCCAGGTTACTGCATACAGCTTTGCTCTCCAAATCTGAGAAAAGATGTTCTTATCTCTGACTGAATACAGCAAAAGTTGACTAGATTCACTCCTGACATGAGGTCATTATTTTGATGAAGAATTTGAGCCGGTAATGTCTATATTTTCTGTAGTTTAGGAGAATGAAATGTTTTCCACAGAAACAGAGAAAATTCTTCAGGGACTTGATAGGATAAATACTTTCTCTGAAAGGATAACCCAAGAATGAGGAGTTACAAGTCGGGGTGTGCACTGATGATTGCACAATGTTCAGCATCATTTGCAACATCTCAGACACAGAAGCAATCCATGTTTAAATGCAAAAAGATCTGAACCATATCCAAGCTTGGGTTGATAAGTGGCAAGTAAAATTTCTGCCACAGAAATGTCAGGCCATGAGACAATCTAGCCACTGTCCCTTGACATTCAATTGTTTTACCATAACCGAATCCTACATGATCAACATCCTGGGGGTTACCATTGACTGGAAAATCAATTGGAATCACCACGTAAATGCAGTAGCTACAAGGGCAGGTCACATACATCCTGTAACATACATCCTGACTCCCCAAAGACTGCCCAACATCTACATGGTACAAGTCAGGAGTGTGATGGAACATGCTCCATTTGCCTGGATGAATCTCCAACAACGTTCAACAAATTACAAAATGCAATGCAGAAATTCACCAAAGATCCTCAGACAGCACCTTCCAAACTCACAACCTCTTCCAAATAGAAGGACATGGTAGCAGATATTTGGGAACGCCACCACTTTCAATCTCCCCTCCATGCCACTCACCATTCTTACTTAGAAATATATTACATTTCCATCACTGTTACTGGGTCAAAATCCTGGAATTCCCTCTCTCAAGCTATTGTGGGTCAACCTACAGCATGTAGTGGTTCAAGAAGGCAGCTCACTATTACCTTCTCAAGTACAGCTAGAGATAGGTACTAAAAATGCTGGGCAGCCAGTGATGCTCACATCGCACGAATGAAATGAAAAAACACAACCTCAGAATAAAGAACTGTCCATTTTGGACTAAGATGAGGTAAATCTCTTCACTGGAGAGCTTGTGAATCTCTGCAATGCTCTATTTCAGAAAACTGTGAATGGTCTATTGTTCAATAGATTCAAGACAGTAGTCAATAGGCTTTGAGTACTGAGGAGATTCCAGGATATGTGGATTGTAGAAGGAAGTGGAATTGAGGTGAAAATTAACCACAATCTTACTCAATGCAGGCTTAAAGAACTGAATGGCCTTCTTCAGCTCCTATTTCTTATGCCATATTCACTTGTTATCACTTACGCACAAATGGAATAAAATAGTCAGGCAAAGGATTGATATGCACCTGACTTCAAATATCCTCAAATTCTTGTCTGAGTTGTGTTGCTCTTTGTGCAATTGGCATTTGTTATTAAGCTTGCTATTGAAATGCAATGAGCTGTGATGAGTTGCTGTAATTGCACGGGAGATGTCAACAGCATTATAGAAAACTAAGTATTTTCCATTTTAGTCAGGCATCTTCTGAATGATGTCATATGTTTATTTTTGCCAGCTAACTTCTCTGGCACTGAAAATGTATGATTGCAATTGTGGGGACTTTTTAATTGATGTGGGTGATTCAATAATGTTAGATTTAAAATTTTATCTTGCAAGTTAAAATTTTAACTTTTGAGTTTGACAAAGGAAGCTGAATTTTTGGTAACAATGGTGCTGAATGTTGGGATGCTTTAGGACCCATTGAAAATCCTCACCCGTGCATATGTGCAGTAATTGTCCAGGAAGTTTGAACTTCAGTGATGGGCTGGTTTACACTGTCTGAGACACAATGAGAATTTCTGCAACACTCAGCTAAGGTTTTGAGACTTAAGCCAGCTGCACAATCCTTACCTAGATATTTATCTCAGCATTGTCATGTTGTTTAATTGCTGGCACAACTCAGTGATTAATACTATAATAATATTATACAATATTAATATAATATTATAATACTATTACAATACATAATACTATACTAATAAAATCCACCTCCCCCTCTTTCCCTATTTATTTCAGAACCCTCTCCCCATCCCCCTTTTCTGATGAAGGATCGAGGCCCGAAACATCAGCTTTTGTGCTCCTGAGATGCTGCTTGGCCTGCTGTGTTCATCCAGCTTAACACTGTTATCTCGGATTCTCCAGCATCTGCAGTTCCCATGATAGAACATAGAACATAGAAAAGTACAGCACAGTACAGGCCCTTCGGCCCATGATATTATGCCGAAGAATAATCCTAATCCAAAAATAAAATAACCTAACCTACATTCCCCTCAATTCACTGCTGTCCATGAATGCCCAGCAGTCACTTAAATGTCACTAATGACTCCGCTTCCATGACTACCACTGGCAAACTATTCCATGCGCTCACAACTCTCTGGGTGAAGAACCTCCCTCTGACGTCTTCTCTATACCTTCCTCCTAACACCTTAAAACTATGACCCCTCGTGGCAGTCAATCCTGCCCTGGGGAAAATTTTCTGGCTATTGACTCTATCCATACCTCTCATTACCTTGTACACCTCGATCAGGTCACCTCTCTTCCTCCTTCTCTCCAGAGAGAAAAGTCTGAGTTCAGTCAACCTCTCCTCGTAAGACAAGCTCTCCAGTCCAGGCAGCATCCTGGTAAACCTCCTTTGCACCATCTCCAAAGCCTCCACATCTTTCTTATAATAGGGCGACCAGAACTGGACACAATATTCCAAGTGTGGTCTCACCAGGGTTTTGTACAGCTGCAGCATAATCTCGCAGCTCTTAAACTCGATCTCCCTGTTAATGAAAGCCAAAACACCATATGCTTTCTTAACAACCATATCCACTTGGGTGGCAACTTTGAGAGAGCTATGCACTTGAACACCAAGATCCTGCTGTTCCTCCACACTGCTGAGAATCCTGCCTTTAATCTTATATTCAGCATTTAAGTTTGACCTTCCAAAATGTATCACTTTGCATTTATCCAGGTTGAACTCCATGAGCCATTTCTCAGCCCGGCTCTGCATACTGTCAATGTCTCGCTGAAGCCTGCAATAGCCCTTGATACTATCAACAGAACCTCCAACCTTTGTGTCATCAGCAAACATACTAACCCACCCCTCAACCTCCTCATCCAAGTCATTTATAAAAACTACAAAAAGCAGTGGCCCAAGAACAGAGCCCTGCGGGACACCACTCAGCACTGACCTCCAGGCAGAATACTTACCATCTACAACCACTCCCTGCCTCCTGTCAGCCAACCAATTCTGAATCCAGACAGCCAAATCACCCTGTATCCCCATGACTTTATGAATGAGCCTGCCGTGGGAAACCTTATCAAATGCCTTGCTGAAATCCATGTACACCACATCCACTGCTCGACTCTCGTCAACCTGTCTCGTGACCTCCTCAAAGAGCTCAATAGGATTTGTAAGGCATGACCTGCCCCTCACAAAGCCATGCTGATTCCCTTTAATCACGCTGTGCTTTTCCAAATAGTCATAAATCCTATCCCTCAGAATTCTTTCCAAAACCTTGCTGACCACAGACGTAAGACTGACTGGTCTGTAATTTCCAGGGATTTCCCTATTCGCTTTCTTGAAAAGAGGAACAACATTTGCCTCCCTCCAATCTTCCGGTACGACTCCCATGGAGATTGAGGAAGCAAAGATCTTCGCCAGCGACTTAGCATCCTCCTTTCTCGCTTCCTGGAGCAATCTAGGATAAATCTGGTCTGGCCCTTGGGATTTATCAATCTTAATGTTTACCAAAATTTCCAGCACATCAACTTCCTCAATCTCGATCTGTTCAAGCCTGTTTTCCTGATCCTCAAAGTTCTTATCTCTAACACTATAACCCTCTCCACCAGCCCCCACATTTTCAAGCATCCCCCCATCTCCTAATGATTACTATATCACTATCAAAATATCTACCACCCCTAATCCCCTGATCTGACGAGCCAACCCCCCACAACCTGACTAGACATCTTCACACTGCCAAACACTCACCAACTCACCCATATATCCACCTCCTGATCCATACATTATCTTAGCCATCCATTCACTGACCCACACTCACCTGCCTGCTCACTCTGCTGAATCCCTGAAGACTGTTACAAACTTACATGAGCACAACAGTTGGTACCATTAAAAGGGGTCATATCGTCTGCACTGCTGCTCTTCTCAATTCCTCCCTGTGTATGGCTATCCGGAAGCATCACTGAGATAGCCAGCACAGGAAGACACAGTTGCAAGCACACATGAAAACTAATGTGCAATTATCTTTGAAGTCAGCAGTCACACTGGACCCTTGAATCACCACTGACTGTAAGATCTGGAACTTTTATTATTTTAATTTTTCCTTTGTCTATATTTCTGTTTCATCAATCTTGCTTCAATCTTTCTTGCCCGCTCTTTGATTCTTTTTGTGCACATGACTTGAAATTGAATCCATCTACTCGAATTTATTCTCCTTCTTGGTTATTGCATTGTTGAGAAGATGTGGTAATCACACAGGTTCCCAATACCCTGTTCCCCTCACTGTAATGCTATCAGTGTGTACTTTCAGTACTTCTGTTCCATCTGACTCTACAGAAACCATTTTGTTAAGAATTTTAAGCTTTCAAACTTGATTTTCTTTGGTGGCTGCAAGGGCTAACCAGTGTTGTCTGCCTAAATGAATGACAGCAGTCAGTTCAACGACTGCATAGCTTTTGACACAGGCTGCCACACAGCTAAATTGAAATTGAAGTAACCACACTTTCGGTAGCTCAGTTCAAAACTACTTCTGAAGATGAGTCATACTGGACTCGAAACACTAACTCAGTTCTCTCTGCACAGAAGCTGCCAGACCTGTTGAGTTTCTCGAACATTCTCTGGGTTTGTATCAGGTTTCTAGATTCCACAATGCTTTGCTTTAATATTGAAATTGATATGCTTGACATCAGTTTTACACCAGAGGAACAAGGACAGCACATTCCAATCTCTGCTTTAGATTGCAAAACTCCTTAAAGACAAAACAGGTTAGTGACTAAATATTCAATTGTACCTTTCTGGTGGTGGGCTTTTGGAAATGGGTCGAAACGGCAATGATTGCTGCTTGTCCACTGGTAAAAGCATGTCACGTGACCTTCGGAAATCAGTACCTGGAGAAGTAACTTTAAAATAAAGACATCTTAAGAATTGTGAAGATTACATCCTCAGTTCGTTTATGCACATATGTATTTACTGTTTTATTGGCATTCTTCCAAGCTGCTTTGCATGTTGTGTGACAAGAGATAAAGGAGTAATGCACTCAGCAATGTTCTTAAAATTTTTAAAAATTGATTTTCAAATTTATCTGACTCCTCCTGATCCATGTACAACTTTTCAGTTAGGAAAAGGGCAGCTGGAAGACTGCCTCCTGCTACGCATCCAACTCGTTTTGGAGTCAAGAATTGGCATTAATCTGTGTGTTGACAATAATAATGTATCTTCAAATTCTGTTTTTTTCTTGTACGGCAAATGCCTGGCCTATATTTCAGCACTGTATTTTTCTATTGAACAGGAACTAGCCATTTTCTGGGACAACAGTCTGCAAACTCATATCATAACATTTGCTCCGCGGTCTACCTCTTTACAACTTGAGGACCAATTTTATGTCTCTGCAATTTCTCCTACTCCCATTATTACCAGGCACACAGTTAACGTGTGAGTATTGACAAGGGTAGCTATAGGCCAGTGACTAAGAGTGTGTTACAGTGGAGCATAACGCATCCTCATACAATATACATTGCGAAGTTGGTATGTTTTTCAATTCTCTGAGAGACACTAGATGGAGCAATTTACAACACTTACTCTGTTTCCAAACTTGAAAACAATGCAACAAAAATAATTGACCAGAGACCAGGTATGGTAAATGACAGAGAACTTCTGAACTTTTGTGTTGTTATGTCCGGCTCTGAACAAGGTTCCCCAATAGGTTATTGCTTGTGCAGCACCCAGGTGAGGAGGGATGAACTGGCTTTACTTTTTTTATTCATCCACCTTCTTATTTGAATGCAACAAAATTAATTTAAAAATGGATCACCTCATTTGTTAATATCCTTTTCCAGATCCAAAGAAACTTTTTTAAAAGAAGCTAATTTATTTGGGCTTTCTTGAGTTAATAAAGTGCGAGTTTGTTAATGACAAAACACAGAAAATATAGGAATAATAAAAACTTAGATAGAAGTGAGTCTGAAAAGATGAAAGTTAAACGAATACAGATATATAGAATAGATGCTGACTTGTTTGTGAAGAGTGGATAGTTGGATACCAGCATTCAGACTGATGGAGGGTCTCTTTGTCACTCTGTTTCCTTTTGCCTGGATTGCTAGCTAGTTGGCTGCTAACAGTCAGACTGAGGGAATAAATTTTACTTCCAACACAAGTGCCTAGAGGATTTGAGATAACACGGTGCAGAGCTGGATGAACACAGCAGGCTCAGCAGCATCAGAGGAGCAGGAAAACCCAAAATGTCAGTTTTCCTGGTCCTCTGATGCTGCTTGGCCTGCTGTGTTCATCCAGCTCTATACGTTGTTATCTCAGACTCACCAGTATCTGCAGTTCCTACTATCTCTGCCTAGAGTGTTTGTTTTATTTTGACTGTGACACTTGAACTTAGGTGAGCACACACACAAGAACTTAGTCCCACCAGTCCACATGAGAATGGCCAGACCCACTAGTACACCCCAGTCAAGTTGAAACAAATATTTTAACGCTCATCCTTGTGCATTTGTCAAAGGAATAAGCATAAATTGCATCTGCAGTTTGGAACTAACTGCAGGCAACGGCTTGCAGTTGATCTGGGATTTTCATCCCTTTGATATCTTTGTAGTCACATGAGTCTACAGTATAACAAAGTGTGAAGCTGGATGAACACAGCAGGCCAAGCAGCATCTTAGGAGCACTGGCCTGCTGTGTTCATCCAGCTTCACACTTTGTTATCTTGGATTCTCCAGCATCTGCAGTTCCCATTATCACTGAGTCTACAGTATAGTTTATTTTCAGCTTGAAGGGTCATTTGAAATTTTTCTTACATCCTTAAGTGTGACATTCTGAGTCTTCAGACAGCAACATAATTTACATCTGCATATATTTTTGATTGAATCAGACCTCTTATAAAAAATGCAAAATACAAGTTAACAATTCCCATAATACTTTGGGGTTCTGAACCATGATCGTGGCATGTCCCTGACATGATGAATGAAATGAGACTAATTTTAATTTATTGCAAAGGATGAAAAATGTAAAATTTTGCCTCAATAAATTTACACACACACACACACACACACACACACGCACACACACACGCACACACACACGCACACACACACAAACACAAATTTATTCTCTAAGCCTCAGGCAAAGTTATCTTTTCAGCTCCAACTGGGTTTCTCTGAGTTCTGGACAAGGTGTCTTCATTCATATTTCATTATCTGTCAAAGTGGGTGATTTACAGGTGGTATGTTTGAAGGAATAAACTCCAACAGAATAACCTGGGTCCTGAGCCTTATGCTTTTCTATAAAAGTTAATAGGTTCTGGTCTGGATAGATTGTAGTCCTACATGCATCTCAAAGTATTTGAGAGGTACCAGTAAAACAAGAGTATCCATTTTTGTTTTGCTATGGGAATAACTTCTGATGTTTGTCTAGTTTTTTTCATTTTTTTAGTTTTTTGATTGATCTTTCTATTCCCTAAAAGGGGACAGCCATTAACCCTTTGTCATTCACATTGGTAACTATATAAAATGCTTGGTTAAAGTTTGGGTCTTCAAGAACAATTTTGCTTATTAAAATTGCCTTAGCTTTTCAAAGGCAGTTGGTTATTTTCAGTCTATGATACCTTTGCTTTTTTCTGTATTTAGGTCTATCACTGGCACAGCATCTGTATTGAAGTTTGGGATGAACGTTTGGTTTAATCCACACATTCCCAAGAACCTCATGATTTCCTGGTTTGTTGTGGGAAAAGGAAACAGTGTTAATCCTTCTACCTTTGCAGCCATGGGCTATACTCATCAACACATGAACTAATGAGATCACCTGGGCTTTAGCAAACTCACTGTTTGTGTTGGATATCAATGTATTGTTACATGTATTTATGAAAATACAGTAAAATTTATAGAAGTCGCAGTAATTAATCTGGCACCATTTTAATTACACAAATTATGAAAGAAATAATGCAATTAAAGTTAACACAAATTTCATTTTTTGTTCCATCCATGGCTTCTTGATTTCTTAAGTGGCTAGGGAGCACAGTCACATTCTTAGCCGCCAATAGCTGTCCCTGATGTTGCAAGGAGGAAGCATGCCGAAGCACCCCCACTACCATGGACCGGACCCAGAATGTCACTCTGCCAAAGCCGCTACTGATGCTCCGGCCACTGCCATAGCCTGGAGACTGCCCCAGCTCTTGAAGACTGGGCGCTATTTTCAAATTTTAAGGATAGACAGGATTGTCCAAATTAACTCCCGAGGACTGAGGGATCTTTTAATCCGCCTACGTTGCAGATGTAGCCAAAACACGAGACGAAAGGAAAGGAACGAAGCTGTTGCCCAAGCTCTGACTGTCAGGGCCATGAAGAATGGACCTGATGTACCGGATCAACAGCTCCCCGCAACCTCTCCGCACCGTGGCAGCCACAGAAGGAAGGAAAGATGAATTTGATTCAAAAGTTAAATGAAGAAAGTAATATAAAATTAAGAAGGATGCAGTTGGTCATGTAAAAGGAAGTGGTCTGGCTCCGGAGCCCAAACACCCCTACCCTACTATCTCTGCCATCTTGTGAGATAGACCATGATGTCAACTGACTGTACTTTCTGACAGAAGGCTTCCAAATGCTCAAATTACATCTACCAGGTGATACGATACAGTCAGAGTTGTCCGGGTATACAATGCAATTTGATAAACTTGACACTATCTGGCTTATCAAACATGGAAATGTGGCTGGGGCATTTCCACGTCTGAATAATATGATTCAGCATGGGTGTGACCCATCCAAAGTTACAAAGAAGGAAATACCATTCACAGGCATATATTCATCAGCTTGTGTTTTAGAAGAAGCTTAAATCTAAATTGAATTATTCTTTGTGTGTCAATTGAAACAATTTAATTTCACTTCTTCAACACATACCATAGAATATAATTTTAAAATTCTTTAGTAATGATGTTGTTAAGATTTTTACGTTATTGTAGGATGACATATGTTTCTGATATTTTAGGAAACAAAATTTTGGCAAATACATCGTATTCACTTTCCAATATTCAAGTGTTACTTTTCTTTTTAATGTACCTACCATTTTTTTGTGTGATTGCCTGTGGATGAAGAAAACAAGACAAAATGAAATTGTAACTATTATCTTTGTTTCTAGGTAAACATTTAAAAGAAACGATCTGCGAGTGCTTTTATTAAATTCGAGCAGCAAACCTACAATTCAGAAACTGAAGCAAATAAAATGATGTTTACTGCTAAAATTTGAAAAGTTGAGAGGAAATAAAAGAAAAGATGTATGAATAACACCAACCTCACTTTGTTCGCTCTTTGATAATCTGAAAAAAAATGTGAATTATTAGTTAACATTGAACAATTGTATTTCCCAAACTGTGACTGTAGCATTTTTCTTAGGTCATAAACCAGTTAGCTAACTTAGTAGCATACTAAAGTTAACACACCCAACGTTGTTTTCAGGCTGTGTTATTGATGGCTTGTTCATAGAGTGCAGGACATTGTCAGGTCCCGAGAAACAGTGCATGTGACTTGGTTCTGGAGGAAGTTCTTTGAATTCTTTGGGAATACTCCTAGGAGGTCTAGAATTACACAAAATAATTTATTGAAAAAAAACTTACAACAGTGACAAACAGTTCATCATAACTTGCAACTAGTAACTTATAAATTTAATGTGGAATTGAAAAAAAAATGTTATGCCTGAATAAACCTTCAAATCTCCTGTAATCAAGGTCTACTTTTGTTTCCAGTACCTCCAGAACATTTTTGTAGAAATCCAAGTGTAATATTCTTTCTCACAGGATGTTGCTTCAAAATTGATGATCTACCATTGTAAACTTTCTTTCTCACAATGATATTTACAAATCAACTTAAAAAATCTAAAAATGTTGATTGATACTTCTACCCAGTGAATAACTCAGCCCAAGCCGTAATGGTAATGATGGGAACATTGTGCAATAACTCCCAAGGTAGCACAGCTAAATTTTGAGATATGGTGTCAGCTCTTCATATACCTTTAAGAAGTTTTGAATGTGCAAACTATCTTCATAATTTTCCCAATTCAATTTTACTACCCAGGTACAGAAATAATAGTAATAAAGTAATAATAATAAAGTACAACTTTCCAGCTAAAAAACTTAGATCAATTGAGTGACATTAAAGTTGGCCAATTTTCAAAACCTGTCATCACTGTTAAATGATTGTTGCAATGAAAATAACTTCAAACCAACTAAAAAGATAATCTAAAACAAGTGAGTCATGTCACTGAAGAATGGTGACTCTGTTGCAACAGTGCTGGTGTGCCAACGAATCTCAAGGTTGGCCGACTGCTTCATGCTGGTGTTAGCTACAGCATTGGGGTGGAAGAGCCTGGATCCAGGCCCATGGCTAAGATCTTAACAAGAAGAATTGTAAAGTTGAATTTTTAACTCCATTTCCTTATTTTCTACCTTTATATTCTATGCTTTTGTTTCGGATGGCCCTGGAGGGCGGTGACATTATACAACACTTTTCACTGTATTTGTAACAAACACATGTAACAAGTACATGTGATAATAAATAAATCAAATAAATCACTTCCAGTTTGGTGAAATTAACATGTATTGTTAATCATAATTGGGTCAGCTATTCTCAGAACTAGGTTCTGCTGTGTTTACAATAAGACAATCCAGTAGTCTTGATACTCATGAACAGTATCTTCAATGTTGTTGTCTATGAAAGACTAACATATGCACATTAACAGAACTTTTCATTCTAGCAATACTAGGAGGCTTGCACATCATGAATCACAGGGTTCTAGAATTCAGGCATGGGAACAAATTCCAGAAAGTAACCTTATTTTCAATTGATGACTATTATACGATTGTAGTTCAATTAGGAAAACCCTATCGTGTGGGAAGCCATTCACCATATTGTACAGAGCCATGTGTTATTGCCTGATGCCAATCGTTGATCATGATGAGAAGTGAGTACCTCCACTCAGTAAAAAGAAATTGTGATGATCAAAGCTTTAAGGATATACGGAAGTATGCATATGAGAGTGATGCATGTGGAAGGGACAAATGAAAAACCTACACTGGCATTTAATTTAATCTTAATAGTATATTTAAAAGCTGATAACTAAATAGCCTGCTTTTGAATTCTCACTGATGCTAAAACAGATGTTTCATAATTCCAAGAGAATATGACAACTAAGTACTAAAGATCAGAGTCAGTAACAAACAATGTCTGAAATGAGAGATAATGGGAACTGCAGATGCTGGAGAATTCCAAGATAATAAAATGTGAGGCTGGATGAACACAGCAGGCCCGAAACGTCAGCTTTTGTGCTCCTGAGATGCTGCTTGGCCTGCTGTGTTCATCCAGCCTCACATTTTATTATCTTTGAATGTCTGAAATGATGTGCATTTATTTTTATTTTTACAAGTGCTTCCAATGCAGTAAATAATTGCCATCAGAAGAAATTAGTATAGAGGAGGTGAATACTATTGCTTGATTCAAGGAGACAGGATGATGGCCAGTCTGCCACACCAAATTGGCATTCAGCAAAAGATAAAATCAGTGGCAAGTTAAGGTTTCACTGTTAAAGCCATTTTTGCATTTGCTCTTAAAACTTTACATGACATGCTTTTTAATGGACATGAGACATATTTGAAAAAATGTTCTGGTAATCAATGGCTGGACACGGAAATAATTGCATTTCTTGTTTGTTGTAGCGTGGAAGGAGGTCATTGCTTCAACCTTCTTCTGTGTTCGTTGAATACCAAGCTTGTTAACAACGAAAGAACGAAATAAAACTCTAGGGAACACTATAGCAGTGAGCAGGTGAACTACTTTGTTCAGAGATCACATTCATATAAATGCTGAAATTTGCTTTGAGATTTTCGCAGATGTTTTGATACTTGTCTTCCAGTAACAGAAGCTGGTCCAAGATTCACTGAGTTCCATGGAGATATATACTAATTGTCTTCTCAGCTTTTGGAAATATGTGTTTAACAGATGCTCAACCAAAATGCAGCTTTTGAATGAAGTCTTTGCTGTGTTTTTGTTGTTGCAGAGTGTAAACTTCCTTCAGGACACTGCAACTGAAAGTAAGCCTGGTAAAATTCTTTTGAAGCAATCTAATTTCGAAAATAAAATCAAAAATTACAAATGCTGATGAGCTGAAACAAAAACAGAAATTGCTGGAGAAACCCAACAGATCTGGTAGCATCTGTGGGGAATTCTGAAGAAAGGTCACTGGACTTGAAACATTGGCTGTTTGCTTTCTATAGATGCTGTCAGACATGCTGAGTTTCTCCAGCATTTTCAGGTTTATTTAGAAAATTGTTGACTGCGAATGAGATTGGCAAATCCTACAGCTCTGGGCAGATGCCTATCATTGATGATGATATCTTCTGTGCTAAATTTCTGATTGAATAATAACATATATTTTTCTCTGAGGATCCACATGATTCATGATGTGAGATTTATACAATTGGCTCAATTTAACCTCAGGCTACAAAACCAAATCAATGGAAGAATTAGGCAGAATATTTCCAGCCCCTGAAGAATGTGGGCAATGTGAAAATTGGGATAATTTCTTCAGATGGGCAAAGAGGAGTTGCCTATCATCAAGGACTAAATCCAACCAAGTATTGAACAGTGAGATGAGACTCTCACTAGTGAGCAGCGAGAGGCATATTTGTATGTATTGCTATGAATTAACATCGTTGTTATTACATTATCATCTCCTAACACTGAAATGCAGTTTCCCATTCTCCCACCCTTTGGATTGAAACTAGATGCTAACAATTTGCAGAATGAAAGTTGGAGCGGTACCCTGGGTGACTCCAGATCACTACTCATTCCTCTAGAACTCCATCAGTCACCAAAATCCCAGAGCACTTTTCACGTGTAGTGAATGCCTGTAGCCCCTCTTCAGCATTACTAGATCTGATATAACCAGGGCAAGCTGGAGATTGCCAGTGCTACACTGAGTGCATGGAGAGGATTTAAACATTGCAATGGCACCTGAAATCCAGGGAGGTCATGGCAGTGGCCAATACTTCTGCTTGTAGTGAGTGGGAGAATATGACACACAGAGTGCCATTGTGATAGTTAATGAGGTAGTTTAGGAGCAGTTTTGATCCCCTTATTTAAGGAAAGATATTTCATTTGAGTTCAGGATAGGTTCATAAAGATAATCCCTGATGTGGATGAATTGTCTAAACGGGTTGGGTGTCTACTCATTAGGGTTTAGAAGAATGAGAGATGATCTTATTGAAACATTCTTAAGGGGCTTTACAGGGTAAGTGCCAAGAGGACATTTCCTCTCATGGGAGAGTCTAGGACCAGAGGGCATAATCTCAGAATAAAAGGGTACCAATTTATGACTTAGATGAGGAGGAATTTCTCCTCTCAAAGGGTTGAGTGTCTTTGGAATTCCTTGCCCCAGAATGCTGTGTGGACAGAATCCTTGTTTGTATTTAAAGTTGAGGTAGATAAATTCTGAGGGGAATCACAGGTTATGGAGACAGTGGATATGAGATCAGCCACGGTCTTATTGAGTGAAGAAGCAGGCTTGATGGGCCAAATGGCCGACCCCATTCTTATTCGTTATGGTCCTATGGGAGGATCATGTAAGAAAACTCACTGGGGTTCATGGATGGAAATGCTTCACAAAACCTGCTGAAAATGACACCTAGCCGATTTCTGGTGACATTCAGCTCGTAGAAATATGGGAGTAGGAGCAGGCTATTCAACCCTTTGAATTTGCTCCATCATCCCACTCCAGGACTGATCATCGATTTCATCGTCATGATTCACTCGATGCCATTAGTGAGGAATCCTTACCGAGTAACTTCATTCACAAACTGTTTTTGTCTGAAAGTCTTATCTTACTTGGACTAATTTTTCTACACTCATTCTGCAATGAGTTCTCAGAATAAACAAAATATTCATTTTTGGATGATAATTTTCTGATATTTTTCATTGTGTTCGTGTAATAGTTACTGCAACCCTAATATTCAATTCAATGTTAATATTTTCCACCCAAGCAGGTCTAATGATTTCATGTTGGCCCTTGCCCTTGTAAGAATTGCCAGGAAAAGCCAATTATGATACTTGTTCATTTTACACAAACAGCAGTCTGGACAATGATTTTCTTTATCAACCACAGCACCCGCATAGTTGATTTTTTTTCCACCCGTGACCTGCGATATACCTGAAAGCAGTCTCCAGTACAGTTGCTGCTTCAACAGTTTTCACAGAAGTGAGTCAGTCATCAAGTTTCCAGTTTATGATGCTACCTTCAATCCCCAAATTATTGTACAGTTGCAAAATCCACCGAAGTTACATGTTTCAGAGAGCTTTCTGCTTTCTGCCAGCTGTTTGCTTTCTCTACAATGTCCCATAGTAACAACTGCCACTACCTCAGATGTACTTTGATCACATGGACTAATTTCTCATATGTTTGGTCCTTCCCACTTTAACAGAAATAAGTTGCTGTCTTAATATAGAGTTTTCATTACAGACTGTAAGAAAAGCATTTCTTTTCTTGTACCTACTGCATGTGAGCTTGTGGAGAATGAAAGGTAACTAAAGATGTTTTGCAGGAAGTGTTGTGAAGAACTTTGATGAGGCTGCACTTACAATATTGTATAAAATTTAGGCCTCTTTATCTAAAGAAGAATATATTTGCCACACAGGGAGTGCTTTTGAGGTTCACATCTAAACCCTGGGATTTTGGGATTGTCTTTTGAGGAAAGTTTGAGGAAACTAGGATTGTTATCTCTAGAGTTTAGAAGAATGAGAGTTGATCTCACTGAAACTTACAAACTTCTTAGAAGACATGACAAGATGGAGAGAAATTAGATTTTTTCCCTGGTCCATAAGTCCAGAACTAAGGGAAATCATTCCACAATGAAAGGTTGGCTGTTTAAAACTGAATTAAGGAGGAATTTCTTCATGCAGAGGGTAGTGAATCTTTGAAATTCTCTACCCGGAAGGCTGTGGAAATGTAAATATTGAGTATATTAAAGTGAGAAATTGATAGATTGCTGGAGACAAATGATATAAAGGGGTTTGAAGATAGTGTAGGAAAATGGCATTGTATTACATCAGCCTATGTGGTGGAGCAGGGGCATGACAGGCTGAATGGCCTACTCCTGTATCCTCAATATTCCTGAGTCTTTCTACAAATACTCACTGGAACTCAGTCCTGCCTCGTACTTGTCAGTTTTTATTTGTAATGATATTGTGATTTCAGCTATACGTCAGGTCAGAAACTAATTAACAAAAATTGTTGAATATTCAATCTTTTAGGAAAAGAAAATACTGTGGTTGCTGAAAATTTGAAATAAAAAAAGAGATTTTCTTTAAACAAACTCAACAGATCAGGTGGCAGATTTGTAACATTTGGTGACAGGGGAGACATTTAATCAAGCAGGGAGCTAGGGTTGGATCCTGCTATTGTCCCATTTGAAGTAAAGACCATCGTGGGAAGGCCACCCAATGACCTTCTCAACTGGCTGCCAATTGAGAACAATTAATGCCCACATAAAGGCCTCAGAATACCACTGTATCTATTAAGCCAGCAGGAGGCAGGGGTTTCTTGCCATGCAGGGGATACAATAAACAAACTCATGCAGGCCAGCTGGAGAGGTGAATGGGGGAGGATTCCTTTGTTCAAAGGTGCTCATTGCCTGATTGGGGGATGGGAACATCAGGAAGAGGCTGCCCTCTCTGATGCCCACTTACAAACCCCTCCTGCCATCGCACTCAACTGTGGCTTGCTGATGCTAGTCCTCAGGTGGGTAACATACCAGCAGTAGCCTGTACCTCTCTACTCATTAGAGCTGTAGGGAAAGTCTTGTGCTGTGCTGGTAGTATCCCTACCTCTAGCCCTGAAGCTCTGGGTTCTGGTCTCGCCTCAAGACATGATGGCCATGGGAAAGTGATTCATACCACAACCAATCATATTAATTACCAAGCTGTAAATTCTTCCAATATGCCAATGCCGGCTGGTGAAAGTGTAACAGGATTCTGGTCAGCCAGAGTCATGTGCTAGCTGCAATGCAGCAGCTGTTTAAAAGACGTCACATGCAGATTTTTGCCCTAATGTCTTCCCCCTTCTGAGGAACTATCACACACACACATACACAAAATAGAGTTGCTGACCTCTGATTATCTGACGGCTCTCAGCAGGTGGGACCAGAGAGCACAGAACTTAGGGAAGGCTCATTGTGGCACCTTAAGTGTCTGAGTAACAGTAGTAGTGGAGCTTCCCTAAAATGACGTACGAGCTCTCACTGGCTACCAACACCTTTCATCTCCCTTTAATATTGTGCAGATGTGGAAAACCATATATCATGAAAAATCTATTTCAATAGTTATCTTGCTTGCTCAGCTTACTCAGCGGCAGCAGATTTCAAACCCTTATGAATTAATAATATATTGAAAATTAATAAACTAAACTCCCAGCATTGTGAAACAGTTTGAATTTCTAAACGCATGAAGTCAAACAATGCAATGATATTATTTTTTATGATACTGCGTGTATGTCTACACAGGTGAAGACTGGGAATACTGACACTGTTGCAAATTGGGAACATAATGCCAAGGGAAAGGTGGTCAGAAATTTTGGTAGAAATCTGCTGACTTGTATTAGCAGTTGCCATCAGAAGTTACTGTGCCAAGAATTCATTAGAAAATAATTTCCACATTTATCCCCACTGCTCCTTGTCTTAAGTTTTCAGGTATCTCTTATGTTCATCCAGATGCTGAGCTACAGTTGCTAAGACCTGGTGTACCTCCGTTGGTTCTACTATAGGCCCTATCTGATTATCAGAGTATGGAGATTGTTCACTTAGGAAGGCTTTCTTCACCTCTTCACCCCGTCAATGATAGGCCAGTAGGAATTGATATGACTCTGCCTGCAATAGGCTATCCTAAAACTGTCACCCTGCCATTTGCTCCCAGCTATTCTAATGAATTTTAGTTAAATTTAGGTCTCATTGCATTTAAAGTGTAAACTGGTTTGGTGCACTGTTTAAACCCACTCTCAATTGAGGATGAAGGAGCCAGGTTTCCGCTGAGAAATCTGAAGGTTGACATAACCACTTCACAGATATAACCATTATCAGATCATTTTCAACATCAACACAGAAAGAGAATTCCTGTGCACAGAGGACTAGAGTGAATGTCACAGGTCTGTGAATTCCCATTGAAACTGGTGAAAGGTCGCTGACGTGAAATATTGATGCAGTTTTTCCACTCCACTGTTGTTTGAGGTCTCTAAGACCATATGAAATAAGAACAGGAGTAGGCCATTCAGTCCCAAGAGCCTGCTCTGCCATTCAAAAAGATCATGGCTGATTCAACATTCCTCATATCCATTTTCCTGCCCTTTTCCCATAACCCTTGATTCCCCTACGAATCAAGAATCTATTTATCTCAGCCTTGAATACACACAAGGACTCTGCTCACAAAGCCCTCTGTGACAAGGAATTGCAAAGACTCCCAACCCTCTGAGAGAAGAAATTCCTCCTCATCTCAGTCTTAAATTGCTGCTACTTTATTCTGAGAATATGGTCTGTGGTCCTAACCTTTTCCATGAGGGTAATAATTCTCTCAGCATTTACCTTGTCAAGCCCATTCAGAGCCCTATATGTTTCAATGAGATCACTGCTCATTCTTCTAAATTCCACTGAATAGAGCCCTGACCTCTCTAACCTTTGTTCATTAGACCATCCCTCCATACTGGAATGCCCCTCCTGAACAGTCTTTGAACTACCTCCAATGAAATAATACTTTTCCTTAAATACGGGGAGTCAAACTGCTCTCAGTACTCCAGATGTGGTCTCAGCAGCACCTTGTACAATTGTAGTTAGACCTCTCTCCTTTGATACTCCAATCCCCTTGAAATAAATTCTATTAACCTTCCTGACTCTCTGCTGCATTTGCATAACAGCTTTCTGTATTTTGTGCACAAGTACCTCGAAGTGCCTTCATGTTGCAGGTTTCTGTTGTTTTGCTCAGTTTAAATACAACTCCGTTGTTTTGTTTTTCCTTCCGAAATGAACAACTCCACATTTTCCAAAATTGTACTCTGCCAACTTTTTGCCCACTTATTTAACCTATCAATATCTCTAAAAACTGTTAGTATCCCTCTCTCAATTTACCTTTCCATCTATCATGGTGCCGTCTGCTACAGTATATTCGCTGCTTTCTTCCAAGTCATTAATATATTGTAAAAAGTTACGATCCCAGCATTGATCCCTGTGGAATCCCAATGGTTACAGTTTGCCAACCTGAAAAAGAACCCCTTTTGCCCACTCGCTGTTTCCTGCCCATTCACCAATTTTCCATCCTGGTCAACACACAACCTTCAACATCATGGGCTCTTATCTTATGACTTAACATTTTGTGAGCTAAGTTGTTGAATGCCTTCAGGAACTCTAAATACACACTGGCTCTCCTCTATCCAATCTGGTTGATACTTCCTCTAAAATGGTAATAAATTAGTCAGATGCAACTTCCCTTTCATGAAGCCACTCGATCAGGTTATGATTTTATAAATGCTCTGCTATTACTTCCTTGATAACTAATTCTAATATTTTTCAACAATTTTTGGCCTGTAGTTATCCATTTTTGCTCAATGCCTTTGTTTAACAGGGGTGCTACATTGAAAGTTTCTAGCCCTCTGGAATCTAAGGACCTTTGGAAAATTGCAATCAATGCAGCCACTATCTCTGTAGCTCCCTCTTTTCAGCTCCTCTCAAACATTTCCAGCATTTTCTGTTTTTACTAAATTTTTCTAGCAGTTACACGACCTTGCTTTTATGTAGAAGAGCACATCTAAAGGCCTAAGGAAACCTAAGTCTGTATAGTAAACTGTCAATTTTCTTTCTCATTTAACTATGTTGTCTGTCATAAATCTCTTCATACAATTAGAATTCTCAACAAATATGGCTAAATTGGCATTACCTGGGTGGTGTTGCTGGTTGCTGTGGGGAATAAGAACAGTTCAGCTATTAATCAGGCAGCAATTATATTGCAATCAATCTAATATTATCCCATCATAGCTGTTTGATTTGAAAGAGTCCTCACACTTACAAAGCAACATAAGTGCCAAACACCAGGGACAAATGTAATTCTGCCATAATGTCATCAGGACAGCGCTAGAACAGCCGTAGCAAGTTATCAGTTATGTGTATCTTTTCTGGTGGCCCAGGCTGGGAATATACTCAGGACTTTAGTATTTAAGGATAGCACAAATTTTTATCTTTGAAAGTGATCAAATTGTAATCTATCGTTTCCGGCAGCAATGGTCGTGACATCCGTGTCCTCTCCCAGCTGGCTATTTTTCTCCTGCATTTGTGTTCTCAGAAAGCAAACAGTCATTCCAAGTATCTCTCTCCCAGTGTGAATTTCTGCATTAAAATACAAATAAAGGGATTTCCCTGACACTGTAAACTTTGGCAGGTTCAATAGTGGTGATCCCCAGCAAGTGCATCCCAGCCAAGATTCAGCGAACCTATTCCCCATAGATTTTCAGCCCACATCTTTCTGGAAAAGCTCCCAGAAAATTAAGGAAGTACAAATGGATGAAAGGTCTTTAATTCCATTAACATTACTGCTACAAAAGGCCATTTTTGATCTATCCTATTGTAAACTCAACACACCCAGATAATTACCTGAAGAACATCCTCTTGAATAACCCCGGTCCCCAAGAATAAGTAAACATAGCTTTAGAAGTGGTTTTCTAATCTCACAAGGAGCATATTAACTGCAGACTTGAATTCACTGTTTCTGTGAGGTTGTTGACTTGCTCGCTGAGCTGGTTTATTCTCCTTCAGACGTTCATCACCATGCGAGGTAACATCATCAGTGGAACATCCAATGAAGCAATATTCTTCTACTCCGCTGGGAATTTATACCGTTTGGTCTGTTATGGTGAGTAGTGTCATTTCCCATTTTGATCTGTATGGGTTTGTATATGGGGTGCAATTCTATGGGTTTGATGATTGCATTATGCCTTCTATGAATTCCTGTGCATGTCTATGTTTGCCTTGGGCTAATATGGTTACCTTGTCCCAGTTAAACTGATGGCCTTCATTGTCCGAGTGTACTGATACTAAGGAGAGTTTGTCGTGCTGTTTTGCTACGAGTTGACGTTCATGTATTCTGATGGCTAGTTTCCTTCCTGCCTGTCCTCCAGGATACAGTACACCCTAACACATACTGCCCTACATCAAGAACATATCAGAACTGTCAACAAGACTCCGAAGACCACGAGGAATCATGGTGGTCCACAGCTGCTCTATGGCAAACACTTACAAGGATTAAAGACCCCATTTCCACAACATGCAGAACCAACGTGGTTTACAAAATACCATGCAATGACAGCCACAAACATTACATTAGACAGACAGGAAGGAAACTAGCCATCAGAATATCTGAACATCAACCAGCAGCAAAACAGCCCAATGAACTCTCCTTAATATCAATACATGCAGACAATGAAGGCCATCAGTTTAAATGGGACAACGTAACCATACCAGACAAGGCAAACATGGACAAACACAGGAACTCCTAGAGGCATGGTTCTCCACCCGTAATGCAATCAACAAACGCACAGAGGCTCCACTGATTATGTTACCCAGCCTGGTGACAAAAGGTCTGAATGAAAACGGACCAGTTCAGCGAGCAAGTCAATAACCTCACCCACAACCTGAGCTACAGATCTTTGCCAAATTTCTATTTCTGTGCTCGCAGTCAAAGTTAAATGATGTGGTTCTATTTATATGAACTGTGCGTCTTACTATTTTAAATATAGGGCATTTAAAAAAATCAATCTCCTATGAGAAACTTCTATAAACCTGAATCTTGTTTCACAACAAACATCCAACTCCATCTTAAAATAACAACTCACCCCTTTTCTCACGTATCAATATACCTGCAAACTTGTTGAGAGAAAAATATATTTCTCTAGTCTATATCCTGACTTGAGGCTTTTGAGTTTTACATTTATGTCCTCAAATTCACTGTTTTTGGCCCAGATTTTGTCCAGTTTACTTAATCTTTATTTACACCTTGTACAATAAACCAATATTTATCCGAGAAGCACATTGAAACTGAAAGCCTTAAACTGAAGAATGGATTCCTTCTGGATTACTGAAAGTAATGAAATATCAACTGCTTTATCTGTAGCTACCTCCATGGAATGGGAAAGCCTTAGATAGGCCAGAAATAGCAGGAGATGTGGAAATCAGAGTAGAATTAAAAGAAGTGGGAGGAATGAGACAAACTTAAGAACAAAACCATAGCTCACATTTAAAAGGTTGTAATATTTACAACTGGAATTAAATTGGATTATCAGTTGGAAACAATCTAACACTTTAGAAAATAATACAAAAAGGATTTAAGAAATTGTTCGTGGAAAAGGAAGTAATCAATAGATACCTTGGAGAGGGAGATAATAACAATACAGGGAAAGAGCATTTCTAAATTATTCACCTATCATTTTAGAGTTTGCCTAGTAATGCTTTTCAACACAAAAGCATCTGATACTTCAATGAATTATTGATTGCCATTACGTTCAAAAATTCCCCTCGTTCCATACTGCTTGCTGCATATTTCTGTGGACATCTAGTGAGCTCATTTTTCACAGAGATGCACAGTGCAGTGTCCATCAGGAAACTATGTTTCTCCTAGCAAAGTAGAGTTGGAAGAACTTATGACATCGCCTTTGCTAAGTTTTAAAATCCAGTCTAAATGTTGCTGAATGGATGGATTAATGGATTAATAGATGGATAGGTAGGTAGGATGGGTGAGGTGGTTAGGTGTTCTAAGTGGGTAGAGTGGGTGAGGTGAATAAAACAGAGAGGTAGCTGACTGGGTAGTCATGTGAGTCGGAGGGGTAGTCAGGTTGTAATTAGTTAGGTTGGATTAGACATCAGATAGTCAGGGGTAGTCAGGTCTGGGGGTATTAGTTAGGTCAGGTTGGCAGGATAGTCAGGTCAAGTCATTGAATTTAAGATTGGGAGGGTTGGGTTGTCCAGGTCAGGAAGTTAACTGGGTAATCAGGAGGGTATTTGGGAAAGGGTGATCAAGTGAGTAGTCTGATGCGGTAGAGTCAGGGAGAGTTAGGGGTGGGAGGGTGTGATGGAGTGGGTCTGTCATGGAAATACCCAGAAATTAGACTAGGTTTTAAGCAGTTTAACATTTCCTAGGTAACTATTCAGTTAAGTACTGTAGAACACTCGCTGACTGTCCTGGGGAGCAGGAGAATTAGATGTTTAAACTTCCTTAGCAATTCCCGCTCCGGTCAGTGCATCAGGTCTTTTACAGCACACATCTTCAGGCATAAGTCCGATCTCTGATAATGTGGAGATTGGAAGATTTAGCCAACTACGAATTACTTGTTAGTAGGCACTTGGACATAAATTGGTAGACTGAAATAAAGCATGCTTAATAACAAAAAGTTATGAAACAATACAGTTTACAGATAATTTAGTGTTTGCATAAAATTAGGTAGTATTGTCATAAATCGGCCATTCACTCAATTAATCTGTGCCAATTCTTATGCTTTGACTGAGTCTTCTCCCACTGTATTTCATCAAACCATACAGCAACCTTTGTCAGCAAATTTGATAACAATGTCAAGGATAGACAAAAGAAAAAGTAATGCAGCCAGAGTAGAAAATGGGATAAATTGAATTGAAGCAGTTTGAAGTCTAGGGCACTTCAAACGTTGTGGAAATATTGCTTTGAGGGGCTAACAACTAGTAGGCACACTAATAAAAAGCTTTAGTGATTACCAGAGCATCTAAAATAAATTGGAGTTTGGAAAGTGACCCATGTTTGTTTAATAGTCAGAAGAGATGAGATAGAGTCATTATACAACAGGTGACCTTATTTAGCTGGGGATGTGGTATCTGTAAAACTTGCAAAGATGGAAACGCATAGGGAAGCAAAGCAAAGAACTCTAAATGAAAGTGAAAGCTGTTTATTACATCAGATCAGAGAACAGATTGCAAAAGAATGATATCTGGCCTGCTTCAGGCTGAGCTTAGACTGTGATTTTAGCATATATTGTCACAGAGATGCCGTGGATATTAAGAAGGTACTCTGGTTTCAATTTATGTAGGAGCACATTTGCTTTAAACTGTGAGTTACAGTTTGAACCTGGGAAAGTGCTGAAGCTGAAGAAACTTGCTGTTAATGGAATCCTTACAGTAGGCACTCAGAAAAAAAAATCACAATGTGGTGACTCCGTGTTGCAAAAATGGGTAAGGCTAAAAAGGAGTCCTGGAAATCATTGATAGTTGAATACAGCTGTGAGAGGAGTGAGGGAAGCTCACGAAAGGCATCTATTTGGTAAGGCTGAGAAAGATTGGAGCTTAGAGAAATTTATTGGCAACTCGGATGGGATGGTTTGGAAACTTGGGAGCTGTCGTAGGATTGCTGGAGAATTTGTTCTGAGGAGAAGAGATTGAACTACCAAGATGTGACTTGTCATTAAGGAAGTCTAAATGAAAGAGGCTTCAAGGGCATTACAAAGCTTGATCTTTGAATGCTAAGTAATGGAACCCCTTGCAAAAAGTACAGTTTTAATGAGATTTTTTGACTAACAGTGCCATGAACATCTGGGTTGGATCTGTTCTGACTACATTAACCATTTAAAGTTCAGTAAGTGGGCCGTTTGAGCACAGTTTACCTGGCAGCTTATATTTATCTCAAGATAATCTAAATGCTAGCATCTAAGTTACATGTACAGCAACTATGGTTCAGAATTATTTCTTACCTGTGCACTGTATCTAATTAATCATTATCATGTTTGTTTGGATTCAAGTTTGTACAATAAAGATGCTTGTTCTGAGAGTTTTGATTTATTTCTTTGATAATGCTTCTATTTTCTTACCTTTGGTTCTTCCATACATTCTATTCTTTAACAAAAAATTCTATCGAGCCTGATCAAAACAAAGGCCTCACTGGTCCATTATCATCAAACTGGGATCAGACATAACAATGTCCTTCCTTGCTGAAACCATTTTATAATTCTGTGATATGCCTTTTTACCATTTGCCTGAAACATACCAAATAGTAGAAAGTTTTACATTTTCTATTCTCTCTCTCTGGGTGAAGAAGTTTCTCCTGAATTCTTCTTTGGATTTATTAGTGACTATCTTGTATTCATGACTTTAATTTTGGGCACCTCGATGAGGGGACATATCTTTTCTTCTATTATAGCTTATTCTATTAAATCCCTTGATAATCTCAAAACCTCAATTAGCTTATTACCTCTGTTAACATCACAATACACTATGATTGTTATAATCTAGGTTATATATGGAATCTGCCACTAAAATGTTTGGCAGTCCCATTTGATCTTGGGATCCGGACTATAATAGGATGATCCAACTAGCCTGTTTAATGTTGTAAGCCGCTGTGTTTTTTTTTGGAATCTCTAAAGATCCACAGGATAACTAGCTGTTGCAGACTGCTAAAATGAAAGTTCAATGGTTTGAGTTTGTGCTTGAGACGGGGATCTTCATCATCAATTGCTGAAACTGGCAAGTTCATCCACAATACATGGCAAACTACTTATAGTGACTTCGCAACATGTTCAAAATTTAAAAATTATTCCAAGTACACGTTAAATAAAAAGATATCAATGACATAAATAAAGCATGTATTTCCTTAGATTAGTTATTCTTACCTTGGAATCAAGAACGAATTCTTTTTCTGATAAATCAAAAGCAAGAATTGTTATCAGGCAGAATCAATTCGTGACATGACTCTTTTACGGAGGTTATCAAGATGACCTCATGTTAATCATGTGTTCGGCATTTTTAAAAAAAAATCGCAATACAAACCTTCAAAGAGAAGCTTCAATCTGATTAACCCATGAAGTGAAACTAGTGCAGCTCTTGTCTCACCTACAGGTCTGGTGAAAGTTCATCAACTTGGAATATTTGCCTTTCTTTTAGCCTCTCACACTCTCACACGCACTGTCCCCAAAATTTCATTGGAATGATTGTATACTGTTAAAACAGCTGGGCTTTCAAGTCCTTAAATGTACCATATAACTACCCATATTATTTCCCATATCACAACAAAAATTAAGACTGTTAACCTCTATTTTGCCCTCCCCAGATGATGGCTAATTTGCTGAGAGTTTATAGCATTTTCAGTTATTCCACTTGAATGCTTCCCTCTAATTTTTAATATATACTATACGCACACACACACACACACACACACACACACATATATGTTTGTGTGTGTGTGTGTGTGTGTGTGTGTGTGTGTGTGTGTGTGTGTGTATTTCCCCCTTTTCTCTTTATTGTTTTGTAAAAATATTTGCCTAGCAGTTATTTTGCAGTTCTGAGCCCTGTGCCTTGTCACATTTCACAGATGCCGAAAGACTTGAGGTGTGATTCTGACTTTTCCATCTCTTGGTTTCATACTTTCAGCACTTGCAGTATTTTGGAGGACACTGCACAGGCCTATCAGTCACCTCCCAAGCAGAGACAACCTACCATTTATACAACTATACGGCCGACTTGAAGTGTCTCCATTTCATGCTTATGTTATAATTTATTGAAAAATTTTCTGAATTGCTGCATCTATCTCAGAAAAATTTCAGGATGTTCCAGGAAATAATTCGCCTTTCAAATCCATCCACATAAAAACAAAAAAAAAGTGTCTGTGCCAATGAATGGCATGTTGTGGAGGAGACATGCACTGGCAGATTACATATCAATCCTCACCCTTTTTGATATATTTGTAGTTTGAGTGGAAATACACCACTTCCAGGGTTTTCTTCATCAACATCATTAATGAATGTCATGTAGATCACTCAGGTAGCAGCTCATAGTATTGTTTTTCCCAGGGAATCCATCTATATCTGCATAATATTACTAGAAACATTTTCCCACATAGTGTTAATTTTTAACAAAATAATACTGTCATAATGAAAGCTTAAATATTTAAAAATAGCGCAGAGGAAACAACAGTTCACAGGTGCTCTATCTTTTCTTTGAAATGTGATTTTTTTTGCGGCTTAATGCTAACAAATTAATCAAATACCTGAAGCTTGGGAAGTGGCTTTTATAGTTGTAACTGGCTTGACAGTTCTGTCAACAGCTGGGCCTGAGAGGAAGAAAAAACATCTGTATAACCTCTGTCACATTCTTAAATACTTGCTCTTCATTAATCATAATGCATTTGTGAAATATTGAGCATGTTCATCATGAGCCTATTCCTTTGGGAGTGATGCTCATAAATACTGTGTTCTCCTCGCAGTCAAAACTTGGCAAAATAAGCTAAGTTGCAGTTAACCATAACATGTCAACCCTAAATAAAGATAACTATTACTCAATTTAATGACCTTTCATTTAGATTACTTCGTAATCAGTTTTGGTGAAATACCAACCTAATTATTGTAGTCACTCCATTTTATGAGGTCATGTATATAGTCACTCTTCTCTAGGAGATATGTTTTTAAACTTGACAGGGTGCAGAAAAGATTTCTACAAGAATGTTGCGGAGACTGGAGGGTTTCAGATACAAGGAGAGGCTGGGACATTTTCCCTGGACGTTCAGAGGCTGAGGGGCGATTTTGTAGAGGTTTATAAAATAATGAGGTGCATGGATAGGGTGAGTAGCCAAGGTCTTTTCCATAAGATGGGAGATTCCAAAACTATGAGGGCATAGGTTTAAGGTGTGAGAGGCAAGATCTAAAAAAGGTGCTGAGGGGTAACTTTGTTCATGCAGATGGCGGTGTGTGTGTGTGTGTGTGGAACAAGCTGCCAGAGGAACTTGTGGACGCTGGTAAAATTACAACATTTAAAAGGCATCTGGATGGGTAAATGGGTAGGACGGGTTGAGAGGGATATGGGCCAAATGCTGGCCAATGGGACTCGGTCAGAATAGGATATCTGGTCGGTATGGGCAAGTTGGACTGAAGAGTCTGTTGCCATGCTTTATAACTCTATGACTCTAAAAGACCACACAAGATACAATGTCAGCAATTTTTACTTCATAACAAGTATAGTTCACAAACACCACTTACAGAGGAGAGGAAGGTCTTGTGAAAGTCTTCGATACTGCTACATATTGTTCCTGCATGGTCTACAGTGTCATCTCAAATTTTACCACAACTAACTGAGGCGGGATGGGCAGTGAATCAGCTTCTCTCTTTTTAACCCCCTCAGCTGGTTGCAACAAAGATTTTAAAATTCAAATATCAAATTTCAATTAAAACAGTTCTATTCAAAATTTAGCAGCCAATTGTAAAGTATTGTTGAGTGAAAGTCAAATTTTATGTTAACTAACTCTACGACAAACAAAAACGAGTGATATCAAACACAAAGTATAAAGTTCTTAAAGAACAGTCTCAAATACAAAAAGGAAGACAAGAATAGACAGCTTAAAATAAATCCCTTAGAGTTCTTCAGGCTGCGGTTTTAACCTGGGACCATATCTGTTTAATTGATGATTTGTATTCTTACTGGTGACAACTTTCATAAATATCCTTGTTGTCTTTGTGAATGGACATTTCTCCAGTTTGTTTTTTCAGTGGACACTGTTTTATAAGATGCTTATGAAGGAAGAAGAGAGGAGGCGAGCCTTCCAGTTCTGCTGTAACAAATGCTTTTTCTTCTCTCTGCTGCCCCAGATGTAGTGGTTTTTATTATATTTCCTTTGTGACTTCCCATTTCAGCTTCATTGTTTTTCTCCAACTGGCTAATCTCGAGGCAGTATTCTTCCCAATTTGTGAAACTTCCAGAAACATGGAAATCAAAGAAAAGCAAGAGGTCTCTGTGACTGCTTTCATTTATTTTTGAGGGCGCGTTAATTTCAGTTTAGACTGGGTCTTGTGTGTTGACAGTTTCCCGAGCATAACTCAACCTTGTCAGATGGTCATTGTGGTCATCTTGGGTCAGTGTTTCTTCAGTTTCAAGAGCCGTTTTTTGACCAGGTATCAAGAAAAGATGAAGGAAGGTAAAATTTCATAGAATCCTTACATTGTGGGAACAGGCTCTTTAGCCCAAGAAGTCCACACCAGCCCTTGGAGAATCCCACTCAGACCCATCCCCTATAACCCACCTAATCTACATACCCTGAACTCTATGGGCAATTTAGCATGGCCAATCTACTTAGCCTGCACATCTTTAGACTGTGGGAGGAAACTGGAGCACCCAGAGGAAGCCCACGCAGGGATGGGGAGAATGTGCAAACTCCGCACAGACAGTCGCCCGAGGGTGGAATCAAACCCGGGTCCCTGGCGCTGTGAGGCAGCAGTGTTAACCACTGAGTCACTGAGCTGCCCCAAATGTCACATGACTGTAGCAAATTTTTTTTTGAGAGATGATTTTTACCAATATCATAATACCTCCCCATCACAAGGAATGAAAGTATTTCTTCTTTTAGTTTAGAGTTAGCATTGTGTTGCAAAGTTCTATGAAAATGTCAATAACAAAAATGGGATCTCAACACATACACTGAACATTCTGTTGTCCTGATCTGCATTTGAAAGTTGCTTTGAGAATGGAAGCTGGACTTTTCCTTGGGCTACATCACTTTACTTAACTTTTCATTGCCAAGCTGTATAATCCATCTACATGATTCAGTTATTTTTCCAAATATTGAGGTGAGTGGATGGTGGTCTGTTGTGTGTCCTACAGGGTTCTTGGCATTTTATTTTGCACATCACTCTCACTAAGCTTTTGCAATAAACTGTTCGCCCAAATTGATGTTTGGAACTTGGTTTTGTTCCTATGCTCTCAGTGAGTAACTTTGTTCTTAACTCACAAGTGTGCCATTGTTGGGGTCCAACAGTGGTGTCTGCAGTGGGGCATGTCCCTTGACCTTTCTCTTCCTTTTGGGGATGGGTTTTCCCCGAATGTGTTCCATGCCCCATAACACTACAGCCATCAGCGGATGTTCAGCTTCTGCCATACTCCCTCAAGGCCTTCACCTTGAACTTCTCCTGGCCTGTCTGATAACTCCTTTGGCCTTCCCATGAATTTATTATGGAAGTAAATTTAACCAGACCTGTGGCCCTGTTGTGTCATCTTTTCTGACCTTTCCTGGCCCTTGTTTGCCTTCTTTCTTGGTTATTGCCCGAACTTCAGCACTTTTAACTCCTTCTGGTTCTGTCCTGACCCTTTAGATACTGCTGGATGGATTTTGGCCCTGTTTAATTCAAGTCACCCTTTCTGGGCTCCCCCACATCTCACAGGCTTTACAGTTCTCAGCACGGCATCCGAACCTCTCTCACTTCCAAGACTTCTTGCTGTTTCTTGCTGATTTAATTCAGGTAACCCTTCTTGAACTATTACAACCCTTACAGGCTTTACTGTTTTCTGTATGGCACCTGAACCTCCTTCAGTTCCTCACCTTTCTGCCAATTGCTTCTTGCTTCCCCCAGCCCTTCGCAGCCTCTTGGGACATTGTTGTCCTATCTGAGGAAGATATTTTGCTCCCAGCCGAATTGCTTCCAAATAAACATATATCCCTGTCATTCACAAGATTGGGACTAATCTGACTGTTACCAAACTCCAAACAAGTTCATTTTGCAAATAAATTCTAATCATTAGTACCTGTAAACTCTTTCAAGAACACCATGGAATTTAATTTACTTTCATGTAGAAAATTTGTTCATTTTCCTGATTAGCAAGGCCTGTGAGCACCTAATGTTTCAGAGAATGCTAATCACTCTCTCTGGCTGTTTAAAATAATCAGACTTCACCATTCTTTTGAACACAACTCTTGACAGCTATCCTGCTCAACAGCCATTCCTGAACAGACACTGACCACCTATAATGCTTCAGACACCGGGATCACAACTTGATTTTCTATAGGATGCTGGAACCAACAAGTCTCCATGATGTGCCTTGGCTTCCCAAAGTGGAAGGTGATTTCTAACCTGCTACCTGTCTAATCCTTTCTCCGAGTGTGGGTGAAAATTCTGCTTTCTCGGTCTGGCATCTTTTCTTTCCAGCATCTCTCACTGATGTTTAGTTGGTCCTAATTTCTCTCTGTCGTGCAAAAGTCTTGAAAACCCAGACTACTTGAACTTATCGGTCTGGATGAACACAGCAGGCCAAGCAGCATCTTAGGAGCACAAAAGCTGACGTTTCGGGCCTAGACCCTTCATCAGAAAAGGGGGATGAAGAGAGGATTCTGAAATAAATAGGGGGAGAGGTGGAGGCGGACTGAAGATGGATTGGAGGCGGTGGAAAAACTGCTTTATGTCCAGGTGTGACTGGTATTCGTTGATGTGTGGGTGGAGGGGGACAAAGGTGAGCCCCTTGCTGAGGACTGACCGTTTGTCTTCTGTCAGTGGGCGGTCTGGGGGGATGGTGAAGATTTGGACCTCTCACTGACAGAAGACGAACAGTCAGTCCTCAGCAAGGGGCTCACCTTTGTCCCACTTCACCCACACATCAACGAATACCAGTCACGTCTGGACATAGAGCAGTTTTTCCACCGCCTCCGATCCATCTTCAGTCTGCCTCCACCTCTCCCACTATTTATTTCAGAATCGTCTTTTCATCCCCCTTTTCTGATGAAGGGTCTAGGCCCGAAACGTCAGCTTTTGTGCTCCTAAGATGCTGCTTGGCCTGCTGTGTTCATCCAGCCCCACACTTTGTTATCTCAGATTCTCCAGCGTCTTCAGTTCCCATTATCTTTGAACTTATCGGTCTGTGTGTTTATCCTTAGCTGTCAGCCAGAATGGGTGCCTGCCTAGGTCCCACGATCCACTCTTACACTGCATGTTTCAAATTGGAAATGTTATTGAATATTTTTTTAAAATCCTCACGGACAGTTACCTCATGAAGAATTAAATGAATGAACTTGAATACGTTGGCCCTTCCGTTAGATATAGTTCCTTACCAGAGTTGCCTTCAGTGAGCTCTCCCTTGTCAGTTTGAACTGCTTCAGTTTAACCTTCCTTTCACTTTCCCCATCCCTTTCCGGAATCTTGTGGGAAGGTGATGGGCTAACAATCCAGAACCCCAAGATAATGTGCTGGTTACATGGATTTGAATGCCACCATACCAGATGGTGAAATTTATATTCAATAAAAATGTCCGGAATTTAAAACCTAGCCTAATGCTCATCATACAACCATTACTGGTTATTGTAAACATGTGACTCCAATCTACAACATTGAAGTTGATTCTTAATTGGCGTCAGGATAATTAGAAATGGGCAATAAATGCCAGCATGGCCAACAGACACCCACATGCCATGAACTATGAAAACAAATCATTCTCTCTCTTTCACTTTCCAACCACCTTTTCCCAGAAAGCCCTGCATTTAATTGAAATTCATGTTCTAATCTAAGCATTTCCAATTTGAATTCATTTGTTTCACTATCCTCAATTCCTACCTCAATATATTTTTCCACATATTTTCCAATTGCTGTTTACCTGCCTTTCAGGCTGAACTCCATGTTTTAATTCTTCCAAGGACAATACTTTTAATTTTTCATAATGTATCTTGTCCTGTTCCATTAAATATTAACATTAAATGAACTCATCTTCAGAATTTAATATTACAAGATAATTTATTTTTACTAACTCCAATTTTTTGTTCACCTGTGGAAACTATCCCAGATTTTGAGTTACCACAGATGAACAAAAGAATGATCTGGCTAACTGACTTCTCTCTTACTAAACCGCTCAGTTGGCTACAGCGTAAATTTTTAGTTTTTTTTTAGCTTGCAGCTAAATTTTGCTTCAGTTAAAAGTTATTATTATTCAAAATTAAAGAGCCAATTTCAAAGTTTTATTGAGTGAAAGGAAGAGAAATTTTATTACCTATCAACTTTAAAGAAAACAATAAAGCATGATGTGAAGGTATGGCGCAATTACATAACTGAAGTTTAAAAAGGGCAGAGTGTAGAGTTTTAGAATGAAGATCAAGAATAGTCAGCTTAAACAGAGTTGGTAGAATTCTTCAGATGCTAAATTTCAAATTGTGACCCTGGCCATTTAGTTGATCATTTGTAAGATCAGCAGCGGCAGTGATATTTGTAGATAAGCTTGAGTTCTTGATGAATCAATGTTTTGCAATTTGTTTTAATTCCAAGCACTGTGTCTGGCAAAGATCAGAGAAATACAGAAATACAGGCAGCACGTCTTCCAGTTCTGTTGATATAAATTAAGTTTCTTCTCACTCCTGCCCAAAACCTGATGCTTAAAATGTGGTTTCTTTGCGTGTCCCGATATCTGGTTTCTCCAAAGTGGCTAATTTGCAGGTGACTTTCTCCCTACAAAGTGAAGCTTCCATAAATGTATAAAACAAATAGGAAATACAGATCTGAGTAACCAATTTCAGCCAATCTGATTAGTGTAGACTGCATTTTTTTCATTGATGATTTCCTCAGATTGGGTCAACATGGCCAGCTGGCTACTGCAGTTAAGCCAGTATTTTGCCTTTTATTTAGAACCATTTAACCATTGACAAATTCCAGGCATTAAAATCAAATGATGCAAGTTGAAATTTAATAGTCCATTTTTATCACTGTCATAGGAATTGTTATATCACAGGCAGGCCCAGTTTTGCAAATGGGTTCCATCCTGGAGTCCACTGGAAGTCAATTTGTACATAAGTTTACACTCAGCGAAGGACAATATAAAGTAGCCGTCAGTAAAGGAAATGTCCATATGTCAGGTCTTTGAAATTACGTCACTGTCTGAGATCACATTCATATGTATGAGCATTCGTACGTTGGATGTTGATAGATTGTTAAATATAAGTGAAATCATTCAACTTGACAGACAATAGAATTACATTCTGAAGAGAACTGTTCAATCATTGAATATATACGGTAAGTATTCAGGTTGAAATGAGAACTGGCAATAAGACCATAAGATGTAGAGGTAGAAGCAGAGCATGCACCACACAACCAGCCCAGCTCTCCCCCTCCACCCACTGCATCCCAAAACCAGTCCAACCTGTCTCTGCCTCCCTAACCTGTTCTTCTTCTCACCCATCCCTTCCTCCCACCCTAAGCTGCACCTCCATCTCCTACCTACTAACCTCATCCCACCTCCTTGACCTGTCTGTATTCCCTGGACTGAACTATCCCCTCCCTACCTCCCCACCTATACTCTCCTCTCCACCTATCTTCTTTGCTCTCCATCTTTGGTCCGCCTCCCCCTCTCTCCCTATTTATTCCAGAACCCTCACCCCATCCCCCGCTCTGATGTAGGGTCTAGGCCCGAAACGTCAGCTTTTGTGCTCCTGAGATGCTGCTTGGCCTTCTGTGTTCATCCAGCATCACATTTTATTATCTTGGATCCTCCAGCATCTGCAGTTCCCATTATCACTCACACATTCATTCCATTGTGTTTGCTCCACCATTCAGTGAGATCATGGCTGATCCGGCAATCCTCAACTCCACTTTTCTGCTTTCTTCCCATAATGTTTAATTCCCTTACTGATTAAAAAATCTGTCTGTTTGAAACTTGATTATATTTAACAGCCCAAGCCTTGATAGCCACCTGCAGTAAAGAATTTCATAGATTATTTACCCTCTAAGAGAAGAAATTCCTCCTCATCTATTTGAAAGGTGCAGCCCTTATTCTGAGATTGTGCCCTCTCCTAGACTCTTCCAGAAGGAAAACAAACTTGCTGCATTATGCTGTCAAGTTCCATAAAAATCTCATGTGTTTCAATAAACTTGCCTCTTATTTTTGTAGATTCCAATGAGCATAGACTTCTCATCGGACAGTCCCTCCATACCTGGTAACAGCGCAGTGAACCTTCTCTGGATGCCTCCAATGCCGATATATCTTTCTTTAGGTAAGGAGCCCAAAATTATTCACAACATTGCAGTCTGACTCGTCCCTTATATAGTCTTAGCAAAACTTCCATACCTTTTAGACTCCATTCCCTTTGAAATAAAGACCCACAGTCCACTGCTTTCCATTCTGAACTTGGGTGCCAGTTATTTTGTGATTTGTGGATGAGGGCTGCCAAATCCCTCTGTTCTTCAGTCTTTCTCCATTTAAATAATGTTCAGCTTCTCTATTCTTCCTGCCAAAGTGCAGAACTTCACATTTTCCCACATTGTATTCCATCTACCAAGTTATGGCCCACTCACTCAACTTGTCCCTATGTCTCTGCAGGCTCAAAGTGTTCTCAGCACTAAATTGGTCGCATATTTTTGTGTCATCTGCAATCTTGGCTATTGCACATTCAAGTCAGTAATATATATTGTAAATAATTGCAACCCTAGCTTGATGCCCGTGGCAGAATACTAATTGCAGATTTCCATCCTGAAAATGTCCCTTTTATCCCAACTCTCTATTTTCTATTAGTTGGTCAATCTTCTAACCATGCTAATACAATATCTCTGACACCATGAGCTCTTATATTAATAAGTACGTAATGAGTCGTTCCTCATCAAACACCTTCTGAAAATCCAGACATATCTACCACTTCCCCTTTGCTTATCCAAAAATAGGATTTGATTGACCAGGGTCAAGAATAGGTGCAGACCATTGTGTCTGATTTCCTGAAGAGACTGGCTGCTTTCTGAGGTGGAATGCAAAATGGTTTGTTAATTTGTAAAACTACAGTACCTTGAACTCCAAATCCTGTGTGGTTATCAACATTTTTCTTGCATCTTTGCATCTAAAAAGACATAACATAAGCTAGAAAAATTAGAGCAAATCAAAACATTAGGAAGACAATGTAAATTTGGTTGCAAAGATGTTTGAATTACTTAATTTGCATTCCAGTTAATTAAAGTATAAAGGCTTTAAATGAAGTTGGATCACATTTCATCCTCATAATACCAATCCTCATCACTGTAGTTGACGTGCTGAATATTTCTAGCATTTTCTGATTTCTACCTTACCGTTCAACTAGGGACTTTCTGCATTCCAGAATCAACATGAGTTCAACAATTTGAGTCTCTGATCTCTACCATCTCGTAATTTTTCTTTGCAGGTTTTGATTTCACTGTTTTTTTTAATTGCCTTTGGATAGCAACTGTTCGCTGATCTGCCATTCACTGGACCCTGAAGCATATCTTTTCATTCTTTATATGTCTCATTGTGACTCCCTTTGCTCCCAGTTTCACTATTGTCAATGACCTAATCCTCTTGTTATCAAATCTTTCTTTGTTTCTGCTCTATTACAGATCTTCTCTTTCATTCTATTTCCTCATCTACTCACCGTCTAAACCATATGATGTGTCTAGCCTTCCCCATCTCTGGTTTAAGGTGACCAAAGTTAAAGTTCAGGCTGAATTTCCTAGTGAGCACTGGGATCCTGGCATCAGGACCTTTGGGGCCTCGCATTCACTCACATCATTAAGACGCACTCTGGTGTAGCTTTCCAGAAGTGACCTTTGTGTTGGCTGACCATTAAGGTATGCTATTAAGGGTGGTGAATATAAGTTCTCCTGAAGTAGGAGGGTTAATAAGACGGCTCAATTCAGTGGATGGCCAGCATCCCCATAGGACAGTTGGAGTCTGATGAATCATAAAGGCGTTCGCAATTACACCTCCACATGGAAATGCTCTGGGTTGATATTTGTAAATTTGAAAATGAAGCCATTCACATTTGGTGGAGCCTTTGCTGTGAAAGCAAATACTCATGGTAATGTGAGATAACAAGGTGTAGAGTTGGATGAACACAGCAGGCCAAGCAGCATCATAGGAGCAGGAAAGCTGACGTTTAGGGCCGGTCTGCAGTTCCTACTACCTCTACTCAGGGTAATGGTCTTTCATCAGTTTGCCCAAACACGTTGTGGCTCCCAGCTACAACAGCTTCTGTCAATGTGAGTGTGTCTTGAAGGAGTTGTTTGTCACTACACAAAGTGAGGGGCCTGCTCTGACCGCAAGAAGCTGTGGTTGCATTCAAAACCTGGCCATTATGTGGGGCCTTAATCTCCCTAGCTGGCTGCCCATTTTTGTAGAGTGGGCTGTGATCCTTGTTTCCTGCTCATTCAGTCTATTCCTCCGTTCCCCATTTATAAACACATTTCTTTGGGGCCTGGAAATTTCAGTTTCTAGCTCTCTTTGTAGATGCTGTCTAACTTGCTGAATTCAATGTAGCATTTAACGGATTCAATTCTATCATTGCATTCTCTGGCTATCACAAGTTTACTCCAGTAGAGGGTAAAGCTCCGCTAACAAGTAGTAGTTAAAATGATAAAAGCTAATTAATACAAAAGCATGCTGCTCTTTTTGAATTTGTCACATAAAGCATCTCTGAAGTAGCCACAATAAATTTCATATTTGAGAGTGAAATCTTCAGAGAGCTTTCAATTTGAATTTGGACAAGCCAGCGGGTCATAACAAGTGTGGAGTGGGTCACAGAGTTAACAGCTAAAGATTACTGACATAAAACGTTAATTCTCTTTCTGAGTCCATAGATATGGTTAGGCCTGTTGGGTAATTGCAGTGTTTTCTGCTTTTTTTTTGTTTCTCAATTATGTATCACTTGGCACAATTTGGAGGTAAGACCACAGACAAGCTACAATTCCAACTGTTGCTTACATTGTTGCTCCTGCACTGTGTCCTGGGCTGTACATTCACTGTTGACTGCTGTCTGATGGCTGCTTGGGACCTGTGGCCTGAGGGTTGCCCTTCGTTTGGAAGTCGTGCGGGTGGTCTTGCCGGTAAGCACCGCGTATCTGTAAACAGCAAAACAAATTCAAAATTATTTTGTCTCTCATTACTATTGTTAAACAATTGCAAAATATTTAACGTGTAGAGAGGATGCGGTGGGTGGTCAAATTTGTTCAACAAGGGTTGAGTTTCTTCAATTTTCAATTCCATGAGTGTATTATGTCACATTTGTACCATCAAATGAAGGATGATTTCTCAAAAAAAATGCAATGCGTGTTGGAATGAACGTGTCACAGTTACTTAGAACCTGAAGCAAATTGTGTAGGTTGGGGTTGCAGGGAAGAAATTAAGCTGGGTGCAGTATCTTTGGTACAAAAATATGCAAGTTAGGTGGATTGGCGATGCCAAATTTCCCATAGTATCCATGGATGTGCAGACTAGTTGGATTAGCCATGAGAAGTAGAGCTACAAGACTAGGGTAGGCATGTTGGGTCTGGGCAGTGTCCTCTTCAGATGATTGGTGTGGACTCGATGGGCCAAATGTTTTGCTCACACACTGTAGGGATTCTATGATTCTATGATATCAGCACAGAATGTATTTGGAGTGGAAGGGTTGACGAAGGTAGCATGACAGGATTTAGGGGTCCCATTACCCCCTTAATGATCCCTCCCTGATGTACTTCTAGGGGTTCAGAAGACTGAGGCTAAGATTCCCTTCCCTGCAAAGAGAACAAAGAACAGTACAGAACATGAACAAGCTATTAGGTCCACCAAGAATGTGTCAACACAGGATGCTTTTCTAAATTAAAAACCTTTTGCTTCTACTGGGTCCATATCCCTCTATTCCCTGCTTCATATATTTGTCAAGGTGCCTCTTAAACTTTGTCATTGCATTTGCTTCTATCACTCCTTCTGGCAGCACATTCCAGGAATTTTTAAAAACTCATTCATGGGATGTCGGTGTTGCTAGCTATGCATTCATCGCCCATCCATAATTGCCCATATTGCTGTGGGTCTGGGGTCACAAGTAGCACAGAGCAGCTAAGGATGGCAGATTTCCTTCCCTAAAGGACATTAGTAAACTAGATGGGTTTTTCCTCATCATCGACAATGGTTTCATGGTGATCATTAGGCTCTTGTTTCCAAATTATTATTGAATTCAAATTCCATAATCTGCCCTGACAGGGTTCTAGTCCCCAGAACATTATTTGGGTCTCTGGATTAATAGTCTAGTGATAGACCATCGCCTATCCTTGAAACATACTACTTATCACCCTCTGTTTAGGAAACATGCCTTGCAGATCTCCTTTAAATTTTCTGCCTTTTACCTTAAACCTATGTCCCTAGTAATCGATATTACTAACATTGGAAAAAGACTTCGACTGTCCATTCTGTCCATGTCTCTCATAATTGTGTAACCTCTATTAGGTCATCCCGCAGCCTCTGATTACCAAGTGAAAACAAACCGAGTTTGTCAAATATCTCCTCTTAAGTAATACCCTCCAAACCAGTGAACATCTTGGTAACCTACTTCGTTATCCTCCTCAAAACCTCTGCATCCTCCTTGTAGCAGGGTGAGTAGAACTGTATGCAATATGTCAAATCTGGCCAAATTAAAGTTCTATACAGCTGCAACATAACTTGCCAATTTCTTTGCTCTGATTGATAACAGCAAGCATGCCGTACATATTTTTGACAACCTTATCTACTTGTGTTGCCATTCTCAGGAATTGTGGACCTGTACACCTCGATATTTTATATTTTGTATTTTGATGCTTCTACTGTTTCTACCATTTACTGCATACTTCCCTCCTGCATTATACCTTCCAAAATATATAATCTCACATTTGCCTGGCTTAAATTCCATCTGCCATTTCTCCATCCAAGCCTTCAGCCTAAACAAAACAAAAATTTGTTGAACATGCTCCAGACAAGGCAAGACTCATAAAATGTTTCCATAACTTTCTTTTTCTGCACTCCGTCACATCTCCAGCCATCATTGCCATACACCTTCATCCTTTTGTAATTTGATGCCTCTCCCTCATAGTGACCCTCGTGGAATGCACTGTCTCCATCAGTTTTTACAGCCACACATAACTCTGTCCTTTTCAGTTACAGGACAGCAAAAACAAAGCACAATTCAGGAAAGGGAAAGGCTCAGAATTATCCCCTATAGATAACTCAGCTGATAACTGCTTGAAACTTGCAGCTGAGTTCACGGATGATGAATCCTCAGAGGAGCTAATTCATTCTGAGGATGTGTTGTCGGACGATCCATGTAGATTGCACACCGGCACAGATCTTCACACTTTGGTGCAACTAACGATACAATGAGTTCAGTTTTCATTGAATGATTCAAGCTTTATTGGCATTCTGCTAAGTTTAATGTATACGATGTATCCTAAGGGTTATTAGCAAAGAGAATAATCAGTGAGCTGCAGCTCATAGCTGACAGAACAAGCTTTTCAACGGGCCAACTTTGAGTTGGAGTGAAGGGGTCCATTTGAAATAGGAGCCAATAATATTGTAGGATATTGCACTAATGTCTTCTTGCATGGATACAGAGGGTCATTGTATTGAAAATAAAATTTAGTAATTAAATAAGTTCATGTGTACTTTGATCATGGCTGCCTTCAATAGGATAGGGTTGACTGGGGATGCAGTGGTTAGTACTGCTGCCTCACTGCACCAGGGACCTGGATTCAATTCCAGACTTGGGCAAGTGTCTATGTGGCGAATATATATTCTCCCCGTGTCTGTGTGGGTTTCCTCTGGGTGCTCTGGTTTCCTCCCACCATCCAAAGATGTGCAGGTTGGGTGGATTAGCCATGGGAAATTCATGGCTACAGTGACAGGGTTAGGGGGTGGGTCTAGGTGGGATGCTTTTCGGAGGGTTGGTGTGGAATGGCCTACTTCCACACCGTGGGGATTCTATGAACACATTCACTGTCTTAAGCCTCATTGTTATGTGCCAATTTGTACCAAATTGCCTTTCAGCTGAGTGAAATGTGGCCTCCATTCAATATGTTTCCACGTCTCTGCCATTGGTCACTCACACAGTTGCTCATCGCATGGTCTTGTCTCCTGAGAGTGGAACCTGTCCCTACACAGATGCAGGGGAACAGTCTCTAGCAGCAGCTACAATCATCAGTCAAGAACATAGTCAGGCCAAGAATCTGAGCAGTCTGCCTATTTCTGCCAAAGCTATAGCAACAACTCTTGAAAGCAATAATAGGAAGGGAAAGTAAAGCACGTACAGGTTCTATGGAAAAATGTTATATTGTAAAGTTTCCGACCTTTAGCAGAATCATGTGAGTCTTATTAGTCTGTAGCATGTCCCTATCTTCTCCATACTTATCAACAACAAAAACAGAAGCTACTGGAAAATCTTAGCAGGTCTGGCAGCACCGATGAAGAGAAATCAGAGTTAGTGTTTTGCATATAGTAGCCCTTACTTGGAACAGGTCTCAGGAGAAGGGTCATCGGACCCGAAACTTTAACTCTGATTTCTTTTCACAAATGCTGCTAGACCTGCTGAGCTTTTCCAGCAACTTATGTTTCCATTTCTGATTCTGATTTCTGGCAACTGCAATTCTTTTGGTTTTTAGTCCCCATTCTTGTGTTATTTGGATGGCAAGTTTCCTTTTAACTTGCTTGATAATGAATGGGAGAAATGAATTGATGGGGACCACTAGGGAGATATGCACTGGTTATTATAGGCTATTTGCAGGTTGTGTCAGTGGCATTGGATTTAGGCAAAATTATTATTTCATGAGGTCCTCACATGTGTTCCCTGGTACAAACAAATTGTGAATCTTGAAGTGGTAAGGCATCTCCAGAGCAACAGAACAGTTGATACTGAATTGCTCTCATTACATAACTCTTGCAGACCTATCCAGACATCTCAAGCACGTCTTCATCATACGTGATGGTCATATTGAATTCATTGCAGCACTTTGAACCTCAGTTTTCAGGCTTTTTTTGGCATTAGTCTGGTTTGAAGTGGATATCTAATGTTTTCTAATAGTCACCCTTCAATTCTGCTCGTGGATCCAAGATGGCCAGGGAGCTTTGAATGCTACAGGACAAAATGATCAAAACTGTTTTGTGGAGATTCTGAATAGACCTGCAGAAATAATTCTAATGTTGTGATTGTGCAGCAGTTGCACCTTGATGGTGTGGATACCCTTAAGGTGACAGCACACTAATGTAACCCTGTGATTGCTATGAATGTGCTGTGGGTAATGCCCTGTGCCTGAGACACCAGTCTGTTTGCACATTCTGACTGGAGCTAACTCAAGAAAAGTTCACAATTTTCTGAGCATGCTTCATGCATTTGTATAAATGTGGAGTGAGAGGTTCCTGTTTCTGATTGTAACGCAGCCATAGAAAGACCTGGAGGTAACAATCTTGAGAGTGGTGATGGCTATGGCAGCCATTGCTGAAGCATTGTCACTACAGAACGTAGAACGTAGAATATTACAGCACAGTACAGGCCCTTTGACATTCGATGTTGCACTGACCTGTGAAACCAATCTGAAGCCCATCTAACCTACACTATTCCATTATCATCCATATGATTATCCAATGGCCATTTAAATGCCCTCAAAGTTGGTAAGTCTACTCCTGTTGCAGGCAGGGCATTCCATGCCCTTACCACTTTCTGAGTAAAGAACCTACCTCTGACATCTGTCCTATATCAAACACCCCTCAATTTAAAGCTATGCCCCCTCATGCTAGCCATCACCATCTGAGGGAAAAGTCTCTCACTGTCCACCCTATCTAATCCTCTGATCATCTTGTATGTCTTTATTAAGTTACCTCTTAACCTTCTTCTCTCTAATGAAAACAGCCTCAAGTCCGTAGGCCTTTCCTCATAAGACCTTCCCTCCATACCAGGCGACATCCTGGTAAATCTCCTCTGCACCCTTTCCAATGCTTCCACATTCTTCCTTTAACACGGTGACCAGAACTGTACACAATATTCCAAGTGAGGCCGCACCAGAGTTTTGTACAGCTGCAACATGGCCTCATGGCTCCAAAACTCAATCCCTCTACCAAAAAAACGTATCACACTGTACACCTTCTTAACAACCCTATCAACCTGGGTGGCAACTTTCAGGGATCTATGCACAAGGACACCAAAATCTCTCTGCTCATCCACACTACCAAGAATCTTACCATTAGCCCAGTACTCTATATTCCTATTACTCCTTCCAAAGTGAATCAACTCACTTTTACGCATTAAACTCCATTTGCCACCTCTCAGCCCAGCTCTGCAACTTATCTATGTCCCTCTGTAACCTGCAACATCCTTCCGCACTATCCACAACTCCATTGACTTTCGTATCATCTGCAAATTTGCTAACCCATCCTTCTATGACCTCACTACCCAAAGTCTTCTTCATTGAAGACCTGGCCTGATAGCCTGAACATCTGGAAGCATTGCTATTCCATCCTAACAGAGAGCACAACATACGACCTGCTGTGTACAATGTTAGGAGTTGTGCCTCCTCTGAGGTGCAACCCTCTGCTTCATCATACTCTGACATCCAGTTACGTGTGTGTCTGGCACTGGCTGCTATTCTTGTTGCTCATGTTGGTGCGTACAGATATTGCTCCTCAACCTTGTTCCAATCAAATTCACTTTTCACACTTCCCCAAAACCTTTCCAAAATGTAGGAATTTCTCCCTAACATAGTTGTGCAATTTGAGTATTCATTTGCAGTGCTTTATCAGTTGCAGACCATAACTATGTTCTCACTCTGCTTTGAATTGCTCATTTTTGACAGTTCAGGAAACCTGTGGGCATGATGTTTGGTTTAAAACTTGGCTGAATAATCACTCAAATTGAGCTACTGCTTTGTATTAATAGGCAACGTGTGAAAGGTTTAAATGAGCAAGTTGGGAGCTCAGTGCTATTTTCAAAGGATATCACACTTTTTACTGCATTTAACCTCAGTCCTCCACCAAACCTATGAGCTCCTTCAAATTAAATTTACCTTCCCCATTGTTCTCTCTCTCGCTCTTTCTCTCTCTCACACACACACATGAACACACAGACATGGCACTCATATAGAGTAACATCCATTTTTAGGCACTGGAGGGCAACAGTGTCTAATTTTCAGATAATGAATCCCTGTTATATAGAAAGAGCTGTAAGTACTGACACAACACACCCAGCCCAGAAATAATATACAACGATACATTTTCATCGAATGTTGCTTAAGTTGTCTTCCTTTGTCCCTTGAATACATTGATTCAGATTTTCCAAGACATGAACCATTTCCCCCACATTTCATTGACAAATATTTAATAAGTTATGGAGATTTTTTGTTTTCTTCGGTGATCCCAGTAATGGCTATTGAAATATCTGCACAGAGACCAGTAAACCGTCACCGAGACACCCTTCATTTACAGGTACACAGTCCCTAGAATGACGAGGCTCTCTGAATCTCCTGTTTATATCTGTCAGTCGGGACTCCATGACTGGCCCAGGTTAACAACCCCAGCCATGAATCTCGTAGTCAATTGAATCTATTAGGCCCTGGTTTCAAGCCCAACAGCTATATTCCCTTGGCGAGCATTGTAGTAATTACTCCCAGACTTCCAAACACACCAAAATGGTGGACAGAAAAAGGGCCCATCCTTTGATCAGCCCTTTCTGTGGTGGTGTCGTGTGGCTCTAATCCCCAAATCACAACTTTTAGTCTGTTTCTCTCCTTCTCTAGGACTTTCTCCTTTTTTCATTTCATCCTGTTCCAACTCCTTTTATTCATTTATAATCCTTGGTCCCCACCACACAGCCAAGTCATATAAAAGTATTCTTTTCACAACGATATCATCATTGCTTTTCTCTCTTTCCTCCTGCACCAAGTGATTTCACATCCTTGGTCATTTCAACCTCTGTCTAAACTCATCTTGCTCTCTCTTCACTAAGTCCAGAGCGCATATCCTCCCTGAATTTTTCCCACCTTGTAAACTTCTCAACCTACACTCACAGCCACCCTTTTCACTTCCCATCACATGTCATGTTACTAATGCCATCATATCAATCACAGATAAGGCCATCTCTGATTTCACCTTTATATTGTCCTCCACCCTGTTATGATGATGGATCAAAACCCCAAACTGTTTATGGATATTTCTCCAGCTTAGTCCAAGATATGTTTTTAAAAGAGGAGCTGTGATTGGAAAGTTGCAGATTTAAATTCAGTGGCTGTCTGGTAAAATTCGATGAAGTCAATGAAAGCTCATACATGTAAGCTTTCAGGGGAACTTTGAACAGGGAGAAATATAAGAAGAAGAGGTAATGATGGGGCAATCTCGCCCCTCCCAGCACCCGGTTTCCTCAATTATATCCTCTGTGAACCTGTGATTTTCAAAACGAGGCTGTGTGTGTTCTTACTTTCATCAAGGTTCCGTTCATGTACTCTTGGCTCCTGGTTAGAAACATCTCAACTCTCAACATTGTTTCCATAGCACTACCTCTTCCTCCTTATCTGTGTAATCAATTCCACTTTCAGGACTCTCTAATTCTTGTCTCTTAAGCCACCGTAATTTTAATTACTCGGCCATTGGTGACCATGTCTCCAACTCTCAGCTTTTTGGCTTGGAATTCCCTCCCCAAATCTCTTTGAAGACACTTCTTTAAACCTAAAACATTGACCTGCCTTTTATCCAAATATCACCTGATGCGGTGTCAAGCTTTCCTTTATAATACTCCTGTGAAGCACTTAAGGATTTTTGTTATGATAAAAGCACTGTGAGTTGAATCTTACAGGGCCTTGATAATGTGGGTTTGAGCTCGCAATAGGACAAAATCATGAGAGAAGAAAGTGAGGCCTACCTTGTTGGTGACAGCAACTTGTTGCATCATTTGCCTATTTTGTGGACATCGAGATGGGATTGCCAGGGATAGCAGGGAGCTGCTTATTAAGAGGGATTATTCCCTCCTCCTGCACTGACCTGGATGGCATGGCCTATTATTGTGGACCTATCTGTTGGTCCTGGAGAAGAGGATATCTGCAACAACACTGCAAGAAGGACCTCCAGATCCTGCGCACAGGGTGGGGTTGGGGGGTGGTCACCAATTTTCCTTTCTCTGCCCTGTCTGGGGCAAATGACAGGAAACATATGGAGCAGGTCAGGACTAACCATGCTTCTCTGGGCGCATAATGACCTTTTGAAGATGATGACAGCAGATGTCAGTGCATTCTGGGATATCCTGGCAATGGTGTGTTGTTACGGCTATGACAGATGGTAGAATCGGGCGAGAATTGGACAACAGGTGTGCTATAGAGGTAGGGCAAGCAGTTAATGAGATGTATTTGGTAAGTTGAGGCAAGAAACCCACTGAACCCCGCAGAGAGAATCCACCTCATGGAAAAGAATCCACTTAGACGTAAAAGTGCACAATTCAGTTAAATGTGACGACATATGCTGTTGATCCATGTAGTTCCTATCAGCAATGCAAACATATCATAGACTCCGTACCCATTTGCAACAATGTAGAGAGCAATGAAAAATCACATTAAAATGTCAGGCCAATTCAGGGAAAAAAAAATTAACGCAATGTTGCTCTTCAACCTCCTTAGGTAATCAAAAATATTCTAGGAGAGCACATTGATTTTATTCTGTGAGTTTACATAAAATACATGCACTTTTAGACATAAGTCATTACTAGCAATCAGGCAAAAAAAACCTGTGGATATTTTCTCCTTCTGCCCTTGAGATAGTGTGTCTCATGTAATCCAGATTATTTGTCTCCTGAGCTCAAGTCTCTCCTCTTGGGATCATATTTCAGATATTTCTTCTCTATATGACTCAGTATCATATCATGGCAGGTATATGTATTGAACTATTCACATGGGCCTATAGTGTAACCAATTTCTCTTTGGCAACTATCTTTCAATTGTGTATAAAAAAGAGGCATTGACTTTCATGTGGACTGAGGCTAGTAGGTAGAAGATGGGGGTGGGGCTTGAGGTGGGAAGAGCGGATAGGTGGGAGGGAGGACAGGTTCGGGAGGCGGGGACGAGCTGGGCTGGTTTTGGGATGCAGTGGGGGAAGGGGAGATTTTGAACCTTGTGAAGTCCACATTGATACCATTGGGCTGCAGGGTTTCCAAGCGGAATATGAGGCACTGTTCCTGCAACTTTCAGGTGGCATCATTGTGGCACCTCCATTTCCGGGGCTAACACCACAGACACAGAGGACGTTACTGCCGACACTGCTGCTGGCGCCACAACCAACATCCAGGATGTACCGACCGACTCCGCTCCCCTCACTGCCGACGCCGACATCACTCCACCCACCGCCAATTCCGCGCAACTCCGCCCACCACCAACACCGATGCAACTCCGCCCACTGTCAACACCGACGCAACTCCGCCCACCGCCAACACCGATGCAACTCCGCCCACCACCAGCACTGATGCCATTCTGCCCACCACCGACACCGATGCAGCTCCACCCACCACCAACAGCGACGCAACTCCACCCACCACCAACACCGACGCAACTCCACCCACTGCCAACACCGACGCAACTCCACCCACCACCAACACTGACGCCACTCCGCCCACCACCGACACTGATGCCACTCCGCCCACCACCAACACCGACGCAACTCCTCCCACCACCAATGCTGAAGTCACTCCACCAACCGCCAACACTGACATCACTCTGCCCACCACCTCCACAGCCAGCAGCTCCGGTAGAGACAATAGCACCCAGCCCTGACGATTCTTCACCACCCACCCAGACCTCCCCCTCGCTGAGGACAAATGGTCAGTCCTCAGTAAAGGACTCACCTCTGTCCCACTCCACCCACTCATCAACGAATACCAGTCACGCTTGGACATTAAACAGTTTTTCGGCCGCCCCCGCCTCCGCGCTTACTTCTTTAACCGTAAGCCTAACCCTCTCCCTACTGACCCCTTATCCCACCTCCAACACACCACCCCAAGGCCTCCTACCCTCCCACAGCCTCTTCATCTCCAACAGCTGTCGTGACATAAATCGTCTCAACCTCTCCACCCCTCTCACCCACTCCAACCTCTCCCCACAGAATGTGCAGCCCTCTGCTATCTCCGCTCCAATCCCAACCTCACCATAAAACCTGCAGGCAAGGGAGGTGCAGTTGTAGTATGGCACACTGACTTCGACATCGTCGAGCCCAGGTGCCGACTCTCTGACACCTCCTGCTATCGCCCCCTTGATCGTGACCCCAACCCCGAGCACCAAATCATCATCTCCCAAACCATTCACAAACTCCTCACCTCAGGTGACCTCCCACCCGCAGCCTCTAATCCCCAGCCCCCAACCCCGCACTGCCTACTTCCATCTCCTTCCCAAAGTCCACAAACCTGACTGCCCTGGTTGACCCATTGTCTCCGCCTGCTCCTCCCCCACTGAACATATCTCCACCTATCTGGACCCCATTTTCTCCCCCTTGAGCCAGGAACTCCCTACGTACGTCGGTGACACCATCTACGCCCTTCACCTCCTCCAAAACTTCCAATTCCCTAGACCCCAACACCTCTTTACCATGGGCATCCAGTCCCTTTACACCTGCGTTCCCCATGTAGATGGCCTAAAGCCCACCACTTCTTCCTGCCCCATAGGCCCAACCAGTCCCCTCCACTGATACCCTCATCTGCTTATCTGAACTCGTCCTCACCCTCAACAACTTCCCTTTCAATTCCTCCCACTTCCTACAGACAAAGGGGGTGGCCTTGGGTACCCACATGGGCCCAAGCTATGCCTGACCCTTTGTAGGTTACGTGGAACAACCTCTCTTCCATACCTACACTGGCCCTAAACCCCGCTTCTTCCTCCGTTACAGTGATGACTGTATCAGCACCACATCGTGCTCCCATGAGGAACTCAAACAGTTCATCCACTTCACCAACATCTTCCACCCCAAACTTAATTTCACCTGGACCATTTCTAACACCTCCCTCACCTTCCTGGGCCTCTCCATCTCCATCTCAGGCAACCACCTAGAAAACGATATCCATTTCAAGCCCACCGAATCCCACAGCTACCTACAATACACCTCCTCCAACACACCTTCCTGCAAAAATACCATCCCCTATTCCCAATTCCTTCATCTCCACCGCATCTGCTCTGAGGATGAGGCATTTCACTCCTGAACATCTCAAACATCCTTATTTTTCAAGGACTGCAATGTCCCCCTGCTCAGTGGTCGAGAATGCCCTCAATCCTGTCTCCCACATATCCCATAACTCATCTCTCACACCCTCTCCCCACAATAACTGCCAAAATAGAATCCCTTCATCCTCACCAACTTCCGGATTCAACGCATCATCCTCTGACACTGCCATCTGCAATCTGACCCTACCACCAAAAACTTTTTTCCAACCCCACCCTTGTCTGATTTCCGGAGGGACCACTCTCTCCGTGACTCCCTTGTCCGCTCCACAGTCCCCTCCAGCCCCACCACACCCGGCACTTTTCCCTGCAACCCTATACCTCCCCCCTCACCCCCATCCCAACCCCCAAGAAAACTTCCCACATCAAGCAGATGTTCACCTGCACATATGATAATGTGGTATACTGTATCTGCTGTTCCCATTGTGCCCTCCTCTCCATCGGGGCAACCAAGCAATGGCTTTACAGAACACCTACGCTCGGTTTGCACTAAACAACTGCACCTCCCAGTTGCCAACCATTTCAACTCCCCCTCCCATTCTTTAGATGACATGTCCATCATGGGCCTCCTGCAGTGCCACAATGGTGCCACCTGAAGGTTGCAGGAACAGCACCTCATATTCCGCTTGGGAACCCTGCAGCCCAATGATATCAATATGGACTTCAAAAGCTTCAAAGCCTCCCCTCCCCCACCACATCCCAAAACCAGCCTAGCTTGTCCCCGCCTCCCTAACCTGTCAGTCCTCCCACCTATCCCCTCATCCCACCCCCTTGATCTGTCCGTCCTCCCTGGACTGACCTATCCCCTCCCTAACTTCCCACCTCCACTCACCCTTACTGGCTCCATTCCCGCCTCTTTGACCCGTCTGTCTCCTCTCCACCTATCTTCTCCTCTACCCATCTTCTATCCACTTCCCCCTGTCTCCTTATTTATTTCAGAAGCCCTTGCCGTCCCCTATTTCTAAAGAAGGGTCTAGGCCCGAAACGTCAGCTTTCCTGCACCTCTGATGCTGCTTGGCCTGCTGTGTTCATCCAGCTCTACACCTTGTTATCTCAGATTCTCCAGCATCTATTATCTCTGAAACAGCATTGACTTTAATGTTGAGTAACAAAAAAATTGGCTCAAACAAAAATTATTTTGTTCGTTGTCAGCACAAGCAGCTTTGTAATAAGGATATTGAAATAAGAGCAAAACATAGCTGTGTACAATTACCTGCGTAAACTGACTGCATAATCATTGGCTTAGCAGGATAAATTTTCAAATGCCGTAAGTCTTCTAGGCTGGAGGAAGTGACATATTCATAATCGTAGCTAGTTTGTTCATTTCCATGTGCAGAAGGCTGTTCACCTTCGGACTGACTGTCAGTCATCATTCTTAAATTAATGTCTGGCTGTAATTACATAACAGTAACATAAGGTAATCAGAAAAATGATATTTTTAGTAATGGTCCTTGGCAATTTACTGTGTGACTAAAATTATAAGACAATAAAAAAGGCAAAAATTCTGTTATTGTAAAATATAATTTGCCACTAGGTAAAAGTTATTTTAGTATAAATTGTACTTGTTGTTTATTTTTCCTGGGTTCTTATCTGTTCTGGATTCAAATTTGCTGTGGTCCTTTATATATTGTCATGTACTATTTCCTCTACTAATATGAGAATTTAGGATTAAAAAATGCAAACGAAACTGAGGTTCTTTTTCAGAAACTTGAGCAATCGTTTAATAGACATATTCCACAGTCTCGAAATAATTGTAGACTACATTCTTATGTGGACAAAATCTACTGACTTACAATCCTGTTTCAGATATTACGAAAAGGTGCGACAATTCTTTTAAACATGCGTTTGATTTCATCTCTCACCATAACCTACAGGTTCGCCTAATACCCTATTTCTGACAACATAGGAAAGACGTAAAGCAATTTTTAGTTACATTGCTTTGTGACACAACTTAAATGATTGGAGGCGATATGAAGTAAGCATTAGTTTAAAAAATAATTTTAGTGATCAAGTGCATTTGTACAACAGTGGTAGCTTATTTACATAGAAAGATTATCATTTCCTAGGTATCATTTAGACAGTACTTTATGAGCTGTAACATGGAAACAATTGCAACTGGAAGGATATTTTAATATAGTAGGTTAATGAACATAATTACTATGGGAGTGCAAACTCGATTTTTCTACAGTTAAGTATGAATGATGGACAATCTAGCCCTTTGGAGTGTAATTCTTACTACAATATTTGCAAAATGATAAGTGTGAATAGAATTGGATGGTCATAATATACAAAGAGGAACCGTGGTGCAGAAGGCCATTCAAGGGCGGGGAGCAAAAAGACAGGTAGTTGTTGTAGGGGATTCTATTATTCGGGGGACAGATAGTATCCTATACAAGCTGGACTGGGAGTCCCGCATGGTGTGTTGCCTGCCTGGTGCCAGGGTGCGGGACATCTCCGACCGGGTTGAAAGGATATTGGAGCGGGAGGGGGAGGATCCAGTTGTTGTGGTCCATGTTGGGGCTAGCAACATAGGCAAAGCTAGGGTAGAGGACCTGTTCAGGGATTATGAAGCACTAGGAAAGAAATTGAAGTACAGGCCCTCAAGGGTCATAATCTCTGGATTACTGCCCGAGCCACGTGCCAATTGGCATAGGAAAAAGTAAGTTAGGGAAGTAAACACGTGGCTAAGGGATTGGTGTGGGAAAGAGGGATTCCATTTCACGGGGCATTGGCATTAGTTTTGGAACCGGGGGGATCTGTACCGTTGGGACGGTCACCACCTGAACCGATCTGGAGCCAGTGTTCTAGCAAATAGGATAAATAGGGTGGTCAGTAGGACTTAAAACTTATGGGTCGGGGGGGGAGGGAAAGTGAAAGAGACAGGGAGTATGGAATTAAATGGAAAGATAAGCAACAGGATAGCATGTGTACAGGTGGATTTAAGCTCAAAGCAAACTAGGAATACAGCAAAAAGGAAGTATAGCTTAAGACAGCTTGGGATTTACAACCTCTCTAATAATGATAAGAATGTTAGCATTAAGGCACTTTATCTAAATGCTCGTAGTATTTGCAACAAAGTAGATGAATTAACAGCACAAATCCTCTTGAATGATTATGATGTGGTAGGCATCACAGAGACATCGTTGCAGGGAGTTCAGGACTGGCAGAATCCAAGGATTCACAACATATCGAAAAGACAGGGAGGTGGGCAGAGGGGGTGGGGTTGCCTTGTTAGTTAAGAATGAAATTAAATCTACTGCACTGAATGACATCGGGTCAGAAGATGTGGAGTCTGTGTCGGTGGAATTGAGGAACCACAAAGGCTAAAAAACTATAATGGCAGTTATGTTCAGACCTCCTAACAGTGATCAGGACCAGGGGTGCAAGATGCACTGAGAAATAGATAGGATAGGTCAGAAAGGCAAGGTCGTGGTGATCATGGGGGACTTCAATATGCAGGTGGATTGGGTGAATAATGTTGCCGGTGGATCCAAAGAAAAGGAATTCATGGAATGTTTGCAGGATGTCTTTTTGGAACAGCTTGTGATGGAGCCCACAAGGGAGCAGGCTATTCTGGACTTAGTGCTATGTAATGAGCCAGACTTTATAAAAGGCCTTAAAGTAAGGGAACACTTAGGAGGCAGCGATGATAATATGGTAGAGTTCAGTCTGCAGTTTGAAAGAGAGAAGGCAAAATCGGATGTAATGGTATTACAGTTAAATAAAGGTAATTACAGGGGCATGAGAGAGGAATTGATGAAAATCGACTGGAAGCAGAGCCTAGCGGGGAAGACAGTAGAGCAACAATGGCAGGAGTTTCTGGGTATAATTGAGGACACGGTACAGAGGTTCATCCCAATGAAAAGAAAGATTATCTGGGGTGGGATTAGATAGCCATGGCTGACAAAGGAAGTCAGGAAATATATCAAGGAAAAAGAGACAGCCTATAAAGTGGCCAAGAGCACTGGGAAATCAGAAGATTGGGAAGGCTACAAAAACAAACAGAGGAGAACAAAGAGAGAAATAAGGAAGGAGAGGATCAAATATAAAGGTAGGCTGGTTAGTAATATTAGAAATGATAGTAAAAGCTTCTTTCAATACATAAGAAACAAACGAGAGGCAAAAGTAGATATTGGGCCTCTCCAAATTGATGCTGGAAGGCTAGTGATGGGAGATAAGGAAATAGCTGAAGAACTTAATAAATATTTTGCGTCAGTCTTCACAGTGGAAGACATGAGTATTTTGCCAACAATTGGGGAGAGCCAGGTGGCAGAGTTGAGGATGGTAGGCATTACAAAAGAGAAAGTGCCAGAAAAGCTAAAAGGTCTAAAAATTGATAAATCTCCTTGCCAAGATGGGCTACATCGTTGAGTTCTGAGGGAGGTGGCTGAGGAAATAGCGGAGGCTTTGGTTGTGATCTTTCTAAAATCACTAGAGTCAGGGAAAGTCCCAGATGATTGGAAAATTGCTATTGTAACCCCCTTGTTTAAGAAAGGATCAAGGCAAAAGATGGAAAATTATAGGCCGATTAGCCTAACCTCGGCAGTTGGTAAAATTCTAGAATCCATTGTCAAGGATGAGATTTCTAAATTCTTGGATGTGCAGGGTCAGATTAGAACAAGTCAGTATGGATTTAGTAAGGGGAGGTCGTGCCTGACAAACCTGTTAGAATTCTTTGAAGCGGACACAAGTATGTTAGACCAGGGAAACCCAGTAGTTGTTATCTATCTAGACTTCCAAAAGGCCATTGATACAGTGTCTCAGGGGAGGCTGCTGAGCAAGGTGAGGGCCCATGGTGTTCGCGGTGTGCTACTGGCTTGGATTGAGGATTGTCTGTCTGACAGAAGGCAGAGAGTTGGGATAAAAGGCTCTTTTTCGGAATGGCAACCGGTGACGAGTGGTGTCCCGCAGGGTTCAGTGTTGGGGCCGCAGCTGTTCATCTTATACATTAATGATCTGGATGAAGGGACTGGGGGCATTCTGGCAAAATTTTTGCCAATGATACAAAGATACGTGGACAGGCAGGTAGTACTGAGGAGTTGGGGAAGCTGCAGAAAGATTTAGACAGTTTAGGAGAGTGGTCCAGGAAATGGCTGACAAAATTCAATGTGAGTAAATGTGAGGTTTTGCACTTTGGAAAAAAGAATACAGGTATGGACTATTTTCTAAATGGTGAGAAAATGCACAAAGCAGAAGTACAAAGGGATCTGGGAGTGTTGGTCCAGGATTCTCTGAAGGTTAACTTGCAGGTAGAGTCCGTAATTAAGAAAGCAAATGTAATGTTGTCATTTATCTCAGGAAGGTTGGAATATAAAAGCAGCGATGTGCTTCTGAGGCTTTATAAAGCTCTAGTTCAGCCCCATTTAGAATACTGTGTCCAATTTTGGGCCTCACACATCAGGAAGGACATACTAGCCCTGGAGCGTGTCCAGCAGAAATTCTCATGGATGATCCCTGGAATGGTAGGTTTAACGTATGATGAACGGCTAAGGATCCTGGGATTGTACTCATTAGAGTTTAGAAGGTTGAGGGGAGGTCTAATAGAAACTTACAAGATAATGTATGGTTTAGAAGGGTTGGACGCTCGGAAGTTGTTTCCGTTAGGCGGGGAGACTAGGACCCGTGGGCACAGCCTTAAAATTAGAAGGGCTATATTTAAAACTGAAATGAGACAACATTTCTTCAGCCAGAGAGTGGTGGGCTTGTGGAATTCATTGCCACGGAGTGCAGTGGAGGACGGGACGTTGGATGCCTTCAAGGCAGAGATCGACAAATTCTTGATCTCAGAAGGAATCAAGGGCTACGGGGAGAGTGCAGGGAAGTGGAGTTGAAATGCCCATCAGCCATGATTTAAATGGTGGAGTGGACCTGATGGGCCAAATGGCCTTACTTCCACTCCTATGTCTTATGGTCTTATGGTCTAAGCAAAAAGATAAATTTTGTTAAACTCCTCTTCCATTGCAAAGTCTCACTTGATGGAAGCTAGCATGGACATTCAGGCATGGACATCAGTGCGGCTGTGTTAGAGTACTCATTATTTTCTCTGATCAAAACAAGTTATAATTTGTTAGATTATGGTCTGATGTGTGGTGTTTTGTGGGTCAGTTACTGAACATAATTTTATTGATGCATGATGGTTTTGGTTCTGTATCAATGTAAATAATGAGGGAATGAGGTGGTCAGAATGAAATTCTGCCAAGTGGGATAAGAAACATAGCAAACTGAGGGAAGGTCACAATGGACCTGAAACATTAACTTTGATGTCAGATTTGCTGATTTCCTGCAGCAATTTCTGTTTTTTCTATGCTATTCAGTTGATAGGGCTTTTGGAGTAAAATCCAATTCAGCTCCTTAGAAAATCCACAACCACTCTGCAGTACTCCTGCATAATTTTAGCTGGAGTCAGAATTTAGGCCAGAAACCTAATTATATTAAATTCCAGTCTGATTCTACCATCAGTATGAAGCTATGCAAGCTCATTAAACTGCAAGAGTTGCTGCTTATGTTGTGGGTTGCTGTTACCATCCGTTTTAAGTATGAACAAATACTAGACCTGCTTGGTTTAGTATGGGAAAGGAAAACCACTTCCTGGTTTAACCAGAAGAGACTCTTATCGAAACAAACTACAGTTTACTACACCGTCACAACTAGTTAGTTTACATTGAAATGATAAACATTGTTGCAAAGACTTTGAAAAGACCAGATGTTAAGTCTCACTTAGTTGAGATTCTATGCTTTTACAGCTTGTGAGTTCATTTGACATTATCATAAGGAATGGTGCTTTTGGATCTGCTAGTATTAACTCCTTCAGGCACTTTCAGACCCATATACAAATTCCCATCCCAGCTTTTACTCTTCCCCTTCTAGGTGGAAGTGGTCATGTGTTTGGAAAGTGCTTTCTAAGGATCTTGGGCAAATTTCTGCAGTGTTTTATATAGATAGTACATACTTCTGTAGCTGGGCGTCGATAGTGGAAGGGGTGGACACTTGTGGACGTCGTGACAATTAAGTGGGTTGCTTTGTCCTGCATGGTGGCAAGCTTCTTGAGCATTGCTGGAGCTGAACTCATCCTAGCAAGCAGGGTGTATTCTATCATACTCCTAACTTGTACCTTATAGTTAGTGGACAAGCTTTGGAGAGCCAGGAAATGCATTACTCACCACAAAATTCTTAACCTCTGACCTGATCTTATCCCCACTTTATTTATATGGCTAGTCCAATTGAGTTTCTGGTCACTGGTAACTCCAGGATGTTGATAGAGTGGGATTCAGACAAGACAACACCATTGAATGTCAAGGGACTATTTTTCTTAATTGATAGTGGTTAGTTTGTCTCTTACTGGTGATGGTCACTGTCTGGCATTTGTGTGGTATGAATGTTACTTGCCACTTGTCAGCCCAAGCCTGGATATTTATCTTTGCCTGGTTGCATTTGAACACAGACTACCTCAGTATCTGAGGAGTCATGAATGGTGCTGAACATTGTGCAATCATTGGCAAACATGCCCACTTCTGGCTTTGTGATAGTGGGAAGGTCATTGATGAAGCAGCTAAAGATGGGCTGAGGACACTACCCTGAGGAACCCATGCAGATAAGTCCTGCAACTGAGATGACTGACCTTCAACAACCAAACCATCTTCCAATGTGCCAGGTATAACTTTAACCAGCAGAGAGTTTGTCCCTGATACCCATTGATTCCAGTTTTGCTAGGGCTCCTTGATGTTACACTTGGTCGAATCCAGCCTTGATGTCAAAGACTATCATCACTCTCACCTCACCTCTAGAATTCAGCTTTTTTGTCATGTTGAACCAAGGCTGTAATGTGGTCAGGAGCTGAGTGGCTCTGGCTGAACACAAAGTGGACATCACTGGGCAGGTTAATGCTGAGAAGGTGGTGCTTGATAGCGCTGATGACTTTGTCCATCACTTTACTGATGATAAAAGGTAGATTGGTGGTGTGCGTTATTGCCCAGGTTGGATTTGTTTTTGTGCATAAGAAATATATGGACAATTTTCCACATTATCGAGTAGATGCCAGTTTTGCAACTGCACTGGAATAGCTTGGTTAGGGGAGCGAAAGGTTCTATAGCACAAGTTTTCAGTACTATTGCAAAAGTGTTGTTGGGGCCCTTAACCTTTGCAGCCATTTCTTGATATTCCATGGGTTAACTGAAACTGGCCGAAGACTGGCACTTATGATGTTGAGAACCACTTGAAGGAGACTGAGATAGATCATCCAATCAATACTTCAAGGTTAAAGGTTTCAGTGAATTCTTCTGCCTTTTTTTTGCACTGAAGTATTGGGCTTTTCCATCATTGTGGATGGGGATGGAGTTTCCTCCTCCTTCAGTGAGTTATTGATTTGCCCATCATCATTCTCGACTGGATGTAGCAAGCCTGCAGAGCTTGGTCTGTTGGTGTGGGATTGTTATTTAATTGACAAAACAGGAATTTTTTATTTAAACTGCTGATTTTTCTACAGAAACAGATTTTGCTTAATAATTTTGCCTACTTGTTTCTGACTGAAATTTTTACTCCCTGAAGCACAAGACCTAGATACAGGTTGGTTTGAATAAAGGATTAGCTATACATCTAAGAACATGTATATGTGTATATGGCTGGAATAAACTTGCGATTTTACATCCTTTGTCCTTTTGGAAAGAATTCCGCATATATTGACTGCCTTGCAAGGAGATTGGTAACTGTTAGCTGCCTTTTGAAATGGTTTAACATGTCATTTATCTGTCAGGAGTTTAGTCCCAAGGACCTTAATGCATAGCTACGAGAAGTTTAATGACTTCAAATGAGAGGTCAGGGTAAGTGAATATATTTTCAAATGCCATGCCCTATCACCAGCCTCTCACACAGATCAATGCACCAGAGTCACAACACTCACTTGCCAATAATCTATATCAATCAGTACTCAACCAAACATTGATAGCTTTAGGTCACCTTCACTCATGGCATGTCCTCTTTGCCACAGAAGAGATGCTGTTGCCATCACTGGAGCAGCCAATGGCTGAGGACCATCTCATATTTGTGGCCTGCCTCCCATGTCCCAGATAGACACCTGCCTGAGAAGCTGTTTGCCACATAATTTTGTTTCTGTCTTTTGCACATACACAGAGTATCTCTGCTCAGGCACATTCCCCCACACGTAGTCTGGCTACTCCCTTTCAGACTGAGCTTGGGAAGCATTCCACAACTCACGTCTCCCCCATCACAAAATAAAAACCAAAGGGACTGTGGATGCTGTGAATCAAAAACAAAAAGAGAGATTGCTGGAAAAGCACAGCAGGTCTGGCACGATCTGTGAAGAGAAATCAGAATGAATGTTTCAGGTCCGGTGACCCTTTCTCAGAACCCTCAGAATTCAGATTTGAGAAAGGGTCACCAGAGTCAACACATTAACGCTGAATTCCCTTCCCAGATGCTGCCAGAGCTGCTGAAATGTTCCAGCAATCTCTATTTTTGCTCCCCATCACCAACTGTGGCAAGGACTTACAAGTTTGACAGCACCAATGCAGCCCCCTTTCCCTCATTGGATACAAAAGTATTCTTCAATTTATTACTTAAGAGTTGTCCAACCTGCCGAAACCATCAAAGTTGATTGTATGTGCATTTATGAAACCTTCCACATTCCACTTCTGCCAATCAACAATCCCTGCTAATTTACAAGCTGCTGACGGTGCTCCTTGCCTCTCCTCTTCTCCCTACCTCTCTTCCTTCCTTCCTTCTGTCCTTCCTTTCATTCCCTCATTACTGCCCACTTCATCCTTTTTCCTTCTAGATGTATAAACACTGCAACCTGGTCAGGGCAGTGGTGAAAGAGCAAGAGGTGAAAGCACAGGAAGACAGAAAAGCAGAATCACATTCCTTCTTTCCACAGTCCAGCTATCAGCTCAGGCATATTCTGCAGAGAAAAGCTAGGAAGTAAGATCAGCACCTGATCAGACACTGGACATGAGTGGCTTGCAGTTGAGGCAGAAAATGAAGGTCACAGATTCTGGTCGGCCAGCAGATATTGTTGTACTTGGCTTCTGTGCAGAACACTCAGATGAAGAAGTGGGCTTCTGAAAAAGGCGGATAGATGTGTAAATGAAATGCTCGGTGCTTGAAGTCCATCTTTCCCAAGATGGAAAAATAGTAGAAGTTGCTGGAAAAGCTCAACATGTCTGTGAATAAAAGATCAGAGTTAATGTTTTGAGTCTGGTGACCCTTCCACAGAACTGGTGGTGGCTGGGAAGACGTCAGGTTACATGCAGAAAATAGGTTGGAGGATGATATAGGATGTAAATGATTGGATAAAAGATGGAGCCCAAAAAGAGAAGAAGAGCAGTTGTATAGACAAAGGAGTAGATAATGATCAGGCTAGGAAGGTGAATAGCTGTTATTGGAGATTGTCAATGGTTAACAACAGGGGGGCGTGTAATGGCAGGCTATGTGGTAATAAGGCCTGGTGTGTGGTGTAGGGGGCTGCGACATGAGAGACTTTAGGCCCTAATATTATTGAAATTGATATTGAGTCCAGAGGGCTGCAGGGCTCCCCCGGCAGAAAATGAAGTGCTGCGCTTCCAGCTTACATTGAGCTTCACTGGAACACTGCAACAAGCCAGAGACAGAGATGTTGGCCAGGGAACAGGGTGGCGTGTTAAAGTAGCAGGGAATATAGATATAGTAATGGTGAATATGGGAATGGCAGGCAATTCCAATGAGAACACTTTCAGGCCAAACCACGATGCAGCATCTCATGGCCAATATCTCAGCTTCCTTTGCATGACAAGCAGAAGCCATTAATATCTCGACATTACAGAGGAAGCTCAGGACATGCTTGTGCAACCTTCAACAACTGCTATCAAAGCTACAGCTTTCACTGCTTTAAAGGGATACAGGTTGCCAGAGACGTCCAGCATTCTGGCCTCTGACAGATCACTAGGTGACGCTGGCTATCAGACCTTGTATCATGGCTTGGTCTGAAAATGTTCCCGCAGAGACGGCCATCATGTCCACATCAGAAAAGAGGGGCACCGAGCAGAGCATAAGGTCCTGTAACAAAGGGATGTTGGTCTTCACTGTAGAGCTGTCAATTACTGGACCTGTTTTTTGGAGCCAAGAGTCATAGAATCACTGAAATGTACAGCACAGAAACAGACTCTTTGGTCCAACTCGTCCGTGCCAACCAGATATCCTAAATTAATCTAGTCTCATTTTCCAGCAGTTGGCCTTCTAAACCTTCCCATTCATGTACACATTCAGATGTCTTTTAAATGTTGTTGTTGTACCAGCTTCCACCAATTTCTCCGGCAGCTCATTCCATACACATATCACTCTCCATGTGAAAAGGGTGTCCCTTAGATTCATTTAAAATTTTTCCCCTCTCACTTAAACCTATGCCCTCTAGTTTTGGACTTTCCCACCCTGGGGAAAAGACATTGGTCATTCACCCTATCCATGCCCCTCATGAATTCAGAAACCTCTATAAATATCAACTCCTCAGCGTTCAATGCTCCTGGAAAAAAATGCCCCAGACCGTTCAGACTCTCTCTGTAGCTGAAACCCTCCAACCACAGCAATATTCTTCTAAATCTTTTCTGAACACTTTTAAGTTTCACAACATCCTTCCCTGTGGCAGGGAGCCCAGAAATCAATGCAATATTCCAAAACTGGCCTGACTAATGTCCTGTACAGCTGCAACATGGCCTCCCAACTGCTTTAACTCAATGCATTGACCAATAAAGACAAGTGTACCAAATGCTTTATTCACTATCCTGTTTACCGGCAGAATCTGTACCCCAAGGTCTCTTTGTTTAGCAATGCTCCTCAGACTCTCCAATTAAGTGTATAATACCTGTCCTGATTATGCTTACCAAAATGCAACACCTCACACTTATCTAAATAAAACTCCATCAGTCCATCTGATCAATGTTCTGTTGTACTCCGAGATAGTCTTCTTCACGATCCATTATGCCACCAATTCTGGAGTCATCTGCAAACTTACGAACCATACATTCTATATTCACATTCAAATAATTTATATAAATAAGAAAAAGCAGAGAACTGAGCACCAGCAATGGGTATAGGCCTCCAGTCAGAAAAACAACACTCCACCATCACCCTTTCTCTCTTACCTTCAAACCAATTTTGTATGCAAATAGCGAGCCTTCCCTGTCTTCCATGCAATCTAACCTTGATAGTCAGTCGAACTCCTTGCTGAAGACGATATAGGAAACAACCTTCCTTTCACAATGCTTCTTTCGTTAAGGGCCAGCAAAGGTGACAAAAACATAATTCAGCAACTTCCAAACCATTCCCTGGAGAGTTTTGCAGCTTGATGTAACAATAGAAGACTCAGTACCTGTTGCATCACTAGCCAGAATACATAAATCAGCAACCATTGTTTTTATATTTGGTGATCTCAAATGACACTGTTGTTAACAGAAGTGAGATTGTGTAGTTGTGTCGATACCTTCCTGTTGTTTAATAAATGTTTAGTTATGCTCGTTTAAGAAACAGCATTGATGGAAAGATTAAGCCCCAAGACTTCCAAGATCATTGGACACCAGTGTTATTATCACTGAATCCCACACTATCAACATCCTTGTGGTTACAATTGATCAGAAACTCAATTGGATTCACCACATAAACAGAGTGACTAGAAGACAGGTCAGAGACAAGGAATACAGTGGCGAGCAACTCAGTCCCTGATTCCCCAAAGTCTGTCCACCATCTACAAGGCACAAGTCAGGAGTGTGATGGAATACTCTCCACTTGCCAGGACGGGTGCAACCTCAACAACACTCATGTAGCTTGACACCATCAAGGACAAAGCAGCCCGCTTGACTGGCACTACATCCACAAACATCTACTCCCTCCATCACCAATGCTCTGCAGCAGCAGTGTGTAGTATTTGCAAGACACATTGCAGAAATTCACCAAAGATCCTCATACAGCACCTTCCAAACCTACAACCACTTCCATCTGGAAGGACAGGGGCAACAGATACATGAGAACACCACCATCTGCAAGATCCACTCCAAGCCATTCACCATCTTTACTTGAAAATATATTACAGTTCCTTCACTGTTACGGGATCAAAATTCTGAAATTTCCCCAATAGCATGTTGGGTCAACCCACAGCAGTTCAAGAAGGCAGCTCACCACCACCTTCTCAAGGGCAATGAGGGATGGGTAATAAATGCTGGCCCAGCCAACAATGCCCACATCTCACAAATGAATTTAAAAAGTGCATATTTCCTTCTGTTTGATTTGATGCTCTACATGTCTTCAGAGTGCAATAATCAATTTAATCCCAAGTGGCATCTGTAATATCCAAACAATAGTTGATCCTGACCCCCATTTAGTGCACATTATCACACTGCCGTTCATGGAAAACTAGCTATCACATTTCTACTTTGCAACAGAGGCTTCAATTCAGAAATGATTTGCTAAATTTATGAGAGATAATGGGAACTGCAGATGCTGGAGAATCCAAGATAATAAAATGTGAGGCTGGATGAACACAGCAGGCCAAGCAGCATCTCAGGAGCACAAAAGCTGACGTTTCGGGCCTAGATCCTTCATCAGAGAGGGGGATGGGGTGAGGGTTCTGGAATAAATAGGGAGAGAGGGGGAGGCGGACCGAAGATGGAGAGAAAAGAAGATAGATGGAGAGAGTATAGGTGGGGAGGTAGGGAGGGGATAGGTCAGTCCAGGGAAGACGGACAGGTCAAGGAGGTGGGATGAGGTTAGTAGGTAGATGGGGGTGCGGCTTGGGGTGGGAGGAAGGGATGGGTGAGAGGAAGAACAGGTTAGGGAGGCAGAGACAGGTTGGACTGGTTTTGGGATGCAGTGGGTGGAGGGGAAGAGCTGGGCTGGTTGTGTGGTGCAGTGGGGGGAGGGGATGAACTGGGCTGGTTTAGGGATGCGGTGGGGGAAGGGGAGATTTTGAAACTGGTGAAGTCCACATTGATACCATTAGGCTGCAGGGTTCCTAGGCGGAATATGAGTTGCTGTTCCTGCAACCTTCGGGCGGCATCATTGTGGCACTGCAGGAGGCCCATGATGGACATGTCTTCTAAAGAATGGGAGGGGGAGTGGAAATGGTTTGCGACTGGGAGGTGCAGTTGTTTGTTGCGGACTGAGCGGAGGTGTTCTGCAAAGCGGTCCCCAAGCCTCCGCTTGGTTTCCCCAATGTAGAGGAAGACACACCGGGTACAGTGGATGCAGTATACCACATTGGCAGATGTGCAGGTGAACCTCTGCTTAATGTGGAATGTCATCTTGGGGCCTGGGATAGGGGTGAGGGAGGAGGTGTGGGTGCAAGTGTAGCATTTCCTGCGGTTGCAGGGGAAGGTGCCAGGTGTGGTGGGGTTGGAGGGCAGTGTGGAGCGAACAAGGAAGTCACGGAGAGAGTGGTCTCTCCGGAAAGCAGACAGGGGTGGGGATGGAAAAATGTCTTGGGTGGTGGGGTCGGATTGTAGATGGCGGAAGTGTCAGAGGATGATGCGTGGTATCCGGAGGTTGGTGGGTCGGAGGATGATGCGTTGTATCCGGAGGTTGGTGGGTCGGAGGATGATGCGTTGTATCCGGAGGTTGGTGGGTCGGAGGCTGATGCGTCGTATCCGGAGGTTGGTGGGTCGGAGGCTGATGCGTCGTATCCGGAGGTTGGTGGGTCGGAGGATGATGCGTCGTATCCGGAGGTTGTCGGAGGTGATCCTCCGGACACAACGCATCATCCTCCGACACCTCCGCCATCTACAATCCGACCCCACCACCCAAGACATTTTTCCATCCCCACCCCTGTCTGCTTTCCGGAGAGACCACTCTCTCCGTGACTCCCTTGTTCGCTCCACACTGCCCTCCAACCCCACCACACCTGGCACCTTCCCCTGCAACCGCAGGAAATGCTACACTTGCCCCCGCACCTCCTCCCTCACCCCTATCCCAGGCCCCAAGATGACATTCCACATTAAGCAGAGGTTCACCTGCACATCTGCCAATGTGGTATACTGCATCCGCTGTACCCGGTGTGTCTTCCTCTACATTGGGGAAACCAAGCGGAGGCTTGGGGACTGCTTTGCAGAACACCTCCGCTCAGTCCGCAACAAACAACTGCACCTCCTAGTCGCAAACCATTTCCACTCCCCCTCCCATTCTTTAGAAGACATGTCCATCATGGGCCTCCTGCAGTGCCACAATGAAGCCGCCCGAAGGTTGCAGGAACAGCAACTCATATTCCGCCTGGGAACCCTGCAGCCTAATGGTATCAATGTGGACTTCACCAGTTTCAAAATCTCCCCTTTCCCCACCGCATCCCTAAACCAGCCCAGTTCATCCCCTCCCCCCACTGCACCACACAACCAGCCCAGCTCTTCCCCTCCACCCACTGCATCCCAAAACCAGTCCAACCTGTCTCTGCCTCCCTAACCTGTTCTTCCTCTCACCCATCCCTTCCTCCCACCCCAAGCCGCACCCCCATCTACCTACTAACCTCATCCCACCTCCTTGACCTGTCCGTCTTCCCTGGACTGACCTATCCCCTCCCTACCTCCCCACCTATACTCTCTCCACCTATCTTCTTTTCTCTCCATCTTCGGTCCGCCTCCCCCTCTCTCCCTATTTATTCCAGAACCCTCACCCCATCCCCCTCTCTGATGAAGGGTCTAGGCCCGAAATGTCAGCTTTTGTGCTCCTGAGATGCTGCTTGGCCTGCTGTGTTCATCCAGCCTCACATTTTATTATGCGAAATTTATGAAGCACCTTGCAGAAGATTCCTTATTTTGATACTAGTATGCATATTTAAACCAGGGCATTTTTACTGGATCTACTTAAGAAGAGGACATTCCTTGGAAAAATGAAATGTGTGTCATGAAAATAATTGATTTCAAGCACTGAAATTACATTGTGGCAAATCTTTGGATTTTGTTTTGAAGCCACGAGTCTCTGATGTCATGAGTTTTATTACAGAAAATAACTGAATAACCCAAAAATCACCTGGAAAAATGCAAATTGCCTGAAACCCGCTCTTGCAGAATATTGATCAGTCTTGTTCCCAATGAATCTTTCTATATTTTTCTTTCTTTCTTTTTATTTCTAGAATTATTCCTGGAAGTTAAATCTTATTAAGTTATATTTAGCAAAGAATTTTTCCACCTCATCAAGTTGAAAGAGTGCGACAGAAATGAACATATGTCCCCAGTATCAGCAAATATTTTTCCACTATGTTAGTGTGAATTATTCCAGCTCGAGTATGACTACTCCCATGGTGTTGCTTAATAAAATTAACTATCTGATATCGGATTCTGATGATTAGTACTGCAGAACGAAATTTTTTTGCATTCATATTTTACACCCTGCTGTTGGTTCAATTGCTAGCCAATGCACTACATAGACTTGAAAACACTGAAAGCTAACAATATGGATACATGAGATGTCAGAGGTTTAGAGATGAGAAAATCAGTGGCAAACAGAGTAGTGAGGGATTGAGGCAGAGGTGAAAAATGGACCAGAGGGATAATTAAGAATAGGAAAGGAAGAGCAAAATAAAGGTATAAAAGTTTGTAGATAGAGTTCAATGGATGCTGTCATCTCTCCTCCAATACATGGCCATCTGAGTTCAATGTAAACATTGCAAAGTAGTAAAAAAATGACTAGGTTTAGTTGCTTTAATGCAATGCTTCATTGGAATGTAGGGACTAATTCACTTGACAAAAATAGGCAATTTTGCTAATTTTCCTATATTCGCCCCAGGTAAACAAACCTTTCACACATGTGAGTGCGCAAGAAAAACCTGTGACCAAACAGGCTCATACTGGGACCTATTACCTGACATTATATTGGGCTATTGATTGAAAATATTGAGAAAACAGTTGAGATGGTGAATGGCTTGGAGGGGATCTTGCAGATGGTGGTGTTCTCATGTATCTGTTGCCCCTGTCCTTCCAGATGGAAGTGGTCGTAGGTTTGGAAGGTGCTGTATGAGGACTAGGGTGGGATTACACGGCCATGGCTGACAAAGGAAGTCAGGAAATATATCAACGAAAAAGAGACAGCCTATAAAGTGGCCAAGAGCACTGGGAAATCAGAAGATTGGGAAGGCTACAAAAACAAACAGAGGAGAACAAATAAATAGATCAACCCATGTCAACTTTCTAAGCATATGAGAAAGTTTTTGTCTTAGCTCTGAGATTATGTGTCAAGGTTCCAGTTGTTGTGGTCCATGTTGGGGCTAGCAACATAGGCAAAGCTAGGGTAGAGGACCTGTTCAGGGATTATCAAGCACTAGGAAAGAAATTGAAGTATAGGTCCTCAAGGGTCATAATCTCTGGATTACTGCCCGAGCCACGTGCCAATTGGCATAGGGAAAAGTAAGTTAGGGAAGTAAACACGTGGCTAAGGGATTGGTGTGGGAAAGAGGGATTCCATTTCACGGGGCATTGGCATTAGTTTTGGAACCGGGGGGATCTGTACCGTTGGGACGGTCTCCACCTGAACCGATCTGGAGCCAGTGTTCTAGCAAATAGGATAAATAGGGTGGTCAGTGGGACTTTAAACTTATGGGTCGGGGGGGGGGGAAGGGAAAGTGAAAGAGACAGGGAGTATGGAATTAAATGGAAAGATAAGCAACAGGATAGCATGTGTGCAGATGGATTTAAGCTCAAAGCAAACTAGGAATACAGCAAAAAGGAAGTATAGCTTAAGACGTCTTGGGATTTACAACCTCTCTAATAATGATAAGAATGTTAGCATTAAGGCACTTTATCTAAATGCTCGTAGTATTTGCAACAAAGTAGATGAATTAACAGCACAAATCCTCTTGAATGATTATGATGTGGTAGGCATCACAGAGACATGGTTGCAGGGAGTTCAGGACTGGCAGAATCCAAGGATTCACAATATATCGAAAAGACAGGGAGGTGGGCAGAGGGGTGGGGTTGCCTTGTTAGTTAAGAATGAAATTAAATCTACTGCACTGAATGACATCGGGTCAGAAGATGTGGAGTCTGTGTCGGTGGAATTGAGGAACCACAAAGGCAAAAAGACTATAATGGCAGTTATGTTCAGACCTCCTAACAGTGATCAGGACCAGGGGTGCAAGATGCACCGAGAAATAGATAGGGCATGTCAGAAAGGCAAGGTCGCGGTGATCATGGGGGACTTCAATATGCAGGTGGATTGGGTGAATAATGTTGCCGGTGGATCCAAAGAAAAGGAATTCATGGAATGTTTGCAGGATGTCTTTTTGGAACAGTTTGTGATGGAGCCCACAAGGGAGCAGGCTATTCTGGACTTAGTGCTATGTAATGAGGCAGACTTTATAAAAGACCTTAAAAGTAAGGGAACATTCAGGAGGCAGCGATGATAATATGATAGAGTTCAGTCTGCAGTTTGAAAGAGAGAAGGCAAAATCGGATGTAATGGTATTACAGTTAAATAAAGGTAATTACAGGGGCATGAGAGAGGAATTGACGAAAATCGACTGGAAGCAGAGCCTAGCGGGGAAGACAGTAGACCAACAATGGCAGGAGTTTCTGGGTGTAATTGAGGACACAGTACAAAGGTTCATCCCAAAGAAAAGAAAGATTATCTGGGGTGGGATTAGACAGCCATGGCTGACAAAGGAAGTCAGGAAATGTATCAAAGAAAAAGAGACAGCCTATAAAGTGACTAAGAGCACTGGGAAATCAGAAGATTGGGAAGGCTACAAAAACAAACAGAGGAGAACAAAGAGAGAAATAAGGAAGGAGAGGATCAAATATAAAGGTAGGCTGGTTAGTAATATTAGAAATGATAGTAAAAGCTTCTTTCAATACATAAGAAACAAACGAGAGGCAAAAGTAGATATTGGGCCTCTCCAAATTGATGCTGGAAGGCTAGTGATGGGAGATAAGGAAATAGCTGAAGAACTTAATAAATATTTTGCGTCAGTCTTCACAGTGGAAGACATGAGTATTTTGCGTTGAGATAATAGGCTCTTTTTCGGAATGGCAACTGGTGACGAGCGGTGTCCCGCAGGGTTCAGTGTTGGGGCCGCAGCTGTTCACCTTATGCATTAATGATTTGGATGAAGGGACCGGGGGCATTCAGGTGAAGTTTGACGATGATACGAAGATAGGTGGACAGGCAGGTGGTACTGAGGAGGTGGGGAAGCTGCAGAAAGGTTTCGACAGTTTAGGAGAGTGGTCCAGGAAATGGCTGATGAAATTCAATGTGAGTAAATGTGAGGTTTTGCACTTTGGAAAAAAGAATACAGGTATGGACTATTTTCTAAATGGTGAGAAAATGCACAAAGCAGAAGTACAAAGGGATCTGGGAGTGTTGGTCCAGGATTCTCTGAAGGTTAACTTGCAGGTAGAGTCCGTAATTAAGAAAGCAAATGTAATGTTGTCATTTATCTCAGGAAGGTTGGAATATAAAAGCAGCGATGTGCTTCTGAGGCTTTATAAAGCTCTAGTTCAGCCCCATTTAGAATACTGTGTCCAATTTTGGGCCTCACACATCAGGAAGGGCATACTAGCCTTGGAGCGTGTCCAGCAGAAATTCTCATGGATGATCCCTGGAATGGTAGGTTTAACGTATGATGAACGGCTAAGGATCCTGGGATTGTACTCATTAGAGTTTAGAAGGTTGAGGGGAGATCTAATAGAAACTTACAAGATAATGTATGGTTTAGAAGGGTTGGACGCTCGGAAGTTGTTTCCGTTAGGCGGGGAGACTAGGACCCGTGGGCACAGCCTTAAAATTAGAAGGGCTATATTTAAAACTGAAATGAGACAACATTTCTTCAGCCAGAGAGTGGTGGGCTTGTGGAATTCATTGCCACGGAGTGCAGTGGAGGATGGGACGTTGGATGCCTTCAAGGCAGAGATCGACAAATTCTTGATCTCAGAAGGAATCAAGGGCTACGGGGAGAGTGCAGGGAAGTGGAGTTGAAATGCCCATCAGCCATGATTTAAATGGTGGAGTGGACTTGATGGGCCAAATGGCCTTACTTCCACTCCTATGTCTTATGGTCTTATGGTCTAAGCAAAAAGATAAATTTTGTTAAACTCCTCTTCCATTGCAAAGTCTCACTTGATGGAAGCTAGCATGGACATTCAGGCATGGACATCAGTGCGGCTGTGTTAGAGTACTCATTATTTTCTCTGATCAAAACAAGTTATAATTTGTTAGATTATGGTCTGATGTGTGGTGTTTTGTGGGTCAGTTACTGAACATAATTTTATTGATGCATGATGGTTTTGGTTCTGTATCAATGTAAATAATGAGGGAATGAGGTGGTCAGAATGAAATTCTGCCAAGTGGGATAAGAAACATAGCAAACTGAGGGAAGGTCACAATGGACCTGAAACATTAACTTTGATGTCAGATTTGCTGATTTCCTGCAGCAATTTCTGTTTTTGTAACAAACCAAAATTTTTAGTTTTGCATCAGCTGTACTAATAGTTGTAACTAATGCTCTGAGCAATTTTTAAAAAAGTCCTGTCCTGCGCTCATTTCGACAAACAGACGAGAAATTGTTTCGAAGATTACGAATAATGGAAACAGTCAGGAGGTTGGGCAGAACTGTAGAGATTTTAAGAAAGCAAGAGGTTTAGGTCTGCAACTTACCATCAGAACTGGAAGAAGATAAAGACGAACAGTATTTTTCAGAATGGAGCCCAGAGAAAGAGAGATGGAGAGTGGGAATTGGTGGGTCTAGTGTGTCAGGACATGAACAAAGGTGTATGCCTGAGATATAAAGCTGGAGTGATCAAATAATAAAGTTTTTGGCAATACAAATTAACAATTGTGATAGCACGAAGAAGCAAAAATAAAACCTCGGCCTAGAGAAGGTGGGAATGCTCCCAGACCTCTTTCAAACTTATTTTTATTAACAAAAAATCTATTGCACATTTTGTGTTTGATGTTGTGATATCTTTCTCTGCCTTTAGCTGGAAAATTGCAGAAGCATGCAAGCATAAGATGTACAGGTATCCACTTTGACAGGGAAAGAAGCAGAGTGAACAGTATAACTCATCATCAAAGGCTACAACACCCTTAAAACAAATAAAAACAACAATTGTAAGCAAGTGCTCAAAATATGTAGGTATTCATATACAGTTAGGGCTCATCACTGTTCAAATAACTGGTAAAGAGAAAATTAATTCAAAAATATTTATTGAGAATCTACCAACATATTTACGGGTTCAAAATACAACATTAGTAATACTTACAAATGTTTTGGATGTCCATTTATAATTCTTATTTCCCTTTGGCTCTAGAAAGTGAAAAATATAGACATATTCCTTAAATGTGTTAAATTTGTGATTATCAATTATTGTAATAAACATTATTGACCAACAATGTTATCATAAACTATAGAAATAACTTCCTGGATAATGCCATGTGTATTGTGGCACTGTAGTCTCTGAGCTGGAAATTCTCAGATCCATTCCCACTCAGTACTTAATGGCCAAAGAAGTTTAATCTATAATACAGTCAAACAGTTTTACCAGAGTAAAAAGCCAATAATAGTTGGAAGCGGGTGTACTGGACCTTCATTTCGGTGCATATAAAACAAAACAGATTTGTATTGTAATCTACGAAGATGATGTTGCAGCAATGTCGTTCATCAAATTCTATACTCTCATACGTACCAGAGCGTTCTAAGTCCATGGCAGGTTGTCTTCTTTATATTTATTATATTCCGATTGAGTAAATCTATTGAAATTATTATCCATTTTGATTGCAGAAATATGCAACTGTAGACAAGAATCCAAGATGCTATTCTAACAGCCTAATCACATCCCACGGACTTTGACCAATCAGGTATTGGAGATCGCTGGTTGTTGCAAGCAGTTACATTCTTTGTACAAAGATTCACTGGATGTGATTTTGGAATATATATTTGTTGATTGGTTGAGTAACAAAACTAAGTTTCAAAAATGTGATATACTCCCCCAGCTATCCTCCATACCTAGAGATAGTGGGAACTGCAGATGCTGGAGAATCCAAGATAATAAATTGTGAGGCTGGATGAACACAGCAGGCCAAGCAGCATCTCAGGAGCACAAAAGCTGACGTTGAAGGGTCTAGGCCCGAAACGTCAGCTTTTGTGCTCCTGAGATGATGCTTGGCCTGCTGTGTTCATCCAGCCTCACATTTTATTATCCTCCATACCTCAACAGGTTTGTTGAATGTTCAGTATACTGAATGCTCCGAATGATGTGATAATTTGCATCCAGGATTATCGTTCCATGTCTCCATTTAAAAATCTATGGAACTTTCCAACATTTACTGAAGCAAATTTCTAGAATAGACTTTCTTCTTCTTAAGTTTACAAATCCGCAGTGCAGATCCCAAACCTGCCTCAGCTGGAATGTGAATTGAACCCGGGCTATTGGCAGCAATCTGATCACACCTGCCATCCACCTAACTCAGACCCCACGGAGTCAGAGCTGCTGCAGAAACAAACATTTTACATGCACATTGTAACCTGGAGATATGCATAACTATGCTAGAATCTCTAATTTATTTCCATCGCATGGGTAAACAGCATCTTTCCTATTCTTGCTGCCTACTATTGCCATGCCTAAATTTGCAAATTGATGCTAACTCGCAAGGAAAATACAAATTAAAACTTGCAAATGACACATAGTGATCTGCCCTGTTTTGTAAGTTTCAAAGTGGGTGTCCAGTACAACCATTTCCAAGTATTTCCAGCTTTTTAGCCTGGAAAAACTGTTTGACTGTATTACAAATGCACCTTCCTTGGCTTTTAAAGTGGGAATTGATCTGAGAACTTCCAGTTCAGTGGCAAGGACACTACCAGAGTGTTATAAGACTTCCTATACAATGAGCCATTTATAATCAGAAGATGATATTTCTGCTTTGTTATAACATTTATTCCCATTGTGATAATGCAAAATGGAAGAGTTAAATGAAATGAGGTGTGGATGGGAAGGTAAAATTTCTTGAGGATGGCTACATCTGTATTCTAACAAGATGTGCTACATTGGAATTCAGTTATTTAAGAACAAAATAAGATTTGTTATAAAATTGCCCATACTAGTCATCTTTTTAAATATAACTGAATTTTAATGGATTATTTAAATACTTATTATCAGTATTATTGGACTTAACCTTCTTTTGCTATTCTGAATTTGATGGTTTGTGATATAATCCATTCCCTGCCTGTAAATGTCTCTTTTATCTATAGCCTTATAAATCAGTCTTTACTAAACCGAAATGCTTGCTGGGCCATGATTTTACTGATTAGGAACTGAGACAGCGCTATTATACTTGTTGAGGTAAAAGGCAATGACAATATTTCAATATGAAATTAATGTACGAAACTAAATTAAACAGAAAAGTTGGAAATATTAAACTGAGTTACATTTCTGAATTTAGAAGAGGAGTAAATGAAACCCTTATCCATCAATCCTTGCAAACTACACACCCATGTCCAACCTTCTTTTCCTTTTTGAATAGATCGATTTGTCCTAAATTCAGCCTCAGTATCCCTAGAATCTAGAATTCTGTGTTTATATACTTAAAAACATGGTTTCTGCCCCTGCAGTGTTTCAAAACAGCTTTTATCAAAGTTGCAAAGACATCCTATGTGACTGTAATAAAGGTAAACTATCGGTCTTTATGCTTCCTGACCTTTCTGCAGTGTTGTACACTATAATTCTTTTGCTATTAGTCAAGTTCCAGACTGTGAACATAAATCACAAGAATACTATCCCATTGTCGCCAAATGAGGACATGTTGCCTTGTTCTCGCTTCTTAGCAAAAGTGAATGAATCTTGTCGGACTATTGTGGCGTGGTGATTGAGCTAGGATGCCTAGACTCCAATCCCACCTTCTCCAGAAGCATGTAATAAAGAGCTGATGAGGAAAATATCCAGAAGGGCTCTTGTGGTGCTGCAATAATGCCCCTACCTCTGAGCCAGGAGGCCCAGATTTCAATGTCACCTGCACCATGCCTGAATCGCTTAGAGAAAAATGCACAGGTGGTTGTGTTCCCATGTATTCATTTCCCTTGTCCTTCTAGATGGCAGGTTTGGAAAATGCTGCCTATGAGCCACAGTGAATTTCTGCAAGTGTATCTTGTAGACCGTACTCACTACTGTTATTGAACAACAGCAGTAGAGAGAGTGAACATTTGTGGATGTGGTGCCAACCAAGTTGGTTGCTTTGTTGTGGATAGTGTCAAGCTTCTTGGGTATTGTTGAAGCCACACTCATCTCAACAACTGGGGACTATTCCATCACACTCCTGACTTGTTCCTTGTAAACAGCTAACCAGCTTTCGGGATTCAGAAGGTGAGATACATGTTGCAGAATTCCTAGCTTTCAATTTACTCTCATAGGTACAGTATTTATATGGCAAGTCCAGTTCAGTGTCTCACCAATGGCAATGTCCCAAGACATTGATATTCGGGAGACTGCAACGGTAATGTCAGTGAATATTAAGGGCTGATCATTACGTTTCTCTTGTTGGAGAGGGACATTGCCTGACACTCATGTGACATGAATGCTCCTTGTCACTCGTCAGCCCAATTTTGGATATTGTCCAGATCTTAATGCCTTTGGACATGGATTGATTCAGTATCTGAAGAGTTGCACATAACACTGAACATTGTGCAATCATCAGCAAACATTGCCATTTCTGACCTCATGATAGAGAGAAGGTCACTGATGAAGCAGCTGAAGACAGTTGGGCCCAGGACACCCTGAGGAACACCTGCAGAGATGTCCTGGAACTGAGATGCCTGACCTGAAACAACCACAATCATCTTCCTAAGTGCCAGATATGACTCTAACCAGGGAGAGCTTTCCCCCGATACCTATTGATTCAAGTTTTGCTCTGGTTCCTTGACGCTATACTCAGTTGAATGCATCCTTGGTGTCAAGAGCTGTCACTCTCACCTCACCTGTGGAATTCAGCTCTTTTGTCCATGTTTGGATCAAGGCTGTAATGAGGTCAGGAGCTAAGTGGCCCTGGCGGAACCCAAACTGGGCACCACTGATTATTGCTGAGCAGATACTGCTTGACAGCGCTGTTGATGACATCTTCCATCACTTTACTGATGATCAGCTGATGAGACGGTAATTGGCTGGTTTGAATTTGTCCTGCTTTTTATGCACAGGACATACTTGGACTATTTTCCTCACATAGTCAGGTGAATACCCGTGTTGTAACTGTGCTGGAACAGATTGGCTCGGGGAGCAGCAAAGTTCTAGAGCACAAGTCTTCAGTAGGATTGTTGGCGTGTTGTCACGCCCTGTAGCCTTGGCAGCGTCCAGTGTCTTCAACTATTTCTTGATATGACATGGAGTGAATCAAATTGTCTGAAGACTGGTATCTGTAATGCTGGGAGCCACTGGAGGAGGCCAAGATGGATCATCCACTTGGCACTTCTGGCTGAAGATTACTACAAAAGCTTCAGCCTTATCTTTGCTCAGCTCTTCCCACCATTGAGAATGCAGATAATTATGGGATTCTGAGGAAGATTCACCAGATCCAAAATGTTAACTCTGATTTTATCTTCACAGATGCTGCCAGACCTGCTGAGCTCTTCCAGCAACTTCTGTTTTTGTTCAGATATTTACGGAGCCCGTTTAATCATCTACCATCATCCATGAGTGGATGTGGCAGGACTGCAGAGCTTAGATCTGATCTGTTGGTTGTGGGATCACTTAGCTCTGTCTATCACCTTACTGCTTTTGCTGTTTGGTGTGCAAGTAGTCCTGTTTGCTGGCTTCATCAGGTTGATACCTCATCTTCAGGTATGCCTGGTGCTGGCTCCTGGCATGCCCTCCTGAACTCTCCATTGAACCAGGGTTCATCGCCAGGCTTGCTGGTAATGGTTGAGTGGGGGGCATGCTGGGCCATGAGGTTATAGATTATGCTGGGCACAGTTCTGCTGCTGTTGATGCCCCACAGCACCTCAAGGATGCCCAGTCATGAGCTGCTAGATCTGTTTGAAGTCTATTCCATTTAGCACGCGAAAGAGCCACACAACACGATGGAGGTTGTTGTCAATGGGATGGCAGGACTTCATCTTCACAAGGACTGTGTGGTGGTCAATCTTACTGATACTGTCATGCACAAGTGTTGTTCACCGTGGAGGAATACTGATTCATCAATCGAGTGAGGATGGTACGTGTTAATCAGCAGGAGGTTTCCTTGCCCATGTTTAACCTTGAGACCTCATAGGGTTTGAAGTCAATGTTGAAGACTCCTGGAGCAACTCTTTCCTGACTGTATACCATTGTGCCACTACCTCTGACAGGTCTGTCCTGCTAGTGAGACAGAACATATCCAGGGAGGATGATGGTGGTATCTGGGACAATGTCTGTAAGATATGATTCCGTGAGCATGACTATATCAGGCTGTTGCTTGACTAGTCTGTGAGACAGCTCTCCCACTGTTGGCATTAATCCCTAGAACTTAGTGAGGATGACCCTGCAGGGTTGACAGGGCTGTTTCTGCTGTTGTCTTTTCCGGTGCCTGGGTCAATGTCAGGTAATCCACCCGGTTTAACTTCTTTGAGACTTTGTAGCGACTGGTACAACTGAATGGCTTGCGAGCCCACTTCATATGGCAGTTGAGAGTCAACCACATTGCTGTGTATCTAGAGTCACATGTAGGCCAGACCAGATGAGGATAGCAGATTTCCTTCTATGAAGGACATTATTGAACTAGAGCCTTTTTTCCAACGATCAACAATGATTTCATGATTCTTAATTCCAGATTTATTTTGTGTTGAATTCAATTTTCACCATTTTTTGTGGTGGGATTTGAACCTGAGTCCCCAGAACATTAGCTGAATTTTGTGGATTAATAGTCTAATGATAATAGCACTAGGCCATTGCATACCCTGTGCTGTCGCTTAACCCATTGAGGTCCTAACAGTCTTATAAAATAGGTCCTTTCTTTTTTCACTGGGACCACCTAGTTCCATCCCCATAATGATTCATAACTTTATCCCTAACCCTGTTATTTCCTTCTGAAATCCTCCTACATATGTTTCTTACCTTGTCTATGGCAGTTCTAACTCCATAAACTCGAGGCAGCCCAAATTCTGCTGCTAAGGTCCTAACTGACACAATATCACACTCATCCAGCATCCCATTGCTCATTGACCTACACTTGCTCCTTATTAAATAACATCTTGATTTTAACACTTCCATGCTTGATTCTAATTTTCTGAGTGCAATGAGCATGTGATGAGGATTGTTTGATTGTGGCACAAGGTCTTTATCCACCAGAATGTAGCTGTTTCTAATTACTTCTCAGGAAGTTTGAAGCCTTTGCCTCCTCTGCTTTTTTGTTGTTGAGAAAGCCTCTTCAGAGATGGTGCTACTTTCACTCAGAGTAATATCTCATCCATTAATTCTTTTCTGTTGCTCTCTCTGCTGACTCTGCTACCTCCTGGCTCCGGTTGCACATTTCAACCACTCAACTCTTCTCTCAACTGCATATGTGAAGATATTGTGCCCATGTTTTTGTGCTTTCTTCTTTCACCCAGTGAACCTGGCAGTCTGGCCAATCTCCTACTTAGCTGCCCAAAGCAAAGAATAAGCAGATGGAGCATAAAGATGTGTTCATCTGCTTTCACAAAATCCTAACCTTTCCTATTGTCTGCCGTCAGCCTCAAGCTTTGAGGTATGGCTGCTGTGTTTAAAAAATGTTGGTTTGCAGTGGTATGTACAAGAGATGTACAACAGGTGATACACATCTACTATGAAGTCTTCAGAAATGTTTAAGCCTGCATCATAATTTCATGACTCCTGTCCTATGTGCGAAAATTGGATCATCTGCAAAAATGGCATTGACCAGTAATGGAGGAGGGGAGGGACTTCTCATAGCTGGGGCTGGCCCACTATTTATGAAGGTGATGGGGGTCTTCATGATTCAATGAAAATCCTGTCTTATCTTGCCATATTTGCTTTAGATAAAGTTTACACATAAGCTAAATTGTATTCAAGATATCAGTTTACATTGACAAAAACATTAGTGTCTCATTCTTTTCAACCAGATCCAGCACAATGTAATTTTCATCAGACAAGAAAAAGATTAAATGCTTTGTATTAGCTAGGTAACTGTATAAAAGCTTTTATTTTGAATTGGGTTAAGAGCACTTGGAAGGAGCTGTGATTTCCTTCAGGCATAGAATGAAACAAGTACTCAATGATAACCAGGTGATAATTTGAATTTATAAAATCTGAAGATGAGTGATTGATAATAATTGAGTAAATTTACAGATGAGGTGTGAAAAACATGAGGTATGAAAAGCGTCAGAGGTTCCAATGAAACTGCAGTGTGCTGCACGAAGTGATGCAAGTAATCACAATACTCTATATGAAACTGTTTCAGCTTTAGTCAGTAAGACACGCGAAAGCTTATTGTATCTAAAAGGGAACAGTGTAATCATGGAGTCTGGCTCTACTAAAGTACCTGTTTAATGGAACTGTGTCAAGTCCTCTCACTTCACAATTACTGATTATAAAATGAGACTCTATACGATTATACATTGCTCAGTACAGATAATCTGCCACAGTGCACTTCTAATACAGAATGTGATTAAACAAAAGTGAAATGAGAGTCTCTGCTGGTAATGCACTAACCAATGATGAACAGAATCTGAACTAACAAAAGAGATCCTAAAAGTGAAATGATTTTACTTTAGCCAATAGTATAAAATGAACAATAGCAATTCTTTTGCTCATGGTACTTTGCTCATAATTTGCTTATACACTGTCACGCAGCTTTCTCAAAAATCCTCGTCAAAGTCAACAATATTTGTCCTGACGGTGCTGACTGAATTAGATGCTGGTACTTGCTGGAAATTCATTTTGGACAACAGCGTACACTCAAAGATTCCACTTACTGATTGTGATCTGACAAATATCTGATTGAAAGTATCTGAATGGACTTTGCATGGAACAACATTTGGCTTGGCTTGCAAGCTCTCCACAGTTGAATATCTTACCAACATTTTTACCTCACTGTCAAGTGAGAAGTTCACACCTTAAATTGGAAACCTGTCTCCACCCACCACATTTCCGGCCACCATAGTAGTAGTAGAGGCAATTTAGGTGCCTCCTACAAATATATAGCTGCTACAATTACTGCAGCTTAATATTGACAACAACCTAGAGGATACTTTGCACAACCTTTGTGGGGAAATTCAAGTGTAAGAAGGTGCCAATCTAAGTTTCAATATCATTCTTCTGTTTGAGCTGCTTGGGTACTAAGAGGTACAGGAGAGGCTGTCTTGCATGTGAGAGCCCTGTCCCCACTGGCTGTCAGAAACCATTCCCACAGACAGCTTCTTGCTGCCAGATTTCCATTTTCACCAACCAGCCAGATAGTGCAAGTTGGCAGAAGCTACAGATCCCTCATCCATCTAGCTGCATTGCCTGCTACCAGGCTCGTGAGCACACTTCATGGTGTAAAGCATGGTGTAAAATTTGAGCCTCATAAATGAGTCGCTTACGAAGAATAAATGTTTGAGCTACAAGAGGCCCATAGAATTTTAAGTCAGCAAATGTCAGGCACCTCAGCGTGAAAGAAGAAATATTTAGATAAATGTAACAAAAATGTCATGGCTAACTTAACATTGGAAACTTTAAAGCTTACGATGGAAAAACATCCGGTTAGACATTAAAAATGATACAAGTAAAGAACTCATATTGGTCATTCCATCAGTAGCTGAGAAAAATAGCATTTCATTCATTGCAGGCTTAAGTTGCATAATATCGATTTGGTAATTCGAGAAAATGGAGCATGAGACAAAAGGGATCACACAATGCCTTTATAAATCCCTGGTTAGACCTCAGCTGCAGCTTGTGCCCAGTACTGACCACCAGGGTTTAGGATTGTTGTAAAAACCCAGAAGAACATGCGGGTTTTTATTCACTAGAATGATAGCAGAGATGTTTGCAAAGGAAAATGAGAGAGGCTAACTTGTCTGTGCCTAGATCAGGGACAGCTCTGGAGAGACTTAATAGAGGTGTTCAAAATTAAGACACAGTAGAAGTTGAGACACTTTCTGCTAGCATGAGGTTTGGTAACCTGAGAGCACATAACTTTGATCATTAGCAAAAGCTGGGGGAGATGATAATTTATTGCATGGAATCTTTCTTATTACAAATTGGAATATATTGGATGAAAGGGTGGTGAAAGCAGATTCAACAGTAACTTTCAAAAAGACTTGTATAGAAATATGAATGGGAAAATTTTGTAGGACCATGGGAAAATGACAGGGCAGAAAGATTAAATAGATTGAACTCTTCCAACAAACAAACACTGACATGATGGGCCAAAGTGTCTCCTTCTGAACTATAGAATTCTAGGATTCAATGATTCAACTTTTTAAAGTAATGGTAGTATGAATATATATTTCAAAATGTTACAACTATAATTTTATGAAAGCTATTTTTTCTCAAAATTATAGAAGTTTTATATAATGGAGGCTTTATTCAAATAAATCTGAGCTCTACTGTTATTCAGATAAAGAAAGAGTGAAGTGCTATTTCATATAATAATCCACATCAAAATGAATCCATTAACATTTCAATTTTCATGCAGTGTGCCTGATGTGAAGATATTTTTAATCAGATAATTATACCTGAAAGCGAAATATTCTCAGAAATCAAAGCACTATGTTATGAGAGAGAATTGGAATCACAGTTGACATATGCCATGTTTTTTTTAAACACCACACAATTGAAAAATGGAACCACAGATCATGTTTTAAGTGATACTGCTGAAATTAAAATCTGAAACAACTTATTCAACAAGAATACAGACGTCAATGCTGACAACAGTAGGCAAATAAGTTAATTAAGTAAAGCTCAATCTATTTTACTCAGAATGGAAAGAATACTCATTGTAGAAGTGTTATTAAATCAAGATGAAGTTATAAATGTAAAATAAGAGAAAAAGGTCATGCTCATGAGCTCTAACCCTATCCCATCAGTGCTGTTTTATGTACCTTTTTCATAATCATGGGTAAAATTAACTCACTGAGAGGATTTTTAAAAACGAGCAAAACAGTGACAAACATCAGAAAAAGCATCTAAATAACTCCTTCCTTATAAAAATCAGTGAAGGTCCAGACGGTCATCTGTATATAATATACAATTTTGGCCAGTTAATAAAGTTCTTCCAACACACTGGTTAACATTGAAGAAATATGTCAGATTCAAAAGACAAAAGGACAATTTTAACTTCCTTTGAAACTTGGTAGTGATCAGGCTGTTAAATTATGGTTGACAAACAGGAGGCTGGAAGAACACACCAAGCCAGGTAGCATCTGGAGGCAAGAAGCATTCGACGTTTCAGGTATAACTCTGCTTCGGGACCAGAAACATTGACTGCTCCTTTCCTCCAGATGCTGCCCGGCTTACTGAGGTCTTCCAGCCTCTTGTATGTCTACCTTGAATTCTAACATCTGTAGGTGTATTTTGTCTCTAACATGTTAAAATTATGGTTGGTGACTATTCTAATGCACTTGCTCCCTGAGCCGGTCTCAACCTCTGACCTGGCTGATTGTTATTTACAGGTGACAATGGCGCCTGCATAAAGTCAGCAGGTGCTTTGCAAACAGGGCCACCATGTTCTGATGACATAATTGTTCTTGATACTTGAGAACTGGGGATCAGTGGTTTTACCGTCATCCCAAAGCTTTCAGGAGTTAGATCCCTCATCAGAAATGGCTCATTGTACTTAAAACAAAAAAAATGATTTGCTGAAGCATCTTCTAGTGAAGAAGCAAAACTTGATCATTGCAGCCATGAACTTCCATTTACCTTTTCTGACCAGGATTGACCCAGGGACTTGTTAGAGTCACCTTAGTGCGAAGCACGATTGTCTTGTTTCTGAGCCAGGTAGGCAGCTGTTTCTCACTGATCTCTGAGCTGGTTGATTCAATTTGTAAAACTTCCCTGCAACCACATTCTGAGTTAACTTCTAAATATTCTAATTCCCTCAGGGTGTTAAAATTAGCGCAGTTGCATCTATCTATAAGGATATTTCCAAACGTTGCAGGCATTGTACCCATTTTATTTGTTACTCACCATTTGTCAAATTTGATTTAGCAGATTGAAAGCAACACTTGAATCACACAAGTGCTGGGCTCTGTGCATTTCTATTAAGAGAGAATCTAATCACTCTCACTTAAAATTCAATGGCGTTTTGCTGAATCCCCTTTTACAATATTCTTGGGGATTACCATGGAACAGAAACTGTTCTGAACCAATCATATGAACACTGTGGCTAAAAAACGTCAGGAACTAGGATCTCTGCGGAGATCAATTCACTTCCTGACTCCCCAAAGCCTGTCCATCATTTACAAGGTAAAAATCAGAATATTCTCTCCTTATCTGAATGAGTACAGCTCCAAAAACACTGAGGAAGCTTAACACCATCCAAAACAAAGCAGTCTGTTGAACTGATACCCTCTCTAACACCTTCCAAATTCACTTGATCCACCACTGATGCACAGTAGCAGCAAATGTACCAACTACTAGGTGTGCAGTAGAAGGTCACCAAAACTCTTTTGGCAGGATCTTCCAACCTTGTGACCTCTACTATTGACCAGGACAAGGGTGGCAGATGTATGACAGCACCGTACTGCAAGTATGGCACACAACATCCTGATCCAGAAATGTATTGCTGTTCCTTCACTGTTACTGGGCCAAAATCCTGGAACTCCCTATAACAAACCTATTCCACTGTGCAGGAGGCCTGGATGTTTCCTTCTGGTTCTTATTTAAAATTGTAAAGTAAGAAAAAACTATCGTGCTGAGGTGGCTACTCAATCTACCACAGTTTCAAGAACTGTCTTGCCACTCACTTGTCTTCTGTTATGTTATCAATGTAGAAATCTTCTGCTATCACCATTGTTTTGGGCAGAGTGGATTACCCTCCATATTCACATGTCTCCTGTCCTTTGGATATAAACTACTTTACAGATCACATGTACAGTCCATAAAAATCAATTAAATTTCAACACAAATTATAACTTAAGGAATGATTAAAACATAGAACAGTACAGCACCGTACAGGCCCTTTGATCCACGATGTTGTGCTGAATTTTTAACCCAATCCTAAGATCTATCTAACCTCCACCCCTGCCTTATACCATCATACATATTCCCATCCAATAGCTGCTTAAATGCCCCTAATGAGGCTGAATCCACTACCTTCTCCGGCAATGCATTCCATGCCCCTACCACTCTCTGAGTAAAGAACCTACTTCCGATGTCTCCCCTATATCTACCTTCTCTCACTTTAAAACTATGCCGCCTCATAACAGCTACCTCCACCATAGAAAGAAGTCTTTGGCTGTCCATTCTATCTATACCTCTGGTTCAAGAGTTCTAGATTGTAACTCAAATGGTTCAAGACAACTAGATTGCCACATTGAATGAACAACAGTAAAGAGGAACAGTGTGATCAATAATGCTGTGACCACTTTGGCAGTGGCATTCTTTTTAATTGTCAGTCATGATTTGAGTGTGAAGGAATCTATAATTGAATTCTGTGCCAGAAACACTATATTCATCAGAATTCTCCATTATAAAATATAGTCACACTTTAGAGATTCATATATGCTGCTCCACCTGGGACCACTTCATTTCAAACAGATGTAACAAGCAGAATCTTTCCAAATAGAGCGTGTAGCATAAAATCTAGTTTGTCAGTCGTCAGTAGCAGAACAAGAAGAGTAAATGCTATAAAACCAGTCCTGACTAGCTGCTATGTCCAAAGACTGGGGACTTCGCATCATAAAAATTTTCTTTTTTTTACACAATAGTAACTCATTCTGAATGAGGTAAGAAGGAATGAAATACATTGAGATTAGAACTATTTTATAAGTTGAGGCTTACATTTAACAATGCAATTGAATACATGCGTGTGATTGGAAATGTTAGGAAGATTTTTATTTTGTTGCAGTAGCAGAAATTGGTTTTGTAAATTAGCTTGATGGAGCACCAGCATCACATAATTTCCAACCCACTGGCTTTGATGCATAATATAGAGGGTACAGAGCAATCCAACTGAGAAACACACAGTCAGATTGCATTGGTTCAGGTTATAGGCAGCAGGGCATCTCTCGGCATAGTTAGACATGTTCATGCACATTTAACTTTGACATTTTATTCCCCACAAAGTTTGCTGGGATTTGTAGCTGCTGAGGGCAGCATGCTATTTGAGACCTGGGTGAATAACAAACAGTGATTAACCAGTGAGGTTGAAGGGGTAGGAAGCAAATAATGGGAAGGACTGAAAATGAAGGTGATTTGGAGTGGATAAATTTGTTGTTAAATCAGATTCAAAAGAGAAACATAAGGAAGAAAAGAATGATTTTGAATAATGGTGACAAACAAGAGTCAAAAATGAAAGAAAATTACATTTTGACATAAATAATTCAGAACCTGAAGAAATGCAATTCAATACTGTTAATTGTTCACTTTCTTGTCAACAGATGCTGATCAGTAAACAATAATAATTATCATTAAACTAAAAAGGCATCTACACTAATTAGCTCTGCGGTTAACATTTTTTTGGTGAGTCTAATGGCTGATTAATGTATAAGTTGTAGTTGGTTGACTTGGATGGGGCTGGTTTGCCATGAACAGAGATGCAGTAGCATGGGCTCAATTCCCACAGCAGCTGAGATTACATTGAAGATTCTGCCTTCTCAACCATGCCTCTCGCTTGAGCCATGGGGACCCTTAGGTTAAACCACCACCAGTTGTCTCTCTGAAATGTAAGAGCTGTCACCTCTGTCACCAGACTTGCCCAATTTCCCAAGAGTAGATTGAGTTTTGCTTGAGGAGACCTTCTTGAAAACACTTAAGAAATACCACCCCATATGAGCCCTTCACACTATGGCATCCCATCATATGTTAGGAAAATTAAAATCCCCCACTATACAACCCTACTGCTCCTGCAAGTCTCCCCAGTTTCACTGCATATTTGTTCCTCCAATTCTCATTGACTATTTTGGGGACGTATAGTACAAACCCATAAAAGTCACCATCCCCTTCTTATTTCCTAGCTCCACCCACAAAGCCACACTGGATGATCCCTCAGTTATTTCATTTCTAAGCACTGCTGTGATACTCCCCTTAATCAAAAATGCAACTCCCCCTCCCCTCTTTCCTCCATCTCTGTCCCGCCTAAAGGACCTGTACCTTGGCACATTAAGCTGCCAGTCCTGCCCCTCCCTTAGCCATGTTTCTGTAATGGCTAACAATAGCCCAGTCCCATATACCTATCCACACCCTGAGTTCATCAGCCTTACCTGTCAGCCCTCTCGCATTGAAATAGATGCAATTTAATTCAACAGGCGTTCCTTACTCCCTGTCCTGTTCCAGCCTTGCCTGCCTCTTCAACTTACTATTTATGTTTACTATATCTCCTTCCAGCCTCACACTTGCCTCCCTGCTATTGAGGATCCCATTCCCTGCCAATGTAATTTAAACCCTCTCTTGCAGCACTAGCGAATTTGCCTGCCAGGATATTGGCCCCCTTCCAGTTCAGGTGCAACTTGTCTCTCTTGAACACCTCTGCCCCAGAAGAGAACCCAATGATCCAGGGATCTGTATCCCTGCTCCCTACACCAATTCTTTAGCCACCTATTCATCTGACATATCCTCCTGTTCTTACCCTCATTAGCACGTGGCACCGGAAGTAATCCAGAGATCACCACCATCATGATCCTGGTTTTTAACTTCCTTCCTAGCTCTTGAGTAATCACTCCACAGGGCGTCATCCCTATTTCTATCTATGTCATTTGTGCCAACGTGCGCAATGACTTGTGGCTGCTCACCCTCTCCTTTGAGAATGTTCTGCAACCGCTCCGAGACATTCTGGATCCTGGCACCTGGGAAGCAACGCACCATCCTGGATTCCAATTTGCAGCCACAGAATCTTCTTCCTGTTCCCCCTAACTATCGAATCTCCTGTCACTAAGGTCCTGTTTGCCTATTCCCTTTCCTGCAGTAACCCACACCCAGCTGTAGTGCCGCCAACTTGGCTTTTCCCGATTAGTCCATCGCCCCTACCCCCCAACAGGATCCAAAATGGTATACTTGTTTTTAAAGGCAGTGGCCAGGCGGGAGTCCTGCATTCTCTGGCTACTCCCTTTGCCTTTCCTGGCGGTTACCCACTTACACTCTGCCTGCACCTTTGGTGCGTTCACCTCATTAAAAGTCTTACCTATGCAATAGAAAAAATACAATTGTATTTGCCACCCTCCAATCTGTGGGAACTGTAGCTCCAAAGTCCATAGAGTATTGCAAGATGACCATCGATTCATCTAAAATTTCCAGGGTCACTTTCTTTATTATACAGAGATGCAGATTATTAGGCTCTGAGGATTTGTCAGCCTTTAACCCCATTAATTTCTCAAGAACCATTTTTTTTTGCTAATACTGATTTCCCTCAATTCTCCCCTCTCACTGTCCTCTTGGTTTCCTAACATTTCTGAGAAATTATGTGTGTCGTCTTTTGTAAAGACAAAATGAAAATATGTATTCAATTCTTGTGCCATCCTTTTGTTCCTCATTATAATTTACCCCATTTATATTTGTAAAGGAACATATAATTGTCTTCAGTAATCTTATTTTCTTCACATACCTTTAGGAGCTTTTACAGTCAGTTTTTATGTTCATGCAAGTTTGCTCTCATTATCTACTTTCTCCATCTTGATCAATTTTTATGTCCTCTTTTGAACTCTAGATTGCTCCAACCACGGCTTTTTCTGAGATAACATGGTGTACAGCTGGATGAACGCTGCAGGCCAAGCAGCATCAGAGGAGCCGGAAAGCTGACATTTCCGACTGCTTTTTCTGGCAATTTCACACAAGTTCTCTTTGGATCTAATACTATCCCTAACTTCCCTGTTATTGCCATTCTTAATGCCAACAGTATGTGTAAAACACTTTAATTTATCATTGTGGGCAACACAGAATGTACAGATTGCTGATTAAGGAGCCTCCTGATCAAACAGGGAGACTCCACCTCTCAATGATAAGTTTATTGTGCACTCCCTTACCAGTCACATAAACCTTGAAAGTGGCATGTGGCAATTTAATTTCAAAATTAAACATCACTTCTAAATATTTCACATTGCATTGGTTTCACTTTATTTGCCTATACATTATCACTGAGACCAGATTAGTCAGACAGTTAAAGATATAGGAGTGGTCATTTCAGAGCGCAGAAAAATGTACCTTTGTATCGACACAGTCCTATAGGATGGTCAGGAGCCTTTTCTTCTATGGAATGCTTGACACCAGTGACACATACATCTCTGAAACGGCCTCTCCTACATCTTTACCAAAAGCAATAACGCTGCTGGCTGTATGGCCAAAGAAAATGATTCAGAGATAATGACTTTACAACCAAGAAATGAGAACCCCCAATTGGAAAGAAGAGATCTTTTGGCAAAAGGGAAGAATCTTGAGAGAATCCAGCCAGAATATGGTCCGCAAATGGAACACTTAGGGGCTGAAAAAGAATCGTTTCTCAAGGAAGTCAAGTCTTTACTCGAGCTACTTAATAAGTTAATGAACAAAAATCAAGATTTCCAAATTTCATTCTCCAACAGCAGTGAGCCACAGCTAGGTGATCAGATACTGGAAAGTAACAGAACGTGAGCCAATGGTACAGATTCAAGAACAGGAGAAGGTGCTATCAGCCCACAGGAACAGATTAAAGAAAAACAGGTACTTACAACTGGAAAGGAAAACATTGCAAGAATATCCTACAGGGCATGTGCAGACAGCATTGTACAGGAGACATTGACAAGAATTGAGATGTTTTAAGGGTGTTAAAGTACTTCTTTATTGAAATATTCAATACTCAAAGATTACAGTGAATCATTTGCAATGCCAACATTCTGCCATAACTGACAAATTTAAACCTGCAACAGAAAACTTTGAGGAAGCAGAAAGACCTTCATTTAATCTTGTAGAGGGATATCTTAGAAAAGCAAGCATCCATTAACGATCAACTATAGGATGATTATGGTCTTATGAACAAAGAATTAAGAAAGATGTGAAGAAAAATGCAGAATATGGAGCCAGTCCATACTCTCAAATGAAATTAAGATTAATAAGGATGGCTGACTTTGAAAGTCCTGTAATTAAGTTCAGTTCTTCCACCATTATTGTTCCATGAAGAAGGATATGGGAACCATGGATGACCCGTTGACCTAAGCTGAGGATGATATTTCGCTCCGGGGTGCAGAGGAAAATAAAGCCTGCTCCCATCCCCAACAATGTCTTAGAGATAGTAGGAACTGCAGATGCTGGAGAATCTGAGACAAAAAGGTGTAGAGCTAGATGAACACAGCAGGCCAAGCAGCATCTGAAGAGCAGTAAGGCTGATGTTTCGGACCTAGGCCCTTCTTCAGAAACATCAGTCTTCCTGCTCCTCTGACGCTGCTTGGCCAGCTGTGTTCATCCAGCTCTACACCTTGTTATCCCAACCGTATCATCATATTTTCCCTGTTTAGATGGTCTACCTCTTGAGTCCATCCTTCATTGACCCCTTTTCACTGCTGTTGCACTTGTGTCATTGTGACTGCTACTACACAGGTACCAGCTGTTGTGTAGACAACGGTGTCGAGGCCCGAAACGTCAGCTTTTGTGCTCCTGAGATGCTGCTGGGCCTGCTGGGTTCATCCAGCCTCACATTTCATTACCAGCTGTTGTATCAGGTTACACACCCAATATGCTTAAAATTCTGACTTCCCAAGATACAGAGTGCTCATTGAGTAACCTATCCTTCCTCAAGGTAGACTAAGAAAAATGCCAGGGAGAGATACTGATGGGGGAAGTGGGAGTGAGAAACATGCTTCTGGTTATACACTAAACAAAACATTAGTGCTAAAATAACAATTTTTTAAAAGAATAGACCACTAGACCTGTGTGGAGATGTAGGATAACGGTTATATATTATGATGAAAATGGATAGCATTTGTCATTATTGATGATGGAGCACATGGAGCTGCGTCTGGAACAATGAAGATTTTGAAATATTCTTTCCGACTTACATTTTCCAATATTGTTTATACTTTATAAAGATTCTTGAAAGCAAAAGTTCAGTATAGAGTTATCTCTGAATATTCTTACCATAAGCCCTTCATTTTTTTGCATTGACAGGCTGTCTTCACTACTCTTCCCACACCACACCTCGGGCACCAGGCCCTTCCATCTTCATTCCTCTATGTTCCTAATCCAATCTTCAGACCTCCCAGGATCCCTCTTCGCATTTCTTATGAGCCCAACCACATTTTGCAATTCCCCTCACATTCCTGTCCATTTTCCTACCTTTATCTCTTGTGACATCAAACTAAACAAGCAAAACTGCACATAAATAGCCAAAGCTGACAGGCACATGTCTCTTTTAAATAAACCTGTACTGGGTGCCATGGGATTCTCTTGTGGCAGTGAATTTATCTTGAAAATGCATCTTTACTGGAAACTGTTTCATGTTAATACATATTCCTGATGATATTACAAGTATGAAACCACTGTGGACCTTCGTGATTTTCAACATACTGCAAATGTGTCACTGATTTTATTTCAACTTGCTGGTGAAAGATTTCCCATCTTGCCTGATTAATTCACGCTATACCCCACATTTCCTCCTCGTGTGAACTCCATAAAATCCCCAACTATGTGTGGACTGGGATATAAAAGGAGTAGCTTAATAAATATACTTGTTGGTGATTGAGGCTCCCCTAACATGAACATAAAACTCTAAACTAACCCCTGAAGTTTAAGCACTGGTAAATTTTCTTCCAGATAATGAATGTCATTTGAAGTAAACACAATCATGAGATACTTTCAGGACATAAGAGATGAATATCATCAATCACATCATTAATATTTAAGTAGCACAAAACTGCATCTTTAATCAAATACATTTCCTGTACTGCAGTGTGTAGAATTGTATTTTGTATTCATGCCGCAAAAATCCAAAACTACCGCACCACTCAACCTAATAGCTGTAAAACTCATCTTGCACCAGAACTGTTATGGTACCAAATTTGATCACACACCAGGGAAAGAATTGTAAGCAGAGGCATTTAGATCAAATAAAATGATATAGACAATACCTTCCTGGGTGACCGTGATTTCAATTTTAATTAGAAATATTGTTTTTTCATTAAGTTATGAGAAATCTGAATGTCATTTGCTCTAGTGATGGGAGCTTTTTTAAATCCATTAATGCTTTTGTTTATAAACTGTTTGTACACACACTCACCTCTGACTTGGAAGGTTGTAAGTTCAAAATCGCACTCCATGATCTTTAACCCATTACCTAGGCTCTGATTCAGTGGAGTACTAGGAGAGCACCACAATATTGAAAATACCATAGTTCAAGTGAGGTGTTAATTAAGGCTCTGCTCTCTCTCGCTGTTTCAAGTGGATATTAAAAACACTATGGTGCTATTTTGAAGAAGCACAATGGAGCTCTATACGGTGTGCTGGTCAATATTTACCCCTTGTTAACTTCATTAAAATAGAATATATGATGATTACCTCACAGCTGTTTGCAGGAGATTGTTGTGTACTGTGTAGCTGCTGCATCTCCTGTCGTAAAATAATGGCTACATTTCACAAATGTTGGCCATAGAGTGCTTTGGCATGTCACAATGTGATGAAGGCATTATATATAAATGCAAATTATTCATTACGATGACGGGCAAAGGCCTGCCGTGCTTGCTATTGTATCTCACTAGATGCTACCAAAGCTGCTAAGAAATTTCGGCTCCTTCTCTTTTGATTTTCATGTTTCCTGCAGTTTTTCTGTTTTACAGAACAACAAATGCCTTGATGGTTTACAAGGTCAAACCTGCTCAGCAGGTCATCATTAATGACATAAGTGGATTGAAGGTTCAAATACCAGGGTGTTAGATGTAACTGAGATTACACAAACTAATTAACAGTTAAGTGGATTGTCAAAGAGCGACATCCACCATGCTCTCTTGAACTCCTCCACATTTGTCGAGTCTCCAGCACTCGTGAGACTGAGTAAATCTGCTTACAATGTAGATTACCTGAACAGGTATACATCATTGTCACACAGCAGGGAGCATTAACATGCTTGACTGAGTCATCAGAATGCTGCGGTAATGAGGCAACATTATATTTCACTACATTACAAAGAATCACTCCAGAAAAATTAAAATGCCTTTACCATGTTGATGTTGATAATGGCTATATTAGTGTGATTTGCTGATATCTGATAGTAAAAGGAAAGGATACCTGACACCAATATAAATCTAGAAAATGTGTGCAGAGGAATGCAGCAATGTGGGGAAGGAAGCTGTGCACAATTCATTGCAATGTAATATATATTCTAGTGGTTTGCCAAATTTAATCCGTCCACCATCATAATTCATACACAATGTTCATGTTAACTAAAAACATGATGGTGAAGAGAATTCCAGAATGCTCAACTTAGATTTAACAACATGAATTGAGTGTTAGACAAATATTATATTTGAAATTGAGATGCTCTACAAATTAAATTTTCCCCATTTTCCCAACTTATCCTATCGCTTGGCTTGACCTCAGCGAGCCATAAATGCTCAATTTCTTCAACGTATTTTAATAACTTATGTTATATTTTATACGTCAGGCACTAAACTCCAGGTGGACTACTGTTTTTAATTCTGGAAATCAAACTATGGGAGAAGATGCTATGATCTTAGTGTGCAGAGGGGCCTTACTAAAATATCAGAAATCAAAGACATCACTTATTTGAGGGCCCAAGAAAAGCTGGGTTTGTAATGCCTAAGAGCAAAGTAGGGGGAAGTTAAATGGAGACATTTAAAGTCATGTAATGCTTCTACAAAATAAGTAAGAAGAACCTGGGTCAGGGAGCAGAAAGATTGCAAACATAAAAGATTGAAATTCAGATAATTGCAAGAAGGCCAGATAAGGAAAATTATATTTTTGCAGCAATTCATGTCCTGATATCATGACCTGATATACATTGTGTGAATGGATGATGGAAACAGAAAGCAGATTTAACAATGATTTTCAAATGGATTTGGATCAATCTCTTAAGCTGGAAATTTTGATGCATGACATGGAAAGGGCTAGGGAGTGAGGTCGTAATATTAGACCAGGGCAGAGTTACATTGAGCACAAATTACCTGCTTCTCAGCTCTGATCATGTGTGATTATTTCTAATATTCCACTCAAAATGATCTTTTACATTTTTTAAAAATGTGAACTTTAAACATACTGGCTAGGAGCATCAGTAGACCATTTGGCCCCTTAAACCCACTCCACCATTGAATAAGATCATTGTTGGTCCAATTACAACCTCAAATCCACACCCCTGCCTATGCTCAATAACATTTCCCCCCCTTGCTTACTAAGAATCTATCCACTTCAGCCATAAACACATTCAAATACACTGCTTCCACGAACCTTTCAGAAAGAGAGTTCGAAAGGTTCAAGGCCCTGAGAGAAAAATAATACATCCAGTCTCTGTTTTAAATGCTGATACCAATTTTGTGACCTCTAGTTCTTGATTTTCCTGGAAGTGGAAACGTCGTCTCCACATCTACCCTGTTAAGATCCTGGAGGATCTTATACATTTAAATCAAGTCACCTCTTACACTTCTAAACAGGAACAGAAAGATACCTAGCTTTCCCTCATAAGACAACTCTCATTCTAGTCTGGTAAGCCTTCTTTGAACTCCTTCAACATATTGCATCCTTACTTAAGTAAAATGAACAATACTGTACACAATACTTCAGATGTAGTCTCTTTAGAGCCCCACATAACTGAAGCACAATGTCCCTATTTTTGCATTCAATTCCTGTCACAATTAATGATAACATTCCACTAGCCTTCCTAATATGTACTATCGATTTTGGGGGTGGAATCTTGTTTTTTCTGAAACTTAGTGTGGAGACAAACATAAAAACAAGAGTTATTTTCACTTGGGGGCAGGTTGGGTTTTTTTTAGTGCAAGTATTTACTTCTCAGTTCAATATATTTGCATGAATGGGTGAAGCATGAATTATCTTTCTCAGGCAGGATATTCTGGTCTCTTTCAGAATCTTTTAAGCTCCAACTTCTGGGGATCGTATTGAAACACACCTGGTCATTACTTCACTGTCTGTAATGCAACAGTGAGACTCCACGTCAGATCCCCTTATGGGAGAATGTAGAATGAGGTATCACAGTTTAAAAACTGGGGCTTGCACATTTAAAAGAGATTTCCTGAAACATTTGGAGATCTCCTGAAAAGGTGCTGGGATGCAGAATGGTTGAATATTTTTAAGGCAAATGTTGATAGATTCTTGGTAAACAAGGGAGTGAATGGTTATGAGGGGTAGGCAAGAATGTAAGTTTAAGGTTACAATTAGATCAATCACGATATTGTCTTTTTTTGTTATCATATGCAATCAGATTGGTTAAAAACTGACATTTTTGACACTGGGAAGCTGAGATTGACTATGGTCTCAGCACTTCTGACTCAAAATGGAAGCAAATGCTGAAACCTTGTTTGTTGCACGGATGGGCTGGTCTGCCCCACCATTGAAAATGGGGATATTTGAGGAGCCTTTTGGTCCAGTAAGTCATTTAACCATTCATCCATTCATGACAGGATGTGATAGATCTGCAAAGTTTCGTACTGATCTGTTTGTCGTGGGATTGTTCAGTCTTGGATATTGTGCGAGCTTCTGCTGTTGTTCCTGCAAATGGTTCCATAATGCAGCTTCACAGGTAACCACTTCATTTTTGGATGCTTAATGTTTCACCTGGCTTGCCACCCTGTGGTCTTCTTTGAATCCATGTTTGAACTGTTGGCTTACTCTTCATAAGTAGAACGTGATGACTGTCAACTGCCCTCTGAGACACTTCATTAAGCTGCTCAATTCAGGGACAACAAACGCTGACTGTGTCAGCAATACCTAAATCCCTTATAGGATTCAAAACATTTTGAAAATGCTTGGCCATGATTGTACTTGAATTGTGGAACACAACAGGATAGAGGATATCCTCAATGTGAAGTCATTGCAGGCTATTGAATGCAACAGAAAGTTGGGAAAGCAAATCCTTCGGATCAAAACTCAAAAGTTGCAGCCAGGAAACTGAATCTTTGTCTCCCACCTAATTAAGTTCTGTCACCCTTCTATAAATTTTGGGCTAGCTCGGCAGATTCTACTATAAGAAAGCACCTCCACATTTCTCATTTTTCACTTCCTCTATCTTCTCTTCTCAGATTGTCTCTGGCCTGCATGTTGTTTCCCGCATCTTGTGTTTTTATTTCAAATTACCAACATTTAGTTTATCTCTCCTTTTGCAAAGTAATACTTTGCTGTTAATGAATCTAGCACATGATCCCTTCTGAGTACTGATACTTCACAATTCATTCTTCTGAAAAACATTAGGCATTTTTCTTAATAAATCTTGAAAATATTACATACCTGATGCATGGACTGTGAATCCTGCCTGTATTTGTGGCCTGGAGCTGGAGAGTAACAAGATAAATATAATTAGGACATAAACCAGAAAAGTACTAATTAATCAATATGAAATTGTTTTATTAAAAACTAGAAATAAACAATGGTCCCTTGAGAAACTATAGTCTTGGTGGGTATGATATCACATCCAAAATGGGGCTAATTATGAGATATTACATATAATCTGCTATCAGATGTTTTGTGTCATTGCCTGAAACATGCTTTAGCACCAAAATTTTAAGTTATTTTTCCTAGACATGCTCCTAGCTAAAAGCAGGCATTTCTAAAACAGAAAAGAAATTCTACCAGCAGACAAAGGGTGCACGATACTGATACTGAATAAAAGAGATTACATCTCCAAAACACACGCACTGCTCACCGACAAGAACACGTACCAGCCAGTTCAGACTGACCTGACCCAGCAACTAAGCAATAAAATCCTCTACACGCTACAAAGACTAAAACAAACTGGATAGATCAACAAAGCAGACTTCTTAAGCATGAAACCCGGAGGAACCAACACACCCTGATTCTGTGGCCTCCCTAAAGTGCACAAGCCAGAAGTCCTCCTCAGACTCAGTCTCCCTACCAGGCACTCCATCGCACAGATTAGCCAAAGAACTACAAAGGACACTCAAGCACCTAGTCAACAAGTCACCTTACTCTATCCACACAGCCCAAGATTTCCTCAACTCAATCAAAGACATAAAGACAGAGGACGAAGAGACCACGATGTCATTTGATGTTACTGCCCTATTCACATCAATACGCTGACCACTAGTAAGGGAAAAAATGACAACACGACTGGAACAAGAGCACAACCCCAGTGAAACCATCTCTGAGAACAAGATGCTCAAACTATTGCACCTATGCCTCACCACCCACTTCACTTTCAACAGCCAAACATATGAACAAATCAATAGGACACCCATGGAATCACCTATCCCTGGACTCAGAGCAGAAGCAGTGATGCAAAAACTAGGAAGGACTGCCTTTCTGCAAATCCAACCAAAACTATGGATATGCTCTGTCGACGACACCTTTGCCATCATTAAATGGACCAAATTAGAGGAGACATACAAATTCATAAACAACTCCCTCACCAATATAAAATTCACCTGAGAGGAGGAGAAGAAGGAACAGCTCCCATTCCTGGACATCATGTTAGAGCGCAAGGCAAAGGGGAACTGCAAATGAAAGTACACAGAAAAAACCATGCACACAGACCAGATACTGAACTTCAATAGTAACCATCCCAGCACACACAAACAAAGCTGTGTACGAACACTATTTATAGGGGAACAACACACTGCAGCACACAACAACACACGGAACTACGCCAAGAGGAAGAAGAATACCACTTCCAAGTCTTCAAGGATAATGAATATTCAAAGAACTGGGTCAGAAGATGCCTACGCGAACAGCATCGGGAAGATACTGCATGCCCCAATACACTCATCACACTACCCTATATCAGGAACACAACGGAGCTCACCATATGGGTCCTGTGACCGCTAAGCATCAGAGAGGCTCACAAGCCCACGTCAACCCTCTGACAACTGCTCACCTGAACTAAAGACCAACTCGCCGCCATGAACAAGACCAAAGTCATCTACAAGCTCCCCTGCAGAGACTGCAAGAAACACTACAATCGGGCAAATAGGAAGGAAACTAACAACAAGATACATGAGCACCAACTGGCCACAAAAAAACACAACCAATAGTCATTCATCACAATCCACATGGACAAGGAGAACAATCGCTTCAATTGGGACAACACCAAAATCTTGGGACAGGCTAGGCAGAGACAGGCATGAGAACTCCTGGAAGCATGGCACTCCATGAAGCATGCTATTAACAAACACATTGATCTTAACCCCATATACATTCCACTACGAAGGAAAACCGGAAGTGAGGCAATCCATCTCAACGGACAGCAGAGTTTAAAAACCAGGCAGGAAAATGCACTGATGCTTCATCGGAGGCTGCACTGAGGATGTTATCCAGCGTGGTAACGAAACGTCTGTGAAACAAGAAACCAGCTCAGTGAGCCAACCAACCTCAACACCCACAACCCAAACTACAAATCTTCTCCAAAACCTTAGAGAAAAGAAGTCACAGAAGTTTTTGGTTCACACCTGCATGAGAATTTAATTAAGCAGCAATGAAAATACATTTCCAATGACATCATACAATGGGGTAGAATTGTTGCTAATGCTGACTGGGATAGAAAGTTGTCTGCATATGTTTATAGGCCAAGGAATGAAGACTAAATGTGGGTGTGTGAATGATTATTTTCCAATTTGGTTTGATCGGGGAAGATATATGAAAGACTTTGTGTTAAGAGACAAAATGGATTGGTTCATGTTTCACATCTCTTTTTCCTGTCTTGGATTCTTATGCTTACATGGTGACATGCTGTTAGCGAAAAATTTGGGCTGATGATCTGATTTAAAATGGCAGAGGTGGAAAATGTGAAGCTAGAGAATGAAATCAACTTGCTTCCGATTGCTGTGTGCAGTAGAATAGTTGCATTTCAAATTCTGTCTTTCCAATTAGCAATAGTTAAATTCCACAGTTCAGAAATGTTAGGGCATGGATATGTTTGAGCAATTGTTTTGGTTTGATTTGATAGAGTTCAAAGTTGTAGGTGCCCATCACTGGTGAATAGAAATTTACCTCACCTCCATGTTAATGATGGGAAAATTGAAGGGTTGTAGTTTTATGTATTCAAACAGAATGAAGCTTAAGCTGTGTAAATGGGGGCATTTTGCTCGATCCAATTGCCCCACTATTGTCCTCTACCAGGGCTATAGGTTCCTGGTAGAGACCTGTGAAATCCATATTGCAGGTTGCTTTATATTACCTTCTCCAGTGGAATCCACAACTCAAACTAAGTTATGTTTCACTTGGACTCTTCAAGAAAATATTTTCACTGAAGTTGTACTTAATTGCTTGCCAAGATTTTGAGATGTTATTCTGATGACATGATCTGCTGGTCACATCCCCATATATTTTAAATTGCATGTGCCATATTTAATTTTTGGATTAATAAAAATCCAACGTAATATTTTAAGTTGAAAAACTGAGTTGGTATGAAAGAATGCATTTTGACCACAATGCCTCCGACAATGATCTGAGAAGGTTTGCAGTTAATTAGGTGGAAGACTGGGCACTGCAAAAATCTCATTGATGCATTAAAATGACCATACTTTGTCCCGACAAGCACTACGTGCTCTCCCCACCCCCAGGATGAAAAGGTACGTTACATTCACTATCCACCCACTCTCCAAATGTGGAAATTCTGAAGACGCCCCAGCATTTTACTGAAGAAAATTTTGCAGTATTTCCATTGCTGCAGGAAATGTACTTTGGTTTGAAATGTTTATCAGTGTACCTGTTACAGTCATTGGAAAGATGCCATGTGAACTACGGAGAAGTCCAATAAATTCTACTGAGTTAAAATGAATGCGATTTATAACAGTAATAGCGAGAACATTTTTTTAAGTATGGTAACCTTGAACTTCTCATTGCCATTCTTCACTTGATTTGAGCGTAATCTTTACCCTTGGGCCAGTAATCAGTATAAACTCCTGCACGTAATAATGTCTTAAAAAAGCAAGCTCCTTCTAGAAAATCAAGTTCATTTTAGAAAATATAGCAATTTCTTTCTAGCAAGACTGCACTGCTCCTCTCAACATCAATATTCCTGAACTAGAAAAGTGGATGAGTTGTTGATTTGAGAAGTGATTTGCGGATATCATCAGCCAGAAAGAATTGTGGAATGATATCATTGCAGATTAATAATGAACAATGCTAAGTGATAAATCAAACTGGGTCATTAATCTTTTACGATAATGCCATAAGAAAACAGTTGGGTGCCAGTGTCTGTGAACAGCGATGTATGTTATTTATTTATGTGCAATGCAGTTTACAAAATAAACAACAATATCTGCAATCTCAACAATTTTTAAAACTCAGCTGTTAATCTTTTCTGGATACGTCTAAAGTGGGAATTGTGACATTTTAGTGTATATTGAATTTACAGGGGTGGGAATATATTGAATGAGCTGAACAGAGTATTAGAACAGAGATTTTGATGAAGGTTTCACTTTCAGTGAAGCAGAGAAGGGAGCTAGTTGAATAGCATTATCTTGCCGGGTTGAAAAGCCTTTTCCAACCATGATGGCAGACCTGGCAAGGTAAGTAGCATTTGTGCCCTGAACCTGTCCGCTCCAAGTCAGCCACATCCTTCTTTCTCTTTCCTTTTTGTCTTCTTTCTTTGTCTTTTTCTCCTTCATCTTCTTGTCTGTAGTAGAGGATGTATTATCGTATTGGATGGTGGAGCAGGACTCATGGCCAAAGCAGTGAGGTAGCACTTGCAGCAGTGACTCATGATTACAGTAGGCCCAGAGCAGGAACGCCTAGAGATGTCAGAGAAGTGGCAGCGCAGCCGGGGACTCCTCGGGCATCAGTTGGGCCCAGAACAGGATCTCATGGTAGCCCAAAGACTGGAACACATCACAATACAGAAACCCCGAAGAACATAAAAATACCTGGACCTGCACTTGACAAGAAGGATTGTAAAGTTCAACACGATTTCATAATTTTCTGTCTTTATACCTTTCTCTCAATTGAACAGAAGGTGAAGTTCTAAGTAATTCCTTTTTACTCATTTTGTAATCCAAAATAGCACCAGACTGTGGCAACAGAACATTTTCCAACTTATTTTTCCAAGTACATGTGACAATAAAATAATTAATTCATTCTGAACTATATAAAACTGTGATCCTGATGCGTATGAATACATGAGGCAGAGTGTGGAGACATAGAAATAATGGGAAGCTGGGAATTCTGCTTTTTATAATTTGAAGACACAATTAGCATTCTTTTAACCCCCACTCATCCTCAGCAGGTTTGAATGATGGCTGTTAAATTGGAAAGCCAAGTGTCAAAACATATCGCAGGGATCATTGCAGACTGGCCTGACAATTGATATCTTTACCTGCATTATCCTTGTATATTGGGAAGCATTTCATCTTGGAATTGTTTTGATACTGACATTGTTACAAATAAACATGATATCATGGTTTTTGTTGTTTCAGAGTGAAGGTCAGTTCCCATTAATTAACTTAATTAAAATATTTTTCCAATATCGATTTGCTCCATCGGTCTTTCCCTACAGTTGGTTGACTACAATTTGTTCTCCAGAATTTTAGTGACCCACTTGCCTATTTTCTATTGTACATTTAAGGGGCATTAATTATTGGAGTCGTTTGAAGCCTGAACCTTGATCAGATATCTGCATTTTCTTCTGGTTGTTACTAGACCAGCAATATAATACAATGTGTCCATATTTCCAAACAGTTGTTTTCAATATCATTTGCTTGAAGGGAACATAGAACAGTACAGCACAGAACAGGCCCTTCAGCCCACAATGTTGTGCCGACCATTGATCCTCATGTGTGCACCCTCAAATTTCTGTGACCATATACATGTCCAGCAGTCTCTTAAATGACCCCAATGACCTTGCTTCCACAACTGCTGCTGGCAACGCATTCCATGCTCTCACAACTCTCTGTGTAAAGAACCCGCCTCTGACATCCCCTCTATACTTTCCACCAACCAGCTTAAAACTATGACCCCTCGTGCTAACCATTTCTACCCTGGGAAATAGTCTCTGGCTATCAACTCTATGCCTCTCATTATCTTGTATACCTCAATTAGTTCCCCTCTCCTCCTCCTTTTCTCCAATGAAAAGAGACCAAGCTCAGTCAACCTCTCTTCATAAGATAAGCCCTCCAGTCCAGGCAGCATCCTGGTAAACCTCCTCTGAACCCTCTCCAAAGCATCCACATCTTTCCTATAATAGGGCGACCAGAACTGGACACAGCATTCCAAGTGCGGTCTAACCAAAGTTTTATAGAGCTGCAACAAGATCTCACGACTCCTAAACTCAATCCCCCTGTTAATGAAAGCCAAAACACCATATGCTTTCTTAACAACCCTGTCCACTTGGGTGGCCATTTTAAGGGATCTATGTATCTGCACACCAAGATCCCTCTGTTCCTCCACACTGCCAAGAATCCTATCCTTAATCCTGTACTCAGCTTTCAAATTCGACCTTCCAAAATGCATCACCTTGCATTTGTCCAGGTTGAACTCCATCTGCCACCTCTCAGCCCTTCTCTGCATTAACAACATTTGGATAACATGAAAAGTCTTCTGCTTGGGGCTATTACTCCTGTGTTGTATTTTGGACATTCTGTGATTTTAACAATTGGAGAGAAGGAAAGATTGCACGGTGTCACTCTGTAAAACAAGGGATGAAAATTGGGTATCAGACCTATATTTAAATTTTGAGATGAGCCTCCTGTGGGAATAGATGTGGAGCTTGTCTGTAATATTTAAATCAAGCCTCAATCAATTTTGGGCCATCCTTGATTCTCTGTTTGTATACAGATGCAATAAAATTTAGACCCAACAATTGCACAATCCTGAACAGGAATGTAGTAAAATTGATGATTCTAAGTCAATGACTGAGAGCAAGAACAAAAAAATAGAAGCTGGAGGTGGCCATCCTGCTCCATCATTGGATAGAGGGCCATGCCTAACTTGATCATTGCCTCAACTCCACTTTCATTTTGTTTCTCATAATCCTTGTCTCTCTTTGACTTTATTTATTTAGTATCAATCTATTGAAATCAACTTCAAATATCCACAATGATCCAGTGTTCACTGCTTGCATTGGGAAGTGAACTTCAGAGATTTAACAACCTTCTCAGGGAAAAAAAAATTCTTCTCATCTCAGTCTGAAATGGGAGACCCATAATATTTTAACAATATCCCTCTTTCTAGAGACTTCTCACACAAGGAAATATCTCACTGTGGTTACCCTGCCAAGTTTACCCCAAGTCATTTATGTCTTTTTTTACAAAATTTTTTGTTCTTCTAAATTCTAATAGACGTAGGCCTACTGTATTCACCCCTTCTTTATAAAATAGTTAATTCATCCCATGAATCAAAGAAGTGAACTCCCTCAAACTATATTCTATGACTGTGACAACTTGGCCATAAATGCAATGATTAATGCAGAAAAATACTCCAAGGCACTGCTCAGACATGTAAAGAAAATGAATGAAAAACAATTCAAAGAAGGCTAATCATTCTAGTTCAAACTCCTGGGTGTTGATAGGTTTTTAAAAAAGGAGAAGAAGTGAAAGGATAGAGAGTTTTGGCTCTGGTATCTGTCAATGAATAAGATATTCAGAGCATTTGGGAGAGAATGTGAGGTTCATCAGCTTGTAAGGCAGCTCAGGGTGTGGAAAAGGCATGGAGTATGAGCCCAAAGCCTTCCGGATGCGATGCCACTTTGCCAAAGGTGGCACACAACCCAACTGCTTGAAACTCAGTTGAACTATTTATCAGGTCAATTAAAATCATCATCCTGTCTCAGTTACCATTCTATGTTTTGCTGGGGAATGGAGCTGGGGTTGTGGGCTACTTTATTGTTGGGGGATGACTGGGAGTTAAACTTTGATTTCTTCCAAGGCTGTTCCAGGAATTAGGTATGGCCTGATTTTTGGACAATCTTTGGCGCTGGCAATAAAGGTGCCAACTGCTCCCAGCAATCTCCTTCTGACTGGTGCTGAAGGATTCCCTTTACCTATTTCGAGGATGCTCAGCCTCCCAGTGTAGCACTTGCTTTGGCTACCTCGAGAAGTGGCTCTGCTGAGCAGCCATCCTGCAGAGGAGCAGAGAATGAATGTAATGACAGTCAACTTTTAAATACAGAGGATAATCTCAGCATGCATTGTCACACCAAGATTTCAAAGACTTGGTTCAGCCTGAAATTGGTGGTTGGGAGTTCAGTTGGGGCTACAAACAGTAGCTTAGTTCTCTTGAATATTTTATTGGTTATAAATACCTCCTGTGTGAAACCAGTTTTGTGGCAAATATTCCGACAGTACTTAGCAATGGATAGTTTGAGGAAAGTTGTCAATAGATTACACAGATCATAGAACATTACAGCACAGTACAGGCCCTTCGGCCCTTGATGTTGTGTCGACCTGTCATACCGATCTCAAGCCCATCTAACCTGCACTATTCCATGTACGTCCATATGCTTGTCCAATGACGACTTAAATGTACCTAAAGTTGGTGAATCTACTACCATTGCAGGCAAAGCGTTCCACTCCCTTACTACTCTGAGTAAAGAAACTACCTCTGGCATCTGTCCTATATCTTTCACCCGTCAATTTAAAGCTATGCCCCGTCGTGCTCGCCGTCACCATCCTAGGAAAAAGGCTCTCCCTATCCACCCTATCAAACCCTCTGATTATTTTATATGTTTCAATTAAGTCACCTCTCGACCTTCTTCTCACTAATGAAAACAGCCTCAAGTCCCTCAGCCTTTCCTCGTAAGACCTTCCCTCCAAACCAGGCAACATCCTAGTAAATCTCCTCTGCACCCTCTCCAAAGCTTCCACATCCTTCTTATAATGCGGTGACCAGAACTGTACACAATACTCTAAGTGCGGCCGCACCAGAGTTTTGTACAGCTTCACCATAACCTCTTGGTTCCAGAACTCGATCCCTCTATTAATAAAAGCTAAAACACTGTATGCCTTCTTAACAGCCCTGTCAACCTGGGTGGCAACTTTCAAGGATCTGTGTACATCGACACAGAGATCTCTCTGCTCATCTACACTGCTAAGAATCTTACCATTAGCCCTGTACTTTGCCTTCCGGTTACTCCTACCAAAGTGCATCACCTCACACATGTCTGCATTAAACTCCATTTGCCACCTCTCAGCCCAGCTCTGCAGCTTACCTGTGAGGTGATGCACGAGGGGGCATAGCTTTAAATTGAGGGGTGAAAGATATAGCACAGATGTCAGAGGTAGTTTCTTTACTCAGAGAGTAGTAAGGGAATGGAACGCTTTGCCTGTAATGGTAGTAGATTCGCCAACTTTAGGTACAATTAAGTCGTCATTGGACAAGCATATGGACGTACATGGAATAGTGTAGGTTAGATGGGCTTGAGATCGGTATGACAGGTCGGCACAACATCAAGGGCTGAAGGGCCTGTACTGTGCTGTAATGTTCTATGTTCTATGGTTAATCTCATATCTACTCAGTGGTCTCTCTTTTGATTGGTTGCAAACCTGCATTCAAGAACTGAGGTCATAACCAGAATCTGTTCAACAGGAAGTCACAACAAATTCATATAGGTATAAAAGGAAGTAAGGAAAATATGTAATTTCAAAGGAAAGTTGACCACTATTATGTGACAATGAAACACATACACTACCATATACAAGTTCACAAGGTAAGCTATAGATGAGTAAAACCATTCAGTTCACCTGCAATTATTTATCTAGAAAAACACCACAGTTTTCCAACTATGGCATCTGGCTATGACTTTATTTGGTCCATTGTTATCTGTATTACAGAAATGGGAAGGAGGAAGAAGTGATTATATTGGAAAAGCAGGATTCATTTTGAGTGCTGTCATGGTACTGTATTACACTGCCAAACCAGGCCTGCTACTCAACACCATCCCCCTGCCCCCAACATGCACCCCACCTTTTTGGTGGGAAGTCTTTTCCATAGAACCATAGAATCCTTACAGTGTGGAAACAAGCCCTTCAGCCCAAACCAACCGTCAGAGCATCCTACCCAGGACTCTCCCCTGAACACTACAGGCAAAGTAGCATGGCCAATGCACCTAGAAATTGCCTGAATGGAGTTTACACATTCTCCCTGTGTCTGCATGGGTTTCCTTTGGGTGCGCTGGTTTCCTCCCACAATCCAAATGTGCAAACTCTGTACAGACAGTCACTCGATGGTGCAGTGCTGTGAGGCAACAGTGCTAACCACTAAGTCACTGTTTCCTTGTCTGCTAGCTGAGCAATTCTCCATCTCTACCTGTGTATCTATTCCACATGTTAGTGACTGTGTGAAGATAAATTTCTTGATATTGCTAATTGATGTTCTTTCGTTTCTAGTTTGAAACTGTTCTTTATTGTATTCTTGTGACTTAGATTGAAAGAATGAATGAAATGTTTCAATAACAGTTACGAATACTTCTATAAAATCATCTCCTTTGTCATCTTTCAGAGTTAAAAAGTTAGTTCCTTCCCTCATTCGTTGTAAGGCACCCCGTCGTAACTCACTTGTCTTCCTGTGTGGAGTTAAGTGCAATTATTTCCATTCTGGATACAAAAATGTTAGTAAAGCTGGCAACAAAGTTGCATTGTTTTAAAACAACAGATGGTGTGGTTTAGTTGACAGTAAATGAAGAGAATAGCACCTGTAATTTAACCACTGACTTTTGCAATCTGGAGATAGACAAGGTTGCAATGAAATAGTCAGAACTGGACTTGTCACACATTTACTAGGACAGAAAATGATACTTTGAAGAAGATATTTTTGTAGCTTTTATCTTTGATCCACATTTTTGCCACAATTTTTCGTGTAAAAGTCATACTAAATGTGTATTAGAGATTGAACAACATATGTTTAACGCAACACAAAATGACTGGTTGGTGGAAAGTGGGTGAGATTGTGGACAGAAAATGGCCAGAAAAAAGGGAACATGCAAACAGAAATGCGTTAAACAGTCACTACACTCACACACAGGCCTGGTATAAAGGATCAAGTCAGTGTAAACCGGATGCTGTAATCAGGAAAGGGGATCTTGTGATAACCCAAGGTCCCAGTATCTCCTTAGGGTTAAGTTGAGGCTGAGAGCACTGTGTCAATGGGAAAGTGATGTTCCGGTAAATGTATTATGCAGATACCACAGAAGGCAATAAAGGAACAGATGTATGGGAGACTGCAGTCTCAAACATTGGCTCGTGGAATAGATACACAGGTAGAGATGGATAATTGCTCAGCTAGGGAACAAGGAAACAGTGACTTGGTGGCTGCAGTTGGAAGGTAGAACAGTCTGGTTAGCTGTCAATGGGAGTTATAGAACAAGATGGTTTGACCATTCAAACTTGGCTGTCTCTCAAGAAACCAAGCAATCAAATTGTGAGTATACATTATATTGATACTGATTTATATGCGATTGGACTTTCATTAATGTAAATTTTGCTTGGAATACATTGACTCGTTGATATCCAGAGTAGACCAGAACAGCAAGAATTAGGTAGTGGATCCAAGGAAGGGGCTGCAGATATTGGTGTGATAAATGGGTGGTTGACGATAAACAAATAGCTATTGATTTCCAAGTATGTAATGCAGAAATAACCTTTGAAGGAGAGATAGGTGCAATTGAACATTGATGGAGAAGATTCAGTGAGTGAGACAGATCACAGACCCAGGAATTCACATGTAGGCCCAACCCCATGAAGGTGATAAAGGCTTGTGGCATAGCGGTGAAAGCATTGAACAAGATAATGGTAAAGTGTGCAATTGTGGAAAGTGGTTGAAGAGAGGGATGCCATCATTGAAACTGTTAGAAGAGGAGGGAAAGGATAGGAAGGTCAAACCTGAAATAAAGAAAAAGAATAATGGCATAGCTGAGTACAGTTTGTAGATGTTCTGTGTGTGAGTAATCAGAGGTAGTTTGCAAATTTAATGGCTGCATTACTGATTGGTGGATCAACTTGGGTGCACCCCGAAAGGAAATACCTGGTGACACAGAATGTAAGAAGAACATAGAAAGATTAAAGATTAAAAATCAAAATGAATAATTTGAGGTACAGTTCTGGATGTTGAGAAGCAATGGTTTCTGCATTGGGAGTAGGTATATATTAGAGACGAGGATACTATCAGACAATAATGAGGGAGAAGATGAAAATAGAGATGGCCAAGATACAGGAGCCTCCATGGGATAGCCACTCCCAGCAAACAAGCCCTTGATTCTGCCAATATCTCCCGTCCAGCGGCAAATCCTGGTGCCAGTGCTTGGAAACAACCCTGAACCACCCACCTCACTTACTTGTGTAGATCAGATGGGCTGTTTTGCATGGGCTACATGATGATGAAAATAATTGTTGTTTAGATTAGATTCCCTACAGTGTGGAAACAGGCCCTTCGGCCCAATAAGTCCACACTGCCCCTTGAAGGATCCCACCCAGACACATCCTCCTATAACCTACACAGCCCTGACCACTACGGGCAACTTTAGCATAACTAATCCACCTAATCGGCACATCTTTGGAGTGCGGGAGGAAACCGGAGCACCCGAAGGAAAACTACGCAGACATGGGGAGAATGTGTAAATTCCACATAGACAGTCACCCGAGGAGGGAATCAAACCCAGGTCCCTGGCGCTGTGAGGCTGCAGTTTATCTTAGGAAGTAGCCTTTTTGCAGCTTTCTTGAGAGAGGAGAAGCGGAGGCAGAGATGCAGAGGAAAAAATGGGTTCTGTTAGTTATGGCCACAAACAGCAAGTGAGACATGGTCCAACAGGGGTTTACTGAAATGCAAAATGTTTATGTATACTGGTGTGGGTTGCATATGAACTATCCATTGAGGAACTGGAAAGATAGGAATCAGTTGGTGGGAGACTCAACAAGCCATTGGCTGAGGTCTCTGTCTTTTTCCTACCTTATGTCTAGGTATTTTGAATTCAGAATTTTGAACATGTCAGAATTTTGAGCCTGACCTGATTAATAATGCAGAGCCAGGTGTTAGGACGACAATGACCTTGCACTTTGAGGGGTGACAGCAGGAAACTGGGACAAACACAAACCAAAAGTGAAGGCATGTGAATTCAAAGAACATACCAAAAAGCCAAAGCAAACAAGGGAAATTTAAAGATTACTATATTGGCAGTCTTGCTTTAAGAATCTCATGATGACCATGAATCCATTGTCAGAAAAACTCATCTGGTTCGCTCATGCCCCTTAGGGAAGGAAACTGCTATCCTTACCTGGTCTGGCCTACATGTGACTCCAGATCCACAGCAATGTGGTTGACTCCAAACTGTCCTCTGGGCAATAAATGCTGCCTAGCCAGCTATGCCCATACCCGATGAAGGAATAAAGAAAATAAAAAAATCACAACAGTGAGCAAAAGGCGCATTTTAAAAGGGAATATAAAAGACTGCTTCAGGGAAGGTAGTTTCCATTGGAAAGGTGGAGTGACTGGGGTGTGGTATTGCACTGCAGAGCCTTGGAAATCCATGCCGAAATAAGGAAAGAGCTTGGGGAGGAGTTAAAAAGAGAGATATCCAAATTAAGGGTACAGCTGGGAAAGGTCCACTGATTGACAGGTGAGAATTCAACTTCTTTATCATAACTCTGAAGGAGGTGCACCTGCTGAGTACTTGCATTCCCTTATTTATCCTGAGAGAGCAAGTCCGGGTGTGACTATGCTGGAAGAGGGGAAAGAGGGTTAGTATTTGGTAGGCATCAATCCCTCCAAGCTGATGGTCCCTTCTCCAGCAATATGTGATCCCTAGAAACACAAAGGGGATGAATATTAGCTATGTAGAGTGAAGTGAGGGAGGAAGTGTGAGCAGAGTGAATGACCATGCAGTGGAGGAGAGTGGACATGGCCAATAACTGTTTGTGGGGAAGGTTCATGAAGGAATATCAGGAATGCTGGTGATTCCCGCCCAACCACAGAGGGGCATCTGATGACAGCTCTGAAATATATGACTGGCAGGAATTTATTGCAAAGCTGCCAGAATTGTACCTGAATCATATACAACAAAATGTAATAGATTTTTCAGGACACAAAAACTGAGTGGGGGAGGATGCAGTGTAGGGTGGTGCAGATAGACAAGAACATCATGAGCAGATTACAAAAGCAATATCAATTTTTGAAACCGGATGAGCTAGAATTAAAAGTAGCAATGTTTTTTTTGAGTAGAACAAGGAGTGTTATGTCTTTTTGTCAGCATTGTAAATGCACCCATTTTGCTAGTCCTGACTTATCCTTGCAAATGATGGTAGACCATGCATTCTTAATGAGGCTGTCCCCTCACAGCAGCCACAGTGGCGTGCAAGATAGTGGCTATTCTAAAGGTGGCTCGAGGGCTCCCTGTCCTCAATATCTCCGACAATTTTAGTCAATTCCCATCAGTAAGTAGAACCAATGTAAGTTTTGCTTTCACTTTTAAGGAGCAACAACATATGTACAGAAATGCTTGGTGCAGGCGTTACACAATAGCCCCTCCATAAGATACCAACAGCATTTGGAAGTTCCCCAGACCAATTGGTGCCATATAGGAGTGAGTTATAGCAGTTCTCTCTAATGGAGACAACACCTGAGTTTACAACTGAGTTGGTACAACTACTGAGAGTCATGGGACTAAAAACAAAATGACCTGGATAGGTCAGGAGGATTTCTATTCTTTGGTCTCACAATGTGGCCAAATGAGAGAAGCATAGAAGGTTGGAAAAGGAATGCTGTGCAAGGGTTTAAGCAGCCTTGTGATATTTCTGGTTTGCAATAATTTCTAGGACTCACTGGCTATTGCCAAGAGTTTACAAAAGGGTATGTCACAACAGTGACCCTCTCTGTGAACTGCTAAGGAAGGGACCAGAGCGGGAATAGATGGAGACATGTGAAAATACCTTTGTATGTTTGAAGACAAAATAGACAAACTGCCTCACCCACAGGACCACAAACCTGGTGAGAGATTTCACTGGCCTCAAAGATCCAGGTCTGACTGTGGTCCTAATGCGGCAAATACACGCATAGCCTAGACCAGTGGCATGTGCTTCCAAGGTATTGTCACAGTCAAAAAAAGGTGTACTTGACTTATGAAAACACACATTGACCACCTTCTGGGTGTTGAAATATTTCAGTGTATCAAGATATCTAAAGCTTCATTTTAATCAGGTAACATACTCCAGCTAGATAACTTTCAGAAGAAAGAAAATAGACTGGGACAGTGAGCAGCGCAAGGCAGGAAAGCAGGAACTGTTATGGAATGGGATGAATTTGTAAATGAGAATACTGGCAGAGTCTAAGTTGGCAGAGAATATGAATGACAGGTGTATTTGCTCAGTTGAAGGTGTTTGGAACACAGAAGAAGGTATGCTTGTGGGTATGCATCCTGACAAAAGGCAAATGTTGTAGCTTGATGGTGGAGGTAAAGAAAAGGAATAGTTATGGGGTTTACAATCCTGTCAGAGAAGTTGAATCAGCTTTGAAGTTACCCTCTACCATGCTCTATCCTGCAGGCCAAGATGACAGCAGTAACATATGCAGTTAGCATCCCCCAGACTTCCTGATGCGATAATTGAATAGTTGGGATTCAATGTTCACCTTCAACTCCTGCATCAAGTATCTTGCTGTCTGGGCCAGAAAGTTTTCTTTTAACAGAAGAGATGTTGCTGTTTGCCACACCCATCTTGAGAACGATGTTAGATGTGACAAACAAGGATCTGTACAATAATATTATACCCATAAAGCGAGGGCCCACTCCAATTACAAATTAGATGGGAAGACAACAAAAAAGCAGGAAAGTTAACAAAGGAATGGCAGGAAATAGTAGCCTCTGAGTCTCTTATAAATCAGGAACATTGGCAGCTATTACAGATAAACTACCAACATTTTTCTGCTGCCGCCTAGATTTAAAGAAGGTACAGCGTAAATACATGGCTCCTCAGGCAATGATTCAGGCAAAGGAGAAACCTGAAAGGTTTATGGCATGCAACATTGAGAGGAAACACTTATATTCATGTTGCACTGGGAAAAGCCTCAGTGGCCCAGTTGCCTAAAGAGGTGTCAGCAGCACCATTTATTTCTGTGAAGCTTATTCTAAGTGATTGCTATAATTTTGACGTTAATCCTGATGCTCTGGAGTTTTAAAATGAAATTATCCTGCTGAAGCTATCACAGCAACCGAGAGAGTAGTTGTGAAAATTCAACCCTTTCAACCCCAGGCAAGTAATTGCAATATGACATGGAGTTGTAACAAGACAAACCTCTGCATTCAAGACAGTCAGAATTGGAGTAGAATTCACTTCTTCGAAGTAAAATTTGAATTTGGCTTTAGTTAGCATCTAGTTATGGTGTTGCATGTTGCTTTAACACACAAAGTTCCTGAGTCTACATAAAGGGGCAGACTTCATATTGTCTTGCCCTATTGCATCATGCAATAAGTCGAATTTTAATTGTGGGCTCAGTGGAGGTGCTGTGAAAGATAAAATGTTTCAGAGGATTTTATGGAAAACTTGTTATATGTAACAGTAGATCCATATTCATATTTTAGCTTTCCTGTCATAATTCTTCTGATTCTGTTGGAATGACTGTGCCTTGTCAGTCTGTTCCCACTTGAAGAGAGAACACAACAGATAGTTTAGATTCAGTTAAAGAAGTTTGGGCTGATAGTTGGAGGGAATAGATATAACAAAATTTCTAGTTTGCCAGCAGTATTGATGTATCTTATCGCACTGTGCTCTGATCTGCTTGCAGATTGTAGATTAAGTATTGGAGCACTGAAGGATGGCATAAAGCTGAAGCCTGAATTAATCTAAAAATTGGGAAGTGGCCTGACCACTAGAGAGACAAGAACGGACATTGGACATTTAAAGGAGAAAGGGGGAAATAATATGCTGGAAGGAATGACTTGAAACATTTTTTTGTTGTTCCTCTTTAATTTACACCATCTCCAACCTGTGAGTTTTATAAGTTAATACTATTGTGTCAGAACAATGATGATGGTGGATAAATATCATTGGCAAGTTTGCATAATTGAGATGTTCCTTACCGGCTCGTGGGCAGAGCTGACTTCATTCCTTCGCTGTCAACTGATCTTTCCTGCGATGTTTTTTTTAAGTGCCTGGCAGGAGTTTCAAGAAAAAAATTCTGAGGAATCACATATGTTTTTTTAAACTACATCCCCTGACAAATTTGGTTTAAACTTAACTTAGATAAAGTAACAAGTCAAAAGAGAAAATACACATTTTAAAAATAGCTTTCCGTTATTGAAACTTGTCTTTCATTTTATTTCTAAACAGAAAAGTACTCTCCAAACAAAAATATTCAATTATTGTAAACATTATGGATTAAAAAAAAAACTTTCAGACTCACTAATGCTGCATTTCCACTTCCAACTAATAAAATAAACATATAATTTCACACAATGAACCAGTATCACTGCTTGCCTCAATCAAAAGGATACAGATTCAAATCTCCCTTGAATACAAAGGTGTGACACTTGAGTGCAGTTGCTGAGGGAGTACTGAATTCACAAAGATATCATCTTTTGGATAAATTGAGGCCAAGCCTTCTCCCTGGTAAAGATCCCAAGGTAGTATTTGAAGAGCAGTAAGGTCTTGGCCGATATTTATCCCTTCACGAATGTCACTAGAAAATAGATTATCTGTTCATTACCTCAGCTTCTGAGGGACCCAAAAGTGCACAATTTAGAAGCATCATAGTGACTGTCACATTTTCTATCTTGCAACAGTCACCATACTTCAAAAGCACTTTAGTGGCTGTAAAGTATTTTTATATCTTGACATTGTGAGAGACTTCCATTCTTTACATCACAGGATTAGGATCAGGTCAATATCCTCCTCAGCCAGCAAACAAGAATAATTTTTCATTTCATTCTTAAATTCAAGCTTTTGCAAAGCCTTCAGAAATAGACACCAACACCACACTCCCATACCAGGAATTCTGCTTAAGGTTCAAAGTAATGTTTCTTCTCTTCAGTTAACTAAGAAATAAAACAATACATCTTTCTCTTGCCAATAAAAAATTACACAAATAACGTATAAAAAGTGAATCCTTCTTTGCTGCTACCTAACTCAGAATATATGTTCTTCCGATGCATAACAGAGTACTGCTTGAGAACAAAATTAACTTAAAGCAAGCTGAGCTGTTAATTGTTCATTAGATTAATGTGATCTAATATTAGAATTGGTATTAAATAAATCAATTTCAATTAGCTAACTGTTAAATAACTGCTGGTAGATTATCAACAAAATAGCTGTAAGTTGTGAGCAATGCAAACTGAACAGCTGATTACAGTTCTTTAACATGTGTCATTAATATAGTGGCATACCCAGGTCAATAACTGTTGTTTCTGAAGCTTTCTCTGCACTTTGATTCCTTGATTCTCCAATTTCAACTCTGATTCCCTGACATTTAATTACAATGATGGTGAATGAATAAACCCAGACCTATTATTTTCATGTGCCATGGAGTATATTAATTCAGTACTTGAATTATGCATCATATGCATGCAATAGTTAATAGAGTCATTAAATCTAGTAGAATTTAACAATTTTCTTAATGCTGGTGAATTATCTAAAAAGTATCACAATGTAATGACAATTAAGCTTCCATGCATTTGAGCCTTATTGTACTAATGCTTGTTTTAGTAATTGGCATGACATAGTTTCAATTTATTTGTTGGTGTGGGAAATCCTCAATATATTCATGGAGTCTTTTTCCCTGCTGCAATACTGACAGTGTTCGGTGACCTGATTTTTTTTGAATGATACTGATTACTAATAGCCCCGACTGATAATCATGAGTATTATAACAATTTACAATGAAGTAAAGACAGTCAGATTTTCACATAGGTGGAAAACGTTGAGAGTATCATGAGTATTTTGTTATTCAGAGTGCGGGGCTAACAAGTGACTCAAGGTCATTTGTTCCATTGCGGTTATTGAACCAGTGGGCTTCATATTTCCTTTTTTTTATCAGATCTCTATTCTTGCTTTTGCTGATAATGATCAGTTAAATTTTCATCAGCACTGCAGTCATTTAGCTGTCATTACTACCCACCACTATTTGCCAGTGGAGTGACCTCAGCCTCACCAGTTACTTTGACCCTTTCTTCCCAGTGAATACTGTAATTCATTGGCAGTAAGCTTTTTTCTTTCTCTCACCCCTGCCATCTATTATCAGTGCATTGATTTTCTTTCAGGTCACAATTTATACATGGTGCAATTTCATTTGCACTGAAAGCTGTAGTACAGACTTCGTTCCTAGTCATTAAGTTTCAGAGCTGAAGGAAAAGGACAAATGATTTACAATGATTCCCTAATGAATGGACCACTTGAGTTTGTGCAAAGTACACACATTAGTTCAGTGTTCTTCTTCAATATCATTTATAAGAGTGCAATGTTATATGAGAAAACCCTATTGGCAGTATCAACTTGAATCAGTCATTGTGCTCGTGCCTCAGTCAAAAGTTTGTGGATTCTGGTTTGGCTGCCCAAGTTAAGTACAAATTTTAGACTGACTGACAGAATGTGGCAGTATTAGATCTGAAATATTAAGCAGAGGTCCAGTTCACCAATGACATCATCTGACCAAAAGTAAAGCTGTTCTTTAATGTCTTGACCATTGGTTACCTCTCACCCAGATTTATTTATTTATCTCATTTGCCATTTACATGATTTTTTAAATGTCAAATTGGCTGCTGGAATTGGATTGCTTGGCAACAGTGATTACATTTCTATTGTAATCCCTGGGGTGAAGGAATTGTCAAATGAGGAAAGGTCAAGGAGTTTGGACCAAAACTCATTTGAGGTTTAGAAAAAAATAATGACAATTGTTACATTTATGATTGTGAGGGCAGAATCTGTGAAGTTGTTTCTTTTACAGGTGTATTTTGAAATAAGGACACCATTTACAAATAAGGGAACTCCAAAATAAGACAGATGAAGAGAAATTTTCCCTCTTAGAAATCCAGAATATTTGGAATTCTCTACCCAGAGAATGGTGGAATCTGTGATATTGGATCTATTCAAGGCTGAGTGGGGCAGATTTTTGATCAGCAAGGGGCTTACGGATAAGGGAGTGGGAAAGGTAGGGTTTGGGTGTGAGGGAAGTGCAGGCGACGCCATGATCAAATCAGCCAGAGAGATATTGTTTGTGTGCAGGAGTGAGGGGCTGAATGACCTACTTCTACTTTTATTACTTAATTCATTGAGTGAGAACTATTTTGTGATATCTTGTGGTCATCAAAAATGGTGTAGTGATTTTTCATTTTTCATCAAGAAAGCTGATTTGATCAGCACAACATTCACAAATGTTCACATGCTCTACCACCAAAGCTCAGTAGCAGCATTTTGTACCATCTACAAGATGCAAGCAGAAATTCATCAAACCTCCTTTGCCACTATATGCTAAACATGTGACCACTACCATCTAGAAGGTCACAGGCAACAGATACATGGGAACGCCACCATCACTTTCCTCTCCAAATCACCCACCATTCTGACTTGGAAATATATCCACTATGTATTCAGTATCTCTGGGTAAAAATCATGGTATCCCCTCCCTAATGACATTGTTGGTCCACCTATATCAAACCAGTTCAGGATGGCAGCTAATTACCACATTCTCAGGGACAACTAGGGATAGGCAATACATGCTGGCCCAGTCTGTGATGCTGCCATTGGATGAATGAATAATAAAATTCTCCTTCTTCTAGAGTCATCAGTCAAGAGAAACATCCTAGTTGTATCCACCCTGTTATATCCTGTAAGAATTTTGTAAGTTTCAATTAGATGACACCCTCATTCATTGAAGCGCTAGAGAATACAGACTGAGTTTCTTCAATCTCCCCTCAGAAGACAGCCCAACCATCCTAGTCATTAATCTGGTGAATCTCCATAGCACTCCTTCTATGATAAGTATATCAAATCTTAGAAAAGGAAACCAAAATTGAATGCAATATGTCAAATAAAGTCTCACCAGACCCTTGCAGCAAATACTTCTGTATTCACATCACCTTGAAATGAATGCCAACATACCATTCACCCCCTAATTGTTCATTGCAGCTACATGTTAGCTTTTAGTTTTATGGACAAGAATACCCCAGTTTCCTTTGCACACCTGTATTTTCCAACCTTTCACCATTTAAGAGATATTCTGCCTTCCTTTTTGTCCATTAAACTGAATATTTTTACACTTATTTATATTAAATTCCATCAGCCAAGTTCTAGCCCACTTACAAGTCTGTCCAAGTTCTCTTCTGCTTCCTTGCGCCCTCCTCAAAACTTATGCTCCCACCCAGTTTGCTTTAAGCAGATTTGGAAATAATACAATTCGTTACCAATATAAATCATTCATTTTATGAAAGGGTGCGGACATAGCACTGGTCTTTGACATACCACACTGAGAACAGTCTACCATCTTGAAAATGCTCAAACTATTTTGATCCTCTGAATTTTATAGATTAACATATCCCAGTCCATATTGGTATATTCCCCTCAATTCCATGCACTCTAATTTTATTTGCTAAAATCCTGTGTAGGACATTATCAAAAGCCTTCTGAAAGTCCAAATACACTACATCTACAGGTTCTCCTTTGTCTATCAGCAAGGCGCAACTTCAAAAACCTCTAACAAATTTTCAAACATGATTTCCCTTTCATAAATCCATTTGTGCATTTTTCAATATTTCTGTTCTTTTCCGAATATTCAGTTATCACATTTTTCTAGTAAATTCTAACATTTTCTCTACGAGATATGCCAAGGTACCAGGCTTGTAGTTTTTTCACTTTCCCTTTTCCTCTCTTCTTAAAATGTGGCGTTACATTTGCTACCTTCTAGTCAGCAGGAATCTTGCCAGAATCTACAGAATTAACAAATGATAACAACCAATGCCTCCACTATATTTCTATTGTTACCCCCCTTTAACACCTTGAGTGGAATTCAACTGGCCAAAAAAATAACTGTAACAGCTGTTCATTCCAAAATGGTATCACATTTGAAGTGGTGCATATCAGATGTTATTTCTGGGCAAGTAGTAGGGGTGATACAAAATTAGCATTCAATGCGAATCTGGGGGCACTGGTGGTAATTCAATCCTAATGAAGAGAGCTGATATTGTAGAAACAAAGTTTACACATGTGGTTGAAAGCATTTGGTGAGGATAAAGTATGTTTCCTCACCACAATGGGGTAATATGATTTTGTGGTGAGCCTATCCAATATTGGCTGTGAGACCCCAGAGCTACATTATTTTCTGAAATTAATGAGATCCTGGATTTATATGGCACAACTAAGAATGAAATTGCCCTGTAAAGTCCCAATCCATGAAAGAGACAATGGCAGGTAAGCTATTGCACGTTATAGATTGAATGAAAGAAACTGTCTCATTAGTGTGTGCGTGGAGCACACTGAGAAATTTATCTTCCAGGCATGATCGTAGGAGACCTGACAAACAGTAAAATCCAGGCCAAGCTGAGTGAAAGCATAAAGGGTTCTGGAAGGAAGCCTGTAAGGAAGCCACTGCTGTGGAAGTAGCGACAACAGATGGTGTCAAAATGCAAGAATGTTCTTTTCCTGCATCAGCAATGGAGGTCCAACAAATGCTAGCAGGATGCAGGGTGAAGCAGCCAAGTTCACCGACCTCAAAAGCAGAAATGTAGATCCTATTCTTTGTCGCCACCGACCACTCAAACCCTCATTTCCAGTCAGTGTTACACCCATGGGAAATTCAAATTTACGGAGATGATATGCAGGAATAAACAGATTGTGGGATCTCCAGATTACAGTCATGCAGCAGGCCACAATTGTAGTAGATCTAAACCTAGTTCAGGAGTCTAGATGTCCTCCAATGCTCATGCGATAAATTTGGAAACAAAGGTTGATTTTATTGAGTTGGATGTTTAAGAGTTTTACTCAGAGCAAGAAGGACAGCTCATGGAGAATGAGAATAATGAGATTGAGGACTTTAGTCCAGCATTGATAGCAGAAGTGAAAATTATAGACCCATAACTTACTTTTATCTTTGATACAGTTATGCAGTGTTTGTTACACAGAAAAGAGAGTGATAAAGTTGTGAAACCACATTCTTTTGAGTACAATTGATACAAATCTGGCAAGTTATTTTAATAACAAAATTCTTGTGTCAGATTGAGTCTGTGCTTGTGTGAAACACAATTCTATTTCTTTTTCCTTGCCACTGTTAGTGATAAGCAGGAACAAAGATAGAAATTGACTTCAGAAACAGTTAAATTGAGCAAAATTATTTTTAATAGGAATTTATTTGAGTGCATTTGTCACTGAGGATGTGTGAAGAGAACACAAATGGTTTTTGAGCAAGGAGGATCAAATAATTAAGTGTGACATCTCAAGGCTGAAGAGACAAGGAAGATGCATAGCCAATATTTTGTAAGACAAGTCCAATGCCTCATCCACAGTTAAAAACAGTAAGTAAACACATGGATAGAGATGGTGAAAATTTGAAAGTTTGTGTAATGTGCCTCAGAATGAGAAATGTTTCAACTGTTCTATGTTCAAATGCTTGAAAATGTTGAATGGCAACATAATGACTTTGCTTTTGGGACAGAATAGAAAGAGAACCTGGTTTTAGTTGATAGCTGCAGCTATTGGATTAATGTTGAATTTGCAACCAAAACCTCAAGTGCCAAAACTTTTAAGGTTAGGGTTGCCAGAGTATAATTGTGTCAGAGATAATGGGAACTGCAGATGCTGGAGAATTCCAAGATAATAAAATGTGAGGCTGGATGAACACAGCAGGCCAAGCAGCATCTCAGGAGCACAAAAGCTGACGTTTCGGGCCTAGACCCTTCATCAGAAACGTCAGCTTTTGTGCTCCTGAGATGCTGCTTGGCCTGCTGTGTTCATCCAGCCTCACACTTTATTATCTCAGAGTATAATTGTGCACAGTTTACATCTGAAGAGTTGCCAATACATCCAAGTAAGAATGAAGTCAATCTCATATCATCATGTCATCCAGCACTGAATGTGTTACAGAAAGAAGTGTTAACATTGCAAAAAAGTTGCTGTTGATTGCTTTGCTAGATGGTAATCTCAGCAAACATCTCAATTGTTCTCTTCAATTTCAGAGTCAACCACTCTTAAGTCCAAAGCAGCCCCAAAGTGTTATACAACGAGACCCTCTTCATTAGCTTGACTTGCCGGAGATTGCAGGCTAATATATTACAGAGATGTAGGCCAATATATGTGGCAAAAATTAAATTATACTGTCAAGAAATCAAACCTTAAATATCTTCTGTTGAGTATAATTGACAAAACAATTTGATTTGGAAATACTCACCCTGCTTTATCTATACGCATGATAATGCCAACTAATTCGCGATTCCAATGTGCCTTGTACATAAAATATAAAGCATTGAAAATTCAGATTAAAAAAAAATCATGAACATTTACTGTCAATGCTTACCTGTCACAGTCTCTTGAGGTTATCCCATTCTCATTTTTGACTTATTAAACAGAAAATCTCCTTATAATATACTTTGTTACTGTAGAGATGTCATTCATGTAGATACTAGAAAAGAATGAAACTCGCCCCTGTGTTTTATCATTTTTTGGTCATTTCCTGTTACTGGCAGAATAGCCTCTTGCTTCTGATCAGCCTCAGCTCATAAGGTGACTGAAGTCACAACAACACCCACTTTACAGAACAGTTTCTCAATTCCTCACAAAGGAAAGTCCCAATAAAATTTCAAATCTTGCTTTATTTTTAAAAGTACAAACATTAGTCAATCTTGTCTTTAATTTATGTTTTGGAAAACTGTTAGAAACAGCTAACTTTGACATTGAAAAATCAATGAAAGCTCTTTAAGGTTTTGTGCAACATTAATTTGCAACACTATTACAGAGATTCATCCGAAATTTGAATTAAAATACATCACCAAAAATAATAAATCTGATATATTAAATTTTAAGGAAAATAATTTTGTAGTTCATTTTTTGGTCTCATTTGACCTTTTGACTTGCAGCCCACTTCCTTTTTCACTCAGTATTGCTGTAATACTGTACGTTTCATCAGAACTGCACGTTAACCAGTAAAAGGAAGCTTTGTGTTTGTATGGTCAGCTTTGGGCTTTCACTGCCTTATTTCCCATCTTGTTCCTTAATCCAATGAAGATTCCAGTGCCACATGAGATTTATCTTAAATGTTCCAGTGAGTACAGGATAGTTTTAATATCAGTCAGGCAAAATTGCAACTGTATTGGCATGGCTATACGTCACAATTGCAAACTATGATATCTCTATTTGAAAACAGTGTAGGAAAACATAACGTAATGAAAACACTTGTTTTGTAATTAAACACAAAAACAACTGGAAAACATTCAGCATTCAACTGCAACTGGCTAACATAGAAATGGTCACGTAGGCCTTAATTGGAATATCAACAAATCCATTAAACACATGCATGCATGCTGGAAGCTAATACTTTGTTTATGAACCATACTTCCCAGATCTGTGGAATAATTTATGCAGTTATTAGTAAAAAAGGCTGAACCTTTAATCTCTATTCAAAATAAGCGATTCATTTACTCTGGAGATTACTTTTTGTATAGTTTTCAAGTAAAAATAATACCAAAATAAAATTACACCCTTCTTACATTAAAATATTCTGTTCAGGGCAGTTTGTAAAACTATATGTTTTGTGCAGTAAACTGACCCAAATGTATGAATGAAAATCTCCTTGCCTGTTCTCAGGCAGGCGTGGCAATATGTTGTCTTCATGTATTGGATTTTGTTTGGCAAAGGAATTAATATCCAGAATCTTTAACTGAGCTTGTTCAACTTCTCTTTTCATTCATTTTTCACTCAGTTAGCTGTCTGCAATTTTCAAATATCACTGTCATTATTTAAATTTTAAAAACCTGGCAAAGAACATGCCGTAGCCCACGGGGCTCTCAGGACAATCTTACATTGGTTCTGATTCTGCCCTTTTGACTTTGATGTCCTCAGGAGGCTTCATTTATTACTCATTAAACTCAAGCAGGCTTTCAAATCACACCGATGCAGCAAGATCTGCTGCTGTCACTGGAAAATAACGACTTGAATCCTTATATTTGTTATTAAAAAGTAAAAATGGACTAATGATGATAAAGTGGGCGGAGAAACAACATGTGGCCTACATCACATTCCCCTTTGGCAGGAATCCAATCCATCTAGCTTTGGAGGGAAGGCACACAGAGCGAGAGAGCGAGCGAGAGAGAGAGAGATAGAGAGAGACCAGGTCTTGACTGGAGAAGCAGCACAGAAAACTGGAACAAACTAGTTTGTGGGCATTCCAGGAATAGGGGACACTGAGAGACAGGATGAATTCTTCCTAGAAAATGTGGCAGACACATTGCAAAAGTTTGGCTCCCCTGATAATACAGACCATTAAGATAAACTCTGGTGTGTTACAAATGATAAAACTAATTTCAAACTGTAAATAAGGGAAAGCCTTGATTCTTTCAGAGGCTATAACATGTTGAAGAAAACTTTCTTTGTTTTCTTAATTCTCTGTTCAACTTTGGGGCATCAAAGGTTTTAAAATTAGTATGAAAATGGAAATAAGTACTACACCTCATGAAAATGGGACGCAGATTAAAGAGACTTTGCATGTTCTTCCTCTTGATAATGCTTCATTATTAAGTACAGCTGTGTGTATAGCTTTAAGTATTTTTTAGTTAGCAGATGCTGGACATATTGAAGTGAATTCAACATACCAAGAATCACATATTATGACTGACACTGCAGCCCTAAGCCTTCAAAAAGAAAGGTAAATCTTCCAACCTCTTCACAAACGAAGCCACAGATAACAAGAGATATAAAGAAGGTGACCAGCTACCGTAGGGCATTCAGGTCTTTGCTATTCAGGACACAGCCACAGCGAGTTCATTAATGGAGACTGAGATCTTGGATCTTATGTACTTTTGCATTCGGACGCCATTGTTTTAGAAGTCCTGGCTGTCTCTTTTTGAGGATAGTCATTTATCTTTTGAAGAAGGTAAAGGAAAGGCTAAGCTACAACAGCAGTAATCATAACTGCACTACACACACACACACACACACACACACACACACACAATTAGAATGCTGACCATTTCATTGAAGCCAGAACAAAGTCTTCCACTTGTTCAACCACAAAGGCAAACAGATGAAATCTCAAATAATTTGACAGCTGCTAAAGTGTCCACAGGAGCAGAGATGACTCGGTGTATAGAGTTAGAATGATCTCACATCTCCAACTCAAATTTATAAATGTTGGAGTTTTACGCTTTATGGTGGATGAGTAGAAGCCAATCTTATGCAATGGATCTTTTAAAATTGTATACAGACAGCATCAACAAGATCTAAATATTTCTGGAGAACAACTCCACATTCTGGAAACATCCCGTAGGGATGATGCTCAACTTGCAAGGAGCTAATAAAAAATGAGCCATGGACAAAAGTCCTCAGCTGAAAATGGATCAAGCCCATTCTGAGCCTCTGGATGTTCTTGAAACAGTTCAACATAATGCAGGAAAGGGAGCTCTAACATATACAATTAACCAAGAGTCAGCGAGATCCAGCTACCATAGGAGAGTACTGTACTGGAAGCGCACAAATTGGTAGCCTTACAGTACATTTAATCCTTGGAAACAAAAAGCTACATTAAAGTTCCAAAAATCCTTCATAGGAGCAGCCAATGTTCTTGCACAATTGGTATAATGAGAATTAAGCTTGAAGAACACTGGTCAACGTTATCAATATTCATTGTAATGCTCACTGAGTCAGAACCTTTGCAAAGGGAAGAGAGAGAGCCGTGAAAAAGAGAACAGACCTGTATTTAATGTTGCAGGTGGCTGACCTGGAGAAGGAGGTTGATTGATTTTAAAAATATTTTTGGGGGATTCTTCTAGAGGCCATGAATAATGTGGGCTATGGCACAATCAGTGGCACAATCAGATGAAAAGTCTGTTAAAGTCTTTCTTGACATCAAAAGCAGCTTATGTTATCACTTACATATTTTCTGAGCGCTGTGGTGGGTTTCTCTCTGGGCAGTGGTGAGTTGCCAATTAATGCAGATTGTAACATGTTAAACACATTATTAATGCTGCAGCTCACCTAATTAATATTCATCTTCCTGCCTTAACAAACACAATGAACCATATAGATGCCTGGAGCTGTCTATATGGAAGTCTGTACAGGTACCTATGAGGAACCTCCATGTTGCTGAGTAAACTCCACGTTGCTGAGTACTGATTATCATCCCAGGGCATGATCCTTGGTCACTAACAGCACATACTCCTTGTCTATGGGCATTGGCACGTAACTTTAATCAAGTCGCCAATGACCAGTATGGCACCCACGGGCAGCCACCTGTGGATGCACAGACAGGTTCTGGGGGTGGGGTGGGGGGGGGGTGGTGGTGGGGGTGGGGGCAAACCAGCAACTTGTATTGAAAGGCTACTGCAAGAAAACTTTGAGCACATACAGGGGCACCCAGTTCATGAATTAGACAAAGATCCATCTCAGGGCCATTTACTTGCTCTGTTAGCGCTCATTCACGTAGCACCCGCCTGCATGCTTGCAGCATCCATACCTTGTCATGCCATCCCTGTTAAAGTGTTGGTGCTGCAGTCAATACAAAGATTGTCAATACTGCTGTATCGATGCGCTGTTTTGCACAAACACACAAACAGATTGCTAATCAGTATAGACCTATCCATGGGTGAGGGAATTCTTCCTGTATTACACATCAGGCTACCAGTTTAACACCTCTATGTGCCAGCTGACTGCGTGGAAAACAGACTGTACATTCACTCAACCATATGGCTATTGAGAAAGTAGGTGGGGGCTAGTCCTTAGTTCAGACAAGGGCTGTCTGCCAGGGTACCATGGTCCTGTTAGTCAGGAGCTCAGTTCACACATGGTGCAAGCGCTGGGTCATGTTCAGTTACACAGGTGGGCTATTTGAGGTAAGGGAACATGTCCAACAACAGCCTGGGAGTGGGTGATGGGCAGTCCTATAGGGCAATCACCAGCCGTAAGATAAATCCCACATCCTAACTTGGGGAACTGCAAAGATAGTAGTTAGAGGCAGGTCAGTTAATGTTGCTGCTCATTGAAGTCATTCAGAGCAATGGAACCAAAAGAGTCCAGAGGGTCTATCCATCAGTCACTAATGCAGATGCAATAGGGACCTTTAGAGGCAGCAGGGAGACTCCTGTCAAAAGAGGTGAGGCAGTCAAGGCTGGATGATGGTGGAGGAAGTGAAGGAACAAAGGAGCTGGGAACATGGATGTTGATGGGAGATACTCAAGGTTTATAGGATGCTATGCAGAACAGCACAAGAGGTTCTGGTGGCTATGTGTAATGAGCTGTGTGGCTTTGTGGCTACCGTGCCATGACATTGCTGGTGAGAGACAATGTTGGAGAGCAAGTACTTGTCCGGGTATGCAACACCCTTATAAATATGGTGTGGGTGCAAGGGGTGCTGGTCTTTCAGCAGTTATCCTGTGACTGGCAAATTATTCAAGCTCAAAAGTATTTTCCCTTGCAGACAGTAAGGCATTTCTCTTTTGCAATGCAGTTCCAGAAATGTCCTTGTCTTTCAGGAAGCAACAACCTTACTCCACCTACACTGTCACCCTCACAGACAATAACAAAAGACCATCACCCTATCCATCCTCCAAAAGAATTGAGCATGCTGTTGGAAATTAATGCCTTGTGTAGAAAGACTTGTGAGAATTGAGGGAGAGGGAGGAGTGAGATTAAAGTGTTAAATGTTATTGTTTAAATGAGGAACCATGAAAGGCCATGGTCAGGGTTAGCATTATTTATCACTTTACTTCCAGAATGGCTACAGAGCATGTTGAATGGGTCTGGGTCATAGTGAGCTCAATCACATGGAATAGTAGCTTTTGTTGGGAAATCAGAAAGAACGTGCCTTCTATTTATTAAACCATATAAATAGGTATATCTAGTAAAGTTCACTCATTGACTGTGGACTACACATTTTTAGACTTCACTAGATTTTTGTTACTTTCTATTCTTGTTCAAAATTTCAGTAGCGGAGGGTGTTTGCTGACTTCAAGGTTCCTACAGAGATCAGTTCCTTGCAAACATGAGAGGTGGAGTCAGCCTTCCTCTTGGAATTAGGCATGACTGTGAGAGTCAGAGGTCACATACAACCTGACAAGCTGTTGGAAGCAGACTGAAGAGAAATGGAATTTCCATAGCAGGATGCGGGCTCTTTAGGAAGCAGCTCTCTCTGTAACTTAACAAAGAACATAGGCTTTCTGGTTGGCTTGCCAATGTTCCATTTTGTTTATGTCGTGCACACCCATCTGCCCGATTCTGTAGTCTGGTCCATCAAAAGCCATCATCAGACCCCTCTGCAGTAGGGATGGGCCAATGTAGAGTAAGAGTTCTGTGTTTACAACACCTGCTGCTTGTAAATCAAAGACATTATAGGATGAGGGGGAATTGGGATTTGAGAAGGATGATCTGGAACAAGGATGCTATTGACGGCAAAGAATTCAGCAATAACCTTAGCAATGGCCTTCTCATGATGATCAATATTGGCTCCCCAGCGGTTATTAGAACAAATAGTGGCCCTGTCCCTCTTCTTTTAGTTGCTGCTGTCTTTTTTGAGCATCACCTCGTCCTAAAAAAGAGAGGTGAATGTGTTATTGAGCATCATATAATCTGTGTGTGATGAGGCTGCTGTGGCTGAATAGTTTGAATAGTTTGATATGTCCATACATACAAACGTAGAACATAGCACAGAAACAAGCCCTTCAGCCCACCATGTCTGTGGCATTCTAAACTAATTCTTCTGTTTACGCATGGTCCATATTCCTCTATTTTCTGCCTGTTTATGCATCTGTCTAAATACCTCTTAAACTTTACTCTTGTATCTGTTTCTACTACCTATCCTGGTAGTGGACTCCAGGCATCTACCACCCTCTGTGTTAGAAACTTACCTTGCACGTCTTCCTTAAACTTTTGCCCACTTGTTTTAACCTATGACCCCGAGCATATGACGCTTCAACCCCAGGAAAAAGACTCTGACTATCCACCCTATCCATGCCTCTTATAATTTTATCTACTGCTGTCAGTTCACCCTTTCAGCTGAGATACAGTGTATTGAACAATATAAGAGCATTTGGTAAAATATGGTTTTACCAAATTGCATTCAGTGATTTTGGCCATTCTTATGAGTTTGAAATTATTGTCGGACTGCGTCCATATCATTGCATCCAAGCCATTAGCGTTGACCAATGCAACCCTCTTGTCCTACTAGCATTTCATTCTGTATCCATGCCTGCAGATACAGGATATCTCCTCTCTTTTCTACCTGATCCATTAAGACTTACAGCGCAGCATCTGAAAACTTAGTGCTCGCTCTTTCCCATGGCCACTAGGCTTCATATTTGTAACATAGCAATTTTTAATTGTGGCATAGAACTGTTCCCAATGACCTCAGTATTTTCTGCAGCCACAATGCACCTTCCTTTTAAGGGATGCAGCCTACTGTTAAGCAATACTAACTAGGACAGTTACTTTGACTCCTACTAATATGTGTAGGCATTGAGCAGCCTTGTTAGCACTGGAAATCTTTGTGATTAGACAGCATGGTGGCACACGGTTAGGGGGTTAACACTGACAGGCACAGAATAATAACACACTGTGATCTTAAAGGCCATTTTGCTGGGGCTATCAAATGCAACTCATCTAGACAACCAGTAATTAAACTCATTGATTGCTGTTACTGAGGTAAACACCTCGACTATTTTGGACACATCAAGATTCTATGAATAACCACAAATAGTCAATTATATTCTTTCTTTGGCTCCATTCATTGACAGGAAGATTAATGCCTCAGAAACAAAAGATTTTGATTTGAATTATGACGTGGGAGCTTTGACTGTACCCTATGCAACAGAATAGGGAGTGAACACAATGGATTTAGCTTAGTCTGAAGCATTGGATCTTGAACAAAATAGTACTGCATGGGGTAATTTTAACTTAGCCATTCATTGCAGAGCTTACCCAGTATCATTTGCTTACACTATTGACAGAATTACCATTCACCACAGCTCATGTGATAACTTTCTGGAGTAGGTTTTGAGTTTAGGACCTTTCAGCTGGAAATACTACTTCTTAACCTTACCAAAAAGGAACGAAGACAGCTGGTTATTTGTAACAAAAACAAAAAGACAACTATAGAAGTAGCAGTAAACTGCTCCCAGGATTCATTAATGATGAAAAAGGTGGCTATCGCATTAACAACTTGAACATAGAAACATAGAAGATAGGAGCAGGAGGAGGCCTTTCGGCCCTTCGAGCCTGTTGCACCATTCTTCATGATCATTGCTGATCGTCCAACTCAATAGTCTAATCCTGCTTTCAGCCTATAACCTTTGATCCCATTCACCACACAAGTGTTACACTAGTCGCCTCTTGAATACTTCTAAACAGTTCTTTAGTTGCAAATTAACTCATGGCAATAGTGGCCAGGTTATGTCTAATGAGAGCGTCAATAAAATAGCCTATGCTCCTTAACCTCATATGTCCTTTAATCAAAGTTAACCTTGCTTCCCTTTGTGCTTATTGAATTTGGAGACAGGCACAAAGCACAGAGACACTGTCACTCCCACAGGGATCAGCAATCCCAATTATCTGCTGGAGAACAGATTAATGGTCTGCTGTGAGAACGTGCAAGCCCTTTGAGCACTGATATCTGTAGCCATGATCACAACAGTTTGAGATAACTTAGCACCAAACTAGATTGGTATGACAAAAAGCAGAGAGCCCATAGCCTCAGTCTGAACTTCTTTCACAGCAACCAGAAATGTGGTGGGAGGTGCCTCTGTAGCTATGGGTGATGGAAGATGCTAAGAAATCAGCCATTGGAAACTGAGCCATGACTAAGTGTGGAATCCATCGAGGAGATGTAGACTCCAAGCTTGGCAGAAGGAACTCTGTCATATGGAGTCAAATTCCTCAACAATGAAAACTGGAAGAACTGCCAATGACTATCAAACATCAAAGTGCGCAAACTCATCAGCATTCTTCTGCATATCATCTTATCAAATCTGCATCTGAGTCCTGCAGTAGCCTTTGTCTGCCATGTCTCTGGGGGTGCTGGCATCAACTGTTGGCCATCTTATCACCCCAACCTGACTGCAGCCAATTTGCGCCCAACAAGACACCACTTACTGATCCCAAATCTAAACCACCCTGTGAAATCTGTACAGTGCCAGTCTCTGAACTGGTAATAGTATGTGTGAGATCACATAACTGCTCTTTCTCATCAGGCATCTGCCATATGCCTGCCTTTCATTTCCAGGCTACAATAGCTAGGCAGTGCTTCATAACATGAAAATAAGAAACAGAAATGTGGGAGTTAAGGGTCCGTGTGCGGGACGGTAGGGAGTTGGGTGTGTCTGAAGGTTGGGGAGGACACATTAAGTCCAGCAGGTGGCCTGCCTTTGCCTACCTGCTCCTGTTTGTAACCTCCATGTTATTATATCATTGGGGTGTGGGTAGGGTGCGTAGTGTCCGGCAGCTCACCAGATAATGTGCAATTGAAGTGAGCAATTTTATTCCACTCAGGGCTCTGAAAATTGCCACTGCCATTATTAAAGCAGTGCAAGGAGAGGTCATGACAAGAGGCGGGCCTGGCTCCTCCCCCTTTATGGGTTCGTAACAGAGGGGAGAGTTTATCTTTCTTGTGGCCTCCTGAACTCACTGGAGAGTCTCCAGAACATTTCAAAGCCCTGGTGGCAAGCCCTCGTTAGTTTTCACAATCTGAGAGCCCCCACCCTTTAGCCCTGCTGATTGTTTGCTTTCCAACAGGACCCTGATGCCATTGGTGAAATTCCAATCTTTTGGAAGATGCTTCAGTTCTGACATCCTGGTGCATTGCTATCCTCTGATTGATCGGGAACTCTGAGGAAGAGCATCCTGCTAAAAGGCAGCAGGAGACCTGTTTTCCTCTTGTAGGCCATCTTCCCAATATTTTATCTGTGGGGTGGAAACAATGCCAAGAATCTGGTACCTCATATACTTCATTTCAAGGAGTCCACTGTCACACCCTCACAGCTTGTACTTCATGCAAGATTGAAAGATGAGGGCCAAGGGGAATTTGAGATGGTGCCTAAGGCACAAACAAACCATCAGCCCAGATAGGTTCAGCAATGCTAATTGAAATGACCTCAGTTACTGCCATGCCAATAATATGGAGCAATGTCCCCTCCAGTGGCTTGAGTACATGGAACTGTGCCTGTTCCCATTGGTTCATTGTAGCTCCCTGCTGTTATGGGCCTTCTCAGCCTCAGAGAAAAAGATTGGTGTTGCTGAGTATGTTGCAATGGACTTGGACAATGTGTCTGGAGGTACTGAATGACTGGTGGTGCAAGGGCCAGAACAGCGAGCAGTATGTGAAGGCGTGTTGGATCACCTGACTGTTAGACCTAATTGCAAGTGACTCCTGAGTGGTGAATGATGGAGATATGGTTTGTCCTGTTGTGAGATTGGTTACCTGGCAGCTGGAAGTTTCATGAAAAGACATTAACCACATAAATAAAGTGACTTAACATCTTGTGACACTGCAGCCATGTAGGCTTAAAGGTAGGCTTTGGAATCCATGGCAACTCGTTTCCATTCCCTTCAATGTGAATATCTGGTGAGCCTCTGGTATCCTGCTGAAAAATGACATCTCTCGTTCCTTTCATCTCTTGGACTGAGGCATTGAGTGCTGCATTGAAAAACCTGGGAACTCACTCTGATCTGTTGATCCATTGTTGTTCTTTCTGCCGTATGTAAAACAGGGGCAATTCCATACCTATTTCAGGAGGCAGAATGCCTTTTAAGAAGCTTTAATTTGTGCAAACACTACACGCATCTTAACACTCCGTGTGCTCTCGGAGGTGAATTTAGCAGTCGGTTGCATCCTATACTCATGGACAAGAATAGGAACCCCAACGCTTTCTGTTGCCTGCATATCCTTTATTACAATGCACTCCCCAAAACAGCTGCATTGAAACTTTAATTAAACAGAATACTGCTGAGTAGAGTTTGCTGTTTCTTTATGTAATGACAGATACACAACTCTCCTTTGACTCATTAGACAACAATCTGGATTCAATCAGTTTAAATATTATTGCATTGATATCTTTTGAAGTAAATCATGGTATTAAAACCAACACGACTGGCTTTTCCATTGTCTGAGTTTAATCAGTGAATGGCTGAGCGTTACAAATGAAGAATGACCCAGATTCAAATCCCTGTGAGTGCTGATCTCATCCGGGCCGGTAGCAGGAGCAATAAGACACAGCTCATCAATGTCACATCGCAGATTGTTATCTGCTGATCCCAGCTTAAACTCTAAAACATAGGCAGACACCAGTGAGGAAAGGATCTGACTTCCCCCTGAGCATCATCATTAAATAATCTCTCAAATCACTATCAAGGTCCTTGTGTGAATGATAATCAGCTGTATGAAGTATCACAAGACAATGTCCATGGCTACTTGAACAGACGGGCAATTAGGAAAATCACAACGTTATGCTATTGCCAAGAAGATTTGGACAATGGGAGAATATTCTGGTAGCTCAGCACCCTACAGATGATTGAATCTTGGTTTCAGCCTTCTGCAGATAAGAGGGAAGCATCTTTAGTGAGAGATACAATACTTGAGACATTGGAACAGTGTAAAAATTTTCCCTAACAATTTCTGAAAATGCATTGCAAAGAATAGTCAGAGATAATGGGAACTGCAGATGCTGGAGAATCCAAGATAATAAAGTGTGAATCTAGATGAACACAGCAGGCCAAGCAGCATCTCAGGAGCACAAAAGCTGATGTTTCGGGCCTCGGCCCTTCTTCAGAGAAGGGGACGGGGTGAGGGTTCTGGAATAAATAGGGAGAGAGAGGGAGGTGGACAGAAGATGGAGAGAAAAGAAGATAGTTGGAGAGGAGAGTATAGGTGGGGAGGTAGGGAGGGGATAGGTCAGTCCAGGGAAGATGGACAGGCCAAGGAGGTGGCATGAGCTCAGTAGGTAGGAAATGGAGGTGTGGCTTGAGGTGGGAGGAAGGGATGGGTGAGAGGAAGAACAGGTTAGGGAGGCAGAGACAGGCTGGGCTGATTTTGGGATGCAGTGGGGGGAGGGGAAGAGCTGGGCTGGTTGTGTGATGCAGTTCCCACTTCCTACAGACAAAGGGGGTGGCCATGGGCACCTGCATGGGCCCCAGCTATGCCTGCCTCTTTGTAGGTTACATGGAACAGTCCCTCTTCCGCACCTACACAGGCCCCAAACCCCACCTCTTCCTCCGTTGCATTGACTGTATCGGCACCGCCTCTTGCTCCCCAGAGGAGCTCGAACAGTTCATCCACTTCACCAACACCTTCTACCGCAATCTCAAGTTCACCTGGGCCATCTCCAACACATCCCTCACCTTCCTGGACCCCTCGGTCTCCATCTCAGGCAACCAGCTTGTAACTGATGTCCATTTCATGCCCACCGACTCCCACAGCTACCTAGAATACACCTCCTTGCACCCACCCTCCTGCAAAAATTCCATCCCCTATTTTCAATTACTCCACCTCCACCACATCTGGTCCCAGGATGAGGCATTCCACTCCCACCCATCCCAGATGTCCAAATTCTTCAAGGACCGCAACTTTCCCCCCACAGTGGTCAAGAACGCCCTTGACCGCGTCTCCCACATTTCCCGCAACACATCCCTCACATCCCGCCCCCGCCACAACCGCCCAAAGAGGATCCCCCTCGTTCTTGCACACCACCCCACCAACCTCCGGATACAACACATCATCCTCCGACACTTCCGCCATCTACAATCCAACCCCACCACCCAAGACAATTTTCCATCCCCACCCTTGTTTGCCTTCTGGAGAGACCACTCTCTCCGTGACTCCCTTGTTCGCTCCACACTGCCCTCCAACCCCACCACACCCGGCACCTTCCCCTGCAACCGCAGGAAGTGCTACACTTGCCCCCACACCTCCTCCCTCACCCCCATCCCAGGCCCCAAGATGACTTTCCATATTAAGCAGAGGTTCACCTGCACATCTGCCAATGTGGTATACTGTTTCCATTGTACCTGGTGTGGCTTCCTCTACATTGGGGAGACCAAACGGAGGCTTGGGGACTGCTTTGCAGAACACCTCCGCTCGGTCCGCAATAAACAACTGCACCTCCCAGTCGCAAACCATTTTAACTCCCCCTCCCATTCTTTAGATGACATGTCCATCATGGGCCTCCTGCAGTGCCACAATGATGCCACCCGGAGGTTGCAGGAACAGCAACTCATATTCCGCTTGGGAACCCTGCAGCCCAATGGTATCAATGTGGACTTCACCAGTTTCAAAATCTCCCCTTCCCCCACCGCATCCCAAAACCAGCCCAGTTCGTCCCCTCCCCCCACTGCACCACACAACCAGCCCAGCTCATCCCCTCCCCCACTGCATCGCAAAATCAGCCCAGCCTGTCTCTGCCTCCCTAACCTGTTCTTCCTCTCACCCATCCCTTCCTCCCACCTCAAGCCACACCTCCATTTCCTACCTACTGAGCTCATCCCACCTCCTTGGCCTGTCCGTCTTCCCTGGACTGACCTATCCCCTCCCTACCTGCCCACCTATACTCTCTTCTCCAATTATCTTCTTTTCTCTCCATCTTCGGTCTGCCTCCCCCTCTCTCCCTATTTATTCCAGAACCCTCACCCCATCCCCCTCTCTGAAGAAGGGCCTAGGCCCGAAACGTCAGCTTTTGTGCTCCTGAGATGCTGCTTGGCCTGCTGTGTTCATCTAGATTCACACTTTATTATCTTGCACAGAATACTGCTGTGTAATTACCTCAAAAATTTTCAAAGTTGTTTACTTGTTTACTTTCATCCATTATTTTATTCTGCTGCAGAATTACACAAAATAATTTTGTTTTGCTTTGAAACCACTTAGTGCTATTGAAGCAGTTGTCAGTCACTTTTGAAACTGTAGAAGAGGATAACAGGCAGCGTTCAGTGGCACAGAATGGTCTCATCTAATCTGATCACTCAGTGTTACTGACAGCCTGACTAAATTTGATAGGAACCTCAGCAGTCCCTGAGGTACATGCTCAGTCTTACAAATACTGAGACCTTACAGTGCAACCTAATTATAACAAACTGTGATTACAAACCTCTCACTATCACCAACTGTTCTTGTGCTCTTGGGAGACACCGCATTATGCCCAGCAGAGGAACTTAAACCTCAGTGAAACAAAGTGCAGATAAGGAATGCCTTGCTGCTTCCAATAATGATGTAGATTTATTAATAATGGAGATTTAACTAGATTTTATTCAACAAATACTGAATTCAATTCTTAGCTGCAAACCAGTTTGGAAGAATAATTTGTCACCTACAGATTCCTCACTGCAATTCTGAACACTACCTAGTAATTACCTGCAATGTTCTCCTGTGAGTAACAATTTTTATTGAAACAATTCACAAAACTATCCAGGTTCTAGATTTCTGGTAAAATGTATAAATATCAAGCAATCCACATTCTGTCTGCTCTGTGTGTAGCTCTGAACAGAATTGTCTCCTGGCACTGAAACATTCTAATGTGGTGATGGAGTTGAGGAAAATTAGAAGTAAGACCTATAAACTTCTATAATGTGTATCTCCTGTGCACCACTAAAAAGGACTTTAAACCTCAGATTGTTCTTGCTTCTTTAATGAGGGACAGTGTGACTTTGAGCTTAATGGTAAATATAGAAAGCTATAAGCTCCGAGTAAGGGTGCAACTATAATGCTGCACCACTGTAGCAATGCAAAGTTAAAAATACAACGATGGACAAAACAATGTCAGTTTGCTATTTTGAGTCTGTGGTGAGATAGCCTCAAGTTTAAAAGTAATCCATATAGGTAATATTAGATACTGCAATCTGTGCGACAAACAGTACAAATATTACCAGTTATTGAGTTATACAGCATGGAAAGAGACCCTTAGGTCCAAACAGCCCATGCCAAACATAATCCCAAACTAAACTAGTCCCACCGGTCTGTTCCTGGCCACGTCCCTCTAAACTTTTCCTCTTCATGCACTTATCTAAGAGTCTTTTGAACCTTGTAACCGTGTCCGTGTCCATCACTTCCTCAGGAAGTTCATTCCACACGTAAATAACCCACTGTGTAAAATATTTGCTCTTTGTGTCATTTTTAAATCTCTCTGTCACGTTAAAAATATGCTGTCTAGTCTTGAAATTCCACACCCTGGGGAAAAGGCACCTGCCATTAACCCTGTTGCATTTCATTGAGTTTCATATATTAATTTAAGCAAAAATTTGAATATCAGTTTTGATGGAACAATACAGTTCTATCTTCCTGTTCATTACCAGATAAATTATATGCTTGCTTCAAAAAGTAGCAACAAGATAACTGCTGCAGTAAAATACATAGGCGGTTTAGCTAAAGTTAGTGCACAGCACTTCGCTAGGTAGGGATCAGTTCGTCGTTTTTGAAGTTTTATTCGGAATTTTTATTACAGTCCTCACACATATTTGATTCTGAAATGAGCAGAAACTATTTTAATGACATACATATCTAAACATCTTTCAATTACTAAGAACAGGAAGAAAAACTGAGCAATGAAGTGGCTCAAAAAGCCTATTAGATCCCGTAGTTGTGTTAAAATTTCAGATGGCGCCGATGTGTTTCTGATCTTGATCAGACCAAAGTCAACTTTGAAGGAAATAAGGCTCACTCTCTTGGGATCTTGCTTGTAACACTTAGAAAAGGAAGCCCAATCTTAGACAAGGAGCATGTGAAATAGCTCTGCAGTGGACTTACCATAGATGTCAATCAGCACGTTGATTGACAGGGCCAATGAGTAATTGAGAAGCATACAGGAGAAGTAATCTTACAATGGAAGTGACTATATTTATTTTATAATTGGTCATTATGAAATATTTTCAAAATGTAATTGATTGGAACATTTATTAGTTGTTTTTAAATTTAAATCTGTCATCTTTTATGTTTAGTTACGATTCAAAGAAGAATTCAGAACTGAAGAACTGCGTCTTTATCAGTAAATTTTGAAATTGATTTATATTCCTCACATTTCTCGATCTGTCTACAATTAGGATGCAGTGGACAAAAGAAAAACAATATTTCAAAGTGCGGTGTGACTTGTTTTCATTCTCTGTCCATTTAATCTGACAGGAAAATCACAGGGATCAAGTTGATCTAAACTCACAGCATGAAACATTTTTGTCATGGAACGACGGCTGATTTTCCACTGTGCATGATACTTTTCCACTGAAGTTCACAGAATGGTGGCTCAAATCCTCTTCAGACACTCACTTCCTGGTCTTACTTTTACAGTGTTTGAAATGAGAAGGCTCAGCAATATTTTCCAAGTTAATGGGAACTGAAAACTGGTGGGGTGAAAATTCAGCAGCCAAGTTGCTCTAATTCTATTTTGCATTGCTTGTGTGAACCAGTTTTGCTCCCCAGGAAATCTAATAGATTAGTGTGGAAACAGGTTCTTCGGTCCAACATGTCCACACCGCCCCCTGAAGCATCCCACCCAGACCCATTTCCCTATAACCCACACACCCCTAAACACTGCGGGCAATTTAGTATGGCCGATTCACTAAGAGGAAACTGGAGCACACCAACGCAGACATGGGCAGAATGTGCAAACTCCACAGAGACAGTCGCCTGAGGCTGGTCTCCAACCTGAGTCCCTGCTGTTGTGAGGCTGCAGTGCTAACCACTGAGCCACCGTGCCACCCTAATAAATGAATGGAATCTGAAAGTCATGGTGCATTAAGGATAAAATTGAAGTTTTAATAAAAAAAAAGTGAATTCCTTTGACAATATCAAGAACAATAACTTCATTTACTACAATTGTAGGAAAATATTAGAAGTATTTAACTGATCAAAATAAACAAAGTTTCATTCCTGTATTTCAGGATACAATGTTGTGGATTCCTATAATTTTACTCATAGGTATTTAACAGTAGAAAAGCACAACCATTTTCTCTATTTTGAGTAAAAGGGAAGGCTTGTTAAGATATTTTCTGATAATTGATAACGATTTCTATGAGGACAACTTTCTAAAATTTCATGTATGGGGTGTGGGTATTGCTAGCTTTCAGGGAGGAAGATTCAGGATTTTGATTCAGACACACCGAAGAAAAAGTTATATATTTCTAAGTCAGGACTCTGAGTGGGTCGAATGGGAGCTTGTAATTGGAAGTGCTCCCATGAACCCATTGCCCTTGTCCTTCTTGATGGCACTTTAGGTTTGGAAGGTGCTGTCCTAGGAAGCTTAACAAATTTCTTGTTTCCCAAATCTGTTGCTTTGGTGGCTCTGCTGCTCATGGATGAGTAAAAGGCGTGGGAATGCAATCTTTATAGGGGATTCCATTGTAAGCAGAATAGATAGGTATTTCTGATGCTACAAATGAGACTCTAGGATAATATGTTGCTTCCCTGCTGAGGGGCCAAGGATCAAGGATAGCAGGATACATTGGATAAAGAGAGATAATGGGAACTGCAGATGCTGGAGAATCCGAGATAACAAAGTGTGGAGCTGGATGAACACAGCAGGCCAAGCAGCATCTTAGAAGCGCAAAAGCTGACGTGTTGGGTTTGGACCCTTCATCAGAAAAGCATCTAGGCCTGAAACATCAGCTTTTGTGCTCCTAAGATGCTGCTTGGCCTGCTGCGTTCATCCAGCTCCACACTTTATCATACATTGGATAAATATGTGGCTGAAGAAATAGTGCAAGGGGGTGTTTTTCAGATTCTTGGGGCTTTGGGACCTGCTGTGGGGGAGATCGAACCAGTACAGACTAGACTGCTGCAGGATAATAAAATGTGAGGCTGGATGAACACAGCAGGCCAAGCAGCATCTCAGGAGCACAAAAGCTGACGTTTCGGGCCTAGACCCTTCATCAGGGAGGGGAATGGGGAGAGGGTTCTGAAATAAATAGGGAGAGAGGGGGAGGCGGACCAAAGATGGCTAGAGGCCCTGAGGTTGGTCCGGAGTGAGGAGGGTAACTTCTTCAGGTTAGGCATCCCTGGAAGAGGCTCCACAGTGAGGTTAAAATTGTGATCAGAGATAATGGGAACTGCAGATGATGTAGAATCCAAGATAACAAAGTGTGAAGCTGGATGAACGCAGCAGGCCAAGCAGCATCTCAGGAGCACAAAAGCTGACGTTTCGGGCCTAGACCCTTCATCGGAGAGGGGGATGGGGAGAGGGTTCTGAACCAGGATTAATGTCCACGGTGTATTATTCCCTACAATGCTTAGAGATGCTTTAAACTAATGACATGAGGTGGGAATTTACACAGAATCGGGGAAAGGGAATCAAGGACAAGGACTAAAAACCAAAAGGGAAATAAGATATGGTTTACTAAAATTTTTGATTAAAAAAACCAGACTATTTTCATTTAAGTTTCATTGATAAATTGTATCTTGACAGCTCAAAATAAAAAACAATTTCCCTTTGGGGCATTAGAGACCCAGGGCCACCTAAGTTATTTAGTTCCTAACAGAGGTTAGAAGTGAAAGTCTAAAATAAAATGTGGAAATTTCACTCAGCACTGGTAAGAGCAATCCCTGTATTTAATCAATAGAAAGATATTGTAAGGGTTCCTGTATGTACCGTTGTGACACAGTTCAGATGCTGTTAGTATGAAGAATGAACATGCATAGCCACTTTTGCTGATAATCCCCATTTCTCCAGTGAATCCACTGATCATGTAAAATATCTACAAATAGAAGCAGTTTTGCTTGTTTGTTTGGCTTCTGCTCCTCTGATATTTGACCCAGATTCCATCGCAACATTGACAATAATTGTCTTTTTTGTATTAACATTTACTTTGAAAATCACAATCTCACTTGTTTTATTTCTGACCTCTGGGTCTCTAGACACAGAAAGTGTCGTTGTGGGCTCAGAAAGGTGGAGGGTAATGATAATCCACTGGAGGCTGTAGTAGCCATTCATCCAACTTGCAATGCTGAGATGGAAATTAATTCGAGCGGAGGTAGCAGTTTGTTGGAGGAAATATAGCATGCTGGGTAAAATGAAGAACTCCGAATTTCTAGGGACTTGTGCGAGATAGCTCCTCCATTTAGCATTTTTTATTTGTTACATGTACTCTTCAACAGGACAACACATATAGCCAGATAAAATAATCGTAACAGGTTGGATCTGTCCTATTTCAAATCTAAAAGATCAATGATGATGACTTTGATGTCACGACCCCAGTTTATAGTGTAACAGGCAGGTAGGTAGTATGGATGAGCCAGTATCCAAGCAAAGTATATATAGGCATCAAAAGTTTTCTAAAGCTGACTATCAGCTTTAAAAAAAAGCTACAATTAAAAACTTTAATATAGGTCTTAGCTCACAACGACTGAAAGTGCAGTGGAGCGTACATTTGCTATAACTTTAGCTGCAGGTGTGCAACATTTCCAATCTCATATTATAGAGAGAAATGCACAAGAGAGATGTTTTCAACAGAGTTAGATTTGGAAATGATTGAACAGGGATGGGAGTATTGAGGCGTGAGATTTATTTTTCTAGCAAGTTCTGAGGCAGACCCAATGCACCAAAGAAATTTCAATTTTTAAATCACTTGTTGCATTTTATAGCATATTTGGATTTTATTATATTTCAGCTTTTCAAATCCGGGATGGTTTCTCTTGGAAAGATGATAGGTATTTTAAATATTAAAACTGAAATACCTGTGGATGATTCTGTATGATTTCATGGGGTATTGGGGTGTATGCTCATTTGTGAAGTGAAATGTTTAGTAACACAGCAACGATAATGTTGAATGCATTAATGCATTCTGCATTTATAAGTCAACAGGGCCCAGGAGACGGAGCCATAAATTATCCTAATTCCCAGAGTCTTGTTTCTGGTGGGCCTTGGCTCTTTGGTCACTGTCCAAAGCAACCAATCAGAGGTGTTGACCTCGCTGATTGGCAGGTAACTCAGCCATTGATAACTGGCTTTCTGAGCAGATACATTCAATTGCCGAATGAAAACCAAAAGAACCATGGATGCTGTCAATCAGGAACAAAAACAGATGTTGCTGGAAAAGCTCAGCAGATCTGGCAGTATCTGAAGTAAAAAAATCAGAGTTAATGTTTTGGGTCCAGTGACCCTTCCTCAGAACTGTTCTGAGGACCTGAAACGTTAACACTGATATTTTCTTTGCAGATGCTGCCAGACCTGCTGAGCTTTTCCAGCAACTTCTGTTTTTGTTACAGTCAGTAGCCTAGAGGGAGCCACCAGATTCCCTAGTCCTCCTTACCTTCCTAAATTCATGTTGGGATGCAGGACGCCCCTGAGGACTGTTCTGTTTCTATTAAGAATTTTTTTCACTTCAAATTTGAATAGAAGCTGCTGGAGCATCAGATACGCTATTGCAAAGTCTATTGCCTCCTATGTAGCCCAAAAGGCACAATGCAATCTCCTTCCTGTTGATGGTGAATATCCCTGGTCAAGGTTCTTCCTAATCAATGTCTGTATGGCCCTGACAGACTGCGAGTGGGAAGAAGTCAAGGTGTGCAAAGATATTTAAAGGCAAGGTGCATGAGGAAATATTGAAGATGTTTGAAAAGAGAAGGCTGAGAGGCAATATGATCGAGGTGTTTAAATTTCTGAAAGGTTTGGACCAGTTGCATCCATTTAAACGAAATCATCTTTTGGATGTGAGTTTGCTCGCTGAGCTGGAAGGTTAGTTTTCAGACGTTTCGTCACCATTCTAGGTAACATCATCAGTGAGCCTCCGACGAAATCGTCTTTTTTAGTCTGTCTGTGTCCTGAGCCTGGCATTTGTGGGTTATAGTTAGCTGGAGATTGTAAATATCAGGGTTCAAGATGTTCCAGTACTTGTTACATATATCTTGCCGACCAGCTAGTGCAGAACTCTGGCGTGTTTTAATAGATCATCCTGATTAGCTCAAGCATCAATATTGTTCAATGGTCAATCAATTTCATTCTGAGGAAAAATGCCTGAGAAGTAATAGTCTTGTCCCCGCTCTCCTTTTCTGAAATCTCTGTCGTCAAAGTTTGTTAATTTGAAAACCATTAAAAAGACTTCATTGGTGCCAACGGAGTGTTCTTAAAGAGAGACCTCTGAATTAATGGGATTGTTTCCAAGGGAAGAATAAATCAATTAGTCATGACTGCTCCAGTGAGAAACTCTGGGAGCAGCAACTGATGTCAAAATTGACCTCTCAGCTGTAAATGAGCTTCTGGTCAATCTATGCATCCAGATTTAATGATTTTTAAAAAAAAATGTCAAGTGTTAGAACCTTGCAGAGTATCAAATGTTATGATTGTATTGCATGATTGGGGGATATTTTTTGCATTAGTTGGAAAGTGAATATATCTGCACATTTTAAACACATTGTTAATAATTTCTGCATCGCTTGAGTGGATTATAGAAATAAAACTCTTTAATTGTTAACATAGGAGTTTGTGGCTGGCTTATTTCTTACATTTTTTTTTGTCTAGTAAAGTATTTATTTATTAACGCTGTAATCATACTGTGTTTAAACTCAAAGTGTCACCACAAATTCAGGAGTGGTATGAAGAGAAGAGTCTATCCACACCTCCTGATTTGGTCAGTAAATATGTGGTGTTATGAAAATAGCTAATTCTGTGATTTTTGAGCATAATTTCTTGGGACATGAAATTGTTAAATGTAAGGACAATGGAAGCAAATTAAGCTATTAAACAATTGTCAGGTAATTACACTTCAAGGTATGCTTAATTAACATGGTCAATGGTAGAGTAGAAAAATAATCGACGGTAAGTGATCCTCCATCGCTTCATAAAGGAACAAGTGAATTTGGGAACGTTGAGTTTGTACTCATTAAACATATAAATTATTCATGTAAATGATCCAAATCAATGAATGTAAGCAGCAATTGCCAAACAAGGGAAAGTATTAAAGTATCTGTATACTTTTCAGATGAAAAGACCCATTTGAAAATTGAAGAAATTTAGCATGAATCTTGATCTGGGAAATCCTAGGTGTGAATTCAGGGAGTTACCATTTTGGTTTTAGTTCTAAATTTGCAAATTCACTCACAGAAAGTTGTACTTGAGGCCTGGAAGCAGCGTTGAGACAAATGGAATGAGGGATTCTTTCAGGCATTGTAGATCAATAGCTGACAACGATCAGAAAGCCTGTTTCCAGAGTCATTAAGCAAGACGGCATTGAGGCCTTTGCTAGAATTCGATATCCATAATCCTGAGATGCTAAAGGATTTTTTTGGAGCATGAATCAGTGGAATCTGTGTGGAATGTCAACACGAAACCTCTTACCTCAGTGAACAAGGATAACCCTGCCGAGAAAAGACACTGTTTTTGAAACTTTCTCTTGCACTCAAGGAAAAATCGCAAAAATGATCAAACTGTAGGGAAAACAACATTTTTAACGTAGGAAAAGAGGATGCTGACTGGTTGGTAAGTGTACTCTGGCTGCTAGAGGTGTTAATTTCAAGAATGCACTGCTTTGTTTTAACTTTATTTTAATTTTAAACAAGGCCTGTTGATGAAGGCATCTGCGTGAGGAATTACCCAGGAAATAACTGTCACATGCTTTGTTGCATTGAAGCAGGCATTGTGTGTGTGTGTGTGTGTGTGTGTGTGTGTGTGTGTGTGTGTGTGTAAAAGCAAGGTATTAATATAATAGATTCCAACACATTAAAATACACCTAACTTGAGATTTACTGACAGGCTCAGTAAGACTGTCAGGTGAGCTTGGATTATGATGCACCTTTGTGTACTAAGAATGGCAAAACATGTACATACACTGCATCTATTTCACTACCTTAAAATATGTGACTGAAATTTTCTGCTTCAGTTCTCTGTCTATGCCTTGACTGATCAGAGTCAATTATTATTGTTAAAATTTAAACAGCAGTTAGCAGTTAACTGTTGTATTCTCCTATTATTGTGTCTACTACTGAGTCCACTTGTCAATGAATTAGCAGTCCCTCACATTGATATTTCTTGTGAATTGTCCTGATGATCGCAAGAGGAAACACTTCAATAAAATGTATTTTTTTTTAGTAATACACAAGCTGTTTTTTTAAACCAAATTACTTTGAGTAACATTGTTGAGAAACAAATTGTATCACAGGGCATTCCAATGCAACATGGTTTCTTCCCAGGAGAATTGTCAAGGTCCTGGTAAGTATTGGGGAACTCTTGGGTGGAAGTGATAGTAGAACAGGGAGCACTTTATTGAAATTTTTGGCTTTAAAATATGCTTATGAATTGCAATAGTAGCATTTGCTTTTTTTAGCTCTTTTGCAGTAATAGCTTTGTTTAAAATGAAATTTCGTGATTTAATTCTACAGTAAATAACAGGCAGTTTGAGTTTCTTTCTAACAGTTACTGGTCCCCATTCAGATTGAAACACTCACCTCTATGACACAGTCTTACTTGCAGATTAATGATAGTGAAAAGAAGTAGGAAATGTAGGAGAAACTATTGAAAGCTATGCAAATAAATTAAAGAGATTATCAGTACAGGTCGTAGAACAAGGCACCTAAAGAAGCAACTGAATGGATTGTTGTCACATAGCATTCAGTCTTAGGAGAAATATACCAGGACAATACTGCTGTTAATTGGATTAGATGGACTGATAGCCTTTTCATTTTTAAAATTTTATTTGCTTCTGTAGACAAGAGCTCTGGATATTAATCCACATGCTTTTATTTGTCTATTTCCCAGCAAACCCGAAGGAAAAATGTCTCTCCTTTCAAAACTGAACTTTCCTTTGTACAAAAATCAAACCAGTTCATTAAAAAACTAGTGCAAAGTAAGTCATATTTTATTTTTGTAGTGATTGCAATTACAATTTACAATTGCCTGTGATGATTTGAATCTGCTCCACATACAGAGAGAAAGATAAAATGGACATGTGCATGATAATTAATACATCAAAGTGACAGTCAATGTGGAGATGTTTTTAAAAGTGATATTTTCTGTTATAATGTAAATGTGGATCTCCTGAAAAGAATTTGTATGTTAAGAAAAATACAGTTTGAGAGCTGACAGTGGAAATAATCTGTTATTCATCAAAAAACTATAATGAAGCTCACTGTATATTTTTACGTATAGCTCTTATGCACACTCCTTCATAACATGTTCAGAACAAATCACTGATGCATGGGTTTTTGCCAAGCCTGTCTGTATTGTAAAAATGACAGACAAGCATGGAAATTGGAAATCTCTCTGCACACCATCCCCTCCAACACTGCATTTCTCATTTTGGGGGTGCAGAAATGAGGTCAAGTTGGGGTTAACACATATTTAAGTCACTGGGTGCCTCCACAGAAATGGGATTTTGGTATAGGAGAAGTCAGATTTGAGGTCCACAGAATGGATCTGGGAGGAGAAGGTCTGAACATTCCTCATTTCTTTGGATAAGCAGGGGTGCTTCTTTGAAAGGGCATTGCACCTTTTTGCAGGTATATGTAGGTATATGTTCCAAGGACATCTTTGAGGGACAGAAAGTGACTTTTTCAATAGTTAAAAGTCAACATAAATGTGAGTAGAAGATATATAAATTCAATTCCGTCAAGCTGAAAGCAACAGTAAACTCTTGTTGAAATCAAATTTCAAATCAGTCAGAAAAACCTGTCAAGAGTATCTCAAGAAGTTCAAAATAACTTATTAAAGGGAGCTATTAAAATGTCAAAGAATTTAAAAATCCTTTCAATTTTGATTTTTTTTAAAGGAGCACATCCTTATTTATTTCAATTTTTCTGTTGACATAGCCACGATCTCTTCTATTACTGCTGAATGCATGATCTCACGACTACTCTTTATCATAGTAGGGTGTCTACCATTTTTAAGTTTAATAGCTACAAGTGGTTATAGGCTCTTTAACATGGGAATATGAATTCTAAAGTTTGTTGTAAGGTATTCTTGCAATTGAATGAAATGTTTTTGTTATAAATATTTATTTAGTAGAAGGAAAGCAAATGTGGCAAATGGGTTTTTGAGTGACAGAGATTTATTTCCAAACAGCAAAGCCTGAAATAGATTAGTAGTTTATTTAGCATAACTCTATCTGTGTACAGACGAGATAAAATATCAAGATTTGCCCATTTTGTATATTTAATGAGTTGACATGGTAAGTGGAAGGGCAAAGGGTAGCAGTTGGAGATATGGATTGGTATTATTTGGTATTAAGTTAACAAATGGGTTTTAAAAGGCAAGCAAGTTCAGTGGAAGACAGAATGGAAGGGTATGTGGGGCCACTGGCGTTGTTTGGGGTTTACCTTGGTATTAGGAACATCAGGAACTACGTGAGCATGGGGAATGAGATAGCATGGGTTGGCAAAGATGGGCTTAGGGAATGTGTGAAGGTGGTAGGGGATGAGGGCTAGAGGAATGTTTCATGTGAATTCCATTTATCCTTGAACCATGTTTTCCACCCAGTCCTCCTCCACACCTGACTGATCCTCTGTTCTTCTTTGGCCAGTCACCCTGACTTCTAATCCAATGCTACTGTTCCTCCAAACCCCTCTTCCCCCTATGTCCATCCACTATCAACACCTTGGATTGAAAACCTAATACCTAGCCAGCCATTTTTAAAAGTTGGATTAGCAGAGCTGGGAATTCTCCAGTCTATGTGCACTCAGTCTAGGAGCAAAATTCCACACCTTAATTTTTGCATTGTATACTAAATCCAACAACTAGTCTTTTGAATGTAGAACTGCTATGTTCCAGCTTGAAAAGCAAGCAACACAACACTTACATTTATAATAGGTGCACAGCAAACCTGTCTACAGTAATAATCAACTATTACCGATCTAATATTTAACATATAATAGGCAATAAAATGGAATCACCAGCTGTACCTGCGATGTAAAGATATGGAAACAGATGCCAAAGTAATTTTCTCATTAAGGTAGGTAAAATTTCAGATGGGGAAAAACACATAAAACCTAGGAACTTGATACATTTTCACATGCATCACGCAATTTTCACAGAGCAATTTTTCCCTCTTCCAGTGTTGTAACTCCGTTTACAGGCAGACATGTCGGCATTTTTACATTAAGAAATGTCAGCCCATGTCAATGTTAACAGCACTGAGGTCAGCTCTGACCATAATAATCCCCATTGGAGAGCTGAGTAAGGTAAGAAAGTGAGACTTATATGTTACATAGTGAAGTCCTAATTTGAATTTCCTACAAGAACAAAAGAAGTAACAAGTGAGTATTTTACGACAATCACAATAGACTATTTCAGGTAAAAGCAAGTCGAGCTGGCACTTAATATAATTAATTTCCTCATACAGATAGATGTCACAGGAATGTGAGATTACAAGGAGGCCATTTAGCCCCCAAACCTGTTCTGCCTTCCAGAGGGTTTGTGGCTGTTCCATGGCTTAACTCCACTGGCCTGTCTTGATCTCATATTTCTAATTTATCAAACTCAGATTTAAGATTAACAATAAAACGTGCATCAATTTCATTCATGGAAAAGGTTTCTCAGCCCTTTCTAAGCAGGGAGTGTTTCATATCCAATTTGTGTAAAATTAACAGTACTTTTTAGATTGAGTACCTTAGTGTTTAACTGCATAACAAGTAAAATTAGTTTCTCTCTATAATCTATCAGTTTCCTTCAATATTTTGAACACTTTGATCAATGGAATATAACCCGACTTGGTATGTTCTGTCCTTTAAATTTAACCTCTGTGGTCATTCAGGTGCATCTGTGCTGGACTCTGTCAACAGCGAGTATTCCTAAGGTGTGTTGACCAGGACAGCTCATAATGGACTAACTTTATGTAGCTGTGTTGTGACAGTAGCAACGTTGTGTGCCTCAAGCGAAATTTGCAAAATCAAAATGTTTTGTAATCCCAAAGAGGACAATAGTGATAATATGCATTTCTTTCTTCAGAATATAAACTGAAAGTTGAGGTCTTGTACCTCCTTCTTCAGTTGTATCCATCACTATCGAGCAACAATGAACAAACTTGGCAAACCAGCTGCATATCTACAGCTACACCTCATAAACCTCTCTCTATCCCACCCCATCAGGCAGGCAGTCAGTCAGATCCCAGAGACAGACTTAATCTGCGCCAGGAGCTCAGTCAGAATAGTTCGTGAAGGCTAACATTTGAAATCCTGTAATATTGCCGCTTTATAATGGATCAGCACAGATCTGCTGTGATTTTGCTGCTTTAGCACCAGTATCAGAAACTTCACATAAATAGCTAATGAAAAATAGCTGTGGTCCAGCCAAAGATTTTAGCTGTAACCCCACACTTGATGATTTAGAGTTTTAAAAAAATTCTAATAACTCCTGACTGGATCGATTCAAGCCAGGTTGTGGCAGAGCCTCATAAAACCACTAAGCGCAGGTGCATTTGACTTTTTGCCCACTGTTCTGTTCTATTTCTGTCACACACACTCTACACTGTACTTCATAAAGCACCAGGGCAGACCAAGTAAGGGGTGAGAATTAAAAGGTTTGTTCACCACTGTGTTAAAACAATAACTGCATTGGTCAAACTAAGAATACGAGTTAGCATTCAGTGCATTACCATGTATCCAAAACTGTAACAGCATAGTGGGATAATTCAGTTGCCCGAGTGCCAGATAGAACATCAACACTTTGGTCTTGAAAGTGAATAAAGGGCTAGATTTTACGCGCCTCAGCGGCAGATTTGAAGCTCGTGGTGAAGCCTATAAAATCTAATGGGTGGCCTTCCTGCCACTTACCGGCCTGTTCCATTCCTGTCTGCACTTTTACAGGCGTTTGGGAATGCCTCAGTACTGTTCAGGTCCTTGGAGCCACTTATGGGCCTTGTCTCTGCTCACTGGTATTTTGCCCATGGTGTGGTGGAGATTAGGCCATGTGGGAAGCTTGGTAGATTTAGTTCTGTGGGTTTATGTCAGGAAATTTATAGCAGTATATCTCCTCAGCCAGACACCAGGGACTATCGGAGATGCACTGCAATGGATCGTCCAGCAAATCTGCCTGAGCCGCACTAGATCCTGTCAGCTTAAAGACATTAAACTTCAGCCCATCTGCCATATCTTCTGACTTTTCTGTAATTGATGCTACACTCAGTTGGCAACTTACATTGCAGAGCAGTAAATCTTAGGCGATGAACTCTCTTTCAATCCCTCTTACCCCCTTCCTTTGCTTTTCTCCCGATTCTTTCTATCTCCCACCCTCTTCTGTTTTTCTTTTCCATTGTTTTTTTTCTCTCTCTTTTCTTAAACAGAGCTAACCAACTGGTGCCCAGCTGGTAAAGGCTGCAATGCAGTGTTGGGTTCAGACATTGGGTAAATATTTTCTATTTATCTATGGCAATAAACAAAAACAATGCAAATTAATATAGTCAGTTTTAGAACTGCCTTCAAAACTGAAGCTCACTGGGCTTGAAACATTAGTTCCATTTCTCTTCCCACAGATGCTACCAGACCTGCTAAATTTCTCCAGCAATTTCTGTTTTTGTCTCCTGTTAATTTTTAGGCTTCTGTTAAATACAAGCACCTCATTATTCCCGACCCGACAATGGCAGGCACAATAAGTACAACCTTGCCTGGCTCCGGCTTCTGTCAATTTACCGTTTGGAAGTAAGTGTTTATCCAAATATCACTTCTTGGTCACGGGTCAACTTTTCTCATATGATTCTCAGCTCACTTCATAATCATGCGCAGTAAACCTAGCAAAGCTTGTTTGCATGATAGGGCAGGTGAGTGATGCATTAAAGGATTGAAGGCTCTTGTGCCATGATTCATAGAATCAGAATCACAGAATTGTAATGCCTTGAGCTTTTCCCTATATCCCTGGAAACCATTTTCACCAAATAAACATCCACTGCCGTCCTGAAACCCTATTGGATATTTAAAGGGCAGCTGGGTAGATATTCATTCCATACAAGCCAACGGCCTGCAGCTAAACATTCTGACCCTACCAGCCTTCCTTTGGCACCATGCCCCGATTCCCTGGTCAGTCTGTCCAAATTTGCCACTCAGCCCATCCCAATTCCCCCAGTCGACTGTCTGAATTCCTTGGTCAGATTGCCTGTCTTACCCAGTACACTTCACCTGTTGGTACCTTTCTTGTATGCCATCTGGAATTGGAGGGTGGACGCTGCTCACTTGTAGAGAATTTCGTTGGGAAAGGGAATTTAATTCTGGTGACCTGCCCTTTTAGTGAGAATGTATGACACACAAGTTAATGCAGAATGACTCCCTGATGCTGCTGGGAAATGTGACCTGCTGTTAACAATTGTATTGTAAGCCTTCATCCTGCACCCAGGAATCTGAGCTTGGCCTCTCATTCAATTAACTTTCCCCACTCTCTTTGCTTACCACTCCCAACAGCAACGCAGTAACTCTTGATATTTCCTCAATGAGGAACAATATACGTATTTGTACTTTTAGAATCAACACATGAATAAGAAAAATAAAGTAGTATCATTTATGATATCAAAGCTTTTCAAAACCATTGAAGTACTTTTAGAGTGTAATGTCCTTTTTAACATGGATAAAAGGCATAAGTAGTTTTTCACAGAAAAGTGCATGAGTATCTTTGAGCTAAATGACGGGATATCTTGTTTTAGTGATAGTGGTTGAGGCATTCTCAAAAACAAAGGAACTCTCTCCTGTTTTTGGAAAGGTAATATGGGACCTTTTATATTCACCTAAAAAGGTAGAGAGGACATAAAAAAGCAGAGAATTTTAACAGTACAGCAATTTTTCTATCTCACTATAACATGTTGAGTGGCAAAGACTCTGGAATCAGTCATGAACTCTGTATTTTGACTTGGATAGTGAGCGTTACCACTAGAGCAATGTCTGACATTTTAAAGTTTCAAATAAAACTGAAATAATTGTCATCTGTGCTGTGGTGAGAAATCAATTATTCAAAGAACCAGGAAGTATTACAAGTTGAACTCACCATTCACTTTTGTGCATTCTCAGAAAATATTTGTGATCTTAATGGGGCAAATTCTGGAACTCGTCTGAAAAGAATAATATTTTTCTTAGATATTCAATTCATAAAATTCATAAAAAGTTTTAGTTAATTTTGTACCATCTATTGCTTTTCTGTGCAAAATGTTGATGGTTGTTGAGGTTGGTTGGCTCACTGAGCTAGTATGTTGTTTTGCAGACATTTCATTACCATGCTTGGTAACCTTCTCAGTGCAGCCTCCGATGAAGCATCAGTGCGTTTTCCTGCCTGGTTTTTAAACTCTGGGGTCCGTTGAGATGGATTGCCTCACTTCCGGTTTTCCTTCATAGTGGAATGTATATGGGGTTAAGTTCAATGTGTTTGTTAATAGCATGCTTCATGGAGTGCAATGCTTCCAGGAATTCTCGTGCTTGTCTCTGCCTAGCCTGTCCCAAGATCTTGGTGTTGTCCCAGTTGAAATGGTGGTTCTCCTTATCCATGTGGATTGAGACGGGTGAGTATTTGTCGTGTCTTTTTGTAGCCAGTTGGTGTTCATGTACTTTTGTTTTTAGTTTCCTTCCTGTTTGCCTGATGTAGTGTTTCTCGCTGTTTCTGCAGGGAGCTTGTAGATGACTTTGGTCTTGTTAATGGTGGGGAGTGGGTCTTTAGTTCGGGTAAGCAGTTGTCGGAAGTTGACGTGGGCTTGTGTGCCACTCTGATGCTCAGCGGTCGTAGGAGTCTTGTAGTGAGCTCCAATGTGCTCCTGATGTAGGGTGATGTAATGAGTGTATTGGGGCATGCAGTATCTTCCTGCTGCTGTTCGCGTAGGCATCTTCTGACCCAGTTCTTTAGATATCCATTATCTGTAAACGCTTAGAGGTATTCTTCTTCCTCTTGGCGTAGTTTCGTGTGGGCACTCCACGAAGCACGCTATTAAGAGAACACATTGAACTCGACCCCAAATACATTCCACTTTGAAGGAAAACCGGAAGTGAGGCAATCATCTCAACAGACCCCAGAGTTTAAAAATCAGGCGGGAAAACATGCTGACGCTTCATCGGAGGCTGCACTGAGGATGTTACCAAGCATGGTAATGAAACAAGAAACCAGCTCGGCAAGCCAACCAACCTCAACAACCTCAACACCCACAACCCAAACTACAAATCTATTCCAAGACCTTAAATGTTAAACTTGAACACAATCTGACATAATGAATACTTCTGCAGCAGTTTGGGGTTTAATCGAAACTTGCATTTGAAGATGATAGGATGGAATTTCAGTTGGCTTTGACTTTAGCCTTCATAGAGATAGCAAACTAGGAGTGCACCTAGAAATCAGAGACATGAAGCTCTACTGAAGTAGATCTCGAGATGCATTAGCATGTTAAGGGTGAGATGAGGATGTCCATCAGCCATCCAGAATACCTTGCCAATTTCAAGAGGATGAGGCTTCACTAGCAGAAGTACTCCAGTGAGTCCTGAGGGTTAGGGAGGAAACCATCATTGCTGGCAGAGGGTGGTATGAGAAGGTCAATTCAGAGGAACAATCAGGAGAAAAGGAAGGGAGAAATCTGGAAGAATAGTCTGACATGTGATCAGGAGAGGGCTGACTAGAGGCCAGGAATGGAAAGGAAACTCAAACAAGTGTTAGCCCCCAGTATGTGTGAATCTGTCATCTGTTTCTGATGTAGGTTGTAGACTCCTATATTAGAACCTTGAGTTAAGGCAGGTAGTCTCTTCCAGTATACAATGTGTGAATGAATGCCACCTTCCATATATGACTCCAAGATCCTAAGTGTCTATCTGTAAAATAGTCACAGCAGCAATAAATGTCAAGATCAGTCATTGCCATTGAGCAGAGCGTGCAGCACGTGGACCCATGGTCATGTCTAGCTCTCTGTGGTGTGCAAATTAAAAATTACACACTCCAATATAATTCTTGTCTTGCTCACTGTGTGTTATGCTCTTGAACTATCAGTTTCAAGCCAACAGCTCAGAAAAATAGGCCAGAGAATGACCTCCACCAATAAGAGACAATGTAACCACTATCCTTTGTTGTTCAATGATGTTACCATCACTGAATTCTCCTAATATCGACATCCTGGGGGTTAACTTGACCAGAAACCCAACTGGACTCACACAATTAAACAAGTGGCTATAAGAGCAGGTCAAAAACAAGAAATGCTGCAGCAAGTAACTCACCTCCTCACTCCCTAAAGCTATCAACAATCTACAAGGTACAAGTCAGGAGTGTGATGGAATACTCCCCACTTGCCTGAATGGATGCAGCTCCAAAAACACCCAAGAACCTACCTGATTGGCACTACTTCCACAATCATCCACTTCCTCCACCACCAATGCTTAGTCGCAGCAGTGTGTGTTACCTGCAAGATGTACTGCAGAAAATTCTACTAAAAATCTTCAGACAGCACCTTCTAAACCTACAACCACTTCCATCTAGAAGGCCAAATGCAAAAGATTCACGATCAGCAAGTTATCTTCCAAGCCACTCACCATCCTGATTTGGAAACATATTGCTGGTTCTTTGCTGTCACTGAGTCAAAATTCTGGAATACCCTCTCTAATGCCATTGTGGGCCTAGCCACAGCATGTGACCACACTGTTCAAGAAGGCAGCTGAGCAGCACCTTCTCAAATGTAACAAGGGATGCGCAATAAATTCTCATCGCCCATGAGTGAATAAAATAAAACTGAAACTGCATTTTGCCATGCTTCATTAAGATAATTAGCTATTGTAGCCGCCTTATAGAATATAACAAAATAAAATGCTTTTCAGTTCTGTCAGCATCTAAAAAATAATTAACAGGGAACATTTTCAGGTAATGACCCAGCAGTTAAAATGTACATAAAACTGTAGGGTAATTAATTCAGCACTACTGTGTTTGTATGCCCAAAACATGGAAGAAAATTTGAGGTGGACTGCTCATGACTTTTCCTCCATTAAAACCAAAGTAATATCACATGCAATTATGAAACTTTTTGGAATTTGTTATTCTGAAAATTTCAAAACTTTTTTTGAAACCTATAATCTTGAAATACTTAACACAAAAAATCCATAATGTACTCCATAGTTTTCTATTTTGACATAATAATTAATACAATCATATATGATTTAACTTTCAATATCTAACTTGAGAATCCAAACTTCAGCCCAAATTGCCAACCAAAATTAATCTTTGGTTATTTATATTAGAATAACTTTTCAATATATGGAGTTTCGCACAATTGAGTGCAAGCATTGTGCAGTAATGGTATTTAGTGAAGTGAGCTGGTTAAAGATATTTGTATTTATGAATGAACATTACTGCTTAAAATAAACAGAACTGTAAGGGGAAAGAAAGGCTTATGTCTCAGTCTTTGTAAATTAGATGACCACATGTTCTCAGACACTTATCTCACTGATAATTTCAATAAATGTGTCTCACCATTAATAAATCAGATCTTTTCGATGAACTCTGTCAAACCTCTGTGAATTTGCCCCAGCAAAATGGCTGGAATTCTGTTTAGCCAATCTTAACATCACAACAATTGAAACTCAACGATACAGCATTTTCTATTTTAATACTGAAAGTGTACAATATGAACTAATTTCTTATGTTCCACATGCTACAGGGAGTTGAACACTTTACGTAATTTAGAATCCAAAGGCAACATAACATTATTCATATTAAATGTTCGCGGGCTCCCTTAACTTTTACATGAAATTCTGAATATTCACAAAACAAAACTTAAATTTAATATCCTGCTAATATAATCAAGATTTGAAGTATCACATGGTGCGTTTGTGAAGTCTTGAAACTTTGAATAGATACAATATGAACTTAAGTGTATAGTCATTACTTAATCGGTAAAATAGCCAAGAGGCCTTTAGGGCTGGAAATTATTTCTATCTTCAAACTGAATTAATCCATTATCATATAGATACTTACAAGCCTTTTTTTATGGTGCAGAATTTGCTGTTTAATTAAAATGTCTTTAATGCTCAAATAAGCCAAACACTATCTTGTGAATGTGCAAAGACAGCGTAAAATTTATTTCGGAATGAAGGAGGTAATTAAACCAATTAGTTCACGGTTACTTTAACATGAAACAAAAGGTGTTGTGCACAAAAGACTTTTGGCCATCTTTGAACCATAATGAAGGCAACGTAATGAAAATGTTTTATGCAAATTACTTTATTTGAGAAGTCCACAGCAAATAAGTTTGAGATAATAATTCTCTTGAAGCCAGCTATTGCGTAAAAAGAATTGAAAAAGTTGTTATTCAAAACAGAGGCAAATGTGATATTGTTTACATGGGGCTGCTATTACATTTTATAAAACTGATGTCAACTATCTGGAGCCAGGATTAGAATGATTTTGTCATTTATTGTTGAACAATCATCTGTGGTGTATGTTGTTATTTCAATGGTTATTACTTCACAACAGAAGATTATATGTCATTATAACGAGCTTTAGCATGCCTTTTCAAAAATAATACTACTATCATCACTGAATGAGTGACTAGTTTTTATGTCTTGAAATAGTTTTCTATCACAGATTCATCAATATAAAACCTGAAATTAAAATAAACTAAGCAATATCAATGTTGACCACTTTAGGCTCACAATATCAACTTTATAAATTAACAATTTGACATGGAATAATTATGAGCAAGAATGAGAACTGTTTACTGAAGCTTCTTTCATATCAACAAAGTGAGTACAGAAAACACTCCTGAATCATGATCACGAGCTTTACTGTTCAGAAGAATTCCCTTTTTAAATGACCAGTAAATAATGAACATTCTATCACCACAGACATTTAGGTTCTGAACTAACCGCATGAACTGACCTGAACATAAATGCTATTAATTCAACAATAATCTGAACAAAATACTCTGCTTGCACAAACGTTTGGTGAAATGCAACTGCAAATTTTTGGACTGCTAACATAGCACAGTGCCAAAGAGCAAAGAATTGAAAAATATTGTTTTACTCAGATGCTTTGCTAAATATTAATTCTTAGCTGTGGGTTGAACAGATTTATATGTATACTTGTTTTATAAATTTTTTAAAAAGTAGCAATTTTCAATCATATTTAAGCCACAGATTTGTCACGTACCTCTTGTAGTTATACTCTTAACAGCTTTATGCGAACGTGCCATTTGTGCTGTTTTAGAAGGAAATGTGTGGTCATCAGCCACTGACCACTGTCATACAGCTTCCTGTAACAGCGTCAGTGTTTGAAATGCAAGAGCAGGGCCAAGGAGAACAAACCTATACCTTTTAGTCAGTTTCATACAGAACCTTATTAAAGTACGTGACATGTACGCCTGCACCTTAAAATTGCAAGTGATAGTATAGCACAAAGCATTTTCTTCAAAGGTTCCCTTAATGAAATCAACATGCAGCAAACATTGACAGACATCAGCTACTATTGCTCTGCTTATTATAATGTTATGAAGGGGTTTGTTTTCTTAGAAACTCACTTGCAGATTTAAAAATGTACACACCCATTGTTAAATGGGTTCACTGAACTGCTTTGTTTCATCAGGTTTTATCTCAGTCTAGGTCTAAAAGACACACACCAGTTTGACAGAACTGAGCCATCACTTTTCCCTTGCAGTGCAAATCCAACTCAGCATTTCTGTTGGGAAATATTTTAAACAATCACGAAATCTTTCTCAATTTGAATGAAGAACATATGTTTGTTGTTTGGAGATGAGTTTGCTAGAAATACAGGGTGAGGTTGTCAAAGGAAAAGACGTTGCACTATTAGCATGGCATTCAGTGGTTGAATTTGAAGATATGAGCAAGAGGAACAGAGGTACAAAGAGGAGGAGGAGAAGAAGAATGGCAGCTTCCATGTCGTTTGAGAATTGACTAAGGTGAGCCTGAAGAAATATGAGTAAGTTGTGGAGGGGATTGGGATGGAGGGGATTGGGATGCGGAGGAGTGGAAGACGCATCCAAGGGATGAATGAGGGCGTATCCGAGTACAGGTTATGGGATGTAACAAAAAATTTAACCATAAAATGGAGACAGTTGGAATCAGAGGGGGAATATCAATGGGAATTGGTATGGACCGAGTTAGGGGGGAAAAATTAGATTTCCAGTTGGAGGATGAGGAGGTACTGATTAATGGGAGGGATTGTTTGATGGTTGGAGGATTATGGATGGAAGGTACAAAGCAATTTTGGCACAGTCACGTGTGATGAGGACAAGTATGGAGGTGACAGGAGGAGGATGGCACATTCCAATACAAACCACACTATGACCATGTTCTATCTCCAAAAGAATATGAAGTGGCAGCACTGGAGATTGAAGTGGAGGAGCCCAGTGTGTTCTGTTTGGAATTTTGGTTGTGGACAATAAAAGGAGTCAGAAACTTCACAGCTCATCAAGTCTGTGAGCGAAATCCACATAATTACATGTTCTCAGGTCTATGTTCTTTGTACAGTTTTGTAAGAACAATAACGAAAAGTCTTACACAGATAATATTCCTGAAATATTTGGAGTAGGCGGAAATAAGATACAACAAAGAAGTGTCAACAACAAGGGCTCCAACACAAGCACCACTCATTATCAGAGATGAAGGCTGATCAGAATGCCACTGTTCAAGGAAAGCATTGTAGAAAACAAACATTGAGGTACCACGTCCTCAGGACACAAAGTAGAAACTAAATATCTGAAGATGTCTCAGACGCAATACCAGAAAGGACTTACATTGTCCTCGGAAATGAGATGGCTGGGATTGTTAAGCAAGACCTGTGGTTGCTGGGATTTGGTGGGAATCCTGTGCCGATTGTGCTCAAGTAGATTCAAGGACTCAGTAATTGACATGTACAGCACATTACAGGTTACCACATGTAGTATCCCTAGTATACCTGTGCCTTCTCCCACCATACGAATTAATTCATCCATATGCCAACAGATGCTGGCAACCAGGCAGAACAGTTGGTGGAGACAAAGATAATGGGAACTGCAGATGCCGGAGAATCCATGATAACAAAGTGTGAAGCTGGATGAACACAGCAGGACAAGTAGCATCTCAGGAGCACAAAAGCTGATTTCAGGCCTAGACCCTTCATCAGAGAGGGGAATGGGGTGAGGGTTCTGGAATAAATAGGGAGAGAGGGGAAGGTGGACTGAAGATGGAGAGAAAAGAAGATAGGTGGAGAGGAGAGTATAGGTGGGGAGGTAGGGAGGGGATAGGTCAGTCCAGGGAAGACGGACAGGTCAAGGAGGCGGGGTGAGGTTAGTAGGTAGGAAATGGAGGTGCGGCTTGAGGTGGGAGGAAGGGATAGGTGAGAGGAAGAACAGGTTAGGGAGGTGGGGACAAGCTGGGCTGGTTTTGGGATGCAGTGGGGAGAGGGAATGAGCTGGGCTGGTTTTGTGATGCAGTGGTGGACTTTGATACCATCATTCATTTCCTTGCAGTTCAACGGGTTTCAACTGCACTCATGTACATTACAGGTCCCCGGGGCCACTCAACAGCATCCATGAAGATTAAATCACAAAGACTTTCACTCGATGAATGTACAACTGGTGTGGCCGACTCTGATGGAGCTGTCATGACATGTGGATTTTACACTATCCCCTGGACTTTTTATATGCTCTATCAGCTGACAGCTAGATAGATCCCCACAGCACTGCATAAGAGAGATACGATCAATTCCAAGGCTTCACTAGCGAAAATGGTCTTTCACAGCCTTGTCCTGCCTGCAGAGTGTCTGCAATATACATTCTAGATGGAATCATAAACAGTTATGCTATCCTGTACACTGCACAAAACCATTAAAACAAGATGAGTAGGATGAACAACAACCCTCCTTTGACGAGGGTGAATCAGATGAACCAGAAGAAGGGGCCATGCGTATGAATGACTTAACCAGATGCCGGAGTAATTTTGAGAGAAATCCCTAGTTTACCAGGGACAATTTTAGATACACACATGCGCCTAAGCATGAAGTGCCTTCACGACAATCAGTCAATCGGGTGAACTCCATTGCTTTACTGAGGCATAAACATAACCTTGTCAACCTCCCTTGCAGATTGACCTCTTAATGCACTTCTAACAAGAATACAATGGGGACTAGAACTTTGTCTTACATGTTTGCTGATGACTACTGATGCTGAAGATATCTGTGCCACATTTGGACATACAACAGTCATAGAATCATACAGCATGGACTAACAGTCCAATTGGTATCCCTACAGTGTGGAGGCAGGCTATTTAGCCCAGTGAGTCCACACCTGGCCTCTGAAGAGCATGCCACCCAGACCAGTCACCTAATCAATTCCTGTAACCCTACACCTACCATGGCAAATCCACCTAACCGACACAGCTCTGGACACTATGCACAATTTAGCATGGCCAATCCAGGCAACTTGCATAACTTTGGATTGTGGGAGGAACCCAGGCCATCTAGAGGAAACCCACACAGACACAGGGAGAACATACAAACTCCACACAGGCAGTTGCTCGAGGTTGGAATTGAAACTGGGTCCCGTCGTGTCCCTGGCACTATGAGGAAGCAGTGCTAACAACTGAGACACTGCGCCGCTTCACCCACACTGGCCATGTCCCAAACTAAACTAGTCTCACTTGCCTGTTTTTAGCCCATGTCCCTCGAAACCTTTCCTGTTCATGTACTTATATAAATGTATTTTAAACCTTGTACCTGCATCCACCACTTCTGCTGACAGTTCATTCCATATACAAACCACTCTCGATGTTAAAAAAGTTGCTTTTCACGTCCCTTTTAAAATTTCCTTCTCCCACTTTAAAAAATGCCCCATGGATTTGAACTCCCCCACCCTAAGGAAAACACCCTTGTTATTTACCTTATCTGTGCCCCTAATGATTTTATAAACTTCTACAAGGTCACCCTCTCAGCCTCCTACACTCTGGCGAAAAAAGTCCCAGTCTATCTTATCATATCCAGTTTTATAATTCAAACCCTCCATTCCTGGCAACATCCTGGTAATTTTTTTTTCTGAAACGTCTCTAATTTGATGATATCGTTTCTACACCAGGGCAACCAGAAATGCACACAGTACTCCTGAAAAGGCTTCACCAACACTCTGTACAACCACAACATGACATTCCAACTCATACTTAAAGGTCTGAGCAATGAAAGCAAGCGTGCTAAACACCTTCTTATCCACTCTGCCTACAATCAGCTTCCAGCAATTAATTCATTTGAACAGATCCCACCTTTGCAGTGCTTTAGATGTGCTCAAAATATTTCAATCATTCATGTTGTGATTAACTTTCTTCAATCTCCTTTTCCAAGTATCAAACAGAGGACCTGCTGAGCTGTATATTAAGCCATGCCCCACTGACTATATGGTACAAAACAGGAAACTCACACAATCTTAACATTCAACATGGATTGAACAGAAACACAAAATAACTTTCACAATAAATACATTGCTCCTGTTATGTGCACCTGTAGTGAGATGAATACGTTCTCTTTTTGCTCCTGAGATTAGTTCAATCTGTATTTTTTTAAAGGTGTGATTTTCAAATTTCATATGCGCATGGGCATTTTTACAGCTTTATGAAGAAACAAGCTTACAGATGTCTTGAATTAAGCAAAGTTAGGGAGCTGTTTTATTCTAAACTTAGTCAAGTAAAGTGCAACACTTAATAAAGAAAAAGCTGGTCTGAAATCTTGGACACGGTTACATGCTAATTTGCAAAACAGAACAAGTTATAGGGTCGATGAAATGGAAGTGAAAAAGTCGAAGTCCATGTTATTAAATTTATATACTCTAAGCTTCCTTTAATAGTCTTAAGGTTTCAGTGATCTTGTAGCTGATGTAAATTGATTGTTCTTCTGCACGCAATCTCTCTTAAACTGTAATGTATCCTTTCCACAGTAGGTCCTGTGTCCCTCAATGTTTCTTTTATTCTTAAGTTACCTATTTCTGTGATTCATCCCAACCCATATGAGATAGAGCCTTAGCTTCAAAACAGAATGTTGAGAGAAAGCTGCGGCCATTCTATCCTGCATGTCTTCTTGATGTTCCTCTGCAACCAACAGACAAAATTGTAACCAAAGATAACAAACAGAAAAAGTACTGGAGAAACTCAGTGGGTCTGACAGCATCTGGGGAGAGAGAAACAGAGTTAACATTTCAAGTCCAATTTGACTCTTCAACAGATCAGGCAGTTTCTGCAGAAAAAGTGAATTTTGTTTATTGTCCTGAGGCTTATTTCTCACGAAATTCAAGTAAAGGCAATTGTGAAGTTCTGCAGTGAAACTCCCCAGACAGACATTCAAAACACAGCCTCCTGGTTCATTGAACATTTCATTTCCAAAGCAAGTCCCATGTATTAAATCAGTTGATGGAATTACAAAATAAACCTGAAAGATGAAGACAATTGTTTTAAGAGGTTGGTTGTTAAAAGTGAATTAATAACTACCTAGAAGGGAAATATTTGCTGTCCATTAGGGAAAGCATATGCAGGATTATATGGATAGCTCAATTAAACAGCCATCACAGGCATGATGGGTTAAATGGCATTCTTCTGTATGTGTGATTCTGTAATTCTGTAACCCATGATCAAATCCAACAAAATCATGAAATGGACCAAATGAATGTTAGTGTAGCAATAACAGTAATTACAGTAAAATAAAACAGGATAAAGAAATAAAGAGAATGTGTGTGTTTGTTGTTATTACTTTGCTTTATGTGCATGTAGTAAGCATTTTTAAGGCTATATTGCATAAAGTAATAAAACTTAAGAATTTTAGTATTTATACAGGAAATGGTGTGACTTTATTTGTTCCGTTAACATTGCATGTTTGCATGGAAAGCAGAGGCATTATCACATAATTAGGTGCTGAAAATCTTCACATATCACATTACTTCAGCTTTGTAATCATGGCTATCCTCAGAAGGAACTCCACAGGGGAGAGTAATAAGAATGGAGCATAAAATATTCCACCGCAGTTTGACTGCGGCAATATCTGCCAGAACATACAGTACCACAGCAGTGAAAGAGGAAGACAGCAATTAGAATTGTCAGTCAATAACAGGAGAGTAGGAGACTGTCAGTGGGGAAGGAGCTTGTCGAGGTCAGGGGTAGGGGAGCAGAGCAGGAAATGTAGATAAACTCTCAGCGAGATTGGGGACAGCAGCAAACTATATGTAGCTGCAATGAAAACAGAAATTGCTGGAGAAACTCAGTAGGTTTAACAGCATCTGTGGGACAAAAGCAGAGTTCACGTTTTGAGTCAGGTAGGTTTTCGATGGAAGGTATAAACATTCTAAGTGAGGTGCAGGATATGGTGAGAGGTGGGAAGGATGGTTCTGGTAGGCAAATTGCTTTGGTGTTGGGGTTTGGGGGATTAATTGTACTCGGCCATTTTGGGGCACGTAAAAGTGCACCGACAGGAAGGAGCGAGAATCATTGATTCAATGAGTGAAGGGGTTAGCAGGCGTTCCAAATGTTCTTTGCTTTTAACGGTTTGACAGGGCTCCAAAATGCCCACAAGGTTCGGGCTTAGGGGTTCCACATGCTGTTAATGAAGACTATAGTCCATGGGCTCACAGTGATGATTGAAAGTTCAGCTTGGCAGTTTATGTCAATAGATATGGATCTTGGGCTTTAAAACCAAAGTATTGTGATGAGGTAACGGGAACGATTTGGACTATTGAATTTGTGACATTATTCAATGACAGTGGGTGAAGACCTGTATGGCGGGGTTCCTTTGCTGTTAATTTGACAGGATAAGTGAATATTGACATATCCTTCACAGCATTAGCTCCATGAATAAAAAGTATTGCAGGCAAATATGGACAATTTTAGAGTGGTCAGATACTCGAGAAAAGGTTGACAGATGTGGTTTGCATTTATTTTGAAAAGTATGGCTATGTTCCTCGTATGTTACGTCTGAGAAGGTCTATTAAAATGAAAAAGCCTGCTTTTCTTGTAAATGAGTTTTTTTCCTGACATGGTGATGGATCTGAATGGTACTGGAATTAGAAATGGGCTGGAGAAGATCAACGTCAAGAATTAGGAGCTTCAGTCTGTTAGAATCAGCCAATCAGTAGTGCATACAGGAAAGTAACAATACGTCTGACTTATAATTAAGCCAGAAAAGCATGAGTAAATATATGACACAATATGTGATCTACAGCAATGGAAAAGGACCTTTGGTTCATTGCATCCACACCAGTTAAAAACAAAGACAACTATTCTAATCTCATTTCTAACACTTGGCCCATAGCTTTGGAGGCCAAGGCATTGTAGCTGCTCAGTTAAATCCTTATACAGTCATACAGGTCTACAGCATAGAAACAGGCACTTTGGCCCAATTTGCCCATGCTGCCCCTTTTTCACAATTGAGCTAAGTCCAATTTGTGTGCATTTGGTCCATTTCCCTGCATACCTATCCCACTTCTTAAATATTATGAGGGTTTCTGCCTGTACCATGCTTGCAGACAGTGATGTCCAGGGTCCCACCACAGTATGGATAAAACAAGTTTTTCCTGACATCTCCTCTAAACGTCCTGAACCTTACTTTAAGTCTATACCCTCTGGCCATCGATTACTCTATCAAGGGGTAAAGTCTCTTCCTGTGAAACGTGTCAATGACTCTCAAAATTATATACATCTCAATTATTCCCCCCTCAAACCCCTTTGCTCCAAGGAAAATAACCCTCATCTATCCAATCTCGCTTCATAGCTTCCTCCTGAAACTCAACACCCTAGGCAACATCCTGGTAGATCTCTGCACCCTCTCCAGTGCCATCACATCCCACTTATAACATGGAGAAATAGGTTTTGCAATTAAAGGAGACTTGTACCATATGAGGAGCTCTTGTGGTGCAATGATAGTGCCCCCACCTCCAAGGCATGGAAGTGTGGGTTAGAGTTCCACCTACCGCAGAGGTGTGGTAAACCATCTCTGAACAGGTTAATTAAAGCTATTTAAGGTGACCTTGCAGCCCAGTGGTTATATATTGCGGTCTTACCGCACCACAGATCTGGGTTGGAGTCCAGCCTGGGATGACAGCCTATGAGCACGTTCTCCCCATATCTGGTTGGATTTCCTCCAGGTGCTCCAGTTTCTTCCCACAGCCCAAAGATGTGCAGGTTAGGTAGACTGGCCATTCTAAATTGCTCATAGTATCCAGAGATGTACAGGTTAACTGGATTAGTCATTTTCAGTGTAAGGCTATGGGGATGAAGTCGTGTGGGAGGTGGGGTGCTTAGATCTCAGTGTGGTGTTCTTCAAAGGATTTTGCAGACTGAATGGGCTAATGGTCTCCAACAATGATTCTGTCCGGAATACAAGCACCTCTCCCATGTCATACCTCACAATGATCAGTATGTTGTTCAGAATAATCTTTGGGTGGTGTAAAATTTTGGTATTGTAAACGAAAAGACACATTTTGTCGAAAGTATTTTGTACTGATCGGGAAAATTTGCAACAAGATCAGTTCAAGGGAACAATCAACATTAACATTGTACGAGAGGAGAGTGCTGATTGGTTAGCAAGTGAACACAAATTGCAGGGTATTCCCATGGAGAAAACACTAGTTAAGATAGGCAAAGGGACGTGACAGCATACTCTACACTCCCCACACCCCACCCCACTTCAGCTCAACAAAATAGGTGACAGCCATTCACAGGTTCATTTCTCATGGCAATGCATTAACCAATCAGCGTTGGCAGCCTTGATTAACATTTAAACAAAGCCTGGCAAATAACTCCTGCAGTAAGAGGAATGCAGGGAACCAGTGAAGTGCAATTGGTGGCATGGCTCTTATTGCTGGTGCATGCAGGGGAAAGGTGCTGAGGTGTTACCAATGAGTGAGTATGAGCTTCAGCATCCATGTCAGGATAGTAGTGTGGAATTGGGTGGTTGAGAGTGAGGCCGTGACATAGTTGAAGGCAATAGTGAGAATGGAGGAGCTTCAGCTTGGTTGAGATGATTACAATCACAGAGAAAGGATGAGTGTAAGGCACAGAGAGAAGATTAGTACACTTACCGTGACAGGACGGAGAAGGTCATTGTTCTTGTTGTGGCATGGCCGTGTGTCCCTCCAGGCGGCTGAGGTTGCACTGACCCTGGTGAAAACCTCAGACTAATCTGGCAGGGTCTGGGTGTCATGGCATCTGCTGCTGCTCCTGGCCTCTGCATGACCCTCCCCACCAGGACCTCAAGGTCCCCATCAACAAAGTGGGTGACAAATGTCACTCACAGTGTAGGGTGGCTCTGGAGTGATGGTGTTTGGCCCAGTGCACAACAGCCTTTAAAGATGGCCCTGGTGCCAGGGGTAGCAGTCTATTCTGAAATGTCCCTGCAATTCTGAGTTCTTCCAGCTATAGAGATTGGCAGGTTCCAGCTACCATTGGAAGAAAGGGATCGATTCAAGGTGAGAGGGGAAAGGTTTACGGGAGATATGCATGGAAAGTTCTTTACGCAGAGGGCGGTGGGTGCCTGGAACACATTGCCAGTGGAGGTGGTAGAGGTGGGTGTGATAGTGTCATTTAAGATGTATCTAGACAGATGCGTGAATGAGCAGGGAGCAGAGGGACACAGATCCTTGGAATAGGTGACACGTTTAGATAGGAGTTCTGGGTCGGCGCAGGCCTGGAGGGCCGAAGGGCCTGTTCCTGTGCTGTAATTTTCTTTGTTCTTTGTTCTTTGATGGGACAGGATAGGTAGTAATAAGGTAAGCTCAGGAATGATAGTATGAGAAAACCCATTAGGCCTCGTGGTAAGACACTTTCCATGAAACTCAACGAAAATGATATTTAGACAAAATATGGTAAGATTCAGCTTTAAGCTTTTGAGTTTTCCTGAGTAACTACTTACATTGCAGCAGAGGCTTTTTTTTATTCATTGGTCTAAATGAATAATTTTAGAAGGTTCCAGGTGCCGGGGAATCGCTGAGCAGAGAATTCAATTTTTCAGGCAATTCGCTCACAGTCTGCTGTACAGGGGATTCATCAGGGTCCCATGTGCATCCCGTCTGTGTTTCAGAAACACTTACCTGGCCATTGGAACATTCAAGCTCATGTCCATGTGCTGATTTCCGCCATTTACTCTGGTCAGTGGCAAATGATACAGTGTAATTTCTCTATTATGTAGTCAGGGTCTGGATGATGTGAAAATGATGCAAGAGTGTCACACAGTGGGTGTAATCACAGTGTAACAAGCAGATGAAATCAGTTTTCATTATAAATGTGAGTATAGGAATTTCTAATAAAAAATGTTGATGTAAATGTCTGAGAAGGATGTGACACAGGATGTATGGTTTAGTGAATGATAGATTTTTAATATTAGTCAGATTGAAATAGAATTGTCACTTTCAGTAACAACATAAAGTGAGAATCACAATTCATTTCAAACTTCCAGAAAGTTGTTCATCTGATTATAAAATCATCTTAACTTATCTTACAACACTATTTTTTCAGGAAAATTTTACATACTATCCTAAACCTTTTCTATTCAGGCGTTTTGAAAGCAAATTCTCTGTCAACATGATGGGGCAACCTTTCACGAGGTGATTACATGGACCAAATATTTTTGCAGTGCACAGTCAAATTCCTGAGTCACTTGCTCACACAAATCTGTGTTCAAGAAATGCCGAAGATAGAAACGTAGCCAATTATGTTCATAGTTCAAGCAAACGTATCACCCCAGGGTTTCTTAAGAGGTTGTTAATCAAAGTTGCTTTTAGTTCTGCACTCCTTTCTTTTCATTCAGATTCTAGATAAACAATGTCTGTGAGCTGATTGTTGTTATTAGCACTGCTAAAACTGAGTGTCTTAATTTGGGAATTGTGCTTAGGTCTGTGAGGGTTTTACTGAAAAGGAGTCTGGAGTTAGCAGAATATATGCTGACTATTCTATCAGAATTTTAACGAAAATAGTACCAAGTACGTTAAGTTCTATGATTAGATTTCGACTTCCTACGATCATGAGAAAGGAATGGCAGTGAATCAACACTGAAACCAAATCTGAATGTAGATGTAAAATGAGCTGTGATTGCACCATGTTACGTTGTAGAAATCATGCTTGATGAAGAGTATCCACAATCATTCAGTGTTTAAAGTGAGTTGAAGTGTTGCCTGGCCAGTTGCCAGAGGAAAGACTCTGAGGTATCTCATGGCTTTGAAAATAATGGAAGCATGAGAAGAAATAATGTGAATTCCGGAGAGCTATGGCACACATTGGATTAGTCACTGTCAAAGGAAATAACCCCACTAGATCTTTCAATGTAGAGCTGAGCTCAGGTGGAAATGGCATTACATGGGAGGTTTCTTTTGATGTTTTTGGGATTAAAGAAAAAATGTACTGAAAGCTCAGGTATGATCTGAAATGTTATACTGTTAAGTTAGTTTTACTTATTTTACTTAATTCTTCTATGTTTTAAAAAACTTTTGGATAAAACATGAAAACATTAGTACAATTCTTTATGTTAATAACTTGGAATTTGATCGTCCCTTCAAAGGTTACTGGTCTCCATGGAGAATCATATCTGAGCTTTCTGTACATGACAAATACATGACAGAGCATACTTAATTTCACAGCCAAGTTGAACAGCTGTCAAGGATTAGGGACACATAGGAGTGAAGATCCTGTAAGACCTGGGTAGCATGAGTGGCATTTTGCAAACTGCTTGCAAAAGTGTAAGACTGGTTAGTTTTATAAAGGAGAGGAGGATATTTCCTGCCCAACTTTACCAGCATGTATGGGGAGTTTCTGTTATTTAAGAGTGGCTTGTTAAGAGGATTGCATGAGTGCATGTTCTGCACAAATGGCTGAAACATAAGACAAACTGCGCCCCTCGATAATCAACCTGGGGCCATGGGACAACCACCCAAGTATGGAATGGGCCATTAAAATAAAAGCCAGCTGGTTACCTATAACTACCATTGCTGTGTTCCCCTAGATGCATGTCATCTTCAAATGCACCCATGTGATCAATAAAGTTCCCAGTGACCAGCCAATCAGCCGCATCAATAGGTGGACATTCCATTGCATAATGTCCAACTGACTTTTGACCACAACAAGAACTTCCCCAATGCATGTGCCATCTTTGCTGGCAACTGCTGTAACTTCTTCATCCTCTTTCACTCCAGACTGCTACAGCTCTTTGTATTGCCCTACAATGTACCCTAATGGACCCTAGAAAACCTGGGATATCTCTTGAAGAATTGGCTACTGATACCTCTACTAGAATGCCAGGAGATCGAAGATGGTTGACCAATAACGCTGTGAACCTGCACTAGCTACTTGTCTAGCATAAAGTACATGCTGCAGTTATAATAGAAGCCATCTTTGGACCAGAACCATGATTGAGTAGGTGACTGGGCTTTCTCAGATTCATTTGAAGTGGCTGCAGCAGGCAGGTGTCATTCTGCAATCATCTACTGTAAGTATCACAGCCATCATGGAGATTTGCTACACTCTCTGAGGCATAAACATCCAGAGAGGTGTAAGGAAGATGAGGCCTTAGAAGGGTAAGCTCATGGGGCCGAGAGGAGGAGCAGAAGCTGGAAAAAGAGGAGGTTAAGGAAGTGGAAGGGAGATGCAAAACACAGAAGTGCAGGCTGCAAAACATAGCCTGCACATGGGGTAATGGGACATTGGGCAGTGCTCAGGGGTCTCTTCAGGATGACATGATTGTGAGGGGTCATCTTTTTCACTAAAATTTCAACTAAGTTCTATTGACTTAGGACAAATGGTGTGGTGTGGACATCATTCTGAGCTCCCTATGCGATCAGCACAGTGCTTTCTATAACCACTATCTTCACCACAAGTGCTAATTTTGCTGGAGCAGAGTTCCTTCTGATGTGTGATCCTGGCTATTTCTATTTCCCCCTCCTTTATAATTGTTGTGATGAACTGTAGGAAGGGTTGTGCTTCACCTGACAGTGCTTTCGCTAAGACATTATGTGTTGCTTGTTCTGCAAGGATAAAACAGAATAAAATAAGACAATATGGTCCTCCATTGTCATTGGCAGCTACTCCAATTCATTGCATAGCATCCCCACAGTGCAGAAAGAAGCTATTTGGCCCATTGTGACTGCACCAATCCTCTGAAGATCATCCCATCCCATTTGCGCCACCATTCCCATGGCTAACCCACCTAGCATGCACATCCCTCGCACTAACCTGTAGATCTTTGGATTGTGGGAGGAAACTGGAGCACAGAAACCTGTGTTGACACGGGGAGAATATGTGAACTCCATACCGTCACCCAAGGTTGGCATCTAACCTGGGTCTCTGGCGCCATGAGGTAGCAACATTAATCGCCGAGTCACCATGCCACCCACATTTGATTGTAAATGTTTCCACACTGATACCTCCTGAATCACACTATGGCTCTCAGGCATACTGAAGAATTAGTAAGCGTCCTGGGCAGACAAGTCCAGAATATGCCTTGAGATTCCTCAGCCAGCGTGTCTGTTGGAGGTCGAATGCTCAGAGATCTGTCCTTGAGAGTTGAGGGATGGTATTCACTTTGCCTGAATCCATCAGATTATTGGACATTTACCTTTGCTGAGTACAGGTTCTTCTCAGATTATTTCTGCTGCTAGCCGTAGCAGCAACATCCCCTGCTACCCTGTAGCAACATTCCTCATTCCTCATTCCTTTGCTTCATAGCCTCCAGAATGACGAGCACACCAACATCTGTAAATTGGGAGTGTTCCCTGGATTCTAGCCTAACTGTGGGATAACAATTTCCTGAAATAGCTTCCCATTTGCCCTATTGTGATGCCAGATGGCCCTCAGGTTGCTTTTCTAATCCCCTCCTCATACCGTCATGTTCCTTCCATGATCCCCTTACCATTTCTGTGCTCCTAGTCTCCTTAGACATAGAACATAGAACATAGAACAGTACAGCACAGAACAGGCCCTTCAGCCCACAATGTTGTGCCGACCATTGATCCTCATGTATGCACCCTCAAATTTCTGTGACCATATGCATGTCCAGCAGTCTCTTAAATGACCCCAATGACCTTGCTTCCACAACTGCTGCTGGCAACGCATTCCATGCTCTCACAACTCTCTGTGTAAAGACCCCGCCTCTGACATCCCCTCTATACTTTCCTCCAACCAGCTTAAAACTATGACCCCTCATGCTAGCCATTTCTACCCTGGGAAATAGTCTCTGGCTATCAACTCTATCTATGCCTCTCATTATCTTGTATACCTCAATTAGGTCCCCTCTCCTCCTCCTTTTCTCCAATGAAAAGAGACCGAGCTCAGTCAACCTCTCTTCATAAGATAAGCCCTCCAGTCCAGGCAGCATCCTGGTAAACCTCCTCTGAACCCTCTCCAAAGCATCCACATCTTTCCTATAATAGGGCGACCAGAACTGGACGCAGTATTCCAAGTGCGGTCTAACCAAAGTTTTATAGAGCTGCAACAAGATCTCACGACTCTTAAACTCAATCCCCCTGTTAATGAAAGCCAAAACACCATATGCTTTCTTAACAACCCTGTCCACTTGGGTGGCCATTTTTATGGGACATCATTGGAAGAGAAAGATATCTGACCATTCGGTTCTGTTGATACAGTTCAGATGGCATCATAGCAAATGCTTAGCTGAGATCTAAGGCTCAGAGTGGATTCCATCAACACGGTTCTTTTCAGGCAACTTGAGGAACGTTTTGATTTTTACACCAGAAGATGTAACCTCATAGGAATAGCAATCAGAGCTATTTTTAATCTGTTACTGTCAAAACATGTACAGTTATTTGGATAAGATTATAAGGTGTGAATTGGATTAAAATTTCTGCTATTGATAGTAAGAAGAGTAGTGCTTGTTTGGCTTTCAGATAAAGATTATAGCATCGGTACTCTTTTCAAAATACTTTTCTGAATTGGATTTATTTTTTCTTAAGCATTTCTAGTATTGTATTTTGTATTATCTGCTTAATTCATTCTGAATTCATTCCATTACTATCAATGTGTGTGGGCATGGGATTGGAGCTGGAAATGATGGGTAACATAAGGGCAAGTAGAGTGTGTTCAATGCGATGTAAGAGGCAAAGGTTAGAAGGCTTACCGTCTTTTAATACAACTGGGAGAAAGTCCAGCCTGCTTATTCTGCTTCGCAACTCACCCATGTTGATGGCTGCACTTGACCTGCTTCAAGATCAATGAGTCCAACTAGATAGATTCCCTACCTGCATGTAAAGCAAATTGTGAATACGGGGGGAGATTTATATGGAGGCAGATCTGCTGAGCCTGGCACTTTCTCCCTTTGAGTTTCCTGCCTTTCTAGCAAAAATCTGAGCCCATGGATCCATTCCTTGAGCACACCACTGGGCTGTTCACTGAGTGTGAAATTGACATGAAGTATAATATATTCGCATAGCATGTACAACAGGATTTTGGATTACTGCTGAAAAAAGACATTTTCTTGAAACTTTTTGTCTTTCACTTATAAAGATATTTCGCAATACAAGTTCAAGCAATATTCAAGTACTGAACAGCATTTTTATTAATATCCCAACTTGAGTTAAATTACTGACATATCACAATGAAGAGAATACCATCTTGAAATAACTTAATTACAGAAGTGAATCTACAGAAGTGTAATAAATTCAAGAAGGGGTTGATTGTTTCATAGGTCATTTTTATGTTATTAGTGAGCGAATAGAATATACAAGTTAAATTGACAAATATTCTCATGTGGATTTCACAATTCATCTCCTGAAATCACATTAAATATCCCCTGAGATCTCAGTAAATACCTCCACAGATTATGCTGCATGAACTCAAATTTTCCAATTTTCATATACCTAATTGTTTGGTTTTTTTTAGGCATTTGACTTTTGAAGCGGCAATCCTCCAATTCCTAACATCAATTTAACCTGCAAAACTATTATTAAATTAAACTTAATTTTCAGTTTTAATTCAGTATTTTCTTTTACTTATGTAAATCACAGAGTGCTACAGGAATGTTTCTACTAGTGATCAAAGATATCACATGCCCTCATTACCAGAACCACTTTGCAAAATAAATAATGGATAACATTTAAAATAAATGTTGGTGCTACTTTAGTATGTCTATAAACAATTGTTTAGTTTTATTCTACTTTGAACTTTAGCTGCAAACATGCATTTTATTTTACAAAATGAATAGAAGAGTGAATTCAAATAGGCTCGCATATTTGAAGCAGTCATGAATTCATTCTTGCTTTTCCACATTTTTCAATCTTTAAGACCTCTAATGTTGCTAACATCACTATCTCTTTGTAACTATCCTTAAGTAACTTAAACACAATCTATTGAGCAGCTCAGTACCTTCGAAGGCAGTAATAGCTAAATAACATGCTCACCTTTCTTCATCTAAGGTTTCAGTTCTCCAGTTGTAATAGCATTGATTTTGTGTTAAAGATAATGATGAGGCTACAAGCACTCGCAGTTATTAAGAAGTAAGTCATACAGCAACCTTCAGAAATAACACTTGCACAGTAAATCCAGAAATCAGGAAACTGATGTACTCGTAAAGTGATTTAGAGCGATGTGCAAACAAAGCAAGGGTGATGTGAGAAAAGAAGATCATACTTCTAGTAGTTATGATATGCCTGGAAATGTGATGACTGCAATGGGGACAGGTTCAATTCAGGCATTCAAGGGAGCATTGGATGATTATTTGGCTAGAAATGGTGTGCAGGGATATGGGGAAAGGCAGTAGAATGTCACTAGTTAATGGAGCTGGGGCAGGCAGGCACGATGAGTCAAAAAGCCTCCTTTTATAATGTAACAATTTGGTGATTCTATGATTGTTGTCCTCCACCTCAAAGTTACATCATAATGATATCCCACAAAAAAAAAGTTTGATGTGAAATCCAGGAAATGATGTCAATGGTTTCTGTACCTACCTGTTAGTTAAGTAGTGAACTTGCTAGGGATTCCCTTTCCCAGTATAAGTAAATATTCATAATGTAACAAGTCTTAAGTGCCCTGTAAACAATCACTTATGCACTCAAAATTAATTTCTACAACTGTGGAATTTTAATCCTTATTACAACTAAATAAAGAGAGTTCCCATATCTCTCCACAATTGAAATATAGTTACCTGAAAGGTTAAGCCAATTAGCAGATCCTCTTGAGCAAACAAAAATAAAGTTTATTATCTGCTAACACTAAGAAAAATAAAGGCATGGTGTTAGACAATCATACATCGGTGAAAAGCTACAGGAAAGCATGGAAACTAGTACAAATTGGAAACAAAAATATACAGTTTAAAGTGTTTAGAATGCCCATGAAACATATTCTAACCTGAAACATGGTTGTTTGCACAATGTCTTAAGCCATCAGTTGTAGCAAAATCCTTTTGAAATATTGTGGTGACCTGATCATTTTTTCTAATCAGTATTGCCACAGAGCACTTTCCCTTCTTGAGGTTCCAATTGAAAAATTTTCCTCCACTGCCCTGCCAAAACAACACAGCTAAAATATACAGCAGGCCAAGCAGCATCTTGGGAGCACAAAAGCTGACGTTTCGGGCCTAGACCCTTCATCAGATGAAGGATCTAGGCCCAAAATGTCAGCTTTTGTGCTCCTAAAATGCTGCTTGGCCTGCAGTGTTCATCCAGCCCCACATTGTTTTTGGATTCTCCAGCATCTGCAGTTCCCATTATCTCTCTCAGCTGAAGTATAAACTGAAAAGCTGCAGATGCTGTAAATCAGAAAGAAAAATAGAATTTGCTGGAAAGGCTCAGCAGGCCTGGCAGCATCTGTGAAGAGAAATCAGTGGTAATGTTTCTCTTCACAGATGCTGCCAGATCTGCTGAGGTTTTCCAGCAAATTCTATTTTTGTTACAGTTAAGGTATAAGGCGGCTGTGTAATTCTATGGCTAGTTTATTGTCTTAAGCTTAGTAATTGCAGGTGTTGTATTTTAACGCCCATCATGTGAAAATTCTCACCCACATTTAAATCAAGTTGGATATTAGTGCCTTTTCACACCAGACTGTGTTGACTAACTTCATTTTCCTTCAATGTGATGTTAATTTCAGTCCACATAGTGCAGGTATATTTCATGCTGGCTTCATGAAAGTTGGCTAATCTGTGTAGTTGGGTGACTGCTGCAGCTGTTTTAAGTTAGTGGTTTGTCCATTTTTAAAATCATTTTTGTCTATGAGAGATCCAGATATTAAATTAGAAGATGGAATTTAAAATTTAATAGTCCATATATTAACATAATCCTGACACAAACACAATAAGGAAAAAGAATGCAGAAATATTTTTTCCTTTCTGTTTATGGTTCACTTTCAGTAACAAGTTTGGAATGAAGGTAAGGGGAGAGTGACAGCCCTTAACACCATGCAGCATTTGACCATGTGTTGCACCGTGGAGATCTAAAAAGACTGTATACGTCTTCCTTATATCTATCACCATCCTTTCCACACTTTACAATAGTTACACATTTTAAGTTATCTGATAACTTTGAAATCATGCACGTAGATGCATGTGTTCTGGTGAGTTGTTTACATATTTGGCTGGATGGTTGGTTTGCAGCATAGGATAATACCAACAGCATTTATTGTGAAGTACTCTCCTCAACGTCTTCCCTCGCCTGAGAGAGGTTGAGAAGGAGAGTCCACTGTTAGCTAAACCACTATCAGTTCTGTCTCCCTCGCTCCCTCTAATGACAGAGCACGACTATGCAAATTTACCTTTGCATCCAAGCATATATTAGTAGAGGTCTCAGTACTAACCCTTGCAATCTCAACCACGTACTTTACTCCAGTCTGAAAATCAATTGTTCACCATTCACACTCTGTTTCCATCACTCAGCTAATTTTGCTGGGCCACCGGACGTGAAACGTTAACTCTGTTTTTTACCTTCACAGATGCTGCCGGACCTGCTGAGCTTTTCGTACAACTTCTATTTTTGTTTTTGTTTTTGTTTTTGTTCCTGATTTACAGCATCCACAGTTCTTCCGGTTTTAACTTTGCTGAGATTCTGTTTACATCACAAAAACCTTATCATCCTCACTGACCTTATCTGTTAGCTCATTAAAAATGCTCGAGGGAGTGAGAAGCAATTGATGTTTAATAAATCTATGCTGACTTATTTTAATTATTCCATGATTATACAAGTGGCTATGCATGTTGTCCTGTATCATTTCTATCTTTCGTATCGCCAACATTAAACTGATGTGTGTGTAATTGCTGACTTATCTTACAGCCTATTTCGAACATGTACATAACATTTGCAATTCTTCACTTCTCTGGCACCACTGTTATATCTAAGGAGAATTGGAAGATTATGTTTTGTGTTTCTGCAAATTTCATCCTCACTTTCGTCAGGTGTGCACTTTCAAGTACGTCATGAGCAGTCAGCTTTTTGAATAACCCACCTTTATCAATTTTTAACTCATCCAGTTTCTCAACTACTTCCAGAGATAATGGGAACTGCAGATGCTGGAGAATCCAAGATAACAAAGTGTGGAGCTGGATGAACACAGCAGGCCAAGCAGCATCTCAGGAGCACAAAAGCTGACGTTTCGGGCCGATGCCCTCTACTTTGTTATCTCAACAACTTCCTGTTTCATTATGACTTTGGCAGCCTTTTCTTCTGAGGGAAAGAGTGATACAAAATGTTCATTTTATACCTGAGCCAAGCCTTCTACCTCCTTATATTGGTCTCATTTTTGATTGCCTCTCAGTTTTCACTCTCCTTACATAACTTGTGGCATCTCACCAACCAAAAAATGACCCAATTATGTCGACACACTGTTTCCTGTTAGCTCTTCAATTTCTTATCCATGCCAACACGTGGCACCCATTCATGATCTGCTTTTATCTTACAATAATAACCTTTGATATGGATCTCACTCATACTCACACACGTACTTGCATTCAATTTCAGCAAGGTTTGTTGAAGGGTTCTCTCTGCGAAACTGAATGAATTTTCTTGTGCTCATTTCCCAAATTCACCTCGGTTCTCCTTGCACCAAGCCCCAGTGGCACTCTTGCATCTATTTTCCCACTCATCATAGGCAGAAGTATTGTCCATTGCTGGGATAGTTGTAAAGTGAAAGATGGTAAATGTGCTCTGGCTAACTTTGACCAGTTTGCAATAACCTTTTCTTGCTCGGGTGCAATATGTAGTGTGACAGACATAAGAGACAAAAGCCAGGGCAAGGTCCAACACAACTTTATTGAATGCTTTATGAAGGAAAAACAGTATTTATCAGAGTCTATTTTTATACTTTAATTAAACTCTACCAAACTCTATCAATCTCTGCACAGGACTCTTAAATAAACAATGTCAAATCTATACTAGCTATTTATTGCTGACAAGTGATTCTAAGATTTTGCTACACCTTATCTACAGGTCCCTACGACAGCATTTAAACTGTTTGTCTGAAAGTACTGGTAATACCTGTTCAATAAGGATATGACAGGCTGGTCCTTGGTCTTTGAGGATTGGCTGAATGTTTCAGTATCTTCATCATTGATTTGGGCTTCCCCTCTAATCTAGGGCTGTTTCTCATCTTCGGGCCATCTCACGGAGGTGGTCTATCTGAAGATGCTGTTGAAGAAGGTTTGGGGCTCCAGATTGTCATTTTTATCCCCTTTTCATTACTTTCTCAAATATTCTGTGGCCTGTGTCCAATAGAAGCAGTCAGTAGAGGTAGGAAGATTCAATGAGGTGACTACTTTCCATATTTGGAGTTTACACAATATGGTTTTGAACCTTCAACTGTCTAGTGCGGCCCTTGCCACACTGTGCCTCTGGCCTCCCTTTGAGCTGGGTGCCAGCAAGTCTGTGTAACATTCTTCTAACAAAGCATCTTCACTGGAGATGAAGACAATGGTTGATTCTGAAACAATGTGCCCGATAGTATCTGGCGGTTTGGTTTAGATGGGAAGATGATTGTCCAACGCTTGGCTTTCTCCTTGTGCCTGCTCAGCATCATTTCCACATTCAGGGACTTAGTGAGTTCCCATTTCCACAGAAAAACTTTAATTGTTAAGAAGTTATATACATTAAATCAAATAGAATAATCAAAACAGTCAAGTGTGATAGGAGGTGAATGCAAGAATGGATTTGTATGGGTGTGCTTCAGTTCCAAAAGTCATCCCACCATTTGGCTTACTTCAATTTCTTCAATGGCTTTTTGCCCTTGCTATGTTTGCTGAATCACAGTAGCCAAAACTTTTGTGTGTCAGCCAATTGTGTCCGGACCTGCTGAATTTTATCAGTGTCGTGTTTTTCCAAACTATCTCCTGAAGTCTGTCAGAGTTTATTACTGACATTCGCAACGATCTTACTTTTCTGTGTTTGAGTTCAGTTAAGCCTGCCCAGACTGCTATCTGCCTAACGTAGATGGTGATATTGTACATGTCATAGGGGAAGGTTTTGTTAAAATTCCAGGGAAGTTGTAATGCAGTATTCTCTCTGCTCCCTGTACACCACTCAGGCAATGTCAATGCCCAGGCTATCTATGGTACACTTAAATTGGATCTTATCCAAAAAACTACACGAGGCATAGTTATTTGAATATACAGGGTAGAGGCACACAATTATTTGTTTGGTTTTGCTGCATTTATTCAGGGTGGTACCTACAAGTGTTCCCGCTTTTCCAACAGTGAATGGTAGGATGCCATCGTATTCTGACCACATTCCCTATTATTTGGCGATGATTTTCAGCCTCATCAATTTTTAGCCCATTTTTGATCAGTGTTATGATTGGGATTCTGACTATCATGCATAAGGCCTTTCCTGGGGCTCACTTGCAATCATCATAAAATCAGACCTTGGTTAGTTTCTGTAATTAGGACATCTTCAGGACATTTCTGAGTTCCTCAGGGTAGTGTCCTAGGCCCAACCATCTTCAGATGCTTCATCAATGACCTTCCGTCTAATGTAGGGTCAGACGTGGGGATGTTTGCCGATGATTGCACGATGTTCAGCACCATTTGCGACACCTCAGATACTGAAGTGGCCCCTGTTCAAATACAATGAGATCTGGACAATATCCAGGCTTGCGGTGACGCGTGGCAAGTAACAAATGCATCACACAAATGCCAGGCTACGACCATTGCCAATAAGAGGCAATCTAACCACTGTTGCTTGACATTTAATGGTGTTAACATCACTGACTCCCCACTAGCAACATCCTGGGAGATATTATTGACAGAATCTCAACTGGACTCACCACATAAACATGGTGGCTACAAGAGCAGGTCAGAGACTAGGAATATGTGGTGAGTAACTCACGTCCTATCTCACCAAATCCTGTCCACCATCTACAAGGCACAAATCAGGAGTGTGATGGAATACTCCCCACTTGCCTAGATGAGTGCAGTCCCAACAACACTCAAGGGCTTGACATCATCCAGCACAAAGCAACCTGCTTGATTGGCACTACACCCACAAGCATTCACTCCCTCCACCACCGATGCTCAGTAGCAGCAGTGTGTGCTATCTATAGGATGCACTTCAGAAATTCACCAAAGATCCTCAAACAGCATCTTCCAAACCCACGACCACTTCAATCTAGAAGGAAAAAGGCAGCAGATACATGGGCACACCACCACCTTCAAGTTCACCTCCAAGCCACTCACCATCCTGACTTGGAAATAAATCACTGTTCTTTCATTGTTGCTGGGTCGATATCCTGGAATCCCCTCCCTAATGGTATTGTGGGTCAACTCACAGCAGGTCGACTACAGCGGCTCAAGAAGGCAGCTCACCACCAGCTTCTCAAGGGCACTTAGGGGTTGGGCAATAAATGGTGGTCAGCCAGCAATGCCCACGTCCCACAAAATGAATAAATATAAAGAAAAGATTGAGGTGTCTTTTCCCATGGGACGAGTGCTCTATCTACTTGTTACTGATCCAGGAGGAACCTGTCCTTGGCCACCCTGCTCTAGGTTTTCCCTGAACTGTCCTGAGGACTACTGCCCTTAGACACCACACTGGGTTCGATTCTACTGCCATCATCATCTATTTTGTTTCCTTGGATAATTTCATTTATTGTCCTGGAAAGCCCTTCTAGCACCATTACCAAGTATTGGTCAGCTTGATCTCCTTTAATTCCTCTTCGACATCTTATTGATTGTCTTGACCGATTTAATCCAAAGCCTGTTTAACCTGTTGGGTTAAAAGCCTGAGTCTATTCTCCAAATATGCCAAATCGAAGGTAATGATCACGGGTAATCCTGCTTTCTAAGTTGTTGCCAAATCATTAAATATATCTTTCTTACAGCATCCCACTGGCCTGGATCTGGCCTCACCCATATCAATTCCTGTTTTACATTCCAGTAATTTTTCTTAATTTTAAAAATATACTTTATTAAGAAATAACATATTAGTTACAAATGCAGTTTGATTCTATACAGTAGCATTGCCAAGAAACAAACCAAAGACCTCTCTCACACAACCCAATGATCTCTGTGTTAAATGTAAGTACATGTCATAAGTTAAGGAGGGCAACTCTCTGGCATCTAGTTGGCTAATGCCACAGGTACTGATTCTGGGTGGATGTTGTTGTGCAAGATTTTGCCTGTTTTTTTAAAATTGTCTCATTAAAGCTTGGCAAACATTTGTAATTCTCCATTTTTTATGACCTGGCGTCCCTCAAAAACTGTTCCATCATGAATTGCCTCAAAGATTCCTCAGGTTCTCATGGTTTACGTTTCTTTCCTGGAACAACGTTCCCTAAAATTATTGACAACTGCGCTCCAATACTTACTGGCAAATAAACCTCCAGCTTTAAGTAAACACTGAGCTTCACCAAGCCAGTACCAGCCCTGAATTTTTCATGACCCTCAATAACAGCTTGTACAGAAGTTGAAATCACATTGTATTAGGAGTTGGCAAGATGGATGTAGAACTGGTTTAGTCATAGGAGACAGAGGGTAGTGGTAGAGGGATGCTTGGAGAATTGTGATCCCTCCACAGGGATCAATGCTGGGACCTCTGCTGTTTGTGGTTTATATAAATGATTTGGAAGAAAATATAACTGGTCTAATTTGTAAGCTTGTGAATGATACAAAAATTGGTGGAGTTGTGGATAGTGAGGATTGTCAGAGGATACAACACGATACAGATCAGTTGGAGGCATGGGCAGAAAAATGGCAAGTGGAGTTTAGTCCAGAAAAGTGTGAGGTGATACATTTTGGAAAGTCAATTACAGGTGGAAATGATACTGTGAATGGCAGAATCATTGGGAGTTCAGATAAGCAGAGGGATCCGGGTGTGCAGGTCCACAGATCAATGAAGGTGGCGGCGCAGGTAGATAAGTGAGTTAAAAAAAAGGCTTATGGCATGCTTGTCTTCATTGGAAGGGGCATTGAGTATAAGCATAGACAAGTTATGCTGCAGCATTATAGAACTTTAGTTTGGCCACAATTGGAATATAGCATACAGTTCTGATTACCATACTACTGGAGGATGTGGAGGGTCCAGAAAAAGGTTTACCAGCATGTTGCCTGGTATGGGGAATTTTAGCTATGAAGAAAGGTCGGATGGACTGGGTTTGTTTTCACTGGAACACAGGAGGTTGACGGAGAGGTCTGATAGAAGTTTATAACATTGTGAATAGCATGGATAGAGTGGCTTTTTCTCAGGGTGGAGAGGTCAGTTACTAAAGGATACAGGTTCAAAGTACACCATGGGCAAAGTTCAAAAGAGATGTGTGAGGCATGTTTTTCACACAAAGGGTGATGAGAGCCTGCAACACACTGCCAGACGAAGTGGTCGAAGCAGAGAGCATTCAAGAAGCACCTTGGTGAATATATGAATAGGAAGGTAATAGGGAGACATGGGTCCTGTAAGTGAAGAAAGTTTTAGGATTGAAGGGCAAAATATGTTGGCATATGTTTGGAGGACCAAAGAGCCTGTTCCTGTGCTTTATTGTTCTTTGCCCTCCTTGTGGATTTTCAAGCCCCACTCTCTGCTGTACTGCTCTATTAATTGTGCTCTGGCTTCTAATGTGTCTTTCACAGCCTTTCAGACCTTCCTGAGCCCTATCGTGCTCTCGAACTTCCCTGAGCCCCAATTAACTCGAGTCTGAGCAATTCTGTTGCCTTTAGCCTAATAGCAGCCCTGCCTAACACAGAACGTGCCTGTCTACCTCACTCTATCTTTCAGTCTCTCCACTTGTCACCTGCAGACTCTGCTTCAATGATTCCCCAGCTGTCCTGAGTGATGTTTTGAAACCCTGTTGAACAACTTCCAGCATTCACCCAGTGGTGTAATTGTATCTTTGTTGTTTCATAAATTAATCAAATAGATCAGAAGATGATTACGTTCCAGCACTAATATAGTCTCTTTAAACAAGACTGCTAGCCCTTCTTTATCTCCTTCATTATCTTTCCCAAACACCATGTACCTGAGAACATTCAGTTCCATCTATCCTTTCCTGAGACAAGTCTCTGCTAACACTGTGACATCATATTCCCAAATGGCTGTCTCTGCTACTGCCAACCATATTCACCACCCTTTGCATGCTCACATAGTAAAGAAAAAAAAGGTCTGAAGAAGAGTCTAGGCCCGAAACGTCAGCCTTCCTGCTCCTCTGATGCTGCTTGGCCTGCTGCGTTCATCCAGCTCGACACCTTGTTATCAAGGATAATGTCCTATTTCTATTTTAGCGGTTCTCTGGAACCTTGGATGTCTGCACTTGTGTCCTCAGAGACTGTTCTGTTTTACTAGACTGCTCTAATACTTAGACCCTAGCATTCCTAGTTTTTCCTCATCCTTGAGAGAGAATCTTTCACTCTTCTAAGTACAAATACACTCCATTTTTATATTTAAATATAAATGTACTGAATACTGCTGTATAGTGTATTACCCCTGCTCCATTGCATACCTCTTGCTTGACTGTCCAATTTGTTTCTGCCAAGCTCTGCTGATGTTAGATTCACATTGTCAGTTATATTATTCAATTTTCATATTCATATCCAATCATACTATATGGATTATCTACCAGCCATGCATTCATCTGCTAATTTCTTGTATTTCCATGCTCGCTAGTGCATGGCACCAGGAGTAATCCAGAAATCACAAATTTTAATACCGATTGCGAGGCTGTATTCTCGTACAATCCACTCAACTATTTAGTCTGAACAATTACTGTTCTGAAGCAGAATCTGAGCCAGGAGGTGTCAGATGGAATATTTAATACAAAGTCTTGCAATTTAAGAAAAATGTTGGAAAAGATCAGCTTAAAAGATTGATTGATTGATTGGTTTTATTGTCACATGTACTGAAATACAGTGAAAAGCTTTGTTTATGAGCAGGGCAGGCAGATCACAGCAAACAAAGGATAAACAGAACAAAAAGATTTAGAGTCATACAGGTTACAATGCAGGTTATGTTACTTGAGGCTAGAATCCATTCAATAGTCTGACAGTGGCTGTTCCTGAGCCTGCTTGTGCATGTGTTCAAGCTTCTGTATAGAGGGATTTAATAGGGGTAAAGTAACAGCTGAAAGTTGTGAATTTTAAAAATATCTAAGGATAATTAATGTCTGGCGGTTTTAAGGATGATGATAAAATGTGGACTATGCATTTTCAAATTCTGTCTTCTGATTTTGATACCCGATTTTCATGGACATAAATAATGTTTTTTAAAAAATGAGGGAAAAAATACTGAACTAAAATAGCCATAGGAATTACCTGACCACATGGGGTAGCCTTTATAATACTAGTGTTGAATAAACAAAGACTTCTGAACTGAAATTAATCTTTCGTGAAAGGACAGTTGAAGCCAGGCGGCCGCATAAAAAGCAATCCTACCTTTTAAAAAATTGACACTTGTATGAACACATTCACATATTTAAGACGAAAATCAACGCCCGCAATTATCATCTTTTAGATAATGAATAGTTATGAAACCGCATAAACCACCCTCAAAGTTTTGGCAAAGATCTTCAGCTTGGGTTGTGGGTGAGGCTGTTGACTTGCTCGCCGAGCTGGTTTGTTCTCGGTCAGACATTTCAACACCAGGCGAGGTAATATCATCAGCGAAGCCTTCGATGAGGTGATGTTCTTCTACTCTGGTTGGAATTAATGCTGTCCGGTCCATTATGGTGAGAAGTGTCATTTCTGGTTTTGTTCTATATTGACTAGTACATGGGGCCCAATTCTATGTGTTTGTTGATTGCATTATGGGTTGAGAACCATGCCTCTAGGTATTCCCATGTGTGTCTATGTTTGGCTTGGACGACTATGGTTACGTTGTCCAGTTAAACTGATGGCCTTCATTGTCTGAGTGTACTGATCTTAAGGAGAGTTTGCTGCGTCATTTTGCTGCAAGTTGATGTTCATGTATTCTGATGGCTAGTTTCCTTCCTGGCTGTTCGATGTAATGTTTGTGGCGGTCGTTGCATGGTATTTTGTAATTGTGGAAATGGGGTCTTTAATCTTTGTAAGTGTTTGTCATCAGACACACAGGAAGGAAACTAACCATCAGAATACATGAACATCAACTCGCAGCCAAATGGCATAACAAACTCTCCTTGAGATCAGTACACTCAGACATTGAAGGCCATCAGTTTAACTGGGACAACGTGGCCACACTAGACCAAACCAAACATAGGCATGCACAGGAATACCTAGAAGCATGGTTCTCCACCCATAATACAATCAACAAACACAGAATTGGACCCCATATACCAACCCACACAGATCAAAGCCAGGAATGACACTACTCACCATAATGGACCAAACAGTATAAATTCCAAGCGGACTAGAATAACACCATTTCATCAGAGGATCCACTGATGATGTCACCTAACATGGTGACAAAATGTCTGAATGAGAGCAAGCCAGCTCGGCGAGCAAATCAACAACCTCACAAACCACATTGTCTTTTACACGGAGAAAGTAGGAACTGTCAATGCTGGAGAATCTGACATAACAAGGTGTAGAGCTGGATAAACACAGCAGGCCAAGTAGCATCGGAGGAGCAGGAAAGCTGACGTTTCGGGCCTATACCCTTCTTCAGAAAAGTGGGGAGGGGAGGTGGATTCTGAAATCAATAGGGAGAGAGGGGAAGGCAGATAGAAAATGGATAGAGGAGAAGATAGGGTGAGAGGAGACAGACAGTTCAAAGAGGTGGGGATGGAGCCAGTAAAGGTGAGTGTAGATGGGGAGTTAGGGAGGGGATAGGTCAGCCCAGGAAGGATGGACAGATCAAGGAGGCAGGATGAGGTTGGTAGGTAGGAGACGAGAGTGGGGCTTGAGGTGGGTGGAGTGGAGACATGGTAGGAAGGACAGGTTAGGGAGCCGGGCATGAGCTGGGCTGGTTTTGGGTTGCAGCGGGGGGGTGGGGGGGAGTGAAGTTTGAAGCTTGTGAAGTCCACATTGATACCATTGGCCTGCAGGTCTCCCAAGCGAAATATGAGATGCTGTTCCTGCAACCTTTGGGTGGCATCGTTGTGGCACTGCAGGAGGCCCAGGATGGACATGTCATCCAAGGAGTGGGAGGGGGAGTTGAAATGGTTCACAACTGGGAGGTACAGATGTTTGTCGCAAACCAATTGTAGGTGTTCCAGAAAGCAGACCCCAAGCCTCCGCTTGGTTTCCCCGATGTAGAAGAGGCCACAAAGGGAACAGCGGATACAGTATACCACATTAGCAGATATGCAAGTGAACATCTGTTTGATGTGGAAGATCTTCTTGGGTCCTGGGATGGGGCTGAGGGAGGAGGTGTAGGGGCAGGTGTAGCACTTCCTGCGGTCGCAGAGAAAAGTGCTGTGGGTGCTGGGGCTGGTGGGGAGTGTGCAGCAGACAAGGGAGTCACGGAGAGAGTGGTCCTTCCGGAAAGCGGATAAGGGTGGGGTGGGAAAAATGTCTTTGGTAATGGGGTCAGATTACAGATGGCGGAAGTGTCAGAGGATGATGTGTTGGTTTTGGAGGTTGGTGGGGTGGTGCGTGAGGCTGAGTGGGTTTCTGTTTTGGTTGTTATTGCAAGGAGGGGGTGTGAGGGATGAGTTGTGGGAGATGCAAGAGACACGGTCGAGGGCATTTTTGACGACTGTGGAGGGGAAGCTGTGGTCCTTTAAAAATGAGGGCATCCTGCATGTCCGGGAGTGGAATGCCTCATCTTGGGAGCAGATGAGGCAGAGGTAGAGGAATTGGGAATAGGGAATGGCATTTTTGCAGGAACGTGGGTAGGAGGAGGTGTATTTTAGGTAGCTGTGGGTGATGGTAGGCTTGAAATGAACATCGGTTTCCAGATGGTTGCCAGAGATGGAAACAGAGAGGTCCAAGAAGGAGAGAGAGATGTCGGAGTTGTTTTTGGCTGAGCATTGAAGGTTAATTTTTGATTGCAGAGCTTGATCCAGTTGATAAAAGTGCTCTCAACCTCTCAAGAAGGAAGCGTGTCAGTGACAATACTGATGAAGAAGATACATCAGGACACCAAGAAGTGAAAAAGATTGTCAGCAAAATTTACATATAGAAAGTGATTCAAGCCGATTCAAGATGCCAACCAAACAGCCTTGTCTTATGTTTAAAGTTTCGATCAAAAGAACACCCTATAGTCTTTAAACAATGCATTCCTTTCATCTTCCTTTCATAACAGATAGAATCCCGTAGTAACTCTACACCTGCATGTATGCATGTTTGACATTATGCCTTTATTATTTTTCCTGGAGTTAGCAAATAATAAGCCTGCTTTTTCTTATTTATGAAAGCATTCTAATTGTTTCTGTTCAAAACAGTTTAAAACATGTTAATTGGAAAAAGATCTAACCAGGCGCTAAAAGAAATGAAAGCATTTTTTGCAGCAAACTGAGAGGGAAGCAAATTCACTGCTCCTTACCTGATTGTAGCAAAATTCTGGGCCGAGAGCCCAGCATAGTTTCCACAGACTAACAAAAGTAATGAAGTGGGGAAAATAAATTGTTCTTACAAAAAAATTCTTGGGTCTGTAGTATCATAAAGTATTGAGATGTTCAGATCTGATGTCAATGCCTTCATAGAAGAGTTAACTTAAGAAAAGTCAAAGGCATTTTTCTTGGAAGACTGAAATGGAGTTGAGAGATGCTTTGAGTTGTGTTCCATCTGAAAATTAGAAGTTCAAAAATTCCAAAATGGGAGGAGGTGTGGTGCTGCCGATATATCTTGAGACAGAAATTTTTGATGCTGAAACAGATAAATTAACATCAGAGAACAAGAGCTTAGAACCAGATTTCCAACAACAAAAAAGGAAAGACGATACCAGGAATTTAAAAAGAAAGTAAAATGGAAACCGCAGAGGAAATTGGAAAAAAGGACAATATTGGGAAAGAGAAAAGCAGTTTAAATTAAAATAGCTCAAGTTGAGATAGGGAGAATCCCACTATGCTGATTGAAGGCATTTCTGATGAGTGAACCTCTCCTAATTCAGACTTAGGTCTGAGGTATTTTTGTTGCCCCATTTGATCCCTAAGTTTAATGAAGGAGAGGTGGATGCTTTCTTCTCTCTTTCAAATGGTTAGAACAGCTGTTAGCTTGGCCGGACCAACAATGAATACTGCCATTGCAAAGTAGGCTGACAGGGTAAGTTCACAAAGTTTGCTTTATCTTGCCTGAAGAGAGTGCAGCCACTTATGAGGTAATAAAAGTGGCTTTTTTATGTGCATGCTAGTTCGTGTCAGGGACATTTGAAACAAAAAAATCGGTATGCTCAGTAAAAAACCTGACTAGACATATCTGACATTTAAAGGCCTTAAGCAGCTCACATTTGACAGAGCAGTATAATAACTGAACCCATCCTTGGGAATGTTTGTGAGGTAATTCTCTTGAGGATTTCAAAGATGCCGTACGCTTTCCAATCCAGATTCAAGTTGATCCCATCCCCCTCTCTGATGAAGGGTCTAGGCCCTAAGCGTCAGCGTTTGTGCTCCTGGGATGCTGCTTGGCCTGCTGTGTTCATCCAGCTTCACATTTTGTTGTCAAGTTGAGGTGTGCAGGGTGGAGGGTTCCTGGTAGGCAGCCATTCAGGCTGGTGACTAAGAGTTAAGACACAAAACCATGAAATGAGTTAGATTGGGGTCTGGAAAATTTCACAGGCCAGAGCAATAAGGGAAAGGTAAGTACATTGGAAATAGTCTGAAGAGAAAAGGGAAACCAGACAGAGAAAATAGAACTGTTACAAACCATTAAGAGAAAGGATTCAGATGAGAGAGAAATGGAAAAAATCCCAAAGTGTTTCCATTGCAAGAAACCAGGGAAGGTAAACAAGACATTGTTCATTCAGACATTCCACATAAACTGAGGCTTCAAGACTAGAATCTGTAGCATTAGTGACAGTGAGCGTCTGCTCAGGCATGACAATTGACTAGGATAGTTTTCAGGAATTTGTGTTCAGAGGAACAGAGGCCACAGCTTGTTTTACAGGCTGTGAGAGAAATTAGCATTCTCTGAAAAGTTGGGTACCAACAATCCCTGATAGTGGGATAAGTGAAAACCTTTCTACCTGAAAGCAAGATAAATTCCACTGTGGTGGTCAAAAAAGTATCATGGGAAAGCATATAGCCATTGGTTAAATGATATGTAGGCAGTGAACTTGTTATGGGCCTTGTTATAATAGTTGCAAGCTTCCCCACAGCTGGGGTAGATATTTTATTGGGGATGACCTTGCCAGTAGTAAATATATACCCCCCCAAAAGAAAAGTAGAATGCTGAAAAAGGCTTCCACTCTTGGGAACCCATCACCTTTGCTTAATTGGATGGGGATCCAGGAGTTAGTATCTTAATTTAGCACATCCAGATCTTGGAGGCTGGTGGGAACTCCCAGATATCAAGGATGAAGCTCATATTTGTTTCCAGTGAGACAATACATCCAATTGTAGCAAGATGCCACACAGTAGAACAGCAGGAAATTCGGAAAACATGTATAAAATATTGGATTAAGTCTCAACTAGATAATGTGTGCAATTCTGGACATTGCACTTGGGAAGAATGTAAGGCACTAGGGAGGATGCTAAAAAGATTAACGAGAAGAAACAGTGTACGTTGATCAAATAATTGAGAACCAGAGGGCACTTATTTAAGATAATAGCTGAGAGAAACGGGGAAGAAGCAGTTTTTGTTAGCAACAGATGGTTAGGATCTGAAACTTCTTGTCTGGGGTTGTATTTATTTGTAACTTCCACAAGACACTTTGATAAATACTGAGCAGTATTTCAGTGGCTACAAAGAAAGAATCACAAAGTCGCTGTTCAAGAGAGTTAGCACAGCACAGGTTAAATTTCATCCTTCTGTTTTGTAAATACTTTTTGATTCTACAGTATGCAGTTTCTTGCTCTGTTCACGAATTTCCCAAACAGTTTCTTGGTCTGGAATGGGTTTCTGATCAAAGCAATCACAGCACGTTGAGATTCATATGTAGTTCTAAGTCTCTATTTGCAGTAGGAACCGTTTCAATTTCTGAGCACTATTGTGCCAGTTCTGTCACTGCCGATATGACTCTCCTTGGAAGTTTGTAATCAGGGTTTCCTCTTGCCTGATACTCAATTGAATCGAGTCCCAAGGCATTGGGATCTCTCGTCGTCCATCAACAATTATGTCATCAAGCAGATTGAGCCACCAACCGTGATGAAGAACTCTCCTAGACAGCAAACTAAGGCATCAAATGTACCAATTATTCTTCACAACTTTAAAATTGAACAAATCCATGAATGGTATTTCAGAAACCTTGATGAGAGAATGGCTTTGTAGGCATTCAGGGAATCTGAAATTAGAATTGAATTAGCCTTATTGTCACGTGTATTCAAATAAGTAGTGAAAAGTTTATAAGTCTCCACTTACGGTACTATCTCAGGTACGAAGGATCTAGGTACAGATATGTAAGTGTAAGTTCTTAGGAAAAGAAAAATAAAACAAAAATGAAAAATCCAGCATTTCAGATTGGAGGAATAAATTAGAAAGCAGAGAAATAAAACAACATTCCTTCCAACCATCTCTGATGAAGGGTCTAGGCCCGAAACGTCAGCTTTTGTGCTCCTGAGATGCTGCTTGGCCTGTTGTGTTCATCCAGCTCCACACTTTGTTATCTTGGATTCTACAGCATCTGCAGCTGTCATCATCACCTCCTTCCAACCCAGTCCATGCGGGTATCTGCCCTGGGCCTTGAATCTAGACTGCACTGGGTTTCACTTCAAGGCACTGAAGGCTGGGAGACCACTGGTGGAATCACCTCGAAGCTGGAAATCCATGCTAAGGCCATGCCGAGGTGAAGGACAGCCATGGGCTGCCGAAAGACTGCCATGCTGGGCTGTGACAATACCTTGCTGAGTCTACACTGAAACCAAGAGTTCAGGATGTCGCTGCAAAGAAAGAAGAGGAAAAAGAAATACAGAAGAGAAAAACAGAGAAGAAAAGAAGAAAAAGAAGATAAAGAAAAGCATGGAGTGGACAAGCTCCCCTGAGGCATCCTACTCCACCACCATCTTGAAACAGGGTTCTGAATCCAAACAAGCGGACCTATGAGGGCATAAGGCATAAAGAGGTTGAAATGAACCAGCAATGGTCTCTATTTAAAGAACATGTGTATGAATTACAACAATTAGTCTTTCCTGTCTGACATAAATATAAAGGAGGAAACAGAGTTAACGTTTTGGTGACCCTTCCTCAGAACTGATGGTGGCTGGGAAAAACGTCAGTTTATTTACAGAAAAATAGGGAGGTGGGTGGGGTAGGGGGTAAACAATAGGACAGAGCCCAAAGAGGGAGAAAGACAGTTGGATGGACAAGGGAGTTGCTAACGATCAGGCTGGGAGGGCGAATAGTTGTTAATGGGGACTGTTAGTGACTGACAACTGGGGGTGCTGCATTGGCAGGCTATGTGGTGACAAGGTCTGGTGTGTGGGGTGGTGGGCTGGGACCTGGGAAAGTTTATCAAAAGAAATGGCCCTGGAAATATTGGTTATTTTCTAGAACGTTTGAGACACCGGAGCAGTTCTTATGGATTGGAGGGTGGCACTATTTCAAAAGGGAGGGGCAGAAAAAAGGAAAATTACATATCAGTTAGTCATGCTAATTTGCAGTACTAAATAACTTTGTTCCCTGATTTCTGCCTATAGAATGAGTTGGATTGCCTATTCCAGTGATAAATCCCCCTCAAATTAAAGGAACCCTGTCAATTTATCATCTTTCACACTAATATTTAATTTTCGTTTCATTCATCTTGTAAAGGTCTGAAGCCACAACATCCTATGAGATGATCTACATCCGTTAAAAAATGCTTCTACTGATTCTTCTAAACGATGACCTCACAAGTTAAATATTACCCATTCTATCAGTGACCTTCTTTTGGGTCTAATGTACACTTTGAATGCATTCAATGCAACATATTGCACAGTGCATTCTTCCATAGTTTGTCTTAATATAACATCATTGGACTTACATCACATGAAAATGTGCTGACTTAATGCCACTTTGCTTTCCTTGTAAGCCTCGTGCTGTTTGACGGCAGTGAATCTGTCTTTTCAAAAGTTCCCAATTCTGGCTTTACTAGCTTCAAATAGTTGAAATAATGGCAAGAACTTTACTGAAGCTATCTCTTCCTATAAGCTATTGTATCTGATTGAACTGTGGACTTCTGAGTTTCTCTTTTACTGTTTTCAGTAAGTTGTCTATTGTCATTTCCAATTCTTCTTGGTGTCTTCTTGCTTTTTATGAGGCTGTATTTTTGAAGCCTTCTGAAGTTCTGTACTGCCTTCATGATGTCCCTTTTCAGCTCTATTTTAACTTCATATCCTGGCTCTGGAGGCTAATTCTCTGACTTACACCTTACTTTATTTTGCCCTTTAAGTCATTTCTTTTGCCTGCACATTGAGATACTTCTCTTTAGTATCTCTGAGATGAGTAAGGCTGCACAGACACTGATCTTGAAACTATTTGTTCCTTGTAAAACTCTTAACATCAAACATTCTGTAAACACTCCTTTACTTATATCTGTAATTTATCAAATGCAGTCACATATCAAGTACAGATTTCAAGTGTAGTGTCTAAAGCCTTTCCCTTCACATACTCATTTGAGACTGGTTACTCTTACTTTTGTCAAAGTCATGCCATCACTTACATCATCTTAATTTTGCAGAATTTCATTGTATCACATTTCATTGAGTGTGGAGATCAGAATTAGACACAGTACTCCAGTTGGAGTCTAACCAGAGCTATATTGTTGTTTAGAATAACTTCCATGTTTTGTACAGTGTCTCTATTTGTGAAGTGTAAGTTTCCATCTGCTTTTGCTCCCACTCTTTGAATTTGTCACTCTGTTTTCAAATACAGATAAACATGCACCCTTATTTTTCCTGCACACTGTTCGATTCAATCTGTGTTGCGTCCCTTATCCCTATCATCAAAATGAACTACCTTATACTTCACTGTGTTTAATTCCATCTGCCATCTTTTCAGCCATTTTGCTAGCCTACATTTGTCTTGTCGGAAGAAATTTGTACCATACTCCCTGGTCTCAGGGGTCCATATTGAAATTTTACTCCATTTTCCATGGTAGATATCTTTGTTATAAAGCCACGTTTTATATCAAGCATAACTTTATGTATTTACAAGCTGAAAACCACTGAGTGTTGAAAAACTAAAACTACAGTTCAGTTTGAAATTAAATTTGAAACAAAAACTTCCAAAGTGGGATAATATGTGTAAACTTGAAACTGAATCATCTTGTCTGCAGGAGCCCATCAAAGATAATCCCCATAGAAATAGGTCAATAAAGAGCTGCATTTCCTGACCCATTCACTGAACGTTCAGAGAGCAGATGAGTGAAGATCAATCCATTAGATGTAATCAGTACAGACAATGTTCTCTGGGTGAGCAAGTAACATTTCCAGTCAGGTTCTAATCAGTCAAAGGCACACAGCTGTGTTTCAATTGCCATAATCATATCTGGACGATTGGTCAGTTGGTGACAGAAGGTCATGTAACAAGACCTTAATATTGCTTTGTCTTTAAAAAATACAGTTTCCTTTTCCTACAACACAGAGTAGAGCTACAAAAGATGTCAGAGAACCATAACACCTGAGGGAATACTCTGACTCTCTCTGTCCAACTCACAAATCCGAGCCCTGTGTACTGACAGTCCGTTCTGCCATCATAATCCAAATTATTGGAGACAACCAAATAACTGTTCACACCAGAAGCAGACAGATGAATCAGCGCTGTTTTATGACTGGTTAAGTACAATAAATATAATTAATTTTTCATTTTAAAACTTATTGCGAATCTATATCATGAAAGATGAGCAGTGAATTGCTGGACATGTCCTTTAAAAACAATCTGCTATGGTGTTACGAGGAGTGTGGAAAGAGGGGAATCATTCTGCCCCTTTTGGACTGATTGTGACATCATAAATATGCAGCAAAAAAAATCAAAAGAATAGCTAGAATCAGTTATTATTCATCTTCAAAAAAAGATGTTCTGTGGAATAAGACTCAAAATGGCTACAAAGCCTTCGAATAAAATGTGAAATAGAAAGTTGACAGGTCAGCATACTGTGAAAGTTTATAATCCTAATCTTTTACCAGGCAATTTTACAGTCAAAGTTTAAGACTGAGATTGCCTGGTAGGCGATATATGGATCTAACTAGCCAAATTGCTAAAGAACCGGCTACACTAATCTACCCTATATCCAACACAGACAGGGAGTGGGGGATTCCAGGTGGCTGAATCTGCCAGCTTCATTAGAAAGACTGGTGCTGGCTGGGAGAATGCAACTCATCACTGACATAAGATAAATGCATGCGTTAAAAATGAGCATCCAGAACCACTCTTAAATACTGATATACCTTGCTGCGATCAATGAATTTGTCTTTATGAATAAGCTAAGTCTTGAACTAGCCTTAATAAAGCATCTAATCCATTACTCCTTTCCAATATATACAATATCAGGAAAGCCTCCTGTTACCCAGATCCCAAGCAGCTAGAATTCTCCTGTTGAACCTTTGATGCTGGTTGTATGAGAATTCAGGATGCTTGAGATCTCGACATCAGGGACTTTTCTGTAGATTGCTGTATTGGTGAGGTGGACCCAGTGGTAAGAGATGGTGCCTATAGAGTGGTAACTCCTATGCTGGTGGGTCTGGCACAAGCAACAGTGAGGCTGTGGAGGATGGGTGGGAGGTGCAGGTCCCATTGGTGAGCTGGATTTAGTGCTGGATTTTGGCGACAGTTAAAGCTTTTCACTGTATTATTCACAGTAAAATGCAAATAACAATAAATCATTCAATTCAATTGAAGAGTGCCAAAAATGAGTTAGATTATAAATATTATAAGCTGTACTGAAATGGTAACAGCACTGTTTGGTGTTTTAGATCTACCAATGTCTGCTATGTTAATTAAAATGAGAAAAAAAATGTAGTTTATCAAGATGACGCATATTTTAGCATCTAGTCCCTTTTTTAATATAGAAAATTATCAACTAAGTACATCCTGCAGAGGGCACCATTGCATGTCAAACCATGTGATGAAATTACAACAATAGCAACCACAGCATAATGTTTGTGAGGAAAACAGTCCAATATGTTTCACGAAGGGCTAGGCTAAATATACAACTATTAGGAGAGATGACCAATAACAATATTAAGCAGGGCATTAAATGGCAACAAAGGAATTGAGAACCAGGGCTTTAGAGAAGAAATTAAAAGGCACAAGATCTATGGTGTTATTAGTTGGGTCAATTATATTATGATGCTCTTAATTAAGGGTAAAAGGAAGAGAAAATGCTCAAAAGACTGGAGCTAAAAGTATGGAGAGTTCCAAGAGCTTTTCACTGCTGGAAATAGTCACAGAGGTGGAGAGGAGTGGTACTATAAAAGAATTTAAACCTGTAACTAATAATTAAAATTTGAAGCCTTGGGAGAATGACAAGTGTCTTATATCAGTGAAGAGAAGAATGGGTATATGGCATTGAATATGGACAGAAGAATTTTGAATGAGCTGCTGTTTCTTGGATGGTGGTGGATGAGATCCAGGCCAGGACAGCATTGGAATAGTTGAGTCTGAGGTGACAAGATCCGGAATGAGGGTTTCAATGACACATGGCCTAAAGTAGGGCTGGAGATTGGTGTGCTATGGAGATGGAGGTAGGCAGACTTGCAAGGAGGAACGAGTTAAAGATTCAGCTTGGAAATATACAAAGTAACATTTGCCCAAGGTGACGTTTTGATGAATCTGTATTAAACAGGCTGTCAGTTAGCACTGTTAGCTGGATGGCTGGTTTGTGATACAGACTGATACTAACAACATCGGTTCAATTCCTACATTGACTGTGGTTGCCATGAAGAACTGTCCTTCTCAACCTCATCCCTTACCTGAGACGTGGTGACCCTACAGTTAAACCACCACCAGTCATCTCTCCCTAATGAGAAAGCAGCACTTTGGTCTGGTGGGACTGTGGCCTTATTAATAGTAACATGGAATGTTAGTCTATCCAAATTCTTTGAATTGATTTGTTTTTTTTTGGGAAGCCACGCCTAGGTATACTCAGTACTTGGATCTCCCAGTAAAAGTTTCAAATATCCAAATAACCCACCATTTCCCCATGGACACAAACCAGTGGAATTTTGCAGAACAAGCATGCTACAGGAGAGGAAGTGAAGTAGGCATCAGCATGGGGATAAGGGAGAATGCAATGGAGGTGAACAAATCTATCCCATCAATCCCACAGTAACAGTCACCCACCTTTAAGCAGGAGGATTGCAGGTTAGCAGGTTCTGTGTGTATTTTAATACAATGCTGCATTGTGCTGCTGCATCCCCTACTTACAGTGATGCTCTCATGTTGGTAGGTATTCATTCACACTTAGGATCAGGATCACATCCCAGTGACAGCACCATGCTCCTGGCTGTCTGATCTTGTGGAAATCACCGCTGAGATCACTGACATGCTCAGCCATGGGCTCTGAAGTCATCAGGAAGACATTAGTTGCTGGATGCAAATTATGAGGGCAGTGAAGTCCTGGCAGAGTACCCACAGGGTATCCTCACCCTGGCTGATAGAAGTCCACCCATGCTATGACTAATGCCAGTCCCAAAGGCAGTGTGTAAGGTCCCTTCCATCAAGAGACAGCTAACTTTTGTTGAGAGCTAGATCAAGCAGAATCAGCAGTGGCTGCTTTTGATGCATGCAGACCTGCGTTCTATCGCCTGGTCCATGCTGAAGTGGTGAGGCAAGGCAAAAGGAGATGAGGAGCTTAGAATCTGCCCCTCATGCTTTGTTCAGCAGAAAGGTGCAAGAGAGGCTTGCTGTGGAGGACGATTAGCTGCTTTACGAGAATGTTCACTCAATTGAGAGGAAAATATCACCTGTATTTATCAAGATCAGAGACAATGAACTCAAACATGGAACTGCACAGACAAATTTGCATTTCAAGAAATTCCCTTTTGACAGAGGCAGAGGAAGTGGAACTAGGTATGCAGCACTTATTACAAATTGGAAACTTTCACACTTCCTCCCTCTATGGAGAGATAAATGCATTTGGTGATAATACAGTTTAGATGTAAACAAGGAAAACTCAGAGGGTAAATGCAACATTTGACACTGTTGGTGGTCTAAGAATCCAAAATCATAGTCACATGTGAAAACCATAAAACATTAAAGAATGTACATTGTATATTCCTTCAAACCAGACACTACCCTCTTTTAGAGAGAGTAAGAACTGCAGATGCTGGAGATACTGAGATAACAAGGTGTAGAGCTGGATGAACACAGCAGGCCAAGCAGCATCAGAGGAGCAGGAAAGCTGATGTTTCGGGCCTAGAAACATTAGAAAATCTGAAGGCCCAAAACTTCAGTCCTCCTGTGCCTCTGATGCTCCTTGGCCTGCAGTGTTCATCCAGCTCCACACCGTGTTATCTCACTACCTTCTGTTACATTGTGTGCATGTATGTGGATATACAGAAGAGCAGGAGAGAGATCAAGCCTAGTGTGGAGGAGAGATCAAGCCCTTGAGGGGAGTGTGGGCCCTTGTGGGAAAGCCCAGCGTGAAGCGACTGTAGGCTCATGATTGAAGAAGGACTGTAATTTTGTATTTGCAAGTGTTAATATTTCTTTATTTTTCTCAAGAAAACCTTTTAGTTGGTCCCTGATATTGCTGCTGAGAACAGTTAAGCACAAACAAAAACAGAAAGCTAACATTTTGGGAACAGGGTTCTGAGGAAGATCACTCGACCCAAAACTTTAACTCTGATTTCTCTCCACAAACACTACCAGACTTATTGAGCCTTTCCAGCAAGTTCTGTTTTTGTTTTTGATTTCTAGCATCCACAGTTCTTTCAGTTTTTAACAGTTAAGTACATTTTACTTGGGGAAGAATCTAGCCGTGTGCTAAGAAGAACTTAAAACTTTGTTGTGCCCAGTTGAGAAGATTGAAACGAGGAGAGCCAATTTATCCCATCTTACAGATGTCTGGAGGTAGCTCATCCTCTGGTTGCCCGGCCTTGCTGTAGTATTTCAATATTGTTCTCCTGAAAGCTCATGGTCCCCTCAGTGACTTTCTCCTGACTCCACACCTTGAGACTGCCTTTGTAGATGGCCACACAGCTGATATTGTCTCCTAGTCTCTGGCTGCGTCTGTCCTCCTCTCAGGGCCTCTTCCTCAATGGAGATTGTGCCTTCTGAATAAATGATGCCGTAGTAGGCGGCTTTATTCACAAACAATTCTTCCATCCCTGCCACCTCGGCCTGACTGCCCTTTTAATCCACCTGAGTACCAGTAGTGGGCCAGATAGCACTCTGGTAGGACATCTTAAAGCCTGGAACACCCACTCCACAAAATGAAGTGATTATATTGCTTTAACCTCCTGCCAAGGCACACTCCTTTTGCTGCTTTCAGGTACCTGTCAAGGCTTTAAACCATTGCGCCCTCAAATGGTTTTGCATAAAATTGAGACAATCCTGTAACGCCTCAATCTATTGGTTCTTTAGTGGTGGCTTCACTCTCTTTTTAAAACTTAGAACAGTACAGCACAGGAACAGGCCCTTTGGCCCACCACATCTGCATTGACCATGCTGCCTTTCCAAACTAACCTCATCTGCTTGCATGCGGTCAATATTCCTCTATTTTCTCCCTGATCATGTGTCTGTCTAAATGCCTCTTCAGTGTTGTTACACTTTCTGTTTCTGCCACCTTCTGTGGCAGCATGTTCCAGGCACCCACCACCCTCTGTCATAAACCTTCCTTGCACATCTCCTTTAAACTTTTCCCTTCTCACTTTAAACCTATGCGCCCTTGTTTTTTGTTTGTGACATTCCCACCCTGGGAAAATGACTCTGACTATCCTCCATATGCATGTCTCTCATAATTTTATATACTTCTATCAGTGTGCCCCTCAGCCTTTCACACTCTCGCAAAAACTATCCAACTTTGTCCAACCTCTCCTTATAGCTCATACTTGCCAATCAGGCAATATCCTCATAAGCCTCATTTGCACCCTAATCTAAAGCCTCCACATCATTCCTATAGTGTGGTGACGAGAACAACACACAGTACTCGACATGTAGTCCAACCAAATTTTTATAAAGTTGCAGCATGACATACAAGCTTTTATCCTCCACATCCCAACCAATGAAGGCAAGCATACTGTATGCCTTCTTTACCACCTTATCCACCTGTATTGCTACTTTCAGGGAATAATGGATTTACAGCCCAAGATTACTCCATATATCAATGCTCCTAAGGTTCTGTCATTTACTGTATACTTTCCTTTCCAGTTGATATTCTAAAATGCATCCTCTCACATTTGACTGGATTAAACTCCACCTGCCATTTCTCTGCCCAATTTTCCAACTGATCTTATCCTGCTATACCTTCTTCACTATCCAAAACTCCACTGATTTCTGTGCTGTCTGCAAATTTAGTAATCTGACATCTATATTTTCATCCAAATTATTTATATATATTACAAACAACAGAGGTCCGAGCACTGATCCTTGCAGAAAACCACTGGTCACAGAACTCTAGCCAGAAAAACACTTGTCCTCAACTATACTTTGACTTCCATGACCAAGCCAATATTGTATCCAATTTACCAATTAACCATGCATTCCAGGTGACCTAATCTGCTGGTCCAACCTACCATGAAGGATCTTGTCAAATGCTCAGTAAAGTCCATGTAGACTACAACCTCTGCCTTATTATCATCAATTACCTTCATTACTTCCTCAAAGCACTCAATTAAACTTGTGAAAAACAACCTCTCCTGCACAAAACCATATTGACTAATAATCTATTAATTTCCAAATGTGAGCAAATCGTGCCCCAAAGAATCTTCTCCAATAATTTCCCTACTTCTGATGGAAGGCTCAACCAGCCTTTAACTTTCTGGAATATCACTGTTGTTCTTCCCAAATAAAGGAACAACATTAGCTATTATCCCGTCTTCTGGGACCTATCTTGGGCTAAAGAGGATACAAAGATCTCTTGCCAAGATTCCAGCAACCTCTTCCCTTGGTATGCTGGGATGGATCCCATCATGCCCTGCCAACTTATCTACCTTAATGTTTTTCAAGACACCCTAAATCACCTCCTTCTTAATATTGATCGGCCCGAGAATATCAATGTACCCCTCTCAAATCTTACCATCATCCAAGTCCTTCACAGCAATATTCGCCAAGGAGAAGCACTCATTAAAAAACTTACCCACTTCCTCTGTTCCCATGCATAAACTCCCTCCTTTGTTCTTGATTGGACCTAACTTTTCCTTAGCTATCCTCTTGCTCCTAATACAAGTATGAAACACCTTGGGATTCCCCTTAATCCAAGGACATTTCAAAGCTCCTTTTGCCCTCATTGCCAGACCTCTACATCCTTTCATCTTACCACACCACTGTCCTTTCATAAAACACTGAAATAATGTGATGACATTTAATATCTGTTCCAGCCCCACCACAGGTAACATAACTTGCCCTCGCCACCCCAAACCCATTTCCTCCCACAATTACCTCTGAGACTGTCCTCAAAGGGTGTGTGAAATTCAAGCCTTTTGGTCATTGACTGATATGGCACAGGGTAAGATATTCGAGAAAGTGCCAGCTCTGTGAAAATAAAATTACCCAATTAGCCCCACTTCCCAGCCCTTTCTCCATGGCACCATAAAAAACAATCCTCTTAATTCATTTATATAATTCCCTTTTGAACAGTATGATTTATCCTGCTTCCATCATCCTTTCAAATATCTGCACCCCAATCTACTGCTTAAAAAATGTTTGCTGACGTTCTCTCTGGTTCTTTTGCAGATCAAATTAGAGCTGGCAACTGATTCTTGAACTACTAGAAACAGTTTGTTATTATTTACTCTTTCAAAACCAATTTACCAATTGCTACTCATTAAATCTCCCCCAACCTTCTCTGCTCCAGGAAGAAAAACTTTAGCTACACCACTCTCTTGACATAACATTATTAAATTAATAATAATAAAGCTCCCTTGCTGTTTCCATGATTTCCTATCCAAATTAAATATTCTGTTTTGTGTTGCTATGTTCCCTTTGATTTTCCTTAATTCTCTGTAACCTTTTATTTATCTGATTTCTTTTACCATGTTTTCCTCATGCCAATTCTTTCTTTGCTCTCTCTTTTCTTCTGATTCTCACATTCTACCATCCACTTATGCCCCCTCTTTCTGTCTCCACCAGTTTTTCTTCCTGCTCTCGTAACCCTTGTAAATGGAAGGATTAGAATTCCTAAAAAAGTGTCAAAGGTATAAGCATTAAGGTAGCAACAGGAATTAAATTCTAATTTCAAGTTAATAAAACAATAATAGAGTTCAGGGAATGGTTGTGAGGGATTGGGGTAGATAGATTGGTACACACTTGATGGGCCAAATGGACTCTTCTCTGCAATATGACTGTATGGATATGATTAAAATAGCTATGTGCCAGAATTTTCATAGAATACAGGAAATAGGAGTGGGAATGGACTATACAGCTCATTGATTCCGTTGTCTCTTTTAATATGTTCATTGCTAACCTTGAGCTTCACTCCATAATCATGGTCTCTCCCCATATCCCACAATTCCTAGGCATACCAAAATTTTATCTTGGCCAGGCCTAAAATTATTCAAAGGTGGAGCATCCACTACCTTCTGGTGTAGAAAATACCAAAAGTTCACAATCCTTTGAGGAAATAAGTTACCTTCCTCTGCCGAAACACTTTATCCAAAAACTGTCCTTGTGTTTGAGATTCACAAGCCTGCATAAATAACTTCTCATTTTCTTTCCTATCAAACCAATTGAGAATCATATGTTTCAATGAAGTCAACATTTCCCAAAAGCATACATTCTTATATTAAATATAGCAGGTGCGAAGATACATCTTGTATGAATGTCATTAAAATATTTAGTATAAAGAATTTTTCTGAAGTGGACCAATGGGAAGTTATCTAGGCACACAGCAGTTGTATGGAAGATTGGCTGGCAAATAAACAGAGAGTAGACATAAATGGGCCTTTTACAGATTAGCAAGATGTCATATGTAGTGTGTGACAAAGTTCAGTGCTGGAATCTCAAGTGTTTAAAATTTATATAAGTTACATAGAACAAGGGTGGGAGATACAACAACTAGGAAACAGGATTACCCTGACACTCAGAAACGTAAACATGATGGAGAGATCACCAGCACTGAATGAAACCAGATGGCTCAAACACACCCCCACTTCTACAGACTCCTTAAGATACACAAACCTGGAATCACACTCAGACCAATAGTCTCCTTTCTGGGCACAGCTATACACAAGCTAGCGAGAGACTCACACACCTGATTAGTGGATCCCCACACTCAATCCATTCAGCCCAAGAATTTCTCACACAGCTCAAGGCCATAAAAATCGACGAGGATGAAATCATGATCTTCTTTGAGATTACTGCACTATTTATGTTTATTGGCATATCGTTAGCCAGAGAGACACTAGTCGCACTACTAGATGGACCAGGAGCACCAATCCTGAACGCTGACAAAATTATCAACAAGGATAGCTTTTACTGAAACTGCTAGATTTATGCCCCACAATGCAATTCACATTTGACAGACAGATATACAAATATCATCGGCACACTGATGGGATCACCCGTCTCAGGTCTCATCACTATAATCTAACTGAGACCATGGCTAAGATAAATGGATGACAAGTTTGTAATAATCAAGTGTAGAAAAGTAGAAGAAATTCATCCACTTGTCAACAGCATCTTCACAAACATAAATTTCACAAGACAGCAAGAAAACAACAAACAGCTTCCTTTCTTAGATGTAATGGTAGGGAGACTGAACTGACTAACAGCGAATTCCAGGCATGAGTATACAGGAAGGCCTCACCCACAGACCAAATCCTTAACTGCATGAACCACCGCCCCAGCATACACACAGCCTCACCAAGACACTACTCAAACAAGCCACATCACACTGCAAAATCCCAGAACTCCAGAGAATGGAAGAGGAACACCTACACAAAGTTTTCACAGCAACGGATACCTACGAAGTTTCACCGTCAGATGCCCACAAAACAAACGACAGTCAGAGGACACAGTACAACAGAAGACACTAGCAATGCTACCCTACATCAAGAATATATCAGAAATGACCGCCAGCCTCCTAAGACTGCTTAAGATCATGACTGCACACAAACCTACAGCAACACTGCGCCAAATGTTATCAAAGACTAAAGACCCCATACCGACAGTAAACAAAACCAATGTGACATACAGAATATCATGTAGCAAGTGCAATATACATTACATTGGACAAACCAGGGGGAAACTGACCACCAGGAAACATGAACATCAGCTGCAGTAAAGCGACGCAACCAACGTTCACTTGTCTCAATACACATAGATGATGGCTGCCAGCAGTTTGACTGGGACAAAAGAACCATACTGAGGCAAGAGAACACCAGACATACAAGGGACTTTCTGGAAGCCTGGTTCTCAACACAGGGCTCCATTAACAAACATATAGAAATAGACTCTCCATACAGACCACTGCTAAAACAACAGAACTGAAGTGACTAGACTATCAGAGCAGAGAATTATATAAATCCAGAAGGGAGCAGAACACCAACGCTTTGATTAGAGGTTGCATCGTAGAAGAATCCCTGCAGTGTGGAAACAGGCCATTTAACCCAACATGTCCACACTACTCCTCCAAAGAGCATCCCACCCAGATCCATTCCTCTAATTTCCCATGTCTAATCCAGCTAACCTAAACATCCCTGAACACGATGGGAAATTTAGCATGGCCAATCCACCTTCCCTGCACATCTTTGGACTGTGGGAACCGTAGCACCTGGAGGAAACCCACACAAACACAGGGAGAATGTGCAAACTCCACACAGACGGTTGCTTGAGGCTGGGATCAAACTTGGCTCCCTGGTGCTGTGAGGCAACAGTGCTAACCACTGAGCCACCATGTCATCCCATATTGCACTGATGATGTTACCTAGAAGGGTAGCGAAATGTCTGCACGCCACAGAACAACCGGCTCAGTGAGCTAATGAACAACTGCATACAACAGCATGAATATAGGCAGGTAAATTAGTTGTAAAGAATACATAAGGAGACTGCAAGCAGATAACAGTAGCTTAAGTGAGTGAGGAAAGATGAAGCAAGATGGGATATAATATGGTAGAATGTTAAGTTGTCCGTTTTGGCTGGAAGACTAAAAATAATATCATCTAAATGATGAGAAATTGCAGAGGAATTTGATGTCCTCGTGTGTGTTGCAAAATATTAGTATGCAGTAATTTGAAATAATTGGGAAAATGATTTGGAGGAGAAAGTAGGTGGCCTGATTAGTAAGTTTGTTGAAGACACAAAGATTGGGGGAGTGTGGATAGTGAGGAGAATTACCAGAGACGATAAAACAAGATATGTATACAAGGGAGACTTGGGCAGAGAAATGGCAGATGGAGTTTAATCCAGACAATGCATTTTGAAAGATCTAATGCAGGAAGGGAGTATACAGTAAATAGCAGAACCCTTAGTAGCATCGACATATAGAGGGATCCAGGTGTACAGGTCCACAGTTCCCTGAAAGTGGCGACACAAATGGATAAGGTGGTCAATAAGGCATATGGCATGCTTGCTTTCATCGGCTGGGGCATAGCGTATGAAAATTGGTAAGTCATGTTGCAGCCGTATAAAACTTTAATTTGGCCACATTTGGAATATTGTATACAATTCTAGTCTTCACATTACCAAAAGGATGTGGATGCTTTGTCAACGGTATATAAATGGGTTACCAAGATGTTGCCTAGTTTGGAGGGTATTAGCAATGAGGAGAGATTGGACACACTTAGTTTGTTTTCACTTGAACTCAAAAGGATGAGGGGTGGCCTGATAGAGGTTTACAGAATTATAAGTGGCATAGATAGACTTGATAGTGAGAGTCCTTTTACCAGGGTAGAAATGCCAATTACTATGAGGCATCTGATTAAAGTAAAAGGGAAAAGTTTAAAGGAGCTGAGAAGTTTCTTCCCACAGAGGGTGGTGAGTGCCTGGAATGCACTGCCAGAGGAGGCTGTGGGGGTGGATACAATAGCAACACTTAAGGGGCATCTTGACAGATAAATGAATAGGCAAGGGATAGAGCAATATGAACTATGTAGAGAGAAAAGGTTTTTAGTTGAGAAAGGCATCATGTGTCAACGCAATCTTTCTGGGCCAATAGGTTCTGTTTCTGTGTTGAACAGGGCATTTAAAACACATTGGGAGAGTTTGTGGGACAGTTTGTCAAGATTTCACAACATGCTATCACCACTTATTCTGGAAACTCTCTGAGCTCTTTTAAAAAAGAGTCCCAGCCTATCCAGCCTCTCCCTATAACTCAAAGCCTCCAGTCTCAGCAACATCGTGGTGACTCTTTGCTGAACCCTCTCCAATTTAATAATATCCCTCTGACAGCAGGGCAAACAGAGCTGCACATAGTATTCCTTGGTGTCAAACTTGGAAAAATACTTTGTGCTGGGAAACTTGGAAAAATACTTTGTGTCGGAATACGTTCTTCCAGGGTAGAAATCTTGTGTAGATATTCTGTTAGTGTAACGTTCAATCAATTGTATCTAATTATAAATGAAGTGTGTCATCTTCATTCAAAGAATAATTAATAGAGTTTCAACAGTGAGTGTGATGTCTAACTTTGTGGATGATAGAACATAGAACATAGAACAATACAGCGCAGAACAGGCCCTTCGGCCCTCGATGTTGCGCTGACCTGTGAACTAATCTGAGCCCCTCCCCCCACACCAACCTTTCATCATCCATCTGCTTATCCAAGGACTGTTTAAATGCCCCTCATGTGGCTGAGTTAACTACATTGGTAGGCAGGGCGTTCCACACCCTTACCTTATTGGAAAATTTCATCATTAGCAAATCATATCGAAAACTGCTACATTTTGACAATTAATATCAAACAACTTCTGACACATCTGCCTCAAAATGCTTCATAAAACAAAAGACTGTTCTCAGTTGGGATTCTTGGCCTTCTCTGTTCTCTTCTCCTTGGTGATATGACTATCAAGATCAGCTTTTTCTACCTTCTCTAAGTTTAGTTCCCATCTTTCCTCTGCAAAGCTCTCCATCTACATGACAACCCATCATACTACACAGCCCCACTATCTCAGCAATGCTATCACTGATGAGACAAAAATACAACTGCAGAGGTGGAAACTTGAAACAAAAACAGAAACTCAGCAGGTCTGGCAGCATTGTGGAGCGAAAGCAGAGGTAATGTTTCAGGTCCAGTTATCCTTCTGTTGAATTTATCCAGCAACTGCTGTTTTTGTTACTCACGAGATAATCTCTAATCGTTTCCAAATATCACTCTCCATCTACACTCGCCTCCCCACTACCAAGTGAGCTCCCTTCAGAGTCTGATACTGGAACAAAACTCCCTAATTCATTTAGTTCTGTACTTTGGAGTTTCCAACTAACTCATCTATGGCTTTCAGTTCATCATACCATGGTGGCAACTACATTTGCTAAATCTCATTGCTTCTACATCTTTCATGGCCTTTTGCTCATTGAAGCAATTTCCATTCTAATCATTTCCCCATACTACCCCTCTTTTGGAGAGGCCACTTAAAGCATTAATGGGCAATGCTCTTCTCCAATTTATCTATCCCTTATTCAATGATCATCCAGGAAGGTAAAAATAGTGCCTTGCATCTCTTATAAATGCAAAAATGCAGACACTGGAAATATGAAACAAACACACAGGATGCTGGAGAAACTCAGCAAATCTGTCAACATTGGTAGAGTTAAAAATAATTAATGTTTCAAGCCTAGGATGAATCTGCTTCAGCTATACCACCACCCCATGATGTTGTTCTACACCATGGAATCCGATGTGGCTGAATGGGACTGCTGCACTTATGAGGAGGGTTGGTGCTGGGTTTGGAATTATTTTTCAGGTATGATGCTGCTCACATTTAAAATTAACAATAGAATCAACCTGTCTGGGTACGAGTTTGTCAAGTCATGAACTGATTCACCATTGCACCCTAACCTTTGGTGCTGGAGCTGAAGTCTTGGTTACCTCATGAATTGTAATGACACACAAGCCTTTACACGCTGGTAGACCAATGACAGAAGGCATGGTTGGATCAATGATGTAAAGCTTCAGTTGTCCAACCCAAGGACCCATTTTGACATTAATGTCAGACCCATTGTCAGTAGTTAGTTTGTAAATGGAAAGCATCAAACTGTATCAGAGATAATGGGAACTGCAGATGCTGATGAAGGGTCTAGGCCCGAAACGTCAGCTTTTGTGCTCCTGAGATGCTGCTTGGCCTGCTGTGTTCATCCAGCCTCACATTTTATTATCTAAGCATCAAACTGTGTCAGTTTATTTAGTGCACCTCATGTAAGATGCAAAAAGAGATGATTTTTGCAATTGCTCCAGTGTCAATCTTGGCATACAGCATGTCAATTTCTTTGATCTATATCATTTGGATTGAGGTAAAGTCTTTAATGCTCCGATGGTGTTCATGTTCTTTGTCAAATTGACAGCAAAAATTGCTTCAGTGGGGTCTGAAACTGAATTGCTGCTCTTAGGTCTAGTCTTTGTTGATGCATGCCATGGATGAGTTTAGGAAATATCTTTGACGTTGTTCCTTGGTTGGCTTTCCTTCATGTGCCATGATGGAAAATTGCAGGCATGCTTCAGGTTTCTCTAAGCACTTGGACTTCTTGTACAATTTAGCCCAATGTCCCTTTGCAGAATATAGGTTAACATGTCTTTACATGCTATGTACTGTTAATAAACAATTTGTACCACATACAGGTTTTGGATGTTTTATTGATTTTGTTAGTGGAGACAATGGGTTTTGCAGGGTAAAGTACTTACAAATGCTGTCATCGTGTGCTACGTTTGCTGTGAACTCACATCCTTCTTCTTACAATTTACATGATGATATGGTCCTAAGGTTCATCCAGAGTGCCTTTCAGAAGGATTGGATAGATGTAGAGGCGATGACGAATGCAAACAACTTGATACAGAAGTTCATTTCTGTGAGGTGGTGGCATTGCGATAATGTCACTGCTGCAGATCATATGTTATGGGACATGGGTGAAAAATAGGATTTAATAAAAATATGGAATAAATATTATCCCAATGGTGACCACGTAATCTCCATCAGTTGTCGCAAAAACCCATCAGGATAACTCATGTCTTTTAGGGGAGGGAAATCTGCTGCCCTTCTCTGGCCTGGCCTACATGTTACTTCAGACACATAACTTTGAGGCTAACATTCAAATGTCTTCTGGGAATGGTAATTAAATGCTGGCCTAGTCTACAGTGTCATTAAACAAAAGTAAAAATCATATTCCATACCTTTGCATTCATATTTATACACAAATTGGTTGATATTTTCACCCAGTTGTTGTTGGTATGACATGAACTCAAGGCTGTGAACCCAGAAGTGATTTGGACCTTAAATTGGTCTTCTTAAAATTGGACACCTTCATTAGAGTGTTTGCTGTTATTACTAGAAATATCATAGGATTTCATTCTTCTCAATTCTTTGTTTTCCCAAATGATATGAAGCTTCTTGACTGTCTGTCGTTCTTTATCAGTTAACTGTTGATCTATGAAGTGAAGATTCATTCTTTCAAAATTTGCAAATTCTTTACTCTCTTTAGTGTTCCCCAATTCATTTCAAAGCTCGACTACACCTTAAGCACTGAGAAAAATAGTTCAAAAATGTTTTTCTAAATTTCTACGATAACTACAGAAATTATGAAGAACTGGCATTAATACCTTTTTTTAATGCACTTGGCAATTTATTTTCTTTATATTACTCATTGAATCATTCATTATATCCTGAAGGGCCTCTGTACTTCATCTGGACTTCTCATCAAAATACGCAATGTTCTAACAGTAAAAAGTAATCCACTCAAGTCGATCTTATCCTCAATTACTTTTTGCATTGCTGAATTGTAACAATTCTGTTACTTTGAAGTAGTGTTAGCCTTAACAATGGTAAGGCTTCTACCTCTGAATAACAAAAAAGTCTAGGTTCAATGCATTTTCAATTTGATTGGAGAATAAAATCCAGTCTGACATTTCAGTGCATTACAATGGAATTACCCTTCAGAAGAGATGCTCTTATTGTTTTCAAAGAAGGAGTGGAGCTCTTCCAGTATACTGAACAACAGTGAGTGCTTTGGGATGTTCTGATGTTGTGAAAGTCCTCTCTGACTGATATTCCTGCATATCTTGATTCAACTATCCCAAGCCATCTGATATCTTGTCCTCTATTTATAGACTTTAACTTGTAGAAGGCAATACTGGCTTTGTGGATATAAGATGAACTTCTCCCAAATTATATCCTTCACTCTCATCAAGAAGATTTACAGATCGTACAGATTCACGCAGCATCTATGGGAGATGATTAGGTTAGCTCCACCTAGCTGGCACTAGATTGCCTTTGGAAATCTTAAAGATCTTAAAAATCTTCTTTGTCAGTAATTACCCACTTTCTTCCGTGTCAACTGATCTTGTAGCTACCACTACGGATGCCTAAAATGTGCCAAGAGAGGTAATGGGTGCAATTGAAGCCAAATAAAAGATCAAGGGAGAAATCTTTAAAAGTGCTCAAGATTCATCAAAGGCTTCCATTTCTGTTTCTTCGTGGGAAAATAGACTTATATTTTCCCAATGCCTTTTATGTGCCAGAGTTGATAGCTTTCAGCCCCACGCTGTTTGTACCATAGTGACGATAAATTTATATTGGTAAGCTGCATCCAAAGTGGATGAGGAATTCCTTGCAAACTTCCCTACTGAATTACAAGTATAAGGATATGATGCTGTAATTTTTATGACTGTTTAAAGAGTATTTTTTAACTCTGATGGCAAAAATTATGAAAAAAGAGCTTTTGACATTATACCAAATTCACAAAACACTGACCACTGTTTGTGTGCGTTATATAACATCTTACACCGAGTAGCGGCGAATCCCCTTAAATTTTTATTCAACGGGTTCATTTTTAACTTCACTGCTTGCGTTGTAATTTAGCACAGCAAATATAAAACTTACTCCCACTAACCTTTCCTCTAATAACGTCAATAAAATGATCAGATGCATTCTTCAAAATATGGACACTCTAATGCACAAGCTGGGGAGATGAAAATTTCACCCGTGCGGATCTTTATTGTTTACATTGCTCAAATTAGAGAATTCCTTCTCAAAATTCAAGTATCTACAAGTTGGCCGTGGCTCACTTTAAGTCTGGATTGCATTACAGAAGTTGGCAACATAATATATTTCTTGATTTTTAAGGTGAAATTGATGTATACTCATCAGTTATGTTTCATAATCAGACATAGATCTCTTCATCTCTCAAATCTCACACCTTCTTGATTAGCTCATTAGAAACTCCAAAGACACATGGATCATGCCAGAAAATGACATTAATGGCTTATGTCAAATGTATAAAACCGTAAGATATATGGCTATTCAACCCATTGAGTATGGGCTGCCATTTAATAAGACCATAAGATCTGGTAAACTTCAACTCCACTTTCCTGCCTTTTCCCTTTAACCCTTGATTCACTTGCTGATTAAAAATCTGTCGAATGCCGCCTTGAATATGCTTAATGACCCAAACTCTATAAATGTCTGTGATAAACAATCCCACATATTCACTGCACTCTCAGAGAAGAACATACTCCTTGTCCCTGTCTTATATCATGACCCCTTCTTTGTGAGATAATGCCCTCTGGTCCCAGACTCTTCCATAAGGGGTTACAACATTCTGCATCTACTGTGTCAAGTTTCCTAAGAATCTTGTACATTACAGTAAGATTGCCTACCGTTGTTCTAAACTTCAATAAATACAAGTCTAGCCTACTCAACTTCTCCTCATAAGACAGCCATTGCATACTCAAGATCAATGTAGTAATCCAATGCCAGCAATCTATACCTTTCTTTTGAGAAGGGAAGCACAATTGTTCACAGTATTCCAGGTGTGGCAGAAAAGATTCATTGTTTAAATTTGATTAGATTATCCTATTTTCATTGTCCATTCCTTTGGAAATAAAGGGTAACATTTCTTTTGCCTTCCCTATCACTTGCTGCACTTAGTTACCAGCCTTTTGTGGTTTGTACACAAGGGTTCCCAAATCCCTCTATATTTAGACTTCCGCAATCATTTTCCATTTAATTATTATCTATCTACTCTATTCTTCCCACTAAAGAGAGCATAAGTTCACATTTTCCCACATTATATTCCATCTGCCCAGTTTTTACTCACTTTTGTAACTTATATATATGTCTCTTGCAGGTATTTTGTGTCAACTCACCACTTGATTTCCTACTTACTTTTGTGGCATCCACAAACATGGCTATTGTACATTTATTTTCCACATCCAACTCATTAATACATATGGAAAATAATTCTGGTCCCCAGCAGTGTTTTTCTGTGACATTCTATTAGTTAGAAGTTGCCATCTTGAAAATGTCTCCTTTACCCCAATTCTCCGTCTCCTATTAGTTTGTCAATCCTCTGTCCATGCTAATATACTACCTCAAATGCCAGGAGCTCTTACCTTAAGTAGCCAATGTGTCATACCTTATGAAATGCCTTCTGAAAATCCAAATATATTGTGTATATTCGAGTAAAAGTCAATCTTACGTAAAAATTGACCCCCTATTTTTGGCCAAAAAATCTGGAATTTTCCATATACCTCAAATTCCCAGCATCTACAGAATTTTTTTTTGCATTAATTTTCTTTCTGCAATGACCACACATCATCATACAGTTAAAACAATGCAAGCCTGAGCTCTCCTCTGAACACTACACTAGACCTGCCATTATAACTGATGTTGTCTGTCCATCTCCAGATCTTGACCAACTGCGTGTCTTTTGTATGCTTCTCTATGTGTTGCAGAAAACCAGATGGTGAAAATCCTTGAAATGCATCCACAGTTTAAATATCTTCAGGGTTGAAAATTTCATAAGTATAGCCGAGGGCCTGAGTGCCGTGCAGAGGCCTATAAGGAAACACAGCTGTAATAGGCACTCAGTGGTACACATCATTCGAACCCTTCTGGAGAATAAATTTTCATTTTCATTAGAAGAGAACTACTACTTTTCAAATAGCTCGTGTGAACACTGTTATAAAAGAGTGTTGTATGTGAAGTGTAGCATTTACTATAGTACCTAACACACAGAAGTATTTGATCATCGTTGTAATGGTTATTGAAAATGATCATCTTTGCAATGTTAATCAATCTTAATGGGGGCCATCTATAATGAATTACTGACTGATAAGCAAATGTCTGAGGTCTGTTCTTCTTTTAATTCAAAGGAATGAAAACAACATCAATGGAAATAGCATCAGAGATAATGGGAACTGCAGATGCTGGAGAATCCAAGATAATAAAATGTGAGGCTGGATGAACACAGCAGGCCAAGCAGCATCTCAGGAGCACAAAAGCTGATGTTTCAGGCTTAGACCCTTCATCAGAGAGGGGGATAGGGTGAGGGTTCTGGAATAAATAGGCAGAGAGGGGAAGTGGACCGAAGATGGAGAGAAAAGAGGATAGGTGGAGAGAGTATAGGTGGGGAGGTAGGGAGGGGGTAGGTCAGTCCAGGGAAGACGGACAGGTCAAGGAGGTGGGATGAGGTTAGTAGGTAGGAGATGGGGGTGCGGCTTGGGGTGGGAGGATGGGATGGGTGAGAGGAAGGACAGGTTAGGGAGGCAGAGACAGGTTGGACTGGTTTTGGGATGCAATGGGTGGAGGGGAAGAGCTGGGCTGGTTGTGTGGTGCAGTGGGGGGAGGGGACGAACTGGGCTGGTTTAGGGATGCGGTGGGGGAAGGGGAGATTTTGAAGCTGGTGAAGTCCACATTGATACCATTAGGCTGCAGGGTTCCCAAGCGGAATATGAGTTGCTGTTCCTGCAACCTTCGGGTGGCATCATTGTGGCACTGCAGGAGGCCCATGATGGACATGTCATGTGATGGACTCCCTTGTTCGCTCCACACTGCCCTCCAACCCCACCACACCCGGCACCTTCCCCTGCAACCACAGGAAATGCTACACTTGCCCCCACACCTCCTCCCTCACCCCTATCCCAGGCCCCAAGATGACATTCCACATTAAGCAGAGGTTCACCTGCACACCTGCCAATGTGGTATACTGCATGCACTGTACCCGGTGTGTCTTCCTCTACATTGGGGAAACCAAGCGGAGGCTTGGGGACCACTTTGCAGAACACCTCCGCTCGGTTCGCAACAAACAACTGCACCTCCCAGTCGCAAACCATTTCCACTCCCCCTCCCATTCTTTAGATGACATGTCCATCATCGGCCTCCTGCAGTGCCACAATGATGCCACCCGAAGGTTGCAGGAACAGCACTTCATATTCCGCTTGGGAACCCTGCTGCCTAATGGTATCAATGTGGACTTCACCAGTTTCAAAATCTCCCCTTCCCCCACCGCATCCCTAAACCAGCCCAGTTCATCCCCTCCCCCCATTGCACCACATAACCAGCCCAGCTCTTCCCCTCCACCCACTGCATCCCAAAACCAGTCCAACCTGTCTCTGCCTTTCTAACCTGTCCTTCCTCTCACCCATCCCTTCCTCCCACCCCAAGCCGCACCCCCATCTCCTACCTACTAACCTCATCCCACCTCCTTGACCTGTCCGTCTTCCCTGGACTGACCTATCCCCTCCCTACCTCCCCACCTATACTCTCTCCACCTATCTTCTTTTCTCTCCATCTTTGGTCCGCCTCCCCCTCTCTGCCTATTTATTCCAGAACCCTCACCCCATCCCCCTCTCTGATGAAGGGTCTAGGCCCGAAACGTCAGCTTTTGTGCTCCTGAGAGGCTGCTTGGCCTGCTGTGTTCATCCAGCCTCACATTTTATCATCAGTGGAAATAGCTGGAGCTGCAGCAGGATGGGTAAAGTTAGCAAAAATACACAGCCAGAGAGGGGTGGCTTTGGAAGAAGCTCATTAGCATAAAGTAGCCCTATCTCTGACCCAATTTAGCGGCTCATAAAAAAAACGTGGATTTGCTCAGCAGATCTGGCGGATTCTGTGAATAGAAATCAGAGCTAACAGGCCATGTCGAGTTCTGAGGAAAGGTCGGGCATCTGTGGAGAGAAATCAGTTAATGTTTCAGTTGAACGACCTTTCCTCAGAACTTGACATGGCCTGTTAGCTCTGATTTCTATTCACAGATGCTGCCAGATCTGCTGAGCTTTTCCGGTAATTTCTGTTCTTGTTTCTGATTTATAGCATCTACAGTTCTTTTAGCTTTTAAAAGGTGGATTTGGTTTGGATGTTTTGAACTGAGTTTGGGCAGATCAACCATTTCCAAGAGGCATGTTAATCATTAAGGCATTTTAATAATTCATTTCTCTACATTCCAGCTTCAGTGCCAGCCAGCTATTTTCATGAAAATGGAAAACCTGGCAGCTAAAGCAATATGAAACATAGAAACATAGAAGGTAGGTGCAGGAGGAGGCCATTTGGCCCTTCGAGCCTACTCTGCCATTCTCCATGATCATGGCAGATGCATCTCAACAATCTAATCCTGCTTTCTTCTCATAACCTTTGATCCCATTCGCCCCAAGTGCTATACCTAGTCACCTCATGAATACATTCAATATTTTGGTATCAACTACTTCCTGTGGTAATGAATTAGGCTCACCACTCTTTGGGTGAAGAAATGTCTCCTCACCTCCTTCCTAAATCGTCTACCCCAAATCCTCTTGCTGTGTGTGATGCCTGGTTATGGACACGGCCACCTTCGGAAACATACCCAGGCATCCACGCTGCCCAGTACAGTGATAATTTTACAAGTCTCTATGAGATGCTCCCTCATTTGTCTGAACTCTAGTGAAAACAATCCCAATCTAATCAGTCTTTCCTCATACATCAGATCTGCCATCCCCGAATCAGCCTGATAAATCTTCACTGCATGCCCTCGAGAGGAAGAGCATCCTTCCTCCAAAACGGAGACCAAAACTGCAGACGATATTCTCGCTGCGGCCTCACCAAGGCCCTGAATAACTCCAACAACACATCCATGTTCCTGTACTTGAAACCTCTTGCAATGATGGGCAACATACCATTTGTCTTCTTTACCTACTGCTGTACCTACATGCTTACCTTCAGCGACTGGTGCACATGGACACCCAGATCCTGCTGCACACTCCCCCCTCCCAATTTACAACCATTCAGGTAGTAATTTGCCTTCTTGTTTTTGCTTCCAAAGTGAATCACCTTACATTTATCCAAGTTATACTATATTCGCCACTAATTTGCCCACTCACCCAACCAGTCAAGATCATGCTGAAGGATCTCTGCCTCTTCGTCACAGTACACCCCACCACCCATCATGGTAGCATCTGCAAACTTGAAGATGTTACATTTTGTTTGCTCAATATATATTGTTAATATCTGGGATCCCAGCACCAATCTCTGTGGCACCCCACTAGTTACTGCCTACCAATTTGAAAAGGACCCATTAATTCCTACTCCTTGTTTCCTCTCTGCCAACCAGTTTTCTATCCATCTCAATACATTTCCACCAATCCTATGCACTTTAATCTTCACGTTAATCTCTAATGTGGGACTTTGTCAAATGCTTTCTGAAAATCCAAATATATTACTTCAACTGGCTCCCCCTCATCAACTCTACTAATTACACCTTCAAAGAATTCCAACATATTTGTCAAGCATAATTTCTCCTTCATAAATCTGTGCTGACTCTGTCTGATCCTGCCACTGCTTTCTAAATGCACTGTATAAAATCCTCGACAATGATTTTGTGAAGAAAACTGTATTGTTTCAGGTGCTTTTCAAGGCAGGAGAACAAGTGCAACTTCCCAGCCCGCTGAACAGGCTTGTTAATGATGCAGGCTTTAAGCCCTTCTGTCACAATCCCATTCCCTGTCAATGTCCACAGTAGCTTGGTATCTCGTACTGCGGCCCGTCCCTAGACCCTATGTGCTCCTTGCATAATCTCCTCGACCTCCTCTCTCCTCAATGATGCTCACCTGACCTGATGACCTCTCCCTCCATTTCTCTCATCCTGCTACAGCTTGGACCTGAACACTTAACACTGAACAGCAGCCTCTCGATCTGGTCGCATGTGCACAGGAAGAGGAAATAAAACTTCTTAATCATATTCAGTAGATAAATTCAGTTGGGTCTGATAGAAATCTGTTCTTCTGGATATCTTTACCATAAAATGACATTTGCATCCTCAATATCCAACATCAGAGCCTTGATTTATTTTAATGTAGTCCTTCCATTAAGTATGGAATTAACAGATTTACTCTAATACCTAAACAAATCTTTAAGCAGCTAATATTGATCCAAAAGGCAACTTGTAATATTAAGCTCAGAATGAAAAGGCTGCCAGAAATAAAGTGATAAATTATAGTTTACAGTAATCAAGGGTTAACTGAGTTTTGCTTATAATGATGGGGTAAAGCACACTGAGATACCTGTGGTTTTATTCTTTTTCATCGGCAGGAGAGGATGTGCTAACGATCACACAACAGGAAAGCCAATAAAGGCTAACTGTAATGGAGCAGTTTTGTGAAAAATCTGACTGTGAAAATGCAGCTTAATGGGTTCCCATTTGATGAAAAGGCTCCTGAAGCACTGAACCAGAAATAAAGGAAGACCCTATTTAAGGGTGATCATTTACTAACCTTCCACTCTACAGCCTCCCCGTTCTTCCTCGACTGCACAATCCCCACGTTTCCGCAAAATCTGCACCCGGCTATGATTATTAATATAGGCTGCCTTCTGAAGTCAGTGAGAAATATGGATGAAAGGTTGGTCTGTCTGATGGACTGTGCTGTGCTCACAAATCTCTGTAGATTCTTACAGTTGCGGCAGAGCAGTTACTGTACCAAGCCGTGATGCACCCAGATAGAATGCTTTTAATCGTGCATTTATGAAAATCAATGAAAGTCTTTACGGACATACCAAAATTTGCTAAGCCTCCTAAGAAAATAGAGATGTTGTTGTGCTTTTTTGACTGTAGCATTAACATGGGTTCACCAGGACAATTTGTTGATGATCACCACTCCTAGGAACTTGATACTCCCGACTATTTCCACCTCAGCACCAGTGATATAGACAGGGGCATGGCTTCCACCTTACTTACTGAAGCCAATGACCAACTCTTTCATTTCTTGATGTTGAGGGAGGGATTGTCATCTTTACACCATGGCACCAAGCACTCTCTCTCTTTCCTGTATTTTGTCTCATCATTGTTTGAGATCCACCCTGCAATGGTGGTGTTGTCAGCGAACATGTAGATGAAGTTAAGATGAAATTTGGTCACACAGTCATGACTATATAGGAGGTATAGTTCGGGTCTCAGTATGTAGCCCTGTAGGGCAGTGGTTTTGAAGATTATCATGGAGGAGGTTTCTTTTACCTAATCTGACTGATTGTGATCGATAGATCAGGAAGTGCAGTTGCAGAGGGCAGAACAAAGACCCAGGTCTTGCAATCTGGAGATTAGTTTGGTTGGAATTATGATCATAAAGCTGGAGCTACAGTCAACAAGTAGGAGCCTAGCATAGATGTCCTTGTTATCCAGATGGCCCAGGGATGAGTGCTATGAGGATACATTGTTGAATGGCTCCACTGTATCTCATAATGGCCTATTACTCCTGAGTATATAGGTAAAAAGTGAGGATTGTTGTGTAGCGGTGCTGTCCATTCCTCTCTGCCAAGAGATCTGGTTTCAGGCCCTATCTGCTCTGGATATTGTGTCATAACAGAACAGGTTGATAAAATGGAATTATCGGGCAGTAACTGCCTCCAGATGTTAAGGAAGAGCTATTAATCAAGTAACTCACAAATAAGCTGGAAAGGTAGCACTAACAACTCTTGCAATTTTACTGCCTCACTAGAAAACTGTGAACAAGGTAACGAGTACAGCAATAATCCAAGACCATCATAACAATGAATGTGAATAGAGATAGCAAGAACTGCAGATGTGGAGTCAGATGTATGAGAAAGCTACAGCATATGAGTGGACAGCAAAAGCCCTTGCAAACTTGAATGTGCGTGTAAGTTTTCAATCAATGTTTGAAAAGCCTAGCAGGATGCTGTACTTCAAATATCCTTCTTCATCATAGAGTAATGTATGATGTGAACACATAAATAACCACATAAGTTCATAAAGCATGGATTCTGTATTCCACTGGTATTGAGGAATTACAAACAGGAAGTAAATGTAATGAACTTATTTGTTCAATACATCTGGAATGACCATGTGGGTTACATTGGGCTGAGGAATTACTTTGTCTGATTCCTCTCATTTTCCATCAGTCCATTGTCCACATTTTCTTTTCCAGCAAGATCCATTCTGCTACTCTAGCTGTCCTTACGCACAGTCACCATCTGCTGGCAGAGGCCCCAGAGAACTGTTGGGCTCCCTTGCTCAGTGCTGTTTCTCACAGTCGCAACCTGTTGTTAGAAGTCTCATTAAACACTCCCCTGCTTGAAACTTGCCATCCCAGCAACCATACATTAGCATACAGCAAATGCGTGTTCAGCAGGCATGTGATTGGTAGGTTCCATTGCACTATGATGGCTAAACTGTTTATATTGACATTATTAGTACCATTTCATTTTTGCACCACTGATATGGACAAAGGCCAGCAAATGCTCAAGACAGCCTCCTCAATCTTTTAATTGTATTTGTACCTTCCAAAGGATCCAGGCTTTCAGGTGATTACCTTTGGTGCAGGAGTTGTATGAACAGTGTCATCTTTTGCTTCAGTTTCTGCCTCCCAGCAGGTCCTCTCTGCACCATGTTCCAGGGTGGAAGCACCCCTAGTTTTGGAATAGATAATCCACTTCAGGATTCTGGATTACTATCTAACCCAAGCTAAATTGCATTGAAACTTTGTGTTCTGCAACACCACTGAGCGAACTGCTTGTCTCCACATCATCCAACAGATTCCTGCCTTCCACCAACTCACCTCTGGGAATCATTTCCTCCATCTACACAGCCTCAGCTATAGGTTTGACCTGGTAGTCCAATTTTGGGGGAATAGTCTTATGCCAATTGGAAGGTCAGTTCTGTTAGGAATACATTCACTTAATGTTTTTCTTCTCAGTGCTTCTCTCTCAGCCCTCTTGGATGCCATTTCAAACATCTGGCATAAGCTCTGTGATGCTCTGCTATCCATGCTCTGGAATGGCCATCTCGGATCAAAGGCTCCGAGGAACCCAGACTATGAATGTGATTTTGCACTGATGAGGAGAACTTGATGCAACCATCATAGAGCATGCTCAGTCCTGACAAGGCAGAGACCTGGCTAAGGGGAGGAAGATTCAATCAACTTACAGTCCTTCGGCAGATGCTTGTGGAGAAACTGGTAACAATTGACACCTCTGCTCCTGTGTTAAATTCCACCTTGTCAAATTTCACTCATGCATTACTACTGCTGGAAGGCTCAACATGTGTAATGCCTAAGTGAGAAATGAAAGCCTGCACTGGATGGGGTCTCTGTACCCATCAGCAGCAGTGACAGTGGTTGTTGAGGGCTGTCTTATTTGATGAGTCCCACTTGTCATAAATATAATAGCTTTGAAGCGTCCCTTAGACAGGATTGGCCATGAGGCCTACCATAGAGTAGAACAGTGAGGACAGAATCTGTGCAGTAATTTGTATCAGCTACATCTTCATTCTAAGGTCTACATTTCTATCCATGTTCACAGTCACGTCCCTGATAGTAGGGTCTTTCCTGCTTTGAGAAGTCCAATTTCCGCATGACCTGGATGAGACTCCACCCATACAAGAATGAAAGTTAAGGTTTGTTATTATTGTCTCTCCTCAACTGTATCTGGACATTTGCATCCCTTAGTACTTCTGCAATCCATTATATGGTATGTCATCTGTAGTAAGCTTCAGTAAGCTCCCTATTGTCAGGGAGGATAGATCACATCCAGATCCTGAGTCAGTATGCAGTTTGGGGGAGTTTGGAGGCAACTTGGGAAATCAATGCAGAGGGGACAAGGTGCTTATAGTCCATAGTTTGTGAGGTTTTGTTTTAAAAGATAAATTGAGGTCTAGGGTCAGACTGAAAACACGGGCAAATTCAATAGCTGGTAACAGCTACCAATTTGGCGATCTATGAAAGGTTACTTTCAGATTGAAGGTAAATAGGAAAAGTATCTACAAGTTAAAAACTGAAATACCAGTACAATTTTTTTCTTTTAAAATCAGCAGAAATTCATCCCAAGGAAGAAGAAGCATACTAAGGGAAGGATGAGGCAACCATGGCTGATAAAGAAAATCAAGGACAGCCTAAAAACAAAAGAAAAAGTGCTTCACACTGTGATGAAGATTACTGGGAAGCCAAAAGTTTGGGAAACCTTTAAAAACCAAGAGAGGACAACTAAAATAGAAATAAGGGAGGAGAAGATGAAATATGAGAGCTAGTGATATAAAAGAAGACTGCAAGACTTTGTTTTAGATATCTAAAAGGAAAAGAGGCAGAAGTAGACATTGGGTTGCTAGAAAATGAGGCTGGAGAGGTAGTGGTGAACAAAGAATTGGCAGATGAACTGAATAGGTACAGGGTCAGCGTCAGGCGTCAGTATAGTGGCAACATTAAGCAGAAGCTGAGAAATCTGAAGGTGGGTAAATCACCCAGATCAGATAGACTACACCTCTGAAGGAGATAGCTGTGGAGATTTTAGATGCATGAGACGTGATATTTCAGGAATCACTGGAGTCAGCGAGGGTGCCAGAGGACTAGAAATGGGCAATGTCAGGAAACTATAGGTCAGTTTGCCTGACCTCAGTTGTTGGTAGGATTTTAAGAGTTTATTGTTAAGGATGACGTTGCAGAGTACCTGGAAGAGCATGGTAAAATAGGGTTGAGTCAGCATGGCTTCGTCAAGGGGAGGCCGTAGCTAACAAATCTGTTAGAATTATTTGATGAAGTAACAGCAAGTTAGACATAGGACAGCCAGTGAACGTGACCTATTTGGATTTCCTGAAGGACTTTGACAAGGTGCCACACAGGAGGTTGCTACGTAAGATAGACCCCATGGTGTTGGGGCAAGGTACTGGTATGGACAGAGGATTGGTTGACTGGCAGAAGACAGAGATTGGGGACAAAGGGGTCTTATGGATGGCAGCTGGTGATTTATGGAGTTTTGCAGGGTTTAATTTTGGGACCACAACTATTTACATTATAAATTAACAATTTGGGCAAAGGACCTGAGGCATTTTTGCTAAGATTACAGATCACACAAAAATAGTTAGAGGGACAGATAATTTTGAGGAAGTGGGGAAGCTGCAGAAGGTCTTGGATAGTCTAGGGGACTAGGCAAGGAAATAGTAGATGATCTGAGTGTAATGTTGCAACATATGAGCTTATGCACCTTGGTAGGAAGAATAGGGGGTAGTCTATTTTCAGCACAGGGAAGGACTTCTGAAATCTGAAACACGGAGCCATAGAAGTCCTAGTTCAGGGTTTCCTTAAGGTTGACGTGCAGGTTCAGTTCCCAGTTAGGAAAGCGAATGCAACATTAGTATTGATTTCAAGAGGGCTAGAATACAAGAGCAGAAATGTACTACTGAGGCTGTATGACGCTGTAGTCACTATGGAATATTGTGAACAGTTTTCAGGTCTTTGCCTAAGGAGGGCATGGTGGCATTGGAAAAGATCCATAGGAGGTTTACAAGAAATGAAAAAAATTGTCATATGAGATGCAGTTGGGGACTCTGGATCTGTACAAGTTGAAGTTTGGAAGAATGCGGGAGGATTTTATTGAAACTTACGGAATACTAAGAGGCCTGGTGAAGACGTTTGCCCTAGTAGGAGAGACCAGAGCCCAAGGGCACAGCCTCAGGGAAGGGAAGACCTTGTAGAATTGAGATGAGAAGGAATTTCGTCAGCCAGAGGGTGGTGAATCTGTGGAACTCATTGCTACAGAAGACTGTGGAGGCCAAGTCATTGAGTGCAATTAACACAGGTTCTTGATTAGTATAAGGGTCAAGGGTTATAAGGAGAAAACAGGAAAATGGAGCCGGGAAGCATATCAGTCATGATCATACGGTGGGGCAGACTTGATGGGTGGAATGGCTTAATTTTACATCAATGTCTTATGATCTTAATATAATTCATTCCTGTGTACCTGAGTTAATAGTAATGCAAGCTGTAAGAGCAGGTTATAATTTTCAATACAAGCACAGTACTGTAAAATATGTCTGTTTTACAAGGCAAGTTTTAATGACATGTTGTCCAGGGATTTGAGATGTGTTTTCTCCTGGTAAAATCTGCATTGACTGTAAATTTGTAAAACTATCCCAATAGCACTAATAGAGTGAATTTATGCTCCCTGATGTTCTGATATGGCTGTTGTGATTTCATGTAAAGAATTTCATTGTGTGAATAGTGTTTGAGTTTGGATTTCAGGATGTTGAAACACAGATCTCAAGGAATATCTGACATGTTACAATGATGAAACAGGGATGAAGCAGTCCTGGAAAATTCTGCCTCCCTCCTGATGCCAGTTACTGGAGTACTCTTTCAATTGCTGTGCTTTATTCCAGCCTCTACCACAGAGAGTTTAACATTAAATAGAAAGGTTGTGAGAATGAGTGGTAAGTCGTGTACAGGATTCTTCATAGGAAGACCCTGATACTTTCCCACCATTTAAGGAAAAGTTAAAATCCTGCCAGTCTTACTTTAATATGCATCCTTAGTATTTGTTCTAAGGCTGACAGTATCCAGCCAAGCTCAGAGTGAGAGCTTTCTGGCATCTATCCTAATTAAATTTTTTGAAAAGCGTCACTGTATTGAAGAATTTATTCTCCTTTAGCACAGATGCAGTAAGTCAAGTTCAAAAGAGAATATGTCCTGCAGTTTCCTATTTAGAATGAATTGAACAGAGAGTGTTATGATAACAAAGTAACATCTTTAAATAGCAACCAACAAGAGTGAAACTTGCATAGAATAGATATAGAAATGAAAGCAGAAAAAAACCATGATAACAAATGCCTGGAAAGTAGATTTTCAGGTAGGAGAAATATGAATGCTTAATACATTCATATAAAAGCTTTTGTCTCCTATTTTAACAGAGGGATCGGTTCTGGGCCCTGTTTTGTTTGTCTTTTCCTAGGATGGACGATTTCAAGACTAAGGCACACATTTTTAAGGTAAGAGGAGAGAGATTTAAAAAAGACATGAAGCAAATTTTTTACATAGAGGGTGGTTCGCGTGTAGAATGAACTTTCTAATGAAGTGGTGGATACAGGTTGAATTATAAAGTTTAAAGGGCATTTGGATAAGTACATGAATAGGGAAAGGTTTGGAGGGAAATAGGCCAGGAGCAGGCAGGTGGGACTAGGCTAGTTTGGAATTTTATTTGGCATGGACTGGTTGGACTGAATGGTCTGTTTCCATGTTGTATGACTCTATGACCCTACTTGTGTTTCTGTTTAAAACAGTATCTTAAATCCTATGTAAGAATACCAAAGGACTCTTTCAAGTATGTTAAATATTTGTGTATTAATATCTTAATGATTTAATTTTAGACCCAAACGGTTAAAGAATTTAGGGTCTAAATAATATTTATTACGATCTAACATCATTCAGAAACATACTGAAAATACCTGTTAGCCGTGGTCAGAGGCTAAGAGCTTTTAATTAAGTTTATAGATAGTAGAAAAAGGGTCTGTGATGCTGTTCATAAAATGCCAATTAATCCATTAAGCTGAAGGCAAATCAAACTAAATTAGGTCACATTGAAGATTCTGTTTAGTGGAATGGGTTGTGAAAGCTATCAGTGTCTGTTGATATCGTTGCATGAGCCAATGAGCTGAAGCTGTCGTGGGACTTACGGCAAGCCTTCTAGCAAACAATGTGTTTTACAACATATTTACTCAGCACTTAGCAGACAAAGTCCATTTATAGAATCAGTTTAATAAGAGTTGAGATGAACAGATGCCCAAAAGTGTTGCAACTTCTCCTGATTAAAAAACAGAGATTTCCACTGCAAAATGCAGGAGCCACAGTTACATAATTTAAACGATTTCTCAAGTGAAGGGTAGTGAGTGAAGAATAGTTGCAAACAATATATGCATAAAATCAATCCCAGTCACTGAAAACAGCATGGTTTTAACATCTGGTTGTTGGAACAAATTACTCAATTACCACCTATGCTGGCAGCTATTTCCTCATTGCTATTCCACAGCAGGCAGCAACATCTCCCAAGCCCTATTCCTTCTGACAGGAATTCTCTTTCTTTCTTCTAGCCCACCTAATGCACAACCCTGCTCTATAGGTCTCGAGAGGAAATGATTTGAGAGTATTGACATGTCAATGTTCAAACTACACACACAGTGTAGCAGTTGGAGGTGTGCAGTGTGGAACAGAACTTAAGCTATAATGTGTGATATCAACCTATATTTGCAACCTCTTAAAATCTGTAGTAGCAGAAATGTGTATAGTTCTTGTGTTAATGATAATAATCTCATACTCAATCACTCATCGAGGAGTGATTCGCTTTGTCGGCCAGCATATTCAAAACATAGGTTATGAAGCAGACATTATAGCAAAACAATAGATTTGAGTGGGCAGTTTGCAAGCCCATGGCAGGACAACTGCCAGTAAAGTCATTCTTGTGGTGTAGTGGTAGTCGCCCTACCTTTGAACCACGACGTGTGGATTGAAGTCTCACCTGGTCTAGGGTATGCAATAGCATTTCTGAACAGGTTAATTCGCAATTGTCTCGATGCAGCACATGGAGGCTTTTTTAACAGAATAATTTGATTAAAGGCAAATTACAACTACAGCTTTTGCTAGAATATTATAGTAATAGATTTGCGGAACTAAAAACGTTGTTTACCTACTATCAAATCTGACTCATGAAGTGAAACAGTGAAGGTCCTGTAAAGATATCATTAAAATAGAAGCATACACACTATATAGCAAAGGCAAAGGATTGTTGGCAAAAATAATGAGCTATTTCAAACAACTCTTACTAGAATCACCTACTCATGGAGGTGGCAAATACTGGATAGTGCCAGCAGTGGCCATCTTGGAAAATACCACTGCATGAATGTCTGATTTGATTGCCTAACATTAACATTTTGTGACCATTTGTTCAATGGGAAGTGAAATTTTAAAGATTGCTTTGAAAATTTCTATATTGCAAGTTTTCACAGGGGAAAGAGCATTAAAGGGCCAGGAAATTATTTGCATTTGACCAGCTTCTAGTTTGCCTGCAGGATTTCTGGCTCAGTGTGTGTTTAGGAGCCACACCACATTGCCATGATTTTGGGGTACGCTGGTCTGAAGGTCTCAACAATCATTCCTACAGAATTCCTCTTCCTGCCTATTAATGCCAGAGATAAGGGTCTGTATCTTTCTGCAGTCATGGTCCAGGCCCATATCTCTCCCTCTGGAAAGGCCTGTGAAAATTTAAAGGGAGCACAGTTTCTGAAAAATGTCCCTTTCTATGATGTTTACACTGAAGAAAAGGTTCGTAAGTCTATTTCAATGGTTTTGATTCTGAAATCAAACATCTAATTTTCTGGCCATCAAAATTAAAGGCAGGGAGGCTCCTTTCGGCAACCTAAAATTCCTTTGAGCATTGTTCTTTTCTGGAAGACAAACAGGAAATTAGTCCTGATAAAATCTTGGGAGATTTTATTTTAAATTAGACTACAGCCTCCAGATTGGAGGTAATCTGAATATTTTTCTCAGTCAGATTCTGGTCCAGAAGTTACAGTTATGCCTTAACCCAGAGTTGACTAAGAATGACATCTCTCGATTTGCATTTGGAAATGATAAAGGATTCTTAAGTCTTGCACTGGTGCTACCAGTTTGTGTAACACAACCTCGGGCTGAAATCACCTCTGTATGTTTGGACCTCAATTAAATTGGCTCAGTTCTCCCTGGAGTATTGACAGATGATCTAACTGAATCTTAACAAGTTACAGAATCTTAGAAGTTATATTTAGAGCTCTAGAAGAGGAAAATGCCACGACTGGAAACAGTGATCACTGAATAAGTGTGTCCTTCCCTGTAATAGCAGTATTTAAACCTAGAACAATTACCACAAAAAAGACACACCAATATTTGTTCATTATGTGGGGAAAGAATCTTGATTAATTACCTCTGGACTTTGTGAATAATATGCATTTCAAACTTTTCAAAGAATGATCTGAACATCATTCAAATTACTTACCAAACAGAACTAATTAAACCACATTCTTTTAATAACATTTGTAGATACTTTACTTAGATTAGCAATGCCAGTGTGCATTTTAAATAGCCTCAAAACATGTGCCGGATGTAATAATTGGAATTAGAAATAGAGTGCTACCAAAAAAAAAGACCCTGGCTAATCAATGTCCATGAAGTTCTTAAATGATTTTTTTCTGAGCAGACATTAAGGGGCATGGTTTAATTTTATTGCTTAATAGTGCAAGCACAAAGTGGCTTCAAAGTCGAAACTGATTGGCACCAGTTTGTTCTGTTGTTGCTTGTTGCTGTGTGGGGGTGTACAAGAAAAAAATTGCTATTTCACAAATTACACTAGGCTGATCTCAAATGATGTGCAAGAAACAATAATGATGTTAAACCACAGTCCAGATTTGACATGATGAATAAACACAGCTAATCTAATAGACTAAAATATGATTTTGAATTGCATTAACATACAAAGTATGCTAAAGCATCTTTTACTTTCATAATAGTTTTATATTTTGATAAATTTAAAAAAAAACATTTACACCTTTGTATATTTTTATGACATGATTTTGTCAGGATTGATCATTTGTATGTAAAAATAAGTTGTTATTTTCCATGAAGTCATCTGATACCATTTATGAATGTGTCAAAGAAAGGTTGGGTTATAAAAGAGGATGTAAGTAAAAGTAGAGAGATAGTAGGAACTGTAGATGCTGGAGAATCTGAGATAACAAGGTGTAGAGCTGGATGAACACAGCAGGCCAAGCAGCCTCAGAAGAGCAGGAAAACTGAAGTTTCGGGCCTAGACCCTTCTTCAGAAGAAGGGTCTAGGCCCGAAACATCAGCTTTCCTCCTTCTCTGATGCTGCTTGGTCTGCTGTGTTATCCAGCTCTACACATTGTTATCTGCATGTAAAAGTATGTTGTTTTCACCCACTTTGAAGGTACTGGTTTCCTCATCAAGTTAGTGGGAAGTGGGTGTCACTGGCTGGCCAGCATGTCTTGCCCGTCCCTAGTCGCCCTTGAGAAGGTGGTGGTGAGTTGCCTTCTTGACCTGCTGCATTCTGCCTGCTGTGGATTGACCCACAATGCCATTAGTGAGGGTGGTCCAGGATTTTGACTCAGCGACAGTGAAGGAATGGCATTATATTTCCAAGACAGGATGGTGAGTGACTTGGAGGGGAACTAGGAGGTAATGGCGTTCTCATATATCTGCTGCCCTTGTCCTTCCAGATGGAAGTGGCAGTGGGTTTGGAAGGTGCTGTTGGAGGCTCTTTGGTGAATTTCTGAAGTGCAACTTGATTTGGATCTCATCCACATTCAGTGTTACATGATGGAAGCAATACCAGATGATAGAAAACCATTCAAAGGCACCAGGCACCAAAACCCAATGACCACACCTCACATTACCAGCAACTGTAATGACATTTAGTTAACCTGGAAAATAGCACTAGAGCACCCAGAAACTGTCAAATTACTGACATCTCAACCATAATGCCACTTCCATATTCTAAGGAAGCCATACAGAGCCGGATATTTATAAATCCTTCTAGTCAGAAGAGACTTCTGCAGGTCATATTGATCCCAAATTTTTCCAGCACATCTCTGACTTAGAGTCAAATGACACAAGCCTTCTGATATAAGAGATCTCATTAACTGAAATGGGATTGGTGATGCGTATTGAAACCCTGAGGATGTCATAGAATTTAGAATCCCTACAATGTGGAAACAGGCCCTTTGGCCCAACAATTTCGCACTGACCACCAGAGCACCCACCCAGACCCTCCCCCTTAAAAAACTCCCTAATCTAGGCATCCCTGAACACTATAGGCAATTTAGCCTGGCCAATCCACCTTTGGTTTGGTTTTGGGCCAAATGGCCTAATTTCCGCTCCTATAACTTATAGTCTTATTTCATATTTTCTGTAATACTGTAAGGTATCAACTACCACTTGCTTTGCTAGTATGCCATCTGGAATCCTTATGTTTGTAGCTTGATTTTCAAGGGGTTCAAGGGTTATGGGGAGAAAGTGGGAGAATGGTGTTGAGGAACTTATCAGCCATGATTGAATGGCACAGCAGACATGATGGGCCAAATGGCCTAATTTCTGCTCCTATGTCTTATGGAAACCCATGCAGATACGGGGAGAATGTGCAAACTTCACACAGACGGTCGCCCAAGGGTGGAATCGAACCCGGGCCCCTGGCGCTGTGAGGCAGCAGTGCTAACTACCGAGCCACCGTGCCAGCCCACCTGATGTGAAACCCATGGTACCTACAGAAGATGTTTAAAGTTTCGATTACTAGTTTTTGTTTGTCCAGACAGCTCAATGACCCCAAGAACAGTGGTTAAGGTGGTGCTTGCGTACATTTTTATATTTACTGCTGCCCGAATTTCCCACAAAACTTACTTCTCAAATTCAGGTAGACTGGAAGTACACTATCTGTATTTCCTCAAACTATTGACTTTGATTCTTCTCCCAGCAATGCAAATCTGGAATTCCCTTTAAGCTATTGCTTTAAACCATGGGCTTCCATAGCACTTCAATGAAATGGAACAATGCAAAGATTCTGGATGATATGTTTAAGCTTTGAATATAATGAAACTGAAAGTTTTCTGTAAGGCCTGAGTAGAGACACATATTCCCATTTTGGAGCCCTACTTTTCCAAAATCAAGACTTGACTCATTCACTGCTAACTGGAAACACTGCCACACCTATCCCTGTTGCAAGGGATCAGCAGCAGATGCCAGGAGGTGATAACATGCTGTTTCCTGATGCCTGGCATCACATCTTCCTGGGATGGAGACGTTTGGGAAAATTGGTGATTAAATCTTGGGATGCCTTGGAACCTGGTTTTAGTCACTATCCTACTCGATCAGGGTGCGATAGTGAATATAATTCCAGGCCATTCCATACATTAACTCCAGAACACCACAAATATATTTTTAACCTCTAAGGGCTCTTACTGAGCATTACCTTTTGATTATCACTGACTCCTTTATTAGGTGATGCAGTCAGGTAAAAACATTACCTTCTGTAATTGTTTTGATGTTTATTCATAGGATATTCGATGCTTAGAAGTAGAATTAGAAGGATTCTTCAATATCTTCAATCATCATTAACCTCCTCTTAAATATCAAAGCCACAACATACAATCAAAACATTCTTTTCCAAAATGCTACTGTACTTAAAATGGCACAAGACAACAGTTTAAATTGAGCAATCAAAGTTTTTATTCAAATCAACTGTTGCCTACTTCTCCATGCAAAAAAGAATTATCCTAAACATCTTCCACTGCATTGGCACAAACATGAAATATTATAGTCATGCAGTTACCACCCTTTCACTACATTTCCAATCTCACTATCAGATCTAAATTTAACAATGGACATACTGCTTTCTGCAATATTAATCATTTAAGTCCCCCCATATCTCCCAAGCTTTTACAGCCTTCAGGTAAAGATCCCATGTTCAAATGCAAGTGATTTGTTACATCAGAATTTTGAAATTTCGTAGCTTCTATACAGCTGAGGCTCCTTTATTGACAGTTTTGAAACTGTTCTCATCCGAGGTAGAGAAATCCAAATATTTACCACCCTCCAAGTGGTGAATTTGCTCCTCATCTCAGTCTTAAATGGCTTCACCCTTATCTTAAGTTTATAGCTCCTGGCTTTAGACTCACCGGCCAGGGGAAACATCTTATCTACATCAACCCTGCTTCATCCCATATAGAGTTCGTAAGATTCAATGAGATCGTCTCTACTGATAAGCACAGATTTCTTTGAGGTTTTAGCTCAGGACAAAATTACAAGATAGGGAGAAGCACTATCAGAGAGGGATTTGAAAACAAAGATAAGAATTTTAAAATTATTCCTTGCTTAATGGAAAAGGTATAGATCTGCAATCACAGGGGTGGCCAAATGGGATTTGGTGCAAATTTTTGATTCTTATTGTGACCAGTAACTTTTAAAATGATAGTTGAATTTTCTGTAACTGGTAGGCTATGTCACATAATAAAAAAAATTCAAGTTTTAGACCCTTTATTGTAACAAGCAGACTAAAAATAACATTGAATAAATGTAATTAACTAAAGCTCTTAATTAAGGCTAAGGAACATTAACTGTCACCAGAAAGCATGTAGGAAGAAATATTAGGTGTTTGAGATAAAGGGACAGCAATAGCAACAAGTGACTTTTCCCTATATATAAAATTGGAAAAATTGGATCGACACCAGCAGCCTGGATGAAGAATTCATTTTGAGACAGAATATTTTGAATATTCTGAGACAGTTTGAGAATATTTTGAGACAGTTTCTTAAAATGGCAACGTCTGGAAACAAGAGGAGATGAGGTTACATTAGACTTGTCCCAAGGTTAAATAATGACAACAGAGTAAAAAGCATTATTTGATGGCAGTAACCTCAAATTATTGAATTTTGCATATAGTTTGAAAAAGAGAAGACCGGGTCGAACACAAATATATTAAAATTAAATAAGAGCAACTATATGGGCTTGAAAGCTGCGGTAGATGAAGTAAACTGATATACCAGGTTAAGAGAAATGATCAAGAAGGATGGATAATGGAAATTTAAAGGAATATTTTAGAGTACTCAGAATAAGTATGTTCTAACTATAAAGAAAAAATTCTCAAGGGATCGCCCATCATCTGTGGTTAACTGAAGAAGCTAGGAAAAACATCAAAACAAAGGAATAACATAACTGTAAAAAGATAAATGACAGGTCAGACAATTTGTCAGATTATAAAGATGGTAGAAAATAATCAATAAGTTAATCAGGATGGAAAAAAGTGAGGCTCCACACTGTGTTATGTCTGACTTCAGCATCGGCAGTTCTTACTATCTCTGAGAAGGATAGCAAGATGTTCAATAGGTATTTAAATAATTGAGTTAAGTGAATATTAGTCTTCTAGAAGGGAAGTTAATAGCAGATAATGAAATGACATTTGATGTGAACAAATACTTCCCTTGTGTCTTCATTATAGTGAGTGCAGAAACATTCCAAGAATTGCTATACATCAGGAGTTGGAAGGGAGAGAGAAATTTGGCAAAATTACAATCACCAGGGAAGACGTCCTCAGCAAATTGATGGAAATGCAGACTGACCAGTTTCTGAGTCCAGGTGAACTTTATCCTCGTGTCTCAAAAGAGATAGCTAATGAGGTAACAGGTCTGTTTTTTGAGAAGGTATTAGAAGCGATCATTAAAAAGGTCACAGCTGGACACTTCGAACAGTTCAGTTGGCACGGTTTTCATGGAAGTTATTTTCTTTTGAAGGAATAAATTGCTGTGGATAAAAATAAACCTGTAGATGTACTTTACTGTATCTCTGGAGGACATGATAAGGTGCCACATCAGAGGTTTATGTGGAAAATAAAGCTGGACACTTTATTCCACTGGAGCTGTTTTCACCTTCCTTTTTGTTGCCCAAGTTAAGTAATTTATAATCCCAGATCAGATTTTTGGCAAGGGTTAAGTTAGAGGTCTCTCTCTGTAGTCAAAACTTGGTGAACATTCCAGCCTTATTTGAAAACTTACAATCTTGGTCTTTTCAATCTGATTGCAAGTTTCCAACAGCCCTTTCCACAGTGAATAATAAATATAGGCTTTTGTCTGCTTCAGGTGTTGGAATGGCTGCTTTTATCTGTTTTGTGACTCTGTCTTCCTTCGGGATTCTTGCAGACTCACTCGCCTGAATTTTATGGGAACCATAGAAAAATCCTGTAACAGCGCTACAGTGCAATGCAGTTCTGAGGGAGGGTCACCTGACATGAAATGCTAACTCTGATTTCTGTCTGCAGATGCTGCCAGTCCTGCTGACCTTTTCAAGCAATTTCTCATTTTGTTTCTAATTTACAGCGTCCGTGGTTCTTTTGGCTTTTGTTTGGTATTTAACTGACTGCCACATCTCTTCCAGGCAAAATTCTGCTCCTCTGTCTGGCAGGCTTTCCAGTCCAATGTTTTTCCTTGTCCTCCGTCATTAATTTCACTGTTGTCCTGATATTTAACAGGATTTTCGCCAAAACTCATAACTCCGCCACGTCACATTCTTCAGTGACTGCCTCTGGCTCAGACTCATCCCATGTGGATTACGACTCAAGTTTCATCCTTCATGCTTTGAATCCACCCAAGATCATTGGTATCTCTGAGATGTTTAAAGTTCTGCAGATGGCTGCTATTGCTTTACCCTGAGATCCACACTCAATGCTGTGCGCCGTCTTATGCATACTCTCTTGACCTCTTTCTCCAATAGCTTCATGTCACACTGGTCAGAGCTGCACCTCTCCCCAGTTCCACTTCACCCTCTGGCACATTTGATGTATTAAGAAGATTATTTTCTCTTCCTTTCAGGTATCAAGGCATACAAGATACACATAGCCCTCTGGAACCTTCCTCCCCTCCTCTGTGCTCTGACTCTAACCCCTCCCCCAACTCCATCTCTTGTTGTATATTCCCAGTTCCTCCTGACCTTTTTCTGTCTGATTTATGAACATTCATGCTCAACAAAGGTCTCAGTTTTATCCCTCTGCATAGACACCTTAATGAATTTCAGGCATGAGATGACATTGAGCTATTCTTCTGTCATCTTCTCCTCCATGCCCATTTCTTTGGACCAGAGTCCTCAGCCTGTCCCACAGACACTTTTGCCAATGTCCAACACTCTCCCTGCACCTGGACCTCTCTCTTCGGCCTTTTACCTACACTCAACCTGCTCATTAAAAACTGTCGACTTAGTATTGGTCATCTCAATTACTCTGCTCCCCACCTCCATTCCAACTTATCTCTCTGGGAACTGAACACATTTGGTGCTCTCAGATCCAACCCTATCTTTATAATTAAGCTGCTGTTAAGGGTGGTGTTGTTGTAGTCTGGTATGCAGCCTTCTATATTGCAGAGTCTGAGTACCAGCTCTCAGATAACTCCTCCTAACTCCCCCGGACCATGACCCCATCATAGAACATCAGGCCACTCATTTCATCAACTGGAACACAGTTTAAAGTATAAGCATTTATTAAACCTGACATTCCTAACACCTCCCTGCAAGACTTGGAGCCTAAAAGAATACTTGCAGTCAACACAGATGCTCTTGCCTTTATTTATAGCAGTGACATCCTGCACCTTCTCCGACTTGTACATTAACAATCAAACCACCCAGATTTGATGTCAGATAAAATTAAGAGCAGGTCACAAAATACCTTTCAGTTCAATATTGTCTTCAGTTGACGTAACAGCTCCAAAGCATTATAATCTTAGGTACATCATGTTGTAAGAAAATTTTAACAAGTACGGTGATTTTTTTTTCGGTGGCATTGTCATTATAGTATTACAAATTGCTCAGAAACTGCCTTACTACATTCAAAAAGTAATATTCTCTTCTATAGTTATCGCATTTCACCAACATACAATCCACATGAGCATTTTTTTGCATGGATTATTCTGTTACAATCTATTGTGTGCGACAATTCAGATTTACAACCTGTTCTGTACAAATCGTCTACATTCTATCAAATGAGAATTTGCTTTGCTGCTTGCAGCTTAATCTTCCATTATGCTTTCACTTTGCATAAAGTCTTCTTCTGTCCTTTAAAAGATGGCACAATTAGTTCAGTCTGGGAAGCTTTTACAAGAAGCTCATCGATATTTGCTGACATTACCTGTGACTTCTGAATTCCATTAGGCATAAGTTGTAAATTGAGTCAGAATTTTCATTTGCAACACCTCCAATCATCTAATTTCAGCATCTCCCTTTCTTCTTCTTTTGCACTAAAAACTATATAGTCCTCAGAGTTAATGGGAACTGCAGATGCTGGAGAATCCGAAATAATAACGTGTGGAACTAGATATATACAGCAGACCAAGCATCATCTTAGGAGCACAAAAGCTAACGTTTCTGGCTTAGACCCTTCATTAGAAATTTGAGTTTAAAATGCCACTTTCCAATTGACCTCTGTCTAAGTGCACATAGAAGATCTCAGCCAGATAAATAGCAGAATCTTCTTCCCCTTGCTTAAATGTGGGACCATGGTTCTGTTTTTCATCTTTAACAATATCCTTAAGGTTACGTTGATTAGTCAAAAAAAATCCATTTCAATTTTTCTTCCTCTTCATCACTGCCAAATTAGCTTGAATTCCCTCTTGTAAGAGTAACAGCTTAATCAGCCTGCAGTATTAGTTTACATTTCAGAACCCAGATTTGTACTTGCATTGTCACCATATCAACACTAGTTTCAACCAAATCATTTTTTTGTGCATTGCTGATGTGTGCATTGTCTATTGTCTCGATTCTGTCAGCAAGTTTAATTTGGACTGATTCAGTTCATTTCTAGCTTTTAACTTTTTGTCCATCTAATGTTCCCATATCTTTTTAATCCCAGAAGCCTTAGCATTTGACATTTTGTATACAAGTTGAAACTGTAACTTTGACAGGACTATTGTCATGGAATACTACATGTCACTAAATGCATTTAATCTATTTTGAACCTCTACCAAATCACCGGAATTGTCGGACATCACTGGAGTTGGCTGAACTTTGTCTCATTCCTGGGGATAAAATGAACAGCATCAATTGGTAACTTCTACGTAATTCCCACAGTTACAATGCCAGCAAATGAACCACGTTTTGCATTTACATTGTTACAGATTTATTAAATTGTCTCTGCTTGAAACCCCTTAGCCTATACATTTCTAAATAAGATATCTTATGAAGGGAGTTCCGTATCATGAATCACAATCAGGAATCAAGCTAGCTCCATATTTACTAGTAATTGATGCATTCGAAGCTATTGGTTTTCCACCAGTTTATCGCTCATTCCTGTAACATTTTCTCTAGTCCAGAGTAATGGATGCGCATAAATATTACCATTTAGGTTTTAATTTTCCACAATCTGTATTTGCATGTTCTTTCTTATGGCGAAAAATGATCATTCCTTGAAGTATCATCCTTCATACTGTGGCTTTATTACTCTTAGGAGTCTCTCTTTTCATTTCTGCTATATTCAATGTTGTAATTGGTGTTCTATTCATTATAACTTCTCTTATCTCTTCATCTTCTTTGTGGGCTTGCTGAGAGGTTTTTTTCCCACCTACATGTTTGTGAGTTAGTTTGTAAGCATCAGGCCAGCTTCTCAGGTGTTAGAAAATTTACTGTTTTCTAGGTAGGACATCTTTTTCTCAAAGGAATACTTGATTTAAATTCTTCCATTTAAAACCTCTTAATGATTTTTAGAATCTTGCTATCAGATACCATTTCCTTTTCAATTTTCTTTTCTTCTCTCTAGTTTGAGTCTTTATTATCTATTTAAGTTGCTGCATTTGAAACCATTTTCTATTTAACCTTCACTTGAATTCCATTTAAGATAACCTGAGTTTTTTTGGATTAGTCTTTTCCTTTTCAAGTTTCAGACCTTGAATCTATATGTTAGCAATCTGTCTTCTTAAACTTACCTTTTAAGGCTCCAACTCTGAGAGTCGAAGGGTGTTGCAAGAGACCCTTTGGCCTGTAATACCCATGCCCTAGTTCTTATCAAGAATTGACCCACTCTAGGGGTCCCTATCACTTGACACGTGGCTTTGTATACTGTGGTACTTCAAATGATTGTTTAAGTGCCTCATGGCTGTCATAATGGTGACTGCCTGTACCATTCTTTCAGGCGTTATGTTCCAGAAATGTACTACGCTCGGGTGGAAAAAATGTTCTTTTTAAATTCACTTTGCACCTCTTACCCTTTACTTTGGATCAATGTCCCCCAGTGACTGATCCCTCTATTAAGATGAACATCTTTTTCCTATCTACCCTCTCTATGCACTTAAGTTTGGTATCTTTCACTGAAGCTCCACCCTCAGCCTTTATTGCTCTAAGGAAAACAATGCAGTTTAACTAATTTCTCTTCATAGTTGAAATGATTAGCTATTGACTTTGAATTAAGTTGTGTCAAGGTGCTCAGAAACAGGTTGTCTCTTTTTCAAACGTGCTTCTGCAATAGATCACACCACTTTAACTTTTAAAAGTCACTTTGAAATCTTGTTGTGCCAAAATGCTGGCAAATTCTGGTGTTCTCATTTCTAACTGGTGAATTCACAATTTTGCATAATCTCCCAACTTGTTAACGTTCCCAGACTGATGAACGTAAAACAGAAACTTGAACTCCCAAAGACTAATTGGGATGATAACACTACAAGGTAGAAAATGTCTTGAAATTTTAAATCATAAGCAAACTAAAAACAACATTGTCTAAACATTACTTTTGTGGGTAACTTAAAGTCAATACTACAGAAAAATCATCCCCGTTAACTTTTCAAACAATCAAAAATCCCCTGTTACAATTGTACTTGAAACTGTCCCTTAAGTGGATGCCTTATTATATTGGAGCCCAAACAAATCTATCCCATACTTGTGAAGACTTGCTTCCTTTTTCCTTTTCCCTTCATAGCCAGATAACCTTTCCGAGGACTGACCTTCACCTGTGAGAGCTACCATTGATCCAAGCGGAGGCTTGGGGACCACTTTGCAGAACTACTATGCTCAGTTCGCACTAAACAACTGCACCTCCCAGTCGCGAACCATTTCAACACGCCTTCCCATTCCTCAGACGACATGTCCATTCTGGGCCTCCTGCAGTGCCACAATGATGCTGCCCGAAGGTTGCAGAAACAGCAACTCATATTTTGCTTGGGAACCCGCAGCCCAATGGTATCAATGTGGACTTCACAAGCTTCAAAATCTCCCCTCGCCCTAACGCATTCCAAAACCAGCCCAGATCATCCCTGCCTCCCTAACCTGTCCTTCATCACACCTATCCGCTCCTACCACCTTGAGTCCCAACCCCATCTCCTACCTACTTATCTAATCCCGCCCCATTGACCTGTCCGTCCTCCGTGGACTGACCTATCTCCTCCCTAACGCTCCACCTACTCTCACCTTTTTGGCTCCATCCCTGCCCCTTTGACCTGTCTGTCTCCTCTCCAGCTATCTTCTCCTTTATCCATCTTCGATCCGCCTCCCCCTCTCACCATATTTATTTCGCAATGCCTTCCGCTCTCCCATTTCTGAAGAAGAGTCTAGGCCTGAAACATCAGCCTTCCTGCTCCTCTGATGCTGCTTGGTCTGCTGTGTTCATCCAGCTCTAGGCCTTGTATTATCAGAGGTACCCTTGAGATTCCTCCCCTTGGTCAAAGATTGCAAATCGTCCAGTATTGTTTACATTCTCAAAAACTTTGTCTTTTCAATCTGAACATGGTATTCCACTCACCTTGTCTATCATGTTTATAAAGACAGCTTTTTCTCTTCTTTTTATAGAGTACTATTTCTCAGATCTTTCTTTCTGCTTGTCACCATCTCTTCCTCCGTTACATCGATGACTGTATCAGTGTCGCCTCGTGCTTCCATAAGGAGCTCGAACAGTTCATCCACTTCACCAACACCTTCCACCCCAACCTCAAGTTCACCTGGGCCATCTCCAACACATCCCTCACTTTCCTGGGCCTCTCTGTCTCTATCTCAGGCAACCACCGAGAAACCGATATCTATTTCAAGCCCACCGACTCGCACAGCTACCTGGAATACATCTCCTCCCATCCACCTTCCTGCAAAAATTCCATCCCCTATTCCCAATTCCTTTACCTCTGCCGCATCTGCACCCAGGATGAGGCATTCCAATCCTGTACATCTCAGATGTCCTCATTTTTCAAGGACCGCAACTCACCGCCCCCCCCCACCCCTGCAGTGGTCGAGCATGCCCTCGAGTGTGTCTCCCGCATTTCCCGCAACTCAGCCCTCACACCCCATCCCCACAATAATCGCCAAAAAAGAATTCCCCTCGTTCTCACATACCAATCCACCAATCTCCGAATCCAAAGCATCATCCTCCGACACTTCCGCCATCTACAATCTGACCTCACCACCAATGACATATTTCCATCCCCGCACTTGTCTGCCTTCCGGAGAGACCACTCTCAACGTGACTCCCTTGTCTGCTCCACACTCCCCTCCAACCCCACCACACCTGGCACTTTCCCCTGCAACCGCAGGAAGTGCTACACTTGCCCCCACACCTCCCATCTCATCCCAATCCCAGGCCCCAAGAAGACTTTCCACATCAAGCAGATGTTCACCTGCACATCTGTCAATGTGGTATACAGCTTCCGCTGTACTCGTTGTGGCCTTCTCTACGTCGGGAAAACCAAGCGGAGGCTTGGGGATCGCTTTGCAGAACACCTCCGCTCGGTTCGCAAAACAACTGCAGCTCCCAGTCGTGAACCTTTTCAACTCCCCCTCCTATTCCTTAGATGGCATGTCCATCCTTGGCCTCCTGCAGTTCCACAACGATGCCACCCGAAGGTCACAGGAACAGCAACTCATATTCCGCTTTGGAACCCTGCAGCCCAATGGTATCAATGTGGATTTCACAAGCTTCAAAATCTCCCCTCCCTCCACCTCATCCCAAAACCAGCCCAGCTCGTCCCCGCCTCCCTAACCTGTTCTCCCTCTCATCTATCCCCTGCTCCCACCTCAAGTTGCACCTCCATTTCCTACCTACTAACCTCATCTCACCCCCTTGACCTGTCCATCCTTCCTGGACTGACCTGTCCCCTCCCTACCTCCCCACCTATGCTCAACTTTACTGGCTCTACTCCCGCCTCTTTAATTTGTCTGTCTCCTCTCCACCTATCTTCTCCTCTATCTATCTTTGATCCGTGGCCTACCCTCTCTATCATTTCAGAACCCTCTCCCCCTTCCCCCTCTCTGATGAAGGGTCTAGGCCCGAAACGTCAGCTTTTGTGCTCCTAAGATGCTGCTTGGCCTGCTGTGTTCATCCAGCTTCACACTTTGTTATCTTGGATTTTCCAGCATCTGCAGTTCCCATTATCTCTGATCACAATTTTAACCTCACTGCGAAGCCTCTTTCAGGATGCCTAACCTGAAGAAGTTACCCTCCTCCCACTGGACCAACATCAGGGGAATCTCTCTCCCACTGCAACTCTCTTGTCAGCTTTTCTGATGAAGGGTCTAGGCCCAAAATGTCAGTCTTTGTGCTCCTAAGATGCTGCTGTTCCTGCTGTGTTCATCCAGCTCCACACTTTGTTATCGAGGTAAAAATGTTAATTAGCTTCTCCTCTAGACTTCCAAAATGATTGCACCTAAAATTTATGCAAATAATGTGGACATTGTTTTGTTTATTCATTCACAGGATGTGGATATCACTGGTCAGGCCAGCGTTTGTTGCCCATCCCTAATTGCCCATAGGGTAGTTGAGAGTCAACCACATTTTATGGGTCTGGAGTAACTTGTAGGCCAGGTCAGGTAAGGATAGAACTTAGTATATCGAACATTACAACACAGTACAGGCCCTTTGGCCCACGGTGTTGTGCCAAACTATTATCTACTCTAAGATCAAATCTAACCTGCATACCCTTCATTTTACTATCATCCATGTGCCTATCCAAGTGTTGCTTAAATGTCCCTAATGTATCCAACTCTAATACCATCACCAGCAGAGCATTCCACACATCCACCACTCTATGTGCAAAGATCCTACCTCTGATATCTCCCCTATACCTTCCTCCAATCAGCTTCAACTTATGCCCCCTCCTGATAGTCATTCCTGCCCTGGGAAAAAGTCTCTGGCTATCCACTCCATCTATACCTCTCATCATCTTGTACACCTCTACCAAATCAACTCTCATCCTTCTTCGCCCTAATGAAAAAAGCCCTCGCTCCCTCAACCTTTCTTCATATGATCTGTCCTCCAGTCCAGGCAGCATCCTGGTAAATCTCTACTGCACCCTCTCTAAAGCTTCCACATCCTTCCTATAATGAGGCAAGCAGAACTGAACATGCTATTCCAAGTGTGGTCTAACCAGATTTTTATAGAGCTGCAGCATAACCTCGCAGCTCTTAAATTCAATCCCTCTGCTAATGAAAGCCAACACACCATGCGCCTTCTTAACAACCCTATCAACTGGAGTGGCAACTTTGAGGGACCTGTGGATGTGGGCCTCAAGATCTGGATGGCAGTTTCCTTCCTAAAAGGACATTAGTGAAGCAGATGACACAAAGATTGGTGGAGTCACAGATAGTGAAAGGGACTGTCAGAGATTGGAGAGTTGGGCAGATAAATGGTAGATGGAGTTCAATACGGGAAAATGCGAGGTGATGGATTTTGGAAGATCCAATTCAAGAGCTAAGTATACAGTAAATGAAAATGTCCTGGGGAAAATTGATGTACAGAGAGATCTGGGTGTTCAGGTCCATTGTTCTCTGAAGGTGGTAACGCAGGTCAATAGAGTGGTCAAGAAGGCATACGGCATGCTTTCCTTCATCGGACGGGGCATTGAGTACAAGAGTTGGCAGGTCATGTTGTAGCTATATAAGACTTTGGTTCGGCCACATTTAGAGTACTGCATACATTTCTGGTCACCACATTACCAAAAGGATTTGGGTGCTATGGAGAGGGTGCAGAGGAGATTCACCAGGATGTTGCCTGGTATGGAGGGTGCTAGCTATGCAGAGAGGTTGAGTAGATTAGGATTATTTTCATTAGAAAGACGGAGATTGCGTGGGGACCTGATTGAGGTCTACAAAATCATGAGGGGTATAGGCAAGGTGGATAGCAAAGAAGCTTTTTTCCCAGAGTGGGGGACTCAATTACTTGGGGTCATGAGTTCAAAGTGAGAGGAGGAAAGTTTATGGGAGATACGCGTTGAAAGTTCTTTACGCAGAGGGTGGTGGGTGCCTGGAACGCGTTGCTAGCGGAGGTGGTAGGTGCAGACACGATAGCGTCTGTTAAGATATGTCTGGACAGGTACATGGATGGGCAGGGAGCAAAGGGATACAGATCCTGAGAAAATAGATGACAGGTTTAGACAGAGAATCTCGATTGGCGCAGGCTTGGAGGGCTGTAGGGTCTGTTCCTGTGGTGTAATTTTCTTTGTTCAGATAGCACTTCCCTGACCATCTACAATGGTTTCATGGTCATCATTAGAATTTCTAATTCCAGATTTTTATTAGATTCAAAATTCCATCATCTGCCATGACGGTATTTGAACCCAGGTCCCCAGAACGTTACGTGGGCCTGCAGATCACTTGGCTAGTGATAATACCATTGGGCCATCACCTCCCTGCAAGGTATGGTGCTGTTACTCCATTGTGTCTATAAGTCCATTGTCAGTGCATACTGACATTTTAATTTGATTGTGATGTCATTCGATCCTGTGGTTGCATTCATGTTTGACGTCTTCACCTAAGTGGTGATCCAGTGCACATGCTAACATGAGGATAAATAGGCTCCATTGGCATGGTGTCAGCACCAGAATGTTGACATGCATCTCATCAAAAGAAATTGGGAAGGTTATGATACCTGCAGGCAGATATTTAATAAAAACTAAAAGAACCGTGGATGCTGTAAATCAGGAACAAAAACAAAGTTGCTGGAAATGCTCAGCAGGTCTGGCAGCATCTGTGGAAGATAAAACAGAGTTAATGTTTCAGGTCCAGTTCTGAGGAAAGGTCACCGGACCTGAAACGTTAACTCTGTTTTCTCCTCCACAGATGCTGCCAGACCCACAGATATTTAATGTCCACTTAGTACACTATATTATGGTACACAGACAATGGAAGCTATGGAAGTCAAGCACCAAAGCCGTGGTGCTAAGGGAAGGTAGAGTCAGTCTACTCCTGTTAACAACAACAAAACATCATTACATTTCATGCTAATTTTGCCCGCTATCTTGCTGATTGATGAAAACAAGAAATAGTGTGTTTCTTGCAGTGATGGATCAAATGGAGGATGTTCAATTTATTATGTTTGCCTTGCCCAGTTTTACATATATATATGTATCAATTTCAGTATGAATTTCTCGAGGAATGTCATTGTGCGCCTTCCATCACTGATAACCATTCAATGATCAAAATGTGTGCAACTTGAAACGTTGCCCTGCACTGCTTCAGCATCTTGTAAGAATGCATTGAAGCTGCATGAGGCAATGTTCTGTGCTTTTCTTTTTTCCCTTTGGCAAATGAGGGTGCTTCGAGGAAGAGTCAACATGTGAGCTGCCCATTGTGTATCTCCAAGCTTGAAAAGCTGATTGATAGAATTACCTATTCCTTGTTGTAATTTGTAGAATCGTCACTAATTGTGTACTGCCACTCACAAAGTGGGTGTAAAGGTGGAATGATGCATGTAACCCAGGCCAGATCCTAGCAGACACTCTGCACGTTTACTCCCTACCCCACCCACCTCCTTATTTTCTGCATATGAACTGACATTTTCCCAGCCACTATCAGTTCTGAGGAAGGGTCACCGGACCGGAAACATCAACTCTGTTTTCTCCCTCACAGATGCTGCCAGACCTGCTGAGGTTTGCCAGCAACTTTGTTTTTGTTCCTGATTTACAATATCCGCAGTTCTTTTGGCTTTTATTTAGTGTTTGCTTCAGTGTTGTCTACACTTAAAGCATTACCACCTTGGCTGCTGTCTTTGATTGCCCTGATTCAAGGATCCCAAAGGTCCGAGGCTATCTGCGGTCGAAGAATTGGTTGCTTGTGACAGATGAGCAATGTTTAGTGATTACAATGTCTTCCATCCTATTAGGCATCTGAAGAGGCTGCTCATTTTTCACATAGGCATGGTCTTACCAAATATGAAAGTAAAAATTGTACTGAAGCATACAATTTAATAGTGCAGGTGAAAATGTGCAAAAAAAGAAATATTAGCTGCAATTTCACTTGTGCCATCTGCATGTCCTCGCTATATGCTTTGTCCACTCACCACCAGCCACATAATCCTCGATTCCCTTCATGATCGGTAATCTCCGTCTTAATTATACATAAGGACTCTGCCCCAAGGCTCTTTGGGCAAAGAGTGCCAAAGATTCTCAACCCTCTGAGAGAAGATATTTCTCCCATCACAGTCTTAAAATGGCAGTCCTTTATTCTGATGGCCTCTGGACCGACACAATTCCATGAAGGAAAACATCCTCTCAGCTTTTGCCCTGTCAAGCCGCTTAGGAATCTTATATGTTTCCAGTGGGATCACCTCACATTTTTTTAAACTCCAGTGAGTAAAGTCCCAACCTCTTTAGCCCTTGTTCATAAAACAATTCCTCCGAGTAAACCTTCTCTGAACTGCCTACAGTGACCTAATATCTTGAATAAGGAGACCAAAACAGCTCACAGTACTTCAGCTGCAATTTCACCAGCTCCTTCCGCAGTTACACTCCAACCCCCTTGAAATAAGGACCAATATTCCACCGGTCCTCCTGCTACATTTGTGTGCTAACTTTCTGCGTTTCATGCACTAGTAATCCCAAATCCCTTCGTGTTGCAGCTTTTTGTAGTTTTTCTTCATTTAAATAGAACATAGAACATAGAACATAGAACAGTACAGCACAGAACAGGCCCTTCAGCCCACAATGTTGTGCCGACCATTGATCCTCATGTATGCACCCTCAAATTTCTGTGACCATATACATGTCCAGCAGTCTCTTAAATGACCCCAATGACCTTGCTTCCACAACTGCTGCTGGCAACGCATTCCATGCTCTCACAACTCTCTGCGTAAAGAACCTGCCTATGACATCCCCTCTATACTTTCCACCAACCAGCTTAAAACTATGACCCCTCGTCCTAGCCATTTCTGCCCTGGGAAATAGTCTGTGGCTATCAACTCTATCTATGCCTCTCATTATCTTGTATACCTCATTTAGGTCCCCTCTCCTCCTCCTTTTCTCCAATGAAAAGAGACTGAGCTCAGTCAACCTCTCTTCATAAGATAAGCCCTCCAGTCCAGGCAGCATCCTGGTAAACCTCCTCTGAACCCTCTCCAAAGCATCCACATCTTTCCTATAATAGGGCGCCCAGAACTGGACGCAGTATTCCAAGTGCGGTCTAACCAAAGTTTTATAGAGCTGCAACAAGATCTCACGACTCTTAAACTCAATCCCCCTGTTAATGAAAGCCAAAACACCATATGCTTTCTTAACAACCCTGTCCACTTGGGTGGCCATTTTAAGGGATCTATGTATCTGCACACCAAGATCCCTCTGTTCCTCCACGCTGCCAAGAATCCTATCCTTAATCCTGTACTCAGCTTTCAAATTCGACCTTCCAAAATGCATCACCTCGCATTTATCCAGGTTGAACTCCATCTGCCACCTCTCAGCCCATCTCTGCATCCTGTCAATGTCCCGCTGCAGCCTACAACAGCCCTCTATACTGTCAACGACACCTCCGACCTTTGTGTCGTCTGCAAACTTGCTGACCCATCCTTCAATCCCCTCATCCAAGTCATTAATAAAAATTACAAACAGTAGAGGCCCAAGGACAGAGCCCTGTGGAACCCCAGAAGTGTATTTGATTCAGAGGAAATGTGGAGCATGAGGGCTGACAGGATGGATGATGATATTCCTCTTTATGGGAAGTCTGTAACTGGGGAGAGCTGGGGAGTGGAGGCTGTGAATTTCAGTGTACTGTTCCTGGAGGGTGGTTAGTCCACAGAGTTGGGTCTGCAGAGCAGTGAAGGCTGGGTGGCTGACTTGGGACAGATCTTTGATTGATGAGGTAAGTTGAAGGTCATCAGGTGGCGTAGGAAATCGAGTTGAGGCCACAATCTTGTGTGGTGGGAAAGACTTGAGGTGGTGAATATTCCTGCTTCTAATGTCATGACCTTACCAAGTGATTGTCAATCTCCCCAGTCTGTTGGCAAGACACTGTCTCTTGCCTGGATCCATGTAGCAGCAGGCACAGGCAGAGTGAGGATGCCACAGGTGCCATCCTGCGCCACATGTAAGCTTTAGCTGTTTGTTGGAGGGCTACAGAAAAAAAGTTCAAAAAGCTGGAGAATTAAACAAGAGAGACTTCCAAAAGATGAAACCAGATGGATCCAACACACCACGCTTCTACGGACTACCAAAAATTCACAAGCCAGGAGCCCCCCTCAGACCCATAGTCTCGCTACCTGGAACACCAACCTACAGATTAGCCAAGGAACTACACCAAAGACTAAAACACCTAGTAGAAGCTGCTTTTTTTAATTCTCCCTTCCAGAATGAATAACTTCATATTTACCCACATTCTGCTCCATTTGCCAACTTTTTGCCCATTTACTTAACTATCAATATGTCTCTGCCAACTGTGTTTTCCTCTTGCAACTCCTCTTTCTGCAATATTTTTGTATCATCTGCAAATTTGGCTACAGCACGTTCATTTTCTTAAAATCATTAATATAATATAATATGAGCTGCAGTCCCAGCACTGATCCCCATCGAACTCTACTGGTGATGGCTTTGCCAACATGAAAAAGTACCCTTATCCTCACTCACTGTTCCTGCCCTTTAGTCAATTCTCGATCCATGCCAGTTTATTACATTTAGCACCGTGAGCTCCTATCTATGACATAACCTTTTGAGATGTCATAAAGATACACAGCACAGAAACAGACCCTTTGGTCCAACTTATCCAACTGACCAAACACCCTACGTGAATCTAGTCCCATTTGCCAGTATTTGGTCTATATCCCTCCAAACCCTTCATCTTCATATACCCATTCAGATATGTTTTAAATGTTGTAATCATCCCAGCCTCCACCACTTCCTCTGATAGCTCATTCCATACACGCACCGCCCTCTATCTGAAAACATTGTCCCTTAGGTGCCTTTTATATTCTTTCCCCTCTGACCTTAAACCTATGCCCTATAGTTTTGGACTTCCCCACTACGGGGAAAAACCTTGTCTATTTACCTTATCCAATCTCCTCATGATTTTATAAACCTGTTTTAAGGTCACCCCTCAGCCTCCGACATTGCGGGGAAAATAGCCCTAACCTATTCATCCTCTCCCTGTAGCTCAAACCTCCAGCCCTGGCAACATCCTTGTAAATCTTTTCTGAACCCTTTCAAGTTTCACAATATCCTTCCTATAGCAGGGAGACCAGAATTGCACGTCAGGCTTGAAAAGTGTCCGAACCAATGTCCTGTACTTCCGCAACATGACCTCCCAACTCCTATACTCTTTGCTCTGAACAATAAAGGCAAACATATCAAATGTCTTCTTCATTATTCTATTTAATTATGATTCCACTTTCAAGGAAGTATGAATCTGTTTTCCAAGCGCACTTTGTTCAGCAACACTCCCTTGGTCATTAGCATTTAAGTGTATACATCCTGCCCTGGTTTGCCTTTCCAAATGCATCACCTCACAGTTATCTAAATTAAACTCCATCTGCCACTCCTTGGCCCATTACTCTGCGGTAACCTTCTTTGCTGTCCACTACACCTCCAATTTTGGTGTTTCTGCAAACATACTAACCATACAATGTTTGCCATTCATAGTGAGTGAGGGTGAAGGAAATCCAGAAGTCTTATTTACTTTGTGTAACTGGGCTGGACTAGAGTACAGGAAACAAAGCCAGGTTGGCAAAGCTTGCTATTGGCTGAAACATTGGAATTGTGTATTTGAATAAGTGCTGAGTGTAGTTTCCAAGAATCGAGGGGAATGTAGTCTTAAAAAAAAGGAACGGGAAGTACTTGACTGAACAGTCATTGACATATTCCATGATGGAATGGTTCTTGAGGAGTTTCAATACCAATCATTAAAAGTAAAGAATGGCAACCCTTTGTGAAACATTAATGAAATTTGATGTCCCATTTGATCACCCTAGGCCCTGAGCGATGTGGGCTGTGGCAGTGAAAGTTGGGAAAATTGGGTTGGATGTCCAATAAGACTTCTCAATGTTAAGGCCAATAAGCTATGCCCAACAACCAACTGTTAAATGTTGAGTTGATGTTCTCACAAGTGAGCAGTGAGAAGTTAATGAGCAAGGAAACCTGCCTACTATCACCCTGATTATTATTTAACTTAGCTTCATTTCAATGTAGTCTCCAAATCTTCCATCCACCAGATAGAAACTCCATGCAGAGTTCCCAAAACGGAAGTTGGAGTGGATATTCAGCACCTCCAGCTTAGACACTGGACACCAAACACCAGCAACCTTACACACCCCGACATCCACAGGCACTGCCAGCTGTCACATGCTGGCCTCACCCTATCATCATGGCACATCTCCAAATCTGCTTACAGTAACTTCCTGTGCTGTGGAACACACTGGGGCACACTGCTTTGGAATGCGTTGGAATGTTTCGCTTGCAGGAACAGGTTTAAGGTTCACCATTTGGACAGGAGGCATTCCAGGGCTGCTCTTAGTACACACTCACTCTGAGATAAAGAGGGCAGATGACGATTCTTACAGGCAGGTTGGATGGGGATTTGAGGAAGCGCAAAGGCAATCGGGTTGTCAGGGAGGACCACCAGGAAGGTGAAGTGTGCACTTTGTGGTTCACCAATAGATACTGAACATGAGATTCACTGCATGAGGAGTGATAGCTGTTTCCTCCCATTGTGCTGTCTATAACAAATGTGCAATGGAGCTGAGGATGGCTGCAACCACATCCGTGAGTGGGTAAAGTATATGTTTCATTCTGTGTGGGAGGCGGCTTAAACTTTGAGTGATGTGAGGCTCTTAAAAGGGCTACAGGCTTACACAGACTCTGAGCCAGAACACATGTGAGCACGACATGTCGTATGAAATATGCACGTTAACCTATTGTGTGCAGTCCCAATTCCTGTCCCATGCACTCCTAACCACAGCATGCAACATTAGCAATCAATCCCACTAATGGCTGTAATGTTCCAGCAGTGTTTTATTACTTGGAAAGACTGACCCTTGTTGCCAGAGCAGCAGTCACCTGAAATTCACCCACAGCATATACATGGTGCAGGATGTTGCTCACTCCACCTCTTGGGCCACGAAATATTGTGCAGTATTAAGGAGGGTTAGGCCTTGCACCTTCAATGCTGTTGTTGCAGTAAAACTGACACTTGCCCTGACAGTTGATGAAGAAAAACCAGGTGACAGAATCGCAAATCTATTGAGAATTGTAGAGGTTGACACACTAGACCTCTTGGCCCACTTACCTGTATAACTCACTGCAACACCCTCCTGTTCCCGACTGCTGACCAAATCAGTAAGACCTCCTGATAAAAAGAAAGCAAGTGACTTTCCCCCTCCCTGACTGCAGTGGCTGTAATTTAACTACCAGCTGATAAACTCTGAGCTGAAGCTGCTCAAGCTGGAAAGGGTGTGTATGTACATGTAGCGCTAAAGGACCTAAGGGGCAACTTTTTCACGCAGAGGGTGGTGCGTGTATGGAATGAGCTTCCTCAGGAAGCGGTGGAGGCTGGCACAATTACAACATTTAAAAGGCATGCGGATGGGTATGTGAACAGGAGAGGTTTAGAGGGATATGGGCCAAATGCTGAAAAATGGGGCCAGATTTGTTGAAGATATCTGGTTGGCATGGACGAGTTGGACTGAAGGGTCTGTTTCTATGACGTTGTGTATGTACACGAATGTACTTGAGGAATTTTATCATATAACCTTGTTTTAACTTTTTTTACAATTTTCTTTTATCTACATCTGAAATGAGCTGTGCATATCTATATTATTTTTTGATAGTATCACCTGGGGCAAATATTGCAGTTAGGAGAAGGCATTTTATCTACAATACAGCAGGACAGTATTTAAATTTCATTAGGATTCAAACTGAGCTCGCATGTCCCAAACATTAATTTGGAACATACCTCAACCAATATCACAATACAACTAAGAGAGCTTCAATCCAATACATTTTACAAGGTTCCCCTGAGGCAGGCTAAAAAAGAAACTCTGTTCACTGCATTATTCAGTGGATATTTCTAATTGTAAAGCAATTAAGCTGGTGTAATAATACCTACAACAATACCAGCTTGTTCCAGTAATATACAGAGAGAGAAAAACATACTTTTTCTTACCTGATCTTTCTGATGTGTGACATAGTTTCCCCATGGGCTATGACACTGTGGATGAATAACGAAGCATACTAATGCTGGTGACAATCAAAGATACAAACCTGACAGCATCATGAATGATTGAGGTGGATAACGGATCAGACAGATATAATAGAATCATGGAAATTCAGATAAGAATTTATGAACTACATGATCATCTTAGCCTATGATTACTGCCTTATGTTATTTGATTTGTTTCAAGAGTATTATATCCTGTCGACAGTTAATCTCCAACTGTGTACTGGCTCCTTTGTCCAGAAGGCTGTTATTTGGAATACCAAACAACCACAAGGGTTTAGCAGCAAAATAGTTTTCATTTCAGAATGTGGGCTAACATGAATTTACTCTGGTTAGGATTTAACTTCTGAAACCATTTCAAATGCCACACAGAGTAAACATGAAGTGCTGCATTTTGAAATGTGGTTTCAATAGCTTATTGCTGCTATGTGAGTGCATTATAACCCTTCCATTCCAGAACTTCTAATCAACAAAACACTAGTGGGTCTAGATTTTTATCTTCCAGCTGGCCCACAATGGACGGACTCACTAACTGTGGTGCTGCAACATCAAAACATATAACTCAGTCACTGACTGTTGTGCTTGGAGTATAGGGGGAGACGGTGGCTTAGTTGTAATGTTGCTGGTTTAGTCATCCAGAACCCTAGGCTCATATTCTGGGAGAACAGATTTGAATCTCACCACAGCAGGTGGTGAAATTTGAATTCAATTTTCAAAAAAGTCTGCAATAAAAATGTTAGCCTAATGACAATTGTGTAACTATTAATTGCAGTGGAAAAAGAAAACACATCTGTTTCTCCAGTGCTGGTTTTAGGGAAGGGAATTTTCTCTCCTTACCCAGTCTGGCTAACATGTGACTCCAGACCCACAGCATGTAGTTCACTCTGAAATGGCCTAGCAAGCCACTTAGTCACACCTTGCTCCAAATCTGAAAGGGAGGAATGAAACTGGATGAACCACTTGGTGTTGACCTAACTGCTGGAAACTCTAATGATGAATACCATCCTCTTGATCCTTCAAAAGTCTTCCTAGCAACTCTTGTGCTAAAATTGGGAGACAAGTTCCACAGACTAGTCAAGCAATGGCCTGACCCAGTCATACTTACAGAATCATACCTTGCAGACAACAACCCAGACAATACCATCACCTAGGATAAAGCCTGTCCTACAGTCAATTCAGATCCATCAGAGATGGTAATACAGTGGGACACAGGAAGCAGTTATATTGGAAGTCCTCGATATTAACTCCAGACCCCATGAGGTTTAATAACATCAGGTTAAACATAGACGAGGAAACCTCCTGGTGATTACCATCCACCTAACCCCTGCACTGCTGAGGAATTAGTTAACTATGTTCAACAGTACTTGGATGATACAGTGAGGGTGGCAAGGACACAGAGTGTGGAGGACTTTAACCTCAATCACCAAAAGTAGTTTGAAAGCAGCATAACTGATGGAACTGGCTGAGTCCTAAAACACATAGCTGCTGGATTGGGTCTTCAGCAGGCAGTAAAGGAACAAGAGGAAAAAAAAATCTTGTTTGATCTCATCCTGTCCAATGACGCAGCTCCATAACTGTATCAGTAGGAGTGACTACCATAGTCATCAGGGAGACAAAGTTCCATTTTCACACTAAGCATACCCTCCATTCATCTTGTGGAGCTCTTCCACTGTGCTAAATGGGGCAAACCTTTTGAATAGATCTACTAACTCAAAGCTGGGATTCCATCAAGCACCATGGACCATCAACAACAGCAGAGTTGTATTTGACCGTAATCTGTAACCTCATAGCCTGCACGTAGGATATTGCCCAAGTACATCTCTTCACAAAAAAATGGGGCAAATCCAATTCGTCCAGTCACGATCCAATCGGCCTACTTTTGACCATCAGGAAAATGATGGAAAGGCCCAATTCCAGTGTTATGAAACAACTCATACAAAGCTATAACACAAGCTGCAAATAAAAGCGTTGCTCACTGATATAAAGACAGATATTGTTAGAGAAAGAGATAATGGGAACTGCAGATGCTGGAGAATTCCAAGATAATAAAGTGTGAGGCTGGATGAACACAGCAGGCCAAGCAGCATCTCAGGAGCACAAAAGCTGACGTTTTGGGCCTAGACCCTTCATCAGAGAGGTCTCTGATGAAGGGTCTAGGCCCGAAACGTCCGCTTTTGTGCTCCTGAGATGCTGCTTGGCCTGCTGTGTTCATCCAGACTCACATTTTATTACATTGTTAGAGAAACTCAGCACATCTGGCAGCATCTGTGGAGAGAGAAACTGTTCAAATTTCGCATACAGTGGTCCAGAACTGATCACTGCTTACTGATGTCCGGTTTGGGTTCCACCAGAGCCACTCCACTCCTGACTTCATTCCAGTGTTACTTTAAACTTTGAAGAACCAGCTGAGCTCCTGATGTGACGGGAAAGTGACTGGCCTTGACATTAAGGCTGTCTTCAACCAAGCACAGCATCAAGGAGACTTGGACGCTGGTGAGGCTTCTCCTGGAATACTGTATCCAGTTCTGGTGACATAGTCATAGGAAGGATGTTATCAAGCAGATGAGGGTTCAGAAGAGGTTTACCAGGCTGTTGCTGGGTTTGGAAGGTTTAACTTATAAAGGAAGTCTAGATAGGCTGGGACTTTTCTCACTAGAGTGTAGGAGGTTGAGGGGACTTGATAGAAGTTTGTAAAAGTAATGAAGCATATAGATAGAGTTAATGGTATTTGTCTTTTCCCTAGGATGGGGGTTTCAAAACTAGGGGACACATTTTCCATGTGAGAGGAGAGAGATTAAAAAAAAGACACGAGAGGGAAAGGTTTTTTACAGAAGGTGTTTCGCATGTGGATTGACCTTCCTGAGGAAGTGGTAGATGTAGGTTCCATTAAAATGTTTAAAAGACGGTTGGATTGAAACACAAGTAGGAAAGATTTGGAGCAGGCAGATGGGACTAGTTTCATTTGGGATTATGTTTAGTCTGGACTTGTCGAACCGAAGAGTCTGTTACCGTGCTGTATGACACTGAAAAGCAAAATTAGAGTCAATGAGCACCATGGGGAAATCTTTCTAGTGATTAAAAACGTACGTGACAAAGGAAGGTGGTTGTAGTTGATGCAGGTCAATCATCTCGGCGCTTGGACATCTCCGAAGGAGATCATCACGATAGTGTCCAACCATCTTCAACTACTTCTTCAACAACTTTTCCTCCATTATAAGGTCAGAGGCGGGGATGCTCATTGTGCAATCGTCAATGTTCAATACCATTGCGGCTTCTCATACTGAAGCAATATGCACCCACGTGCATCAACATTGAAATGAGACAACATTTCTTCAGCCAGAGAGTGGTGGGCCTGTGGAATTCATTGCCACGGAGTGCAGTGGAGGCTGGGACATTGGGTGCCTTCAAGGCAGAGATTGACAAATTCTTGATCTCACAAGGAATCAAGGGCTACAGGGAGAGTGCAGGGAAGTGGAGTTGAAATGCTCATCGGCCATGATTTAAATGGTGGAGTGGACTTGATGGGCTGAATGGCCTTACTTCCACTCCTATGTCTTATGGTCTTATGGTCTTAAGACCTGGGCAACATGAAAGCAGTAAGATTTAGATTACAATTTAAAATCAATTCCCAATATTAAACTGTTCATTTGCAATTTGAACCAATAAGATATCCTAATGCAGTAACTTAGGAATTTTACTTAAGTTATAGGCTTTAAAATTAGCGCCTGCTTTAGTTCTTGCCTTCATGTTCAAGTCTCACGACTCTTACCCCACATGATGTGAAAGAAAAAGACATGCATTCTCACTGTGGGATCCTTTTGAATTCTGAATGCCCAGCAACACTCTCTAGGATGTAGAAACTGATGGTGTCTGATTTGTTCGGCAGCTTCTAGCAAGATGGGACTTTAAAGCTAAAGCCTATGGTTGGTTAAGATACTTGCTTGGCTGAGCTGTTTGTTGCTTGAATCCATGAGCTTTAGCACTGGTTGGGGAAAAGAGTCACTTACACTTAATGAGTCTGCCCTAACACTTAGGTGCAGGGGAATTAAATCTCAGCCTTAGAAACTCTTTAATCTCATTCATGTCAGAGCAGCAGCATGCCCAATGCACTATTTCAAGCCTTAAGCTCTCTTAGCCTCACCAATCTAAAATTAAAGTACTTAGTTTAGCTTACAGCAACGAAACTCATATCCTCCTTCCCACACACTACTGCACAAAGTCTTGTCTAATTGTTTTTTCTCTCTAGTTTCCATTGGCCCTCTGTAATTAATGGTAGTGAACCATACAAAGGCTGTATCATTGTGAATGGTATTAAATCTATTTTTAGCTTGCACAACATTCCTGTTGGAAGTTGCTTTTAGCCATGTGTTCTTTGAAAACAAATTGAGAATTGCAGCTATATTTTAGTTAAAATTCTGGAGCCACGTACAAATTGAACAACTTAGGGCATTGAAACAGGATTTTTCTTTTCGTGAAATATTAAAAGAGATAATGCCTGCATTCCCTGATAATTATTGACCATCTAATTAAAAAATATGATTTCCTTATGGGTTTGTAAATGACCGAAGAAATGTATTGTTGCCCTTTCCGTGGAGAGAGATTTTATTAAAACAAACTAAACCAATTAATTTTGACAATTAGAGCTAAAATGGGTTACTTGGCCCAACACGTCTGCTCAACTGTTCAACGAAGTCATGGTTGATTTGATAATCCTCAACTCAATTTCCTGTTTTAGTCCTATTATCCTTGGCTCCCTTACTGAGTAAAAATCTATCTATCTCAGTCTTTAATATACTTAATGACCCAGCCTTAGCAGCCCTCTGTTGCAAAGAATTTCCTGGATTCACGACTATGTGACAGGGAAAAAGACCCCCTCATCTGTCTTAAATACACTGAGATTATGCTCCCTGATCCTAGACTCTCTCATAAGGGAAAGACCTCTCTGTATGTATCCTAAGAAGTTGCCTAATAATCCACTCATTATTTGAAACCCAGATAAGCACAAGCCCAAACTAATCATCCTGTTCACGTAAAGCAATTCCTCCATATATGGTAATAAAATGTGAGGCTGGATGAACACAGCAGGCCAAGCAGCATCTCAGGAGCACAAAAGCTGATGTTTCGGGCCTAGACCCTTCATCAGAGAGTCCTCTGATGAAGGGTCTAGGCCCGAAACGTCAGCTTTTGTGCTCCTGAGATGCTGCTTGGCCTGCTGTGTTCATCCAGCCTCACATTTTATTATCTTGGAATTCTCCAGCATCTGCAGTTCCCATTATCTCTCTCCTCCATATATGGGATCAACCAAGTGAACCTTCTCTGTACTGCCTCCAGTACCAATATATCTTTCCTTAAATATGGGGCCCCAAGACTGTTCACAGTGTTCCAAATGTGATCTGTGATCTGAGCAAACATTGAATCGTTAATTACCCCAAATGGCAGATAAAAATTGCGCTGGGGTGTGCTAGTGATTTAATGTGGGTTTTGAAATCTGTGATTTGTAGATACCAGAAAGGAGGGTAGGATTAGAAATTGTGTCTCTGATGGTCCTCTCTGGGTCTGACACATTCAAGATTTGTTTCAATTTTCAAATGGAGTGGGGACTGCAGAGGGAAAATTTTAAATCATTTAAAATGAAGTTCCTAAACTTTGTTATTGGGCCAGGGAGGCTGAGAAAAAAATTGTGAACTGGAATCTTTGAACTTGAGCTTTGTCCTAAAATGTGCAGGTTAAGATGGATTGGCAATGCTAAATTGCCAATCGTGTCCAGGGATGTGTAGGCTTAGGTGGATTAGCCATAGGATATAAATGGTTACAGGGATAGAGTAGCAGGTAGGTCTGAATGGGATTCTCTTGATTGTTGATAGCCTTTTCTTTTCATGCCCTACATGAAATGCTTGCCTTTTTGTCATGCTCAAAGTGACTAAAGTCAAGCTGAAAGGGTAATCAAGGGGCTAGTAAGAATGAAGAACTTAAAGTACTAAAATTAGCGGAGAATAGTTAGTTGAAAAAAATTAAAGGATTAAAATGCAACAACTCACTCACACTCGATGACCTCATCCTAGGGTTTTAAAAGAGCCAACTGTAGAGATGATGGATACATCATTTAAGATTTTCCAAAATTCCCCAGATTACAGGTAGGTCCCAGTGTATTTGTAAATAGCAAATAGAACACTAGTATTCTGCGTAGTGAGGAAAGACAATGCAGGGAACTACAGGCTGGTTCGCCTAACATCGATAAGTTTTAATGCTCTCCAAAAATCTCAGTATGACCAAATAAATTAACATGATTCCCATTTTGCATATCCTCTCTCTCTCTTTCTCTCTCTTTCATTTTCTCTTTCTCACACACACATACACTCTCTCTTTCACACAAATGAACTCTCTCTTTCTCTCTCTCTCACATGCACTCTCTTGATCCTTCTACCACACTTACTCTCCCTCTCTCATACACACTTTTTCCTCACCCTATCACTCTCTCACTCACACACACTTTCTGTGTCTTTCCCTTTCACCCTCTCACACGCACTTTCTCTCTCACACACTGTCTCTATCTCATTATCTCTCTCATTTTTTTACTCACATAACTCTCTCTCTGTCACAAACTCCTCTCTCTCCCCCTTTCTCTCTTTCTCTCTCAAGCACACAGTCTTTCCTTCTTTCAGTCTTAAACACACACTCATTCTTTCTCACACTCATTCTTTCACAGACTCACTCTCACACTCAAACACACATTCATGTTCATGCTCTATATCTCTGCTCTCTCACCATCTCTCTTTTCTCTCTCACACACACCATCTCTCTCTCTTTCCCACTCACACACTCATACAAATACACACACACACACATACACACACACACACACACACACACACACACGCGTGCATACTCTCTCTTTCCCTCTCTCACATGCACACTACTTGCTTGTCTCTCTCTCTCATACACACAGTGTCTCTCTCTCCCTTTCACTTTCTCCTTCTCTCTCACTCACACACAAACTCTTTTTTTCCTCTCTTTTTCTCTGTCTCTCTTTTTACTTCTCTCCCTCTGCACACAAACACTGTCTCTTGCTCTCTCTCTTACATACTCTTTCTATCTCTCTCACAATCACGCACTTTCTCTTTCTCTAACTCTCTCTCACTCATACACGCAAAGACTCGTTTTCACTCACACAAACTCTTTCTGTCTCACTCACTCTCTTTCTCTCTATCTCTGTCTTTCTCTCTTTCTCTTTCACACACATACTCTATTTCTCTTTCTCCCTCTCACCCTCTCTCTCTCTCTCTCTCCTCATATACGCACACATCCAACTTCTCTCTCCCACACACACTCTCTGCCTCTCTTTCTCTCACATGTACTCTAATTCTCTTTCTCCCTCTTTCTCTCTCTCTCTCACACACACACACACACACACACACACACACACAGTCTCTTTCTCTCTTTCTCTTTCGCACAATGGCTTCCTCCCTCCTTTATCCCTCTTTCATTGACACACAGTTCCTCTCTCTGTGTCTCTCACATTCACACACTGTCTGTCTCTCTTTCTCTCTCACAAACACACATACACCTTCTCTCTCTCTTTCACCCTGTCTCACTCATGCTCTCTTTCTTTTTCTGTCACACTCACACACCCTCTCTCTTTCTGTCATTCACACACTCTCTCACACGCTCACTCTGTCTCTCTCTCTCACGCACACGCACGCACACGCACACTCTCTTTCTATTTCTCTGTTGTAGAAACACTCCTTGTCACACTGATACCCTTTCTCTCACTCAAACACATGCGCACACTCTCTCTCTCACACACACACAAAGGCGCATACACTCTCTCTTTCATTCTCTTTGTCTCCCGATCTGTCTCTCGTGCAAACACTCGCTCTCTTTCTCTCTGTCACAGAAACACACACATTCTCTCTCTTACATGCACTGTGTTTTTCCCACACTCTCACCCTCACCTTACCCTCTTGCTCTCTCTCTCACAGACACACGTTCTTTCTCTCTCTTCCTCTCTCACACATATACAGACTCACAATCGCATTCTTTCTCACTCTCAAACACACACTCTCTCTCTTTCAAACACTCTCCCTCTCACTTTCTCTATCTCTCTCACACACAGCTTCTCTCTCTCTCTCTCTTTCTCACATGGACTCTAAGCCTGTGTCTGTCTCTCTCACATACAGGCACACACACACCTGACTCCCGTTCTCATGAACACTCTCTCACATGCATTCTCTTTCGCTCTGCCTCTCTCACACATATGCTCTCTTTCTCTCTCTGTCTCTCTTTCACACACACACTCTCACACTCTCGTTCCCTCTCTCTCACTCACACACACCTCTCTCTTTTGCTCTCTCTCAAGCTCTCTCTCTCACATACTCTCTCAGTCTCTCACACATACAGTCTCCTCTTTCTCTCAAGAACCCTTTCTGACACACTCGCTCTCTCTCTTTCTCCCTCTCACTCACTTTATCTTTCTCTCTCTCTCTCTTCTCACACATACTCACACACTCACACAGACACACACATTCTCTTGCTCCCCTGCTCTCTCACATGCACTCTCTCACTCTCACAGCCTCAACCTCTATCTCTATCTCTTACTCTCTCTCTCTCTCACACGGCTTCTATCTCTCTCTCTGTCTCTCTCTCTTCTCTCATACACACACACTCTCTTTCTCTCTCGCATGCACTCTAATTCTTTGTCTCTCTCTCTCTCTTTCTCTCTCACACACATACACATATTCTCTCTCCTTCTCTCACACACATTTTCTTACTCTCTGTGAGAGGGGAGTCAGTGACTCCCCTTTCTCTTAAACACTCTCCCTCTCACCTTCTCTATCTCTCTCACACACAGCTTATCTCTCTCTCTCTCTCTCTCTTTCTCACATGTACTCTAAGCCTTTGTCTGTCTCTCTCCCATACACACACACGCGCACATACACACTGACTCACGTTCTCATGAACACTCTCTCACATACATTCTCTATCGCTCTGTCTCTCTCACACATGTGCTCTTTCTCTCTCTCTCTTTCACACACGTACTCTCACATGTTCTCTCTCTCTCTTTCTGTTTATTTCTCTCCCTCTACACACAAGTGCCTTCACTCTTTCTCTGACACACACAATCTCTTTCTATCTGTTCTCTCATACACACACACATTCTCTTTCTCTCTCTTGCATGCGCTCTAATTCTTTGTGTGTGTCTCTCTCTCTCTCACACACACACACACATACACGTTCTCTTTCGTTCTCTCACACATTTTCTCACTCTCTCACACACACAGTCTGTTTCTCTCTGATTCTCAGACATATACGCACTCTCTCCCTCTCTCCTTCCCTTTCTCTCTCACACACACACTGCCTATCTCTCACAATCACACACAGTCTCTCTCTCTCTCTCTCACACACTCACATTTTCTCTCTCTCACATGTATTCGCTTTCTATTTCTGTTAAACTCATACGCCCTCTCTCTTTCTTTCACACACTCTCTCACACACACGCACACACCCTCTCACTCTAACTTATCCCCCGCAGTAGTCGAGAACGCCCTCAACCATGTCTCTCGCATTTCCCGCAACTCATCCCTCACACCCCGTACCCACAATAAAAACCAGAAGAGAATCCCCCTCGTCTTCACATACCACCCCACCAACCTCTGGATCCAACCCATCATCCTCCGACACTTCTGCCATCTGCAATCTGACCCCATCACCAAAGACATTTTTCCCTCCCCACCCTGTGTATGCCCTCAGGCAGAGGCCAGCTCGGGCTGGCAAGGCCCTTGTGGGCTGGAAGTGATGCCTCGAGTTTTGAAGCCCAGCATGGTCAGACGACTTGGCTAGGTGGGGATTGAAGACTGGGTGCTGCCACGGACCTGGTGTAAATGATTGTAATTTGACTTGTTTTAAAAGATTTTGTTTTCCTGTGCTAGACTTTTCTTTAAATTCTGTAACAAACACTTAAGTATCTGGACCTAGTCACCCTGTACCTAAGATGGCAACATCAGTGAAGACATTACAAACTTTTCACTGCATTCATTCAATTGCGCCTCACAATTAAACCAATTCTGATTCTGAATTCTAAGTTTCTGGTCAATGGTAACACTCATGGATGTTGATAGTGGGGGAATTCAATGATGGTTGCACCTTTGAATATCAAGGGGCAGTAGTTAGGTTGTCTCTTATTGGAAATGGACACAGCCTGGCATTTGTCTGGGTAGAATGTTAATTATCATTTTGTCAGCCCAAGCCTGGGTATTGTCTGGATCTTGTTACATTTGAACATGGACTGCTTCAATATCTGAGGAATCATGAATGGTTATGTTGATGAGTTTGCATGTTGTAGGAGCTATAGCTAATATATCAAAATATTTCAAGCTTATATGAATATAACAACAGAATGTCCTTCTGTCTAAGGCAATGCAGATATACACAATTTTCATTGTCTTGTCGTCTTCAACCACGCTCTATCTAGCTCTGACCCCATTTGTATTTCAATTATGTACTCGATTACATCTGTCACAAGGCATCAAGAGCAATACGCTAAAATTAATAGGATGTGTTGCCTACCTGTATAACAGGGCTGGCCTCAGCAAATACATCAAATGGATCACACAATATATAGATTCAAACCCACATTCTACAGTCATTGGGCATAGTGATAATTAATCAGCCCCAGCAGGTCAATTTATCACTTCATTCCCTTCAGCATTCATAAGAGTTGCAGTGAGTTATACTTCAGGTGTGGATCCTCATTTTACAGGACTGTAGATGAAGCAGTTAGGTGTGGAGGCCCTACTCCCAGCTTGATGACCTTTCCAGGACTGAGGTTATTGCTCTAAATGATCAAAATCTGCATACTCAAACACCCATCTCCATGCCTGTCTTTTCTGAATTGTCCTGCTGTTGAGCATAGCTCCACAGGGGGTGTGCTAACTGATCAAATTTATATGTTATTTCTAAGCCTAAGTCTTGTAAGTCTAAAATAACGTTATTATGAACACTATTTTTATATGAAGGCCTTCTTACATTTAGTCCTTTTCAGACCATAGCCAAATAAATGTGTAAACTTGTGGAAAATTACTTAGATGCTTTAACTGACCGGGCTGTGTACAGGCTAAACTGAGAAGGATCTAAAATGAAACTAATTGTTGCTAATCTGCGTGAAGTGTCACTTAAAATGTGTTACATCAAAAGCTGCAGATCCTTATCAAAATATCTTTCAAGCTGCAACACTAAATTAGAAAGCTATTTGTCAGTCTTAATCATTTTAGTTGGTAATAAGTCATATTTTAGTCATATCTCTCGCAGCATATTAGTTTCCATCAAATGGAAAGCATATGTTGATAGTCTTTTATAATTTATTCTCCAAGTTTTATCTACAAATCTCAGGCAATTAACTATAACACAGGTGGGAATACAGTCCTGCACTATTAGAGATAATCTTGATATCAAGAGATGGAAATTAATCTACCTTTGCCTGTGGCTTTCCATTCTAAACCTTTCTTTTTAAACTTCATTTTCCCATTTAGATGAATCAAAATGTTTAAAATTTGATGTGGTGCGGAAGGTCAACAGGTTTTCCTGCAGGCTGAAATTTCTGTGATTAGCTGTCTTATCATTTTATAAAGTCCCAGTACAATGGATATAATACAATACAAGGAACAGGATGACAGGAAAAGTCATTCCGAAAGGACTCTTACCAGTTGTTTCAGGTTTCCTATTCATCCTGGGAAGTTCTGATGTCAGTGTTCATAATTTATTTTAACAGCTCCATTTAAGAAAATAAATGCTTTGTTAGCAATAATGCCTTGGTGATTCATTTAACAAAAGAGGTTATGTGTTGCTGAATTGCAATTAAGAATGACTAGGTAGAATATTACACATGCCAGAACTTTATATCTGCCAGTGACACTGATTGCATGTACTGTGTGTGATATATTAATTAAGGCGGCGATTTTATTGTGAAAATATTCACTTTGCTGGCCCTTTTTCTCTGTATCTATAGTTAAAAGGTAACTAAGGATCCACAGTAGCATACTACAGTTTTTCCAAAAGTAAAGGCAGAAAGCAACTCATGGCCATGGTATGGGAAGAAGAATAGAATGTTCAATAAGAAGCATTCATGTGAATCTCAGCAACTTTTCTCTGAACGAAAGAGGTAAAATGCTAGAAAAAACCAGCGAGGTTTAAGAATTAAAACAATACTGTTTGGAGGTGAAGGTTTTAAAAATAATCTGAGACGAACCATGAAAAAATTTTGCTGAGTGAATTTTAGCTAGATTTAAGAGTATTTTGAATGTTTTAGTTCAGAGTTGTGACCTATTAGCCAGATCTTTGGTCAGGCGAGAAGTCAAACCAGTAGAGATGTTGATAACAAAGTGTGGAGCTGGATGAACACAGCAGGCCCAGCAGCCTCTCAGGAGCACAAAAGCTGACGTTTCGGGCCTAGACCCTTCATCAGAGAGGGGGATGGGGAGAGGGTTCTGGAATAAATAGGGAGAGAGGGGGAGGCGGACCGAAGATGGAGAGAAAAGAAGATAGGTGGAGAGGAGAGTATAGGTGGGGAGGTAGGGAGGGGATAGGTCAGTCCAGGGAAGACAGACAGGTGAAGGAGGTGGGATGATGTGGTAGGTAGGAAATGGAGTTGCGGCTTGAGGTGGGAGGAGGGGATGGGTGAGAGGAAGAACAGGTTAGGGAAACGGAGACAGGCTGGGCTGGTTTTGTGATACAGTGGGGGAGGGGACGAGCTGGGCTGGTTTTGGGATGCAGTGGGGGGAGGGGAAGAACTGGTCTGGTTTTGGGATGCAGTGGGAAAAGGGGAGATTTTGAAGCTTGTGAAGTCCACATTGATACCATTGGGCTGCAGGGTTCCCAAGTGGAATATGGGTTGCAGTTCTTGCAACCTTCGGGTGGCATCATTGTGGCACTGCAGGAGGCCCATGATGGACATGTTGTCTGAGGAATGGGACGGGGAGTTAAAATGGTTCGTGACTAGGAGGTGCAGTTGTTTGTTGCGAACCGAGCGGAGGTGTTCTGCAAAGCGGTCCCCAAGCCTCTGCTTGGTTTCCCCGATGTAGAGGAAGCCACACCGGGTACAATGGATACAATATACCACATTGGCAGATGTGCAGGTGAACATCTGCTTAATATGGAAGGTCATCTTGGCACCTGGGATGGGGGTGAGGGAGGAGATGTGGGGGCAAGTGTAGCACTTCCTGCGGTTGCAGGGGAAGGTGCCGGATGTGGTGGGGTTGGAGGGGAGTGTGGAGCGGACAAGGGAGTCACAGAGAGAGTGGTCACTCCGGAAAGCAGACAAGGGTGGGGATGGAAAAATAGCTTGGGTGGTGGGATGTAGAGATGTTGATCCGGTTTATGGGCAGGGTGGGATCAGTAATATGACATTTTTCTACAAGTTGATTGAGAGCCAGAAGCAGCAATGGTGCTCAGGACAATTATTAGCATATATTGCCCAGGGATTCCCTTCAGGACTGTGATTTTTTTCATGATTTTAGTCTTCCCAGCTCTCCTGATCACAAGCATTTCTTCCAGAAAATGTTCTTTCTGATCAGCGTTTGAACTCCTACCCCTAATTTATACAGCCAGAATTCACTTGCTGCTAACTTCCTCACTGTTAATTAGCAAGCCTGCTGGTAGTCTGTGAATTGGGGTGGTCACTGTGACATGAACCCAAGCACTCATTAGGCTACAACCAAACCCCCAAATTAAAGTCAACCTGACCACATCCAGTGTATGACACTTCACATGCACTTCCTTAATCCATCCTAAATGCAATTGAGGCCAGATATAAATCATTGAGCTATTTTTAAATGCAGCTGATGAGTGTAACAGATGTGCCTAAATCTTACTTGGGATTGAATAATTACAGAATCCACATCATGGACAAAACAAAATACTTTAAAGTACACCTGACCCATCCCCATGAATGGGCTTGCTTAATTCTTCCATGTCACTCTCCCATTTCTACCCACTGTGGATTTAACATGAATGAGTTTCCCTTCTGAGGCCAAGATATCAGACCAAGACTAATTGCTCAGTGTCTCTTTACCAAGTTTCACCTGTGGGTCTGCCAAGCAAAGTTTTCTCCATATCTAAGAGTATAATTTCATGGACAGAGATATCTTCCCAAAAGGTGAGAATGTTCAGTGACATTTCAAACTAAATATCCACTGTCTAAGTTATTCTGGTTCAGAAGCTATGTCTAAGCCACGATCTGTATTCTCCAGCTTTTCTACTCTGTGAATTTATGTCTTTGGGAGCTATATTTGAATGAAAATTGCATAATATCAAGATTTTAGGAGATCATAGAATATAACTAAATGTGGGCGGCACGGTGGCTCAGTGGTTAGCACTGCAGCCTCACAGCACGAGGGACCCAGGTTCGATTCCAACCTCGGGTGACTGTCTGTGTGGAGTTTGTACATTCTCCCAGCGTCTGCGTGGGTTTCCTCCAGGTGATTTGATTTCCTCCTACAGTCCAAAGATGTGCAGGCTAGGTGGATTGTCCATGCTAAATTGCCTGTAGTGTTTACGGGGATGGGTCTGGGTGGGATGCTTCAAGGTGCAGTGTGGACTTCTTGGGCCAAAGGGCCCGTTTCCACACTGTTGGGAATCTAATCTAAACTATTCACTCATATAAACAATTTATCTATTGGAAAGGATTTTTCTGTTGTCCAAATGAAATTAATGACATTGTACAGTCAAGATTGATCTTTGGAGACTGTTAGCATTTTGGAATTTCAAATGCAGCTTCTAACAAATCTTTTATTCATAGAAATTAATGATAATTTCTCAACTCTTTCCATTCTGCTTGCCTTCTTTTTGTTACCTTCTGTGAAGTTTTTTGGATATTTGCTACCATTAATAATTGGTGTAGAAATACAAGTTGGAGATTTACAAGCTTAACTCCAGGCCATCAAAGCAGTGTTGGAGTTAGCATAGCTAGGAATTGTACGGTCTGAGACTACTGTCCAAGGATTCAGTAGACTTTCATAAAATTGCTTTGCAACTAATGTTGATTTATCTGTTGAAATAGTAAATGTTTAGAATTCATATATTATCATGCTTTGTCATTTAGCTATGTGATAATAGTAGTTTCAAAATTTGTTCTTATATCATTGATTGGCTTAGTTAATAATAGAAAAAGATAAACATAGTTGCTTGATGTCTGAGGATATATCAAATTAATCTACATATAAAGATCAAAGCATGAAACTTCACAGCACAAATTCCAAACAATCAAACACCACAGATTTTCTAGTGCTCCAGTCCCTGTGAATCAAAGGCTTAAAGTCAAGGGAAACTGATTTCTGTATAATCCTTAGTTAAAAAAGTGGATGTATTTAGATAATATCTAAAAAACCAGAGGGTGAGTGCATGGAAGCTAATTAAATGTGATAGGAAAAGGTCAGGGTTTAATTTTAAGCATGTCATCAGAGACTATGCCTGAAATGAATCTGTTCCTCCATCACAGCAACAGAAATACCAGAACAGGTTTGAAGTGGCTTGATAAATTGATTCTGATAGAAATTAGACTTGCATGAAATACTTACAGTTATAAACTTAACACCTTATTAATTAAGTAATAATTAACTTTTCTTACTGTTATCCTAATCATGGAAAAAGACAAGTGTCAAGTATAAAAATTCATATACATACATTTGAACTGTATGACTATCAAAATACTGGAGATTCTCCGATTTGAAAGGTTTAATTTCTCTTCAACGTATTCAACTTTGGGTGAGAAATCGGATCAACAGCCCGAATAGCATAAGGTGAACATTGACATCTCGAGCCTTTTATAATGAGTAAACATGCAAGCGTATTATGACAATATGGGATAGGGAAGTCAATTGTTTGTGTGCCGTATTCTTAAGCTGGAGGAAGCAAAATACATCAAGGTTTGTATTGTTCATCACTGTGCAGGTACAAAAATTTGCAGACATCAAATGTGAGCCAGCTCAGCCACACGTTGATGCTCCCACTGTCATGCTCAAAGAGCTCGGAAAAGCTCAAACATGAAAGATAATTTTAAAATATATTGTTGTCCGTAATGGAATCAGTAAATTTAGGCTTCTACCAGTTCAAACCATTCACTGTTGCTGACCACAGATTTGTTGATTTCACTTCTCATCTAGGGTCAGTTTTCATCTGCAATTAGTCTGCATTGTGAGCTTGTCTTTTGGATTGCAGACTTGGGCTGCCTGTCCTTAAAACTGTCAGCAAGACACTGGGAAAATTCTATCCAGTAGCTCTGCTTCTCTACATAGATATTGCGTGACCTCCTGAATTCAGCTCTTGTTTGTATTTTGGATTTTCCATTGCATTATTTTGCTTTTGATTATGAGAAAAATACTTAGATTAGATATCATTGAGCTGCTATTGCCGATTTTATCTTCATCCAGCATCAAGCAGTGTCTTCAAGTTAGGAAAAGATATCTATTGATGATTAAAAAGAAGGGCAATCTTATTTGATTAAAATTACAACTTGTTCCTCATCAACTATGAAATGCATAAAACATATTTATGATTGCGCCTATAAAAAATAGCAGTTAGTTGCGCTATTTCTATTTATCTGTCTGCTGCAACCTTAGTGGATAGGATTGCATTGTGATATCTTTCATGACCTCTCCACTAAAATGTAGTCATATTTTTAAACAAAACTACAGCAGCCAACTGATGTTCCACAAACAGCAACTAAATACATTTTTTTTAACTGAATAAGGCTGATGTATAAATGTTGGCCAGGAGGAACTCCCTTGCTCCTTTTCAAATTGAACTGCATTGGACTTGAATTAGCGTTATTGTCACATGTACTCATAAGCGCGCAGTGAAAACTTTGACAAGTCGCCACTTATGACGCCATCTTAGGTACAGAGATACCTAAGTATAGAATCTTGGTGCAAAGGAGAAAAATGAGGAAAACAAAGTTTCAAATGTTGAAAATAAAAGCAGAAATTTCTGGTAAAGCTCAGCACATCTGGCAGTGTGTCTGGAGAAAAATCAGATTTAACATTTCAGTCAGGTGACCCTTCCTCAGAACGGAAAGGTCTTTACTTAATTTTAAAAGGTTAAATATTACGACCCTTCTTACTAAAACGCAGAAAAACAAAGAGACACAGTTAACTTTCAACACTGCAGTTATGCTGGGCTCACACTCCTCACAAGATCTTGAACTTTTCTGCTCTGGGCTTGACCTCACCCAAACTGCCACCCCGGGCTGCCTGCTCATACTCTTGCTGCCAGCTGCCTCAGGCTGCATGTTCCTGCTCTCACAGCTGCCTGGGATGACTCCACGCTGGTGACCTCTCTTGCTACCACGTTGGGTTTGCTCCATCCTGCATTGTCTCAATCTTTTCTGCAGTGTGCAATCTCACACCTCACATAAGTAGATCCAGCCAAAGGAAAAAAAATGTAGTGAAAGAACAAACAAAAAAGCGAAAAAAATAGCAAAAGTGTTCGGAGCGGATGAACCCCGAGCAGGATTCCATAAGGTGCACTGCTGCTCAAACTTATATTGGGCCATATGTATTAGGAAGGCAGGAGGCAACATGGTTTAACTCATCAGAAAAATGATTCTTAGTGATTCACCAGCGCAGATATGTATCCACATCACTGGAGTCATGCATGAGCTTTTCAAAACCTCTCTTTGTTACTATTTCAATCACACACAACCGAATGGCATTTCTCTTACATCACCAATTACCCGCAGTACTTTTCATTTAATACCAAACACCAATAGATCCCTCACACTTCCAATTAATCAATTTATGTTTTATTACCTTTAGTTCGGAGCCTTCTTGTAGCACAGTTGTACTGTACCTGCCCCCGGACCAGAGAGGACTAGGTTTGGGTACCCCCTGCACCAGAGGTGTGTAGCACCATCTCTGAACAAGGCAATTGGAAAAATCAGTTAAAAAGAAACATCAAAGATCAACTGATTTGATTTTAAAAGCCATGGGATTTTTATGGTGCAGTGGTAGTGCCCTGCCCCTGAGCAGAGGCTTGTGTTCAAGTCCCACCTACTCCAGAATATGTAATAAAATCTTTGAACATATTGCTTAGTAAAATACAATAATAAAAACAAAATCAAGACGTTTTCGGAGTCCTGTTGTGGAGCAGAGGTAGAGCACCTACTCATTGACCAGAAGGCCTGCGTTCAAGTTCCATCTATTCTAGAGGTGTGCAATGACATCTCTGAACAAATTGATTAGAAAAAAGTTTTAAGAACATCTTTTATTGAATTAACCAATTCAGAGATGTTATCTCATACCTCTGCAGTAGGTGGGACATGAACTCAGGCATTGTGGTCCAGTGGTAAGGACCGTGCCACAAGAACCCTCCAAAGCTGAAATATTACCACCTGAACCACAATTGGTTTCTGCTGATGCTTTTTTTAAAATTTCTGTAGAATATTACTGATATCTCCCAAAGCAATAGGACAAAATGCTTTGTTATCGCTGTTTGTCCAGCAATGGCACTATTTGCCTGTTGCATCAAACACTTACAAACATCATACTGAGCTCCAAAATCTGGCCAAACATGTTGGAGGTAATATTGGACAATGCTGATTCACCAAGTGGAGCTACTAGTGTAATGAGTGACATTGCTCCTGATGGCCTTTTCTTTCATCACTCCCTCAGTTTTATATTATCAACCCTCAAAAATTTCTTTGTAATTTTACATTGACGGTGTTTGGAAAATGTAGATTTCCCACAGTTTCTAAGCTGCAAATAAATGAATTAATCAGTGAATACAGCTGCCGCTCGATTAAAAATAATCCCTGGCTTCATTTCATGTCATCCTGGCCTATTGAAATGAGGATTTCACTGTCACTGCTGGCACAACAATAAATAAATGGCAATTATCGATCGTGCCTTCATAATTTTTTTTAAATACTACTGTCTGAAAAATCAGCATATTCTTCTACCAGCAAATGAAACCTTAAATATATGATTGCAATTGTTCGTGGCTCTCTCCATTTATAATTCATGTTTACGATCTAAAATAGCTGTTTGCTGGGATTCATACCAGCCTCTCAACTGATGATTTCTCCTTTTTATATTTTCTATCTCTGAGCAAACCAAAATTTTCCCTGAAGCCATGAGGATTTAAAAAAAAATATTTGCTCATGACATGTGGGTGATGCTGGTAAAGCTTACGTTTGTTTCTTATCTGTTAGTGCCCTTTAACTGAATGGCTTGGTATTCAGATTAAGGGCAGTTAAGAGTTAACCACATTGCTCTGTGTCTGGAGCCACATACAGGCCAGACCAGGTGAGGGTGGCAGATTTCCTTTATGAAAGGACATTTGTCGCAAAGCAGCTATTGTCTTTAACTCAGGTAAGTGGTTACATAGTCACCATTAAACAGATGTTTAATTCATGCTTGTTATTGAATTCAAATCTCACCAGCTGCCATGACAGATTCGCTAGACTAGCCTGAGACTCTGGATTGTTTGTTCAGTGATAATATCATTGCACCCCACTAAAATATGGCTAAAATCCAAGTTCAGGAAAATAAAGGTACTATGGGCTGACTGTAACCTAATCCCGCCAGGGCAAATGATGTTCAATTATAGTTCCTCCAAAGGCTCCTCAAAGACTGAACCCATCACCAACTATCCCTACCTTGTGTAGCTAACCTATGAGCCTTCTCCAGCCTTTGTGGTAGATTCTTCATATGGAATCTTTCCAAGGGTTTCCCGAGTCAGGATCAAATAGGGGCACAAGACATGTTTTCTGACACTGGCCCTGACTTAGTAACCCCCTGCACTGACTGTATTGCCCAGTGCCAACTTCCTATACTTCCCCACATCCCTGCATACTGTAGCTATACAAATAACTAGCAATGCCCTCTTAAATACCTCAGTTGAGCCTGCCTCCGCTACACTTCCAGACAGTGCGTTCTATACCCCTAGCTATTCACAACACCTTTGTTTCTTTTGCACATCCATTTAAATTGATGCCTCAGCTGTCTCTCCTCATTGACTTCCCAAAGATCACCAGCTATTTAAGGCTAGCAGGCAGGCACAATGATATGTAGCCCCAGCTGGAGGACTGGCGCCTCTGAAACCGGGCAACACTGACTGGAGAGGTCATAGCAGATTGCAAGAGTGCCACAAGGGTAAAAGAGCACTGAGCTTGGCAACTTTAAAAGAATAATTTCTGGTCTGGCATAGGGAAGGATCCTTGTGTTAGGATTTGGTGGGAAGTTGGCGGAGTGCGGGGGGCTTACTAATTGTCCCTAATTAGGGCTTTCAAAAATAATTGGCATCCTGCTTTGGTTCAGCAGGCATCTGATTCAGGTCCTCATCTGCTGAGGAGAAAAGTATCCAGTGTCAGGGGTCAAGCCTGCTGTCTTCCCAGCCACTGCACCACCAAGCCTGCAACCATGGCCTTGGGAAATTAAAGGGTTTGAATTTCGGGCCCTGTTGATGTACAGCAAGCTGCACCCAAGCCAAGATGTCTGAAGCTTCTTGAGCTTCATCTGAATAGTTGTTTCGGGTTGCTGGTGTTAGTCCTGCTCGCGCAAGCTGCTTGCTCATCAGGTAAAGGTAACATTGGGCTCAGGACTCACTCTGCAACTATACTCTGGGAGACCTGGGAGAAGGATAATGGAGAACCATTGTGAGAGCAAGTGTAATGGGGAATGGAATTGGCAGAATATTTCTAATTCCTGCCTCATTATTAAGGGCTCAAAACAAATTCTCAGATTTACTTTATTTTAGTACTGTGGACGGTACTAAAGTAGATCATTCAAAATATTAAAAATGGATCTCCCAGCAGTAATTCTCTCATTAACATATATAAGACATATAAAGTGAGTTTTAAGCATCGATCAGAGGGGATGAAAGAATGAATCTGGTAAATTTAGTGTACATGGTTGCTGCGCCATTATATTGATGTTCTCTGCAGTTTTCACACATTTTACATGAAAAGAGTTGGAACAACACATTAATTGTTGCCCTATTTTCTAGTGAAATGGCACGTGATCCTATTGTCAAGCATCACCACATTTTAAATTGGTGGTCAATAAATGTTCTCTGATAATAGAGGTCCTGAAAAGAACTAAATTGTCGCTGCATTCCTGGCAAAGCATCCGAACTTCATCATTGATTTACTTTCCTTGTTTCTTCTTCTTGTCTTTCCTTTCAATCAATATTGCCGCCATTTTCAATACCAGCCTAAAAACTAATATGATGAAAGGCTTGTAAATGCCAGGTGCCTTTTGTACCTGTCACACTGATTTCTTTTGGACACAACTGGGAATCAAGGTATACTGGACATGGGAAAATGGATTAATTTAGAAGATCAAGTGGAACCTTACTGAATGTGAAGTAGGCTGGAAGGGCTCTGAGGCATAGTCCTGCTCCAAATCTTATGTTCTTTAAGGTTCTGTTCGTGACACTCCTTTTATAAAATAATGCACTCTTGGTCTGCCCATGAGCAAAGTGATGAGGGATCTACTAGCATATATTAATCCTTCAGTAGGTTGTCATGTCTCCCCATTGAAATCTAGGGGCATTGTAGTAATGGTACTGGTGTGATCACAGTGTGCAATCTCTAAAAACAATTTCCATTCAGCTTCTTTGATCTCCAACCATTACTTTTGTTCGCACTCCAGAGAAAGGAAATAAAAAGTCCATTATGCCATATCTCTAGTGAAATGATGATGAGAAACCATGATATGAATTAACAGCTAATGTTGTTAATGTTGGAAATGATGGACTCTTTCAGCATCAACATCTCCTAAGACAGTGAAGAGCAACTAATGCATATTAGAAAAAATTTTAAATAAATAAATTTTAAAAGGCTGATTTTTTTCCCCCTCCAATGGGGATTTGATTAAGAAGAAGAGAGAGCAGATTGGAGCTTGTATTGAACTATGAACTGCAAATAAACAGTTGTGGATGACAGACTATTTTCCTCTTCGATCAATAAATAACCAACAAAATAACAAACGTGGCTAGAACTTCTTGTGTATTTACTCCAGGATCTCTCCATTTGATCTCTCTCAGCCTGTTTAAGCAAAGAAAGGTATTTTTTTTCTGACAAACCATGTAAAAGGCTAAGGCAGCTAATACAATCTTAGTGCAGATCTTTTGCAAGGATCTAACGCAATCAGGATAGCCTGATAAATTGTAAAATTGTAAAAGCAATAATTCAAGCTTTTAATGCAATCCGAAGCACTATGACACTATGCTGACTTATTTTGCACCCCTGATCTTTCCAGCTCAACATTTACATCTGGCCATTTTAACAAAAACTTACCTTGCTATTTGTTGATCTCTAAAACAATCACCTGCTTGTTAGACCATATGTAGACCTAGTTGCACTGAGTGTAGTCAATATGGTCAGTATTTCTTCCAGGAAGGGCCTCAAACAAGTTAGACCCTTGCTTGCTTGTACAAAGATATCGACGCCACATGTCGATATTTTGGCATTTCACTGAAATGGCTGGTGATACAATTCCAACTGGTAATGAGTGTGCACTTCCTGATATCGTTGAAATTAGTCAGGCATGGTCAACTATCTAGACCTTTCTTTTGATATTCACAAGAAATGTGTTAGGCAGTAGTAACTGGTTTTAATAAATGGTCCTAGAACTGCTGCTGATGTTTACAATACAGATTCCTAACTCTGGCATAGATGTTAGGCTGAACATCTGGCTTCTTACGCTGTAAGACTGGCAGATTTTATCATTAAGTTTCATATATTATTGGAATTATCAGCAAGTTTTCAGTTTCTGACATCTGGGGATTTGTTTAACATTATTCGAGGGAGAAATTAAAATTGTGAAAGTTGAAATCCTACCTCTAAACTACTTTTGGTTTAAATGGATGCAGTTTTAGCGATTAATCTTTCCTTACAGAGGTTGGTCCAAAATTTAAATATTTTATTAAGACTTAATACTGCAAATTCTACCACACATTTAATTACCATTTGCTTAAGTATTGCAGAAAGGGAACACATGTTGCCTAAGCGTGTCATTTTGCACTCATCAGGACAAATAGAAGAAAAACAAGTTTCCAACAATTATGCCAATTTATAGCACATGAGGAAAGGGATGGCAAGTTGACTCTGATTCGCTGAGGCGTTGCCATGAGACAGAAACGGGAATCCATGGACTCCATGTGTTTCCATTAATTCACAAAAAAGAATGCAAGTATTAAACCTCCTGCCAATCTTGCAAAGAACAGGTAACACATAGGTCATTCCCTTCAAGCAAAAATGAGCTATGTTACGATCTCATCTGATGATCATAAAATGACTGTACAGCCATTATTGCACTGAGAATTGTTCTGAAGATGTCGCCCAATTGTGGAAGCACATCTGACAGTAGATGCATCAGTTTAAGTTTTACAGTCATGGGTATTCTGAGCATTGTCTGTACTTTGCTTGTTATGAACAGTTGGAGGAACATGCAGCTGCAGTCGTGCACCAATGGCTGTGGTGAGTGTGGGGGAGAAGGGGCTCTTGTTGCAATAAACTGCTGCTCTGACATCTAATTTTCAACATGGATGCTATCCCCTCCCCTTTGGCTGTGTTTCAGTTGTAGTGTGAGCCGAACTGCTGCCTGGAATGTTCCTGACCACGTCGGAGAGAGGCCTTAATTACTTTAATTGGATATCCAACCTGTCAATGGCTCAGGCAGGGTCGTGCCAGAAAACATGTATGCTGCCCAGCAACTTCAGGTTCTATATCAGATCTTCATTACGTCCTTCACAATCTTCCCTCACCCTTGATTATGGGAGCTTACATTATGTAGCATTGTGTGAGAATGATTTTACTTGTATTTATACCATTCAAGAAAAGAAAGTTGGAGCATAACATTTAAGGTCACTTGTGAGAAATGTATGTGTTGACACAGGAAGGAAATATAAGAAAACTGGCGCGTCTGAGGTACATTATTGCAATATCTATGACCTTAGAATTAATTGGAGCTTGTGGGATGCTTCAAATATTTGAACATTTTATACTTAAGGACACGTATTAAAAGATCTCAAGAATCTGGGTCTGTGGCCATAAAGAGATTAATGTGAAAATCACTGACCTACTCCAAATGTATCAGCAATTAATTTCTGGGAATAATTATTAAATGCAATTAAAAGAACTCATTCTGTTAATTCATGGAAAATCACATGTGTTGTTTGATCACAATGGTCCATTCAAAATGAAATGGTTGATTTATGTGTAGTAATGTCCAATTCATCATGGGAAACATAAAAATATTTTTCATGTTCCAATACTACAATATAAATTTAGCACTATTCTAATTTTAAAATATGACTAGAGGATGAAGTTCATATGTATAATTAAAAAAAGCGATGTCTCAATAGTTAATAATTAATGTTTCCTCATTTCCATGGCATCTAATTGCCTTAAACTATTTGTGATGCCTTGTAGTTCCCAAAAGTTCAAAATAATCATGTTTTTATACATTAGAGGCTGGATCTTCATGAAGCAGGCAGAAAGGTTGAGTTGTGAAACCTAGCAGCCTCATTTGCTTTTAAAAGGGCCCTCATCTGCTGTATTTGCATATCAGTGAAACAGGGTGGGATGGATTCTGGATCTGTGTAACTGGAGGCGGGCCAAAGCAACAGGGGCAAGTAGGGGACTAGGTCAGTATGCTGGAATGCCCACTTCTATTGACTGGGACATCACCCTAGTTTTAATAACGAATGCCATGAGCTCAAATTCTCACCCTTCATCTTCCTTTCTCTATCTCCACCCACCTTCCAAACCTGCCCCCTCAAATCTCCGATACACTCATGAATTCTCTGTAGTCATTCTCTCAGTATCCACTTTGGCTATTCAGTGCCACGTCTCTGATGTGGGCATGAAACAAAAGGCTTCTGAAAATCTAATGCCACTGCAGTTTGAACATACTGCATACTAAAAGAGAAAACTCTTCTTCAAAAAGTTATCATAAAATAAACTATTCTCCCTAGGTGCTCAATCTGCTCTCACAACAGACACAATTTTACTAAATACAACAAAGACAGGTAACCCTTAAATCATCACTTAGAACTGTGAATCAAAATGTGAATAAACCCACTACTGAGATGTTCTGGAGCTTTCATAATATGAATGATGTAACATGTTATATTGTTGTGCCTTACAAACAATGAATCCTATTGAAATTGCAAAAACAGGTGCCTTTTAAAAAAACACCAGATGGTCTGTCATTCATTGCACTCCAAAGGAGTTAGCTTTTCTCTCTCTGTGAAAATATCATTTTTTTTCCAAATCTGAAATGGTTAGCAATTCCAATTATTTCATATCATGGCACTTAGAATTCATAAGCAGAGTTTACTTCAGTTTATACTTCATAATAACATTTTTCCTATTATTTTCCTTCAAGAAAGGCTAATGCATCTCAAATGCTTCCAAATGCTACTGAACATGTGATAAAATTATTTTTGCAGGACTGACCCTAATAATAAAACAAAAAAAATTATCTGAGTCGGAATATAGCATCTAACTATTGTAACTGAAAGTGGTGTGTTTTGTGCTTCAAAGCCTATCGATGAAAGATTTCAAAAGCTGATGATTTTTTGGTTATTACCCACATGGGACTGTCCTGGCCATGAATCATAACATATGGTCATCTATGATTACAGTAAACTTTAACTGCAAAATTTTCTTTTACTAGGAGACAATTCATCAAAAAGATAATGGCAGGTGTAAATTCAATGACTGCTCCAAGAAGGATCCTGGAATGTCACCCCTGAAGGTGTTAAAGAAGTTTCTGAAAATCTAATGCAACTGCAATCCAAACATACTGCACATTGGAAAAGAGAACTTTCCTTCAAAAAGCTATTGTAAAATAAACAATTCTCCCGAGGTGTTTAATCTGTTGTCACAACAAACGCAATTTCACTGACCATTAGACCATAAGACATAAGAGCGGAAGTAAGGCCATTCGGCCCGCCAAGTCCACTCTGCCATTTAATCAAACTGATGGGCATTTCAAGTCCACTTCCCTGCACTCTCCCCGTAGCCCTTAGTTCCTTGTGAGATCAAGAATTTATCAATCTCTGCCTTGAAGACATTTAAAAGTCTCGGCTTCCAATGCACCCCGTGGCAATGAATTCCACAGGCCCACCACTCTCTGGCTGACGAAATGTATCCTCATTTCCGTTTTAAATTTACCCCCTGTAATTCTAAGGCTGTGCCCATGGGTCCTAATCTCCCCACCTAACGGAAACAACCTCCTAGCGTCCAACCCTTCTAAACCATACATTATCTTGTAAGTTTCTATTAGATCTCCCCTCAACCTTCTAAACTCTAATGAACACAATCACAGCATCCTCAGCCATTCATCATATGTTAAACCTACCATTCTAGGGAGGATCCATGTGAATCTCCGCTGGGCACGCTCCAGTGTCAGTATATCCTTCCTGAGGTGGAGGACCCAAAATTGGACACAGTATTCTAAATGGGGCCCAACTAGAGCTTTATAAAGTCTCAGAAGCACATCACTGCTTTTATATTCCAACCCTCTTGAGAAAAATGACAACATTACATTCGCTTTCTTAATTACAGACTCTACCTGCAAGTTAACCTTTAGAGAATCCTGGACCAACACTCCCAGATCCCTTTGCACTTTGGTTTTATGAATTTTCTCACAGTTTAGAAAATAGTCTATGCCTGTATTCTTTTTCCAAAGTGCAAGACCTCACATTTGCTCACATTGAATTTCATCAGCCACTTCCTGGGCCACTCTCCTAAACTGTCTAAGTCTTTCTGCGGCTTCCCCACTTCTTCAGTACTACCTGCCTGTCCACCTATCTTCGTATAATTGGCAAACTTCACCAGAATGCCCCCAGTCCCTTCATCCAGATCATTAATATACGAAGTGAACAGATGTGGCCCCAACACTGAACCCTGCGGGATACCACTTGTCACCGGTTGCCATTCCGAAAAAGAGCCTTATATCCCAACTCTCTGCCTTCTGTCAGACAGCCAATCCTCAATCCATGCCAGTAGCTCACCTTGAACACCATGGGCCCTCACCTTGCTCAGCAGCCTCCCGTGAGGCACCTTATCAAAGGCCTTTTGGAAGTCTAGATAGATAACATCCACTGGGTTTCCCTGGCCTAACCTACTTGCTACCTCCTCAAAGCATTATAACGCATTCGTCAGGCACAATCTCCCCTTACTAAATCCATGCTGACTTGTTCTAATCCGAACCTGCGCTTCCAAGAATTTAGAAATCTCATCCTTAATGATAGATTCTAGAATTTTACCAACAACAGAGGTTAGGCTAATTGGCCTATAATTTTCCATCTTTTGCCTTGATCCAGTTTTGAACAAGGGGGTAACAACAGCGATTTTCCAATCATCTGGGACTTTCCCTGACTCCAGTGAATTTTGAAAGATCATAACCAAAGTCTCCACTATTTCCTCAGCCACCTCCCTCAGAACTCTAGGATGTAGCCCATCGGGGCCAGGAGATTTATCAATTTTTAAATGTTTTAGCTTTTCTAGCACTTTCTCTTTTGTAATGCCTACCATACTCAACCCTGCCCCCTGACTCCTTAATTGTTGGGATACTACTCATGCAAAGCACTTGTCAAGTTCTTCAGCTATTTCCTTATCTCCCATCACTAGCCTTCCAGCATCAATTTGGAGCTGCCCAATGTCTACTTTTGCCTCTCGTTTGTTTCTTATGTATTGAAAGAAGCTTTTACTATCATTTCTAATATTACTAACCAGCCTACCTTCATATTTGATCCTCTCCTTCCTTATTTCTCTCTTTGTTATCCTCTGTTTGTTTTTGTAGCCTTCCCAATCTTTTGATTTCCCAGTGCTCTTGGCCACTATATACGCTGTCTCTTTTTCTTTGATACATTTCCTGACTTCCTTTGTCAGCCATGGCTGTCTAATCCCACCCCAGATAATCTTTCTTTTCTTTGGGATGAACCTCTGTACTGTGTCCTCAATTACACCCAGAAACTCCTGCCATTGTTGCTCTACTGCCTTTCCCGCTAGGCTCTGCTTCCAGTCGATTTTCGTTAGTTCCTCTCTCATGCCCCTGTAATTACCTTTATTTAACTGTAACACCATTACATTCGATTTTGCCTTCTCTCTTTCAAACTGCAGTCCAATCTCTACCATATTATGATCGCTGCCTCCTAAGTGTTCCCTTACTTTAAGGCCATTTATAAAGTCTGGCTCATTACATAGCACTAAATCCAGAATAACCTGGTCCCTTGTGGGCTCCATCACAAGCTGTTCCAAAAAGCCATCCTGTAAGCATTCCATGAATTCCATTTCTTTGGATTCACCGGCAACATTATTCACCCAGTCCCCCTGCACATTGAAGTCCCATATGGTCAGCGTGACCTTGCCTTTCGGGCATGCCCTATCTATTTCCCAGTGTATCTTGCACCCCTGGTCCTGATCACTGTTAGGAGGTCTGCACATAACTCCCATTATGGTTTCTTTGCCTTTGTGGTTCCTCAATTCCACCAACACAGACTCCACATCATCTGACCCGATGTCATCAGTGCCATGGATTTAATTTCAATCTTAACTAACAATGCAACCCCAGCCCCTCTGCCCACCTCCCTGTCTTTTCAATAAGTTGTAAATCCTTGGGTGTTTAACTGCCAGTCCTGAACCCCCTGCAACCATGTCTCTGTGATGCCTATCACATCATAATCATTCAAGAGGATTTTAGCTGTTAATTCATCTACTTTGTTACGAATGCTATGAACATTTAGGTGCAGTGCCTTAATGCTAACTTTCTTATCATTATGAGATTTCCTAAGTTATCCTTTCTTTTTGCTGTATTCCTAGTCTGCCTCGAGCTTAAACCCACCTGCACATGTGCTATCCTGCTGCTTATCTTTCCATTTAACTCCATAGTCCCTGTCTCTTTCACTTTCCCTTCCCCCCGACTCAGAAGTTTAAAGTCCCACTGACCACCCTATTTATCCTTTTTGCTAGAACACTGGCTCCAGATTGGTTCAGGTGGAGACCGTCCCAACGGTACAGATCCCCCCGGTTCCAAAATTGATGCCAATGCCCCATGAAATGGAATCCCTCTTTCCCACACCAATCCCTTTGCCACGTGTTTACTTCCCTAACTTTCTTTTTCCTATGCCAATTGGCACGTGGCTCAGGCAGTAATCCAAAGATTATGTCCCTTGAGGACCTATACTTCAATTTCATTCCTAGTGCTTGATAATCCCTGAACAGATCCTCTACCCTAGCTTTGCCTATGTTGCTAGTCCCAACGTGGACCACAATGACTGGATCCTCCCCCTCCTGCTCCAATATCCTTTCAAGCCAGTCAGAGATGCCCTGCACCCTGGCACCAGGCAGGCAACACACCATGCCGGACTCCCGATCCGGCTTGTATAGGATACTATCTGTCCCCCTCATTACAGAATCGTCTGTAACAACTACTTGTCTTTTTGCTCCCCCCTCTTGAATGGCCTTCTGCACCACGGTGCCGTGGTCAGCTGGCTCATCCTCCCCACAGCACTTTCCCCCATACGGACAAGGAGCAAGAATCTCATACCTGTTGGACAAGGTCAAGGGCTGAGGCTCCTGCACTCCTGAACTCAGAATCCCCCTACCTGTCTCACTTACAGTCATACCCTGTTGTCCCTGAACACTTATTGAATTTGAGTTATTTAATATACTGGGTGTGACTGCCTCCTGAAACAAAGTGTCCAGGTAACTCTCCCCCTCCCGGATGTGCCGCAGAGTTTGAAGCTCAGATTCCAGATCATTTGCTCTGATCCGGAGTTCTTCCAGCACTTGCTGCAGGTGTGGTCGCTGCCATTCACAATGGGATCAGCCAGCTCCCACACCATACAGCTACAGCACATAAAGTGACGACAGCAAAGTAAGAAAAAAAACCAAACAGAATTGTAATCTCCTCTGAGAATCCATTCTGAATGTGATGGGAGAAAATACTACAATATGAGCAAGACACATGCTCTGTTTTCCTCTTTCAAGATTGTATATGATCAGAGGTCAAAATGGAGCTTTGACCCTGGTCTGGGTGAAGAAAGAAAGTGTATCAATTTGCCTGTCTTTTCCCAGAAGCTTAGTAATTTGGGGTATTCTTTCTGAAAGTGTAATAAATTGAGGAAACTTGCCTGGAGTCTGGTCAGTATAGACTGGCATTTCTTTGTGCTTCACAATTCCTTTGATGTGCTGTGAATTGTATATTCTTACAAAAGAGACTGATTCCTCAAAAAAGGTCAATTCCTCAAAAATGCTCAGGACAGTTAGATTTCCCAACTTCATAATGGGGCTCTCAAGGTGAGGAGTTCTCTGTGTAGGCTACATACTGCTGCAAAAAATGTTCGGAGACTGGAAAAGGAGTGGAAATCTCAGGATTTCGTCATTCTGCTATTTTTAAAGGGCTTCCATGTTGCGGCGTGCTTTTCCCCCGACAGGGTGACATACCTGATATGGTAATGCTTCCCGGCATGATTTTGTGATATTGATGAATTAGGTAGACATTTACTATCATTAATTCATGTACAAGCATTACATTCCTCTGTTGTAAGTGTTGGAGCATGCATTAGGTTACAACAGAGGAACATCCTTCCACTGGAAAGTCATGTTTTACTTGATGTCAGGTAAGGTTGTGCATGGGCCATTTATACCTTGGCTGGAGGGGTTTTCCCTCTTTAAAATCCATTCAAGGTCAGTTCAACCCATGCAATGGGTGCCAGTGAAAGACAGCGTTCTTACATTGATACCAAAACTACTATTGCCTATAACTAGGACCTATCATGGAACTCCTCAGAGCAGTTCCAACAGGAGCCGCTTCTCCCATGGTACAGCCCATGCCAGAGAGCCGCTACCTTGGATTGACCAATATCTCTTGGGCCAAATTCCAGTCCATTAATGTTTGTGTGTGTTTCATTGGGATTATAAGGAATGTAATTCTAATTCTGGATTATAACTTGGATATTATTCAGTTTTGCCACTTGTCTTGAGAATGCATTTTATCGAGTCACAAAGTCACACAACTTGAAAAAACACCTTTCGGTCCAACCAGTCCATGCCTAACATAATCCCAAATAAACTCATCCCACCTGCCTGCTACTGGCCCATATCCCTCCAAACCTTCACTATTCAAGGATCTATCCAAATGTAAACGTTGTAAATGTACCTGCGTCTTTTCTATCCCAGAAGGTATTCGAAATGCCCAAAGACCTGAATCCCTGAAAAATACACCTGCTCTTCAGGCATTGATTTATCTCCTTTACCCTTGTGTTCCTTCCCTCATTTGAGTTTGGCATTGGGAGTAAACCAGACACTGCAGGAAGTGCTACACTTGCCCCCACACCTCCTCCCTCACCCCCATCCCAGGACCCAAGATGACTTTCCATATTAAGCAGATGTTCACCTGCACATCTGCCAATGTGGTATAGTGTATCCATTGTACCCAGTGTGGCTTCCTCTACATTGGGGAAACCAAGCGGAGCCTTGGAGACCACTTTGCAGAACACCTCCGCTCGGTTTGCAATAAACAACTGCACCTCCCAGTTGCGAACCATTTTAACTCCCCCTCCCATTCCTCAGATGACATGTCCATCATGGACCTCCTGCAGTGCCACAATGATGCCACCCGAAGGTTGCAGGAACAGCAACTCATATTCCGCTTTGGAACCCTGCAGCCCAATGATATCAATGTGGACTTCACCAGCTTCAAAATCTCCCCTTCCCCCACTGCATCCCAAAACCAGTCCAGTTCTTCCCCTCCCCCACTGCATCCCAAAACCAGTCCAGCCTGTCTCCGCTCCCCTAACCTGTTCTTCCTCTCACCTATCCCTTCCTCCCACCTCAAGCCGCACCTCCATTTCCTACCTACAACCTCATCCCGGCTCCTTGACCTGTCTGTCTTCCCTGGACTGACTTATCCCCTCCCTACCTCCCCACCTATACTCTCCTCTCCACCTATCTTCTTTTCTCTGCATCTTCGGTCCGCCTCCCCCTCCCTCCCTATTTATTCCAGAACCCTCTCCCCATCCCCCTCTCTGATGAAGGGTCTAGGCCCGAAACGTCAGCTTTTGTGCTCCTGAGATGCTGCTTGGCCTGCTGTGTTCATCCAGCTCCACACTTTGTTATCTTGGATTCTCCGGCATCTGCAGTTCCCATTATCACCATTAATATTTTCAAGGTTCACTTTTAAAATTTTCTACCTAACCTCTTAAGCGCTTTAATCGTTTCCCTCAAAATGTCGTTCCTACCAACGTGTACAATAATTTCTGGCATTGCAATCTCACCTTTAACAATATGATTGAAATGTTTCGAGATGTTCTTCATCTTAGCACCAAGAAAGCAACAAATCATCCTTAATTTACATCACTGCTACAGATTCTCCCTGTCTATATCCCTGACAGGAGAGTCCTCTATAACAATAATTCTATTAATCCTTGTCAAATGCTGCCTAACATAAGAATCATTCCAAGTGTTGTATGATAATCAATTATTTTGAGTTTATTGAAGCCTGATGAATATTGTCTCTTATTCTGGATAGCTGTACCAAAGGGAAATGATTTGTCATTTAGGTGATTGAATTAAAACAGATTATACTAATGAGGTAAATTGTGGAGTGATGGGGCTTAATTTTCACTATTATCGTAATCCAAGGGGATTGCTTACTGGCTCTGACTAGTTATCTATACTTCTATGTTGGAGACCCGATGTTAGTAATGTGATGGCCCCACTGGCTCTTCAAGTGGTGAGGGAACCTCTGACACTAGAATCCAATCCTGCCCAGTGTTAGTTTGGTACACAGTGTAGGGCAGTCACATGTGATGTGATACTCATGTACATAATAATATATAGTATTATATATAATTGAAATGAATACTTTAAGTTTTTGATAGCAGGTTTTCCTTTCTCAAAATATTATTTATGGCATTGATCACTTGTTTAAAATGTTCTGCTTGTTCTTCATAGCGAAAGTTGCGTGTTGCAATCTGGCAATAATTCTCCTCCTGCTGTACATTCTGATTACACAGCTTATATTTCCCTCCCAAACACTCTCTGTGCCCAAATTCCACCAGTTTTTCAGCTTCCTGCTGAGCCCACTGTACCTGGCTTCTTGCTTTTCATATTTCATCTTGTAAATGCTCTAGCATTTCTAACAGTTTGCTATTAGTCTCCAATAAACCAGTCTCTGACTAATACAGTGTTAAGTTTTGTATACAGTACAGTAGATTATTTTTTACTTCTTCGGCCTCTTTTTGAAATAGATACCAATGACGTTTTGCCCTAAGTTTCAGAATCTCTCTGCATCCTCTGCCAATTGTGCAGCATGTATTTTCTCTTCCATATAGTCACTTTCCTTATGCAATGTTATGTCTTGCTTAGTCTTCGGTTTTTTGGGGGTTAATGACTTTATTTTCTCGCTTGAACTTTCCATCTTGGAATGCTGTAATTGTAACATGAAACTCTTTTTCAGGCATCTAAGCTTCTCAAATTGGCTTCTCTCTTCTTCTGTCAAAATCTTTTCATACCTTCTAGGACTAAAGAACATTCAACAGCTGACTGCAACCAAGCCATTTGGCTTTGAACCTTATATCATGAAATTTACCCCACTGTAGATTTTGAGATTCCAGTGTCACTTTTCTGCATCTGACTCAAGGATGCTATTCAATAGGTGCAGGGTAGCTAATAGGCCCTCAGCAGAGAATCATTCTTTACTGAGATCATCTGCAGTTCTTTGCACGTGTTTAATTCATGATGACAGCACCATTGGTGACATGTAATATCTTCTCCTTTGCATACCTTTTGATTTTGGGGCGGCACGGTGACACAGTGGTTAGCACTGCTGCCTCACGGTGCCATGGACCCAGGTTTGATTCCACCCTCGGGCAACTGTTTGTGCGGAGTTTGCATGCTCTCACTGTGTCTGCACGCATTTCTACCAGGTGCTCTGGTTTCGTCTCTCAAAATATTATTTATGGCATTGATCACTTGGTTAAAATGTTCTGCTTGTTCTTCATAGCGAAAGATGCGTGTTGCAATCTGGCAATATTTCTCCTCCAGCTGTGCATTCTGATTACACAGCTTATATTTCCCTCCCAAACACTCTCTGAGCCCAAATTCCACCAGTTTTTCAGCTTCCTGCTGTGCCCACTTTGCCTGGCTTCTTGCTTTTCATATTTCATCTTGTAAATGCTCCAGCACGTTAGGTGGATTGATCATGTTAAATTGTCTGTAGTGTCCAGGGATGTGTAGATTTGTGGGTTATAGGGGGATGGGTCTGGGTGGGATGCTTCAAGGGTCAGTGTAGAATTGTTCGGCCAAAGGGCCTGTTTCCACACTGTAGGGATTCTAAAATTTATTACAGCTCAGTTCCCTAATATGCAAATTTTAAAGCATTTTTCTTTAAGTAGCCATTTTCTTTCAAATTTTAGCCAACTCTTCACACCAGTGTAAAGTGGCAACTTTAGATTTTTGGGTGTTAACCAATTTATCGATTTCGTTCTGATCTAATGATGCGAATTTAGTTTCCCTAGGAGATGTTGCCTCTAGCCATTTCATGCAGATACTATGGTTGCTACGTTTGTTAAGTCTTCAAAATTATGACCACTTTCCAGAGTGTAAATATTGATTTCATTTCTGAAAACGCTCTGTCCCACTCCTGGAATTCTCCTCTTACAACAGAGTTCTAGCTACTGCAATTATTTCTACTGTCTACTGTCAAGCACATAGATTGCCTTCTGGCATGATATGGCAGAGCAAGTCACTCCAGTTGGAGCTCCTCTGTTCTATCCATTCTTTTTCCTTCCTTCCCTCCCCTCTTTTTTATTCAAACTTAGAAATTCAACTTACCAGAAACAAGTGGAGGGTACGGGAGGTTGTGGCAAGCGCCGGAGCCGGTCCCCAGATGTGAGAGCAGCGAGCCTCACTGAGGCCTGGAGGCAAGGCCCTGAGGGTGACGAGCCGAGGTGAGGCCCCATGGTGAGTCTCTGGGAGCTGTCGGCCCAGGCAAGTCTCGGAGGTGAGCCCCGAGGTAGGCCATGTGGGAGTGGAGAGTCCAGGCGAGGTCAGTGGGGAGCTGGGGTGGGGCGTGGTGGTGTGCGTGGTATGGGGAGGCAACGACAGTGAGTCCAGGCGTGTCCTAAGGACGTGGTGTATGGACTAAAAATCAAGTGTCTTTAAACAAAAACAGAACTTCTCAATTCTTTCTTCTAAAGCTGAACTTTGTTTATCATTCTCTGTACAAGTCTATAACAACCACTTAAGTATTCCTGGACGCAAGATAGCACCAAAGTGGCAATATTTCAAACTTTTCACTGCACTAATTCAAATGCATGTGACAATAAAGGCCATTTTACTCTCACGATATATCCTGTCCATCAGAGCCGGTTTTGAGTAATTCGGCACCTTGATAGGCGAGCTGGATTGGGAGCTGATTTTGGTCAATTTATGGTTACAATGCTGCTGCCATTCTCTTCCATTTGACTGGGTCGAGGGCCAAATTGATTTACAGTGATAGAGGATCAACCATATTGAATCTTAACCAGCAGAAGCTTTTGTCTTAACAAGATGTAGTTTACTGCATGACAGCCATTGTGTGCAATTTATCTTCGTCTGTTATACCCTGATCCTATTACTACATGGAGACCTGTGCATAGGGCCCTGCCCTGTAAATAAGATCCAAAAATATTCCATCTTTTCTCCGTCCAAGCCCATATGAGATCATCAGGTTGGGTGAAGCTCAACATGATTTCAAACCTTAACCCTTTCTGAACGATTTTTTTCTCATTCAGCATTTAACCTCCGTCTTTCCCTTTGCTTAAGAATTGTATAATCAAGTGCACGGTTACATTGATCACTCATCCATCACCACTCACCAAGATTCTGATGTCACAGATTTGAGAGAGTTTGGTAGTTTTACAATTTTTTTCAGAATGCTGTCTTTTTACATTAGGAATATTGATTGGTCTTTGATAGCTTGAGGACTGTTGATCTTCAGTTCTGTTCTTGACCCTGTATGGTCTGTAAAGTTTCACTCCATTGGTGAGCGTTTTTCTTTCAGATCGGCTTCACTGATGATGTGGATCCTGCTAAACACTACTGTACAGTGCCTCATTTGGAGGACTCTTCATATCTTGGATTTCTGCCACAGTGGAACTATTCCCTGCTGAGCATACACATTGCCACATAATATCTGGGGGACATTTAATCTCCTTCCTGGAGGATACCTGCTTTTATTAAAATATGTGTTTTCTTTCTGAACTAGGCAATTTCTTCTTGACAGTATCCTAGGTTTCTGTGTTAAGTGTTCCTTCTTGACTTTGTCCTGAGTCTGCAAACATTGGTCATATGAGTATTGTCTCTCAAGGTGTTGCATCTTCAACCTGTGTAAGAAAATATTCATTCTCAATCTGAAAGATCTATGTTTGAATTTTTAAAGTCTTTTTATTTCAACTTGTTGGGCTGAATACCCTTTTACACTTTGGGTGGTTATTTTACAGGTGAAATCAATATATATTCATATCCACAGCCACTCTTATTAGGGACTACTGCTGACTTAACTCTGTCATTAATATTGATAATTCCTCATCACAAATGATGAATTCAAATACTCCTCTTGAGCTTGTAATGCTTCATCAACTGACATCAAATTAGAATCTGTCTTTGTGCTTAGTTCACTTGGTTGTTTTGATGTCTGAGTAATTTCAGTTTAGCATTGATCAATTAATTCAAATGGCTTGTGTGTCCCTTTCTTTTGCTCCTTTTCTAAATCTTCTTGCAAATTTTGCTGGTTTCTGTCACCTAAATTTTCTATAATGATGGTAAAGATGATTGTAATGGGTGGAAAACAAGTAAAACCGCAGATTTCACGGTGAATGATGAGATCATGAGGGTCTGTTGAGATTTCTGGTCACCATATTGCTGACTGAGTTGTGGATGCATGTCAACCCTTATAATGCTTAACTGTCCTTTATGAATCTGTTCCAGAACATGTTTCCAAAGTGAAGATGCAGGTAGGTTCAAAAGTGAGACGTATTTGATTGTTAATCACATATACATTCTTATCTCAGATGCTGCCTGTGTTTCAGTTTTGCTTGTAACATACCTTTAATTTTGGTAATTATTCTAGCTGACCATATACTTTCATCTTACCTTCAGTTTCATTAGCCATAGTATTTAGATTAGATTAGATTAGATTCCCTACAGTGTGGAAACAGGACCTTCGGCCCAACAAGTCCACACCGCCCCTTGAAGCATCCCACCCAGACCCATCCCCCTATAATGCACACACCCCTGAAGACTACGGGCAATTTAGCATGGCCAATCCACCTAACCTGCACATATTTGGACTGTTATATCTGTTATATTTAATCTGTTATATCAGTGGCACTCGCTCACTCCTGTGTCGAGTTTAAAATTAATGACGTATGCATTGCTTTAAACATTTTCTGACAAACTGGACTCAGTTTGATCACCAGTTTCTTCTGGGAACACGCTGGGTATCTTACCTAATATTAGTGGTCCTAACACATGAATATTTTTGTATGTGTAGGTATTTGACTTTTTGTTACTCTGGAATACTTCTATACCGCCTCTGGTAGAGACCTATAGTTTTCCAGAAGTAGAATTCTTTTGTCACAGCTGGGGACTGCTTAGAGAGTCATGGAGAGTCACAGAGATATACAGCATGGAGATAGACCCTTCGGCCCAAATCATCCATGCCAGTCAGATATCCTGTATAAATCTTGTCCCATTTGCCTGCATTTGTCCAATATTCCTCTAAACCCTTCTCATTAATGTACCTATCCAGATGCCTTTTAAATGTTGTAATTGGACCAGCCTCCATCACTTCCTCTGGCAGCTCATTGCATACATTCACCACCATCTGTGTGAGAAAGTTACCCCTTAGGTCCCTTTTATATCTTTCCCCTCCCACCCTAAACCTTTGCCCTCTAGTTTTGAATGCACCCACCATAACGAAAATACCTTGCCTATTTACACTATTCATGCACCTCTTCATTTTTATGAACAGCTATAAGGTCACCTCTCAGCCTTGACACTTCAGGGAAAATAACCCCAGCCTAGTCAACCTCTCCTATAGTTCAAATCCTCCAATCCCGGCAACATTCCTGGAAATCTTTTCTGACCATTTCTAGTTTCACAACATCCTTCCTATAGCAGAGAGACCAGAACTGAACACAGTGTTCCAATAGTGGCTGAACTATTGTCCTGTATAGCCGCAACATGACCTTCCAACTTCTATACTCAATGCACTGACTAATAAAGGCTAACATACCAAATGTCTTTTTCACTATCCTGTCTACCTGTGACTCCACTCTCAAGGGACTATGAACCTGCACTCCAAAGTCTCTTTTTAGCAGCAGTCCCCAGGACCTGACCATTAACTGTTTAAGTTCTGTCCTGAACTGCCTTTCCAGAATGCAGCGCCTCACCTTTGTGTTTGTTTTGTGTTTGTGAGGCGGTTTTTTCCCAACATGCTGACAATGACTATTTGTATCTGATGTTTGGTTTTGCATGCCTTGGCTTGTCATGTGTCTTTGTAAAGAGTGTATATCTAAGAAAGTGGATAGGATCTGTTGCTCCTCTGTGATGAGGTTGACATTCTTCTCTCAGGATTTGGCTGTTATTAAGCTGAAAGCAGAAATCATGAACAGCCGGAATATTTATCTCCAAAGCCATGTCTTCTTTGGACTGTAATAGATCTGAAAAAGGCTCATCAACAATTCGAACAACAATTCTATCTCTTATGAATTTTGATTTCAAAGCTCCATCATCATAGTTGAGATTATTAAATTATTTATGGATTCGCCTAGAATCTAAACATTGTTAAATCTTGTTCTACTCAGACTTTTATTTATCAGATTAAGGAATTCTCATATATTTGTGGAGCTTTGTAGAGATTTGTAGAGCATTTGTGCCTTTTTATGGCAACTTATGATAAATTTATCTGTAGGTCCTGTTGAATGTAATAGCGTATTTGTTTGTTTGTCTTGTAATTTACTATTTAGGTTTAGAGCAATTATGTATCATGAGAACTTTTTTCTCCCAGTTGTCCAATCCTGTTTTCCACTTGATCCATATATGCAGCTCAATGCTGGAGTTCTGTTTTATTTTTGTCCGCGTCATCCTAATACGATCATCAATTTTTCATACTTTAAATTTTGCAATACTTCAATGCGATTGTAACTTCTTACCCTTGAAGAATTTAATTTTTTTACATTGCAATGCGTTTTTATCTCCCTTATCTTAAGCCTTTTAAACGACACAGGTATTGCAATGCTGTATTCCTTTCTTTAAAGTCATAGCCGTAGAGATCCGCATCATAGGATAACAAAAGCCTTTTAGTCCTTTGAGTTTACTTTGCTCAAAAACAACCATGTAACTATTCTAATCCCTTTTCCAGCACTTGGTCCATAGCCTTGATTGCCTTGGCATTGCAAATGTACATATAAATACTACTTCAATGTTTGACAGTTTATGCCTCTACCACCTTTAACAGGCAGTGAGTTCCAGAATCCCACCACCCTCTGGGTGAATCAGTTATTCCTCACATCACTCTAAATCTTCTGCCCTTAATCTAAAATCTATAACGCCTGATCATGGATACCTCGATGAAGAGAAAAGGTCTCCTCCGGTCTAAATAAAAACCGAAAGAACTGTAGATAATATAAATCAGGAACAAAAACAGAAGTTTCTGGAAAAGCTCAGCACGTTCAGCATCATTTGTGAAGGAAAAAACAGAGTTAACATTTCGAGTCCGGCGACCCTTCCTCAGAAATGATTTTGTCTTCACAAATGCTGCCAGACTTGCTGAACTTTACAACTTTTGTTTTCGTTCTCCTTCTGTCTCAGTGGTCTATGTCCCTCCATGATTTTATGCATTTCAATCTTTTAAAGATTTAACTCTGCTAATTAGTAACACTGTGTAGCTGTGCTGCTTACTGTGCCGTTAATTTCAAGTATTACCCCTTGCTTAAAAGGAATGTTTAACTTTACTGACGGGATTTTAGTGTTTTTTTCAATATTTCATTCATAGAACAGAGGCATCAATGGCTGGATCAACAATTATGGCCGATCTCCAATTGTCCAAAGTATCTATGTACGACACGGTTAGAGGCTCTATTTTTGGTGTTCAACAACTTGGGTGGATTTATAGAACTGCCTGCGTATGTACACATTTGTGGTGGTTCTATTTTGGTGTAAGTGTGTTGTTTGGACAATTTTAAGAATCAACCACATTGCTAATTACATGATCATCATTAGGTTGGCTTTTTATTCCAGATTTGCATTGAAGGGGAAGAAACAAAATGCATTTTATTTCCTGGTTTGCTAGTTATCAGAGCGCTCCAATATGCTTGGCTGTTTGACTGTTTGATTACATCATGTTGATGAATGACAATAAACATTGCCACATCCAAATTAACACTGATGAAGAGAATATTCATACTACAGATGTTGATGTTTCTGGACAGATTTCTTTGTGATTGATTATGTGCACTCTTCTGCTGAGCACAGTGCAGTTGGCTGGAAGGCTAGCTTATGAGGCAGAGTGGGTTCAATTCCTGCACCAGCTGAGGTTACCATGAAGGATTTGCCTTCTCAAACTCGCCCCACTCTGCAGACATGGTGATCCTCAAGTTAAACTCACCAGCAGTCATCTCTTTCTAAAGAAAAAGCAGCTTTAGGGCCTGTTGGGACTATAGCAACTATTTTTATTCATATGAGCTTGCCTTACATTGGATTTCTGCTGACATAGCATATTTTATAATATCATATAAGTATCTTTTTCCCAAATTATCTTTTAAATATATAAACCAAAGAGACATCAAAACTACACACACACATTCATGACTTATTCCCTGTTAGCGCTTTATACTATCTAATTATCTTTTGGTTTTTATTGCTAAGCCTGTTTTAATTTGCTGTTAATTTTATAGGTCACAATCTTCTTCATCAGCTTTGCATTCATATTATCTCTCTGAACGTTTTAAATAATGTCATGTCTGTTGAGTATCCCCAGTCAAATTTAGTTGCTTCCTCCAAGAATTGCAGTAGGCTTATAGCATATGACCTATTGCTTTTAGAACTGTGCTGACTACTCTTTATGGTCACTGTACTCACCAGGAGACTTTGCTCAGTGCCTTTATTGAGGCACTTAAGTATGAAAACTGATTTAATATCAGTGAAGATAGTCATTAAACCAGAACACTTCTTTAATTGCATAATTTTACTTACGTGTGCATTGATGCAGCTCCCTCAAACTATTCAGCTCTCTGAAATCTTCTACAGGTTCTTTTTATCTCCCCATAGAATCCCTACAGTATGAAAACAGGCCATTCAGCCTAACGAGTCCACACTGCCCTTCTGAAGAGTACCCCACCCAGGCCCAATACTCATGCATTTCCCTTGTCTAGCCCACCTAACCTAAACATCCCTGAACACTATGGACAATCTAGCATAGCCAATCCGCCTAGCTGACACATTTTTGGACTGTAGAAAGAAGCCCATGCAGACATGGGGGGAATGTACCCACTCCACACAGACAGTTGCCTGAGGCTGGAATTGAACTCAGGCCCCTGGTGCTGTGAGGCAACATTGCTAGCCACTGAGCCACTGTGCTGCTCCCCTCTTGGTAATCTTATTTCTCTCTTGATAATGTTTTCAGCAGCCATTTTGAAAACAAATTGTGCATTTTTAATATTAAAATAATTTTAATGTTGATAATTATTGAAAAGTCAATGTTTGTGTTAATTAAATGTGTCAAATTATCCACACATAGAAACAGGGTTAGGCCCTTTAGCCTCTTCAACCTGTTAGACCACTGAGGTAGATCATGGGTGATCTTTACTTCAAATCTTGGAAGGATTTCAGTTGCCCTTGTTGACCCATAACTGTCACCTAACTAAATCTATTAATCTCACCATTGAAATTTCAATTATCTGAGCTTTCGTTGGCCTTTATGTGTAAAATTGTTGGTCAATTTCAATGCTAACTTGTATTTCTAAGTTTGGGGTTATACTGCTGACAACTAGCAGAATCTACTCAATCAAAGAATTTTATCATTTAAACTCCTCTATTGAATTAACTTAGCCCAATGAACTCCTTACTTAGTTGTATATATTCAACAAAATACAAGATGAAAGTAAATACAGGCTCTAGAATATCTCACGGAAAAGAAGGTCCACAGAAATTATCAATGGAATGTGGACCCTGGTAAATTCCGTGCTCTTGGGGCTGGAAAAAGCCGAATGCACTAGAGTGGGATGAGGCAGAAAGAGTTTTGGATGCTAGATGGGGAGCAACAAAGTAGGATTACAACATTTTGATGCATGTAGGTTATGTCTTGAATTCGGTGACCCCAAATGACCATAAGAAATTGGAAGTAGACCATTCAGCCTAATGAGCCTGCTCCATCATTCAGTGTGATTATGGATGATCCAATAATCCTCAACTCCACTTTTTGCCTTTTTCGTTGTTTCTTTTACTGACAAAAAACTTGCCCCATCTCAGCCTTGAATATACATAGCAAGACAGCTTTGACAGACCTCTGCAGTGAGGAATTCCTCAAATTCACTATCCTGTTCCTTCCTGCTGTTTTAATAAAATTGTAGATAAAATTGAGTTATCATTCTTGTTTGCAAGCCACTTCTTATTGTGACGGCAGTGAATTAATGGGCATACACCGGCAATAATTGGTCACTTAAGGCCCTCATTAGGCTTACTGATGAGTAACTTGGTGGATACTCGGCCATGGCTATGACTTGGGAATAATCCCTTTGCCAACAACATGTTCAGTATTTGTGATGGGGCGGGAGGCATGGTTTTTGGGGAAAGCCCCTTACTTCTGTGATCTCAATTACTATTTGCTCTTCATTGAACAAAGTTTGTTATAGGAAATTTCACTTCTTGAATGTAACACATTTACAATAAAGGAGCTTCATTCCAGATGAGATTAAAAGCAGATAAAAAAAGTAGTTTTTCTTTTTAGTCTTTGCTGGTTTTCAATGCTTATTTTTTCTTGACGTTCAATGGATAAACAGTGTGTTTTAGTTGTACAGTTGCTGATTTTTCTAATCTGTTTAATATCCCATTCTTAAATCAGGCCATTGATGGTTTTGCAAATGAAGACATGGAGAAAGAGCTTTATCCACACATAATACATGTGGAAGAAAGATGAGATTTGCCAGTCGTATAAAATCAGTTTATTGCAGATTGGCAGCCCATTTTGTGCCATGTTCAGACATAGCATAAAATGAACAACAATTTCGATATGGCTTGGTTTGGATGGCTAGCAAGGAGCAATTTCAGTACCAGATTAATTTTGGTATTAGCTTTTCTAATGTTGGATTTGCCCTGTGAATTCTCTATGTCTCTTTATTTTAAGTTGGCTGAAGAAAAGGGGCAAGTGGAAGCCAAAAGCTCACATCTTTCACTAGCTCAGCTACTTCTTTTTTTCTCCTATCCTGCCCAATGTACAAGTGATAAGGTTTTAGATTACCTATTTTAGAATGCAGTATTGCTCTTGCGAATTAAAATAATGATATCTCCTGCACTCTGTTCCTGTTGAAAAAAGTTACATATTCTCTACAAATGGCTCAAGCCTGCCATTTGATTCTTTTGCTTCATTAGGCTTGCGATGACGAATACAAGCTGAATGATCCAATTTTTTTCATTGATTTTACTCCATTTCATACCATGAAGGAGCCATAGAGTACAGTTCACAATTTGCAAGTGAATGACCTCAATGAAAACAGCCCTGCAGCAGTCATTTGTACCAATCAGTAAACTTTGCACTGTTGAGGGGAAATAATAAAAGGTAAAGCAAAAGCATGAACTAAGATTTCTATCTATAACATATTGCTGTTCTGGTGCAAGTCTGAAGGCATAAAGCATTTTCTGGAGGATGAAAATATGATTTCAAAAAGAAGCAATTCCCTAAAGATTCAACCGACAAGAATTTATTTAGAGGCATAGAAAACAAAGACTGAATAAAAGGCTTCATTTTTGTTCTGAGAATCAACCCGCAATTTTATTAAAAATGTATGCTTCAGCCTTTGCGATGAGTGTCATGTCTGTGAAGAAAATCCTATTGCAAATGTTTGCTTCTGTACTCAGCTGGGGATAAGATTTTCATTCAATGACATGATTGGAACCTTTTCTGACTTCTAGCAAAATTGTCAAAATTTCTAAACTAAAACAGCACTGAAAATTGTCACCAGAGGAAATATTTGTTGTTGCATTGAACAAAGTTCTCCTAGAAATATTGATAACTTTTAATCACAAACTAAACCCGACCACAGGAATTGGAATCTGATCTAACTTTCACCTGAACAACTCAGAGGTATGGATGTCATTTGTAAGCAAATGGTTGAGATATTCACAAAATAGGGTCAAATCCAAGATCCTCCATGCGTGTGCATCCTCCATTCGCCATTGCTTTGCCTTAGGGCTATCTTAACATTTGATGGTAAAGAATACACCACTGCAGAGTATCTTCAAAAGTGATACTTCTTTTTAAGATACAAAGATTTATTGCATAATTGTAATATGTACTATTTATATTTGGCCATCCCTAATGTCCGGGGCCTCAGAGATTTAGTACTGATATATTTGTTGCAATTGTGGGGCTTTTCTTTTCTAAAAGAATGACCCATTGGAAGGCTATTTTACTTCATTAATCACAGGATGTATGTATAATTTTGTATCGTAGCTCTGGATCAGTAGTTTAAAAAATATAGCTTAAATTGGTCAACATGTTGGGCAGTGTTGACAGTGATATTTACAGATAATTATTTCATCCCCTTGACTAATGTTTGGAGCAGAGACACAGCAAAAATAAGGAATCAAAAGAAGGGCTTACAGAATTTATTCAAGTGAAGAAAGAAAGAAAAACAATATTTTAAGTAACCTTTGAGTATTGAATGCAGTAGCATCAGTTAGATATATATTTTATCGTGCTGTATTTAAGGAATCACTAACCACTGCATCACTTTCGATTACAAAATATCATCCTGAGCCTGTGAGTGCCTTCTGTAGCTGGAAATCAAAGTCCCTCCAGGCATAATTGACATTGACCTACTTCTGAAATCAAACATATAGTTACATCAATTATATTCTCCCAATCATTTCTGGTTTTCTTTCGTTAATAGCTTCCTTGCTTTATACAGTGAGCTTTCTGGACTTTTCTCAAACGAACACTGCTGAAACCTTATGGTATTTGGCACTGGATAAGACTTGTTTAAGGTGGTTCACAATCAAAAATTGCCCTTTGGCCATTGCCTTAGGTCTATATTTTGTTTGGTGGTGCAGGATACACTACTGTTGAGTGTCTTGAGAGTAGATAGATTTTCTTAGACAGAAATGTTTATTTCATGGTAGCAATATGTACAACTACATTCAGTCAGCCATAATGACCAGGACCTTAGAGCTGGTACAGACACATCTGCTCCCTCTTCAAACTAAAGCAGAACTCCTTGTTCACCCAGGGGCTCAGAGGCATCATAAAATGGATGAAGCCAATGTCCTGTGAATATAAACCCTCCAGAACCATTATCCTGTACAGCAGACTTTTACATAAACATTGAAATCACCATATCTTTTTCAACCAGATTAACATGTTCTGAAGGGATCTTTGTATCTTTAGTAAATACTACTTGTTTTGTTAAACTGTGACCATAATTATCTGCAAGGATTTGAATTTCTTGCCAAAGTATGTATGAAACTACCTGATGCCAACTATCAGACCTAATGTTCTGCAGTGTCTATTAGAATAGCTGGCATGCACTGGCTTTCAAACCTAAGGGAATAGGTTTCCCATCTTCACAATTGGCACATGACTAAACCTTCTGTGCAAAGCATCCACATAAGGAATTGTGACTTTCCTGGGGTTGGAGTATTGCAGTGAATAAGATTTCTCTGATAGAACCTGCTTGACATAGTGGTCATCTTGCCATACATGGGGACCATCTTTTTTAAGTGAACCTCTCAGTGGAAAACCTTGTCTACAAGTTGGGAAAGTTTATAAAAAGGAAGTTAAAATATCTGAGGGAACATTGTGAGACCTCATTATCCTATGTAATCTGCATTTGTTCACTATCTTCAGTCCTACCTGGATCAGGATGGTACTCTTGCACTGAAGTAAATGGACTCAAAAATGTTAGCTGGCAGATTTGAACCCAGCATTTTGTGCTGTTAGGCACTAATCCTGTTGCACTGCTGTTATCACTAGGTGAAGGTTATAATCATCCTCTGCGTCATCAGAACACCTACATTCTGTCTGCTAAAAAAGACCATGAACTTCCTGTTGCCTGCCCTTCAATATACCACCATGTACCCTGGTCAACATCTCTGTCTCAGGCTTGCTGCAGTGCTCCAGCGAAGTTCAGTGCAAGTTGAAAGAACAGCACCTCATTTTCTGCTTCTGGACTTGATATCAAGTTCAACAATTTTAGGCCTTGAAGAACCTTCTCCCATATCTTTACATGAACCCCCACATACCAGGCCTTGTCATCAGATGAGCCACCATCCCACACACACACACTGTTGTCAGCTACTAATAGTCCCCATGTACAGCTATTCATTCCCCCAGGCTACCATTTACCGACTCCTTTGTCTGTCCAAGTGTTTTCTCTCTCCTTCGGCTCCATCTCCACTTATTGTTTACATTCCACCCTGCCTCTCCTCTCCCACCCCATCTTCTGCATAAATACCAACTTATTCCCAGCTACCATCAATTCTGAAGAAAGGTCACTGGTCCTGAAACATTAACTTTGATTTTTCTCCACTGATGCTGCCAGGCTGACTGAGCTTTTACAGTAATTCATGTTTCTGCCTTCAATATGTAGTTTGGTGCCAACAAGGCAGCGTGATAGCCATTACATTACTCACAATCTACCTTATATTGACTAATCACCTTACTAAAGATCAAATGATTTTGAGTAGTAAAACCTGCCCAGATGGTAAACCTCTTCTTAACCTCTGTCATTTCTGTGACAAAACTAATTTGACCAAAATGGGCACACATGATTTATTTTTTAATGAATGACTGCTGTGTATTGCCCACTCTGCACCAGATCTGCGTGTCAGTCTTGATCTCCTCAATTCTAAATACCTGAAACCATCATGTAATGTTGCTGAAACAAACACATCAACCCAAGCTGAGCCAGTCAAGTAGTCCACCACCTTTGTATGTTAAATGAGAAGCTTTGGAATATATTTCGCAAAAAGACACCATTGATGAAATCATCCAAAATCAGAATAGTTGCATCAGTTTAGCATTCTACAAATGAATGGAATGAGTTTTGAGAAAGAAGTTTCTGCAAGTGAATGAAATTCTAACGGACAGAATAGTTATTGTCACCACACTGCTGGATTTCAGTATGACCTGGAGAAGGTATCAGCGATGCATAAGAACATGAGAAATATTCCACCAGCAATGACTCCATTGCATCCACAGCAGCACCATCAAATAAATGTTGGGGCCTTTCTTGAAGCCAGTTCCACAAACAGTCAGCTATAACTCCAACAAAAGTCAACTTCAATGGGCTGAATAATGTGTAATCGCAACAGAAAAACATCTCTCCTGCTGGGTGTGTTTTGTCAACCCTCAAATGGGCAACATTCCAAGGAAAGACAGAGAATGATTCACAGATATTTGAATGCCAGTGCTGTTGCACTCAAGGAGAGCATCAGTGAGTGTGAGAACCTTGCAATAAATAATTCAAAATAGTGACAACTTGTCTATCAAGCTGCAGAGGCAGAACATCAGGAGCAAGGAATGAAAACAAATCTAATTTTGCACTCTGGATTTCACTGCCTTGTGGGATATTCTAACCTTGGTACCCAACAAACTCCTGGTTCAGAGTTGACCTGTGCAATAGCAGCAAGACCCCTGGCAGAAACGCAATGTAAATTATCCTTGAATCAAGGGATACCGGATAGCAATGGCTCAGCTGTTTACAGTGCAACCTTGTTCTCTGATGTATCAGCTTTATGAGGCTTTTTTTTTGTACATGGCTTGTTCCTAAGTTTCCCCGAGTATTTTAAGCAATATTTGCAAGCTGTAGATGATAAACAAATTTTTTTAAAAATCGAAGAACAGCGCATGCTGGAAATTAGAAACAAAAAAATGGAAATTGCTGGAGAAACTGAGCAGGTCTAGCAGGATCCATAAGGAGGAAGCAGAGTTAATGTTTCAAGTCCAGTGACACTTCTTCAGAATTGATTTTAGCGAACTATAAACGATGCCTGCTTTCCTGCTGACATTGATAGACCAGTTGACCATACAGTATTGCTACAGAGTACTTCAAAATCATTGAGGAAAACCTATTAAAAGAGCATTGGAAAGTTTTTGACATTCAATATGATGGTGGTGTATGCAACAGTAAATCCAATTATGATGTCCAACTGATTTCATAAACCAATAGAGGCAGTTTTGAATTGTATTTTCATTCACTGAGATGCACTTCTAGATATACATTTTTTTAGGATAATGTGGACTCCACTGTGGCCCTTACTTCGAATGTAAGGAGGAGAGGATGTGAGATGGGAACTGAACGTGGCACTGTCTGTGGTAAATGCGCAGGTTAGTTCCTAGTGTTTGTATTAGTGACTCAAGTGAGCAAAGCTGTGCTAATCTTATGTTAAGTCTTGAATCAATACATTATCTGAGTCCTAAAGCATGAAATACCCTGATGAGAAAAACAAAGGGAGCTGGAAGGAAGAGTGTTCTTATGTAAAACTCACAAGAGTCCCACTCAGTATCCAAATGAGATTCAGATTTAGATAAATGATTATTTGTTAATACTTTCGGAGCTAATGGGAACTGCAGAGGCTGGAGAATCCGAGATAACAAAATGTGGAGCTGGATGAACGCAGCATCCTAAGCATCTTAAGAGCGCAAAAGCTGATGTTTCGGGCCTCGACCCTTTGTCAGAGAGGGGGATGCGGAGAGAATTCTGAAATAAACAGGGAGAGAGGTGGAGGTGGACTGAAGATGGATAGAGGAGAAGATAGGTGGAGAGGAGAGTATGGATGGGGAGCTAGGGAGGGGGTAGGTCAGTCCGCAGAGGACGGACAGGTCGAGGGGGCGGGATGAGGTTAGTAGGTAAGAAATGGCGGTGCGGCTTGAGGTTGGAGGAGGGGATAGGTGAGAGAAAGAACAGATTAGGGAGGCAGGGATGAGCTGGGCTGGTGTTGGGATGCAGTGGGGGAAGGGGAGACTTTGAAGCTGGTGAAGTCCACATTGATACCATTAGGCTGCCGGGTTCCCAAGTGGAATATATGTTGCTGTTCCTGCAGCCTTCGGGTGGCATCATTATGGTACTGCTGGGGGCCCAGGATGGACCTGTCGTCTAAGGAATGGGAGGGAGAGTTGAAATGGTTCGCGACTGGGAAGTGCAGTTGTTTATTGTGAACCGAGTGTAGGTGTTCTGCAAAGCGGTCCCTAAGCCTCCTCCTTCACCACCATCCCAGGCCCCAAGATGACTTTCCACATCAAGCAGATGTTCGCCTGCACATCTACCAATGTGGTATACTGCATCTGCTGTAACATACAGATGGTCGAAAGGCCCTCCGCTTCTTCGTGTTCCGCAGACCCAACCATTCCCCCTCCACCAACGCCCTCATCAGCCTGGTCGAACTCGTCCTCACTTCCGAAAGACAAAGGGGGTGGCCATGGGTACCTAAAAGGGCCCAAGCTATGCTTGCCTCTTTGTAGGGTACGTGGAACTGTCCTTCTTCCGCACCTACACTGGCCCTAAACCCCACCTCTTGCTCGGTTACATTGATGACCGCATCAGTGCTGCCTCATGCTCCCAAGAGGAGCTTGAACAGTTCATCCACTTCACCAATACCTTCCACCGCAACCTCAAGTTCACTTGGGCCGTCTCCAACACATCCCTCACCTTCCTGGACCTCTCTGTCTCTATCTCAGGCAACCACCTAGAAACCGATGTCCATTTCAAGCCCACTGACTCCCACAGCTACCTAGAATACACCTCCTCCCACTCACCTTCCTGCAAAAATTCCATCCCTATTCCCAATCCCTTCGCCTCCACGGCATCTGCTCCCAGGATGAGGCATTCCACTCCTGTACACCCCAGATGTCCTTGTTCTTCAAGGACCACATCTTCCCCCCAGCAGTGATCAAGAACACCCTCAACCATGTCTCCTGCATTTCCCGAACTCATCCCTCACACCTCGCCCCTGCAATAACCGCCCTAAGAGAATCCCCCTCGTCCTCACATAACACCCCACCAACCTCCAGATACAACGCATCATCCTCTGACACTTCCACCATCTACAATCCGACACCACCACTAAAGACATTTTTTCATCCCCACCCTTGTCTGCCTTCCGGAGAGACCACTCTCTCCGGGGATCCCTTGTCCGCTCCACACTCACCACACCAGGCACTTTCCCCTGCAACTGCAGGAAGTGCTACACCTGCCCCTACACCTCCTCCCTCACCCCCAACCCAGGCCCCAAGATGACCTTCCACATCAAGCAGATGTTCACCTGCACATCCGCCAATGTGGTATACTGCATCCGCTGTACCCATTGTGGCTTCATCTACATTGGGAAACCAAGCGGAGTCTTGGGGACTGCTTTGCAGAACACCTACACTCGGTTCACAATACACAAATGCACCTCCCAGACGCGAACAATTTCAACTCCCCCCCCCCACCAATCCATAGAAGACATGTCCATCCTGGGCCTCCTGCAGTGCCATAATGATGCCACCCGTAACTTGCAGGAACAGCAACTCATTATCCACTTGGGAACCCTGCAGCCCAATGGTATCAGTATGGATTTCACAAGCTTCAAAATCTCCCCTCCCCCCACTGCATCCCAAAACCAGCCCAGTTTGTCCCCGCCTCCCTAACCTGTTCTTTCTCTCACCTATTCCCCCCCACCTCAAGCCGCACCTCAATTTCCTATCTACTAACCTCATCCCAGCCCCTTGACCTGTCCGTCCTCCCCAGACTGACCTACCCGCTCCCTACCTCCCCACCTATATTCACCTCTCGACCTGTCTTCTCCTCTATCCATCGTCGGTCCGCCACCCTCTCTCTCCCTAGTTATTTCAGAACCCTCTCCCCATCCCCCTTTTCTGATGAAGGGTCTAGGCCTGAAACATCAGCTTTTGCGGTCCTAAGATGCTGCTTGTCCTGCTGTGTTCATCCAGCTCCACACTTGTTATTTGTTAATACTTTGTTTTTTGTGGAATATGATTTTGTATGCCCATATGAAGTAGGTGCTTGAGTAAAATGACCTTATGACTTTGGCAAATGTTAAGAGAACTATCAGATGTAGCTCCATTGGCAGCACTCTCACTTCTGAGTCACAAGCTACCAGGTTCAGTTTCCATTTCAAGGCATCAGTACAAAAATCCAGAACAGTACTGAAGAGCGTAGGTTGCACTTGTGGAGGTACGGTCTCACGTGAGATGTTAAATCCAGGTTTAATCTTCCTGCTTATGAAGACGTAAAATTGGAATTATTTTAAACAATTAGGTGAGAACTCTCTCAGGAATCTCTGTACTTATCCTCCAGAAACCATCACAGAATATCTGGTTATTATTATGTTCCTGTTTTGGGAAGTTAGCTCTGCATATATTGACTGTTATGTTTTTTACAGGACATCTATGAATATATTTCAAAGATACATCATTGGTTGCAAAGCATATTGAGTCATCAGTGCTTGTGCAAACTGCTATATAAAGTGAAAGCCTTTTGCTTTCTGATAGGAACAGTGCTCAATTTGAGCTTGCCATTTTACGAGTGGAAAGGTGTGTACTCTCGGAGGATGTAAAAGCCTGCAGCATTTTAAACAGGCAGGACAACAAACTCAATGATTTCTAATAGACCTTGAAAGAAAGGTATCTGAACATTTTGCAGAGCAAATAAGAGGTGGCAGCTTCCCAGCTGTAACAATTTCACTTCCTGTTTGGATGTCTATGACTGTACTTGACAAGGACCAGTAGCACTAAAGGAATATGGTCCAGGTAAGTGCTACTAACTTCAGGAGCTGACTCATGGGCAATACAGATCTGCCATGGTAAAAGAATCAGTTTCAACAGTCTTCAAGGACTCTGTAAAACTCATTACACCTAAGCCTTCCGCAATGATTGCTCTTTTACAACTGTCCTTCCAAGCTTCTCTCAGTCTGAAAACCTACACACTCTGCAGTGGTGTGGTTCATGTGTGTTATCATTATGTAAAGGTGTGCATGCACACACAAGTAAATATGATGCCGAATAGAAGATGTCTTCATTTTGTGAATGTCTTTTTATGAAGAAGACAAGTGGAGAGACAATGTTGGCAGAAACTTCTTTTCCCTGAGTTAATACCATCTCACTCCTAATTAGAAAGAAGGTTTTGAAACGTCTTTGTTGGGAACCAGGAGCTGCAGTTGAAAATCAGGGAGACTGAGGGGATGCACCATTTTCTGTTCAGCTCCAATTCCTTCATTCACTTCACATGCATTTTAATGTAGAAAAGTGTGAAGCCATGCACTTTAGTTGGACAAATCAAAAGGCAGGCAGTGATTTAAATGGAGAGAGGCTCCAAAAAAAGTGCAGCACATAGTGATCTGTGTGTTTTTGGGCAGGAACCCCAGAAAGCTAGCATGGAGGTACAGCAAGCAATAAGGAGAGCAAACAAGAATTTGGGCTTTCATTGCGAGATGTGGAGATCAGAAATAGGAAAGTTCTGTTACAACTGTACAAGGCATCAGTGAAGCTTCACCTGGCACATCTGCACAGTTTTGTTCCCCAGATTTAAGAAAGGGTATATTTGTATAGCATGCCATTCAAATGACCTTCAGTCAGCTGATTCTATTATGAGGGGATTGATTATCAAGAACAGCTAAACTGGTTAGACCTTTGTTCTCTCGAGTTTTAAAGGATGACGTGAGATCTTATTGAAACATACAAGATTCTTAAGGAGGTTAACAGAGTAGATCTTGAGAAAATATTTTGACTAGTTGGGCAGTCTTGAACTAGGGAACATAGTTTTAAATATATGTCCCCTTATTTAGTGACTGAAATAATTTCTTCTTCCAGAGGGCAGTGAATGTCTGGAAACCTCTAACCTCGGGACGCATGAAGGCTAAATCACTTAAAACATTGAAAGAGAAGTGCGGCAGATTTTTGAAAAATTAGACTCTATTTGACTATGAGGAGCTGGCACAAAAGAAGAGTTGAAGCTGGTGACGGGTCAGCCATAGTTTAAGAGAATGGCAGGGCACACTTGAGGGGCTGAATGGCCTACTCCTGCACCTAATTCTTATTTTTTGCGTTACTTATCAAGAAAATAGATCATATAAACCTCCACTAACTTCCACCTCAATGTGACTCAACTCCAAAGTGCTCCCCTCCTTTCTCTTCCCCAGATAGACCTCATGGACTGTCAGAAACCACAAAGAATGAAGAAACAGGTCATGGAATCACAGAATCCCTACAGTGCAAAAAGAGGCCATTTGGCCCATTGAGTCCCCATCTGAGGATTATCCCATCCAAACACAGACCTCACCCTATCCCCGTAATCCACATTTCCCATGGCTAACCCACCGAGCCTGGACACTATGGGAAATTTAGCATGGCCAATCCATGCAACCTGTACATCTTTGGACTGTGGGAGGAAACCAGAGCATCCGATGGAAGCCCATGCATACTTAAGGAGAACATGCAAACTCTATGCAGACAGGCCAATAGATCAGGGTGGACCCATCACTCGTTTCTCTCAGATGCTCCAAAGGCATCTTCCTGGTAGTAAATTAGAGAATGAGGCTGGGAGGAACACACAGGATGATGGGTAGAAAATAATTGGAGAGCAGCTGGTGGGCTTGAGATGGGGGAAAAAAACCTTGGTAACTGGAGGGCCAAGAAATTTCACCCTTGTCTGAAAAGCCCATGACACTCATTTTGAGTTTCAAATAAAGAACTTCGGCATTGTGAGGGGAGTGGACAGCAGTGATCAACTGGAGGAGCCTATAGAACTAGGATGGATGACTTGTTGCTGTGCGATTCCCAATGGGAAACATGGTTGTCACTTTGTCACAGAGTAAGGGAAAGTGGAAGATCCAAAATGAAAGGCATAAAAAGAAAACATAAAGTTGCACTTAGTAGTAATATGAATTTTTAGAAAAGCTATAATGCAAATTTATTGAAGAAATAAGGGAGTGAAATTGATCCTTTTGGCTTCAGCACAAAACAGATATTGGTGCATTATCTTCAAACAAATATTTTTGTTTTGAAACTCTCCCCCTCATAGTCAATCTGTCAATTTTTGTGTTGCCACCCTTCAACTTCAAGATCAATTTCATCCTTTAGATATTTTTAAAAATGCCTGAAAGATCATTTAAATTTACTTCTGCCTTTTGGCACTGCTTAGCAACATGAATTTTTTTTCTTTTGAATCTGTAATTTATATTCAGCACTAATGTTAAAAATGGTGTCTATGGCAGCATCACATTGTTACTAACTAATTCAAATAGCCTCTTTTTTTCTGTCATAAAGAACAGATCAGAGCTGGGAAGATTAAATAGCGTCTGATTGCCAAATTGACGAGGATGCTGCTGTATCGACATGACACACAATATATGTCGAAGGGAGTTCAGAGGAATGAGAGATGATGTAATTCAAATGTAATGAAACACAATAAGAGGGTAAAGGCTGAGAGGCCATTTTATCCTGGCTAAAGAGTCTACAACTAGGGGCCATAGTCTTCCTAAAAAAGATTAATCATTTAGAACTGAGGTGAAATGTCTTCATGCAAAGGATTGTCTGAATCCTCCACATGAGAGTGCACAATCAGTGAGTAATTATTTTTGTCCACAAGGTAATTGGAGAGATATTGAAACAGGGTAGGAAAGTAGACTTGATTTAATAGCTCAATCATAGTCCTACTGAACGGCAGAGCAGTTTCAAAAGACAACATGGGTACGATGCTCTTCAGAGGGTTGGTGTAGATTCAATGGGCCGAATGGCCTCTTTCCACACCGTTGGGATTCGATCATCTGAAATAATTTTGATTTTGGATGATGCTGTAACGCAGACAACTTTGATCGATTCTACAACTTTGCCCATTTTTAGTTGCATAATTTCAATACAAAAATTAACTCTGAGAAAGTGTGTAATGGGAAATTGCATTGATCATACCTGTTTCAAACAACTGTCCAAAAGTAAACATAGCCTCATTAATTAGGAAAAAAATGAACACTAATCATAAGTTTCATTACTACATAGAATGATACAATATGAATGAGAGATGATTTTAAAAGAGCAATCTATTTATTTTGAGATAAAGGAGAAGAATATATCTGTTAATCCATTGGAATCTAATTATAGACTGTTCCTAAGTTGTTTGACAATGCCAATGGATTCCAAATAATGAGAGAAAAGCTGGCCATAAAGATGGGTGCTTAATTATTCAAAGGTAGAATGAGATAAAAGGCAAGTAACTGATTTTTTAAAAAGTAGACAGTTAATACTATTGGTTGGGGGTTAGTTATAATCGTTTTCTGGTCCAACAGTATGAACCTCATTTGGTAGGCAGTAGCTCACTCAGAAATGGTCATCTGGCCATGTCAATAATTGTTAGCATATCTTTCTTCTTCAGTACCATGAAGTACCTCAACATAAAGAATATTCTGAAGCAGAGTTATACTCGTTTACTCTGTTTGTCTCTCCACAGACACTGTCAGAAAGGCTGAGCATTATAGCACTTATTTGTTAAAAGAATATTATGAGGGTAGTCATGTCAACAGGAGCCTGAAAAAAGTCCTGGAAGGAGTGTTAAAGTGGCTAGGTGGGATAGAGGTGGGTGGGGGTAATCATAAGGACTGTGGAGTCAGGGGTACACTCATACACCTTGGTTTTCAAACTTTTTTCATGACATAGCACTCTAGCAACATTAAAAGCAACAGACTCTACTAAAACCTACGACTCCTTGCGTAAGCAGAAAATTAAAGCGGAAGAGCATGACAATTCCTGGGATAATGTAAGAATGAAAAAAAAAAGAGAAGGAAAGAGACAAATGTAGAAAATAAGAACAAATATAAGAAAGGCAAAGAGTGAATTTGAAGAACAATTTGCAAAAACAAAGAATTCTGAAAGTGCACAGTACGTAAGAATGGTTCAAAAGAAAGAGTTAATGAAAGATCGAAGAGGAAATGTTGTTGAAGTACTCATGAAGTCTCAATACCTTATTATCATTGAAGCTGTTTTTATGTGTAGTCACTGTTCTAATATTGAAACACAGCAGCTGAACTGCGCATAGTAAATTCCAACACGCACTGATAACCACGTATTGATATTCTACTAATATTGGTTGAATGATAAAAATAATCCAGGATACTGAGGAGCATCCCATGTTTTTTTTCCTATATTGTTTCATGGGACCTTCAACATCCAACTGAGAGAGCAGTCAAATCCTCGGTCTACCTATCTATCTATCTGACACATTTAACAGTGCATAGTTTCCTGAAGACTGCATTGATATATCTCATCGTAGCTTGTTTGTTCAAATCAGTGGAACAGGGCTTTGAGCTCACAGTTTTCTTTTTTAGCACTATTATTGCTGGGTTGAAATCCTGGAACTCCGTCCTGAATGGCCTACACTTGTACCTGCTACTGACATCAGGCATCAATTAATTCATTTAACCTAATGGCTGGTTTGTGATACAGGGTGATGCTTTAGCTATTTAAGAAAGCAGCTCATCATTATTTTCTCAAAGGCAATTAGGGATGACCAATAAATGCCTTGAATTAATAAGGACAAACTGAGAATTCTACCACTGAGTGAAGTCCTAAAAGGCTTTGAATGCGGAAGATTAAGGAAGGATCTAACTGGTCCATTTGATAAAAGGAATGTGTAGAAAAGATACAAAGCTGTGCTCTCTGATGAAAGAATCCAGAACAAGGGAAAGCAATTTTAACATTGGACTGTCATGTGGACTTAAATCATTCAGCAGTGAAATCCAGAGCTGATTTCTATGCAAAACATTTTTGTTTCGAGCTCACTGTTCAAACTGAGATTTTTATTTGTCTCCTTTTTGTACAAGGGCACCAAGGAATAAGGAGCAAAGACAGGGAAAGCCATGACCTAACTGAATTGAGGAATAGTCACCAATGTCAAAATAACTTACTTCTGTTTCTTTATGTTCATTTGAAGCAAGTGATATATTTTAACTAGGATTGTGATAATTAACTATACTGATAAAAAGTAATAACTAATCAAATAATTTTTGCCTTTAATACATCTCATAATCTGTTGGAAAGCAGGTCCAATTAAGGCAAAACTACTGTTGATGAGTTGTCATAGCTTTTTTTCTTTATTCTTTGCACTCCATATTTAGGTTGCCTAGCCAACTAGAAAATGATCAGAGAGGTGCCTGTCACTTTCAGAATGTTGGAGCTAGAGCCACATTATGTTTTCATCCTGTGCAAGATAACAATGTCATGTGACTGCTATTCTCAGTTCTCTTTCTCTCATTATCATTCATTGTTTCATTATGTCTGCTCCATCATGAGAAAAAGACTTTTTAATTTTAATTTGATTTACTTCAGCTCTTTTGGAATGAAAATGATTGCATACTCCTCTGAACAGAATTTTGTATCATATTTTAAACTTGTATTCTGGGTTTAAAGTGCTTAAAAATGAACAAATCTGTTGTTGCTTTCGGGTGGTCCAACATATTGAGTATTTTGGAAGCCATGAATAAGAGTGCTGATTAAAATTTTGTTTGGATACTCAACAAAAGTGAAATAAGAAAGAATTCATAAGCTGTATTTTGAGTTGAATTTTACAAATAGGTTTTGATTCCAACAATGAAATCCAGGAACCTGGAAGCAAATTTTGTGGGGTATTGGAAGTGATCTCCTTGGCTAATTAAGAAGGCACCTCCATAAGCCCTGTGACAGAATGGTTGGGTTTGACCTTGTATGGTTCATTCAGTACAACCCATGGGCATGTATGCAAGCCACCTTTGCAGAGTTGGTGATGCTTTGCCATCAGTATTCTCTAAGGCTGTAATGGTCTGAAAGGGTTAATGCTGAGCAGTGGCTTTTGCACTGGCTCCCTTGATGACTGTCATGTAGACATGGGTAGAAAACAGCTGAAGATCTCAAAGCCTACTGCCTTTCACCCAACCTCAAGTTCACCTGGGCCAACTCCAACACATCCCTCACCTTCCTGGGCCTCTCTGTCTCCATCTCAGGCAACCAGCTAGAAACTGATGTCCATTTCAAGTCCACCGACTCCCACAGCTACCTACAATATACCTCCTCCCACCCACCTTCCTGCAAAAATTCCACCCCTATTCCCAATTCCTTCGCCTCCGCCGCATTAGCTCCAGGATAAGGCATTCCACTCCCGCACATCCCAGATGTCCACGTTCTTCAAGGACTGCAACATCCCCCCCCCAGCAGTGGTCGAGAACGCCCTCGACCGTGTCTTCCACATTTCCCGCAACTCATCCCTCACACCCCGCACCCGCAATAACCGCCCTAAGAGAATCCCCCTCGTCCTCACATACCGCCCCACCAACCTCCGGATACAGCGCATCATCCTCCAACACTTCCGCCATCTACAATCCGACCCCACCACCCAACACATTTTTCCATCCCCACCCTTGTCTGCCTTCTGGAGAGATCACTCTCTCCGTGACTCCCTTTTCCGCTCCACACTCCCCTCTAACCCCACCACACCTGGCACCTTCCCCTGCAACTGCAGGAAGTGCTACACTTGCCCCCACACCTCCTCCCTTACCCTCATCCCAGGCCCCAAGATCACTTTCCATATTAAACAGAGGTTCACCTGCACATCTGCCAATGTAGTATACTGTATCCACTGTGCCTGGTGTGACTCATCTACATTGGGGAAACCAATTGGAGGCTTGGGGACCGCTTTGCAGAACACCTTTGCTCAGGTCGCAATAAACAACTGCACCTCCCAGTCGCGAACCAATTTAACTCCCCCTCCCATTCCTTATATGACATGTCCATCCTGGGCCTCCTGCAGTGCCACATTGATGCCACCCGCAGGTTGCAGGAACAGCAACTCATATTCCACTTGGGAATCCTGCAGCCCAATGGTATCAATTTGGACTTCACAAGCTTCAAAATCTCCCCTCCCCCACTGCATCCCAAAACCAGGCCAGCTCATCCCCTCCCCCCATTGCATCCCAAAACCAGCCCAGCTCATCCCCACCTCCTTAACCTGTTCTTGCTCTCACCTATCCCCTCCTCCCACCTCAAGCCGCACCTCCATTTCCCACCTACTAACCTCATCCCACCTCCTTGACCTGTCCGTCCTCCCCAGACTGACCTTTCCCCTCCCCACCTATACTCTCCTCTCCACCTAACTTCAGTCCGCCTCCCCCTCTCTCCCTATTTATTCCAGTTCCCTCTCCCCCTTCCCCCTCTCTGATGAAGGGTCTATGCCCAAAACATCAGCTTTTGTGCTCCTGAGATGCTGCTGGGCCTGCTGTGTTCATCCAGCCTCACATTTTATTATCTTGGATTCTCCAACATCTGCAGTTCCCATTATCTCTGAAGCCTACTGTCTTTGTCATGTTCTCTAACAACCTCTATCAGATCAGTACAACTTGACTACAGTTGCTATTATGCAACAAATTACATCTTATGCCAAGACACGAGCCCCTTCTCGTTAGACTTTGGGTTGTTTTATTTCTTTATCACACTACACTGAGCAGGTCATGTAAATCCCATATCAGAGAGAAGATGGTGGCAGAAATCTAAATGGCAGCAGATAGCTGTATCTCAGTGCTAGGGATTCAACTTTTTAGTATGAATAATCAATGACTTGGATGAAGGCACTGAGTCTGTAGTAGCGAAATAGGCAACGATGCCAAGGTGGGAAAATAAGTCGACAAGAGGAGGTACAGACTCTGCAAAGGAATATATGTTGTTTGAGTGGGCAAAAATTTAACAGATGATACATCATGAGTGAAACTGTGACCACGTCTTTGGCAGAAGGATAAAAAAGTAACATACTATTTAAATGCAGAGGGATATTATAGAACTTGGTGGTACAGAGACATATGACTAAGCAGTACAAGAATCACAAAAAATACATTAGTATGCACATAAAGCAGGCGATTAGAAAGCAAATAAAAGATTGGTGTTTTACTTTAACAGGAATTGAATATAAAAGTAAGGAAGCTTTACTGCAATTGCACTGCCATTGGTAAGACATCATCTGGAGTACTGCAGACAGTTTTGGTCTCCTTATTTGAAGCAAATTATATTACAAGCAGTTTAAAGGTTCACTTGACCCATTCCTGGGATGAAAGCTTAACTTGTGAAGAAATATTGAACAGGTTGGTCCCATAACCTTTGGAGTCTCAAAGAATGAGAGGTGATCTTATTGAAACATTGAAAACGCTGAGAGTAGTTGATCGGTGAGGAGGAGTCCCCTTGTGAGAGGAGACGAAAATGAGGGATATCATAATCATGTGAATGGTTAAGACAGTTTAAGACTGAGGTGAGAGAAATAAATTCTCTCAAAAGGTTGTTAAGAGTGTGGAATTCTCTTCCTCAGCAGTCTATGAAGGCTGGGACTATAAATTCATTGAAGACTGCATTAGAAAAATTTTAGTTAGTCAAAGAACGAAAAGGTGCAGAGAGACATGTGAAAATACAATGCAGTCAGATTAGCAATGATCTTACTGAATGGTGAAGAAGGTTTGAGAGACCAAATCAGATCGTAGGAACTGTCGATATTGGAGTCTGAAATAACAAGGTGTGGAACTGGATGAACACAGCAGACCAGGCAGCATCAGAGGAGCGGGAAATATTTCGGGTCTGGGCACTTCTTCAGAAATGTGGGAGGGGAAGGGGGCTCAAATAAATAGAGATTGGGGGGGGGCGGTGATAGAAGGTGGATAGAGGAGCAGATAGGTGGAGAGAAGGAGGACAGGTCAAGGAGGCGGGGATGAAGCTAGTTAAGATAAGTGTAGGTAAGGAGTTGGGATGGGGGGGTTGATCAGTGAGGAGGGAGGGGCGGACAGGTCAAGGAGGCAGAGTCAGAGGGGGTGCTGGTCTTGGAATGAGGTCGGGGGTGGGGAGATTTTGAACTTTGTTAAGTCCACATTGAGATAATTGTGTTGTAGGGTTCCAAGGCAGAATATGAAGTGTTTTTCCTGGAAGATTTTGAAGCTTGTGAAGTCCATTTTGATACCATTGGGCTGCAGGGTTCCCAAGCAAAATATGAGATGCTGCTCCTGCAAACTTTGGGTGGCATCGTTGTGGCACTGCAAGACATCCAGGATGGACATGTCGTTCAGGGAGTGGGAGGGGGAGTTGAAGTCGTTTGCAACTGGGAGGTGTTGTCGTTTGTCGCAAACTGAGCGTAGGTGCTCAACAAAGCTGCCTTTGAGTCTTCGCTTGGTCTCCCTGATGTTGAGGAGGCTGCATCGGGAACAATATACACTACGTATGGTTATATCCATGCGGATACAATATACCACATTAGCAGATGTACAGGTGAACATCTGTTTAATGTGGAAGGGTTCCTTGGGATCTGGGATAGGGGTAAAGGGAGAGGCGTAGGGGCAGGTGTAACATCTCCTGAAAGGTACCTGGGGTGGCAGGGCTAGTGGGGACTGTGGAATAGATGAGGGAGTTGTAGAGAGAGTGGTCCCTCTGGAAGGCAGACAAGGGTAGGGAGGGAAATATATTCTTTGCAGTGGGATCAGATTGCAGACTTACTCCTGTTCTATGTTCCTTTTTTGGCTTTTCCCCAGCATTCATAGTACCTGTATCGTTTTAGTATTTAATTCATTGCCAATTCTCTTCCAGGAATTTCCATCTTGGAAACATTTGTCTTTTCTGTAGGATCAGTTTTGCATTTCTCTTTTTTATGTTCTTCCTTTTCTTATTGCAATACATTTGCCTTCTCTTTTCAAATTTTCACAGGGACAGGAGGTCTGCACTGCTGACCGCATCACTTCATGCCTCGAAGCAGAAGCTGTTGTCTGCTGGACCAAAAAGTACATGCATTGCACCATTGAGGGCTTGTAACACAATTGTATCCAGAGCTTCACTGACTGTTCAGTCCATCAGTCAGTTACCATTCCATTTGACGCTTTACTCCCTGCTCTGGCTCACAACTCTGTTCTAAGGACTGTAACAGTTTACTCCACAATAAAAAGTGCTGGGACTGAAATGAGAGAAATTGAGTTTTAAAAACCAATGTTTGAAAGAGTGACGGCAGAATTGAATATTTTAACCTGAGACCTGAAGCAGGCATTACGAACAGCTATTTGAACATCAATAACTGAAATACAGATTGTCCATGATCTTTTGAGGAGGCTATTTACTGATGGGCGTTTGTAGGCAACAATGGTTTGGTTGATCTATTGAGTAGAGACAGTTGTCACTGAAGGGTCCTTTTGCTTGTCCACAGCTGTGTGGTTGGTTCTTGGGTGGATGAAAAACTCGGAGCTGGAAACAAGTTACAGAGACGCCAGAGGGAGAGGAAAAAATAAGTGTACAGATCTTCTCCCAACCAGAAGGCTGCTTATTCTCTGCAGGCAAAAACCTGAAGAAAACCAATCATTTTCTCCTGCAGCAGTTATTACAAGATATGCCTTCTGAGTTGATAAATCACAGACACCTTCCAAGTAAATAATTTACTCTGCCTTTCTGACAAACCAGTGGAACACCTAAAGGAGCACCATTTGGCCAAGAAAAATCATCTCATCATTGAGACCAGGAAGCAAAAACCACTGAACTAACTCTCCAATCTGTCTACTTCCACTATGAATCTATTCTCCCTGTTAGTTTGTCTATGTGAATGTAAGGGAAGCTTATAAGGGGATTAATTAGTAGTTTAATGCCAACAGTTTATACTGTTTACCTGTGGTTTAATTACTTTTAACAAATAATTACTGGTTAGTAAGTAAACCTGGTCTGTGCCTTCTCTCCATCTACCTTGATGTGATAATCAGGAAAATTGAGGTACAGTGTATGCTTTAAAAACAAGTTCAACATTAGGTATGACTCTGGAAATAGTAGGTGTCCGATATTTACAGTGTCTAACCCTGTGGATTGTAACATGCTGTCCAACCATCACCTTGTGCCTATCACCACCCCTCTCTGGTCAGACCGTTTAGTGTTCCACATCCAGTCTGTCCATGTTCTTGCTGGGGGCAGTGTCCAAGATGGTGATTAAATTCAAATTTAGACACCAGTCAAATACAAGTGTTTCTTCCTTCTATCAATGGAGAAAGCATCCTCTAGAATTGTACAATGATAAGAGTACAAACGGAAGCTATTTTGTCTTTTGGGTTTATGCCTGATTTTTTAAAAAGGTTGCTCAATCAGAAGTATGCCCCTGCTGTATTTACATCGTCCTGCATTTTAAAACTCTCTTTCAAATGTACATTACTTCAATTTTGAAAGTTTATTTATTTTATTATTTTTTGCTCATTGACCTCTTACAAATGAATGGAGGAGGTCATGAGCAGCTCCAACAGTGGTTAAGTAGAGTGCTAGTTGTGGTGAGAATAGGAAGGATTTAGTTCTGGGAAACAATTCCTGATCAATAGTGAAGAAGACCTGTATTTTCTAACTGTATAAAAATGCACTGACAGAAGTGTTTGCACCTCCCTGTCACATACAAATGTGTTGCCCTCTTACAAGCCCTACAGATGCTAGAAAGGTGAACACTGGAGAGTGCATTATTGCTGGGGCTTTAAAGAATTTTGACATCGATACATTTTTTTTTGTTCAGCAGGAAAGTGCAGATGATATGACTTTTACATCTTTTATTGTGCATGTAACTCTCACCACCAAGCAGAAAGTATTTAAAGTAAATCAGAAACATAGTGGAACAGGACAGATAGAACCAGATGTCTTGGTATCTTTTCTTGAAATATCATTATCAATAAATAGTATGGGTGCTTTTTTTTAATTGGAGAGGTAAGTAATGTAAAGGTTTGATTACTGAACAGGTAGCGTGTCTTGTTTATTCAGCTCATGCTGACTCTCTTGGATTTCTGCAAAGCTCTGAGACACAGGTTTTGCAAACAGCAGCAGTTTGTAAGCTGATTCATAGATAAGTACCACTAAAACCCTATGCAATAACTCAGGATTTACATGGTCTTGAAGAAAGAATGGATTTCCAAATCAAAGTGTTGTTTTTCCCACAAATTTGAATCCAAAGATGCCTATAAATGGGGTACAAAAACATTTTCAGGATAAAAGATTGAGGAAATTTTGACCCCTGTTATGTACTTGCTACATATGACTATTCCAAGCTTTTTGATCCTTTTATTAAGTCATGTGTTCAGACCTGACTTAATATAATGGCTCAGACCCCGCAGTAAAGAGCAGTTTGTATGAATATTATGTATTTATGCTTATTCAAAATTCATTTAAACTTTAGATCCAACAAGAAACAAATTCTTATTTCAAATGTTCCACATAAACTGATTTTTAAATTTAATCTCACTAAGACCAAAATTGAGATTTCTGTTTTCTTGAGTTTATTTTTTATGGCATTAATATAAAGCACATTGAAAGTTGGAAAACATCCATAACTGCAATTTTTATCAATGCTGTGGAATGTGCATGAACGGTGGTTAGATGGTTTCAAATTTTAATTTCATATTTAAAGAAAGAATAAATGGCGTGAAAGCTATGCTTCCCTTGGGGCGTGTTGTTTTCATTCATTTCCATTAGGTTCCACAGGTTATGCACACTTATATGGTAATAAGAATGAAATTTCAGTGCAAGATTGCCATTGGCAAAATGGATTGAACAACAGGCTGTACAGCTTGCCAATTATGCTTTCATGGGAAATTCTTGATGAATTTCTTATCAATGGTATACAATATCTTGAAATTATGTCTGCTGGCTTCCAAATTTGCAAAAGCGACTTTGTTTATTACTTCCGTTTTCTCAACGTCCATATATTTGAGAAAAAGCCCTAGCAGGTCACTCCCGCATTGCTTTCTCTTGAGTTTTTTAAAGCATATTTTTTCTTTATTCTATGAAACCCAAGATTCATAGAGATCCACAGCACAGAAAAAGGCCCATTACTTCCACACTGGTCAAAAACAACCACCTAACTATTCTAAGATAACAAAGTGTAGAGCTGGATGAACACAGCAGGCCAAGCAGCATCTTCGGAGCACAAAAGCTGATGTTTCTGGCCTAACCCTTCATCACATTATTATCTCTGATATAATTTTAACCTAATTATTCTAATCCCATTTTCTAACTCTTGGTCCATAGCCTTGTGTGCCTTGGCATGGCAAGAGTGTTTGTTATACTGTGCTTTAATAGAAAATTGTTTCAATTATCTTCTTACACAATTGCACTGAGTGATGATGTACAGAAGTCTCTCTTTGACCATTGATCCTTAAGGCGAAAGAGATTTAAAAAGAATTGCCCTTCACATGGATTACTTACTTGCTATCGAAAGCCCTGACGCATTAATTTTATTCTTGCTTTGAGTGGCACCTGACAAAATATTCACATAAAGCAACGGCACTAAAAATACTTTTCATATTTAACTCCTTAACTTACGCATTGAGTGCAATATTTTTAATGAGATCTAATGTCACTTTGGCTGATATTTTCCCTATCCTTAAATGTGCTAAATAAAATTACTGTTTCAATGCAGAAGCTGGTTTAATTGAAGTCCTTTACTTGACTTGTGTACTGCCTTCCTGTGCTGTACGATTATATAACCTTAGAGATTTAATTCTCAATTGGCACTAGTCAGCTGATCTTGGTTAATATAACAGAGTATTAAACTTTACTTCTGTATCCCCAGCTGGGAGAAGGAGAAATGATTCAGGATACTTCCTTCTGGCTCTGATACAGTGACCAATGCTGGTAAATGTGAGGGAACTGTTACGAAAACTCTGTTGAAGCTTGGCTCCCATGTCAATTCTGTCACACATGATGGATGGAAACCTGGACAAAATATTAAAGGATTGTATATGTAAGTGACATTATTTTTAGAAAGAAGAGAAATCTTCCAGAAGGAAAAAGCAAATTAAAACTCTGAAATGTAATGTTATTTCAACAGTTGCCAATAACTCATTGATGAAATGAGACAATGTTGTTGCGAGTCATAATTTAAGCTTTGGCTCAGTTCATATATGAACAAATCTGTAATTGAAGATGTTATCTTCGCAAGGTAGGACATTAAAACATGGTCGAGAACTAAAGCAGAATATTAAAACTATTGACATAGAATTAGCAGGAGCAATGCACCTTAGTGGACTTGCTCACCACACTTCTGCACCTTTATTTATTAAAAAATGAAAATAAATGTCAAGTATTCCAGATACTGGAGATCTCAAATAGTAACAAAATGCCGCAGAAACAAAATTAACATTTTGTGGCTAATATGTTTCTTCTTCAGAATGGAGTTCTGCTGATTTTCTCTAATGTTTTTCTTTCTTACTACTTGAAACAAGATTTGTTAACAAAGCGTATTAACCTCAGATATGGAAAATCATTAACATTGCACTGAATGGTCAATCCATTAACCAATAAAACAAAACTAGAGAAAGAAAGAAACAAACTGACAAATATGAAAGAAAAAGTGTATGTTACAGGCTAAATGAAAAATTAAATAAAAGGAAATTAGTGCATTAACATAGTGAAAAAGAGGCAGTAAAGTAAGAAGAAAATTCAAAAGAATGAATAGAGAGTGAGGACATTGTAACCCAGTTATGAGGAGGAATTTCTGTTATGGTCTTTGAAAAGTTAGGAGTGAATAGCAGGGAACATTTAATTGATGCGAGCCATGAGGTGTTGAACCAGCTTAATTGCTGTCTCCATGGTAGATTACGGAATTGCAAAACCCTGCAATGTCACCTCACATGGTTTAGGGTGAGGGTGAGGGATTGTTTATTCCCCCTGACAAAGTGGGCAATACACTTGGAGGGACAGGCAAACTCTCATACAAATGCTGCCATATATCAAGCATTCTTTTTCTATTGATGCCCTGCCTTCGAGACTGCTGTCCTGGTAACTGGTGTTTGGAAATGAAAATGCTGTCCCGAACATCCTCTTCACAGCCTTCCCTGACACAGGCAATTTTTTTGTGCTCACCTCTGCCATTCCGTCCTGTCAACAAAGAGGCCATTTAATGTGCTGATATCTGTGTTGGTGTCTGCAATATATGTTCCTCATGCTGAATGCACCTCTGAATGAATGAATGGTCATCACTATAAATGTCAACCTGCATTCCCGATGTTGCCTCTATCCATAATGATCATGGTTTATCTTTCCTTGTATATGTATGTAAAAGGAAGTCTATAAGGGCATTACAATTATATTCTGGCATTGTAATTGTTTACCTGTAGCTAGACTCCATTGTTGTAAACTTGTTATTGTTACGTACAGAAACGTTTTCTGCGCTTCCTATAAACCCAGGTCGGGAAGACCAGAAATTGTGGAACATTGCCAACTTCTTAAAATCTTTAACTTTTTCTGGGAAAAGCACACGTGTTTTCCAATGTGCTAGCTCAGTGAATCGTGACAGTTTATTTATCCAATAATGCATCACTTATTTTCCTCTAGATGCCAGTATTCCTTTATGTTCAATCTGGGTGATTCCTTTTCTCTTTTCCCTACTCCAATAGTCAATGATGATTTCAGTGTTCAGTACCCTATCCCTGAACCTCCTTTGCAGAGGTGAACAAACTCTTTGAATAGTCACTCAGTCTTTTCTTCTGTATTCATTTCCAAGGGTTAGAAGTAGGCTTCCATTGGGCTACTCCATGCAGTGGTTTGCCATTGCTGACTGCAAGATGCTTGCCCGGGAGATACTTCTATTATCACTGCCTATCACTTGCATGTCGGAAGGTTTTACAAGCTGATGATCATCTGGCTTTGACATGTCAGGAATCTGTTTTCCATGGCCAATAGGCCCTGGCATGGACACAAATCCCAGAGCTTCTGATCTAGGAGAAGGGGGTGTTACAACTGTACTACAAGACATCCTCTTTGAATAGTAGTGTGAAGTTTCATCAAAACAACTGGAAGATTTAGTTGCATGACCATTATAACTGGCCAGTTTTATATCACACAGGTAATACTGGTTTACTAACCCCTAAGGTGTTCCCACAGAAACTTTGCGTTAAAACCAAAGCATTTCTCTTCTCCATGCGGTAATATTGCAGAAACACTTTAAGGTGCTGCAGGTATTTAAAAGCTTCACTCAGGATCAGACTTTGATTTACCTGTTCCCTAATCAATATGCTGCCAATCTTTGGCGCTATTCAAGCCTTAAGCTTATTATTCAAATTGGGCATACTCATTTGGGTTCAGCTCTGGTCCAGGCAGATGTTGATAATCCTGTCATGGCTAACTCTTATCAGGTTCACAGAGCAAATTAAACTTGATGTCATTAGTTGTTTGTCCATCATTTTGTTCCATCAATAAACAAGACCATAACCTTCTCACATGCAACTGCACTGTACTGAAATTAACTTAAAAAGAGTTCTCTATATTTCAAAATTTTGTTGGTGTTGTCTTCCAGGCAATGTTTTAAGTGTAGGATTTTTAAATGTTTTGCGCTGAAGTTCTCAAGCAAACCAAACAAGTTCAATTATTGCCACTACCATTCCTTAGGGAACAAAAGCTAAATTAACCCATGATAACATTACCATTGACCTTTATAGTTTACTGTTGTATTCATTCAGCTGCTTCTCCAGTTAGAAATAATGAACATTAAATGTAACATTGACTATCTTGTTGATAACTTAGAAGTAGCTAACAAAGTGCCAATTGGCATGTAAGACTACCTTTTGATCTCCATCCAAACCTTTTGAAAGGAATTGCAGCCATAAGGTTGGCTCTCTGACAATACTAATTGGAACAATTTCAATCAAGTGGCTTCATTCTCAGAATACCATCCCATCAACCAGACCAAAGATGCAGATTTCATCTGGGCTCAAGACAAGCAGATTGCATCTAATGCTGCAAGGCTTAGCACCCCATTCAAGGAACAATCTGGCATTGGTTCACAGCTTTGATTCCAGAAAGCTTATTGTTAATCCTTTCCATATGGTAGAAATCTTGTGGCTGGTAGGGAAGATCAGACAGCATATGGAATATGGAAATCATGGGAGATCTTATGATGAAAAATCTTCTCATACAGGCACCAGAACAGTATGGTGGAAACCAATATTGAGCTTTTTAATTTGTAGGCACTTTGCCTAACGTTCCAACAATACGAATATAATGGATTAGTCAAAAAAGCCTGCCTTATACTACCCTGGTTCAACTTCTACTTAAATGACCATAACTCAACTCACCTTAACACCAAGATCTCTCCATTTCACATCAAATAATCTGCTGGGAGAGGCAAAACATCCCAGAGGAATGGGGAAAATAAACACTCCAAGGCTCCTTTTCAGATTCCGAAAGTGATTAAGTAGGTTTTGAGAGACCGTGGTGATATAGGGAAACATCTCTCAATACCACATTTAGATTTTATTTGTGGTTATGCAAGCCTCAGCAGGTAAGGCATCCAACTCTCTTTCACAATGATTTGGTGGTCAAGGCAAGATCTGATAACGTGTTCCTTGCGATTCACTGTGAGAGGAAATAACTGTGACACCTAACTGGCTTATGTTCATTTCAACTTATATTCAAGTCGTTATTGCTCCCTATACTTCTGAACTTTGATGTCAATCTGGATAATCCAATCCAGATATTATTTTAAAAATCTCAAGCAAAGATACTTGATGGCTACATTTTCCACTCTAAATCTGTCTGGGAAATGTCATTTAAACTGGACATCAGCCTAAAGCCCTTTTCTAAACATTTTCCAAAGTCTCTGTACGACTCTGCCTGTGAGGGAGTGACACCTGAATATATTTTTCTAGAAGTGGCTTGACCAAGGTCTTACACAAGGGCAATATATTAATTTTCATTTTGTGATTGATTGCTTTGGTCAGGCAAATTCATATTTTATTTAGGAACAAAAACAGAAGTTGCTGGAAAAGCTCAGGAGCATCTGTGAAGAAAAAAAATCAGAGTTAACGTTTCAGATCCAGTGAACCTTCCTCAGAGCTCCCAAACTTCATTGCACTGATCCGATGCTGTAACTGATTTTTTTCTTTACAGATTCTGCCAGACATGCTGAGCTTTTCCAGCAACTTTGTTTTTGTTCCTGATTTAAAACATCCATAGTTCTTTTTAGTTTTTGTTCATATTTTATTTACTCCTGCAATGACCTCATTCAAAACTTTACAGATTTATATGTGATGACACCCTGACCATTCTCCCATTCAACTGTAACTCTGCATTTATGGAAAGTACACTAATCTGCTCAGCCAATTTAATTATCCATCTCAACAATGGCACAATGGTCTTCCACATTCCTAGACAGGGTTCAACACTAAACTTGTTGGAAGATATTTTAACTTCCAAGGGCATGTTCAAAAATATTGAGTTATATCAACTTAATCAAGTGAATGAAGATGAAGAACAAGTGAAATATTTCTTCTCTGTTGCTCACTTTGGCATAACACCAGGACTTCAAGCATGTGACAATTTGTGAAGGATCCCACATAACTTCATCGCACAGCAGGTAACTGTATTAAAGTGCAATGCCGTAGATACACCGTAGATAATGCCGTAGTAATGCAATGATAGCATGGAGAACTGGGGGATGTTGGGCATTACAAGTCCAATCCTTTCAGTTTAACATGAAGTAGTAATACTCCACCTTCTGAGCTGGTCTTAAGGATTTCAGGAATTACTACTTTAGGTAGTTAATCCTGTTCAAAATGGACATGAGTTCAGGGTACAAATTGTTGCTGATCAATACCAGTCAACGTTAAATTTGTGCTTATTCTCAGTCAGATTGTATGTTATTATAAGAAATTAAAATTCACCTGATCTGTAACTCTTTCTGAAGTTGCAGATAAAAAAACCAAAGGGTTTTATTGTCTGACAGCAACATCTCTCACTTTGATTGGGTTTGTTTAACTATAGAATGCTGGATGTGATGTAGCCGCACTTTTTTTCACTTCAGTAGAAACCTAAATGATTGCAATCAAACAATCCTGGTTTTAAAAGATTGCCTTTTAGGTATTGTATTAAATCAGTGAAAGAATACACCATGTCAAAAAGAAATGAAAATGCAGGGCATAAATAAAACCCTGAGGGATGAGTGGACAGGGAGCAGAGAACTTGAACACAGCAGCGGCCTGTTTGACTTAGATCCTTACTGTTCCTAAAATATTTCATGAAAGCATAATCAGGCACAAATAGATGTTGGAAAAAAAGAGGTTTTTGTAAATTCAGTCAAAGCTTTGTAAAAGAGATATGTTTTAAGTAGAAGGATAAAGAAAGAGAGAGTGAGGTGAAGCTAGGCAGAGAAGTTCAGGAAAGGAGTTCCAGGGTGTAGTGCCTGGACAGCCGAAGGCACAACCACTAAGTATGGAAGGTTTGAAATACAAGACACCAGAGGCTGAAGAATAGGATTGTTGGGCTTCAAGAAATTACAGGGTAAAGACAGGACAAGACTATGAAGTTGAAATCAGTGCACTGGTAGCCAATGAAGGTCAGTGAACACAGGAATGATGACTGTCTGCAAATTGGTGCTGGCAGGATATAATGACTTGGATGAACTGAAGTTTAATGAAGGTGGAAATGGGGAAACTGGCTCAGAAAGAATAGGAATATTTACATCTGAGGTGACAAAGATTTTCACCAAGAGATGGGAAAAATTAAGCACAAAGATGTGTGAGCAAATTGGGAACAGGTGTTATTTTTGATAGAAAAGATGTGCAAACAAACATTCAGCATGGAGGTTAAATATTAGAAGCTGGGAATGTTTTGGTGTCAGAAACCAGCATCAGTTTGGGAACCTGATTATTTATCAGATTTTCACTTGAGGAAGCACTTGGAGAGATAGAGTTGTCATCACTTAGATCCAGTGGAAGTGAATCAGATCAAATGGAGAACACATTTCGACTGCCAAGAGGTGGCATCACTGAGGCTGCTGTTTGCCTTGATTCCACATCTGACAACATCTTGGTAAATCTCTGCTGAAACCCCTCCAGCTTGATAATATCCTTCTGCTAACTGAGCGACCAGAACTGGATACAGCATTCCAGAAGAGGCCTCACCAAGGTCCTGTACAATCTCAAAATGACTTCCCAATTCCTATATTCAAAGGACTGAACAATGAAGGCAAGTATGTTAAATGTCTTTTAACCGCCTTGTCTGTATATGACACCATCTTCAAAGCATTAAGTGCTTCCATGCTGAAGTTCCTCTGTTCTACAACTCTACCCAAGGCCCTATTATTAATTGTTTAAGCCCTACCCTTGTTTGCTTTAGCAAAATCCAATATCTCACATTTATCCAGACTAAACTCCATCTGCAATTTATCAGCCCATTGACCTATTTCATCAAGATACCTCTGAAATCTTAGAACGCCATCTACACTGTCTACTATGCCACCAATTTTGGTGTCGTCCACAAACTTATTAACTGTGCTTTCTATATTCTCATTCAAATTATTCATATAAATGGCTAACAAAAGAGGACCCAAAACCTGTTCCTGTGGAATACCACTGGTGATAGGCCTCTAGTCCATAAAGCAACCCTCCACTATTACTTTCTTGTCTCCTGCCTTTAAGCCAATTATATGTCCAATTGGTAAGCTCACCCTGGATCCCATGCGACCTAACTAATTAGTTACCTTGCGGAACCTTTTCAAAGGCTTTAGTAAAATCCAAACAAATAATGTTGACTGCTCTGCCATCAATCTTTTTGGTAACTTTTCCAAAAAAAACTCAATCAAGTTTGTGAGATGTGGTTTTTCTCACACAAAAGCTTGCTGACGATCCCTAATCAACTTTTGACTCTCTACATGTCCATAAATTGCATCCTTTATAATCAACTCCAACAACTGGGGCTGCATGGTAGCTCACTGATTAACACTGCTGCCTCACAGCCAGGTTCAATTCCAGTCTCAGGCCACTGTCTGTGTGGAGTTTGTACATTCTCCCGATGTCTGTATGGGTTTCTCTGTGTGTTCCGGTTTCCTCCGGTAGACCAAAGATGTGCAGGCTAGGTGGATTGGCCATGCCAATTTGCCCTTCGCGTTCAGGGATGTGTAGAGAAGATGGATTATAGGGGGATGGGTCTGGGTGGGATGCTCTGAGGGTCGGTGAGGGCTTGTTGGGCTGAAAGGCCTGTTTCCACATTGTAGGGATTCCGAGAATTTCCCCACAGTCAAAGTCAGACACACAGATCTGTAGTTGCCCAGTTTCTACTTACAACCTTTCTTAAGCAACAGTACAACATCAGCTACCCTCCAGTCATCAAGCACCTCCCCTGCAGTTATTGACGATGCAAATATTTTTGCAAGGTATCTCACAATTTCCTCTCTTAATTCTGACAATGTTCTGGAATATATTAGATCAGGTCCCGGAGATTAATCCTCCTTTATATTCTCTAAGACCCCCCAAACTTCCTCTTGAGTAACATGAAAGTTTATTTCCCTGCATTGTCTAGACTTGATGTCTGTTCTCATGAGGGAAATGAGATGTCATAAGGAGCTGGAGGCCTAGCACCCTAGACAGGTTTACACTCACTTCATCAATGCTGACCTTCATCTAATGCTGGAGGCATGAGAAAGGTGAGGGAAGTCTTCTTCCCAAAGGATGGTCAGAGGAAGCTACCACATTGTACATTAGGGAAATCGCTCTGTCCAGCATTAACTCCTTCTAATTTCCCCAGACATCACAATTTCTTTCCACAATTCTCTAGCTTCCATGTCCTTCTCCACTGTAAATACTGATGGTGGACAATGTTTGAGAAGTCAGGAGGTGAATTACTCACCACAGAATTCTCAGCCTCTGACCTGCTCTTGTAGCCACAGTATCTATTTGGCTATGAGGAGATGAGGTGATTGTAGCATCATTGAATGTCAAGGCGAGGTCATGAGGTTCCAGCTTATTGGAAATGGTCATTGCTTCTTTGAACATTACTTGCCACTTATCTGCCCAAGCCTAAATGTTTCCCAGGACTTGTTGAATTTATACATGAATAGACTCTATAACTGAAGAGTTACAAAAAGTGCTGAATATTGCATAATCATTTGTAAACATCCTCACTGTTGTTTTTTGGGGGTTTATGATTGCAGTCGTCTAATATAGGTAATCGATGATTTATTTCAATTATCCGATAGTTTATTGAGAAGCAGCAGTTACATATAGTATATTAATTGATGAGACAAACAAAGGAAAATTGCAACCCTTGACTGATGAGAATGCCTTATCAATCCTGGAGCCATTCTGTAGATTGGGGAGTAGAGGCAGCGCTCTCCCATGTCCCTGTGGTCTTATATCCTGTTGTGGGGGGTTCTGGGTCTTTGGTGGTCTCGGTACTGACAATCTTTGCTTTAAGATTATTAGTTGATGAGATCTAAGAGCAGAATTGGGCCATTTGATGATGGCTGACATATTTCTCAACGTCATTCTTCTGCTTTTCCCCATAGCCTTTGATCTCCTTACTCATCAAGAACCTATCCATACCTGTCTTGAAGACATTTAATGACATATTGCCAGAGAAAACTGCAGAGGCTGAATTCTACACACTAGCCATCTTCTGGTTGAAGAAATTCCTCCTCATCTTAGTTTTAAAAGGTTGTCCCTTCACTCCCATACCTTTGGGCTCATTTTGGGTTCATCACCTGATCTGACTCATCTTCCTGGACCTTTTTGCCCCCTTTCCCCCCTTGTTCCTGTTACTTTAACTTATTTTGAGATCTGAATATCAATGGTATGTCAATCATCTATCTAACTCCTCTTGACCAATGTCTATGGGACTGTTACTTATGAGTCAGATAACCATTGTCCCCTATTCCACTTCCACTTCAAGGCTGGGTTACAACAAAGAACAAATGCTTCTCCCTTTCAATGTATTGTATTGATAAAGGAGTAGTGCAGTGATTAAGACAAGACTTTAATAATACTTATGATTTCTCTGCTTTGGTAGCATTTGCAGATGGCAAATTACTAATGTGACACAGTTAGATGAGGTCTCATGCTACACAGGAAATACCAAATATAGGATAGTGTGTTCACACAGGTTTAACGTGACCCCCATATCTCAATAGGACTTCTGATGGAGGAAAGACATTAAGTATAGGCAAAAAAGTGAGGCCACACCTAAAATTATGAGTAGTTTTGGTCTTTTTATCGTAGGAAGAATGTCTGATTATGGACGCAATGCAACATGGCAGCATAGTGGCTCAGTGGTTAGCACTGTTCCCTCATAGTGTCAGGGATCCCAGGGTGACTGGCTGCATAGAGTTTACACATTCTCTCTGAATCTGCATGAGTTTACTGCAGGTGCTCTGGTTTCCTCCCACAGTCCCAAGATGTGTGGGTTAGATAGACTGGCCATACTAAAATGCCCATAATGTCCAGGGATGTGTAGGTTGGGTGGATTAGCCTGGGAAATTCCATGGTTATAGGGATGGTGTAGGGAGTGGGCCTGGGTGGGATGCTCTTTGGAAAGTTGGTGTGGATTCCGTGGGCTGAATGGCCTGCTTCCACACTGTAGGGATTCTATGATTCAATTCTATTCTATGATTCTGTAGAGGGTTTATCAGACCCTCTGGGATTTCTGGGGTGGCAAGGCTGATGTGCAAAAAGAGGCTGGATCCATTAGGGCTATATTCACTGGAGCTTAGAAGAATAATGGAGATCTTCTGGCAACTTATAAAATTCCATCAGAACTCGACAGGGTAAATGCAGGAAGGGCCTTCTTGATGACTGGGGAGTCCACAACCAGGGACCACAGTTTAACAATACATAATAGGTCACTTGTGACAGAGATGGGAAAGAACTCCTTCACCCAGAGAGTGGTGAGCCTGTGGGATTCTTTGCCACAGAAAGTGGGTGAGACCAAAACATTGAATCTTTTCAGGAAGGAATTTTTAGGGCTAAAAGGATCAAATGATATGAGGAGGAATTGGCTGCAGGGTATTAAGTGGAATGATAGCCATGGTCATGTTAAATGGTATGGCAGCCAAATGGCCTACTCTGTCTCCTTCTGTATTTACTATAATTGGCCTGAAGTGGAAGGGGAATGGAATCGGAATTGGAAGTGGAGAATGATAAGATCCCGATCGGGCATCACAATGAGAACAAGAACCTTGTAACTATAAGAGAAGGCTGGCCAGCTTGATCACTCTTTCCCTCACTGGAAGATAAAAAAAACATGTCGGCCAGGAGAGGTGCACAATTGAGGTAGAACTGCAAAAACTGCCACCATGACTTCACTGGCGAGAGGTGCCCTGGCATGGGTAATGGAGAAGTGATGGTGGCACACTAACCTGGTGACCATACTAAGTGTCACACAGCTGCATGACATTTAACAGTTGCTCATGTTTTAAATTTTCTTCTATGATCTGTTTCTGCCTTTTTATCAATGTAAGCATCAAATTGTCTCTTTCATCTTCCATGGCTCTTTTTCAGGTTCCATTGGAGAGAATGAGGGATCAGTACTTTGACAATACGCACGCCAAGTATGTCTCCTGCACAGTTCCCACCGGTGGATGCTACATGCAGCTCAGTAGAGGGGCTGGTGTAGAGATGGATGGGGTGAGGAACACATTACAACAGCAGGTGTCAGCGCTGGGTATGATGACAGCAGTAGAAAGATCTCATCATAGTTTACGGGCCATTTCAAGTTTAACTCAATTCGATGTACATGTTGTGCCTCGGGGATCACCATGAAAAGGGACCTTCTAGAGCAGCTACGGAAAATATGAATCTTTCTGTCAGCATTTCCAGAAGATGAGATCCGAGATGGAAGACAGAACCATGGGCACAAGGCAAATCGGGATCTTTTCAATGGTTTTCACCCCCTGCTCACTGACAGCTTCATCAGGTAGAACCGCAAATGTTGTCTGATAATAGAGTCTGTTGCTGTTGAGATGTGGTGTGGAATAGTCTTTAGTTGGGTTGTTTCAGGCTCCAATAATCCATGGACATCTGTTCTAAGAATCCCATCCATCAGAACAGGGGACCAAGATAATAAAATGTGAGGCTGGATGAACACAGCAGGTCCAGCAGCATCTCAGGAGCACAAAAGCTGACGTTTCGGGACGAGACCCTTCATCAGAGAGGGGGATGGGGTGAGGGTTCTGGAATAAATAGGGAGAGAGGGGGAGGTGGACCGAAGATGGAGAGTAAAGAAGATAGGTGGAGAGGAGAGTATAGGTGGGGAGGTAGGGAGGGGATAGGTCAGTCCAGGGAAGACGGACCGGTCAAGGAGGTGGGATGAGGTTAGTAGTTAGGAGATGGAGGTGCGGCTTGGGGTGGGAGGAAGGGATGGGTGAGAGGAAGAACAGGTTAGGGAGGCCCCACCTCTTCCTCCATTACATTGATGACTGTATCGGCGCCGCCTTGTAGGTTACATGGAACAGTCCCTCTTCCGCACCTACACAGGCCCCAAACCCCACCTCTTCCTCCGTTACATTGATGACTGTATCAGTGCCGCCTCTTGCTCCCCAGAGGAGCTCGAACAGTTCATCCACTTCACCAACACCTTCCACCCCAACCTTCAGTTCACCTGGGCCATCTCCAGTGCATCCCTCAACTTCCTGGATCTCTCAGTCTCCATCTCAGGCAACCAGCTTGTAACTGATGTCCATTTCAAGCCCACCGACTCCCACAGCTACCTAGAGTACACCTCCTCCCACCCACCCTCCTGCAAAAATTCCATCCCCTATTCCCAATTCCTCCGCCTCCGCCGCATCTGCTCCCACGATGAGGCATTCCACTCCCGCACATCCCAGATGTCCAAGTTCTTCAAGGACCGCAACTTTCCCCACACAGTGGTCGAGAACGCCCTTGACTGCGTCTCCCGCATTTCCCGCAACACATCCCTCACACCCCGCCCCCGCCACAACCGCCCAAAGAGGATCCCCCTCAATCTCACACACCACCCCACCAGCCTCCGGATACAACGCATCATTCTCCGACACTTCCGCCATCTACAATCCGACCCCACCACCCAAGACATTTTTCCAAGCCCACCCCTGTCTGCTTTCCGGACAGACCACTCTCTCCGTGACTCCCTTGTTCGCTCCACACTGCCCTCCAACCCCACCACACCCAGCACCTTCCCCTGCAACCGCAGGAAGTGCTACACTTGCCCCCACATCTCCTCCCTCACCCCTATCCCAGGCCCCAAGATGACTTTCCACATTGAGCAGAGGTTCACCTGCTCATCTGCCAATGTGGTATACTGCATCCACTGTACCCGGTGTGGCTTCCTCTACATTGGGGAAACCAAGCGGAGGCTTGGGGACCGCTTTGCAGAACACCTCCGCTCAGTTCGCAATAAACAACTGCACCTCCCAGTCGCAAACCGTTTCCACTCCCCCTCCCATTCTTTAGATGACATGTCCATCATGGGCCTCCTGCGGTGCCACAGTGATGCCACCCGAGGGTTGCAGGAACAGCAACTCATATTCCGCGTGGGAACCCTGCAGCCCAATGGTATCGATGTGGACTTCACCAGCTTCAAAATCTCCCCTTCCCCCACCGCATCCCAAAACCAGCCCAGTTCATCCCCTCCCCCCACTGCACCACACAACCAGCCCAGCTCTTCCACTCCACCCACTGCATCCCAAAACCAGTCCGACCTATCTCTGCCTCCCTAACCTGTTCTTCCTCTCACCCATCCCTTCCTCCCACCCCAAGCCGCACCTCTATCTCCTACCTACTAACCTCATCCCACCTCCTTGACCTGTCCGTCTTCTCTGGACTGACTAATCCCCTCCCTACCTCCCCACCTATACTCTCCTCTCCATCTATCTTCTTTTCTCTCCATCTTTGGTCCGCCTCCCCCTCTCTCCCTATTTATTCCAGAACCCCCACCCCATCCCCCTCTCTGATGAAGGGTCTAGTCCCGAAACGTCAGCTTTTGTGCTCCTGAGATGCTGCTGGGCCTGCTGTGTTCATCCAGCCTCACATTTTATTATCTTGGATTCTCCAGCATCTGCAGTTCCCATTATCACAGAACAGGGGACCAAGCAGCTTGATTCCTGCCTGCTGAAGCCATATGGTTGGAGTTGGACAGATTTTGCCATAGCTGTGGAGCTGTGCATGAGACCCAATTTGAAGAGACTCTTTTTAAGTGATTACTTTTTATTCCCTTTGTAATTCAAAATGGTACTGGATTGTGGTGTCAAAACACTGTTCACTGTATCTTCTTAGAAAAATGTGACAACATAATCATTCATTTGTTCAAATTAGGTGATCATCTGAAGATGATTCTTTACTTCAACAAGAGGACCCATTTGGGTGATGAGAGTAATACAAATTAATAAAACACACTGTCCTTTTCAATAAAGGATGAATTAATGCAAATTCCTAATTGTCATGGCTTGTGATTTGTCGCATTTCCTCATTGATCCTGTTGGTTCCATTGGGTGAAGATGATGTTCAGCCTTCATGGTGAGTAAAAAGAGTGCGGGTTTGATGAATGGCTGTTTGACTGTTGGAGTGAGGTGTGTTTGGCCGAAAAGGTTTATGACGTGGCTCTTTGTTTGCTTCAAGAGCACAAACGCCTGTCTTCCAGTTCTTCTGGCAGACAAGAGTGTAACTGCAAGCACCATGGGTACATTAGGCCCCTCCTCCTCCTCCTCTTCTGTAGAGAATGCTGGCTGTTCCCAATCTTTTTCTTACCTAGTCCTCCCTGCTGGACCACGTGATGAAGAATATGACAGACCAGGGCAAGCAGGAAGATTTCGGTGGGGATATATTAAAAGGCACCTCCAGATATATCCAAGTGCCTGAACTGAAATTTGAGTTTAGATGAGATGCTAACTTAGCGTCTGGGCTGCCCTTTCATATGGCATTTGAAGAAAGCAGGAGGTCTTGTAGTATCTTTGCTGACTTTTAGCCTTCATCAGTACCATGATAATCTAGCTGTCAATTCTGGTTCAGTCATAGGGTTTTCAACATGTGTCACCTCCCGAGTATCCAATGGATAGCGTTGATTCCCCAGGAGCTAACTGCAGAAGCTGCAAACACCTACAGAATGGCACTGCTGAAAAATGAAGGAGCAGTGGAAGCTCCCTTATTCCTGACACAGGCATGCTTCAGTATTCTGCCGCGATCGCAAACTTTCTGGGCATTAAGGAAGTGGGAGTCCTTCTGATTAATGAAGATGCCTGAATGGTCTGAGAATACCTGAACTGACTGCAAGTAGTCAGCTCCTTGACCTGTGGGAATCCAGCCAATTTACATGACCAACAGTTTCCTGGATGTGAGTCACCTCAACCATGGGAAAGTTGTTAGAGTTTGCACAATTTGCAGGCAGAGCTTCAGCAACATAGTTTGTGCATTTTTGGGTGGCTGACTGTAACATCCTGGGCATGTCACCAGCAGGCCACTGGAGGAAGCCATTGGTAACATTCACAGTCAGCAACAGGGCAAGGCTGTAGGTCCTTTCAGACTGACATTTGCTTTTAGCAGACTGTAGATGTTTTCTGAGGTGCTTTTGTTTACAGCTTTTTAAAAAGTTCACTATTACTCTAAATCCACGATACGGCAGGTATAGCCACCCATGAAGAGGAGCTCTCAGTCTATCTGTTCACCACCAATGGAGCTGCATGTGGCTGTGGGAGGGCAGCTCCTGGCCATACTCCAACAGGAGTTGCTGCACGTCTTGTTGTTGTTGCTGGGCCTGGCTCAAGCTGCTGCCCCCGCTTCAGGGATCTAAGCTGCTGCGGAAAAGGTAGTTCCCGTTGCCAGGGTTTTCCTGTACGATAATAAGGCCTGAAAATGAATGTCCTGGGACTATATTAGCAGGCAGCAGGTGCGCAATGATAATCCTTGCAGTGGCCGCCAAGTAAGAGGCTCAGTGGGCTGGCAGATTGGCAGACTTGGCAGTGCCATTGAGAGAGAACAGGAGAGTGCCATCCACAGTGAGGAGCTCTGGAAGGAGGTTGCTTGCTACTCCAGATCAGGCAGGCAGGTTTGAGCAATCAAAAAAAAGGGTGAGTTCACCAGCAGTGGGATCGGGGCCATGAGGAAGGCAATTTTTTCACAGTTCTCTTTTCTTGGGTAGAGGAAGTTTCAGAAATCAAGGCCTCCTACACACACACACACACACACACACACACACACACACACAAACACACACACATTGTGTGCCTCCATGCAATAGGGGTGGCCTTACCAGGCCCGGATACATGTGACTCCATATCCAGAGCAATAGGTATGAGCAGAGCCAGCAAAGTCCACATCCTATGAGTGGGGCAAAAAAAAGTCCAAGGCATTTGAAAGATCATGTAGCAAAATTGTAATTTCCACTGAAACTACTCATTTCAGATTGAAAGAAATACATTCGTTCACATGGGGCTTTCACAAAGAGATTGCTATATAATAACATTATAAAATCTTAAGAAATGTATTGAGTATCATAAAATCTTGTGAAGAAAGCTTCCAAGGCATCTTGCTGGCTGAATGCACAAGATGGGATTATTGCCAAGGACGTGTCTCTAGCAAAAGCACAGAAAGACAATATTGTTACGGTAGCCCCATGCCTCATACATAAACCATCTGTCTGAAGGCTAAAAACAATATTTTAGATGAGAATGTGCCGAAACACAGGCTTAATGATTTCACAGTTCATACCTTTCCAACAGGCCAGGCTCAGTAAACTATCACTTCCTGCTACACTCTCGCCTTTTGCACCGTGGAAAGAGGCCGAGATTTTAGAAGCCAAGCACTGGCCATTCAGGCCAAAAAACAGGATTAAAGACAGACTTTAAAATAGAACAGAGAGAAATTTAGCAAATCTGTGGAGTGAGAAAAAAAAATAATATTTTGAGTCCGATGTAATTTTCTTCAGATTAATTTTTTCATATATTTGCTAACAGCTACAGGGAACTTCCTGACTCACCTTCAAATCCATGAGAGGTGCTATGTGGTGCAGGGATAGTGTCCCTACCTTTGGACTCAGAGTCCTGGATTACAATCCTACCAACTCTGGATATGTGTAATGTCACCTCTAAACAGGTTGGTTAGGCAAATAACAAATCTACCAAGAACCAAACCTGAACAAGATAGGTGATGCCAGAATCTCAACCTCATGTCATTTTTAGGAGATTGAATTCCCCACGCAGCCCAAACCTGTTTCTCATTACCTGGAAAATTCTTCTTGTCTATATTCAGTGCTACAATGTAAGGAACTGCAACAACTGCTTTTGCACCGCAACGTCACACAAACTAAAGTTAAATAAATGACTAGATTTTCATTTCAATGCCCTTGAAGGCAAGGAGATTTGAAAAACTCCCTGAATTGATTTAAGTTCTCATTTAAAACACAATACGTCCAGACAATGCAGATCTTCGTTAGAACTATACCTGTGTCAGACTAGATAAGACCTCAAATTTCTACAGTGTGGTTGAAATATGTTGTTGTGCATTTAAACCACACAGCTAGACAAACTGCCTGATATTACACAAATATTTGAAGGATCCAGAAAATGATGGTATCCTGGATTTGTAGGAGCATTCTAGATTAGATATTCAGCTTGGAAGCGAATGTATCGGAGTTCTATGCGTCAACAAGAAATAAGGAAGGGAAGTTTAAATGACCAGTGCATAATAAAAAGACTGATATTGGTCAAAGAAAAATAGAGTTCCTAGAGTTCACAATGATTGTTAGCTCGGTAGCAAGTAGACACTACGATGCACAGCTATAGCAGGGAAAGCAGGTCCATAGAATTACTGATAATGGGAACTGCAGATGCTGGAGAATCCAAGATAATAAAATGTGAGGCTGGATGAACACAGCAGGCCAAGCAGCATCTCAGGAGCACGAAAGCTGACGTTTCGGGCCTAGACCCTTCATCAGAGAGGGGGATGGGGTGAGGGTTCTGGAATAAATAGGGAGAGAGGGGGAGGCGGACCGAAGATGGAGAGAAAAGAAGATAGGTGGAGAGAGTATAGGTGGGGAGGTAGGGAGGGGATAGGTCTGTCCAGGGAAGACGGACAGGTCAAGGAGGTGGGATGAGGTGAGTAGGTAGATGGGGGTGCGGCTTGGGATGGGAGGAGGGGATGGGTGAGAGGAAGAACAGGCTAGGGAGGCAGAGACAGGTTGGACAGGTTTTGGGATGCAGTGGGTGGAGTGGAAGAGCTGGGCTGGTTGTGTGGTGCAGTGGGGGGAGGGGACGAACTGGGCTGGTTTCGGGATGCGGTGGGGGAAGGGGAGATTTTGAAACTGGTGAAGTCCACATTGATACCATTAGCTCAGTCCACAAAAAACAACTGCACCTCCCAGTCGCAAACCACTTCCACTCCCCCTCCCATTCTTTAGATGACATGTCCATCATGGGCCTCCTGCAGTGCCACAATGATGCCACCCGAAGGTTGCAGGAACAGCAACTCATATTCCGCCTGGGAACCCTGCAGTCTAATGGTATCGATGTGGACTTCACCAGTTTCAAAATCTCCCCTTCCCCCACCGCATCCATAAACCAGCCCAATTCGTCCCCTCCCCCCACTGCACCACACAACCAGCCCAGCTCTTCCCCTCCACCCACTGCATCCCAAAACCAGTCCAACCTGTCTCTGCCTCCTTAACCTGTTCTTCCTCTCACCCATCCCTTCCTCCCACCCCAAGCCGCACCCCCATCTACCTACTAACCTCATCCCACCTCCTTGACCTGTCCGTCTTCCCTGGACTGACCTATCCCCTCCCTACCTCCCCACCTATACTCTCTGTACCTATCTTCTTTTCTCTCCGTCTTCAGTCCGCCTCCCCCTCTCTCCCTATTTATTCCAGAACCCTCACCCCATCCCCCTCTCTGATGAAGTGTCTAGGCCCGAAACGTCAGCTTTTGTGCTCCTGAGATGCTGCTTGGCCTGCTGTGTTCATCCAGCCTCACATTTTATTACCATAGAATTACTATTTTGCAGCACTGGGAATGTTGCAAAGCAGAAAAAAATCCACAGGAAAATGCCCATTAAATGGTGCAGATGTATATCATTACTACTTACCAGAATTAAAAACTCCAAAAGCTCTACAATGGAACTAAGGTTAAGAAAGTAGAAAGGGTCAAGTTCCTAAGAGTGGCGATAACCAGCAACCTGTCTTGGGCTACCCACGTAGATGTGACAGGCAAGAAGGCACGACAATGCATCTTCTTCTTCAGACAGCTTACAATATTTGGCATGTCCATAAGGTCCCTCACAAACTTTTACAGATGCCCACTGAAAGCACATTATCCATGCATGTAATGGCCTGGCATGGCAACTGCTCTGCCCAGGACCATAAGAAACTACAAAACATTATGCGCATGGCCCAGACCATCATGGAAGCCAACCTCCCATTTATGGACTCCATTTACAATTCTTGCCACCGTGGAAAGGCTGCCAACATCATCAAAGATCCCTCCTACCCCAGTAATGCTCTACTTCAACATCTTCCACTGGGCAGAAAATACAGAAGCTTGAACACATGTACCAGCAGGGTCAAGATCAGCTTCCCCCCTGTCACTACTAGACTGATGAATGGACTTTCTAACTTCAAATAATGCTGATCTTGTTAATGTTGATCATGTTTTGTGTACGTCCTGCGCAGCAGAGCCTGTATGACTCACTCTGTCTAAGCATCCTTTGATCTCTAAGTCTTTGTTTGCTAGGATCTGCCTGTACTGCTCATAAAACAAAGCTTTTCAATGTATTTAGGTACACGTGACCACAACAAATGAAATCATATCAAAATATTAATAACACGGAAATTGGTGGAAAAGCTCAACAAGTCTGGCAGCATCTGTGAAAAGAAATCAAAAGTTAACATTTTGGGTCCAGTGACCCTTCCTCAGAACTGATGGTAGCTGAGAAAATGTTGGTTTATATGCAGAAAATGCAAAGGTGGATGGGGGCAAGGAATAAACAACAGGTGGGGATTGAACCCAAAGAGACAGAAGAAGAGTTGCACAGACAAAGGAGTTGGTAAAGATCTGGCTCGGAGGGTGAACAGTTGTTACTGTTAGTGACTAACAATAGGTAGTGTGTAATGGCAGGCTATGTGATAACAAGGCCTGGAGTGTGGGGTAGGGGTCTAGGACATGGGGAAGTTTAGGATCTAAAACTATTGAAATCAACATTGAGTCTGGGGGGCTGCATGGAATCCAAATGGAAAATGAAGTGTTCTTTCAGCTTGCACAAAGCAAATCAAAACATTGCTGTTTAAACAAGTAAAATTTGTCAAGGCAGAGAGATTACATCCACATCTAAGCCCTACAAAAAAAATGAATAAATATTCACATGAGGAATATAGGAATCATAAGCACTTTTTAAAATTTATTTATTCACAGGATAAGGGTGTCACCAGCTAGGGCAGCATTTATTGCCCATCCCTAATTGCCCAGAGGGCAGTTAAGAGTCAACCATGTTGCTGTGGGCCGAGAATCACATGTAGGCCAAAACAGGTAAGTATGGCAGTTCCCTTTCCAAAACGACATTAGTGAACCAGAAGGGATTTTCCCCAACAATTGACAATGGATTAATGGTCATCATTAGACTCTTACTTCCAGATTTTTTTTTATTGAATTCAAATTCTACCATCCATGATGGTGGGATTCAAACTCAGGTCTGCAGAACATTATCTTGGTCTATACCACCAGACCCACACCCCACCATAGGACCAGGAGTAGGTCATTCAACTGATTGAGTTAATTAAACAGCTCAATGCCTTTTAAATCATTATCCCCATAAATCTTTAAATATTTGAACATAGAAAATAGGGGCAGGAGTCGGCTATTGAGCTCTTCAAGTTTGCTCCAGCATTCAATATGATCATGGTTGGTAACCCAACTCAGTAGTTTGTTCATGCTTTTTCCTCATTCCCCGTGATCCCTTTAGACATGTGAACTGTATGTAATTCCTTCCTGGTCAACTGCTTTCTGTGGCTAAGAATTCCACAGGGTAAAGGAATTTGTCCTCAATAAATGGCCTACCCTGTATTTTTAAACATTTAGACTCACAGTTATTTGAGAGCATCCTTCCTGCATTTACCCTGTCTCAACGTTTTAGAATTTTACAGTTTTCTCTGAGAATACCTTCCCCCTTGTCAACTCCAGTGAATATAGAACTAACTGATCTAGTTTCTCTTCATACTTTTATCCCCCCCGCTCCAGGAATCAGTTTGTTAAACCTTCATTACATTCCTTAAATAGTCAGAACATCTTTCTTCAGATAAGGAGGCCAAAATTGCCCACAATAATCCAGATAGCAACTCACTTAGGCACTGTGCAATTGCAGCACAGAATTGCTGCTTCTGTACTTGAATCTTTTCGCTGGGAAGGCCAATAAACCATCTGCCTTCTCCAACATCTGCATGCTTACTTTCAGGGACTGGCGTACAAGGACACCCAGGTCTTGTTGCACCTTCGCCCTTTTCCGACCTATCACTATTCTTATAATAACGTCTTCCTGTGTTTATAACCAAAGTACATAACGTTTATCCACATTGTGCTTCAACTACCATACATTTGCTCACTTAATCAACTTGTTCAAGTTACATTGAAATTTGATAATAAGAAATATATCAGTCTTTCCCTTAAATATACTCAGAGTTAGCTTTCAAAACCCTTTATAGATGACACGTCGGAAGAAGTGATGCTAACTGCAAGGTGAGCCAAACAGAATAAAGTATTAGACATCTTGGAGAAACAATTATTAATATTCAAAATGGTTTCAGTTTAAAGAATAAATTTCAAGCCAATAAATACACTATTGCTTTCACTTGGACTTAGAGCTGATGATATTATAAATGTTCAAAACGTAAAAGGCACAAATACTTCTTTAAGAAGATCCGCACACTTTTGACAAATACTTTAATCTGAGAACAAATACATTTCTTGAAAGAGTAACATTTAAAAGAAAAATTCAATTGCCAGGGAAAGCCATGGATAATTTCATTCATGGTCCCCCAGACTTGTGAAAAATTGTGATGCTGGTGCTTCAGAATTAGAATTCATGAGAGACAAAACTGTTGTAACGACTGATGAGTCTTGGTCAGATTGGTTATAATCCAAAGAGGATCTGATTATGGAGAAAGCTATACAGATTGTGCTAGAAGCAGAAACCAGAAAAAAAACACAGACATTCTGAGGGCTAAAGGATAACCGAATCACAGGAGAATAAACAGAACTTATCCACTTTACAAGATATAATTACTATAAAAAGACATTTGACAAGCCAACGCAAATATAGGCTAAACAGCAGAAACTAAGAGATAGTGCCAGAACTGTGAAAGACAAAAACCGTCTCAAGCATAATCAGTGCCCAGCTGTAACTAAAGAATGATACGTCTGTAAAATTATGGGTTACTTTCAGTGCAGAATCGGAATACATTTTCAAAGCAGCAAAAAGTCAACTGTTTACCCGTACAAACACAGTTATGCAATAAAACCATCAGCATTATAAAAGATCCCCAATATATTCCAAGAGGAAATTGGTGTTCCGAACAATTCGAGGTTGACGAAACCTGTTCATGTCAATGGGACATCGAAGTAATTTTAAGCATGACGCAAATACAGATCGATTTTTACAACTAAAGAAACAGAAAATACAGCCTATGGAGGTATAATTATATTATCAAAGTGGCATAATTTTCAAGCTCAAAAGCACGTTACAAGTACTTCTGCAATGCCAAGAATGTAGCAGAGTTCAGTAAGGCATTGTAATTTACAAACAACACTTCTCATTTTTCATCCTACAGGTGTGCCCTGACTCCAACATCCTGAGGTAAGGAAGTTTTGCATCTAGTTTTAAGATTCAGTGAATTGATCATGAGAAATCAAGTTCTTCCAGTGAAAGGACAACTTGTCCAAGAATAACCCATTGTCAGCGAAACTGATCAAAGGGTAACTGGTTGACAATGTGTCATTAAGTTTCCTAGGCTCAAAATAGAATCCCAAATGGGAAGAACATATTGAGATTACTGATGCTGACATCAGGTTGTCATTGAGTTTTTAAGAGTATGGAAAGTGGCCCCTCAAACTATTGTGTTCATGCCAGTCATCCCATTTGCCAGCACATGGCCCAAAGCTTTGTGTGCTAAGGCCTTTCAAGTGTTCATCTAAATATGTCTTAGATGTCTTGAGTTTCTGTCTCCATCAACCTTTCAGGCAGTGAGTTGCAGATGCCACGACACTCTGGGTGTAAAGGTTTTCCTTAAATCACCTCTAAACTTCCTGCTCCTTACCTTAAAGCTGTGCTCCTTGGTTATTGGCCCCTCTACTCAGAGGAAAATGCTTCTTCTCTATCTATCTTGTCTCCGTCTTACAGAACTTTGTATACATTGAATTAGACTCCTCTGTCAGCCTTCTCCAAGGAAAACAACTCCAGCCTATTAAAGATAATGGGAACTGCAGATGCTGGAGAATTCCAAGATAATAAAATGTGAGGCTGGATGAACACAGCAGGCCAAGCAGCATCTCAGGAGCACAAAAGCTGACGTTTCGGGCCTAGACCCTTCATCAGAGAGGGGGATAGGGAGAGGGAACTGGAATAAATAGGGAGAGAGGGGGAGGCGGACCGAAGATGGAGAGTAAAGAAGATACCCCCAAGCCGCACCCCCATCTACCTACTAACCTCATCCCACCTCCTTGACCTGTCCGTCTTCCCTGGACTGACCTATCCCCTCCCTACCTCCCCACCTACACTCTCTCCACCTATCTTCTTTACTCTCCATCTTCGGTCCGCCTCCCCCTCTCTCCCTATTTATTCCAGTTCCCTCTCCCCATCCCCCTCTCTGATGAAGGGTCTAGGCCCGAAACATCAGCTTTTGTGCTCCTGAGATGCTGCTTGGCCTGCTGTGTTCATCCAGCCTCACATTTTATTATCCAGCCTATTAAGCCTCTTTTCACAGCTGAGTACCTCCAAACCAGGCAACATCTGATAAATTTCTTCTGTATCCTTCCTAGTGCAATCACATTTTTCCAATTGTGTGACAATCAGGACTTAACACAAACTCCCACCCATGGCTTAACTAAGGTTGCATATGTTCTCTACAGCTCCACCATAACCTTCTTGCTGTTATATTTAATGCTTTGACGAATAAAGGCAAATATCCCACATGCCTTCTTAACCATATTATCTACTGCTTTCATGGATCTATGACATGCACACCCAGGTCCCTCTAGTCCTCTGTACTTCGTCGGGTCCTACCAATCAATGTGTAAGCTCTCGCATTGTTTGTCGCTCACAATGCACAACCTCACAGTTTTCAGGGTTAAATCCAATTTGACACTGTTTGACCCATCTGACCAGCCAGTTTAGGGCTTTCCTCCTCGCTATTCACTACACCACCCATTTTTGTGTTACCTGTAAACTTACTGACATACCTCTTGCATGCATGTCTAGATCATTAATATACACAACAAACAGCAAGGGACCTAACACTGAGCCCTGTGGTAAGTAACTGCATGCAGGTTTCTAATCGCAAAAATACCGCTCTAACATTCACCTCTGCGTTTGCTTCTATGCAAATTTTGGACCCTATTTTCCAAATTGTCTTGGATCCATGGGTTCTTTGTTTCTTAACTTTCCCAAAAGTCTTACTGAAGTCTATTTGGACAAAATCAACTGCATGACCCTCATCTATACACCACGTTACTTCCCCTCAAAGAAATTACATTTGTCAGATATGTTTTCCCCCTTACAAAGTGATGCTGACTATCCTTGATTAATCCTTGTTTCTCCAAGTGGAGATTAATTCTGTCATTCAGAATCTTTTCCAATAGTTTCCCCTACCGCAGATGTTCAACGCTCTGGCCTGTGGTTTCCTGGTTTATCCCTCACACCGTACTCACATAATGGTACCATATTAGCCGTCCTCCAATCTTCTGGCACCACTCCTGCTGTCAGAGAATATTTGAAAATTAATCTCAGAGCCCCTGCAATCTTTTCCCTTGGTGCACACAACAGCTTGACCCTGGGGATTTACTGATTTTTAAGCCTGCTAAACTGTTAACACCTTCTCTCTCTCTCAATACTATTTTTTTGAATTATACTAGAGTCTCCCTAATTTTATACTTAAACAACATCCTTCTCTACAGTGAATACAGATGCAAAGTATTCATTTAAAACTACAAGTATATTTTCCAACTCCACACTCAGATTGTCACTTCGTTCCCTCTTTCCACAGTTATTCTTTTGCCCTATTATACTTATAAAAATAACTTTGAATTTTCCTTCATGTTACCATTCTCAATCCTATCTCCCTTAATTTCATTTTTTTAAGTAACCTCCTGTACTTTCTACAGTCCCCTAGGGTATGTGTTGTTTTGAGCCTTTGGTACTTACTGTAACCTTTCCTTTGTCTCCTTACCCAATCCTATACATCTCTTGACATCCATGATACTTTCACTATTATCCTTTTGAATGTCTCCCACTGTTCTGACTTGGATTTCCTGCAAGTAGCTGTTTCCAACCCACTGTGGCTAGGTCTTGTCTTATTGTAATAAAATGGATCTTCCTCCAATTCAGAACATTTATGTTTGGTCTACCTGTTTACCTTAAATCTTATTGGATTATGATCACAACCACCAAAATGCTTGAGCTTCCACCGCATTGACCACTTGCTCAGCTTTGTTCCTAAAATTATGCTCTATACCGCCCCCTCTCTTACAGGACATTCTACATATTGGTTTAAAAAAACTCTCCTATAAGCCCTTCATACTGTCTGTTTCTGTTACTTTCGAGGAAGGTAAAATCCTTACTATTATTACCCTGTTATTTTGTGAACACCTCTTGAGATTTGCCTCCATCTTTGCCTTTCTATTTTTCCCTGACTATTTGAGGGTCTACAGGCATCAGCAAAGTGATTATTCTGTTTTTGCTTTTAAGTTCAATCTGTATGGTCTCATTTGAGGAACTTTCTAAGATACCACCCTCGTCAACCATGTTTCATTGACAGAAATGCTATTACGTCCCCAAGCAGGGAAAGAAATACCCTCAACTTATATGCCTTACTTGCAAGGCTCCTTGCATTAAAATAACATCCAATCTTGACGTGCTCTCTTGTGCCTCAACATGACGAAATTTGAATTGCCTTTTAAACTGACATAGTTCTTCTTCTGTACTTGTCTGTGTTTTATCCCCTAATGTACCTCAATTCCACAACTTACCTCTCTACAAAATTAGTTTAAAGCCTCAAGAAATGCACCAGCTGACCTCTCCGCCAGGATGTTGGCCCACTTCCAGGTCTGTTTCCTATTGTCAACAGGAAGGAAATCTGTGACTCTGTAGAAATGGTGGAAATATTTTCATTTCCTATCTTCACAGTAGAACTAACTGCTGAGAAAAATCAGCACATTGTGTGGAGAAGCAAACACCATTGACAAGAATGACATGCGCAATACATTCCTCAAACTCATTGTTAAACTTTTGACTTAAGTTATTCACATAGTAGAGACTTATGCAGAATAAATTGTGATAGAAATTAATATAAGATAGAAACACATCAACACAGGAGCAACGTTAGGCCATTCAGCCCATCAAATCTGGCCCAATTTTTAACATGGTTTTGGTTAATCAAACCTTTCAATGCCTGTTACCCACCCCATTTCCATAATCCTGTGTGCCACTGGTAGTCAGAAATCTATCAATTGCTACCTTAAATGTATCCAAAGCCTAAGTTTCCACAGCCCTCTCTGATTGTGAACTCTAAATGTTCACAACCCTCTAGTAAAAATAAATTGCTCCTTATTTTGAAACTAGTGGCAGTCCCCTTATTTTTAAATTGTGTGCCTTGTATCTGCATCCCTCAACCAGGGGAAACACCTTACCTTTATCTACCCTGCCTATTTCTCCAAGTATTTTGTAAGCTTCAATAAAGCCATTTCTGATCCTCCAAAATTCACGGCAATAAAAGCCTGGTTTCCTCAATTTCTCTTAATAAGTAGTCCAGTCATTCCGGGAACAAATCCAGTGACCCTGATGATGACAGTTCTAGAAGAACATTTCAGTTCTTCCACTTTCAAAACAGAAATCTCAGTACCAGCAACCTTGAGTTCTGCTGAATGTTGGCGTTCCTTAAAAATTGAATTTTCGTAGTACTGATTTGCGTGTAACCTGTGAGTTCATTTCACAGCCAATTTTGGCAGTACTTAGCTTTCCAAAGTTCTATTGAAAACAACAGGAGGAATTACCAGAATCGCAGAGGTCATGATGCCCATTGAACAAGCAACAACAATTCATCTGGTACCAAACACAGCCTATTATCAGTGTGTTGTTTTCGATAATAAGCTTTGAAAGAATGGTAAACTCACTCTCAGACGAAGGTAGGCAAGGGGGCAATGACCATCTTATGTCCTGAGTGGCTGTCCCATGGCCATTGGCCAAAAGGGTTCAGTAAATTGCTTGCAGAGAAAGTAACCTGTCCCATGAAATGATACATCAATAAGTGGCAGGTTTGAAGAGAGGAGTACTCGGGATAGGGAATGCAGGAGGGCATCCCCTGGGGACCATGCCAGTTCCATGTTGAATTAACCACACCAGGGATAGGTCAAATCCTCCCTGGAGGATCCGTGGCAAAAAGCAAGAATAGAGAAGATTCAGGGCCGAGAGGAATTTTCCCAGAGAGAAGTTCTCGTCAAAGATTCCTTGAAGCAGCAGTCCTCGTCAAGCAATCCTCGCCAGGCAGATGGGAATGGACCAGAAGGAAAGGAGGAAGGCCATATACAGAGTTCCTTAGCACCGTGCCTAGGAAGGAGAATGCTGCTCCCACCACTTCAACAAGGCCAAAAGATTCCAAGCTGGTGGCCTATTTGTTTTCTTGAGCTATCTCCAATTGTCATGGTTGTATACCTTTTTAAATATAACTAATTGATGTATCATACCTAATATATTGCTTCTTAACAATCTTAATAAACTATCAGAAAATTACTTAATCATCAACTACCTAAATGTGATCAAGAGCCCCTAAAAACTGCATCTCAAATAATTCAACACAGACCTATCAGCTGATTGTGACAAAAGATTTGCTTGCACAAATGAAGTCCTCCATTTGACTCCTTGGTAGACAGACCAGTTTCAGGAGGCAGTTAAAAAGAAGTTACCTACCTCAGAGATCCAAACACAAGGAGTCATTAGGTAGTGCAGAACTTGGTATTTTTTTGAAGCTTTTCTTTTTGAACTCATCAGGACATTCAACAAGAATACACATTTAAAGGTTCAGAAAGAACATATAAATTTATGGCAACTGTTTCAGCTCAAGAAAATAGACGACAACCATTTGCTAGCTAATTTTTCAGGGTAGTACCCTAACAAATCAGAGTCAATGTTCCTGATTTAAAATTTACACAAACCCAGTCTGTTAACCATTAATTGACATTCATGGGTGCATTCCCTATGTCAGCACCTCTATCAATCAGAGTCTATTTGTCAACAAATCAGCATCCTCCTCTCACTCAGTATAAATGCCGGTGTTCCCTATATTTTTAGAAGACAATGTCTCTGTCAGCCCTGAAACACTCTCAGTACATGTGTAAATCACCCATGTGCAGTACCTCTACCAATGATCTCATGCCATCTCATTTTCTCTTATTGATTGTGTTTATTTGATCACTGCCTTTTTTTTATGAGCAGGGGATTTGGCAAAATGTGCATGTGCAGAACTTTCCACATTTGCAACATGAATATTTTGAAGTTATCAGGAGATACTGCATTTGTGCATCAGCTAATTTCCACGATGGAAATTTATAAGATTCAATGACGCCGGAATGTGTTGTGGAGCAATGACCCGATTCACCCAGGAAGAGTTAGATACATAGAAATATAGAATATGGGAGCAGGAATCAGCCATTCAGTTCTTTGAGCCTGCTCTGTTACTCAATATGATTGTGGCTGATCATCTAACTCAGTACTCTGTTGCCACTTTCTCTCCATATTCTTTGAGCCCTTCAGGCCTCAGAACTACATCCACATTTTTCTTGAAAGTCTCCAAAATTTTGGGCACAACAGTTTCCTGTGGTGGAGAATTCCACAGGCTCACCATTCTCTTGGAAAAGAAATTTCTCCTTCTCTCTGCCCTAAAAGTCCTAATCTTCATTGTTGGATTGTAAATCCTGATTCTGCACAGTCCTGTCATCGATAACATCCCTTCTGCATCTACCCTGTCAAATCCTGTTAGATTTTTAGACACTTCTATGAAATCCACCCCCCAAATTCTTCCAACCAATCTAGTCTCTCCCTGTATGTCAGTCCAACCATTGCAAGAATCAATCAGGTAAAACTTCTTTGCTTTCTCTCAATAGCCAGAAGTTTCTTCTTCAGTTAAGTAGACTTTGTTCTTCTAAACAAGACACTTACATGATAAAGGATCATATAGTAAAAGTAATGTCGCAACCACTTGAATGAGCTGGAAGGATATTCTACATGAAGGACTTCCAAGAGACAAATGGTCTTCCTGCAGAGTGACATTTTACAAAACACACCATGTCAAGATCATAATCAAGGCAAACAATCCTCAAACTAACAATGTGGCTATCTTCAGGCCCAAAGACAACATATTTGAGAACAATTATGAAATAACCAGATTGTCTGAATTTGTGAAGTCAGAAACTTGGAGGGGAGATGGTGTTGTTGTAAATATAAACTGTTATGGTGATAACGAAAATGAACTATATTAGTCAAATTCATCATTTCACCACAGGTTTTCCTGGACTAAGAAGTGAGGTCAAACAGGACAAATGCTGATCTAAAATGGCTGCTATTATCTGATTAACTTGAGCCAAGCCCAAGAACCCTTAGTAAACATGGATCATATCATAGAGATCACTCATCTCCTGATTTCATTACAGCTATGGTCCAAACATGGATACAACAGCTGACTTGCAGAGGTGAGGAGAGCATGGCTGCTTTTGACAATAAGGCCACAGTTAATAGTGTGATGTCAAGGACCTCAAGCAAAAGTAGTGTCAATGGGAATCAGTGGGAAAAATCTCCTGTGGCTGGTGTCATACATGTCACAGAAGAAAATGGTTGTGGTTGTTGAAGGTCAATCTTCTCAGACCCAGGACGTCTTTGTTGGCGTTCCCCAGGGTAATACCTCAGGCCCAACAATCTTCAGTTGCTTCATCAAAGACCTCTTGGTCTTAAGGTCTGATGTGGGGATCTTCACTGATGACTGCATGGTGCTCAACATTTTTATTGACTCCTCAGATACCAAAGCAATCAATATCCAAATACAATACAACCTCTACAATATGAACATTTTGCTGACAAGTGACAGTGAATACTTGTGTACACAAGTGCCAGGCAATGACCATTTTCAATGAGAGAGAATCTAACAATCATCCCTCCACATTCAATGGCATTACCATCACTGAATTCTCCACTATCAACATCCTGAGGGTTGCCACCAATCAGAAACTGAACTGGACTAGTCATATAAGTCCTTTGCTAACAATAGCAGTCAGAGTCTAGAAATCTTGCAACAAGGACAAAGCAGCCTGATTATGTGACACAATGTTTACAAACACTCAGTCTGACCCCACTGGCACTCAGTAGCAACAGTATGTACTGTTTATAAGATGCACTGCATAAAATTCACCAATTCTCCTTATATATCACCTTCCAAACACATGATCATTTCCATCTAGAAGGACAAAGGCAGCAGATACATGGGAACACCACCATCTGCGAGATCCTCTCAAAGTCCCTCACCAAGCAGACTTCAAAATCTATCACCATTCCTTCTGTATCACTGGGTCAAAATACTGGAACTCCCTCCCTAATGACACTGTGAGTAACCTACACCAAATGGACTAGCAGTTTAAAAAGCCAACTCAACACCACCTTGTCAAGGGTAATTATGGATGGACAATAAGTGCTGGTCAAGCCAGCAATGCCCACATCCCATGAGTGAGTAATGACGTATATCATTGGTCATATCAATAAGTATCATAAGAAAAGGGCAATGAAACTCTCACTTATGTCTCTGCTTCATTCGCATCTTGACATGAAAGGTTGTCTGTGGATTATACATCTGGGGAAAGCAAAGGACAGACTCAGGATATAGAAATGGACTTTTAGTATCAGCTCCTTCTCAGCAGCAGAGAAGAGATAAGGAAAATGAATATGTGGGCAAGAACTGGAGGTTGCTCCTCCACCGGACTATTCTTCTCAATTTCAAGCTCAGAAAAGTTGGTGATAAAGGCAGTGGAACAAAAACAATAATTCACTAACAAATCCAGGACGTCTGCAGTTTCACCATTATGGAAGAAACAAAACAGTAGCTAAGAAGCTGAACTTAAGTCTTTCCAAACTCACAATGTGAGGTTCTCTTAAGATCTGTGATTGCAATTCTCTTCACCTTCTTGTCTGTGCTTCACACCCACTCACTCGCACTTTCCTTGTGAACTCATTGCTTATGTTTCTTTATGCCTGGTGCCACATTTATTTTTGGAGTATTAGGTAATAAAACTCCATGATCTATCACTCAGGAAATCTTTGGAATTGGTTCTGTGCTATTTAGGATCTGGTGAACTGAATTTAATTGATGTGTGATAGTTACATTCTGAAAAGTGAAAAACAAAAATGTTGGGACTGACTGAAAAAGCTGTAAAAAAAGGGGAGTGATGATCACTCCTCATTTGGTTGTAACAAATTATATACATCAATCTATGAATGTTGACAATGGAAAAGATGTTTGGGCTAAATGTTGTATGAGACAGTGGTTCTAAAATGATTAATGTTGAAGACTGCATTCAGCTACAACTAATCTAACCATGTCCTACTAGATTGGGTAGAGATGAGGTAAAACAACTTGGGAATTTATATGATTATTCTAAGCCTATCTAACCAACTAATATAACTTGTAGCTAATTGTTGTCATGCACTAAACTTATCTTGTAAGATATTTCCTCTTGTTAAAGCTCAATAGTAGTTGCTCCTCTGGCATCTTACATCCATCAGACACATAGAGCCAGTCAAATGATAGAGGATTGGTGGTAGCATCTTTCTGCACCAAACACCACACTCTCATCCTATTCCCCTTCCTTCTCCCTTGAATTTTCTTTCCCTTTCCAGAGTCCTTCCTTTTCCTTCCACTTACCCACCCTCCCCACTTTATTGAAGAATGCCCTTTACAAGGATCCCCATTTTCATTCCATCATGAGGTGTTGTTAATGTGTGTGGGTATTTTGACATCCGAAGGGAAATGGCTGAAAGGTTTATAGCCTTTTTTTTGACTGAAAGCAAACAGAACAAAAATTTTTCTTTCTTTGGGTGTCAGCCAACCTTTTGAGTTATTACAGGTACAGAGTTTGGCAAAAGCAGCAAGTTCCCACACCTAGAGAAGGGGATTCCCGATAAAAGTAGGAAACACTGGAGTCAAGGAAAGTACATGAACCTGATCTCAGAATTCCCCAGATCTGGAGCCAGCACTGACGGACAGATTTCAACCCAACAACATTGGCTATTCCTGTAAAGCAGAAATTATCCTTACTGGAAAAGGCTGGGCTTCCTCCCACTGGCCTACATTTCCTCTTTTTCAACCCAACTAGGTATTTACAACAATTTTAATTTCATTAACAATCTGCTGCACTTGCAAGAATTACTTCCTTTCTTTAATAGATTCCTCTCCCTTGTCAGAGAAAGGACCATTGTCACGTGATTTGGAACTAAATCATTGCTTTTAGTGCTGATGTATTTTCAATGTTTCAGCGCTTTCAGTCAGCATTTCAGACTGATGACCACTTTGCAGAACCTTTGTGTGCAAAAAAGACTCTGAGCTACCTGTTGCCTGCCACTTTAATGCAACACCCTGTTCCCTGGCCAACATCTTTGTCCCTAGCTTGCTGCAGTGTTCCAGCGAACCTCAATGTAAGCTAGGAGAATAACACCTCATTTTCCACTTGAGGTCTCTTCAACCCTCCGGACTCAATATTGAGTTCACCAATTTTAGGGCCTAAACTCTCTTATGCCCTCGCCCCCTACTCCACACACCAGGCCTTGATATCACATAGTCTGCCATTACACACTACCTATTGCTAGTCAGTAATAGTCTCCATTAATAGCTATTCACTCTCTTAGCCAAATCGTTATCAACTTCTTAGTCTATCCAATTGTTCTTTTCTCTCTTCAGGATCCATCCTTTAATCCTATCATTTACCCCGTACTCTATTCCCCTACCTACTTGTTACATATAAACCAACATTTTCCTAGCTACCACCAGTTCTGGTTAAGGGTCACTGGACCCGAAATGTTAACTCTGATTTCTTCACAGATACTGCCAGACTCACTGAGATTTTCCAGCAACTTCTGTTTTTGAGTGTTACTTCCTTCCCTGTTTATTCCCTAACCTTACCAAATTGATTGCTTGTCTTTCGTTTTTTTTGCCCTGACTGAAAATATAATTTGAAGCAATAAAAAAAGTCATCATCTTTGGAAGAAAATCATAAAGTTGCATTTGTTTTTTATTATGATCAGTTGACAATTTGTAATAATCAGAAAATGTAATAAAAATTATACACAAAATAAATAGAAAATGAATCAGACATTTTCCTCTAACTGAATTATTTTAAGTCATGTGTGCCAATTTTGATCCATAGTGTCTGCTTTGTTTGTTGATCATATGGCAATCTTGCTCCAACTTCCTCTACTCCTTTCAGTTGATGAAGGCAAGCGGTCTGATTTTCTTTCTCTATTTATTAACTACTGGAAGTGCTGCAAGTATTTGTACAAGAACACAACAAGGCTTGCTTGTGAAGTATCCTGTAGTCGAGTAGCATAATTACACATATAGTTAATTTTCACCCAAGAATCGTTTGGGAAACAACTACAAAGTATTCTTGTAACAAAGCAATTCCCTCAATTCATTACATGGAGATATGCTATGCTATTAGCACCAAAACAATTCCCTCAATTCATTACATGGAGATATGCTATGCTATTAGCACCAAAACAATTCCCTCAATTCATTACATGGAGATATGCTATGCTATTAGCACCAAAACAATTCCCTCAATTCATTACATGGAGATATGCTATGCTATTAGCACCAAAACAATTCCCTCAATTCATTACATGGAGATATGCTATGCTATTAGCACCAAAACAATTCCCTCAATTCATTACATGGAGATATGCTATGCTATTAGCACCAAAACAATTCCCTCAATTCATTACATGGAGATATGCTATGCTATTAGCACCAAAACAATTCCCTCAATTCATTACATGGAGATATGCTATGCTATTAGCACCAAAACAATTCCCTCAATTCATTACATGGAGATATGCTATGCTATTAGCACCAAAACAATTCCCTCAATTCATTACATGGAGATATGCTATGCTATTAGCACCAAAACAATTCCCTCAATTCATTACATGGAGATATGCTATGCTATTAGCACCAAAACAATTCCCTCAATTCATTACATGGAGATATGCTATGCTATTAGCACCAAAACAATTCCCTCAATTCATTACATGGAGATATGCTATGCTATTAGCACCAAAACAATTCCCTCAATTCATTACATGGAGATATGCTATGCTATTAGCACCAAAGCAATTCCCTCAATTCATTACATGGAGATATGCTATGCTATTAGCACCAAAGCAATTCCCTCAATTCATTACATGGAGATATGCTATGCTATTAGCACCAAAACAATTCCCTCAATTCATTACATGGAGATATGCTATGCTATTAGCACCAAAACAATTCCCTCAATTCATTACATGGAGATATGCTATGCTATTAGCACCAAAACAATGACCTTGATATTAAGAAGGTGATATTTCTGAGCCTGGCTGCAAGTTTTGTTCAGGAAGCCAAGAAATATGCTGTGGACTTTTACTCTGCAGTCTGCAGTTTTGAATAGGATCTTGATCTGAAGTCAACCTGATTGATGAGCTTTGCTTCCAATTGGATGGAAAGTACTCAGAGGAGTTTACAGTCACAGGCAGGGGGACTGCAGCTACTTGAGGGAGGATTCCAAGCCTATAGAATTGACCTGGGATCTCCAGGAATTGAAAACCCATCTCTAGAGGACTGCTAGACTCAGACCAGAGATAATTCAAGGGGTATAAAAAAAAATAATTTTCATGTTCTTCAAATATATTTCTACCTCATAGAAAGGCAAACATGGATGACTGGCAAAGTAGCATCCAATAAGGTTGTGAGGTTTTTATTTTGCTTTCCTGTTGCCATCAGAAGGCAATAGATCACCAGGATGGATACATGGACTAAATAACTGCAGGAGCATGGAGTAAAGTCATGTAATGAAACCTCCAGGAATACATTTAATCACAGCTGCCAAAGCTCACAACTGTGAGGATAGGTTGGTGTCTTGATGGAGGAGGTGCGAGACTGACATGTGATGGCAGAAGGCTCTGACCGCTGAAACTAGTGCAAAAGGAAAAATAAAACCCATGGGCCTGATTCCCTCACTTTGGTAAAAGAAACAGAATCATCATAGAATTGTAAATGTTGTGATCTCAGTGAGAGATGTGTCTTTTTAAAAATTTACTCACAGGATATTGGCATCACTGGGGGGGGCGGGGGGCAGCGTTTATTGCCTGTCCCCAGTTTCCCTTGAGAAGGTGGTGGTGAACTGTCTTTCTGAACTACTGCAGTCCACATGCTGTAAGTTGACCGACAATGCCCTTTCAGGGAATTCCAGAATTTCGACCAAACAGCAGTGAAGACAGGGAGAAATTTGCAAGACAGGATGGAGGGTGACGTGGAGAGAAACTTATAGGCGGTGGTGTTCCCATGACTGTATGCCCTCATTCTTCTAGATGAAAGTGGTTGTGTGTTTTGGTGCCATCTGAGAATCTTTGGTGAATTTCTGCAGTGCATCTAATAGATAGTACACACCGCTGCTACTGAGCATCAGTGTTGGAGGGAGCAGATACTTGTGGATGTGGTGCCAGTCAAGAGAACTGCTTTGTCCTGGATGGTGTCAAGCTTCTTGAGTGCACTCATCCAGGCAAGTGGGGAGTATGCCATCACATTCCTGACTTGTGCCTTGTAGATGGTGGACAGGCTTTGGAGAGTCGGGAGGTGAGTTAGCCACTGCATTCTCAAAGAAATGAAACTGTATGGATCATCTGACATCAACCTAGATACCAGATGCACCTGGGAGCTACTACCAAAATCAGGACAGGTGTCTCACAGACTAGCCAAGCAATAACCTGACATAGGCATACTCACAGAATCACTGTCCTAGACACCACCATCACCATCCTTGGATATGTCATATTCCATTGGCAGGACAGACCTAGCAGAGGTGGCGGCACAGTGGCATACGGTTGGAGAGAGCTGCCCTGAGAAAACTCAATATTGACTCTGGACCCCATCAAGTCTCATGAATTCAGATTATAGATGGGTAAGGAAACCTGCCGATTACTGTGTGCTGTCCTCTGTCAGCTAATGAATCAGTTCTCCTCTATATTGAACAACACTTAGAGGAAGTTCTGAGAATGGCAAGAACACAAAATATACTCTGGGTGGGGGATTTCAATGTCCACCTGCAAGAGTGGCTTGGCAGCAGTACTACTGATCGAACTGGCTGGGTCCTAAAGGGCATAGCTGCTAGACTGGGTCTGCGGCAGGTGGTGAGGGAGCCAACAAGGGGGAAGAACATACTTGACCTCATCCTTACTATCTGCCAGCTGCAGTTGCATCTGTCCATGATAGCATCAGTAAGGGTGACAGTCCTTGTGGAGACAAAGTCCCACCTACACACTGAGAATAACCTCCATCGTGTTGGGTGGCACTATCACTGTGTTAAATGTGACAGATTTTGAACAGTTCCAGCACCTCAAGACTGGACACCCATGAGGCTCTTTGGGCCATTAACAGCAGCAGAATTATTTTCCTGCACAATCTGTAACTTCATGGCCTGGCATATCACCCAGTCACCCGTTACCAACAAGCCAGAGGATCAACACTGGTTCAATGGAGTGTGCACGCCAGGAGCAGCACCAGGCGTACCTGAAGATGAGATGTCAACATGGTGAAGCCATCAAACAGGTCTACTTGCGAGCCTGACTGGATAAGTAGCAAGTGATAGGCAGAGCTAAACGATCACACAATCAACGGATCAGATCTAAGTTCTCCAGCCCTGCCACATCCAGTCATGAACGGTCGTGAACAATTAAACAATTCACTGGAGGAGGAGGGTCCATAAATACCCCCATCCTCAATGATGGAAGAGCCCAGCACATCAGTGTAAAAGATAAGGCTGAGCATTTGCAGCAATCTTGAGCCAGAAGTGCAAAGTGTGTGATCCATCTCAGCGTCCTCCAGTGGTCCCCAGAATTACAGAAATCAGTCTTCAGCCAATTAAATTCACTCCATTGATATCAAGAGATGGTTAGAAACACTGGGTAGTGCAAAGGTTATAAGCCCTGAAAACATTCCGGCAATAATACTGAAGACTTGTGCTCCAGAACTTGCTGCTCCCTGACCAAGCTGTTCCAGTACAGTTACAACTTTGACATCTCCCTGACAATGTGGAAAATTGCCCATGCATGATCTGCATATAAAAAGCAGGAGAAATCCAACCTGGCCAATTACCATTCCATCAGTCTAGTCTCAATCATCAGTAAAGTGATGGAAGGTGGCATCAACAGTACTGTCAAGCAGCACCTGATCAACAGTAACCTGCCCAGTGATGCCCAATTTGTGTTCTGCCAGGGCCACTCAGCTCCTGACCTCATTACAGCCTCAGCTCAAACATGTACAAAAGCGCTGGATTCCAGAGGTGAGGTGAGAGTGACATCAAGGCTGCATTTGACAGAGTGTAGCATCAAGGAGACCAAGCAAAACTGGAATCAATGGGCATCAGGGGGCAAACTCTCTGATGGTTAGAGTAATGCTGAACACAGAGGAAGATGTTTGTGGTTGTTGAAGGTCAATCACCTCAGCTCCAGGACTTCTCGGCAGGTGTTCATAAGGGTAGCGTCTGCGGCCAAACATCTTCAGTTGCCTTATCAATGAGCATCACCCCCATAATAAGGTCAGAAGTGGGGATGTTCACCGATGATTGCACAATGTCTAGCACCATCCGCAGCTCCTCAGATACTGAAGCAGTCCATGTTCACATGCAATAAGACCTGGACAATATCCAGGCTTGGGCTGACAAATGGCAAGTAACATTCGTGCCACAGAAATGCCAGGCTATGACCGTCACCAATAAGAGGCAGTCTAACCATTGTCCCTTGACATTCTATGGTGTTACCATCACTGAATCCCCCACTATCAACAGCCTGGGGACTATCATTAACCAGAAACTCAACTGCACTCACCACATAAATACAATGGCGACAAGAGCAGGTCAGAGGGTCAGAATACCGCGGAGAGTAACTCACCTTCTGACTCCTCAAAGCCTGTCCACCATCTACAAGGCACAAATTGGGAGTGTGATGGAATACTTCCCACTTGCCAAATTAATGCAGTGCCAACAACACTCAGGAAGGTTGACACCATCCAGACAAAGCAGCCCATTTGATTGGTGTCACATCCACATGCATCCACTCCCTCCACCTGCGATGCTCAGTGGCAGCATTATGTATTATCTACAAGACACGCCACAGAAATTCACTGAAACATCCTCAGACAGCACCTTCCAAACCCATGCCCACGTCTATCTAGTATGACAAGGGTAGCAGATATATGGGATCACCACCACCTCCAACTTCCCCACAAGCCACTCGCCATCCTGACTTGGAAATATATTCCTGTTCCTTCACTGTTGCTGGGTCAAAATCCTGGAATTCCCTCCCTAACGGCATGGTGGGTCAACCCACAACAGGTGGAATGCAGCAGTTCAAGAAGCCAGCTCACCACCACCTTCTCAAGGATAGTTAGCAATGGGCAATAAACGCTGATCAGCCAGAATGCTCACATCCCACAAAAGAATAAATAAAAACAAAGTATTCCTAGCCTCTGACCTGCTCTTGTAACCATTGTGTTTATATAGCATGTGAGTTGAGTTGCTAGTCAATGGTAACTCCCACACATTATTATGAGTGGGGAGGGAGCTCACTGATGGTATTGCCATTGAACGTCAAGAGATGGTGGTTAGATTGTCTGTTATGGTCGATAGTCATTGCTGGCATTTGTGTGATGTGAAAGTTACTTGCCAATTTTCAGTCCAAGGTCTGTTGTAGTGAGATTCCTTGCTGGATAGTCTGTATCTGGCCTGGTTGGATTTGTCCTGCTTTTTGTGTAGAGGACATATCTGGGCAATTTTCCATTTTAACAAAATTGCAGTTGTACTCAAACAGGAGGGTTAAGGGAGCAGCAAGTTCTTGAGCAGCAGACTTCAGTACTATTTCTGTAATGTTGTCAGGGCCAATAGCTTCTGCTGCATCCAAATACCTCTACTATTTCTAGCTATCACATGAAGTGAATTGAATTGGCTGAGGACTGGGTACCTGTGACTGTGGGTACCACTGGAGGAGTCCGAGATGGCTAATCATCCCTCAACACTTTTGGCTGAAGATTATTACAATTGTTTCAACCTTATCTTTTGCATGGAAACACGTAAAAATAAAGTAGGCCACTTGACACCTCAAGCCTGCTTTGTCCTTCAAAATGTTCATAAATGATCTTCTTCCATCATAGCAGATGGGGATATTTGGGGGCCCTGCTCCTCTAATTAGCTGTTTAATCTTGCACCACCATTCCTCATTGGATGTGGCAGGGCTGCAGAGCTTAGATCTGATCTGATGATTCTGGAATTGCTCAAGTCCGAACGATCACTTGCTGCTCATGTCATTTGGCAAGCAAGTATTCTTGTTTGGTGGCTTCATGACTTTTGGGTATGTTTGGTGCTGCTCCTGGTATGCCCTCCTGCACACTCCATTGAACTAGGGCTCATCTCTGGCTTAATGGTAATGGCTGAGTCGGGGATATGCTGGGCCATTAGGTTGCAGATTGTGTTAGAATACGATTCTGCCGCTGTTGATGGCCCACAATACCTTATGGATACACAGTTTTGAGTTGCTTTAGCGTATTTTCAATGTTAAGACGAGACTTCAGCTCCTCAAGGATTGCCCACTGATCATTCTTACCAGCACTGTCATGGACAAATTCTATTCAGGGCAATATTTAAGATTTAAAACAATGAACATAACATGAGAAATAACAAATTTAATAGTCTATATAGAATTCCTGGTCTTGGTAGATTACATTTCATCTGAATGCCCCATTATACTTTCACAGAATGTGGTCTCTGGTACCATTTTCCTTTCAAGGCTTCTGTTGATATTTATAATACTAGCTGTTCCCCTTTCCAACAGTTAGAAACCAGTAAATGTCAGGCAAGTATGACCAATTATTCAAAACACTACAGACATATAATGCACATATATCACATCTAAATTTGTGGACTTAATTTCTTGGAAGCTTGGTGGCATTTGTTTGTTAATGGAAAGACAGAAACACAATGCTTATACGCTTGCCGTTATTACATGATAACAACTAAAGAATAATGAATATAAGACAGTCATCTAATGGAAGGATTCATTTTAATTCATAACAATATAACTCAAATGGCTAATTAATGTATATTTTAAAAATATATTTTCTTTATTCAAGCGTGATTAAGTACAGTAGGTGCTTTTACTTTACTTGAATTTCTTTATACCAACAAAATTCATCATACTGGATAGCTGGCAGTACATTTTATATTGATCTGTACTGCAGAATGAATTGTTCAATTAATAGTGGAGCAATATCCTCTGTGCCTCTGGAATAAACATTGATTAAGACAGCATCACAGTTTGGTCACCATTTCCAAACATTTTTTCTTTATTTTCTGTGAAACTAGGCGTTTACTGTCATTTCTCTTCCTTACTCTTACCTTTACATTCTTCCGTTGCCAACTTTAGCCTGAACATTGACATAACATTAATTTCATGCAAATTCTTTTGGCAAAGGAATATTCCTTTAAGTAGGATGGTGCATGTATTAAAGTATTTAAAATGAATTAGATACATGTATTTGTAGCTTACCTATCCATCTCCTCTCCCACCTATCCACTCTTCCCACCTCACTGACCCATCCCCACCACTGCCTACCTGTACTCACCTATCATCATCCCACCTACCTTCCCTAGCCCCACCCTTCTCTCTCTATTTATTACGGAGCTTTCTTCCCCCTCCTCATTTCTGAAGAAGGGTCTCAACGCGAAATGTCAACTTTCCTGCTCCTCTGATGCTGCTTGGTCTGCTGTGTTCATCCAGCTCCACATCATGCTATCTCAGGTTCTCCAGCATCAGCAGTTCCTACTATCTCTGCAACAAAATTGAAAACCCGTTCACTAATGTTCTTTAAGGAAGGAATCTGCCTTATATGTGACTTCAGAGCAATGTAATTGTTCTCTGGGCAGCATAATGTGGCACAAGTGTTATCAAATACTTCCTGCACAATCTTTCTGGATGGAGCATCTGCACTTAGTGAGGTAGTGTAATATGTTTAAAGGCATATGTTCTCAAGAGTGATCATCAGTGATGCCTTTAGGAAATGAATGGACACATGGACTCAGGCCTTACTTCTATGAGTGTTATTATTTCATTTTATTATTTTGTTTTTCTTTGAGCATAAACCTTGCTAATTGCAATCCTGCAAACCTGATGTTTTGGACCTGGTAAAGTTGCAATGTTATAAAAGGGAGAAAAAGGGGTAGACTAAGCCACTCAGCCTAAACCTTTCTGTCGGAAAAATAATAACAAAATATTTCTGAGGGTCTGTAGAAATTGTCATGTAGAAATGCATTCCTTAAGCTGTGGTAGTCAGCATAGATTTATTAAATGGAAGTCATTTCTAACTCGATTACATTTTCAGGGAGGTAACAAGGAGGGACAGTGAGTATAACGTGTAGGATGTCATCTATATGGGTTGCAGAAAAGCTTTTAGTGAGGTCCTATATGGCCTATATGGGCTGGTCACAAATTTGAAAGCTCGTACAAGCCCACAGCAACTTTAATGGAAGCAAAAATGGTTCAGTGCCAGGAAGAATTGTGTAATGGTTGATGAGTGCTTTTGAGACATGAAGGCTCTTTCCAGTGAACTCAGTGCTATGTTCCCTGTATTTACTTTCAGTTTGTGGGTGGTTTCTTTAAGTGTATAGCTCCTCATTTGTTCTGGGCTGCTGCACGTGAAAAGTAATTTGAATGGGCTAAATTATATGGGGACTTCCGTGCTGCAATGCATTTGCATAAATTATGGGGAACAGTGTTGTGTCCACGTGTGAACAAGAGTAACTGTATGTCTTTGCACAGATTAAAACTTTTCCTGAATAATTTTTACATTGTTGCTTGAATACATTTTGTTTGCTAGTTCTTTGCTTGTACTTAAGGACTGACATGTTTCTGATAATGAGCAATACACAGTCTGAAGAAAGTGGCAATATTTCAATTTTCAAACTTAATTTGAATTAATTTGTTCTAACTGGTGGAGGAATGAGACAAGGAAAAGATTCCGTTCACCTCTGCTAATTTGGTTGTAATGGGGGCTAACAGCTAGAGCTAGATAGTAGAGTAAAGTTGGATAGGTCTTTTTCAACTACCACTGCTTGATGGAATGAATGGACTTACCTTTATTAGTCAACATATTGACTAAAGGAGTTGGGATGTCAAGCTGTGGCTGTACAGACATTGGTAAGGCAACCTTTTGAATACCACATTCAATTCTGGTCTCCCTGTTATAGGAAAGATGTTGTGAAACCTGACAGGGTGCAGAAAGGATTTACCAGGATATTGTCAGGGTTGGAGGGCTTGAGCTATGGGGACAGGCTGAATAGGCTGGGGCGATCTTCCCTGGAGTGTTGGAGGTTCAGGGGTGACCTTAAAGAGATTTATAAAATCATTAAGTTCATGGATAGGGTGAACAACCAGGGTAGTGAAGTTCAAAACTAGATGGCATAGGATTAAGGTGAGAGATTTAAAAGAGACCTAAGAGACAGCTTTTTCACACAGAGGGTGGTGCATGTATGGAATGAGCTGTCAGAGGAGATGATGGAGACTGGTACAATTATAACATTTAAAAGTTTGTTGACTTGCTCACTGAGCTGGCTTGTTTCGCTCAGATTTTTCATCACCATGCTAGGTAATATCATCAGTGAGGCCTCCAATGAAGCAATGTTGTTCTACTCCACTTGGAATTTATACCATATGTTGAGTGGTGCCATTTTTGGTTTTGATCTGTATTGTTTGGTATATGGTGTCCAATTCTATGTGTTTGTTGACTGCATTACAGGTTAAGAGCCATGCCTCTAGGTATTCTTGTGCATGCCAATGTTTGGCTGGACTACTATGGTTACCTTGTCCCAGATAAACTGACGGCCTTCATTATCTGAGTGAACCAATATTAAGGAGAGTTTGTTGTGCCATTTTGCTGTTAGTTGATATTCATGTATTCTGATGGCTAGTTTCTGTCCTGCCTGTCTGATGTAACGTTTGTGGCAGTCGGCGCATGTAGCCCACAGCCACTCTATGACAAACACTCTCAAGGATTAAAGACCCCACTCCCATGACATGCAGAACCAACATAATTTACAAAATACAATGCAATGACTGCCACAAACATTACATCAGATGAGCAGGGAGGAAACTAGCCATCAGAATACATGAACATTAACTCGCAGCAAAATGGCACAACAAACTCTCCTTGAGATTGGTACACTCAGACAATGAAGGCCATCAGTTTAACTGGGACAACGTAGCCATACCAGACCAAGCCAAACATCGACACGCACAGGAATACCTAGAAGCATGGTTCTCCACCCATAATACAATCAACAAACATATAGAATTGGACCCCATATACAAACCCATACAGATCAAAACTGGAAAAGACACTACTTGCCATAACAGACCAGACGGTATAAATTCCAAACGGAGTATAAAAATATCTCTTTAGTGGAGGCTTCACTGATGATCTTACTGAGCATGGTGATGAAATGTCTGGGCAAAAACAAGCCAGCTCGATAAGCAAGTCAATAACTTCACCCACAACCCGAGCTACAGATCTTCGCTAAGACCTTAAATAACATTTAAAAGGCATTAGGATGGGTATATGAATAGGAAGGGTTTAGAGGGATATGATACTGTTCCATACTGTACATCTGTGACTCTTTGACTCCTATGTTGTAAATTGTCCACGTTTCAATGAACAGGAAATAACAGTCAACCCGTGCTAAAGATATTTTATCAAATGAAACCAATCTTACCAACTCCTTCATCATCAGTTTTCAAAACATTAAGGACTTTCAGTAACTCTCAGAATAGAAGCAAATGTATTGCAAAAACATTCAGTTTCAGATACTGCTGTTTGATCAACCTTCTCTAATTACACTGTTAGCTCAAATTTCCCTTGCTAGTATTATTGCTGCCAATTGTTATGAATTGCGTGAGCCATGAGTGTATTTTGAAATGACTTTTCACTTTTACATGTAAATTAGAAAGAAATGCCCCTGTAGGTTTCTAGTGTGGCTCTAAGTCTCTCTTCCTATTAAATATCTCTCTCAGTCACATCTCTCTTGGCCTGCCATTGCATGCCATTTCTTTTTCTTTAGATTGGCAGAGATTCGGTGAATGATACTAGAAGGCAAATCAAGCCTAGTTTCCCACTCATTATGAAATCAATCTGTTCACTATTGTGAAAATTCAGTCTCAGAGCACAGAAAGCAAAAATAATCTTCTCTCCCAGTATCAGTGCCTGACTCATTTCATCACGAGATGAATTGTTTCAGGGCATGTTTGTAGCCACAAAAGTTGAGGAGAAGGATCATCTGATACACATGTAGGCCTGAAAATGAGCTACAATGAGCAGGAGTGGTGAGTTCAGGGACGTAACATTATTGTGGATCAGTTTCCCAATAAATTACATTTTCTGTTCAAACTTTTCTTTCTATTAGTCACCCCCTAAAGCAAAGTATAGAACACTTCAATAGTGCTATGATAGAACTAACAGGAACAAGTATTCAATCTGTTGAGGTTGTTTCAAAGAAAAATACATCTTATAAATCACTTTAAAAATTACTCTGCAAAAGTGTTTTAATATCTGGCTGCCTCCTTCCAACCAAAGGACAAACAAAACAGTTAATGCCAAAAAAAGGGGACAGCTTGGGATTGAAAGTTTGGCACAGAGATAAAGAAAGCCATTTCGGATAACTCTAAAATTCAACAGTGGAGTTCATCTTTCAGTTTCTATTGTCATGTCTTAAACAATGTTTAGATTTTGCTCTCTTGCGGGTTGAGGTACTAAAACTAATTTACATTTTGAATAACAGCACTTGAAAGGACTCATGTTTTTTTGGACCCTGAGCATACCAAAGTGCAGCAAATTGAAATACTTTAAAGGTGTGACCAATGTTGACAGCCAAATATACACTGAACAAAGTCCCACAGAAATTTGATAATAGCCATACATCACATTTTATTGGTTATGGTTGAGGGATAAATATAATCCTTTACTCCTTTGTATCAGGATCTCTAATGTTTCACCTGGGAGGACAGATTGAACCCAAGTTTACTGTCTCATCTGAAAGACTGTGCATTCAATAATGCAACACTTCTTCAGCATTGTACTGGAGTATTAGATTTTTTTGCATGCTCAAGTCTCAGGAGAGAGCTTTAAAGCCACGGGAGTACGTGGAACTAAGATGTAACTGATTTTGACTTTGAAAAATGAGACTTGACCCTGACTGAGGTCATAATGTATCTGCCTATCTCAGATAAGTGTCTACAAGATTAGTTCCACACAGGCCAGGCCTGCTTAATACAGCTTTGACCGCTTTCAAACATGTGCACAGCTTTGGTGCTGTCTGAGATTGTCAATGCCCTCAAAATCTTTAACTAAATTGTGCATCAGTTTACAAAGTCAAGTGGACTCACAGCAATTTATAAAGTGGTGTTGGTACATTACTGAAGTTTATTTATTGTTGTGAGTTCAACTGGATCAAAAAAGATTTCATGCTACTACTGAAATGGAATGGAGTCCTGATTCTGGAATCATACCATCATTTCACTGTAGAGAAACAGAAATGTATGTGCAACAATTCAAAAAAAGCAACAGACTTTCTAGTTTATTTGATTGCTGAACATCAACATTAATTGCTATATGTTCTATCATTCCCACATCAAAGTGACCCTTGCCTTATGATCTATGACCTTTAAGTATAAATTACTGGCGGTGTAGTGATAATATTGGGGGTTGGCTACCTCAGTCACTTGTGTGCCTGGTTTGAAATGTAGAATGAGACCAGCAGAGTGGGTTCAATTCTTATACTGGCTGAGGTCATCTTAAAGGCCTCATGTTCTCAACCTTGCCTTAGGGTGTTGGTGATTGAACTAACTGCACAGGGGCTAGTATCCTGTCACAAAATCACCCCCTATTTACTGGTGTATGGTACATTGCCTGTGGCCAGATAGCTTGGAGTCGGTCCCTTCAACTGAATAGGTTCTCATCTCCGGGTTATATATTTTTTGAAGCCATTTTCACAGAACAGCGTTGATTCATTTGGAACTGGAAATCAAAGTCAACTCTGATGGGAATTGAATGCACAACCCCTGAATCCCCAACTCTTCAGCAGTTTAATACACTGCTCTATTGGTTAGCTAGGGTTCTCCTGATTGGCCCAAGTTAACAACCCCAATCAAGGGCTTCATAGTCAATGAGGTCCACCTGGTTCCAATCACTGCAGTGTTCTTCAGGTTAAACTTGCCACCAGTTGTCTTCCTCTAAGGAGACTATGGTAATGTTGCTTTAAACAAAAGCTTTAGTGGTAATGTCACTGAACTAATCATCCAGAACCCAGAATTTTGGTTAGAATTCCACAATGGTAGGTTGTGGAAACTTGAACACAATGAAAATGTGGAGCAAACCTTTAGCCTCATGGTGACTGTATAACCATTGTGAAATGTTCACAAAACATATCTGATTGACTAATATCCTTTACAGAAGGAATGCTGCCATTCTCACCAGGCCTTGACTACATGAGACTCCAGACTCAAAGTAGTCAACTTTGGGGTGGCATGGTGGCTCAGTGGTTAGCACTGCAGCCTCACAGCACCAGGGCCACAGGTTCAATTCCAGCCTCAGGTAACACCAACCTAGGCTAGGGTGAATCGGCCATGCTAAATTGCCAGTAGTGTTCAGGGCTGTGTGGGTTATAGGGGGATGGGTCTGGGTGAGAAGCTTCAAGGGGCGGTGTGGGCTTGTTGGGCCAAAGAGCCTGTTTCCACACTGTAGGGAATCTAATCTTAATTGCCCTTTTAAATAAATGCTGGGCCATTCAAGCTATGTCCCAAGAATGAATGAAAAGGCAAACAAAAGGAAAGTAACGTTGCTGCAGCCAGAGTTGAACGATATTTCATGATTGATGGATCACTTACATTGCTAAAATTGTAGCCATGTTCCGCGCATAAAATAAAAAGCTTTTTTCATGATACTTTAGGATCAGAAAGGTACAAACATCACATGGTATTTATTTGAAATGAACATTATCAACTTGCTGAAAGTGAACTCCAAGCGCACAGCTAACTATAAAATGGGAATTATTGGTACAAGATTCGGATTGTTTTTATATCCATAGCCTGAAGACCCCAAATGAGCTAACTGAGAACAGTGCGCCATTCATTTAGACAGCTAGCTGTTCAGCTATCGAGTGAACAAAGTGCGGAGCTGGATGAACACAGCAAGCCAAGCAGCCTCTTAGGAGCACAGAAGCTGAAGTTTCGGGCCTAGACCCTCCCATTATCTCTGATACAGCTATCGAGTGAGCTGTCTTTCCCAGATTCCACGTGACCAATAGCAAAATTATCAATTTTTTTAAATGGTAAAAGGTGATTGCTTTGTATGACTTGTATCGATAGTTAACACCAAACATCATAATCAGGCAGTTAAGCATTAATTAACTATTATTTTTGGCCGACAACTAACTGGACTTTCAGTATCTAAATATCTTTTCTGAAGCTGTTTATTTTCAATCTCCCAAGGTCAAAATGCTGCTTACAAAATTCGGTTGTGTTATTTGGATTAAAACGGAGGAAAACGACAGATCATTTTTCAAGGTCGTGCAACAAAAATCGCATTTATATAGCTTCTTTAAAGTCGTAAATGGTCCCAGTGCTCTTAAATAGCATGGGAATGAGTCTGTAACTACTCATAAATGTCAAGCAGCTATTTAATAACTTCACTTCTGACTGAATGAAGCGTGTTCTAATTTGCCAAAAGCACTGCGGGTGTTGGAAATCTGAAATTGAAATGCAGGAAATTCTCGGCAGATCTGACAGCTTCTGAGGAGAAACAAAATTTAACATTCTAAGTCGATGATCCTATCCCCGAGCTCACGGTTCGGATGAAAAGTCGCCTAACTGAAATGTTAGCTTTGTTTTCCTACTTTACAATTTGAATGGGGATTAGCTGCCTCCATATTTTTAACAGAAGTGCAGGTGTCCTGTGTCATACAGTTATAAGTTTCGAAAACGTAACCGATTAAAAACGACCCATGACCGCAACAATCTATTTCTAAGCATAAAGGCAGGATTTCCCGGAAGGGGAAAATTGCTCACTTACAGAGTTTCCAACAGTTCTCAACCAACAAGGTAAACCTAACTGGATTGTTCTTAAAAAAAACAAAAAAATTGTAGATTTTTCAGATATACAGCAGTGATGGAAAATTAACATTTGAAAGTAATTTGTTTCCATTATTTTGTTACAGCAGAACCTGCTGACACACCAGTGTTTTTTTATTCAAAACATTTGATACGTTGAAATAGGAGGGGCTTTCGTTTAGTGCGAGGGTCAAGATGTTGCAGATACATTTAGTATCTTAATCCCCATGTTTATACAATACATTGGAAGATTTTTGTTAAGTAATGTATCATATATTAACTTACAACACGAGGTAATGTTCTGCTTCATGTGCTGGGACTATGGCAATACATGTTAAACGTCAGTTTCCTCGTATGGAATTAGCTGTTACAACAAACAGCGAAGGCGGGCGAATTTTGATAAGAAGACTGACTTCTGGTGTTTTTGCCCTGAAGTTTCCAACATGCAAATCTTGATTATAATCTATTTCCATGCATTGTAAGAGGGAGAACGGGCAGGAGAAGGAAAAGTCATTTGGTACTGCGTCTGTTTGAAGTTTCGGCATAACTCTGAGCGTGTAAGGCATTCACTTTTCTTACTGCAAATCATTCAGACAAATTACGGCACACATTGCTGTTAAAGGCTTGTTTTAAATGCGCCAACTCAATCCTTATTCAATAATCTACCCAGTGGTTTAGAATACCAGCAGATCAACGGATTGATTCTCTATATATCTTCTTTAAAGCTGACATACGTATGGCCTGGGTTTGATGCCTGTTCACGTATCGTTTAAGATTGTAGTGCAGTGGCCGGTGAGAAGAAGTGAATTATTTTCTGCCGAATGAACCTGCAGCATGCTTTACAATACTTATGACTGTCCTCGTTCCAAGTACAGCGTGAATACCACTCCATTGATATAGGTTATATCCCACTTTCATTCCAGGCGCTGCAGTTAATAGCTAGAAATGCGACCAACTCCAGACTCCAAGGGCAAGTGTGACTAGAGGATGACTGCATGTTTGTTAGGGACAGGACTGAGTAAGACATTAATTCACTCAAATTTCATTGCCTCACGAGAGTTAAGAACTGGACCCCTTTAAGCCTGAATGTGGAGGGCTTTGAGTGAAGTAAAATCTCTCGGTTGGATTTGAAATCACGTCGCGATAATTGTGGGGTTTTAATTAAGATCTGGAATTAAAAAGGATCATAGCTACGCCGTTAAAAAAGAAATCTGGCTCACTACTGTTCTTTTGCCTAACCTCCACACCCAAAATGCGATTGACTCCGAAGTGGCTGAATGGGCAACTCAGTTCAAGACCATGTTAAATAGACAACAAAAAACAGCATTTTCTGAAGAAGCATCTAGGCCCGAAACGTCAGCTTTCCTGCACCTTTGATGCTGCTTGGCCTGCTGTGTTCACCCAGCTCTACACCGTGTTATTTATAGAGGACGACTTGTGGCGCAATGATTGTGCTCAGCCTCTGAGGCATGGAGGCGAGCGTTTGAGTCCTATCTAGTTCAGAGTTGTGTCATTTCATCTCTGGACAGTTGGTTAAAGCTATGAGGTAAAGGCCAAAGTCACCCGTGAGTAAACGCTGGGAATCTGTGAACTCCTTGGACACGAATTCTCATGCTCAAGTCCACGTTTGGTTTCTCTGTTATTATCCACAAAACATGAACACATTTCACAGAAAAGTGGGATTTAAAGAGTGGCTGTGACCTAAAGGTGAAGGTACCGTTTGAAGTTGAAAATTGTTAGTTACATGCTAGGAATGGGTTCAACGAAAATTGACGGAAGTTTATACTTGGGCGGTATCTTATATTTTAGCCTGTGCTTCCTGGAAGCTTTAAATCAATGTAAACTACTGCCTCCCAAAATGTTGGCGATTCCAAATTCTAGTTTACTTGAGATTCGTTCCATTCTAATGCAAATCGGTTTGTAAACGACAAACATGAAATGGCATAGGCTGAATAAAAGATAAGATATCAATGTTACAAACACTGTTGCTTTATTTCATAGATTACGGTCTATTTATACAATATTAGCCGAAAATCCGTAGATTACAAAAAAAACTGACAGTATCCAGAACCAGATTGCATGGATACTCGTTACAAAACAAAGTTCGTCTTTACTGCTCTCCTGCATAAATAAATAAACCCAAAATAAAACTGCAGAACAGTGGGAACTAGTAGTAAATATATAAATGGCGCTCTCAGTCTGATGGGGACCCCATCAAACGCTTGCCATCGGTGCAGAGCCAGTTCCAGTTGTGAGAAGTGCTTAATGCTACCAACAATAGCAGCGTCTGTACAACACCTTGTGAATAACATGACTCCAGCAAAATATTGCACTTGTTTGGGGTGGGGGCACGGAACGTTTGCTTGCAAACGAGAAAGAGGAATTAGGGATATATGGAATTCCAACATTAAACGACATGGTTCCGGCCTTTCCTTCCCGCGAAACACACCAAACCATACCGATTCCAGCCCCCTTCTCTCCACGCCCATTCATTTAGCATACCCCCGTGTCTCTCTGCAGTTCCGTTACATAACTAATCAAACAAACAGGACGCACATCGGAAAGGGCCTAGGCCCGAAGGGTCTTGGTGTGTTCATCCAGCTCTATACCTTGTTATCTCACATTGGGAAGCTGGGCTTTACACCATCGTTGCGACAATGTAGAAAAATATAACTAGCTCTGAATAAAGATTGGTCTACTTGTCATATTGTACAGTTACTCGTACTAAGGAAATCCACTTAAATTACTATTTCAGAATAATTCTGTACATTGTATATCATGGGGTTTTAGAAAAGAGAGACATTAATTTAATGCCAGTCGAATGTTCTGCCAACCAAGTCGAAGAATTTGCGGTTTGGTTCACTAAAGAAGCCGTGTAACTTGTTGAGCACAGCGGAGTCTACTCGCGGGTGCGTTCTCCCTTTAGACTCATGCAAGCACCTCTCCCTGGCCCCATCCCGGAGGCAGTAAAATCCCTTCGTTTTGTTGAAGTAAAAATTGGACCTGTTAATCCGCGGCGACAGCCTCAAGAATTTCTCCACTTTCTCCATTTCCGGAAAGGGGTCCCTGATCAGCCGGTCGCCGTCCACAATGTGGATCTGGCTGAGCGGGAAGTACCTCAGCCAGTTTTGTAGATGGACGTAGTACAAGCTGCGGTTGATCGCCTTGTAGTCAACGTTGATGCGGCCCCCTCGGACCAGCAGCTCCTCCACCGACTGGAAGGGCTTGTGTTTTTGCATCCTGTTGAACAAGACCTGAGTGTAGTCCGATATCACTCTCTCGGTTGGGTCTCGCAGTATGAGCAGGAGGCGAATAGTTTGGTTCATTTTGTAGATCCTTTCAGGCACTTTGTGTGAGGTGAAGTAGGCGGGTGTCTTTTCCACCGTGGTCTGGTGGGGGTAAGAGACGGGCATTTGGCGGCTGTACCACTGGAGGCCCTTCTCGTAGTTGCCTTCCCAGTCGAAGAAGTGAATCTCGCTGTCAGCGGCTCGGACCTCCGGGTGAAGGTTCAGCATTTCCAGCAAAGCCCGCGTCCCCCCCTTCCTCACTCCGATGATGATGGTCTGAGGCAGCCGCTGAATGGTCCCGTTCGGGAAGACCACCTCCCGGAAAGGCTCGCCGCTGCCCGCGCTGTTCTGTACGAGGTAGCGCAGGGCGGGAGGCGGCAGCACCCGGCTCAGATCAAACACCGGCCGGGAAGGCACAGCTACCGGCTGCAGCAAGAACAGGAACAGGCCCAGAAATAAAGTGGCCATCATGGAAGACTTCAGTCTGGATTTATTAAACCAGCGGAGGGTGTACGGACTAAACTCCACATGGAAATACACAGGGACTCTTCGGAGTATGCTGAGATTCTTCTGGGACCGACACTCACTGAAGAGAGAATAGATAAAAAAAACAAGAGATGCATTTAAATGTGTCTCACCAACGCTACTCAGTGTAATCAAGGTGCCTGTGGCTTGTAGCCATGTAGTCTAAACGCAGCTAGTATTCTTGACAAACTATGCTCATGCCCTTTAAAACCTATCGATTTACTTTCCCCAGAACCTGCAATCTAACTTCCATTGAATCACCGCTGCGTCTTTCAACGATAAAGCAAATGGAAAACTCCTCACCATGTGACTTACAAATACAGCGCATCTAAAAGAAAGTAGAGATGCTGGAGATCGGTTCTGAGGAAGGGGGTCACCGGACGCCAAACGTTAACTCTTGATTTCTCTTCACAGATGCTGACGGACCTGTTGAGGTTTTTTCCAGCAACTTCTGTTTACTGTGCTGGACACATACATATACACGGACTCGCTTCTGTAAAGGGAAACCCCGACATCAACAGAGGAGGAAGACTCTTCCCCAGAACTGAGATCAGGCCTGCCCCCTCTGCGTACTGACAGACCCGCGATGTGATTCCAGCTTCCTCTCCTTTCAGAAGTGCGGAAGCGTTTTGGCCAGCATTAATGATCCAAAAATTGCTTCCCAATGGAATTTGATATCAGTACTTTTATCCCGATTGTGTTCATAGTGAATGTAAGAGCGAATTCTACTCTACGATGAGAATAGTGTTTTCAACACCAGCCAGTTTGGCTTCGTTCTGAAGGTAGGTTAGGGAAAGTGGTCTCAAGGAAATGTCCCTTTTTTTCTGCTTTAAGCCGAATGTTTTTTTATGAAAGAGGCAACGGTTAAAAAAAAGAAACGAAAAAGACAACATTGAGTGTGATAATATCCCAGTTTGCCCTCCATCCGGAGCATAGCGCCCACCAACAGATCCTTTGTATGTGCTTTTGTTTCACACTCGCTAGGAGGTCCGTTTCCTGCACGATATTTTTCCCTTCGCTTTCATCGCGTGTATCTTTTTATACGGCGCGATGGAGTGAGTGATGAATGGACATTCTGAATTTCTGCAGCGCGTAAAACCTGGGGAACACGGCGCCAGCTTCCACCTCCTAAGCTCCATGTCCACCAGGTCCGGGGGGTGTGGGGGCGAGGGAGGGGAGGGATTGAGGTCAACCCAAAAGTGAGGCGAAGCCCCAAAGAGAGCTGCCCTCCAACCTCTCCAAAGACTCGCTGCTGTGCATCTGCCTTGATCTGCGCTGAAGTCAGGACGAGCGATCCATTTGTGAGTCCACATCCCCAATGAATTATAGGCCACTCGAAAGGCTTTATAAAGTCAGCAGCGGCCGTGCTGTCAACGGGGAGGCTGAGGGGGTGGGGGGGCGGGTGGGAAAGAACTTCAGAGCAGACAAAAGCGTGTGCTGACGCCGACATATCGGCTTCGCTGTGGGTGGGGGAACGGGGGTGTTCTACAGACTGAGGAAGTCCGGCAGTGGCTGTTTACATCAGGTGCAATCCCAGTGTCTCTGGTGTACACGAGTCCGGGAGCGCCCAGCTATTGGATGAATAGCGGCGACTTTGGGGGGGGGGGGGAGGTCTGGCAGGAACACACCTCCCTCATGGGCCATTTGCTTGAAAGATAGATTTTACAGAATCCAGAACACCATCAGGAAGACAGCAATGCACTTCCATCTCACCGTGTCCTGTACGACTGACCGAAAAATAGAAACACAATAAGTTGATGACGCCTGCTGTAGATGCTTTGTGTACCCGTGAATGGATGGATGGTTAGGAATTCGATCTCAGTACAGTACCACCGAGCGATTCTCTCCCCAGACTAACCGCACATGCCGTCAGCTCTTCAGTAATCTATAGGAGCAGCCCTTGCAATGCATTAGAATATAGAATTAAATGCTGTTGCGTGTTGCTTGTGGCCAGTTATAAAACCCATGTTTTCATCGCCGTTTCTCCCTGACATTGTCGGGAAGTGGCTGAAACCGCCGCTCGGTTCCGTCAAGTGATTTCAATCGAGAGATTCTGATAGACGGGAAGGGAAATGAGATTGGGCATCTCGCATCAGTCTCTCTAATAGTTACGCGTTGACAACACGAACCACAGCAACTGGGGAACCATCATGTTAGCAGCGAGGGGACTGGCTTAGCCAAGCTTTGTTGCTGGAATAGTATTGAGGCGTTAAGAAATCACAGAGAAACTTCAAAGCCTTTCCACAGGGAATAGAGGAGGTTCAGCTGGTATATCGTGTAAACTCAAGCCTGATGATTATCTTGCAACACATAAATAGCGCCAGAGTTAAGATCCTGCGAAAACTCCTTTTTAACACTTTTGCATTCTGCAAACTGAATCTGTACCAATACACCTAATGAGTCCCGAGATCACAAAAATAATTGGGACCTTAACAGCACTGTCAGAGAACATTGCGAGCCACACGATGGAGTCGAAAGACACGAATCGAAAAATGCAGACAGTACATTCGAAACTTCCGCCAGGCGTCATGCACAAACACCTTGCAAACTACCAAAGGGTCGTAGGCGACACGCTAACTTTACTTTTTGCTTAAACCCACTTGTCGGAGATTCCCAACGCTTTGTGCTTTCAGCCTCGACCATTGCACATCAATAACCTGCAGATCTCGTCGTAGTTTAACACTAATCCAGAAACACCATTTCAGATTTGTAAAGGTGCAACTAGTCAAACAAGTGGCACGTTATTTTCCGTTTGAAAGTTTTTTTGAACTGAACTGTTTAAAAGTAGCGCCCGAAGTGTGAAATGATAGTTTTTTTAAAATCAAAACAAAACATCAGTCAAACAAGCATCACCTCCACTTTGCTCAGCGAGATAACCACAGACTCGAAACAATCCGCACCATCTGCTGCTTCTTTTGAGGTCAAAATATTCTACATCTTTAAACAAAACCCGCCAGTGATAAAGAGAAGTAAAATTTAAAAAAATCACACGACCGAAGATTTACAATTAGGTTCCAACATTACCTGTGATACAAGTCTCCCTCACAAGCCACGGTTCACAAACGAGTCTCGCATAGCAGCGAGCGGTAACTCCTCTCCTCGGGGCTGCTGTACCCCGTCAGCTGAAATCACCTTGCTGTAGAATTTCAAAGGACTGTTGATTATTCAACCCCTCTCCGTCTCTCTTTGCCTTTGGAGATTGAGGCTACGCGGTCAGCTACAGTCACAACACACAGCTGGAAGATAGACTGGAACCGCTTGCTGCGAAGACAGTCCGGGATCTTGGTCTCAGCAGTGAGACTGACAGCAGCGTTTGGGCTAGCTCATTGGCGAAGGCTGGGTTAAATCCGCCCTGCCCGCCCACTGCCTTTCCCTTCCCACTTACCCACCCCGCCACCTCATTCTCACTCACACTCAGCCGCTCCTTTCTTGCTGACGCGGAGTGACTTCCTTCGAAATGCACGGGAGTTCCGATTCCCAGCGGGAATAACAAGGTGCCTGGGGAGGCGGAATCGGGCGGCGGGCCCTTGGCTTTACTTCAGCCGGATTTATAACGCGCCGGAGACATACTGTAACCCCGAATCCATGCGGCTGAAAGAGCGCGGCCGTTCTGCACAGTTGGTCTACTGAACTGCAGCGCTTTGGCATTCTCGGGATGTAACTTTTTATCCCTGTTTTTGTTTTGTTAAGAATGCTGCAGGGATTCTGACTGCATTATTCTAGGAGTTTTATTTCCTCAAAAGACTGGGAGGATAACTTCGTGCGGTGTTTCTGATCCTTCCCTGCCTCATTGTCTATTCAGATATCCGCCTCTCTCTGAACTGACTGCACATGCGATCACGGGCGCTGCAGAGCAGAATGTACTCAGTTAGAGGTCACGGATATCGGGGCCAGAAACAGGATCCCTGGCTGTTTATCAACCTTCTGAGTGCAAGTATGCAAAGGGCCAGCGATTGAGACTTCCGGCTGTGACGAGCCATAAAAAAAACTAGCTGCCCGCACTTATCAATCTGTCAGCTTCTCTACACGTGATGTTTTCTGGCCAAGGCAAACCTGTTTTCAGTCACACATCTCGGCAAAAGTAGAAACCCAGCCCTTGGCCTGATTCCAGAGTCAGAACTTAAACCAGATCCCAAGAAATGCGAACACCCTTCCCTCGCAAGTGATCTCATAGTTAAGGCTTGCCTGTGCCCAGAAGATAACTCCGAAGGCATCAGTGTGCAATTTTTATAAAATGCTGTAACAACCTGTTTAAACCATGGGGACTTTATGAAGTGTTGGCAGTCTTTTTTTTTAATGAGTGGAAACAGTTGTTCCCTCCCATTTAAACCCGCATTAAAATACTATGTCCAAGTGGTCTGCTTGGACACATGAATATACTGGACTTCCTCCTGACGGTCAGAGCCTGCTTTTGCAGCAAGGTGTCGCTTTTGTTATAATTCCGGGATGGATCACACATTGGAACATTAAGAGTAGCAGCACCAGCCCAGGGGGCTGCTCTGTCAGTCAATAAAACCGTGGCTGATCGTTTCCTATAAACTCCACTTACCTCCTATATCTCGATCCCCTTACTATCTATGATCTCTCAGTATTAGTCATGACTACGCTCAGTGACTGAGTGTCCGCAGATATTTGCGATTTAGAATTCCAAGTATTCATAAACGTTTCAAAGAATTTCTCGTCCGTTCTAAATGGCAAAGCTGTCATTTATTCTGTAACCCTGGTTCTCGACAGACTGACCATGACAAACATCCTCCCAACTTCCATCCTCTCGAGTCCCTTAAGAATTTGATAACCTCAATGAGAGGACTGCTCTTCCATCCGAGGAAGCAGAGTAGGTGCAGTTTTGTTGCACTTCTCCCAAGGAAGTATCTGTTTCCTTGGGTAAGCTGCAGCTGCTAATCGTAGACTTGATCTCTAGCAGAGAAACAATGCTGCTATAATATTTGTAACTGCAAATGTAAGAGGATAAAACTTAAAAGTAACTTTGAGGATTCATCATTCTGTAACAATGTTATTGCGGGATGCAGATGTGTGATGGTCTGTTTTAATATTGTGTTTTAGGTTGCGCTGTGGTCACCAACTCCCACATAATGCCACCCTGCTTTCAGCAGAAACATAAAATTAAACTTGTTACAGTGTCAAGACACTCACTAGTTTAAAATGGACTGCTGCTCTGTGAGATAGCTACATAAGCCAGCAATACCAGCAGGATATTAAGGCAACATACGCGCAGCTAGAAACACAGCATGATGTTGACATTATTTATATCACCAGGATGAAATGGCTCACCATTTAATATTTGGAATTTGCACAGCAGTGATTATGAATTCCATTGTAAATTGTGTATTTGAAGTCAATACATTTGACAATTTTCAGCTCAGTTCTAGAAAATGAACATTAAAAATATTGACCCGTCAAATTGGGAGAAAAAAGAGCTGTTTCACAGATCTGAGATAATAGGAACTACAGATGCTGGAAATCCGAGATAACAAGGTGTGATGCTGGATGAACACAGCAGGCTAAGCAGCATCAGAGGAGCAGGAAAGATGACGTTTCGGGCTTAGACCCTTCATCAGAAATGGGGGAGGGGAAGAAAGTTCTGAAATAAATAAGGAGGGGGAGGCGGATCAAAGATGGATAGAGGAGAAGGTAGGTGGAGAGGAGACAGTCAAGTTAAAGAGGCGGGGATGGAGTCAGTAGAGGTGAGTGTAGGTGGGGAGGTAGGGAGGAGATGGGTCAGTCCAGGGAGGGTGGACAAGTCAAGGGGGCAGGATGAGGTTAGTAGGTAGGAAATGGGGGTGCAGCTTGAGGTCACAGGAGAGAATAGGTGAGGAAGAACAGGTTAAGGAGGTGGGGGTGAGCTGGGCTGGTTTTGGGATGTGATAGGGGGAGGGGAGATTTTGAAGCTTGTGAAATCCACATTGATACCATTGGGCTGCAAGGTGCCCAGGCAGAATATGAGTTGCTGTTCCTGCAACCTTCATGTGGCATCGTTGTGGCACTGCGGGAGGCCCAGGGTGGACACGTCATCTGAGGAATGAGAGGGGGAGTTGAAATGGTTTACGACTGGGAGGTGCAGTTGTTTATTGTGAACCAAGCGTAGGTGGTCTGCAAAGTGGTCCCCAAGCCTCTGCTTGGTTCACAAGCTTCAAAATTTCTCCTCCCCCTACTGCATCCTGAAACCAGCCCAGATCATCCCCACATCCCGAACTTGTTCTTCCTCTCACTTATCCCCTCCTTCCACCTCAAGCCGCATCCCCATTTCCTACCTACTAACCTCATCCCGCTCCCTTGACCTTTCCGTCCTCCCTGGACTGACCTATCTCCTCCCTACCTCCCCACCTACACTCACCTTTACTGGCTCCATCCCTGCCTCTTTAACTTGCCTGTCTCCTCTCCGCCTATTTTCCCCCTCTCTCCCTATTTATTTCAGAACCCTCTTCCAATCCCCCATTTCTGAAGAAGGGTCGAGGCCCAAAACATCAGCCTTCCTGCTCCTCTGATGCTGCTTAGACTGCTGTGTTCATCCAGCTCCATACCTTATTATCTCAGTTTCACAGATCTCCCTCTTTCAGGAGAGGGACACGACCCCCTTTCCCCTATAATGGTCTGGGATACAGACACCTAAGTCCCAGACTCATGATAACAAAGAAGATGAGACAAAGACTGCTTTGCCAATGTTGCATTAATTGCAATATGAAGTGTAAAAATATCCCTGAAATGAGATAACAATGCTGAAATCCTTCCAGGACATGTACCTATAAATGATACCCAATGTGGGAAACGTACTATTTTCTATTTTGGATACTTTCATCAAGCATTTTGTTTGATGGATTAGTGTAATATCGCTTCACCACTGGAGCTGAGTTTGAATACTGCTCACACAGGTCAGATGAAATTCTTTCTGTCTACTGGTTGTAAGTAGAACATTGCAACTGAAATCATGCATTTCTGCAATGAATTTTTGGTAGTATTAACTTGTTTCTAAAGGATATCATTTCATGGTTAAACAGTACCTACCCTTTGCTACAAATTGACTGCATTAACAATGCTATTTGATCAAAATCATAAGAACGACAAGTGTGCAAAACAGAAAAGACCTCACTGGTGCAGTGGAGGCTGCTGCATTGAGATTTGTACTGAGACAGATTTAGAGAAAATTTATGTGATAGTCTACGTGTAACAAAAGGACAAACCTTTATATCAAAAATAATCTACAGTTTTGTTGAAAGTTACATAATATGAATCTCTTTACTTTTCAACATATACAGTAGTTGACTTCAAATTGCACTGACCAAGGGACGGAAGTTGAAGGGTGCTCTGTCTTCCAGCACTGAAGGCTGATTTGGAGGACCATAATGTCACCGAGTGGTTAGCACTAATTTGGAGTGAATTACTATCAATTGAATCTTTCAAATTTTAAATGAAACCATTTAACTTAAATGCCACCATATACCTATTGACTGGAACATACCAATCGGTAATATTAGCAATTAAAAATTGCCCTTTGTTTGGGTAGGGAATGGGGTGGCAGTTGCCGGTCAACCATAAAACCAAAAAGAACTGCGAATGCTGTAAATCAGGAACAAAAGCAAAGTTGCTGGAACAGCTCGGCAGATCTGGTAGCATCTGTGAAGGCAAGAAACGATGTTTCGGGTCCAGTGACCCTTCCTCAGCCATAACTGGTCACAGTTAATTTTTATAGTGAAACCATATTGCTGCTGCAGATCAAGGCCCTATGCACGTCTGGCAAACTGTATGAATTAAAATATATGCTGTCCCTTAATACTAATATCCTTGAATTTGAGCACAAACAACATACAACAATGAATAGAGTATGTCACTCAATCCTTCAAGCCTGCTCTGAATGAGATCATGGCGAATCTGATTTTAACATCATCTCTACATTCCTCTGTATTCCTGACAGTTTTCATCTCTTTGGTAATCAAGAATCTATCTACCACTGTCTCAAAAATATTTGAACATTCCGCATCCACTTTGAGGAAGGGACTTTCAACGATTCACAAGCCTGAGAGAAAAAAAATTGAAAGACTGAAAACTTTGTTTCAGCTGTCACCTCACCAACTGCAAAGCATGGTGGCTTGATGGTTAGCACTGCAGCCTCACAGCACCAGGGACCCAGGTTCAATTCCAGTCTTGGGTGACTGTCTGTGTGGAGTTTGCACATTCTCCCCATGTCTGCGTGGGTTTCCTCCCACAGTCCAAAGATGTGCGGGCTAGGTGGATCAGCCATGCTAAATTGCCCATTGCATTCAGGAGTATGTGGGTTATATGGCAATGGGTTTGGGTGGGATGCTTCAAGGGGCAGCGTGGACTTGGGCTGAAGGGCCTGTTTCCATACTGTAGGTAATATAATCTAAAATAAACTGGCAAAAAAATGCCTCAAATACTGTGATGTCCAAGTATTTATGCTATGAATAAAGTATAACATTGATGTGTATACCCACTGCATTATGTTTCTATTACTTACTCTGTGTTTTTACATTGATTGTAGGAGACATGTTGATGTTTTATATAGATTTTTTGAGAGACCTTGGTTTGCCGAAGTTTCACTGGGTCAGGGTTTATTGAGGTCAAGCATACCTCTTGATTATCCAGATATTGATCAAATGGCACACTCATGGTCCTATAGGTGCTGGTTAACAAACAGTTTGCTCTATTAAAAGTAATGAGATAGAGTTTCATCTAGATGGTGGAGTAACAAAGGGTATCATTTTTCCTGGTGGTTAAGATGATAATAAATTGTTAACGGGGATTTTGTACTTTAAGGTGCCATTGGCAAGATTCATGTTCTGCATTCAGTTCTTTCTCCTGCTTTTAGATGATGCACCATAATTGTTATTTGTCAGTTAAGGACTGAGCATCATAATGTAATTACAGAATCATTAAATTGTACAGAATAGACTTGCCAGCCCATCAAGTTTATACTGCCAACACAGCTCTAACTCTACACTTGTCCTACTTTTCAGCACAAAGCCCACAGCCATGAATGTTCTGACATTTCAAGTGCTGTTCTAAGTATGTTTTAAAGGTCATGAGATTTTTACCTCAACTACCCTCCGAGGCAATGCATTCCAGATCCTCTAGATGAAAAAGGTTTTCCTCAAATTCCCACTAAATCCCTTCTCTTCCACTGTAAAAGTGTGTCCTTTTGTACTTGACCCTTCCACTAAGAGGAACAGTTACTGTCTGTCCACCTTGTCTAAGCCCTTTTTAATCTTATGCAACTTTGTCATGTCACCCTTCAACCTCTCTGTTCCAAAGAAAACAACCCAGGCTTCTCCAGTTCTGTCCACAGCTGCAGCGCTATGTCCCAGGCATTACCCTAGTTAATCTCCTCTGCATCCTCACCAGTCAGTCACATACTTGGCATAGTGCAGTGACAGGACTGCACACTGTACTCCATCTGTGATCTAATCAAGGTTCTGTGTAACTCCAACACGACTTACCTGCTCTTTTAATCTATGCTTTGATTGCTAGAGGCAAGTGTCCTATATGCCTTCTTAGCTACTCTATTAATCTGCCCAGCCACCGTCAGGGATTTGTGGACAAGTGCCACAAAAGATCCCTTTGTTCCTGTAAGCTTTCGCGTGTCCTCACGTTTATTGAGCCCTCCCTTTTCTTGTTACTCCAATACTATGATTCGTGTGATAGCATTACTATGGTTGATCGTTTATTTATAATCCTAATGTGATGACATGTAGATGCCCATCTCAAATTGGAGGGTAGGTGAGTAGTTCAACCTGGGTATTTGAAATAAAATAAAATTGTACAGCACGCATTAGACAACCATACAAACATAAAAATGAGGCCACTCAACCCTTTGACAATGCCTCACTATTAAATAAGATCATGGCTGATCTGGTTCCACTATGTTTCTGCTCTTTCCTTCTTGCTTATGAAGAATCGATTTAACATTGCGTTAAGATTTTTCTTCCATGACCTTTGAGGGAAAGAATTCAAATGACTCAACCACCAGTGATAAAAAAAACTCCTTATCTTTGTCATAAATAGGAGACCTTTTACATTTAAACAGTGACACCCTAGTTCTAGATTGTCCCTGATGTGGAAACACCCTTTCCACATTCACACCTCCATGACGGCTTGGTATCTTAGCTTGTTTCAATCAAGCCTCTTACTCATGTAAATCCCAATGGATAAAAGCCTGGGCTATTTAACTTCTCTTCATTAGACAATCTGCCATATGTTTGTCCACTAATGAATTACTCATTATGAGAAACAATGATTGCACAATGAAGATTTTTGCCTGCAAATTCAGTCATCAGTTTCCTTCCAGCATCGTTGTGTAACAACAAAAACTAGCATGCAATCCACAGAACGCCTCCACCTGTGATATAGAACAGATGGTGGAGTGCTATGGAGCACCACAAAGTGAGAAACAGAAAACAGGAGTTCATGTTTGTGATTCTTCACATGAGGAGTTCTCGGTTTCTGCTGCGTCATGACGCAAGGCACCGAGCAGCTAAGAATGCGAATTGAGAGGCAAAACAGCAGGCTTATTCTTGTTCACCTAAAAGTAGGCCAGTAGGAGCTCTGGTGTAGGAATAGCTCTGTTGCCAATCCTTAGAGCACAGAAATGCTTCCTCTTCGGGAGCAGCAAAAACATCAACTTGCATTTTGATAATGAAGTATGGAGCTGGAGCAACATAGCATGCCAGGCAGCATCAGAGGATCAGGAAAGCTGATGTTTCAGGTCAGGGCCCTTTTTCAGAAATTTACACTTTGATAGAGCCTTTAATATAGTAATATGTCTTACGGTGCTTTATCGGAGTAGTATGAAACAAATATTTTACTCCGAGCCATGTAAGGAGATATTAGGACAAATGACCAAAATGTTCGATCAAGGAAGGTGGTTGTAAACAGCACCTTAATGGCACAAGGAAGGCAAGGGAAGAGCAAAGGAGTAGGGAGAGAATTCCAGAAATCAAGGCCTTACCAGGTGAAGGCAGGGCAACCGATGGCAAAGTAAATAAAAATCGAATGTTCAAGAGGCCAGTATCGAAAGAGCACAGATATTTCAGAGAGTTGTCAACCCAGAGGAGTTTAGAGATAGGGAAAGGTCAGAATATGGATTGGTTTGAAAATATGGATAAGAATTTTAAAATCGAGGCACTGCTTAACTGGGAGCCAGCACAGGTCAGATAGCGCAAGGGTGATGAATGGGCTTGGTGTGGTTTAAAACATGGGCAACAGAGGTTTGAATGGTGTAGAGCTGAAGAAGGAAAGACCATGTTAAACTCATCAAGAGTGCATTAGATTAGTCAATCCTAGTGGTAGTAAAGCCATGGATGAGTGGTTCAAAAGTAGATGAACTGGGTCAGTTATGGAAATGAAAATCCGTGATCTTACTGACAATGTGGACATCTGGATAGAAGCTAATTTTGGGGTCACAAATTAAACCAATATTGTGAACTATCTGGTTTAGCCTGAGACAGCAGTCAGGGAGAGACATAGTGTCGGTGTTAAGGAACAGAATTTGTGTAGGGGTCTCTGGTGGTCAAAAAATTTAATTGAAGAATTGATGGACATTGGGTACTACACATTTGACAGTCTGATAATTTAATGACAGTGATGTGTGGTAGTGAACAATGTCACCAACAAACATATGGAAAGAGGCACTGCGTATTTTGAATACTGTCCCTGAAAGACAGCATGTAGATGAAGAAAGGACGGGACCAAGGGTAAATCCTTGGTGGGCACCAGGGATAGATGAAGAAATGGGAAGGGAAGCTTTGCAGACAATTCTCTGGCTACAGGGACTAGGCCCGAAAAGTCAGCTTTTGTGCTCCTGAGATGCTGCTTGGCCTGCTGTGTTCATCCAGCTCCACACTTTGTTATCTTGGACTCTCCAGCATCTGCAGTTCCCATTATCTCTGGCTACAGTTGGATTGATGAAAATGGAATCAAGTGAGTGCAGTTCTAGTCAGCTGGTCAATGGTAGAGAGGCATTGGTGTTGAAAAGGTGAGATGGGTAATCTAATTGGCATCAGTCATATAGGGGAAACAACACAAGGTCAAGTGCTCATATGGAAAGCCAATAGTGACATAATGGGTCAAATTGCTTCCTTCATTTGAATCATCTGTGATTTTGATTTAAACGATACATTATTTTCCTGCGGTAGGTGTAGAAATGTGACAGTAATGATTCAAACATGGAATTCTGGAAAGAACAGACGTGTTTGGGAAGTGGCTGCACATTCAATCACTTTGGGAAAGGAAAGAAGTTTGGAGATAGCATGGTTGTTTGTAACATTGGAAAAAACCAAGACTTGCCTCTGAGAGGAGGTTTTATGACAGTTGATTTGTGGGATGTACAAGCAGCACTTGAAGAGGAAGAATTGTTAACTGTATTGATGACCATGGAGCCTGGTACGGAAGTTGGGTGGTCAGCAGATTATTGGGACCTGGACGTTGATCTCATAGACAGGAAGAGTTCCGGGAGGAAATGAGGGCAAATACAACACGAGGAAAATCTTTTAAAGAAAGAAAGTGTGAAAAAATTGCATTAGCAAAATGTATTGCTACAGCAGGGCTTTTTCAAACCACAAGGTCATTAAGGGATTGTGTGTTATAAGCAGAACATGCTTTGGAGGCCAGTAGAGTATGAAATTTATATCTTGTCTTAACTCAACTTATAACTCCGGTTGAGTTTACCTGTGAGTATTCAGGCCAGTGTTTATTCATTGAACTATAATTTAATATTCAACTTTCTTTCGCAGTATTTCAGAACGTTGAACATATAGTTCATGTTTATAAGCTAACACAAAGAGATTGCATAACTGAAAGCAATATTGCATTTGTATTGTAAACTATGATAAAAATAATTAAAATAGGAACTGATATAAGGTCCAAGTTAATTACAGTAGCACTTTTATCTGTCTGGATTGTTATGATTGATGCATTTAAGATGCTACTAGTTATTAGATTTGATGGGCAGTGCCCAGCACAAACAAAGGCAGTAATGGGATCATTGATGGAAAACCAGAGAATCCCATCAACAAAGTTATCCCAGTTAGAGAGATTCAGTCAGTGAGGGATAGCTTAGGAATGGAGTGGGGATGCCATGAGAGGGAGGAGATAACAATGGGAGGAGTAAATGAGATGATGGAATTCTTTATGTTTGGCAAAATGGTAAGGACAATTACTTAATAAACGTACAATTCAAAAGCTGTTCTTTGGGCTAAAACAATTACGGTTCACTACCTGTCGCAAGATTGTCCCAATGCAAAAGGAGACAATTTGGCCCATTGTGTCCATTTTGCATGAGCCTTCATCAGATATCTTTTCTCCTGCCTTCTCCCTGTAATGCTGCACTTTCCTCTTTATTACATAAAATTCTTTTCTGAATACTGCATTTTATCCTACCTCCACCACATGCTCAGGTAGCAATCCATTGTAGCCATTCACCACCTGAGGAAATCTCTCCTTGTGTCTCCATTGCTTCTTTTCCCATAACCTTAAAGTTGGGTTAGTTTCTCTTCCTCCAAAGTGAATTAGTTAACACTTCTCTACACTGAGTTTCACTGGGCACTCGTCCATCCATTTTGCTGAATCATCTAAATCCAGTTGAAATTCTGTGCAATCTTCTCACAGTTTGCCATGCTTTCAAGTTTTGTATCATCTGCAAATTTTGAAATTATGCCCTATGCACCAAATTATAGGCTGTTGAATATATCAAGAATTGTAAGAAATAAAAATTACTGCTAGTGCCTTTGCAATTTGTACTCTCGCTTCCCTCAAAACACATTGTTGCATCTCATCTGGTTTTGCTTACTTATCAACTTTCAGTACAGGCCGCCTTTCCAAAACTACGTTGTCATCAATTATAAATCAATTATAAACATCAATTATAAAAGTCAGGCAGTGGGCTATGGAGGGTACCATTTCGGTTGACTGTCTGCCCCTCTTCCACAGCTATATTCCAGCCCAGAGTGTACTTGGAGAGGAAGCATGCAGTGTCAAGCAAAGCTATCAATGCCTCTAAGGAGGCGTGGGCATCACCGGGGGTTGGGGGGCGGGGTGGTGGTGGCTTGTTGGGGGTGCGCATGTGGAGTGCTTTACTTCCCCCTCCAATTCCATTTTGATTTAATCCCTACCCTTCCCCTTCACTTTTCTTACATAACCATTGTCTCTATTGAACTTTGCTTGTTACTGGGTATTCTACCCCGTGGTGCAAATATTGAATAAAAATTATTTGCTCAAAAAGTAATAAACTCGACTCATGCCTGCACTGTCTCCTCCCTCATCATCATCAGTGCAACACCGTATTCCCTGGTAAAGATGGATGCAAAATATTTATTTAATACCTCAGCCATGTTTCTTGCTCCATGTATAAGACCCTGTTTAGCTCTTAATTGACCCCACTCCTTCTTTTGATACTGTTTTACTATTTCTTGACCCTATGGAAGCATTTGAGATTCCACTTCATGTTTTCTACAAATGTGCTTTTATACTTCCTCTCAGCTTCTAGTATCTATGTTTTTAGCCTAGTTTTCAATTGTATTATCCACCAGATATCTGCCTTAAGCACACCTTTTATTTTTCATTTTACTGCCATTTTAATCAGCCCAGGAGCTTTGAATTATTTGCAGTACCTATTACTTCTAAGGAAAAGTACCTTGAATGTAGCAGAACTAGTTCTTAAAACAGTCAACTGCTCAGTTATTTTAATGCCTACCAACCTTTGATTCCAGTGTATTTAGCCCAGATCCATTCTTATGCCATTTGTATTGAATTTCCCTCAACTAGCTATTCTATTGTGGATTGTTCCTTGTTTGTTCCCATAGCCACCCTAAACTTTATGGAACAAAGATCATTGTCTGCTAAATGTTCTCCCACAGGCACTTGATCCACTTAGTCCATGGTTACAACCTTATTTATTACATCTCAGATCTCAATCTGAGATTTAAATTTAACAAGTGTTCATTTAATGAGGATCTAATACATTTTCCCAAGCATAACAGCTCCTGAATATTCCCAAGCATAACAGCTCCTTAACCTTAAATGAGAAATTACACATTAATTTGTAAGGAATCATTTCAATTATTCCTGGATCCCGGTTAGCTGAGTATTCCTTTGTTGACAGGTTTAAAACAATTCGCTCTTTTAGACAGCCTCTATTTTACACCACCCCCTGCCCCTTGCAAAATGCACTGCAGAAATTCACTAAGATGTGACCCATGGCGTTGATCATCAAGAATGGCAAGGACAACAGATACCATCTACAAGGTCCCCTTCAAGCCACTTACCATCCTGACTTGAAAATATGTCATCATTCCTTCAGTGTTACTGGGTAAAAGTCCTGGAATTCCCTCCCAAATAGAACTGAGAATGTACCCATGCTGTGTGCATTGCAGCAGTTTAAGCAGACAGCTCAACACCACATTCTGAAGGGCAATATATGCTGGCCTAGCTAGTAAGACCCACATCCCGTTAAAGAATAAAAAAAAACAATGCCCCCCATGCCCTTCTTGTAACTTTCCTCTTCCCCCATATCTCCCTTGCACTCTTCTTTTACACCACTGATATTGCAACCTCCTCCCCCACACCTCCCTTACAGTGTTTCATTGACTGATATCCCCTGCCGTTGCAGCCTCCTTCTCTCTCATATCTCGCTTGTAGTGTTTCTTTAACCCAACCCCTCTTGCAGCCTCCTCCTCTTGTAAAATTCTTCCTATCTGTTTTGTCCTACACCTCCCACCTTCCCCAACACAGCCTTCAGGCAACCTCCATCTCTCCCTCCAAACCTCTTGCAGCTGTGTCCACTCTCTCTGCTCTCCCAGCCACTGGTTATCAGCACTTGGCTCTCAGTCCCTGGCCTCTGCATCCTAGCACGCATTTCTCTGGTGACTCCCTCATATTAATCAACTTTCCAAACTACAAATTACTCCACAATCGCAGGTTGGTTCTGTCTGATGCTGGATTCATAGCGAGTGAGAAGTTTCAGGAAGGAACCAGCCTGAGAATGGAAGAGCTGCTCCTTACCATTTCCATCCCTCTTTTGTGAACTACTTTTCTTTGGCCACCCCAATGAGTGAATTTTCTATGGCATTCTGGTGAATTACATGGGCTGAAACTGTCTTTCAGCAGCGTCCCCCTACCCCCACACCATTTCTTCTCCATGTATTTTAAGCATCAAAGCTCCCATCCCATGATGAAATTATTTATGAATATTTGAATGCTGTTTATGAATGATTGCATGCTGTAAAATCTCTCCCTCGGAGTATAGCCTAGAATGTAACTGAGCTTGTGTGTAATGCAACAATGTGAAGTGTTGAAGAGATGAATTACCATCACTTTTAAAGTGTCACTATGATATTCTAGATGACACAGCTCAGGGTTAAGTTCATTTCATTAATGATAAATAAAAGTTCTAAACAGATATATTATACATTATGAATAAACATAGGTAGTAAAACAAAAATAATAGTGAATAGATTCAGTGATGAAAGCCCTCTGTCAACTCTAAGCCTGTTCTTGCCTTATCTCACAGATATTGCTGCATATATGGACCTGTTCGATTTGTGTATAGGAGGATGATTTTCAGTACATCTAAACCTATGAAAACTAGTCCAACTGCATGCAGTTGACACATTTAGCACACAGTTTAAATGATTTTGAACAACCCTTTAAAGGCAATTGTATGAAATTGTTCTTCCCAAGTCAATGTTGGAAAACACTGGGTGTGATGTTAAGTGGCTGCTTGCCCTGCTATGATCTTGTTTCATACTGGCTCCAAAGGTCAATTTTACCCCAAATGAATTTAAAATTTAAACACATGAATGATATCACAAATAAATAGCTTTGCAGTGGCAGAACAAGTTCATCATGGGCCAACTACATGGTTTGTGAGAATCTTACTCCAGCTGTATGCATTTTATTCAGCTGTTTGCAGGGGTAATATGAAGAATGTGAGAGGTTTACAGAACTGGGGCCCAATTTTAACAAAGCCACATTAAAGGTTTGTTGATAACTGGGTAAATAAATACCAAATAGGTGCTCAATCCTCAAAACAAAATTGATGTAAAACACTCCACTGCCCCGTCTTTAAAATTACCAGATTCACATTATATAATAATTTGAAATTTGTACAATATTCCCCAAATGGTTGTGTCAACTATTCATGCTTAATTAAAATGATTGAACTATTCAATTCTTTGGTTGAAATTGAGTTGACTAGAAATAGACTGTATCTCAAATATATTGAAGACATAATTATGTTATAAAAAATGTGCACTGCAAAACAAAAAGGAGCTGATTTATTCTAAATAACTGCTACAATCGTAGACACTCTACTTTTGGAGCTTAATTCATTTTGCCACAACGTTGTTCCAGGAGTCCTGTTGGCTATTCATACATTGTTCTTCCCAATCAAAATTCAATATTGTCATAAATTTGCAATCAGAGTGATTTACAAAATGGAGTGGTGGCAGATGGCTCAAAGGAATTTTAGAACAGCACTGCATGAGATAATGAATAGGCTACAGCAAACATTTAACTGACTGCATTCTCAACAGCTCACCAACAGCAGAGGATTCATGTGACACTGCTGCTGGAGAATGGAAAACATATGCCCAACAAGTTCAGCTTCAAACACCTTCAGTTTTCTGGGACAGCATGCTTGGAATGGTTGAGGGGGAATCCAGTGTGGAAGATCAGTGTGTGGCCTGGGCTAATTGAACTCTTGGGCTTCACATAATAATCAAAGTATAGGCAATGCCGATTTTAGGACAGATGAGAAGGAATGGGAAATCTGCTCGGAACACTCAGTTGAAGAAAAGTGGTTTGGTGTAACCTGTGCTATGCAAAGAACTTCAGCTGCTGATATCATCATCCACAGAGTGAGAGGGTGAGAGGAGAGAGAGAGAGAAAGAGGGGGCCAGGGATTGGCTGAGAGAGAGAGAGAGAGAGAGAGAGAGAGAGAGAGAGAGAGGCTAGATTAGAGTTTGGAAGGGCCAAGGATATCTTTGTGGGTTCTAGAATGTGTGGCAGGGCAGTGCAGTCTGCTCCTCCTAGTAAGAAATTCTATCAAAAATAATTTGGCAAAATGCACAATGTCGACTTCTGGTCAATGTTTTAGTTTCCATATTTTTAACCTTTTGGACCTCCCTTTGAGCCTATTCATTATCTCACGCAGTGCTGTTCTAAAATTCCTTTGAGCCATTTGCCACCACCCCAGATGAAATGGTGCGAAGGAGTGATTTCAGGTCTGTAAATGGACACAGCCAAATTTAAATCCTAACCTCTACCCCCTCAATGCCACCTTCCTATCCCTCACACCTCCCCACTCATTGTGGGGGATAAAACCTGCTCACATAGTTTCAGTCCCTGAAGCCATGGTTAAAGGAAGCACATTGAAATTGTAACAAGGTACTTACTTAGAAAATCTTTCTAATACAGTCTTGTCTCAGGATGTGGGCTGATTAACCAAAGCCACATTAAGAATTCTTGGGGTTCTGGGTACCAAATATTTTCCAGGCTCACCTGCATGCCATGGTCAGCTCCTCCAAATAGTCATCGTCACAGTCATAGAGCCACAGAGCAAGGAATCAGACCCTTTGGTCTAACCAGCCCATGCCGAACATAACATCAAACTAAACTAGTCCTATTCTGCTTGCTCATGGCCCATATCCCTCCAAACGTTTCATGTTCATTTATCTACCCATTTATCTTCTTGTGGTGCTTAATTAATTTTGCCACAGCGTTGTTCCAGGAGTCCTGTTGGCTATTCATATATTGTTCTTTCCAATCAAAATTCAATATTGTCATGAATTTGCAATCAAAGTGATTTGTAATTGTGCTCACATCCACCACCTCCTCTGGTAGTTCATTCCACACATGAGCCACCCTCCTTGTAAACAAATTGCCTTTGTTAAATGTCTCTCCTCTCACTTGAAAATGTGCCCCCTAGTCTTGAAGTCCCCCATCCTAAGTAAAATACAACTACAATGAGCTCTTTCTATACCTCGCATTATTTTATGAACTTCTATCAAGTCGCCTCTTAATGTCCGACTCTCCAGTGAAAACATCCGAGCTTATCCAGTCTTTCTTTATAACTCAAGCATTCCATATGCGGCAACATTCTATTAAATCACTTCTGAATCCTCTCCTATAACTGGGTGACCAGAATTGGACACTGTACTCCAGAAGAGATCTCACCAATGCCCTGTACAACCTCAGCATGACTTCCCAACTCCTATACTCAAAGGACTGAGCAACAAAGGCATGAGTGCAAAATGTTTTTCTTCTAACCATGTTGTGCGATGCAAACTTCATGAGCCATTAAGACACAGAAGTGAAGAAAAATGCATGAAGAGACAAGCTTCTGGCATGTCGACACAAGTATTAAGTACCAAAAGGGGGCAGAATATTTTCGGGCATAGATTCTTTCAGCTTGTGCAATTATCAGTCTGATTGTTAACATATTTACTCAAGGGGATAATGCAGTGTTGATGGCACTGGACTAGTAATCTGAGACCCAGGTTAACGTTCGGGGGACAGTGGGACCAAATCGTACCATGATAGCTAGGCCCTCATAGTTAGACTAATCAAGTGTGGTTTCTTCAAAGCAATTAAAGCTTCAAAATTTAATAAAATTTAATAAAAAATTAATAAAAATTTAAGTATTTAAGAATTTAATAAAAATCTGGACTTGTAGGCTAGACTAACAATGATCTGGTGTTCATTTTCACAAAACTACTTCTGGCTCACTCAGATCCTTTAGAGAAGGGGAATTTGTTATCCTTGCCCTCTCTGGCCTCTATGTAGCCCCAGATCCATAAAAATATGGCAGAAGAACCAAACCGTTCGAGGGCAACAATGATGTATGACAAATGAAGGCCTTGCCGGTGATATCCTCACCCCAGGCAAGAGTTAAAAAAATATACATGGTGGTCATGGTACATACTTCCAACCTCTCTTCTTGATGTAGAAAATTGTTTGTAACAGAAGGAAACGTTTCTAAGCTGGAACAGAGCCCAGAAATTTTGAAGCTTTAATTGCTTTGAAGAAGCCACACTTGATTAGTCTAACTATGAGGCCTAGTGTGGAAATGCAAAACTGAAGGCCTCCTTAAAAGTCACAACCTGCCCTAGTTAAGCCACTTACACATTATAATTTGTAACTGATAGGTTGCAGTCAAGTAAAAAAAAACTCTCTCATTGTATTTGTGATGTTTTTTCTTCTGTATGGTGCATCGTGTCATCCTCAATGAGCATTTTGACATTTACCCTTAAATAACAGTTTGCCAACCAGTTAGCAGGTAGGATAAGGTAACACATCACTGGGCCTGCTGTCATTCTCATTAAATGTTAGAAGTAAGTGTTTACCTTTAGACTAAGAAGGATGTTGATCATGCACTTGTGAAAGGTAGTTTGTGAGTTTCTTTTTTCAATGCTAATGCTCAAAATATCCAAATTTTTCAGTCACTTATTAATGAAGCTCACTCTGGATGAAAGAATGGATTCTGCTTTAATCTTTTGCATAGTCAGAGTGTAGTCAAGAATGCAATATTTTATTGCTGTACAAAAATGCTTTTTTGGACTTTAGTCTTCAGTTTGCACAACAACAGTAGATCCACAGCAGAGATTCCCATGTCTCATTCAAATGGGAATATGTTTTATGAAGCTTCAGATCACTGCTTTAGAGTCATTCAGTGGAGCCCTAACACTAACCCTAATCCTAACTCAGCTTCAATATGATCAGATTGAGCAAACCTTAAAGTAAGGATTCACAGACTATATCTTTATCTTGAAATCTGCCATGTTGCAGCTCAATGGAATCAAAGGGAACTCCCAGCATGAACAACTTCCGTATCAAGCAATACCACAGTTTGCCTTCATGAATAATGAACAATATTTGCACTTGATTATGGCATAAGGTAACCATTGTTTCAACCAGTTGTTGGTAACCTGGTACCCATGTTAAAAATAACTTATTTATCTAAATTTTGATAGGCTCTTAATTCAAACTATTTTAGCAGGGCTGCTTGTGTTTAGCAGGAATTATTAACCAAAGACACTAAAAGATAAGGCAAAAACAAAATATATATGAATTTGGCCATGATCCAGTGCCAGTGGGCCATTCTTATGCTGGTCAGGAAGCTGCTAGACTTCCTTTTACCTGCAATAGTAGGTGGCAGGCAGGTCCTTGAGCTGAGATGTGAAAGCCATATCCTGATACATGCAATCAGATATAAAGAACCACGTCAGGGAGCAGTGAGGTCCTGCTCTCAAATACAGCTTCATGGAAGTTTGCATTGGAGATTAGGACTCAGATTTGCTGGCCCCCAGTCTAACTGCTGCAAACATTTTGAGGTCACACTGATAAATTTGATAAATGGAAAACTACACGCAACATGCAATTTCTTGGAAGCAACAGATCGCAGAATCTTCAACTGGTAACTTTCTGCTTTATAAGGATTAACTGTGAATACATTGGGACACTGAAAGTGTGGCAACACTCAAGAGTGATTGAGATAACAAGGTGTAGATCTGGATGAACACAGCAGGCCAAGTAGCATCAGAAGGGCAGGAAAGCTGACGTTTTGGGCCGAGACCCATCTTCAGAAATGGGGGAGGGAAGGGGATTCCGAAATAAATAGCGAGAGGGAGGAGGTGGATAAAAGAAGGATAAAGGAGAAGGTAGGTGGAGAGGAGACAGACAAGTCAAAGAGGCAGGAGTGGAGCCAGTACAGGCGAGTGTAGGGTGGGGAGTTAGGGAGGGGATAGGTTAGTCCAGGGAATATGGACAGATCAAGAGGGTGGGATGTGGCTGGTTGGCAGGAGATGAGGTGGGGCTTGAGGTAGGAGGACTGGATATGTGGGAGGAAGGACAGGTTAGGGAGGCAGGGAATAGCTGGGCTGGTTTTGGGATGCGGTAGGGGGAGGGGAAATTTTGAAGCTTGTGAAGTCCATATTGATACCATTGGGCTGCAGTGTTCCCAAGCGAAATATGAGATGCTGTTTCTGCAACCTTTGGGTGGCATCGTTGTGGCACTGCAGGAGGCCCAGGATGGACATGTCGTCCAAGGAGTGGGAAGGGGAGTTGAAATGGTTCTCGACTGGGAGGTGCAGTTTTTTGTTGTGAACCGAGCGGAGGTGTTCTGCAAAGCGGTCCCCATGCCTCTGCTTGGTTTCCCCAATGTTGACAAGTCCACATCGGGAACAGTGGATACAATATATCACATTAACAGATGCACAGGTGAACATTTGTTTGATGTGGAAGGTCTTCTTGGGGCCTGGGAAGGGGTGAGTGGGGGAGGTGTGGGGGCAGGTGTAGCACTACCTGCGGTGGCAGGGAAAAGTACCAGGTGTGGTGGGGAGTGTGGAGTGGATGAGGGAGTCATGGAGAAAGTGATCCCTCTCGAAAGCAGATAAGGGTGGAGAGGGAAAAATGTCTTTGGTAGTGGGGCCAGATTGCAGATGGTGGAAGTGTTGGAGGATGATGCATTGGATCCGGAGGTTGGTGGGGTAGTACGCGAGGATGAGGGGGATTCTGTTTTCGTTGTTATTGTGCGGAATGGGGTGTGAGGGATGTGTTACTGGAAATGCGGGAGACGTGGTCGAGGGTGTTTTCAACCATACTGGGGGGGGGGGGGGGAGTATGTTGTGTTCCTTGAAAAACAAGGACATATGGGATGTCCAGGAGTGCAATGCCTCATTCCGGGAGCAGATGCGGTTGAGGCAAAGGAATTGGGAATAGGAGGTAGCGTTTTTGCAGGAAGGTGAATGGGAGGAGGTCCATTCTAAGTAGCTATGGGAGTCGGTGGGCTTGAAATGGATATCAGTTTCTAAGTGGTTGCCAGAGATGGAAACAGAGAGATCCAGGAAGGAGAGTGAGGTATCAGAGATGGTCCAGGTGAACTTAAGGTTTGGGTGGAAGGTGTTGGTGAAATGGCTGAACTGTTTGAGCTCCTCGTGGGAGCACGAAACAGTGCTGATACAGTCATTGATGTAATGGAGGAAGAGGGGGGGTTTAGGGCCAGTGTAGGTGCAGAAGAGGGACTGTTCCACGTATCCCAAAAAGAGGCAGGCATAGCTTGGGCCCATGCGGGTACCCATGGCCACCCCCTTTGTCTGTGGGACGTGGGAGAAATTGAAAGAGAAGTTGTTGAGGGTGAGGATGAGTTTGGCCAGGCGGATGGGATTTGGACTGGTCGGTTTTGCGGGACAGGAAGAAATGGAGGGCCTTTAGGCCATCTGCATGGGGAATACAAGTGTTCCTACTAACTCTAGAGTGATTGCTTTTTGGAACGGATCCAAATACAACACATGTGCTGAATTCTGTAGTCATAATGAAAATCAGTTACTCGTAAAGGCAAGACATGTAGAATTGAAAATGTAGTTGAGATTTAGTGGCTCTCAGCACACATTTGTTTTCTATTTCTATTCATTTGGCTTCAAATTAAACACAGCCAGGTACTAACAGACACAGTTTATTGGATTTTTTAAAAAATGCTGTACCTCATATTAATTGCAGGTTTTCATTTATTGCTTATTGGTAATTTGCAAAACAGGAAATTGATCACACATTCTTGGAACTTGGGCTTGGCAAATCTTCATTCCGATTTGCATTCTTTCTGTTTGTGTTACCAAGTCTTCAATGAAAATGGAAATCTGAATGTGGGTTTTCAGCCGATGCCTCTGCTTGGGTGGGTACTGGTGCCATATCCTAATCTTGGTTGTGACCACCAAAATACCAACCCCCAAGGAGTATTCTTCGGTTGAACTTAATTGACATCTTTGGATGAGCACAGTGGCTCTGTTAGGGCAGCAAGGTGGCTCAGTTGTTCGCACTGCTACCTCACAGCACCAGGGACCCAGGTTCGATTCCACCTTCAGTAAGTGCCACTGTAGAGTTTACACATTCTTTCCGTGTCTGCACGGATTTCCTCCGGGTGCTTTAGTTTCCTCTCCCAGTTCAAAGATGTGCAGGTTAGGTGGTTTGGCCATGCTAAATTGAACATAGTGTCCAAGAATGTGTAGGTTAGCCATGGGAAATATAGGATGATAGGGTGGTCTGGGGGACTGAGTCTGGGTGGGATGCTCTTCAGAGGGTTGGAGTGGATTTGTTAGGCTAAAGGGCTTGTTTCCCCACTGCATGGATTCTATGATAATAAAGTACCAACTCACAGGCAGAATCTGCAGCTTCTACATCTTCAAAGGGAAATTGTTTTAGTACATAGAGAATAGTGGACCTAGAAGAGTAAACAATTGAAATATCTGTTGTAAATAACCATGAATGTTATAAATTACCAGGGTCACCTCTCCTCTGCATTTAAGTTAATTATGGAGAATAATACAGGCAAAAAAGGCAGAGTCCCTGTTCTCCAGCTTTTCTTGATGTGTAATGGGGTAGAGTTTACTGTAACTAAGGTGCAAAGAGCATAATTTCAGCCTTGTAGATTCACATTCTTCTGATTGTTAATTATGAGACATGTATAAATAGCAAGTTTTGCTTTTCATTTCTGCATTTTAAATTTACATTGAGGTTATATGAAGTAGGTGACGATGTCTCCCATTGTTTTACTGCCCAGTGTTCAATTTTACTCACTCACTGCATGCAATGGATAATGTGTAGGCCAGGCCTCCTTTGTCTTAGTATCATGGAATAGTTACAGCAGAGAAAGAAGCCACTTGACTGCCCTGCATAACATGTGAGTTTTCACCAAGAAAAATGGGGTGGCTTTTATGAAGAGTCGAAACAGCATACAGCTGGTTCTGTTCTATCAACAAAGAGACAGAATAATCCCAAGTGACGTACATGGAATCTCAGTGTACATGTGCTACTTAGTGGAAGACGGTGGAGGAGAAGAATATAGGAGCGTAGGACGTATGAACAGGAGTTGGCATTTATTGATGATAGTATAAGGTAGCGGTGGAGGTCAGGTTGACCTTAGGGTTAGGGAAAAGTTCAGCATAATATCGAGGGCTGGAGGGCCTGTACTGTGTTGTACTGTTCTATGTTTTATTTAGCCCATCAGGCCTTAGACACCATATAATAAGATCATGGCTGATCTGGTTGTTCTGTCATCTCCACTTTTTTACCTGCATCAGTAACATTTTACTCCCTTGTCAATATATCTAACTCAGGCATAAATAAATTTAAAGTCTCAACCTCCACTCCATTCCAGGAAAAGGATTTCATCACATAACAATTACCCCAAAGAAAAACAAACAATCTCCTTGTGAGAGCATGGAATGCATTGCCAGCAGCAGTTGTGGAAGCAAGGTCATTGGGGACATTTAAGAGACTGCTGGACATGCATATGGTCACAGAAATTCGCGGGTGCATACATGAGGATCAATGTTCGGCACAACATCGTGGGCTGAAGGGCCTGTTCTGTGCTGTACTGTTCTATGTTCTATCTCAAGAGGACTTGAAAGGAAGACCTCTTATTCTTCAGACCATATCCCATAGTCTCAGTGTGGAAACGTTCTCTGGCTATTCATTCTATCCAGTCCAGTTAGGATCTTACATATTTCAAAAAGATGACCTCTCATTCCTGTAAACTCTAACACATGTCGACTTGTTTAACCTTTTTGTGTAAGAAAACCTTAGGAATACATCAAAGAACAAGCCTCTAGGACAAGGTGCAAGTTTCAATTTATTGCATAGACAGATCCCAAAACAGTGTTTTTTAAACATAGTATTGTTTTAAAGATAAAAGTAGGTCAGGATGTGACGAAAATTCCCCTGGATCTTTGCAAATGATACTGCAGAACATTTTACATCCATCCAAATAGGCACACTTGAGTCCCGCTTCCTCACTTCTCAGTTGAAAGGTGATCCATAATTTCCTTCCCACAGCTTACCAAGTAATAGACACCATTCTTTTACTCCCAGCTGGCGGCCTCTTGCTGCCCCACCTTTCACATCAACTGACCAACTGCAATTCCCCTTTGGTTTCAGGTGGACGAATGAATAGGGATCTCAGGGACTTTCTTTTATTCAGTTGTGGGATGTGGGCGTTGCTGGATAGTCAGCCCATCCCTAGTTGCCCTTGAGAAGGTGGTGGTGAGCCGCCTTCTTGCACCACTGCAGTCCACCTGCTGTGGGTTGACTCACAATGCCATTAGGGAGAGAATTTCAGGAGTGACCCAGTGACAGTGAAGGAACAGCAATATATTTTCATGCCAGAATGTCTTCAAGTGGAGCTTGAAGGTGGTGGTGTTCCCATATATCTGCTGCCCCCTGTCCCTCTCGATGGAAGTGAGCATGTGTTTGGAAGGTGTTGCCTGAGGATCTTTGGTAACTTTCTGCAGTGCATCTTGTAGATGGTTCACACTGCTGCTACTGAGTGTCGGGAGTGGAGGGAGTAGATGCTTTTGGATGCAATTCCAATCAAGTGGGCTGCTTTGTCCTGGATGGTGTCAAGCTACTTGAGTATTGTTAGAGCTGCACTCATCCAGGCAAGTGGGGAGTATTCCATCACACTCCTAATTTGTACCTTGCAGATGGTAGACAGGCTTCGAGGAGTCAGGAGTAGAGTTACGCACTGCAGTATTCCTATCTTCTAGCCTGCTCTCTTAGCCACTATATTTGTTGAGTCTCTGGTCAATGATAATCCCCAGGATGTTGATAGTGGGGAATTCCGAGATTGTAACACAATTAAATGTCAAGTAACACTGGTTAGAATGTTTCTTTTTGGTGATGGTCATAGCCTGGCATATGTGTGGTATGAATGTTCCTTGCCTCTCGTCAGCCCATGCCTGGAAATTGTCCAAATCTTGTTACATTTGATCGTGGACTGCTTCAGTATCTGAAGAGTTGTGAATGGTGCTAAATATTGTGCAATCATTGGCAACACACCCAATTCTGACCTTATGATGGAGGGAGGGTCATTGATGAAGCAGCTGAAGATGGTTGAGCCTAGGGCAGTACACTGAGGAACTCCTGCAGAGGTGTCCTGGAGCCGGGATGACTGACCTCCAACAACAACAACTATCTTCCCATGCGTCAGGTATGATTCCAGCCAGTGGAGAGTTTGCCCTGATATTCATTGATTACAGTTGTGCTTGGGCTCCTTGATGCCACACGCAGTCAAATATAACCTTGATGTCATGGGTTGTCAGTCTTACTGAGAACTGGGAGTTAAAATTGCCAGGCCAAAAGCTTAATGTTTCATAAAAGGTACAACCCTTGGACAATGCAGCACTCACTCAGTAGAGCTTCTCACATCGATCTAAGAAAATCCTTGCTGGTTGGTGAAGCTGTAATGGAATGTCAAAGTATTTCAGCTGCTTCAAATGTTGCCTCATTAGTATCACTCAGCGAGATTCCAGAGATCAAAGACCAGAGTGAAAATGAAAACACAATATATAAAAAGAACAGAATGTTCAGAAATCTATAGTTGTCAATAGCTAGGATGATGTTTGGCACAGGAAACTGAGGAAAACAAATGAAGAAACTAATGAGCAACTAGAAAACAAGGAAATGGAAAAAAAATTGGAACCTTTAGAAACATGAATAAAGAATATATATAGAAGAATATGGACAACAGAGAACAAACTGTGTAGAATATTATGAAGAAATTTTTTAAGAAAAAGAAGGGAGCGTATGCCAGGTATAGACAACAGAGATTGAGTGAATCCCTAGAAGAGTATAAATGCAGTAGCAATATACTTAAGAGGAAATCAGGAGGGCAAAAACGGGACTTGAAATAGCTTTGGCAAACAGGGTGAATGAGAACCCAAAGGGATTTTACTAATATATTAAGGACAAAAGGGTAAATACGGAGAGAATAGGGCCCCTTAAAAATCAGCAGGGCCACCTATGTGTGGTACTGCAGGAGGTGAGGGAGATACTAAACAAGTATCTTGCATCAGTGTTCACTGTGGAGAAGCATTTGTAAGATAGGGAATGTGGAGAAATAAATAACATCTTGAAAAATGTTCATTGTTCAAAAGAGGATGTGCTGGATGGATTAAAATTCATCAAGGTGGATAAATCCTTGTGACCTGATGAGTTGTACCCTAGAACTCTGTGGGAAGCTAGGGAAGTGATTGCTGGGCCCATTGCTGACATATTTGTATCATTGATAACCATAGATGAGGTGTCGGAAGACTGGAGGTTGGTTAATGTGGTCCCATTATTTAAGAATGGTGGTAAGTGGGCAATGGCCGAGTGATATTGCCACTTGTCTGTTAATCCAGAGACCCCAGATGACCTTCTGGGGAGCAGGTTTGACTCCCAACATAACAGAGGGTGGAATTTGAATTCAATAAAATATCTGGAATTAAGAATCTAATAGTGGCCAAGAACCCATTGTTGATAGTCGCAAAAACCTATCTGGTTCGCAAGTATCGTTTTGCAAAGGAAACTGCCATCCTTACCTTGTCTGGCCTACATGTGACTCCAGAGTCACAGAAATGTTTAACTACCCACTGAGGCAATTAGGGATGGGCATTAAGTGTTGCCTGCTCAGCGATGTCCTCATCCCGTGAATGAATAAAGGGAAAAATGAATAAAAAAAGTAAGGAAAAGCCAGGGAACTATAGACTGGTGAGCCTGACATCGATGGTGGGTAAGTTGTTGGAGAGAATCTGAGTGACAGGATTTATGTATATATGGGAAGGCAAGGACTGATAGGGATAGTCTTAGGGATAGTCCCCTTGGGAATAGTCAACATGGCTTTGTGCATGGGAAATCATCTTTCACTCAACTCAATTGAGTTTGTTGAACAAGTAACAAAGAAGATTAATGAGGACATAGTGGTGGACATGATTAATATGGACTTCAATAGGATGTTCAACAAGGTTCCTCATGGTAGACTGTCTGGCAAAGTTAGATCACATTGAATACAGGGACAACCAGCCATTTGGAAATTGAACTGGCTTGAAGGTAGAGGGCAGAGTATGTTGGTAAAGCGTTGCTTTGCAGACTGCATTGGTTAGGCCACCTTTGGGACATTGTGTGCAATTTGGTCTCCCTGCCATAGGAAGGATATTGTGAAAAGTGAAAGGGGTCAGAAAAGATTTACAAGAATGTTGCCAGGGTTGGACGGTTTGAGTTATGGGGAAAGACTGAATAGGATGGGGCTATTTTACCCGAAGCATCAGAGGCTGAGGTGTGGCCTTATCAAGGTTTATTAAACCTCGACAGGCCTGGATAGGGGAAATAGACAAGGTCTTTCCCTCGGATTTTTAAATTTTTTCATTCATGAGATGAATATGTTGTTGGCCAGGGCAGCATCTATTGCCCATCCCCAGTTGCCCAGAGGGCATTTCAGTGTTAACCACATTGCTATGGGTCTGGAATTACATGTAGGCCAGGCCAGGTAAGGATGGTAGTTTCCTCCTCTGAAGGATATCAGTGTACCAGAGGGTTTTTTTCCCCCAATTTTTGACAATGGATTCATGGTCATCATTGGACTCTTAATTCCAGGCTTTTTTTAAAAAAAGAATTGAACTCAAATTCCACCATCTGCAGTGGTGGGATTTAAACCCAGATCCCCAGAATATTATCTAGGTCCCTGGATTAATAGCCCAGTGATAATACTACTAGGCCATCAGCTCCCTTCTTAAGCAACAAGGTATAAGAAATAAATGCTACCTCGCCTATTATGCAAAATGACCTGTTTTTAAATTGTGTGGGTGGAGATGCAGACATTTGCTGAATCTAGAGCTTGTGGTTTGAGTTCACTTTGGGGTTGAGGAGTCCAAAACTAAAGGGCATATTTTTAAGAGGAAAAAGATTTTAAAGTGCCTAAGGGGTAACTTTTTCACATAGAGGGTGATGTGTGTATGGACAGAGCTGCCAGAAAAATTGGTGGAAGCTGGTACAATTACAACATTTAAAAAGCATCCGGATGGGTATATGAGTGGGAATGGTTTAGAGGGATTTGGGTCAAATAGGACACAATTAATTTCGGATATCTGGTCGGCATGGATGAGCTGGACCGACGGGCCTGTTTCTGTGCTGTACGTCTCTATAACTCTATGATTTTAAAGATGTTTGCAATTTTGTACATATTGTGCACCTACTAAAGACAAAAAAAAGGTACAAGACATGAAAGAAAGTGGTTGTAACCTCAGTACAGACAGGAGTATTACAAAAAAGAATGTACACCATCTCTATATTCCTAAAATAGCATGAAAGCTGGATAGAGAGGGAAACTCAATGAAAAGACAAAAGGGCTTTCATTGACTTAGAACCATATTATGGCCATAGGACTTTCCAAAGCACAGACAATGTATTAATTTCCAAATGAAGTGATTGTTGTGAATTAATGTAAGAGCTTATACTACAACCACATTGTGGACAGCAAACCTCCACAGATAACATATCAAATGCATGTTGATCTAATACTATTTTGTTGGTTTTGGCTCTAGGAGGAATTTCTAAAATGTAGAAATGATTTTTTTGTTGTGCAATATCAGAGGATATGTGCTTTGTTCCTCATCCTGCATTTTTAACCGACCTGCTTAAAATGGTTTCAAGAAACTGCCATAAAATACATAATGAGTTTCGTTGTAAATATTGCAAGCAATTGATTTTTAAACTTCAGGCAAACATATTATAGATTGGGCAAAGCAAGCAAAACCATTCATCCAGGAAGGCTCCGGTTTTATGACATTTGGGAGACCTAACTGACAGTAGATCAAAGGCCAGAGAATAAAGGAGGCATGTAGTGTTAAGCTGGCAGAATGGCAGAGTGTCAATTCAGGAAAGAGCAGTCACAGTAGGCAATCTGACTAGCACAGAATCTTGGCAAACCTGTAATTCTTACTGTTCAAGAGAAATAGGTATGACTAGTAGTGTACTCATAGTTCAGATCGGATTGTTATCTTCCTGTAAAAATTGAGTAATAGAGTATTAACTACACGTACAAAGAACCAAAGAAAATTACAGCACTGGAACAGGCCTTTCGGCCCTCCAAGCCTGAGCCGATCAAGATCCTCTGTCTAATCTGTCATCTATTTTCTAACGGTCTGTGTCTATTTGCTCCCTGCCCATCCATGTACCTGTCCAAATATATCTTAAAAGACGCTAATGTGTCTGCGTCTACCACCTTCGCTGGCAACTTGTTCCAGGCACCCACCACCCTCTATGTAAAGAACTTTCCACGCATATCTCCCTTAAACTTTCCTCCACTGACTTTGAACTCATGGCCCCGCGTAATTGAGTCCCCCACTCTGTGAAAAAGCTTTTTGCTATCCACCCTGTCTATACTTATGATTTTGTAGACCTCAATCAGGTACCCCCTCAATCTCCGTCTTTCTAATGAAAATAATCCTAATCTACTCAACCTCTCTTCAAAGCTAGCACCCTCCATACTAGGCAACATCCTGGTGAATCTCCTCTGCACCCTCTCCAAAGCATCCACATCCTTTTGATAATGTGGCGACCAGAACTGTACACAGTACTCCAAATGTGGCCGAACCAAAGTCCTATACAACTGCAACATGACCTGCCAACTCTTGTACTCAATACCCCGTCCAATGAAGGAAAGCATGCCATATGTCTTCTTGACCACCCTATTGACCTGCGTTGTCACCTTCAGGGAACAATGGACCTGAACACCCAGATCTCTCTGTACATCATAATTACCTGGATTATCCTTGCTGCCCTTCTTAAACAAGGGGACAACGTTAGCAAGCCTCCAGTCCTCTGGGACATCACCCGTGTCTAAGGATGCTGCAAAGATATCTGTTAAGGGCCCAGCTATTTCGTCTCTCGCTTCCCTCAGCAACCTGGGATAGATCCCATCTGGACCTGGGGACTTGTCCACCTTAATGTCTGTTAGGATACCCAACACTTCCTCCTTCCTCATGTCAACTTGACCTAGAGTAAGCAAATATCTATCCCTAGCCTCAACATCCGCCATGTCCCTCTCCTTGGTGAATACCGATGCAAAGTACTCGTTAAGAACGTCACTCATTTTCTCTGAATCAGCGCATAACTTTTCTTCTTTGTCCTTAAGTGGGCCAATCCTTTCTCTAGTTACCCTCTTGCTCTTTATATATGAATAAAAGGCTTTGGGATTTTCCTTAACCATGTTTGCCAGCAATATCTCACGTCCTCTCTTAGCCCTCTTAATGCCTCGTTTCAGATTCGCTCTACATTCCCGATACTCTTGCAAAGCTTCGTCTGTCTTCAATTGTCTAGACCTCATGTATGCTTCCTTTTTTCCTCTTGGCTAGTCTCACAATTTCACCTGTCATCCATGGTTCCTTAATCTTGCCATTTCTATTCCTCATTTTCACAAGAACATGTCCCTCCTGCATGCTAATCAACCTCTCCTTAAAAGCCTCCCACATATCAAATGTGGATTTACCTTCAAACAGTTTCTCCCAATCTACATTCCTCAGATCCTGCCGAGTCTTGGTATAGTTGGCCTTCCCCCAGTTTAGTACTCTTCCTTTAGGACCACTCCCATCCTTGTCCATGAGTATTGTAAAACTTACGGAATTGTGGTCGCTATTTCCAAATTAGTCCCCTACTATAAGTAGTTAGTGTATGTAGGTCGTGAAATTTTCAGCCAGTTCATACAGACACTTTCTCAGTACATTATAAAGTTTTTGTGAGCAGTCTTTGAAGCTTCAACTATTTCACATAAAATATGGTGCTATTCATTTCATATTGCCCAAAATACATTCTTTATTTAGAATTATTGCACTAAGGGTGATTCTAACCCTGCTTAACAGTGGAAACCAAGGCCATAATTTGCGTTGAGTGGGGCACTTACCTGCTGACACTGCACTTACTTATGGCAGCCTTTGACTTTAATGTGCTTCTCAGCTCAGGAAACCCACCTGAAACTGACAGGGTCCCATTCAAGCTTATAGATTGAGCTCTGATTACTTGACTTGGACTGTTACTTTTGCCTGCATCCTATACCTGTAGTTTTGCAGTTTTCCTGCCAGGTGAACTTGGTGAACTATAGAGCTAGGAGTGGAATCCACAGAAGTAAGCTTTAGAATGATTTAAAACAAAACTGGTTCCAGAAGGAGCAGGACTACTTACTGGTCTACACAAGGGAAATTTAGGCCTCACCTTTCTTGGGCTTCCTCCTTCCATGGATTTTCCTCAGTTCTGTGGATTTTTTACTGTAACCAGATGGTGGCCTCCTGCTGGTTACCAATTCACTCCTGCAGCTGCTCCTGCCCATTTTGGGCAGAATGATGAAATACACATGAGATCAGGGAGGACTAATATCGTCAGATCTTCAGTCTACTGAAGTCAAGGATGGGTCACACTCACCTTAGCCCTTAATCAAGTGATGACCACTCTGAGTTTAAAGCAAGGATGTTTAGTCAGTGTCTGAAAAAATCATTTATTTTTGCTAATTTTGATTGAAGTTGCAACATATTTCTCATATCGTTGTTATGGCACACATCAATATTTTAATACCCAATGTCAGAATTAGTCATAAAGTCATAATGAATCAGTTGCCTGGAAACAGGACTACAACACTTGAGCATGAAAGGAGTGTTTACAACCTTATTTCCTGTTAAAGCAATGATGGGCAGGGAAAAAGCCAGCAAGGTGAATGATGCCATTGGTTATTTAAAATATCTTTAAGTTCCAGGAGCTAGATTTTAATCCAGGCCAATCTAATTGAGCTAATTTTAGCCATTAGTACTGAATAACTGTGTCAATTTTCCTCATTCAAAAATTAAGAGTAAATACATTGAATTCCTGGCGTATATAGCCCTGACAGCTGAGATATGATGTGACTACAATTTGGGCAAAATGACTCTAATGATTTACTATTAATGATTATAATTCTTCTCTCTACTTCCACTAAAATTGGTTTGGAAAGGAGTGCTCACTAAATGGTCCCCCATCTGCTTCACATGTGTTTCTAGCACGAGATGGCGTAGAAGCAATAGTAGTTGGAAGATGTTTTCAAAGTTTGTTTTAATTAGAAAATTCCTTTTCTGTTTGCAGAAATGAAGATGTATAGTCCAAGCTGTGCCAGAAAAACAACTTTTAAACATTTAAAATAATGCCAAGTGAGATCACTTCACAATACTCAAAAGGTGTGTAATGTGGCGTGAGAGCTGGGAAAGATTAACCTCTATAGTCCCAAATGATTTCATCTGGAATTATGAGAGACAATGAGAAAAATTAAGGCATTGACACCTGTCACCCCTCAATGCACTGTTAGACACCGTCATAATCCTCACTATAAGGACAATCATTGGGAACTTGTTCCACTGCACCCATCACATTCTGTTCCTGCATACACGATAATAGTAGGTCTCCAAGGCTGTAAAGTCGTACATAAACAGAGAAGGCGGCCCATGAAATTAGTGATTGGTGTAAAGTAGAATATGTGTGTTATTTTGTCTGCATACTCAATTCTAACAATCTAATTTCCTGAAGTGCAGAACAGACTGTCTGATGGTTGGCAAAAGTTGAAGGTTTGTACCCATGTTAAAAGAGGGACCTTGTGGTTTTTGTGAACATTGTTGGGTTTCTGGGTTCACAGAGGGGGCTTGATAAGGATTGGAAACATTGGGTTACCAATGTATTCTGCAGCCTCCTGGCAATGGAGATGAACTCCTGTGTTAGTGATAATGAGAACTGCAGATGCTGGAGAATCCAAGATAATAAAATGTGAGGCTGAATGAACACAGCAGGCCCAGCAGCATCTCAGGAGCACAAAAGCTGACGTTTCGGGCCTAGACCCTTCATCAGAGAGGGGGATGGGATGAGGGTTCTGGAATAAATAGGGAGAGAGGGGGAGGCGGACCGAAGATGGAGAGAAAAGAAGATAGGTGGAGAGGAGAGTATAGGTGGGGAGGTAGGGAGGGGATAGGTCAGTCCAGGGAAGGCGGACAGGTCAAGGAGGTGGGATGAGGTTAGTAAGTAGGAGATGGAGGTGCGGCTTGGGGTGGGAGGAAGGGATGGGTGAGAGGAAGAACAGGTTAGGGAAGCAGAGACAGGTTGGACTGGTTTTGGGATGCAGTGGGTAGAGGGGAAGAGCTGGGCTGGTCGTGTGGTGCAGTGGGGGGAGGGGACGAACTGGTCTGGACATCTGCACATCTGCCAATGTGGTATACTGCATCCACTGTACCCAGTGTGGCCTCCTCTACATTGGGGAAACCAAGTGGAGGCTTGGGGACCGCTTTGTAGAGCACCTCCGCTCGGTTCACAATAAACAACTGCACCTCCCAGTCGCAAACCATTTCCACTTCTCCTCCCATTCTTTTGATGACATGTCCATCATGGGCCTCCTGCAGTGCCACAATGATGCCACCCAAAGGTTGCAGGAACAGCAACTCATATTCCGCTTTGGAACCCTGCAGCCCAATGGTATCAATGTGGACTTCACCAGCTTCAAAATCTCCCCTTCCCCCACCGCATCCCAAAACCAGCCCAGTTCGTCCCTTCCCCCCACTGCACCACACAACCAGTCCAGCTCTTCCCCTCCACCCACTGCATCCCAAAACCAGCCTAACTTGTCTCTGCCTCCCTAACCTGTTCTTCCTCTCGCCTATCCCTTCCTCCTACCCCAAGCTGCACCTCCATCTCCTACCTACTAACCTCATCCCACCTCCTTGACCTGTCCGTCTTCCCTGGACTGACCTATCCCCTCCCTACCTCCCCACTTATACTCTCCTCTCCACCTACCTTCTTTTCTCTCCATCTTCAGTCCACCTCCCCCTCTCTCCCTATTTATTCCAGAACCCTCCCCCCATCCCCCTCTCTGATGAAGGGTCTAGGCCCGAAACGTCAGCTTTTGTGCTCCTGAGATGCTGCTGGGCCTGCTGTGTTCATCCAGCCTCACATTTTATTATCTTGAACTCCTGTGTTAGGTGGTGACAGCTGAGAGATTCTGAAAAATTGTGGATTTTACGTGTCGAGATTTTGTTCAAATTTCTCAAAATCAGGTTGGTGAGACGTCCCCATATGAAACCATACTGTCTGTTGCTAATTAGTGACTTTTCTACCAAATGTGCATATATCCTGTCTCTCAGTATCTTGTCTAAGAGCTTCCAGACCACAGATGTCAGACTTGCTAGTCTATAATTTCCTGGATTATCCTGGCCTCCTTTCTGAAACTAGGAAACAATATTAGCTAATCTCCAGTCCTCTGGAACCTTGTTTATGGTCAAGGAGGATGTGACGATATCTGCTAATGCCTCAGCTATTCCTTCCCTTGCCTCTCACAGGGATCCCATCTGGTCCTGAGAACTTGTCTATTTTAATGCAATTTAGGATACCCAAAACTTCCTCCTTTAATATATTGACTTTCTTTAGAGTATTCACACACTCATCCCTGACCTCAACATCAGTCACATCCTCCTCCTTGGCGAATACCGACACAAAACACTTAAGGATTTCTTCCACTTCCTGTGGGTCCGCACATAACTTCCCTTCTTTGTCCTTGAGGGGGGCCTATTCTTTCGATTGTTATCCTCTTTCTTCTAATATAAGCATAAAAAAACCTTGGGATTCTCCTTGAATCTGGTTTGTTAAAGTTCATCATCAGCTCACATTTTTGATACTCCTAAGTTTTCTCAGGAATTATTTTTTGTCATCTTTGAAATTTTGATCCCAAATTTTCAAATGACCACTAATACATTCATTCTTAACTGTTGGTTTAATAATTCTGGTTTGAAAAATAGAAAGAATACTTTCACATTTCCTTCTCTCAGAAGCCATACTGATTGTCTCAAAGGAGGTCAGAAAGAAAAATTTTAATATGGATTTTTTAACACGGGCATCTGGGTTTGCATGTGGCATGGTAGCTCAGTGGTTAGCACTGCTGCCTCACAGCGCCAGGAACTTGGGTTCGATCCCACCCTCGGGTGACTGCCTGTGCGGAGTTTGCGCATTCTCCCTGTGACTGCGTGGGTTCCCTCTGAGTGCTCTGGTTTCTTCCCACAGTCCAAAGATGTACAGGCTAGGTGAATTGGCTGTGCTAAATTGCTCGTAGTGTTCAGGGATGCAGATTAAGTGGGTTATAGGGGAATGGGTCTGGGTGGAATGCCCAGAGGTTTGGTGTGGACTTGTTGGGCTGAATGGCCTGTTTCCACACCGTAGGGATTCTATGATAAGATGCAACGTTCTAACTCATCTTGCAGGCCCAGGCTCAAGTTCTGCTCCCACGTGAGTCATTGAAAATGCCCGTGGTGGAAGGACACAGGTCGTGTGTGCTGGTGGATCATGTCCTGGTCTACCTTTGGCCATAGGCATGATAGAGATAGTTTAAAACAAGTGGTGAGTTGTTCTTGCCAAGAACCCAGTCTGGATCCATGTCAAGATTTCTCAATGGCATGCTGTTATAGCAAATTTGTTAAGATTGCCACCTTTGGCCAGTTGGACTGTTAATAAGACAGTTAATGAGTAGTAACAAGTGTCAATTAGGAATTCACTATCGCCTGACAATAACCATGACACACTGCTTGAGAAAAATATAGGAGGTGTGGGTATTACACCAAAATAAGTGGTGTAGTGGGCAGTGAAGGAGTTTTTCTGAGAGTGCAAAGGGATGTTGATCAGATGGGCTAATGGGCCAAGGAGCAGCAGATGGAGTTTAATTTAACTAAACATGAGGTGCTGCACTTTGGAAAGGCAAGCCAGAACAGGATTTACAGCTAATGGTGGGGCTCTGAACAGTGTTGCTGAACAAAGAGACCGAGGGGTGCAGGGGCATAGTTCCATGAAAGTGGATTCGCAGGTAGACAGGGTGGCAATTAAGGCATTTGGCACACTTGCCTTCATTGGTCCATGCATTGAGTACGGGTGTTGGGACATCATGTTAAAGCTGTACAGGGCATTGGTGAATTTTCTTTTAGAATGCTATGTTCAATTCTGGTCTCCCTGCCACGGGAAAGATGTTGTTAAAATTGAAACAGTTCAGAAAAGATGTACAAAAATGTTGCCAGATCTGGAGGGCTTGAGCTATAGGGAGAGGCTGAATAGGCTGGTGCTTTTTTCTCTGGAGCACCAGACGCTGAGGGATGGCCTTACAGAGGTTTATAAAACCATGAGGAACATGGATAGGGTAAATAGCAAAGACATTTTTCTCAGGGGAGGAGAGTCCAAAACCAGAGGGCCTAGGTTTAAGGTGAAAGGGGAAAGATTTGAAAGGGACCTGAGGGGCAAATTTCTCACAGAGAGGGTGGTGTGTGTACGGAACAAGCTGCCAGACGAAGTGATGGATGTAGGTACAATAACAACAGTTAAAAGGCATCTGGATGGATGCTTGAGTAGGAGGGGTTTAGATGGATAGGACTAAATGCTGGCAAATGGGACTAGATCAATTTAAGATGTCTGGTTGGCATTGACAAGTTGGACTGAAGGTGTTTGTGTCTGTGCTGTGTGACTCTATGACTCTACAATCTATGTGATGAGGGATGATCTTGACGTCGAGATCGACCTCACTGTAAATCCTGCCTGATTCTGCCATCCACTTCACAATAGCTCACATCACTCAGGGGCTGGCAAGAAACTACATTGTGATGCCCATTTGATTATTTGTCTCCCCTCCATTGCTGTGACACTGAATATAAAAGCTAAAAAGCTAAAAAATGCTTGGAGTATTCGATTAGTCACTTTGAATGAGGACAGAAAGATGAGCCAGAAGCCTAGATCTTCCAGTCAGTGTAGCTTATCCATATATCAGACAAAAAAAAACTTACATTTCCCTCGATTTTCTGGCCAACCTTTCATTTGAGGCAACTCCGGAACTCAATGGCACAGGAATTCTTGAAGGGAGCTATGAAAACAAACTATTTAAAATGTAAGATAATAAAATGTGAGGCTGGATGAACACAGCAGGCCCAGCAGCAACTCAAGAGCACAAAAGCTGACGTTTTGGGCCTAGACACTTCATCAGAGAGGGGGATGGGGTGAGGGTTCTGGAATAAATAGGGAGAGAGGGGGAGGCGGACTGAAGATGGAGAGAAAAGAAGATAGGTGGAGAGGAGAGTATAGATGGGGAGGTAGGGAGGGGATAGGTCAGTCCAGGGAAGACAGACAGGTCAAGGAGGTGGGATGAGGTTAGTAAGTAGGAGATGGAGGTGTGGCTTGGGGTAGGAGGAAGGGATGGGTGAGAGGAAGAACAGGTTAGGGAGGCAGAGACAGGTTGGACTGGTTTTGGGATGCAGTGGGGAGAGGGGAAGCGCTGGGCTGGTTGTGTGATGCAGTGGGGGGAGGGGACGAACTGGGCTGGTTTTGGGATGAGGTGGGGGAAGGGGAGATTTTGAAGCTGGTGAAGTCCACATTGATACCATTGGGCTGCAGGGTTCCCAAGCGGAATATGAGTTGCTGTTCCTGCAACCTTCAGGTGGCATCATTGTGGCACTGCAGGAGGCCCATGATGGACATGTCATCTAAAGAATGGGAGGGGGAGTGGAAATGGTTTGCGACTAGGAGGTGCAGTTGTTTATTGCGAACCGAGCGGAGGTGTTCTACAAAGCGGTCCCCAAGCCTTCGCTTGGTTTCCCCAATGTAGAGGAAGCCACACCGGGTACAGTGGATGCAGTATACCACATTGGCAGATGTGCAGGTGAACCTCTGCTTATTGTGGAAAGTCATCTTGGGGCCTGGGATAGGGGTGAGGGAGGAGGTGTGGGGGCAAGTGTAGCATTTCCTGTGGTTGCAGGGGAAGGTGCCGGGTGTGGTGGGGTTGGAGGGCAGTGTGGAGCGAACAAGGGAGTCACGGAGAGAGTGGCCTCTCCAGAAAGCAGACAGGGGTGGGGATGGAAAAATGTCTTGGGTGGTGGGGTCGGATTGTAGATGGCGGAAGTGTCGGAGGATGATGCGTTGTATCCGGAGGTTGGTGGGGTGGTGTGTGAGAATGAGGGGGATCCTCTTTGGGCGGTTGTGGCGGGGGTGCGGTGTGAGGGATGTGTTGCGGGAAATGCGGGAGACGTGGTCAAGAGCGTTCTCGACCACTGTGGGGGGAAAGTTGCAGTCCTTGAAGAGCTTGGACATCTGGGATGTGCGGGAGTGGAATGCCTCATCGTGGGAGCAGATGCGGCGGAGGCGGAGGAATTGGGAATAGGGGATGGAATTTTTGCAGGAGAGTGGGTGGGAGGAGGTGTATTCTAGGTAGCTGTGGGAGTCGCTGGGCTTGAAATGGGCATCAGTTACAAGCTGGTTGCCTGAGATGGAGACTGAGAGGTCCAGGAAGGTGAGGGATGTGCTGGAGATGGCCCAGATGAACTGAAGGTTGGAGTGGAAGGTGTTGGTGAAGTGGAAGAACTGTTCGAGCTCCTCTGGGGAGCACGAGGCGGCACCTATACAGTCATCAATGTAACGGAGGAAGAGGTGGGGCTTGGGGCCTGTGTAGGTGCTGAAGGGTCTATTGTCATTGTCAGTGGGCTTGGTTAAGGGAGTATGTCAAAGAGGCTGTCACGTTCATGATGGACGTGTCATGTATCAAGTGTATAGTCACCCAAGAGTCAAATGAGGATTTTTGCATCTAACCTTTCCTGATTGGCTGTTCATGTCAGTAAGGCAGAACTTCCGGAAGCCATCAACAGTAACTCAGAGTTTGCGGCTTTCTCCGGGGATCGCAGAGGGCAGGGGAACTATCACGGGAAAGTTTAAACTTCCCAGACAATTTCCAAGGGGGTCCCAGCATGTTTCTCTGGATGTACATCCTGTGTCTAACTATCCAGAGACTGGAAGATCTAATCCATAACGTTTCAGGTATATTTCAATACCCTTTGCCTTTCTAATTTGTTAGGCTATTTTGGTCTATTCAAGTCAGCTTGGGCAGTGGGTGAGGGAGGTCTGAAGGCAGAATTAAATTGTCAGGAAGGGTTTCACATGATAGAATTTAGTTTATTTTGGGTCAGTTAACACCTAAATTGAAAGTATAGTGGACAGGGAAGAAGGTTACCTCAGCATACAACTAGATCTTGATCAACTGGGGCCACTGGGATGAAGGGTGGCAGACGGAGTTTAAATTAGACAAATGGGAGGTCCTGCATTTTGGAAAGGCAAATTAGGGCAGGGCTTAAGCACTTAGTGGTAAGGTACTGGGGAAATGCTGCTGAACAGAGAGACAGAGTGCAGGTCCATTGTTCCCTGAAAGTAGAGTCACAGGTAGATGGGATAGTGAAGAAGGCATTTGGTAGGCTGTCTTTATTGCTCAGTGCATTGAGTATAGGAGTTGGGAGTCATGTTGTGGCTATACAAAACATTGGTTTGGCCACTATTGAAATATTGCATGCGGCTCTGGTTTCCCTGCTACAGGGACGATGTTGTGAAACTTGAAAGATTTCAGAAAAGGTTTACAAGGATGTTGCCAGTGTTGGAGGATTTGAGCTACAAGGAGAGGTGGCATAGATTGAGGCTATTTTCCCTGGGGGAACTGGAGGCTGAGGTGTGAACGTATAGATTTATAAAATCATGAGGGACTTGGGTAGAGTAAATAGCTAAGGTATTTTCCGTGGTGTGGGGAATCCAAAACTAGAGGGCATAGATTTAAGAGGGGAAAGGTTTAAAAGGGATCTAAGGGACAACTTTTTCCACATTGAGCGTGGTGCATGTATGGAATGAGCTGCCAGAGGAAATGGTGAAGGCTGGTACAATCACAACATTTTAAAGGTATCTGGATGCATATGAGAATAGGAAGGGTTGAGGGATATGGGCCAAATGGAACTAGATTTTTTTTTAAGATTTCTGATCAGCATGGACGAGTTCGACCAAATGGTCTGTTTCCCTGCTGAAAACTCAATGACTCTCTGAGGTGTGGCAAATGTTGGTACGTTGGACATATTAGGGGTTTTATGTAAAGAAGTTTCTTTTAAATTTCTCTGATGGATGTATTTGAGATCACATTTATTTTGCCAAGTTTTTGATTATTAGGTGGGAATAATTCTGGGTCTGAAGCAGTTTATAAATACAAACTACATAATACTGTGTATAAGTATTTAGTCATGCTTATTCAGTGATTTTTTTTTAATATATCCTCCAGAAAGTGCAAAGGTTACAATGTAAATATTGTTCCTTCTTTCAGACTAATCCACATGAGATGAATTCTGGTCTGTTTATACGCTGAACTGAGTTCAGACGTGTAATATTTTTCGAGTTAGTGCAGCAATAAATAATATAACAAATCATGTTTAAAAATGACTTTAAAATAAATCTCAAGTTTAATTTTGGACTTCTAAAATAATATTTCCTTTTGACTATGTTCAGTGATGCTCTGGGGAGTTCCTTATCATTTTGATCTTTTTTGTGAGATTTATTAATTTATTCCAGGCTGTTTGTTGACTCCTTTGGGATGTATTAATGAATATCTGTAACAGAAAATAAATGTTTCAAAGATACATAAAAGACCTTACAAAGAGAGAGTTAGGAACAGTAAAGAGTTTTTGGCTCAGAGTGCGCAATCTGCAGGAGTAAATTATTACAACAACACCGAATGATTTTTTTTTCAAATCATGAATTATCACTTTTGCAATGTATTCCACAAATATATTGTGTAGCTGATATTTCCAGTGCAGTAACTCATGTTTTTGATGACCAAACGTAGATGTGTTACAGTGTTGTAGCTTGTTATGAATAGCAAGTGTTCTGATTGAAGTTAGTACATACTCACTTTAAGCCTCAGACATAAAGAGCAATGCTTTACAGTGGAGCCAGAAGGTCTGGTCTAGATATTTTACCATTGTGATTGATGCTAATGTCAGTACATTTGAGAGATAGTCAAGCCAATTGGTTCCAAAAGGGAAAATTCAGCTGATAATCAGCCAATCACCATGTCAGACAAATTATAGCATACTCAGCCCATTTGGTTTTAATTCTTTTTCATGCAATTACAAAATAAAAGAAACTGTAGAAATGTCAATGCTTGGTTATAAAATAAAAATCAGGATTATTGACAAGCACAATTAGCAGTAGTTGAATCAGAGTGGGAAGGCCCCCCACTGGAGCTTTACCCCAGTAGTTTAACTTCACAGCCCAAGTACAAGCTCCATATTTGTTCTTACAGAAGGCTAACTAGCAATGATACATAAATTCTTTAGGAGTGCACCTCTACTCTTCCGAATAAAGTAGACTTTTCCATTGAGTTCCATCTGCCATGTCCATGCCCAATCGCTAAGGTCGTCCAAATTGTTTTGAAGCCGCTTTGCATCTTTCTCACATTATATATTCCCACATAGCTTTGACATCCACCAACTTCAAAATACTACATGTTCAAGTGTTGATACGTTACATACGGATGGGTCCAACTACCGACCCTTGCAGTATACTACTCATAGCATCCTGCTAATTTTGAGAATGGCTGTTTATTTCTATTCTGTTTCCTGCCATTTTTCAAATCATTGTAAATACATTATATCCTATTTGCTGTACCTTAAAATTTCTAACCAATCTCCTCCAGTGAGAAAAACCTTATCAAAACTGAACTCAATGGAAAAGTTGGAGGTTTTCTGCTTTGGTAGGAAGAAGAGGGGTGCAGGGCACTACGTTCATAGTAACTTTCCTTTCTCAATTTTGCTGGTATCATTCTCAAAAAACTCCAACTGTTTTAACAAACATGATTTTCAGTACACAAATCCATGTTGCCGATCCCCAGTTAGTTCATTATTATCCATGTGTCCAGTTATTTCACCATTTATAATAGACACAAGTACTTTCCCTATCACTGCTGAAAAGACTACCAAGCCTTTGGTTTCCTGTATGGCCTCCCATCTCTTCTTAAATAGAGGAGTGACATTTCCTACCTTCTAATTCAGGTGAAGCATTCTAGAATCGGTAGCGTTTTGGAAGTTGCTCATCAATGCATCACTTTTTCCACAGTTACCTCTTTCAAGATGACAATTTTACATTGTTTACTTTAGTGCTCTACAGTCACAAAATCGACAACTAACTCTGTAAGCCCTGAGAGATAACATTCCGTAAGAGAAAGGTAACTTGAGACACTGTAAAAGATTTAATGAACAGACAGAATTTTCTTGTTCTGTCTCCATGGTTGTAGCCTGACCTGTTGAGGATTCGTGGCATTTTCCCAAATTATTTTTTGTTATTCTGAGCTTGTTACTAAAAATGTATTTATTGGTGGATCTCAAAGTTGAGACAGATTCTCATAAAGGCAGGAGCATTCAGATTTTCTCTGGAGGATGATTTCAGATACAAGGGCAAAATAATCCAGAATTTAAAAAAAAACCCTCATAATAGAAACTGTTCAAGATGATAATGCAATTTTTATTTCCACATATAAAATTGAAATCAATCAATTGAAACTTGGCGGAGTTCAATCATGGGTGAATTATCTATCATGTTATCTCTCAAGCAATGAAGATGAAAATCCACTCATGCATTCCAAACCAACTCAGAAGTTGTGTTGAAGTTCTAAGTTCTGCAATCATAATCATCAACGATCTGTATATGATTAAAGTAACTGCTTTCAATACAGCCAAATGCCCTTGAAATGCATCCAGTCTCATAAGGGACAATGTTAAATAATTTATTGGTCACACATAAAAGGGTAAAAATGTGATCATTCTGTCGGTCATAGTGATGCCATCATAAATTTCTATGTTTTGATTGAAGCTGTTTAGCAACAGACCTTTCTGTTGTGATATTTTTCCAGCCACATCTTTCATCAAAAGCCTATGTGTAAAAACCTGAACTTTGAGCCATAAACTTAAAATTGTAAATCCATAGATTTACCAGCTCAACACCTTAATTGTAAAGGCTCAAATCAGAACACTGTCAGATTGATAGAGAACCTTGTATCTATCCGTGCGAGAGAGATAATGGGAACTGCAGATGCTGGAGAATCCAAGAAAGCAAAGTGTGGGGCTGGATGAACGCAGGCCGAGCAGCATCTTAGGAGCACAAAAGCTGACGTTTCAGGCCTTGACCCTTTATCAGAAAAAAAATTTTCTGATGAAGGGTCTAGGCCCAAAACATCAGCTTATGTGCTCTGAAGATGCTGCTTGGCCTGCTGTGTTCATCCACCCCCACACTTTGTTATCTATCAGTGTGTGTCGTCCCTGCAAATATCCACATGACAGGTCATTCATAGGTCGTGTCAGGTTTTGGTCTGTCAGTGGAAAATTTCAAAAATAACTTTTTTTTCATGAATCAAATCAAAAACAAGATTGTCGTCTCAAAATGCAGTACGGTGACTCAGTGGTTATCACTGCTGCCTCAGTGCTAGGGACCCAGGATCGATTACACTGTCTGTGTGGAGTGTGTATGTTTTCCCTGTGTTTACGTGGGTTTCCTCTGGGTGCTCCAGTTCCCTCACAGTCTAAAGATGTGCAGGTTAGGTAGATTAACCATGCTAAATTGCCTGTACTGCCCAGGGATGTGCACATTTGGTGGATTAAGCAGGAGAAATGCAGGGATAAGGTAGGAGTTTGAATCCGAGTGGGGTGCTCTTTGGCGGTTCGGTGTAGACTAGATGGACTGAATGGCCCATTTCTACACTGTTCGGATTCTATGAAGTACATTGTGGAGTGTTGGGGGAGCTTCACAAAAAATCTACACATCTCAATGAATGTTTGCCTTTATTCTAAGGAATTAGAGAAGACAAACATGAGATATTTATACACAGTTATAAAAAGCCACGAAGAAATTAAATTTGGACAACATTCAGTTTTGCACATCACACTTCATGCAAAACATATGGTGAGGGTTGGGGTTGTTAGTTCAGTTGGCTGTACAGCAGGTTTGCAGTGAGGAATGATGCCAGCAGTATTGGTTCCATTCTTGCACCAGCTGAGGTTACCATGAAGGTCCCTCTTGCTCAATCTGTCCCCTCACCGGAGGCATGTGACTGCCATCTACCATAAGAGGGCAACTCTACAGTCCTCTGAAACTATTGTGGCTTTACAGAGGGAGCATGTAAATTCAAGGGTTAAATTATGGGGATCAATTACATCTATCTGGTTGGCGTTCCCCTGGGTTACCATCAATTGACAAATGGTTTTATTACAGGTCTGCAAGATGATTTCATGGTATGATGGTGTCCCTGTTCGTGGGTTAGAAAGTTTAAAGTGTCTCACCTGTCTCAGCCGTGGCCACTGCTTTCTCTGCATCTGGCCTGGAGCAGCTTCATGGATATCATCCTAGAATCAAATTGAAAAGGGTTGGAATAGTTAGGGCCATACAGGTGAGGCAGGAAACAGTGATGTTGTGTTATTTCAGTGTAGATGGAAGGTGCGTGAAAAATCCCCATTGTCGTAGACCTAAAGGAACCGTCCATGAAACTGAACTTTCTGCTGGGTAATTCCTCTTTACCCGGAATCCTCCTTTTCCGTTGTGTAATCATGAATGGGAATATTTGAATTACTGGTGATCAACAGAAACACCATTTAAATCAGAGACTTTAGAGGATTCCGATAAAGTTAAGTAAAATAGTTAGTTGAGAAATGTTACACCATCAAATAAAAACACGGTTTAACTGCTGTGTAACTATTTAACAGCTCCTTTAGTTATCTCATACACCTCCCCCACACCATTTTCACTCCCTTGGCATTCCAAGCAACTACATACACCTCCTTCCCTAACCAACCCAATTCCCTGACCCTACCTGATAGCCTCATCCTCTGTCACGTCCAACCAAAACTCTATGCTCCACACTCAACCTGACATCACCCCAGAACCTGACCCCTCTGCCCGACCAGACATGCTCTGACCTAACCTCCCCAACACCCACCAACAACACCCCCTCCCTCTTCTACTGGCCCAAATTTCCCTCATCCTCTTTGATCTACTTATAACACTATATCATTTACCTTGCCACCTTACACTTTGGCCCTCTTCCTACTTGGCATTGCACCTGCCTGACACGCTATCCCCTGTACAGTTGGGGCACTGCTTGCCTGGCACCCTACTTACGTGGCACCCTCAGTATCTGCCCTTACTCCTTACCCATTCAGCACCCCACACTTAGCTGTCTACCACTCCCTAGCCCATTATGTCTATGTTGTAATGAAAACTGGGACAGCAGCCTCTGTGTGTTCCACCTCAGTCTAAATCTATTAGTGCTGTGACCAGTGGCCAGAAACGTATGGTCATGCTGTGTTCTGCATAGAATACTGAAAAGTAAGAGAAAGGGGGAGATGTATTTGTTGGTGGCATCATGTTGGGGGCAACAGAAGGTAATTCAATGAATATGGAGGCTACACTCAGGTCAAAGAGTGTGTGGTCATTACCTTGTTTTTACGTGAGCATTTCATCAAAAGCTATTGAGAAAGCAACAAAGTGATAGTCCTGTTCGGCTACAAGCAACTTCAAAGCATTTTAGTCAATTTGCTTTTATTTACTCTCAAGCATCAGCAAAGAATATTATCAAGTGATAAAGTTAAGATCTTCATGCGATATATAAACAAGGCAAACAGATTTACTCATTGATTGTTTAGAGAGAGGCTGTCCTCTTTGCTGTGGATGCCAGAGGAGAACATGACACCAAACTCTGCCAAGTCTGGTCCAAAGTTGCCACCTGGAACCTGGACCTGGGCACTAACATCCAGCAATGTCATAAGAAAGTCAATGACTTTCTGCGTTCCAACGGGGTAAGTGCCACCATCTTCTTTCTGCTAACTCATACTCAGTTTACACAGTTCAATAATTTTAGGGCCTAAGCTCTCCTATGTCCTAGCTCCCACTCCACACACCAAGCATTGTTACCACATAGCCGGCCGTTACACACCCCCAGTTGTTAGTCACTAGCAGTCCCCATTAACAACTGTTCGCCCTCCCAGCCTGATTGTTAGCAACTCTTTTGCCTGTCCAAATCTCTGTCTGTCCAAATCTCTCTCGCTCTCGCTCTCGCGCTCTCGCTCACTCTCTGGGCTCTATCCTACTGTTTACTCTCTACCCTACCCACTTCTCTATTTTCTGCATATAAACTGACGGTTTTCCAGCCACAATCAGTTCTGAGGAAGGGTCACCGGACCCAAAACGTTGACTCTGTTTTCTCCTTCACAGATGGTGCCAGACCTGCTGAGCTTTTCCAGCAACTTCTGTTTTTGTCTCAGTCTAACTCTACCACTACAAACACCTTCCACCCAAGCACATGCCACACTGCTCTCACTTTTGCCCGTAACATCTTCCCACAGTTGCTGTCACCCACCTACAACTCCAAAAAATCTGGCGACCCTCAGGCCTTTTGTGTTGCCCACTCACTCACTTGATACACCTCCGCCACTTCTCCCCACCTACATCAGCAGTAACTGCAGTGTCGACCACTTTCATCTGACTCAATTCCTGTCTTTCTCTCACTTCAAGGTAAAACTCCCCACAAAAGGCCTGAAAGAGCCAGGATGGGGAGGGGATATACCCAACACTCCATCTCCCCATTCCCTCCAAGGAGAAGGTCCTTGCTTTTGTGGGTCAGGGCCATGACCATTTTGGAATCGTGCATTGAATTCCAGTCTCCCTGCTACAGGGAAAAATGTAGTTCTACATGAAAGGGTGCAGAAAAGATTTACAAGCAAGTTGCTGGAGCTTGACCTGTACAGAAGAAGCTGAATAGGCTGGGGTTATTTTCTCTGGAGCTTCGGAGGCTGAAGGGTGATCTTATATAGGTTTGTAAAACCATGAAGGGCATGCATAAGGTAAATAGCAAAGGACTTTTTCCCAAGGTAGGAGAGTTCAAAACTAAAGGGCATAAGTTTAAGGTGATAGGAGAAAAGATTTAAAAGGGACCTAAGGAGTAACATGTTCACACAGAGGGTGGTGCGTATATGGAATGAGCTGACAGAGAAAGTGGCTGAAGCTGGGAAAATTACAACATTTAAAAGGCATCTGGATGGGTACAGGAATAGAAAGTTTAGAGAGATATAGTCCAAATGCTGGCAAATAGGACAGGATTGATTTAGGATATCCTTACAGCATGAGTGAGGTGAGCTAAAGGGTCTATTTCTGTGCTGTACGGTGCTATGACTCTATAAACACTCTTATGGCAATGCTTCAAACTTCGGTGCATCAGCAGTCAAGATAGAATCATTGTCTTTCCTTGTACTGCTCTCCTATTATCAACACTCTGAATGTACTCTAACATTCCCAAACATCTCCCCCAACTTCATAACTCATTCTTTCTTCGTCGCTGTAAGGAGACAGCAGCTTCTTCACAGTCTTCATCACCAAAACGATGGCCCCACTGACAGCGGTTTCAGGGTAAGATGTAGGGAATGAATATTTGCAATGATTTAGAGATGACAGAAAGCTACAGTTCTGAAGGAGGGTCACTGGACTCGAAACATTATCTCTGTTTTCTCTCCAAGGATACTGGCAGACTTGCCGAGTTTCTCTGGCAATTTCTGTTTGTTTCTCCAACATCCAGTTCTTTGTTTTATTTTAATGTAACAATGTGCCTCCTGGGTTGCTGTGACCAAGTGACTTCTACCATGAAGCACTGATCGCAAGCATTAATCTTACATCCATTTCAATACAGACCCAGCCTAAACCAGGCTGTTAGCCTTTCAACTCATAATATAATATGTCCATAACCTGGTATAATTATTAGCTGCTACTGTAACAAGTAAACTGCTGGACGTACTGGATACCTGAAAAAGAAGCGGAAAGTGATGGAAATACTCATCAGGACATTTTTTTGAGGGAGTAACAAAATGAATTGCTGTTGCTACCTGGTCTTTGAAAATTTTCAAGCATTAGGCCTTAATCCAGATACTGAACTCATTCATTGTATCTAGTGCAGGCGATCAGAATCTCACCGGAGTTGGTTAGTTAGCAGATTATGGCAGGTGGGTTCCATCAGTGAAGTGGTCCTAGTCGGACGAACGGAGAGATTTACAACAACAGGCAACCAAAAGCTTGGAGATGCCCTTGCACTATAATGCCATTTAGACTTGGAAATCTGCTGTCCTTTCCCAGCCTGGCCTGCAGATGACTTAAGATCCACAATAAGATTGACCCCACACTGCCCTCTGAAATGGCCTAGCAAGCTACTCAGTTCCTGCACTTGCAGCAGTGCAGTTAGGGATGGACAATAAATGTTGGCCTCAGTGATGCGTACATTTGGGAGTAAATAAAAATAATATATCTGCTGTATTCCTGCCTAGTTTTGGCCTGATAAGTTTTAGGAGATTTATGGATCCAGATTACATCCCTCAAAATCATTTCAATTTCACTTCAAATGGGCAATGAACAGAATGAAATTGATAAGCGCTTCCATCCAGCTGCAGTTACAGGTGGAGCTGGATTCTCAATGCACTCAGTTTGCGCCAGGAGCCCCCTCCTGCACCCACCTAGAGTTAAAAGTCTCTTCCAGGCAGATCACTATAGCAAGGCAGGATTAGTGAGTGGATGAATTCAGAGTAAGTTGCAGGAGTGCAGGTTTGTAATGACTTATAGAATCATAGAATCCTTACAATGCAGATAGAGGCCATTCGACCCCTCGAGTCTGAACTGACCCTCTGAACAGCATCACAACAAGACCTACCTCACAATCTAATCCCTGTAACGCCATATCAACAATGGCTAATCCACCTAGCTTCCACATCCCTGGACACTCTGGGTGATTTAGCATGGCCAATCCACCTAACCTGCATGACTTTGGGCTATGGGAAGAAACCAGAACACCCAGAGGAAACAGATATGGAGAGAAGGTGCAAACTCCACAAGGACAGTTGCCTGATGCTGGAATCGAGCCTGGGTCCCTGGAGCTGTGAGGTACAAATAGTAACCAAAGAAGTTTGGTTAGGGCAGTGATTAAATAAACATGTTTGGAGAAGATGGGTACTGAAGGAATTGGGCAGCAGATGGGTTGAGGTAGAAAGAGTTGAATATGGGCAATGTTACTGAGTTGGGAATAAATGAACTTTGCAATTTTCCATGCTCGATATTCATGGTCTCAAACGGAAGCTTGCTAATGGCTTGAGCTCAGCCAAAATATTTTAATGAAGCTGATCTCAGTAAATGATAGTGCTCTTGATGTTGTGCAGGCGCCATGACCATTGCACACAGTGTTCCCAGTTGGGACCATGTCTGACCAGAGCATTAATATCATAGTATCTGTATAGGAACTGTACTGTCCTAGAAGGAAAACAAACTTTTGTACGAATCGGGGCTGGCTATCAGCCTGAATCCCAGCTGCTTTTACTGCTCCGTTATCCACCTGGAGAAGATTTCTCAGAATGAAATATTGAAAGCTACACTTTGTGTAAGATCTGTTTGTTATATTTCATTTTTCCCATATGTCTGAGAGATATCTGTTGGAATTAGACTACTGCTAACTGAACGCAAGCTGACATTAGATATTGATGTTGTACTGTCTGTGAGAGCTGCTGTCTGTTCAGCATCAGCTTGTTGCTGTCTAAGTGGAAAATATTTATTGCCAATGAAATACGGCCAGGTGCTTCTGTTTGTGAGAGACATGAATATCTGGATTCATGTCTTTGTGAGCGCACAACCAGGCTTTCTGTTACCTGTTTGGGACCTGCATGTCAGTGTTCAAAAGCTGTTTTACCAGCAGACTCCGGGCTCCTGGAACCTGCCCTACTCTGCCAGCATTTCACATTCTTCTCTCCTTAAGACCATAAAACGCAGGAGCAGAAATAGGCCATTCAGCCCAGTAAGTCTGCTCCACCATTTGATCACGATTGATGCATTTCTCAAATTATTCTCCTACCTTCTCCCTGTAACCCTTGGTAAGGGATTCAGTCGAGGCAATGACCTAGTGGCATGATCACTGGACTGTTACCCCAGATGCTTAGATAATGTTTTGGTGACTCGGGCATGAATCCTGTCATGGCGGATTGTGGAATTTGAACTCAAGAAAAAAACCCTGGAATTAGGAGTCTAATGATGACCACGAATCCATAGTTTATTGTTTGGAAAACACCCATCTGGTTCATTAATGTCCTTTAGGGAAGGAAAGTGCTATCGTTACCTGGTCTGGCCTACATGTGACTCCAGACCAACACCAATGTGATTGACTCTTAACCGCCCTCTGGGCAGTTAAGGCTGGTCTAACTAGTAATGCCCACATTCTATGACTGAATAAGAATAAAATCAAGAACCTATATATGTCAGTCTTTAACATACTCAATTAAGTGGCCTCAACACCCTTCTGCGGCTCTGAGTTCCACAGATTAACCACCCTCTGACTGAAGACATTCCTCCTCATCCCAGCTCTAAAAGAATATCTCTTCAATCTGAGGCTGTGCCCTCGGATCCTAACTTCTCCTACTAATGGAATCATTATCCCAGGTGCACTCCACCCATGATTTTCAGTATTCTATAAGTTTCATTAAGATTCCACCTCTAATCCTTCTGAACTTTGTAGAGTACAGACTCAGACTCCTGAACTGCTCCTAATATGACAAGCCCTTCATTCCTGAGATTATTCCTGTGAACCTCCTCTGGACCCCTCCAATGCCGGCACATTCTTCCTTAGACACGGATGCATAAAACTGCTCACAATATTCCAAATGTAGTCTGACCAAAGCCTTATAGACCCTCAGTATTTATCTTCTTGTGTTCTAGCCCTCTTGAAATGAATTCAACGTTGACATTGCCTTTCCAACTGCAAACTGAACCTGCATGGTATCTTTAAGAGATTCCTGAACTGGGGCTCTCAAGTTCCTTTGTGCTTCAGATTTCTGAAGCTTTTGCCTATTTAGAAAATAGTTTCTGCCCCTATGCATCTTAATTTCCCACATTGTATTGCATCTGCCACTTTTTTTGCCCACTCTCCTAGCGTGTCCATCTCCTTCTGCAGTCTCCCCATGTCCTCAGTGCTATCTGCCCCTCCACCTGTATTGGTGTCATCTTCAAGCTTAGCAACAACTCCACTTGCAGTTGTAAGTTGTTCCCACACTCTCTGGTGCTAATTGTAGCCTAACTGTCAAGATGGGAAATTCTCCAGGCTGCAACTTGTCACGGGCTTTATGGCCTCCATGTCAGGACCAAATGGTGGTACTGAACTTAAACCTGATTTCATTAGGACCAGGAGATCAGTCTTCAATGCAGCTGCCTCCGAGATGGCGGCGAAGCCATGAAGTTTTTCGAAATGAACCTTAATTTTACAAATTGTCGGCCAAACTCCACACAACTGGCAGTCAAGCCACTCCCCTACCCATTCCACCTATGCACCAAGATTCCTGGCCGTGAAAATGCATCAGGGAGCTATCCTGGCACAGCTTCACACCATTTTCCTAGCCTATCCCATCAGGACCCACGATCATGAGGCTGGGAGATCGGGTTTCACACTGTGCTTAAAATTACCCATCATTTGCCGCAACACATTAAAGTCAAATGAGACATGAAGTAAAACCAGCATTGAGTTGATTCTAACAGTTTTAAATTGTAAAGTTGTGTTAAAATTGCCTCTTTCTGATTTTTTTTTAATTTGATTTTTCTTCTAATGTCTCTTTCCCAGACTACTTTGAGCATTATATCCAATTTTTAAACCACATGATGCTAAGATTCTTTTGCCTTTTCTAGCACATGTAGTCATTGTGGGTGCCAGAACAATGGGGGTTATTGTGAGAACTTTGGCAGAATCATGTGAGAAGTCCAGTGAGGCCTATCTTGATATTGGGAATAATTTGCTGCATTGTTTATTTAAGTTTCAGCTGTAGATGTGAGACTGTCACTTGGCAATTGCTAATTTCTTAGTTGTGAACGGGTTCTGAATTATTCAGGATGGGCACCATAGCGGGGAGAGTAGGTGATTAATGAGTCGAGTTTTTTAAGATATGATGAGAGAATTTGCAGAGAGAAACCCTCCATGAAACTCAACAAAGCTGACACTTGGCCACAAAAATATCAGATTCATCCCTCTGTGGTCCCTTTCCTTCATGCTGTTCTTTTTAGAAAGCATTTGTCTGTAATGTCCTTCAATTCTGAGTAAATGCTTACTGGGATACAACCAAGGCAAAGCCACATATTCTTCTGTTATTGATCCGTTACTAGCGGCACCCTGTCATCCTACTCTCACTCTCTGTTTAGTGTGCTTTAATTAATCTTCAATCCATATTAAATGTATTTCTCCAAGTCACAAGACATCAATCTTATGTAACAATCTGTGTGCCACATTATAGAAGGATTTCTGAAAATCTAAATATACTACTTTGACTAATCCCAGTTTTTATGCCCTCCCTTTTACAACAAAAAGATTGTAACAGACATGTAAAATATGATTTCCCTTTCATACCATTTGCTGCTGCCTAATTATAATGTTACTTTTGGAGTGACTGGTTATCACATCTTTAATAAAGGTATTCCATTATTTTTTCCAATCTTGATATCAGGCCAACTTGACTGTTGTTTCCTTTCTCCTTTCTTACATGAATAGTAAGTGCTAAGTTTGCTAGCTTCCAATTCATAAAACCATTCTAGAGTTTAGATAATTCAGGAAGATTGGAAATAGTACATGTACTAATACTGCAGCCACTTCTTTTAAAACCTGGTGTGGAGGCTACTTGGACCAATTGGAATCTAGTTTCTTACCAGGACCTTGGAGAATAGCAACCTACATTTGGGGCAGCACGGTGGCTCAATGGTTAGCGCTGCTGCCTCACAGTGGCAGGGACCCAGGTTCAATTCCAGTCTTGGAAGACTGTCTGTGTGGAGTTTGCACATTCTCTCTGTGTCTGTGTGGCTTTCCTGCCATAGTCCAAAGATGTGCATGTTGGTTGGAAAGGCCATGTTAAATTGCCCATAGTGTCCAGGGATATGCAGGCTGGGTGAATTTGCCAAGGGGAAAAACAGGGATAGAGTAGGGCTGAGGGTCTGGGTGGGATACTGTTTGGAGGGTCAGTGTGGGCTTGATGGGCTGAATGTCCTGCTTCCACATTGTAGAGGCTTTTATGGTTATATGAATGAGGCAAGATTAGTTAATATTGAGATGTTAATATATGCACATAGCCCCCTTGTCACTTACTCATGAGATTCTCAACTAGTCATCAAAAACTTGACGCAAAAGTAGGAATTGTTTTCTTGATGTTGAAAATCTAATTTTTTTATTCTAGCTATATTTTTGTTATTTCCCCATTGTCTGTGTTGTTCAGCCATGGGACAATTTTAAACATAGTCCTCTAGCGCCATAACTCACTGGAGTATCGCGCTGTAAGTCCATTCTTGGTATTTCTGAAGTTGTCACAAAGGTTAAAGATTTTAAAATAAGTACTTTGGGTTGCCCAGTTTACATGGTTTTTGGACCCATGTTGATAGAAAGCACAGGCAAGATTTCTGTACACCACAAGAATTATTATGATTATAATTAATTATACTCTGGCTACCAATAAACAAGCATAAAGTGCTGGCAGGTAGGACCACTAACCAAAACTCTAATCCTTTCTAAACATCCTCTTACACACACACAAACACGCGCGCACACACAAAACATGAACAGAGGGAAAACTGGGAAGTTGTTGCTCACAGATCTGTTGAGTTGGCCCTTGCTGATTAGAAGGTTTCTTCTCAAATCTTCCTTTTTTAAAATTGCTCAACAGGTCTGCAAGAGACACAAGGCGGCTGGCTCACCTACTGGTTTTCTTCAGGCTTGAGGTGGATTTTGACTTCAGAGTTCAGAAGTACAGCTCTGAGCTGGTTGAGATCGGATGACTTCTCTGTGCCTCGATTCCAGCCCCAAACTGTTAAATTGGGTGAGACCTAGTCTCATGGTTATTGGCTTTTTTAACATCAATAGCTAGTCACTAGCCTATAGACAAAAATAACTTCTTGTTGCTAACCAGAGCTCCATTAGAATACAGAACCCATTGGATCTGGTTTGCCTACAACTTAATCTTCAAATATTGCTTGTTCAAGCAGCTATTTCATGATGCTTGGCATGGTTGTCAGGTCACTTGTTTTTCAAAACCTTTCAAATATTGTTTTTTTAATAATAATTACTTCTCATTTCAGTCTGCAATTGTAAAAAAGCTTTACACTAGTTATCCATGGTTGTACCACTCCTCGAGTGGACTTTGATCTTGTCATCAGCTATGATTACGTTGTCTTTACAAGTTGTTTATCTCCATTAAAGTACAATTGTTTTGAGAGTCATGGTGAACATTGTTGGTATATTGTTGCTTGTGAAGGACATGACTGGGACAGTTTAGCGTTTAAGTCAAACCATACTGCTTGTGGAGACGAAAGAGCTGTCTTTCTTGCCAGTGGTTTTAAAAAATGTGCTGAATTAGTCTGATTAAGGGTTGTTTTGAGTCAATATTTTCTGAAAACTTTCTACTGCTTTATATTATTGCCAATTTTTGAGCTTTGGGTGGCAGCCCATTAGTCAGCTGCTTTTTTTATTTAGGTAAGTTGTTGATATTGATTGAGGAATTCAAGAGGAGAAAGTGAGGTTTTGGAGGGAGTCCTCTGTAAATGATTAGAGATAGTTTAACTGCAACCTCAGAAGAGAAGGAGGAACCACATTTAAAGGAAAAAGATGATGAAATGCTTTCTAATTGGGGATGCAACATAGTAATCTCTGCATCAATCTTATGAATTCTGAGGTTTGTTTTATGATTTGCTTTGCATGTTAACAAATCAGCATGGTAATGTATTATGGTGGAAAATACAGAATAACAGATAAAATAGCAACATATAATCACAAATGATAAAAATTATTCGTGTTACAAAGATAACAGGTTGAGTTAAAGCTTTTAGATGTACCTAAAAGGTGTCAATGTTGCAATTAAGTAAACATCACATCCACTGAAGAAATGAGATAGAATTTGAGAGTCCTGAGGATAATGACAATCTGAAATAGGGACAGAAAATGGTGGAAACACAGAAACATAGAAAATATGGGTAGGAGTAGGCCATTTCCCAACATTTAATATGATCATGGCTGACTTGTTCCTTACCTTCTCCCCCTAGCCCTGGACCCCTTTAATGCTAAGAGCTATATTTAACTCTGTCTTGAAAACATTCATGTTTTAGCCTCAATTGTTTTTCTGTGACAGAGAATTCTGCAGGAAGTATTTAATCAGTCTGGCCAGCACCCATAGAATGAGTCAGCATTGCAAGTCAGTGATCCTTCCTCCAAACTGGGAACACCTTAAGATGAACAGTTTTTAAGGCATTGCAATAAAAGGTGGTGGGGTAACTGAGGACAGATCATTCAGAATGAGAGAGACATAGAAAAATTAAATGACATACAACTGGAAGGTCAAGGTGACACTTATGAATTGAAGAGATTTTCTACAATCTGCATTGGGTTTCACAAATATAGAGGATACCTCATTTTTACATGAAAATGCTGTATTTTCTGCTGTACTCCCATACTGATCATTCTATCCTTAGCTCCCTACATTCTTCCAACAAAGCTTAATGCAAGTAACAGCACTTTGATCTTGGTGTTCCACACTCATGAATACTCAACATGTCATTCACCAATTCAGATATTACCTTTGTGTCCTTTTTCCTTTTTTATTGATGGCAGCTGTTGATAATGATACCTCTAAAAACATGTCACTCCTGAGCTTATCCCATTTCCATATCTCTTTGCTTTGCATCATTATCCTCTTTTGTGTTGTAATCACTCAATTCCAATTGACATTACTCATAATCAGCTAATTAGTAGCATCAAGCTTAAAACTGGGTTAATGTTGCCAAGTCCTGGTTCACCTGGCCTAGCCCACCAGTAGGATAGTTAGGAGAATCTGATGTGGTAGTCAGTACACTCAACTTTTTTTTGATGGTTTGTTTTATCAAACAGAAAATTAGTCAGAACCACAAACAAGACAGTATTCTCTGACACCAATCTCTCATGAACTGAGTGAAGACTTATGTTGGGAACATGATCTTGTAAAATTTACTATTTAGAATTTGAGGCAGAAAACAATGTTGTTGACTTCCTGCTTCAGCTGTAATGTAGAATTGAGCCTAAAGGAGCCTCAAAATTTAGTTGCTTAGGATATTGTTCAAATTTCTGTTCAAAATCATTGCAATAGACCCAATTATAAAATATTCCATGAACCAGCACAATCAGGCAGTTTATTCGTTTTTGGATTTCCAATAAATGTGTTCCTTCATGTGTTTAAGAGTGAGAACCTGTTTCATTGCTCTGATTAAAAAGTCATCTAGACTCGAAACATTAGGTTGGTCTCTCTCTCTCTATGGATGTTACCTTACCTGCAGTGATCGCCAGCATTTTTTGTCCTCAGTTCAGATCCCTGCATCTGCAGCAATTTGGTCCTGTCTGTTTTATAAATGCAACTGAAAATGTAATACCATCAGCTCATGTAAACGTTTAGTTTGTGTCTACTTCTTCACCAGTCAGTAACCTGATTTAAAATAAATGGGAAACAACTTTAAAAAATTGAACAACAACAATTTCCTTTGTTTTTGCTAGATTTTAAGTAAGTTAACATTTTGATATGAAAGCTTTAAGAAATACACATGTGCTTATGTAAGTGCAGTTTGAAGAGTATTTTTGAATAATGCAATTGGTGGAATTGTACTGTATTAAAATGGGGTCATGGTCATACATCTGTGCATGGATTGATCTGGAGGAATTCAATCTTGACCCAGCATTTCAGGTGTGAATATAAAGATGCAAAATGGTAATTACATATATTTAGGTGTAACTTATGTTCAAAATCCTCTGATTTGCAGCCAAATCTGCCAAGACTGTGCTGACATTATCATAAACAAGTGGAATCTCTCCTCCAAGGTACAGAACATGAAACACTTCAAAATAGATCCATTTATTTATTGAAATATAATGAATTCAGGAGTAGTATGGTCCATCTTTCTAAACATTAATGTGTTCAGCTAGTTTGTTTTTATTGGTTTGTCAGAAAGTAGGTTGCTGCCAGAAATCAATACTTATTAAGAAGATTGCCTGAGGGAGTTTAGTAACAACTCTCCCATTCAAATGAACTTAAACTGAAAAGAGGCAAAAGAGAAAAAATTTAATCTGAGCAAGATTACTTCAAGGCATGACAATTTTTCCTAATTGTATATCCTTAATGACATTTTATTGTATTTCCTACTTTTGTTTTTGGAGCAATAAAACTTGAATTTGATGAAGCTCTGATAGGGCAAATAATCATTTAAAAGCTACCATTCTCCACAATGTACTTGATTGACACACAAATACAATACTGTTCTAGCCAGTAAGGTGGAAAATTGCCCAGCTATATCTTGCCCAAAAAAGCAGAACAAATTGAATCTGACCAGCTAACACTCCATCGGACTACCCCCAAACATCAGCAAAGCAATGGATAGAGCCATAGGCAATGCTATGAAGGGGCAGTTATTCACTAATACTGTGCTCATCAATGCTTAGGACTGATCTTTTAAAGAAAATCAGCTGTGTCAATATTGGAGAGTCGCAAGATGTTTTCTCTCATTAATTCTGATTCATGCCCCATGTCACCGCTCTTTCTTGGCCAGGACCTTCCAGGTTTAAACCCCAAATGTGTACCTATTCAAAAGCTGCAAACATGAATAACCTTACACAAATATAGGGTGGTCAGTTGGCCAATAGAGGCACCCAGGGTTGCTGACAGGTACTTGGCGGTACTGTAGATAGGATGGTGGGCTACACTACTATCATTTCTACTCAGGGTCTCCAGAAGAGACCACAGTGTAGACCCTGCCAGTCTGGTCAGCAGTTACCACCTAGGTCAATGTGATCTCCATGGTAAAGTGCAGTACCCAGCAATGCAGAAAGATGGTTAATGGCCTTTTGTGCTCAGCAAGTTTAAGCACTGCCAACTTCTCTGTCCTTTCACACTCGCTCTAACTTTTCTACTCCACCCATGTCCCACCTAGACTCATGGGCCACCACTCCCAGTATTGTATGTAGCATCTTCCCTCAATTATCTCTATCCACCTATCAGTTTGTAACTTTAACTTACATTAAGCAACAAGAAAAGCATAAAAACAGGAGAACTGCAAGCTGCATTTGCGTCTGCAGCATGAAAATATTTCCAGTCAGTGAAAGATGACTTTATGTAATCATTTCATTGAATGATGTTCACTGAAGTGCTGCCTGCATTGCTTTGGCCAATGCTGCTGGGCTGTAGGATGGTGAAAATGATCTTCCTTCTGACAAATGTGCTCATTTTCCTTTCAGTGCAATGTCATAGGCTCTCATGGGTCCTCACTATTTATTATTATAGCATTATTATCCATTCTAATTATCCAGAGAAATGCATCCGAGAATTTGATGGCATCTTCTATATATACAGTACCGCAACAAAACCCAAAACATTATCTGCATGGGAACCTGATGTTGAGAAAACATTGTAAAAGGCTCTTGTTGGCCCGAATAAGAAAAGGAGTTGTGGGGCAGATGTACTGGACATCATGGCTGCTACCTCCATAAGGAGCCGAACACGACTAGCCCTTTCTCATTCATGGATTCCATGAAAGACAAACAACTGGGGCATATCCCAAATTCTCACTGCCTTTAGAGCACCTTTTGCTGGGAACACTGCATTAGGAGACTGCTCCACATCCAGTGGAGGCTGATGCTAGTTCTGGGCTTGCAGTCAGACAGGTTCCTTGTGCAGTCCTTTGGATGCTCTTCATGCAGCAGGTACAGAGATGGAAGCGATCTCTGTGCCTGGGTCCATTGAGGACAGTTCTAATGAGTCTATATGAACAATATCAGAAACAGAACAGCTCCTCAGTAACATGATCCGACTGCAGTCACAGCACCCACAAACTTCATTTTAATATTGTCCTGAAAACATTAGTCTCTGACAAGGAACATAATAGGATATTTTCACACGGTCCTTTAAAATTGTAGATCTCATTCAAATGAATGCTGCACAAGCCATGTGGCACACATAAGGTAGGAGACTACAAGTGTGGTTGGAAGATTCAGAACTTCGCTCCCCCTCGCCTCCACTCAAACCACACATCAGCCAAGAAAGGCATCTTTGCATTGAGATAATAACATGCAGATTTTCATAATGTGAGGTGGGCAGCTCCAGGGCCTTCACTAATAATACGATAGAACAGTCCAGGAGCATCGACACATGTACCGCAGCACTGCATCTCACCACCATTTTCCGAAGGGCATTTAGGGATGGGTGCTAATTGTTGACTTTGCCATCAATGCCTAAATCCCAGGGACAAATTGAAAAAAAGAACAGACTCTTTTGGCGGGGTGCCATGTAAGTAAGGGAGGAAAAGCAGGAAGTCATTAACATGTGTGGTTGCTAAATAGCTTTCCTATTAAAGCAGGCCTACTACTGCAACAGAGTATTGGGAACACAACTTCAAATAAAAATAAAATCGCAAAACTAAAAAAAAATCACAAACATGAAGCTAATGCAAAGTTATTTGGAGTATAATGCCTGAACAAAAGAAAGGATAAGAGTTTGAGAAGAGATGATCAACTAAATTAAATCTCATGAAACTGAAGAAAAATTATTGACCTAGTTATCAACTTCACACGAACAACAGGAGATAGAGAGTTTATAAAAGGGTATAAAATGAAATATTAATAGTTCAAATGAGTGAAATAAATAGAGCAAAATCAAATTTGATGTAGGTAAATCTAATTTATCCACTTTGGACCTGGAAAAGGTAAAACAGAGTAATTTATAAATGTTGAAAAACTAGAAACATTAAAAGCCCACAGGAAAATAGTGCTTTGGATTCAAGGTTAGGAAGATCATTGAAATGGCATAAACAAAATTTAATTTTTATACTGCATTGTTGGCATTAATATCTAGAGGATGTTACCACAATGAAGGAGTAGAGAGATACGCTACTGCTATACAGAGTGCTCATTAGACCACAGCTGGAGTATTTAAATCATTCTTGTCACTAAGACTTCAGAAAATATAACGCCTACGGAGGGAGCACAGCATAGATTTATCAGAATATGTGGATTCCAAAATTTAAATTACTGGGAAGGATTACGCAAAGATTGTTTTCCTGGAATTTAGGGATAATTTGACGAACATTTTTGAGCTTATGCATCAAGAAGATGGATAGGATAGCAACATTTATATTTATATAACTCTTTGAAAATAATAAAACAGCATAAAGTGCCCTTGGTGGGAATTATAAAACAAGAAATGACACATAGCCATATCAGGAAATAGCTGTTGTCGCACTGGGCCATAGTGCTGTCCTGTCATGAGAGAGACTTAACTGGTGGTGATCTAACCTAAGGGTCACAACGTCTCAAGTGAAGGAAGAAGTTGAATAGAAGACCCCTTCATAGTAACCTTAGCTGGTTCAGGAATTGGACCAATGCTGTTGGCAACACTCTGCATTTACAGATGTGGGAGGCTGATCAGGGAAGCATTGGAATAGACAAGAGTGGTGATAACAGGCATAACAGCAAGTGAAATGTGAAAGGGATTATATGGTGAAAATGGAAATCAGCAATTGTAGTGATGTGATTGGTATGACTTTGAAACATTATCCCGTGCTGAGTATGGCATCAAAGTTGCAATCAGACTGGTTAACTCTCAGACGATTAGCAGAAAGAAGGATGGAATCAGTGACAAGGGAGCCAACATTGTGGTAGGACCCAAAGATAATGGCATTGACCTCCACATAATTTAGTTGGAGGGATTACTGCTCATCCAGGACAGAATATCGAACAAAAGTCTGACAATTTCAGGAAGCAAAGAGGTGATTTGAGCTGGGAGTTGTCAGTGTAAACTGATGTGTTTTTGGATGATAATGAAAAGAAACATGTAGATGAGAAGTGGAGGAGGCAAAGTATATTACCTTGATGGGGTTAACAGGGTTGATCATGAAAGAGCTGGAAGGGAAGCAGGAACTGCCAATGCTGGAGAATCTGAGATAACAAGGTGCAGAGATCAACTTTACTGAAGAAGGGTTTCGACCCAAAATGTCAGCTTTTGTGCTCCTCTGATCCTGCTTGGCCTGCTGTGTTCATCCAGCTCTACAACATGTTATGTCTGTTAAAAATTGAAATTGGAATCAGGCATGAGCAGTGTTTCTGCACTGTATTCCCATTTTAGCTGGCATTTTTGGAGTTTCCAATCAGTGCAAGCTGGAAGAACAACGCTTCATTTTCTGCTTGGGGACTCTGCAGCCATCCAGACTGATGATCAAGTTCACTAATTTTAGGGCCTAAACTCTCTTATGCCCCAGCCCCCGACCCTACACACCAGGCTTTGTTACCACACAGCCTGCCATTACATGCTCCTTACTATTAATTACTAACAGTCCCCATTAATGGCTAGTCACCCTCCTAGCCAGAATGTTATCAACTCCTTTATTTATCCAACTGTTTTTCTCTCTCTTTGGGCATTATCCTTTATCTTATTTGTTTACGCTGTACCACATTCCCCTTCCTAACTTCTGCATATAAACCAACGTTTTCCTCGCCGCCATCGGTTCTGAGGAAGTCACCGGATCCGAAATGTTAACTCTGATGTAGTTTTCATGCATGCTGCTAGGCGTGCCGAGCTTTTCTAGCAACTTCTGTTTTTGTTCCTGATTTACAGCATCCACAGTTCTTTTAATTCTTATTTAGTATTTCATTCACGCCCACATCTCTCCTAGGCATGCCCATCTTGAAGAAGTTGAGTCCCTCACTCTGACAGGATTTCCGTTCCAATCTTCCTTCTTGCCCACTGACATTGATTTCATTGCCACTCCTGGTGTTTGACCAGGTATTTGTTAAAACTCAGTTTCATAGCCATGTCACATTCCTCAGTGATAGCCTTCGGCTCAGACTTACCCCACATGGATTCCAACTGAAGTTTCATCCCACATGTTTTAAATTCACCCTGGATCATAGATACCTCCGTGATGTTCAATATTCCATAGACAGCTGGTCTTGCCGCATCCTGAGATCTGCGCTCAGTGCCATGCAGCGTCACATGCACACTCTCAACCTTTCTCTCCAACAGCATCCCAACACACTGGTTCAGGGCTGCACCACTCTGAAGTTCCTCCTCATCCTCATGCTCATTTGTTGTGCTGACAAGAAACATTTTCTTTTCACATCAGGCATCAAGGCCAACAAGATGCAACAACTCAGAGACACCCATGGTCCTCCGAGCCTTCCTCTCCTGCCCTTCCCACTGACTCCATCCCCTCCCTCAATGCCCCCGCCTCTCGTCAGGTATTCACCATCTCTCCTAATCTTCCGTTTTCCGATGCTGAATGCTCTGTACTCAGCAAAAGCCTCAGCTTTATCCCCCTGCGCCCCCGAAGTAATGAATTTCGGGCACGACATGGTGTCAAACTTTTCTTCCTCTGTCTGTGCCTATGTGTCAATTTCTTTGGATAAGAGCCCTCTCCCTGTCCCTCAGACCCCTTCACCCAACTCCAACGGTCTCCCTCCACCTGGACCCCTCCCTCTGGCACTCGATCTGTTCATTGAGAACTATTGATATTACATCGGTTGCCTCAATTTCTCTCCTCCCTCACCAAATCCAACCTATCTCCCTCCAAACTCAAATCTAACCCTGACTTTGTTATTAAGCTTGCTGATAACGGTGGTGCTGTTGGAGTCTGGCGTACCGACCTCTAAATTGCAGAGGCTGAGTGCCAGCACTCAGATGCCTCCTCCTACCATCCCTTGGACCATGACCCCACCATGATGCATGAGGCCATTGTATCAACTATGGTAACTGACCTCAATTCATCTGAAGATCTACCCCAGGTACTTTCAGGTGGATTGTCCCCCAAACCCCATATAGTGCACTTCTACCTCCTTCCAGATATCCACAAACAGGACTGTCCGGGAAGACCCATTGTTTCCTGCCTGTTCCTGCCCCTCTGACCTCATCCCTTCCTACCTTGACTCAGACTTCTCTCCCCTGATCCAATACCGAACAACGTACATCCGTGGTTCATCTGGCGCCTTATGCTGGTTTCAAAATTCCCAGTTTGCCGTGTCCTGCTGCCTCCTCTTTACCATGGACGTGCAATCCCTTTACACGTCCATCCGCCACCAAGATGGTTTTAGGGCTCTCTGCTTCTTCCTGAACCATTCCCACCCACCACCACCCTCCTCTGCTTGGCTGAGCTCAAAACGTCTCCTTTAACTCCTCTCATTTTCTTCAGGTCAGAGAGGTGGCCATGGGTGCCTGTGTGGGCCCAAGTTATGCCTGTCTCTACATTGGGTCTGTGGAACATACCTTGTTACGGTCCAATTCTGGCCCCCACCCACAACTCTTTCTCCAATATATTGATGATATCATCGGTGCTGCTTCCCTCTGTCATTCGGAATTGGAAAAGTTCACCAATTTTGCTTCCAATTCCCACCCCTCCTCACTTTCACTTGGTCTATCTCTGACTCTTCCCTTCCCTTCCTCAACATCTCTGTTTTCATTTCTGAGGATAGACTGGTCAATAATATCCATTACAACCCACTGCCTCCCATAGCTACTATACATTCTCGCAGGGACAGTTCCCTCTGGGACACGCTGGTTCACTCTTCTTTCACCCCCAATACTGTCCCCCTCCAACAGACCCATGGCACCTTTCCCTGTAACCAGCAAAGGTGCAACACCTGTCCATTTGCCTCCTTCCTCCTCAGTATCCAAGGGCCCAAACATACCTTCTAGATGATACACCACTTTGCCAGCACTTCCCAGAATCTAGTCTACTGCATTCACTGCTCACAATGTGGTCTCCTCTACATTGGGGAAATGAAGCGCAGACTTGGTGACTGTTTCACAGAACATCTATGTTCTGCTGACAAAAAAAACCTTGAACTATCTGTTGCCTGCCACTTTAACACACCACCCACTCCCCTGGCCAACATCTCTGTCTCCAGTTTGCTGCAGTGTTCCAGTGAAACGCAATGCAAACTGGAAGACAACACTTCATTTTCAACTTGAGGACCCTGCAGCCCTCCAGATTCAATATCAAGTTCATTAAGTTTAGGGCCTAAACTCTCCCATATCCTAGCCTTCCACCCCACACATCAGACCCTGTTATCACATAGCCTAACATTACTCACTACTTATTGTTAGTCACTAACAATCCCCATTTACAGCTATTCACCCTCCTAGCTAGATAGTTATTAACTCCTTTGTCTATCCAAGTGTTCTTCTCTCTACTTGAGCTCTATCCCTTGACCGATTGTTTACCCCACCCTATTTTCTGCATATAAACTGACATTTTCCCAGCGACTGTCAGTTCTGAGAAAGGGTTACCGGACTCAAAATGTTCACTCTGTTTTTCCCTTTAAAGATGCTGCCAGATCTTTTCCAGCAACCTTTGGTTTTGTCCCTGATCAGGGAATCTGGGGAATCTCCAATGTAGGTTATACAGCAACAATCACAAATTCAACATAAAACCACTAGAGCATGAATAAAAGGAATTAGGAATTTAAGAATTCTCTTTGTACTTTGTTCTTAAATGTTGCCTCATTATATTGGGTTAACTGCAGATACTCACCACATCCTCATAAGAAACACCACAGGAAATTACTCATGCTTTTCTTCTGTGCTGTTGAGCAACTTTGGTAGTTATGAGAAATATTGTCACAGCTTTCTCTGGTAACTGATTGGAAATCAAGCTTCACCATTGAGTTATCGAAAAATGATTGATTTTATCGATAAATGAGAAAATTTCTTTATTTACCTGGTATTTAGGCCCAGGTTAATGAAAAGTACAGTCCATATTTTTGTATTTATTAAGAATTACTATTTATTACATATTAATATATTTTAGCTGCAAGTAAAAAACTATGAGCTATTGGCATGAAGTTAAAACTTCAACCCCTTATAAAATCCTCACCAATTGTTCCCATTCTCCCCTCACCCCTCCACCCAGCACACATACAGACAGATACAAAGAGACAAAAAAATTGTATTATGGTGTAAGGAAAATCTGGGAAAGCAGTTCAATGGCCCCTTTTCACAAGGTTCACTGAGATGATCATTTTATTGCTAGGATTTACTGTTTATTGAACTCTCTTCCCCTGGGCCTTTTCACTTCTTTGCAGGAGGCACTGAGTGGTTGGCTCACAGATGATAAATTCTCTGCCTTATTAATTAAAAGCCACAGCTTTTGGTGGTACAGTGGCTCAGTGGTTAGCACTGCTGCCTCACAGTGCCAGGGATATGGATTTGATTCCACCCTCAGGTGACTGTCCATGCAGAGTTTGCACATTCTCACTGTGTCCGCATGGGTTTCCTCTCGGTGCTCCAGTTTCCTTCCATCATCCAGAGAAGTGCAGGCTGGGTGGATTGGCTGTGTTAAATTGCCCAAAGTGTTCAGGGGTCTGTAAATTAGGTGTGTTAGCCATGGGAAATGCAAGGTTACAAGGAAAGGGTAGGGGATGGGTCTGGCTGGGATGGTCTTCAGTGGGTTAGTGCGACTTGTTGGGCCAACGGCCCTGTTTCTACGCTGTAGGGATTCCCTGAGTCTAGCTCACAGCATCTAATTAGGGACAATAAACCATATTTTTCAGGCTTTAGATATTGTTTATTGCACAGAGTGCATGCAAGGGAGAGACGGAGGGGTGTATTTTTTGTTTCTGGTGTCTGAAGGCTTCTGGCCATATTGTTCACACCCACAAGCTGCTCAGCAGGAGCTAATCACATACTTGACAAACTGAAAGTCTGTATAATTGACAACTGACCACCACTGTGCAGAGCGAGTCGCTAACTGTTACCAGCCAAGGCTCATGTTGTTCACATTGCCTGTACCAGCCCATTTGCAGTTACCTTGAACAAACAGCAGTACAATGACGTTAAAGTGACTGTTCCTAACTTGCTTTTAAAAAAAAGAGTTGCAGCAGCCACTTCCACAAAACTTGGATTTTGAAACAGTCATTTTCCTATTTCGGTATACAATCAAAAATACAGAAAAATTAAGATTTACAAAATTAAATAAAATGAACTTCAAAAATACAACAATTGAACATGTCAATATACTACATAGTTCTACTTTGACAAATGTCGACATCAAAAGATAACACATACCAAGGTACTCACTCTCACCTGGGAGCTCTTTTCTTATGCACAAACGCATCACCAGAAGCTGAAAGCTACCCTTTTCCTGACCTGTTCAGTGAAGTCAAATTTTTAAAATATACTTTGTTGTCCTTTTCGCTCCTTAGTTGCAGCAGCAATGTCTCATTTGCAGTATCTGTGGTTGAACTGCCCTTTCCTGCCTTCAGTAATATTTTATCACATTTTACTCCTCTTTTTGTTATTGCTATAATAACCAAGACAGGAATGACAAAAACTAGGGTGTCAAAAAAATGGGATGATGTTGTTTGAATTTCCTGACTGTAACTCTATTGGAAGACCCTTAAAACTTTTGGAACCTGAAAAAGATATCTTTCTTATCATTAGTTTTAAAAGCTCTAGAAACAAATCTATAAACGTAATACCATTCAGAAATGAAAATTGAACACCAATTTCTCATGTGTTCTTAGCAAAATGTAATTGGGATGTGAAGTATGCATGCATATCGATCATTTCTTTCCTAATTCAATGTAGATGAGAATCTGGTTGTTTCAAATGAATGCAATTTTCCTCTAAGCTGTAATGGTTAATTATTTGCAAAAAAAGCTTTCAACATACTAATTTAGCCAATTAACCAAACTTCATGATGTTCGTGCATTTATTTACACACAGGAAATCACTTGGTTTCAGATAAACTACAGGTTCTTTCAAAATTCCAGTACATTAGCATGATTTCTATGGAGGTAGAAATTATGCATATTACATGAAATAGCTGAGGGGGTGTTCAGTAACATGAACAGGCACAACTAAGCACATGCTATCTGTCAAGATTGTGTAAAATTGCATCTGTCCAGCCATCAAATTAAATGACAGTAGATATGTCAAAGAGTGGATAGAATAAAGCAGCCAGCATAATAACAGAAACAAAAACAGAAGTTCCTGGAAAAGCTTAGCAGGTCTGACAGCATCCGAGCAGAAAGACACCAGAGTTAACGTTTCAGGTCTGGTTCTAATGAAGGGTCACTGAACCTGAAATGTTAACTCTGATTTTTTGCTTCACCGATGCTGCCAGACCTGCTGAGATTTTCCAGCAACATCTGTTTTTGTTTCTGATTTACAGCATCAGCAGTTCTTTTGGTTTCTAATTAGCATAATAGCAGAGCTGGTGTAAGCTGTCACAGATCTGTGTCATGACCCAGCACAAGTAACTAGACTATTGTATCAGCCCTGCTGACCACACTCGCCGGCAAGGCACATTGCTTACATTCATCATTGAGGAAGTAGAAGGCTAAGTCTGAGGTCAAAAGCAATATAAGTGCTGAAATTGCTGTTCCTGTCAGACCGCTGTCATGACTTCAGTCTGTTTAAGGCTAGAAGCACTGCTTTGCTCAATCAAGGTCATTGAACCGTATCATCTCTTATTCGTGGATTTCCCATGTCTTGATCATAGATAACTATTTCCAGCTTATAGATTGATACGTTAAGGAAGAAAATACACTGATCTCCTGGAGAATAGTAGAATTTTTTTTTGGAAATGGTATCCAGGTCGGAATTGGTATCTGGATTGCAAAGATAAAGGCAATGATACGTATGATGGAACAGGAACTTTCATATTTCTAGGTAGAATCTTATCGGGGAATGAACAATGTGAGTTAGGGCAAGACATCTGGCAGAATACTATGAGATGTCTGGCAAGGGCTTTCCTGATGCAAGGAGCAACGAGTCGCATATTACAGCTGAATCCCAAGCATTAAGATAAGATTCTCAATACGGAATTGCAAGATGCCTAGTAAAAGGATTATTGTTCATTATCCATCTCATTAGCACTGAATCTCACCTCATTAAAACACGGGCTCCTAGTCTATTATATGCTGGCTAAATATTAATCAATGAGACGTTCAAGCATTGTGAATTCCTGATATGAAAATCAGAGCAGCTATTTGGCAATTTCAGCATGTTGTATGCTCCTTTCGCACTCCATCTTGGACACCATGCATCAACAGCTCAGGCATTGGACGTGTGCAACCCTCATTGATGGGCACTGGCATCAGACACGTGCCAATCACTCTGCACCATCATGACACTTACCTGACTCAGTCCACTTATGCATTTACATGTTGCACTTTGGAAGCTATCACTTCTATATCATCGCAACACTGTTGCAAGAATACTTTCTGTGCTTGGATAAGTTGATGGATTAGATCAGGCTGCATCTCAGGGCTGTTCACATGTTCTCTTAATACTGGCTAGCTTTGTGTTTTCCTGAGTGGTCATACAGAGGTTCACCCGCATGGAGAGATTGAGCCTTGAATCTACAGTTTGAAGAGTCCCCACTGCTGTCTCCAAGCATGTTGTAACTTAGAACTGAGCAATAGAAATGAAGATGGCTGGACCATAACTGAAGTGGGTTAGGTAAGTGCTTTGATGAGAGTGGCAGATATGCTCAAATGCACTGCTTTTCGTGTGACCCTTATGCATTAGTATATTGTGTGCATTGCAACTCCTTTCACCAAACACCCAGATCATTTTATGCAGTTATAGCAAGAGTACCCCACTCATATCTGTGATGCAAAACCAAAGTTTGTGCATCTGAAACATTGGAGCATACCTGCCTAGGCCACAGTGACCTGCAATTTTCCCATTGTCATTGCATACTTTAGCAACAGCTCATCACACACCTCGGGTCATGGACCAAGTTGAAAGTATAAGGATATGTGACTCCAGTATCTGCATGGTTGCATGTGCAGCTCGCCAGAGACTGGCAGACACAGTTTATTGCCGAACATATCTATTCAGATGTAGAAAATTAGTTCTAATAATATGTCATCCAAGCCCACGATGTTTGCATCTACACTGGAGACAGCTGAGGATGGTGAGCCTGGCCCTCCAAGGCAGATACTAACCTTTCCATGGAAAAAGCTAGATGTTCATATGTCAGAGGCAGTATGTAACACATTGGTGGATCCCTCCAACCTTTGAGAAAGTGTGCCCAGTGCTGTCGATAAACCTTCCAGCTGTTCCTGGGTCTGCCTGTGCATGGTGATGTAGTCCCTGAATGCTGATACTATGGGATCCTCTCCTGCCCGTGACTGAGCAGGTAGCTCGTCTGCAGCTATCCTGCGAGTGCCTATGATCTGAGCTGTTTCGCCCCAGGCCAGTTGTGGAACTGTGGCATCTCACCAGCATGTGCTCCTGACACTAATCTTCCTGGTGTACCCAGTGAGTTGTCAGTATCGGGGCTGGTGGATGATGCAGGAACCAATGCTTCCTCTGAGATGCCTGTGTTCTCTTCTCCAGAAGGTGCCAAGGTAATCTCTGGTGGGACTGGCTTTTTGAATGCAGTCACTGTACGCATGCCACTGGTATCTATAAGACACACATGGCAGAACATCATGACCAAGGCATACCAATTTACACGTACGCATTCATGGTAAAGTGGAGCTATAGCAACAACAACAATGCTTCTTCCTTGGCCTTTGGAAGATAGATATTTCAGCATGTCCACGGGAACAGTCCTGGTCTTTGCCAGTGAGGGCCAAAATCATCTCCACACAGTGGGTGAGGATTGAATGTCTGGCAATACACCACCCATCCTTGTGCTTCTAGTCTGGATATGGGGCTGTTTTCTCTTGAAACAAGACAACGGAAGGATTAAGGGAGATAAAAATGGATGGCACAGATGTTAGTGTTGGAGGAAGAGCAGTGAGCTGTCCTGAGTGACGAAGTAGGCAGCACAGAGGGCATACGGGTTGAGGAGAGTCAGGGTTGGAGTAGGTGAGACACAGCAATGGAAGATGCTGCACGTAATCACAAGAGTGTTACAGAAGAGCCTTAGTGCTGTATCAAGAGATACAGTGAGTGAGACGATGCAGAAAGAAGATGGTGGCACTTATGCTGACAGAGAGGAGAAGTTCGTTGACCTGCTTGTGATACTGCTGGGAGCTCCTCCTCACCACTGACCCCACTGCACTGTATGCACTCAATAAAAGTTTACAATTTGACAAAAAGAATGCAACATAAAAATGCCATTAATATTTAACTTTGATACATGTTAAAATAAGACATTTTGCTGGATCTCTCAAGTCCATTCGGCCCATTTAGTCTGCACTGACCTTGAAGAAATATCCAATCCCTTCTCCCTTCCCATGCCTAATCCACCCAGCTGCACATCCCTGAAACTATGGGCAATCTGGCACGGACAATCCACCTAGCCTGCACATCTTTGGACTGTGGGAGGAAACCGGAGCACCTGGAGGAAACCCACGCAGACACGGGGAGAATGTGCAAACTCCTCCCAGGCAGTGACCCGAGGGTAGAATTGAACGCGGGTCCTTGCAGAAGTGCTAACCACTTAGCAACCGTGTTGTCCCCATTTATCTAATTTTACAAAATCAGAGTTCTGTGAAATTTTCTGAAACAAAAATGAAGACGATGTGAAATTACATCAGCATGAAATATCATGCATAGCATAATGGAAAAGGCTGTAAAGTGATTACCTTAGGGGAACTATGACAAATGAGAATTGTGCCTATTGTAGGACTATTTGGTCTAGAAAAGAAATAATTGACAACCATCACATTTTTTTTTCATCAACTCACTCTATCCGGAGAATGTGGGGTAAGTATTGTGGTCAGTGAGTGTGAAGAACAGCTTGTTTTTAAATTGTGCTCTGAGAAATCTTCCTGTTACAATGGACTCTTTCACTCAATAAGAATACAGTTCTTCTTCCCACAGGCCTTTCATATTGACCTGTGTTCCTTTCCTCATTTAGGCTGACGCTCCATTCTCACAAGTTACAGCAAGCATGAGTGCACCACAAGCTGGTCGAAAATCTTGAACATGCCCCTACGTGGAGAACTTTCAAGTTCCCTCCTTTCTAATTTCCAGATTACTTCTTAAACCTATGCTTCTCCCCGAAACATAATTTGAAGCTTTAACTGAGTTTAAGTCAGGTTAAAGATGCTTCTGGTAAGTATTTTCATTATTTCAGCTTCCGTTTTAACTTGTGTGAATGAGGACTGAATTTAAAGCTCCTGCACTGTGAAAGCAAAGGGGATGCTGGTTAATCACATGCCATGCCAGCACTGTCATTCCTGGTCCCAAATTGTCCACGCCCTTCCCCTCTGCAATTTTTTTTCTTTTTTCTTCGCATGCTGTGCAAGTCTACCAGCAGCGAGATTGCTCCAGGAAGCCTGATCCCCTGTGCATAGTTTAGGCCCTCAAATGGTCAATTACAGGCAACTGAAAACTCTATGACTTGATATGGGATTAGATTAGATCAATACTTGATGACCAGCACAGATACAAGGGCCCCTTCCTGTGCTGTTAAAACTCTATGACCCTAAAAACTGCATCCTGTGGTAGTGGGATTTGACTCCATTGGGTAAAATATACAGTCTCATCCCTTGTGACATGATGTGCTGGTGGTTGGGTAAGTAAGTGTGGGGAGGAAGTCCCTCCTTTTCTGAGCCATCTTGCTAATTGACACAATCCCCTCTCCCAACCTCTACATTTCCGATGTGAAACTGGGCCTCATTTGTCAGTTTTACAATGATATCAACCGTTTCATATCAACAGTTTACTTCAGTTATGCCCAAAAACAAATAAGGGCTGGATCTGAAGACAAAGGGCCCAAAACGAGGCAGGCATTGATTCAAATCGGCACTAGTAACAGCACCAGCAACGTCATCCATTGCTGGCTGTGCCACAGTTTGTGGGATCAGAGGCAGAGGGCACCCTGTTATGGAGTCTGTAGGCATCCGGACAATTTAATGGACCCGCTGGCACCATGCAACCAATAAACTTGCCACTTGCCTGCTAAAATGAAGGGAATTGGGTATTACTCAAATCTGCCCACTGGCTGTGAACATCCCCTGAGCCCATTAATTACCTTCTGAGTTTTCAATATTTCCTAATCTCTAAAGGAGCCAAGCAGTTCCTTGGTCTGAATCCTCTGTTCTAATCCCCTCCCTGTCATGTGATGTCTCACGGTCAGTATATCAGCATATCTTTAACAGAAGTAATTACTGTATCACATGATCTGAGGGTTAAAGGTCTTTATGCTCCCTCTGACTCTGGATGTCTTGAAAGATGGCACTCTGCTGAAAGAATCTTCATCTGGTCATAATCTCTTAGTTTAATGTTGGCCCAAGAATATAATGTTTATAAATACTAGCTAGCTGCAATAATTATCTTTGGAGTTCTTCCATATCATGTTATCTATGCCCAGCTCATTATGTTATGAAAGGTAACACAAACATTGATGCATCATGTAACATATCCTGTAGGAGGCAAATGCACACCATGATGCCAGCCTTGATACAGGCTTCAAAAAGCTGGTAAGAGATATTTGAAAACTTATTGAAATTTTATTAGACAACAGCTTTAGACATCAAAGGATTCAGGCAAGGGGACAGCTTCTGCAGTGCAACCCTCAACAGCATTGGCCTACAGCTCTTTATCAGTGTAGGAAATCGTGATTTCTGATCTGTTCATGCCTGTTGTAATGGGGGCAGGCAGAAAACAAACTTTGTGCTGTTCACTCATTGGAATTATTTCAGTATGTAGCCCAGTGTGATCCTTGCTCTCGTATATTACATTGCTGTAACTGCGGTGGCAGTGGTTTGGTTTAGCACAGTTAGCTGGACAGCCTTTGCGATGTAGGGTGATGCCAACCATGTGGGTTAAATACCTGCAACCAGCTGAGGTTACTCTGAAGGATTCTCCCCCACAATCTCTCCCCTCACCTGAGGCATGGTAACTCCGTTTAAAGCACCACTAGTCATTTTTCTCCAATGAGAGAGCAGCCCTATGATCAGGTTAGATGATGGTGACTTTGCTTAACTCCAGTGATGCAGTCTGAAACTAGGCCCTTAATGCTATCCTGCAAGGCCAGCTACATTCTCCCTGAAAGATAGATTGACTTGATTTATTACTGTCGCGTGTACCCAAGATACTGTAGAAAGCATTGTTTAGCTTCTTAACCAGCCAAACTGTACTTAAAGTAAGTACATCAGGGTAATACAACTGAATGCAAAATATAATGTTCCAGCTACAGAGAAGATACAGAGAAAGATCAAGTTTAATATATGAAAGGTCTGTTCATAAATCTGATAATAGCAGGGAAGGAGCGGGAAGCAGTTTCCAACCTTCCTCTTCGGATATTGCAGCCACTGGCAGAGCACTGTGCAGGAGAACAAGACAGGAGAAGTCTGATTTTAAGAGAATGAACAAGGGTGAATTATTTATTTCTTTGTGGAAAATTGGGTATATTGTTGCACAAAGATATCAATGTGCATCCTTTACTGTTGGCTGATGGATATAGCAGTGAATCTATGGTTGTCACGACAAGACATTTTATTGAAAAAAGCATCAAAAGAAATACTAAAATAAAATAAAGACTGCAAATTCTGGAAGTCTGAAACCAAAACAAAAAGTGCTGGAGAGACTCAGCGGGTCTGTAGAGAGAAAGCAGAGTTAACGTTTTGACTCACGACGGTTCTTAAAAACAGAATAAAAAATCAGAGAAAAGGCAACATTCTCAACCCAACTAACATCTGCTCTTTAACAATCTCCTTGCCCCTCAATGGGAGGAGGAATAGGGATTACATTTAGATTGGAAGGTGCTTGGTGAAAGACTATGAGGGGGTATCCTCCCCAAATGTACTGTGTCTAATGGAGAACTCTCCAAAGATAAGGCAGCTCTCACAGACAGATCCTCTTCCTTCAAAACCAATATCCCTCACACCACCACTTACTGACTGGCTCCAGGTGTTGCTCGCAAAAAAGACCCTGAACTACCGGTTGCCTGCCACTTCAATGCACCACCTTGCTCCCTGGCCAGTATCTCTGTCTGTGGCTTGCTACAGCGTTCCAATGAAGCCCAGCACAAGCTGGAGGAACAACATCTCATTTTCCGCTTGGGGATCCGACAGCCCTCCGGAATCAATATTGAGTTCAATAATTTTAGGGCCTAAACTCCTCCGTGTCCCAGCCCCCCACCCCACACACCCAGGCCTTATTACCACATAGCCAGCCGTTACGCATCCCCTGTTGTTAGTCACTAACAGTTCTCATTAACAACTATTTGCCCTCTCAGCCTGATCGTTAGCAACTCCTTTGTCTGTCCATCTGCCTTTCTCTCTCTTTAGACTCTATCATATCGTTTACTCCCTGCCCCACCCATCTCCCTATTTTCTGTGTATAAACTGATGTTTTCCCAGCCACCATCAGTTCTGAGGAAGGGTCATTGAACCCCAAATGTTAATTCTTTGTTCTCCTCCACAGATGCTGCCAGACCTGCCGAGCTTTACGAACAACTTTGTTTTTTTTTCCTGATTTACAACATCCGCAGTTCTTTTGGTTCTTAAATATAACTGAGACTCTTGTCAAACTGTCTCTTAGGCTGTCTTATCATTTCTTCTTTCCTATCTGAGCCTTTTATAATCAGCTTCTATAACCGGACAGTGGATTCACTAATTAAATGTGTTTGGATTCAAAACATTAGCTCCATTTTTCTCTCAACAGATGCAGCAAAACCCATTGAGTGTCTCCAGTATTTTCTGCTTTTGTTTCAAATTTCTAGCACCCACAGTTCTGAGATTTATTAAGATTGAGATACATTTCTTTCTTGTTTATCCTTCTTATCTATGTCTTTTGATGTCAAGACAGCTGTGAATTTGTTTTGCTGTGTCTGGAAAAATTCTGCGAATTTGGTCCTGATTGAAGTGATGCTGGCAGAAGTGACCTGGAAAACCTTTGGTGGGAATGGCCTTCTGTGGAGAGTTATATTATGATGCAGACTCCAGACCAGATAGGCCTTTATGTTTAAGGCATGAGGCACTTTAGTTTATAGGAATCCAACTTAACTTCAGTCACTCTGCCTTTGTAATGACACCAGTGGAATGTCTTCAGCGAGTCAATATGGATAAGTAATGTACAGTAACATAACTGGTTAAGAAGCTAAACAATGCAATGAATCACAGAACCCAGACTATATGTATAAAGTGAGCAATATTGTAGCTGTATAAATTCTATTGTGGTAAATAAACTTCAAGACATCTGTCTCAACCAGGACCTGACTCTCTTTAGCTACATGGTATTTGGACTAACATTTAGGAAATCACAAACCACATCATGGTGACACTAACATTTTCTGTCAATCTGCCTGAGTTCAGAGGTGAAAGTATAACTGCAACCAAAACTGTTACAACCTAAAAGTATCCTGTCACTCTACTAAAGAGGCCTTACCTTTGTCCAGATGTCAGTGGATTCTGTCATTTTCTTTATTCTAAAATTTTGCAAAAAACAGTGTGCATAATGCCATCCATTTTTTTTGGCAAGAATAGTAAATACTGGTAAAAGTGTTTTTAAAAGTGGCACACCCCTTATATTTGCATTAATGAAAAACAAAAGAAAAAGCAACCAAAATAAATCACTATACTGAAATGTAGATTCTTATGCTGGCTTTTTAAATAAGTATAAATTTTCACAAAAGTCAGATGGTTTGAAAATATAACCTTGGACTGACAATCCATTGGCACTCTCATAGAGGTTCAGTTGTTTCAAGAAATAATTAACCTTTACTTTATGGATTACCAGGTAACTGACAATAAATGACAGGCAGACAGAATTCTTGCTCTGAGCACGAAAGGGGTAAGAAGAATAAAATACTTCAGTATCTTTGACAATGACTATGAAGGACCTGAATAAAATTCGGATTTTAGAAAACCTACTTAATGTTCGTGTCAGGATACACCAGCTTGGTTCATGTCCTATCTCTAACAGCTAGGTGAAATAATTGACAAGTTCCTAAGGAGGTATTGACACAAAGGAACGGAATATGATTTCTCTGAGGACAACAGCCGAAAGGTTGGAAATGATCATTGTCTGTGCACCCTTCTGGTCCTTTGGATAAACCATACTTCTGGACAAACCCAAACAATATTGACTATTTTATAGAAGAGTATAACAAGTTCTAAGCAATTATCGCAGACCAGCAGCATCTTCAAGTGCTTAAGTCTGGACCATTGCACCGGTCAAAACAAAGAGTGGAACATCCAAATGTATGAGCTGTGGCTTTTCTCACTCACAAGTACAGGGTCCTGCATTTCATGACAGCTGCAGGCTAAACTGCACAAGAGGATATTGGGCTATAGTATGTAGGAAACACCTGCAGAAATCCAAAGTGCAACACACTGCTCAATAGCAGCATGTGAAGAACAGCCATTTATGCCACACAAGCAAGTCACACAATGAAGCCCAAGAGGTAACTGCAATGTTAGAGCATACAAATCCTTGTCAGATAGTGTGTGTAGTCCACTTGACACACTTTGAAGCTATTATGGAGGCTGAAACCTTTACCTTCATCCAACTGATCTACCAAAAATAATGCTCTATATGAACTTTATGTCAAGTTTGATGCTGATGCCAGTGCTAATATCATCTCTTTAAGAATCTTACATGAGATATGCTCAGGAAACTGGTACAATGGTGCGTAGTCTATACAAGATAAGCTAACTGCTCACAATAGGTGAGACATCTCATGCATTCATACTACCTCCCTTAAATGCCCATACAGCTCTTTGAGATAGATACCTGAAACCTTTTTCATTGTTAATACGGAAGGACGACCAATCACTGGTCTGCTACTATGCATGGATCTACAGATTCTCACCATTCACAAAGTAACAACCATACCAGTTGCAACACCAAAGATTTCAGACTGCAACAGTAGTGTTGCACACTTTAGCCACAGTTGAGCTGGCCAGATTCAGAAAGCTACATTAGACAATGTCCATCACAAACACCTCAAAATGATCATCATCATCAAGTATCCCAAAAGTATCCAAAAGGTTTTTGAGAAAATATGTTCGTTCTGGAAATTCAGCGATGTGCTAGGACTCCCCACGAATGTAATCTTTGAAGGCAAACATATCACTATGCTTCAAACTCTATGTCAAGATATACTAAATCATATTCTAAAAAGTGCAGAGAAAACCAAACAAAAATGTTGTGTGAATCCATGTATTGACCTGGCATTAATAAGGACATCAATAAACTGATCACGTCGTGTGAAAAATATCAATGCCATCCAGCAATCAAGCAAAGCTCTTCTTCCACATGAAATTCCTTCTGAGCTACTGAATTGCACCATGTTAAAGATCATATTCTGGTGACTGGCAACTTCATCTATATCATTTTTGGGAAACAATTAAAGATGCCATAAGTGCAACTGCTGATGGGGCATTGACCACTATATTCAGCATGGGCCAAATACATAAAAAAATTGTCCAACAATGGTCCAGAGCACCCGAGAGCACCCTTCCAGGATGTGCAGAAAATGCATGTTCATCACATTATCTCTATTGCCTCAGTCAAATAGTCTTGTGGAACACACTGTAAAACCCATGTTTGTTAAATTTAAGATGACTTGCTATGATCCTTGGACAAATATGTGCTACTCATCTTGGCAACAGCTTACCCTCATCAACATAGTTTCATGTTTTAGAAACAGACTTTCAGAATTCTTCTGCCCACATTCTTGTCAATCAACCATATCTGCATGAGTCTGCCCGACCCACTGTGACCTCTAGCATTTGTTGTTTTTTGCATAACACATATTGGTATTAAAGGAGAAAATGGTACAAGACTATTATCAATGAGTATGCAGATAGGTATCCTCATTGAAGTCAGGACAAAGAAAACGAGTTTGAGGTTGTTATATAAACACATGGGCTCAGGGAAAGATATTATGTTGTTATGTTCAACCCAGAGCAAAAGAAGCTGAGTAACGTTCAAATCCTGCAAAGGAATAGATGGCATATCTGAACTGCTGGCGATCAGTTACCCATTGTACGGGATAACCTTTCTAAAATTCATTAACATGATGAGAGCATTGATGGCTAGGCCAGCATTTGTTACTTATCCCTAATTACCCATAGAACAGTCAACAGTTAACCACATTGTTGTGGCTCTGGAGTCACATGTAGGCTAGATCACGTAAGGATGGTAGGTTTCCTTCCCTAAAACACATTAGTGAACCACAACATTTTTCCTGACAATCGAGTCATGGTCATCATTAGGCTCTTGATTCCAGATTTTTATTGAATTCAGATTCCAATATCTGCCTTGGTGGGATTTGAACCTACATCCCCAGAACACTAACTGCGTCTCCAGATTATCGGCTCAGTGTTAACAGTACTAGGCCACCACCTTCCCATATACTCAGATACTGAAGTTATCATCACAGACAACAACCATGCTCACCCGTATCTATGAAAAATAATATACATCGATCCATGATGACAGTTAACACCCAATGGGTGAAGCTACTCTGCAATTCTTTGTAACTGTATAAAGATCAGAAGTGGTAATGTCATGCATCCACATGCCAGTATCTTACTGCATGCACAAAGAATCTCTAAATGCAGTCCACATGTTTATAGGATAAAGGAAACTCATTCCATAGTGGGAAAAAGGGTGCACATGCACAGGAATTGGTCAGAAGGATGCAGATTACCCATTCTTTTTCCTCAGGGATTTCTAAGGGTGGCACCAATGGTACCACAGAGCCCATAGGCACGTTTGCAATCTTTCAAAAATCTCAATATTTCCCTTATATGCTAACTACATCTCGTCTGAATGTAATTAAAAATCCATTGCTAAATGTCAATGATTTTCATAGTTCAACACAATCCTGTTCTCTAATGTGCAAACTGTGGTTCAGGGATCACAAGATTATAAAAGATATCATGGTCAGATTACAAAGTATAATCATTTACAGAAAAGTACAGCCTCAAACCTAATTATTGGTTAATAACACAATTGAGATGTTTTACATTTGCAGATTATATCCAAGTTTTTAACTCATGATGGGCTACTTTTAGCTTTGCATTTCTGGATGGCCATGGTACAACACTTCCATTGTACATACATATTTAGGTGGCATTGCAAGACCATATTCTGTGGCCCATTAAGTACAGTCAGGTTGAATTAATGTTACATGACAGGCTCATTGTGTTGGCTTACCTCCCTCCAGTCACTTTGATTTACAGATTATTTCTTCCCATTGAATCTAATATTGAAATTCATTTCATCCCTGCTGACACTGGGCCACCGGACTTGGGCATAAATTGGGAATGACATGATTTGATGAATGGAAAAAAATATTTTCTGTAACTCTGGCACATCCAGGCTTTGAATTACCCCCCTGTATCTGATCCCATTGTGCCCCGTTTTCAGGAGGTGCATGTCATTTAATATGTCCATAGAGCTCCCAACAGGATTCTTATCATGGAAAGGGAGTGCTGAGTTGCCATGAAAAAGGAAGATACTTTGGTGGTGTCCCAGTGATTGGAAAACCGAACAAAGAACATGTCACCAAGACCAGGCTTTCAAGAGATAGTCCATGGTACAGAAATGAGTGTTTGGAAGCCAGTCTAAAACTCTCTTTCCCAAGTGGAGCAGAGAGGTTAGGGAGTTCTAAAAACAGTACCAACTCTGCCAAGGTCCACTATTGCTATGGTGGCCTTTAGAAATGGCAATAGTGTAAGTGAATGGAAAGGCAATGACACCCAGCATCCATAATCCACCCATTATTGCATGAGGAGTCAAGGCAAGATTGTTTCAGCTATTGAGCTAGACTTTTGCCGTTTGCAACCTACTTTACTGAGCAGAAATGCCCCCCAATGTCATCTCATCGGTTCAGCCTGGTATTTCTCTATATTTCTTTGCCCCATCTTCTCATTTCTGTTCACCTTCCCTCCCTACCCTCTTCTCCCTTCTCATACCTTCGCCCCATCTACATTGTTCTCCTGTTCCATGTTTCTCCCTTTCACCACCTCAGTGCAAAGAAAACAGCCCCTACTTCATTACATCCATCACCTAAAACTGAGCCGTAATTCAATCCTAACCTAATTTATATTGCATCGTCCACTCACATTCATACTCAATATTCTTCCTCTGTTTCAATCACTTTTCACTCCAGCCTCCTTCTTCTCTTTTACTCCCACATCCCCAACTGGATTTGTTTGTCCCTGCCTCTACTTCTACTGTACTTGAGTGCTGAGCTTTGGTTTCAACTCCTCACATGCATCCATGGGCAATTGCGCAGTACAATAAAATTGGAAGCAAGGGTTTTATTTTGGCTATGAACATTCTTGGCAGTTTTGTGTGGATTTCCCAGTTAACTCTTCACTGTAGATCTACAAAGGGAAGGTTGTGAAAATATCACATAGCCACAGGACAAACTGATCCAACATTTTTCTCAATTTTTTTGCAAAAATTGTGGAAAAGTCAAAAGATATTTGTAAGTTTTAAATTAAGTTACAATCATGTGCTAGGAGTAAAACAAAAGTATTGGCGCAGCTTATTGTACAAACTGTATGTGTAGCTGGAGCCTGTCAGGTAAATGATTAAACAGGCAGATTTAGAAATGACTAAGGATCTGGGCACCTGCCCAATGGGTGTCAATAATTATAAATTCAAGGTCATTCCAATAACCTGAGGGGTAATATTTATTATAGCTTAGAAGCTATTGTCAATGTTTGGTCAGACTTGCATGAATGAATAGGCCTGTTGATATATGACAGCCTAACACACACACCAGAGTCTTGATACACACAGCACATAATATTTTTTTTAAATGGCTTCCTCTTATTTTATGAGATTGTAGGAACTGTCGATGCTGGAGACTCTGAAATAACAAAGTGTAGAGCTGGATGAACACAGCAGGCCAAGCAGTATCAGAGGAGCAGGAAAGCTGATGTTTCAGGTCTAGACCCGTCTTCAGAAATGGGGGAGGGGAAGGGGGTTCTGAAATAAAGAGGGAGAGTGGGGGAGTCGGATAGAAGATGGATAATGGAGAAGATAGGTGGGGAGGAGACAGACAGATCAAAGAGGCGGGAATGGAGCCAGTAGAGGTTAGCGATGCGGGGGCTGCATCCCAAAACCAGCCCAGTTCTTCCCTGTCATCCTAACCTGTCCTTCCTCCCACCTATCTGCTCCTCCCACCTCAAGTCCCACCCCCATCTCCTACCTAACAACTTCAACCTGCCTCCTTGACCTGTCCGTCCTCCCCGGATTGACCTATCTCATCCCTAAATCCCCACCCACACTCACCTTTACTGGCTCCTTCTATCCAACTCCCTGTCTCTCCCTATTTATTTCAGAATTCCCTTCCCCTCCCCCATTTCTAAAGAAGGGTCCAGGCCCGAAATGTCAGCTTTCCTGCTCCTCTGATGCTGCTTGGCCTGCTGTGTTCATCCAGCGCTACACCTTGTTATCTGCTCTTATATTTTATGTTTTTCTTTGTTGCTTACTCTCATTGGATCTTTAACAGCACTGTGAACGTTGTGTGTACCAATATTATGCTTCACATTAAGAGGAAATGATTAGCAAAAGATATGCTCCCAGAACTTTTCAAGATCTTTTTTCAGACAGCTGGTAGGAAATGCTTCAGGATAAATTGCTGTCTGATTTATCTTTTCTGCTTCTGGATATGGATTTGTATCATTCTAGCACATTTCTTACAGGAAGGCTATGAGTGAGAACTCTTTATTTAGGTTGGCAAGGCATTGTGTTTAAAATAATTATCATTATCTGCTTCTTTTTAAGATTTCCTCATGGGACATAGTCATCACTCGTTGAGAGTGACCATATTGCTGTGTGTCTGGAGTCATATGTCGGCCAGACTGGGAAAGGATGGCAAATTTCCTTCTCCAACAATGTTTACATAGCCACTATTAGACGAACATTCTTTTTCCAGATTTCCTTTATTTACTGAATTCAAACCTCATCATCTGGCATGCAGGGTGGGAGTTTTTGGGTGCCTTGGCTGGAGGATCTGAGCTTTGAGAAACAGTTACATAGGCTCAAGGTGCTATCCTTGGAGCAGTTAAAGTTGAGAGGGAACCTGATAGAGATGGAAACCATTATAGACTGCATAGATAAGCTGGATAGAAAAACATTTTTTTTTCCAATGGCAGAGGGATCAATATTCTAGGACATTCAAGTTAAGAGATAGAATGCTAAGATTAAGTCCAAAACTCTTGTAACATTTAAACAGTATTTAGAAATTCACTTGTGTTGCCATAGTTCCCAGAGCTATGGAGCTGGAAAATGGGTTTGGTGTAGTCAGGTAGTTGTTAGTTGGCTGGAAACAATGGCCAAATGTCTTTCTTTTGTTTCTTAAACATCTATGAGTCTGTGAAATTAGTCTGGGATTCTGGATGACAGTGTCATTACCACTACACCACCACTTTCCCCTAGTTTAAGATTTAGTCACTTTTTGCATTTCAAAACATGTTTTTTAGAATATCTTATATGTTACATGTCTCCTTTTATCTGGGACATCTTAGAGCTCTTCTATTGGTCTCAATGACTGTGTGTTTTAGGTAGGTGTCTGGTCTGGAACAGTACAGCTGGGTGGTCATATTATTTAGTGCTGAGAATCAAGATCAGTACAGGCTACTTAGGATTTGTTCCTGAGGAATCAATAGTGTGAGTGGCAATGCTTTCCTTGCCAAATGAAATAACTGATTGTATTTGTTGCTGATAATGGGATAAGTTTAAAGATCTGAATTATATACAAGAATGCAGCTTTAGGACATTTTCTTAGGCAGTCATTTAGCATGATATTGTGCTAGAACATGCTTTGTAAAGCCCAGAGAAAGTAATCAACAATGTTGTAATTGTGAACAGTAGCATTTGACATCTTTCAACGTATCCATAATGGAACTGAAAACAATATCTTAAATAATGGGTGAATTATTCTAAGAATCAGCTGTGTAAATTTGACTGAGTTTAACATAATGTTTCTCTCCACAAGTCTCAGTGCGTTCTCTTGTACTAGATTTGATTTGCATTGCTTTGGAGGTAACTTGCATGATTTGTGATTGTTCGTGGATTGGAACTCAAATCAGCACAAGTTCTGCTTATGCTTCTGAAGAAGGGTCACTGGACCCAAAACGTTAACTCTGTTTTCTCCTCCACAGATGCTGCCAGACCTGATGAGCTTCTCCATCAACTCTGCTTCTGCTTTTGCAGTTTCACCTCAGACCGCTGATGAGGGCAACATGATGCCCATTGGCTACAGCAGGAGGAGCACCATGAACAGAAAGGTACCATCAGGAAGAGGACCAACAGAGAGAGGAATATTCTGCACACTGACCTGCTGCTCCTCACGAGTGGTGACATTTATCTACAACATAGGGTCTACAGGTAGAGGATAAGCTTCCTAGAGAAATCTAAACCAGTTTAAAGTTTCATGAAGACATTTGCTGACAGTTGAGAACAAAATCTCCTGCCAAGTTGATATGGAAGCCATGGAATTACTAATGGTTGTCAATATCCTTGGAATAACGATAACTGACAACCTGTCCTGGGCTTCCCACATTGCTGTGCTGGTCAAGAAGGTACAACAATGCCTCTTCTTCCTCAGACGGCTCAGGATATTTGATATGTTCATAAGAACCATCGCCAAGTTCTCCAAATACACCACTGAAAGTATACTGTCTGAGTGCTTAATGGCCTGGTATGGCAATTGCTCTGCCCAGGATCATAAGAAACTACAGAAGGTTGTGTGCACGGCCCAGCCGATCACAGAAGCCAAAATTCCACCTATGGGCTCCCATTTACACGGCTTGCTGCCATGGAAAGGCTACCAATGCCATCAAAGATTCATTGCACCCCAGTAATGCTCTCCTACAGCCCCTTCTGTTAGGCAGAAGATACAGAAGCCTTATTATATGCAACCAGCAGTTTCAGGAACACCTTCTTCCCGGCCCTTATTAGACTGATAAATGGACTCTATATCCTCAAATAGTGCACATCTTGATAACATTGATCGCACCGAGTGCATGACCTGTGCAATGTAACCTGTATGCCTGTCTAAATCGTTTTACAACCTCTGATGTGTACTGATCTTTGCTTACTATGACCTGCCTGTACTGTTTGTAAACAAACCTTTCCAGTGTACTTTGGTAAATGTGACAATCAATCAATGGCTAAGACACTGAACATCTTTCTCTCAGGGTTATGTCAGGAACCAGTGATGACAGCTGAAAGATTTGTTAGTCAGTTGCTAGTCAATACACCACTCAGGTGAACAATGATGCTATTTGCCAGTTTGACAATTTTGTATGCTTTATACTCAATGATGGTAGTCAGATCAATCGAGACTTGAGGTTAAATCTCTGCTTGGCTTCCTGAAGATGGTGCAGATCATTGACTGTGTCTATACATGTGACAGCCAAATTACCCCCAAATCACTTTGGATTATTTGTGAACTGTAAATACTCCAATTCCATTTACACGTAGCTGATCCGCAACATCAAACTCAGATCGAGTTAGGGCCAGATTTCTGTTCCTGGTTTGGCTGCAGAGGAGAAATGCTGCCTCTGCAAGCACAACCTTTAAAATTGGCTACCCTCATTTGTCTGGGACGCATGGGACAGCCAAGCCCAAAAGTGTGATGGAAAATACTGGTTCCGAAGAGAGGTTAGCTGGAAAACATGCCTGTGGGGTCCCACATTGTGTTCAAAGATTAAAAGTAAAGATTAAATGTGTCTGCTCTCACTCTCTAGCCCCCACCCCTGCTAATGCCTGCTAACTAATGACCTGTACCCCCTTGTCCTTTGTAGCCCTAATCCAACCCAATGTCTACCTACTCACCTCCATGCTCCATGGAGACACAAACCTTGGTATTGCCCATCACATATGAAAAGCCCACTTGTCAGGCAACAATCAAACAATGGGCAAGGTGCAAGTAAGTAATATTTGTGTGATTTGTAAAATAAATTGCAAAGGTCACAGTCCAGTTCTCTCAATTACATATCATTGTGCATCCACAAACAGGAAATCTGAAATAGAAATAGAAAATTCTGAAAAAAACGCAGCAGGTCTTTCTTTAGAGAAGGAAGCAGAGTTAAGACTTCAGATCAAGGGCTTTTCTTCAGGACTCCATGACAGTATGAATTTGAATTGTCATGGATGACTGGGTTCGACTTATCCCAATTCTTTTGTGAATTCTACTTCACCAGTCGTGTTCCTTTCTGTAAGTCTGGTTGCAGACAATTTATCCTTTTATAATTTTCTTCACTTGGTACAATATTGCAATTTTAATCATACATTCATTATTACCAGTGGTTTCATGTAAACATGCTATTATTGTCTGAAAACTTGTCATAGCTATGATTTACTTTGCTTCTTTCTTGGAAGAAGGCTTCATAAGAGTGCTGATTGATCATGTAAAATCATAATATATCTCTGCTTTGAATGCATGTATAACCAGTTCAATTATTTGAGGATTGTTTTTGTTGAAGAGTGAAATGTGAAGATTGATGAAAAGATTTTCTTGAGCCTCTGCCCAGGGGTACTGTTGCAGGAAATGAAATGCGTGGATGTATGAAACCAAAAAGAAACCCATCCAGCTTTCCTTGAGGTGTGACCTGAGAAACAGGAAGATCATGAATCAAGAAAAAAGTCCTGCTTAATTATTTTGCAGATAGATTGAGCCAAACGGCAAGCATTCGCTGATGATACCTTAGTTCAACTGCCCCATCTGCTAAATATATTAACTGTCCTGCCACATTTACAGCCTGTGATCCTCACATTCATTCTCTACATGACAGATAAAACAATGAACATTTGATGCAAAGCTTACATCCTAAATTCTAATTGTAATAACTATAAGCCGAGGCAAAATTCTCGGCTATACATGACAAATACAAACCTGAGAAAATAACCAGGGATAAACAAAAATCAACTAGCAATATAGTGCAGAGTAAGTGCATTTTCAAATGTTATTATTTTTCAATTAGTACATCTACTTTAAACAGGGACTCCTTCAGGAAATGAATTAAGCACATAGTTGAAGTATGTATGAGAACAGTTAGGAATAACAATGTAGTTAAGCTTCAATATTTGAATAAAAAAGAATATATATTTAAAGGTTATGGTAATCCATTGCCAAAGGATAATGTCCAGTGAGGTAAAACTAGGCCTGACCCATGTCACCTCGATTGGGCAAAGAAAGGGAAAACATTGAATATTGTTGAATAGGTTTTCAGAAAATATTTATTAAGGTGTCTCACAATAGATTTGATAGAAAAATTCCAACACATAGGGCTGGATTGTGAGATCCTTTTTCAGGACTGCTTGGAAAAAGGGATCAGAAAGAACATCTGCTGAGCACAAAGACAGACAACATCCCCTTTCATTTCAGTCTCATTATTTTCAGCGGAGCAGGAACATGGGTGGGATGCAAACCCCAACATGTTGCTTTCTGAGGTTACCAGCTTCATTCTGAAAGCAGACATTCAGAACCTCTGCAAATTTGGGCAAAATGGCCATGTTGTGGAAGACTTTCTAAGTCGCATCTGAAGAGTTGAGGCTTGAACCATGGATTGGAGGTAGTATGGTTGGAAAAGGTAATGTTGCCTGTAGGGTTCTGGCTTGCAATCAGTGATTTTGCTGATGTTTAAGTGGTTTGACTCACCCCCAGATCCGTGGTTCCAAACATTAGACGGATTTACGGAATGTGAAATGAAAAAGGCACCAGACAGGTCTTTCGGGGCAAAAGAATCTCTGCGTTTATTTGTATTACAAAAGGTAAGAATACCACAAGAAGTGTAGGTGAACCAGATGGGTATTTATGATAATTGCTACATGGGTGTCATTGGACTAGCATTTATTTCCAGACATTTATTGAATTGAAATTTTTTCCATTTGCTCTGGTGGGATTCAAACTCGTCTCTCCAGAATATTAGTTTTGAATTCTGGATTACTATTACATCACTGCCTCTCACAAAATCTATTTTTGGCCATGACTTCAATTTCAATGTTTACTAAAGTGAGTAATGGAAGTGTAAAGGTAAATGATAATTAAGCAATGCTACATTATTACTTTTGTCAATTAACAAACTCTCAATTGAAATTACAGCCTCACAAAGGTGCAAAAGTGTTCACATGAATTAGAACAGATTATTCACAGGATGAAGTGTAATTCTTAAAGTTTTCCAGAAGATTTGTAGTTCGGGCTGTGGACGAGCCAATAGGTTTGGTTGCACACCGACAGCTATACTGGGAAATGTGATAGTCGTGCTGGCCTCATTACCATGGCACAGACCAACACCATGCCCGGGCCCAATGGGCATCCAGCCTGACGGGGAATATACAGGGTGTGGGAAAGATCAAGTGCTCCGACACCAGAGGGGCTCCAGAGGGAGATTCTGTACTGTACAATGTAGAAAAGCTATTGCAGTGTGAGATCCAGAGCTAAATGTTTAAACTCTCATCATTGCAGTTGATTTTTCTTTGCTGGATATCTCAGGTGTTCTTTTTGGCTACTTGAAAGTTTTGACAAATAGATGAACTTTTGTTTACCTTCAGAAGTCACTAATGGACTGCATAGATTGTCTACATGCCCGACCTTGGGAATGTGCACTAATTTATTATGAACACCTAATAAACAGTCAAAGACAATAATATTTTTCTAGTGCCTATTCGTTTATTTTAACAGGCATACGACTTTCTGAAGACATTAATAACTTTTCAAATAATGTTGAAGTACTGAGGGAATGTGAAAGGGGAATGGATGAGGGGGAGTCTTGTCAACATTTTGAACAACTGGAGTGATATCTGTTGTAACAGAGGTAGGACTTTTAAACCTGGCAATTTTGGCATGAGTCTTCCTCCATACCATCTCCAGCAGCAGACCTAACTCCATGCCATCCCAAACTCAAGGAGGTAGAATTTGTACCTGTTGACACTACCTAGACATTGGATTGTGATGAATAGAAAATTTCCCTCTACTTGATGAAAATCGAATCCATGCCATGGGGTAAATTTTAAAAACATAGATCAGTGGTTGTTTAATACACAGGGCAAAAAAAAAAATTCCTTAGATTGAAGAAAGATTAGAAATTGCACACTCAGGTCAATGCTCCATCCATTTCCATGCACACTATATGGAGATGACTTGGATTTGTCGGGGAGGAAAGGCCACTTTAACATGAAATCCCTAAAGCAGGAGGTTTGGCAAACAGCAATGAGGGCTAAAATAGATTTGAGGAAGACAAAGGTAGGTTAGTAACATGAGCAAATCAATGCAACTTAGCACAGGATTGCAAGTCATTACAAAAAAAGGCATGGTTTAGAATACCTAGCTCTTAGAAAATCATTTTGAAAGTAGACAAAGAAAGTGTTTTACATCGTCAAATGTTTCGGGAGGTATATTGGGCTGCACAGTGCCATGTGACACTAGTCCTCCCATAGCCCCAGTCAGATAGACAGGGAACATGAGCAGAAATCCATGATTAGAACCAAAATATAATGCAATATTGAATAAAGGCAGGCAATAGGCCTACTTAACCTCATGTCTGAAACAGGCATTAGGCCAATTGCAATTTGCTACCTCAGGGAGAAAACCAATTTTCAGTAAATAAGAAAGAGTAGGTACTTACATTTTTCATAGCATGAGTTCGGATTCACGACATTTGTTCAAGGAGAAGGCGAGGGCAAGGCCTTTCATATTTTCCAATGAATATGTCACTTTAATCCATCACTATCCCTGCATCTATCTGGGAGAGGGGGTGACACATTGTTGTACGGTCAGGAGAGACTCATCCTGGGTATCTTTAATTGTGACTCTAGACCTCATATTGTCTCATGGCATCATCTGAAACATGGGGAAGGAAGTGTATCTCCTGATTACCACAAAATGTCGCCTGTCAGTTGTTGATTTAATGCTCCTCCAAAGTTGAACCTTCAAACTGGACAGTGTTTGTAAGAAGCACTCAGAACAAAAAGGCCATGAAGGTACTCTGGTGGATATGTCTGTCACCAAACACCACGACTGGCTGATTTAACTTAGTCCTGATGGACATATCTGCTAGAATGGGCCTGCAGAAATGGGAAAAGAACCAATAAGAAGGAAAACCACTACCTAGTCCTAATTATTTTACCTGTCCCCGTAGCATTACTGCCCAGAACAGTACTTGTAGTCCTTAGGACATTCAGTTTGCATTCAGTTTTCACAACGAAGATGCTTTTCATCAATCTGTGTGGAACTGCCATTGTGCTCAATGAGATAAATGCAGAATAGATATAGCAGCTCAAAGCTGGCAATTCTTATGGTTCTGTGAGCTATCAGCAGTGGTCAAACTGTACTCCATCAAAATCTATAATCTCATAGTGCAGGATATTCCTCAACATTTACCCTCAAGCTAAAAGATCTTAATCAAAGAGGAATAAAGAACGAAGTATGAACAGGACAAAGTATACCTGAAAAAGGTATATTGATGTAACTATAATGCAGAAAGACACAATGCTAAACAGAAACAATATGCTAAATGTTGAGTTTAATGATTTCCAAACCAATGGATCAGATCAAATTTCTGTAGTTCTGACACCACCAATTATATTGGTAGTGGACAGAGAAGCAACCAATGGGAAGACCTTCATGAAAAGAGTTCCCTCTAAGCTGCATGGCTTGGTATTGGCAAGGGAACATTATAGAGTCAGAGAGTCATAGAACTGTACAACACAAAAATAGACCCTTTGGTCAAACTTGTCCATGTCAACCAGATATCCTAAATTAAACTATTCCCATTTGCCAGCATTAGGCCTCTCTCCTTCTAATCCCTTCCTATTCATATACCCTTCCTGATGTCTTTTAAATGTTGTAATTGTACCAGCCTCCACCATCTGGCAGTTCATTCTAGACATGCACCACCTTCTGTTTGAAAACATTTCGCCTTAGGGCCCTTTTAAATCCCACCCTTCTCACCTTAACCCCATGCCCTTTAATTTTGGACACCTCCACCCTGGGGAAAAGATCTTGGCTATTTACCCCATCCATGCCCCTCATGATTTTATTAACTTCTATAAGGTCACCCCTCAGCCTCCGGTGCTGCAGGGAAAATAGCCCCAGCCAATTCAGCTTTTCCCTACAGCTCAAAGCACCCAACCCCGGCAACATCCGTGTAAATCTTTTCCGAACGCTTTCAAGTTTCATGACACAGTTGAATGCAGCATTCCAAAAATGGTCTAACCAATGTGCTGTACACCTCAACACAACCTTCCAGCTTTTATACTCAGTGCAGTGACCAATAAAGGCAGGCATACCAAATGCCTTGTTCGCTATCTTACATATGTGGGACTCCACTTTCAAGGAACAATGAACGTGCAATTCAAGGTCTCTTTGCTCAGCAATACTCCCCAGGACCTCATCATTAAGTGTATACATCCTGCTCTGATTTGTCTTTCCAAAATGCAACACCTCACATTTATCTTAATTAAACTGCTTGGCCTATTAGTCCATGTGATCAAAATCCTGTTGTACTCTGAGGTAACCTTCTGTGCTTACTACTACACCTCCAATTTTGGTGTCATCTGCAAACTTACTGACCACACCTCCTATATTCACATCAAATCATTTTAAAGGGAATGTAGCCTTCTAATATTTCTATTCTCAATAACGGCAGAACCCAGTAAATTAACAAAAATGACAAGGTGAAAATGTGCAATGATCTGCAGCCAGAGGTGCTGAATGGATGATCACTTTGGCTTTTTCCAACATCCGCAGTATCAGACGTCAGTGATTCCAGTTCTCTTCACCTTGTATCTAGAATTGTTCAAATGCTTTGGAGACAGCAAGGACTCTGGGTTACGCATGCCTCCTAGCTATAGTGGGAGAGACAATAACCTAGTGGCATTATCATTGGACTGTTAATTCAGAGGCCCAGATAACGTTCTGGGGACCCAGGTTCGAATCCCACCACCTTAGATGGTGGAATTTTAATTCAATAAAATATTTGGAAGTAAGAATCTAATGATGACCATGAAACCATTGTTGATTGTCAGGAAAAAACCCATCTGGTTCACTAACGTCCTTTAGGGAAGGAAACTGCCACCTTTACCTGCCATCCTTGATGTACAGCAATGTGGTTGACTCTAAACTATTCTGTGGGTAATTAGGGATGGGCAATAAATGATTACCTCATCCCATGAATGAATAAAGAAACAAATATAGTGCTGAAGACTGGTGCTTGAGAATAATCAACATTTCAAACAAACTTTTTTAATACAGCTTCAATATTGGCACCTACCTGACAGAATAGGCAAAAAGCAGGGCGAATACAATCTACGTATTCTGCAGTTCATGACTCATCAACTGACTTTCCACTATTTACATGCCTGGAATGCGGTAAAGTTGTCTCCACTTGTCTGACTGACTAAAGGTGCAATAATACTCAAGAAGCTGGACACCATCCAGGAGAAAGCATCCTATTTCATTGGAATCAAACTATCATCTTAATTATTTTGTCCCTCATACAACTCATTGAAGGTTCTACAGCAGCACTTTCCTACTGTTTTAACATTACTACCTAACAAGGCAAGGATATCAGGCACATGGGTCATTCTTATTAAGTTTCTATAATATGCTCCAATATTCTGATTTAAAAGCATATCATTGGTTCTTCATTCACTTTAGATGCAAACGCTAGAATTCTCTACCAAACAGCACTATAGGTGTAAATCCACTAGACAGAATACAGTAACACAATAAGGCAGTTGGCTCACCACTACTGTTTTAAGATGAATAGGGATGGGAAGATAAATCCTAGCCTTGCCAAAGATGTACATATCTTAGAAATGAGTTACATTTAAATTATTGTCTTGGTAAATTATTGATATGTAGAGCTGTTCACAGTAGCAAGAATATTTGTGTTGAAACAGAGAAGATTAAGAGAAAAGTCATTAAGGACTCTTTGAATATACAGGTGATCATTGAGATGTACTGGTGATATGATGTGCAAGGGATCACATTTATTTTTCCTTTTGGACTATAATATAGATGTTGGACGCTACTATATATTGGTAAAATGTACCAGGAGAATTTTTATTCTGCATTTCAAAGATATTGGAGGATCCCCGAATGAACAATGCTGCTATGCAAGACTATAGACTGAATCTTACAGTTCTTTTCACAAAGTTTGAGTTGTGTCAAGTTTTTTTGGAGCTTTTCCCGCCAACTGGCCCAATGAGTTCTATCACCATGTCTGCCTAAACTTGAGTCATTAATTAGCTATCATACACCTGAGTTGTTTCTCATATCCAATTTCGTTTTAATTCACAATCAATAATGAAGAAAAATTAAAAAATGCAGTTTTTACATTGACTTGCTTGAAGTGTATAAGGCCCTGAACTTGTCAAAGTGGTTGTAGAAAGGATGTTTCCTGTTGTGCATGAATACAGAAGTAGGGTGCACATTCAAAACAGGAGATCCCTGTTAATACAGGAAAGAGGAGAATTATTTTTTCTCTCTCAGAGGATTGTGTGAATTTTGAACTCTCTAGCTCAGAGGGTGGTGTAGTCACGGTTAATGAATATTTTCACGACTGAGGTAAATTGTCTTGAAGCAAGAAAACAGAAATTGCTGGAAAATCTCATCAGAAGTGGCAGCATCTATGGAGAGAAAGCAAAGTTAATATTTTAAGTTTGACGACCTTTCTTCAGAACTGATGAGTTAACTGGATACCAAAATGTTAACTCTGCTTTCTCTCCGTAGATATTGTAAGACCTGCTGAGTTTCTCATGAAATTTTTGTTTTCTTTTCAGATCTTCAGCATGTGTATTCTTGGTTTTATACATAGGTTCTTGTTAGGCAAGGGAATCAAAGGTTTTCAGGATAAATGTGAACTGTGGAATTCAAAACACAGGGTAGCTATTGTCTTATTAAATGACAAAGAAGGCTCATATGGTCTACTTTTGCTCCCATTTTGTATGTTTGTATGTTTATAAAATGGATTTCTTCCTTCTTGAACATTTTTTTTCTATCGTTTCTGTGAGCATAGAGCAAACCTGTTCCCAATATCTACATTATAGTAAAAAATGCAGTAAACAATTCTGATGATAAACTATCACGTGGTGCAAGAACAGAATTTGCTGGAAAAACTCAGCAGGTCTGGCAGCATCTGTGAAGAAACATATCAGAGGAAGGGTCACTGGACACGAAACATTAACTCTGAGTTTTTCTTTACAGACACTGCCAGACCTGCTGAGCTTTTCCAGCAAGTTCTGTATTTGTTCCTGAATTACAGCATCCACAGTTCTTTCAGTTTTTAAGTATCATGTGGTATAGGGTCTGTGAAGGTAACTATCTGAAATTGAGTAGAATATTTTGTTGAACCTCATGCAATGCGATGACAATCAATGGGATGGTTGCAAAGGCTTGGTTGGAGTTCTCAGTTTGGAAGCTCACAGTTGGTACTGAATTAACAGACAATTAACATTTAACATTAACAATTAACAATTAACATCCCAAACCCTGTCGCCCACATCCACAGCTCATGATGTGTTCTACTGTTTGGGACCAATAGGAATAACAATTGGAAAATATTCCAAGTGCCCAAATGAAAACTATTTCTCTTCCAAACACTGATGACCTCAACACAATGTAAAGAAATCAAGGGGTGAGTTGTATGTTACATTGCATTGACCACAATACATAAAGACTGAAATATTCTGCTTGGATTATTCCCACATTCAAGTAATTGAAGCACTGAAATGGTTGAGATTGCTCTATTGCAAAGTAATGGGTCCAAAGTGATTTACAGGCTATAGTCGATGTAATGTAAAACTCTACTTCTGCTTGGATAATTCTTGTAATGGTAATAATTACACTGCGCAAGGACCTCATTGTATGTAATGCTTAAATTGAAAGAATAAGAAATGGGTCTTTCCTGGCATTCTGTTGATTAGCAAAGAGAACAATTGACGTATATTGACAAGAATATAAATGTTCAGTGAATTCTACGCCTTAATGAATATAATTTAATTAAAATGCACTTTCAGCCTTTGAGGATTTCAACTTTCTTTCACTTCCCCTGATTTAACACCATGATTAGAAAAAATAATCAATACAAATCTGTTTTACATTTTACAAAGTGTTTATCAAGCCATGTAACTGGATACCCAGCTCACAATACATTACTGCCAATTGTAGCTATAAGTCAGTTTAACATTGCTAGTGGGCTAATTTATGTTACCCTGTAAATCATAATTACCTTGCATAGCTGATAATATAAATAGCCTAAATATTATAGGGACATTAACTTCAACATTCCATTTGTTCTACCACTTTACATGTCTCGATTAATTAAATCAAAAACTGGTGCAGCAATGTTGTTCTAAAACTAGTTGATAACTGTATTAGTGAGCAATGCTGGTATTAGCTTTCATTTCACTTTGATTCTTAACAATATCTGTGATAGTTTTCATATCTAAATTTACAGGCTTCTTGATGAGTTTCAATCCATATTTCAACCACAAAATTGCTGTTTGTAATAGTTGTATGAAGGCACATTATTGTTCAATTGTCTGACATGACTGTTTTCATGACGTTATTGTCTATTCCAACCCAGCCATGCTTTGTATGTTGACATAAGACAGTTTTCTAGACTCCGATTTCAAATCTTTGCGTAACATTTTTAAAAAATGCAACCGATAAGCATGATAAATTACATAAATTTTAATCCAATTACATTTGTACCCTTTCATCTCTTTAGCACCACACATACATAATTAGGTTTAGATTTAGATTTATTTAGATTTGTTTAATAAATTACTTGTACCTAAGTACAGTGAAGAGTAGATAATGTTGCCATGTTCCGATGCCACCTTGGCTTACAGCATAAGTTACTGAACAAAATAAATACATGGTAAAATACTGAATAAATTAATATTAAACTGATATTACTAAAACCGAAACAGCTTCAGAAGTTCATCTTTCCCTCTCTGTAGACTTCACCCTTCTTGCTCGTCCAGTTGCCACCGTCTGGCATCATCCCTGGGGTGCTGGCACTATGCTCCTTTTCTGCTGCCACTGGTGGTCGGTTCCGCATCCACCACCTTCGAGCTGGAGATAGTCACTCTGCGCAGGTCCTGTACCTCCTCTGAAGCTGGACATTGGCCAATGGGGATCTTGGCTCCAAGTTGACTGAATATGTTCCTGGCTCATCTTCCAATGCTGCTATCCAAGATGGTGTGGGAATGGAAATATAAGGGACCCCTACTTCTTGTAGGGGGACATCAGGAAAATTCCCCAAGGCAACCAAAACAAAACAAAAATGTTACCAAGCTGGAAAGACAATTATAAAGCCATGTGGATGCGACAGAGCCTGCTGCATGAGCCACGAACGGTCGGGTCTCGTGGTCAGGAGCCAAATGCTGCTGAGCCCACCGTTGCCATCTTGGAAGAGTAAATGAGATCCTACTAGAATTTGAATCTGGTCTGAGTCAAACTAGACAGGGCCAGATATCAACACAATCCTATTGTAATCTAATACCTATCACTATTGCCGCAAGAAATATTATCAAATAATAAACTACTGATCACTAACAAAAAACAAGTAAGAAACTTAAGAGTACACCATAGTATTACACATTGCAACGGTGTAGTGGGAATGTCGCTGCAGTCGTAACCCAGAGCCTGAGGAATAGAATCGCATCATGAAAAATTGTGAAATTTGACTTAAATAAAAATCATTGAAATAAAAAAGTTAATCTTGTGGTGAGTCTGTAGCTATTGTCAATTGTCATAAAAATACTAAATAAAACCCAAAAGAACTGTGGATGATGTAAATCAGGAACAAAAACATAGTTGCTGGAAAAGCACAGAACTGAGGAAGGGTCATCGGACCTGAAACGTTAATTCTGCTTTATCCTTCTCAGATGCTGCCAGACCCACTGAGCTTTTCCAGCATCTTTGTTTTTGTCATAAAAATACATCTGGTTCAATAATATCTTTTAGTGTTGGAAATCTGTCTTAACTTACCTGGTCTGTTCTATGTATGACTCCACATCCACAGCAATGTGGTTAACTGGGTAATAGATGCTGGCCTAATGATTAGATTAGATTAGATTAGATTCCCTACAGTGTGGAAACAGGCCCTTCAGCCCAACAAGTCCACACCACCCCTTGAAGCATCCCCCTCAGACCCATCCCCCTATAACCCACACACCCCTGAACACTATAGGCAATTTAACATGGCCAATCCACCTAGCCTGCACATCTTTGGACTGTGGGAGGAAACCGGAGCACCCGGAGAAACCGACGCAGACACGGGGAGAATGTGCGAACTCCACACTGACAGTTACCTGAGGCTGGAATCGAACCCAGGTCCCTGGCACTGTGAGGCTGTAGTGCTAACCATTGAGCCACCGTGCCGCCCCCATGAACAAACACAATCCATGAATAAACAAAAAAAAACAGAATGATACAGAAATAGAATTTTTGTCCAACTTTTGGAAAGAGCTAAACAGTTGACTTAACTCCTTTTAAAGTTTCTTGTAGCCTTACAATTTTCTCTCCTTCAATAATTAATCCTGTGATATTTTAAAATTACATTCGAAACTGCTTCCTTTCAGGCAGCACATTCTAGGTCATAATAATACATTGTTGAAAAATTCCCATTTCACTTTGGTTCTTTTTCCAATTATACTAAGTCTCAATAGTCAAATTCACAACATTTCTGCTTATTTCTGCTTACTTATGATATCTACTCCATACATGATTTTGAACGCCTCTTCTAAATCTCCCTTTAACGTTCTCTGGCTCGAAGGTGATTATTCCCAGATTCTCTTGTCTCTCCACTGAACTGAAGTCCCTTGTCCTGGGTACTATTCTAGTAGGTTTCTTCCATGCCCTCTCTAAATCTTTGCATCCACCCAATGGCGTTCAGAATTAGACACAGTGGCTGGAAACATACCATCATATAGTCTATGGCAAAAGGAAGGATTATTTCTTGATTGGGATCCAATACTTAATAAATTTCCAAGTTCCTTCTTTAACGATGCAAAGAAAAAAAATAAAATCCCCAGCACCAGCTCCCTAATTCGTTATCAATTAAGCAAGAGGGCTGGGATGATGGGATGATGTGAGGGTTTTTCTGGAAGGCTTTATTTTCAAGGAGACCCTTGAAAAGCGCAGCAGCAACAGGATTTTTCAGGCAGCGTCACCAATAAGTTGCATCCCAGACCTTTGGAGTTCTGGCTGGGAGCAGTGAAAGGCAATATTAAAGTACACTGGCTTAAAGATGTGGGTAAGAATTTTCAAGTCAACAGGTGAAGATGAAAGTGACAGAGCACATCAGTCCAAATGTATTCCCTTACATCTGAGACAGAGCTCCAAAAGAATCAGTATTGTGAGCAGTTTTGGTCCCCTTATTTCAGAAAAAGATATTAGTTCATTGGAGGTAATTCCAAGAAGGTTCGCTGAGATGATCCCCTGAGATTGTCTAATGGGCAAAGGTGAAAAAAGGTTGGGACTCTTCTAACTGGAATTTAGAAGAATGAGACATGATCTTTTTGAGACATATGGGATTCTAAGGGGCTTGACAGGGTAAATGCTGAGAGGATTGTTTCCTCTTCGGGCACAGTCTAGGACCAGACAATATTGTTTAAGAATTAACAGAGAGCAATTTAATATTGAGCTGAGAATGGATATTGTCTCTAAAGTTGTGAGTTTTTGGAACTCCTTGCCACAGAGAGCAGTCAGGGCAGAGTCCTTGTGGCTATTTCAAGCTAAAATGGATGGACCTCTGATCACTAATGGAATCAAATTCTATAGGGAATGGGCAGGAAAGTTGAGTTTTGTATCAGCCATGATCCTATTGAATAGCAGATAGACCCAAGGAGACGAATGGCTGACTCCAAATCCTACTTATTATGGTCTTAAGATCTTATAGAACCTCAGCAAGGAATGACAAATGAGTGTCAACATATTCAAATACAAACCACACAGTCTGACCTGTTCAATACTCACCTACACGGCATGACTCAAGTCAACATGTTCTAGAGCTCCATTCATCCCAGTCTCACCAAGCATTCCATATTCCCATCTGAGAAATGTGATGAAATCCTAAATTTGTTTTCATTTGCTTATACTGACAAGCCAGCAATTTATACAGGATGAAAACCAGAATAACTGTGAATGCTGTAAATCAGGGACAAAAACAAAGCTACTGGAAAAGCTCAGCAGGTCTGGCAGCATATGTGAAGGAAAAAAAATCAGAATGAATGCTGTACCTAAATATTAACTCTGATTTTTTTCTTCAGTTTTTGCAGTGTAACATATGGAACAAAGAATTCCAAGAGGTTCAGGTGGCAATATTCAACTATATCCAACCATAAAGGAGAAGCTTATTGAAAAGTTTTCAAAATATCAGTCAGGGCAATTAAAAGGGGACTGAGGAGCAGTTCAACGATTATGGACAGTGGAGAAAGCCAGTATGAGTGTGAGAGTGAGAGAAACAGAGAGGCAGGCTCCATGTTATATGTGCTTCAGTTAACTGTACTGCTGGGAAGGCAGGAAACTGATACAGATTCGACATCAAAAATTATTTGAAGATTCAAGAGCAATTGGATGGCTCTAGACTGTGGAAACTCTGAAGAAGTTTAGGAATTATTTGGCAGCTAATAATTAGGACAAAACAGGACTTAAAAGAAGTTTTGGCGAACTGACAATTTAGGAAGGTCATTAGTTCAATATTGAAAGTAGACATGAGGGTCTCAGAGGGAAGCTGTGAGCATTGTTACTTCAGTGCTGCTGAGAGTTGGGACTGAAAATCATGCAAGCAGTGTTTGCGTGATGCAGTCAAACAAGTTGACAGGTCATGGAAAATACCCAAGGGCAGCAACAGCTTGGTGAAGCTGGCTGCCAAAGAAGAGCTGGAAATACACTAATGAAAAAAACTGTGCTGTGCAGATAGGGGAAGACAAAGTGAAGAAGGGTGATCAATCAAAATGGGAGCAACCATTGAGTAGTCCATGACAGCAGCTCCTGCAAGGGAATTTCAGGGCAATAGAGCCATAGAGGTCTACAGCACAGAAAAATGATCTTTGGCCCATTGAGTTCGGTGCCATTGTATCAGTCAAACACAAGTATTTGACTCTTGTAGCACCATTTTCCAGCACCTTCCCCACGGCCTTGTATGCTTTGGACTCACAAGTAAACATTTAAATACTTTTTAATATAATGAGGACTTTTGCCTCTATTACACTTTTAGACAGTGAGTTCCTGATTCTCACCACACTTTGGGTAAAATAAAATTCCTCACTTTCCCTCTAAACCTCCTGCCTATTCCTTTAAATCTATGCCTTCTGATCAACGATCCCTCCACTAAAGGGAAAACTTCTGTCTGTTCAGCAGTGAAGAATTGTAATCCCTTGTGAAGATTAACATTTTTATCCACTGTGCCATTAACAAAATCCATGGGATTTGTCTTTGTTATTTTTATATGCACTGTCAGTTTTCAATCATACATTTTTGCCACGTATTAATCCTGGGTGTGAGAAGATTCTGCAGTACATGTATTGTAGATATCTATTATTGTTTAAGAAAGTTGATTGTTTTTTCAAAACTGTGAGATCTTGTGGCTTTATTCTCTTATTATGGTCGTTGGGCCTCAAGCTTTGTTTACTTTCAAGAGAAGTTATTGATCACAGACTAGATTGTAATGTACATCTGGCTGTCTGGAAAGAGGCTGCAGGAATATTCACACTCATCCTTATCCTATGACCATTTCAAACACATTCCACATTGTAGTCCTCCACAAACAGCACTCTTGCCTGGAGTGGGCCTCTGGTAATGGGCAGCTTGCCAGTTCCTGACAATATGTGCTACAGGGGATGGACATCTTGTCCCAGGAGCCTGCAGATACCAGCAATGGTCTGCTGTGAAACTCTGAGCCTCCTGAGGATCTAACACTCAGACATTCTTGAGAGAGTAGATCGTCTAACTATCAACACTGTGCTGAGAGTTTCATCCCTTTGCAACTCACAACTGGAAAGTGAAATGCTGGACAGGTTAAGTACCTGCCAAACAATCAGAAATCATTTGTCAAGCAGTGAAAGCACTTCGTCTGACATAACGAGGGCTTTGAACAGCAACAATGGCAGAAGGTCTTCAGTATAAATGATCAAAACCTTACTCATTCATCAATTTCTCTGGAGAAGCTCTTCTCAACGCACATCACATTCTCCATGGGCTGCATCCCTATTGGCAAAGTGAGATTCCTTCCGCAAAACCCTTTTAATCATCTGAACTATTTCAGTTGACTTCATGCCTTATCCATAGGTGGTTACCAACATTCCTGCCAATTTGATCCTGGGAAAGATGGAAAAAGGCAAGAACACATTGGGACACAGTTAATGTTTCAAATTCATGTGAAGCTTCTTCAGAACCAACATTGGCAATAGTTTGCTTTTACCTTAGTAAGTTTAATGCTCAACGTGACCGAAGATTACAGATCATTTCCAGGGAAGCATATCAAATGCTAATCTGTATAGCCAGGAAGTTGAATGAAAGTTAAAAAAATGCTGCTTCCCAAAAGTCAGTCTGAACAGAGAACTGCATTGCCTTCCACTAAGTCACGTTGCTTTAAGGTGGCCAAAAGAAAGGAAACAGTGCAGTGCTGTGTGTTACTGCCTCCAAATCCATACAACCCCTGAAAACAATTTCCATTAGAAGTGAGAGATAATGGGAACTGCAGATGCTGGAGATTCCAAGATAATAAAATGTGAGGCTGGATGAACACAGCAGGCCAAGCAGCATCTCAGGAGCTCGGTCTAGGCCCGAAACGTCAGCTTTTGTGCTCCTGAGATGCTGCTTGGCCTGCTGTGTTCATCCAGCCTCACATTTTATTATCCATTAGAAGTGATGTGAGCAATGAAACGCTGCGGTAAATGCTGTCTGTGCTTTATAAATTAGATTCACCTTCACATTTTCTGCTGGATTCACCTTTGGCCTGCCAATCACTTAGAACACCAGGAAGAGCCATTCAGTACTCTTTAATGTTGTTGCTGACATTTAAAAGGAAACTTCATAGGTTCTTTAGACCACTGCAAGTTTCTTTTCAGTAATTGCTCAACAATGATAAAAAAGAAAAACTCCCTGTTGAGGCAGAATGCACAAGCCAGAAGTGCAAGTGGTCAGAGCAAGAATTTGGTAGCATTCTGATTCAATCTATACTGCTGTGTATTCTTTGAAACACTGATATGTGTCCACAGGAAAGGTTTTGAGCATTTTGTTTCTTGGTAGCTGTGCACATAAATTACCTGATTTTGTGATTTGCGTTGGCTAGTTCTTTAGAATGATCTGAAGATGCAATGGTTCAGCTTGAGTACATATCTTAAGGTAGAACATCATACTTTACCAATTTATTATGTTTATAATAAGTTTCACTTCCTAACTTTGTAGTGGGACACCTTTGCTAAAGCTGCAGTTATGGTTCTGACACTCCTTAGGCATTCCCAGTAACTATTTGAAACAATGTTCTTATTCAAAAACTAAATTAGGGCCCAGTGCATGTTTTTGGGTGCTGCTCTGGAAATCACAGAATCAGAGAGAAGTGACAGAACAGAAGGAGAACATTTAGCCTGTAACAAATCAACTGACCCTGTTGTCTTGCTATCTCCCATCGCCTGCAATCTTTCTCTTTGGGTGCCTATCCAAAACCCCTTTGCTGCCTTGGGCCTTTAAATGCTTGAGCAGATGTAGGTAATAATGAGGAAAATAGGAGGTAAACATTCCGGCATCAGGATTAAATGGAGTTAGTGAGGTGAATTTGAGTGAAGCGTGGGAAGAGAATTTGAATGGGAGCTCAAAAAGCAGAAAACAGATAGAGGGCTTAGTGGCATGGTGTAATGAGAACAATCTGTCTCTCAACATCAGAAAACTAAAGAACTGAGTATTGACTTCAGAAAAAAAGGAGGAGAACATGCACCCCTCTATATCTACAGAACTGAGGTAGAGATGGTGGAAAGTGTCAAGTTCCTCAAAGGGACGATAACTGACAACCTGTCCTGAACTTCACACGTAGATGTAACGGTCAAGAAGGTGCAACAATGCCTTTTTCTTCCTCAGGCGGCTCAAGAAGTTTGGCATGTCCAGAAGGACCCTCACCAACTTCTACAAATGCACCATTGAAAGCAGATTGTGTGGGTACATAATGGCCTGGTATGGTAGCTGCTCTGTCCAGGACTGTCAGAAAACATAGAAAAGCGATGTGCATAGTCCAGACAATGACTGAAGCCAACCTTCCATCCCTGGGCTCCACTTATATGGTTCACTACTGCAGAAAGGCTGCCAACAAATTCAAAGACCCATGGCACCCCAGTAATGCTCTCCTACAACCTCTTCTGTCAGTCAGAAAGTACAGAAGCCTGAACACACACATCAACAGGTTCAAGAACAGCTTCTTCCCAGCGTTATTAGACTGATGAAAAGACTTCCTCACCTCAAATAGTGTTGATCTTGAAAACACTGATCTCGCCTAGAGCACACCCTGTGCAATGTAACCTGTATGCCTCTGTCAAAATCTTTTTACAACTTCTGATCTGTACATCTTTGCTTACAATGATCTGCCTGTACTGCTCGTAAACAAAGATTTTCACTGTACTTCGGTGCATTTGATAATCAATCAATCAATCAAACACCTGTGGATCGAGGACCTAGGCCTTCTCCAATTTTTTTTTTCTAAACTACTATTTCATCGAGAATTTGTATTTGTTTTCCACCAGATCAAGGATAATTCTCCTTGCAATGACACTGTCTGTTGCCTTTGCTCAGTCAGCATAATCTAAAAACCAGTATGGTCATTTCGGGATTGGAGGAGACGACAATTGATTTTGTAAGCTGTTCATTTGACCAGGAAGACTGTATTGACAGCTAAAGCTCACAAAATATAGGCTGGCATCTTTTGCAGTCGGAACTACATGTAGACAGATGCTTGTATACTGCCGCCAAAATGAAAATCTATAAGTGGCAAAGCAATGCCAATTTAATTTCGTATTAGAAAACAACTGTTTTCAGCATTTATTTGACCTTGGTGAAATGAGATTTTACTTCACTTTATCACAACTGAATGAATTCCATGCCTAAGCAGCACTACAGTAGTCAAGGTTATGTTGCTATTGACTAAATGAACTAAGTACTTACAAATTCAGGAATGAGTTTTACAGATGATGCAAATGAAAATATAAAAACAATTTAGTGTGCTGTAGCTAACGTCTTTACTTCTTAAGCACATAAATAAATCAAAAATGTTAGGCCTGAAATTTAAATGATTAGAAATAACATATGCTTTATGGTGAAAGGCGAAAAGATGAATGGATTCTGTGTTATACAACTGGATTCAGTATTAACATAATCTTTTGCAATGCAAAATAAAAAAATGCTTGACCTGAATATTGCTGAATGTAGTTTATACAAAATATCGAAACTAACATTCCCTCTAAATAATGTTAGAGTGAGGTCACACAGCAATCTAGAACTTACTGTACAAAGGACAAACAGGCTGTACAAAAGAAGTATTTTCTTTAGGATGTGCAATGGAAGTTGTGGATCAATATTTACAGGACTAGCAAATGGGATATGCAAAGTGATAAGAGGGAGATCATTGATCACAACAGTTATTTAATTTACATTCATTCGTGGGTCAAAACTAATATTGGCATAACCAAACTGTTTTGCCCATCTGTAGTTGCTTTTGAAAAAAGTTAAACTTCAGAGGTTGGGCAGAATCCAGGTGTATACTTTTCTGCTCAGTTTTATTGAGCTCACACATCATTAAACTCCAACACCACTGATTACTTATTCTCCACGTTTCCGAATATCCAGTCAAATACCCACTATTCCTTAATTCATACATCAACATTACCTGTCCTGAGCATCCATCTGACCTCAGGAATCCCTGCCATACCCTGGTAGGGAAATTATTGGAAAAGGTTCACAGGGACAAGTTCTATTTGCATTTAGAAACAAATGGACCTATTAGCAACAGACAGCATGGCTTTGTATGGAGGAGGTCATGCTTCAATAACTTGAGGGTGGTGAGAGGGTGGTGAAGATGACAGATGAGGAAAAAACAGTTAATGGCTGTCTACATGGACTTCAGTAAAGCCCTTGACAAGGTCTCTCATGGCTGACTGGTACAAAAGGTGAAGTCACATGTTGTCAGGGGTGAGCTTGCAAGATGAATACAGAACTGAGTCGGTCATAGAAGACAGAGAGTAGTGGTGGAAGGATGCTTTTCAGAATGGAGGGTTATGAGTAGTAGTGTTCCACAAGGATCCGTGCTGTGACCTCTGCTGTTTGTGATCATTTTGGAGGAAAATGTAGCTGGTCTAATTAGTAAGTTTGCAGATGATACAAAAATTGGTAGAGTTGTTGATAATAGAGAGGGCTGTCAGAGGATACAGCAGGATATAGATACACTTGAAGCATGGGCAGAAGAATGGCAAATGGACTTTAATCCAGAAAAATATGAGGTGATGCATTCTGGGAGGGTCAAGTACAAGTAGAAATTATACAGTGAATCGCAGAACCCTTAGAAGCACTGGTATGCAGAGGGATCTAGGTGTGCAGGTCTGCAGATCACTGAAGGTGGCAGTGCAAGTAAATAAGGTAGAAAACAAAACACCTATGGTGTGTTTGCTTACATTCGAAGAGGCATTGAGTGCAAGGATAGACATGTTGTATTGCAGCTTTATAGAAATTTAGTTAGGCCACACTTGGAATATTGCCTGCAGCACTGGTCACCACACCACCTGAAGGATGTGGATGCCTTGGAGAGTGCACAGAAAAGATTTATCAGGATGTTGCCTAGTATGGGGGATTTTAACTATTAAAAAAGGATGGATGGTGTCTGTTTTCGCTGAATTGCAGGAGACTGAGGGGCGACTTAGTAGAAGCTTATAAGATTGTGAATGGCATGGAGAGAGTGGAAAGCATAAAGCTTTTTCCCAGGGTGGAGAGGTGAATTACTAGAGGACACAGGTTCAAGGATGGAGGGCAGAAGTTTAAAAGAGATGTGCGAGGCAGGTTTTTCACATCGAGGGTGGTGAGTGCCTCGAACGCATTGCTAGTGGAGGTGGTGGAAGCAGGCACAATAGCAGCATTCAAAAAACACCTGGACAAATACATGAAAGAAAGTGATTGGGGGATACGGATCCTGTAAGTGAAGACAGTTTTAATATGGAAGGGTAAAATGTGACAGCACAGATTTGGAGGGCTGAAGGGCCTGTTCCTGTGCTGTATTGCTCTTTGTTCTTTGTATTCTATTGCAAAATAATGGATACTCCATTTTAAAAAAAAATTAGAACATAAACAATGATAATGAAAAACATTCAAAAAATAAAGAAACAAAATGACAACATATTGCACAGAATGAAAATATTTATGTGTTCATTACATTTTTGACATCTATTAAATTTCCAAATGTACTTTTTCCAATATTTCTAACAGTTTCTGAGAGGTGGCTCCTTTCTTGTAAAGTAGTCAGATAGCAGACTGCTGTCCTCTGGCCATTTCAATTTGGAGATTTCTCCGATATTTAGCATTTGTGTTAAAATTACAAAATTGATCCTTAAACTTTTTGAATTTTACTGAATGTATATTATCCCATAGTGACTTATTATGGATGCAGCACTCACTGTGTATTATGGCTGAATCTCTGTATAAATTGTTCCCATCTCTTTAGTAAGAAAAGATGCCATGTGTGTTACTTTCATAAGAGTGAGAGTTTCTGCTGCCGAGGAGCTTTTTACAACTTTTCTGATATGTTTGCTTACCTAAGCTCTGGACCACCATTTATGTTCCTATCCCAAAAGAAAAATTAATAATAACTTTGCACATGAGAACCCATCACCCATACCTGTACAAGAAGCATCACTAAAAAAAAACAATGGACTAAACGTTAGTTTTTGCTAGTTAAGTATTTATTGTGTTGAGTTTGGTGGAATGATTCTTGCTGTAAGGCAGAATGAGTTTTCTCACCTAATTTTACCAAAATTGTTGCATTCATTGTCATTCTCATCTTTCTGGTGAGTTTAACACCAGATTTCTGTCCCATCTTACCATGTGTCATTCCCAGGACATGTGGCCTCTCACCACAGGCTCTCAAATCGACTGACATCCCTGGTGCACTGCCATCTATCAAAGGCCTATTGTGTACCCAGACAAGAGCTGACAGCCTGCCCTGCACAGTGCCTGGTATTTGTCTCTGAGCACACGGGAAATTGGCATTCTGTGACCTGGAGCTGACGCTGGACAGGGTGGTGAATAGGCAGGATGTTGTCTTGCCCTGTACCAGCAGTGGAGGCTGTAATACCAGGCAAGACATGTCAAAGGTTGCAATTAGGGTTAAAGTGACTCAGCCACCTGGAAGAATGGACACTAATGTTGGAAGAAGTTCAATGACATTCTCCACTCTGCCAGCATGAGTGACATCATCTTCTCTCTGTACTTTATATTCATTCTGTCTCTGCTACTGGACTACTATGGTCACTTTTGCTTTGAACATCTTCTACACTTGCCCTCATCCATTCCAATCTGTGACACTAGTAGCCCTGCATGCCTTCTGCACAATCTACTCACTTGGTCAGGACATCTCCTCACTTGCACTTGGAGTAATAACTATGTTCGTCATTTTTATTTTCCTTAACACCTGCCTCTTTCTCTCATTTCAGGAGAAACAACAGCCCACATTGGGCAGAATAACTTAATAAAGCTACTATGCAGCTCATCATCTGGCTCCTCAAAACGTCCTAATTCTGACCTCCTTTAGCAGGACCTGGACTGGCAGTGGAGCTTGTTCTTGGCTTATTGCACTGGGAACCCCTGAGTGAAGGCTAAGCACCTTAACTTGACTGACACTTGCTGACAACTCCATTTTTAATGTTTTCAATGTTATGTTTGCCCAAAGCTTCCATCTTGGCTTTTTTTTTCACAGTTGTATACAAATTTGAGACTTCAAAATTGGTATCTTGCTCTGTTTGGGTACCCAACAATTTAACTGTCCAATTAGACCTCAGAATTCATGCATTGCAGCTGGGTGCATCTTTTTGTGAGGCCCTACTTTGATGAACTGCAATGGGACTAACCATTTTTTATACAACATTGCTGATGTCAAGCATCCATTTGCCTGATTGTCAATCCAATGTATCTTAAAGCCCCTGAAGTCTGACTTCCAAATTTGAATTAAGCCCATTTATGCCATCATTTTCAAATTCACTGCTGCTGTCTCGCAAAAAGAATTACATGCATCGAAGATACCCGAAAGCTGCCCCAGCCCCCCACCATGGTGCCCATAAAATATTGTGAGTTTTGTTTCAAGGGAGATGGCCAACTTTGATAAGATGGACATTACTGAGAAGTACAAAACTTGGAAGGTATTATTTGGGCCATATATATACACAGTTACTTAACTTCCAGATTATCTCCACTGTTTTGGATGCCTCTTTTCAAGGGCAAATAAATATTACCCTTTTTGAACAGATTCCCTGCAGAAATGTTTTAATATGAATTGTCCTACTTGCCCAAGTATTTGTTACAAACAAAGCTAAGAAAATCTTCAAAAATGCTTTTCATGCCATAAATGAATCTATTCTTATATCTTTGCCCCCCAGTTTTTCTTCAAAACCTGATGCCACTAACCTTGCTTTACTTTAGAATTTACGTTAGGAGACACTTTTTCTGTGCTGATCCAACTTTGTGAAAGTCTGGCTGACCCCTATCTAGCAATTCTGTGTGAACCTCAAATTCTTCCCAGCTTTGTCATTCTTGCTAACAAAGCGTGGAACTGGATAAACACAGCAGGTCAAGCAGCATCTTAGGCTAAGATGCTGCTTGAACCTTTGCACTCCTAAGATGCTGCTTGACCTGCTGTGTTCATCCAGCTCCACACTTTGTTACCTCGGATTCTCCAGCATCTGCATTTCCCATTATCTTTGTTATTCTTGCTGTTTGGTAGCCTTTATTGACATGTCTTCTAATAGGTTGATAGCTACTAAGACTTCTGATCACATGGGCTTCTGCTCCCAGTGACATTCCTGGTCTGTAGAGTATTCTTTCACCTTGCTAAGTTATGTTGTCTTTTGTTATCTGGGCAGTTGCTGCTTGACTTCCTTCTTCTATTAATAGAATCCTTTTCAAGGGACTGTGACCTTTATTGGACATTTTCACTCCCAAAATCACTGCCTGAGCTTGCACGACATCTTCTTGCCTTGCATTTTTGTACTCCGCCACTTCATCTGACAGCTTCTCCCATACACGCACCAGTCTCTGCATGAAAAGTCTGCTCCACAGGTCCCGTTTTAATCTTACCCCTCTCATCTTAAACCTATGCTCTCTAATTTTGGACTCCCTGCCCTGGGAAAAAGACTTCGACTAATCCCCTATCCATTCCCTTCATTTATAAACCTCTATTGAGATCGAAGGCTTCATTTTGTTCAACCGGTCCTTCATTCAGCAAACAATTTGTGACAGCTGATTCCCCTAGCTGTGTAATATATGGTTATGAAAAGTACTTAGTTCCTTGTTACTTTCTGTAACGCCATTAGAATCTGCAGATTTACTATCCATAGCAAGAACTTTGAAGAGCATACCTATTTAGTATGGCACCTGTGTTGCCCAATTATTTTCAGTCTGCACCTCCCTACTCCTTAAGCTCTTCTCTTAAAATGAACCATTTTCCTTGATTGAAACTGATTTCTCACTGCCTTACATTCTGTCTTAAGGCTTACTGAATTGTTTCTGAGACTTCAACGTTAATGAAATCCTTTCTGCCAGGTACAGTGTATTCAAATACTCAAAATAAAAGCAGAGCTAATTGTGGCTTCTTCCCAAGCTGAGGCCTAATCATTTATTAATGACTGAATTTTAGGATTTCTACCAAAAATTAACTGATACGGACTATATCTTTCAAACAACTACAGCAAATTCCCAACAAGGACAGGCTACTCTAGCATAGATGATAATTTACAGTTTGGCTGATGATTTAATGAATTATTTCATCTTCAACTGCTTAGATCCTTTCATGCACCCCATTTTTTTAAAAAAGCCTTTTGTGCTGTATTCAGAAATGTTATGTTCATATTTTCACACATATTTTCAAATTCACCATGAGCAAATTACCTCCTCCCACACCTTTCACATTATCAATGAGGATTTTTCCTTGTGTTCTAAGTACAATCTCTATTCAATATTCTATTGTCTTGTGTACAATTACTTTCACTATAAATTATTGTTGATTTACTAAGCCTGGTCGTCAAATATGTGACAAGCAGTTTTAAGGTGTTTTTTTTCATTATCCACACTTTTTAATGCATAGCTATTACCTTATTGAAATTCCTTTTTAAGGGGAAACTTCCTTCAGGATGGTGACTGTTATATTTTTCAGTGTCTTTTCCACTTCTTAAATATCTGACATCTACCATTTATTTATTCTTTAAACTTGTACTTCTCATCTGTTGTGCCTGCCTTCATTAGTGTAGTTGGCTCACTACCTGGTTTGTAAAACAGACTGATGTCAACAGTGTGAGTTCAGTGGCATGAAAGTTTATCCTTCTTTAGCTCTCCCTGCCTCTGAGATGTGGTGACCCTCAAGTTAAACAACCACCAATCACCTCCCTCTAATAAGAAGGTACTCCTATGGTCTGGTTAAACAGTGGGTACTTTACTGACATTCTTAAGATTTTGGAGGACGGTGGACAAATTGGCTATACATTTCCTACATACCTTACTTTTTAGCTTTTCAATTTCTGCCTCTTGATCTCAAAAACACCTCTTTACTTTCTTCACTGGAGAGATTATGTTGATTAAACAAATACAATAGTGTCCTGACTGTGTAGATTACCACATTAACTGATTTTCTAAATACAATAGCTTTTCCCCTTTCCATTCACAGTTTTCTCTGCATTGTTTTAATCAATGTTTTGTATAATAACAATACTAGCTCACTTGCTTCATGGCAACAAAAATAATTGATGCCCGCTATTTTGAAAGATTAAAGGAATGATTATGCTTTTACAAGATATCATCTCTAAATCTGAAACCGGTAGCACTCTCAAATTCTTGGCCTATTATTTTAATGGAGCTACAAGAATGAAGCTGAAGGGGCCATCTTTCCTTTGCACCACATGATGCTACAAACCTGTTTGAAGGTGTGCTGCTTTTTCCCCAAACTCCCCATCATAGGATAAAACCTTGTCACTTGAATATAGAAGCATCAGATCTTACAAAGCCTTCAAACAGGTTGTAATATTAACTTTGGTACTCAACAGGAGAAACAAAGAACGAATAAACCAAAAATTTCCATTTGCTTGTGGGAATAAACAGGAGGTTTGTGCTTTTACAGCATCATCAACTTTACAGTGAAATTAAACCTTGTCTGGCTTGTTGTAATTGAAGCTCCCATTTTGTATCATGGTGAATAATGTTTCTCTTGATCACCATTCTCAGCTTCCACTTTGGATCTTCATTGTCCATCAGGTCCCATCTTTGCCTGCTCCAATTGCTCATATCACAGCATGCAAACATTATGCTGTGCTCTCCAGTTATAACATACTGGAAGGAACCCCAGGCCTGTACAAGGATGAGAACTTCATTTTGATGGAGCCTATCATAAAACACTTGGTAGCTTTGGTGGAATAGTGTGTTGTATTGTATTTATCCTCAGTCTCAGTCGGGAGCAGGGAGTTGCATGATGGAATAATCAGCAGTGGTCAGGTCAGGAAGTGCGTGTCCCACAGCCGCATCCTTCTCAAGTATTCAGCTTTTTAATAAAGCAGGAACCTGAGGGGTATCAAGGATATAGATACCATGACAGGTTCCAGGTGCAGATCTCTAAAATGTAGTCATAGCAGTCATGGATAAGTTGGACATTGACCACCTGGACCCTTCCCTAATAATGTATGAAGTGCTGCTGTGATGTTGAGCTCTCAATGCTCCTTGTGTACAATCTATACCATCCTATGCCTGCAGATTAATACAACTGTTTCTTGAAGTGTCTCACATTGTTCACAAATGGGACCTGCTGGCTCAGAGCAAAATAAACACCCACTCTGCTCACTTTGGGTGTATTGGCAGCATTTTTTACTTTCCATTTCATATTTACAATTTAAATGAGAATAGAAGGCAACACAATGATTGCTGCAATTTGAGTTGCAATCTCAGCCTGTGAGTCCAGATAATCTCCTCAAAGCTCATGTTCCCTGTCAACGCCATCAGGTTTCAAACTCTCAACATGCTTGCTTGACACTTTTATTCAAGCCTTCATCTCCACAATTTAGCCCTGAGTCCTGGCATTACAGCTTATATCAAATATCATGACGTTCTGTTCCCTCTGTTGAAGCCAGGATTGTGGTAACTGTCACTTGACCCTCCCTCATCCTCTCCCAAGCCCTATTGTTTCCAAACCGTTTATGTTGCATTGCCCCACCCACAGTCATTGTCCTGTCTACATACCAGCAGGCTGCCTCAAATCCTTACACTTAACTTTCCCACCACAGCACTGCCCCCTGATAATCTGCTTGATTTTCAGTGGGCAGACTCCCAAGACTGATTGTGCTCAACCTGCTGTCTCACTTGGGAAGGCAGTTCCAATTGATATTAGGTCCAGACCCCTGGCTGATTTCTATGCAGCTCTCCAGTTGACTTCCTGCTAATCCCCTGACTGGTTGGCATCCACCAGCAGGATTGGTAAAGATGACATACTCCCCAGACTGTAAAGAGACAGATTCCCTCATGCTGATTAACCGACTGACCCACCCACTGGACTGAGATAAACAGTTCTTCTGAATGACTTGGGGCAAGGCCTTACTGACCATAGTTCCCATTGGCTAGACGGAGGTCTACTCTGCTGGAGAGATGACCATTTCTTTGAAGCTTATGTAGTGAGTTTGCTACCTAGCTGCTGGTTTATGGTGTCACACTAATCTAGCACAGCAAGATGCTCAGCCCCTTGATGGATCACTGCAGAGAAACATGGCAAGTCACCTGGCATGTTGCCTTTTCTGAAAGGCAAGGCAAGACAGAACTTGTGAGCCTGGAAGTCCTGAATGAAGAAGGAAAATGCAATAAAGCAAGGAAAGGCAGAGGTGCCATGAATATCCAAGTAAGTGAAAAGTGGTTGAGTGTGAAGAAAGTAGGCTCAGAGCCAAGAGATGGACCTTGGCCCGATCCATGTCCCTTCACATAAAACGGCTTGGCAACAGCATTGCAATGTAAATTGTCATTCACCTCCCACACACAGAAATGAAGTATTGAACTGTATGATAAATGAATCCAAGACAGAATCATAGGCTTTTTACAGAAACACGCAGAAATAGGTCTTTTGGAACACTTTGTTCATACCAGTCATCAAACTTCCAACAATTCTAATTCCATTTTCCAGCATGAGACCCGTAGCCTCGGATACTCTGTGATTTATGCATTAATCTAAGTATTTAAATGTCTTGAGAGTTCTTGCCTTTACCATCCTTTCAAGAAGTGGATTCCAGATACACGCTGGGAGAAAAAAAAAGCTTCCTCTAATTCCGTCTCAATCTCTTGCTGCTAACCTTAAAGCTGTACTCCTTTGTTATTGACCTCTCTATTAAAGTGAAACATCTCTCCTTTTTATGATGTCTTCACCTCTCAGAACTTTGTACACTTGAATCAAATGCTCCTTCAGGCTTCTTTATTAAGGAAAACAACCCCAACCTAACTAGCTTTTCTTCTGAGCTAAATCACTCCAACCCCAGAATATCCTGGTGAATGTTTTCTGTACTCTCTAGAGCAACCACATCCATCCTATAATGTAGTCACCAAACTGTATGTAGTACTTGAGCTGTGGCCTAACTAATATTGTACTAGGTTCCTACATGACCTCTTGGTCCATGTAGTAATGCCTTGACTAATAAAAGCAAGTATCCCATATATCTTCTTTACTGTCTTATCTACTTTCCATCTGTTGTCAAGGATCTATGGACATGTGCACCAAGGTGCCTCCAATCCTCTGCATTTCCTCAGTCTTACCAACCAATGTGTGTTTTCTTGCCTCGTTAGTCATCCGAAAATGCATCACCTTGTACCTTTCAGGATTTATTTCTATTTGCCACTATTTGGACCGTCTGACCAGCCCATCTTTATCATACTATACTTTTCTCCACACTATTTACCAAACCATCATTTTTCTCATCATCTGCAAGCCTACTGACCATACTGCCAGTATTCATGTCTAGATCATTATTATAAACAACAAACAGCAAGGCACCTAGCACTGGTACACCACTGGACACAGGCTTTCAGTTACAAAAACACTCTTCTACTAAACGCCTCTTCTTCCTACCACCAACCCAATATCCGACCCAATTTGTCAAATTGCCCTGGATCCCACGGTGTCTTGGTTTTTTAACCAGCCTGCCATGTGAGGCCTCGTCAAAAGCCTTACTGAACTCTATCTAGACTACATCAACTGCATGACCACACTTACATTCTCGGCCATGTCATTGAAAAATTCAATTAAATTTGTCAGACATGATTTCCCCTTTGCGAACCATGCTGACTATCCTTGATTAATCTTGCCTCTTCAAGTGGAGATTAATTCTGCCCCTCAGAATTTTTTACAATAAATTACCTTTCACAGATGCTCCATATACTGGCCTGTATTATTCCTATCACTTTGGTTGAATAATTGTACCATATTAACTGCCCTCCAGTCCTTTGACACTGTTCTAGTGACGAAATAAGATTTGAAAGTTAATGCCAGAGTCCCTGGTGGTATCACAACAAACTGCCCCTTACCTCCACAGCAGACTTAGATAAAATCATTCTAGGTTTCGGAATTTACCCAATTTCAACCCTACTGAAACAATGAATACCTCTTCCCTCTCAATGCTAATTTGTTCATCACAGACCAATCCCTGATTTCTACACCTGGTCTTTCTCTGTTGTGATATGCCATGATGATGTGGTGAGACCAGTACTTTTCCGGTGTCAGACTCCATGGGCGAAGGTTGCAGACTGTGTGGCCTGAGGAGTCAAGGATGTTAGCTACTGACTGGGAAAACAATATAGAAATGAGGCAAGATTAGGTAGCAAGAAGAAGTTAATGTATGCAAATAGGACCCTCACCATTAACTAGCAAGATACCTATCTAGCCATTCAATCCTTCTGCACAAAACCAGACTCTTTTTTTCCTCAAGGTTGGTAATCTCATTGTTCTAATCTCACCATATTTTATCACCTGACTGTCATTGCCCACATTGTTCTGGAACTGGGAAAGTTCTGCCCAGAATTTCAGTTTCAGTCTCCTCATAACAATCAATTCTATGGCATTTTCCTTAATTCTATTGTTGGATTTGAGTTTGACTGGCATGGCCAACTAATATAATTGATCCTTAATTTCTCTTGAAGGCATGCTGGTGAGCTGTCAATGGCATTCTGTGTGGTGAAGGTACTCCGAGAAAGACTGTCAGGGATTATAACCTAATGTTAATGAAGGAATGACAATGTATTTCCAGTTTGGAATGGTATGTGATTCTGAGTGACATAATCACTTGTTACAGTTTATCCAATCTCTGACATGTCTTTGTGGTCATGGTCTTGATGTAGTTAATATTGGTGTTCCTCGGCTGTGAAATGCGACATTCAGGATTTAAAGATGACAGTGCCGGAGAATGTTGAAGCAGTGTAACTAAACTCTCTCTTTTTGAAGATGGAGATTGCCTGGCACATGTGTGGCCAACAAGGTCAGAGCTTTGCTCTGACAGATCCATTCCTGGTGGTATCACAACAAACTGCACTGCTTCAGCTGAAAACATAGAATGATTTGATCACCTTCACGTGGAACTATAACTGTTTGCTCAGCCACGGAAATAAAAATGACTAATTAAGCATGAATGATTTATTGCAATCTATCAGCCCATACTGAGTGTTGTCCAGGCATTGCTGCATGTGGGTCTGAATATTCTATGATTGAGAAGTTGCAAATGAAACAATACACTGTACAGGCATCAGTGAACACTTCCTCTTCTGATGTCATTATGAAGTGAAGGTGAATGATATAATGGAAGCTGGTTGTGCCTAGCTCACTAACCATCAACGATGATTACTCTCTTATAACCATCAATGCACACTTTCCTTTGTGCTAAGAATAACTCTAACCAGTGGGAGGTTATGGCTGATTGCTTGTTCTTATTGCTGGGTTTCTGCTATCTACATTCAATGATGGACACACAGGAAATCAAATCCGATGGGGAGAGACAATTTTCACATGGTACATTTTTGTTCGTGGTTGAAAAGGCCAAGCCATGAGAGACAGGGTTTACAAAAATATTGAATATGGATTGTTCAGCATTTCAATTGTGTCTTCCCTTTGTGTTCTTTTTTATCTCTCATCAGCTGTCATGACATTATCTGGCAACTATGTTCTTTAGGAAAAGCTCAGGAGGTCTGGCAGCATCTGTGAAGGAGAAAACAGAGTTCACGTTTCGGGTCCGGTGACCCTTCCTCAGGGTCACTGGACCCAAAACGTTAACTCTGTATTTTCCTTCACAGATGCTGCTGGACGTGCTGAACTTTTCTAGCAACTTTGTTTTTGCTCCTGATTTACAGCACCCACAGTTCTTTCGGTTTTTATATTCTTCAGGACTTGGCCAGCTTTGTCAGTAATGATATGACAGAGTCCCTCCTGATGACTGACATTGAAATCCTCCATTCAGAATGCATTCCATGCCCTTGCCACCCTCAGCCCATCTTCCAGGTGGAGGAGTACTTACTCATTGGCTAAAGAAAAATGGTAGGTTGCAACCAGCAGGGGCTTCTCTTACAATTCTTTGACCCGATTCTATAAGAGTTTGTAGAGTTTGGAGCGTTCAAATTGTTCATCTCTGTGTCACCATCTCTAGTGATCTGTCCTGACAGGGCATCAGACGTGAATTTTCCAGAGATGGCAATAGAGCCATTTGGGATGCTGGTTAAAAGTTATGATTCAGTGAACTTAATGAGCCTTTATCTCAGCTCTCTCAATTTTGGCACAAGTCTCCAAAGTGCATAAGTCTGATCTGTGTCTCAATCCAGTGCCTGAATTGGCACTTTGAGTTCTGGTGTTCAGTTTAACCCTTAATATACGGGCTTGGCATAATTAAATAGCTTACTCAGTTATTTCACAGGACAGTTATCATTCAACCACTTCGTGCTGTGTGTGGAGGAATGTATAGATCAAGGCAGAAAAGGACAAGGCTTGTTTTTCAAGGATATTATTGAATAAGATTTGCTTGATGGACATCATTAATGATCCTGGGTTTTTAGTCAAGATTAATTTTAACTGAACTCGACTCCTACTGGTCCTATTTTTTATATTTCTTGGTTCATATCTCTGAAATGCTATCCTGGTAACATAAACAAACAGCTATTGTGTACCACCACCCAATAATAATGTTTACTCAAGATCAATTATAAAAGATTCCCATCTCCCTATGATCAAACTTAGGCTTTGAACAACTCTGTTCCAGTATGTGAAGCCCGACTGATCAAATTAAAACAGTGTGGTTGTGATAACTAGCAATGTATGTAGAATAGCCCTTAAGACATCAATGGATTATCAGTCTCCAAGCTCAATTAATGTCCTGGTAGATGGGTGATTCTGAGCTTTGGAATTTATCACTTTTGCTGAAGTATAGAAATAAATAATTAACTTCTTCATGTTATGTTCACAGGATGAAAACAGGCTACTTTGTACATTGCGTTAATGCTGTGCATGAGCCTTATCTCAATCTACCTTCATATCAAAGAATCCTGACAAGTATGAAAGCAGGGTATTTGGCCCATTAAACTCTCACCGACTGTCCAAATAGCTTCCCACCCCATCCCTGTAATCCTGCATTTCCCATGACTATTCCATCTTGCCTACACACCCCTGGACATTATGGTGCAATTGAGCATGACTAATCCATCTACACATCTTTGGTCTATGGGAGGAACCCCTCGCAGACAGAGGTAGAATTTGCAAACTCCATACAGCCTGAGAGTGGAATCGAACCTGCAAGGCAACAATGGTAAACACTGAGCCACCATGCTGCCCCATCCTGATATCTTTTTCTCTCATCTAGTTTCTATTAAAGGGAATTTATGTTATTCTTCTCAACATCTTCACATGGTAGCAAATCCAACATTTAGTCATTCTCTGGGTAAAGAAGCTTCTTTTTGAAATCTTTATTCAATTTGTTCGTGGCCATCTTATATTTAAGATTGCTAACGTCACAAGAGTTTTGGGAAGTCATTATTGCTCTCAAAACAAATTACCCAAATAAAACTTGAATAAATAAGTTGAAACTGATCTATAACCTACTGCTGAATTGGGTACACAGACAGATTGGAAATCAAGAGATTCACCCACAATAGTTGTTTGTTAAAGTGCAATGCTGAACACACAATAGATTATATCCTTCTCCTGCCAACATTACCCCAATAAATACATCTCCCATTTAATACTTCGTCCCTCTGTTAAAGATCCACCCCATTAAATATCATCCTCCAGTTGATTTATCCTCCTTGTTGAACATCCTCCACCTGTCACACACTTCTACCTCTGTAAATACTCGTCAAACCTGTCAATACTTCTACTTTCAGAAAATAATCCTCCTGCTGCTGAATACTTTTATCACCATTGATTATTCCTTTACCCACTGAATACTCCTGTTCCTGGCAAGTAGTCCTCCCCCTACTTAATATTTCACCCCAAGCTGAATATTTGTACTCCCTTAAATACTTTTCTAACTTTTGAATACTACTGGCTAGCACGAGGGGTCATAGTTTTAAGCTGGTTGGTGGAAAGTATAGAGGGGATGTCAGAGGCGGTTCTTTACGCAGAGAGTTGTGAGAGCATGGAATGCGTTGCCAGCAGCAGTTGTGGAAGCAAGGTCATTGGGGTCATTTAAGAGACTGCTGGACATGTATATGGTCACAGAAATTTGAGGGTGCATACATGAAGATCAATGGTCGGCACAACTTTGTGGGCTGAAGGGCCTGTTCTGTGCTGTACTGTTCTATGTTCTATGTTCTATGTTCTACTACCCTGCAGAATAGCCCTTTACCTGCCGACTTCTCTCACCCCGTGAATAATCCTCCATCTATCAAATATTCCTCCTCTGACTGAACTCACTTCCTCCTGTTAAATGTTCTTACTACACTGAAAACTCTCACCCTCCAGTGAATTCTGTTATCACTGCCAACTATTCCTAATCCTCCAATGAATACTGTTCCCTGCCAATCTCAATTAGCGTCAATTCTACTTTTAATTCACTCACAAGATGTGGGTATTGCTGGTTAGGCCAGCATTTATTACCTATCCGTAATTACATAGAGGGCAGTTAATCTCAACCACGTTGTGGGTTAGGAGTCACACATAGGCCAGGCCAGGTGAGGATGGCAGTATCCTTCCCTAAAGGGCATTAGTGAACCAAATGGTTTTCTCTTGACAATCGGCAATTGATTCCTGGTCGTCATTAGATTCTTAATACTAGATTCCTAATTGAATTCAAATTTCACCATATGTCATATTGGGATTTGGCATAAGGTCCCCGGAACAATAGCTGAGTTCCTGGATTAATTGTTCAGTGATAATCAAGTGGACAATAATAACTTAATTAGTCTATGAATCACCTTATAAAGAGGCATCGTTATGAACATTAAAATTTTAAAGGAAGATAAACAAGCTGAACTAAAATGTCATTGTGAAGGAAGCTAATGTACTCCATCCTCATGTTGCCCACTGGTTATGGAAGGCCTTGTGTACGTGGGCATTAGTTTCCATGGACACCCAGGTGAAAAAGTAACTACAGAAGAGAGGCTGATAGTAAGGTGTAACAACACAGCAATGAACTACAACATCTCAACTAGAGCCAGGAGCAAACCCAAAAGGAACCTTTCCAATCTACCCACCCTGCCTACAGGCAAAACCTTCCCTCCCAAATTCTCAATGGTTAGAGAGACAATTCCAACATAGAGAGCTCAAACTGGGATCTTCTGCCACCTCCAGATAGCAGAATGGAATGCCAAGGAATGTCTGGAAGCGAGCAGCAGGCTGTTCTCTGCAGATCACAATGACATGGAGTTAATTTTCATGAGACAGCTCAAATTTTAGAGATCGGGCTTCTGAAGGATCCAGAGCCAATGCGAAATTTCACCCAAACTGCTGTCCGGAGTTTTTGACTCCCTCGAGCTATGGGTGCCACTGTGGCAAAACACCACACTTGTCAGACTCAGGGCGGCTTGGGCCATGAGCTGGACATTCAACAAAGCATGGCACCCAAATTCTATGAGCAAGATCCAGTTGATTCTTCCAGCATTCAGCACACCCTGGATCTGGTGAAGCCAACAGCCTAAACCCCCTTTTCTGCCAGCTGCATGAATGTTCTCTGCCTTTTGTATGTTACTGCAAAATTAAATCATTAAATCCAATACTCTCTTATGGCTCGACAGCTATGCATCAATCATTCTGACAGTTTATACAGCTTCCTTACACTGTAGTCCTTTTGTGCACAAGAGGACAGCAAATGTCTGCAGCTCACAGTGTCACTCTCTTATTCTGTCATAAGACATGCCTGCGTAGTTAGACTATTGTGTTGGTTTCCACAGAAATATATTAAACCTTATTAAGACCCTTTACAATATGGTCAAATACTCAGCCTCTTAAACACTGCCTGATTGTCCATGCTAACTGCATTTTGGCATGTGCAGCTATAAGCTCAATTGATGGTTATTTATTTATTTATTTATTTAAAAATGATGTTCCGGCTGTCAATATCAAGGAGAGAATGTTAAATCCTGCCCATTAATATATATCAGCAAGAACAGTCATCACAAATCTGGAGAGCTCCATTATAAAACTTCTTCCGGTCTGACAAATAACTACTTACCACTACTACTCTCTGTTTCCAATCACTCAGTTAATTTTTATGTGCACGTTGTGACTGTCTGAATCTTTCTCCAGCTGCAACTGTTTCTTTGATTGACAGTCTCATGATACCCTTCCCAGCTAATCCAGTTTTCATTCTTTGTTGGCTAGATTTTCCAGTTAGTTGTATGGATCGCACAGTTGTAGGCCAAATTGAAGGGGAAGATAGTAGAAAATTGGCACAACAGGCCTTGGGTACATTTTTTTGTCCAATTCCTTTTGTGAACAATTTTCCAGCTGGTTGCATTTTGTTGCTGGAGGGCTTTTGCATATTTCACGGAGTAGCCTTTGTAACATCACAATGTTTGTCTGAACGCATTTGCAGAAATACCCGGTTTCATTTCTGAAGACAAACAACATAATCCCATGAAAAAAACTTCAGTATCCCAATAGGTTAGCTCAGCTTTTACACAGAATCATGTTGTTTGTTTTCAAAGCTCATTTTGAAAGTGGTTGATGGAGATTTTTACAGGTTTTAGTTATGTTTATGTTACAACTGCAGCAATCCCATACTTCTGGCAAGAAACTAAGCGCAAAGAATTGTCAGTTAGAACCCCAGCACTGCAGTGTCATAGTCATACTGTAACTCAGGTCTTCATGAATTATACATAGCTATGGAAACACTGAATTTACCCTTCCATTTTTTTGTTGCTTTCATTGAAGGCTCTTGCAATTTGCTGGCTTTTGTGGTTCTCCACTGATGTCCTTGTAGGTAGCTGGGGGAGGGATACAGCATAAAACATAGAAAACAGAACTGTTTAGCACAGGAATGGACCCTTCACCCTACAGTGTTGAGTCGAACATGACACCAATTTAAGCTCAACCCTTCTGCCTGCCCTTGGTCTATATCCCTCCATCCCTTGCATTTTTTGTGTGCTTACCTCAAAGTCCCTTAAATGCCCTTATCATATCTGCCTCTACCACCACCCTTGGCAGTGCGCTCTAGACTCCTACCACTCTCTTTGTAAAAAGCTTGTCCCTCACAGCTCCTTTGACTTTCCTCCTTGTAACCTGAAATGCATAACCCTTAGTATTAGACATTTCAACTCTGGGAAAAAGATACTGACCATCGACTTTATCTATGCATCTCATAATTTTATAGACTTCTATCAAGTCTCCCCTCAGCCTCTGCTACTCAAGAGACTGTAGCTGAAATGAGTTATAATAGAAAGTATTAGCTGAATATATGGCCTTGAATTAAAAACTTATTGAACAATAATAATTTAAATTTGGTAAAAGTAAACAGTTGATTGCTGTAATTTCCATGTTTTACTGAAAATAAAACAGAATGTTGAACATATTAGTAATTAAATTTTGAAAATAAAATCAAGGCTCTTTTATTGATTTAACAAAATTAAAAAGAAAACTTGTGATGTGCTGAGGAGTCAAATGTTGTCCATGGGCAGAATTCCCATTTTACAGATAGCTGCAAAGGAACCTCCAGTACATTTTTGTGAATTTGGAAAATATGCTTTATGGTCAGGGTAATGGTGTGGCAAGTTGTTCTTAATTATAAAATAAACATATATGTCAGAAAATATTTGAACATTTTCTTTGAACTGATCCTTTAATTCTTTCACCTTTAACCTTTGCTTTCTATAGCAGTCAAGGTACAGTTGCATGTGGAGAGATGGTATTCTAATGAATCTCTTTTCTACGTTCAGAGTGCTCAATATATGGCTCACAGGTCCAGATGTTACTACCTTCAAACTCAGGTAATTACATCCTATTTGTAATTGATGTGTCTTAGTCACTTCTTTGTCTTGATCATGGTGCCTTCGGTAATAGGCAATGAAAGCAGAGAGCCAGAGGGGCAGCTGTCTGCACAGATCACTCTCACTTCACAAAATCAAGCCTCACAGCTACACTGTTAGTAACACTGTATTGTTGCACGAGCAACTTAGTTTAAATCTCACCTTTTAGACAGCCTTTTCATGCTGCAGTCATGAGGACTAATAGCTCCCCATTGTGTTCCAACAAACTATGTTCAATTGCATCCCAAGCCCAACATATTGCCTGTGCTTGCATTTGAAAATTGCAAACTGTTGCTCCCAATACTGACAGCAAACTCCTTAATAATCTCAACAAACAATTAATTGGAGGTATGAGGATTGCTGGTGATCGAAAATTCAGCACAGTGAGTAAGCAAAACTACACTAGAAGAAAACAAATTGGGAAGTCACCTATTTTGGACTCAATAAATTCAAGAACATTTTTTCTTTAATTTCAAGCAAGTAGAAGTATGGAATTGAAAACTGATTTAAGTGCTTGGGCACTAACATCTAATATGTAAGTACAAAAAGTGATTTTAAGAAAAATCATGTCGAGCATTGGCTTTTATCTCAGACATCTGAAAAACCAAAGAAAACAAATGCAAGGGTGTGCAGAACCTCTATCAGTCTCAGTCAGCAAGCTGCCTTAAGCTTATGGCACTGTGTCTAAGGAGAGCAGCACGGAGGAGTGCAGCATGGTGATGATTTAAGTCCTGATTCTTTAAAGATTGATAGGATTAGGATAGGTTGCATAAATTTGATGAGTACTCACTTGATTTAGACAGTTGATCTAATTGTCACAATTAAACTGATTGAAGGATTCAAAAGGTTGAGTACAGAAAAAAATGTGCAATTTTAACCTGAAAAAGTGGGTGGATTTTAGAGGAGGCAGCAAGTTGACAGGGCTGAAAATCCTGGTGTCAGGAAACCCAGCAGCAACCTCCACCCCAAATCTTAGCATGATCTACAACATATACAGACTCCTCTGTGGGACACAGGGTTGGACAATTAAACATTTTTTTTGTGCTCAGTATCAGCTTATTAAATCCTGAATTCTGATTTTAACTGATGACATGGACCTTCCCCACTTCCTAAACATTACAAGGATGAAACAACAGAGGATTTTGATGGAACTAAACCATAAAAGTTAAGCCATGCTTTAATTGTGGACATCTCACACTTGTTGCCTTTCTTAGGTGAAAGATTGGGGCTTACATGACTTGTTGTGAAAGTGCTTTGAGTATTTTGGACATGACTTCTACTGCACTGGAGTATATCATTTGATCAACACTTTCCAACTGTGTGTGTGTGTGTGTGTGTGTGTGTGTGTGTATGTGCGTATTTGGGGTGGGGGTGGGGTTTGGAGCTGCTTGCACAAATCTACCTGGACCCCTACAATAAGCAGCAGCAGCAGGATTTGCAGTAAGAACCTGCCAGTCCTCAGAGGAAAGGGAGTCAGCGAAGGGTTCATGTTGTGTAACGTTATACACTAAGCAGGTACAAGCAGAGGAGGAGTTGACTGAACATGGCCAAGCCCCAGTCTATCAGTAAGTTCAGAGATTCACACCAGGGGCTGTGGACACCTGCTGCCTCCCATATGAGCATCGCCTGTCTGTCAGATTGATGCACATCACCTGTGATCAAAGTCACCTCAGCTTTTACGTACCACTTGGTGAAGGGCTTGGTCCTGGCCTAGGCGGTGAGTAGGCCCAGTAGCGGGAACACATGGTGGCATATCACATTCCAGACGCCTGGGACAGCTTGATTCAGGCATGTTTCACTTGGTTTGAAGTCAGACATCCTGCATACAAATCCCAAGCCACCAGACACCCACCCAATCCACAGCACTAAACAGTGCCAGCATCCAAAACCCAAGCCTCGAACAGACTTCCTGTATGTCTTGAAATCTTGTCTTGCTATTTGCAGAAAGCCATTAGGCAGGTAGTTGGAAACAGTAGGGAAGGCCCAAGAGTGGAGTAGTGAAATAAATTGCAAAAAATCACAAATAGCAAATGTAAGACCAGCTTAAATACCCAGCTGAATATTTGCATGCAACTGTATTTCCTTGTTTCTTTTGCTATTGGTATGTGGGGCTTTCCTCCATGGCTTCAGGAGAGCTTAATGCAATCTGTCCAGATCTCTGCTACAGTTGTTCAATAGTATGTGACTCACATCCTCAGGTTTTTGAGTCAGATAAGGCCCCAAAGACTGTTTCCCATACACTCATGAGCAAGCTGAACTTTCAGAAGAGGAGGTTGCATGTGGAGCTCTGACTTATGTTGAGAACCTTCCAAAAGCATCAAAAGGTCAGAAGGGGAAGTCCCTTAAGCAAAATCTTCACTTCCATCCTCCATTTTCAATTTTACCTCTCATAGCCCTTCCACATATCCCGAAGGGGTGGAATGTGGTATTTGATAGTAAACCATTAGCCTAGAGACTCAAATTATGTTCCTGGCACCCAGTGTAAATCCTGCCATGGCAGGTGGTGGAATTTGAATAAAGTGGGAAAAAAAATCTGGAATTAAGATTCTGACAATATCCATGAAAACATTGTTGACTGTTGGATCAACCCATCTGGTGCACTAATATGGTACCTTTAGCAAAGGTAACTGCCATCTTTACCTGGTCTGGCCTGCATGTGACTCCATACCCACAACAATATGATTGGCTCTGAACTGTCCTCTGGATAATTAGGGATGAGCAATTAATTCTGTTCCAGCCAGTGATGTCTACATGTGTGAATATATAAAAAAAATTACAACATCCTGGAGTAGACTTTACTGCACTGCAGTGAGGTGCTGACCGGCCATGTGTAAGTTATTGTCAATCCTGTATTTTGAGTATGTGATCTATTGGTAAGGGACAGCATGCACCAGTAACATGCCAAACCTGCAGCTCCACCCAGGTGGTCACCCTTTCCGTGGATACATAAATTATAATGAAGATCTGAGACATCAAGACTCTCATACTAGACCAGGCACCTCCAATCTCTTTCTAATCTTGCTCGTTATGACTGGGTTAATTGATAGAACCTTACATATTTTCTGCTGCTCCTCAGAATATTCTTATTTACCTACTGTCTCACAGGTCCAGTGTCTAAAGCCAGCTGAGTTGAGCCTGGAGGATCTTAAAACCCAGTAAGGCTCTTCCACAAGTGTTTCTGTCTCCAAAATCTGAGCTTGTTTATATGTGATGTGTGAGGTACCGTCTAACAACACAGCTACCTGCATTGAGGTCCCAAGGTGTGTGCATTGAAAGTGGTGGTTGGTATCCATGACTCCTGGGAGACAGTGTTTGACATCCTCCAAGGAATGCTTATCTTCATCTAGAACTACCTTACATGGAACGCTTGAATGCTCAGCGGGAGGTGAAAGATTGAATGAGAATTGACAGTTTAACTGTGCACATTCTCATATTTCATTGCCTGGTGACATTAAGTTGGTTTGACTGAATTCACACAGCTATCTGATATCTGTAACAAGCTATCTACAAGACTTCCATATTTCCTTCTTTGATGGTCAGTCCTACAGATGGCTGTCTCCAGTGCCTCCTCCTTCTGTGATGTCAAGGTGGAGAAAAGTAAAGGGCCAACTCCACTTTCCTGCCTCCCTCTTGTATTTTGCACTTTGTCCTCCTGTAAAGATGAAAAGAACAGACCTGTAATTGACAGAAATGGAATATGTTGGAAACATAGAAAGCCAGAATTTGTGAAGGATTACAACAGGGGAGGAGTGTGGCATTGACTAGCGATGAGACCGAATGTCAGTGGTTGATGGTCTAATGCAGATACCAAACTTCAAAGCTTTTTGCCCTCCAAGCTATGGATTGCTCCCCTAAGCACCTGAAAAAAATCTGAAAACATGATGCTCCATATATTTTACTTTGTTCACTCATATGCATCCCCAACGCAAACAAGTTTGTGTTAGCCTGTCTGAACTGTTGCTTTTTAGCATTGTTTTTACATTAAAGAAATCACCATGGTTATAGATATGCCTATAAGTTAATCATTAAACTTTTCAGACACTTAGAAATCCATATATGACCAGTAGAAATTTCAAAAATCCTAAACAAGTTATATAAGCATACATGTTAAATATAGAGATCACACACCTCATATCATACTACAACAGGAAGTGGCTGCAGTATACAATATGGGGACATTTAAGGAGATGCCAGGAAAACATTTGATGTCAAAGGTTATTTAGTAGATTTGTAGCTCAGGTTGTGGATGTTGTTGCTGGTTGGCTCGCCGAGCTGGTTCGTTAGTTCGCAGACTTTTCATTACCCTGCTGGGTAACATCATCGGTGCAGCCTCCGATGAAGTGCTATTATGTTTTCACGCCTGGTTTTTAAACTCTGCGGTCTGTGGAGATGATTACTTTATTTCCACGTTTTCTTCACAGTGGCGTATATATATATATGGTCTAATTCTACGTGTTTGTTGATGGCCTTCTTGTTGGAGAACCAGGCCTCTAGAAATTCCCATGCTCGCCTCTGTTTGGCCTGCCCTGAGATGCTCGTGTTGTCCCTATCGAACTGGTGGTTCTCCTTATCTGTGTGAATGGAGATGAGTGAGTATTGGGGTTGTGTCTTTTTGTTGCTAGCTGGTGTTCATGTACTCTTGTGGCCAGTTTCCCTTCTGTCTGTCCAATGTAATGTTTGTCACAGTCTTTGCATGAGATTTTGTATATCATGTTGGTTCTGTCCATTGTGCATAAGGGGCCTTTGATTCGAGTTAGCAGTTGGCATTGAGTTGACATGGGTTTGTGTGCCACTCTGATGTCCAATGGTCGCAGGAGTCTTGTGGTTCAATGGATAACACGAACACCTGGGTTCAACGATGCCTAACACAAACAACAACAGGAAGATACATTATGCCCTGACACACTCATCATGTTACCATACATCAAGAACATATCCACACTGACTACAAGACGTTTAAAATCATTGGGCATCAGAGTGGCAAACAAACCTACATCAACTCTATGCCAACTGCTAACTCGAACCAAAGACACTTTACCCACTATGGACAGAACCAACGTGATATACAAGATCTCATACGAAGATGGTGACAAACATTACATTGGACAGATGGGAAAGAAACTGGCCACAAGAACAGATGAACGCCAACTAGCAACAAAAAGACATGACTAATTATCACTTGTCTCCATTCCATTGAGAAGGAGAACCTGGGACTACCCCAAGGTCCTAGGACAGGCCAAACAGACACAAGCATGAGAGTTTCTAGAGCTCTGGTTCTCCACCAAAAGGCCATCAATAAACACATAGAACTAGACCCTGTATATACACCACTGTAAAGGAAAACCGGAAAGGAGGCAACCAACTCCAAAGGATCCCAGAGTTTAAATAATAGGCGGAAAAACACACACAGCGCTTCATCGGAGGTTGCACTGGTGATGTTACCCAGTGGGGTAATGAAATGTCTGCAAACTAATGAACCTGCATGCTGAGCGAAACAATCACAGTAAACATTCGATGATGAAGAGAATATACAGTTACAGTTGGAGAATTGGTCAAGAAAAAATGTGAGCAGTGAACTGGTTGGGCCAAATGGATTTTTTCTGCACCATGTATTTTATACATACCTGGTAATCACATGTAGCTACTCATTCCTACTGGTAGGAAAACTGCAAGTGAGATGCAAAAACAATGGTAAAATGCCACAATTAAAGTTGTTGCTGAGACTTGCAAGTTTCTTACACACGATTTGACTCTCCTGCTGTTAGTAGTCAGGTATTAAGAATGCCATTTGCATCTTCCACATTTGAATCCAGACAAATTCATAATCTGGATGCAAACAAATTATGTGGTTGAAACAACTATGGAATTCCAGGTGTAAATGAGACAATCTCTTCAACACAGTGTACTCAAATCACCTGGATTTACTTTTACAACTAGCAATCAAACCTCCCATCTGAATAAATATGCTTCAAAACTGGTCACACGTGTGAAGGGTATTCGAATGCAAGTCTTTTCCATTGCTGTAAGGTTATCTTTACATTACGATGATAATGTTTTCAGAAGTAACTGGAAATAAAATCATTCTTCTCGTTTTTTAATTACAATTTTTGTCAAGCAGGTTTTTAAAGAATTTATCCTTGTTGGCCAGCTCTGTACTATTAGTCGCATTAAAAATGAAAAGCTCCTCAAATTGCTAGTTCTTAAGCATTCTGGAAATGATGCATATGAATGATGGTGAAATTATTTAAGTTTTAAATTTTAAAGGACATATAAATATTCTGCCATGGATTCAGTAACTCATTGTGCCCTAATTGCTAAAGCCCCTTTAAAAAATGAAGTACATTCCAGTATGATCTGGAGGACATTTCACTGTGAGTTTGTCAAATAGATGCAGTTTTGGCATTTTTTAACATTAACTTATGAAATGTGGGTGTCATTGACTAGGTACGTTGTCATTATCCATCTCTAATCCATTTCTTCAGAAAGTGACAATGAACTCTTGCCTTTACGGACTGCTGCATTCCAGATAGCACTCACAATGCTGTTAAGGTGTGAGTTCCAGGATGTTGACCTAGTGACAGTGAAATCACAATGCTAAGCAAGATGTTTTGTGATTTGGAGAAGTTTGCAGCATATGCTTCTGCTATCCTTGCTCTTATGGCAGGTGGGGCTAACAGTTTCAGAAAGTGGTACAGCCTGAGCCTTGCTTCCTTCCTGCAGTGAATCCGACGTTACTGATAACTCTTAAACTCGCAGCTCAGTTATTTAACAGTATCACCGGGAAGTATCTCTTCACACAACAGATCAGGAAATTTTGGAATTTTCTCCCTCGAGTTGCCAATAGTTGGATGCCGAAGGACCTCAACTTATTGATGGGAGAGTGGACTGCCCAGCGCCTCCTCCATCCCTGGTAAAATTTCGGCAGGGTGGGTGGGTACTGGGTCTGATAAAACGTAAGTGATCGATTCCAGATTCTACATCACTCTCTATCGGGCAAGAAAAGCATGAAGGTGTGTAAGGGCTCTTGTCTTTTGTTCTTATGTGAGCAGTTGACTGAACTCCAGAATGTTTCTTTAATTTTGTTATCATTTTTACACAACACAAAACAGTGATCATGCAGTTTCTGCAGAGCAATTCAGAGACCAGCAGCAATTATATTAACTATTTTCCCTTAATTCCACTGGAGAGTACTACAAATGTGCACTTTTTGCAACTTTGCAATACAAAGCCCTTGAAAACACATGAAGTAGAAATTATGATTTTTAGGAACAACTACATTCTGAAAATGGCCTTTCAGCATCATTTAAGAATCTAACCCCATATGGCCTGATTGAAACCACAGAAGAATGCCACTAACTGCACCGGTATGAGTTTTCCAAGAAAATGTTGGCTTCTTTTCAGTGAAGTTGCCAAATTAGTACCAAATGCAGCTGAAGGAATTTTTGTTCTACAAGTTGAATCCACTGAAAAATGACATGAGTCTGCCAAACTTTATTTTAATTAGGATCTTAAATCTTTCCATTAAACAAATCCAGCTCCAAAGAAAAGAAAATGCACATTGCTCTAAACCACTTCCACCCAATGTTGTGAGTGAAGTACTTTGACTTTATGCCAACAATATATAAACTGTTTCATTTCAGCCCAGAGTCATTGCTTCTTAGTAGATAATCTGTGTAAAAACCACAAACAGAAGGTCCGCTGACATGAATGTAGCAAAAGATTAGGGAGTAGAAATTCTGCTTTGAGCACCATTTTAAACTGTACTTCATTAGCATAGTTAGCTTCATTGATATGGACTAGAAAGTTCGTTAGAAAATTCAGTACCTTTTGATAAGCATAAGCCTTTAAAACGTTATAGTCTCGGCCACACCAAATGGTGTCTGCATTCTCAATAATGGGAGAGCCCAGAATATCAGTGGAAAATACAAGGCTGATCTATTCCAGAGGACTGGAGAGTGCCAATGTTGTTCCTTTGCCTTAGCAGGGAAACTGAGACAATCCAGGAAATTACAAATTGGTAAACCAGATCTCAGTGGTAGGGAAGCTGACAGAGAAGATACCAAGAGACAGTATTTATTCACATTTGGAATCAAATGGACTTGTTAGTGATTAGGCTGCATGGGGCTGTGTGGGGAAGTTCATATCTCACCACATTGATTGAGTTTTTTGAGGAGGTGACAAAATTGATTGAGGGAAGGGCAGTGGATGTTGTCTACATGGACTTTAGTAAGCTATTTGATAAGTTACCTCATGGCAGGCTAGTACAAAAGGTAGAGTGTCATGGGTGAGATCTAGTTGTATTCCAGGCTGAGCTGGTTAGATGGATACAAAACTGGCTTGGTCTAGAAGACAGAATAGTTGTGGAAGGGGGCTTTTCGGCATTGAGATTAGTAACTAGTGGTATTCTGCAGGGATCGGTGCTGGGACATTTGTTGTTGTAATATGTATAAATGATCTGGAAGAAAATGTAGATGGTCTGATTGCAGATGACGCCAAAATTGGTGGAGTTGCAGACAGTGAGGAGGATTGTTAAATGATACAGTGGGATATTGATAGATCGAAATTTGAGCAAAGATGGAAATTAATCCAGACAAATGCAAAGTGATGTGTTCTAGAAGATAAAATTCAGTTGCGAATTATATAATAAATGTCAGCACCTTTAGAAACATTGACATACAGAGGGATCTGGGTGTACAAGTCCACATATCCCTGAAAGTGGCAACACAGGTGGATAAGGTCATCAAGAAAGTATACAGCATGTTCGTCTTTATCGGCTGGGGCACTGAATATAAAGGGATGCAGGTTATGTTACTGTTCTACAAAAGTTTAGTTGGGCCACATTTCGAACAGGATGCTCAGTTCTGGTTGCCACACTTCCAGAAGGACTTGGATGTTTTGGAGATGGTGCAGAGAGGGTTTACCAGGATGTTGCCTGGTCTGGAAGCTTTTTGTTATTAAGAGAGGTTGGATAACCTTGGATTGTTTTCACTGGAAAGACAGAGGCCAAGACATAACCTGATAGAGGCCTGCAAAATTGTGAGAGGCATAGATAGAGTAGATACTTAACTAGAAGAGGTCACAGGTTCGAGGTGAGTGAGAGAAAATTTTGGGGAGAAGTGCAGTGAAAATTTTTCACAAAGAGGTTGGTGGGTGCCTGGAAAGCACTGGCAGTGGAATTGGTGGAAGTAGGCACGTTAGCAATGTTTAAAACAGATCTTGATAGAGACATAAATGGGAGGGGAACGGGGGATAGAAACTCTGTATGGACAATAAGTGGTGGGTGTAAATAAGGATTAGAAATTGGCACAGACTTGGTGGGCTGAAAGGTCTGTTCCTGTTCTGTAATTATGGCTTAGTGCAGCACTAGCTCCATCCTCGTCTCCTTGACCTGTCTACCTCCTCTCCACCTCTCTGCTTTTTTATTCACCTTCCATGCACCACCCCCTGCTTTATTTATTTAGGAATCCCCTTCCCCTCCCCCATTTCTGAAGAAGGGTCCAGACCTGAAATGCCAGCTTTCCTGCTTCTCTTATGCTACCTGGTCTGCTGTGTTCCTCCAGCTCCACACCTTGTTATCTCACACTCTCCAGCATCTGCAATTTCTACTATCTCTTAGTACAGCAAATGCTCTGCCCAAGACGATAACAAACCACAGAAAGTTGTGAATACATCCTAGACCATCACGCAAGCTAACCTCCCATCCATTAGCTCCATCTATACTTCTGGTTGCCATGGAAAGGCAGCCAACATCATCAATGACCTCTTTCACGCGAGTTAAAATCTTTTCTAACCCCTTCCGTCTGAAGAAGATCAAAAGCTTAAACACATCTACCAACAGGTTCAGGAACAGCTTCTGCCCTGCTGTTATTAAACTGTTGAATGAACTTTTCAAATTTAATGTTTGTCTTGCTTTTCGTACACCTTTTTGCAGTGGTAACTTTGTATTCCTCACTCTGTTCAGTTAACCTATGATCTGTATGCCCTCCTATGTTATCATCTGCCTGCGCTGTGTGCAAAACAAAACTTTTTGTCGTACCTAGGTACTTGTGAACATAATAAATCAAATCAAAATCAAAAATTTTATTGTACTACTGTGTTGTATCATTACAATAATGCATTTGTATCTAGTTCCACCTGGAATTGGATGATTCATTTCAGCAGCCTCCTTCTGAGGTTCCCTACTTCATGGATGCCAGTCTTCAACTAATTTGATTGACTTCAAGTAAATCAGCGGGATGCTGCAAAGATGTCAGTCCTGACAATATTAGCTACAGTACTGAAATGCTCCAGAATTAGCTGCACTCCTAACCAAGCTGTTCCAGTGCAATTACTGTGTTGGAAGGGAATGTTCTATGCACAAACTTCAGGGCAAATTCAACCTGAACAATCACCACCCTCTCAGTCTACTGTAGCTCAGCAGTAAATTGATTGAAAGGGTCATTAACAGAACTATTAGATGGTACTTATTCAGCAATAATCTAGTCACTGCCTTTCTGTTTGTCAGGGATATTCGTTTCTTAGTCTCATTGCTGCATTCGTTGAAAATAGACAAAAAAGATGAAGCGATACAGACTGTCCTTTACATCTAGGAGTCCTACTTGGCACAAAAAAAGGTGGTTGTCGATGTTAGAGGTTAATCACATCAGCCTCACGTGTTATGACAAGACAGAGGGTGAATGAGGTTTCCCAGGTTAGCTCAGTTTCTGATGTGATACGATATGTGACCAAGTGCTTGGTGGAGGAGAGAAAAACTGATTTCCCAACTTTAGTCATCTATTCTCTCATTTGTTTTCACTGATTTACAAAGGATCTTCTTCCGTTTCTCCCAGACTGAATGAATTTATGGAGATTTCCGTGCTAATTTAGCCAGGTTTCCTTGAGCTAACAAAAGAGTGAATTTATTATTTACTAAATGTGAGAAGAGAAAATAATACAATACACATGAGAACGGAAACAAAGAATTTTTTTTTAAAAAATCAGCCTTTTTGAAACATTTATGAAGAGCAGACAGTGGAACATTGATGGCTAAGTGGTTTTGAGATTCTTGGCTTTACAGATTAGCTGACGTCATTTTGCCCTGTTTCATTTTGACTGGTTTGCTGGGTAGTACTCTAGCACTCGCAGCAAGCGGATACCTGCAATGCAAGGCTGACTAATAAGTGGTTCCACAATTGTGACCTTTACAACATGCTAACACTTGAACCAAGGCTCAGTATGTCAGTTCTCTAGCACAGGTTCTGCCACTATCACACACAGACTCGGGTTAGCCTGCCTTTTAAACCTGTTCTTGTATTTTGTTGGTAAAGAAAGTTACAAAACATGTAGGATGACAAGGTATAGATCTGGATGAACACAGCAGGCCAAGCAGCATCAGAGGAGCAGGAAAGCTGATGTTTGGGGCCTAGACCCTTCATCAGAAGGGCCTGAAACATCAGCTTTCCTGCTCCTCTGATGCTGCTTGGCCTGCTATGTTCATCCAGATCTACACCATGTTATCTCAGATTATCCGGCATCTGCAGTTCATAAAACCTAGAACATAGAACATTACAGTGCAGTACAGGCCCTTTGGCACTCGACGTTGCGGCCAACCTGTGAAACCAATCTGAAGCCCATCGAACCTACACTATTCCATTATCATCCACATATTTATCCACTGACTATTTAAATGCCCTTAAAGTTGGTGAGCCTACTACTGTTGCAGGCAGGGCAATCCACACCATTACTACCATCTGAATAAAGAACCTACCTCCGACATCTGTCCTATATCTATCACACCTCAATTTGAAACTATATACCCTCGTGCTAGCCATCACCATCCGAGGAAAAAGGCTCTCACTGTCCATCCTATTTAATCCTCTGATCATCTTATATGTCTCTATGAAGGCACATATTAACCTTCTTCTCTCTAAGGAAACAGCCTCAAGTCCGTCAGCCTTTCCTCATAAGACCTTCCCTCCATACCAGGCAACATCCTGGTAAATCTCCTCTGCACTACTATCTCTTACAAAACATATACCTTCTTCGAGCATGTCACAGTCTGAAATGAGTCCCATGAAATTATAATCTATTTCTCTCCTTTTAGGTACAGTTCTTTGAAGCTTTCTTGAGTTATCAGCAGTGATACTTTGTACTGAAATTTGCAATGAATCTCCGATAGAAGCCACACATTGCCAATAAACTTCATAATTTCCTATTTTGGTGTGGGAAAGGGAAACTGTATTACCACTTGTACTGCTACAGGCCTGGGTGCTACGCATTGTTGACCCATTATGCATCCCAAATTGTGTATTTAGGCTTTAGCAAACTCATCCTTTGTGAAATTGACCACCAGGTCAGCTGACTGTATTAATTTGAGGAGGAATTCTAGCTGATCTAAGTGGATTTCCCAGGTGTTGCTTGGCATTACAAAGCTAATTAGATACACTACACAATCAGATAAGGCCTCACTATTTGAATCATGTGAAATGTGGCTGGAGAATTTTTGAAAAGTAGGGGGAGGGGGCATGGAGGAGGAGGATTCGGAGAGGAAAGGGGAGTGGGGATGGAGATGAGGGGAGGACGGGATGTTGGTGGAGGTGGAGGGGTGGGAGGAGTGGAGTGGGATGAGAGAGGGAGAGGAACTGAGAGGGGGTGGGGGCAGGGAGGGGCTGGAAGGGTTCAGAAGTGTGTGGGGGACGTGGAGGAGAAGGGGAGGGGGTGACATGGGGTGAAGATGAGGAGGAGATGAAGGGAGGAAGTGAGGGGGCAGGTGGGGGGAGGAATGGTGGAGGGGGTAGTGGGAAGGGTGCAAGGGGATGGGGATGGGGAAGGTGAGAAGGAGGGGATTGGTGGTGGCTCCAGATACCTGTTGTCTTTGGTTTGTACTCCACCATGTAGTTAATTTCTCCTGAAAATGGGCCAGCTTTTCTAACCGACCAGTAGGGATGTAGCCTTAGGCAGGGGCCTATTCAACATCCACATCATGTAGAACTAGGTTAGTGCAGCCTGACTTATCTCTGCTCAAGCCTTAGAATACATTGAGCTGCCTTATTATATCTACTTACTGTTTCACATCCGTACGGGTAAATAAGTGATCTATATTTGCCTGTGTCAGAGATAATGAGAACTGCAGATGCTGGAGGATCCGAGATAACGAAGTGTGGAGCTGGATGAACACTGCAGGACAAGCAGCATCTTAGGAGCACAAAAGCTGACGTTTTGGGCCTAGACCCTTCATATTTTGTATTGGCTAGCTGAGTATGAAGGGGTGGGGTTTAAATGTGCTCTCAGATACATCTCCTTCCAATTCATCCCACTGTTACCCTTGATCTCTAGATCCATAGCAGTAGGACAGACTGCCAGCTGCTTGTCACCTTCTCAGTGCAGGTATTGCTTTATCGTGATGGTGTGGCACGGTCTTTGCTTTCTTCCCTGATATGGGGTCTCAATCAGACAACCTTGCTACTCTATATCGGCTGCTGATCAAGCATAATTTTCTTCCAAGTAAATATATTCTGGCATTTCTTAATGAATCCACATTTTTCCACATGACGGTTAATGTTGTGCTAAGTTATTACTCATGAAAGCTTTCCCACTGCCAAGATTTAACAGACTTGCCTGTAAGGGCTGGAATAATACTTAATGTTTTTTTTTAAGCAAGGGTGTAGCAGTTGGAATTTTTCAGTTATTTAGTACTAGCATAAATGAATTGAAAATATATTACTAATCCAGGTCTGACGAGGTACTGAATGGTGGTTGATGACCATTTAATTACGAAGAACCTAGATTCAAATATTTACTTAAACATGATTTGTCAACTTAAATTTCCCAGAGCTCCTCTAAAATGAATGAACTTAGTAGCAATTCCAAGTTGGTTTGGATCAATAAACAAAAAAAGTCGATATTGCTGTTCTTAAGTTGAATCTATTTGTTTTGCAAATTTCTCAAAATGAAATCGTGATTAGTGCTGTCGTCAACAAAAACAAACAGGATTATAATTTTCAAGAGCAAAACATTGGAAAGTACTTGATGTCACAATCTGTAGTGTGAGTTCTGTTTCAACATGTGTTGCTTACTAAAAGTAAATTAATAGAATGATATAAGAATACTCACATGATATTTGTAAGTATGCCGTTTCTTGTTGTAAATTAATCGATGCACAATTTTACATCAAACAGCAGATAAGAAATAATTAGCAATTCAACTCACATCATGAAAAATCAGAATGGCATTTACGTATTATATCTGGATCAACTGAAAGCCCATTGCAGATTCTACATCTATTTCCAGACATCTGTTTTTCTTAGAATGCACATGCCTCAGTTAGGATTAGTAGCAAAGTTATTCTGTCAGGCACAGTTATCTGAATTTAATGGCCTTCTCTGTGGCACATTTAGTAGTGGGAATGACTTTTAATCAGATTGGAGAGTGCTTGGTAGGGGGCCCTACTCCATCTCATCACACCATTTTTCTGTCTCTACCTTGATTAAGTCAATGGCAGTGAGTTCCAAAGTATCCTTGAGGAGACCAGCAGTGGTTTAGGTTGGTCAGGATAGGAATTAAAAATAAAGCAAACCCTAACTACCAATTTCTCCCTCCCGGACACGATCTGCAGATTTGGCCCCAATGTCAATTTTAGTCTGAGACTGTGTTCTAGTGGAACTTCAAATCTGAAATAAAAGCAAAATACTGCAGACGCTGGAAATCTGAAATTAGAAATTTAAAGTGTTGGAGGTGTTGCTGAACCTGTGAGATTTTCCAACACGTTCAGTTTTTAATCCAAATCTGGACATCGAAATTAAATTTAGGTGTTCAAGCTTTTTCAGGCCTTATCTCTCAATTTCACCTCAAGGTAAAATGCCAAAATTGACATATTATGCTTCAAATTATGAATATTTTTATTTGCAGTAGGTTAATAGAATACGACATGAACGAGGACCCTTTGGTCCAACTAGTCAACGCCACCCATATTCCCAAACTAAACTGGTCCCACTTGACTGCATTTGGCCCATACACCTCCAAACCTTTCCCATTTACGCACTTACCCAAATGTCTTTTAAATGTTGTAAGTATACTTGCATCCACCACTTCCTCCAACAGTTCATTCCATACACGAACCACTCTGCATAAAAGAGTTGCCCCTCATGTCCTTTTAAAATTTTCTCCTCTCCCCTTAAAAATATGCCCCCTAGTATTGAACTCCCCAACACTAGGGAAAAGACCGTTGCTATTCACCCTATCTATGCCACTTATAATTTTATAAACGTCTGTAAGGTCACCCCCTCAACATCCTACATTCCAGTGAAAAATGTCCCAGCCTGTCTTTACTATTTTTATGATTCAAATCCTTCATTTTCAGCAACATCCTGGTAAATCTTTTCTGAACACTGTCCAAATTAATAATATCTGTCCAATAGCAGAGTGACCAGACTGTACACAGTATTCCAGAACAGGCCTCACCTCTGTATAATGGCTTCCCAACTCCAATACTCAAAGGCCTGAGCATTGAAGGTGAGTCTGCTAAACACTGCCTTAAATACCCTGTCTACTTGTGACACAAATTTCAAAGAATAATAAACCTGGATACCTAGGCCTCTCTGTTCTACAACACTGTCCTGGGCCCTCTCATTAAATGTATAAACCCTGCCCTTGTTTGATTTACCAAAACGCAATACCTCACATTTATCCAAGTTAAACTCCATTTGCTACTCCACAGCTGATTGTCCCAGTTGATAAAGATCTCTTCGTAATCTTAGATAACCTTCTTCACTGTGCGTTATGCCACTAATTTTGGCCTTATTGCAAACTTACTCACACCTCCTACATTCTCATCCAAATCATTTACATAAATGAAAAACAAATGTGAACCCAGTACCAATCCCTGTGAAATGCCACCGGTCACAGGCCTCCAGTCTGAAAAACAACGCCCCACCCCCACCCTCTGTCAAGCCAATTTTGTATCCAATTGGCAAGTTCGCTCTGAATTCCATGTGAACTAACTTTATGAAATTTACATAATTCACAACATGTATTTCTCTACATATTGGAGCATACAAAATGATTCAGATGGAGTTTCAGTTGTTGTCAGCTTTTTTTTCATCTTAACTCTATCCAGGCAAAAGTGATTTAATCTGTTTAATCAATGCCTTCAAGATACACAAATAGCAATCATGTTCACTCCAAGGACTGCCAGTGTAACTCTTCTTGATGAAGTGTCTGTTCACCAAGGTGTCAATTACAAAGTGTCCTGTCAATAAGAATGTCTGCCCTTCTCTCTGGCATTTCAGTAATAACTGTCAATGTGATTACTTCAGATGGGAGGCTATACTTTGATGTGTGGCCAGGGGACTTGTAGTTGTCTGACTGACTACATAGCATGACAGGGAAATTGAATACAACAACATCTTAAGCAGAAATAATTTGGATCATATTTGAGAACACATCGGAAGATTAGGGTTTTAAATAATGGCTTCCCAGGCTGGTTAATAATGAACACTTAAGACAGCCATCATGAAGACCAAAACAAATACATATCTTGAAGTAAGTCAAGTTAACAACATAGATAAATGCATGTTCTTTTGTTACTTGTAGCAGTGAAAATATCTATTAGCAGTTTTAAGTATCTTATGTCAACACAAATTTCATGAAGATTTTTATCGTGATACTTTTTTTATGTATCTCTTTAAATGGGAACTGCTGATCTAAATTTGTCATGTGATTATTCCATTCCCAATGAAGACGTTGCAGTACCACCTCTGGCAGGAGAGCATAATTAGAGGGTGACCATTTTACTTAGGCAACACCCCCATTATCTGTGTGGGCTTAGAAGTTTACTATGGAGACATGTAAATAAAGGCCGTGTACAAAACTTTAACATGGAAACTGGAATGTAATTCTGTTATCGGGTTAAATTGTTTTATAGCCTGTAACCCTGCTTGTATCTAAATATTACATTTAGTTTATTTGTAATACCATTGGATAGTGCTTTCCTGCAGTTAATGTGGACGTTCGACCAATGAAGTTACACGTAAGGATTATATATGTTGACATTTCTCGAACATAACAATTGAAGATATCTAAGCTAGCAGAGTGAGCTTTGTGTTATTTCTCTGGGGAAAAAAAATGGCCTCAACAGCTTCCTGTGGGAAAGAATTCCACAGGTTCACAACTCTGAGTGAAGAAATTCCTCATCATCTTGGTCCTGAATGGCTTATGGCTTGTGCTTAGCCTGTGACCCCATGTTCTGGACATTCCCAATATCAAGAACATTCTTCCCATATGTAGCCTGTCCAGTCCCATCAGGATTTTGTATGTTTCTATCAGATCCCTCCTCAATCTTTTAAATTCCAGCAAAGACAAGCTCAGACAGTCCATTCGATCCTCATATGCCAGTCCTGCTATCTCGGGCATCAGTCTAATGAACCTTCGCTGGACTCCCTCAGTAATAAGAATGCCCTTCCTCAGACTAGGAGATCAAAACTGCACACAGTTCCCAAGGTGTGGCCTCACTAAGGCCTTGCATAACCATTGTAAGACATGCTTACTCCGATGTGCGGATCCTCTCGCTATGAAGGAGACAATGCTATTAGCTTTCCTCACCACCTGCTGCACCTGCATGCCAGCCATCAGCAACCATTCCACCATGACACACAGGTCTCGTTGCACCTCCACCTTATCCTAAACTGCCACTATTCAGATAATAATCCGCCTTCCTGTTTTTGTGACCAAAGCATATAGCCTTACATTTATTCACCATATATTGCATTAGCCAAGTATTTGCCCGTTCAGCCAGTCCCTCTAAGTCACCCTGCAACCTCTTAGCATCCCCTCATAGCACACATTGCCACCCAGCTTAAAGTCACCTGCAAACTTGGAGACGTGGCATTTAACTCCTTCACCCAAATCATTAATGTATATCATGAACAGGTGAGATCCCAACATTGAACCGTGCCACACCCAGGCATCTGCCTGCCACTCTGAAAGGGACTCATTTATTCTAACTCTCTGCTTCCTGACTGCCAACCAGACTTTTATCATCAAAACATTACCTCCAATACCATGAAATATTAATTTTCCTTTCTAGTCTCTTATGTGAAACCTTATCAAAAGCCTTTTGGAAGTCCAGATACACAACATCTTCAGATTTACCATTGTCTACTGTACTGGTCACATCTCAAAAAATACTTGAAGAATTGTCAAGCATGATTTCCCTTTGGTGAACCCATGCTGACTAAGACCAATCCAGTGATAATGGGAACTGCAGATGCTGGAGAATCCAAGATAATAAAGTGTGAAGCTGGATGAACACAGCAGGCCAAGCAGCATCTCAGGAGCACAAAAGCTGACGTTTCGGGCCTAGACCCTTCATCAGAGAGGGGGATGGGGGGAGGGAACTGGAATAAATAGGGAGAGAGGGGGAGGCGGACCGAAGATGGAGAGTAAAGAAGATAGGTGGAGAGGGTGTAGGTGGGGAGGTAGGGAGGGGATAGGTCAGTCCAGGGAAGACGGACAGGTCAAGGAGGTGGGATGAGGTTAGTAGGTAGCTGGGGGTGCGGCTTGGGGTGGGAGGAAGGGATGGGTGAGAGGAAGAGCCGGTTAGGGAGGCAGAGACAGGTTGGACTGGTTTTGGGATGCAGTGGGTGGGGGGGAAGAGCTGGGCTGGTTGTGTGGTGCAGTGGGGGGAGGGGATGAACTGGGCTGGTTTAGGGATGCAGTGGGGGAAGGGGAGATTTTGAAACTGGTGAAGTCCACATTGATACCATATGGCTGCAGGGTTCCCAGGCGGCATCCACTGTACCCGGTGCGGCTTTCTCTACATTGGGGAAACCAAGCGGAGGCTTGGGGACCGCTTTGCAGAACACCTCCGCTCAGTTCGCAACAAACAACTGCACCTCCCAGTCGCAAACCATTTCCACTCCCCCTCCCATTCTCTTGATGACATGTCCATCATGGGCCTCCTGCACTGCCACAATGATGCCACCCGAAGGTTGCAGGAACAGCAACTCATATTCCGCCTGGGAACCCTGCAGCCATATGGTATCAATGTGGACTTCACCAGTTTCAAAATCTCCCCTTCCCCCACTGCATCCCTAAACCAGCCCAGTTCATCCCCTCCCCCCACTGCACCACACAACCAGCCCAGCTCTTCCCCCCCACCCACTGCATCCCAAAACCAGTCCAACCTGTCTCTGCCTCCCTAACCGGTTCTTCCTCTCACCCATCCCTTCCTCCCACCCCAAGCCGCACCCCCAGCTACCTACTAACCTCATCCCACCTCCTTGACCTGTCCGTCTTCCCTGGACTGACCTATCCCCTCCCTACCTCCCCACCTACACCCTCTCCACCTATCTTCTTTACTCTCCATCTTCAGTCCGCCTCCCCCTCTCTCCCTATTTATTCCAGTTCCCTCCCGCCATCCCCCTCTCTGATGAAGGGTCTAGGCCCGAAACGTCAGCTTTTGTGCTCCTGAGATGCTGCTTGGCCTGCTGTGTTCATCCAGCTTCACACTTTATTATCTAAGACCAATCCAGTCACTGTTTTCCAAATGTTCAGGTAATTCATCTTTAATAATTGACTCCAGCATATTCCCCACCATCAATGTCCGGCTAACCGGCCTTTAATTCCTCATTTTCTCTCTCCGTACCTAGAGTGGGGTTACTTGAGGTAACCTTCAGTCCATTAGAACTCTTTCAGAGTCTACAGAATGCTGGAAAATGATCACCAAGTCATCCTCTATTTCTAGACCCATTTCCTTAAGTACCTGGGATACAGAGGATCAAGCCCTGGGGACTTATCAGGTTTTAATCCCATCAATTTCTCCATTACCATTTCCTGGCTAATAAGGATTTCCTTCAGTTCCCCTTTTATGCTTAACCATCTGTCGGGCTAGAATTTCCTGGAAGATATTTGTGTCTTCCTTAGTGACGACAGACCCAAAGTATTTGTTCAACTGCTCTGCCATCTTTTTGTTGTCCTTCATGAATTCACCTGAATCTAACTGCAAGGGACCTACTTTTATCGTCATTTGTCTTCTTTTTCTTCATACATCTATTGAAGCTTTTGCAGTTAGTTTTTATGTTTTCTGTAAACTGACGTTATATTCTACTTTCCCTTTTTGAATTAAACCATTTGTCCTCCTCTGCTAAATTTAAAATTTCTCCCAGTCCTCAGGTTTTGCTGCTTTTTTGGGCTAATTTATATGTCTCTTTTTTGTCTTTAAAAATGTTTCTAATTTTCCTTGTTAGCCATAGTTGAGCACCTTCTCTGTTTTACCTTTACACCAGACAAGGAGGTAAAATTGTTGAAGTTCATTTCTGTATTTTTTAAATGCCTGCCATTGCCTAACTACTGTTAATACCTTAAGTATCCTTGGCCAGTTTATTCCAGCCAATGCATGCCTCATAACACCAAAATTATCTCCCTTTATGTTCAGGATCCTAGTTTCAGATGTAATTGTTTCACAGTCCATCTTAATGAAGAGCTTTTTTATTCGTTTGTGAGATGTGGGTGTTGCTGGCTGGTCAGCATTTATTGCTCATCCTGAGTTGCCCTTGAGAAGGTGCTGGTGAGCTGCCTTCTTAAACTGCTGCAATCCTTCTGCGGTGACACCCAAAATGCCACTAGGGAAGGAATTCCAGGATTTTGACCCAGCGACAGTAAGCAAACAGCAATATATTTCCAAGTCAGGATGGTGGCTTGGAGAGGAACTTGAAGTTGATGATGTTCCTATACATCTGTTGCCCTTGTTCTTCTAGATGGAAGTGGTCCTAGGTTAGGAAGGTGCTGTTGGAGGATCTTTGGTGAACTTCTGCAGTGCATCTTATGGATAGCACACACTGCTGCTACTGAGCATTGGTGATAGAGGGAGTAGATGCTTGTGGATGTAGTGCCAGTCAAGTGGGCTGCTTTGTCCAGAATAGTGTCAACATTGAGTGTTGTTGGGGCTGCACTCATGCAAGCAAGTGGGAAGTATCCCATCACACTCCTGACTTGAGCTTTGTACATGGTGGACAGGCTTTGAAGAGGCAGGATGTGAGTTAATCACTGCAGTATTCCTAGCTTCAGAAATGCTCTTGTAGCCCTTGTGTTTATGTGGTGAGTCCTGTTGAGTTTCTGGTCAATGATAGCCCCAGGATATTGTCAGGAGCCAGACTGTTTGCAGACCCCGTGTCTCCAACCATTTCATGATTTCACTGGAATGAACCAAATTGGCTGAAAACTGGTATCTATAATGCTGGGTTCCACTGGAGGAGGCCAAGATGGATCATCTACTCAGCACTTATGGCTGCAGATTACTGTGAAATCTTCATTATCATCTTTTGCACTGATCTGCTGGGGTCTTCCATCCTTGAGGATGGAGATATTTATGGAGCCTCCTCCTCCAGTGAATTGTTTGACTGCCCACCATCATTCATGACTGGATGTGGCAGGAATGCAGATCTTAGTTCTGATCTATTGGTTGTGGAAATGCTTAGTTCTGTCTGTCACTTGATACTTATGATGTTTGACATGTAAGTAGCCCTGTTTGACACCTGGTTAACACCTCATCTTCAGGTATGCCTGGTGCTGCTCTAGGCTTGCCCTCCTGCACTCTCTATTGAACCAGGGTTGATCCCCTGGCTTGGTGGTAATGGTTGAGTGGGTGATATGACGGGTCATGAGTTTAAAGATTGTGCTGGAGTATAATTCTGCTCCTGTTGATGGCCCACAGTACCTCATGGATGCCCAGTCTTGATGCCCACTCTAGATCTGTGTGAAGTCTGTCTGACTTAGCACGGTGATAGTGCCACACAACATGATGGAAGTTATTCTCAATGTGAAAGTTTGGCTTCGTTTCCACAAAGACTGTGCAATGGTCACTCTCACTTGTACTGTCATGGGCAGATGTGTCTGCAGCTGGCAGATTGGTAAGGATGAGGCCAAGTATGCTTTTCCCTGATAGTAGGAGCTGCAGATGCTGGAGAATCTGAGATAACAAGGTGTAGAGCTGGATGAACACAGCAGGCCAAGCAGCATCAGAGGAGCAGGAAAGCTGACAATTTCGGCCTAGACCTTTCTTCAGAAATGCTCTTCCCTCTTGTTGGTTTCCTCACCACCTGCTGCAGACCCAGTCTATCAGCTGTGTCCAGCTTGATCAATAATCCTGCTCCCGAGCCACTCTTGATGGTGGCCGTTGAAATGCCCCACCCTGAGTACATTTTATGCCTTTGCCATCCTCAGTGTTTCCTCTAAGTGTTGTTCAACAAGGAGGAGCACTTATTCATGAGCTGACAGAGGATGGTAGGTGGTAATCAACAGGAGGTTTCCTTGCCCATTTTTAACCTGAAGCCATGAGACTTCATACAGTCCAGAGTCAATGTTGAGGACCCCTACAGCAACACCCTCCTGACTGTGTACCATGGTGCCACTACCTCTACTGGGTCTGTTCTGCCGGTTGGCCAGGACATATCCAGGGATGGTGATGGTGGTGCCTGGGATATTGTCTGTAAGATATGATTTTGCCATATCAGACTGTTGCTTAACTAGAGTGTGAGACAGCTCTCCCAATTTTGGCACTAACCCCAGATTTTAGTGAGGAGGACCCTGCAGGATTGACAATGATGTTTCTTCTGTTGCCTTTTCTGGTGCCTAGGCCAATGCCAGGTGATCCACCTGGTTTTATTTCTTTGAAACTTTGTAGTGATTGGTACGACTGAGGAGCTTGCTAGGCCATTTCAGAGGGTAATTGAGAGTCAACCACATTGCTGTGGGTCTGAAATCACATGTAGGTCAGGCCAGGTGAGGATGGCAGATTCTTTCATTGAAGGGCATTAGAAAATCTGATAAAAAAATTTTTTCCCAACAATTGACCATGGTTTCATGGCCATCAGTAGATTCTTAATTCCAGGTGCTTTTATTGAATTCAAATTTCACCATCTGCTGTGGCGGGTTTTGAACCCAGGTCTCTAGAACTTCAGTTGAATTTCTGGATGAATTGTCTAGCAATAATACTGCTAGGCCACTGCCTATCCATAGTCTATCATATTATGGTCACTCTTTCCCAAAGGATCCCCCACACCACAATGTTACTCATGAATTGTCTCTTGGTATGCAACACCCAGTCTAGATGACTTGCTCTCTCATTGATTCCTCATCAAATTGGTTCAGGAAACCATCCCTCATACAGTTCAGAAAATCTTCCTCTATTGCATTGCTGCCAGGTCGGTTAGTCTAATCAATCTATAAAACAAAGTCACCCCATTAACTGCTCTATGCTTACTGTGTACATCTCTCATTTCCTGTTTGGTATAGACCCCACCATCACAACTACTCTTTGGTGGACTGTACACAACTTCTCACTGACATTCTTTTTCCCTTTGATGTTCTGCAGCTCCACCCATTAAGATTCCACATCACCCAAGCTCGTGTCCTCACTTACTATTGTGCTAATCTTCTCCTTCATGAGGTCAGCCAGATGGATCCATAGAATATGAGTTCCTTGATTGGGGCTGTTAACCTGGTCCAATCAGGGAGCCCCAGCTGGCAGATATAAACAGGGATGTCAGAGATCTACTCACTCTGAGAACTGCCTCTGAGGAAACTGGAACAGTGTCAAGGACTTTCCAAATAAAAGGTGACTTAATGGAAGTATACTGTATACTCTGTGGAGATTATGTTCCTGCGTTCTAGAATCCTCAGCTAAGGCAACATCCTATCAGTGTCTACCTTTTTGGTGACAGGATATTGGCCTCTGTGGAGTTAATTCACTCTGGGTCTCCATTCAGGCCAGCATTCTCCAGCTTCAGAGTGCAGGCTCCATGGATAGTGACTGCCTGCATCCTTCATCCCCAGGTATGGGCCAACATACAACCCATCATCATGATCCCTTTCTGACTTACTTGAAGCTCTCTGCTTCATTACTGCATGTCATATCTCACTGATAACTTGTTTTATAATGCTGCTAGTAGGCAGCAAGGTGAGATACCCATCTCATGGATTGGAGCAGTCTGCATCTCAGGGCTCATACCTTCCTCCCTCTTGAGGTTCACTCATTTTGTTGCTACTGAGATCCTCACAGCATCCCTGGCTTGCCTTGCCTTATGTATTTGCACCTTGTACATATGTCTAACTGTGCCATTTAGCAAAATGAAGGGTCTAGGCCCGAAACGTCAGCTTTTGTGCTCCTGAGATGCTGCTTGGCCTGCTGTGTTCATCCAGCCTCACATTTTATTATCTAGCAAAACTAGACAGCTTGCTTGTCACGGCTACGAGAAATAAGCAGTCAGGGAGTTGAATATGCTGCTGTGTAGCATCACGCTAAATTTAGGTCACATTTACAACATTTCCCAGAAGCTTATGTGGAAAACATTGTCTGATATAAAACTTGAGGTGTTGCATTGTTACTTGGCCACTTGAAATTTTCAGAGTCAGGCGTTCTATAGTATTACATTCTCGGAAGTGAACCAAGGTGAGTCCTAAGCAATGGCAAGATGATATGCTACACTCAGAGTAAGAGGAAGACCCTTTGGCAGGGTCTTAAAATGGTATGGTTCTAAGGATGGCTAGACAATGTAGCTTCATTTTTGTATCTGCAGTTACGATAGTCAATCAGACAGGTGATAATGTAAAATGGCAATGCATTAAAAATGTGACATTCCATTTCTGATGAAGTGTCACTTCTGCCAGCTGTGTGCCACCAGAAGATGTCTTTTTTTTTCCCTTCCTCAGACATGAATGTATATCTATGGTTAGTATTGCTTGGCTTGATGCTCAGTTGGGCTTTAAATATGATCCTTTAACTCACTTGGTTGGGTGACTGATTTGCCATTTTTCCTGATAACAGCATGAGTTCATTTCCTGCACTGAGATGACTATGAAGAACTCTCCTTCTCAATCTCTCCCTGTGCCTGAAACATGGTGACACTCAGGCTAAACAACCACCAGCCATCTATCTCTAATGAGGGAGCAGCCCTATAGTCTGTTATAACTATGTCAACTTTACATTTTAACATGAGTTCAGTGTATAATCATTATTAATGCACAGTGCAAGTTTGTTCTAACATCATTCAATGTACTATGAATTTACTTATAGTACAAGGGCTTAAGGCTCCTAAAAGATATTTTTCACAATCCTCTGGATTAGAATATATTGAAAAATTCTCAGCTTTTCCAAGTGAACAAGTTTCTCCTCGTCTGAGTCGCAAATAATTAGTCCCTTACTCTGAGACTATGTTCCTACATTCTAGATTCCTCGGCTAAAGCAATATACTTTCAGTGTCAACCCTTTTGCTCATTTCAGAGCCTTGTATGAGATAAACTCATTTTTCTAAAGTTCAAAAAGTATCGATACAACTTACTCAAACTTTTATCATAGTATCTTATACCAGATACTCATCAAGTGAATCTTTGATCTTCTAGTAGTGTTGGTTGAATAATTAAATTACCCATAAATGTACTTGTAATAATGAATTGATAGAGTAGTTCTCATTACGTTTATGTTCCATATGTTTAACAAGGTCAAAAATGTGCAATTTCTTTCACTGACGCATCAGTGTGAACATAAATTTTCACCAGCAGTATCTAAGTAACTGTCTCTTCATAGTGATTTAAAATATCTAATATCATGAACATCTTTACCCATCACAGCTCAAGTGCTGCATCATTTGGAATGTATTTATTTTAATACTGTCCCTTCAACAGTTTAATTCTAATATAAAGAACAGGAGCAAATCTCAGTTTGAACAAGTATGAAGTATACACAAATCATCACCATGTAGCCTGAATTAAATGACCAATAATTCTGTTTTCCCTTCTACAGGAAGGATGTTGAGATGCTAGAAGGAATTTAGAAAATATTTACAAGGATGTTGTCGGGGTTGGAGGGTTTGAGCTATGGGGAAAGGCTGAATAGGCTGGGGCTATTTCCCCTGGAATATTGGGGTTTGAGGGGTGACCTTATGGAGGTTTATAAAATCATGAGAGTCACGGATAGATTAAATAGGCAAAGCCTTTTCCCTTGGGGTGGGGGAATCCAAAACTAAAGGGCATCTGTTTAAGGTGAGAGGGGAAAGATTTAAAAGGAGCCTAAAGGGTAACCTTTTCATGCACAGGGTAGTGTGTGTACAGAATGAGCTGCCAGAGGAAGTGTTGGAGGCTAGTACAATCACAATGTTTAAAAGGCATTTGGAATGTATAAGAATAGGAAGGGTTTCGAAGGACATGGGCCAAATGCTGGCAAATGGGACTAGATTTATATCGGATATCTGTTCAGCATGGATAAGTTGGACTGAAGGGTCTGCTTTCGAGCTGTATATGTCTATGACTGACTGTAAGAAAACTGTGCAAATCTAAAATGATCATCCAGCAAAGCTACCAACAAAAAGGGTTAAAAAAATCAATCAAATGGATAAAACTTCCTTCTGGGACTGCTGTTACCCAGTGCACCTCAAATGATCAGTGCAGCCAAGTAATTCATGGATTTCCCATGTTATTTTCTCTTTTTAGTTAGTTCATTTCAACTGTAAATTGCATTCAACACTAGGACCAGAGAGCTTTAGCTGAAAGAATGGAATGATGAAAACCTCAGGCTGTTAGTTCACTCCGAGTGTTTAACTCTGAAAATGTGTTTCATCAAGCTTAAGTCATCCTTTCTTCCTTATCAGAATGGTTCCACTCTGTACCCAAACTTTTCTTCAAAGGCCTGCCATCATTCAATTACTGTTTTCGTCCTAATCCATGTATGCCAGGCCCTTCTCTAACAATCCTCCAATCAAATAACTTTATATGTCCTTGCCAGAACTATTTAAAATTTGAAAATATTATAATGTACAAAACATACGTGTGTTTCTCATTTGGTAATACAGAAGATGGGCTCCACTGGCAGACAGGCTGTTAGATGGATGCAACATTAAAACAGGACTCTGTCACTCTGCTCTCATGGATGCGCAAGATTTTGTACCTGAATAATTATGGACATTATCCCTGGTGTTCTGGCCAACATTCATCTCTTAATTAATGGAACAAAACAAATTATCTTGTCAGGATCACATTGTAATTTGTAAGTTTCTGTGTACAGCCTTGCCACATTATAATATAATAACACATCAAATGTGTTTTCACGCACAGGGTGGTTGATATGTGGAATGAACTGCCATAGGAAGCAGTGGATGCAGTACGATTGCAGCATTTAAAAGACATTTGGACAAGTACATGAATGGGAAAAGTTTACAGAGAAACAGGCCGAATGATGGCAAATGACACCAATTTAGTTAGGAAACTTGGCCGACATGGACAGGTTGGTCCGAAGGGACTGTTTCAATACTGAAAGCTCTATGATTCTTCTGGTAATTGAAAAGCTATTAGAGTTGGTGGCCATGAAATGCACTACATAAATGTAATCCCTTATTTTCTTTGCCCACTTCACACCCAGAATTTAATGCTACAACGTTTACTTCTTCATTTCAAATGTTTGCGTGTGTGCATTGTTTTTTACACATTTCATGTCGTTTTCTCCCTTGTTACTTTTTATAGTTATTATTGTTTAAGATCAAGGAAGTTTGCCATTTTCACTTGACTATAGCTTTTGTATCATTTTGGTAGTTAGCTTGAAATTTGCTCATCTGTCTCCTTCCCACTTTTTGATGTTCTGTAGAATGCACTTTGTGACATTACTCCTCAATTGTTCCATAATTTGGACCAATTAGAATATGTATTTGATTCTTCAATTATATAATTTATTGCCACTTTTGTTAAAAAAAATACTGCTATCCCTCCTGTTTCTTCTTCCCTCTCTTTCCTGAATATCCTGTATATAGAAGTACAAATTCCTCACCCTCTCCTTCTTTCAGTTAGATCGTAATTAATACCACAATAATGTCACTCAATAATGTGACTCAGACCTAGCTCACCACCTACTTATCATGTATTGAGTTTGTATGCACTTGTATTCTAAACCTTTTTGGACTGTCTCATATCTTCCCCCATCTGATCTTTCCTATTTCTGACTGTTTTCATTCTGTTTCCTCCAGTCCTCGATGCACATTTTTTTTCTCCACTTTTGTGCTTCATCCTCCCAAATCAGTTCAAACCATTGCTAGCAATAATAGGTAGCCTTCACAAGTGGATAGTGGTCCTAGTTCTTTTGGGGTGTAGCATGTCCATGTTTCAGGCTCCTCCTGTCCTTGAACAGATCCTGATTCCCTGGGATTCTCCCCCTTCTGGACCATTTTTTCAGCCATGCATTAAGCAGAATTATCCTACTATTCCCATATCCAATGTTGCCAATTTAATAGGAGTTACTGTTCTGGAGTTCCTAGTTAACAATTATCTCCCCAGCTATTGAAGCTCAGCATCCCAATCCTCTTCCAATCAGATAAATACCAAAAGAACTGTGGATGCTGTAAATCAGGAACAAAAACAGAAGTTGCTGGAACAGCTCAGCAGGTCTGGCAGCATCTGTGAAGAAAACAGTTCGGAGGAAGGGTCACCGGACTCGAAATGTTAACTCTGATGGTTTTCTTATGGTTTTTTAAATCCCTCATTTCATACACACCCACCACACAGAACTCTGTGTTGTTTGTTCAGAAGAAGGGTCAATCGACCCAGAATGTAAACTGATTTCTCTCCATAGATGTTGTTAGACTTGCTGAGCTTTACCAGCAATTTCTGTTTATTGTGTATTGTTTGTGTCTGTTGGCTTTGTTCTGAGCAGAGTGGACCAATTTCCTCCTTCTCACACCTAAAATGTAGCTATCCATTTCTCCATTATCACCATCAGCACTGCCTTTTCCATTTGCTTTGGACGATTCCACAGTCTGTTCCACTTGTCCCTCTCCTGTGCAGCAGCATTTGGCAGTTTCTTTCAGTTTTACCTTCAAGCCTTCCTGACTCTGAAAACTGACCTGCAAATCTAATTCACTGGCACAATTCTGTCATTTGCCAATTCTTATCTCACTGAGTCTTCTACACAGAATCTGTTCAGTTCAATTGCCTTTTCAGAAATACAACTCAACAGCTTATTTCTGCATGGAACTTGCTTCTTTCTCTCCTCCTTAGACATTCCTGAGTCCCGACTGCACAGAACTATTCAACTGCTCTCGACTCCTCACTAGTCCCGAAATACACAGACTCAGCTTAGCACAGTTACCTTCCTGTAGTGCAGCTAAAATGTGGGAGTTTTAACATGGAGTATACGATGCTCCTCTTCACTAACAAATTGCCCTTCAGTCCTTTTCAGTAATCTTTTCACCTGCTCTTCCATGAGCCCCTGACTGTCCTGAAGGACCTATTAAAACTGTTGAAATAAGCCCAGTCCCTATCATACAATTAAACTGATTGTTGCCATTGAGTAACTTTTGAAATTGCTTGATACATAAACAATGCATTCTCTTAGAACACTGCCTTGCTCAGTACCAAACAAAGACAGGAAAAGAAATAAAAAGATATACTGAAAGGTTGAGATGAAGTAATGTGATGAAATCCTCTGGATATATCTCAGTATATCCTTTTATTTCTTTTCCTGGACTACAGTTATGTAGTTTCCTTTTCAAAGCATCTAAGCTATTTTCATAGAACATTTCCTATGGTGCAAGTTGCACATTCAAAGAACATTCCATATAGAGCATTTTATTTTAATTCCTCGGTTAGATTTATAAGTAACTCTCTTTCAAATATGGCTCGTATAGAAATAGAAATTTCTGAATGCGCTGAATGATGTGTTCTGAGTCATTTATCAGCAAACACAGGCGAAAGGGTTGATTTAGTGGGGAAATTAGAGTGTGAGAGTAAACTTGTACGGGACAAAACGTGGGCTGTGGGAGTTTTTATTCATAATTATTAATATTTAAAAATTTGGTGCAAATTCAAACAGGCAAATTGATGATGGAGAACAAGGAAATAGGAGAACAATTAAACAACTACTTTTTTCTGACCTAGTGGAAGAAGATACCAATGGCCAAGGGCCCTTTTGTGGTGTAATGGTTGTGTCCCTATCCCTGAACAGGGAAGACTAGGTTCAAATCCCACCTGCTCCAGAGGTGTATAACAATGTCTCTGAGCAGGTTAAATAGAAAAATAGAAGACATAAATAGTTTCCCACAAATGCAAGGGAAGCAAGGGCCTATTTGGAAGGAGAAATTGAGGCAAGTCAGTATCGGCCTTAAAATGTCCTTTAGAAATTAATGAGATCTGATCATTCACATCCCAGCATAATGTAAGAGGTGACCATAGAGACAGTGTATGCTTTGGTCATCATCTTTGAAAATTATGTTGGTTTTTACACAGCCCAAGCAGATTGGAGAGTGGCAAATGTAGCTTCACAATTTAAAACAAAAGAAGAGAGAAGATCAGACATTAGATGCTAAAATCTTTTATAAAGGTTGTGAAATCAGAATAGATAGAACATTCCAGGAGGATTATGGAAAGTCAGCATGAATTTCTGAAACAGTAACTGTGCTTGACAAACCTCCTGGAGTTTGTTGAGGCTATAACCTATAGAATAGATAAGGGGGAATCAGTGGATGTTATGAATTTGGATTTTCAGAAAACATTTGATAAGGTCCCAAATAAAAAGTTGTTGTGCAAAACCAAAGCACATGGAATTGGTGGTAATATACTGGCATACATTCATTGTTGGTTAGCAGATAGGAAGCAGAGTGTAGAAATAAATGAGTCATTTTTGAAAGAGGAAGAGAGTGATAAATTGGGTTCCATAGAGATTATTGTTTGCCCCCAGTTATTTTCAATATACAACAACAATTTGGATGAGAGAATCAAATGTAGTTTTTTATAAGTTTGTTAACAACACAAAACTAGATGGAATTGAGGGTGATGAGGAGATTGTAAGGAGGCTGTTTAGACAAATAGAATGAGTGCCAATTGTGTGTCAGATGTAGCATAACATGAATGTGTATGAAGTTGTTCACTTCAGTAACAAAAACAGAATGGCAGAGAGTTATTATATGGCAATAAATTGGGAAATGTTGATGTGTACGCAAAGATATTAGTTGTATGCTAGTCACTGAAGGCAAGCATGTAGATGCAGCAAGCAGTTAGGAAGGCAAATAGCATGTTGGCTTTCATCACAAGAGGGATTGAATATTCAAGCAAGGAAATCTTACGGAAGCTCTCAGGACGTTGGTGAGGACACAGCTAGAGTAAATACTGCAATCTTTAACTGATTACCCAAGAAAAGATGTAGCTGTCAGAGAGGGGTTACAGCAAAGATTCATCAGACTGTGTTTCCTAGGAAGGTTTCATCCTCTCTACAATCCCGCTGGATTGAGAATGGTCAATAATGTGGAAACATTGGCTGATGCCAAATATATTCATTACCACCTGCATTACCTGATCTGTGAAATAGTTTGTCTGGATCAAATCTATGCTTCAGGCAAGACCTCATCTAGTAAAAATGTGTTTAAAAAATTAAGATGCCTGCCTGATACTTTAGTTGTATTTGTTCGAGTGGGTAATACCTCGAAACATTTACGATAAATATTCACCATGTCCAGGATATATTAATAGCCTCCCATTTACTGGCTGGTAGGGGCTGACCCAATCTATTCGAAGGTTAGTCTACAGTCCTGCTACTGGCTGGGTATGACTGAGCTTGCCTTTGTTGGCAGATTAGTCTGGATTGGTCAGGAAGCAGATGTTACATTTCTGGACACCAATACTATCCCTTAATTGTGTCAGTGTGGCTTCTGACCCATGATGACCCTGAACTTGTGGCATTGAAAAAAAACTTGAATTCAGTCCTAGTCTGGCACCAAGTACCATCCATCTTTAAGAGAAATTCTACCCTTTGTACTTGTCCACCCATTTGCTATACAAGGTGGAGTTCTTTTCCTCCTGTGTTTGCTTTAACTCAGGGATCACTGCTCTAAGGCTGGGCCAGATCATCAACCTTAGTTTGGCTCACAGTTACAGTGTCTATTTGTTTTGGGCTGGGGAGCTGCCTGAGTTCTCCTTCATCAGCACCTGACTGAGCCAACACAACTGGCCCTCTGCTCCCAGTTCGGGAAGATCGGTGGTGGCTTCTAACCATAATGATGCCATATTTGTAGCCTAGGACAGTTTGGGAAATAAATTTGAGCAGGGTGCTGGTGATAGTGGTTTCCCGCTGAGACAAATCCTTTAGTTTCCCACAGTGGCAGGATGCCAGTGAAACTGATACAGACCCCTGCGCTATCTGAGTGTATGCCTTCAGATGGTGGAAATATTTCAAGGTGCCTGATCACACGGGCTATTGCAGCTCACGTGGCAGCCTGAGCGCTCAGATTGTTGGGGAGCTTGAGCACTGACTTAATGAGGAACACCTCTGTGGTTGTCAAATTATAGACCACGTGCAGTCTTTTAGTGTCCATCTTCCAACATGGAGGATCTGTCTACACATGCTCCTACGGGGTATTCTCTCTCATACTCCCGAGGTTCCCTCAGGTCTTCCCTTGTTTTGTTTTAGTAGAAATGGTCCCTTGGGCATACTTGTCTCAAGTACCTGACACTCATAGGATTCTCCTCCGCAGTTTCAAACAGTCGGCTAGGAAGTTGAGCACTTTGGTATGTTTGACCATAAAATCGCAACCCTGAGACATTAGGTACCAATGCATTTCACGGATTTTGGTTGACTGTGTCATCTTTAATCCTACCATCCAGCAAAACTTGAATGGTGGAGTGTGCTCAATCAGAATGGTGAGGTGCTGGGTGGGTGGGTGGGGGGGGGGGGGGGGGGTGGTGTTCAGGCTGCTAGTATAGGCGAAATGCTGTTCCACCCAGAACGTGGCTAGCAAGTGATTCTCTCAAGTAGAGAGACACCGCTAACTGGTGAAACAGTCTGGGTCACACAGGTTACCGGCCTGAATTTCTCATGTCGTTCTTGGAGAAGTACCGCTGCCAGTGTGGCATCTGTGGCTACAACTTCCAAGGCCAAAGGAAGAATACTGAGATACAGGCTACTAGACTAGGTGGGATTGAGGTTCACAAAGAAGAGGCATTAGAAATCCTACAGAGGGTGAAGATAGATAAGTCCCCTGGGCCGGATGGCATTTATCCTAGGATCCTCTGGGAAGCCAGGGAGGAGATTGCCGAGCCTTTGGCATTGATCCTTAACTCATCATTGTCTACAGGAATAATGCCAGATGACTGGAGGATAGCAAATGTGGTTCCCCTGTTCAAGAAGGGGAGTAGCGACAACCCTAGTAATTATAGACCAGTGAGCCTTACCTCAGTTATTGGTAAAGTGTTGGAAAAGGTTATAAGAGATAGGATTTATAATCATCGAGAAAAGAATAAATTGATTAGGGATAGTCAGCACAGTTTTCTGAAGGGTAGGTCATGCCTCACAAACCTTATTGAGTTCTTTGAGAAGGTGACCAAACAGGTAGATGAGTGTGAACCGGTTGATGTGGCGTAAGGATTTCAGCAAGGCTTTCGATAAGGTTACCCACAGTAGGCTATTGTACAAAATGTGGAGGAATGGAATTGTGGGAGATATAGCAGTTTGGATCGGAAATTGGCTTGCTGAAAGAAGACAGAGGGTGGTAGTTGATGGGAAATGTTCATCCTGGAGTCCAGTTACTTGTGGTGTACCACAAGGGTCGGTGTTGGGTTCACTGCTGTTTGTCATTTTTATAAATGACCTGGGTGAGGGCGTAGAAGGATGGGTTAGTAAATTTACAGACAATACTAAGGTCGGTGGAGTTGTGGATAGTGACGAAGGATGCTGTAGGTTGCAGAGAGGCATAGATAAGCTGCAGAGCTAGGCCGAGAGGTGGCAAATGGAGTTTAATGCAGACAAGTGTGAGGTGATGCACTTTGGTAGGAGTAACCACAAGGCAAAATACTGGGCTAATGGTAAGATTCTTGGGAGTGTAGATGATCAGAGAGATCTCGGTGTCCATGTACACAGATCCTTGAAAGTTGCCACCCAGGTTGCCAGGGCTGTTAAGAAGGCATACAGTGTTTTAGCTTTTATTAATAGAGGGATCGAGTTCCAGAACCAAGAGGTTATGGTGAAGCTGTACAAAACTCTGTTGCGGCTGCACTTGGAGTATTGCATACAGTTCTGGTCATCGCATTATAAGGAGGATGTGGAAGCTTTGGAAAGGGTGCAGAGGAGATTTACTAGGATGTTGCCTGTTCTGGAGGGAAGGTCTTACGAGGAAAGGCTGAGGGACTTGAGGCTGTTTTCATTAGAGAGAAGAAGGTTGAGAGGTGACTTAATTGAAACATAAAATAATCAGAGGGTTAGATAGGGTGGATAGGGAGAGCTTTTATCCTAGGATGGTGACGGCGAGCATGAGGGAGCATAGCTTTAAATTGAGGGGTGAAAGATATGGGACAGATGTCAGAGGTAGTTTCTTTACTCAGAGAGTAGTAAGCGAATGGAACGCTTTGCCTGCAACGGTAGTAGATTCGCCAACTTTAGGTACATTTAAGTCGTCATTGGACAAGCATATGGACGTACATGGAATAGTGTAGGTTAGATGGGCTTGAGATCGGTATGACAGGTCGGCACAACATCGAGGGCCGAAGGGCCTGTACTGTGCTGTTATGTTCTATGTTTTAAGTTCTGGGCCAGGAATTCTGCAGAGCGGGGGCTTGCGTTCGAACCTGTTTTAATTCAGCAACTGCATCCATGTGTTGCTCACTCCATTCCCATCGGGCCATTGCTTTCATGGAGGTTGGTGTAAGGAGTGGCTTTAGTGGTGAAACCATCGATGTGGTTCCAACAATATCTCACTAATCCCAGAAAGGAACACAATAAGCCCATGTCCCTTTGAAGGGAAAAACAGGTTATGGCCTTGATTGTTCTTCCCTTGTGTTTTGTGTTTTCCCCCCACCCCACTCCATCACCCCTGGCTCTCACACTTCCCAAGTATAGACTTGGGTCCTCATGATCTGTATTTGCTTGGAGTTAACTTTTAATCCTCGGGGATTGAGGATGGTTAATAGTTTCTTTATCAGTGTCCAATGCTCAGTCCTTCCCTCTGTCTGCTGGAGCAGATTATCCACAGAGACTTATAAAATTCTAACAGGGCTGAGCAGGGTAGATGCAGGGAGGATATTCCCAATAGTGGGTGTATCCATAACCAGGGGTCACAGTATGAGGATTTGGGGTAGACCATTTAGGACAGAGATGAGGAGACATTTCTTCACCTGAAGAGTGGTGCGCCTGTGGAATTCTTTATCACCGGAAGTAGTTGATGCCAAAACATTGAATGCATTCAAGAGGTGACTAGATGTAGCACTTGGTGTGAATGGGATCAAAGGTTATGGGGTAAAAGCAGGATTAGGCTATTGACTCGGATGATCAGCCATGATCATGAAGAATGACATTGCAGGCTCAAAGGGCTGAATGGCCTCGTCTTGTTCCTATTTTTTATGCAATTGGGTCAGAAAAACCTCTCTAGGCTATTAGTCATTTTCTGATGAAATATTGATGGAAAATTGTGAAAATTCTCAGCGGGAAAACCCCAGGGCAAGCAGGATGATGTATACTGCTGGCCCTGAAATGTGTAGGTGAATTTATATTGACAGTGTTAGTATGAACAAAAATCCATTACTAATGTCTAGTGTGGTGAAATATTTTGCTCAGGGGGCCCACACCATGATGGTTTCAGGACTAGTTGCTACTGTCTGAGCCATGACTGGAGTGGTTTTATTTAGTTGCCTATAATAGATGGTGAACCACAAAGAGCTGCCTGATGTCTTATGGCAATATTGGTGAATTGTTAGTAGACCCCCTGTCACAGTCAGCTGTTGGTGACTTGCTTTAGGCTCCTTCAGCCTGCTTCTGAAAGGCTCACTGTCTCTGCAGTTTTGGGTCTGACCTGTCAATATTACCTCGCCAGTCGTGTGACCACAGCTGTGTTTACGTCTGGTGAATGCTGTCATTTGGTTGACCAGAATTGCCTGTGATCCCAGGGCATTTGTCATCTCGGTGGGTGTAAGGCATAACTTACCCATGGTACAAGCTCTTGCTAAATACATACCTGTGGTAACTTCTGCTGGAGCTGTGTCGGCTTTGGATACCTACCAAAGGCAGCAGTTTGAACAACTAATTACATCTTGGGATCAGGTCTAAGCCCAGGATATGTTCAGCGTCTGGTTGGAAACTCATTCACCCTGCTGGATGGTGATGAACAGCACTGCTCAATTTAAGTTTTAAAGAGTCTGTCACTCCTCCCTCCTGGAGATGCTCTGTGAATCCACTGGTCTTTCTCTGGGTGTGCCAGGTGTATTATCCAAATACCACAATGTTTCAGGGGTAGTTTTGGTTCTCCCTGTGTCCTACAGGAACTTGAATGGGCATAGTCCTCCCACTCCTCCTACCAGGGGTCACCCTACACGATCTCACTTGGAGCTGCACATCCACTGTGGAGATGCCAGGGACTGTCATACTCTGGGCTGTGTATCCAACTGAGAATACATGAGGCTGCAGTGCGCCAGTAAATTTACCTTGGCTTGCCTCATTGGTTTCAATAGTGGTAACAGTCAGGGTCTCTGTTCTAGTTCCTGCTTTGGTACTTACTGATGGTGTGCCCTATAATTTGTAACAAAGCCTGTGTACCCATTGGGTGGCACAGTGAGTCATTGGTTAGCACTGCTATCTCACAGCGCCAGGGACCCTGGGTTGATTTCACCCTAGGTCCATACGGAATTTGCACATTCTCCCTGTGTCTGCCTGGGTTACCTCTGGGTGTCCCAATCCAAAGATGTGCACATTAGGTAGCTTGGCTTGGCTAATTTGTCCCGTAATGTCCAGGCATGTGTAGGCTAGGTGTAATAGACATGGGGAATGCAGCATTACAGGAGTAGGGTGGGAATGGGGGCTGGATGCTCTTTGGAAGGTCAGTGTGGACTCAATGGTCTGAATGGTTTGCTTCCACATTGCAGGGATTCTATGAATTGGAGCATTTCCCCTGCAGTATTGACTGCTACTTCCATGCTACTGATCCATGTCTCTTACTGCAGGATGGGTTTACAGAAGTGAATGGTTCTGATAATAGCTCCCATTAGTTTGGTTGCACCCTTAATTTTGGGGCTTTGTCTGGGTCTATTTTGCCCTTTCTTGACCTGGGGTGCTATGATTCATGAATCTCTTTCTGCCAGGCAGATGCCATCCTCCTTGTGGAGGTTGTGTGTGGCATTACAATTCACACAGGCTGATCTCATTGACTTAGGGCAGGTGAGACAAGCATTCATGCCCATTCTGTCCCGTTTTGTGGTGTCAGCGCAGTGTAATCCAGGTTCAACATCGTCAAGCCTATGGAGAACCCTTTGTTGGTGGGTGTGTTCGGAAAATATCTGGGGGTCAGCTGCCAGCTCAGACATTGGGATTTTTTTTTGTTTGGTTATCTCATAAACTGTGGCACTGTAACCAGATTTGGATGAGTAAGCGGATTATAGTTCTGAGATAACAGGGTGTAGAGCTGGATGAACACAGCAGACCAAGCAGCATCAGTTGCTTATTTCATTCCCGTACATCTCAGATGTCCTTGTTTTTCAAGGATTGCAAACTCCCCCCTGCAGTGGTCAAGAATGCCCTCTACCATGTCACCCGCATTTCCCACAACTCATCCCTCACACCTCCTCCCCACAATAACAACCAAAACAGAATCACCCTCATCTTCACGTAACACCCCACCAACCTCCGGATCCAACGCATCATCCTCTGACACTTCCGTCATCTACAATCTGACCCCACCACCAAAGACATATTTCCCTCCCCATCCTTACCTGCTTTCTGGAGGGACCACTCTCTCCGTGACTCCCTTGTCCGCTTCACACTCCCTTCCAGCCCCACCATACTCAGCACTTTTCCCTGCAAACACAGGAAGTGCTACACCTGCCCCTACACCACACCCCTCACCCCAATCCCAGACGCCAAGAAGACTTTCCACATCAAATAGATGTTCACCTGCACATCTGCTAATGTGGTATATTGCACCCATTGTTCCCGTTGTGGCCACCTCTGCAGCAGAGAAACCTAGCAGAGACTTGGGGACCGCTTTGCAGAACACCTAAGTTTGGTTTGCACTAAACAACTACAACTCCCAGTCGCGAACCATTTTAACTACCTCTCCCATTCTTTCGACGACATGTCCATCCTGGTCCTCCTGCAGTGCCACAACGATGCCACCCGAAGGTTGAAGGAACAGCAACTCATATTCCGCTTGGGAACCCTGCAGCCCAATGGTATCAATGTGGATTTCACAACCTTCAAAATCTCCCCTCCACTTACTGCATCCCAAAACCAGCCCAGCTCATCCCTGTCTCCCTAACCTGTCCTTCCCTCCACCTATCCCCTCCTCCCACCCCAAGCCCTACCCCCATCTCCTACCTACTAACCTCATTCCACCCCCTTGACCTATCCATCCTCCCTGGACTGACCTATCTCTCCCCCAACTCCCCACCTACACTCACCTTTATTGGTTCCATCCCCGCCTGTTGGACTTGTCTGTCTCTCTCCACCTATCTCCTCTATCCGTCTTCAATCTGCCTCCCCCTCTCTCCCTATTTATTTCAGAACCCCCTTCCCCTCCCCCATTTCTGGAGGGTCTCGACCCAAAACGTCAACCTTCCTGCTCCTCTGATGCTGCTTGGCCTGAAGTGTTCATTCAGCTCTACACGTTGTTCTCACAGACTGGCTTCTGTGTTTACTGATGTCACTGTACATTACATACATATCATTGGCTGGCTGAAGACACTACACTGACACCATTACACAGAGTGACTGCAAGCAAGGATCATTATAGCAGAATGTCACATCTTGTGATGTTATACACTGTCTTAAAGTTACAGCTCTGTCTGGTCTGGAAGCTGTCACTTAATACAACAGACCTCCTACATATACTGTAGAATTTTATGCAATCAAACTAATGAATCTATGCATTGACTATGTGTAGTCACTTCTAGATTTAGAACAATAGATCCAAAGGAAAGATACAGCACACAGAAGGGGGCCATTCAGCCCATTTTGCCCAGGCCAACCCAAAGACACCCAGGGGCACTTTTTAATCCTATCTTCATGCACATAGACCAGAACCCTGCAGCTTACAGCACTAAGGTGCAGACCGAAGTACTTGTTGATAGAGTTTAGGGTCTGTACTTTAACAATATCTCACGCAGTGAATTTCAGGCATCCCTTACTTTCTGCACAAGAAGTTTCTCTTCACATCCCCTCTAATGCTGCTGCGTTGCCTAAATCAATGACACCTGGTTTTCGAACTCTCTGCCAAAGGAAACCGAGTCCTCCTGCCAACCCTATCCCTACCCCTCACACTTTTGTCTATCTCAGTCATGTCACCACTCAGCCTTCTCTGTTCCAAGGAAAACAACACCAACCTCTGCAATCTTTCCTGGTGGCTAAATCTCTCCCGTTTTGGCAACATTTTAGGAAATCTTTTCTGTGTTCTCTCCAGAGCAAACACATCCTTCCTGTGATGTGGTGACTAAAACTTCACATAATACTCCATTTGTGGCCTCAGCACTCTCTTATATAGTTTCATCATTATATTCCTCCTTCTGTATTCTGTGCCTTTGCCAGTGGATGAGACCATTCTATATGCCTTCTTTACAATCTTATCCAACTGAATTGCTATCATTAGGGGCCTGTCACTTATATACCACGATTTTCCACTTTGTCTACCCCTCTCAGTTTATTCACATTTATTGTGAGTTTCCTTTAATTGTTCGACCTCCCTAAATTCATTACCTAACACCTAGCCCTGACTGCATTGCCTTCATGTTCATAGATCCAGTTGTCCAGGGGAGGGTGTGAGATGTCCACAGTATTGCCTCCTTGCAAAGTTCAACTTGAGAAAATGTTCCAGCCTCCTTGATGGTGAACGGTGAATGAACTCCCTGCTGGATGAGCTCAAATACTTCTCCTGAAGCACCTCTATCCTCTTCCCATCAGGTCTCCAGAGCCTGTGCCTGTGACTTGGAGACTTTTAGCTGCTCAGGTTCTTCTCAATGATAGAGGCCAAAGGTGTAGTGATGCTGTTGGGTGTCATTCTCACCTCATATCTGCAATGTGTCTCGAAGTTTTACATTTGATCAAGAACATAATGAAGTCAGGAGCTTATTGGTTCTGGTGAAACATACCGCACCGTGGTTAGCAAGTTATTACAGAATCGGCTAGCTCAGTAGGCTGGATGGCTGGTTTGTGTTGCAGAGTGATGCCAACAGTGTGGGTTTCATTCCCGGACTACATGTGGTCACCATGAAGGTCTCTCCCTCTCAACATCTAAATACTGACCCTCGGGCTAAACCACTATCCGCTGTCTGTCACTAACAAGGGAGTAGGCCTATAGACCGGGAGGACTACAGTGATTTAACCTATTACTGAGTTGGTACTATTTGATAGCTCTGTCGATGATATGTTCCATCACTGTGCTAAAGACTGACAGCAGATCGATTGTGTATTTGGCTGGGTTGGATTAGTCCTGCTCCCAATGGACAGGGCATACCTGGGCAATTTTCCACGTTAATAGGTACAAGCTAATGTTGCAGCTGTGTTGGAACTGCTTGGCTAAGGGCACAGTGAGCCCTGGGGCACAAATCTTCAATGCCAATGCCAGGATATTACAGCAATGACTATGGCCATTTGGGACATTCAGTGCACTCAGCTGTTTCTTTCTATCACAGGGAGCGAATTGATTTGGCCGAAGACTGGCACCTGTGTGGCCAGGATATGAAGATAAGTTTGAGATGGAACATCTGCTTGACACTTCTGGCTCTGATGTTATTGGCTTAATTCAATATAATGAGGGTAAAGTGGCTGTAAAAGGCAATGTGCGTACAATTGATTGAAACTGTGGTTAACTTGCTTTATCTTGTCTTATTTAATCAAGATTTTACTTTTCTCACGCTTTGAAGAGACACCTAGAATTGTTGTGGACCCTGACAAAATTTCACATCTGCCCGTGCCTCTTTCAAACATATTACTGCACCTTCTTCCTCTGTCTGTTCTTGCCTCTGGTTCTTAAACTCTAGACTCTGAAAATCAGTGATTCTGTGCCTTAAAGCTGACATCTATAATGTTCAGCAAATGCTTTTTTTGTCTTTTCCAAAAAATCACAGACCCAAAGGTGCCAGAAGACACATCACAGCCATCACAGTCTTTTAAATTCAAGAACAATGCAAAATTTATTCTCTGATGTCACTCAGTTCAATAGCAAACTGCAGAGACCCGCTTAAAATATTCCAATGAAGTTAATCAGGAAAACTCACCACCACATCAGCCAGGTAGGTGGAATTCCTAGTCAATGACACTTCTGTTTGTGATTTCAAAAGACAGTTAAAGCTAACATTTGATATTTTAGCTTCAATAAGCTTCTAAACAAAAGCATTTTATTTTTCTTCTGGAGATCCATGCTAGAAAGGGAAATTTAATTTTATGCTCATGCAGGTATTTATGTTAGGGCAAGCTACTGAAGATTTTTTTTGTTTCAGTCACTCTGAGTGTTGTGAATAAAACTAGATTCTGGTATTAGTGAACAAATAATCTGCTAACTTAATGTGTTATCCTTCAATATCGACATTAGGTGAAAGCCCCCCACCACCCCCCCACCCCACAACATACACACACACCATGCTAAATTTTTGATTTTGGGACTGCCTTCAGGAAAAGTACATTTATCCCACAGGAGGCAATAGTCTGCAGTTGAGCCACTGTGATGTACTGCTATGCTACTGGCTGAAGAATGACACTAATAACATATTGAAAACAAGGAGCTGAAGCTGCAGGGGATACAATGATTACAAACCCAATCTCTTCAGTTCTGCCACACTTTAGCTCTAATTTTCAATTTGACCTGTTCCTGGGAACATTTGAATACATAGGGTACAAGATGAAGTCCAGCAATCCTAAGACCCAATTGAATGGCTCTACTTCCTCATACTTTCCTTCATCCTATATTTATTATTTATATGGGATTGTTAACTATTCAATAAAGCATTTACTTCTGTTATGTATTGTGTCCATTTTTTGCACTACCATTACTGGAGAAGTGATGCAGATAGTTGGCATGGGAATGTAAGTGTACAATAGGACACTCAATCATTTTCTGCGAAAGAAGAAAAATAGTACCAAAATCAGAAATTGCCAGAAAAACTCAGCAGGTCAGGCAGCGTCTGTGGAGAGAAAGTATAATTGACATTTCTGGTCCAGTGATTGTTCTTCAGAACTCATGTGAGTTTTGTTTCTGATTTCCATCATCCTTTGAGTTTTTTGTTACATTTGTATAGTGCCTTTCACACTTTCTGAACATTGCACCAAAACGGATTGAGAAATCGGATGAGAATACACCAATTTAACAGTCACAATCTCTAATGTGCTTACGTTGGTAGTTAAAGTAATGGGAGTGCAAAAGATGGACACAATACATAACAAAAATAAATGCTTTATTGAATAGTCAACAATCCCATATAAATAATAAATATAGGATGAGGGAAAGTATGAGGAAGTAGAGCCATTCAGTTGGGTCTTAGGATTGCTGGACTTCATCTTGTACCCTATGTATTCAAATGTTCCCAGGAATAGAGCAAGTTAATATGTCGCTAATCATGGCCAAAATTAAATTTCAATTATTAATGGCAACATATGTCTGTGTGCTTAGAAAGAGATTTTTGTGCTAAATGAGAACTGACTGCCTCAATACCAAAAATGTGTTATCTTGACAAACGTTGATTGGAAAATGATTAACAGAAGTCTATTTTAATATGGAACATTTCAAGAATTCGTTCTGCAAGTGATGAAGTTTGGACAGTCCACAAACATTTTTCCTGTCCAGCCTGTTATACAAAAACGTGTGACTACATTCTAACAATTGCTACATATTGTTAATTTCCGTTTTAATTATAAAATTTATCTATATCTTGCAAGAAAAGTCGAAAGTGGGATTGAGCTTTCACACATTCCTTTAAAGTCTAAAAGAATAAAACAACCATTTTACAGTGTATATAACATGACTAAAATGGATTAAATAAATTGCAAGTGATTCTATTTAAAACAGCTCTTAACATTCTCTTATTTAATTTGAAACATTACATTAGGTACAAAACATCTGTGATTTTTTTTGTACTTTCTTATCCTACTCCAGACCTATTATATTTGTAGCTGATTGTTATATTTGCTGATTAGTTGATTCATTAACCATTTTCTTCAGGTTGATTGCTTTATAGGCATTTTGACAAGTTGCTGAATGATATTTATTTTTATTTACTTTTGAAGTTTGATTTACCACCATCGCACAATGTTACATTTTTGAAAATACATTGCCTAATTTATTCTCATTTACCAAGGTGATGAATTTGATTGATATTGTTTGATTGGTGCCTTAATTGGTGAGCTATGGTAATGCAACTGAAAAGTAATATATCTCAATTTCCAGTGAATGCACATACACTGCAAAACGGTTTAATGTCTCTTAGGACCTAGAAGACATGCTAATTATCTTAGTTCAATCTAACACTCAATAGGAAGAATTCATGTGTCGTCTGGAGTCAGCAGTAAATAGCAGAAATTCTGTCAAGAGTCTCAGCAGCAAGTGGAGATCAGATTCAGATTAAGTGGCAAATGAAATAAATTCGTTTTGATACTTAATAATACTTATAACAAGCAACATCAGAAAATCAAAGCAAATACACAAACAGCAAGATGCAATCTAGAAACATATGTAAGAAATTAATAATTCCAGACTATAAGATTCTCAGCCAGTACAGGAATTTCAATTTGGTGTTCAGAATAACAAACAATTATGTGAGTTAGTTTTAAATGCAGTAAATCTAATAAGCTCAAGCCAAGGATCCATAAACATAAACCTAGATAGCTAATGTAGCAGATGGAAGCTGAGATAAATGACGAAGTGGATTAATGCCACATATACATTAGAGATATAATAGCCTGGAAATTGTAATAGCTGCACTAATTTGGTGGTTTAACAGTGTATTACTGATGATTCTTTTGGGGAAATATGTTAACCCCAAAATTTCCATTTGAAATTAATTCTTGAGTACCCATTTCCACACTTTTTGGTGTAGGTGGTCATACTTACGAAGCAGATCAACATTGTCTTGACTGGCCGTGTAAATATAAAACATAGATCAGTACACTAAAGAAACAGACCTTCAGTCCACCATGTCTGTGCTAAGTGTGATTCTAAACTAATCCCAGCTGCCTGCATGTGATCCGCATCCCTTTATCTTCTATGCCTGTCCATGTTTCTTTCTAAATACTTCTTTGCTATCATATCTGCTTCTACCACTTTCCCGGCACTGTGATCCAGGCACTTACTACCTTCTGTGTAAAGTACTTTGTTCACACGTGTCCTATTAAACTTTCCCACTCTAACCTTAAACTATTGTAGTTTCACAGGAAAGAGAAAAGCCTTATGAAGTGTGAGGGAAATGACAAAAAAATCCAGAGAAGGAATTGCTTTGATGAATCTGGACAGGAACTGCAGATGGAGGAAATGATGGAAAAGCAGTTGGTACAACAAGTCCCACAGGAAATGGTAGACCAGATCAACACTCTCTTTTAACAGCCTCGAAAGAAGCATTCTGCCAAGACTATGACACGGAAAGCTTACTGAGTGAATCGACATGAACGACGCAAAGTTTCCCCTTTAACCACTAATTTCATTCCCAATGTCCTACATTGCGGTCATTTCCTTTGTCGAATCCTGCTAGTGAAGTGCTCATCACAAATTAAGACAACAATCTGTTACTGAAATGCATAACTACAGAAGAAAGTACAGACTTTTGATCCTGCCGTGCTGATAAGGAGCTATGTTAGAAGATAGAAGTACCTGCCTCTTTCAGTAAACCCCATTTAACACAAGCTTTGTGCCTATTTGTTGCATTGTAACTCAGAGTGCTTCACAATATTATTGGTTGGGCTATGCAATGCACAACTACATGTTGCCAATGGACCAGCTGAAAAGCTGCAGAAATACTCATGTTAGCTTTGCGCTGCCTGGACAACTAAGTGTGCCCTGGTCTTCAAGACCCCATAGAAGTAACCTTGGCCATGAATGCCGCAAGCTTTTCTATTTATGCGAGTCATGATTGCAATATTCACCACTGCCCATCAAAGCTAACAAACAACTGATAAGTTATCCATTGCCCAATCTTGTGAAATGCATTTAGATGCACAAATGGCACCCAAGTCTCTCTATTTACAGAAATGAAATATGCACCTCAAATTGCTCTAAATTCTTCCCTGCTAAAGCAGACATGAATCCAGCACAATCTGTCAATAGGCTGAATAAAAATTAATTCTTTTGTGACCCTTCCTCTTCCATATTGATGTCAGCAGGTTGAGCAGTTAATCTAATCCCTGCAATCCCAAACTAAATTGCCCTCAATGGTAGGATTATGGTGTTTTTATGCAGCTCTTTACAAAATATCAGGTCTTTTTGCAAATGTCACATTAATTGCAGTGTGATTTTTATGCATTCACTGTTAATAATTGATTTTTTAATTTGCCAGTACAAAGCAGAGTTGTGCTGCAATAAATAATGATGATTTGGGATAAATAAAAAAAAAATCCTGAGCGCAAATTTAGAATGGAAGCCCATTGGTGAAATAAAGACAAGACTATAACAAGAAAATATAAGGAGCTATGCATTAACATGTATAAATAGGTTCGAGAATATCTTGATAACTATGCAATTCTTATCTAAATTATTGAAAAATTATTAACCATTTTTTACTCAACAATGAGGAACAGATGATGTACTGGATTGTTGACAGTGCAGGGTAGTAATGAAAGAGAAATTGCGGCAAGTTATTTAATGCTCTGCTTCTAACGTTAATTCTTTCAATTAAAATTTATGCTTTTAAGAAGAGCATGACGAGATTCTCACGAGGCAGTGATAAGGTGCCAATTGACAGTGATTAAAGCTTATTAAATGCCTTGTTGGCCCAATCTGCACTCTTCATATTCAGCTTTCCATTTTACTAAACTTGGCAAACAGAGTAGACATCAAGAAAACCCCTCTTGGAACCTGGGGTGGATCCCTGGTGAATTCAACTCTCTATTTGTTCTGAATAACCTCCATGTTGGACATCGAACAAATTTCCGATGGGTTCCATGGGCACCAGCCACATGCATCCCACATCGATGCACGTTCGCATCTGACATGTGATAGTCTCTTAGAACCCTCATGACACGTCTCTGATTCACTTATAGGATGCTTCTCCACTTCAGTGCTGCCCCAGCAACTCTTGTTTGTAATGCTACAACAAAGACACTATGTGCTCAGTGGGATACACCCAGCTCATGGGCCAGTCCAGGCTGTATCTGAGAGCTCTTCACTCGTTGAAATAGCAAACAGTCACTTTGAGCTATCAATATGCCTGCCTTGCATTACTTTTTTAGCACCCTGCTCCATCAGCTGTGATTGCAGGCTCATATTATGTCTGTCTTGCCTTGCTGTTTAGTGCAGGCACAAAGGAAAGAAGGTTGTCAGTACACCCGGTCATGACAGGTAGCCTTTACTCAGGGGGACCTGGCACAGTAAGTCAAGTGCAGCCCCCAATATCAGTCCAGAGCCTTGGAAATTGTCACTCAGATTGCCATATAATGGGTGAGGAGCTGAATGTTGAGCAGCACACCACTAATTTGAGCCTTTCTGCCCTATTGGAATCTGTTCTTCCCTTGGAATAACTGAAAAAAAATTACTAAGGGAGAGAAAAGTAGGTACCACAGCAGTTACATTTGGGGCATGTGGGAAGTGGGCAATGCAGGGTTATTAGTGTTGGGGTGGACGACAACCAGTGAGGGAAGATGTCACAGGCAGGAGAGAGACTGATAGAGCATGTGTCTTTGGTGGGAGGTGGGTACAGTGGCAGAGAGAGGGAGTAAATCTAAGGTAGCAAAAAGAAGGTGGTAGAACTTACACTGATGGAGTGGAGAAAGTCATTGACGTTCGTCCTACAGTGCTGGGCATTCTTCCAGTTGACTGAGTCTGCACCAATGTGGGTAGCAATGCCAGACCAGGCCTGGTTTGGTTTGGCGTTGTGGCCTCCACTGCTAGTCCTGGGGCTTGTGTCTGCATCACGCTGTCCTGTGGGAAGTCCACTCTCCTCCCCATATGGTGGGGCACCAAAGGTTTTGTTTTTACTCTGCCTACCATGTCTGAATTTATGCCTCACTGGAAATCAAATCTTGTTCTTCCTGCAGTCATCACAAAAGTTAACAATTTTTATAAGTATACAAAGTTTCCTAATTTACCCAACCTCCAGGCCTGGTGACGGAAAGGACAGACCAGCTTTTTGTGCTTGACAGGAATTAGACCAAAAGCTCAGTTTCTGGTCTGTATGAATCCATGGCTCTGTGACACTTAGTACAAGTAAGTAGTTTGTGTTGTCAGGTAAATCATTATGAACCATTAGCATATAACTCTACTAGTTAAAACTCTGATTCCCTTGTAAAATCTCCCTTACACATGAACATGAGAGATGAAAAATAGAAATTGGTGATGCGGATGGCTAGAAAACTGGGAAAGCAGTGCGATGCTTTCTGTTTTCAGGACCTGCTGGGTTGGATCTTGTGCTGCATCTCAGTCTTCCTTCTCACAATTTTTCACCAGTTTGCAGTACGGACAGGGTGGCTGCTTCACACTCAAGAAGAGTTTCTGATTTATTCATTAAAAGTCACAGCTGACAGTAACTGCTGAAGGAAGAATGAGGTGTTTTCTTTCAGGCTTAAAGTGGCTGATGCTGCAGCTAATGAAGCTTCGGCTATTGTGGAGATCTAATAACTTCTCCCTATCTTGTTCATGGCATAAAATCAATTTCATAGCATCTTGATGCTGGCTGAATCTCCATTTACATACACCTTTGGTCCAACTTGTCTGAACTTTCTCTTACTACTGCTTGAAGCAGAGGATGTAAAAACAATGCTTACAATAAATAAAGGATACATGCTTTCCAGACATGCAATGATCATGAACTATCTTTGCCTTTTAAAGTTCTCTTTTCTCATTTCTTTCCATAATCAAACATAAAAAGACACAATCTCACACCAGCACAAGTATCAGGAACTGTGCAGGGCAACTCCAGACTGAAGGTGTTTAGATGGGTGCACAACAACCTTTTTAAGATGGTATGGGCACAAAAGATGTTGGTGCTTTCCGCTGGGTTGTGTGTTGTTCTGGGAAGGGAGCATGATAAGGTGCTTCTAGAGTCAGTCATAAGGTCACCAGGTTGATGAGGTAGATAGTTAATGAAGCAAGTTTTGTAAGATATAGTGTGAAAACTTAACAGGCCTTGCATTGAGAATGGCTGAATGCAACTCAGACTTGTCCAAAAAAAATCAGCCTAGTAATCTTATACAATAACAGGAAAAAATAACGCATTTCCTGAGTCTACCAATACAGGCATTCCACATGTTTGTACTCCAGTAGAAAATCTCATTGAGCAGGTGAGAAGGGGGGAATTGACTTCCCTCTTTCAGCAAGGTCTAATTCTAATTCATTCTTGGTCACATTGGACTTGAAGGAAGCCACACACAACAAAAACAAAGCTTCTGGAACTTGGAACACTTTCTTGGAATTACCATGTACAGCAGATTCATCTGGACTGGTGAACTTTTATCCATTAAAGCTGTGAAGTGGCTATTGAATGGAATAAACTGCAATGAAAGCAAAATTGTCAAAAGCAAACTATGATTGTTGTATTTTGTCATTCACACAATCAAAACAACGCTTCACGAAGCTTTCATGTTTAACTTTTTAATCGCAACCATTAAGACTGACAGGAAATGATGGTCAGGGCTTTTCGGATGGCAGGGTTTGTAGTCTGATCATATGAAGAGCCGAAAGAACATTAATTGCCCTTAGATGGGACTTCTGCCCTTTGTTCAGGTGAAAGTCCTGCCTCAGAGAATGTCCAATTAAATTGTTGGTCAACATCCTCTCAACACCTTCCCCCTGACCCCATAGCCCCTGCACTTCCCATGGCTAACACATCTTATCTACCCATCTGTGAACAATATGGGCAATTTAGCATGGCCAACCCACCTGGCCTGCGTATCTGTGGACTGCGGGAAGAAACCGGAGCACCCAGCAGAAACCCATGCAGACACAGGGAGAACAACAGTGCAAGAGGCAGTGGTGACCAGGGCTTGAATTACAAGCAGTCCCTGGATTCAAAGTCCCAGAGCCCAAGAGCAAGAGCAAGATAAGAGCACATGAGGACAGGAGGAGTCTAAATGAAGAAGATAGAGGTGGAAGGAGCACTTGCCCTCGTTGATGGAGGGTGTTGAATGTGGGAAGGGGTCCAATCAAGAAAGGGTCCTGCACTTTCCACCTCAGATTCAAGCAGCGAGACCTGCCGAATTCACCCGGCCACTGAACTCCCCTGCCAGCCTCAAAATTGAGCCTGTGTGAGAACTGGTGCCGTGTGGTTAATTACCCACTTAAGGACCTCAAATAGGACAATAGTGGGCTGACCAGAACATGTCTGACCCATCCCCTGTACAATTGCTGACTGGTTAGGAAGGTGGTGGGAAAATTATTTGGGCATTTTACGGGTCAATACTCCCTTTGCCACCTTCGTCTGACATGCAAACTGTAGAAGGGGGGAATGCAAAATTCTGTACATTTTTAAGATGAAGAAATCATGCTTTTATGAGCTGTTTGTTTTATTTGTTTCTAAACAACTGCTTCTGTGCAAAAGCATGTAGGAAGAGAATTATTTTAGTTTTCTGTGATGGAGATTAAGCAGTTTGTCCTTCATATATTTCACACTGGCAGCCAAAGCTTGTCTTAGGAGGAATACTTCGTTTATCTTAATTTTCAGCTTTGTGTTTTTGTCTGAAACAAAGAAGAAAGTCAAGCAAGGATATTTTGAGCCTTATTTAACAAAAAAAATGTCTGGGAACTAAAGCTAAAGGGGGAAGAGAATAGATTTGAGGGAAAAGGGTAGAAATTAAATACCATAGAAACAAAGCCACAGAGCTGGATACAAATAAATAGACTCACTTTGAAATAGAATAGGTAACAACACAATGTAATAGTTCAACAGGGAAGGATGGTGAGCAGCACTCACAAAGAATAGAACCCATTCAGAGAGCTATGAAAGTGACATTGATTAAAGACTTCTTCAATCCTTTTGTTAGCTTCTGTTCCTTAACTAGAAAGCCAGACAAACAGCTCTTTTGAGATGGCATTGATGGTAAAGTATAATAATTTTTCTGACTCCACCTTCTCAGCCACCCATTGTTGCATTGTTTATCAGCAGCCCCCTAGATTCTAAATTCTGTTGAGTACTGCTGTATATCGATTTCTATTCATTGACAATGATATCAAGAGTTAAACATTCTGGTGTATGTGTAATGAATTCATGCTCAAACCAAATTAACTTTTCTGTTATGTTAATACAAACAGCAAACAAGTTAAAATAAACAGGTTAATTCTGTTAGCAGGTTATTTTTTTTTGCAGAAAATATGATTTGAGAACAGAGCTGTAGACAACAAGCAGTAGGGAATGAACATGCTCAGTGGGATCTTTACTATAGCTGTTCAACAGTAACCGTCCAGACAGATACAATAATGAATGCATATGTCTTCACTGGCACACATACCCCCACTCCAATGAATAATCCTAGCAAATAAAAAGAAATTGCAACAGAATAAATTTCCAACTGGATGACTAGTGAGCATTAATTTTAGCTCATACCTGTGAACTCGGCCAATCTCTGGAGATTTCCCAAGATTGGTTTAATGAAGTATGAACCGAGAACACTTGGTCAAGGCTGGGTCTGGAAGCCAGAGCTTTCTGGGTGCAGCAAATGACAAGCAGGTGCAGTTCTTAAAAGTGTCAGGCACGATTTATATAAGGTCATATGTTGATTGAGGAAAGAATTGCGGATCACAAAGAACCTATGACATTTTTGTCTGTCAGATGTAAAATTGCACACTCACAATGGCTTCCTTTATTAACCTGTTTCTGCAGACCCTGTAGACAACCCCTGCTTGTTAAGATGCACAAGGTTGGATCATGATCTCCGACCTGGTAAATAAATGGCAGATTACAATAGCTCATAATGTTCCTTTTTTGCTTTGCAATGATTCAGGTGAAAGAAGATCTGCAGTAAACTGATTATTTCAACAGGTGAGAAAGTTCATTTATTACATGTTATTACTGAACATTATCTAGGGATAAAGAGACAAGCCATGATGAATATGAAAAATAGAGATAAAATTAAAATAATTACAAATAAGTCAAAAGAATATTTTTTTAAAAAGTCAATGAGTCACTGTGGTAAAACATTAGGACCTGTTTTTTGAAATCCTTGATGCTGTGCAAAGAGGTTGACACTTGGAGACAGAATCAGCAGCTGTGATGGCTTCTGTAGCTCCCTCAGTCTGGACCTTCTTGAATGTTCTGTGGCCTTTGGCCAATAGGGTTATAGGTGGGGTTCAAAACATCCAACGGGATCGCACCAGAACTCTTCATCGTCACTATGCCAGGGAGGCGTATAGTACATAATCTCAAGCACTGGCTGGAGGTCAGGTTGTCAGGGTGTCCGATCAAAACTTGTCCAATACACAATCCTGAGGCTGGATCCCCTGAGGCCTTGTGATCTCTTTGATCTTCATTTCTACTGTTCTCTGTAGCCATTTAAATCATGGCTGATGGGCATTTCAACTCCACTTCCCTGCACTCTCCCTGTAGCCCTGATTCCTCGTGAGATCAAGAATTTGTCGATCTCTGCCTTGAAGGCATCCAATGTCCCGGCCTCCACTGCACTCTGTGGCAATGAATTCCACACGCCCACCACTCTCTGGCTGAAGAAATGTCGTCTCATTTCCGTTTTAAATTTACCCCCTCAAATTTTAAGGCTGTGCCCAGGGGTCTAGTCTCCCTGCCTAACGGAGACAACTTCCTCGCGTCCACCCCTTCTAAGCCATACTGCTGGCTGCTGTTTAATTTACTTTGGTTAATTTTCGGTCAGCGCCGATTTCTCTGGCTGTGGGTCAGTTTAAGATGCCTAATTTTGGGCCTGTGGTGACTTGACTGCACTGCACTTGAAGACAGCTGTGCCATCACTACATTATAGTTTCAATTTATGAAATATCTGTTCCCTTTTCCCTTTATGCGTCTATTGGTTAAAATTCTCCTGTGTGATTTATGAGCAGCCTTTTCAACTGCGAAAGTCAATTAGTATACAGGTTGGGGCTAGAGTCATGTATTTTTTAATGAGGCAATCAGCTTTTCAAATTCCATAGTTATCAATCCATGTGATTCTCACTTTGCTGTCTGTTCAAACAAAAAGCATTGTTTTGCATTTTATATTGACTTATTGAGCTGTGAACAGCTAGGTTTATTGTAAAAATCTCCCCTTTTCAATTTGAAACTGAAAAGTAGTTAAATGCACTTTGAAATATTGCACTAAGGACCATGTATTTTATTTTGAAGCAGAGAGAATGATCAAGAAACTGAACAGATCTGACAGCATCTATGGAGACAGAAACAGTGTTAACAATTCATCTTCAGAACTTCCTTAGACCAGTTCAAAGGAAGAGTCATGCTGGACTCAAATGTTAACTCTGTTTCTCTGTTCTCAGATGCCGTCGGACCTGCTGAGTTTCTCCAGTAGTATCTGTGTTTGTTTCAGATTTACAGCATCATCAATATTTTGCTTTTATTCAAGTGTCTTTTTTTAAATTTTGTGCTTTTAGAAACTGAGGTCTGAGATGAGAGAGAACGATTTTAAAAAGAATCATACAATCCCTTTGGTGTGGAAACTGATCATTCAGCCCATTGAATCCACACTGATCCTCCAAAGAGCAGCCCACACAGACCCACCTCACCAATCTTACCTCTGCAGCCATGAATTTCCCATAGCCAACCCACCTAGCCTGCATGCTATTGGCAATTGAGCATTGCTAATCCACCTAACCTACACAGCTTTGGACTGTGGGAGGAAACTAGAGCATCTGTAGAAAACCCAAGCAGGCACTGGGAGAATGTGCAAAATCCACAGAGGCAGTAACCAAAGGGAGGAGTGGAAGCCAGGTTTCTGGTGCTGTGAAGTAGCAGTGTTAACCAGTGAGCCACTGTGCCACCCCAGAATAGCTGTATGTTTGAAAAGCCTGTAATCTAACACCCATGCCAAGCAAAATGTAAACAATTGTTGAACTCGCAGTAATCACAGAGTTGAGAACAATTTGAACGTGAGTGTACAGGCTCAGCTTTTGCTGGCAACACTATAGACTAATGAATGTTATTAAAGTAGAGAATTTTTTTGCATACCAAAAACTGTGTGATAGTTTCTCTGTAGCCTTGGCTTTGGCTGACAAGTGGCACATAACGTTTGTGCCAGACAAATGCCAGACTATGGCCATCACTGATAAGCGACATGTCCCCTTGACATCCAATGATGTTACCATCACTGAATCCCCCACTATCCACATCCTGGAGGTTGCCACTAATCAGAAGCCTCAACTGGGCTCACCGCATAAACACAGTGTCTATAAGAGTAGGTCAGATGCTAGGAATACTGCAGCGAGTACTCACCTCCTGACTCCCTAAAGCCTGTCCACCATCTCCAAGGCACAAATCAGGAGTGTGATGGAATACTCTTCATGTACCTGGATGAGCGCAGCTCCAACAACACTCGTGAACTTTGACACCATCTAGGACAAAACAGCCACTTTGTTGGCACCACATTCACAAGCATCCACTCCCTCCACCATCAATTTTTAGTGGCAGTAGTGTATGCTACCTATAAGATGCAGTGCAGAAATTTACGAAAAGATCATCAAACAGCACCTTCCAAACCCGTGATCACTTTCATCTACAAGGACAAAGGGAGTAGATGCATGTGAAGACCACTATCTACAAGTTCTCTTCTAAGCCACTCAATATCCTGACTTGGAAATATATCAAAATTGCTGACTTGAAATCCTGGAATTTCTTCACTAAGGGAATTGCGGATTAATCTGCAATGCAGAGACTGCAACGGCTCAAGAGGTCACTACCACATTCTCAAAGGCAACTTAGGGATGCAAAAAATGCTGGCCAAACATTGATGTCCATTTTCCATTAGCGAACAATAGAAAAGACTGGACAACTTGAAGCTAGGTGTAAGTTACGCAGAGAAAGAAGTGTTTCCAAACTCAGGAGCAGTCTCTCTATTCTCTGAGTCAATGCTCACTGTAAGCATGAAGAAAACCTCTTCCACTTTCCTGCAAGAATTGTTATAAGCTGTGACTTTTAACTGAAAAATCAGAACTATTTTCTGACCGAGCTAGCCACTTTGTGTTTCGCAGTATTAACAACCAGAGAAAGACAACTGAAGCAATGTTCTGGCTAGCAGAAGAGTCATAAGGAGGATCTGAGCAATAGAAGCTAGGAAGAAGGTATCTTTCCAGCTTTTCTCCTCAGTCTGTAACCTATTTATCCTTGATAATAAAATGTGAGGCTGGATGAACACAGCAGGCCAAGCAGCATCCCAGGAGCACAAAAGCTGACGTTTCGGGCCTAGACCCTTCATCAGAGCTTCATCAGTGCCTCTGATGAAGGGTCTAGGCCCGAAACGTCAGCTTTTGTGCTCCTGGGATGCTGCTTGGCCTGCTGTGTTCATCCAGCCTCACATTTTATTATCTTGGAATCTCCAGCATCTGCAGTTCCCATTATCTCTGGACCTATTTATCCTTGTCTGTTTGTCTGTCTCTCTGTGTATTAGGGGGTCACTACATGGGGATTAGAGTTGTGATTGGTTGGCTCGCTGAGCTGTTTGTTGTTCCACTGACATTTCATTACCCTACTGGGTAACATCATCAGTGCAGCCTCTGATGAAGCGTAGGTTTGTTTTTCCACGTGAATTTTAAATTCTGGAGTCCATTGAGCTGGATTTTCTCACTTCCGGTTTTCCTTCGTAGTGGAGTCAATATGTATTCAACCGACCAAATTAGAGGAGACACAGACACTTATAAACAACACCCTCATCAGAATAAAATTCACCAGAGAGGAGGAGAAGAACAAACAGCTCCTATTCCTGGACGTCATATTAGAGCGGAAGACAAATGGGGAACTGCAAATGAAAGTACACCAAAAAGTCACACACACAAACCAGGTACTGAATTTCAACAGTAACCATCCCAGCATGCACAAACAAAGCTGTGTGCAAACTCTATTTAAATGGGCAACAACACACTGTAGCAACAAAGAATTATGCCAAGAGGAAGAAGAATACCTCTTCCAGGTTTTCAAGGGTAATGGATATCCAAAAAATTGGGTCAGAAGATGCCGACGTGAACAACATCAGGGAGATACTGCATGCCCCAACACACTGATCACACTACCCTACATCAGGGACACGTCAGAACTGACCACAAGACTCCCACAACCGCTGGGCATCAGAGTGGCACACAAACCCACATCAACCCTAAGACAACTGCTCACCCAAACTAAAGACCCACCCCTGCCATGGACAAGACCAATGTCATCTATAAGATCCCCTGCAGAGACTGTGAGAAACACTACATCAGACAAACAAGAAGGAAACTAACAACAAGAGTACGTGAACACCAACTGGCTACAAAAAGGCATGACCATTACTCACTCATCTCAGTCCACGTGGACAAGGAGAACCATCAATTCGACAAATGGGACATCACCAAAATCCTGGGACAAGCAAAGCAGAGACAGGCACGGAAATTCCAAGAAGCTGGTACTCCACGAAGAAAGCCATCAATAAACATTTAGAACTCAACCTGATATACGCTCCACTACAAAGGAAAGCTGGAAGCAATCCATCTCAACAGACCCCAGAGTACAAAAACCGGGCGGGAAAACACACCGATGCTTCATCGGAGGCTGCACTGAGGATGTTACCCAGCGTGGTAACGAAACGTCTGCAGAACAACAAACCAGCTCAGTGAGCCAACCAACTCAACATCCATAACCTGACCTACAAATATACCCCAAAACCTCAGGGAATTAGAGTTTTATTAGGTAGTATTAAATGCCAATGGTTGATAACTGTTGGCCTGTAGCTAGGCTCTAATTAATTGTAATATGAAGGAATTCTTGCTTAGCTCAGAAACGTGGTCCAAATTTGCTATCAATCTATGTCTGATATTCACGGAAAATTGGAAAACTTTTAAAATCTCTAACTTCTGTAAAAATTCCAGGAATAGTAGTGCTTGGTTTTCAGATTGCTATGCAGTGAGGCATTATAACTGTAACACATAAAGTGCTTTGGTCTCCAAATTGAAGAAGCTTTTTAAACTTAATTTCCATTGTGTGAATTTTTAAAGCAGAAATGGATTTTATAACCCTTTCTTATGACCTTATGGGATTAGACAGAATGTTTCTAATAGTGGCTTCAAGTGAACAAAACAAACATTACAATCTTCAAAACACTGGGACAGAGGTGAAGAACTTGCAGTTTTGTTATTGCTGTTGGAAATGTGGTAGCAAAAGGAAGTTGTCTTCTTTGGAACTTTTGAGCATGTACCTCAGAGGAGGGATATCTTGGATATTTAGAATGAAGGAATGCAGTGACAAACAACTTAAATATTAAGGTCGACAAAGCTTAATAACTTTGAGAAGTTTTCTAATCTCAAGCCTGATTGCATTGATATACCAAGAAAATCCGTGGCATTTCTAGGATACTAAGAGTCTGATTTTCCTCTGCCTTCATCCTAAATTTACCAGCCCTGCCTGCACACGTCATACTGAATATATCTATACTTCAGGGTGCATGTTATTAACCTCAGTTTATTGCACCCAATTACAGGCTTTCAAATGTGCCAACTGCTGTTTAAAAATAGCAACCAAAGACCGATAGCCTGTAGTTGAGAAATATACTGATGAGTGCATTCACATATGTCAAAGGGCTTCAAACACTAGAATCAATGATGAAAATAACTTGGCACAAGAAAGATCTTTTATATGAAGCTAACCCTGAATACACTGATGTTTTTAAAGTTCTTGCTTTAATTTTTTTTTGATGATTTGAGCAAATTATTCATCATATTATCTCCTAAAAAAATCTGTGATTTGCAGCCGCTCAGATTTTGCTCCAGACTTTATTACCAATGAGATTCCATTCTTGATCCAATCATTTTTGATGAAAAGTCCCTTAGACTTCCCTAAATGATCCCAGTGTACTGATTGGAAGTTAAGGCAGTTATGGATCAATGACTTGAAGGAAGAAAATGAATGTACTGTAGTTAAATTTGTGGGCCATGCAAAAATAAATAGACAGGTTGTGAGAGGGATATGAATAGTTTACAGATCAATATTGATAGGCCAAGTAAGTTGTCAAATAGAGTAGAAACATAGAAACCCTGCAATGCAAATAGAGGCCATTCAGCCCATCAAGTCTGCACCAATTCTTCGAAGAGCATGGCATCCTCCAGCCTATCCCCATTACTGCATATTTATTGTAGCTGAACTCACCTGGCTTGCATAACCTTAGACACTATGGAGTAATTAAGCACGGCCCATTTACCTGGCCTGTCCGCTTTGAACTGTGGGAGGAAACTGGAACGCTTGGGGGAAACCCACACAGATTTGGGGAAAACATGCAAACTCATCACTGACAGTCATCCAAGGCTAGTATCAAACCCAAGGCCCTGGCACTGTGAGACAATGGTGCGAGCAACTGTGTCGTCACTAATGTGGGCAAGTGTGAAGTTGCTTATTTTAGAAGGGACAACAAAAGAACAGATGTAATTTACATAGAGAAAACTGCAGAAAGCTAGAACACAAAGGGACAAGGGAGCACTTGCGCATGAAACACAAAAACCTAGCACATAGGTGCAGCAGCTAATCAGGAAGGCTAATGGAAAGTTAACCGTTATTTCAAGGGCGGGTTGGAGTAGAAGAGGAGAGAAATCTTACTGTGACAGTACATGGTGCTGGTGAAACCATATCTGGGGAGTACTGTGAGCAATGTTGGTCCCCCATTTAAAGAAAGGCATCATTTCAGTGGAGACATTTCAGAGAATGTTCACTGAGTAGATCTTTGATTGGAGAGATTGTCTTTTAAGCAAAGTTTAACAGGCTGAGACACAATCACTGACATTTAGAAAAATGAGAGGTAATCTCATTCAAACATATAGGATTCTTCAAGGGTTTGACAGGATAAATACTGAGAAAACACCTCCCCATATGAGACAGTCAGGAGCAACAGGGCACAGTCTCAGGATAAAAACTGAGATGAGAAACAATTTCTTCTCTCAGACAGTTGTGATTCTTTGTTAACTTATTGCTACAAAGAGCTGTTAGGGCAGAGTCTTTGTGTTTATTTAAGGCAGAAATAAATGTTTGGATCAATAGTGGGATCAAGCATTATGGGGAAAAGGCAAGAAAATGGATGTGAGGAATATTGGATCAGCCATGATCCTACTGAATGGAGGAGCAGGATTGATGGGCTGAATGGCCTACTCTTGTTCCTATTTCTTATGGTCTTACTTCAGAAGTGATACACATCATGGTCTTCATAATAAAGGTAAGTCTTTGGTCAGAGGATTGTCCAAATCCATGTGCTGTTCATTAGGTTTTGAAACAAATAAAACATTTGACTACTAGTTTGAAGTTAGCAAAGCCTTGACATGGAATTAAAATTATATTTTTTTAAGATAATTGAAGATTTAAGAGTTCAACCGCCAGGTTAAAAAAAGAACATTTCTTCGGGATATCATAATAAATAAAAATGCTCAGACTACTGAATTAGATGTATTGGAGTTTTAAACCTATCCACTTGCTGGAGAAGATTTCCTAAACTGAAATAAGATTTCAGAATCTAGAATCTGCATTATCTATAAATTTCTACTTTCCCCAGCCTTCTCCGAATACATGATGATACCCATACAAGTAACGAACACTATTTTGCTGGATTTTCTGTCTCATGCTGTCAGTTCAGTCCTACCTTTTCTCATTTGGCTGGATGGCTGGTCTGTAGTGCAGAATGATGTTAACTGCATGGGCTCAATGCCCATACTGGTTGAGGTTACTGTGAAGGATACTCCTTCTCACCCTCTGCCCTTGCCTGCAGCATGGCAGCCCTCAGGTTAAATCACCACCAGTTGTCTCCCTTTAATGAGAGAGCATTCCTTTAGTCTATAAGAACCATACGTTAAAGGTTCTTTATATACCTTAGCATATGACAATTGCAGTGTGATTGAAATATACACACATATGAACTAGAAGCAGGAGCAGGCTATTTGGCTTCTCATGGTCTAACATTCAATAAGATGTTGTCTCAAATCTACATTCCTTCCTACTCCTGATAACTGTAATGTATTGATTACTCAGTAAGTGCCTTAATTTATTTCCAACCCATAGGCAAAAAATGCTCATATTGAAAACCACCCGCAAGAATAACATTATATATGTTTGCAAAATGGCATGCAGATTTCATGCGCAGTCACAGCTAAAAATCACCTCTTAATATCAGTAAACTTGAAAAAAACATGCAGTGTATCTGTTAGGACTGTTTTAAGGAGAAATTAATTAAAACAAACAGATATTTGGGCTCATCATGGAAACTCACTGGCTGTGAGTGTTTAAATGAATGGCTAGAACACATTTATTGATTGTGTGACGCAGCAGTGAATTTTCAAGGGTGTTATTTATGCTGTTGATGCATTCATCTGTTGCTATTGTAGGCTTAATTTCGCAAGCTGACATAGGATGTCTTTCCAAAACTCTTAAAATATAGCATATAATTAGCTCATATTGAGGCCCTTGATCATTCACGTTCAATCGAGTCATTAAGAGGTTATTGTTCTACTCAGCACCTACTTTCTATTCATCATATTTCACATTAGAAACCAAATAATCTGCGCCATATCTATGTGCCGTTTACACAGCAAACGTCACAAATGATCTTGTTTGTTTACGGACCATTCCTTTAATTGGTCTACTTGGATCACTAATCAATCCTTTCTTAAAAATTCTATTTTTAATCCTCTATCTTCTTTTTTTACAAAGTAGTTGCTACTTTGGTTTATATATGTCTTGGCTATTTTTCAGCAAGCTATTCAAAACATGATTGCACTGATTCTAATTCAAACAGATGTGTGAGCTAAATTGCAGATAGCCATACCCTGCTCCATGTGGGAAATGGAGGCATACAAGAAATGCAAGTTTTTTTATGGTATCACGAATTGATATTGCTCTGTAATCATTGTTACCGGAGTTATTAACCCATTTAAAGTAACAAAGGGGAGAATCATGCAAATGCAAAGGATGTTTTGCCTACCAGTGACAGTTGCAGTTATTTCTAGTCAACCTGAACTAAACTGTATTTGCTAAGCTTTTGCTGTTTATTTCCAAAACACATTGATGTGAAGATGATGCAATTTAAAAGTATCACTGTATCATGGAAATGCTATCGTACTATTTGCCGATGAAATTACCATGAAATTAATGCAATTTCTTTTTATTTGCTCTCTCTCCTGCTCCCAAAATTTATTCACAGTCTTAGAAATTGCTGTTGGGCTCGAACACATATGTGACTAATGTACTTCCTTATCTATAAGTATTTAAAAAAAGCTACTTTAAATGTCAGAATTTCCTGAAAGAAAGGTCTCCTTTCATCTTACTCTTCAAAAACCTTCAGTCAACAGGCTAAGTAGAGTTTTAGAAAGCAGGAAAAATTTAAATAATGATTTAATAGCAACAGCTAAGCCTTCACTTTTCACTGACCTTTAATTGGACATTAAACAAATGTCAAAGCCACTAAAAGTCACACTCTGTAGAATCTAGTACAGCACATTCCATCACGTGTACATGAAGTAAGCTGTTTTCTGAAGACAAATTAAATGACATTTTGCAGCTTTCAGTCTTAATAAAAATCTATATAGCTGTTCAACCTGAAAGCTAGGGCTGTTGTATTTGCAACAGTAACATCACACCGTCTTCTTTTTCTCATAGGCAGAGCATAATGATATCGTAAGTCACTGGTAAATACAAGTCAAAAGTTACTGATGTCAACACTAGTAAAAAATAAAATTAAACTAGATTATAGCAACTTGATTGAGTTCCTACACTTATCCACTTGCATTTTTGTTTCATTTTTGGTTTGGAATTTTCTTGCATTTCTTCGGTTAAGATGAATGGTTCTTTGTCTTGTTGTCAATTTTTTTTTCTTCAATTAAAATTAGAAGTGTGAATGCGCCCAATTTAAAACAAGCATTTTAACGAAGGCTCAATTCAGAACATGCATCTTTCCTCTTTCAATAAACAATTTCTCGAACTATTTTAACAGTTTTTTCAATGAATGTCCAGACTGTTACCTTGAGCAGAAAATACCTTTCCGCTGAAGCAGTTGAAATTGCTTCTGAAAATACCATTTGATTTATTAAATCTAAGTTATATTTTTAATGACATTTGTAGGGTTTGTAAGGTTTGTATTGTGTGGTTGGTGCTGTGTGGTTTGCAATGGTATTCAAGCAGCATGGTGGCTCAGTGGTTAGCACTGCTGCCTCACAGTGCCAGGGACCCGGGTTTGGTTCCACCTTGCGGAACTGTCTATGTGGAGTTTGCACATTCTCCCTGTGTCTGTGTGGGTTTTCTCCAGGTGCTCCAGTTTCCTCCCACAGTCCAGAAGTTGTGCAGGTTAAAATCTGAAAGAACTGCAGATGCTGTAAATCAGGAACAAAGGAAAGGCTCAGCAGGTCTGGCAGCACCTGTGAAGGGAAAAAACAGAATTAACGTTGCGGGTCTGGTGACCATTCCTCAGATGTGCAGGTTAGGTGGTTCGGCCATGCTAAATTGCCTGTCATGTGCAGGGATCTGTGGGTTAGATGGATTAGCTGTGGGAAATGTAGGGTTACTGGAAAAAGGTAGGGGGATGGGTGGGATCCTCTTTGGAGGTGTGGTTTGGACTTGTTGGGCCAAATGGTCTGTTTCCACACTTTAGGGGTTTTATGTTACATTTTATTCTTTAGGTATTCATTTCAAAGTGACTGGCAGTTCTCTGTTTACTGAAGTGGCCAGCAATGCAAGCAAGAATATGTGGGAAGTCAGCTGTACAAGAAAAGGAAATGTCAGGTCAGCCGTGAAAGAGCTATTGCACCTTACCTTGCCTGTTGGGGTCTTCATCATATTCCAAATAGCCAGAGAATTATTTAAAGTTTTCAGGGTCACAATACTGTTTCCAGCCAGGCAGCCGGGACCTGACTGAGGCTTGGTTCCAGTGGATGTGAGCTGGCTACACTTGACAATCATGGATTGCTAAGGTCAAGATGTAAGCATTTGGTTTGAACTGAGGGAATGAATTGCAGCCTGTATTCATCTCCGTTGTGTTCCCTTTTCGTAGCTGTCAATAAAAGCTCCTGTTTGGAATTGCCCAATTGCTATCTTGTATGGAGTGCTCCCCCTGAAAAATGACAAGGTACAAAAATGCAGTGAGCACAGGAGACAGAGTGCTGGTGCCCTTGACAGGGTGCTTAGATGAGGGTAGTGAAGGAATTGTATTGCAACCTGTGTGCTGCGGTGGTACAATGGTGACTGGTTAAGAGAATGAGGTTTATTTTTGTTTGTGTGTGTGTGTGTGTGTGTGTCTATGTATGTGTGTCTGCGTGCATCTGTGTGTGCCTGTATGTGTGTGTCTTTGTGTGTGTTTGTATGTCTGTATGTACATGTGTGTGTGCGTGCGTGTGTGTGTGTGTATCAGCCATGCTAGCTGTATGTTATGGGTGTCTTGGCTTTGTGGCTTTTGTAACATTATGTTGCCAACACTTGTTCAAGTGCACACCAGTTTTTCAAGGGCGGTGCAAGTGCAAGGGATGCTGGTCTGTTGGCAGATATCCGCTGAGCAGTGAATTGTTCTAGGGAACAGTGTGTGGTAAGGTGAGGCTAGAATGAGATGCAAGAAATGCCACAGGTGCTGAGTGATGTGGGTTTGGTAAAGTATAGCAAGGAATCTTCCTGGGCCGAGCTGTGTGAAACCCTCCAAGAACTTTGACACAACCGGTACCTAGGAGTGAATATTTCCTTTATTTTGGCTATGTTGCAAAAAGCAGGACATTGGACTGCATGATTGCTGACACTGACTCAGTCTAGTTCATTAATCAGAGATTCATCACGGGGCTGGCTAGCAGCTACATTGGGCAAATGGGGCTGGCCCTGCCTGTGTTTCCTGTCTAGCCTGTGGTGGCAAAAATCCACACTGGTGTCAACCATGCCTAGCCATCAACACTGGATACCATGTTTTGCCATCAGATCTGCCATTTCAGGTGGTTAGCTGATGGACTATTAAAACTGGCAGAGCAGCAACTCTGTGGTGAGTGCTGCCAGGAGTACAGGGATAAGCCTGAAGACAGTCATGGACATCCTAGAAAATAAAGTCATTGACATTTTAAGGAAAAGGGAGACCCAACCATCAGGGGAGAGGATTGAGGGAGACTGAGGAGTCAAGCTTTATTGGTCAGGAGAGCCAATCTGACAGGAATGCCCATGAAGCATGCGGTGCTGGAAAATATGCTGCCTTTCTTCTTGACTTTTTTCATGTAGACTATTAAAATCTACATGCATGCTCTCACCCAATGGTCCGTGCCATCCCTATTTTGTCAGTATGCTTTTTCTGTTGGGTGACATGCTGTTTATTTATATATGGAGGACAGGCTGTTGATTTTTGCCACCTACCTCCAAACATGTTATGTGGGATAATAAGGTATAGAGCTGGATGAACACAGCAGGCCAGGCAGCATCAGAGGAGCAGGAAGGCTGACATTGCGGGCCTGGACGCTTCTTCAGAAAATGTGGGTCAGGTCTTGGGGCAAGGATATTTGCCCACAGCAGGACAGGCAGCATCAGAGGAGCAGGAGAGTCAATGTTTTGGGCCCGGACCTTACATAATCTGTTGCTATGTGTTTTCAAACTTTTGTATCTTCTGCCTAGTGGACAATGGTGGCAGAGAGTATAACTGAGGAGGAAGGGGTCTTTGATCATGTCGGCTGCTTTCTCAATGCAGTGGGAAATGTATACAGAGTGAATGAAAGGAAGTCTGGTTTTCGTGATGGATTGTTCTGCATTCACAACTCTCAGTAATTTTTTTGCACTCTTGCACCAAGCTGCGATGCATTTTGCATGTAGCATGAAAACAGAAATATTTTCTGCTCTAACCAGCCTGACACAGACACATACAAACACTTGCCAAGACTTTTCTGCAGAAATTTAATGAGAGAAAAACAAAATGCCTTTGAGACAATAATAGTTAGTTCCCAAAGGGAGAAAATGGTAAAATGTCATTGATAAAAATGATTTGGATGTGAACATTGGAAGTATGGTTAGTAAGTTTGCAGATGACAATAAAATTGGTGGGTAGTGGACAGCAAAGAAGGTTACCTCAGAGTACAAAAGAACCTTGATTGAAAGACCCAATGGGCCGAGGAGTGGCAGAAGAAGTTTAATCTTGGTAAATGTGAGGTGTGCAATTTTGGAAAGGCAAATCAAGACTGGAATTATACACTTAATGGGAAGGAAGTGGACAGTGGTCTGGTCAAGGAGATCTTGGAATGCAGGTTAATAGTTCCTTGAAAGTGGAAATGCACATAGATAGGATAGTGAAGAAGGTGTACGGTATGCTTACTTTTTTGGTCACTGCATTGAGTATAGGAGTCGGGGTGGCATGTATGGGACATTTGTTCGGCCACTTTTGGAGTATTGCATGCAATTCTGATCTCTCTCCTGTGGGAAGGATGTTGTGCAACTAGAATGGGTTCAGAAAAGACCTTCCACCTTATACCTTCCCAAAGGGAGGATTTGAACCCAGGACCCTGGTGTTGCGAGTCTGCAGCGCTAACCACTGAACCATCATACCAGCCATGAAATGCATGGGGCCACAATCACCTGCAAGTTCGCCTCCAAGCCACTTGGCATTCTGACTTGGAAATATTTCATTGTTCCTTTTCTGTCACTGGGTCAAAATCCTGGAAATCCTCCCCTAATGTCATTTTAGGTCAACCCACAACAGGTGGACTGCAGCATTTCAAGAAAGCAGCTCATCAGCACTTTCTAGGTACAGGCCAGAAATTCTGGCCAGCCAGAAGCACTCACATCCTATGGAGGAATTCTGATGAAAGGCCACAGACTTAAAATGTTAACTTTATTCTTCTTTCCACGGATGTTGCTTAATGTGTTCAGTATTTCCAATCTTAATGTTTGTGCTTCAGATTTAAAGCTTCTGCAGTGTTTTACTTTTGTCTTGGCTGAGCTCTTCTCCCGGAGTTTATTATAAATTTCAACTTTGAAATGGGATCAAATGACGTGTGGGAAAAAAATCTCAAGAATAAATTGCGGAATGAGGGTCGTGTAAACATTAATGTTTGTTCTTTTATGACAAACACATGAATCCCTCCTGAAGTTTAGAATATGAAATAATCTAATTTCTTTCCAATTTTCTATTATCTGGATCGAAAAGCCCATTTGTCTTTCAACTTTTGGTAAACTTTTGGTGAAAAGCAAGACTCTCGGCTGATCTATTGTTTTCTTAAATGTTTCCATTCGCACATCATAGGCAGAAAGTTTCAGAGACAGTAGGAACGGCAGATGCTGGAGAACCTGAGAGAACAAAGTGTAGAGCTGGATGAACACGGCAGGCCAAGTAGCATCAGAGGAGCAGGAAGGCTGACGTTTCGGGCCCAGACCCTTCTTCTGACGCTGCTTGGCCTGCTGTGTTTATCCAGCGCTACACCTTGTTACGTCTTACAGGCAGAATGTTGTTATGAAGTCAGACATCTTGCCTGCTCGTTGAAGAGTTGGTGCGAGACTTACTCTGCAACACTTCAGAAGGCCCAACAATGTGGAGAGGGAGAGCAGTGGTGAAAGTGGTGGATGTAATCTCATGGGCGGGTATCATGGATTGGAGGGCTGAGGAGGTTGGAAGTAAGAGGGCGGCACGGTGGCTCAGTGGCTAGCACTGCAGCCTCACAGCACCAAGGACTCGGGTTCGATCCCAGCCTCAGGTAACTGTCCGTGTGGAGTTTGCGCGTTCTCCCCCTGTCTGCATGGGTTTCCTCTGGGTGCTCCAGTTTCCTCCCACAGTCCAAAGATGTGCAAGCTAGGTGGATTGGCCATGCTAAATTGCCCGTAGTATTCAGGGGTGTGCAGGTTATAGGGGAATGGGTCTGGGTGAGATGCTTCAAGGGGTGTTGTGGACTTGTTGGGCCGAATCACTGTAGGGAATCTAATCTAATTTACAAAGAGTAAGGAGGTAGCTCTTATCGAGTCTCCTGCCATCCCAATAGCCAGTCTCTTTCTCAGGAACTTTGTGTCTTCGATTGATGGAAGCCTACTCCCTCAGGAAAGGTGACTAGCAGCCTGCATAGTTTCATCTGTCATGTACAACCAGTGGAAGCAGGATGAGGGCATTCAGTTGGCACAATTTGGCAACTTAAACCCTGAAATGGCTATGGGGTGTTGTAATAGATCAAATATTCAGCTGACAACTGCTAGCGGCACATCACATGAGTGTGTGTCATCGGCCACTTCTGTTAAAACCCTCACTGATTTTTCATTATTTTATTCATCATTTTTGGTCTGGAGAGCTGAGAGCTGAGAGCTGAGAGCTGAGAGCTAAGAGCTGAGAGCTGTTGGTGACATTTGGACAGTGAGCAGCAAGCTTGTGTTAACGTCAAGAACAAACAAACTGTTAATTGGTCATTAAGCCAGGCCTGCAAGTTAATTGCAGATTGGTTCCTGATCAAAAAACTCCACAGACTCTTCAACTCCAGAGCAGATCGCGGATGTTTGACTGTTGAAGAGTTTGACTCGTAGGAGCTGGCTCCAGCAAGTCTGGGAGATAACATAATGGTAAAACAGAAGGATGGGATGGAGATTTTTTGAACTGTTTTAAATTGAGGATTTCTGAGCAAAGGGTTTTGGCTATGTTACAACATGAAGATTTAAAATTTCCTTGTTTAACCTCCTATTATCAGCTCTCTGAGGTTCAGAGAATGGAAACTAAGTTGTAAGTATTCTAAGTAAATTTGGCTGCTGGTTGTGATTTAGAGCAGTGAAATAACAGATTAGGTATGCGCCTCCTGAGAGAACCAAACGTCCATGACTACTCTAACTATGATGAACTTCTAGAATACTGTTATGCCTGGGTAGAATGGATATGAAAAAGATGCTTTCAGTAGTAGGAGAGACTGGGACTTGAGGGCACAGCCTCAGTGTGAATGAATTACTTTAGAATTGAAATGAGGAGGAATTTCTTCAACCGGAGAGTGGTGAACCTGCGGAACTTAGGCTGCAGAGGGCTATGGAGGCCAAATCTTTGAGTGCATTCAAGGCAGAGCTAAATAGTTTCTGGATTGGTAAGGGAATCAAGGGTTATGGGGAGAACGCAGGAGAGTGCGGTTGAGAAACATACTATCCACGATCAAATAGTGGAGCAGATCCATTGGGCTGAATGATCTAATTCTACTCCTATATCTTATGGTTTTTCTGCTCTTATGTCATCAATAATACTTCCAAAAATGTCAACATCGATTCAGTACAAAGTAAATTTTTGTAATACGGGTTGTTTGCTTTTCAAAATATCTCCCTACTGGAGTTGGCACACATTCTGTCCTATCATGTAAAAGGAATTAGACTTCAGAAGTGTTTTGTTGGCTATAACAAACTCTGGAATCCTCTGAGCCTGTGAAAGGCAATCAGGAATAGAACGGGTCTGGCCATATACTTTCAGTAGCTACAAGAGCAGTTCAGAGGCTTGGAATCCTGCAGCAAGTAACTCACCTTTTAACTCCCCAAAGTCTGTCTGATGTCTATAAGTCACAGGTCAGCAGTGTGATGGAATACTTCCAACTTATCTGGATGGGTGCAACTTCAACAGCATTCGAATCACTATGACATCACTAAGGTCGAAGCAGTCGAAATAGTTGTCATGACATCCACAAGCATGCGTTCCTTCCATCTCCCGATGCTCAGTAGCAGCAACTACTTATGAGATGCTTGGCAGGACTTCGCCAAAGATCATTACACAGCACCTCCTATCCCATATCCACTTTCATCTAGAAGGAAATAGGAAGCAGATACATGGGGACATCACTCTCTGTAAGATCTCCTCCATTTCCTGACTTGGAAGAAACTCACTGTCTCTTCAACGTTTTCCAGTAAAGGTCCTTCAATTGCCTTAACATTGGCATTGTGAGTCTATCTACAGCACATGGGCTGCAGTGGTTCAAGAAAACAGTTCACCAACACCTTCCCAAGGACAACTAGGAATGAGCAATACATGCTAGCCAAGCCAGAGATATCCATGAGCGAATTAATAATATGTAATTCCAAGTCCTTTTATCTTTTCTGTATTTTCTTTCTTTCGGTGGAGCACTATAGGTGCCAGTCTGGAATTGCTTTGTTTTGAGATATAACTTTTCTGACCATCTTGAGGGCTTTCCGATTTTTCCCATATTCTCTTTTAGATAGTGAGATACTTAAGTAATTTTCGGTAATTATATTCTCAGGAAACTTTATATAGCAGTTAGCAGAGTGTCCAGTTCGGCTGTCCCACCAGGAGTGGAAATTTGGAACATTACCCTTGTTATTTGTGTTTTATTTTCCTCCAGCAGAAGTGTTTTATTACTTTAGCTCTCTACAATTTGCCTTATGATTCAGTCCTTTGCCATCCTTTTTAAATATTGCTTTAGTCCGTGCTAGTTCTTTTTCTTGCCACAGGAATTATTTCTCAGTGCTGTAGTTAATCAACATCAGCCTGAAACAACCCATACAGCACAAATAACAATCTGATGCAGTAACTACATATAACTGTCAATAATGCAAAACAAATGCCTGTTCAAACCTAATAGAACTTAGCAGCATAGTAATTGGTATTCAGCATTCCCCTTTCTAAGCCGCAAAGCGTACCGTATTAGCAGTGGAACAGCCTGTGCACAATCTACATTGAATTTTTCTCTGGACCTCCTAATTTAGTTGTTACAGAGGCCCTGAAGAATCAGGAGCGACCCATGTCCAACACTTGCCTTTTTCATCAGCAGAAGATTTCGTAAAGTGATCCTTCAGCAGATTTTGGGCAACATATAATTATATTCAAAAGCATAGCCCCATGAGCCCAGTATAACAGTGGGCCAATCATCTGTATGGATCAAACCTGGGCCAGCCCCATTCTAAACCGGTTTACTTCGAGTATTTTTATCATGCAGACAAATTTCTATGCCAGAATCAATGTAATAAAAAAGTCTATTCTAATCACCAAATCTCAACTTTATACTGCGAGCTTATTTGACTTAATGCAATGAGTGTACAGTGGCAAGATTTTGTAATTTTCTCATTATTCTAAGAAATTTCATTCGAAGTTAACAACCAGATGAAAATCAAATGCTTTGTAATTGACATAATGTTTACAAGAAGCTCATGTTCTATTTTGTTTCAAATAAAACTAGATTTGAGGTAATGTCTCCGAATATTGAGGTACTTTAACCAGTTTACAATGACATTACACAATCCAATGCAGGAATTCCTTCTTCATGTCATTAGTCAAACGTATCCTATCGCTGTTTACTTATGGTCATAGTTGGTGTACCTGACACATCTGCATAAGGACACTGCCACATGCCTGTGCAACAACTGTCAAAATCATGTACAACAGCTAGATGATGATATTAGTCAATACGCATCACAGGCTTAGTGTTACCATTGGCAAGTTTCAGTTCTTAATCTTGTTCAGTTAAACATGGTAATAAACATTTTGAAACATATATGCTCCTATGCTTCTCCATCACAATGTGCTATTCAAAAGAATCATTTACTTTTTTCAGGACTGTTATTGAATATATTGTGTGTATATTTGTAATATTCAATAACTATAATATACAATGCATATATGTGTAATTAGCAATATACCTTGTCTTACCTCAGAACAATTTGGCCTGACAATAGTTGGTATTTGGTACTATCAACTCCCCATTCCCAAATCTGCCTTCACCCACCCACCAGGCGCGCGCACGCACGCACACACACACACACACACACACACACACACACACACACACACACACACACACACACCAACCCCCACAGTCAGTACAGAGTTTTTGCTGTGTTGGAGTTAACTCGATAAAATCACACATTGCACCATATTTGGTAGACTCACTTACAGAATTTGGAAAGAGCTTGGAGTTTGTCTCAGAACAAAGACAAAAGCCTACCAGGCAGCAGTTCTTACATAGCTCCTTCATGAATGCTAGACATTGACAATCTATTAGCGTCATATGATGCCACTAGAAACATTCTATCTTCATTATTTGAGATTTATTTGTAACAGTAGATGGCAGGTTTAAAATTCCCACCACTGAGGTTCCGATGAGGTGCTGCATGTCTGGAGTCTAGAGTATTATTCAGGAATCAGCCATATGGTTTGCATGTAAGAGTTCTGTATATCAAAGGTAGTACTCTACAGCCAGCTAAATCTTGGTACCTGCACCACAAGACATCCTAACTTAGCCATCAATACAGTCTGAAAAGCAAGTTCAGAGTCTGTAAGCAGGACTTACTACTTACTACTTTATTAGAAATTTATTTTTTTAGGAATTCCAAACCATGGCGGATAAAGGGAAACCAGTAGATGTGTTGCATTTGGATTTCTAGAAGGCATTTGACAGCATAAATCATAAATGGTTAAGTCACAAGGTAAGAGCGCTAGTATTAGAAGTAATATATAGACATGGATATGGAATTGACTAATAGGCAGGAAACAGCGAGTGGGGATAAGGGTTTCTTTTTAAGGTTGGTGATCTGTAACCAGTGGGATTCTGCAAGGATCAATGCTGGGTCTGCAACTGTGTACAATACATATTAATGACTTGGAGGAAGGAAGTGAACGTACTGGAGCTGAATATGTGGATGACACAAAAAATAAGTGGAAAGGTAAGTTGTGAGAGGGTTATAAACAGTTTACGGAGAGATATTACTAAGTTCAGTAAGTGGGGAAAAGTTGGCAAATGGAGTATAATGTGGTAAAATGTAAAGTTGTTCATTTTGGAAGGAAGAGCAAAGGAACAGAATATTGTTTAAATAGAGAAAACTGCAGATATCTGCAACACAAACACAAAGGGATTCATGGATCCTTGAGCATGGAGCGCAGTTGCAGCATGAAGTAGGAAGGCTTTTGGAATGTTGGCCCTTATTCCAAAGGGGTTAGAGTATAAGAGTAAGGAGCCTTACTGCAACTCTCCAAGTTGCTGTTGAAACTACTTCTGGAGTATTGTGTAAAAAAAGACTGAAAGAACTATGGATGTTGGAAGTCAGAAAAAAAAAGAAATTTCTGGAAAACTTCAGGTCTGGCAGCATTGGTGATGAGAAGGCAGAGTTAATATTTTGGGTCCATTGACCCTTCTTCAGAACAGATATCTCACCAGCTTAGCTGTTTCTAAAACATGGGTGATCAAGTAAGCCTTCCACTCGAAATTACACAAGACTGGGGCATTGAGTGGAGGTCACCCATAGCAGGCCAGGCTGCTCAAAGTGGGAGGAAAGAAAAGGGTGAAAAGTTCTTAGCCTAAAGCTTTTTCTGCAGAGCGTAACTAGGCAACATTTCTTGTCTATTAGCTTCAATCTGGCCAGTGACTGAGACATTTATGTATTGCTAAAGAGGTCTTGACTCAGATCTGTTTTCAGCTATTTTCAGAACTCCAACCACAGAGCATGTAAAAGATCACATTGACAATACTGTCAAAGTAATTATGGTTCTGAACTTTCACATCTGTGATTCCATTCCGGCTGCTACTGAAGATATTAGTCGTATCACAGAATTTGTAAAGAAGGGGGAAGAGGAGCAGAGCAGTAGTCATTGGGGACTCCATAGTTAGGCGAATGATATGAGGTTCTGTGGGGACGAGAGAGACTCATGCTTGGTGTGTTGCCTCCCAGGTGCCAGGGTGCATGATGTCTCTGATCGTGTTTTTGGGATCCTTAAGGGGGAGGGGGAGCAGCCCCAAGTCGTGGTCCACATTGGCACCAACGACATAGGTAGGAAGAGAGATGGGCATTTAAGGCAGAAATTCAGGGAGCTAGGATGGAAGCTGAGAGCTAGGACGAACAGAGTTGTTGTCTCTGGTTTGTTGCCCGTACCATGTGCTAGTGAGGCGAGGAATAGGGAGAGAGAGGAGTTGAACACGTGGCTGCAGGGGTGGTGCAAGAGGGAGGGTTTTGGATTCTTGGATAATTGGGGCTCTTTCTGGTGTAGGTGGGACCTCTACAAGCAAGATGGTCTTCACCTGAACCAGGGGGGTACTGATATCCTGGGGGGGAAATTTGCTAAGGCTTTTCAGGTGGGTTTAAACTAATTCTGCAGGGGGATGGGAACAAAAATTGTAGTTCAAGTATAGAAAAGGTTGAGAGTAGGGAGGTCTGAGATAAAGTTTCAGGGACGCAAGATGGAACCGGCAAGCAAGAAGTTGGTTTGAAGTGTGTCTACTTCAATGCCAGGAGCGTCCGGAATAAGGTGGGTGAACTTGCAGCATGGGTTGGTACCTGGGACTTCGATGTTGTGGCCATTTCGGAGACATGGATAGAGCAGGGACAGGAATGGTTGTTGCAGATTCCAGGATTTAGATGTTTCAGTAAGAACAGAGAAGATGGTAAAAGGTGGGGAGGTGTGGCATTGTTGGTCAAGGACAGTTTTATAGTTGCAGAAAGGATGTTTGGGGACTCGTCAACTGAGGTAGTATGGGCTGAGGTTAGAAACAGGAAAGGAGAGGTCACCCTGTTGGGAGTTTTCTATAGGCCTCTGAATAGTTCCAGAGATGTAGAGGAAAGGATAGCAAAGATGATTCGCGAAAGGAGTGAGACAGACAGGGTAGTTGTCATGGGGGACTTCTACTTTCCAAATATTGACTGGGAACACTATAGTACGATGTACTATAGATGGGTCAGTTGTTGTCCAGTGTGTGCAGGAGGACTTCCTGACACAGTATGTAGATAGGCTAACAAGGGGCGAAGCCACATTAGATTTGGTACTGGGTAATGAGCCCGGCCAGGTGTTAGATTTGGAAGTAGGTGAGCATTTCGGTGATAGCGATCACAATTCTGTTATGTTTACTTTAGTGATGGAAAGGGATAGGTGTATACCACTGGGCAAGAGTTATAGCTGGGGGAAAGGCAATTATGATGAGATTAGGAAAGATTTAGGGAGCATAGGATGGGGAAGGAAACTGCAGGGGATGGGCACATTAGAAATGTGGAGCTTATTCAAGGAAAAGCTCCTGCGTGTCCTAGATAAGTATGTACCTGTCAGGCAGGGAGGAAGCTGCAGAGCGCGGGAGCCGTGGTTTACGAAGGAGGTGGAATATCTGGTCAAGAGGAAGAAGAAGGCTTATGTTAGGATGAGATGTGAAGGCTCAGTTAGGGCACTTGAGGGCTACGAGATAGCTAGGAAAGACCTAAAGAAAGAGCTTAGCAGAGCCAGGAGGAGACATGAGAAGTTGTTGGTGGATATGATCAGGGTAAACCCTAAGGCTTTCTATAGGTATTTAAGGAATAAAAGAATGAAGAAAGTAAGATTAGGGCCAATCAAGGATAGTAGTGGTAAGTTGTGTGTGGAATCAGATGAGATAGGGGAAGCGCTAAATGAATATTTTTCAACGGTATTCACTATAGAAAACGACAATGTTGTCGAGGAGAATATTGAGATACAGGCTACTAGACTAGGTGGGATTGAGGTTCACAAGGAAGTGGTATTAGAAATCCTACAGAAGGTGAAGATAGATAAGTCCCCTGGGCCGGATGACATTTATCCTAGGATCCTCTGGGAAGCCAGGGTGGAGATTGCCGAGCCTTTGGCATTGATCTTTAACTCATCTTTGTCTACAGGAATAGTGCCAGAAGACTGGAGGATAGCAAATGTGGTTCCCCTGTTCAAGAAGGGGAGTAGAGACAACCCTGGTAATTATAGACCAGTGAGCCTTACCTCAGTTGTTGGTAAAGTGTTGGAAAAGGTTATAAGGGATAGGATTTATAATCATCTAGAAAAGAAAAAATTGATTAGGGATAGTCATCACGGTTTTGTGAAGGGAAGATCATGCCTCACAAACCTTACTGAGTTCTTTGAGAAGGTGACCAAACAGGTAGATGAGAGTAAACCGGTTGATGTGGTGTATATGGATTTCAGCAAGGCGTTCGATAAGGTTACCCACAGTAGGCTATTGTACAAAATGTGGAGGAATGGAATTGTGGGAGATATAGCAGTTTGGATCAGAAATTGGTTTGCTGAAAGAAGACAGAGGGTGGTAGTTGATGGGAAATGTTCATCCTGGAGAGCAGTTACTAGTGGTGTACCGCAAGGGTCGGTGTTGGGTCCACTGCTGTTTGTCATTTTTATAAATGACCTGAATGAGGGCATAGAAGGATGGGTTAGTAAATTTGCAGATGACACTAAGGTCGGTGGAGTTGTGGATAGTGACGAAGGATGCTGTAGGTTGCAGAGAGGCATAGATAAGCTGCAGAGCTAGGCCGAGAGGTGGCAAATGGAGTTTAATGCAGACAAGTGTGAGGTGATGCACTTTGGTAGGAGTAACCGGAAGGCAAAGTACTGGGCTAATGGTCAGATTCTTAGTAGTGTAGACGAGCAGAGAGATCTCGGTGTCCATGTACACAGATCCTTGAAAGTTGCCACCCAGGTTGCCAGGGCTGTTAAGAAGGCATACAGTGTTTTAGCTTTTATTAACAGAGGGATCAAGTTCCAGAACCAAGAGGTTATGCTGCAGCTGTACAAAACTCTTTTGCGGCCGCACTTGGAGTATTGTGTACAGTTCTGGTCACCACATTATAAGAAGGATGTGGAAGCTTTGGAAAGGGTGCAGAGGAGATTTACTAGGATGTTGCCTGTTCTGGAGGGAAGGTCTTATGAGGAAAGGCTGAGGGACTTGAGGCTGTTTTCATTAGAGAGAAGAAGGTTGAGAGGTGACTTAATTGAAACATATAAAATAATCAGAGGGTTATATAGGGTGGATAGGGAGAGCCTATTTCCTAGGACGGTGATGGCGAACACGAGGGGGCACAGCTTTAAATTGAGGGGTGGAAGATATAGGACAGATGTCAGAGGTAGTTTCTTTACTCAGAGAGTAGTAAGGGAATGGAACACTTTGCCTGCAATGGTAGTAGATTCGCCAACTTTAGTTACATTTAAGTCATCATTGGATGAGCATATGGACGTACATGGAATAGTGTAGGTTGGATGGGCTTGAGATCGGTATGACAGGTCGGCACAACATCGAGGGCCGAAGGGCCTGTACTGTGCTGTAATGTTCTATGTATGTCTAGATCTATCTATCTATAACAAATGTCCCTGAGGTCATCTGTGCAAAGAGTGAGAGTTTCATCTCATTGCCTTCCCTTAGAGACAAGCAGAAAGTATGAATATAGGGGTTTCCACACACTACAGGCTCCCCCTTTTTTCAACCTGTCAATAGCTGTATGTATATTGTTCTGTGCACCACACTTTATCTAATTTACCTCAATAAAAAAGAAGTTTGCTCCCCCAATGTGTATCTTGTGTACGAGGATGAGCATAACTTTCCATTGCTCGATGCTTAGTATCTAGGCAGCAGTCATCGTACCTTTATTCCACTGCTGTCTTCTGTCCCAGCTCAATTTGAATCACTGTGGTAAAGCAAAAGTTCACTGCTTTGCAGTAAAGGTTATGCTTGCATGACATGGCTCCTAACTCTGGTCTGGAAAGCATGTTCCTCTGTACAATAGATATACGACTATTACCGCTTTAAGAGCTGGGTATGCCAATGAACCAATGGTCCTGTCATGGCACATAACCAGCATTTCTGAGGAGCCCAAGCAGCAGCATGCTAGACTCAGAATTTGTATACAAGTTGCTTTGTAACTATGAGTTATCAATTTGACTGTTAACTAAATTTGATTTGCACGTTAATCAAATTAATGCTACTTGTAAATCTAGTCATAGGATGGAAGTTCTGTGTTAAAGAGTATAACACAAGATTGCAACATAGTGATCAACAATGGCTTTTCCTTAAAAAGCAAAGGTAGCAACTTGATTTGAAGGACCACTGGAAAGGTTGGCAGGCTCAATACCTACCAAACATTTCAGTCAAAAAAAAAATCATCATTGAGACACTTCTCAAGGAAAAACATCTCATTTTATGGCAATATTCAAATCAACAAAAGTGAGAATTGCTAGCAAAAAAAAATCCTAAAGTACTTCAGTGCAAAAAGACAAGGCTAGAAGTTGATGCCTCTCAGAAAAGTCGAGGAGCAAGCATTATTGAAGATGACAGACCAGTTGCATTTCAATCTAGTATACTGGAAATTATCACAGAAGGATAACCTGACATGATACAAGAGGTAACAAGATGTAGAGTCGGATGAACACAACAGGACATCCGCCTTCCTGCTCCTCTGATGCTGCTTGGCCTGCTGTGTTCATCTAGCTCTACACCTTGTTATCTCAGATTTTCCGGCATCTGCAGTTCCTACAATCTCTGATACAAGAGGTGACAGACACTCCCTGATGTTTTTGATCATCCAGAAATGAATTAGGTTTCTTAAGAGGAGTAATTTTTACCAAACAAAAATGTACTCAAAACAAATTGCCAGGGCATACTGCCACAGCTATATCAGAGGCATCTGGACATAGAGCGAACATAATTGTTGGCACCTGATACAGTGCTGCCTCAGGGTCGACAAAGATATAAAGAAAACAGTGAGCATTTGTGAGATGCCTCAGAGTCATGAAATCATAGAGTTGTACAGTACAGAAACCAAACGTTCAGCCCAACCTGTTCACATCGGCCACGCTCCCAAACTAAACCGCTCCTACCTGCCTGCACTTAGCCCACATCCCTCTCAACCTTTACAATTCATGAACGTTTCCGAATGCTGTTTAAACGTTGCAACTTTACCTATAACCATCACTTTCTCTGGCAGTTCATTTCATAGGTGAATCACTTTTTGTCTAAAAACATTGCCCCTTGTATCCTTTTCAAAGCTTTCTCCTCTCACCTTAAAAATATGCCCCCTAGTTTTAAACTCCCAGAGAAAAGACCCACGTCATTCACCTTACCTAGGCCCCTCATAATTTCATAAACCTCAATAAGGTCACCCCCTCAACCTCCTACACTCGAGTCAAAAATGTCTCAGCCATTCCAGTCTATTTTTGCATCTCAAGTCCTGACAACATCCTGTGAAATCTTTTATGAACCCTCTCCAGTTTAAGAATATCCTCTCCGTAACAGGGTGACCAGAACTGCACATAGTACTCCAACGTCCTGTGCAACCTCAAAATGACCTCCCAAATCCTATACTTAAAGACCTGAGCAATGAAGGCAAGTCTTAACCACCCTGTCTACCTGTAATGCTAATTTCTAAGAATTACGTACCTGAACCCCTAGGTCTCTCTGTTCCACCCAGGGCCCTACCATAAATTGTATAAGTACTGCCCCTCTTTGTATTACCAAAATACAATACCTCACAGTTATCCAAATTCAACTCCATCTGCCAATCCTCAGCTCATTAGCCCAATTGATCAACATTTCTTTGTAGGCTTAGATGACCTTCTTCACTGCCCACTATAAACTTATCAACCTTGTTATCTGTAAACTTCCTAACCACACCTTCTATATCCTCACCCAAATCATTTATATAAATGACAAACAGAAGTGGACCCAATACCAATCCCTGTGTGGAACTCTGCTCCTTCCAGAGCAGTGGTCTGAGAAACAACCCTCTTCCACTAGCTTCTTTGCCATGTTATTAAGCCAATTTTGTATCCAACTGATAAGCACAGAGTCACGCAGCCAAAGTACAAAGAACATCTACATCTTTGCACAATTCTTTCAGTCCTTTGATCCAAAATTGTTGGAGACGTCTTTGCCATATGTGGCGATGGTTTTCTCCTAATCATCCACGGCTTTTCCAAATTTCCAATGATCAGATGGTTAAGTGACTCTTCAAGTGTCTGTGACAGTCAAAACAAGTGCACTATTCAGTCTGTTTGGTACACCTAAAGGTGTCTTAGATGAAATCAGGCCTCAAAATTAAAAGCAGACCTTTAGACACTTCTGTGCCACTTGGGGCATAAACTACGTGAAGCATCACTGCTTTATCCCAATTCTAATGGGCCTTATTGAGTGAATAGTTTACACTGTTAAATCACATAACATGAAATGCAAAGCCACAAACCAGGACTTTCATATTTCTGTATTTTATCTGAGAACTATAGCTCTGGATATGGGCTTACTCAAGTTTAGAAGGTAAGCTTAAACAAACCTGCCAACACGTCACCTATCTAAATTCTCAGAGATGTAAGACAACCTCCTTCAGAATCAAAGAAAAATAAAGATGGTGTATGACTGACATACAGGCGTGGGACTGCTTTAAGCTGGGCACATTGGACAGATTCATACATCCTTCTTAAGATCTGTTTCTCTTGCAGAGATATCCAAGTGTGCAGTGAGCCTAGATTCTACAAAGTCACAATACCAGATGTAGCAACATTGTAGAGAAATATAAGTCAACTCAAGGAATTGTCCAGTGCTTAAAACGTTCTCTGATCACATTCACTAATTTATTTAGGTAATGGAAGACCATCATGACACCAACCAACATTGTCACAATACACATGAGACCAACACACACACACAAATCAAAAACAACCAAATTTGAACTGTAATTTTATCTTGGAAGAAAGAGGATGCTGTGTTATCAGTTTCAGAACTGAGTCGAATAGTGAATCAAGGAACAGAATAATACCACTTGACCAGCAGCTGCGAGGAGCCCAGGCAGCAGCAAGCTAGACTAAGAATGTGTTTATATGTTACTGTAACTTTAAATTACTGGTTTGACTGTTGAGTAGACTTGTTTCAAATATTTGAGTAAATCTACCAATTTATGTTTGAGAGTGGTACGTTTGTGTTACAAAGCACAACAAGATATAGTCCTTCAAAAGGAAATGATAGAACAAACAAATCCAGAGATCCCTGGATGAAAAGAGAGGTAGAAATGAAGTAAAGAAGAAAAATTACGCTTTTAACTGATGTCACGTAAGAAGTTGAGAACCAAGAAAAATGCAGAAAGTTCAGAAGGGAGGCATGATAGCAAATAAGAGAAGCAAAAATGAATGATGAGAAAAGACTCACAATCAACATAAATGAGATTCTCAAAGTCTTCATAATCTCCAGCATCTGCAGTTCCCATTACAGCCTCTCTGATGAAGGGTCTAGGCCCGAAACGTCAGCTTTTGTGCTCCTGAGATGCTGCTTGGCCTGCTGTGTTCATCCAGCTCCACACTTTGTTATCTTGGATTCTCCAGCATCTGCAGTTCCCATTATCTGCCTCTCTGATGAAGGGCCTAGGCCCGAAACATCAGCTTTTGTGCTCTTGAGATGCTGCTTGGCCTGCTGTGTTTATCCAGCTCCACACTTTACTCTCAAAGTTTTCCATCAGTCTATAAATAGTGAAATTGCAGTAAAAGGAGGAGTTTCCCTACCAAGGATATAAGGCTTACTGGCCTATGATTTCCTGGATTGTCCCTGCTGCCCTTCTTAAACAAGGGAACAACATTCGGTATTCTTCAGTTTTCTGGGACATCTCTTGTGGCTAAAATGAACACAAAGATCTCTGTCAAGGTCCCAGCAATCTCTTAAAAACCGAAAGAACTGCTGATGCTATCAATCAGGAACAAAAACCGAAGTTTCTGGAAAAGCTCAGCAGGTCTCTCAGCATCTACGAAGAAAAGAAATCAGAGTTAACGTCACCGGACCCGAAACATTAACTCTGACCTTTTCTCTTCCCTTGTCTCTCTCAGTATCCTGGGATGGGTCCCATTAAACCCTGGGGACTTATCTACTTTAATGCTTTTCAAGGCAGGTTTGTCACACTGCCTGCTATGCAATGCACACTCTAGCTTAATTATGCATCATAATATCTGCATCTGCTTTCAGCAACTATCTAATTTAACACTTTTAGAATTTTGTTCTGAATGTTGAGATGCCGTACAGAGCTCATCAAGATATCAATGGCGTCACACACTCCGTTGAGATTTACAAACAGTTTTTGTTTATTGGAATTGAGTCATACTGTTTTCTATTTACTTGCACAAAGGATTAACTGAATGAAACAACAAGAAGATCTTTTTAAAACCTAACTTTTATCCTTTGGACTAGCTTTTTCCATTTCTCAATGACAGAACAAGATACCACTGGGTGATGAAGGATCAATTTTTGTTGCAATGGGTGGCAAATTTAAAAGTCAGGATGTAAGGATAAATCTACGTAAAATCTTGATAAAAATGACAATTGGCACACCAGGAAGTTTTAGGGACCATGATATAGAAAGAAGTTGTGGCAATAGCGATGATTCATCAGAGAACACATTCAAGAAAAAAGTTAGATGTTTCTTCTTATCTACTGAAGATGTATGTTTGAAAGAGATGGTGGAGGTTAAATTGAGATGTTTAAATGACAAATATAAAGGTCAAAATAAATTGTAAAATTTCTGTTACTTTTGATCAGTCTAGAAAAGGGTGCTTTATAAGAGGTTTAAGACTTAAGAATGGTGAGCAGAGGAAACATTCAGAAAGTTTGTGAAACATAGAATTAGAATTAATATTAATAGTTAAGAATACATTAAATCAGTGGTTAAAAAATGCTGAACAGAAGATCTGGAAAAAGGACTGCCAACTGGAATCAAAACAACTGCTCACATAGTGATTATGGGAAGAGTATTAAGACAGTCGAGACAGCTCATGAGAATGATTGCATTGAAAGACCAGATTCTGCGTTGTAAATTCTGTTTAATTTAGTATAATTTACTGAATCATTAAGCTAATTCATTCATGTAGAATTACTGGACACATTGCTTTTATTTCCATCAATGCAAGTTGATTTTGTGTAATGATATGAATATGAAGAAAATCTTCTCTACCCAACTCTAATGGATTGTAATGTATGTTTTGAAACTGATTTTGTTCCCACCTTTCTCACTTGCCATTCTCCTCATAGGCTTACTGTCCTTGTCACTCCATCTTCTACAACTTCCTCTCTCCTTTTCCTCAACAGCAGAGCAGCCTGGCAGTTTTTGTGCAAACAAATTATCAGAGTCACACCTCTCCGCCTCCCAGAGGATGGAGCACAGCAATTGACTTGGCAATGATCCTTTGCTGATTCCAAATTAAATAGCAGGAGCAATGCATGTGAATGACCACTGAAATGTTGAAATGTCTTTCAATGCTTACAGACCATTGATCTAGATGAGCAAATACGATCCCTTCTGGCTTGTGTATTTAGCTCTTTGACATCTTAGTTTAACACAATGGTGGCATTTTAAAATATAGTACACCAAGATTCCTTCCTGTGGTAGTCAGAAATTCTGCAAGGTAACATGCTAATGAAATGAGTCTAGCTCCAAAATGCACCATCCCAGCAAATCCCAGAACATAATCTTCTAGGAGCAACAGATCTTGCTGAACACAAAAATGTGCAGCTCTTCTTTTGACAAGATATAATCCACAATCATACATTTCCTGTAGGCAAAAAGGAGCTTCTGATTTCATTCCTCTCAAGGACCACATAAAGAGAGATAAGCACTTGTTCAGCTGTTGTCTCAAGATGGGAATCAAGACTGCCTTTGGCTTCTCTATTTGTCATTGCTCTGACATCTAAAATACACTGGTTAAGACACACTAGTTAAGAAACAAGAGAGAATGTAAGTACTGTAGTAAAACCCATAGGCCTTTAGCACCATTCTGAAAAGAGAATGAACACCTTTTGATTATAGACTGCCCTGGGTAGCTTTTTACATTTTCTGGCAAAGCCAGCACGATTTGTTTGCGCACTGTAAGCACCGTCAATGAGATACTTGGGGACGGTCACTTAATGTTGCTGATGAGTAGTCACAGTGCTACAATCCATAATACCATCATTTTAAAACCTAACAGTTAATCCACAATACTATCAAATATATGATTTTGCTCTTGTCTCTTGCGTAGTCGAAAGCAATCAAAAGGTCACCAAGAAGATGCACAGCAAAAACTATATGATTTTCTCATCTATTCAGTAATATTGTAGTAGATAATGACAAGCTGGTTTGAACCCTACCACTGATAATGGGAACTGCAGATGCTGGAGAATCCAAGATAACAAAGTGTGAAGCTGGATGAACACAGCAGGCCAAGCAGCATCTCAGGAGCACAAAAGCTGATGTTTCGGGCCTAGACACTTCATTAGAGGGTTTGAACCCTATCACTGCTAAGGATGTCTGCCCTTGGAATAATGCAATTAGGATTAGGACAGGGAACAGAATAAGAAAGAAAAATAGCAACTTTTGAATGATATACAATGAAACTTTCTTCATGAGATTAGGCTCACGAAGTTTCTTAATAAGTATTTTTAGAAACATGAGGATGTAAAACTGATTGAATCATATCCCTGTGTTACCCTGTGAGAGAAGAGCCATTCCTGCTCTTCTACTTTTCAAAATGTTGGTCTGTCAAGTGCTTTCTTTAAAGATTATGGGTTAATAATTGTATATCCTTTCAAGTTATTCCGAGGGTTGTAAGTGTCCAGGGTTGTGCATTGATGGTCAAGGAATTTATCATGATAAGGAAGGCATGCAATGGGGAGGCAATGGCCACGTGGTATTATAGCTGGGCTGTAAACCCAGAGATCTGGATAGCATTCTGGGGACCCGGGTTCAAATCCTGTCACGATGGTGGAATTTGAATTAAATAAAAATATCTGGAATTAAGAATCTAATGATGACTATGAATCCATTATCAATTGTTGGGAAAAACCCACCTGATTCACTAATGTCCTTTAGAGAAGGAAACTGTCATCTTTACCTGATCTGGCCTATGTGTGGCTCCAGACCCACAGCAAAGTAGTTTACTCTGAACTGCCCTCTGGGCATTTAGGGATGGGCAATAAATGCTGCCGAGAAAGCATGGTCTAGATCCTCTTAACGAATAAGGGGGAAAAAAAACAACTAAAGTCTAGAACAAAAACAGAAAGTGTTGGAGAAACACAGTAGGTCTGGCATCCTCTGCAGAGAGAAAAGAAACATAGATAACATTCTATGCCCAGTGAGCTGTGCTCATTGAATTGGTTGCTGAAAAGGAAAATCCTAGATTGTGGGATGGGAATTCACAGAGTAAGGGAGGGATGAGAGCACTGGCAAGGTGGGGACTGACCGTTAGGGGAGTGGAGAGCATTGGTTCACAAGTCACTATCACTCTGGCTTGTACACGAGGAGCGAATGTGGCCAACAAGAGCAGTGAAGTTTTCAAAGCTATGATCTCTGGGGCCTAATGTGAGACACTAATGGTTATGCAAAGAGGCTGAACAAAGATGGAGTGATGTTCAAAGATCATCAGAGACATAGAGTCAGCAACACGAAACGGAATGTGAAGGATGGCAGGAATTATTCTGCACCTCAAGAGGAACTTGAACATTGCTCACAATGACATGGTTGATGCCTTTCCATCCTTGATCCAAAGTGAACTGTTGAATAATGACACAAATTGGTTGGGACAAGCCCGTTTGCCCATTTAAAAAAAAACCTGCTTAGTGTTGAGATTTCAAAATTGAGAACTTGTTTAATCTTGAACCAGAGTAGGTTAGCAAACTCAAGATTGAAGGAAAGTGGGTTTTGATGAAAATTGAGACATTGCTTGCAGAGTTTTGGATGAACTCTGATGTGCATAGGGCACCATGTGGAATGCCAGCCAGGTGTGTACTAAAATAGTCAGATCTGTAGGTAAACATGACTGAAGAGCGGAAACAAGCAAATTTATGGAGGTAGAAATGACGGTTTTAGTGACAGTACAGATATGTGCTTCTTGCATTCTTTAAGATCAAAATCCACCAGGGATGGCTATCTGCTCACTTCATATTGGAGGTGAATGTCAGGTTGTCCTTGATTACCCTGGTTATATAAGTGCTGTAGTATTCTAGGGCAGTCTCTTACTGCTTGAGATGAAGCCACGCAGTATGGTCATGTACAGTCGATGTCGTCTCCCTGTGGTCTGCTAGTCTTCTTGAAAACCGGGCTCAACCAAAGTCATCCCACATAAATCTCTCAACAAGCTTCTTAGATATAGATACAAATTTAACTTCAGCCAGTTGGAACATTTTTGAGGTTAATTTTAATTAGTGGCAGAGAATTTATGTTTGCACTGAGCACCAAACCCAAAGGATTCACAGAAATGTGAAAATGCTTGAGGTTTTGAAATAGCCTTCCTGGCAGAAAATGAATTTTAATTTCAAATTCAGTTTCTTCCTTTATTTCAGACTGTTAGATTACTTACAGGGGAGCAATAGCCTACTTTTAAAGTGATGAATTACAGCCATTTAATCATCAACCCAACCCTCATTGAGGAGATTGAGAAAAATACTACTGTGAAGTCATATGAGATTGAACTGATAAAATTCTGTTATAAATATTGCAATTACTTTTCCTGTGTGCACATTCTTGCAGAGAGGATTATATCACTGTGACTAGCTTGTGTCAGTGGCCGTGCTACTAAACAGACCAGAGAATTTTGGCTGGTAAACAAAACAGTTACTTACCACATTTTATTCTTGCCAAAATGAAGCACAAGCTGTCCATTATGATCTTATTCTTCCCAGCCTCTGGTGGGTGAAATGGTTGAACATTTTAACAGGTGCGTGAGAAGCTGAATTCTTCATGAAATCATTCCTTCATAACATCAATCATTAATCAGGCACATGACCGGTGATTTTGTAAATGGAGACAGGTTTCCCCCATCAGTTTTCTTCCCTTTATGCCTTTACTCCACAGGTTTTGTGTTCTTGACATTCACAACATTAGTGATAGATGGTGGACATGCTGCAAGCAAATTAATTTCAGATGGAGTTTCTTCATACAGCACACTCTTAGTCATTGTTGAAGAGACCAAACTTTGAGAGGCACATTCTGCCATATGCGCCACATGTAAAGAGGTGTAATTAATCACAGGCATACAGCCATGCATCGACTAATTTCGTTTCTTGGAGAGTGGCAAATTGACACTGATTTGATGTAGTTTATGGTCTATCAGTCCAGGCTTGCATATACATATTGTGGGGCTTGGATCATTACTCCTGTTTGGCAAAATGCCCGAATAAAATAGTCCTAATTTTAAAACAAACTTTTTCAATGCGGACTTTTGAAAGTGATATTTCTTTCAATTACTGTGTAAGGTGTTGTAAGTGTGGATGATGAAGATCATTTGACTTTCCTTGTCTATCAATACTGATTTAAAACAGAAACAAAAGAGCACATTGCAGGCAAAAGGGCATTCATTACCTGCGCATATTCTGAAACCATCAAAAGCCACTCCTGAAAAGATTAGGCCTTTAATAAAACAAAGAAGCTGGCTATTTTACTATTCTCCCTTCACTCCTTCAGGATGAGTAACTTAAAACAATAAATCAGTACGTAGTTAAGTAACTCAGGATGAGCATAATATTTGGAAACTGAACTGAATTTATGAGGATTCACAGAGCAAGATAGAAATGTTTGTCACTTTGTAATTTTGAAATGTCTGCAGAAAGATACAGCAGCAAGAATGGCAATAATTCCTACGCTGTAAAAAGAGCCCAGAGGTTGCCACGCCTCTTCCTTTTTAAACCCATCAACATGGAAATCTGACCTCCTGGTAATGAGATGACAAACAAGAAACTTCATGACCTGCAGAAAATTCCTGTATTTGAGCGAAAGCAGCAATAATTCTGATGTACAAATTCAGCTGCAGTATTCAGCTAAACTACTTTTCAGGACTAAAGGTGAAGACATTATCTTTGTTAGACCTGCAACACGCATCGGCAAAGACAAGACAATCAGTTGAACTATGAACAATTCTTTTGTTTATAACCTGTAGATACGCATTAATCCCATTAATTCCCTCTGTGTGTGACTATGTGACTGAGTGTCACGGAATTAGATTTTAGGGTGAATGTAGAAACAATCATCTCAACATCAGCGCACAAAAAGCTTGCTGCTGGTTCTCAATTGTTCACTCACTCAGGGCTTTAAAAAGCACTGACATACTCATGTTAAAAGTTTACTGATTGCAGAATGTTGTAGAAAAGAAAAAGGAACAGGTTCTCTCAACACATCTGTAACATGAGGTACATAGCCCTTGCATTCCAAATTCCACACTCAAGGTTACGTTCTTCCTGTTTTCTGTGTAACTTAAATATAGTTTTACGAGGTGCAGACATTCCATGCGTTTATACCACTCTCTCAGATTTGTAGGCTTGCATCCGGAGGAAAGACTAAAGCTTTTGTCTGGGAATGAATCAGTCGGAGATGTTGCTGAAATTATTAATTTAAGGCAAACATCAACAATCCATTATGACTCCAATCCAGACTTTGTATTGAGTTTATTCCCTGAGGTCCTGATATTATTGCTATCAATGTTGAAGGGCAGTGATGATCAGACCCCAGTCACGAATATAGATCAAAGCTAGCAATCAACTATATAGGGTTGAATCTTACCACTTATCTGCAAAGCGACATTCTCATTAAATTTTGCAGAGGATTTCTCTTGGCAAGTCCCAGCTTATTTTCTTTCATGATCATTCCAAACTTCCCTTATTGGCTACCAGCCACACCCTTCACAGTCCCCTCTCAGCCATTGGCAGCCTGAAACTCCCACTCACTACTTTCTGGATGTTCTGACATATACCAGCATACTGGCATAGACTCAATCTTTCAAGTATCTGGTTAGGCACTGCCAGTCTGGAACTGCCCTGCAGGGATCAACACATTCTTCCCAGGCATGAAAGATAAGCGCAAATTGGCACCCCATTTTGCATTTGGGATCTGGAGGTATTGCTGGACAGGATGATGTCGAGGAATGACATCATCCTCCCTCGGGATCATGAGAGGGTACTACAATGCCAGGCTCTGCTAGTCTGGTCTGAGATTGCCACTCAGATCATTGTGGGTCTTCACAGTCCTGAGAATTGCCTTAGTGAGTGATAATGATGACTGACCTCCTCCACACTGCCATGATAAATTCCTCATTTATTCAATCTCTGCTACTGCACCTGTCTTCTACCAAGTCTCGAGTTCTACCATTCTCACTGTTGCATGCATCGTCTTGCCTCACTCGATCTCATGCACCTCAACCCACCCACCCTGCTAACGCTGTAGGGTGATCGGTGATGCCTAATCACCCCCTTGGGAAAGCTCACCACCTTTCTCACTATTTTTTGTGCAGCAATGCCAACTACCATCATCTGATTCAGTGCCTTCATCTATTATTCCAGGGGGAAATACCTGTATCAGGGTAGAAAATACTAGGATGAGTATTTGGGTGCCAACATTCAGCTCCTCACCCCAAACAAAAGAAGGGTCTTGGATCTCTCTGGTGAAGATGAGGATCACTCCTGTGGAGGTATAGAAACTCCCAGTAACCAATTAAGATGCACTAATACTAATCATGCTGCCCTCCCACTGCCCACACTGGGCATTTAAAGCTGGCATGTCACAAGCTCTACACCTCACTTCTGATATTCTCTCTTTTGACTCCTGGAAGTACCAAGTCGAGTGATGTCCATGTTGTCATGGCCAGGAGAGTGGCCTGTGAGTCATTCCCTCCTTCATGTCTGAGGAAAAGAGCAAGACGGCTCAGACAAAGCACTGACAGGGCTTTCAGTTGCAGCCCCTACCAGCAGTGATGTTGTCACTTTGGTGAGTATTTCATCCAGATTAGAGTCACTTACAGCACTGAGGACTCACCCTTGTCCATGTTGGATGCATTGGCAGTCATAGAACATAGAACATAGAACATAGAACAGTACAGCACAGAACAGGCCCTTCAGCCCACAATGTTGTGCCGACCATTGATCCTCATGTATGCACCCTCAAATTTCTGTGACCATATACATGTCCAGCAGTCTCTTAAATGACCCCAATGACCTTGCTTCCACAACTGCTGCTGGCAACGCATTCCATGCTCTCACAACTCTCTGCGTAAAGAACCTGCCTCTGACATCCCCTCGATACTTTCCACCAACCAGCTTAAAACTATGACCCCTCGTACTAGCCATTTCTGCCCTGGAAAATAGTCTCTGGCTATCAACTCTATCTATGCCTCTCATTATCTTGTATACCTCAATTAGGTCCCCTCTCCTCCTCCTTTTCTCCAATGAAAAGAGACCGAGCTCAGTCAACCTCTCTTCATAAGATAAGCCCTCCAGTCCAGGCAGCATCCTGGTAAACCTCCTCTGAACCCTCTCCAAAGCATCCACATCTTTCCTATAATAGGGCGCCCAGAACTGGACGCAGTATTCCAAGTGCGGTCTAACCAAAGTTTTATAGAGCTGCAACAAGATCTCACGACTCTTAAACTCAATCCCCCTGTTAATGAAAGCCAAAACACCATATGCTTTCTTAACAACCCTGTCCACTTGCGTGGCCATTTTAAGGGATCTATGTATCTGCACACCAAGATCCCTCTGTTCCTCCACACTGCCAAGAATCCTATCCTTAATCCTGTACTCAGCTTTCAAATTCGACCTTCCAAAATGCATCACCTCGCATTTATCCAGGTTGAACTCCATCTGCCACCTCTCAGCCCATCTCTGCATCCTGTCAATGTCCCGCTGCAGCCTACAACAGCCCTCTACACTGTCAACGACACCTCCGACCTTTGTGTCATCTGCAAACTTGCTGACCCATCCTTCAATTCCCTCGTCCAAGTCATTAATAAAAATTACAAACAGTAGAGGCCCAAGGACAGAGCCCTGTGGAACTCCACTCACCACTGACTTCCAAGCAGAATATTTTCCTTCTACTACCACTCGCTGTCTTCTGTTGGCCAGCCAATTTCTACCCATTACACATTTGTAACTTACAGCAGGGCAGATGGCAGCAGTAGTCACTCCTCAGATAGTGAGCTTTACGCTCCAGCTCTTAAGCTTGTTAAATCCCCAGAAATAAAGGTCCCATTCCTGGTACTTCTCCTTGGCAATTGCATATGAGTTGTACATTCCCCAGTACCCAGCTAACACAAATATCTGAGTCAATGCTAGCCCACGTCACACCCCATCCCCAAGCATTTCAGGTAAACTGTTGGTATGCCGTCCCTCCCAGGGTGTTGCTTACCCTAGAAGACCTCTTTCCCAACTCTACTCTGTTGTCCCCTTTCCTTATATACTGTGTTGCCATGTCCTCGATATCATCACCCCATTTGCATCACAGTATTTTACCTCCAATCCCTGTGATTATGTTTCCCATGCTCTCTCCTGTAATCCTGGCTTCCTCATAACTCCTCGTTGACATTCAGTTAATGGACTTGCCCCACCCCAAAATAGTCCACTACTATGAATAACTGAGCCAGAGTAACCTAGTATTTTAGCTCTATCTGTGCCGTTTGCTGACTGTGCTCCTGAAATTTCCCACACTGGCTGCATTGGGCCTGCACGACTGACCTGTGTTTGCCAGCTAAATGGTTGGCACATGGTACAACTGTGAGATTGACAGAGCATGGTGCAAGATGACCCCATTCACCCTTTGACTGATGACTACTGATAAGCAGGACCAGTTGCCTGGGATGGTGCCCCCGGTAAACTGCAAACAATGTTTTGGTAATGTGAGCCTTTAAAATCTGGTTGAGGGGCAGAGTGCCAAAAGGCAAGGTAATTGCGAGGCAGGGTAGCTGTTAGCATCACAATTAGCACTAAATGTGTGTATGTAAAGAGAGTGGGTGAGCAGATTGTGATAGTGTCTGGGCAAGTCTATGAGCTGCGTGCTTGTCCCTGCATGCAAATTGTCCTTGTAGCACCATTCTGATTATAGTTGTTGGTGCATCCCATACTGCGAGAATATACTGTAAGTAGGTCAGAGATGTGCCATGAGGATGCAGGGAGGTTGGCATGTGCTGGATGCCGGCATTTATGGTTACTTTTGTGCAGCCACTGCCCTGGTGTTATTGGGTGTCCAAGATGGAGTTCAAGAAGAGCAAGCAGAGAGCTGAAGTGGTCAGGCTCTCACTCAGAGTGGGAAGTCTCAGGGCCCAATTTCTTTCTGGTGGGCGATAGGTTGGAAACCGGCATATTAATGAGGGGAGCTGAGGTAATTAGTAATAATTCCTCTGTGAAAAGGCCTCTTGTCGCTTGCCAGCAAGAAGTTCATCTTCCATCCAAACTGAGGTGGAAAATATGATTTGTTGTTGGTAACATCAAGAATAGCCTCACTTGACTTCTCAAACAGATTTTCCACATTTCTTGCTTTATCATACATTGTTCAGGCCCAGCGAACATTCCACATATATAAACTGCCAGGATTGTGAGCATTGAACAGAAGAACGCAGAGCACAGAGTTAATTGTCATTATTCAGGAATGCGAAGCCAGCAATGATAGGATTTAACGTGAAATGACCCTCATTGGTATGACAAGAGATGTGTGGGCTCATTAATGAGGGTGTTATTTGATTGATGACTTATCCACAGTGAGTTCACGCACGCCCAGCTTCTCAATAAATTTATGAGCAGCTGGGGTGCCTGGGTGGGTCTCCCATACTTGATCATCAAGTGAGAAATTAATGTCCACATAAGATTGTCATTCTGCCACTTTTTCAGTATAAGGAGAGGGCAACATCCAAGGTGCAGTCCAGTGGGTTTAACCTCTCCCAAGATGTTAACCAGCAAGAGGGGGAAGACTACTTCTTACCTGGACTTCCTATCTCACTAGAAGCCTTCTTGCCTGAGAAAGGAGTCTGAAGTCTGACTCCAGTGAGAGCTTTGGAGATAGCAAGAACTGCTGATGCTGGAGCTAGAGACAACACAGTATGGAGCTGGAGAAACACAACAGGCCATGCAGCAGCAGAGGAAACCCACAATGACAACTTTCCTGCTTCTCTGATGCTGCTTGGCCCACGATATTCGTCCAGTTGTACACTGTGTTGTTCCTAGTGGAGATTTGACTTCCTTTAATGGTTGATTCTATTGCTGAAGGTCATGTCCTTGGTCTACCTACAGTGCCAACGGTGACCACTGCATGCGTCTGTGCTGCTGGTGTGCTAAGCTGACAGTATCTGACTGACTGGCAGCCCAATGAAGTGGGGCATCCTCCTGGTGGGTCTTATACCGTTTAAAGGACTGTCGGCTAAAAACCTAACGTGGGGGTGAGCCATCTAAATGAAGGTAGGCTCACCCCCAAAATCTGCACTGTTTTAGGGGGCCCATCCTCAACACGAAACACAAAATGGAATGAATAAATGCTAATCAGTGCTTCGATGTTCAGCTGAAGTATTTAACGATGAGTCAGTTATTAAATTTAAAGGAAGTCTGGAATATCTAATCCTCGGCAGTTGTTTTAACTACAATTAGAGATATTTGGATGCAATGTGGAAGTAGCCTTTCCGACTGGGAAGAGCAATGGGTCAGGATATATTAGAGGATGTAAGGGCTTTCCTTCACTCATCTTGGGAGTCTGGAACAATCAGATCAGCAATGATCTTACCGAGTGAAAGAAGAGGCTCAATATCCGTGATGGCCTACTCCTATTCCTAATTTCTACGCTCGTATGCATGTCCTTATCTGGATTACACTACTCATATGCTCATTATTGCATCCAACATTTCTAGCTTTTGTAACAAAATTATACATATTATTTCCTTTTTCTTACATGCAGAGGGCTTTGAATGAATGGATTGATGGATGAAATGCATTTCCCTTCTTCATTACTCGCATTTGAAAAATGTACATGTAAAGCTGCATTTATGTCAACAAGGCATGCACACCCTAAAGACATAGTTTTGCTGAAAATTTTGCTTCCAGTGCAGAACCTCGCCTACTGAAAAACATGCCAGCAATTTGGAATTGCAGGTTAAATGATTTTCTGTGCATTAATTTTAATACTTCTGTGAAGTCATAGCTTATTTAACAATGTGTAATAAAGATTCTGGATAACCACTCCATTCTCCTCTATTTTATTTCCTGCAAAGTGCTATTTCTTTGGAAGCCTCGTCATTTGCTACTACTGTTGGCTGTACCAACTCTAATGCACAACGCATGCAGGCAAAATACCTGCTGTAATTTGTTCCGCTCTGAAGTCTGCATGGACCATTTGAAACGTTCCCTCTTCCTGTTCTCCATCTACTGTGGGTCTGGACCAGGCTTTATATTTATTCTGTTGACACCCATATCTACAAGTACAATCACCACATTCAATTCAAATGAGCAGAGCATGTGGTTTGCTATTTGCCTGAAGTATAGTTGAGGATTCCAATCATTTCTCTAAATTGAGATAAACAATATGAAAGCCATTCAATTTAAATCCCACTAAAGCAACTATATTCTGACAAAATCTACTCCTGGCTTCTCACTTAGACTGAAAGTAACGTTGCACAACCTCGACAATCTGTTAGATTTTAAATTGACCTTCAGACTCCATAATCCATTTAGCACAAGTTTTCTTACCTTCCCTTTCTAATAACAGTTGTATCTATCAGGCTCCCTATTGCTTTTGAGACCTTTAACATTTATTTGTCACTTACATTGTTGATGGTTTTCTTGCCATCCTCTATAGATCTGCACGACATGAATTGCAACTTTTCCAAATATCAGCAATGCAACTGCTGACTCCCAGCAAAGGGTAGATTTTCTGATTATGTGTGTTTTGTGGGAAGTAACACTTCAAGTGGGTGCTGGTCAAACACAAAGAGACATTATAATAACAGTTCTCCTGAAAATGTCAAACAAAATAAAAGGAAATAAAACTGAGGAGGCTGGAAATCAGAAGATAAAGCAGAAAATTGCTGAAAAATCTTACAATTTGATTCTACCCTTGGGAAATGGATTTTGTGCATTCTCCCTGTACCTGCATGGGTTTTGTTCAGTTGCTCCAGTTTCCTTGCACAGGCCAACAATGTGCCGGCTAGGTGGATTAGCCATGGGAAATGCTGGGTTACAGTATTAGGGTAGGGGAATGAGTTTGGGTGGGATGATCGTCAGAGAATTGGTGTGGGCTCGAAGAGCCAATTGATCTGCTTCCACACTGCAGTGATTCTATGATTCTACAAGCCGCTCCTGTACAACCTTTCATTGAAATAAAAAGCTATCATTCCAGCAATTAGTCTGGTAAACCTTATCAGAACTGCTTTTGCATTTAATTTTCCTTTTGATAAATGGTAACTTTCTATTAACTTTCTTTCTTACTTGCTATACCTGCACACTACCATTCTGTAAATCCTGAATGAGGACATCCAGCTCTTCGAAGCACCTGAGACTTCTAAAATTTTTCTCCATTTAGATAATATAATTCATTTTTATTCCTGCAGCCAAAATGGACCATTTAATGTTTTCCAAAACATTTCATTTCATTTGCTAGATCTTTATTCAGTCATTTAATCCACCAATATCATTTTGCAGCCTCTTTATATCATTTCCCCAAATTACTTTCCTATCTTTGTGCTATTAGCAAATTTAGCAACTATACCTTGTATCTCTTTATCTAAATCATGTTTATAAATTATAAATGGTTGATGTTCCAGCAGCAATCACTGCGTCACATCTTGCCAATCTGTAAAAGACTTACATGTGTCTACTGTATTCTTCCTGTTCACCAACTAATTTTCTATTTATGTCATGAGTTCCTATTGGGATGGTGTCATTTTGAATTTACAATCAAAGTCTACTTACCCATATCCTTGTCTTCCTAACTAAACTCTTCAATCCCTAGTGTATTGAATTTTTGCCTTCATTGGTCTTTACAACTCCTTCCCTGTTCTTATTATTCCTGGAACTTTCTTCAGGCCATATCTCATTCTATTCCCCCTTAAGTTGCTGACTTCCATGCATCTCATGTACTACTGCTCTACAAATAGTGAAAAGAATTAGTCCACGTTGTCATTCCTTCTCACTAAACCTTTGTGTAATCTCTTACACATGCTTCTAAGGATCTAACAAATTTCTCTTTAACCACGTTGTTTGATTGTCTCTCATTTCTTCTCTCAGCTTGCTGTCTATCACTGGGTGTGCACTGATTTACGTAAAACTGACCGCTTCCTGAATCACTATTTTATAAACTTAGTATTGAAACTTTAAACAATGTTCCCTGTCCTTTCCTGATATGACAAAGAAAACAAAACTGCTATGGTAGCAAAACCCTTAATTGTGTAAATAAATACAGATAGAGTAAATTACTGGCTAACAGAATGCAAGCTGCAGCCTATCTTACAATGCAGTTCAACAAATACTAGGCATCATATAACTGTACAGCAAGTTCGTACAAAGCATTTGTTCTCACGAGATGCTTAAGAGTTTAATTTAATCTATTATGACCTCTTTCTCTCACTTGTTTCCACCGTGATCATAGCAACCTCAAAAATTTGTTTGTTTGTTTCAATTGTTTTAATTTGCTGACACTCACCCAGTAGCTGCTAAAATAGAACATTAGATACATGCCACATTGTCTTAAAGAAAAGTACAAATGATGGAGATCACAGCGGGTCAGGCAGCATCCATGGACAGAGGACCAGCTAACATTTTGTGTCTGTGATCTCCAACATTTGCTGTTTTCAGTACAGATTCCAGCATCTGCACTAATTTGTTCCTAGTTTAAAGAAAAGTTGTTTCATAGAACAGTATTTATCTCCAGATGGAATTTTGTTCATTCAAGCATGCCTCTGAGCCAAAGTTGCATAAATTATAGAACTTCAGAACTGAAAAAGAATGAAACTGGGCTTGAAATTTTAACTCTTTCTCTCTCTCTACAGATATTAACAATCCTGCTGAGTTCCTCCAGCATTCTCTGTTTGTTTTGAGTGTGTCTACTTCCTAGACCAGAATTTAGCAGAGTCTGTTGATAGTGATGAACAATGGAAACACTACGCAGTTCATGTTTCCTCCATACATTTGAGGCCAAAATTTCACGCTCTTAACATAATCCCTGTCAGCTTTAGCTAAGGAAGGGGTTTTTTTTCTGGTGCAGTGGTAATGTCTCCATCTCTAGGATAGACAATCTGGATTTAATCTATATCCGCCTAATAGATCTGTCATTTCATACATGAACAAGTGAATAGAAAAAAATTACCCTGAGACTGGGAGTTTAGCCCTTTGACTATATGGATCAGCTGTTCACTGGATAAGCTATTTAGAAAGTATTTTAACGCTAGTGACCCTCCTTCTCAACTTCTCCCCTTGCTTGAGGTATGGTGATTGTCAGGATCGGTGTCTCTTTTGAAAGAGCATCCATAAAGCACTTTGGGCCATTAACAGCAACGGAATTGTACTTCAATGCAATGTGCAACCTCATGGCCTGGCATATCCCAAACTTAATCATTGTCATCAAGCCAGGGGATCAACTTTGCTTCAATGTTGAGTCCGGGAGGGCAAGCCAGGAGCTGCATCGGGAATACCATAAATGAGATGTCAACTAGGTGAAGCTACCAAGTAGGACTACTTTCTTTCAAACAGCATAGGTAGCAAGTGATGACAGAACTAAAGCAATCCCATGATCAACAGATCAGATTTAAGCTCTGCAGTCCTGTCTTCTCCAGTCACTATTGGTGGTGGACAGTTAAGCAACCCACTGGATGAGATGACTTCACAAATATCCCCACCTTTAACAATGGAAAAGCCCGCACATTGGTGCAAAGGATAAGGCTGAAGCAATTGCAGCGATCTTCAGCCAGAAGTGTCTTTGGTCAAACCTGGACAAAGAATTGAGTGCAGAGGTCAGATGAGGTGATTGCCCTTGACATTAGTTGACTAAGTATGACATCGGGTAGCATTTGCACCATACAAATTTCAGGGACTTTGGATAGCTGCCGATGACATGGTGTGTAACACAGCTTCCTGAAAGCTGACAGGACATGCACCTCAGAGGAGCTTTCACTTCCTGTTTCTTGCCTGTAAAAACAATCAAAATTGAGGCACCCACATCAACACATCTTCAAGAGAGAATTGTTCCCTTCAATTAGGTCATGACATTTTAAAAGAACAATAAATTTTATAGTTAAAATCAATTTATATATTGAATTTGCAAGCCAACTAGGTAATTTTTTTTTCAACTCTGTCAAGTGCAAATATATTCCTGAGCATTGATCTGTGCTGCAATAAATCAGATAAAGCCAAATAAATATTGGAATGTTACAGTGATTAAAATTAAATTTATTACTGTACTAAAACATTTTGATGTTATCAACTTATGTAGAATGTTAGCTATTTTCTGAAATTATTGAGGTAATTCTACTGAGATGCCATTTTCAGATTAACCATATGTCCTTGAGAAACTCGCCTGACTCCACAAGAATGAAAGTGCTTTCTATGAGATACCAAGCCCTGCACAAAATTCAACACAGGCAGGAGCGCAGAGTACAGGCATATTCACACCTTTATCATATCCTTGAGAAAATTATTGGTGCTGGAAAAGGCTGATGGAATCCTTGATTCAGGTACAAACTGCCATTTTATTTAAGGATCCTGGACTTGGCCTAATGATTCGAAAAACTGGCCAAATTCTCTACAGCTCTCCTGCCCAAGCAATTCACAATTTTGAACAATTCTATCTGATGCCCTTAAAATTTCAACCCTCTCCAAGCACAGAGCCCCAATTCCAGAAGCAGGGATCTTAGGCTGAGGATATGGGGGACGCCATTTTGGTCTGAGATGAGGAGAGGTTTCTTTGCCCAGAGCGTAGTGAGCTCTGTGGAATTCTCTGCCACAGAAAGCGGTTGAGGCCAAAACATTGAGTATTTCAAGAAGATGAGAGATATAGTCCTTCGAACTAAAGGACTCAAAGTGCATGATAAGTTGACAGGAACAGGATACTAATTATGATGTAGGAGAATGTTGGAAGGGCTGAGTAGCCTCTGTTCATTTTTATTTTCTGCGTTTCCATGCTTTTGATCTTTCTCAGGAGCTGTAAAGTGCCTGCTAAGAACCTGAGCTGTTGAGCCTATCAAATTTCGCACAGTCTCCATAAGCCTCTGATAACAAAGTGTGAAGCTGGATGAACACAGCAGGCCAAGCAGCATCTTAGGAGCACAAAAGCTGACGTTTCGGGCCTTGACTCTTCATCAGAGAGGGGGAATGGGGAAAGGGTTCTGGAATAAATAGGGAGAGAGGGGGAGGCAGACCGAAGATGGAGGGAAAAGAAGATAGGTGCAGAGGAGAGTATAGGTGGGGAGGTGGGGAGGGGATAGGTCAGTCCAGGGAAGATGGGCAGGTCAAGGAGGCGGGATGAGGTTAATAGGTAGTAAATTGAGGTGCGGCTTGAGGTGGGAGGAAGGGATGGGTGAGAGGAAGAACAGGTTAGGGAGGTGGAGATAGGCTGGGCTGATTTTGGGATGCAGTGGGGGGAGGGGACGAACTGGGCTGGTTTTGGGTTGCAGTGGGAGAAGGGGAGATTTTGAAGCTGGTGAAGTCCACATTGATACCATTGGGCTGCAGGGTTCCCAAGCGGAATATGAGTTGCTGTTCCTGCAACCTTCGGGTGGCATCATTGTGGCACTGCAGGAGGCCCATGATGGACATGTCATCTAAGGAATGGGAGGGGGAATTAAAATGGTTTGCGACTGGGAGGTGCAGTTGTTTATTGCGAACCGAGCAGAGGTGTTCTGCAAAGCGGTCCCCAAGCCTCCGCTTGGTTTCCCCAATGTAGAGGAAGCCACACCGGGTACAATGGATACAGTAGACCACATTGGCAGATGTGCAGGTGAACATCTGCTTAATATGGAAAGCCATCTAAGCCCCTCACTGCCATGTTAGGTGCAATTGTGTGCAAAACTAGAGGTGTTTCTAAAATATTCGCCCTTTCGCCCAGAGGTTACATTCTGAAATGCATGATTCTGGCTCCAGAAGGAAATACTGGCTTTAGTTCACTGGAAAGGAGTTTCAAGTTGTGGAAAGAAATTTGAAAGGAACAACTTATGTATTTTCTTTCGAAGTTCCAGGTCGAGATAGTGACCTGGATTCCGAGGCAGAAGCCGTAAGTAACATTTTTAGCTAACACTTGATTAGACATAACAGACACAGTAACTTGACATTGGAGGAATGAGAACCTACAGTGAGGGAAATTTTTACACTTTTTCGAAATCACTGGATTGGTAAAAGTTAATATAAAGCTTCAAAGGTCTTAAGATTTAGGGGCAGAGTGAGGCTTTTCAGCCCATTGACTTTGCTCTGCCATTTCATCATGATTGAAATGTTTGTCAACCCCATTCTCCTACCATCTCCTCATAACCTTTGAGCCCCTTACTAATCAAAAACATATCTATCTCTTCCTAAAAGATACTGAATGACTTTGTCTCCACAGCCTTTTGTGAACAGCTCCACAAGCAAGAACCAACAGAATAGATATCAGACTTTATTTGAAAGACTTCTACTCAAGTCATGGCAGCAGTCTGCAGCAATTTGTTCAAAATTGGCCAAACTAGTGAAAACATTTTTGGAATTTCAAGGGGAAGTTGGCTTACAAAAAAATCAAGTTTTCACAATCTTTTGCATTGGTGTGAAAAACCATTGCCTTGGATTTTCCTATGCCAGACAGTCATTGGAGCAGCACAGACTGGAATTGCACGATGGGAACCATGTTAAATTCCGGACACAGTGAGAACTGCGTGGGAACTTGAAGATTCCGATGGGGAATTCTCCAGTGTATGGGATTCTTAAAAAGCCCTGAACACCAGTTATTGTGGAGTGTTCTGCTTTCTTTAAATTAAAAATCACTTCGGAAAAACTTCACAATAAAAAAACCTTGTCTGACGCTTCATTAACAGTTAAGCTGAACCCAAGGCCACAACTTACCACACATATCCCTAACCCCTCACAAGCTCAGGCGACTGACAACATTTCGCGAACCAGAACACCACAACACAGTGCAATATTCCCAATATCCTCCCAGTGTGCCTGTGCGACCTGGCATTTATAACCACTGGCACCCACTGCAAAGCTCAGCAATTTCTGATGTTGCCCCTCACCCGTGTTGGCCAAGTCCATTACCCACTGGCTTCAGCACACCCCACTGCCTCAATACCACTGCCCTCTCCCAGCACCAGTTCCTCTCTCAGCGCACCCCACAACAGCTGGCCTTAATGTATCTAGAACAAAAACAAAGTTGCTGGAAAAGCTCAGCAAGTCTGGCAGCATCTGTGAAGGAAAAAACAGAGTTAACATGTCGTGTCCATTCACCCTTCCTCAGGACTGATGGTGGCTTGGAAAACGTCAGTTGAGATGCAGAAAATAGGGAGGTGGTGGGGTAGGGAGTAAACGATAGGATAGAGCCCAAAGAGAGAGAAAGACAGTTGGACAGACAACCTAATGATCAAGTTGGGAGGGTGAATAGTTGTTAATGGGGACTGTTAGTGACTAACAAAAGGGGTGTGTAATGACAGGCTGTGTGGTAACAAGGCCTGGTGTGTGGGGTAGGGGGCTGGGATATGGGAAAATTTAGGCCCAAAAATTATTGTATTCAATGTTGAGTCCAGAGAGCTGGAGGTCCCCAAGGGGAAAATGAGGTGCTGTTCCTCCAGCTTGTGTTGGGTTTCACTGGAACATTGCAGTAAGCCAGAAACAGACATTTTGGCCAGGCAACAGGGTGGGTGCATTAAAGTGGTAGGCAACAGATAGTTCAGGGTCTTTTTGCGAGCAGAACGTAGATGGTCGCCAAGTCCACGCTTCGTTTCCCCAATGTAGAGGAGACCACATTGTGAGCAGCAAATGCAGAAGACTAGATTCTGAGAAGTGCAGGTGAAGTGTTGCTGTTATGGGAGGGAAGAGAAGGGGTGAGGGCAGAAGTGCGGGAGATGGGTCGGACCTGGTTAAGGGCCCTGTCAACAACGGAGCTGGAGAATCCTTGGTTGAGGAAGAAGGCGGACATTTCAGAGGCTGCCTTGTCGAAGTTGGCCTCATCTGAACATACGGGATGGAAGAACTGAGAGAATGGGATAGGCTCTTTACAGGAAGCAGGTTGTGAGGATGTATAGCCCAAGTAGCTGTGGGAGTCAGTGGGTTTATAATGGATATTAGTGACCAGTCCATCCCCAGAAATGGTAACAGAAATGTCGAGAGAGGGATGAGAGGAATCAGAGATAGATCAGGTGAAGGTGAGGGCAGGGTGGAAATTGAAGGCGATATTGATGAAGTTTTCCAATTCCAAATGAGAGAGGGAAGCGGCACCGATGACATCATCAAAGTATCAGAGAAGGAGTTGTGGGTGGGGGCGGAATGGGATTGGAACAATGAATGTTCCACATACCCCATGAAGAGGCAGGCATAACTAGGGCCCATGTGGGTACCCATGGCAACCCCTCTTGCCTGAAGAAAACGAGAGGAGTTGAAAGAGAAGTTGTTGAGGGTGAGGTCAAGCTTGGCCAAGCGGAGGAAGGTCGTGGTCTGTCACTTACCTCACACTCTATCCACCTGCCACCCCTACCCACCTCACCCACCTGATCTTGTAGCCTCTTAATGAACAGCCATCTTGATTTTATACTTACATCGTTAAATTTCAGAGCAGCTATCAAGTTGCCAGGATCAGAATTCATGCCTGGAAATGCAGAGTTCAATACCACCATAAAAGATATGAGCAGAGTAGCAATTTGATTGTGATTGCCAGTCCTAATGTGATGAGTTCTGCAGTTAGTAGAAATCACTGTGGGGTTACTGGGGCTCAAGTGGGCTGCAGGCTGAGGGGGCCTTTGGCAACAAGGATGCAAGACCAAGCCCTTGCTAGGTGGGGATAGGAGTTCACAAACTGGCATGGGTTCATATGACCCAGGGTGATGCCGAAACAGGGCTCAAGATTCACACTAAAAAGAGAGAAAAAAGGGATATGACATTGTCAGAGAAAGAAGACTGAAAGGGTTGAATCCATGAACAGAACTGAGAATGATCTGAAGAAGTGTGCCTTTTAGTGAAAAGTTTATCTTGGAAAAATGAGTGGAATAATGCTGCTATCCAATGAAGCTAAAGCTTCAAGGAGAAAGGAAATCATCTTCAGAAAGTTTAGTGTTTTAAGGGGCTTTGTGGTTGAAATTGGTGTCATAAATGCTAAGTGGGGTGCCTGGTAAATCCCGGTGATCTATCTTTGTTGAATCTGTCGTTTGAAGTGAATTTTATAGTTTATATTGATTGCAACTGTGCTAGTTCATTCTAAATATAATCTGTTTTTAGTTTGATTGCTAAAGTAACATTCTTAATTGTTAAGATTTTTGTAAATTTGTTCTGGGTCCATTCAATAAATTTCATTCCGTTGGTTTGTTTATCCCTCTGAATAGACCATTACAACGTTATGAGGGCATTTGAGAATTCATGTGACACATGGTACCACGGTAATATTAGTTGGAGTCGTAAAAATATTAGCTGTTTGTTTTCAGCGTTGCATTTTCAGTATTTCCAGATGTTACTGAATTGTTACTTGAACCACACAGCCAGGTCTCTGCACTGTGCTCTTGCTCATATAATCCAAAATTAATCGAACTGCTTTGTTTTCTCTCCTGGGAATGCATGATTTTGTCCACTAAACAATAAAGATATCACAAGTACAGCAATATAGTGGGCTATCAACTTACAACCTTGCTCTTTTTAAACCTTCCACTCAAAGATGAAGGTAAGAAAATGTAAGAGCAATGGCGAACCCCAGGATAAGTTCCAAAGCTTCCATAAAAACATGGCAAGTGTTGGAATATAACTGGATATTAAAGAGGCTCTTGTTATGCAGTGATAGTTTCTGAGCCAGGGGGCCCATGCTCAGTTCCGACCAGCGCCACAGGTGTGTCATAACATCTGCGAGCAGATTAATTAGAAAATATATTGAGTGGATGTTCATGGATGAAAAACAGAAGAATTACTTAATATCTTTGTGAAAACATTGGGATGACAGATGGATTCCAAATTTCCGGTTCCAATCTCCCTTACGTTAGTAAAGTTGGTCAAGCTACCGATCACAAAATAAGAGGAAAATTGAACTAAATATTGCTGTCAATAGCTCAAAAATGCAGCGAGAAATCAGTAGGAGGATGGTCAGCTAAGAACTGAGAATACGACATACCAATAAGAATGAATCAATGACTTCTTTGCTTTGGGAGAATGCGAGAACATCATTAAACAGGCCCACCATGGTAGATCTATTCGAGATTATGAAGATAGACAAGCAAAGTGATTTGTGAAGATTACCAGTTGCAAAAGGATGCAAAAAGTTGTGGATCTAGATTGGAAGCAGTGCAGTACCTCAAGCAGGAACAAATTTAATCTGAGGAACTTTAGTCCCACTAGTCTAACATCAATTTCTTCTAAAGTAATTAAGCCAACTTTAATACTTCTTGAGTGTTGTTGAGGCTGCATTCATCCAGGCAGGTGGGGAGTATTCCAATTTTCCATCACACACCCAATTGTGTCTTATTGAAGTGGGCAGGTGTTGGGGAGTCAGGAATAAGTTACTTGCTGCAGTATTTCTATGATCCAACCGGTTTTTGTAGCTCAAGCATTTATATGGCTTGCCCAATATAGTTTCTGGTCAATAATAATTTCCAGGATGTTGATAATGCAGGAGCCAGTGATGATCAATGCCATTGAACATCAAGAGGAGGCAGTTAAATTGTCTCTTACTGGAGCTGGTCCTTGCCTGGCATTTGAGTAGATTGAAAAATAGTTGGTGCATTTCAGGCCAAGCCTCCGGATCTTGCCGCATTTGAATATCAACTACTTCAGTAACTGAGGAGTCAGTAATGGAGCCGAACTATCACTAAACTGATCCAATTCAGATCTTATGATTGAAGGCATGTCATTAATAAAGCAGCTGAAGATGGTTGGGCTGAAGACATTACCCTGAGGATCTCCTGCAGAGATTTATTGGCATTTGGATGACTGACCTCCAACAGCTCTAACATCTTTCTTTTAGACAAGTTTGACTCCAACCAGTGGACAATCTTCTCTCCGATAACCATTAACTCCAGTTTTGCTAGGGCTCAATGCCATATTCAGTCAAATGGGGCTTTGGTGTCAAAAGCACCTTTCAACTTACCTCTAGAATTGAAATCTGTTGTCCATGTTTGAACCAAGGCTATCATTAAGTCAGGAGACGAGTGGCTGTTGTGAAACTCAAACTAGGCATCAGGGAGCAGATATGAAACTGAAATCTATTTCAAGCCTGTGAAACTGATATCTATTTCAAGCCCACTGACCTCGAAACTGATATCTATTTCAAACTCACAGACTCCCACAGCTGCATAGACTACATCTCCTCTCACCCACCTTCCTGCAAGAATGCAATCCCCTACCCCTAATTCCTCTGCCTCCGCTATGCCTGCTCCCAAGATGGGGCATTCTACTCCCAAGCTTCCCAGATGTCCTCTTATTTTAAGGGCAGCAACATCCCCCCTCCAGTGATCGAAAATGCTTTTGAATGCATCTCTTGCATTTCCTGCATCTCTGCCCTCATATCTCCTCCCTGCAACAAAAAAAAGATTGAACCCCCCTTTTCCTCATGTATCACTCCACTAACCTCCTGATTCAATTTATCATTCTCTGCCACTTCCGCCACCTGCAATCTGACCCCACAACAAAAGATATATTTCCCTCCCTACCCATACCTGCCTTCCATTGGGACCACTCTCTCCATGAAACACTCATCCGCTCCACACTCCCCACCATCCCCATCATCGCGGCACCTTTCCCTGCAACTGCAGAATGTGCTACATCTGACCCTGTACCTCGCCCCGCACCTCTATTCAAGTAACCAAAACAAACCTTTCACTTCAGACAGAGGATCGCCTGCATCTCTGCTAATGTGGTCTACTTTATCCACTGTTCCCGATGTGGCCTCCTCTACATTAGTGAGACCAAACGGAGACTCGGAGACCACTTTGAATAACACGTGCACTCTGCGACAAATGACAACACATCCCAGTCGCGAACCACTTCAACTACCCCTCCCACTCCCTGGCTGACATGCCCATCGTGGGCCTCCTTCAGTGTACAACGACATCACCTGGGAACCGGAGGAGTAGCACCTCATATTCCACCTTGGGAGCCTACAACCCAACGGTCTCAGTGTGGACTTAACTAGTTTCAAAATCTCACCTCCCCCAGCCTCATCCTAAGATCAGCCCACCCCTCTCGTCTCCGCCTCCTTAACCTGACACAACCAGGCCATCTTCTCTCCCACCTATCCGCTCCTCCCACCTCACTGACACAATCCTGACTACTGCCTACCCGCACGCAAGTATCACCACCCCTCCTACCTTCCACAGCCCCATCCCTCCTCCCTCTATTTATTTCAGCACTCCCTTCCCCCTCCCCATTTCTGAAGAAGTGTCCTGACTCAAAAATTTTGACTTTCCTGCCCCTCTGATGCTGCCTGGTCGGTTGTGCTCCTCCAGCTCCACACTGTGTTACATCAGAGAGCAGATGATTGTTAAGCCAGTGCTGCTTCATAACACTATTGATGATCTGTTCTATCATTTTACTGATGCTCAAGAGGAAGCTCATGAGGTGATAGCTGGCCGACTTGGTTTTTGCCCTGTTTTTTGTGCACAGGCCATAGTTGGGCATTTTCTACATTTTCAGGTAAATGCCAGCATTGACACTGTGCTGGAACAGCTTGGAAAAAAAGAATAAAAAAGAAGAAATAAAATAGAAGTGACATAAAATATGGGACGTAATCACCAAGTCAACACTGAAGTGTTTACTAATTGCTGGAAGTAGACAAGGTGCTGAAGAATGAAGAATCAGTTGCAGGCACTCAGGTTTTCCTATCATACAACATGATTTCCATCCATTTGTCAGTTGAGAAAGGACAGAAAATTCACCACGAATTTAACATTGTCTGACCAGCCAGCACCATCCCCTCTTTTGGCAGGCAGAGAAATATAAGAAAAACATCCCAGGTAAAATTTTCAACTTCCTGGTTTGGTGTGAGTGATGGCAAGAAAGTTGGAAAAACATGGAGAGAATGAAAAGATCAGAACCTCAACATCAAAAAGCATCTGTGCAATTTTCTCTTTGAGCCTTAAATGGCGAATTCAGAATCTCGCGATTGATTGGCCATGACCTTATTTCTATCTCATTAAAACCCAAACTTGACTTTATTATACACCACTTCCAATTCTCCTCACCTTCCTGAGAAATTGAATGACATATTTCCCTAACATGGAAATCACATTTAGTACTTGGTGGCAGCAACACGCCAAATAGTTTCACGTCCATCATCGAACTTCACTTTCAAAAACAACATTTCTGTGTGGACACTATTCGCTTTGACCATGTATCCAAGCTAGTTGGCAAGAGCAAACAACCATCCTTGTGACAATACGATGCTTTCTTTCAGCCCAGCTCACATACCATGTTAGGTCTTCAACACTTTACTGTGGAGCTCAGGGGCATTTTCTAAACACATAAATGCTTCTGCCAGATTGCTTTTCATGGATGGACACACACACACACACACATGCATGTGCACACACACATACCAACACAAATATGCATGCACACTCAGACATGTACGCAAACACAAAACATGCCCACACAGACACACAAACAAACACACGCACGTGCGCTAGGACATACACGCACACACGTGCACACACAAACACGTATCATACAAAATCATACAAATGTTGTGAGTGAAGTTATTAACTTTTCATCTCTCTGCTGATTAATCTCTTTGCCTTTAAATTCTATGTCTGTAATCTTTCCTTCACTTCAACTGACGATGGGGGATACAATCCAAAAGCTTTTGATTTCAAATAAGCCTTTTGGACTATACCTGGTGTTGTGTGACTTCTGGCCTTATAGTGAGCTTTTAACTTATTTCTTTATTTTTCTGCTTTTTGCCTAAGCTAGTGCTGTGACTGGCGACATAGTAAACATTTTGCTGTACTCCTATATCCCTGTACTTGAGTATGTGGCAGTAAAACCTAATGCTAGTTCTAAAAATCACACACAGACATACATGCACACGGACACACACAGCTCATGCACTTGCACAGAATAAATCTTATGGCTATTTCTTTGCTCCTTTAGTGTTCGCTAACTTAGTGCCTACTTGGAGGCTGCTTGCTTTCTCAGCGGGCACTCACTGACGTCAGTGCTGATTTACAGATTGCCAGCCTTTGTGTGGCTTACATTGTGTTCTCAGTGAATAGGCTCTTTAGTGATAAGTTGCAGCCTGCCAGCCTTCGTGCCTTGCGCTGCTTTTCAGCTCACAGGCAGGCAGCTTATCACAGTTCGGAAACTTGAACAGGCAAGACAGGTGGACATGTCTCTGTATGGCACTGTGCTATGACAATATCACACTTTCAGCATGTGTCAAATAATTATATGGCAAACACACTGTATGTGCTTCAAGTAAATTGCTACGTCTGAAAGTCAAATGGGGGCATTCCTTACTGGGCTCAAGGTGGGGCTAAGGCCAGTTGGGGAGTCACCACAGTCAATGAAGGGACAGTCCAGTGGGTTTGTCGCTTGGTGTTGCCAGAATCTGGGAATTTCAGTCATTACAGTCCAGGGTTTGGGATACATCATTCCTGCAGTTCAAGTGTGAGTAGCCTGCGAGTTACAGATGGCTCATGTGAGATAATGTGGAGACATTAGTCCCAGCCTTTTACCATGGTTGGTCAGAGCTTTTCTGTCAAACCGATCTTTGGGTGGTCTGCAAGTCAATGGCCAAATCAAAAACATAGGGATTTGTTCAATCTGGGCAAAAGCGGTCCATGGATAATAAAAAAAACCTGTTCTAAAGAAGGGTCACTGGCCCTGAAACATCACCTCTGCTTTCTCTCAGCAGATGCTGCTAAGCCCACTGAGTTTTACCAGTAATTTCTGTTTTTTCTTGCAGCAGCCCGTGGACGGCTAGAAAAAAGCAAGCAGCTCAAGGCTGTGGATGGGTTACATTACTTTGGCTCATTGAGAGAATGGTGATGGGGTAATTCTAAACAGAACATAGACATTAGGAGACGACCGGGTGCTTCAGGGTGGAGAGGTTGGGGTTGTTCTCAAAGGTCTTGATCATTTTGGCCTCTACACAGGGAGGGTGTAGGCTGAACAGGAGTGTGGGAATTTGTAGGACCCTTGCTCAGAGGATAATACAGGTAATTTGAAGAGTCTCACTGAAAATGCTGAGGCTTAAAACTCACAGGGGCAACAACACAGAAGGGAAATGTAAATGTGTAAGAACACAGTCCGTGATATGGAAGACAGCTTTCTCTCTGTGAAGGAAAGGGGCAGAGGGGGATAATGTTAGTTACCAATAGATTTCTACTCCTGGTGTAGCAGGAAGATTTGGACCATGCAAAGTACAGTTGGGTCATGTCCCGGTTCACAAAGCTGCGAGAAAGTCTTCCTTTTGTCTGGGCCATGTGTCGATCCAAGCAGCAGAGGGTGAGGAGTCATTCCTGGTTTGCAGCATCTGAAGTGGTGTGCAATTGAGCTTTAAACATGGAACCTCCAGCTTGAATGCCGGAATGTCCCAGCGGTAGTGAGCACTCCGGCTGTAAAGTTACATGAGAAACAGGCTGTAGAGCCAAGATGCTTCATTAATGAGGTGGGAAATGGAAGATTGCATGAAGAATAGCAATACGAGCAAGGGCGAACCGAGTTCCGGAAAGTCTCACTCTGCAGAGCGAGTAAAAGAAAATGGGAAAATTCAGTCCCTCATTTTGTGCAGTCAAAGTTAATAAGGAAACACACATTGAAGATATGTGAATGATCAAAAAGACAAGTTGTGATTTAATCTACATCCTAGCATATCTGCACTTGGAGATAATTACCATATTTCAAAGTAACATTGGCACATTTCTCAGTTGGAGTTTTCAATTTCCTTCCACAAACTCCACACCCTTAACCCAAACCTAAATACAACACAAATGACAAGGAGTCTTTGTCTCCACAATGTTTCAGACGAACTGTTCTAAAAAATATGTTCCAAGTCAAAGAGCAGCACTTGCAGAGAAAGAGATCCTTGTATACCATGAAAAGTCAAACTACAGTTTAATTCTACCAAAGCTTCATCCAACAACAACAAGCACTGTACTGCTTAAAAGCGATGAGAAAATATTCAGCTGATTTTCAGTCTAAATATTTAGCAAAGTTCTTTGAAAAATTAACTGAGGAGCTCCTTTTTTCTAAAATTAAAAACATTTACAGATTCATGGTTTGGAGAAAACCAAACACTGACCTCAAGTAAATGATTTACGTACATGTCTAATCATTTGCAAATCTAATTTCAGATCTCAGCAGGCCCCAGGTCACAGAACTCTGCTTCTCATTAATCTTAGTGTAAAGCATATTATCTGTAATCTACATGCCACTGGAGCAGACTATTCTGCTCACCAGGTTGGTATTGTGTCAACTCTGAAAACACTCAAATCGTAACAAAAAAAAACTCTGCTTCTATGAATACTACATTTAGGTACTTAATTATTTTCCTTAAGCTTCTTTTATGTAATTAGCCAAAATAATCTTGATCTTTCTCTAACATGGCCTTCATCTTGCTATGAAACCTTGGAAGTGGCAACTTGTGCAGGGTACAGTTTTCATTCTCCTTCAACAGGCTGTAGTGTTCCACCACCCTTTGGGTGAGAAAAGGTAGTTCATTCCCATTTCCTCCATGAACTCCTCCCCTTCCCACCACTCCTGCCATTCTTCTATACATTTCCATTCCTCACATGTCAATTGGATCTAATATTGCATGGTCTTAATGATCATATAAGTCCTGCTCATTACAAAGTTTTGTTGACTTTAGAGGCCTTTATAAAATAGCAGGCCAGGCCCAGATACAAATGGTTCACTGGCATTCTTAGCATGTACCATTTTTGTTGACAGAAGAAGAGCTGGGATATGAATCAAATAAGAAGGGAACCCTTACCTTTAGAATTTGCTGCTGAACTCAAGCAGAGTCCATTTTCACTATATCTGGGGCCTTAATGCACAGGGTAGGAGGCAATATTTATGAACAATATAAAATGTATGTGAAGGGTGGAGAGGAATATTCAAATGTTCTGATATGAAGGTATTGAAATACTGAGCCTTTTCAATGCAAAATAAAATAAAAATATAACAGGTTACAGGTTTCACTTGGAGAAGTGACATAGCTATCACATGATAGAAAATTTGATTGACAGGCCATCTGGTATGCTTAGCAATAATTATTAGCCATTTGCTTCTGCAGTTTCAAATTCATAGTCAACATTTCAAATATTTCTATTACAGCTGAATCTATTATAAGTTGCTTGACTGAGTTTAAAGTCCTCATAAAACACTGATCTCAGCAAGGGCCAAGGTTCACATTTTGATTAACAGTTTTAATAAGCTACGAACAGCATAGCTATCTTTTATATCAATTTTTGTTCTACAATATATTGAGCATTTGGGAATTTAATTTTTTTAATTAAATTTTATGAATGAGAGCAGTGAGTACACATGAGTGAGAGCTCGCTTAGATTGTTTGGAGCTTAGTTTTTACATCTCCATGTTGATCCTAAGGTATATACATAGAGAATGCCAAGTGAGTGGCTCTAAATGAGGCATAGTGATTATGAGTTGTCCAGTTGAGGATTTGAGAGTGGGGTGAGTGTTGAGAGCAAGTTCTGTCAGAGAACTGTGTGTGCCTTCTAATCAGCCCAACTGAGCATTCGCTCAGATCTCTGGCTACATTTAATCTGCTTACAGGCCTGATAAGCCTGACTTGATCATACTCTCAACTCAATGGAAAGGAAATCCTTTTCACAAAGATGGGTTTGCCAAGCTGGAAGTTAAGTTCTTAGCTTAAGGTACCTGACTTGGTAGTGAAAAGTCAACCCATTTAGCCAATTATGCTGGGATGTGACTCTTGCAGCTTGGTGATCCCATGTTTGCCACAAAGGTGGCGAGCATAATCAAGTTGGTTGACACTTGGACATACTAAGAGCTGTGACCTTAATTTTAAATAAAAATGAATTGGTGTATGAGCTGAGTTAGAGGCTAACCAATGACACAGCGATCAAAAAATTATGAATGGGGTAACTGTGATGTAGTCCTTGCTCTACACTTCAATTGAAATAAAGAGATGAAGTGTGTTGCAGCATAAAAAATAACACCCTTTCAGTGTGCTGGAGGAAAATCCAGCTAAGTGCAGAAAGTTTTGCTGAAAAATCTTCTGAAGTATGTCGCTTTTGTTTCTTGGTAGCAGAAATGTAGTTCACAGATATTAAAAAGAAGATGACAGAGAGAAACCAAGGAATTAGAGGCCAGCTATTCAAACATCTTTGAGAGAACCAGCATGGACTTGTATAGGACAGGACATGCCTGATAAATCTGATTAGACTTTTTGCCTGAGATGGTGAAAAATGTTGCCTATTCTAGTGGATGCTAAATGATTATTGTTCATATGGAATTTAAGACAGCATTTAAGAAAGTCTCTGATAGGAGAATGTTGACTGAAGTTGAAGTTCACAGAATTGAATACAAATCATTGACCTAGTTTCGACGTTGACACAGAAGAGGGAGAAAGAAAGCAGGGATAAGGGAATATTTGACAGGGTCTGACTGTGGTGGCCCTGAATAACCTTACTGATTTACATGATGGCACATACCCAATTTTTTTGATGATAAACATAGACAGCATGATAAGCAGTGTAGCTGAAAGGTTGAAATTGCACAGTGATATTCAGAGATTAAGTGAATAAGCAAAACTGTAGTAAAAGGATTTCAGTGCAAGCAAACATGAGATGTTCCATTTGGCCCTAAAAGGGAGTAGAATATAATATACAAGGCAGTAATAGATATGCTTCAGCAATAAAAAGCTGTCTTTTGACTGCAGCTGAAGTATTGTGAGTAATTCTAGACACTACACCTTTGGCATCATATATCACCCTTGGAGGGAGTCAAGTGTACTTTTACTAGAATGTTGTCTGTACTCCAAAGATTTACAATTTCATGACAAGAAGTTTTCAAAATATAGGCTTGTATTCCCTTGAATTTGCTAGGTTAATGGATAATTTGGCCAAACATTTCAAGAAATTTTGGAAAATAGATTGTGAAGTTAAAGAGAGCCTGTTACTGCTGCCAGGAGAATCTAGGATTAAGGGCACAGTCATTAAGCCAGATCTTTCAAAAGTGGAATTTGGAAAGGATTCCTCATATAAAGGAAACAGAAATTTGGATTGTCCTTTTGCAAATGGTTTTAATGCTTTTTCAATTGACTTTAAGTTGATTGATTGATTGATAGCCTTTTGCCAGCAAAAGCCACTAAAGAACCAAAGATAGGCGCAATTGAGTTTATGGAGAAGCTGAATGGCACAGTAAGCAAAGTTTCTAGATAGCCTACATCTGTTCCTATCTTCCTATGCAACTCAGGTGTGTTATATCATCAAAACCAACATAAAGCAATGTACACGCTGAAGTCAAAAGTGCATGATGGTGCTTGTTCCTTTAAGAATACAATTTTTGGACACTTTTGGAATGTGCTTTCAAATTCAAGAGGAAATTTTGTTTTTAATCTTTCACTACTCCCAATTAAACAGAAGAATGGCCTGTTTCCACACTGTGGGGATACTGTGATGTTTCTATAAAATCAGATATTTTTTAAAAATTCCCAGTTATTAATTTTTATGCCATTTTTGATGCAATTTTCTTTTATATGGATGAAAAATTAGAAACACAGAAAATAGGAGCAAGAGTAAGCTATTCAATCCTTTGTGCCTGCTCCACAATTCAATATGATCATGTTTGATCATCTGACTCACTACCATGTTCCTGCTTTTGCCCCATACTCTTTGACTCCTTTACCTCAGAATTATATCTAACCCCTACTTGAAAACATATAGTGTTTTTGCCCAATCTACTTTCTATGGCAAAGAGTTCCATAGGCTTATCTGAAGGTGAAGACATTTCTCCTCAATTCAAAAGTGAACTTATACAAGTATGTTCCATGCAATGACTTAGAACGCGTCATGCTTTATAATGGTCAAAGACTGAACCTGAATGTGAATAGAGAATTGTGAGATGTATCATTGATTTCTATATAATCTATATTTAGCCCAAGTTCAAATCTTGAGGATCCCAGTCTCTTTCCATCACTCCAGATGAATCTCCCTGGACAATCAATTAGATCTCCTGGATCCAATCTCTTGAATCTTCTAATTTCAATGGTATTGTTTTGCAGAAATCGAAGTTTTAAACATGCAAAGTTTGAAAAGGCATAATATGTGTGTAAATGCTTCTAAAACAAAAATTATCTTCTCACCTAAGACTGCTAAGAATGAAATAATATGTGCAGTTAGAACAGATCTTGCATAACAATAACTGTGCTACCATATTTCATGCAGGATTGCTCTGAATACACAAAAGGCAGCTGTTGGGACTTTTTTCAATTTTGAAATAATAGACTATTCCTTTGAACTATGCCTGGGAAGATTAAAAGAAAACTTATTTTACGACTAAAGAAACAGCCCTCAAATGTGATTAAAAATGTTTGTCTTTCCCCTCTCTGAACACAAATACTAATGTGTTTTGATCCTCACATCATGTTCTTGTGGAATTTTTAAGCGCCTCTCTTGTTTTAACTTTGCTTGTGTTTAACAGAGAGAGAAAAAGATAGCAGCAGATTACTGGTTGTGAAAACTTGCAGTGTAATTTAATAATAATGGGTAATAAAATGTGAGGCTGGATGAACACAGCAGGCCAAGCAGCATCTCAGGAGCACAAAAGCTGACGTTTCGGGCCTGGACCCTTCATCAGAGAGGGGGATGGGGGGAGGGAACTGGAATAAATAGGGAGAGAGGGGGAGGCGGACCGAAGATGGAGAGTAAAGAAGATAGGTGGAGAGAGTGTAGGTGGGGAGGTAGGGAGGGGATAGGTCAGTGCAGGGAAGACGGACAGGTCAAGGAAGTGGGATGAGGTTAGTAGGTAGATGGGGGTGCGGCTTGGGGTGGGAGGAAGGGATGGGTGAGAGGAAGAACCGGTTAGGGAGGCAGAGACAGGTTGGACTGGTTTTGGGATGCAGTGGGTGGGGGGGAAGAGCTGGGCTGGTTGTGTGGTGCAGTGGGGGGAGGGGACGAACTGGGCTGGTTTAGGGATGCAGTAGGGGAAGGGGAGATTTTGAAACTGGTGAAGTCCACATTGATACCATTGGGCTGCAGGGTTCCCAGGCAGAATATGAGTTGCTGTTCCTGCAACCTTCGGGTGGCATCATTGTGGCACTGCAGGAGGCCCATGATGGACATGTCATCTAGAGAATGGGAGGGGGAGTGGAAATGGTTTGCGACTGGGAGGTGCAGTTGTTTGTTGCGAACTGAGCGGAGTTGTTCTGCAAAGCGGTCCCCAAGCCTCCGCTTGGTTTCCCCAATGTAGAGGAAGCCGCACCGGGTACAGTGGGTGCAGTATACCACATTGGCAGATGTGCAGGTGAACCTCTGCTTAATGTGGAATGTCATCTTGGGGCCTGGGATGGGGGTGAGGGAGGAGGTGTGGGGACAGGTGTAGCATTTCCTGCGGTTGCAGGGGAAGGTGCCGGGTGTGGTGGGGTTGGAGGGCAGTGTGGAGCGAACAAGGGAGTCACGGAGAGAGTGGTCTCTCCGGAAAGCTGACAGGGGAGGGGATGGAAAAATGTCTTGGGTGGTGGGGTCGGATTGTAAATGGCGGAAGTGTCGGAGGATAATGCGTTGTATCCGGAGGTTGGTAGGGTGGTGTGTGAGAACGAGGGGGATCCTCTTGGGGCGGTTGTGGCGGGGGCGGGGTGTGAGGGATGTGTTGCGGGAAATACGGGAGACGCGGTCAAGGGCGTTCTCGATGACAGTGGGGGGAAAGTTGCGGTCCTTAAAGAACTTGGACATCTGGGATGTGCGGGAGTGGAATGTCTTATCGTGGGAGCAGATGCGGCGGAGGTGGAGGAATTGGGAATAGGGGATGGAATTTTTGCAGGAGGGTGGGTGGGAGGAGGTGTATTCTAGGTAGCTGTGGGAGTCGGTGGGCTTGAAATGGACATCAGTTACAAGCTGGTTGCCTGAGATGGAGACTGAGAGGTCCAGGAAGGTGAGGGATGTGCTGGAGATGGCCCAGGTGAACTGAAGGTTGGGGTGGAAGGTGTTGGTGAAGTGGATGAACTGTTCGAGCTCCTCTGGGGAGCAAGAGGCGGCGCCGATACAGTCATCCATGTACCGGAGGAAGAGGTGGGGTTTGGGGCCTGTGTAGGTGCGGAAGAGGGACTGTTCCACGTAACCTACAAAGAGGCAGGCATAGCTGGGGTCCATGCGGGTGCCCATGGCCACCCCCTTAGTCTGTAGGAAGTGGGAGGAGTCAAAAGAGAAGTTGTTGAGTGTGAGGACGAGTTCAGCTAGGCGGATGAGAGTGTCGGTGGAGGGGGACTGGTCGGGCCTGCGGGATAGGAAGAAGCGGAGGGCCTTGAGGCCATCTCCATGCGGAATGCAGGTGTACAGGGACTGGACGTCCATGGTGAATATGAGGTGTTGGGGATTCCACATTCCACATTAAGCAGAGGTTCACCTGCACATCTGCCAATGTGGTATACTGCATCCACTGTACCCGGTGCGGCTTCCTCTACATTGAGGAAACCAAGCGGAGGCTTGGGGACCGCTTTGCAGAACACCTCCGCTCAGTTCGCAACAAACAACTGCACCTCCCAGTCGCAAACCATTTCCACTCCCCCTCCCATTCTCTAGATGACATGTCCATCATGGGCCTCCTGCACTGCCACAATGATGTCACCCGAAGGTTGCAGGAACAGCAACTCATATTCCGCCTGGGAACCCTGCAGCCATATGGTATCAATGTGGACTTCACCAGTTTCAAAATCTCCCCTTCCCCTACTGCATCCCTAAACCAGCCCAGTTCGTCCCCTCCCCCCACTGCACCACACAACCAGCCCAGCTCTTCCCCCCCACCCACTGCATCCCAAAACCAGTCCAACCTGTCTCTGCCTCCCTAACCGGTTCTTCCTCTCACCCATCCCTTCCTCCCACCCCAAGCCGCACCCCCATCTACCTACTAACCTCATCCCACCTCCTTGACCTGTCTGTCTTCCCTGGACTGACCTATCCCCTCCCTACCTCCCCACCTACACTCTCTCCACCTATCTTCTTTACTCTCCATCTTCGGTCCGCCTCACCCTCTCTCCCTATTTATTCCAGTTCCCTCTCTCCATCCCCCTCTCTGATGAAGGGTCTAGGCCCGAAACGTCAGCTTTTGTGCTCCTGAGATGCTGCTTGGCCTGCTGTGTTCATCCAGCCTCACATTTTGTTATCTTGGAATTCTCCAGCATCTGCAGTTCCCATTATCTCTGATACAGTGTAATTTAATGTTTTTTGTAGTGATGATTGGATGATTTTTCAGGAAGACCCCACATTACTTTTCCTTGTATCATTTGTTCCATTTCATTCATTCCTCTTGGTTCATGTCACTGTGAGAATGAGCAAATGGCCTGCTCGAAAACCTCTATTAATGACTTTTTTTGGTTTGTCACGAGTTTACCTTCTCGTTGCTGCAAAGAATGCTTTTGTCTTCAGTGAAAATTTTTGTGACTACACACAAGAAATGAATGTTGTGAGAAACTGAACTGATGCTGCATCATATGATAAGGCCATGAGCTGCTTCTAGACCTAAAGTACCGCTGTTTGATAGAACTTGATAGAAAGTGAGACCAGCTTACTTACTAGAATCAAAAGATCATAATATGATTAGCACACAAAATAAACCATATGTTCCATCACATATGTATCAGTTATCTAAAAGAGCATGTATTTTCTCATTCCTGACTGCTTCTTCTGTCAATTGCTTTAAATCTATGAGCCCCAGTTCCCAATTCTTTCATCTAAATGAATAGTTTCTCCCTAACTTCACTGTCTGGGCCTTACACATTTGGAAAACTTCTGTCAAATCATCTTTCAAAGTTTCCTTCTCTGAGGAAAGTTCTGAATCTTTGGAACCAACAACATGAAACTTTTCTTTACTTCTTACTAGTGCCTTCACATTCCTTAAAAAAGTGTTTGGCGCTCAGAACTGGATGCAAGATTGTAATTAAGGCCAAACCAGTTTTATGTGTGGGTTTAATATAGCTTCCTTGCTTTTGTAGTCTATATGCATATTGATAAAGTCCACTACGCTGTGTGTTTTATTAATCATTCCCTCAGCCTGTCCTGCCATTTTCAATTATTTGTGGACACACGAAGACCCTATTCTCCATTTTGGGTTGTACCCTCTATCTTGTATTATCTTCCTGGATTCTTTGTACCAGAATCATTCATTTCACACTTCTCCATTAAATTTTGTCTTTCATTTATCCATGCATTGCACTAACATGTTGTTTTGGAACCTTCACCCTTCTGCAAGGCTCATAATAATTTCACAATAATTACATAGCATCAATAAATTTAGGAAGAGAAGATAAAGGTTGCATTATCTCAAATAATAGGCTTGTAAATCCTAAGAAAGAATAAGCCTAAAGATTGGGATCATTTTACAATTCAGCAAAGGAAGACCAAGAAACTGACAATGAAAAAGAAAGTACAATTCAAAAGTAAACAGGCAAGAAGCAAAAACAAACACTGAAGCTTCTTTGGGTGTGTAAAGGGGGAAACATCAGCAAAAACAAACACTGAAGCTTCTTTGGGTGTGTAAAGGGGGAAACATCAGCAAAAACAAACACTGAAGCTTCTTTGGGTGTGTAAAGGGGGAAACATCAGCAAAAACAAATATGAGCCAAAATAGACAGAGGCAGGAGAATTCATAATAGGGAGAGAGGAAATGGCATTGAAAGAAAAGAAGGTGATACACCCAGCTCCAAACCGCTTGGACACTGATGAGATTAGGAAAAAGATTCTCTCGACATCGACAAAAAAAGGTACAATTCTTCATGTGAGGTTTGAACAGAGAGGTGACAATCTCACAACTGAGAGTATACAGTAATATCCCACCTTAAATCTTGTTTCCATTTTTTGCTGTTTACTATTTTTCCATGTGGCAAAGAAAGAAATTATGACTGCACTGCATTTTTCTGCAGCCTGTCTACATTTAAATAAAATTTAGCTCCTCTATTCTTCCTGCCAAATTGCATATCCTCACAGTTTCCCACATTATATTTCCATGTGTCAAGTTTTTGCCCATTCTCTTAACCTGTTTATATCTCCCTGCAGACTTGGTATGTCATCCTCACTATTGACTTTCCTACTTCTTTTGTGTAATCAGCAAACTTGGTGACAGCACATTTACTTCCTTCTCCAAGTGTTTAGTATATATTTTTAGCAATATTGGCTTCAGTACTAATCACAATGGCACTCCACTAGTCACAGTTTGCCAACTTGAAAATTCCTTCTTTATCCCAACTATCATTCTTCTATGATTTCAGCCAACCCTCTATCCATGTAAATATTTTACCATGAAAACCATGAGTTCTTATTAAATAGCCTAATGTGTAGTTCATTATCAAATATCTTTTGAAATTCACAGATATTAAATTTACTAGTTCCCTTTATCTAACCTGCTTGTTACTTCCTCAAAGAATGCTAACATTTTTAGGTGACTGAAGAATTATTTGCAGAGATAAAGGGAGCACTGATGATTATCTTTCAAAATTCAACAAAAGCTGGAATTGTCCCTTCAGATTGGAATATAACAAGTGTGATTTGGCTATTTAGGAAAAAATGGGAACGAGAAATAAATGGAGAACCAAAGATTGACCTCAGTAGAAGGGAGAATGTTAGAATCTATTAAAAAGAATATGATAACTGGACATAGTTTGCGCACAGTCAACAAGGATGTATGCTAAGGGAAATAATGTTTAACAAGTCTGTTGGAGCTTTTTTGAGGTGGTAACTAGCAGAATAGATAGAGAGGGCCTGGTTGATACAGCCAATTTCAATTTTCAGAACAATTTTAATTAGGTCCCACACAGGAGGTTAGTGAGCAAAATTAGAACACTTGGGATCTGAGAGTCAAAATAAATGGGTAATTCTCAGTTTGGCAGCCAGTACCTAATGGGGTATTTCAATGGTTGGTGCTTGGGCCCAAGACATTCATCTATTTTGATGATTTGGATATGGAAATGAAATATAATATTTCCAAATTTGCTCATGGTGTAAAACTTAGTGAAAATGTAAGCCGTGAGAAGGATGTGAAGAAACTTCATGAAGATTCAGGCAATCTAACTGAGTAGGCAAGAATATGGTGAATGGTAATAATGCTGAAAAATGTGACGAGGTCCACTTTGGTTGGAAAAAAAAATGCAGGGTATTTCTTAATTAGTGAGCAATTGAAAAATGTTAATGTCCAAAGGGTCTTTGGTGCTTTTGTTCAAAAGTTAGTGAAGGCAAACATGTAGATTTAGTGAACAAGTCAGAAGACAAATTGGTGTGTTAACTTTTAGTGCTCAAGGATTTGAATACAGGCACGAAGAATTCTGGCTGCAATTGTATAGATCCTTGAGGAGACGATATCTGGGGTGTTCTGTATAGTTTTGTTCTAAGGAATTATACTCACCACAGAGAACACATGCCAAAGATTCACCAGTCTGATCCATGGTATGGTGGAATTATCTCATGGGAAGAGATTGAAGAGTTTGATCTTATATTGTCTGAGATTTTTCATTGAAATCTACAAATGTTTTACAATGCTCAACAGGGTAAATGCAGAAAGGATCATCCATCTCTACAATTTGTTATCTCAGATTCTCCAATATCAGCAGTTCCTAAGTGAGTTTTCCTTATCCAAGGTTTCTAGAGCGAGTGAACAATGTCAAATTGAGAAGTAAGGATAGGGATGAAAAAGAGTTCCTTCATTTAAAAGTTAGGAATTTGTTATCCCAAACAGGTAAATCAATGATTATAATCAAGGCAGAGATCAATAGATTTCTAAGTATTGAAAATATACCAAGAGATATTGGGATTGTGTGTGAAAATGACAGTGATGCAGAGGTTCAGCTAAAACCCAGTTGCAAAGCGGAACCGTTTGATGGACTGAATAGCCTATTTCAGATCTTATTTCCTGCTCTATCGAATAAAATAGCCATCAATGTAACTATACGCATGAACATACAATGAAAAGAACTTGGGTGGCAGAGATTGTAAAAAAAAGTAATGGTTCTGAAAGGATTAATGTTGCGGACTGTATTAACTTCCACCAAATCCGATTATGTCATATTGTTAGGATCTCTTGGAGTTCAAAACAATATTCACAAGTCTCCCTAAAGCCTGAGAATTTACGGACAATGGTCAATTTCAGGGATTTCCATGAAGGGTTCCTCTGATCCCAATAAAATTGCTTATTAAATTTTACACTGCTCGTTCCATTAAGGGTGTACTGAGTTTCCAGGAGACTGCACTTGTGATTCTGTACTTTCTAGTGCTTGGACCTTCTGGCATTCATACTACCATGAAACTCAGTGAGAGACTGTGAAGAATTCTTCAGGAGACATCCAGCAGATTCAAACTGAAATCGCAGCTCATGGTCCTGTTGGACGGGATAAGTGGAGACAATGGGCATCCTCCATCTCATGGTCTACAACTCTCACTACTGCATACCACACCTTCCCACAATGCCCCTCACCCACCTCACAATGCAGACTGCTAACCCTTCCTGCTCCCTGTGCTTCTTACTCACACTTGCAACAACACTAACACCTGTGCCATCCATGTTCACCTCAATCCATCTTTCCCTTTGTCTCAATGAATGAGTAAATGAACTAAAATACTGCAGCCTCTGGTAAAATGGGTGTGAAGTAGGCTACGGAGACCATGGGACTGTCCGCTTCTCCCGCTTTTATTTACTTTTCAATTCTTTTTTTTCTCTTCTCACTTCTTTGATCTCTTTTACTTTATTTTCCTTACCTCTTGGCTGTGGCAGTGACATCAGCAGCAGTGAGTAGGCCCAGCAACACTGACTCATGGCAGCAGAGACAGAGAGAGTTCAGGCTCCCAGCAGCCTCTGCACGGTCGATGTTGTCCTCATGCTGACTTCATGGCGGCTGCAGTGGAGGCGGGTTTAGGTTCCCGACGGTGTCTGTAGGCAGGGCAGACTCAAGGAGGCATTAGCAAAGGTGGGTTTGGGCCAAGTGCGAGGCCTGGTGGCATCAGCAGAGATGGGCCTGAAGTGGACCTGTGGCAGCAACAGAGTTGAGGTTGAGCCAATGTGATACCAGGTGGCATTGATGGCATTTGTATTGGTGAGGATTCAGAGAAGCAAGGGTGTCTGTGGAAACAAGATTGGCACTGAATAGTGATGATGTTTATATCAGTGGTGGTGTGGTGAAGAAGCCTCATGCCTAGCCACCAGGCCCATGGCCCATGGAGAACAAGACTGTAACGTTGGAGACGCTCTTCTTTACATCTTCATTTTTCTGCCTTCATGTGCTATGTTTTAGCTCATTTTTCTGTTTTCAGATGGCACTGCAGAGTGGTGACACCATACAACACTTTCCAATGTATTTTGTAACAAGATACAAGTGACAATAGACAAATCAAATCTAATCAAATCAAAATTGTGCTGTAAGGGCTAGGCATGGTGTGTGGTGGCTAACGTTCATTCCCCAACCTCACATGAGGAAACAATCCTGAGAATCATGGAGACACTCTGTGAGCATTCGTGTGGTGATGCTGAGATCTCTGTGTCCTGCCAACCAAGTAGGATTCATGAGATGTTAACACCTCTGTAAATGTATTCTTACCACATTGAAGCTTCTCCCATTTTGCACAGCTTATTCCCTCTCTTGTCTCCAACAGACATCAGGAGCAGCCAAAGAGGTTTCTCTCTTAACAGGTTTGCTCCTGTTGTAACTCTGAAACCTGAGGAAGCAATGGCAAGACTGTCCCGTGCACTTTCCATCAGCCCAGATATTGTCAGCTTAGCTGGTACCTTATCTGGATCCTGGAGCACATTGTGGTGAGCATATCACTGCCACGTCCCTGCGGCTGGCATTTGGAGGACTGCCTGAGACGAGGCACCTACTCAGCCTCTAGGTGTCGGCAATTAATAATGTAGTGCATTTTCACAAACAGACACAAGAGCAACAGGCAGGTTTGAAAGGGACACTCAGCAAACTGGATCAGAGGTTGGAAGTATCCTTTGTATACGCTGGCTCCAGCCAGAGGTCCTCTGTCAGTCTCCATGGAGACATTGGCAGCTGCCATGGACAGCCAGGTCTAGAAGAATATTTGTTGGTTGCCTGAGATACACATAGACTCGCACTCCATAGTTATATCCACAGATGCTCAGCACCAGTGACACAGTGACAGGAGGGGGCCCAGGGCCTTGAATCCATTCTCAGTGGCCCTTCGTCACAAGAGGAGAGGGGGGATTGTAAGGCATTTTGCCTCCAGAAGTCTCTTCTCAGGACACTCCAGAGGTGAGCAATGCCTCCACCTCCATGCGACCTGCCAACCCCAGTCTCTAGAGGCTCAAGCTGAAGAGTGTGAGACTGATTCGAGCCAAGAGACTGCCAGCATTTTAGAGTCCTCTATCCACAAAAATCCTCCGTAACATTCAGCCAACACACCAAGGTCAAGATGCTCCACTATAGGGCACTCTCCCTCTGTCCTAGCTGAAGGCCCTTGGATTGCACCCTTGACCTGATTATGATCAATTCCCCAGAATGGAGTGAGATGGATCCTCAGTCTCTGATTGTCCCAGGAGGCTGATTGATTGTGGCCAAGCTTCTGCACTGTGATCAAACGCTGCCCTTAATTTACTATAATAGCATTCCCTGATTGAATATAGCCCTTCAGACATAGGCGTTTGATTGATGAAATGCAAAGTGTTAGCTATGTAAGTTGCTGGTACATGACGTAAGTGGAATATTGCCTCAACATGACAACTATCTGGTTTTTTGATGGTGCTAATGGACAGAGCTGTTGTGAGCCTGTGTGTTCTGAAAGAGGTGACAATATGCAAAAGGCTAGAGCAAGGGAAGCAAGACAAATGGTTGTTTTATAGTGTGGAGAATATCTATACTGCTTGGTTGATTATAATCACGGGGAAATCTGAAACAATACTAAATTGAAGCTCTCACAGTGCGCATTAGAACAAACAAAGCCACTGGTATATTTCTTTTTATTAAGATTCTTCCATCCTTGGTAGATTTTTGTAAGTTTCAATTATAGTTGGCTTCTGATCATTGCTAAGATGCTCATTTGCTTTCATTCAGTGATGCCCAGATTGAATTCTACGAGGGCCACTCAGCTCCTGATCTCCTTTAGAGAGACAGTAGGAATTGCCGATGCTGGAGAATCTGAGATAACATGGTAGGAAACTGGATGAACACAGCAGGCCAAGCAACATTAGAGGAGCAGGAAAGTTTGATGTTTCAGGTCAAGACCCCTTCTTCAGAAATGTTCCTTTCATTCTGTTTAAGTTTAAAAGGACAAGAATTTTAAAAGGACAGTTCCCTTGACCACACCCATGCCTCCAAATGCCCGCAGACTGTGACAAATGGAGAATTCCTCACAGCCAACCCAGCAGGTAGGTCGCCATGGTTTCCTCAGTTGGTAAATTGGCCACACATTTCCATCTGCCGAGAATGAAAACAATTGGGGAAATAGTGGGTTGAGGTCATTAATTAACCACTTAAGGGCTCTAATTGGTGGCAGTTCAGAAAGATCGCTCACCCGGAAATGAATTGGTGAGTTGGCAAGAACTATTTCCCTCTCTCACCAGCCCTTCCACTGCTTCAGAGAGGATCAAATTCGATCTGCATGATAAAAAAGACATAAATTATGGAAAATGTTAAAAGAAGATGCTCATGGTAGCTTTTATCATTTAAGGTTGGGGGTGGGGGGGGGGGGGGTGGGGGGGGGGGGTGGGGAGGGGGGGGGGATGCTGTTGTCAGCCGGTTTGTGAGGCACAGTAACAACAACAGCATCAAGTTTAATTCCCCCACCAGCTGAGGTGACCATGAAGGACACTTCTTCTCAACATCAACCTTCATCTGAGGTGTAGTAGTGACTTCAGGTTAAACCATAGATAATGGGAACTGCAGATGCTGGAGATTCCAAGATAATAAAATGTGAGGCTGGATGAACACAGCAGGCCAAGCAGCATCTCAGGAGCACAAAAGCTGACGTTTCGGGCCTAGACCCTTCATCAGAGAGGGGGATGGGGGGAGGGAACTGGAATAAATAGGGAGAGAGGGGGAGGCGGACCGAAGATGGAGAGTAAAGAAGATAGGTGGAGAGAGTATAGGTGGGGAGGTAGGGAGGGGATAGGTCAGTCCAGGGAAGACGGACAGGTCAAGGAGGTGGGGTGAGGTTAGTAGGTAGATGGGGGTGCGGCTTGGGGTGGGAGGAAGGGATGGGTGAGAGGAAGAACAGGTTAGGGAGGCAGAGACAGGTTGGACTGGTTTTGGGATGCAGTGGGTGGGGGGGAAGAGCTGGGCTGGTTGTGTGGTGCAGTGGGGGGAGGGGATGAACTGGGCTGGTTTAGGGATGCAGTAGGGGAAGGGGAGATTTTGAAGCTGGTGAAGTCCACATTGATACCATATGGCTGCAGGGTTCCCAAGCGGAATATGAGTTGCTGTTCCTGCAACCTTCGGGTGGCAGCATTGTGGCAGTGCAGGAGGCCCATGATGGACATGTCATCAAGAGAATGGGAGGGGGAGTGGAAATGGTTTGCGACTGGAAGGTGCAGTTGTTTATTGCGAACCGAGTGGAGCGAACCAAGCCGCACTTCCATCTCCTACCTACTAACCTCATCCCACCTCCTTGACCTGTCCGTCTTCCCTGGACTGAGCTATCCCCTCCCTAACTCCCCACCTATACTCTCCTTTCCACCTATCTTCTTTTCTCCATCTTCGGTCCGCCTCCCCCTCTCTCCCTATTTATTCCAGAACCCTCACCCCATCCCCCTCTCTGATGAAGGGTCTAGGCCCGAAACGTCAGCTTTTGTGCTCCTGAGATGCTGCTGGGCCTGCTGTGTTTATCCAGCCTCACATTTTATTATCTCAGGTTAAACCATCATGGCTCATCTCTCTCTAATGAGACAGCAGCCTAGCAAGCCTTATCCTTCCAGCTTATCTCTATGAGACATTCCAGATGGGTGAAAAGAACATGAAACACAGTTGTAGAGTATTGAAAGATTTGAGCATTTTGTTACATTGCCATCTCCATTGAAGAGCCATAAATAGATTTAATTCAACTGCATGCTGTCGACCTTATTTTAAACTTATTTGCTGTAATAAACAACAGAAAGATGATGATGAGGCTAACATGGTATTTTCTTTTACATTGCATTTAAAAGAATGAAAATTGAACACCAATCTGTCTTCTTTTTTAAAACTTCTAAGATTGAGTTTCAGGAATTTGGAGCAATTTTTGGCATTGTTCCATGTGCGCATCATATTCAGGTGCAGTGAGGCACCACGCTGTATAATTGAAAAGGAAAATGGCACTGAAGGCCCATTTGGGGACAATGGTAGAATTCAACTCTAACAAAGCAGATTGGTATAATTATGAAGAAATGTCACACATTGGCAGAGAATAAATAAAATAAATGAGGATGCAGTAATTTTTTTTTTCTCATTCTTGTGTGGCCAGATGCTTTTGGGATGATTTTTAACCGACGTTGGGTGCAAGGCCCCATTATTATAAGTTGTTGTGAAATGGATGCAATTCTGGCGGCACGGTGGCTCAGTGGTTAGCACTGCAGCCTCACAGCACCAGGGACCCGGGTTCGATTCCCGCCTCAGGCAACTGTCTGTGTGGAGTTTGCACATTCTCCCCGTGTCTGCATGGGTTTCCTCCAAGTGCTCCGATTTACTCTCACAGTCCAAAGCTGTGCAGGTTAGGTATATCGGCCATGCTAAATTGCCTGTAGTCTTCAGGGGTGTATGGGTTATAGGAGGATGGGTCTGGGTGGGCTGCTTCAAGGGGCGGTGTGGACTTGTTGGGCAAAAGGACCTGTTTCCACACTGTAGGGAATCTAATCTAGAATTGAAAGGGTTTGGAAAATGAGGGATCTTACGCTGTTTGCTGAGGGGGAGGGAGAGTCAACAGAATGGATTAAGAAAGTGCCTGGAGTAAATGTCAAAGGGAGAGCCCTCTCTGGTAAAAGCAAGGATAGAGATGCAAAATGGGTGTACATAAAAGTGTTAAAAAGAAGAGTTGCACTGCTGAGAGCAAAGTCAATAATACACACTATTCTGGAAGAGATACATGCCATACTTGACCTGCTGCATTTCTCCAGCAATCTCGGTGTTTGTTACAAACCAAATATGCCCTGGGAAGGGTGGGGAACTTTAGAATAATGGAGGACAGAGGGCATGTTCTGAAGTAGCGGAACTCAATGTTGAGTTCTGAGGCCTTAAAGAGCCTATTCAGGAAATTGGGCATTGTTCCTCAAGCTTAGGCAATATGCAAATCATTACACAATACCACCATTGCCTCTTTCACCTCTTTTTGTAATCTTGCATACATCAACACTAGAGCTGGCTATGAACAGGCCCAAGGTGGTGCACAGTATGAAGTGGTGCAGAGGGGTGCACATCAGCACATACTTTCTTGATAGCAATCAGGGAATGCAACTCCATAAGAGGACATGACGCTCATGAAAAACAATTAAGGCAAAAACAGCAGGTGCACATAATACCATCGCTTAATGCATTTTCTCAGACAAATATTTCCAAACTAAAACAAAAAGTTAATTGGTATGTGAAGTCAACTGGCTGGGCCAGCATTTATTGCCCATCCCTAATTATTGTCAAACTAAATGGCTTGCTAGGCTATTCAGAGGGCAAACACATTCAAGAAGAGCTGACACAGGTGGCATATTTCTTTCCATAAAGGACAGTTATGAATCAAATAGATATTTACAATGCAGGTTTACATGGCTGCCATTTCATCAACCATTAATTCCAGTTTTGTATTGAATTGAAATTGCACCATCTGCCATGGTGCCATCTGCCATCCTTACCTGAGCTTTGTACAAAGTAGCAAAGGGAACATCAAATTAGTGCAATGAATGCGCGGCTCAAAGACCAGTGTGTGGCAGAATTGGGCTCTGGTTCAAAGGCTATTGGCACTAGTACTGGAGAAAGTGTGGGCTGTACTACTGGGATTGTCAACACCTGAGCCAGGCTGGGACTAGTGAACTTGTGAACTGTTGAACTGTACAGTAGTAGTGTCCCTATTTCTGAGCAGGGACACCTGTGTTCAAGTCCCACCTGCTCCAGATGTATGTCATAACATCTCCGAACAGGTTGATTAGAAAATATATTTTGTAAGAGAAGTAGAGAGAGTTTTCAATGAAATAATGCGGCAAGGGATAAAATGTGAAAGGATGGGGTATATCAAACAGTAGAGACCAGCAAAGGATGAAAGTAGTAACACAGGAAATGAGGGTCAGGAAATGGCAGGAAGAAAGCAAATTTTCGAAACAACTAACAATCAAGATCAGATGTTGCAAAGATAACAAAGAGACAAAAATAAAGTCTTTGTATCTGAAAGTGCCTAACATTCTTAACAAGGTAAACAGATAGTGGGTATTGAAGGAAATGAAAAATGATCTGATAGTCATTGTGGGCGTGTGACAGCAGGATGACAAAGATTGAGTCCTGAAAACTGAGGGTATATGACATTCAGAAGAAAATGAAGCTAGGTAGAGATGGAGGTGTAGCTCTGTAACCCAAGGATAATATTTGGACATAACTAGTGATGATCTTGGTTTATGAGCTCAATCAGATGGAGGTAAGGAATAATAGGGGAAAGAAATCAAAATGGCATTGGTCTTCAGGCCCCTTAATGTAGAACAAAGTGTATAAGAAGAAATATTGGGTGTACGTGATAAAGGAATGTGTCAGCTAAAGTATAGTGTGCAGTTCTGGAACTCACATCGCAGGAGGAATGTCATTGCAATGAGAGGATGACAGAGGAAATTTACCAGGATGTTGCCTGGGCTGGAGAGTTTCAGCAATGAGGAGAGATTGGATAGACCAGGACTACTTTCCTGAGAACAGAAGAGATTGAGAGGGACCATGATTGAGACGTATAAAATTATAAGGAGCATAAGAAGTTAGATCGGAAGATAGCATTATTTATTTCCCCACATTCTCTATCTTCCATACCTTTCCCCACAGTAAACACTGATGCAAAATACTCATTTAGTATCTCTCCCATCTCCTGCAGTTCCACACCTTGCTGATCTTTAAGAGGTCCTATTATCACTCTACTTAGTCTTTGGTCCTTAATGCATTTGTAGAAATCCTTTTGATTCTCATTTAACCCCATTTGCTAAAGCTATCTTATGCCCCCTTTGTACCCTCCTGATTTCCCTCTTGAGTATACTCCTATTGCCTTTAAACTGTTCTAGGGATCCACTTGATCCCTGCTGACCTAAGCTGATATATGCTCCCTCTTTTTCTTGACCAAAGCCTCAATTTCTCTATCATCCAGCATTCCCTACACCTACCAAACTCGCCTTTCACCCTTACAGGAACATACTATCTCTGGGCTCTCATTACCACATTTTTGAAGTTTTCCCATTTTCCGGCTGTCTTTTTACCTGTGAATGTCTGCCCTAAATCAACTCGTGGAAGTTCTTGCCTAAAACCTTCAAAATTGGCCTTTCTATAATTTAGCACTTTAACTTTTCAGCTTTTTAGACTGGAGGCTTCAATAATATGACTAGACCATTGTCTTCCATAAAGAACTTAAACGGGGCAGATGTGTTTAGATTATGTTTCCATTCTGGCAAGGTTCCTGACAGAGAATCTGCTGGAACAATAGTCACCAAATGGATCAATATGTTCTCCATATTATTTCAATCGTCCATTGATTTCAGTCATCCTAAAGGATTTCTTGCACTAAAACTTTATCAATATAAAATTTGCGGATCTCTCCTCAAATTTACAAACTGATGCTAGTGCTTTGTTTAAAAGAGAGGCCATGCCCAATATCCTGCTCTATAGTCATCCAGCTCTAAGAGCCCAATGATGGGTGGACACTTCCCACATTCAGGCAGATGGTTGGCCACTTTACTACCATATCACTACTAATTCATTGGAATGTGTTTTTTTTTCATTTATGGAATGTGGGTGTTGCTGGTCAGGTCAGAAGCCATGTCTATTGGCCCAGAGTCAACAATATTGCTGTGAGTCTGGAGCTATATATAGGTTCTGAAGTCATACATAGGCCAAACGAGGTAAGGATGACAGTTTCCTCCACTAAAGGACATAAGTGAACCAATGGTGTTTTCTGACAAGCAACAAAGATTTCATCATTAGACTGTCAATTCCTGATTTTTTATTGAGTTCAAATTCCATCTTCTGCGACGGCTAGGATTTGAACCCAGTCACCAGAAAATTACTTGCATCTCTGGATGAGCAGTCTAGCCATAATACCATTAGGCAATCACCTCCCCTGGCAGTCAGCAGGCTGAGAAAAAAGGGTGAAATTGAATGGGCCACAGAGTTCAGCAACCTGCTGGATAATGTGCAATCCAGCTCAAAGTTTGCTGGTTTTACAGAACCCACCAATAGATCAAAGTGAGCCAAGGACTGGGGATAAGAGAAGCCAATCAATGTAACATTCCTGACAATTGAATGGAAATATTTGACCCAGTTAGAGATGCGGAGGGTGTAAACTTAAGCTGATGGGAGTGGAGGAAGATGCCCAGGTATTAGAGAAAGAAATCAGACGAGTTAAACTAAAGCATGTCAGACAGAAAAAGAAAAAAAAATGTTACTTTCATTACTTCATGGTAAATAAAGATATTTTTCTGAAATATATGTTGTTTTAAGTAAATACACATTTTTAACATCTAAGTTAGCCTAGCAACATCAAAAATATATGTTTGGCCATGATTATGTTAAAAACATGTATGCACCATAGGGTGTTCCACAGGGATCAACACAATGATGCTGTTGTTTGTAATATGTATAAATGATTTGGAGGAGAATTTAGGTGGCCTGCTTAGTAAGTTTACAGACAACACATAGATTGGGAGCTGTAAATAATGAGGAGGATTGCCAGAGGGTACAGCAAGCTGGAGGCTTTGGCAAAGAAATGGCTGTTGGAATTTTATCTGGTTAAATGTGAGGTGATGCACTTTGGAAGGCATAATGTACAAGGGATGAATACAGCAATTGGCTGTATTAACTTAGAACTTAGAAACTTAGAAGCATTAACATATAAAGGGATAATGGGAACTGCAGATGCTGGAGAATCCAAGATAACAAAGTGAGGAGCTGGATGAATACGACAGGCCAAGCAGCATCTTAGAAGCACAAAAGCTTTTGTGTTCCTAAGCTGCTGCTTGGCCTGTTGTGTTCATCCAGCTCCACACTTTGTTATCTATAACATATACAGGGAAATAGGTATACAGGTCCACAGTTCCCTAAAAATGGTAACACAAATGGACAAGTTTGTCAAGAAGGCAGATGGCATGTTTACCTTGATAATAAAATGTGAGGCTGGATGAACACAGCAGGCCAAGCAGCATCTCAGGAGCACAAAAGCTGACGTTTCGGGCCTGGACCCTTCATCAGAGAGGGGGATGGGGAGAGGGAACTGGAATAAATAGGGAGAGAGGGGGAGGCGGACCGAAGATGGAGAGTAAAGAAGATAGGTGGAGAGAGTATAGGTGGGGAGGTAGGGAGGGGATAGGTCAGTCCAGGGAAGACGGACAGGTCAAGGAGGTGGGATGAGGTTACTAGGTAGATGGGGGTGCGGCTTGGGGTGGGAGGAAGGGATGGGTGAGAGGAAGAACCGGTTAGGGAGGCAGAGGCAGGTTGGACTGGTTTTGGGATGCAGTGGGTGGGGGGGAAGAGCTGGGCTGGTTGTGTGGTGCAGTGGGGGGAGGGGACGAACTGGGCTGGTTTAGGGATGCAGTAGGGGAAAGGGAGATTTTGAAACTGGTGAAGTCCACATTGATACCATATGGCTGCAGGGTTCCCAGGCGGAATATGAGTTGCTGTTCCTGCAACCTTCGGGTGGCATCATTGTGGCAGTGCAGGAGGCCCATGATGGACATGTCATCTAGAGAATGGGAGGGGGAGTGGAAATGGTTTGCGACTGGGAGGTGCAGTTGTTTGTTGCGAACTGAGCGGAGGTGTTCTGCAAAGCGGTCTCCAAGCCTCCGCTTGGTTTCCCCAATGTAGAGGAAGCCGCACCGGGTACAGTGGATGCAGTATACCACATTGGCAGATGTGCAGGTGAACCTCTGCTTAATGTGGAATGTCATCTTGGGGCCTGGGATAGGGGTGAGGGACGAGGTGTGGGGGCAAGTGTAGCATTTCCTGCGGTTGCAGGGGAAGGTGCCGGGTGTGGTGGGGTTGGAGGGCAGTGTGGAGCGAACAAGGGAGTCACGGAGAGAGTGGTCTCTCCGGAAAGCAGACAGGGGTGGGGATGGAAAAATGTCTTGGGTGGTGGGGTCGGATTGTAGATGGCGGAAGTGTCGGAGGATGATGCGTTGTATCCGAAGGTTGGTGGGGTGGTGTGTGAGAACGAGGGGGATCCTCTTTGGGCGGTCGTGGCGGGGGCGGGGTGTGAGGGATGTGTTGCGGGAAATACGGGAGACGCGGTCAAGGGCGTTCTCGATGACAGTGGGGGGAAAGTTGCGGTCCTTAAAGAACTTGGACATCTGGGATGTGCGGGAGTGGAATGTCTTATCGTGGGAGCAGATGCGGCGGAGGCGGAGGAATTGGGAGTAGGGGATGGAATGTTTACCTTCATTGGTTGCATCATGGAGTATGGCAAGTCATGTTGTAACTTTACAGACCTTTAGTTTGGCCACATGTGGAACATTGTGGAACATAGAGTTCTAGTTGCCAGACTACCCAGAGGATATAAAGGCTTTGAAGAGGATACAGAAAAGGTTTATCAAGATGTTGCCTGGGGTTTGGTGGGCTCAGAGGAGTGATTAGTTATACTTGGTGTGTTTTCACTTGAATTTTGAAGGCTTGAGGGTGGCCTGATAGATCTTCACAAAATTATCAGAGGCATGGATAAGGGCAGGGAGTAGCGGGGGAGAGAATGCATAGATGCAAAATATTTTTTGTTTAGAAGGCAATACGTATCAACAAATCTTGGTGGCCTGAAGGCTCCATTCCGATACTGTGTTGTTCTTTGTTCCTTATTCCACCTGTTAAATTGTCAGCTATTGCTGTTGTTTATTTCATCATAAGCGTTATGATATTATGAACTTATATATACATGCACAATTTTATATCTTAATGCACAAGTAAGAGAAATCTTCTTGCCAACATGTAATGACTTATAAGCTCCCTAAGGAAATTGTAAAGGGAAAATGTGGAGCCGAATGGTATTTTCAATTTTTTTCAGTGGGAAGGAATGCAATATATGACAAGACTTGAGTAATTTTTTACATTGCTACTTGTTTGGGGAGATGTGAATAAAGTTAGTTCAGAAATGAATGCTTGAGGTTGAGCATGTGTTTGTCTTTGTGTAATACAGAACAATAATCCCATTATAAATGATGGACATCACATTTTCTGAATGAGTTGCAGTTCTAACATTGATATCAATTCAATGCATACCACATGTGAAAGCACCACAAGGGAACAGCCAAGCTGTTGGGCCCCAGAATAAACAGATTCCTACTTGACTTTGACTCTCAGGCACAAATTTATGTTGGTGAAATTGTGACAAAGATCTGCATGTTCAATGGGAAAGGGACTTGATGATGGTGGTGGGGGAATAGAGAATGGGAAGGTTGGTTGGAGAGGGGCGCGATAAGAAGTGAACCATGATTTGAAACTTACACCATTAGAGGCAGTATTGCTCTGCTACTAGTGGAAAAGAGAAATCCTCTCGGCCCTGAAGGAAATTGTGAAGGGCCGTGTCTTCAACCAAATGTTGTTTCCAATTTTCTTTCCAAAGCTGAACAGCCTAGAATACATCAATGCAGAGCTGTTGAGTCACAGCAGGACAAGGGGAAATTCATCTCCAAATGTGACTTATCGTGAAATTCAAGAAAGCATTAAGAACTCGGTGAAGGAGTGTACACTGACTCAGCACCCATTGTGGCTGTGCACAATCTTTACTCTTCTGTTACTTTTATCAGCTTTGACAAGACAGCAGGCAGCCTCCACAATGGCAACTGCACATACCTTTGCTACTGGTGCAAGAATCTCAGCTTCCATGGTCTGGAAGTGTTCAATGCACTTATCATGCCGCTTGCCCAATCAGCTCACTTAAATTTAAAAATCATGTTTTGCGAGTGAAGTAATTGAAACACGTCTTTGGGACCTGGAATTCATCCAGGCATTATGTTCCTGCCCTGACTCTGAAAACCAAACCCAAACAATTCACTCAAGAACACCATTGCACAATCTCCTACTGCGATCTATTATTTCTGTACACCACGACTCATGGAATTCCTTGAGTGATTTGGTTCCTAAGAGAAGGAAGGGATATGGTGAAAATGCTGGAAGATCAGCCATGATCACATTAAATGATAAATTGAGTACTAAATCCAAATGGCTTGTTCCTCCTTCCAATTCTTTTCTTATTAAAATTGATCGTGAAAGAACTAGTTCAGAGCAGGAGCAGGTCATTTCATCCCTCAGCCTGCACTGACAATTAATAAGATCATAGCAGATTTGATTATAATCTTGCTGTAGTAGATTATTTTACAAAATAATCTTAGGAGCCTCAGGCACTGGTTAACTACAATGTATTGAGCCAGTGTTGGGAGAGTTTTCCCCAGTCAGGATTCTAAGATCCTGTTAGCCAGTGAGAAACATCAGATATTTATACGTGTAAGTTATGTCAATAATACATTATTTTCATTCTAAACTGGTTTGGTTTAGGCAAATAACTTTGTTTCCCACATGTCAAAAATGATAGCGGTGCCTACTGTCCCTTCTCTTAACCTATTCCCCCAATCTTCTGTTTCACTCCTTCAGCCTGGCAGTCTGCTATATCAGCCGGATTTCAAGCTTGCTTCCATGTTTATTTCTATTTAACCTTACAATTGAATAACCTTGAATAAGAATGAAATGAATTGCATAATGAAACTTTCTCATTCGGGCTGACTAAGTTCCTGGCTTCTCTCTAATGTAATTTTTTATCCCATTCATCCCGATTCATCTTCCCCAAATAAGTTGATGTTAACCCACGCCGTACCCAATATTTTCACTTTACACTCTCAAATTGACTTAATCTTGGTAGCCTTTCAACATGCTGCTTAACAAGTAAAAGTTTCTTTCAATACATAAGAAACAAACAAAAAACGAAAGTAGACATTGGGCCGCTCCAAATTGATGCTGGAAGGCTAGTGAATAAGACCATAAGACATAGGAGTGGAAGTAAGGCCATTCGGCCCATCAAGCCCACTCCGCCATTTAATCATGGCTGATGGGCATTTCAACTCCACTTCCCTGCACTCTCCCCGTAGCTCTTGATTCCTTGTGAGATCAAGAATTTATAAATCTCTGCCTTGAAGACATTTAACATCCCGGCCCCCACTGCACTCCAGGGCAATGAATTCCACAAGGCCACCACTCTCTGGCTGAAGGAATGTCTCCTCATTTCCATTCTACATTTACTCCCTCGAATTCTAAGGCTGTGTCCACGGGTCCCAGTCTCCCCGCCTAATGGAAGCAACTTCCCAGCATCCACCCTTTCTAAGCCATACATTATCTTGTAAGTTTCTATTAGATTTCCTCTCAACCTTCTAAACTCTAATAAATACAATCCCAGGATCCTCAGCCGTTCATCGTACGTTAAACCTACCATTCCAGGGATCATCCGTATGACTCTCCGCTGGACATGCTCCAGGGCCAGTATGTCCTTCCTGATGTGTGGGCCCCAAAATTGGAGCCAGTGTTCTACATGGGGCCTAACTAGATCTTTACAAAGTCTCAGAAGCACATTGCTGTTTTTATATTCCGAACCGCTTGAGGTAAACGACAATGTTACATTCACTTTCTTAATCACGTACTCTACCTGCAAGTTAACCTTTAGAGAATCCTCGACTAACACTCCCAGATCCCTTTGTACTTCAGCTTTATGAATTTTCTCACCATTTAGAAAATAGTTCACCCCTATATTCTTTTTTCTAAAGTGCAAGACCGTGCATTTGCTCACATTGAATTTCATCAGCCATTTCCTGGACCACTCTCCTAAACGGTCTAAATCTTCCTGCAGCCTCCCCACCTCTTCAATACTACCTGCCTGTTCACCTATCTTCATATCATCGGCAAACTTCGCCAGAATGCCCCCAGTCCCTTCATCCAGATCATTAATATATAAAGTGAACAGCTGTGGCCGCAACACTGAACACTGAGGGACACCACTTGTCACTGGTTGCCATTCCAAAAAAGAGCCTTTTATCCCAACTCTCTGCCTTCTGTCAGACAGCCAATCCTCAGTCCAAGCCAGTAGCTCACCTCAAACACCATGGGCCCTCACCTTACTCAGCAGACCTCCGAGAGGCACCTTATCAAAGGCCTTTTGGAAGTCTAGATAGATAACATCCACTGGGTTTCCCTGGTCTAACCTACTTGTTACCTCTAACAAGTTTGTCAGGCACGACCTCCCCTTACTAAATCCATGTTGACTCGTTCTAATCCGACCCTGCTCTTCCAAGAATTTAGAAATCTGATTCTTAACGATGGATTCTAGAATTTTACCAACAACCGAGGTTAGACTAATCGGCCTATAATTTTCCATCTTTTGCCTTGATCCTTTCTTAAACAAGGGGGTTACAACAGCAATTTTCCAATGGGATGGGAGATAAGGAAATAGCTGAAGAATTTAATAAGTACTTAGCGTCAGTCTTCACAGTGGAAGACATGAGTAGTATCCCAACAATTAAGGAGAGTCAGGGGGCAGAGTTGAGTACGGTAGGCATTACAAAACAGAGAGTGCTAGAAAAGCTAAAAATTGATAAACCACTTGACCCCGATGGGCTACATCCTGAGGTTCTGAGGGAGGTGGGTCAGGAAATAGCAGAGGCTTTGGTTGTGATCTTTCAAAAGTCACTGGAGTCAGGGAAAGTCCCAGACGATTGGAAAATTGCTGTTGTAACCCCCTTGTTTAAGAAAGGATCAAGACCAAAGATGGAAAATTATAGACCGATTAGCCTAACCTCGCTTGTTGGTAAAATTCTAGAATCCATCGTTAAGGATGAGATTTCTAAATTCTTGGAGGTGCTGGGTTGGATTAGAATAAATCAGCATAGATTTAGTAAGGGGAAGGTGTGCCTGACAGACCTGTTAGAATTCTTTGAAGAGGTAACAAGTATACCATTTAGAATACTGTGTCCAATTTTGGGCCCCACACTTCAGGAAGGACATACTGGTGCTGGAGCATGTCCAGCGGAGAGTCACACGGATGATCCCTGGAATGGTAGGTTTAACGTACGATGAATGGCTGAGGATCCTGGGTTCGTATTCATTAGCGTTTAGAAGGTTGACGGGAGATCTAATAGAAACTTGCAAGATAATGCATGGCTTAGAAAGGGTGGATGCTGGGAAGTTGCTTCCATTAGGCGGGGAGACTCGGGCCCGTGGACACAGCTTTAGAATTAGAGGGGGTAAATTTAGAACGGAAATAAGGAGACATTTCTTCAGCCAGAGAGTGGTGGGCCTGTGGAATTCATTGCCCTGGAGCACAGTGGAGGCCGGGACATTAAATGTCTTCAAGGTGAGATTAATAAATTCTTGATCTCACAAGGAATTCAGGGCTATGGGGAGAGTGCAGGGAAGTGGAGTTGAAATGCCCATCAGCCATGATTAAATGGTAGAGTGCACTCGATGGGCTGAATGGCCTTACTTCCACTCCTATATCTTATGGTCTTAAGAATGTGTCTACTTCTGCCCTAAAAAATATTTGACTTTCCACCTTTTTAAGAAGAGTTTCAAAGAACAAGAACAAAGAACAAGAAATTACAGCACAAGAGCAGGCCCTTTGACACTCCAAGCCTGCACTGACATGCTGCCAGTCACAACTAATACCCGCTACCCCTTCGGGGACCAGATCCCTATATTCCCATCCTATTCAAGTATTTGTCAAGACGCCCTTTAAAAGTCATTATCGTATCTGCATCCGTTACCTCTCTCGGCAGTGAGTTCCGGGCACCTACCACTCCCTGTGTAAAAAACTCGACTCATGACAAAGACTCATGAACCTCTCAGAGAAAAAAGATGTCCTCATCTCAGTCTTTAAAAGGGGGTCCCTTATTTTGAAATGGTGACTTTATTTTTAAATGGTATGATCACAAATGATTCAACCTTGTCCTTGAGCCATGATTGAAAGCAGGAATGTTTGTTCGGTGTCTTGCATCTTTAGTTGCTCACTTTTCCACTTTTATTCATGACGAGGTGGGGTCTGATTTCAGAGCGTTGGTCCGATCTGTCAGCTGTGAAATCTACTGTTCTGCCTGCAGCCCATTTCATTTGTTGTTTAACATGTATTTGCTCATGTGTAGTATTTTCATCCAAATGCCACCTCATTTCTAAGTGCACCCATTTGACAGTCAACTGTGAGGGCAATTGGTCTTAATCAGCAGGTGATTTCCTTTTCCCTGCTTCCCCCAAAGTCATCAAATCCAGAGTCAAAGTTCAGAACTTCCAGAGCCATTAACACAGCCAGCCTGAAATGTATGCCACTGCTGCAACACTTTTGCTTCAAGTCAAATAGTGCACTTTAAACCCTCAAACTTCCAACTCAGTTGCAAGTTTGCCATCAATAGAATCAGAGCTGGCAACATGAATATGTTTCTGTATTTTACATATTTTTTAATCTGACTGGTCATTGCTCACTGGCCTGATTGTTTCGTGACCTGTAACATTAATCAATGTTCAAAGTGCAATACTGTAATCATTTCAGATTCAAAATGGCTGATGATAACTGCATATAGTTACATCAAAGAAACAAAAGCAGAACATCACATGCATTCAAACCCAAATGGATAGCTATTTTATTGGTTGCCTGGCTGTGTCTGGTATCATTACATTTAGATTTAGAAAGCAGATGGTCTATGACCCAAGTAAGAATTTGAAAGAAGATTCAGGGCATCGCGTACCTATGAGTTATGCTACACCAATATTTGTGAAGGTGAATGTAGCAGTCACTTTCTATGCCACTGGCACTTTTCAGATCCCAGATGGTGCAACTGCGGGCATCAATCAAGCTGCAATGTCACACAGTGTTTCTCAGGTTACTGCGGCTCTACTCAGGAGGCTACCAGAATACATCTGTTTTCTATCAGCCCCCCCAGCAGTAGACGAGAACCATGCAGAACTTTTTTTTGCCATTGCTCATTTTCCCAGCTTACAGTGAGGTATTGAGTATGCCCATATGCCCATCTGTGCACTTCACTTCATTGGACCTACTCTCACTCAGTGAGCACTATGTCAGGAATATCTTCGCAGTTCGATGTATCAATTTCCCCAGATCCACCCACAATTGACTGAGTATTATATGATCATTTTGAGTATTGAAAAAGTGTCTAATGATTGACCGCTTAATAAATACAAAATCTAATGAGGTTTTTCACTTTTCCAAATTTCTTCCCACCTTTTCAGAAACTGGTTTATGAAAGTAAGTGCGCTGGCAAGCCTCCAGCTCTTTGTATTCATGTCAACCTGGACAGTGAGTGTTAACAGACCTTTCCACTGTACGATTGGCTGTATTTCATTCAATTAATCCTGTCTTTAGCCGATGCGGCTTGGAAAGGAATTAGTTGTCTTGATTCCTGTAGATAGCTCTTTACAAGTCAGAAACCTATAAGAAGCTGTTTAAATTTCCAACGACTGACTGGAAGGGTCACACATCAAGGACGTAAGTTTTAAAATTTTTATTGTACCAAACATAGTAAAAACAATAAAAAAACCAAAAGAACTGCAGATGCTGTAAATCAGAAATAAAAACGGAAATTGCTGAAACAGCTTAGCAGGTTTGACAGCATCTGTGGAGAGAAATAGAGTGACTGCTTCAGGTTCGGTGACCCTTCCTCATAACTAAAACACTAATAACAATTTTGCCTAAACATTATTTAAGATTGTAACTTGTAATCTAAACCACTGAAAAGCTTCCCTTGTTCGACTTTTGAAATTACTAAAAATCCCTGCTGCAATGTTAAAAGCAGGAAAGGAGTGATAAACTGAAATCTTGAGTTTCAGGTCATCTGCAACAATCAGAGCACTCTGTTTTTGAGAAAAAAGATATGTTTGAGCTTCTGAACGTCTTTTAGTGTGTGCTCAAATTTAAAAAAAAGTGACTTAATGCAGACTTTCATGGTTTTAAATATAGGATTATTTATTCAAGCTTGCACCCCAAAAATCTAATAACAAGTTAGTCAACCTGATTCACTCATGAAAATGATATGTAACAGATTGCACCATACAAATATTAAACAAACAGAATAGCTCGCAGTTCATATGTTTTTGAGAAATTAATGGAAAAGGAGGCTTTCTCCCAACTGCAAGTGCAATTCTGGTAAGTTCGGATGGGGTCAGATCTGCATTGACTGCAGGGTCTGTTCAAAGTGAAGAATGTTCAGCAGATCAAATAGTCAAATACTACTGCCTGTTATATCAGGAGGTCCAAGTTATTTGCAGATGAACTTGCAGCTTTTCAAAGCAGGCTGGGAGGCTTTTTTTTAAAACAAAATCCTTTTAAATTTTCACAGAAGCTGCTGGAATAGCTCAGGACGTCTGGCAGCATCTGTGGAGAAAAAAAAAATCAATGTTAATGTTTTGGTTCCAGTGACCCTTCATTACAACTGATGATAGCTGGGAAAATGTTGGTTTTTATACAGAAAACAGGGAGTGGATGGAGTAGGGAGTAAACAGCAGGATAGAGTCCAAAAAGCAGTTGTACAGACAAAGGAGCTGATAACGATCAACCTCGGAGGTCAAATAGTTCTTCATGGGGACTGTTAGTGACTTACAACAGGGGGTGTGTAATGGAAGGCTATTGTGTGGGGTTGGGGGCTGGGACTTGGGAGAGTTCAGGCCCTAAAATTATTGGACTCAAAATTCAGTTAGGAGGGCTTTAGTGTCCCAAAGCGGAAAATGAGGTGTTGCTCCTCCAGCTTCCACTGAACTTCACTGGAACACTGCAGCAAGCTGGAGACAGAGATGTTGGCCAGGGAACAGGATAATGTGTTAAAGTGGCAGGTCTTAACAAATTTCAAGCACAAGATGATATTAAGGTTTTCTTTCAACATCTGTGTTTCCATGCCCATTTCTTTGGACAAGAATCCTCTTCCTGTCCCACAGATCCCTTCGCCCAGTTCCAATTTTCCCCTCCCTATTTTCTGCATATAAGCTGACATTTTCCCAGCAACCATCAGTTCTGCGGAAGGGTCACTTGACCCGAAATGTCAACGATTTATTTTCTCCACTTATGCTGCTAGACCTGCTGAGGTTTTCCAGCAACTTCTGTTTTTGATCCTGATTTACAGCATCTGCAGTATGTCCACTTTCCTTTTAAATTTTCAGTTCTTGAGAGGCAAAGATGACACATCCTTTCTTTGACAGTTATTGTATCATCAGCGTTGTTCCACAGTCTGCAAAGGTCTCTGTTTGATTTGAAATAAAGGTTTCAGCTTTACAGAATCAATCTTGATCACCTGATTAATCAACATTGATATAAAACAGAAGTAGACACAGGTCTTTCAGAATTAGGGGACCAGTTTCAATCATATAGCAAGATGATGTGATGTGCAATAAAAAGTAAATGGTTGTGCTCACATTTAACTTGGGGATAACTGGCCTCATAGGTATTGTGTAATTTCACAAGAAAAATTAACAACCTCAGAATAAAGGCACCCCATGGTGTAACAGCCACAACATGATTAAATTTTACTTTCAGTTGGGAAGGGAGACGAGTGGATTCAAGACAAGCATTTTAAATTTACATAACAGCAACTGCGTAGGCATGAAAGCTTAGCGAGTTGAAGTGAACTGGCATGTGAGGCTAGGGGATAGATCAATAGGGAGTCAATGTCAGAGATGATTTCAGAATACTCAGAATAATTATATTCCTTCTATAAAAAGAAGTCCTAAAATGAGGATCCATCAGCTGTGGTTACCTTTAGAAGTTAGGAAAGGCATCAAGCTTAAAGGAGGAAAAGAAAACTGTGCAAAGATGAGCAACATGTCAAATAAAAAGCAAAATATCTGTTAATGCTGAAAATCAGAAACAAAAGCAGAAAGGTGCTGCAAAAGCTCAGCAGGTCTGGCAGCCTCTGTGGACAGAAATCAGAGTTAACATTTCGGGTAAAGTGACCCTTCCTCAGAGGGAGGGCCCGTTCTGGTTACTTGACCAGAAACAGTAACTTTGGTATCTCTTCACTGATGCTGCCTGACCTGCTGAGCTTTTCCAGCATCTTTCTGCTATTGTTTGTGAATGGTATGCCAGTTCCTTTTTTCAGAATATAAAGAACAACAAAAATGACAAAAAGTTTAATCAGGAGTGAACAAATTAAAATATGTGCTGGATGTAAATGCAAGAATGAACAGGAAGAGTTTCTACATGGATTTAAAAAGGCAAAGAGTAAGGAAAGTGAGGGCTGGTTGTCTAAAGAATGAGGATTGGGAATAAATAGTAGATGATAAAGAACTGACATATGAAATTAACAAGTAATTTGCATTTGTCTTCACTGTAGTAAATACTCAGAACATTTGAGTGATGGCTTTGGATCAGGTGCTGGAAGGGAAAGGATTTTAATGAAATTACAATCTCTTGGGAACCAGTGCTGAGAAAACTGAAGGAGCTGTGAGCTGACAAGTCTCTGATCCAGATGGACTTCATCATCGCATCTTGAAAGATGTTGCAAACAAGTGAGTAGATGAGTTGACACTAACCTTCTGAAATTCACAAGATTCAAGAAAGTTTCTCAGAGGTTGGAAAGTGCCAAAAATATCCCCAATTATTCAGAGAGGAAGGAATGTAGTAGACAAGAAACCGTAGGCCAGATAGATTGACATTTGTCTTGGAGAAAATGCTGGATTCAATACTTAAGAGGTCATGACTGGGCACTTTTAAAAACACTCAAGGCAAATGAGAAGAATCAGCATGATTTTTGTGAAAAGGAAATAGTCTTTAATCAATTGATGAGATTTCTTTGAAGTGAAGGGGAGGGTAAAACTTCCTCCAGTGGGGAACAAAACAGCAGGCTAACATCTATAGGGTAGATTCCACTGTGTGGAAAAATATGACAAGAAAAGATAACTCGGGTGAGGTTATTTAAGTCTCCAGCACAGACACAAACAGGACAGAATGTTAAAATGGTTAGGAATCAAACTTCAAGCACTTTGGATAAATGAGTGACAATGAGAAGAGGGACGGTTAATACAGGATTGAAGGTGTTACATCTGAATGCATAGAGTGTAAGAAAGAAGGTACATGAGCTTGTGGCTCAGATTGAAATTGGCAGAAATGGGCATCTCAGAGACATGGCTGCAAGGGTATCAGGATTGGGAGCTGAACATCCAAGGATATACTTCTTATCAAAAAGTGGGCAGAAAGGGTGGTGTTGCCTCATTAGTAAGAAATGAATTTAAATCCATAGTAAGAAACAACGTAGCGTGAGATGGTATAGAATCAGTGTAGGTAGAGTTGAGGCCTCCAAACAGTAGTCAGGAGCTGGGGCTTATGATACACCAGGATATAGAAAAGGTGTGTAAGAAAGGCAAAGCTATGGTGATCATGGGGGATTTCAATATGCAGGTGGGCTGGGAAAATCAGGTTGGTAATGGATTGCAAGAAGAGGAATTTGTGGAATGTCTATGAGATGGCTTTTTTAGAGCAGCTTGTGGTGGAGCCCACTAGGGAACATGCAATACTGGATTTAGTATTGTGCAATGAGGAAGACTTGATACGGGAGCTTAAGATGAAGGAACCCTTAGGAGGCAATGATCATAATATGTTTGAATTTGAGAAGGAGAAGGTAGAATCAGAGGTAACGTTATTACAGCTGAATAAAGGTAACTACAGAGGCATGAGGGAGGAGCTGGGCAGAGTTGACTGGGAGAGGAGCCAAACAGGAAAGACAGTGGAACCGTAAAGGCAGGAGTTTCTTGGAGTAATTCAGGAGACATAGCGAAAATTCATCCCTAGGAAAAAGAAGCATGGTACAGGGAGGATAAGGCAACCATGGCTAACGAGGGAAGTCAGAGATAGCATAAAAGCAAAAGAGAAAGCATATAATATGGCAAAAGGCAGTGGGAAACCAGACAACTGGGAAGCTTACAAAGACCAACAGAGGGCAACAAAAAAAGAAATAAATCGGCAGAAGATTAAATATGAGGGTAAGCTAGCCAATAATATAAAGGAGGATTGTAAGAGTTTCTTTAGGTACATAATGGGCAAAAGAGAGGCAAGAGTGGATATTGGGCCACTGGAAAATGACACAGGAGAGATTGTAGCAGGAAACAAAGAAATGGCTGAGGAACTGAATAATTACTCTGTGTCAGTCTTCAAAGTGGAAGACACAAGTAAGATCCCAAAAATTCAAGAGAGTTGGGGGCAGAGCTGAGTATGGTGACCATCACTTAGGAGAAGATGCTTGAAAAACTGAATAGCCTGAAGATGCATAAACCACGAGGACCGGATGGACTACACCCCAGAGTTCTAAAGGATATAGCTGAAGAGATAGTAGAAACGCTCTTGGTGATCTTTCAGGATTCACTAGAGTTGGGGGCGGGGTCCCAGAGGACTGGAAAATTGCTGACGCAACACACCTATTTAAAAAAGGTAGTAACACAAAAGATGAAAAATTACAGGCTGATTAGCTTAACCTCAGTCATGGGTAAGATTTTAGAGTCCATTGTGAAGGATGAGGTTTCTGAATACTTGGAAGTATATGGTCAAATAGGGCAAAGTCAGCATGGCTTCATCAAGGGGAGGTCATATCTGACAAATCTGTCAGAATTCTTTGAGGAAGTAGCGAGCAGGTTAGACTAAGGAGAGCCGATGGATGTTATCCACCTGGGCTTCCAGAAGACCTTTGACAAGGTGACACTCAGGAGGCTGCTGAGTAAGATTTGGGCCTATGGTGTTAGACGAAAGGTACTGGCATGGATAGAAAATTGTCCGGCAGAAAGCAGAGAGTGGGATTAAAAGGGTCTTTCTCAGGATGGCAGCTGGTAACAAGTGGTGTTTCGCAAGGGTCAGTGTTGGGACCACAAATTTTCACTTTATACATGAATGATCTCAGTGAAGGAACTGAGGGCATTCTGGCTAAATTTGCAGACAGTTCAAAGATAGGTGGAGGGATAGGTAGTATTGAGGAATTGGGGAGGCTGCAGAGGGATTTGGACAGGTTAGGACAGTGGGCAAAGAAGTGGCAGATGGAGTACATTGTGGGAAAGTGTGAAGTCATGCACTTTCGTGAAAAGAATAGAAGCATGGACTATTTTCTAAATAGAGAAAAAATGCAAAAGCCTGAAGTGCAAAGAGACTTGGGAGTTCTAGTCTGGGATTTTTTCAAGGTAAACTTGCAGGCTGAGTCAGTAGTTAGGAAGGCAAGTGCAACATTGGCATTTACTTTGAGAGGACTTGAATATAAAAGCAGGGGTGTACTTTGAAGGCTCTATCAGGCCACATTTGGAGTATTGCCTGCAGTTTTGGGCCCCACATCTCAGGAAATATGTACTGGCCCTGGAGCAGGTTCATCGGAAGTTCATGAAAATGGTTCCAGGAATGAAAAGCTCTGAGGAACGTTTGAGGGCTCTGAGTCTATACTCGATGAAATTCAGAAGGATGAGGGCATATCTTATTTAAACTTACAGAATACTGAATGGACTGGACAGAATGGATGTTGGAAAGATGTTTCCATTGGTAGGAGAGTCTAGGACCCGACGGCACAGCCTTAGAGTAATCTCCTTAAGAACGGAGATAAGGAGAAACTTCTTCAGCCGGAGAGTGGTGAATCTATGGAATTCACTGCCACAGAAGGCTGTGGAGGCCAGGCCACTGAGTACATTTAAGACTGAGATAGATAGGTTCTTGATTGCCAAGGGGATCAGGGGTTACAGGGAGAAAGGGGGAGAATGGAGTTGAGAAACTTATCAGCCATGAGTGAACGATGGAGCAGACTTGATGGGTTGACAGATCTAATTTCTGTTCCTGTGTCTTACGGTATTATGGTCTAAAGAATGCATGCTTTGGGTAAAAGGTAACCTGAATATATACTGTAGTTGGATTTCCAGAAAGCATTTTATATGGTGCCACATCAAAGGTTATTGTGGAATATAAAACACATGGTTTGGGCATTATATATTAGCACGGATAGAAGTCTGGCTGGCTGACAGAAAGGTATTGATAAGGTGGACATGGAAAGGATATGTCATCTTTGATATGAGTGCAGAACTAGGGGACATTTTCAAAATTAGGGATTGCCCTTTTAGGACTAAGTGATCTTTATTTCTCTCAGAGAATTGTATGACTTTTGAAATCTCTGCTTCAGAAGGCAGTGGTGGTAGGGTCATTGAATATTTGTAAGTCAATGTTGAATAGGGTCTTGCTAGGATAGAGAATCAAAATTTATTGGGAATAGATGGAAATGTGGAATTTGAAGCACAAACAAATCAAGCATGACTGACAGAGCAGGTTTGAGAGGCCAACTAACTGACAACTGCTCTTGCTTCATATATTCATATAACCTGAAAACTAATATGTAAGGCTTACTACTGACATTCTCTTTCAAAAACCTATTTACATGCATTACGAATCATACAAGCCTTGCATCCAATTAGAAATGCTTATTAGCTATTCCCTCGAAACCAAGTCTATTTTCATTTGGAATCAAATAGCCTGTTTAAAGTATAACTGTACATTAAACCTGACATTCTTGACACCTCCATGTGGGATTTAGAAACTAATTGTCCATTCACAGTCTACATTGATGCTCTTTACGTTTGCGTTAGGTGTGACCTTCTTGCACATTCTGCCCAGTACGGTAACCTGAACTCGCTATGAGCATCCAATAACAAAGTCACTAAAGCTCATCATTGAGCAGAATTCAAAGGGGTCCCATGATATTCATTCCTTTTTCCATTTTACCCTAAATTAGAAAGATATTCCTAATTAGAAAGTTCATGTTTATAACATTATTTTCTCAGCGGGCCTATGATTCTGGAACAACAGAATTTTTGCAACAATCAAAAATCTTCAAGCTTGAATTACAAAGGAAATGTAATTACAAATATAACAACTTATCAGTCTTTAACCAGTGCATGCTTGGGAATTTTACCACTGTGCTTCTATTGTTTGAATTTCACAGGAGATAATGCATATAATCCTCCCGGAAATGTCAACCTCTTTCGGTAGCATTTTCAACAATGTCACTAACCTTTTGCGAGCAACATGACTAATCTGTCAGTGAAACCATGCCTATTACAAAATTATATAGCTGAAATTCAACATCAGTAAATCATTGCTGCATTTATCTTTAATGGATCAGAGGTAACAATAAAAGCATAGGGCTGGAGCTTGTGGGATCAAAGGGTGTTTTGTCCACTGTCAGGGTACTGGCAATGAACCCGTATCAGTTCTCTGCTGTGGGAGAAGCCCGATGGAATCAAATTTTCTTTAAGCACTTAAGTAGCAATCTCTAGGATGGCATTGGGGATTGAGGTACCCAGTGGCAGAAATTTCGGCCCACCAATATCTACTCAGCAACTAGAAACCGGTATCTATGCAAGCAGAGGCTATTGGTGGCACTGCCTGCACCAGAGGCTCAGGGAATTCCTGGGAGCAGAGTTGGGTAGGGACAGGTTGGAACTCACAGGGAAGGGCTATGAGGGAGTTATATAGCAAGATACCGGATTCTCTGACTTAGCCTTGCTTGCCTGATGAGAAGGGATCCCTGGGATAGTGCTGTCAAACCCAGTGCAATTGGTGGGATGGCCATTAAAGGTGCAGGAAAGCCAAGAAGCCCACATTAAATCCTTGAGGGATGATTCAATTGTCTTCACTCAGGGATAATTGGTAACAATTGACTCATTAATGGGCCTAATTGATATTCCAGTGGCATCAGCCTGTTCCACCATAGCATTGAACAAGAAAAGTTCTCTGCCATTAGGAAACTGTGTGGGGTTTCTCCCACAATGAAATAGGGTGCACACCGTTGTTTCCAATGCGGTAGGTTATGTTCAATCCAGTCCATAGTCATCTTTTCTTGTGCTCTTACTGTGCACTTTGAACTTCCCTTTCACCTAAATGAATAATTAACCTTAGCAAACGCATCAGATTCATTCACTTGTAACCTCCCCTCAATGAATTTTGAGCCTTGCACAGTATTGAGTTCTTCTTCCCTTTTCCTTGGCTTTTCCCCACCACTTCAGTCTGGGATATTTCCCGAGCAAGTCAAACATTTTCTCCACACTTCAGGTATCACATTCTGACTGATCACTACTCCCTTGATTTTTATCGCTCTCAATCTTTTTGTCGGGAACAACAAATGTAATATCAAACATCTTAACCTCCTTGCTCCCCTCATTGACTAAAGTATCTTCTGTGGAATTTGAAGCATTGTGTTCAACTTTATCTGTATAACCCAGTGAGAACTGTAGTCCTTTTTTTTAAGATAAATATGTGGTGATATTTGTTTGAAATCAGCCATTTTAGCTCCAAGACATCTCTGCAGGTGTTCCTCAGGCTAGCCTCCTATGCTCAAACATCTCTTTGTTGATGATTGCACAATGTTCTGCCCTATTCATGGCTTCTCATACATTGAAGCAGTCCTTGTTCAAACACAGTGATATCTGGGCGATGTGCAGATTTGGACTATTGATTGGCAAGTGACATTTGTGCCACACAAGTGCCAGGAAACAACTATTTGCAACATGAGGAAATCTATTAATCTCTTCTTGACATTCAATGACATTATAATTGTTTGATTACTTACCATCCAGGTCCTTGAGGTTACTGTTGGCCAGAAACTGAACAGGAGCCATATAAATAATATAGCTACAGAAACAGCATAGAGACTCAGAAGCCTGCAACAAGTAACTTAGCTCCTGATTTCCAAAAGCCTGTTCACTATCTACAAGACATAAGTTAGGACTATGATGGGATATTTCCCATTTGGCCTCATGAGTGTAATTCCAACCACACTCAAAAAGCTGACACTGTCCAGGCCAAAACAGCTCCTTGATTGGCACCAATTCCTCCTTCTATAACTGACACTCAATAGCAGCAGTGCATACCATTTACAAGATGCAACGCAAACATTCATCATGTCTCTCTACACAGTATCTTCCATACCCATAGCCACCACCACAAAGATGACAAACACTTGAGAGCAACATCGCCACCTGCAAGGCTCCCCCCTCCAAAGCCATTCACCATCCTGAGTAGAAATATATCAATATTCCATCCAAGTTGCTGGATCAAAATCTTGGAATTCCCTCTCGAACAGCACTGTGGGCCTATCTAGAGCACAGACACTATAATGATTTATAAAGGAAGCTCATCACTGCCTTCTCAAGGGTAACTAGGAATGGGCAATAAATGCTGGCCTAGCCAATGAAGTCCACATCTGAATGAATTAAAAAAAAATAAAAATCTCATGAAGGCTGAATACCATGTTTTAGACATCTCCTACTATTTCCTTGGAGCTATAATTCTACCACCAAATATAATGTGCTCATTTCTCAGTCTGTCACTGACATCATTCCTCCTGTCTATCAATGCTGTACAGCTACTTCAACTGCCTTCTCGAGATACATAACAGGACTGTCTTGGTAGACACATTGTTTCAACCTATTTTTTGCCTCTTAGAACATATTTCTTCCATTATTAAATCTGTTTTTGACATCCCCATCTAATCATTTGGCAATTGTCATGGCTTTCACCACTTCAACAATTTGAATTTTTTAATACCAAAGTTCTCCTTCACAAGAAAACAAAAACTCACACTTGTATATTTCCAAATTCTGCCTGGATGGCCAGTGGACCTCTGCTATGTTCAAATAAAAGCTGTTGTTATGGGAACCCATCGAGTTCCAAGTTATGCGTGTCTTTTGAGGTTGTGTGGAATATTCTTTGTTTCAAACATATTCAGGTCCTCTCCACCAACTCTTCTTACAAAATAGTGATGACTTTATGTTTCTGCCTCGTGCTACTCCCCCAACCAGAGAGAAAAATAATTCTTTGCTCATTATCCTTATTTTCACATCATCACCTTTCATCCTTTCTTTCCTTTCCATGATATCTCTGTATTATGGAAAGGATACAGAGATCTGTATACCTAAGGACAGGATAATCACCAACCTCTGCTGTAAAACCCACTTACTCCAACATCTACCAGAACCATACTCCCTCCCTAACTTCCTGTAATAACTCTGTTCAATTCTCCTCATTTCTCCACTTCTGTTGCATCTGTTCCAATGACGCCATCAGCCACACCATTGCAACCTATATGTCTTCATTTTTCCTCTCCACAGCTGTTCAGAGGGCCCTCAACTGTGTCTGTCCCATTTCCTAGACATTCCCCTCACATCTTTTCCTTCCTTCCAGAACCGTGGTCTTCTCGGGTTCCATCCCACCAGACTTCACAGCCAATGTGTCATCCTCTGCCATCTTTATCTCATCCACATTGATGTCATTACCAAATGCATTGCCTTTTCCCTCCAATTTCAGCATTTTGAAGTAAATTCTTCCTCCATGGCTAATTTTCTATCTTTGTCAATAAGTATTCCTACCTCCAAATGCATGCAATAGCTTCACTTTCACTTTCTCCCTTCACACCATGAAGGACACAAAACTCTCTTTCCAGCTACCCTTTAGTTTCAGTTTAGAATATCGTATTCACCAATCAGAGTGTCATTTCCTCGAAAGAATAGGTGATTGCTGAGCAAAATACTTTCCTTCAGTTTACAAGTGTGACCCAGAGCTCCCAGTGACCTGCTGGTTTAATTCTCCAGCCCATTATGAGCTCCCTGGCCTTAACCACTTCACACTGTTACATTGTTGGCCAACAGAAGCTTGAGGAACAACACCTGATAAATCAGTCACTTTACAATATTCCAACCTTAATGCTGAGTTCAACAAATTCGGATTACAACCATTGCCCTTTCCTTGAAAAGGAAGTGCTCATGATGGTTGAGTTATTTTTATTATTAATCCATTTTACATTCCACTATCATCTTTTTTAACATCTAAAAGGGGTAAAATTGTGGAGTTCCTCATACACTATCCACTATGAAGATGTAATATGGTCTTGGTGGAAGAACGGTTAGTGATTTCAAAAGTGTCCTATCTTCTACATCTTCCTCATATCTCTGCAATGATGGCTTTGCAACTATGATATCAGTGTAATTGATATATATTTATTATAATTGATGAACTACTTGTTGTTTAAAGCACAAGCTACTTCTTGTTAGATGATTGTACATTCCCTTCTACCATACTTAGCCAAATAGGGCTTGTAGGTCTTTACCAATAAAGAGGATGGTGGCAGCACTTAGCTGTCTGCCTCAGAAAGCAGTGAAGGTAGGATCAATTGAATTATTTGCAAGCAGGGGTGGAGAGATCCTGTCAGACAAGAGATTTGAAGGTTATCAGGGATCGATGGGAAGATGGAATTTGGAGCGCAAACAGATCAGCCACACTATTATTAGATGGCAGAACAAGTTTGAAGAGCCAGATATATCACTTCTGATCCTAATTTGCATTTTTATAAATCTGACAGCTAGGTTATACAATAATGATGAGCAGTGGTGAGGATTCATCTTACAGCACTTTCTAGAAGTATTTTTCAAAATGTGATTAAAGTTTCCAACTAATAGACGAGACTTTTGCTGAGGGCAGGTTTTCAGTTTTTTGCAGATGATTTCCCATGAGCAGAATGAGAACTGTCAGAAGTGGAGGTTTTATATACCAATGAGGGGGGCACCAAGGCAAAGGCTATTGGCCTTGGCCAAAAGCAATCCTGTTAAGGGGATTTACCTCGACTTGGTAATTTCTTACTACCTGCAAGTCTCTTCATTGTCAAATTTTTAGAAGGTATACAGGACTGCTGTTGTGTTAAAACTGTCTCATGATTGCCTTCATAGCACCCATCTCTCCCTGTGGAGATGTGTCCATCCTCTGATTGGACCTGCCCCACCCCTCAAACCCCACAGCTTTCCATCTTGGGGATGCACCCACCATTGTTAAGAAGTTGGTGAAAGCGGGGGCAGCTTTTTTAATTTTCCACGTCCTGTAAAATTATACCAGCAGTACACCAGGGAGCGAAGGCTTGAGACTGGCAAATGGTCTTGAAATAGGGATCATAGTCCACCTCAGGAATTTGTGAATGAAAGTGATAGGTTAACCTTCAATTTTGAGCTCATTTTCTGTTTTCTTATTTCTTTATGTTTAAACACAGTCTTCTGCACTTTGTATCTTCTGTAATTGGACTTAATTATAATTAGCCCCTTTTGTCTCAATGAACTATATCAACCTGCCTTTCCTCCTATTCTTGTCTTAAAAGGTTGCATCTTGAACTTCCAAGGGATTGGTCAATGCTTATGAACAATGCATTGAAGTAGTTTGCCATTGCTTTCTGTAGGATGGCTGAGTAAGGAGACTCTCTCAATCTCACCACCTGCCTTTGGGCCTATTGGATGAATTTACAGGCTGACAATCGGTTTAAATGCATTATGTGCACACCTTCCAGTGCATGGGACTCAAAGCTGGATTTTCAGGCCTAGAGACAGGAATGCTGTCTCTGGTCCTCCCTTGGGCTCAATAGTGTCTGCTAAGCATGAGCAAAAAAGTAAATGCACTCCAACCCCACCCAGATAGAGACAAATATTGCTATCAAGTATTCCTGTGAGTAATCGCTTCCCAGTTTTGAAGTTGTGAGTTTTTTTTTGATTTTTCACAGAAAACTATTTCATTGTTGCACTGGTAACTCATTTAAGTGGTGTTTAACCATAAACACAGAGCATGCTGGAGAAACTCAGCATCTGTGGAGAGAGAAACAGAGTTAACTCTTTGAGACAATTATGGCTTTTCTTCAGAACACATTCAGATATTCTTGCACTTGGGAGTGTTCAACTTTGTGGGAGCATAGGTTGGCATGGAGAGCCCTTGAGGAACAGGTAGAGTGTGTGTTGGGGGGTATGGGGGCAGGGTGCAGTGGTGGTTTTGGGGTTTAACAGCTTTGAAATCAGCTGGAGCAGATCTCTAGAGGACCAAGCAGCCTGCTTCAACATTCACCTGCTTCAGTCATCTGTGATCTCATTTGCTTCTCATACCACTGACATCTCATTCTGCTTCAGTTTTTGGGAAAGCGCAGGGAAAGGAAAAGATCAAACCAGTTCCTTTCAAGGTGACCACTCATCAAACCGATTCCAGCAGCTTCACGTCAAAGAAACAACAAAGTGTCAATTAGCAGCAAACATAAGCAGAGATTGATTGTGAAGAGATTAAGTGATATAACTTGTATCAAGGGGCAAGATACTGTAAAGATCGACCTGAATTTGTCCGTTGTTCTAAGGAGGAAGAGAATGGGGCTTTTAATCATGATAAATAATATTGACAAGAGATAATTTTTGCAAGAGCTATTCTCATGATGTTGATTAGAATTCCACAACATTTGTAAAATCCATACAGCACTATTCACATCAGCTGAAAAACTAGGGATCCAGCATTTAAAAGGTGTACCATTCTGGTTTTTTTGACATTTTTATGATGTATTTTGTGCTGAAGGTACATATTTCATGCTGCACAGACTGTACCAGAACCCTATTGTTGGTGTAGACAGCCATTGAAATCATTGCATTATTAACACCCTAACCCCAAGAATCAGTTATTCTGTACATTAATCACCTTGATTTAATACAAAAATAAATCTATAAAAGTTTTGGAATCCTTGCATAATACATTCAAAGACTGAATTACTATAGGCATCAAAATGTTGGAAAATGCTTTGAAAAGCATCAAAAATTTAAATACACTTGGGAAAGGGCTCCAGCATTCACTTCTCCCTTCCTGGAAATAAATGTAGTCATCTTTCAGATGACACCCACCTTCAGAAATGATAAATCTGTCACTGGCAATAAACTTCTTTCATGTCACCGGACAATCAGTTTTTGACTTTCATGGAGGAACTGTGGCACACAAGGGGGGAGCAAAAACCTTTCAATTTTTAATCACATAGTGCAGGATTCATAGTCTTGACATGCCCAGGTCAGGAAGGAAACTTTATTACAGAAGTGGAAGGGCATCACTAGATTAGGTTAGATTAGGTCCCCTACAGTGTGGAAACAGGCCCTTCAGCCCAACAAGTCCACACTGCCCCTTGGAGCATCCCACCCAGACCCATCCCCCTATAACCCACACACCCCTCAACACTATGGGCAATTTAGCATGGCCGATCCACCTAGCCTGCACATCGTTGGACTGTGGAAGGGAACCGGACCATCCGGAAGAAACCCATGCAGACATGGGGAGAATGTTCTAACTCTGAACAGACAGTTATCCGAGGCCGGAATCCAACCCAGGTCCCTGGTGCTGTGAGGCTGCAGTGCTAACCACTGAGCCACTGTGCTGTCCCAAGCCTCCTGGAAACAATTCCTTGCACGCTGTGAACCTTGTCATTCCGTACAGTTGCGAGTTGAGGATGTGATCTCTTCCTTTCCTCTACTCTTTCATTCTTCTCCTTAGTTGGAAGTGTGTTCCAGATCACAGACGTTGTGGTGGGGTGCTTATAATTGTAAGGTTGTAGAGGAGGCAACACATCCACCAGAAACATGAAGACCCCTCTCGGGCAAGTATTACAGAGATCCGGGAGCAACCTACGCACAGCAAAAAGCCAGAGAACCTTGTAAATGATATATGTGTGTCTGAATTGTGCTGTACATTACGAACTAGCACTCCAGTTTGACTGATGCATACATTTGTAAAGATTACCGCTATTTGACTGTACTTGTTTTTCTGAGTGAACAAAAAAAATGTTTATTTTGGAGATGGCAGCTTGCACGTGTTTGCATGTGGTTCCAAGACTCTCATTAAAGGGTCTCTGATCTTGTCTGATTGATGGAAGAAAAGTGGTTTAAGACCATTTCTGGAGCAGAAAGCACTTGTTGCTGACTGACTATCTTGTTGTTTATCTTGGAGGCGCAAAATTGTTGGATAGAGAAATTTCTGGATGAAATTAAAAAAATATATTTAGGGTGCTACAAGATTGGAGGTATTCATTGAGATTTTTTTTGGTGTAGTCTCACACCTAATTATGCATTTACTAAGTGTTCGCTTTTTTAGATGTGCCCATTAACATGAGGTGCCTGCAGCGCCCCCTGTGGGGACCCAATGGTATCCAGCACAACCAGAAAGTCTGCTATTCCATTCACCCCACATTCGCTTCCATCCTGAACTTTCCTTCTGAGCACTAAAAGTTTGAAGTCTCCTCTTAATTTGTAAACTACACCTGGCACCTTCCAGATATTTCTGTCATTGTTAAAATGATATTGGCACCTTCACCTTGGATGGAACCAGTTACGAAGCATAAAAGGGTGAGTGTGATCTTTCCTAACACTGGAAAATGCCTTGTTTGGAGGTTGTAGGCTTTTGTGATGGAAGTGAAACTGAGCATCCTGAAGTAATGCTCCTGGTTTATCCCAATATGGGGCCTGTACTTTTTTCTGGGAAGCTGTTCTCCCCCCACCACATGGAATGTTCTCTTTGTGACTCCATGTCCTGCCTTCTATGTCCTGCCCATATACAGTAAATGACACTGAAACTACAACCTACTTACCTATACTGGGTAATATAATTTCATCCCCGTCTGTGCTCAGCCAAAGCATTCAGTTTGCTCGAGCAAGCCACAATACTGCTCAACCAAACTTTGCCTGTGCACAAGAGAGTCGGAATGCCCTTGATGCCAACTTGTTGAATGGCCCATTAAACAAACCTGGAATCTTCCTGCTTGCAGAATTGTACAACCTCTACAGTACAGATTGAGGCTCTTCAAACCTCAGACAGCATCCTAACCCTGTAATCTCACATTTCCATTGGCTAATCCACCTAACCCGTACATCTTTTGACTGTGGGAGTAAACTGGAGCTGACACAGGGAGAATATACAATAACTCAAGGCCAGGTTTGAACCAGGGTCCCTGGCACTATGAGGCAGCAGTGTTAACTGCTGAGCCACCATGCCAGTGCAATCTTCTTTGCTTCAGGAGTGGAGTAATTCTTTGCTTATTCATTGGCAATTTTAGTACCGACATTTTGCACCAGGCAGTAGCACAATCAGCGATGCTTTAAACTTAACCTTTTGAGCTCTTTGGGTTTATGTAGGGTACTCATCTGCTTGCATGGTTTGAGTCACACAATGCCACGTGTCCCAGATGGGAATTAATGAATGATACGAATTGTGTTTCAACTCTGGAGCTCGGTGTTGGCTGTGCTGCTGTATGTGAAGCTGAAGTTCACACTCATAAATTGCAGCAAGAAGTGGTGAAATCCCTTACAATAAAAATATAATTCAAGTTATTCTATCAAATTAGAATAATGATCCTGTTCATAGACTAATATTCAGGACTATCTGTACCTTATTGGCTGATTTTACAATTTGTCAGATTTTCTGAAGGTATGCTGTTTTGTTTTGGAAGCTGTTTGGCAGCTCCTGTAAGCAATATGTTTCTGTATGCACAGGTCCAGAAGCTGAACTCTAAGAATGCTTCCACAAGTTAAATTATACTCACGCAAACAAGAAGAAAAGCACAAAGCAACCAAATATGCTCGAGTTAAGAAACAAACTAAAAGCAATAAACTGTTTGAAGCAGAAAAAATATGTATAGTAAACAGAAAGATTAACTGAATATTAACTTAAATTAAAAATAAAAGAGGGAAAGAAATTAAAAAAAACATATTCCAGAAGCCCAGAAAGTAATCTGCTAATTGCTGTGAATTTCACCAAAACCAACATACTTCCTTTTCTTTCAGACAATCAGTTCCCTTCCCAACCATCTGGTTGAGTCTAACTTCCATCTGTCCTTTTCCAACACCTTCTCATGGATGTGCTTCTTTAAATTATACTTTAGGAGTTTTAATGACAGTTAAAGACACAGATAGGATTTTACATAGAAAGACTTGGATATGGATAGTGCAAAAAGGCCATTCAGCCCAATCCATCTATGCCAGCATCTGTATTCCTCTTAAATCTCGATCTCACATTTCCTCATTTGTTACTGTCAACAAAATTCCTCTCATTAGCATTTATCTAGCCACATCTTAAATCTATCTATATTTGTTTCAACCACTCCTTGTGGTAATGAGTTCACTTCACAGTTCATCCAAAAGGTAGAACTTCCAAAAATTCAATATTTCCTCTCTTGAAGATTGGTGCAGTAATTGTATTCAAAGGCTTTTACATGGTACTTGAATAAATAATCTTTGGATCCAGAAGCAAAAATGACATCAGCTTAAGTTAGTTGTAACCATGAGCTTGAAGTATTGGAAATGTGCTTGGGAGAGTAAAAGTGAAAGTGTAGTATTGCTTATTTATATATTTTAACATTGAGAGCAAAGTGTGCTCAGCAGTTTCTGATGTCAGATATCCTATTACAATTGTCCCCATGGAATACCACCACTCCCTCATTCCACAGACCCTAGGTTAATTCAGAAAGCAGGAGTAAACTATGAAAGGCAGTCAAAACTAATGGGCCTAAAGGTATTTTCCTGTGCCTTCTGTCCTCATAATAATGAACTGGATTCTCTTAAAAGTAAACCCGCTGCTGGTCTAATAGGTTTATGAGGGCATGAGGTTCAGAGACAAACTTGTGTCAATTTATTGTCTTTTCCTGAGCCATATATTCTGGTGGTAAGAATTAAACCAAGTATTCTCCCATTATACCCTAAGGACTAATATACATTCTTGATAAATAGCCATTCACAATCCAAACATATGATATTTTCTTGTAAATGCAACACCTAATATTTAATTAGCAGTAAGGATATACATACATACACTGCACAACTCAAGACAGATAAGTAAAAAAGGAGTGAAAGAGAAAAATTACATTGCAAAATATTCTATTTTGTTTTGTAAAATTGGACACTTCATAAACCAAGACTACTTAGTTTTTACAGAGATAATAAAGTGTAGAGCTGGATGAACACAGCAGGCCAAGCAGCGTCAGAGGAGCAGGAAAGCTGACGTTTCGGGTCTGGACCCTTCTTCAGATCTCCAGCATCGGCAGTTCCCACTATCTTCACTTAATTTTATAATAGCCTCGAAAATAGCTAATTGTCTTTGCAAGGGAGTTTGTCTATTTCAAAGAACAAACCTACAATTGAATTCTTGAATGTTTTCTGACATGTTGTTGCCAGGAAAACAAAAAAAAATCCCATTCGTTTGTAAATGCTGGAAAGCATACCTAGTAATGCTTCAACGTATAACACCGTTGCTGCTCCCAAGCCTCAGTGGTAGCAGGTCCTGACCGAACATTTTATCATGTTTTTCAGTGATTCAAAGTGACACAGACAAATGATTTCATGAAAACTAGGTCAGGTTATGCTGTAGCCAAGATACAACACACTCTGTGTGAACCACTATAACCTCACACATTTTTGGCCATTTTTCAAGCGATGCTGTGTGTTTTTTTTTTAAATAATATTCCTGGCTTCAACTGAGAGGTCAAAAAACTCCTGCAGTCTTCCAACATCTGTTGCAATTCTTCTAGTTGTTTTTTTTATACTCTTAACCACTTTCTCTCAGTGTATAAATAACATTATGGAATGCCATTCCAAGCATAAACACTAACATGTTTGCTTACAAATTTTCTAACATTGTTGAGTTGAGGCATATTGTGTTAACTTTAAAGAGGGAATATGTTCACATTACAAATTATCCCTCAGCTCAATGGTGACTTCTCCTCAAGGTGAAGAGTTTCTGCATTGGCTCTTCATGTGACTGAACAGGCCAGTCCAGTGGGGGGAGGGGACGAGCTGGGCTGGTTTTCGGATGCAATGGGGGAAGGGGAGATTTTGAAGTTTGTGAGCCTGCAACACAATGGTATCAATGTGGACTTCACAAGCTTCAAAATCTCCCCCTCCCCCACTGCATCCCAAAACCAGCCCAGCTCGCCCCCGCCTCCCTGACCTGTTCTTCCTCTCACCTATCCCGTCTTCCCACCTCAAGCTGCACGTCCATTTCACACCTACTAACCTCATCCCGCCTCCTTGACTTGTCCGTCCTCCCTGGACTGACCTATCCCCTCCCCACCTCTCCACCTATACTCTCCTTTCCACCTATCCTCTCCTCTATCCATCTTCGGTCCGCCTCCCCCTGTCTCCCTAGTTATTTCAAAACCCTCTCCCCATCCCCCTCTCTGATGAAGCGTCTAGGCCCGAAACATCAGCTTTTGTGCTCCTGAGATGCTGCTCGGCCTGCTGTGTTCATCCAGCTTCACACTTTGTTATCTTGGATTCTCCAGCATCTGCAGTTCCCATTATCTCTGAAGTGAATCTTATTGTTGGCGGTGGGGAAGATGCTCGGCTCTATTATCAAGGATTTTATAACACAGCACCCAGAAAACTGCGGGAGAATCAGACACAGTCAGCATGGATTTACAAAAGGGAAATCATGTTTGACATGTCTGTTGGAATTATTTGAGTATGTAGAGTTGATTGGGGCAACCAGTAAATATGGTTTATTTGGACTTTCAGAAAACTTCTGATAAAGACTCACATAATAGGAAGGCAGAATACTGGGTCAATGGAAAGATTCTTGGTAGTGTGGATGTGCAGAGGGATCTTGGTGCCCATGTACATAGATCCCTTAAAGTTGCCACCCAGGTTGATAGTGCTGTTAAGAAGGCTTACGGCGTGTTAGGTTTTATTGGTAGAGGGATTGCGTTCTGGCGCCGTAATGTCATGCTGCAACTGTACAAAATGCGAGTGTGGCCTCATTTGGAATATTGCGTGCAGTTCTGGTCGCCCCATTACAGGAAGGATGTGGAAGCATTGGAAAAGGTGCAGAGCAGATTTAACAGGATGTTGCCTGGTCTGGTGCACAGGCCCTATGAAGAAAGGCTGAGGGACTTGGGTCTGTTCTCATTGGAGAGAAGGAGGCTAAGAGGGGATTTAATAGAGACACACAAGATGATCAGAGGATTATATAGGGTGGACAGTGAGAGTCTTTTTCTGAGGATGATGACTTCAATTTGTAGGAGGGGGCATAGCTACAAATTGAGGGGTGATAGATTTAAGACAGATGTCAGAGGCAGGTTCTTTACTCAGAGAGTGGTAAGGGCATGGAATGCCCTGCCTCCAAGGTAGTTAACTCATCCACATTAGGAGCATTTAAACAGTCCTTAGATAAGCATATGGATGATGATGGGATAGTGTAGGGGGAGGGGCTTAGATTAGTTCACAGGTCGGCGCAACATCGAGGGCCGAAGGGCCTGTTCTGCTCTGTATTGTTCTATGTTCTATGTTCTAAAAGATTAACGTATAAAATTAAAGCACATAGGATTGGGGGTAGTGTATTGAGATGGTTAGAAAATTTGTTAGCAGAAAGGAAAGAATGAGTATTAATTAAAACCTCATTTTCTGAATGTCAGGAAATGACTAGTGGAGTACTGCAGGGATTGGTACCAGGACTCCAATCATTCGCAATAGATGCCAATGTGTTCGATTAAGGACCTAAATGTGATATCTGAAAATTTGCAGGTGACAAAGCATGGTTGAAGGATAAGCTGTGAAGCGATTGCAGGCATGTTGTTATAAGAGTTGTACAAAATGAGTGACTGGACAAATTTATGGCAGATATAGTAGAATGCGGACAAAAAAAAAGTAAGATAGATTATTATTTGTATGGCTGTGAATTGAGACAAGGAAATGTGCAGTGAGTCCTGGGAGTACTTGTGTGCCAGTCACTGAAAGTAAGGACATTGATGCAGCAGGCAGTATAGACAGCAAACTGTAATATGGCCTTCATTGAGACACAGTTTCAGTGCAAGATCAAGGATGTCATGCTGCAATTATACATGGCATTGGTGAAACTCCGCTCACAATATTGTGTGTAGTTTTGGTCTCCCTTATCTGTGGAAGGATGTTCTTGTTATGGAGAGAGTACAGTGAAAATTTACCACATTGACTCCTGGAATGGCAGGGCTGTTGGATGAGGAGAGATTGAGAGATTGCGTTCACTGGAATTTGGAAGAATGAGGAGTGGAATCTTATTAAAACCGTTAAACTTCTAACTATACAGGTTAGAGACCAGAAGGATGCTCCCAAATGGGGGAATTCAGAACTAGAGGTCTTGTTTAAGGAGAAGGGTAACTCTTTTCAGATTGAGATCAGGAGAAATTTCTTCACCCAGAGAATAGTGAGCCTTTGGAATCTTTGCCTCAGAATGCGGTTGAAGCCAAAATATTATGTGATTCAAGATAGAGGTAAATATTGCTCTTGCGATTAACGGGATCAAGGGATATGGGGGGATGGTGGGATGAGGTTATTGAACCTGGTGATCAGCCATGATTATATTGAATAGTACAGCAGACTCAATGGGTGAGTGGCCTGGTCTTACTCCAATCTTCGATGTTTCTATGGTTCTATGGTGGCAATTTAAGAAAGGTGGTTGCCAAAATATAGGAAATGTTATTTTTGTTTAATTAATTCATGGGATGTTGACATCACTAGTTGGGCCATCATTTATTCGTATCCTTAATTTCTGAGAAGACAGTTAAGAGTTAATCACATTGACATGGGTCTGGAGTCAGATCTGGGCCAGATTAGGTAAATAGAGAAGATTTCCTTCCCTAGAGGACACTAGTGAACCAAATGAGTTCTTACAATAATTGACCATGAATCTTATTGAATTCAAATTTCACTTTTTACTTTAGAGAGATTCAAACCCATGTTCTTAGAATGTTAGCCCAGGGCTCTGGATTACACATCCACTGGCATTAAAGCTATACTATCACCTCCTTATTCCAGATTCTCTGCTTCAAATATCTAGGATGTGGATGACCTTGCCAGTGTGTGTAAATAGATGTCTTTGTTTTGGTAATGCTCAAGAGTGGGCCGATTTTCTCTATTGCAGAGTTGAAGGGATCAGCTGGTTTGTTAATCTTGTACATAGTGAACGATAATACTGTTTAGGTTGGGGACTGTGGGTGGGTGTAGAATATCCTTGAGAAGACAGTATAGGGTTGTAACAAGATCAGCCAAGTGTCCATCATAGAATATGAGTTCCCTGATTGGGGCTTTTAATCTGGCCCACTCAGGAAGCCCTGGCTGACAAATATGAACAGGAGTATCAGAGTTTGTTTGTGTTGAGATCTGGCTCTGAGGAAGCTGGATAATTGTCAAGTACTCTGCACATGTTAATAAAGGGTGACTTGGTGATGGGATAGCAGCCTCTGCAGATTTATTTCAGTGGTGGCAGGAGAAGAAAATATGCTCCTGAAGAAATTTGCTCTCAGTTTAGTTTTTGAGTTGAGCTAAGCATTTCTGGCATCATGCCATTATTTGGGAAGCTTGACTTGTTCGATCCTGCTGTCAAAGAATTGGCCTAGTATGTGTGAAGAATGTATTTTTTTTCTGTGAAAATGACATTGGGGCAGATGAAAAGCAATAAATTCTCCTCACAGCTTGAGGGCCGATAGCTTTTTTGGTTATGAGGAGCCTTACATTTCCTGAGGCACCAGATAATGAAACCTTTCAACAGCTGACAGATTTAGTTAAGGAATAATACTATCCCCAGCTTCCTCTGAATCTGAGATGGCATTGGTTTTACTCGTAATTTGAGGGGAATGCATGTCCGGATTTTTGACAAGTTTAAGATGACTGGCAGAGGAATGTGACTATGGTTTAACGCCTAATGAGATGTCGAGAGGCCATTTGGTATGTGGAATTAATAATGTCACCATCCAAAAGTGTCTAATAGCAGAAGCTCAACTGGACTTCAAACAGGCACTATGACTGGCTTTATCATTGGAAGATGTGGCAAGTGGATCATAAGTGTTGTAAGGTATTCTGGTGGAAGTGCACAGCTTTGATTGTTCCAACTGAGCTTGAGGGCATCACTTGAGTGAAGGTGGTTATGTCGTCTCACTAAGGACTTATCCTGAACAGAGAAACTCCAGGCCAGCCCACAGCTAAACCCCAAAACAAAGCCAAGTCTTGGCCACGTGGTTAAGTGTTTTTTCAGAGCCCAGGCCGGGAAGCCATTGTGGTTACTGCAGGTACGCAGACTCATGGGCAGCAAGGTAGCTCAGTGGTTAGCACTGCTGCCTCACAGTACCAGGGACCTGGGTTCAATTCCAGCCTGGGCGACTGTCTGTGTGGAGTTTGCACATTCTTCCTGTGTGTGCGTGGGTTTCTTCTGGCTGCTCTGGTTTCCTCCCGCAGTCCAAAGATGTGCAGGCTAGGTGGATTGGCCATGCTAAATTGCCCATAGTGTCCAGGGATATTTGATTTAGGTGGGTTATACATGGGAAATTAGGGGAATGAATCTGGGTGGGATACTCTTCGGAGAGGCAGTGTGGACTTGTTGGGCTGAATGGCCTGTTTCCATGCTATAGGGATTCTATTATTCTACGATGATTGATATGAAGTCAATGTGGATTGCCTATGCTAAATTGCCTGTAGTGTTCAGGGATGAGCAGATTAGGTGAGTTATTATGGGATGGTTTCAGGGTGGGATGCTCATAGGATCAGTGTGGACTTGTTGGGCTAAAGACCTATTTTCACACTGTAGGGATTCTATAATTTATGATTCCCACTAACCCTGAATTTGAGTAAGAGAATTCATAGGCTGGTATCAAGCAGAGTTGCTAATGGGGAGAAGACTCTGTACCAGGTTAAATCTGATCGTCCTGGAAAGACTCCTGTAAGCAAGAGACAGTTTTCTTCAGGGGCTGATGTTTGGTGCCGAAAACATGGAAATGGCCCTGCATGGGTAAGGGACATGATTGACATGGGGTCAGGTCCTATGTTGTATAAAGTTTGGGTAGTTGAGGCGGCCATGATCAAGCATGTGGACCACATGACAGTGACAATCTTGCAAATGGGGCTGGAACACTCAGGACTACTGGAAAGGCTGTTCAAACCTATGGGTTCTCCCCCTTTGTCAAGCATCAAAGAAACCTCAGACTCTGAGATGGATGCCTCGGATTTTGCAGACTCGAAGCTTTTGCCACCTGACAAAGAGGACGAATCTATTTTGTGATGCTCCAGGTACAAGAGGTGGGCTATGATCCAGTACGCACCATCCGTGACCAAGGCTGAGTCAAAGGAACCTGAAGTGGTGCAAAAACGGCCCATGAGGAGCTACAAGAGAAAGAACAGGCCAAACTCCCTGGACTCAGAGGGTGAGTGATGTAATGATTGCAATGAGGTCAGGCAGCTGGACCTCATAGAATATGAGTTCTCTGATTGGAGCTGTTAATCTGGTCTAATCAGGGAGCCCTGGCCGACTGGTTAGAGCAGGAGTGTCTGAGGTTCTGTTCATTCTGAGACCTGGATGTGAGGATGCTGGGCCAGTGACAGTAGTGTGCACGTGTGCATAAAGGGTGACTTGGTGATGGGATAGCAGCCACTGTGGAGTTATTTCAGACAGGGTGCCTCCAAAAGATCAATGAATTTTTCAGGGAACAACTCTCTCCCTCCGCATCTCTTTCTTAACAGCAACCCAAACAGATAAAGCTCCTGCCGTGAAATTCCCGACATAAAGACCATCAGCCGGTAGGCCACCTCCTGGATATTACTTGACCCCTCCTGCCCCACAATTTTTAAATGTACAGCTTGGGAGAATAAAAGCCAGCCCATAATGCTACCTCATCAGGTAACAGGAACATTCATGTCCATATGTTCTTCAGTCTACAGCAGTTGATAGCATCAAATAATGTTACCTGATATTGTCTGACCAACCTTAAATCCTCATATACACCTTCAAAATCTACCTGCATCCAGACAGGTCAATATTGTAAATGTTTCTCCTCTTTTTGTCTAAAACCATGTTAGCCTCTGATGCATTATACTGCATCTAATTTGAGAGATATGAGGTAGTGTTGAACAGAAGTGATGAGAGGCTGTCCATTACTGGGGTGGGGTGGTTGTGGGCTGGGTGAGAGGCTTGAATTAACTGATTTTGGTAAGGCCAGTCAATTTTCTTTTTATATCCAGAAGTGTTCTGAGCCAAAAATGAAAGCTTTTCTTTCCCAAAACCAACACCACTTAATCCAGTTGATTAATTTATATGCAAAGCCCATCAAGGGTAACTTGAGGCTAATCAAATGATCACTGGGCAGCGGCAGGCCTTAGCCTGTGATTGATTACCTTTGAGTCTGAAATATCATCCCCAAGAGCTGCTGACCCATTGGAGGCCAATAGTTGTGTATTGGTCAGCAGCACCACTAGGAGTAGCACTTAATTCAATGCTCCCCATCTCTGAATGCATTTTGGTAGAATCAGGGGCTTTTATTCATGTTTTACCCACAATTCTGTAATTTTCACGTATTCGTAAGTTAATTGAGGCCATCATAAATTTAGAATAACAGTTGGCTGGAAAATGGAAACATGGCTATCTATCTTGACTGAGCTAATGTTCTTTTTGCTACTTCCACTGTCTTCATTATCGAAACTGTGGCAGTATATTAACGTACAGCTGCTGTCCTGTCTGATTCAGTCTGATCATCATTTAGCCTCCCTGGAAAGTGGGAAAGGATGCTGTAGGAGCACAAATTCACTTTGACAGACAACACAATGCTCCTTTGCAGAACAGGATTTCTATTATTTCTGCAGCTTAATCTGCCTGAGAAATCCCTGCACAGTGATATCTTTTGGCTGTATCTCACCTTACTCACGTTTCAAAAACAAAGGTTTTATCGTTTCAACTGCCCACTTTCACCGCAAAATTAGATTTCTGTTTTGTTCTTCTTCAGCTGATACTGAATGATTAGATTGTACCCTGTTACTGGTGAAATAAGTGCAGAACATTCTGAGAGAAAGCAGTAGGCCGCTCCCACTCAACACCTGCCAATGGAAAAGGCAGTTCTTTATGTTTCCAATGCCAACTCTTCTATAGAATTGAAAGGTGACTATTAAGCAAGGCTGTTTTGTTTTTGAACGTTTAAGAATAATTGAGGAAATGAAAATTGAAAAGGAGAGATACAAGTGTAAAACTATTGAATGACTGCAAATTACTTAGCCGAGAGCTATATATAATAAAAATGGTAGAGAGACTGGGAGAGGTGTCCAAACGGTGATGGGAGAAACCTATTTGTCTCTTCATCCTGTTCATGTTTATAACTATCCCCTTCTTTCCTTACGTATAACGTATTAAAGGAAGAATGTTCTCCTTTCTGAGATTATGCGTGATAGTAAGCATGATGACTTAGTTGACAGAGTGAGCAAAAACCAGATTCTTGAGAAAAGTTCTCCTGATTAAGCTCTCATGCCCGAGTTGACAAGAGAGGAATCGATTGGGGGAGGGGTTTTGAAGCTGGCGTTCAAGCTGGTCCTTCTGACATCTACGGGGGAGGACATAGGACCAGCAAGGTTTTAGGAAGCAGCAGTGTCATGGGCATTAAGGATGGGAGTCAATAGTTGGTCAGCCTGTGTAGCTTGGTGCAGGGCTCTCACATCTGCATGGGAGTCAATCACATAGCTGTTGACAGACAGAAGGTTGTGTTCATTGATAACTGGTCACGAGTCCACACTCCAATCAGCACCTGGCTATGGCCAAAACTCTATTCATACACACCTGTTGGCTCCAGCTCATCTGCAAACTGAGCTTTTACTCCAGCTAAAACAAGTGGCTTTGTAAACAACACCTGCTGTGGGAATCCGATCACTTGTCTTTAACAGTGTGTAGCAATCTTTCAGCAATACATGATGTTTAAAACAGTCCATTTTCCATTACAGTCCAAATAAACAATAGCGAGGAATAAAATGATAAGGTCTTGACATTACTCATGTGAGACAAAGCTGGAACCGCACTGTGTTGGAACAAAGGTCAACAGTGCAATCAGTTCACAAAATGGCTCAGCCTGGCTGGAACATTCGAAGCATAGGGTATGGATTTCTTCGATGGGAGATTCAATGGCACTGGGTGAACTGTCTGACTTACCTCACGGTTTATCTGTTAACAGAGTTGAAACATCAGATGTAATACCAAATGTTGATGTGGACTTACAATTCCTGACAATTAACAAGAGAAACAGTCAGTAGGGACAAGATCTTCAACAAACTCAGTGCAATCAGCAAATTCCAATGGTTGCTGCATGGAATCCAGAGGGAGAAGCAGCAGGATCAGATCTACCAGGAAGCACAGAGGAATAGTGAGTATCAGGATTTACAAGCATCACTGCAGTTACCTGCAGTTGGCAGATTAGCCATACCATGGAGGGTCAAGGATGTCCTATTCTACCATCTCAGAGTCTGCCAACTCCTGGAGAAGGATTTTTTTTTCTTTATTCATTCATGGGACTAGGGCGTCGCTGGCCAGGCAGCATTTATTATCCATCCCTAATTGTCAGGAGGGCAGTTAAGAGTCAACCACACTGCTGTGGACCTGGAATCACATGTAGGCCAGACCAGGTAAGGATGCTAGTTTCCTTCCCTAAAGAGCATTAGTGAACCAGATGGGGTTTCCTGACAATCAATAATGGATTCATAGTCGTAATTAGATTGTTAATTCCAGATACTTATTGAATTCAAATTCCACCATCTGCCATGGCAGGATTCAAACTTAAGTCCCCAGAAAATTATCTGGGTCTCGTATAAACAGTCCAGCGATAATACCACTAGGCCTTTGCCTCCCATTTGCACCCTCAAGGACTGGGTAGCAGCCCCATCACAGTGTCATACAACGCCTCAATATTTATGCCAGTGTTTCTGGCACGGAGTAGTTGAGAACTTATGTGGCATTACCCAATCCACTTCAAATATTTCTTGTATAATCTAATAGGATTCAGATTTTCTTTCCTTTTGTGAGCAATAGATCTTGCTGTTTCTAGTGTTAAAAGTATATTGGAAGCCTCCTATAAGTAGTCATGATGTGGAAGTGCTGGTGTAGGATGAGGGTGGACAAGGTCAGAAGTCACATGATGCCAGGTTATAGTCTAACAGGTTTATTTGAAATCACAATCTTTCAGAGCACTGCTCCTGCGTCAGGTCAGCAGTACTCCAAAAGATTGTGAATTCAAATAAACGTGTTTTACTTTAACCTGGTGTCATGTGACTTCTGTGCTATGATTAGATTCAGTGACTGACCACCACAGTAAACAAATAGCACAAATGAAAGGAGATAGCAAGAACTGCCGATGCTGGAGCCAGAGTCAATATAGTGTGGAGCTGGAGAAACACAGCATTGGAGGACCAAGAAAGTTGATGTTCCAGGTTTACACCCTTCAACAGGACTCTTCGACTACTTACTGAAGCAAACTCATTACTACAACCATATTTCCTTCCTCGGTACCTGTCTATGCAGACGACTCATACCCCATGGACTCCAAGCAATGTTCAGACCATCCTACTTTGGACTAAACCACAACAACTATTGTCTACAGAACAACCAGAGCCTCCAGAAATTGTTTTCCCTGCGGATCCTCAGCTCCACGCTCAAAGCTGTGCACCGGCATCTTCTCTCACTATAATCAGCTCGATCCCAGCTCACAGTCTCTCCTTCTCACACCTGCAAACGACCTCAACTGTTTTCCATTCTAGCAAACATAAACTTGTTTTATCATCATGTGGAATTGCAAAAGTGACTTCCACATTTAGAATAGAGGAAACATGCTTTGTGGATGGCCTCATTAACTTGGAAGACCTTGGCAGTTGTCAATTGATAACTTCAGGTTGAGAAATGCCAGGGGTCTTGACAATCTCCTGCCCAGTTGCAGTCTCATCCTCCTCAGGTTGAACTCTTATAGGCTTTGGGATCACAGACAGTTGGGAATCAGAAGGTGAAGCCATCTTTGATATATTTTGAGTAGAAGTTTCTTGGGTGCGGGCTGGCACCTCTCATTCTCCGTGAAAGAAAGGGGGACCCAAAGTGAGGCCAAGGTCCCTTGTCCTCCTCTCATTTTTTTCCTTGAAGCTGCTCCGACACTTGAAGTGATGGAATACAGGAGCAAATATATATCCAGCAGGCACTGACCATTCTACTCGACATGGGTTTCCAAGGCAACAGCTGTCCTCTCCATGGAGGCAGCCAGCTGATCACAAATCAGTGTCGCCATAGAAGGGATCATGTTGAAGGATTCCTCCACCTTTCATTCCAGCTGACAGAGTATCTCTTGCACATGTGGTTGATGTTACTGTGTCTGTCTCCACAGGTTCACAAAGACACTTAGGACTGAGCACAGATGCACCTCTTCTGCCTCGTATTCGGAGGTTCTCTGAATATCAGAGACCTTGGTCTTTTCATAAAATTATGAGGAATAGAGGTAGAGTCGACAGGAGGACCCTGTTTCCCTTGGCAGAGAGTTCAAAACAAGGGGTCATAGGTTTAAGGTAAGTGGCAGAAGGATAGAGAGGATGTGAGGAAGAATGTTTATATGCAGAGGATGGTGAGTATCTGGAATTCGCTGCTCAAGTTGGTGTTGGAGGCAGAGACCCTAAACTCTTTTAAAAAGAACCTTGAGTGCTATAAGCTACAGGGCCATGGGCCATGTGCAAGCAGATGGCATTTGAAAGGGCATCTGAGTTTCTTTGGGTTGGCACAGATTTGGTGGGACAAATGGCCCCCTACTGTGCTTTATCATTTGTTTGGGTCCGTGGTTCTGAGATATGTTCACCAGATTGTGGCCTGGAATCTAATCCAGAAAGATAATGCACTTGGGTGCAAGTCTCTGAGCTGGTAGACGGGGCAGATAAAAGCCTTGCTGGTGCATCTTCTAAGGGTTCAGTGTTTCTTCTTCAGAGATGGAGGCGCTGCTGAGGCCGTGGCCACTTCCTTGTGGAGCCTCAGTGAGTGCCACTAGTCCCTGCGTAGGTGAAGGGAGAGATCATGTAAACTTGTGAATGAGGAGCAAAAATAGGCCCCTTGAGCCTGCTTTGCCATTCAATAAGATCCCACTGGTTGGAAACACACACAGGGAATTTTGGAGAAAATCAACAGTTCTTGCAGTGTCTGTGGGGAGAGAAACAGTCAATGTTACAAGACTGAATGACTCTTCTTCAGAATTCACAATTGATCTCTTTGTGTTTATAATTCACATTCCCATTTAATCCCAACAACTTTTGATTCCCTTCCTTGTCAAAACCTGTTCATTTCCCCCTTAGCATATCCAATGACCCCACTTCCACCAACTTCTGAGACAGAATTCCAAAGTTTCACAGTCCTCTGAAAGAAAATTAAGTTCTCCTTCATCTCAGTCCTCAAAGGGCGAGCCCTAATTTTAAAATAATGTCCTCTAGTTCTGAACTCTCCCACAAGAGGAATCATCATTTCGATTTCCATTTGTCAAGATCTTTTGGGATCTCATGCATTTAGCTCAAGTAATCCCTCACTTTTCTCAATGCCAGTGAAATTTGCCGATCTGGCCATTCTTTCCTTGGAAAATCAACCTGCTCATTCCAGGAACTAGTTGGAGAGAAGGTGGATAAAAACTGATAACAGAAAAACAAGGAGTGAGTGAGCACTAGTGATATTGGGAGAGGAGTATGACATGATGGAGTTTATTGTGTTGTTTGCCAATTGGTGCTGCCATCTGCACATGAGCAGTCCTGATATTCCCTGGCCAGCTAGCTCCACTACCCTCTTTTCATAGGGAGCGAGGAACCTAATGTCTGATGTTGCCCAATGTCACAGCCATGCCCACACACTGTTACATTGTGTGGCAAGATTTACCAGCAATGACAGAAAGAGAAGGATTGAGTGTGATGTGAGAGGATGCAAGAACAGTAGTTACCATGCTTGAATGGGAGAGATGGAGAGTGAGGTGCCTCCACTGAATGAGTAGGAAGTTCAGAGGGCAGGAAGGCTCAGCATTTATCATCATCACTATTGGCGGTTCCTTGTAGACGAGGATGATTCTCTTCCACTCTCAGGGTGAGTCCATAGTTGGCTATACAGGCTGATCCAGCTACTGCAGGCTCTGTTACACTTGGGGCAGGCGGTGATCATGTGAGAAAATGGGTGTGGCAGTGAGCTCTATTTGCTGTTCTCATCTGGCTTCCACTTATTCCCAATAGCAAGTCTCGAGGCGCTTGATACCTTCCCGGACGCTCCTTCTCCACTTTGGACAGTCTTGAGCCAATAATTCCCAGGTGTCCATGGGAATGCTGCACCTGCTCAGTGAGGCCTTGATGGTATCTGAAGCGCTTCCACTGTGCACCTGGGGCCCACCTGCTGTTTTGAAGCTGGGAGTAGGGCACCTGCTTGGGGAGTCTCATGTTGGTCATGTGGACAACGTGCCCAGCCATTATAACTGATGAAGGGTGGGTCAGTGCCTCAATGCTGGGATGTTGGCCTGATTGAGGGCAATGGAATTGGCGTGTCTTTCTTCCCAGTGGATTGACAGGACCTTATGCAGGCAGCAATGGCGATACTGCTCTAGCGCCTTGAGATCCTGCTATAGATAGTCCATGCCTCGGAACTTTATAGAAAGGCAGGAACCACCAGACCTGTGTAAACCATGAGCTTGGTGTTGGATCTGATGTTACTGTCCTCAAAAACCCTTTTCCTCTGGTGGCCAAAGTCTGTGCTAACACGCTGGAGGTAATGCTGGATCTCTTCATCTATGAGTCGTTATTAAAGATGAAGTGGATATGATGCACGTGATGTTGGGGACTGTGGTCCATAATCCTCGAGGTGTGTGTGCAGTGGCAGTTTTAGATTGAGTGCTGGTCTTGCAAGCATAAGGTAACAGGGAGATGGTGGCATCACTTACCCTTCTGAAATGCAGGCGATCGTTGACCTTCTCATAATATTGTTGGCGAGCCATTTCGTACTCCAGTGTACTGGTCTCTCTGTCAGGCTAGATGCATCTGCCGGTGTGGCATCTTGTGGCATCAAGAGATCATCCTGTATAAAAAGGGGAGTTAGATTAATTTTCTTGCGTACCATGTGCTGGGATTTTGGGAGTGATTGCACTGAGTGATGGACAGTTCCTGACTTGCAGCAGCAGAGTTAATACCTAGCTCAGCTTTCAATACAGCATCACAGCTTGTAAAATTGGAAGGTTCCAGCAGCATTGAGAAACTTCATCTTGCTGGCTGCACAATTCAATGAGTAATGCACCCAATATCATATTTGTAAAAATAGTGTTGTGAGAAGACCAAAATTTCAAAAAATAGTTAGCAGGACAGTGGAAGAAATGATGCTGTGAAACTCACTCACTGCCAATGTTTAAATTTAATTGGGAAATTCCAGGCCTAAGGTTTTTATATCTCCAACTTTTCCAAACCTGCTTCCTGTTCCAAGGGAGAAGTATAAAATTTCAGATTTTCTGATCTCAATCATTTTGTTTACGTCAAAGATGTGCTGTCCATTTCAATGATTAATCTTCTCCAGAATATCTTTTGAATTTTCATTTTTTATTTGTGACTGAGCCAAACTATTACCAAGTCTCTTTTGGTTATTTTCTCACAGTTAATAAATCCTATGCTTGACATGATGCTATATTCCCAAATACCTCTGTGATTTATTTGTGGACCAAGAAGCTGCCTGTGTTAAATCAGCCCTTTTATTGTTTTTAGTCTCCAAAGATTTTTCCTCTTGATTCTTGCTTTCTCCTGATCTTCTCATTGAGAACTGCTGTCTCAGAATCTCCATGACAATCACCAAGTCCATTCTCTCAGTTCTGAGCTTACAGCTCTTAGCTCTGTCAGTGTTCTCACAACTATTGATGAAGGGGTCACTTTATTATCAGGTAAAATTGAAAATCAACTATTTGTTAGCCTCTACTATTACATCCCCAGTATAGAATACCAAACAATCATTTTCTGGACCATGACTGAGATAATCTCTTTCAAAGTTCTATTTCCGACTATTGATAAATTTGTTTTTCTCAAATTCAATGCAGCTCAATCTATCTCAGTCTCAAGGTATTTCATTAGTATTGTCTCCTAATGACAGATCATTGAGCCTATTTCTGTCCCACTGTGCTAATGTTATTTCAACGTCATCCTTTTCTCCCTCTTGTCCTATCTCTATATGTTTATATCCATGGTCCTTCTGATGTCCCGAGGTAATGGAACTGTTTCAGGTCCTCTCACTCTTACCATTGTCCTTTTCCTGATGTAAAGTGACCCTCTCCATACCAGTCCCAGAGCTCCTGATTCTTCTTCCTTTAACCGTGAATCAACTAGATCAAGTCCGCTCTCTTCCATCTAATGAAAGTTTGCTTTCTTTGAGGAATTATGTTGTTAAATTCCACTCACTTTTTGCAGATTATCAGCTTTGCCAAGCCAATCTAAGTCAATTCTGACTTTGTCTAGAGTTTTTAGAGTTGTGTAACACTCTTTGAAGCAATCCCATTTAGGTCACTCCTGGCCTCTGCTTCAATTACGAGGAAGACTATGTTGGTGTTCCTCCTGCCTCATGATCCAACCTGGAAAAAATTCCTGTTTTCACCCATGCCTCAGCCTTCCATTATCAATTCTTGGCTCTTCCCTTTCTTATATACAATTCTCTATCTTCTCCCCTTCGATTCCGTTTCCCCATCCCTGTTTTTCACATCTCTATATGAGGATTAGGAGGCAGTCATCAAGTTGGAATCGAGTGTTGTGTTGGCAGTGGCCACTGTTCTCAGTGGCGCTGTTAGTACTGGATAGCTGCCTTTCTTTACTTGACCAGCCACTCTAAAGGCCAATGATTTTTCCCTATTGGGAGCCTGACGCTATCCATGCAAGTGCCTGATTGCATGGTAATTTTGTCTGGCCTCCTGGAGAGAAATAACAGTACTTCGATGAGTGAGCAGAATCTCTGTTGCACATTTTAATTTCTGCCCATACAATGCATAGAGGAGAATTAAAGGACACCTGGAACATGTTGTTTAATTGCTTTACAATGCAGAATAATCATTTCAAGAATTTGCATATGAATTCCAGTAAGAAGGGATCTACACTGACTTGAATAGTATTAACAAGTTTAATTAAACATGATTTATATGGCATGGCAAGACAGGAAATCTTCTAGAACGCTCCAAACTCATATTCTGCTTCCATGAGATCTGACATCATAATAACATACCTCCTTTCGCACATGCTCAGTGGCTATTCTTGTCTCTTACTTTACCCTTTACTTCATACTCAACATAAAAAAGATGGAATGAGGTGAGAGAATAAATGAGTGATTATCAAAGTAATTTCTGTCTTGTGGTTCCTAGTTTTTGACAACTTTCATTGTTTCGAGCCCCGAGTCTGCATTGGCTAAAACCATCTCCTTAAAAATTCTTTGCTTTTGCTCGCTCTACTGGGCTTTAACAAACCTGTTTAAAGACATTTTGATCAAGTTGTCAATTGCCTCTCCTAACACTAATACTAACTCAGTGGTTATCATTCTACTCTCTCTACAGCAGCTTGGTAAAATGTTCTGTGCTGATAAATGCAGGATAACAAAATGTGAAGCTGGATGAACACAGCAGGCCAAGTAGCATCTTAGGAGCACAAAAGCTGATGTTTCGGGCCAAGACCCTTCATCAGAGAGGGGGATGGGGTGAGAGTTCTGGAATAAATAGGGAGAGAGGGGGAGGCGGACCGAAGATGGATAGAGGAGAAGATAGGTGGAGAGGAGAGAATAGGTGGGGAGGTAGGGGGGGATAGGTCAGTCCGGGGAGGATGGACAGGTTAATGAGGTGGGATGAGGTTAGTAGGTGGGAAATGGAGGTGTGGCTTGAGGTGGGAGGAGGGGATAGGTGAGAGGAAGAACAGGTTAGGGAGGCGGGGATGAGCTGGGCTGGTTTTTGGATGCAGTGGGGGGAGGAGGCGAGCTGGGCTGGTTTTGGGATGCAGTGGAGGAGGGGGAGATTTTGAAGCTTGTGAAGTCCACATTGATACCATTGGGCTGCAGAGTTCCCAAGCAGAACATGAGTTGCTGTTCCTACAACCATCCCCTACTGACAGGCCCTATGCAAACATAGGATCTATTTGGATGGGGAGGAATGAGACAGACACCTGAAGGGGTCGAAGGACACCCTCATAGGAACAGGATATGATGCTCAATTCATTGATCACCAGTTCTGATGTGCCACAGTGAGAAACCTTAATGACCTCCTCAGAAGGCAGACATGGGATACATCCAATAGGGCTCCCTTCATCGGCCGGTTTTTCCCAGGACCGGAGAAACTACACCATGTTCTTCGCAGCCTTCAACACATTATCAATGACAATGAGCACCTCACCACGATCTTCCCAACGCCTCCACTTCTCACTTTCAAACGGCCACCAAACCTTAAACAGACCATTGTTCGCAGCAAACTACACAGCCTTCGGGACAACCTCGAACACAACTATAGAATGCTGCCATGGCAGCCTCTGTAAGACATGTCAGATCATCGACACTGGACACTGTCATCACATGTGAGAACTCTACCCACCACGTGCACGGCAGGTACTCATGTGACATGGCCAAAATTGTCTATCTCATACACTGCGGGCAAGGATGCCCTGGTGCATAGTACATTGGCAAAACCATGCAGACGCTACAACAATGGATGAATGGACACTGTGCAACAGTCACCAGACAGGAATGTTCTCTCCCAGTGGAGGAGCAGTTCAGCAGTCAAAGACATCCGTCCTTAGATCTTTGGGTAAGCATTTTCCAAGATGGACTTCCAGATATACAACCATGCAAAACCGCTAAGGAGAGGCTGATTGCCAAGTTCAGTACCCACAAGGATGTCCTCAACCATGATCTTGGGCTCATGTCACATACAGCTGAATCCTACTACACTGTTTCCCTCTCTCTCTCTCTCTCTCTCTCTCTCTCTCTCTCTCTCTCACACACACGCACACGCACACGCACGCACGCACATGCACACACACCACACACACCTATAGGGTGGATTATTTCACCCAAAATGCTTGTGCGTTTACAGATACTTTCTATTTAGTTCAAAATAAAACCAGCCTGACTCTAGGTCAAAATTCAGACAGATTCTAAACAAGGCTTCACATCTTAAATGCATTGTACGCTGATAAAGCCTTTAATTATCTCAGGGCAATGACTTGAAAGAAATTCTGGGATTTGCATTTTAATCAACAAAAACCTGCAACACCTTTCTAAATGATTAAAGATTCAACAGGAAACAGTCAGCAAGCCACTTTTAGGGTGGTTACCTTTCAGCTTATAAATTCTGGGTCAGTATACCTTCTCTTTCACACTACATCTGGGGTGGAAGCAGAGCACTGAAGGCTTGAGTTTTCAAATAAACCTGTTGGACTGTAACGTTGTGTTGTGTGGTTTTTGACCTTGTTTACCCCAGTCCAACACTGGCACCTCCACATTATCCCCAATCAGCCCTCGCTTTTCCAAATGCATGTAAATCCTCCCTCTCAGATACCCCTCCAGAAACGCACCCACCACTGGTGTCAGGCTCTCCAGTCTAAAGTTCTCTGGCTTTTCCTTGCAACCATTGTTAAACAATAGCACCACATTAGCCACCATCTAGTCTTCAGGCACTTCACCTGTGGAGGTTGATGGTACAAATATCTCAGCAAGGAGATTGCAATCTCTTTCCTTGCTTCCCACAAAGTTCTGGGATACACCTGATCAGGTCCCAGGATCTCATCTATCTTTATGCGTTTTAAGGCCCCCAGCACCTCTTCTTCTGCAATGTGGACCCTTTTGAAGTTGTCACTATTTATTTTCCCAATTTTTCCTCACCACCACATCTTTCTCCACAGTTAATACTGAGAAGAAATTTTCATTTCGTATCTTCCCCATCTCCTGTCGTATCACATGTAGACAATCTCGTGATCTTTAAAGAGTCCTATTCTCCCCCTAGTAACTCTTTTGTCCAGTAAAAGGCCTGAAATCTGGACTAGCCTAAACTATTCTGGAACCTAAATAGATATTTTGGTGAAGGCAATTTTCTGTGGTGTATAGGTGGATAGAAGCATTTGCACCATACTTGTAATCTTCTAAGAACTTTGGGGAAAAAAATGCATTACTACACAAGTTTTTCAAGAATAAAGTACAACATTCACCGGAAATTGCTTTTGTGAGAGAAGAGATTTTTTGGATGTCTCTCCTTCTGGGAATGCACACACTCCTATATAAAGAAGACAATTACACACAGCTGACTGGTTTTATATTCCACCAAATGGTCTCTTGTTTCAGCATCTGTGACTTATGAACAGTCACAGTACTTGAAGAATGAAATATCCTCAACATTATCTAATAAATGATTTGCAGTCTGGATTTTGATATTCATTTATGAGAGAGTTTGGTCCAGAAAATCATCTATTTAGTAGTGATTTTTCTGACACTAAATAGACTCCTAAACCTTCAATTCATGGGCAGTGAGCATACACTCATTCCAAACAAACAACTGCACTGCTATATTGGTGAAGGCCACAAAATCAGTACATGTTAAACTCACTGCATACATAAATAAGAGAGCTGATAACTAATCAAGGTCCCTCAATTTAACCAGAAATGCCTCAGGTAAGCCTTTGTGTTGTCTCATTATTTAGGTGATCTCTAGAGGGATCGTACATCAGTCAGGGGGAAATTATTGGAGATAATTCTTAGGGAAAGGATTTAGTCACATTTGGAAAAATATGGACATATTAGTGATAGGCAGCATGGCTTTGTGCAGGGAAGGCTGTATCTCAGAAACTTGTTCGAGTTTTTTTTTGGGAAATGACAAAGGTGATCGAAGAAAGCAGGATATGGATGTTGTCTACATGGATTTGAGCAAAGCCTTTGATAAGACAGGTTGATACAGAAGGTGAAGTCACATGGGATCCCCAGTAAGCTGGTAAAATGGATACAGAGCTGGTTTGGTCATAGGAAACAGAGATTAGCAGTGGAAGAGTATTATTCTGAATGGAGACTTGCAACTAGTAGCATTTTGCGGGGATCAGTGCTGGGATCCCCATTGTTTGTAAAGTATTTAGTTGATTTGGAGGACAATGTAAATGATCTGATCAGTAAGTTTGCAGACAACACAAAAATTAGGGGAGGTGCTGATAGTGAGGAGAATTGCCAGTGGATACCAGGATTTAGAAAGTCTGGAGACGTGAGTGGAGAAATGGCAGAAGGAGTTTAATCTGGACAAATCCGAAGCATTACATTTTGGAAAGCCTAATGCAAGAGGAAAGCATACATCAAAATGGCAGATCCCTTAGAAGCACCAACATACAGAACAAACTAGGCATACAGGTGCACAGTTCCCAGAAAATGGCAACTCAAGATGATAATGTGGTCAAGAAGGCGTACGGTATGCTTGCCTTCATCAGTCGGGACATAGAATATAAAAATGGGCAAGTCATGTTACAGCTTCTATGAAGTATAACAGAATTTTACTAAGTCACATTTGGAATATTACATTCAGTTCTGGTTGCCACACAACTAGAAAAGATGTGAAGGCTTTAGAGAGGGTACAGAAGCAGTTTACTCCTGTGAGGAGCGATTGGACAAACTTTGCTTTCACTCGAACTTCAGAGGCTGAGGGGCAACCTGAGAGAGGTTTACAAAATAATGAGAGGCGTGCATAGAATAGATCATCAGACTCTTTTTCCCAGGGTAGAAATGTTAATTACCAGGAGATATGGATTAAAGTAAAAGGAAAAATGTTTAAAGGAAATGTGAGACACAAGTCTTTTACACAGAAGATGGTATTTGCCTGGAACATGATATCTGAGGATGTGGAAGAAGCAGATACAATGGCAGATTTTAAAAGAAATGTGAATGGACAGGGTGTAGAGGGATATGGACAGTGTGGGAGGAAAATGTTTTCAGTAGAGCACAGTGTTGATGGGCCGAAGGGCTTGTTCCTATGTTGCAGTGCTGTCTGTTTTTTGATCTTTGTTTAAAGAGATTATACCACAGTTTGAAGTTGTAGTTTCTAAATTTTACAGAATAGAAATAAAACTGACAATTTTCGGTGATTGTGTATGTCCAGGTTTTATACATTCTTGTACATATAAGCAGGCTGTCACTAAAAAGTGAAAATTTATAATTTCAGACATGGCCAAATGCATGCTTATTATAACTTTTAGAAATCCCTTAACTGGCGCTTTGGTAAAAGCCACTTAATTACTGAGGGGACAAAATTGGATAAGCCTCACAAACAGGCACAAGACCGACATTGTGCCAGTTCATTCAAAATGCAGCCAGTACACCGTCTCCTTGTTGCCAGCTGATCAGCATGATTGCTGTGCACTAACCATACCGTTATTGGCTTGCACACAGCAACAGGAGCCAAACCAAAACAAGGTAAATCCCAAGCACCACGTAAAGCTAACCTGCACTTCTTGAAGCCTATTCACAATTTATGTTGGGATGGAAGGGGAGGTAAGGACTGTGGCTGCAGCAGGCACTGGTTACTGATGCCCACTGTTAATACTCTGTGGTAATCAGAATGATGTCTGAGTACAGACCACTGGTTACCTGTGGTGGGGATAGAATCCTTTTACCTATGCTAGCCTAAGAGGCAAATACAAAGCCATGATAGATATACTTAATCAGTCCTTGCCTTTCCAAATGCAAGTAAATCCTATCCCTCATAACCCCCTCCAACAAATTACCCACCACTGATGTCAGGCTCTTCGGTCTATACTTCCCTGGATTTTCCTTACCACCTTTCTTGAACAATGGCACCACGTTAATCAATCTCCAGAGATCTAACGCCCCATCAATGATACAAATATCTCAGCAAAGAACCCAGCAATCATTTCTCCAGCTTCCCACAAAGCTCTGAGGACAATCTGATCGGGGCCTGGGGATTTATCCACCTTAATGTGTTTGAAGAAGCACAATATCTACTCCTCTATAATATCACTAGTATTTCTCCAAGTTCTCTAGCTTCCATATCCACCTCCATTGTAAGCACTTATTCGAAGTACTCATTTAGTATCTCACCCATCTCCCGTGGTTCCACACAGAAGCTGCCTTGTTACTCTTTTTTCCTTAATTTATTTGTAGAACAAAGTGTCCTTGGAGTGCAGGTTGATAGTTCGTTGAAAGTGGCGTCACAGGTAGACAGGATAGTGAAGAAGGCACTTGGTATGCTTGAGAAAACAAGGTGTCGAGCTGGATGAACACAGCAGGCCAAGCAGCATCAAAGGAGTAGGAAGGCTATGTTTAAGATCTGGACCCTTCTTCAGAAATGGCCTACCTGCTTTTATTGGTTAATGCATTGACTATAGGAGTTGGGAGATCATGTTGTGGCTGTACAAGATACTGGTTAGGCCAATATTGGAATATAGCATTCAGTTCTGGCCTCCCTGCTGTAGGAAAGATGTTGTTAAACTTGAAAAGGTGTAGAAAAGATTTACAAGGATATGGCCGGGTTTGGACAGTTTAAGGTATAGAGAGACGCTGAATAGGCTGGGGCTATTTTCCCTGGAGTGCCAGAGGCTGAGGGGTGACCTTATAGAGGTTTATAAATCATGAGGGTGAATAGCCAATGTCTTCTCCCCAGGGTAGGAGAGTCCAAAACTAGAGGTCACAGGTTTAAGGTGAAAGAGGAAAAAGTTTAAAAGGGACCTAAGGGGCAATGTTTTCACACAAAGAGTAGTGTGTGTATGGAATGAATTGCCATAGGAGGTGATGGAACCTTGTATCATTGTAACATTTAAAAGGCCTCTGGATGTGTACGTGACGAGGAAGAGTTTAGAAGGATATAGGCCAAATGCTGGCAAAGGGACTAGATTAATTTAGGATATCTGGTCAGCATGGACGAGTTGGATCAACAGGTCTGTTTCCTTGTTATACATCTCTATGAATCTGTAAAGCCAATTCAATAGTATGCAAAGAGGGATGGGCCATGAAAAGGCCATGAAGAGCCTCTTGTCCCGATAACAACATGTAGGTTATTGCATATAATCATATGTAAACTACATTAACTCTATTGGACAGCAATGTTTACCCAAAAAAAGTGGAGAGGACATGTGAAAGTTCAAATGATGCTCCATGCAAGGCTGTATATCATCATTAGAATGGAAGGATGGCTCAAACATTAATACTTTCAGAACTATTAACTGATACAACAGCGTGCTTCATACACAAAGTCATTTTGGTTTGGAGAATAATGGCCAATTGCACAACTTTGGACACATTGCGTTTTAAGGTTTTCCTATGCTGCACAGAAGTGGTTTGGTGTCGATGGGGTGAAAAAGAAATACATACTGTATCTGCAGGGATCCCTAGGCCCACAGTCGAAATCATTTGGAGTGCTATGTTGTGGCTCACTGTCAGTATGTTAATATGTTCTAAGATGTATGCACGTGATATCATTACCATATCATTGCATGTGACTTGAGGGTATCAAAGTGCCACATACTATCTTACCTCAGATTACTTGAAGCTTGACACAATATTGGAAGCATGCATTTCTGATGTAACCTAGTATTTCAATGTTAGCCCAGATATTTATATGCCTGTGCAATATAAAGAACAAAAAACAAAGAACAAAGAAAATTTCAGCACAGGAATAGGCCCTTCGGCCTTCCAAGCCTGCATCGATCCAGGCCCTCTACTGCCTATTTTCCAAGGATGTGTATCTCTCTGTTCCCTGCCCATTCATGTATCTGCCTAGATACATCTTAAATGATGCTATCATGCCTGCCTCTACCACCTCCGCTGGCAACACGTTACAGACACCCACCACACTCTACGTAAGGAACTTTCCATGCATTGTCCCTTAAACATTTCCCTCTCACCTTGAAATCGTGACCCCTAGTAATTGATTCACCCACTCTGGGAAAAATCTTCTTGCTATCTACCCTGTCTATATCTCTCATGATTTTGTAGACTTTTAATCAGGTCCCACCTCAACCGTTGTCTTTTGAATATAAATAATCCTAATCTACTCAACCTCTCTTCATAGCTAGTGCCCACCATACCTGGCAACATCCTGGTGAACTTCCTCTGCACCCTCTCCAAAGCATCCACATCCTTTTGGTAATGTGGCGACCAGAACTGTACGCAGTACTCCAAGTGTGGCCGAACCAAAGTCTTACACAACTGCAAACTGACCAGCCAACTCTTGTACTCAACACCCCGTCCGATGAAGGAAAGTATGCCGAATGCCTTCTTGATCACTCTATCGACCTGTGTTGCCACCTTCAGGATACAATGGACCTGAACACCCAGATCTCTCTGTGCATCAATTTTTACCCAGGGCTTTTCCATTTACCATATAGTTCGCTCTTGAATTGGGTCTTCCAAAATGCATCACCTCGCATTTGCTTGGATTGAACTCCATCTGCCATTTGTCCACCCAACTCTCCAATCTATCGATATTCTGCTGCATTTTCCAACAGTCCCCTTCACTATCTGCTACTCCACCAATCTTAGTGTCATCTGCAAACTTGCTAATCAGACCATCTACACCTTCCTCCAGATCATTTACATATATCACAAACAACAGTGGTTCCATCACAGATCCCTGTGGAACACCACTGGTCACAGTTCTCCATTTTGAGAAACGCCCTTCCACTACAACTCTCTGTCTCCTGTTGCCCAGCCAGTTCTCCATCCATCCAACTAGTACACCCTGGACCCCATGTGACTTCACTTTCTCCATCAGCCTACCATGGGGAACCTTATCAAATGCCTTACTGAAGCCCATGTATATGGCATATACAGTCCTTCCCTCATCTACCTGGGATAGATTCCATCCGGGCCTGGGGACTTGTCCACCCTAATGCCTTTTAGCATACCCAACACATCCCTCTCCTTATGCTGACTTGACCTAGAGTAATCGAACATCTATCCCTAACCTCAACATCCTTCATGTCCCTCTCCTCAGCGATTACCGATGCAAAGTTAAGAATCTCACTCATTTTCTCTGTCTCCTCGCATAACTTCCCTCCCTTGTCCTTGAGTGGGCCAACCCTTTCTCTAGTTAACAAAGTGTGTAGCTGGATGAACACAGCAGGCCAAGCAGCATTCCAGGTGCTCCTGAGATGCTGCTTGGCCTGCTGTGTTCATCCAGCTTCACACTTCGTTATCTTGGATTCTCCCACATCTGCAGCTCCTATTATCTCTGATCACCCTTTCTCTTGTTACCCTCTTGCTCCTTATGTATGAATAAAAGGCTTTGGGCTTTTCCTTAACGCTGTTTGCTAAAGATATTTCATGACCCCTTTTAGCCCTCTTAATTCCTCATTTCAGATTGGGCCTACTTGCTCTATATTCTTCCAACGTTTCATCTATTTTCAGTCGCCTAGACCTTATATATGCTTCCTTTTTCCTCTTTGCTAGTTTCACAATTTCACCTGTCATCTATGGTTTCCTAATCTTGCCCTTTCTATGCCTCATTTTCACAGGGGCATGTCTTTCCTACACTCTAATCAACCCCTCTTTAATAGCCTCCCACATATCAAATGTGGATTTACCCTCAAGCAGCTGCTCCCAATCCACATTCCCCAGCTCCTGTTGAATTTTGCTATAGTTGGCCTTCTCCCAGTTCAGCACTCTTCCTGTCGGACCACTCTCATCTTTGTCCATCAGTACTCTAAAATTTACGGAATTGTAATCACTATTCCCAAAGTATTCCCCTACTGAAACTTCAACCACCCGGCCGGGCTCATTCCCCAACGCCAGGTCCAGTATGGCACCTTCCTGAGTTGGACTATTTACATACTGCTCCATAAAATCCTCCTGGATGCTCCTTACAAATTTTGCTCCATCTAAACCCCTAACTCTAACTGAATCCTGGTCAATGTTGGGAAAATTAAAATCTCCCATCACCACCACCCTGTTGCTCTTGCATCTTTCCATAATCTGTCTACAGATTTGTTCTTCTACCTCACGCTTGCTGTTGGGAGGCCTGTTGTACAGCGTCAACGTTGTTACCACACCCTTCCTATTTCTGAGCTCCTCCCATATTGGCTCACTGCTCGAGTCATCCATAGTGCCTTCCTTCAGTACAGCTATGATATCCTCTTTTACCAGGAATGCAACTCCTCCACCCCTTTAACCTCCCTTGCTATCCCGCCTGAAGCTTCTATATCCTGGAATATTTCATTGCCAATCTTGCCCCTTGCTGAACCTAGTCTCAATAATAGCAATAACATCCTACTCCCGGGTACTAATCCAAGATCTAAGTTCATCTGCCTGACCTACCACACTTCTCACACCAAAACAAATGCACCTCAGACACCTGTCCCTTTGTGTTCATCATCTGCTCTCTGCCTACTCTTCCCCTTAATCTCAATGACTTCATTATTTAGTTCCTTACAGGCTTTAGTTATTACCTCCTTACTATCCACTAACCTCATCATTTAGTTCCCATCCCTAACTACATTAGTTTAAACCCTTCCCAGCAGCGTTAGCTGTTAATCATTAGTTATAATATATGTCTGTCTGATTCTTCAATCCCACAATATCCATGGCTGCTTTCTTACCTTATGACAGATGGCAGAGCATTGCCACATCTGGTAAGTCACCTGTTTGGAGCCAAACCAGTGTCATGCATGTGTGCAGGTACCATCCAGGAATACAGTTGAGATTAGCTTGAAACATAGTGGTAGACTGGATGCAGGGTAAATATAGCTGATTGAAAAAAAAATTTTAAAGTATTTCCAGGTAATTGGTTGAATTGTTTCTAAATGCTTTAAGCCTTATTTTCAAATTTTATAATGCTGGCCTGATTAGTTCAGACTAACCTTTAAAATAATATGAACATTTGGACACCAATCAGCACATCTATTCAAACGTGCATGCAGACATTTGTTGCAGTTGCTGACAGAATCAATTTGACTTTGGGAGTTTCTGTAAAGTGGGTGATATTGGATCAACAATTCATTACCATCAAAGTCAATAGAAATAGAGGTGGCAATGATGTGTAACAGGCAAATGCAATAGATAACCTGCTTTACATTGTCACCCAAAATCAAAATGACACCTTAGAGCAATTTTAGAAGCAAGTCACTTGTGCCTGCACCATATCTCTCTAAACAGGTAAAGACCTCTGTGAGATGTTTTCTAGTTCAAAAATAACCTTTAACTCTGTTCTGCAAACGGCAACACTGAGGCTATTGTGACTCCAGAATTAAATCGCTCATTCAATTGATGGGGTCTAAGTTAGTGAAATATGACCTTTGAAGTTAAATGAGGTGGATCTTGTCTTTTTCTACTGGTATAAAATAGGTTATAAAAAGTCTGCCGCACATTTTACATCTCTCTTGAATTTTATTTTCGTTATGACAATGGAAGTGGAAATCAGGAGCTGTATTATGGTCCACTGTCACCTGTTATACATTGATGCACAAAAACAAAACCTCCTTCAAAGCATTCAAGTTAAAGAACTGGTAACAGTGCATTATGATTGAAAGTACGCACAGATGTTGTGTGTTACTGTACCAACACCAAGAATTTAAAGTCCTTGTGAATTGCTGCACTAAAAATGTGACAACTTGAAAACCCCTACTTTAGTGTGCAGTCTTGAATACTAATCCTTAGAAATCCTGAATATCATGTGATTGTTTAATACCTATCGTGAGGCAATTGTACAATTTCTGTTGAACATGCAGCCACAAAAAAAACCACAAGATTAATGCAAGTGAGCCAAATAAACTTTGTTTCATAAATCTATCAAATCTTTATGACTGGCATTTTTCCAGAAATTGTATTAATTCTGTGTCTATTGGAGTGGTTGCAGTTATTCCCACAGAAAAGAATGAAAATATAACATGAAGCTCACAACATTCATTCAGACATAGTAGGAACTGCAGATGCTGGAGAATCTGAGATAACAAGGTGTAGAGCTGGATGAACACAGCTGGCCAAGCAGCATCCTGCTCTTATGATGCTGCTTGGCCTGCTGTGTTCATCCGGCTCTACACCTTGTTATCTCACAACATTCTCCGTGTGTGCTGTGTCTAAATGTTTAGTAATTATATGTTCAAACTTTATTTTTAACTTATTGCTTTCATTACTTATAATGTAAAGGGACAGAGCTGAATGTAATTACTGTTTATGACTATGCATAACAGTCTTTTGTCATAATTGGTTATGTAATGTCTGAATTATGTTATTGTCTGAATTCTATTCCAGTAATCTTAATCTTTGGGATGGTAATCAACTATAAATGAAAATGAGCTTCTTCTCCAGCTGGCTAATTTGTCACAAAGAGAACATTGTTTGTAAGAAAAGTTAATCAGATGAAATGAAATTTCAGTGACTCTATGAATTTATAGAATCATGTATTAACTTGTAAAGTCTAAACCAAATGCTGAGAAAGCTGGAGAAACTCAGCAGGTCTGGCAGAATCTGGGAGAGAGAAACAGAGTAAATGTTTTGAGATTTCAGTTTTGATGAAAAGTCACACTGGACATGACACAGTAATTCTGTTTCTCTCTCCGCAGATGCTGTCAGACCTACTGAATTTATCCAGCATTGTTTGTACTTGTTTCAAATTTCTAGAATCTGCCCTATTTTGTTTTTATTTTGAGTGGCACAGTTTAATATAGGAATAGTTTGGCGCAGATCCTTGACAGGAAATCTGCCTGGTTTCTGTAGCTGCCATGGTCAAATGTAGCATTAGGATAAGATGAATTCACATTTTCTGAAGAAGGATCCAGACCTGAAACATTAGCTTTCCTGTGCCTCTGATGCTGCCTGGCCTGCTGTGTTCCTCCAGCTCCACACTTTGTTATCTCTGACTCAAGCATCTGCAGTTCTTGCTATCTTAGGATAAGACGTCAGCCTAGCTTTAAGCCATGAGGTGGGGGAGGCGGGGTGGGTATTATGAAGCAAGTGTGTCATTGGTTGATGGACATGGAACTGCCAAAAACTGGCATGGGTGTGAGAGGCCATTACAGGTGGGTAGGGTGCACAGCTTGGCATGTCTGGTATGAAGGACTATAAAAGGGAAGAAAAGGAGCAACTGGGAGCTACAAGAGAAACTAGATTAATAATGCACCATAAAGTATCTCAATTACAGCTAAATGGGGTACCTCAGATAGCAACTTCCAAACTTTTGTATTGAGCTGAGCACAGACAGCACCAGCAGATGGGCAGAATTTTCCAAGCAGCTGAGTGATGTGGGTAATGGTGAGAAAGTTCAGAAAATTTTAAAAATGAGACACTTGACATTGAAAAATTCATATCCTTCGGGGGTTATCAACTTGGATGCACCGAGAGACAAATGAGTGACACGAAATAAAGAGATGGCAAGTGAACTGAACAGATATTTTGCATTGATTTTCATGACAGAAGATACAAATAACATCCTGGGAATGGTTGTTATTCAGGAAGTCGTTAAAAGGGAGAAACCCAGGAAAATTCACAATCTCCAGGGAACAGTCTCTCCAGGTCAAATCTGGCATCCTTTGAACTGAGGGGGCATTTGTAGAAGCTGTTCCGAAGGCACTACTGAAGCCTTTCGCTTCAGACTTTGCTGTTGCCTCTGAACTTAGTCTGCTGAGAAATGCCAGGCCTTCCACTTGGCATTTCATACCCTACGCAGATGAATTTCAGAAATGAATGACTTCAGCTGCTAATGCCCACTGCCATTCCTGGCCCTTATTAATTTTAACTGAACTTAACTGACCTGAATTATCGGAAGACTGTCTGTCTATAAGATTAACCTTACCTTATATATTGGTGCAGGACAGCGGCCACACTATAAAACACTTTTCACTGTATTTTGTACCAAGATACATGTGACAACAAATAAATCAAATCAAATCAAATCAAGTGTCACTTGTTAGAGCTACAGGCTGAAATATCCCGAAGTCCTAATGGTTTTCATCCTGTAATCTAGACACTTTCTCAAAAAACTTCAATTAATTGGTTAAACATGATTTCCCTTTCATAAAACCAAGTTGGCCCTGCCTGATTACTAATTTTTCCACATGCCCTAGTATAATATCTGTAACAAAAGCTTCTAATATTTTTCCAATGACAAAAGTTAAATCAGGTGGTCTGTCCATTCTATGTTTTCTTTCCTTTCAATTTTGAGGAAAGGAGTTAGATGCACTGTCTTCCAACCTGCTGGAACCTTGCCTGAACTTAAGGAATTTTTGAAAATTAGAACCATTGTCACTTTCTCTTAGACCCTTATTTTCCCTTTCACTTTCCCGTGATTCCATTGAATAATGCAGGAAGTGTCATCCACATTTGTATGTTCATAAATGTTCTTACACCATGATTATTCTCAAAAGCTCTGAATGGTATTCTGCTTTCTGTTGTGTTATGCTTCATGATAAATATGTCAGCATATCTTTAAGTGACATGCTCATGATATATTTACAGTATTGTACCATTTTACCTTCTGGTACAAAGATCTCAGATGCTAACCTAGATCACAAAGTGATCAATGCAGTCCTGCTATAATCTGATGCCTTAATGCTAGCCACAGATACTCACATTCCTGAGAAAAGTAAGAACCTGCTTTTTTTTTCACTGACAGGCTGATGTTTTTCCGGCTTTAAAGGGAATTATGTGTGGGAACCCTGCAGACACTCCAAAAGAATTGCCCTGGAAATCAAAAAATCTGCTAAACAATCCCTCTATGTTTGAAGCCAGCAAAAAAAAATGACTACTTAATAGAGCGGGTTTTGATGAAAACAAGTAAATAATTACTCAGGAAAAGTTACAGTCCTAAATATATAGGCTAAATCCTGTCTAAGAGCCTGATCTGAAATATCACTCTCTCTCCCTGGGACCTGACACAACTCTCCTGCTCCAGACCTACTCCTCTCCTCCTCTTTTCTTCATTCCTGACCCAGAACCCATCCATGCCCCAACTCCGGACCTGATCTAACTCTTTACTCCCAAACTACCCTGCTGCGGAGCCACTGCCACTCCCTTTGCCTATTCTGGACTCACCTCCCACCTTCTTCACCTCTGGACTTGAGCAACCTCAGAGACTTTTACCAAACGGAGATTTTCACAGCCTTGTTTCTTATGTTACAAGGAGAATTCCTAAATCAGGTAAATTACCCTCCTTGAGACAAAACTTTGCATTTGCCTGACAGACACTGGAATGGCAGTAATTAGGAAAAGGCAATCATTTATCATCACAGAGTTGCCACTTTCATGCCATGGCCCGACAATGAATGGAATAGCTCAAGGAAAGGCAGTAGGCTCTGATTTGAAGTACAAACAGGGACCTGAAAATGACATTAGTCATCAATGCACAATATTTAACAGACACCAGTATAGGTGAAGAGTGGTAATTTCCCGACAGGTTAAAGCCATTAGAAGCTGGAGTGTCAACCTAAAGAAACTCAGTTTATATTCTTTTTAGATAATCATACGTGTCGGAATGCTCTCTTGGGTCTCATAATGGAGCCTTAGATCTCTCTTACCCTGACCATAATGATAAGACATAGGAGCAGGCTGAGGCCATTTGGCCCATCGAGTCTGTTCCGCCATTTGGTCATAGCTGATCTGTTTCTCAACCCCTGAATTTTCCTGCTTTCTCCCCATGTCTTTTGATCCCCTTACTAATCAAGAACCTATCTATCTCTGTTTTAAAAACACTCAACACCTTGGCCTCCACAGCCTTCTGTGGCAATTAGTTCTGCACATTAACCATCCTCTGGCTGAGAAATTTCTTCACATCTCAGTTCTAAAGGGTTGTCCCTTTATTTTGAGGTGATGGCCTCAGTCCTGGTCTCTCCTATTAGTGGAAACGTCTTCTCCACATCCACTTAATCAGGCTTCTCGATATTCTGTAAGTTTCAGTCAGTTCTCCCCTTGTTCTTCTGAATTCCATTGAGTACAGACCCAGAATCCTCAGGCTATTCATCCCTGAGATCATTCTTGTTACACCTTCTTTGGATTTCCTCCAAGACAAACACATCCTTCCTTAGATATGGAGGCCCAAAACACAATATTCCAAATGTGCTCTGACCAGAACTTTCTACAGTCAGCTTTTACTCTTATAACCCAGTCCTTTGAAATAACTGAAAAGTTTGCATTTGTCTTCCTAACTGTCAACTTAGCTTGAAGAGAAACTTGAAATAGGACAACCAAGCCCCTTTCCGCTTCAGGCTTCTGAAGCTTTTTCTCCATTTAGAAAATAGTCTACGCCTGTACTCACCTTACCAAAATACATAATCTCACATTTTTCCACATTGCATCCCATCCACCACTTATTTGCCCAGTCCACTAGCCTGTTCAAGTCCTTCTGCAGATTCCCGGGTTCCTCAACACTACCTGTCCCACCATATATCTTTGTGTCATCTGTTAACTTAACAACAACTGTGTCAGTTCTACAGCATTAATGTACACATGAATAGTCGTGGCCATAGCACTGATCGCTGCATAACTCCCTTGGTCACCAGCTGCTATCCTGAAAAATTACCTGCTTATCCCCCAACCTCTGCCTTGCACCAGTAAGCCAATCCTGTATCTGTGTCAGTACCTAGTCCGTCGCACCACGGGCTCTTATCTTGTTTAGCACCCTCCTCTGCCACCTTTTGTTCAGGAAATCCAAATAGGTCATATCCACTGGCTTTCCTTTTGTGTAACTTGTTTGTCACTTCCCCAAACAATTCCAATAGACTTGTGAGGTGTGACCTCCCTTGATGAAGCCATACTCACTCAATCCTATTTTACTGTGCATTTTTACCAAGTAGCCTGCAATCTCATTCATAATAATGAACCCTATATTCTTACCAATGACAGACATCAGGTTAACTGGCCTGTGGTTTCTGTTTTCTGCCAACCTCCCTTCTTAAGCAGGAGTGTTACATTAGCCACTTTGCAGCCTTCTCGGACCCTCTGATTTTGGTGATTACTGAATAATCACCATGAATGATGCCACAGTCTCCTCAGCTATCTTCTTCAGAATGTTGGGTGCATCCAGTCTAGGTGATTTATTATCCGATTCCGTAACATCTTCTTCTTAATGATGGCACTAATGTAAAATATCTATTCATTTCCTCCACCATTTGTTTGTTCCCCATGACCACTTTGTCAACCTTAGCTTCCCAGAGGTGCAATGCCCACTCTTGCTTCTCTCTTGCCTGCTATATATCTAAAAATATTCTTGCAATCTTCTTTTATTTTACTAGCTAGCCTACCATCATTTTCACCTTTTCTCACTTTTATTACTTTATTAGTTGTTGTCTGCTTGTTTTTAATTGCTTCCCAATCCTCTGGCTTCTCATTGATGTCATCACACTCTGTGCTTTCTCTTTTGCTTTTATGCTGTCCCTGACTTCCCTTGTCAGTCATGGTTGCTCAACCTGCCCTTCGCATACTCCTTCTTCCTTGACGTGAATTTGTGCTGTGTCTCCCAAACTACACCCAGAAACACCTGTCGTTGCTCTTCACAGTCTTATCTGCTCAGCTCCCTTTCCAATACACTCCAGACATCTCTTCCTTCATCTCTTTGTAGTTACCTTTATTCAATTATAATGTCATTACATCTGATTCCAACTTCTCCCTCTCGAACTGCAGAGTGAATTCTATGATATTACAGTCACTGCCCCCCTAGGGATTCCTTCACCTTCAGCTCCCTCATCAAGCTTGCCTAATTGCACATTATCAAATCCAGAATTCCCTGTTCCATTGGGGACACTACCACAAGTTGCTCCAAAAAACAACTTTGCTGCCATTCCAAAAATCCCTTTTCTTGGGATCCACTACCAACCTGATTTTCCCAGTTCACATGCATATTGAAGTCCAACATTCTAACTACTGCTGGGAGGCCTGTACACAAATCTCATCAGGGTCTTTTTTCCCTTTGCGGTTTCTCAATTCTACCCACACAGATTCTGCACCTTCCAACACTATATCGCTTCTTGCTATCAATGTAATTTAATTTCTTACTAACAGGGGAACCCTGTCCCTTATGCCCATCTGCCTGTCCTTTTGATAGGATGCATCTCCTTAGATACTTAATCTTTAGTCATGACCCCCTAGCAGCCATCTCTCTGTGATACCCATAACGTCGTGTCTGTCAATTTTAATCTGTGCTACAGGCTCATCTACCTTGTTTCATAAAGTGAGTGCATTTAAGTATAACAGCCTCAGTCCTGCATTGACTGCTCCCCTTTTCAAAGTTGCCCCTTTATCTGTTGTGTCTGAAGTTGAATTCCTGACCCATTCCATACTTTCTGTCCTTTTACTTCTTCAGGAAGCTTAAATAACCCTTCTAAGCCCTCCCCACCTTTAACATTTCCCATAATTTTCCATGCAAATGACCCTATGTCCCATTATCTAATTTAAAGCTCCATCCAAAGCCCTCGTTACGTGATTAACCGGGACTTTGGTCCCTGCATGATTCAAGTGGAGCCCGTTCCCTCAGAACATTTTTACCCTTCCCCAGTACTGGTGCCAATGTCTGATGAATTCAAATCTGTTTCTCCCATGCCAATCTTTGAGCCACTTGTTTAACTCTTTAATTTCATTGGCCCGCTATCAATTATCTTGTGGTTCAGGCAGTAATCTGGAGATTAAACCTTCATTCTTTTTCTGGGTTTGTCCCGGTGGCTCAGTGGTTAGCACTACTGTCTCACGGCACCAGGGACCCAGGTTCAATTCCACCCCTGGATGACTGTCTGTGGATTGTACAAATTCTCACAATGCTTGCATGAGTTTCCTCCGGGTGCTCCCGTTTCCTCCCACAGTCTAAAGATGTGCAGGCTAGGTGGATTGGCCATGCTAAATTGGCCTGTATTGTTCAAGGCTGTCCAGTTTAGGTGGGTTATAGGGAGATGGGCCTGGTTGTGATGCTCTGCGGGTCAGTGTGGACTTATTGGGCCAAAGTGCCTATTTCCACACTGTAGGGATTCTATGATTACTTTGTCAAAGATCCCTTCAACACCTAACTTATTTCAGAGTAAATAGAACACTGTTGTTAATTACCTCCTCCCGGGTGCCGAACAGGTGTCGGATCTGATGGTTTGGTGAACAAGTTATTACCATAAGGTGCGGTTGCTAAAAGCAGCAGGCTATTCTTAGTCCTGGACTCCCATTTTGGGCTTTCTTACAGATCTCTTTTGAACACTGAAGGCTGGAGGGGAATATTCCTCTACTGAAGGTGAGGGTGGCAAGGGAGCTGAAATAATTTGCCTGGTTTGCCCTAGGCAGGAACTCACACCCTTCTCTCTATCTATGCAACTTATTGCCAGTCAGGAAGATCATTTGTGAGTGACCCAGATCATGAAGAATAGATGCCCTCATGTTGTTAATTTGCGAGCCTCAACTCACTGCCCCCATGGCAGGTGAGAAAGGTGGAGCTACTTTCACAATCTTGGGGCAATATTCACCACAGATAGAGGATGACAGGCTGGTCTCTGAATGCCACACCCTTGTCTTTGCCTCCTAGTCCACAGAAATCCCTCTTGGCACAACCTCTTCCCTGCCACAAACAAAATTAAACGACTAACCTGCTCACAGAGCAGTAGGCTTCAACCCAGCGGAATTTATGATGGAGGAAATGGTGACTTCTGATAGGCCAGCAGCTTCTAATAATCCACATTCCAAACGTTGTGGTTTGTGCTGAAGTGACGTACTCACCCTCATTCTCCTGTCAGCTTTCAATGAGTTACCTCACTGATAGAGACTGCATGGTGGCTACCAAATAATTTTTCACCTCTGCACTTAGAAGGTTTATCAAACATGCCCTACGTTTCAATGTCAATGTTTTGGTGTATTTCTGTCTGTTGCTGTCACCAATCTCTTCTACATTTAAATCTGTACTGTGACACAAAAGATGACCACAGATTTCCACACTACATCTTAGGCATGGAATGTTACTTTCTGAATGAAAACTATTGAATTAAAATTTTGAATGGCCTAGACCCAAAATGTGAGCTTTTGTGCTCCTAAGATGCTGCTTGGCCTGCTGTGTTCATGCAGCCCCACACTTTGATATCTATAATGAATTAATAACATCTGCTTCCAACTTAGGGAATGCGTTAATACCCCTTTCATTAATGCGTTAAACCTGACTTGAAGATTCACAGTACGTTTTCAGGACCAGCTGTATTTTGAAGTTTTTACCCAAAAGGCCTAATTCATACAGTTTTACTTTAGGATCAATGGTCAGAGCTATTTGCGGAATATTAAATTACACTTAGGTCAATTTTGTGCATGCGATTTTGCATAACGAAGAATGCTCTGACTGAAAAGTTGGGGGGAATCCAATTTTCCCATACCTTATGCTCCACCTATTTGGGAACACGGCAGTGGAAAAAGTAATGAAGATTCTTTGTGTGAGTTTCAGTTGTTTAGCATCTCCCTTGAACCTCCATCTGTAGGTTGGTGGGCACTGCTCCACTGTGGTTTGAATAGTCAATAGCATTTAATTTCTCTTTAAAGATCTGACTGCATCACCATCTGTGCATCAATTTCCATCATCCCACTGGCCACAGGTGATATGCAGATTGCCCTGTGTCAATCAGATTTTCAATTTCTCATTCAGAATTCAGAAGGCTGGAAATCATCGAGGAATAGACTATGAGTGCAGCTTCTAAAAGGCAGAATGCATTTAAAATTACAGCAATTATGAACTCTCAGATTTGTTTCTGAAAGCCTACAGGGTTGAGTCCCTGATCAGTTTCAGAGTTTCACAAGCAATGCTGATCAGGTATCATGAGGCTTTAGCCCCAGGTTTTCTTACTCATCAGGTATAATGTAAATATGTAACGAGTGACCCTCACAGCTGTTTCGGGCAGAGAGCTCTAAAGTATCATTTCCCTCAGAGAAAATATTCTGCCTCACTTCAGTCTTAAGTAGGAGGCCCCTCTAATTTAAAACTGTGTTCCCTAGCTCTAGTCTCTGCCGCTGAAAGAAACAGCCTTTCAGCATCAGGCATGTCAAGTCCTCTCAGGATCCTATAACTCTCAATAGGATCATTTCTAATTCTCCTGAACTCCAAAAAAGAACAAAATCTGTATTCATTAAAAGGATCAGGATGTCACTGGCTAGGCAGCATTTACTGCCTGTCCCTAATTGCCCGCAGGACAGTTAAGAGTCAGCCACATCACTGTAGGTCAGAAGTCACACGTAGGCCAGACTAGATAAGGATGGCAGTTTTCATCCCTAAAGGACATTAGTGAACCAGATGGGCTTTTCCTGACAATTGACAATGGTCATCTTTAGATTCTTAATTCCAGATTTTTTATTGAATTCAAATGCCATGGTGGGATTCAAACCTGGGTCCCCAGAACATTACATGGGTCTCCTGATTAACAGTCCAGCAATAATACCACTAGGCCATTGCACTCCTTTGTTAAAAGTTTTAACATCACAAGAACATGGGTGGAGATAAGAAATGTTGCAGAGGTGGAAATGAGTGGTCTCGATAGTGAAACAGGTATCAAATCAAGGTAAAACGGTATGAAGCTGGATGACCACAGCAGGTCAAGCAGCATCAGAGGAGCAGGAAAGCTGACGTTTCGGATTGAGACCCTTCTTCAGAAACGGGGTGGGGAAGGGAATTCTGAAATAAATAGGGAGAGGGCAGAGGCGGATAGAAGGTGGATAAAGGAGAAGATAGGGTGAGAGGAGAAAGACAGGTCAAAGAGGCAGGGTTAGAGCCAGTGAAGGTGAATGTAGGTGGGGAATTAGGGAGGGGATAGGTCGGTCCAGGGAGGATGGACAGGTCAAGGAGGCGGAATGAGGTTAGTGGGTAGGAGATGGGTGTGGGGCCTGAGGTGGGAGGAATGGTTAGGGAGGCAGGGACTAGCTGGACTTGTTTTGGGATGTGGTCAGAGGAGGGGAGATTTTGAAGCTTGTGAAGTCCATATTGATACCCTCAGGCTGCAGGGTTCCCAAGCGAAATGTAAGATCCTGTTCCTGCATCTTTCAGGTGGCATCATTGTAACAATGGAGGAGGCTGAGGATGGACATGTCATCCGAAGATTTGGCGGGAGACGGGCGGAGTACTTGAAATGGTTAGTGACTGGGAGGTGTAGTTGTTTGTTGCAAATTGAGCGTAGGTATTCCGCCAAGCGGTCACCAAGGCTCTGTTACATTGGGAAAACCAAGCAGAGGCTTGGGGACAGCTTTGCTGAACACTTACGCTCAGTTCGCAACAAACAACTACGCCTCCTAGTCGCAAACCATTTCAACTCCCTCCCCCCCAACTCCTCGGATGACATGCCTATCCTGGGCCTTCTGCATTGCCACAATGATGACACCCGAAAGATGCAGGAACAGCATCTCATATTTCGCTTAGGAACGCTGCAGCCCAAGTGTATCAATGTGGACTTCACAAGCTTCAAAACCTCCCCTCCCCCGACCACATCCCAAAACCAGCCCAGCCAGCGCCTGCCTCCCTAACCGTTCCTCCCACCTCAGGCCCCACACCCATCTCCTACCCACTAACCTCATTCCGCCTCCTTGACCTGTCCATCCTCCCTGGATTGACTTATCCCCTCCCTAACTTCCCACCAATATTCACCTTCACTGGCTCTAACCCCGCCTCTTTGACCTGTCTGTCTCCTCTCACCCTATCTTCTCCTTTATCCACCTTCTGTCCTCTTCCCCCTCTCTCCCTATTTATTTCAGAACTGCCTTACCCTCCCCCATTTCTGAAGAAGGGCCTTGACCCAAAATGTCAAACTTTCCTGCTCCATTGATGCTGCTTGGCCTGCTGTGTTCGTCCAGCTTCACACCGTGTTATCTCAGATTCTCCAGCATCAGCAGTTCCTACTATCTGTCAAACCGAGGTAGTTCATCTTGGAGCCAAGCAGACACCAACCTTGTGAACTGTCTGGTGCAGCCTCAGCCAGTTTGTACGACAAGGGATGCAATTGTGTATGAAATGTAGTTTGTGGCAGGAACTACAGATATTGGCATCAGTACTGCCTGAGTTTAAATGTGATGACTCACTCAGTGCTTTTGAATGATTTCAACCTGGGCAACATGTAGATGCAAAATAAAAAAGGAGCCAACGACAGTTCCCTAAAAGGCAGCAAAAGTAATGTTGAAGAATCAATTATCTGGCTATGAACAGATTGGAATGGAATTAGTTTGAGGGTGGAATTATAGCGATGGCGTTGCAATATGTGCTCAACTGTGACAAAAGTTGCAGACCATTTGAGGGAGATGAAGAATGGCTGGTTCACCATGGTCACAGCTAGTAATCCAGAGGCCTTGACAAATGATATGGAACCAAGAGTTCAAAACCCACTGCAGCAGCGGGGGTATTAAATAAATCTGGAATAAAAAGCTGATGGTAGTAATGACCATCATGCAATTACAGATACCATTAAAATCCATCTGGTTCATGAATATCTTTTTGGGATAGAATCCAGCACCTTACCTGGTCTGGCCTGGCCAGTATGTGACTCCATGTCGTCGGCAACATGGTTAACTCTTAACTGTCTTCATAAATGGTCAAGTGAGTCTTTTAGCTGTGTTTAAAATGTGGCCCAACACCAAGCCCTCAAATGTAATTAGAGATTAGCAATAAATGTCAACATCTAATGTAGGCAAATGATTTTTCCAAAACGCTAGTCAGCTTTACCTCTGATATTTATTAATATCCACAAAGCTAAAAGTTAGATATTGAATGACCAACAAAATTCTTTGCTCTCCCGTATATGACTCCTGTGTGCCATTCTTTCACCTGATAAAACCCACTATACAACATACCAGAGAGTGTTCCAAATAAACTAGTGCCAAAACTGGGTCATGGAGCATCCTTTTGCTGTAACCTCACTGAAGTTTCTATGACAATCATAGTCCGCTACAGTCATCTTTATATGGTAATTGAAAGAGGCATCCATATGTTCCAGTTACAGCAAAAACCCCATGAAGCATGGCTAGAGGAAGAAGTAGATCAGCCTAATGAAGCTGAGCAGGCAGCAAAACAATCCCTCCAAGCAGCTGCAAGAGCTGTTTTCCAGATGGTCACTTACTTTCTTCCAAAGTTAGCAGGAACCCTCAATATTTGCTTATACCATTTTTCCTATGCCTGTCAATAATTCAGCATGCTATTGATATGTCATTTCTTCCTCAGCTCTTGGCTAGCAAGATTTCCCTCCTCTTAGACCATTTCTTAAAAGATCCACACAAATGAAATTATGCAGATGGGAAAATAAACTAAAATAAGATCATATACTGCATTCACTGAAATAAAAGTGTATCTGAACATGAGGTAATACCTCAAAAGAAATTGAAGAGAATGTTCAAAACAATGCCCGAAAGACATTACAACTGTGAAATCTAAAGCAATTTAACGTGTCCAGTGCCCGTGAGAGTTATAATGGCATTTTACAGAATGGTTTGCAAATATTGACTTCTGGATAAGCCGATAGGATGGTAAGTATTCATGTTTAGCAATTGCAATCAGTGCAGCAGCCACATGGATGTGATATGTTTCTTGTATATAATATTGTACAGTTCTCATTTGTTATATATGTCATGTCAGTTTTTACATAAGATGTACATAAGGTGGCAATAAAGCTAATTCAATTCAATTAAATTCAATGTTATCTCAGCGATGGAATGGGGCTAGGTGGGAGAGTGGAGGATTTTGGTGCAAAACATTTGCTTTCATCTCTGTGACTAAGATTAATAAGTCAAGCAGGATGAAAGCCCATTTTGGCTGTTTGTTATGAGGCGCCTATGGAAAATAGACTTGTTCATTCGCAATGCATGTCCTGGCGGGCACGGGTGAAGCAAACAAAACAGTTGCGATGTACCAACTTATAAAAGTCAAACAGGGAATCTAGTGAGCAAATGCTGCTGTGTGGTTGATGTTGGAATTGTAGCATATCTTGAAGCAGCGTGAACGCTGATGTAGCCTGTATCTTACTGTGTTATGTTCCTGACATTGAAAGCTTGGAGCTTGCATTAGTTGCCTGAAAGAAAAAATGTTCAGTTCCTAATGATAACATAAATCCATTTTCAAGACGATTAGCATAGATTAATCAAAACACAATATGTCAGCAAATGGACAAAAAATAATAGAGGGAGAAAATAATATTTGAGAGTAAATACACAAGTAACATCAAGATGGAAAGCAACAGGGTTTTTAAATATATTAAAAAAGAAGAGAGAAACCAATTAAATATAAGCCCCTTCGAGAATGAGCCTGGGGAAATAATAATGGGAATCAGGATATTGTAGGCGAGTTGAATAAATATTTTGCATCAGTCTTCAAAGTGGAAGAGCTAATAGTATTCCAAAATTACTAATAAATGAAGAAGCAAAATGAGCAGAAGAAACAAATGCAACAGCTATCACTGGAGAAAAATGCTAGGAAACCAATGGGACTAAAGACTGACAAGTACCCTAGACCCTAATGGGTTACATCCTAGAATAACATATAAAGTAGCTACAGATATATTGAGTGAACTGGTAGTAATCTCCCAGGAACCCTTAGATTCTGAAAGAAGTTACAGAAAATTGGAAAACTGCCAATGTGATACTTTTATTTAAATAGGGAAGGAGACTAAAAAGAAGACCAGTTAGCTTAATGTCTGTAATTGGGAAAATGTTAGAGTCTATCGTAAAACAAAATAGTAGCTGAACATTTAGAAATACATCATATCATCAAGTAGAGTCAGCATGGCTTCATGAAGGGAATATCATGCATGACAAATTTATTAGATTTTTTTTGCAAAGGCTAATAAAGGGAAAACAGTGGATCTAACATATTTAGATTTTCAGAGGATATTTGATGAATTAATGTGTATAAGATAAGATTACAGCTCATGGTGTTGGTAGTGAAATATTAACATGAATAGTGAATTGGCTAAATAATAGAAGACACAGAGCTGGGAAAAATGGGGGCATTTGAGGGATGGCACTCTCTTACTAATGGAGTGCCACAGGGATCAGTGCTGGGGCCACAAATATTTGCAATGTATATTGATAACATGGTTGAGGGAAGTGCATGAATTCTAGACACATTTGTGGGTGACACAAAAATAAATGGTGAGGTAGGTTTTGAGGATAACACAAAGAGTCAGGAGAGATATAGACCGTTTAAACGAGTTAACAAAAATACGGTAGATAGCATATAGTATATGAAAATGTGAGGCTATGCACTTTGGCAGGAAGAATAGAGGAGCTGCATATTATTTAAATGACAAAAAGATTGCAGAAAGCTACACAAAAGAAGGATTTGGGAGTCCTCATGAATTAATCAAAAAATTTAGTTTAAAGGGAATGGAGTTTAAAAGTAAAGTTTTGCTAACACTATACAAAGTACTGGACAGAATATAGATAGAATGCTATGAGCCCTTTTAGGCCCCTTATTAAGGAATGATAGGCTGGCATTACAGGCTTTCCACAATTGGTTCACTAGGCTACTGTGGAGGGTCTTTACAATGCAGAGGCATTGAGTTATTTCAGCCTGAACTCGTTGAAGTTTAGAAGTATGAGGTGAAGTTATTGAAACTTACAAGTTTCTTAAAGTACTTGACAGGGTAAAGATGTTGGAAAAGTTGTTTCTCCTTTTGTTAAGGACCCAAGGATATAATCTCAGAATAAGGGGTTGTGCCTTTAATACAATGATGAGGAGAAATTCCTTCTCTCAGACGATAGTCAATCTGTGGAAATTTTTACTGCAGAGGGCTGTGGAAGTAATATTGTTAAGCATATTCGAGTCAGATTTTTAATCAGGAAAGAAATCAATAGTTACACAGAAAATGGAGGAAAATGGAGCTGAGGATTATCAGATTAGCCATAGCAACATAGATACATCGAAAATAGGAGCTGGGGTCGCCCTTTGAGCCTGTTCCACCATTCAACATGATCATAACTGATTGTCTAACTCAGTACCTTGCTCCTGCTTTCATCCCATAATCTTTGATTACTTTAGATCCCAGAACTACATCTATTTCCTTCATGAGAACATTCAATGTTTTGGTATCCACTGTTTTCTGTGGCAGTTCTGTGGCACAGGTTCACCAAGCTCAGGCTGATGAGATTTCTGTTCAGCCATTATTCCATTGAATGGCAGTGAAGGCTTAATGAACTGAATGGCCTACTTCTACTCCTACAATCTATAGTCTTATGGTCTTAATATATTGTAGTCTGTGCTTACTTGTAAGACGACAGCAGACTTGATATTACAAGTATGAGTCAGGCAAAACAGAAGGGGTTTAGAAGTTGTGGAAAATGGGCATTCATTTGCTCTTTTCACAATGTCAATATCTCCCAAATCACTTTTGGAGTTTAGTCACTGCTTTACCAGAGGGAAATGCTACAGAAAATTTGTCTTCAGCAATTTCATACAAATAAGATCTAAAGAAAATGTGAGTTCAGATGTCAGGAGCATAAGTTTAAGGAGTAAGTGACGTGTAAAATATCTTGGAAATATCTGGTGGTCAAAAATTATTTATCCTATGGCCTGGAGCTGAGTTTAACTAATCTCTGGGTCCAAAACGCAAAGATATCTTGTGATTTTACTGAGTTTACAGTACTACTGATATTCCTCTCTTTGGTCTTGGCATCATTTTATCAGAGAGAGTGGGAAGGCATCTTTTCATTTGTGTCAACAGTGTTGGGGAATCAGTATAATCTTTCTGTCGGTACACTGTAACTGATGTTGAACGCTAATTTTATAATGAACGCTTATAACAATATAATTGCTACTTTGTATGATAGTTTTGAATCAAAATGGCTCCGTGTAGTAACAAAACTACTCTTACTGACATTCCGTTTGTCTATGTGTATACACACGCACACACACACACACACACACACACACACACACACACACACACGCGCACACACACACACACACACACACACACACACACACACACACACACACACACACACACACACACAGAGTCTGGCACAATAAGAACTACAGAGCTGTTGGATAGTCAGAATGACTGACCATATAGATGGGAGCCCCTCCCCTGTAGGGGGCAGAAGCCTTGTCCCAAGTCAAGTAATGCTGTGTTGAAAATAAAATGATTGTAGGACAGCTGGCTTAATCATGGGCAAACTCCTGACCAACACTTTGCTGGGTTTGCAGGGAAGAGGCAGGGAGGCATGTGCATAAGGACCCTCACCAATTTCTAATGATGCACCATTGAAAACATACTGTCCATGCGGATTATACCATTGTATAGCAACTGCTCTGCCCAGGACAGTAAGAAACTACAGAAGGTGGTGTGCACAGCCCAGACTATCACAGTAGCCAACCTTCCATTCATGGACTCTATTTACACGGCTTCTTGCCACAGAAAGGCAGCCAACGTCATCAAAGATCCCTCCCACCCTGGTAATGATCTCCTATAACCTCTTCTGTCAGGCAGAAGATACAGAAGCCTGAACACACGCACCAGCAGGTTCGGGAACAGCTTTTTTCTGGCTGTTATCAGACTGTTGAATGGACTGTAGCCTCAAATAATGTAATCTGCAATGTAACTTATGCCTCTAAGTCTTTTTGATCTGTACATCCTTTGCTTGCTGTGATCTGCCTGTACCACCCATAAACAAAGCTTTTCACGGTATTTCGGTACATGAGATAAAAGAATCAAAATCAAAATACAAAATAATCAAAATCAATATAATGTCCTGTAAAATGCATTATCACAATTGTTCTGTATTGATGGTTGTTTCATGGACAGGTAAGTAGATAAATGCATTGTCAAGTGTGTTCCTGACCTGTACAGACCAGGCTGCTCAGTGCTAACTAATTTCAGTGAGGACAGCAATTAAATTATTTCAATTTAGTTTGTAGGAGGGATGGTGGAAGAGACATAAGAAAGGTTCCCAATCTTTGTGGTATTAATTCAAACAGTCTGTGTTGCTTAGTTTCTGGATGAAATACCAGAAGGAGGAATCAGTGCATTCAGGAGTAACATGGTAAAAATATTTTTTAAACAAGATCTCTGTGTCAAATTGTCCACCTGTAAAAAATGTACTTTTAGTACAAATTCCAAGTGACTTGCAAAATCTTATGCAGTCTGGTACTATTCTATGAAAATCAGCAGCAAGATAAGTAACAAAGACAGGCTTGTATCCCCAAAGGCAATACATCACATACACTAAAAGAACCTACCACCCACTGCCTTGCTTTATCCTGAATTGACAACACTGGCATACTTGGCCCAGAGCACAGATGTATGTTTAGTGCCAGGAAAGGTAAAGGCTGAATGACTTGTGAATATGTGCTTGGAATGTCAAACTTAATCAAGTTATGACCGTGCTCATGCTGACCTGATCTGTAACTGTAGCACATCAATTAAAGCAACGGTCCTGAATACAGCTTACTCGCATTTTTGTTGATATCTACAGTTTTCGAACTGTGTTGTTAAATGTTGTGGTTCAGAATATTTATTAAATGTTCTGCCATGTGTAAAGCCTCTGCCAAGTGTGTTACAACTGAGAAGTATTTAAGTGAGGTCAAGCAGGATTCCTGGGAGAGCTTCCCTAATGATTAAGTCACACTAAGTGCATTTAATTATTTATTGGGATTACAAAACCAGAAGAAATTGCAATGCAAGAAGAGAATGGACTGCTTTGTCAATTGAATGTAAGAACACTTTTTGAATCTCAATTGACATTTTACACAAATCAGCAGTGACAAGAGCTTAGCAATGCGCAGTGTTGCTTAAATGTGGACAAATGGGAGCTTAAAGGCCCCTACCCCACACTAAATCATTCACAGCATCAGTGGGAATTGTATGAAAATGGTAAAAAAAACCAATGGAAAAGAAAATTACCTATTATTGTGGAATAGTCTGAAAAGAAGCTTCAACTTTATAGATGAGTGAATGTGCACCCATTTATTTAACAGAACATCTGTATCAGAACTGAGACAATAAAAACCAGCTCATAATGCTAGAATTAAAGAAAAATATTGAGTTCAACACAAAGCCGTGGAAAGCATGTGCAGCATTGTTCAAAGTAGGTTGCATACAAAACCCATGGGGACTAATGATAATAGACTCAACAACTCCAACTGCCTTAAGTTCAGCAACAAGAACAGAAACAAAGGAGGAGCCTGAACATGAAGGTGAAAAGTTTAAAAGTTGGGCGTTCGGGGTTTGGGAGCCAATCTAGGTCAGTGAGCACAGGCACAATAAATGAATATATGAACTGCAGAATATTGGATGGGTTCAATTCAATGGTGAGTGGATGCTGGGACACAGACCAGGAAGATCAGTGAAAGCACTGAACAAATGCTTTGAATTACGTTACATTTATCCCAGATTACTGCAGCTCATCTCCAGAGTTATGCCAAAAGAGCAGTAGATGTCCAGGTGAATTCCAACAGATATAATTTTGTTCATTTGCATATTGAAATAGTGGACAGAATCCTACTACTTTAATCGTTGGATCAACAGTGATCCAGTTTGTTATTTGCAGACGTGACTGTCTGATCAGCATGCCTCCTCAGTTGCTCTTTCTCAGAGTCAACCAATTAAGAGATTGTTCCTGGGTTCACTGAGCAAATAGAGAAAGTGCCTTATACACAAAAGAATAATCTCTACACTAAAGTCTCTGGCAGTACACACAATGGCATCATGGTGAGTTGTTAATCACTTAGCACGAAGCAGAAAGGAGATGGACACTGAATGAAAGGCAGCTGCCTTATCTTTCCAAGATAACAAGGTGTAAAGCTGGATGAACACAGCAGGCCAAGCAGCATCAGAGGAGCAGGAAAGCTGACGCTTAGGGTCTAGGCCCTTCTTCAGAAAAGACCATTTCTGAAGAAGGGTCTGGACCTAAAGCGTCAGCTTTCCTGCTCCTCTGATGCTGCTTGGCCTGCTGTGTTCATCCAGCTCTACACGTTGTTGCCTCAGATTCTCCAGCATCTGCAGTTGCTATTATCTCTGCCTCATCTTTCCCACTTCTTTCCAGCTCGTAGCCCATTTTCTTGTGTGTAAGATTGGAAACTGAGGAAGAGAGCAGCTAGGCTCGGCAAGTAGGCTTTACTTGAGTTTTCCAAGCAGGTGAGCAGCCAGCATGGGGTAGATACACAGTGTTGTAAATGTTTCCATAACCTTCTGAGATCCAACAAGTTGAAAGTAGTGTAACTCTCTGCTGGAAGATATCACTGTCTCACCTCCTCAGCAATCAAAGAACAATATAGGACAGGAACAGGCCCTTCAGGCCTCAAAGCCTATGCCAATACATTTTTCCCTTCCATCCTAAAACTGTCTTCACTTACAAGATCCGTATGCCGCTATTCCCTTCCTATTCATGCAATCATCCAGGTGCTTTTTGAATGCTGCTATTGTGTACACTTCCACCACCTCCTCTGGCAATGTGTTCGAGGTACTCACCACCCTTTGTGTGAAAAACATGCCTCGCACATCTCTTTTAAACTTACTCCCTTGCAACTTGAACCTGAGTCCCCTTATAGTTGAGCCCTCCACTCTGGGACATAGCCTCACGCCTTTCACTCTATCTACGCCATTCACAATCTTATAAACCTTGGTCAGGTTACCCCTCGATCTTCTGTGTTCCAGTCAAAACAAACCTAGTTTATCCAACATTTCTTCTTTGAGCTAAAATCCGCCATACCAGGCAACATTCTGGTAAACCTTTTCTGTACCTTCGCCAAACCATCCACATCCTTCTGGTAGTGCAGTCACAAACACTGTACGCAATATTCCAAGTATTGTTGAACTAAAGTTCTATAAAGCTGCAGCATAAATACCACTTCCAATGAAGGGAAGCAAGCTATAAGCGGTTTTTATTGCCTTTTCTAGCTATACTGCTGTTTTCAGTGATCTGTGGATCTGCACACCCAGATCCTTCTGCATATCAAAGCATCTAAGAGTTCTGCTATTCGCTGTATAAACTTCAACATGGACATACTCTGAACCTCATGCTTTGTTGTCATCCGTATTCCTTTCTTCCTTGGCTCCTATTCCAATTTCCATGTCGACAAACAGCATTAACATTCACCTGCAAACTGATGCCCTCTTGTGCCCCAACCCATAGTCACGGCCCAACCTCACCCTCAAACATTTCACCTCAATCCTCAGCAAGCAGTCCTTATTCTCTGTTTTATCTCTTTGCAGGAAAAGGGAGGCCTCAACGTCTGGAAAAAAACAAGAAATGGGACGTGGGGGTGTGATTGGGGTTGTGGCTGCATCCATGGGCATCCTGATTGTGATGGAAGGGGAAGCCTTAGAAATTGACAATGTGGCAGCAGTATGAGCTCTCGCTGCTGCAAAGATTATGTGGCCCTAAATTATGACTAGTGTTGAATCAATGTCAACCGCACATTAATGTCATAGCCTACAGCATGGCAAATTTAAATCCAATTTCACCAACATGTAGTACTAATATTTATCTTTCATCTCTTGCAAGAACTTTGCCAGGACCACAATTAGAGATGAGGGATGAAGCAGTACAGTCTTCAAATGAGGAGCATCAGTCTTAAGAAGCCCTATTACTAGGTTCTTCCACCATTGCAAACACACTCACATCGGTGAGTCCTGTTTTACAAATAGTAGAAGGCAGTAGGTGAAGAGCGCATCACGTGTTAGAAGGAGCAGATAGTAGAGACAGTAATAAGAATGGATCAGAACACGTCAGTGCTTCTAGGCATTTTAATTTATGTTCATTCCAGAACGTGTTGTTTTAAAAGAGGTACTGCAAGAGAGAGAAAAAAATGCAGATTTGATTCAGGGAATGTCTGGTAAAGTCATGGGTGGAATCAATGGAATTTCAGATATTTAAGTTGTAAGGGAAAATTTTAACAGTAAGAGATTTAACAAATGTAGATAATGAGAGGCTTGACTGCCTCTTTTCTGGCAGCAGAAAACCAAATCTTGCAGATATAATGGGAACTGCAGATGCTGGAGAATCCAACATAGCAACGTGTGGAGCTGAATGAACACAGCAGGCCAAGTAGCATCTCAGGAGCACATAAGCTGACGTTTCGGGCCTAGACCCTTCATCAGAGAGGGAGGGGGAGGCAATCAGAAGATGGATAGAGGAGAAGGGAGGAGGATTGGAAGGTATAGGTGGGAAGGTAGGGAGGGGATAGATCAGTCCGGGGAGGATGGACAGGTCAAGAGGGCGGGATGAGGTTAGTAGGTAGGAAATGGAGGTGCGACTTGAGGTGGGAGGAGGGGATAGGTGAGAGGAAGAACATGAAATGAGGCGGGGACAAGCTGGGCTGGTTTTGGAATGCAGTGGGGGGAGGGGAGATTTTGAAGCCAGTGAAATTCACATTGATGTCATTGGGCTGCAGGGTTCCCAAGTGGAATATGAGCTGCTGTCCCTGCAACGTTCAGGTGGCATCATTATGGCACTGCAGGAGGCCCATGATGGACATGACGTCTAAGGAATGGGAGGGTTAGTTAAAATGGTTTGCGACTGGGAGGTGCAGTTGTTTGTCGCGAACCGAGTGTAGGTGTCCTACAACGCATTCCCCAAGCCTTCACTTGGTTTCCCCAATGTAGAGGAAGCCACACTGTGTACAGCAGATACAGTATACCACATTAGCAGATGTGCAGGTGAACAGGTACTTGATGTGGAAAGTCATCTTGGGGCATGGGATGGGGGTGAGGGAGAAGCTGTGGTGGCAGCTGTAGCACTTCCTGCCACAGGAAGAAGCGGAGGAAAAATCATGCAGATGGTCTAAAGGCCCTCCGCTTCTTCCTGTCCCACAGACCCAACCAGTCCACCTCCACTGACACCCTCATCCACCAAGCCGAACTCGTCCTCACCCTCGACAGCTTCTCTTTCGATTCCTCCCACTTCCTACAGACAAAGGGGGTGGCCATGGCTACCCATGTGGGCCCAAGCTATGCATACCTCTTTGAAGGCTACGTGGAACAGTCCCTCTTCTGTACCTACACCGTACCTACCTACACTGCAATCCGACCCCACCACTAAAGACATTTTTCCATCCCCACCCTTGTCTGCCTTCCGGAGAGACCATGCTCTCTGTGACTCCCTTGTGCGCTCCACACTCCCCTCCAGCCTCACCACACTCAGCACTTGCCCCTGCAACCGCAGGAAGTCCTACATCTGCTCCTATACCTCCTCCCTCACCCACATCCCAGGCCCCAAGATGACTTTCCACATCAAGCAGATGTTCACCTGCACATCTGCCAATGTAGAATACTGCATCCGTTATACTCCATTGTGGCTTCCTCTACATAGGGGAAACCAAGCATAGGCTTGGGAAATGCTTTGCAGAACACCTACGCTCGGTTTGCAATAAACAATTGCACCTCCCATTCGCGAACGATTTTAACTCCCCCTCCCATTCTTTAGGCGACATGTCCATCCTGGACCTCCTGCAATGCCATAATGATGCCATTTGAAGGTTGCAGGAACAGCAACTCATATTCCGCTTGGGAAACCTGCAGTTCAATGGTATCAATGTGGATTTCACAAGCTTCAAAATCTCCCCTCCCCTCACTGCATTCCAAAACCAGCCCAACTTGTCCCCGACTCCCTAACCTGTTCTTCCTCTCACTTATCCCACGCCCCCAACTCAAGCCGCACTTCCATTTCCCACCTACTAACCTCATCCAACCCCCTTGACCTGTCTGTCCTCCCTGGTCTGACCTATCCCCTCCTTACCTCCCCACCTATACTGTCCTCTCCATCTATCTAGTCCTCTATCCATCTTCGGTCCGCCTCCCCCCCTCTCTATTTATTTCAGAACCCTCCTCCCATCCGCCTTTTCTGATGAAGGGTCTAGGCACGAAACATTAGCTTTTGTGGCCCTAAGATGCTGCTTGGCCTGCTGTGTTCATCCAGCTCCACACTTTGTTATCTCCAACTCTTGCAGATATGTCTGTTTTACATTCCCGGCATACATAAGGACAGGTGTTAAAAAGTTAATTTCAACCCAACTGGAAATGACTAGTGTTACTGAATGTTCTCATCTGTATCAGCCAATGTTCAAGGATTAGTGTACTATGATGGTCACAGTCAAAGAATATTCTCTCAGTAACCCCTGTCTTGCAGATAAAGAAACTTTCTCACTTTGAGTGCTGCGAATCAGTTAAAAATAAGCAGGACAAGAAAAGATATTCTTGCACACTGAAAGCTGGAATTCAATCAAAATTGAAACAATCTCAACCACAGAACATCAACCAATCTCTAAAGCTTAGGGTCAAGAAGCCAGATTCGCCTATGTTATGAAATGTGCATTTCAGAAGGATTTGTTCTCTTCTGTGTATTTTGAAAGTGAGTGTTGTAAGCCTTGTGCCAAGCTGTTTGCTCTGAGCCCATCAAGCTTTGTTACTTTTAAGTTGGAAGATTCAAAGCAACATGAAGGTGTGGGGTCAAACCCCCATAGAAACAGGATTTAAATTTTAGCTTTCAGTCATAATGGCTGGGATTTTGCCACTGAATGTGGAATCTATTATTCCTCTTCTGTTACAGCCAAAAGCTGAAGCTCTCTCTGCTCCAAGAATTGCATGTGAGACAATCTATTTTACTGAATTTGTCTTTGCCAAGCGTGTGTTTATGGAATGTTACTATATTGGAGGATTTGCTGTTGGGTAGTTAAACAATCTACTATATTGTTATGTTTTCCAATAGAGTTAAGCTATTCCAACTCTTCTTTCTTTGGTTTGCTCTTTAGTTATATTATAAGAGTAAAGTGTATTTTGCTTCAAGCCTGATAGTTTGGCCAATTGAATTGCATTGTGAACACAATGGTTTAAACTTGTTTTTTATAAGTACGAAAATATTGAGGTCTAGGTCATCTTTCTAATGTAATTTGAGGGGATTTAGTCTCATCCATAATGTCCATGAGCGAAAATGTTATTGGTAGCCTCCACTGTGATGGTTGAATGTTTGACTATACGCTTCTTATGAACATTCAGAGAATAATCCATGTATTTATTCTTTTAACTGTTATGTTTTTGGAATTTCCTATTACTTTTAATATGTTTACATGTGTGTTATGTTTCTTCTCATGTTTATTAATTAATGCTATCACTCTTATTATTCACTCAAGAAAGCCTGGTTAAATTGACACTTTTAAAAACATAAGCCTATTTTGGCTTGGGACAAAATTATCCACAAAGGAATGGATTCTTTTCCAATTAGCCTTCTTGTAATCAAGCAAGTGGGTGAATAAAGAAGGGCACACAGTTCATCTCTTTCATCTGGGAGCCAAATAGTTTTTGGTATACTGAACATAACTGTTACAGGGAGAGAAATCTCACCAACAATCTGGTCATGACACAATGACGAGATCCCTTTGCAGGCCGGAAATACCTGAAGCACTGCACACCTGGACACATACAAAGTAATTCTGGGGTCATATACTAAACAGATTAATATCTTTTCTTGGGAAATAAATAGTATCTTTCAGTATTTCCAGCGGCAATGCATGCATTTACACAGAGATTAGGCCGCCTCTACCACGAATATCATGATGGTTCAGCTATTTCTGACCACCTCCAGGAATGAGTAGCCTAGCGCTTGGAGAGTCACACTGGGCAGGTCAATAGCCAGATACAGTGACACAACCATGCCCTCCAAACCATGGCGACAACTTTGCAAAGAATCACCTTAGAGACTGAGGTCATCATTAACACAGCCAAATACTCTCCCACTCTTGGTTAGCTCTGAATTGCAGTTGCACTCTAAGAGAGAAAATGGAGGATGGGATGAGATTGGCAGAGGGCTCCTCTTCTTCAGACATTATCATGTAACAATTCAACCTGTGCCCCTCTGACAGAGCTGAACATGTTGTGCTCTACCTCCATAACAGAGTGTCCTCTGCACCGATTTTGATGGAAAACTCACAGGCTCAAACTGTGGTTGTCTGTTCTGGGTATCTCATGTGACAGCAGAGCATAGAGTCCCCTCTGGCTCTGGTTTAGTAACACAACAGCATCAGATGGAAGTAGGAGATGAAGGAGGCGAATACACTTGATACAGAAAGATGAATCATTTCGGTGGTTTTTGTACTATTAGCATCATGGGAATGATGTTGGTTTCAGTGATTGCATAATTTTGTATGTCACAGTCTGTATTCCATACCACATTAACAATGGATAGGCCAATGTCAATGAATGGCTGTGACACATTGTCATGAAAGTAAGGTTCAGAATGTAATGGATTCGTGTCAGACTGCTTGTGGGTGAAGTTAGGGAGTGGGGGATTAATTCCACAAGGAAAATGCTGAAAAATGCCTGGATGAGGGCATCCAGGGCTTCTTGTGAGTGCGGAAGTCCATAGCTACAAGTATCAGTGGCACTTTAGGAGTTCCTCATCCTCTTTTGAGGATGCTGGGCACTCTCCACCTTGCTCTGGCTCCAGCTTCAGTCTTGTCATCTCTGATATGGCAGTCCATTACTATAGAGGCTAGCTGGTTTGAAAGGCAATTCAAGATTGGTCAAAGCCATGGAATAATGAGGCTGCTACTGTTGTGGCCATGATAGGTTGTTTGCTCTGGTTGTATCTCTCTTTGTCATATGGGGTGGTCTTCCTCATTACAGTCAGAAGCCAGGTCTTATGCCGTAGGAGCACTTTGTTGAATCTACATAGTAGATGAGGAGCTGCAACATGTGAGAAAGCTGAAGGATGAATTGATCACGGCACATTCCCGAAAATTTTGTGCACACCATATATACAAACCTTTCTTTCAAGTTGCACAATGATGAATCAATCCTGATTGACATTAATGGCTGGCAGTTCCAGTAACTGGCACGTGGCTACAGTCTACAATATCTGGACTTGAGGATATCCTGCCAGAGTTGTTGGCATCTCTTTGAGGTGAACTGATCTCATCATCTCAAAGTCAATGTAGTTGTATGTTTTTGCCAACATTATGTCTGTAACTTGGCTGTTTCAGTTCTGTGCCATAGTATGTTATTATACATGTCACTACTGCACACGGAATGAGCTGAATGCTGAAGAATTGATATTACCTTGACTTCAATAGGGGAACAATTCATTCAATCAGTGTTCAGTCTTTTCCAAGGAGGTTGAAAGGTCAGGGCCTAACTGCCATGACAGCTGCAGCCTACAGGGGTGCTGCAACTTAAAGAGTTTGAAGAAGCTGAAGTTTGGCCTTCTCGTTCTGTGTGGTGGGTAATGCACCATCCCTGTTGCTTCCCACTGTTCCGTGTAGCTGCGTGGTGTTGGAGGTTGGGAAACTGGAGCAAATCTAACTTGAGGCCTGAGCAAATGGGGCCACAGGTGAGGAGACAGGAGGACCAGCCAGGCAAAGCATGACTTCTCAGGCTCAATATTAGAAAGAGACAGGGCAGGAAGTGAGATAGGGGCCTGAGGGTGGGTTTAGAGAATGGGCATAAACTGAGTCTACAAATGGGAGAAAGAAGTTGTGAAAAAGGTGGTGAAGGGGGAGGTTAGCGGAGAAGAGGAGCAGTAACGTGGAGATGACAAATTTAACTTCTTCAATAAAAGGACAGGGTTTTGTATGAACTTTAGTATTATAATGAACACTGTCTACTGGATAATTTAATAATGATCACATAGGTTTACATTTTGGTGTTATCGCATCTCAATGTGTCTGACATCCTATGAATTATTTGATGTGCAGTGACTGACGTTGAGACAAACATCCAATCCTTTACATGCAGCCTCAGAAGTCAGCAGAAAGAATGTTGTTGATAATGACTTTTTGTATCTAGGTGTGTTTCAAAAATTTAAAAGAAAACATTTGGTACTAACTTATGCCTGTTATTGCACGCCAATTCAAATGCAGTGGTACTTGCGATTAATGTTTTCCTTGTGTGCTGGGAGATGATCACTGAATATTCTATAGAATTCTTCTAATTCTGTTGATGTAAATCCAAATACACAATACCTCAGAAAAAATACTAAAGTTAACGTTATTTGGTGACTGCATCACCCACCAAAGGAGTTAGTGAGAATGAAAAAGTGGCCTTCAAAAATCAAAAACTTATACTGGAGAAAATCTCAAGAGGACCCCTCAAAAACAAAATTATATTGATCCCTGCATGATGCAGGATGATAACGTTTTCTCTTTTTGGAAAATATGGATATAAGGAATGAGCTGAAGTAGACAATATGGCCCCTCAGCCTTCTCCTTGTTCAATAAAATCATGGCACATCTTTTGCCTCAATTCCCTTCCTCATCCATGTTCCATATTCCTTGATTCCCAGGGAGAGGACGATCTAATTATGCTAGTATTGAGTGACATAGCATTCATAATGCTCTGCGATAGAGAATAGGAAAAATATAGAACCCACTGATTGCTGGTCTTTTTTCTTCTCTCAGTCCTAAATAATTGTACTTTAGAATGTGCCCCATCTTCCGGATTACACTGGTTGTTACATTTGCAGAACAGACCCATAGTTCACAGCCACACTGTCAGTTGGCAGCAACTATCTCCAGATCCTGTAGAGAAAAGCACAAAATATTTGAGCAATGGATTTTCCAGAGAAAAGGGATTAAAACAGTAAAACATATAATACTCAATTATTGTTCTTGCCAAAAAAATCATGTAAGTGATTCAATCCTCTGCCCTTATCCTTGTTTGATAAAATTTTACTTTTGCTGACCTAGGGAGGGAATTAAACTTCATCTGGCACTGCAAAGACAGTCTTTGGAATTCTTCAAGTTACGTTCAGAACTGCAGCTATTTAGCTTACGTGCTATCATGCTTTGATGATGTTCTGTTTGCAACATGAATCTTAAACCCAAAGCTACAAATTGTACAGATTGATGAAATGACATTTCTACATTTTCACCTTTCCTGAAATTTCTATATATTTGCGATCTGTATGTGTTCCATGCTAAAGTACATTTTTGGGGCTATACATTTGTATGAACGTTTTGGAGGCCAAGAATAGAAATGTACCAATATCTGAGAAAACAGTTAACTTTTCTCGACCATGTAACTCCAGTGAGTTTGAGAAAGAATGAAGTGTCCATGGTTCTCAGAGTTTCTGTACCACCTGTGCAGTCAGCTTAATACTGCTCTGATCTTTAATAATTTAAAGACTCTCAGCAGGATGTCTCTTGAGCATCTGAAGACAATGCCAAACACTCATTGCCTTTATGAAAGAGAAACTTCATGGCAAGCCTTTCTTGTAAGGTTTAAAAGGAGATTGACTTGTTCCTGCTAGCTGCTTTATTTGTTTCCATCTATTTCAGTACTTCTTTGTTCTTTAGATGGTAACTTATTCTACTACTTGGCTATTTTCCAGATATAATCTAATAGCTTCTCAAAGTTAGTTGTTCCTGTTTTCAATTTCTGCTTTTTTGTTTTGACTTGCAACATTCCATTTTGAATGTTCTCCTTCTTTTTCTCCTTTCTTTATTTCCGTAAATGTGTAATAACCTGTCTGTTGCCTTCCAGAATTTGGACCAAACACCTTAACTTTGAAATGAAGTAAATAAGTTGCATGCAGAAGTGATTTCTACTATATTTATAAGGAGTTATTTTTCACTTTCCACATTGGAAATGAAAATCAATTGGATTCAATAATAGGGAGATTGAGGGATCTGTCTGTTTACCAATAAGAGGTGAAGGTCAAACTTGCCTCCTTTGATTTCTTAAGAATCTCTATACCTTCGAGCAGCCAGAACAGAATTTATTTCTGGACAGTGAAAACACTTGGAGGCTGTCACAGGAACTGTCATTGTGGCTATTCATTGTACTGAATCCTTCTAAACAACAGCAGGGAGCTATCTGCCAGAGCTGCTAAGTAGCTGTGCGCAAATGAAGTAGCATAGGTTGCCTATGCATTGCTGAGCTCAGTCAATCAATTCACTAATGGAATTGTGCAACACGACTGCCTTGGCATTGCATGGCCCTCACCTTAGTGCAGTGCTGAATATGTAATGAAAGAACTCAATCCCAAATAAATAGCCGACAATTCTGCTGCATGATCAACCCTGTCTGTCAGGACAGATATAAACTTGAATACTAAGTTATATGTTGTCCATTTTTTCAATGTAATGTTTGGGAATAAAACATTATCTTGATGTTATGTAATGAGGAAAATGAAGAGGAAAGAATTTCTTGCTCATAATGCAGCCAGCTTGTATGCCCACTTTTTAGTTTATGCGTTTGTATCCCATTTGACAAACCTCTAGCCCTAAGACATGAATGTGATCACTTCACCGAGCTGAAAGCTCACTGCAGTTGTCACTTGAGTCAGTGTTAGTCAGTGCCAGTTACAGTCAACTTTAAAGAGCCCCAAAGTTGTCTTCCTCTCCTCTTTCCAGGGACCCATCAGTGCCATACCCTGTTTTGAAAAATGGGTTCCATCTTTGTTATGATTTCATAATGCATCACCAAGACTTCACCAGCCAACGAACTGGGAACCAAAGTGTTACTCTGCTCTTCTTTGACGAAGAGCCCAGTTTAATTACTCCACAATATCTGTATCAATCATAGATTGTTGCCATTTTTAATGCTAAGCATTCTAATATTTTTTAAATATAAAGCAGTGTTCTAAAAACGTTAGAACCATTTGTAAAAACTTACCATATGTTGCCACATTCACATCCTAGTCCCATCTTTCCTGACCCCTCCTCAGTGCTCCCAATATTTATTGACTCACTGCTGACACAAATCAAATGAGGTTGTTGCAATAAAATCAGTCAGTGCCATCAAACTGACAACAGCACTGATTTGTTCACAATTGGAGTCATGCCTCAGTGACTGATCAAAACAATCCATTCTTGTGATGGTGGTAGAGATTGTTTGGTTTTAGTCTGTCAGTGAAATCTAGGATAGTTCAAAATGTTAAAATTAGACCAGTGAGCTCAGTTTGTTTACTGGCAAAGTAGGGATCATTTTCAAATATCAGTGAGGTCTTGGAGCTCTGGGAGAGTGAGCCAAGCTGATTAGGAAAGGGATTGATCAAGGCAGAGTTGATTGAAGTTTGGCAACAGGATTTACAAATCTATAGGGAAGAACAATCCTTTATCTTTCCAGATGTTAGAGACTGTTAGTTTGGTATTTGCTGTCAACAAAAGCCTGGGTAAATTGATGCAATGTATTTCATGCATGGCACACCCTGATACAACTGACTGCTAGAAGAATTGAATTTCTAAGATGGTGAATGAGATGCCCAACAAATGTATTTCTTCAGAGATAATGGGAGCTGCAGATGCTGGAGAATCCGAGATAACAAAGTGTGGAACTGGATGAACACAGCAGGCCAATAGGAGCACAATAGCTGATGTTTCAGGCCTAGACCCTTCATTTTTTTATACTGAATGCTGTTGGAGCGGCACACATCCATACATTTGCATTACATACCTGGCTTGTGGATGGTTGACTGGCTTTGAAGAGTCACAGAGTAATTTACTCAATGTTGATTTCCCAATCGCTTGCTCTTTAACCATTTTTATATGTGACTGGTCTAGTTAATTTTAAAGGCAATATTAATTCCCGTAATGTTGATGGGAACTCAGCAATCGTAATGTCATTGAATAACAAGATGGAATGGTTAATCACTCTCAGTTTGGAGGTGGCCATTGACTGGTACTTATGTATTTGGTACAATGTTAGTTGGCACTTGCAAAGTCAAGCCTGAATGTTTTGTAGGTCTTGGGGCAATATGGGCACGGACACATTGCAATCATCTCCTAGTCGCCGGAATCTAAAAAGCACTCGAAGCTTACATAGACAAATTAAGTCGGTCATCAATGAATCAATTTGTTAATTAGTGCAAATGTATAATTTACACTGAATGACTCCACCTTTATGAACATTGAGATCTAATGCGCATTTGGTTAATTTTCCCACTTCACATTGATTTCACATCTAAAGGTGCAGTTAATCTAGGGAAACAATTATTGTGCCACAGAAGTTTGGGCAAATGATTTGTAAATCAAACACAGAACAAAAGAGAAAGAATTTTGCCATTTTTAAACTAAGAATAAAAGGCTTAAAAATTTTATCATACCAGCCAAGATATGGATTAATGTGACATTGTGTACATTCATGATGTTCCTCATGACCTGTACGTTATGTGGAAACAACTAATTAGGAAGACAGGTTAGCTTCTGTAAATAGCTTCAATTGTCGTTGTAACAGTAACAATAGCGGGAGGTGGCAACAAATATTATACGGCTTTGGACTTTTCATGAGAGTCAAGTCTTCCCAATGGCTTTTGTGGTCATAGGAATGTAGAACAAAGCCACGTGATTTTCTCCGGGTAATTTTTACAGAGTGTAAAAAAGAATCTATCAGATACCTGGACATTTCTGTTTTTCAGATTGTTCAGTAGAGGTCGGTCTCTCCTTCCATTCAAATTCTGCCGTGATATCACACAAGCAGTGGAGATTTTGTCATTCAGGAAACATTAACAATAAAGTTCAGGAGCAGTGAGGGTATCCAGAATTACCAACTAATTTAAGCACATTCCAGTGGACAGAACATTGTGTGCTTTGCACTGATTCCACTTCCAAATGACCATGTGATAATCTTTACATCAAAAGTTAATCCATAAAATCAATCAAAGAGACCACTAATGGCCCAGAGATTCTCTGCCAGCCTCTGCCTTTCTGTCAGCTTTCCTTCACTGGCAGGCTGATATGCACAACATGTGTGTAAACACAGGTTAGTTTAAGGAATATTGGTGACTTAGGAGAAAATCCAAGGAATTGTGTGACCTGTGATATATAAACTCAATTCAGCTCATTTGTACTAAGATAACAAAGTGTTGAGCTGGATGAACACAGCAGGCCAAGCAGCATCTTAGGAGCACAAAAGCTGACGTTTCGGGCCTAGACCCTTCATCAGAAAAGGCGGATGGGGAGAGGGTTCTGAAATAAATAAAGAGAGAGAGGGAGGTGGAGCGAAGATTGATAGAGGAGAAGATAGGGGGAGAGGAGAGTATGGGTGGGGAGGTAGGGAGGGAATAGGTCAGTCCAGGGAAGACGGACAGGTCAAGGAGGCGGGATGAGGTTAGTAGGTAGGAAATGGAGGTGCAGCTTGATGTGGGATGAGGGGATAGGTGACAGGAAGAACAGGTTAGGGAGGCAGTGATGAGCTGGGCTGGTTTTGGGATGCGGTCGGGGGAGGGGAGATTTTGAAGCTTGTGAAATCCACATTGATGCCATTGGGCTGCAGGGCTCCCAAGCGGAATATGAGTTGCTGTTCCTGCAACCTTCGGGTGGCATCATTGTGGCACTGCAGGAGGCCCATGATGGACGTGTCTTCTAAGGAATGGGAGGGGGAGTTGAAATGGTTCGCGACTGGGAGGTGCAGTTGTTTATTGCGAACCGACTGGAGGTGTTCTGCTAAGCGGTCCCCAATGGCAGATGTGCAGGTGAACATCTGCTTGATGTGGAACGTCATCTTCGGGCCTGGAATGGGGTGAGGGAGGAAGTGTGGGGGAAAGGATAGCACTTCCTGCGGTTGCAGGGGAAAGTGCAGGGTGTGGTGGGGTTGGAGGGGAATGTGGAGCAGACAAGGGAGTCGCGGAGAGAGTGGTCTCTCTGGAAGGCAGACAAGGGTGGGGAGGCAAAAATGTCTTTAGTGGTGGGGTCGGATTGTAGATGGCGGAAGTGTCAGAGGATGATATGTTGTATCTGGAGTTTGGTGGGGTGGTATGTGAGGACTAGGGGGATTCTCTATTGGCTGTTATTGCGGGGGCGGGGTGTGAGGGATGAGGTGCAGGAAATGGGGGAGATACAGTTGAGGGCATTCTTGACCACTGCGGGGGGGGCAAGTTGCAGTCCTTGAAGAACAAGGACATCTGGGATGTGCCCGAGTGGAATGCCTCTTCCTGGGAGCACATGCGATGGAGGCGAAGGAATTGGGAACAGGGGATGGAATTTTTGCAGGAAGGTGGGTGGAAGGAGGTGTATTCCAGGTAGCTGTGGAAGACGTTGGGCTTGAAATGGACTTTGGTTATTCCATCCCCTATTCTCAATTCGCTCGCCTCTGCCGCATCTGCTCCTCCCATACCACACCACCAAACTCCGGATACAATGCATCATCCTCCGACAGTTCCATCATCTACAATCCGATCCCACCACTAAAGACATTTTTCCATCCCCACCCTTGTCTGCCTTTCGAAGAGATCACTTTCTACATGACTCTCTTGTCCGCTCCACACTCACCTCTAACCCCACCACACCCGGCACTTTCCCCTGCAACCACAGGAAGGGCTACACTTGCCCCCACACCTCCTCCCTCACCCCCATCCCAGGTCCCAAGATAACTTTCCACATCAAGCATGTCTTTACCTGCACATCTGCCAATGTGGTATACTGCATCCGCTGTACCCGGTGTGGCTTCCTCTACGTTGGGAAATCAAGCGAAGGCTTGGGGACCGCTTTGCAGAACGCCTCCGCTCGGTTCGCAACAAACAACTGCACCTCCCAGTCGCGAACCATTTTAACTCCCCCTCCCATTCCTTAGACGACATGTCCATCCTGGGCCTCCTGCAGTGCCATAATGATGCCGCCCTTAGGTTGCAGGAACAGCAAGTCATATTCCGCTTGGGAACCCTGAAGCCCATTGGCATCAATGTGGATTTCACAACCTTCAAAATCTCCCCTCCCCCGACAGCGTCCCAAAACCAGCACAGCTCGTTCTTGCCACCCTAACCTGTTCTTCCTCTCACCTATCCCCTCCTCCCACCTCAAGCCACACCTCCATTTCCTACCTACTAACCTCATCCCGCTTCCTTGACCTGTCCGTCCTCCCCGGATTGACCTATCCCCTCCCTACCTCCCCAACCATACTCTCCTCTCCCCCTATCTTCTCCTCTATCAATCTTCGCTCCACCTCCCCGTCTCTCCCTATTTATTTCAGAACCCTCTCCCCATCCCCCTCTCTGATGAAGGGTCGAGGCCCAAAACGTCAGCTTTTGCGCTCCTAAGATGCTGCTTGGCCTGCTGTGTTCATCCAGCTCCACACTTTGTTATCTTGGATTCTCCAGCATCTGCAGTTCCCATTATCTCAGCCCATTTGTACAGCTGGGGAAAGTGAGCCTGAACTAGGAGGCTTAAGGGTGCACTGACATTTAGCCTTTTGCCCCCTTATTTGGCTGGGCTGAATGCATGTATCTTGCTAGGTGACCCATTTTAAATAGCCTTTGCATATCTTGCCTTGCTGGGTGCATATGTCATTGTATTTATTCCTTACTTCTTTCTTGTGGTCTTTTCTACTATTTCAAAAGCCATTTGTTTTCTCTTTTACTTCCTCCAGAAGGAGCATCAAAGTACTAACTGAACTGCTCAGACCTGTTCTCAGAACTATTTCCAATGTCACCATTAATGAATTTCATGATTCAAGAAGTCAGTTGCCTTGGTGTATGCAGTTTTTTGTTTGAAACTTATATGCTATAAATTAAGCAGTATTGTGGTTTCTGCTGTATCTGTGTGTTACCAATGTTATCTGAGTCTCTGATGCATTCTATGAGCTTTCCTTTCTCGTCTTTTTCCAGCTGCTGCAAAGTCTGCTGCATTTTTCAAGAATGTTCTGTTTCAGATTTCCAGAACTTGCAATTTATGTGTCCATTTTAGATTTGACTGGATGCTTGAAAGTTAAACATAGCTAAAAGCCAAATTCAACTGGGCCGAAAAGAAAGTGGAAAATCTGGAACGTTAAAGAAAGGAGCGCGCTATCAATGTGGAAGGTGACATTAGCATTTCATTCAAGAATTTGAGAATATTTAATTTTGCAGTATTCCCTAATATCAGCAAAAAAAACTCCTGTTGATATTATGTGTAGTAATGTGTTTGCAAAGATAATGGAGGAGAATTTGCCTGATCACTGACAAAGGGTATGGGATTCGTGGTACTTGATTAATTGGCAGCCATTTGCCATGTTGCAGGGAGCATGTCATATTCAGGTGACATTATGATTAATACATTCCTACTTGCAGCCAGCGCTATTCATGCTGTTGGTGGAAACATTCAGAAACAGCGGCCTGATGATGTTAGTGGTTAGTGTTACTTAAAGGCAGTCTGCATCCTTTCATGTATGCATTGTAGCTCCAGGAAATGTTATGGGTGCTTTCAGTTTGAAACTGATTCTGGGTTGAGATACTTTGAGCAGTGGCTGAACATGCAGGAAAGCACGCACCAAAGTTTTCAGACATTGCACTGAAGGTTAATGCATAAGGTTTCTATGCTGTATGACTCTATGACTCGATGAAGTACTGTAAAGGAAAAAATAAAAGAATACTTCACTACAGTAAATTAGTCATAAGCCAGAAAAAGTTAGACTTTTAAATATCTAAACTGATTCCAGAGTAATTATTAAACTGTAACTGTTAAAAAGATTCCATCAGGCAGAGAATAGAGGGATATGGGCCTTATGCATGCAGATGGGATTAGTTTAGAATGGCATCATGACCAGCACGTAAATGGTGAGCCACAGGACTTGTTCCTGTTCGAAAATGATCTATGTTTTATGTTGGCCAGGGAGCATGGTGGTGTGTCAAAATGGCACACAACAGGAAGTTCAATGTCATTTTTGTGGACAGAACATAGGTGTTCTGCAAAGAGATGCCCAGTCTGTGTTTTGTCTCTGCATTGTAGAGGACCCCATGTTATGAGCACCAAATACAGTAGTCTAGATTAGGTATAGTACAGGTAAATGACCGCTTCGCCGTGAGGGTATGTTTGGAGACCTGAGCAGTGAAGAGGGAGATTGTAAACAGGTCAGTATTACATCTTCTGTGATTCTACGGGTAGGTGGCTAGACCTGGTTAGACCGTATTTGGAATATTGTGTTCAGTTCTGTTCACTGTATTACAGGAAAGATGTGGAAGCTTCAGAGAAGGTGCAGAGCAGATTTACCGGGATGCTGCCTGGGCTGGAGAGCAGGTCTCATGAGGAAAGGTTGAGCGAACTAAGGCTTTTTTCATAGGAGCGAAGAAGGATGAGAGGTGACTTGGTAGAGGTGTACAAGATGATGAGAGGCATAGATAGAGTGGATAGCCAGAGCCTTTTTCCCAGAGGGGGAAATGACTATTACAAGAGGATATAATTTTAAGGTGTTTGGAGGAAGTTACAGAGGAGATGTCAGAGATAGGTTCTTCACATAGAGAGTGGTGGGTGTGTAGAACGTGCTGCCCACTGAAGTGGAGTCAGATACTTTAAAGAATTTTAAATGACTCTTGGATAGGCACATGGGGGATAGTGCAATGGAGGGTATGCAAGGTAGTTTGATCTTAGTAGGATAATAAGTTAGCACAACATCGTGGGCCGAAGGGCCTGTACTGTACTGTTCTATGTTCTGTGGTGCTATGGGGATGTGTTGGTAAGTGGAGGAGGAGTGGATCAGGATGTCCTGGAGGGAATAGTTCCTCTGAAATACTGACAAAGGAGGGTAAAGAAGTATATGTGTGGTGGAAATGGATTCTGGTAACATCCCTTGTAAATCTCCTCTGCACCCTCTCCAGTGCAATCAGATCCCTCCTATGTTATGGATTCTAGAATTTCACACAATACCCAAACTGTAGCCTAACTAATGTTTTATACAGTTCCAGCATCACCTCCCTGCTCATAAACTCCATGTCTCAGCTAATAAAGCCAAGTATCCCAAACGCCTCCTTAATCACTTTATCGACCTGTCCCACTAACTTAAGGGACTGGTGGATGCATACACCACGGTCCCTCTGATCCTCGATGTTTCCCAGGGCCCTACTGGGAAGCACACCTTTTGGGCAAATGTTGACGAGGAAACTGTAACGAGTAGCACTGAAGATTAATAGCAGGAATGTTGCTGTGCGATCAAAGCTGCAGTGCAGGGAGAAATTTAATGAGCTGATGCCAGTTGTCAAAATGAGTGAAATCAGCTGCAAATGGCATATCTTACCAGACGCACCCAGAGCTTCAGTCACTGCTCATTTTAGTAAAGTCCCATTAGCCTTCTACCAAAACTCTGTATAACCAGTTCTCAATTTATATAATTGGCTTTACCCAATCACGCCAATTATAAAGTCTGCATCCACATCTTACAATTTTCCCACACTGGGATCTATTTAACACTGATAGTCATATCACCCTAACATATTACTCACTTCTCACTTTCTTACAGGAAACAGTGATGGCTAAAAGCCAGCAACAATAAGAACTAGAGAAAGACAAGCACAATTGCATATTTTAAACACCATGGAGGGGTCAACATTGGCTATCCTGGAAATAGGCTGAGGTTCAAATTAAAGATATGTGTATCTGCGTCAATTCTCTAATCTAACCTCAATCTCACAATCTCTTCTAACATAGAAGTGATTGATGGAAGATGTCATCAATGGTACCATCAAGCAGAACTAGCTTAGCATTAGCCTGTTCACTGTGACTCAGCTAAGGTTCAGCCATGACCACTCAGTTCTGGCCTCATTACAGCCTTGGTCCAAACATGGAAAAAAAGAACTGAATTCCAGAAGTGAAGAGAGAGAGAGTGACAGCAAGGCATCAAAGACCTCAAGCAAAACCAAAATCAATGGGAATAAGGAGGAAAGCTCTCTGCTGTCTGGAGCTACAGCTACCACAGAGGAAAATGGTTGTGGATGTTGGATGTCAGTCATCTCAGCTCCAGGACATTTCAACAGGAGTTCATCAGTGTAGCGTCCTCGGCCCAACCATCTTCACCTGCTTCCTCAATTACCTTCCCTGCATCCTGAGATCAGAAGTTGGGATGTTGTCCAATGACTGCACAATGTTCAGCACCATTGGAGATACTTAAGCAGTCAAATACAACAAGATCTGGACAATATCCAGGCTTTGGCTGACAAGTAAAACACCAAACGAACTGCAGATGCTGGAAGTCGGGAACAAAATCAGAAATTTCTGGAAAATCTCCACAGGGCTGGCAGCATCTGTGGAGGGAAACCAGACTTAACAGTATAGTCCCAGTGACTCTTTCTCAGAACTGTTCTGTCGACTGTAGTTCCGGCTGACAATTGGAAAATGTCACTTTGCAGTTCTGCTACGCCAGAAGCATGATGGGTTGATATAAGCAATGCTTTGTGCATGTGGAAACCTATCATTGCTCACTGTCAAGAAACTTTGAAGAAATCCAACTTCAACTTGCAACAGGGCTTTATGTAGAGTTTGGTTTCTATCCCATCCAACACAGAATATGTTGTCACTTCCGTCAATGCACCTTTTGCCTAACCACGTTGTAGCATCTGATGGACAATATCACACTTTCTCATGCAGTGGAAACTGTTTCCATTAAGGGTCTAAGAGCTACAGAGTAATCTCAGTCTGATGTTATCATAGCTCTGGACATCAACTGTTCGAAGGGGCCCGACAGATGTTCTCCAATTGATCAGTTGAAATGCTAAGTTACCGCCCTATAAGGGCGATCGTGGCACCTTAGAAAGAGTCAGAACTGACAGTCCTCTCTCGGGACAACAGCATTCCTTCTCTCACCTCTGTCACTCTGCCAGTGCTTTGCTATTTCCTGCCTTCCAGCCAGCCCACACTGCTGTGCCCCAGGAGGAGATGATGCTGAAACCAGCCCTCCTTACCCAGAGCTGCTCCAATCTTCCTCTAAGGCCATCAGCAATCTTCTAATTTGGAGATCAATAGCGTTCTACTCGTCATACTGGATGCATTGGGAAAGTAAGTTGCAGGAACCCCTGGGGAGGTAAAGATACAGGGAAGACAAGTGCTAAGAGAGATTACTTTTTTTTTGAATTCACGATTGCTTTTATAAATATAGATTGCAAAATTTGTTTTCTGATTTTTGTTTATTTTGGGGAATTTTTTCAAAAGGTCAATGTGATTGTCTTTGGTAAAGAAGTTTCTCATAGCTGGTGCTTGAAATGTGGTTATGGTTACTAGTGTCACTGATGGATTATTTCATTATGCAAAGCCATAGCAGAAAACAAATAACTATATTGCAGCCTCCCTTCCTCTTCATGTTCCTTCATTTTATTATGAACTTTTTCCTGCTCCTTTTCCTCATGCTCCTCTTCCTTAGCTTCTTGCTTGAAAGTGGTTGAAGTTCCCTCCTGGTGGTCAAATTGTTCAGCATGCACTCTCACTGTGTGTCCCCACTGCAGCCTGGGCAACAGAAACTATTACTGAGCACAGGACTAGTTTGTCATATTGCTTCCCTGTGGCAGTGTGTCTCCCACTGTCAATCTGCTGGAGCTGTGTGCATAGGTTCTAGACTGAAGTGATGAGCCAGACCATGTCTGGATAACTCTTTTCATTGATTATCCATCCTCTGACTTGCCATCCAGTGCTCTACAAACTCTGTGACACTGAGTATACCACCAGCAGCAACCTGGAAAGAGCCCGCAGGTTCAGAGACAGTGTCATTTTAATAGTCACTGGCAATGATGTTCTCATCCTGTATGCTGGCTACAGTTTGGTCATAGCAGTTGACAGATTTCAGCCCAAAATCTTTGTCAGGGTGCGGACATTTCAAGCTTTGGTAACTTTCTAAGTTTAATTGAGAGAATTGTTCCCTATACACCCTATATGGATATGGTCTGCTATTAATAGCTCTCCTTCTCCTCCTCACTCGTCCAGCAGCTTGGTCTGCTCTGCATAGCAACCAATTATTCTCCCATGAATGCTCTGCCAAGTGTAAATTATCTGGAACTTGACCTTAAACATCAAGCATGCCAATCCACTGCAGTACCTGAGGCATTGCTACACTGCTGGAAGTGCTATGTTTTGGATGAGATATTAAACCAATGCCCAGCTATCCTCTCAGGTGGATGGAAGAGCTCCCGTGGCAATATTTTGGAAAAGAGCAGAAGAGTTAAAATCCACATCCTGGTCAATATTTATCCTTCAATCAATATCATGACAGAGTATCCGGATATTTTGCATACTATTGAAGTTTTCTAGTTGCCTTTAGAGCAATTGTACTTCAAAAGTGCTTTAGTGGGTACAAAGTGCTTTGTGATGTCTGATAGGTATTAAAGGTGATATATAAATGTAACTCTCCCTTTATCTTCCTTTTTAAATTAAAAATCAGGACCTGTAAAGTTGGGGTTCCTGCCATGTGCTTCACACAAATGTCAGACCCTGCTGTAAAGACTTAGATATGGAGTATAATATCATCCAAAGGACAGTTAAAGGTTAAAAACAACACTGACTTCTTGCTTTTGAAATGACTGCCCTGCTTTCTCCTCTAGACAACTCTTATTTTCAATTCTTCTCTGATCTATAATTTTGGACTAGAGGGATTTTTGCTCGAATAAATTTTGGGAAGACCAAAGCCATCATTTTCTGCCCTTGTTAGATTAATAGGATGGACTCATTGGACTTTTTCCAATCTTGTACAAATGTCCCTGGAGATTAATTTCCTCTCCTACCTTTGCCTACTGGCAGCTATCATGTTATCTGGAGAATTTGCTTACGGGAGATAACAATTTCCAAGTAACCTGTCTGTCTCCTTAGAGATCCAAAATAACATTAAGAAAGAGAGCTTGATCTATATGCCTTGGAGCCATTTTTCTCCTTGCAATCATACCCTGTTCTCTGCGGTTAGAATGTGCCCCAACTTTGGGTGGTGTTTGCCAGCCATTAAGAGGTGATAAGATTGCTTTCCCATCCTCTCCAGAAAAACATACAGCTAATAAATTGTATATCCAAAGGGCTGTTTGCTTGTCTCCTGATAATGAACTAGAAATACTAGTTTTATGTGGCCCTTGAACTCAAACAGGTGAGAGCAATATGTAGCCCACCTAGATTTTTCAGATATATCAAATTTCTAAGCAACTACTCTGGTTGAGAAAGTTCCTTCCCAAAAATGTCACTATTGAGGAAATTCTTGCAGATCTCCTGCTTTTTTTTTAAATTTCAAAGTCTGATTTTTAGGCTTTAAATGAGTTGCCATTTTAATTTACATACTTTGCACTTTGCATAATTGTTATTCTCTAAGGAAAATATTTTAAGTTAGTAACTGGGAAGATGGACTGACTGACTTCAATATATTTTCCCAACTATTTTCAGATTGTAACAGATAAAAGTTGAGACACATAAATAGTTATTAAAATGTCTCAACAACCGTTAGATGTTCGGCTCCTTTTCCAAATTCTGTTTACTCTTAATGAATGTGGTGAAATTGTTTCTTCACCAAGTGTTGAGAATGCATATTAAATCACAGTAGTGAACAATTATGAAACATATGATTTATGAATGTGGTTTCACTCATGATATATTAATTATAGAGAAAGTACAAACATTACCTGATGTTTTGGCCAAAAGAAGGTTGAGTCAAAATGTTATTGCATGTCTTTACAGTGCAAAAATACTTTCGGTGCAGTGTGCCAAAACCTTCGTATAGTGTCTGCCATTTTATAGATTATTTAAAATAAAACGAGTAAACTAAAACTCGAAAGCATCCAGACAGATTTGGAAAGTTTCATTTGAAATTTGTTTAGATTTATGCTCTTCAGTAGTAAGTAAATGTTGAAATACACTCTGCCATGCAAAGAATAATATTGCATTTGTTGTTCCAAGTGACTCAACTAAATTTGAGCAAACTGCTATTTATCACGCAAGAATCATGATAGAAGCTGCATTCACTGTGTGCCAAACACAGCTTCACATCTTTCCACAAATATCAAGAGTTCTTAAACTCTCTGAGAGGCTTCACTTGGTGCCAAGTTTTGCTTTTCTAAATTAAGACAGACAGGTCCTGATTTCAGCAGTCTTAAAAAAAAACTCACTGTAAACCTGATTGAGAAGTTTACCTTCCAAACCATGAGGATGTTTATATACCAAGTAGTTTGTTTATGACATGAGAAAATGTTGGCAGGTAACCAAGCAACACTGACTGGAACGGCTAAAACTGACATATCACAGTCACTGATATTTTCTCCCTATCCTTGCAGAATCTGAAAGAGGACTTTCTTTGTGGAACTTGAGCTGTCTAGTATTGGTACACGTAATATGAAGGGAGCCTTCCTAATAACAGGTTACTGACTGCCTTGGAATTGAAAGCTCAAGGAGCGACTGTACTTAATTACAGTGTAAGTACAGGGATCCCAGTGCATCATGGGTTTGCATTCTTTACTTTTACCTTGATAACAATTTTAATCTCCAGCTTCAAAGTTGCAATTTAAATTTCCCATATATTTATCAAATGGCATCCTCAGTTAAATTGTAGCTTTCCTGTTTAATTTTCTGAAGGTACTGCAATTATGCTTATCTCTACTGATATAGATCAGCTTGTAAGGCTAGACAGCACATATGGGAAAATTTACTGGAGTGATTTGCAACCTATCAGGTTCAGCTCTCACAACAAAAGGAGCAGAAAAAAATCAAAGTGTAAATTTCACACCTCCGTACATATTGTGTTCAGGTTTAGTGTTATATGTGAATGAATGAATGAATGATTTATGGCGGCATGTTATATTATCACATGTACCTAGGGAGAAACAGGGAAAAGTGTTCTTTCACAGCAATCCAGCACCATTTTGAGGTGCAACAGAGTAAGAAGAAAGTATTGAAATAGAATACTCAGTATTTTAATTCAGATCCTCCGATTGTTGACATAGGTATGCCTGGGTCACAAACAAGCGTGATTTGAAATGGCATCGGACAAAGTGGCACTGCACTAGAGTTCTGGCAAGTCATGCAATGGCTTGAAAAATGCTCTGAAGATCCCAGCAGTGAGAAAGGTAACACATAAGATGGAGGCACCAGCACAGCGGGTAGAGTTTGGGCTAAGCCCATCCACTCCAGGCCAGCCACATTCTTTTTCGCTCTCCGCTTTTCGCCTTTGTTCTTTTTCTTTTCTTCATCTTCCTGACGTTGTGGGGTGGCCAGAACGGTGTGTCAGCAGTGACACCTGGCTCGGACTCCTGGAATTGGCAGGGTATTGGCTGCAGTGATGGTGGAGCGGGCTCTCCTGGCTGCAGTAGCCTAATGCGCTGACTCTTACCGTGGCAGAGTCAGTGCCTGGAACAGGAATCTCGCAGAAGTCCTGGAGCTGTGTTTGAGATTCCAGCTGATAAAAATTAACTCCCTAGGAAAGGAACATCATCCAGTTCAGCTGCCAATGACAACACATATGCACGTCATGAAGAGACGGGCTTCATTTAAAAATTACATTATAGTGCATATGTAGAACAACAAACTACTAGTGCACGAGAATGGTTATGTGTATTGCATAACTTGGGTAACTCATTAACTCAATAACTCATGCCTTTTTGTTTGCTTTTTGCATGAAAAGGTGATGTTTGGGAAAGAAATGCACTTAGTTCCCATATACTTCCCTGTGCATAGTAGTCATGTGACCTTCATCATGACACACTGACTGGAGGCTGCCGTCTTACAGTCAACTTCAAAAAAGTCACAATCCATACTAATGACTCGAGAGCTTTATAGGATTTACAGGTTTAAAAATTAGAGATTGCCTGTTTAAGACATGAGATGAGAAGAAAAGTTCTCTCTGTAGGTTGTTACTCATCTCGTTTTTCTTTTCCAGAGAGACGTTGACACAGACGATTGAATTTTTTTAAGGTAGATTTAGCAAAATACTTGACTGATTATTGGTAGTCAAGGCCTTAAGCATTTGCATTCATCTTCAGGCAGATGTGCTGAATGGATGATTTACCTCAGCCACCTGCTGAGGTCAAAAGCTTCACAGATGCTAGGCGTTAATACACTCCACTTGATACCAAGAAATGCAAAGACATCGGATACTGCAAAAGCTATGACACATTAAACCTTCCAGCAATAGTACTGAAGACATGTGCTTCAGAGCTTGCTGTGACCCTAGCCAAGCTGTTCCAGTCCAGTACTTCATTGGTATCTACCCCAGCAATGTGAGAAGTTACTCAAGCGAATGCTGTCCACAGAAAGGAGGACAAATACAACTTGGCCAATACTATCCTATCATCCCACTCCTAATCATGAGTAAACTGCTATAATGTGTCATCAACAATAATATCAACCTGCACTTGCTTAGTAATAACCTACTTGGTAACACCCAATTTGCGTTCCACCAGGGCCACTCATCTCTTGACCTCACTATACTACCGTTAAGGGTAACTGCACTTGACATCAACACTGCTTTTTGCCATATGGCATTGAGGATTCCCAGCAAAACAGCAACCAATGGGAAAAAGGGGGAGATCGCTACACTGATTGAAGTCACACCTACAGATAGGTAGATGCTTGTGGTTGTTAGACTTCAATTTTCTGAGTCCCAGGACATCTCTACAGGAGTTTCTCAGGGTACAATCCTATGGCTAATCACTTTCAGCTCCATCATCAACAACCTTCCCTCCATCATTAGGTCAGAAGTGGTGATGTTTGTTGATGATTATACAATGTTAGGCATCCTTCACAGCTCCTCAGATATTGAAGCAGTCTGTGTCCATATGCAACAATACTCAGACTTGGGCTGATAAATAGGAAGTAATATTCCTGTCACACAAGTGCCAAGCAATTGTCATCTTCAACAAGAGTGGATCCACCCAGCACCCTTTGCCATTCAATGGTATTACCATCACTGAATCCCCATAATCAACATGCTGAGGGTGACCAGAAACTAATCAGGACCATAGTGGCTATGAAAGCAGGTCAGAATTTGGGAATTCTGCAGTACTCGGCCCACCTCCAGACTGCAAAAAGCCTGTCTACTACAAGGCATGAGTCAGGGGTTTGATGAAATACTCTCCACTTGCCTGGATGAATGTTGATCCAACCACATTAGAAAATTGACACCATCCTGGACAAAGCAATCTTACTGATTAGTGTCCCAGCCACTATCTTCAACACTAACACACTAGCAGCAGTGTATGCCATCTGCAAGATGCATTGCAACAGGTTACCAAAGCTCCTTCAATTCCATCCAGGTATTCCATGACCTGTAACATCTAGAAGAACAAGGGGACCACTAACTCCTCCAAGTCACACAACGTCCTGACTTGTAGCTACATCTCTTTTCCTTCACTATTACTGGATCAAAACGTTGAGACTTCCTTGTTTTCAGCATTGCATGTGTACTTTCGCCATGGACTAAAGCAGTTCAAAAAGCCAACTAAACATCAACTTCTCAAAGGTGGTTTAGGGACGGGCAATAAAAGCTGGCCTATCCAGCGACATCCCCATCCCATGAATGTATAAAAAATGGTGCTCCACTGAGCTACTGCAGCAGATTCAGGCATAACTAAATTACTGTTGCACTTATGTTGATATGCATCTCCTTCAACGATAGGAAGTATTAGTTTACTTTATCTATAATCACTACTATTTAACCTTGTCACAGTAGTTAACATGTTATTGCACACGCAGTTAAATAAACGTGTTACTAATGCATTTCAACATTCAACTTATTCCTTGATGCCTCAGGCAAATTGAAGTTCATTTTCAGTTCCTTTATTATTGTGCTTTGGTTTTGATCTATAGATCTCTTGGAGAAAGACTGTCCCAGCTTCCCCTTCTTGGTCATCCCACTTCTCTGTCAGTGAAACCAAGGAGACCATCTACCAAATGAGAGCGTGCCATCAAGTCAGCAGCAGCAGTTCAAATGCAAGGATTACTGGTCTTAGAGTAGATACCTCTGTGTGGCAAGTTCTTCCAGGTATGGTTCACAGGAAAATGGGGAGGAAATTGAATGTGAGGGACACGATAGAGGAAGGATCAGCAACTAGATGGCAAGTTTGGTAAAATACAACAAGAAAACCAGCTGGCCCTTGAAGCAAGAATCTCACCAAAATAGTCAATGCAAATCAAACTTAGCTAAAAAAAAATTCAACCCGTTGTCTCCTAGTTCTAGTCTCGCCCACAAGGAGAAACATCATTTCAGCATCTATCCTTGTATGTTTCAATAAGATCATTTCTCATTCTTCTAAATTTAATTGGAGCAGGCCCAAATTATCCAATGTTCCGAACAGGATAACTGGTTCAACCCAGGAATCAATCAAGTAAACATTTTTTGAAATGCTTCTGAAGAAATTTCATCCTTTCTTAAATAAGGAGAGCCAAACTCTAGACATGGTCTCACTGAGGTCCTGAACAGCTGTAGCAATGTTTCATTCTTTCATACTGAATTTCCCTTTCAACAATGGGAATAAATAAATAAATGCTGTCCTTTTTGGGGCAGCACAGTGGCACAGTAGGTTAGCACTGCTGCCTCACAGCACCAGGGACCCGGGTTCAATTCCACCCTTGGATGGCTGCCTGTGTGGAGTTTGCACATTCTCCCTGTGTCTGCGTGGGTTTCCTCCAGGTGCTCTGGTTTCCTCCCACAGTCCAAAGATGTGCAGGATAGGTGAATTGGCCATGCTTAATTGCCCATAGTGTTCAGGGGGGTGTAGATTAGGTGGGTTATGGGGGATGGGTCTAAGTGGGATGCTCTGAGGTTCAGTGTGGACTTGTTGGGTCAAAGGGCCTGTTTCCGTACTGTAGGGATTCTAATAATAAATTAAAGCTAACATTTCATTTGCCTTCCTAACCGTATGTATAGTACTGCTTGTGATTCAATTATCAGGGCAACTATATCTTCATACCAGAGTTCTGTAGCCCTCCTCAATTTAACTAATATATTGCCTTTCTAAGTGGACAAGTTCATATTTTCTCACATTTCTCTCCATTTACCAAATTGTTGTCAAATTGCTTAAACTCTTCAAATCCCTTTGTAGTCGCTTTGTATCCTCTTCGCAGCTTACTGTCCTACATAATTTTGCATCATCGCAAAATGTAGGAACCGTGCATCCATTTATTCTCAAGTCATTGATATAGTTATAAATGGATGAGGCTCTAGCACAGATCCCTGGGGCACACCGTGGCTTACAGCTTTCTAAACAGATAATTATCCATTTTCCCCGACCCTGGGTTTTGTCTAAGTTAGCCAATTCTCTGTCCATTTTAATATATTGTCCCTTATATTGTGGACTCTTACTGATGTTGTACCTGGTCATCAAAAAAAAACTTTGTGCCAGGTTTCATTTTATCCACATTGCTTGTTACTGGCTGAAAGAATTGTATTAAATAATTGAAATATGATTTCACTTTGGAAAATCATTTTGACTCTGCCTGTTGGCATTAAAATCTTCAAGTACCCTGCTACAGCCTCCTTAATGACAGATCCTAACATTTGACAGATATTTAACTGTCTGGCCTGTAGTTTCCTCCTTTCAGTCTTCCTCTTTTCCTAAACATAGAGATTACATTATCTATTTTCGAAAAAAATACAGAAGATCAGCAAGGCAAAGAGAAGTTGAGGTCTTTCAGTTTAGCCAGGGTAACCACCTGTCCATTTTAAAGGTAATATCCATTATTTTGATTGTCCATGTCACCAGCACCTTCCCCTTTGATCCCTCAGTTGCAACGTCTCTTATTTTGTTTCATAAGACTCGGTTACCCTGAGTGTATGCCAGGGCAAACAATAGCTCCTTTATATCGGGAGGAATTCATAAATGTGAAGCTAAGCTTGAAAGATAATGTAGATCTAGTTTTTTTGTGTCTACAGGTTGTAGATCATGAACAGTGTGTAATCCAAGATGGCCTCTTCAGAAACAGGCCTCTTCTTAGGGAGCCCTTCACTATGTCCATCCATTTATGGTCGTCTGCTACCGTCTGTTGTTCTTTCTGTAATCAAAATCTTTACTTTTTCTGATTAAATTATCCTGATCCTAGCTATGAGTTGCTTAAAACCAACAATTCAAGCTTGCTTTTATTTAAATCCTTGGCAATCACGAATATCTCACATTTGAGACAGTTTCCACGTGGCTGCAACTTGGAATTAAAAGTAATGGCACTAGTAACCTGGTAGCAGCATGATTTATTGCTTCAAGAATGTTTGTTGAGGTCTTTAAACAAGATCCTTTCCAATTGATTTGAGCTTAATTTGCTTAGCTATCAATGACTTGCAGTAAATATGATTTACTTCAAAGCAGTCATTCAATGCATATTTTATGATTCCATAATAAAACCCGATCCATCTAAGATTTAAATAACCTATCAACATTTTCTTTTCCAACCATCATGTCAGTTGATACTTCACAAAAATGCTACAAGACTACCAGCATTAGACCTCACTGAATTCAATGACCACTTCAGAAAATCAATGAATAAAATGGCACACTGTATACATTAGTGCCAGGAGCTGGAACAATTTATCTCTACAGTTAAAAGAAGTTGCAGCAACATTATTATAAAGGAGCTGGAGCTAAGAGTAAAGAATTCTTCCTGCAATTATTGTTGACAGCTCATTAGAAGCACTTTGCCCACTTGTAGTCTCCCAATCAAATCAAAGATAACCTTATCTTTGAGAGAGTGCAAACAAGGTTCACAAGACAAATTTCAGGGATATAAATAGAAGATGGTAGGCCTTTGTGTCTGCTCCAATATCCAGCATGATCATGCCACCATGGCTGATCTTCTCCCTCAATTATATCTTCTTGCATTATCCCTAACTTCATTGGTAGCAAAAAATCTATTGAGATGCCTTTAATGTATTCAATGACTGAACATCCAAAGATTTCTGACACTGAGAACGACGACAAATGTCTTCAAATCTTTGAAAGGGAATTTTCTCCAAATTCAGGCCTAAATGTCTCAGGATAAATGCATAGATGCTTTCTGGCTGTTTCCTCTGGCTCCAAAGTCTAGAACTAGGGACAAGAATAAAAACCTTACAATTAGAGCTTTGATTAATTGCTTACCTACCAGTAGGCTTCAAAGTGCACACCACATATGATCCAACTCTCAAATGAAGGACTTGCTCCTGAGATAAGAGTGGAAGATTCACATGAAAGACATTAATGCTGCTCCAATCCTCTTTAAAATACAGTGAAGCAGCCAATCATTCAGGATTAAGATGAGGAGAAATTTCTTAACTCATATTGATCCCATATCCCTGTGAGAGCTGAGATGGGAATCAAGAAATGGTGATAATATGGAGTATGACTTGCTATTGACTGAACCACTCCCAGTTCACCACCAAACCTGTGGCAATATATTCTATTTAATATTGTAATAAGCAAGTTAGCAGCTGCAGAACTGATATTCACAAGCTTGTCCAGGAAATAAATATTGCTGCAAACTGTGGCATGTTGCTGAAAATGTTCATCAAGACAGATGCAAGAATGCCAAATTTCAAATAATCATAGCATTTTTTTAACAAATAAAAAGAGGGCTGATCGACAAATCAACTCTGACCGGCCAGGATGTTGCTATTGAAAAAGTAACCAGGAGCTATAGGCTCTCCAATTCCATAAACTGCGAAGTATCTTCAAAGTAGTTCCACAGCTAATTCTGTTGGAAGAGCTGGACTGATATTTGGGAATGGGGACAGCTGTTTTCATCTGCCAGGCCTCAAATTATTTGACTTCTGCCCCTGCTTCATAAAAGATCTGTTGCCAGGACAACTAAGATAATGGGTGCCACAAAATATATTTCCTGGTAGCCTGGCAACAGAGATGGGATTGTGACAATGGATTTGTCTGCCTTCCAATTCCAGGCTCTGAGATGAAAATTGTAACCCCTCTCTGAGCTTTCAGAACATTCCTGTTTCTGGTAAATGATTTTTAGCCTCACATACTTTAAAGTATATTGCAGAAAATATACCAGAGACCAACTTGCTAAGTATAATTGAAAAATTATGGTTATTGTTACATATTTCTAATCTTTTTTTTGCTCCTTTTTTTCCTCTCTACCAGGGTCCTGTTGAGAGTTCCCTCAGATTGTCCTGTTCTATAGTAATTCTTTGACAACTTATGCATAAATGTGTGAATTCCATCAAATACTGCCAAAGTTGTGGTGGTGCTGCCGAAACCCAAGAAATTTTCTCACATTCAAACTAATAATGATGCACAAGGCAACATTATTAGTCTAAGGATCATGATACATCAATCAACTTTACTTCTACATAATGGACATGTTTGTGCTTGAGCTGCTAAAAGAGCACTTAATTACCTTCACTTGGGTTTACAAGAATTTGTTCATGTCTCACAAGGATGAACTCTTAGTTTTTAGTGCCCCTTACAAACTCGATACTTTCCTAGTCACTACTAAAAGTATAGTGTCAGTATATAATAGGGTCCAAACGAACACATAACGAGAGTGCTTCTATTGCAATCAGAGAAAGTCAACAATTACAATTAATTCAAATACCTTACAGATAAAGATGTTTTTAGTAATTTGCAGACAATTTTACTGCTCGCAGTATTCTGGGTGAGATCTAACTGGTTACTTGTTTAGTCTTAAGAAGACTTTCCTATTTTTAAAATTCAGTTTCCATTGCAATAAAGGTTAAGATACCGCTTGCTTTTCTTATGACCCACTGAACATGGATGCTAGGTTTTGTCAAAGGATTCAGAAATCCTTCTTTACTGCAGCTTTCTGCATTTTTCATGCATTTAAATTATATTCAGCTTTGCTGTTCTACTTGCCATAGTGTATCATTTCATATTTTCTCATGCTATATTTTAGCTGCTGAGTTCTTGCCAGCTCACTTAAGCTCTCTATATCTCTCTGCAGTCTCTTTGTGCCATCCTCGCCTCTTGCCACCTATTTTTGTTGTATCTGAAATATTGGTGACAATGCATTCCCTTCCATCATGAAGTCATTAATTGATATTGGAAATAATTGTGGCGAAAGCTCTGATCTTTATGGCTCTCCATTAGTTGCAGGTTATCATATTGAAATGCTTCCTTATCCAAATCATCTGTCTTCCATGAGTTAGTCAATCCTCTACACATTGCTGATAAACTACTCTGAATACCATGGGCTCTGATCTTAGAAACATGGGAAATGAGAACAAGAGTAGATCATTCGGCCCTTCAAGTCTGTTACACCGTTCAATATGATCATGGCTAATCACCCAGTGCAGTGCCCTGTTCCCACTTACCCATACCCTTCGACCCCTTCAGACCCAAAAACTATGCTCACTCCATCTTGAAAATATTCAATTTCTGACTAGTTTTTTTTGTTTATCTACCGTGCTTAAAAACACAACAGCTATATATTTCCAGTTAAAGTTTCACGCAACTTCTGTTTTTCTTTTCCCCTGAGCAGTCTGTATCACAGCATTCAGAATCATGCTTTGTATTTTATCATACTGAGTTCTAAATCAACATGACTTCTCCCATGCAGTGAAATAGATCAGGTTTCCTGACACAAAATTAGCTGTGCATTAATTTTTCTTTCCCTCAAGGAATCAATTTTATTTTACTGGGCTGAGCTATACTAATTGCTGAATATTATTAAAGGGAATGCCTAAAGTAACTTTATCCTAACAAGATAGAACAGCTCTCCAATATCTATTTAATCTGCTAATTTATTTTTATAATTTTGCATGTATGAGAAAGAAATGAAAATGCGTCTCTTCCATTAATGAATGCTGCAGAAGGGATGTTGTATGAAGATTAAAAGTAGGATATTGTCATCAGAATAAAATGCCACTATGCTTGTGGTTGGCACAAAAAATGAGTAATTTAGTAAATCAGGCAACCAGAGAAGAGGAATATCCCACAATTATTGATCAATAAAAACGCGTTCTCGAATTTTTCTTTCATGAATAGATCAATTATGAGTGAGTGTCTAAGTGAAGATTGCCCAGTGATGTTTCTTAATGGGATAATAAAAAACAAAGAAAAGTTACAATGCATTTGGCCCAAGTGTTAACTATCCCAATCCTAATCCCCAGCTCCTAGCCAGTTGGTTACAGCACTTTGATTGCATATTCAATCATGTCTTGAAAACAAGAAAGGTATCCAGTTGCATCATCCCCTCGGGCACTGAGTTCTACACCCTTACTAGCCATTGGTGGAAATAATTCCACTTCAAGCATCATTCAACCAACTGCTGTAAGTCTGAAGTCTCTGGTTATTGATACCTCTGCTAATGAAAGCGTATCGTTCCTGTTCATTGCATATATGGGAATGAAGAATTGGGTCTTAAAAGAAAGAATGGGCTAGATTATTAAACTGGTTGCACAAAGTTGTAGGTCATTGGCATTGCTGATAATATGGCTCTGGAGCCCTATTTTTGTAAAATGTAACCTGCTTGTTAGGTGGCAAATCTACAAAAAGCAACACGTATAATGATCAGTAGGTAGTAGGAACTGCAGATGCTGGAGAATCTGAAGATGGAGAAGGGTCTAGGCCCGAAACGTCAGCTTTCCTGCTCCTCTGATGCTGTTTGGCCTGCTATGTTCGTCCAGCTCTGCACCTTGCTATATCACATATCATGCTCTCGTATTGAGGATGTAACAGGAATGCACTGCAAACAGCACTGTAACACTTGTAGGGAATAAGGAAGTGGTGAAATTAGACTCAGTAGAACACATTTTCTGGCTTTGAATAACCTTAAGGTTTCAAAATGGTATTCGCAGTCCAGATTCACATTTCTGATGTCAAGTGCTCTGGAAGCGAGATTGAGAAATGGATTTGCAATAATTTCCATTGGTGATATGCAAAGCAGGCAGCCTTTGATGTCAGTCAGCATACAATGGACAGGATTCTTGTGACACAATGGTATTGCCTCTGCCTCTGGGATAGCTGATCAGGTTTCATGGCCCACCTGCCTTGGAAGTGTATACTAACATAAGCCCACAGGTGTGGTTTATGCATCACAGCTACCATCTCATCTATAGTTTTCAGCCTAATTTAATTGCCTAAGCGCCCCCCCACCATGGACTTTTTTGGTTCTTAATAGAACTATATTATATATATATATTTGGAGATAGTAGGAACTGCTGATGCTGGAGAATCTAATATAAGAAGTTGTAGAGCTGGATGAACACAACAGGTCAGGCAGCATCAGATGAGCAAGAAAGCTGATGTTTCAGGTCTGGACCCTTCTTCAGAAAGGATCCAGACCCAAAACGTCAGCTTTCCTGCTCCTTGGCCTGTTGTGTTCATCCTGCTCTACACCTTGTTATCTCAATTTATTTTTCCATTTTCCAAGTTTGCACTGGCAAGCTCTATAATGAACAGATCACAAACATGTCTCCCATGATTTTTCATCCATCAGCTTTGATAAATAATGATTGTGCAGGAAAGTAACTTGCAATAAAGTCCACAGCAGTATCTAAGCTATCTCTCACATCAACATAACTGGGTCAGCAGATATTCTTCAGGTTCCTTAATGAATCTCATGCTGACTCACAAGATCTGGGTTTTCTTCAACTGGTAATTTTTGAGGGCAAGCTAGTTAAAGTCCAATTAGCTGTTGAACGTTATCGGGATAATTTTGGTTGTGTGTGGTAATGTAAGACTGGTAGTAATGAATCACGAGAACAATTCATATTCTTCCTTTTACTTCTAGTGACATCTTTGCAAATGGAAATCAGGAGAGACATGAAAAGGGTTTGCAATCACTCATCTTACAATGTTTGCTTAAAGCCAAAATAGTCATCAATCTGTGGTTTTAAAATTTGCTCAATTTTTGTCAATTTAATCCAGACACTGATTTCAAATTGAGAGGTGCCAAGGCATAGGAAGGATGTTGACCTTCAGGACAGAGAGTTCAGGTAAAACCTAGCAACCATCCGTGTGTTCACAAATGAAGCAAGATCTTGGAGTTGAAGCTTGATGTTCTGCCAATGAAACATTCCAATCAACAGGAATACCACGCACTCAACTACCTTTGTGATCATGGAATGTTTGAAGGTTGTGGATGCTCACTAAATAGGACAAAATAACAGTAGGCTGGAGGTTATCAGTGTGCAGTAAACAGACTAATCAAGAGGGAGAAGAGAAAAAAATATAATGTTCAAACATTTTCTTTTGTTCAAGTTGTGTATAAAGGCAAGATATGCTGAATCGTTTTCTGTCGACTGACATGCTCTGTTCAGAAATTACTTTCTGAGCTGAAGAAATGATACTTCACTTATAGACTGATTCTGATGCTGAAGTAAAGAATGCAGCCATTATATTCACCTACTGATTATGTCAACAGATTTTTTAAATTTTAATAGTTGCCATTGTATTCTGTACTGTTTCTCTCAGATATTTGTGTAGTTTGTGGCAGAGACCATGGATTTGCTTTTCAATAAAGCTTTACAACTCTTCTTTTGACAAAACAGAACGTTTGAGTTTTTTTTGAGTTCATGGTAGAAATTTCCGTGAAATCCTTCTGTCTTGCATTCAAATTATGTGGTCCAAACAACTACACTCAATATTCCGAGTATCATTTAAATATTCATTCCATTGATACATGACATAACCTTTCAAGTCTGTAGCTCGTGGATAAATAGATCAGTATAAACAATACAAGTAATGCAGTGAATTACAAATGCCCTTTAAAAATGGGGCAAGCTTCTTCAATATATTTTGAATGTATTGCCGAATACTTTGAATTTAATCGAAAAGAAATACATGATAGAAGCTTATAGTGATATCCTGTAGAAATATGGGTCATTTATAACTGCTGGCCAAACACAAAAATTCAAAAGGTAGCACCTCAACCACCAGTGGAATGTGCAAAGCCCAACTGAGGAGATTTTCAGCACTTTTCAGGTCTTTTTCCCTGTGTTTTTAATAACCCTCTATTGGCTTCAACAATACCACCAGGACCCAACCTGCTGCACATAGTATAACGGTTTGTTGTTTTAACACTTCCCAACCCAAAACTGATTGGTATCTCCAACTTTCTGCTTGCGTTATAATACAATTTGAACTGAATATTGATTCTGCTTCTTCATGTCTCCTTTGGGCTGATGTCAGTTCCAGCGACTGTTGTTTCAGTTCTGAAGAAAAGTCAAACTAGACTCAAAATGTTAACTTTTGCTTTATCCTCCAAAGCTGCAGCCAGACCAGTTGCTTTTCTGCAGTATCCTTTGGGCTCGTCATTGACTTTGTACTTGTTTTGAAGGTTATGCATGATCTGATTTTTGTTATAAATTATGATGTGCTTTAAAATCATTTTCGTGTAACTCTGCTGTTTCCTTGAATTTCTTACGCCTGTTTGTCCATACCCTGAAAATTCCCCCACCGTAATCAATTTTTACAAATGTTGACAAGATCAATTTTTTTGAATTTAGGCTACCAGTACAAAGCTTGCTTGCCAGTTATCATATTATTGAATTAAAGGCTCACTAACTGCATTTTTTTTCAGCTACTAAACTTAAAGGATAGCAAAGAGGCTGGATCAATTGAGTAGAGCTTCAGCAGAGTATAAATCTCAGGAATTTGGTGAATGAGAGAATTTTTCATCTTAAAAACAAGAGATGCTATTCTGCTGTTTTACAAAATAAAATACTTTCTACGAAAGAGAGATTTGGGTACCCATCCTCCAATATTTTCAAAACAGTTGTTTTATTCAAAGAAACGATGCATAACATACAACCAAATTTCTGAATTTGAATAGAGACCAGAGAAGCCTCCCAGAATTTTATTCCTCATGCACTCTTTAAATGTTGTGTCTCATTAGGAACATTTGATTATAAAATCAGCCTTACTATTTAAAATCACCTCCATTTTAGAGAGAGGAAATAGGCAGACCAGGAGCTGTAGGGAGGAATACAACAGACGTGGAGCATGTGATAGAAAGCACAAGTTAAAAGCAGACAAAGTAGAGCCTATTAGGTTGTGTGAGTGCCCCCAGCACAGATCACTTGCTTTGTGGAACAGTTTTAGTATGGGCTCTTGTTTTATGTGTGGATCGATGATTCTTTCAGAATTATGAGCTAGAATCTATAAAGGAGAGCATAGCCCCATGCATGGCTAGACATGAATATGATTTAATTCCATCCTAGACACCAAGCTGGGGGCATTAAATTTGGAGGAAGGGTGATAGCAGTGTACACATCATTCACCCGATTCTCTGCAATTCATTCAAAGTTCAGAAATGTTGGCCATGACCTTCCAGCTCAGAAATATACTGAGGTACTTCAATGGTCAATTGATGGAAGAATACAAGGCACAACAGCCCTCTGCTTGATGGGGAGACCATCCACTAAATCCTGGCAGCCTCCTTGCAGGGCATGAGGAAGGGTCTTTTTTGATTGCTAATGGATGGCCTTCTTCTGCCACCACAAGCTTTACCTTCCTTCAACAATCATCAAAAGACCACCCTAGGCCTTGCCTAACAGATTTACCTCTATTTGAGGCCTCCTCAATTATTGTTTACTGCAGTCAACCTCAACAAAACCAGTGTCTACCACTCTCAGTGAACTGCTGAGACAGAAGATCTGTAAGTCTCAGTTTGGCTGGGGACTGTTGGGAATGGGATCTCCACTCTTAACGTTGCAGAAACCCTGCCACTTAGAAGGAGTAAGACTCTGAAAGCTTGTGTTTTCAAATAAACCTGTTGGACTATGAGCTGATGTTGTGTGATTTCTGACCTTGTATAAAATTGCACCTGGTCTTCTGGAAACAGCCACCACCGGGTTGTTACATCTGTCAGGACTACCACTGTGGCTATCAAATTCAGCCTACATTTTTTTTCCTTCAGCAGGAGGTGGAGCCATTTGTGATTATACCCACATCTTTAATGTTTCATACAAGTTTCATATACTAAAGACCTTACCATATTTCAAAGCAGTTTCTGAATTGAACAGCAGTCTCCCTATCAAAATCAAAGATTTCACTATAAATCAGAAACAAATGGTCATTTAAGCATTCAAATCAAAGACTTGCTTTATTCAACATGTCAGGGATAAAATCGGAGCAACAGAAGTTTGTACTGACTGATTGTGTCAGTGTAAAACCGCTCCCAACAGCACAGTAACAGGACACACTGTTTGCTTTCTGAAGACATTGTCTTTCAAACCAATGCCCTTGCTGAAAAGACATCATCACTGTCTGCCCCACTAGTAAGGACTGTCTAACACTTGAGTATTTGCAGAATAGACTCATCATGGTGCAACATATATTGTTTGGGAAAGGCTTCAGTTAAAAATCCAATTATGGGACTAAAAGCAAAGTGTTGTGAGGTGCGCCACAACAGAATATTGGCCTTTCAAAACAAGCCCTTAAGAAACAGTGTAGTTGTTTGGTGTTATTTTATTAAATTTCAATTTGTGTAACTTTTATATATCATTCCTCAACATTGAAAACTTAATGTCCTTCAATTAACCTGTTCTATTGAGATTGAACCAAATTGGAATATCAGGGCTGTTTTTGGCTCCAGTGTAAATTGGTTCTAACTTTATTGCTTTCTGAATCAACTAAAGTTCAAAACTAACAATTTTCACTCAATATTTGACTAATTGCTCACAACTCCTGATTTAAGCAGGTGAGACGTGAGGTGAAAGAACATGAGGAGCTGTAGGTCTGAAAATAACAATGATGATGTTTGAGGCAAAAAACAGGTATCTGCTAGAGTGCATTTAAATAAAAAGTAGTAGAAACATTTCCACAAAAGTTTTGAGTCATATAAAGTTTTTTCATGTTCTTAGAACCTTCCAAAAACTGTCAGTGGGTTGCTTTTAAAAGGCAAGCACTGCAAGTGAATATGACAACTAATTTGTATACAGGACACTTCCACATGTAGCAGTGAGTTCATTAAACAGCTCTGAACCACTCTGAAGAAGAGTTACACCAGACTTGCAACATTAAGTCTGTTCCTCTCCCCACAAATGCTGAGTTTCTCCAGCAGTCCTCGTGTTTGTTTCAGATTTTCAGCATCTACAACATTTTAATTTTTCTTTATATCTGAAATGGAATGCTGGAAGACCTCCGTTAAAATTGGTTGATATTTCAATGATACAAGTTTGGCAAAATTTTCCCAGAGTCTGAATGATGTGGACAATGGTAGAGGAGTTGGGAAGAAATAGTGAGAGATATGTAACAAGGTTCTTTTTAATAGGTAAACGAAAATCTCACTTGCAAGAGGTGCAGGACAGATTTGCATGAATCAAAGCCACTGAGTGAATATGCTATAAGCACAACTGAGAATGGCACACTATGAGCCTTGATGGAAGTAGGCTGCAATATTTGGAGTTAGAGTGAATGTGAGAGAGGAGAAAGGGGTGCTAATCCTTTCAGAGCATACAAGGTCATAAATGTCCTTTCAACATTGCTACAAATATCTCTGACCATATATACTGTACTGACTGGGTGAGAACTTTGGACAAAGTTGGCAGGAGGCGATTTTCCTGTGATATTCTCTGAGGCAAAGCAAACACCCTTTACCTCCACCATGCTTCCCAGCTGAATGTCCAGTTTTCTGTCAGCAAAGAGAGCTGCCGATTTGACTTTCTTATTCTTGGAATGAAGAACAACACACTGAGACGGGCAACCCAGTGTAGCTGGATGCGAGATTACATGAGAATGGGACTGTGGAGGCAGCGTGCATACTTAATGGAGTGAACAACGGCTAATTGAGTGGTAAAGGTTGCCAGAACCTGTACAGAGAGAAACATTGCATGAAACTGACTGAAATTGACATTTAGCCAACCTATGGGAAAATTCAGCCCATTATTTTCACTTGAACAGGCAGGCAGGTCTTGGGCATAAAATCAAATCATTAGGATGGCACTTTCCACAATACCAAAATGTCCTGATACTTTAGTTTTGTTTGTTTGTGTTTCATCCTGTGTGGGACTTGAACCCACAATTTTCAAGACTCACAAAATAAGATGCTGCCACTGAGCACACCTGACAAAATAATAAGTGCCATAGGTTAATTACAGTTCATTCTATGCAAGTGGGAACTATCCAACAGAGGACCTGATTCCATTTCCTGAAGCCAAAATTCAAGAGATACTTAAAATTCAATTGGCAGGATTCTATTTCAGATAATGAATGGCTACTAAGTGCTAAAGGTCACCTAAAAAAAACACTTTATGACTGGACTCTTTAGGTATCTTGAAAAATACCAACTGTGGCAACCGGTCAATATTTGTGCAATCACAGCAGAAATAGAATCATTGTTGTGCTGTCGAGTGAGGATTTACTCACCACATGCTACTTTTTCAAGCATTACCAATTATATATGATGTTATACCAGAATTATATAGCTCGACCAATATATTTACTTTTCTACATTTGGCTACTTGTATGCCTGCATGGTCTGAAAGAACTGTCAAAATGATACATGTTACAAAAGGAAATAGTGGTACTACTTAGGCTGGTGTTGGTCTTAACAGTTTTATTCTCTTAGATGTCATAACTCAACTCAGAGCAAACTTTCACCATTTTGGTGTTTATGTTAATGACATAATTAGAACCAGTCATAATTTATCAAAATTCCACTGGCCACGCATTTGGGAATAATGTGGTCATAATTCCTTCTGTTTTCAGGGACATTTGGGCTTTATGTTCATATTAACAACAACACAAAGCAGCTGACAGAAAGAGGCAGCTCATTTCACATCCAGACAATGGAAAGAAAAATCATTCAGTGTGCAAAAAAAAACCCAAAGTACCAATGTTGGAATGAAAAACAACTTGAAGTCATTTTTCTTTAAATAATAAACTAAGTCATCTGGGCACAGACTGCATGATGTAAGCATTCAATTTGCATAAATATGCTCATTGCTGACACTCATATGGCCAAACAAATATCCCATTTCAAGATGGCAGCCACTGGAATACCGGTGTAAAATCTCATTTCAGATCAGCACTTCACCACACACACCAAGTAATAACAGCAGGATTTTTCAGGTGCATTTTTTTTTGCTCTGACTGGTGTGCCAAATCAAGCTCTGCTTAGATATCAATGGAACATGGTCTTATCTTCTTAGATGCTGGGGTTACAACAGATTAATAGGATGCAGGGGACGAGTTTACATATCTGGATTTTTTTTAATAAAATACACTACCCCAGAGACAAAAGGTAAGCTTGAATTCTAAGTGCTAAAAAGAAAAACATGCATGATAGGGTGTCGTAATCCAGTAACACTGATGTATCTTTCAATCAGTTCAGCATAAAATACACTCAGTTGGGTACACTGTGACATTAAGGTAACCGGGTGGCAATGAAGAGGCCCTGAGACTTTAACCACATTTTACCTTTACTCGTCAGCTCTGGGACAGTAAAAATGCACCCCAGTCTGGTTCATGTTGGTAGAGGCCTCAAGTTTGAGCCTGGGCAAGATGATAACAGCCTACATCTTTGGAAGGCGATATTAATCATTGAAGGTGAGTGTTCCGAAAGAGCAGAAAACCAGATTATCTCAGGAAGCCTTAAAACAAAAGAAGCGGTCCTTCTTCGAGGTCCACAAAACTTTGATGAACCTCTTTTGACTCCATTTCCTGTGGAATTGGCTCAAGTTTCCTTCTTATTTTCAAGCTAAAATACTAATCATGGTGAGCCCTGTATGTGACAGACGGCCCCGATTTCATATTAATACAGGTTAGTTGCCTGAGACAGTTTGGTGCTTTACTCAAACAAATTGTCAGTGTTAACCTGACTATAGATTAGTGGCTCCATTTTGCAGCCTTCATCATCCTACTAATGCCAAGACTAATGAGTGAAAATCTATTTCTACCCCACCCCAAAATTGACTGTAACATGTCAGGAGATCTGCATGATAATGATGATTGTACTAATTCATTAGTATTGACAGTAATTAATTGAGGTTAAAATTCTTCAAATATGCTGTGTCATAGTCCTTACACTATCATCCTGCTGGGTGGCATCCTTCTATTGTAGTCGTAACAGTATTTGTGGTGTTAATGAAAGGAAAACCATATAGATGGCAAATTGAAAGTGTCACTTTCTAGATATTCCTTCCTTTTGCTTGCTCTGTGTTACTGGAAGTTTTGGTAGTCAACAATGATCAGAAGGTTTGCACAGTCATCCCCACCCCAGCTATATTCCACCTGACACCAGCCTTCCCCACCGGCCCCCCAACCCCTGGGCATATTTGTTCCTGCTTCTTTGAAAATTCTGGCCATCTATTTCCATGTAGAAGCCAGTCTAAGTCATCTCACTGTGAATATACTTTGGATCTTGACCAAGGCCAGTAAGAAGGATTTGAGGTTTGGAAGTTCCCTCCCCCGATCTACAACTTAGTGTGATCTTTTCAGACAGGAGTAGGTGGAGATTCAAATCCTTCTAATGCTTACAATGCAAAATAAAATAAAAACCTTGGCATAGCCGCATTGTGACTGATTTCTGGGAGAGCTCAGCTGCTCTACAGTCAGAACTGTACTCAAGAAACTAAGCTTTCATATTGTTTATGACTATTTTTGAGGAAGCAAGTTAAGATTTGTGCATATTCTTTGCTAACCATTAGTGTTTAGATACAACGAACAGTAATTCCAACAAATACACTCCCCAGAATTATTTTGTTCTTGCCAAGCATAGTATAATTCCAACATAAATTGTGATGCTATCGGAAGAACTACTGAAAAAAAATGTGGGATTTGGTCATTACTGCTTCAGCCAGCATTTATTGACAACCCATTATTACTCTGGAGAAGGTGGTAATGAGCTGTTTTCTGCAACCAACACAGACCTTTGGATGTTGGTACAGTGACAGTGCCACACTCCTGACTTGTGCAGTAGGTGGTAGACAGACATTGCGAAGATAGGCAGTGAATTGGAAATATATCTCCATTCCTTTATCGCAGCTGAGTCAAAACCCCAAAACTCTCTTCATAACAACGTCAACACTGTACTGTTTGTTGACATCCAAGCATTAATAGTTAGCAAAGAGAATGCTGCAGAGTTCCTAGTCTCTGACCTGCTGTAATAACCACAGTATTTATATGACTGGTTAAATTGCATTTCTAGTCAATGATAACCCTCAGGATGTTGATAATGGGGGACGGCAGAATGATGATGCTATTGAAACGAAAGAGCTCTTGAGCTGTTGGCGGTGGAGGAAAAGAATGTTTATGGTAGTGAATGATATTTCCAGTTAAGGAGTTGCCCTGTATTGGAATGTGCTGAGCTACTTGAGAGATGTTGGAGATGCACATACTCAAGAAATGGAAAGCATTCTATTGCACTCCTGACATGTGCTCTGTAAATATTGGACAGGTTTTGGAAAGTCAGGAGGCAAGTTTCTGATCACTAGATTCTAGATTACTACAAGAACTACTCTTTATATGACTGTTTCAGTTTCTGACTAATATTAACAACCTTGATGTTGAAATTGGATGACCCAGCAATGGTAATACCATTGAATTCAAGGAGAGATGATTGGATTATATCTAATTGGATCTGATCATTGTCTACCTATGCAACGTGAATGTTGTTTGCTGCAGTGTTACAGATGATGTTACTGTTTTTATTTTCTGGTTTTTCCTTCAAGTTTAGCTCAGTGCCATTAGTGGAAAACATACCCAATGATGTCTAGAAACAGAAACAGAACTACACACTAACATAAGTATGTAGAGAAATATTTTATTAATTCAGTGTACGTAATCTGCAGAACCTTTATGCCTCCCATAACACATATTTATATTTGCTCTGCTAACAGGTTCTTCCACTGAATTGACAGCTAAATAAACCTTTTCATTTGTGCGATTATTGTGTAAAAGTAAAAGCCCTTTTCCTCTTAAATGACAACTAATTAAGCAGCAGCTATTGACAGCAACATCAATGTCCATCTAACCACAGGAAATTTTACTTTTTCTAATTTCACCATGAACAAAGAGCTACAATGCATATAATTGTACTGGAGCTTGTACTTATTTCAGATATATAAAGGATGATGCAGTCCATGAGGGATATTATTCATATTGCAGTATAGATTGAAAAAGGATAATTTTTTCAGTAATGTACGAATTAGTCACATCTTTCGATGTTCAGTGGCTAGAATAGCATTAACCTTTACTCCACTTCACTGTTTCATTCCATCAGCATGATCTTTGTATTTTTAGCTATAATTATAGGAAGCATTAGAGGAGAAAGATTACATAAGAGAAAATGCTTTCAGTGCAAAATAAAATAGTTCCACCCTCTATATAATGCAAAATAATAAATTTCTCCTGGTTTATGAGATATTGAGGATGATTTTCCTCATAGCTTCTCCTACCACATTATCAAGTGGATCCTGTTTATTGTATAAATTGAGTGTATATTAAACTACTGCCAGTTAAGTAGGAAAAGGAGTATATATTAAACTAAAGCCAGAAAGCCCTCAGATTTTCAAATGTAGCTTTGGAGATGGAGTAAATTGTCAAGACGATCAGAGGAGAGTGGAGAATCCTTTCCTCTGAAGGCCAGCAAGATGTTCAGGTGGAAGAAGCCTGTAAAAAGGGCTTGGAGAAATCAATGCAAGTGTAGTATTTATGCACAAACATGGCTGGTAAATGCTAGAAACTTAACAACTTTACCCAAGTTATCAAGGGGGTCTTTCAATTCTCAGCTCTGTTCCAGGTATTCAGAATAAACAGGCCATTTCGCACAGCTTCCAATCCCTTGCATTCTTTCATCCAGGCAAGTGGGGAGTATTCCATCACACAATAAAAATCGAAAGAACTGTGGATGCTGTAAATCAGGGACAAAAACAGAAATTGCTGGAAAAATGCAGCAGATCTGGCAGTATCTGTGGAAAAAAAATCAGGGTTAACATTTCGGGTCTGGTGACCCTTCCTCAGAACTGTTTTCTTCACAGGCGCTGCAAGAAATACTGACCTATTCCAGCAACTTCAGTTTTTGTTAGTGTTCCATCACACTCTTGACTTGTGGATTTTGGATGGTGGACTGGTTTTGAGAAGCCATGAGGTGAGTCACTCACCACAGAGTTCCCAGCCTCTGATTTACTCCAGTAGTCCCATTATTTGTATGGGTAGTCCAATTCAGATTCTGGTTAATGATGCCCTCCAAGAAATTGATACTATGTAGTTCAATGATGCTAACTCCACTAACTGCCAGGGGAAACAATTAGATTCTCTCTTGTTGAGCAAAGGCATTGCCTGGCACATGTGTGGTACAAGTTTAACATGGCACTTATTAACCCAAGACTGGATTTTGTTCAAATCACACTGCACATGGACATGGACTGCTTCATTATCTATGAAATTGTGATTGAAGTAGAATATACTGGAAATATCCCCACTTCTAAACTTTCAATAGAATGAAAGGGCTGTTGAAGAAGCAGTTGAAAGTGGTTGAGCCTAGAACACTAGCTACCCTGAGAAACTCCTGATGTGATGTTCTTGGACTGAGATGATTCCAACAATGACCACCACAGACACAATTGTTTTGTTATGTAACTTCTCTCCCCCATTTCCCCTGATTCTCATTTACTCCAATTTTGTTAGGGCTCCTTGAAACCACACTCTGTGAATTGGAGATTTGGGTGTCAAGGGCAGTCACTCTCATCTCATTTTTTAGAGTTCAGATTTTTTAATCATGCTTGAATCAAAATTCTCCTGATGTCAGGAGCTGGGTGGCCCCAGAAGATCACAAATTGAGTGTCAGTGAGCAAGTTAAAACTGAATGCTGCTTGATAGCACTGCTGATGCCAACTGCTGTCACTTTGCATGACTACATTAAGAATAAACCAAAGAGCCAGCCTAGATCTGTATGCTTTGTGTGGACAATATGTACCAGGGCAATTTTCCACCTTGTCAGGTAGATGTCAATGTTGCAGCTATGCTGGAGCAGCTTGGCTAAGGACACAGCTATCTCTCAAGCAGAAGTCAAAGTTCTTAGCAAATGTAGTGTCTAGTATCATCAATTGTTGTTGATATTATTTGGAGCAACAGTGATATCAGGGACCTCAGGAAGAGATTCTTGGAATAATGCACTGAGCGCAAGTCTACATGAGCTCTGGGAATAGGATAGTAAAAACAAAACAATAATAAAATAATACATAAAATGAAATAATGCATAATAAAAAGAGGAAATGCTGAAAAAACTCAGCAGGCCTGATCATAGTCTGTGGAGAGAGAAAGAGAGAGAAACAAAGTTAATATTTTGAGCCCAGTATGACTCTTCTTCAAAACATTTTGAGAGTCATAGAGTAATACATCATGGAAACAGGCCCTTCAGCCCAAACTAGTCCATGCTGACCAGGGCACCCAATCAGCTAGTTCCAATTGCCTGCATTTGGCCCATATCTATCAGAACCCTTTCCATCCATGTATCTATCCAAATATCTTTAAAATGTTGCTATTGTACCTACTTCAACCATTTTCTCCGGCAACACTCCATGCGTTCGTTCCATATACTCACCACTCTCTGCATGAAGAAGTTGCCCCTCAGGTTCTAGTTTTCAATTTCCCCATCCCTGGGAAAAAGACTATATGCATTCATCCTATCTGTGCCCCTTATGATTTTATACACCTCAATAAGGTCACCCCTCATTCTCCTACATTCTAAAGCAAAAAATCGTATTCTGGCCAATTTCTTCCGATAACTCAGGCCGACTAATCTTGGCAACATCCTCGTAAATCCTCTTTGCATACTTTCCAGTTTAACTATGTCTTCCCTATAACAGGGTGACCAAAACTAGAAACAATACTCCACATTTGGCTTCACCAATGACTAATACAACTGTTACCTAACATCCCAACTCCTACACTCAGTGCCTCAATCGATGAAGGCCAGCATGCTAATTGTCTCCTTCACTACCCTGCCCATCAGTGATGCTGCCTTCAATGAACTATGTACTGGTACTCCTACGTCTCTCTGTTCCTCAGGACCATATCATTTACTGTAAAAGTCCCACCTTGGTTTGACTTTCTAAAGTGCAACATCTTACATTTACTTGTGTTGAATTGCATTTGCCAATTCTCAGCCCACTTCCCAATCTGATCAATTTTCGGTAACCTTCCTCACTATCAACAACAGCTCCTAACTTTGCATCATCTGCAAACTTAATAATCATGCCTTGTACATTCACATCCAGATCATTTATGCAAATTGTAAGTTTTGAAGACAAGTCACATTAGATTTGAAATGTCAACTCTCTTTCATTTACCATTGATGCTGCCTAACCTGCTGAGTTTCTCCAACATTTTCTGCCTTTATTTCAGATTTCATACACGGAATTTAGCTTCTTTGTATCTCTGTGTTTGTTTAGAACTCTACTTGAAGAGGAGGGGTGCTGCTCAGTGTTTGATCCCACGTCTCTCTTTGTCCAGATGCTGCTATTTTCTTGAGATTTCTTTGCTGCTGCACCTGAAGAATGGATATCATCCATTTTGCATCGTTGGTCCAGATTTAAGCCCGGAAGAGAAAAAGATGGACTGAAAAATGAGTTTCTGACACGTATAACAACTTAACAACAGCATGGTATGAAATGGGTAATGTGACCAGTAGACTGATAAATTTTTCATATCATTAGGTCAGTGATACAAATTCCACAGAAAACTGGCAGAAATCAGAATAAAATAGAATCCCTATTGTGTTGAAACAGACCTATTGTCCAACAAGTCCACACCCACCTACAGAGCATCCTGACCAGACCCATCCCCTAATAACCCATCTAACCAACACATCCGTGAACACTGCAGGCAATTTAGGATGGCCAGTCCACTTAGCCTGCACATCTTTGGCCTGTAGGAGTAAACCAGAGCACCAGGGCAAAACCCAAGCTGCACACAGACAGTCACCTGAGGGTAAAATCGAACACGGGTCCCTGGCGCTGTGAGGCAGCAATGCTAACCACTGAGCCACCGTGCCACCCAAAAAATCAAGATAGAATTAAATTCTTTGATATTTGTTGTGATTAAAAGTCAAAAAAAAGCGATAAAATTTGAATTGGGACAATTAAGGTCAAAGGACCAGTAAGAACTATCCACAAGGTTTATAATGGTAAAGCTGTAAGTTTTTTTTAAATTCCATACTAATCTAATTATGATAAAATGTGTCTTTGCAACGTTGAAATAATTTAGCTTGAGTAGTACCTTTTGCATAAGAATGTTGTTGAGTGAGGTGATCTTTATGTGGAGTATCCTCTCACAAGTTGCCTAAGATAACAAGGTGTAGAGCTGGATGAACACAGCAGGCCAAGCAGCATCAGAAAAGCAGGAAAGCTGATGTCTCGGGTGTGGACCCTTCTTCAGAAAAATGTTTTGAATTTTCTGAAGAAGGGTCCAGGCCCGATACATCAGCTTTCCTGCTCCTCTGATGCTGCTTGGCCTGCTGTGTTCATCCAGCTCTATACCTTGTTATCTCAGATTCTCCAGCATCGGCATTTCCCATTATATCTAAGTAGTGCCGAAGGCTTGTTTTATCGAAAAAATTTTTACTCAGCTGCAAAAACCTTTGAAAATCAAGTATAAATTACACATCAACTGCCATTCACAGTCTTCTGAAGCAGTTGAAAGGAGGAAAGAGAACAATAAAAGTAATGTTGAAAAACTGTATACAAGTCACACCACAGAATGGGGTGACACATTTTCAGTGCCCAATGTGGTTGACAGAGATGAACTGTTACTGTACTATGTCAAAGAATGGCTCAGATGTAGAGATATTGTTCAAAGAAGTTCAATGATGTGTCTTTTATGACACCAACCACTCCAAATCATCGAAAGCATATTAGAATGGTTCAAACCTCAAGTGCTGTATGAGAAAAAGGAATGTGCTGTTTTCATAACCTATTGTATGTTAGGAATTCTCAGAAACCACATTGTGGTTTCACGCTCGATTAAGATTTGCCAACTCACAAAATGAGCCTTCAAAGGTAGGATAATGTCAGTGACCAACATAGGCAAGGGCATCCATTCTATAGCACTCATGTTTGTTTGATTTCTGTGACACTTAATCTGGGAAATTCAAAGTAACTGAACACAAGTCAAGGCTGACACCTTGAACTCAAACCTACCCGTCAGATGTCTCAACCCACGTATTTGATTGGTTGATGTTATCATGAGTGCCACATCGCAATTGCTACGACGTCCTTAATACTTGTGGGCCAGGATATCATTGAAACTTTTGTGACATCTAACTAATTTCACTAGTGGACTCCATGGATGCTATTGTCTGCAAGGATATCAGTCCAGGTCACCTCAGCTAGTTGGTCTGCTACTGCCACCATAGGAAAACAGAATCCCCTGCCATTCTCAGACAACCTGGAGGAAAACTGGGAAAGAAGCTTCACTAAACCATAGGGTCACTCATTCTCTGCACCGAGAAAATTTTTTACATTTGAATAGGGTGACAGCAGGTATTGGGGATTAACATTTGGGGAAGAGGTGGTAAGAATTCAAAGCAAATTCCTCCCCTGTGACAAGGAGAATAATGCATCTAGTTTGCAGGGGCAGGATAGTATTGTATGTGCTGTAATAACAAAACTACCCCCAGTGGTTGGGATAACAAAATGTAGAGCTGGATGAACACAACAGGCCAAGCAGCATCAGAGGAGCAGAAAGGCTGACGTTTCGGGTCTAGACCCTTCTTCAGATTAAAAAAAACAGTGCTTGGGATTTGCTGCCACATCTCCTTTCCTTGACTGGGTCTAAAATCCCTTTGGTTTTACGATGGTAGATTAAAAGCGTTTGCAAGTTTTAGCGAGAGAAGAAATTTTTGCAGTGAGCAAGAGGTAATTTATTGCTTGCGAGTAATCAGGCACAAGTTACTTCAGTAAGTTAAACATTGTTACGAAGAGTGTCGGCAGCCCTGTGGTCTTCATGCCTCAAGAACCAACGTGTTCTGACTTTACCTCACCCAAGTCCTTATGACATCAGAAGATTGGGTGAAATTTAACACAGTCTTCAACATTAACCATTTCAGTGCCTTTACCTCTTACAACAGATGCTTATTTGTCTGCTGTTTAAATATGGTGCTCCACCGTTGACACGAACTAGTAGCAACATGTTTGGCAACTTCCTGACCACCCCGAATGTGTATTACTAATTTACTGGGTGTTCACTTCCAGTCTCGCTGGCAGGACACACATTACTTTGACAGAATTCTACTTAATAGCTTGCTAGTGTCAGAGTCACAGCTTCCGGTAAGAATCATTGAGCATTGCTGAGGCACTGCAGGAGGAAAGACAGAAATTGCACCATTTGACAGTGGGCATCAGCTGTCAGATAAATTAACCCCAGTGCTGCTTATGCTGAAAAGATTATCAAGCTACTTCAAATATTTATCTGTGATTTGATTTGATTTTAAAACAACTTTACAGGTAGTTGATATCTACTGCAAAAGTACTTGGTAAACTTGTGCTGCTTTCAACATAGTTCAATTTAAAAGAGGAGCATCTTGATATGAATTTTTTTTGAAAGACAGCTGTTTTTGTTTGTTGCAAATATTTGCTGTAGAGGTGTAAATCATGGTCAATAAGCCCACATTTAGGTGATGCTAACAGGGTAAGATAAAAAACAATGTTCTTCATTTTTTGCAAATTCCCCACTCAGCATCCATCAATTTTATTTTATGAAAACTGAATTCCTTTAATGCCACATACCAATTGACTGATTTCTGTGATATTTAATCCATGGCTTTATGACGCTGGTTTTCAGAGTTTTGGAGCTGTTTAGTTTACAGTGTATCTGGATTCCTTCTACTTTTGGCTTGAACTGAGTACTCAGCTTCATAAATCCAGAACAAATAGAGAATATTGCAGGCTGTCTCAGCCCAAATCCTGATAGGGATTAGTTTTGGCTTGGATGATGTTTTTGAGGTAGTATAAAGCAAAGGAAAACATTGTGTGTTAATTAATATTAGTAAGGTAAAACTGTTAACAGCCCCTCGTCCACTAAATCTACTCTGAGCTGTCAGTTTACCTAACTAGTGGAGTACATCAGGAGCTCTAGTGGCAAAGTGGTCGGGCCCTACCTCTGGGACGAGAGACTTGAGCTCATGTCTCACCTGCTCCAGATGTGTGTGATAGTGTCTCTGAAAGATTGGCGAGAGGACTTTGTGGCATAGTGGCAATGTTCTTACCTCCAGCACTGGAAAGTCAGGTTCAAGTCCTATCGCCACTGGAAGTATGTCATAATGTTTCAAAACAGATTAATTACCAGTAATCAAAGGAACAGCCTAGCTTGCAGTTAACTTAATATAATGACGAACCAGACCTTTCAAAAATTGCAGATAACTTGATGGAATTATGATCTTCGTTGAATTACAAAGACTGATAGAAAAATGACTGCAGGCATTCCTAACCCAGTTCCTGGTGATACACTGTGTACATCAAAACCATACAATCACAGCATTGTTGGATATGTAAAATGAAATTGATATGAAAGGTGATGCATACATTACTGGGATATATTGGAGAATATATTACTGCACATCATGTTGTATTAGTGTATTGTCCCATTCAAAAATTTTTTAGTCCTTTCAGGAATGCCCACTACCTCACTATATTATAATTGGCTGTAATCTCTTAGTCACATATGATATTTTGTCACTGAGAAAGGCTGTCAGGAATATGGCTAATGAGACTCTTTAGAAAACAATGTGACATTTGAATTCACAATCCCAATTGTACCTGTCTTGCATTTGCAATGAATTTCAGACCCAGGTACAGAACTCATGTATTGGCATCAGTAGGGTCAGAAAATAAGGTACAAACGTTAGCCCAAAAAGCACAGTGTATCAATGGTTAGTACTACTGCCTCACTGTGCCAGGGACCCAGGTTCAATTCCAGCCTTGGGTGACTGTTTGTGTGGAGTTTGTACATTCTCTCCATGTTTGTGGGTTTCTCCTGTGTGCTCCGGTTTCCTCCTGCAGTTCAAAGATGTGCAAGTTAGGTGGATTGGCTGTGGGAAATGCAGGATTTGACGGGTAGTATAGGGGGTGGGTCTGGGTGGGAGCTCATCAGAGAATTGGTGTGGACTCAATGGGCCAAATGATCTGCTTCCACACTGAAGGGATTCTATGATCCTTCTGTAACTTCAGGAAGATACCAATGAGACTCTGAAATGTAAATGGATACACGTGAGACCAAGTAAGTTGCTTTTGCTTGCCCCTCTTGTGTCATGAGTTCTGTGTGCTTTTCGTGATCTTTATGGATAATACATAACATTTATTTAAGAAGTCACATTGTTCAAAGTCTGCAGAAAGCAAGCTATTCTGTCAGTGGGTCTTTCAGTGCCAGCGTTTCCTTTGCTAGAGTCACTGTGCGATTTTTTTTTCTTTCATTTCCTCCTGTTGCTTGTGTATGGCTACGTTCTGGCACAGATTCATTGTCAACAAGCGCCAGTTATTTTTTTCAGTATTATTCCACATGAGGTGGTCAACGATTAATATGAGGAATTCAGCCAAAAGCATTGGGTGGACTCATGAAACTGCATATTTCTCTGAAGCCTAGCCCAGGCAAACAAAGCAAAGAATTCAGATTCTTGCTTTGATACCACCTTCAACAATCTGGTATTCCTTCCTTGTCAAGTGAATTATTCACTAAGTATATGCGTTCAAGTTCTATTGCGTGATGAGAATTTATAACAGTCTCACACGGAGGCAACAATGCTACCAATGGAACTGAGATGATTCTATTATTTTGGAAAGAAGGAATCCCCAAATTCCCTTTCACAGCATCATGAACTTTAAATGCAAAAGGTATCCCTCCTAAGCTTGACAAAGCTACTTGTTTTACATGCTGGTCAGTATTTTATGGTCAGGGACATCTACATTATTGTTTTCTTAACTTTCAACATTGTACACTTTTCCTGTAAATATAAAATCATTTAGGGTTGCATTAAGGATTGCCACATACATTCTCACTCCCACTCTGGCATGTGTAACTCAATTTGCATAACCCTGCTGTTTTTCACGACATACATCCTTGTTAACAAATCTCAGTGTCAGCACAGACTTCCTCTGCATTTATATTTAGCAACTATCACTTTCATTCATTGTAATCTGCTGTGATTTTACAGCAGATTTCATGCCTTCGGTAATACAGAAAAATTACATTTTGCTGTAATTATTCTTCTTACACTCTCCAAGACAATTCACAAGAAGAGAAATGGAAATAACATATTGTGTGCTGCTCTGTTAGCAAGTAGATTTTGATTGCTGGAGATGTGGCCATTGGAAATAAACCAGTTAGACCAGTTAGATGATGACAGACAGTTAACTACCAATATATATTTGTATTTATTTTTAAATCAGGCAGGATGACTCTAGTTGTTTAAGGCATTGCCCTGATAAATGAACCAGCTAGTGGCTGTCACCTATTATGTTCAGATGAAACAGGTTTAGTGTGCAAGTTCTTTCTGCATGTAGAATAATAGTTGCAAGCACACATATTGCAAAGCAAACAAAAAATCTTAAAGTGGTTATTAGTGCAATTAATGACACACTTGGGATTATTTAATAAACGTTTTACAAATGTTGTCACAGAATCACATCTAATGTTGTACAATGACAGCGCAGACTGGTTGGGCATGACCGGTACTCTGCCTTTTGAAATTAGCTGAATTGACATGCCGTTTAAAATAATTTGCCAGTCTTTGAAGCTGAAGAGCTGACCAAAAGCCTTCATCCTGATGGAGCAACAGGCTGCTAGGAAGTTACTGAAAGGGTGGATCAGTCAGAGTGTATCATTCCACCAACTTTAAAAAAAAATCACAGCAGGAAGAGAAAAAACACTAAAGTCTACCTTAGAGTGTGCATATGTATGGCAGGGTGGGGTGGGAGGAGGGTGGGGGGCTGAATGGGTGACCAGGGAGGGGTGATCTCGCTACATGGCTATCTTTAGCTGCTCTCACATTAAAGTAGATAGGGATGATCTATTGGAGTACTTCGAGATCTTGCCCCTCCACTGTGATCACTCTGATTGCCTGCATTTCAATTGTTCCCTGTCAAGACAGGAATGGAAAGCTAGTTCAAACATACCACACAGTGTCCTTAAAATGTCTTTAACAAGATTCTTAATGAGATGTCATTTGTTCCTGATGGAGTGAAGGATAAGGCTGGTAAGATTAAGGAACAATGGATGAATAAAGGTATTAAAGTTCTAGTCAAGAATAAAAGGGAATCTTACTTTAGATGTAGGCAATATGGTTCAATAGAATCTCTTAATCAACATAAAGAGAATAGGGACATTCTTAAGCGAGAAATCAGGAAGGCAAAGAATGGGATATGAAATAGATTTAGCAGATAAGGTTAATGATAACACAATTGAATACATTAGAAGCATGAGAGTAACTACAGAGAGGGTAGGACTTTTTAAAGATCAAGGAGTTTGTCTTTGTGTTGAACCCCAGGAGATGGAAGAGATGCTAAATGAACATTTCGCTCCAGTTTTTACTGCAGAGAAAGAAATGGAGTCTAGAGAATGCAGACAGATTAACTTTGGTGTTTTAAAAATAGTTCATGTTGCAGAAGAGGAAGTTCAAGAAGTCTTGGAGAATATAAAGGTAGATAAATCTCCAGGACCTGATATAATGTATCCCAGAACAAGTGGGAAATAAGGAAAAAATTATGAGATCCCTTGCAGAAACATTTGCATTGGTCCATAACGACAGGTGAGGTGCCTGATGACTGGAGGGTGGCTAATGTTGTACCTTTGTTTAAGAAAAGCTGTAAGGAGAAACCAGGGAACTATAGACCTGTGATTCTGACTTTAGTTGTGAGTAAACTGTTGGAGGTGATTATAAAAAATAGGATTTATGGACATTTAGTGAGACAAAAATTGATTAGAGATCGCCAGCATGGTTTTGTGTGAGGAACATCGTCTCTCAAAAACTTGACTGAGTTTTTGAGGAAGTTACCAAAAATATTGATTACAGCAGAGCAGTAGACATTATTTCTTTGAATTTTAGTAAAGCGTTTGGCAAAGGATCTACATGGTAGACTAATTAGTTAGGTCACATAGGATTCGAGATAAGCTTGCCAATTAGACACAGGAGGCACAGAGTAACAGTGAAGGGCTGCTTTTTGGACTGGAGACTTATGGCCAGCAGTGTTCCACAGGGATGGGTTCTGGGGCCTCTTTTCTTTATCATTTATATAATGATTTGGATGAGAATATAGAAGCAAATTCAGTGAGTTTGCAGACAACACCAAAATTGGTGGCATGGTAGACAGTGAAGAAGGTTTTCTAAGATTACAAAGGGTAATCAAACGATCAAATGGGTCAATGGGCTGAAAAATGGCAGGTGGAGTTCGATCTGGATAAATGCAAGGTACAACAAACAGGGATTGGGCTTATGCAATTAATGGTGGGGCCTTAGACAGTGTTGTAGAACAGAGGAACCCAGGGGTGAAGGCACATATTTCTATGAAGCTTGTGTCACGTATAGACAGGGTGGTTAAAAAGGCATTTGGCAAGCTTGTCTTCATTGTTCATTTCTTTGAAGATAGGAATTGGGAAATCATGTTGTTGTTGTACAGGACATTAATGAGGCCTCTTCTGCAATACTGTATCCAGTTCCGGTCCCCAGATATAGGAAGGATATTATCAAGCTGGATAGTGTTCAGGAGAGATTTACCAGGATATTGCTGGATATGGAAGGTTTGAGTTATAGCGAAAGTCTGGGATTTTTTTTCACTGTAGCATATGAGGTTGAGAGGTGACCTGTTAGAAGTTTATAAAATAATGAGAGGTATAGATAGAGATAATGGTAGTGGTGTTTTCCCTAGGATGGGGAATTTCAAGCCTAGGGGGCACATTTTTAAGATGAGAGGAGAAAGATTTTAAAAAGACATAAGGGGCAATTTTTTTACACAGAGGGCGGTTTGCTTGTGGAATGAACTTCCTGAGGAAGTGGTGGATGTGGGTACAATTACAATGTTTAAAATACATTTGGATAGATGCTTGCGCTGCCTAGAATGGCTCTCAAGGGATGTTCTCCTGACTTTATGCTCCTAGCATAGAACCTCTGCAGTTTTTATTCAAATATTGATGTATACAATACTCAGTTCTGAACCTTAAATTGTACCAGTTTGTACATTACATTTTACATGCACTTGAAATTTCAAACAATGCTTCTGGTGCTCAAGACTCTCTGTCAGAAATACAACGTCAGAAAATTAGACCCTTGTTGCCCTTTTCATTTTTTTTTGAGTCCCAGAACCCAAATTTTGCAGTTCACAACATTGTAAAATAAGTCGTCATGAGAAAGGTCACTCGATCCGAGTTAATTAATCTATACAAAGATAGCTTAACATTTGTTGTCTTTCTTTGCAGATTCTACCTATTTTGTAAGTAAAATTTGATTCCACTGTTTGATTTATCCCAAGCATTGATCATTCTTTTTGTAAAGAAGTAGATCCTGATATCTGTCTTAAAATTCTTCCCTGCTCATTTCTGTTCCCTAAGATAGGTAACATGTTGGGTTAAGTTTTCCATTCCCTTATTAATCTTGCGTATCACTATAAGATCAGCTCTTAGAGGCATTCTTTCCGGGCTTAAAAGTCCTAACAATCTAACTCGGATTAATGATTTCTTTATACATAGGGGGACGGCTGTTGATTATTCTCTGCATTATGCAAATGAGCACACGAGTCAATGAGAAGGCAATGGACCAGTCACCTGATTCATTTTATATGCCCTCCCTGTCAAAAACACACAACTGGTGAGGTCATATAAAGTCAAATGCTAAGTTTTTGTCTATGAAGTACATGGCAGATTCATTTAAGTTCCTACTATCATAGTATATTTTAATTGTTTTGTGGTTTGAGGGCCACATGGAAGCCTTGACAAACTAACTACCTTGGAACTGACAGAGAAGCTTAATTGCTGATGGATAATTACTGATGCTTGGAACCCCAACACTGCAGTCAGAGACTTTGGAGGCTTCTGCCGACTTACCTGAATAGTTGGCATGGAAAAGCTGGACAAATTCAAATCTACCCTAACACTCAAAACTGACTCTGTAGTCAGAGGGTTTCTTATCCTGATTGGTTATGTGAAACTTATGAGTTAACTTTGGCTGCCAGATTTCCTGCACACTGATCTAATTTTTGAATTAATTTGCTCTGTCGCCAGCTGGCGATCTACTCTCTGAGTTCATTGTCAATAAGTCAAAGAAGAAATTTACTGTCACCAGTTAATAAAGCTTTCCACAATTTGATTAAGTTGTCACTTCCTCAAAGATGTCAATTCCTCAAAGACATCAGGGAGAATAATTTATATACTAAGTTATTCATATTCAATAAATATCATCGGCACCTTCAATATTTGATCAGTAAATTGATGGAACAGATCACTCATATCCAGGTTTAGTCTGACAAATGGCAAGTTACATTTATGCCACACAAGTGCCAGTCAATGCCCACCTCCAGCAAAAGAAAATGAAAAAAGTCAGAACTTGATATATACTGTATGTTGCAGAAAGTGCCCAATTTCATTTTCCCATAAAATTGGGAATTCCCTTTAATTTTTTTTTGGATATTCATTTATGGAATTTGGGTATCTCTGGCTGGGCCAGCATTTATTACCCACCCCTTGTTGCCCTTGAGAAGGTGGTGGTGAGATGCATTTTTGAAGCACAGTTGTTTGTTTGTTGTGGATACACACACAAAACCATTGGGGAAGGTGTTCTGGGATTCTAAGCTAGCAACATTGAAGAAACAGTTAAATATTTTCAAGCCAGGTTGGACAGAAGAGTAATGGAGAACTTGTAGGTGGTGGTGTTCCTGTGTATCTGCTGCCCTTGTCCTTCTCAATGGTAAGAGCTGATAGTTTGGAAGGTACTGTTTAACGAGTCTTCGTGAAGTTCTGCAGAGCATCTTGTAAATGAGGCACATTGCTGATACTCAGTGTGAGTGACTGTGGATGTGATGCAATCAAGTGGGCTGCATTGAATTGGATGGTGTCAAGCTTTGTGAATATTGTTGGAGCTGCATCCATCCAAGTTCATGGCATTTTCTTGACTTGTATCTCGTAGATGGGCATCAAGCTTTGAGGAGTCAGGAGATGAGTTATCTGCTGCAGAATTCTTAACCTCTGAACTGCTTTTGTACCCTTAGTATTTTCATGGCTAGTCCAGTTCAGTTTCTGGTCAATGGTAATTTCCAAGACATTAATAGTGAGGGAATCAGCAATGATAGTGCCATTGTATGTCAAGTATTGATTGCTAAATAATCCCCTATTGGAGATGGTCATTGCCTGGCACTTGTGTGGTGTAAATGTAACTTACCACTTATTAGCCCAAACCTGGATATTGTCCAGGTCTAGCTGCGTTTAGACAATATAAGATTTAGCATTTGGGGAATCAAGAATGATGCTGAACACTGTGCAATCACTTCGGATCTTAAAATGGAGAGAGAGTCATTGATGACTGAAAATGGTTCATCCAGTCCTAATGCCGTTTCAATTTTAAGTACCAACAGTCTTTGCAACACTCCTCCATTATTAATTTTGAACTCTTGGAGTGTCATTTACATGAATGATTTGAAGTGAATGTTGGAGGTATACAGATAAGTAAGCTTGCAAATAACACCAAAATTGGAGGCATACTGGATGTTACCTGAGAGTACAACAGGATCTTGATCAAATGGGCCAATTGGCTGAAGAGTAGTACCTGGAATTTTAATTTAGATAAACGTGAGGTGTTGCATTTTGGAAAGGCAAATCAAGGCAGGACTTATACACTTGATAGTAAGGTCCTGGGGAGTGTTGCTGAACAAAGAAACTTTAGAGTGCAGGTTCATAGTTCCTTGAAAGGGAAGTCACAGGTCGATAGGATAGTGAAGAAGGCATTTGGTATGCCTGTCTTTATTGGTCAGTGGCTTGGGTATAGCAGTTGGAAAGTCATGTTGAGGCTATACAGGACATTGGTTCAGGCTCTATTGGAATACTGCATGCAATTCTGGTTTCCCTGCTATAGGAAGGATGTGGTGAAACTGGAAAAGGTTTAGAAAAGATTTACAAGGATGTTGCCAGGGTTGGAGGGTTTTGAGCTGAAGGGAGAGGCTGAATAAGCTGGGACTATTTTGCCTGGAAAAACTGAAGGTGAGGGGCAATCTTATAGAGGCTTATAAAATCATGAGGGGTATGAACAGGGTAAATAATTGAGGTCTTTTCTCTGGGGTGGGGAGTCTAAACTTAGGGGGCAAAGGTTTAAGGTGAGAGGGAAAAGATTCAAAAGGGACCTAAGGGGAAGCTTATTCACATAGAGGGTGCTGCGTACGTGGAATGGGCTGCCAAAGAGAGTGGTGGAGGCTTGTATAATTACAATATTTAAAATGCATCTAAATGGGTATATGAGGGATATGGACCAAATGCTGGCAAATGGGAATAGATTTATTTAGGATATTGATTGCCATGAATGAATTGGACAGAAGGTTCTGCTTCATCGCTGTACAGCTATCCAACTCTCTAACTCTATAAATGAGTTATTTCCTTTGTCACCATTGTTGAAGTGGTATGTATATCCCTTGGTGAAGACAAATGTTAGCCATTCATCTTTTACTTCAGCCATGCCTTCTGCCTCCAGGTGTAAATTCCCCTTTCTGCTCCCTAATCAAATTTACTTCTCCTTTTGCCTTATTTTTACTGTCTATTTGCCTAAATAAGACTTTAATTCCCCATTATATTGGCTGCCAATATATATAATCCCACTTTGCTTGTCTCATGTTCTTCTTTCACCTGCCCTCTGAAACTTATGCATTCTTCTTGTTTCTCAATTTATTTCACATTAACACTTGCCATTACCTGACTTTTTCTTCTCTATTTTAATTTCTAGCATGTCTGTAATTCAGAGAGCTCTGAATTTGTTTGCCCTTTCTTCCCCTTTTGAGGGAATATACTTTAACTGCACTCAAACCAGCTGCTCTTTAAAGTTACAATTACAGACTTTCCTGTCAACCTATTGATCTCACCTACCCAACACAGCTCCGTTCTTGTTCCAGTGATATAGGCTCTTTGTCATTCGGATTTTCTTGATTTGGATTGACTATTTTCATTTTCCACTTTTATCTTAAATTCTGTAATACATTGGCCACTCTCTTCAAAATATTGTCCCACTGACACTGGATCCACTTATTTCACCTCATTTCCAAGAAGCGGGTGTAACAGTGCATCTTCCCGCATCAGACCAGACACACATTTCTGTAGGATATTCTCCTGAACAATCTAGGAGTGTTTGTCTCCTGATGCCCCCTATACTACCAGTGTACAGTCTGTATGCTATGTAATTGAAGTACTCCAGTATAACTACACTACGATGTTGCCATCTCTTTGTAATTTCCCTGCAGAATTGTTCCTCTATATTCTTTCCACGAGTTGGTTGTCCACAAGCTACAACGAGTAATGTGTCTTGATTTGCTCCTTCGCTCGAGCCAATTTGATTCTGTCCTTGAATCCTCTGAGACATTATCTTTCTTCAGCACTGCCACGCTCTCATTAACCAATACCGCCACCTCTCCCCTTTCCCTTCCCTTCCTGTTCTACATTTACTGAATACTTGTACCTAGGAATGTTTAATCCCCAGGCCTGCCCAACCTTGAGAAAGGTCTCTATTAGTCCCACTTCATCATAATTGTACGTGGTAATCTGTGCCCGTAACTCTCCAGGTTTATTTACTGTATTCCATGCATTCATATTCATGCACAGTAATCCTGATCTTGGCTTCATTACATTTTCCCTCACTCCAACCTCACTCATTCACTTGCTATTCTGGAGTGGGGAGTCGAAACCTGGGGGGGGGGGGGGGGGGGGCAAAGGTTTAAGGTGAAGGAGAAAGATTCAAAGGGGGCTTTATGTGGAACTTTGTATAATAGCCCTTCTTGATTTTACACCATTACTAAGTTAGTTTGAAGCCCTTCTAATAAAATTACCTAAACACCCCACAAGGGGCTCAGTCCTTTTTCTACTGAGGTACAACTCACCTGGCTGGTATAGATTCCATCTCCCCAAGACCCTGTCCCATTTTCGCAGAAATCTAAAGCCCTCCCTCTTGCACTATCTATTCAACCACATATTACTATACTAATCCTCCCATTTCTGTATTTACTTGCATGTAGCAGTAGGAGCTATACAGAAATAACTATATTTAATGCTCTGCTGGCTAACTTTCTACCTGGTTCCCTTCCTACCTAAATCCTTGGTGATAACATGGATGATGACCTCTGGCTGTTAGTCCTGCCCCAGAGGAATATTGAAATTGCTCTCTGACATCTTTGATCCTGGCACCAGAGAGGCAACATTACCATCTTAGAGTCATGGCTACAGCTACAAAAATGTCTTTGTTTTCCCTTAACCAACAAATTCTCCATTACTATTGTTCTTCCTTTCTTCTTCCTCCCGTTGTGTACAGCCAAATCAATAGTGTCTTTACAAATGTAGCTTTGACTGCACTCCCTTGAGGAACCAAGGCTTTTGTCTGCTTCCAAAAGAGGAAGCCAAATTGTGAGCCGGACCTAGGGGATTCCTGCACCATCTGCCTGTTTCTCTTGGGCTGCTGATGGTCTCCATTCTTTTTCTGCCTTCGGGCTTCAAGTTATATTGCAACTATCTTGGTACCACAGCATGGCACCAGAGGAACATAGCAGATCAGGCAGCATCAGAGGAGTAGGAAAGTCAACATTTCAGGTTGAGACCAGCCTCCAGAACTGAATTCTAAAGAAGGGTCCTGACCTAAAGCATCAAATTTCCTATTCCTCTGATGCTGCCTGACCTGCTGTGTTCCTCCAGCTCTGCACTGTGTTGACGCTGACTCCAGCATCTGTAGTTCTTGGTATCTTCTTGTGATTATCTTTCTGAACATATTTTCCACGTAACTCTCAGTCTTATAGTTGTGCCACAATGGATCGAGCTGTACATAGACATTGAAACTAGGAACTCAAGTTTCTGCAGTTTGAAGCACTATTGGACATGCAGTCAGCTGGGACACTGATATAATCCACAACTTTCTATATGCTATAGGCCACATATTCCACCTGACTGATCAATGTTGCCATGTCTTGACTTCACTTCCCTTACGCAAACTGTTTAGAATTACTTACGCTACTATATTGACCTAAATTTTGCCTTCCTGATGTTTCTCCATGAAATACAAGTACAGTTGCTTCTTTAAAAATAAAACACTTTTCTAATACATGTTGGGATTCAAACAGCTGGAGACCAATTATTTCTATGAAGGGTATTTTCAAGTTTTGGAAGCACTTAATTGGCTCTCTAATCATCTCACAACCAAAGGCAATATATTCATGTTGCTCTTAAACTCGTACTCTAGCCTGTTGGGGAATGGGCTCACATTACGTCACCAAAAACCTGGTAATATCGGTAAATCTTTCCCTTTCATTACCGCGACAATTATTATTCTTTGCCTCCATTTGTTGCTATTCTTATCACTGAGATATGTTTGGGCATCTTCAGGTCCATCAGGGCCCTTAGAAAAAAAAATCTTTGCTGAATGGGTTCAAATGGACCTAAGAGCAAAGTTTCCTTATCCAAACTGCCGAAACTCTGCATGCCTACAGGTCTATTTGAGTCCATTTTGAAAAAGGCTTTCAGTTATTAGGTCTTCTCTGTTTTTGGATATATAGATAATGGATCCATGACTTGTTTGTAGAAATTAAACTCTTTGTTGACAGTTTCTGAGTGACAAATAAACTTGTTGAAAAAGGGTAGAAGTAACAGAGCACTTCCTCCCTGCCCTTCAACAACTCCCAACTTATCATGTTAATTTGTGAAGTAAACCTAACTTCAAACATACTTTCTTCTTCGGCATCAAATTCGCTTATATTGGACCTCACTCCCGGATGTATTCATTCATCCAGTCGATGTTTGTCCCACTGTGCATCCTGGGGAACTGCGTGATGAGCGCAGATTCCTGTGTCTTGGAGCTGCTTGGAACGAGCCTTGACAAAAACCTAAGCATCTGTCTCCAGGTTTGTTTTGAAAGGGCACAATCCAGAAGGAGACGTGTGACAATTGTTACCTTCTGCCCAAACCAATGGCCCGTGGGCTCAACCATTTCCTGCAGCTGCTGAGGTGCAGGAGCAGAAAGGGGAGGTCAGCAGTGGCATTGGCCAGTTAAACCAATGTGGAGACATGTCATTTAGTGGCCTTTATGCCATGTTCATTTACACTAGCAATTTTAAATCTATTTTATGAGTTTTAGATCCCCATACTGTCTTATAAAGGTTTAAATGTAGTCCTCTCTCTGGGTGAGCTCCCACATCTCTGTGGTGTGGGTGAACTGTTACACCTTTGCAGGGCTGAGAAAGCTGCACTGTTTCTCCCTGGTGGACTGTCCTGGTCAGGTGTTATCAGGATGAGGATGAAGGCAGGAAGCTCCAGTTTCATGTCATGCTCTGAATCAAGCAGAGCTGTGGTTGAGGTTCAGAGCATCACTGCTCCTGGTTTCCTAGGCTGTGTTGTGCTCTGTGTCTTGTGGTTCCTGATGTCAGGATGTGAGGTTTCTCTGGGACCATTGAGATGTCCAGCATTTCCGGTTCAGCGTCTGCTCCTCTCCTCCGTCCTCTTGGTGCTTTGCCTCTCCTTCTGTTTATTGCAATCTTCCCATATGCCCTTATCAGAAGAAAAGCTGCTGATGTGTCTTTCATACAGCTGCCTCGTTCCACTCTGCTGCTGGCCTCTGCTGGCCCTTTGTAATTGAAAGGTTTTCCTGCCTGCTTACTGTCTCCTCCTCCACTGACTTGGTATCTTCAGGCAGAGATTCAGTTGGTTGATCACCTTTGGAGCATCATCCTTTCTTTTTCCTGAAAGTCTTGCCTTCCTTTTGAATGTTTCTTTTCTCAGTTGTTTCACTGGAGGGTGGCACCTTACTGTCATTTTGGGGTCCACTGCTCGTCTTGTGACTTCTGTCCATCTGTGCATATGTGGCCCCCACACCCCAATCTCCCCCATCTTGGCAGGCCTTATACTGATGACCTGGTTCCCTCACGGTTATAGATCTTGGTCTCTTTGCAGCCCTTAGGCAGGCGCCCTGCCTGTTTGCACTCCATGCAGGCTGTCATTTTACAAACCGCTGCCATGCACTGTGACCTGCCACATGTTTGGCACACCCTAGGCTGCCCGACATACATCAGGTAGCCTCAGCTCTCTTCAACAGTAAATCTGGAGGGTGGGTGAAGGATGTTCTCATCGATGCCCATCTTCAGGGTCCCATTGACCTCCTCCTTGCTGGTTCAGATTCTGAAGAGTCCAGTATATCAGTTCTGCCTCCTTCAAGCTGTATATACCTTCCTAGAAAGGTCAGGGTATCTGCTGCCTGTACATAAGGTGTTGTATATATGGGTTGTAACAACTTGCTTCTCAGCATGGGAGGTGAAAAAGTGGTACCACAGGTGGGACAGAGAGGGGACCCTCACCTCCTATTTTTCTCAAAAACCTTCAGGAGACATTCACACTGCTTCACGCTGTGGAAGGTTATGCCAAAATTGCCCCTGCTGGGAACATCCTGCAGTCATAAAATATCTTTATTAATTGCAAACAAAGGCTGTATTCAGAAACACAATCATTAGTTTTGGATTTGTCCTTGGCTACAGTTCTCCTGCCATTCTGGAATTGCAAACTGATTCAAACTTGCATCTGAATCTTGATTCTACTCAAGCTTCCTGGTTTGGGGTCTACATTTCTGAAATGGCCCACCCTAAAATACGAGGGCTGTTTGGATCCAGTGTTCAGCTGATGGTGGTAACCAGAATCATGGGTGCATATGTCAGTGGAATGGTCTTGACTTGGTATTGGCTTGTTGTGTTACGTTCCTTACCACCAACCCTCATGGTCGTACTAATGTACTTCGTGCCAGAAACTCCCCTGTACCTGCTTAGAAAGAACAAACGTGCTGAAGCACTAAGGGTCCTGACATGGCTGAGAGGACCTGAAGTAGATTCTGAATGGGAATGCAGACAGATTGAAGCAAATTATGATGAGCAGGATACCAAGTTTGTACTTTCAGAGCTAAAAAATCCAAAAATTTACAAGCCTTTACTTACAGGAATATCTATGATGCTATTTCAGCAGTTAAGTGGAATCAGTGCAGTGATGTTTTATGCTGAAAGCATCTTTGAACAGCCAAATTTTCAGTGTTGATCATGGCCATCAGTGCAGCAGTCTTTGGGGTATATTTTAAAATCTGGCAAGCACATATCAGCAGCTCCTGTCTACATAAAACAGACATTTTAACTGTTGTGAATTCAGTTTCTGAGGTTCTGACATGGTTACCTCTTGTCTGTCTAGTCGTCTTTATAACAGGTTTTGTACTTGGCTGTGGCCTTATTCCATGGTTGGCGATGTCAGAGATATTTCCTGTCAGGGTGAGAGGCATAGCAAGTGGAGCATGTGTCCTGACAAACTTGTCAACGGCACTTCTGGTAACCAAGGAATTCCATGACCTTGTTGAAAACATTACCTAGTATAGGACCTTCTGGCTCTTTCCAAGTTTCGGTTTCATGAATCTGCTCTTCACCATTTTCTTTGTCCCTGAAACAAAAGGGAGAAAATTGGAACAAATTGAGGCCTATTTTAAAGCACCTACTTAAGGGCAGTTAAATGAATCAATTATTTTAAAGCTGCTTTTATTCAATATTGTATAACTGTGATTGAATACAAATCTTTTAAAGTGGTAATTAAACAGTATCAAACCCTGGGCCCCTGTTGATACTGCAACTGTCGATATCATATCTTATCATTGTTTATTTCCTTGCATTGGTTCCCTGCTCAACTTCCCCTATAATCTGTTTTAACACGAAACACAAATTCTAGGACCAGAAGCCACGCTGCACTGATATATATAGAAACAGAAGACTGGACACAAGCGAAAATAGTACTGCACAGATTAATATTTTTGTTTTAAAATTTTATCTTATTTTAAATTTGCTTTGACAATTGTCCATGGTCACTATAGAAAGCCAAATTTGTATGAGTCATTTGGTGGAAGAATCTCAACTGGCCAAGTTTGCACGCAAACATTTATTTGGGGTATTTTGAAGGACTGTGTAAACTGGAACCAGGGAATGAGGGGTCCATTTTCATTTCTCCCAATTCCCTACTATCCAAAGTCAAAATTGCCACCACAGTGTCTACAGCAAATTTGTTTAAAAACAAATAGCAAGGCCCATTATCCAAAGCAACTACTTAATGCAAGCCTAATTTCTTTCAAAAATGTGTAATTATCGTACTATTGTAAATTGAAGAGAATTGACAAGGCTACTTATTCCTTGTTGCTTTGATATGTTTCATGTTTTAACAGGAGATTACATACTTGGAGTTTCTGTTTTTAACCATATTTCACACACTACCTCACTGAATAATGTCAGAAGAATGAAGTATGTTGTTAATTTCATGTTTACCTTAAAAGGATAAATGTGAGGTGATTCATTTTGGGAGGAATAATAGGAAGGCAGAATACCGGGTCAATGGAAAGATTCTCGGTAGTGTAGATGTGCAGAGGGATCTTGGTGTCCATGTACATAGATCCCTGATAGTTGCCACCCAGGTTGATAGTGCTGTTAAGAAGGCTTACGGCGTGTTAGGTTTTATTGGTAGACGGATTGAGTTCCGGGGCCGTGATGTCATGCTGCAACTGTACAAAACGCTAGTGCGGTCTCATTTGGAATATTGCGTGCAGTTCTGGTCGGCCCATTACAGGAAGGATGCGGAAGCACTGGAAAAGATGCAGAGGAGATTTACCAGGATGTTGCCTAGTCTGGAGCGCAGGCCCTATGAAGAAAGGCTGAGGGACTTGGGTCTGTTCTCATTGGAGAGAAGGAGGCTAAGAGGGGATTTAATAGAGACATACAAGATGATCAGAGGATTAGATAGGGTGGACAGTGAGAGTCTTTTTCCGAGGATGATGACTTCAGCTTGTACGAGGGGGCAGAGCTACAAATTGAGGGGTGATAGATTTAAGACAGATGTCAGAGGCAGGTTCTTTACTCAGAGAGTGGTCAGGGTGTGGAACGCCCTGCCTGCCAATGTAGTTAACTCAGCCACACTGAGGGCGTTTAAACAGCCTTTGGTTAAGCATATGGATAATGATGGGATCGTGTAGCGGGAGGGGCTTAGATTAGTTCACTGGTCGGCGCAACATCGAGAGCCGAAGGGCCTGTTCTGCGCTGTATTGTTCTATGTTCTATGTGCCCACACAGGTACTAAAGCAGTTCTGGGCAGTTTAAAACTCGACGGCATAGATTTATGGTGAGAGCAAAGACTTAAAAGGGACTTGAGGGGCAACCTTTTCACAGAAAGTGTGGTGTGTATTTGGAATGAACTGCTAGAAGATGCAGTAGATGCAGGTACAGTGGCAATGTTTGTAAGAGTGGCCAAAAATACCCATCTTCTAAAATGCTAGGCAAGACCCTGGACTTATCAAAATTTTTAAAAGTAAAGGGGACAACTGGGCTGAGCTCTGTGGAAAAATATGCAACTGCAGAAATGGCTTTTTGGAAACAATGTTCAGCCTGGAATTCCAATTTACACTCCCACTCTACAGAAACAATCAACCAAACCTAACACACTATACTGGTGGTAACTTTTACGTCTTGGGTTACCCAGCACAGCTTACGCAGATACTGAATATGCAACTTCAACCAAAATCCATTCACACATTTTCTTAACTATCGGTGAACCAATTGAGTTCAGAAGGAAACACCAGAAACATAACAGACTTCACTGATTTGAGGGGGAGATAATGGGGCACACCGTCTGTATAACTGCTAGCCCTGATCTCACCTGGAAGAGAGAGTTTTTCAATAGCAAGCTTCTGCACAGTTTCCCCACAGGTTTCCAGCATCAACAAGCAGCTTCCGAACTAAGAGCCACAGAAACTGAGAAGTTGAATTGAGAGGCCGAACAGAAAAGCTGAATCGGGAAGCCAGACCAAGGGTGTTATCGCAACAAACGACATCCGAGAGCAGGGAAACCAATCAAGCACTATCTGCAAAATAACTTCCAAAAACAGGCTTGTTCTGAGCCAAGATAACCAACAGCAAGAACCTCAACAAGCGGCTTCAAAATTGCTCTTTCCCTAATGGTGAGCTTAAATACCCAAGACTGCAAACTTTCCAGCCTAGATATCAGGGAGGGGAGGGTGGGTGTTGACAATGCAGGAAGCCCCAAAGGTAGGAAGTCTGATTACAATTTGTGATTAAAGCTGCTATTTACCTTCTAATAGTGTTCAACCTGTGTTTAATTTAACAGTTTTTCATTACTGCCTTCTGTGTAATTGATGGTTTCAATTTTGCTGTTTAGTGAAATTCTTTTTTTACTTATATTACTTGTATTGCACTTACCTTTTTCACTTGAATAAGTGCAGCAATTCTTTTGTCCTGAAACATCCATCTACTGCCTTTCTCATTTTGCATTCCCTAAATAAGTCCAGTGTCTAGGACCAGGAATCTATAGGTGACTTGAATCATCTAAAATCAGCAAATTACTGCGTGAAAATCAGGACTCTAGAGATTCAAAAGTCACTTTGACAGGTACATGAATAGGAAAGGTTAAGAGGAATTTGAGTCAAACGCAGGCAATTGGGGATAATTTAGTTTAAACCTGGTTAGCATGGATGAATTGGCCTGAAGGGTCTGTTTCCATGCTATATAAATCTCTGACTCCACGTAAAAAAAAACAAACATTGGAATTTGATATTCCTTCCAACTTAAAAACCCATAAGCAATTTTTACTCATGCAGGAAACTATTTACATACATTTTAAGGCGCTGAGAGGGACTGATATCTAAATGGAAAACCAAAGGGCTGCAAATTCCAGAAGCCAGAGAAAGAAACATAAATTTCTGGAAAATTTCAGCAGACTGGCTCTCCTTAGAGAAGCCAGTCAATATGCAAGAGGAGAAGCTAAGGGATCTCAGGCAGTTGACAAGATAACCCGCAGTGAAGGGTATCAGAGGGGAGATCATGGTCCTTGCCAGGAACACATTCATAGACTGAGCCTAGCTCTGTCCCAGGCTAGGGGCATGGTTGCCTGATAAGCCCAGGTTTGACCCAGGCAGGCATGAAGAGCAAGAGGGTGAGGCTGGAATGGATGGCAGGGCAGTCAGGGTTCCTCAATCATCTGTTGCAATGGGAGGAGGACGAGGATGGTAGCAGGGAAGGCAAATAGTCTGCAGGGCAGGGGTGACCCTGTTATACTTCAGCAGAAAGAACTCACATGGTAGTCCATCCCCACTGTGCTTTGGCACAGCTGCCCCAAGATTTAGTGTATCCCTCAGCACATAGTCCTTGCCAGTTCGCAATACTCAGTTGATGTCAGCTGTTACACTGGAAAACTGACAAGTTTCAGGCAGAGCAAAGAGTGTTTTTCATCAAGTTGATGATCTTCCAGGTGCAGTCAATGTTTGTCTTTATGTGTATCCTGGGAACAGACCTTAGCACTTGGAACTTGCAGCAATCCAGGAAATCTTCTACACAAATAAGATCCAGTTGACTTGTGTACCTTCTTCACAGTCATCCTGAATATTCTGGACAGCCTGACCTGGGGTTTGGGTGCTTGCAGTGGTCATAGCTCTGGTTGGCTATAATGTGAATTGAGTTAGACTGAAACCGGCATAACGTTCCACCAATAGCAATTTAGCACAACCACTGATCCTCCCATAATCAATGTCAATCCAGTGATGATCTTGAAATCCTCTGATGACTTGCAAGTCTGAGCTTACACTTGATCTGAGCCAACAGACTTCCTTTCCTAAAATATATTTGCATATGAAATGGGTTTTACCATGATTGCTGATAGCTTTATGGCCACTGGTACTGAGATCAGCCTCCTAGATTTTGTTAGTTGAATTGAAATTTCTTCAATTGACTGTCTAGTCCTCTGAGACAATAGGGGTTTATGAACAGGATTTAGCCATTCTGACACTCAGATGTTTCAACATTCAATTAAATCAAGGGTGATCCGTACCATTCATTTATCTACATTTTCTCCATACCTTTAGCCATCAAAAGGCTGCCGATCTCAGTATCAAAATTTTTAATTGACAATAGCTCTGTCTTTTGTGGAAGGGTTCTATATTTTCACTGAACTGTTTATTTTGGAGGTCACAACCCCTGCCATGTGCTCCTTCAATAAGCAATTAGCTTGTTTACAACTGGTGGATGCTTCAGTTCTTCACTCCCATCAAAGCCATGTAAACACTGTCAGACAAGGTCTGGGCCCAAGGCATGCGGTCTTAGCTTAGTCATTTCCACAGAGTAGGAATCAATGAGGCATCAGGGAAATAGGGGCGGGGGGACCCTGTTATAGGCAGAGAACACTCTCTATCAACAAAGTGTTTGGTACGGACACTTCTTTCCATTCACGAAATAAAAATATAAAAAACTCAGGTGACCTTAAGAATGTAGTTTCTGACTGCTTGCAATTTCTTTTTTTTGCTGACAGAGCACCAGCTAGAAAATAGAAAGTGTGGCATTAATAATTTTTGGAATATATTATCGCTAAGATACATTTTCTGATACAGTTTAACTTAACGTTTGCCACTTATGGGAAAAGGCAGATCACATTCACTCAAATGCATTGTCATTTTCTGATAGCAGTCAGTTTTTGTGTCAGGTCTTCCACAACTCCCAGTGGAATCATCCTTTGCTGATGACTGAGACCAAAAATCCCTAATATAAATGCAAATGTGATCAAGTTTGTATTACTTATGGCTGAAATAAATCTGTTTAAAAAGGAACAGCAGGAAAGTTTGATAAACACGCAAAGAACAAGACCTAATATCAGGAGGCTGATCCTCGAAGAGTCTCTTGAACTTGTTAGCAAAACAGGATGTCAGCAACAAAATACTTTTTGTGTCCAGCCAGATCTGCCATGACTCTAAAAATTTGCAGGTGCGAATTTCAGTTGCAGAAATTGCTTTTCAGGATCAGGCTGTTATACCCTTACAGAGGCAACAGAAATGAGGAACAATCTCAGTGTCAAGCGATCCCACAAAAGGAGCGGTGCTTGTTGATAATGAACCACGGGTGGACTATATTGATTCTGCTGCAATGTGCATTTCCAAGTTACCAAACTTACAATGCACCTGTAATAATAATCTGCCTGCTATGTGTACGAGCACAGTACACAGTGGAGCTGGTTCTCCCATTGTTCTGCACCTACAGAAATCAACTGGTTTGAAGCAACTGGTTTGAAGATGTTTGACCCTGCTGATTTTAAAATGTTATTGAGAACAGTGTGTGCTATAAAGTCCTGAAGCAACTTAAAAACCTTAGTTTTTTTTTCCCTGTTGTGGAAAGCCTCTGTTGGAACAAAAAGTGCCTGAAGAAATTGGAAAATGCAAGTCATGTCTTTGAAACCAGCATTTCTCATTTTGTAGGGCAGTTTGTAGTGCATAGGCTCCCAGAGGCAGCTAGCCATACAAATGCCTCCACTGAGATCGGGTTTTGGAGTCCCCAGTATCTGTATCCTGGAGTGTGGGATTATACAAGATAAAGAAAAATCTCTACTCAATGCATTTCATTTATACTGTCAGGGCACACCAATGTAGAGCTTGGGTTAATCCCACAGCTAAGGCCTCATGATACCTTACGGGTGGTCTTCAGGGATCCTTTGGCCGAAGGGGATGGAGGTGCGGTGGCAGCATCAAGTATCATTTGGAAATGGGATCAGAAATTCTATGGAAAGGGAAAGTGCCTTCGGGACTGCAACTATGGAAACAATTCTGCCTAAATGACCCATAAATCACTTGTATCAGTCCAACTTGTCAAGATATGTGTAGAAGTATCAACAAGATTTGATCAGTCTTTAAAGTGTAGTATACATCATAGAACTTTAAATGATAAACCTTTAGTTTCCCTTCAAAATGCATGAGTGTTTGTGGCCAGTCAAGGTATTGTCATGGTAGATGAAGTGGAATGAGGTTTTGAGAGCTGGGGGCTGGAGGAATGTTATCTATTCCTCTCCAAGTGAGCTATCCTATTGGATCCGCTCCTATGATACCTTCGGCAAGGATAAACACCCAATGGGAGAAACAGGCACTCTTTGGGATTGTGCAAAAAGCACACATAAACTCATCAGAACTGCCAAGGTTTGCAAGCAAATGCACCAAAAAAATTGAAAAAAAAAATCCAACAATGTTAGGTATTTCTGAGTACATATACACATTAGTTTTTTTTAGGATTGGTGCTCAATGACTAACTTTCCAAATCAACGTTTCACAATGGGGTTCCTTTCAAGTGAAAATTTTGCTGTTTAGCTCTGATAGAATGGAAATGCATGCTTGCTTGCATAAGGGATCAGTTGAAGTTTTTTTAATGTCTTGAATATTTTCATGCAAGTTTACCTTGGTGTAATATTAACAGCTTAAATTGGCTCAAAAGTCTACTTTCTGTTAGCATATCACTTGAGGTGTGTTGGCAGGAGAGGGAAGGGGCAAAGATGACCATTTGGGGGAATGCTTTAGCATAGATTCGATGTAAGAGCTATACAGGGCTATGGAAATGATTTGGAGCATATTGGGTATAAAGGAGTAATGTGAACTGGGTAGTTTGGTAAGGGGTATATCAGTAGCCATTGAAGATGAGTAGATGGACTTCGTTTGACTGAGAGAATATAAGGGCCATGCAGCACTAGTAGACGAGAATGGATTAGCATGGATAGGTAAGGGGACGGAAGGTGTTAGGGCAACAGGATGCTTTTATGCTTTAATCTTTATTTTGAATACAATGTTGGAGACCCAACATCGATTTCGATTTAACCTTCCCCAGGAACCGGCAACATCCTCCATTCCTTCCAGGTCACCGGGGTCAACTCTTAGTCCAGCCAGCCTCTCCCCTTTCAAGAGAAGAACTGAGGATGAGAAGTGCAAGTAGCCATCTTTGAAGTTCTGTCTCGAGGATGCCAGGGTTTCTCACAAGATTTTGTTCCCAACCCAAAATTCCAGGCCTAACTTTAGATAACAGTTCTACCAATAAACTGTGTGTAGAAGCACTGGAGGGATAAGAAACTCAGTCTGAGACATGCATTTGGTTAGTAAGAAGGTGCAGAAAATTTCATAGCAGAAATTCCACCAGCATAACAGCAATAGTGTACACTAGTAAATTAGTCAGACTCTTTGAGCATGATATGGACCCAGAATATTCTGGCAAACGGTCACAGGAGCTGAAACGTTAACTCTGATGTTCCTTCGTACATGTTGCCAAACCTGCTGAGCTTTTCTAGCAACTTTTGTTTTTGCTCAGAATATACTTTCATATTTTTACAATATACACACAGCTATTAACTTTTCTTTCTCTACACATGCTTTCATTTTGCATTCAGTACCTCAAGGGTGCCCAAAAGTAGCTGTTTTAGTAGTTGCTGCAAAGGACACGTTGCCATTGGCTGTAGCGTGCTGTTAGAAATTAGTTTTACACTTTTACAGGAAATGTGATATTATGGATAAGAAGTTGGCTTGGACAAAAAAAAACGGAAAACACACATTGATGGGTTTGTTTTGTTTGAGGTAATGGGGTAAAATCAATGGCGTTTTACTGTGTTGGTCCCACTGCTCTTTATGGACTACCGATGCAAATGATCCCGACAGTCAAGAGGAAGTACACTATCAAAATTTGCAGTTGTCACAAAAATCAGAAGAGTGTTTCATGATGAAAATAACAATAAGTGTCTTAAAAAGATCACAGATAAGAAAGTTGAATTGAAAGGTAGGTGGCATTTTGTAAGGACATGATTCATTTTGGAAGAATGAAGAAATAACATAAAGGTGGAGAAATTTGTCTCTGTTGTGTCTGATTTCTCTGTGAAAACTCTAAGTTGGAAGTTTTGGGAACAATGTTTCATTCCTGGCTTCCTCACATCTTTGACGCCAATTTTACAAGGTCAACAACATAATGTTTGATCGAAACTAGCAAAGTATACATCAAAATGTTATCTCTGTAAAGCCTTGGAGAATGTTATGTTTTTTTTAACAATCTTATTGTGAAGTGTGGAAAATGCTGCCAATTGTAGTGTGATGTTTTGCCGGTAGAGTGAATCTGATCCCCTATCTGAACAGAGGGAGCATTGGTGAAGGCTTTGCCTTAGGGATTCTACTCACCAATAACACTGGGGCTGAATAGGAGCAGACTGAGAAATCAATAATACTATTACATAGAACATTACAGCACGGTACTGGCTCTTTGGCCCTCGAGGTTATGCCGACCTGTCATACCGATCTGAAGCCCATCTAACCTGTACTATTCCATGTATGTCCATATGCTTATCCAATGATGATTTAAATGTACCTAAAGTTGGAGAATCTACTACCGTTGCAGGCAAAGCGTTCCAGTCCCTTGCTACTCTCTGAGTAAAGAAACTACCTCTGATATCTGTCCGATATCTTTCACCCCTCAATTTAAAGCTATGCCCTCTCGTGCTTCCCATCACCACCCTAGGAAAAGAGGCTCTCCCTATCCACCCTATCTAACCCTCTGATTATTTTATATGTTTCAATTAAGTCACATCTCAACCTTCTTCTCTCTAATGAAAACAGCCTCAAGTCCCTCAGCCTTTCCTTGTAAGACCTTCCCTCCATACCAGGCAACATCCTAGTAAATCTCCTCTGCTCCCTTTCCAAAGCTTCCACATCCTCCTTATAATGCGGTGACCAGAGCTGTACACAATACTCCAAGTGCGGCCGCACCAGAGTTTGTACAGCTTCACCATAACCTCTTGGTTCCAAAACTCGATCCCTCTATTAATAAAAGCTAAAACACTGTATGACTTCTTAACAGCCCTGTCAACCTGGGTGGCAACTTTCAAGGATCTGTGTACATGGACACCGAGATCTCTCTGCTCATCTACACTACTAAGAATCTGACCATTAGCCCAATACTTTGCCTTCCGGTTACTCCTACAAAAGTGCATCACCTCACACTTCGAACATAGAACATAGAACATAGAACAGTACAGCACAGAACAGGCCCTTCAGCCCACAATGTTGTGCCGACCATTGATCCTCATGTATGCACCCTCAAATTTCTGTGACCATATGCATGTCCAGCAGTCTCTTAAATGACCCCAATGACCTTGCTTCCACAACTGCTGCTGGCAACGCATTCCATGCTCTCACAACTCTCTGTGTAAAGAACCCGCCTCTGGCATCCCCTCTATACTTTCCTCCAACCAGCTTAAAACTCTGACCCCTCATGCTAGCCATTTCTGCCCTGGGAAATAGTCTCTGGCTATCAACTCTATCTATGCCTCTCATTATCTTGTATACCTCAATTAGGCCCCCTCTCCTCCTCCTTTTCTACAATGAAAAAAGTCCAAGCTCAGTCAACCTCTCTTCATAAGATAAAGCCCTCCAGTCCAGGCAGCATCCTGGTAAACCTCCTCTGAACCCTCTCCAAAGCATCCACATCTTTCCTATAATAGGGCAACCAGAACTGGACGCAGTATTCCAAGTGCGGTCTAACCAAAGTTTTATAGAGCTGCAACAAGATCTCACGACTCTTAAACTCAATCCCCCTGCTAATGAAAGCCAAAACACCATATGCTTTCTTAACAACCCTGTCCACTTTGGTGGCCATTTTAAGAGATCTATGTATCTGCACACCAAGATCCCTCTGTTCCTCCACACTGCCAAGAATCCTATCCTTAATCCTGTACTCAGCTTTCAAATTCGACCTTCCAAAATGCATCACCTCACATTTATCCAGGTTGAACTCCATCTGCCACCTCTCAGCCCATTTCTGCATCCTGTCAATGTCCCGCTGCAGCCTACAACAGCCCTCTATACTGTCAACGACACCCCTGACCTTTGTGTCGTCTGCAAACTTGCTGGCCCATCCTTCAATCCCCTCATCCAAGTCATTAATAAAAATTACAAACAGTGGAGGCCCAAGGACAGAGACCTGTGGAACCCCACTCACCACTGACTTCCAGGCAGAATATTTTCCTTCTACTACCACTCACTGTCTTCTGTTGGCCAGCCAATTCTGTATCCAGGCAGGTAAGTTCCCCTGTATCCCATTCCTCCTGAACTTCTGAATGAGCCTACCATGCATTAAACTCCATTTGCCACCTCTCAGCCCAGCTCTGCGGCTTATCTATGTCTCTCTGCAACCTACAGCATCCTTCGTCACTATCCACAACTCCACCGACCTTAGTGTCGTCTGCAAATTTACTAACCCATCCTTCTACGTCCTCATTCAGGTCATTTATAAAAATGACAAACAGCAGTGGACCCAACACCGAGCCTTGCGGTACACCATTAGTAACTGGTCTCCAGAATGAATATTTCCCATCAACTACCACCCTCTGTCTTCTTTCAGCAGCCAATTTCCGGTCCAAACTGCTATATCTTCCACAAATCCATTCCTCCACATTTTGTACAATAGCCTACTGTGGGGAACCTTATCGAATGCCTTGCTGAAATCCATATACACCACATCAACCGGTTTACTCTCATCTACTTGTTTGGTCACCTTCTCAAAGAACTCAGTAAGGTTTGTGAGGCACGACCTTCCCTTCACAAAACCGTGCTGACTATCCCTAATCAATTTATTCTTTTCTAGATGATTATAAATCCTATCCCTTATAACTTTTTCCAACACTTTACCAACAACTGAGGTAAGGCACACTGGTCTATAATTACCAAGGTTGTCTCTACTCCCCTTCTTGAACAGGGGAACCACATTTGCTATCCTCCAGTCATCTGGCACTATTCCTGTAGACCAATGACGAGTTAAAGATCAATGCCAAAGGCTCAGCAATCTCCTCCCTGGCTTCCCAGAGGATCCTAGACAAATCCCATCCTGCCCAGGGGACTTATCTATCTTCACCCTCTGCAGGATTTCTAATACCTCTTCTTTGTGAATCTCAATCCCACCTAGTCTAGTAGTCTGCATCTCAGTATTCTCCTTGACAACATTGTCATTTTCTAGAGTGAATACTGTTGAAACTATTAAACAATCTGATAATAACATATCTACACCAGTCTTTGGACAATCTTTGGTGACTTCACATACTTCACATGAAGTTATGATCAGTCTGTTGCCACATCTACAGGAGGTCACCCGCATTGTTTCTCATCAACCAGCCCCCGCCGTGTCCATTGGTCTACTTTTATGTCAGAAAAGGCCCAATGTTCCGGGAGCCAGTCGTGTATGGGTGTTCTAGGAATCAGACACTGAAACACCGAAACACCAGATTAAATTGTTCAATGGACAAAAATGATCTGAGGAAGAGCTAGATTCAATTCAAAACATTAACTCTGCTTAACTCCCCACAAATGCTGGTAGACGTGCTGTGTATTACTAGCATTTTCAGTTTTTATTGTAGAATCATAGAAGTGTTACAACATAGAAGGAAGCAATTTAGGCCATCGTGTCTGCACAAGCTCTTCAAAACAGCATCAGAGTGTTGACGGGACGGTAAGGTTGTTTTTTGCCTCCAGTACAAAAACTTCCCTCGTGCAGCAGTGGCCCTCTTGTTTTCAGTAGTGGGTGTGTGGAGAGAACGCGAGCCAGGAAGGAACTGATATATTCGGGCATTGGCTAAACCCGAAACACTTCACGTGTAGTGCCCCCCACCCCCCCCCCCCCCCCCCCACCATCCTCGTCCTCTAACCAAAAAAAAGACTGTGTGGAGGGCTGGTGAAGTAAGGCTTTTGTTTTATTCTTCTGGAAATCTAGAGGAGAGGGAATGGAAGCAAGGGCTGTTGCATGCTCCTCTTGCAGAATGTGGGAGGTAAGGGTCACTACTGGTGTCCCCTCTGACTTCACCTGTGAGAAGTGCACCCAACTCTAGCTCCTCACAAACCCCGTTAGGGAAATGGAGCTGGAGTGGGATGAACTCCAGATCAATCGGGAGGCTGATTGGGTGACAGAGAGAAGTTTTAGGGAGGTGGTCACACCCAAGGCACAGGAAAAAGATATCAGAGATAATGGGAACTGCAGATGCTGGAGAATCCAAGACAACAAAGTGTGGACCTAGATGAACACAGCAGGCCAAGCAGCATCTTAGGAGCACAAAAGCTGACGTTTCAGGCCTAGACCCTAAACGTCAGCTTTTGTGCTCCTAAGACGCTGCTTGGCCTGCTGTGTTCATCCAGCTCCACACTTTGTTATCACAGGAAAAAGATAGCTGGGTGACTGTCAGGAAGGGGAAAAGGGGATAGGTGGACAGTGCAGGGATCTCCTGTGGCTGTTCCCCTCTGTAATAAGTATACCAATTTGGATACTGTTGCGGGGGACGACCTACCAAGGGAATGCCATAGCGGACAGGTCTCTGGCACGAGCCTGACCCTGTGGCACAGAAGGGAAAGGGGGAGAATATGACAGCAATTATAGTGGGGGATTCGATAGTAAGGGGCACAGACAGACAGCTCTGACGACGTGAACGAGATGAGCGGATGGTATGTTGCCACCTGGGTCCCAGGGTCTGTGATGTCACGAATCGTATCTTCAAGATCCTTAAGGGGAAGGATGAGCAACCAGCAGTCATGGTATATATCGGTACCAATGGCGTAGGTAGAAAAAGGACAGAGAACGTGAAAAATGAGTACAGGGAGTTAGGTTGGAAGCTGGAGCCCAGGACAAACAGAATAGTTATCTTTGGATTGTTACCAGTGCCACATGATAACGAGGTAAGAAATAGGGAATAAGAAATTAGCCTTCCTCCAATTATAAAACTTACTCTGCTGTTTGTACCTACCCTTTTTCATGACTATCGTAAAAGTAACAGAGCTATGATCACTGCTGCCAAACTCCTGTCCTACCACAAGTCTAACACAAGGCCCAGTTCATTGCCAAGCGCCAAATCCAAAGTGGCCTCTCCTCATGTTAGTCTATCTTCATACTGTGTCAGGAATGCTTCCTGAATGCACTGGGCAAAATCCGATCCAACTAAATTATTACAACTAAAATGTTTCCAATCAATATTTGGAAAGTTGAAGTCACCCATGATTACAACCCTGTGACTTCTGCACCTTTCCAGTAACTGCCTCCCAATCCACTCCTCTACTTCTCTGCAACTATTAGGCAGTCTGAAAAAAACACCCCAACAAAGTGACTGCTCCTTTCTTGTTCTGGACCTCAGCCCAAGCTGACTCTGTAGGCATATCATTCTCAACCTACCTTTCAGTAGCTGCTATACTCACCCTGTGCTCAGGGCCTAAAGAGATAGGAGAGGTCCTTAATAAATACTTTTCTTCAGTATTCACAACTGAGAGGGACCTGGTTGTAGAGGAGGACAGTGTGAAACAGGCTGGTAGGCTAGAGGAGGTTGCTGTTAGTAAGGACGATGCGCTGAGAATTTTCTGAAGAAGGGTCTAGGCCCGAAACGTCAGCTTTCCTGCTCCTCTGATGCTGCTGGCCTGCTGTGTTCATCCAGCTCTACACCTTGTTATCTCAAGGGATAGGGGGAAATGTGGCAGATTGGATTCAGAATCAGCTGACCCTTCAAAGACAAAGGGTGGTAGCGGATGGAAAATATTCAACATGGTGCAGTTATGAGTGGTGTACCAAAAGGATTTGCCCTGGGTCCTCTTCTATTTGTGACTTTTGTAAATGATTTGGATGAAGGAGTGGAAGGGTGGATTAGCAAGTTTGTGGATGACATGAAAGTGGGCCATGTTGTGGACAGTGTGGAGGGCTGTTCTAGGTTACAAAAGGACATTGATAGGATACAGAGCTAGGCTGAGAAGTGACAGATGGAGGTTAACCCAGAAAAGTGTGAGGTGATTCATTTTGGAAGGACAAACTAGAAAGCAGAATACAGGGTTAATGGAAAGAATCTTGGAAGTGTGGAGGAGCAGAGGGATCTTGGGGTTCATGTTCACAGTTCCCTGAGAGCTGCCACCCAGGTGGATAGAGTTATTAAGAAGGCGTATGGTGTGTTAGCTTTCATTAATAGAGGGATTGATCTCAAGAGGCGTGAAATTATACTCCAGCTATACACATGTGGTTTGGGTACATCTGGAGTGTTATGTCCATTTTTGGTCACCTCATTACAGGAAAGATGCAGAGGCATTGGAAAATGTGCAGAGGAGATTGACCTGAATTTTGCATGGAATGGAGGGAAGGTCTTACGAGAAAAGGTTGAGAGAGCTGGGGCTTTTCTCTTTAGAATGACGAAGGATGAGAGATAACTTGATAGTAGTGTACAAAATGATCAGAGGTATAGATAGAGTGGGCAGCCAAAGACTTTTTCCTAGGGTGGAGGTAGCTTTTATGAGGGGACATAGTTTTAAAGTGAAAGGAGGTAGATATTGGGGAGATGCCAGAGGTAGGTTCTTTACTCAGAGAACGGTGGGGCATGGAATGCATTGCCAGAGAGGGTCATGGAGTCGGCTTCATTAGGGGCATTTAAGCACTTTTAGATTGGCATATGGATAATAGTGTGGGTTACAGGTCAGATGGACCTTAGGATTAGGGTAAAATTTCAACACAACATTGTGGTCTGAAGGGCCTGTACTGTCCTGTGTTCTGTGTTCTATTACTTAGCACCAATCTAATGCCTTTTCCCCTTACTCTTACATTCTAGTTTTATCAATATAATTATCCAAATCCCTCTTGAATGTTTCCATTGAACCTGCCTTCATCTCATTTCCAGGCAGTGCATTCCATACTCTAACGACTTGCTATGGGAGAAGGCTTTGTTTTCACATCACATTTGCTCCTTTTGCAAATCAGTTTAAATCTGTGCCTTCCAATTTTTTATCATTTTATGTCCAGGAACAGATTCTCCTTATTTATCCAGCCTGCATGATTTTGCAAACCTCTATCACATCGGAGCCTTCTTCTCTTCAGGAGGAACAGTCCCAGCTTCATCAATTGATCCTAATCATTGATGATTTTCATCTCTGGAAGTATTTCTTATATATCACTTCTGCACTCTTCCTGATGATTCACATCCTCCTCAAATGTACCTCAAATGTAATTGTTCAACTACTTTCCAACAAGTGCCTTATACAAATTGAACAGACCCTACTTATGCTTCTACCCTATGCCCCTAATAATGAAGCAGAGGATGCTGTATATTTTACATAATGTTCTCTCTACGTCTCTTGCCACCTTCAATGATCTGCGCACATGTACTCAAAGTCCCTCTGTTCCTGCACCTTTTGTTTTATATTGTATTTCAAAGTTCTTCCTACCAAAATGCATCACTTCACACTTCTCTGCGTTGAAAGACATTTGCCATTCATCAACCCTCTCCAGTAACGTGCCCATGTCCTTTTGCAATTCTAGTCCTCCTCACAGTTTATAATTCTTCTAAGTTTCATGTCAGCTGCAAACTTTGAAATTATTCTCTACTCACCAAGATCTAGATTATTAATATATATCAGGAAAAACAAGGGACTAATGCCAACACCTGGAGAACTCTACTGCCAACATTCTTACAGCCCAAAAATATCCATTGGCCATTGCTCTCTGTTTATGATCGCTGAGCCAATGTTGTACACAACTTGCAATTTTCTTTTTTATATCATGACCTGTAATTTTCCTTACAAGTCTGTCGAATTGCTCTGTATCAAGTGTGTTCTGGAAATCCATCTATGCCACATCAACGGTGTTACCTTCTCAAAAAAAAATCTCCAGCAAGTTAATCAAATATAAGTTTGCCTTCCGAAATCCCCAATGACTTTTATTTATCTTTTTTCTGCCTGACTTCTAATTCTGTTGTGAAATATTGTTTCTAGGTGCTTCCCCACCATTAGAGTTAAAGTGTGACCGTTGGATTTATTCTCACAATCTTTCTGAAACTAAGCTGTAACTTTTGCAGTTTTTCAGTCTTCTGGCATCTTTCCTGAGTCAAGGGAAAATTGAAAGATAATGGTCTGTTCCCTGCAATTTCAAACCTCATTTCCTTCAATATCCCAGGATGCATCTTATCCATCTCGGCGCATTGTCAATTTTAAGTATCATCAGTTTATCCAACTCTTCTTTTGTAACAACCTTTTACTCTTTCAGTAGTAGCATTTGCTGCTGAGTTGCCATGGCCTGAGTAGCATCTTCCTGTTTAGTCAAGACAGATGCAAAGCGTTCCTTTAATTCATCAGCCATTTCACTGCTTCGAGATGTAAACCCCGCTTTTTGCTCCTAATCAGCTCAATGCCTTCTTTTACTGCTCTTACTATGTATCTGTTTACAGTCATTGTTGGGACCCCCTTTATATTAACCTCTATGTTATGGGCAGTTCATTCTGGATGAGGTTCCTGTGTCAGAATTGGTCCTTCGCAAGGAATTTGAAGGCAGCATTGGGAGCAAATTTGGAAATAAGGGTGTCAGGTCAGTGTCACAGCACATTTTTACCTCCGATCAACTTGGCAGAGGTAGGACATCTATGGAGCTTTGTGAATGGTCAATGAATAGCAAGGACAAGGTTTGTCCAAAAAAGCGGTAGGACGTTGATTGAAGGATGTTGGTGAATGAGTTGTAATGAAGCATTCATGCTCCTCTGAGTCTACAAACACTTGGTGGAACAGCACTTAGCGATTGAATCTGAATGTTCTCTGCCATGTGTCGTGTTTTCTGAGGCCTAAGCAGATCCAAATATTTTTAAAGTTTAAAATATTTGTGGTACAATTAAAGCATGCTGCATCATCCCAGTGCTTACATTATGGGTGTGTTGCTGCAGAGCAGACAGTGTTGAAATTTGAAGATCATTGGGTTTATGAGCTGCGAAAATTTAACTCCACCTAGCCCTTTGATCAATCCTGGAGAGTGATTAAAATTCACCTCATTATTTGTATTCAATGTGAGGCCAAAAAGATGTTCTGGAAAGCATTTTGAAAAACATTTTGGTTTATTTTGAAACCAAATTATAATCAGCACCTGCTCCAGGCTCAATGGGAAGGGTTTCACTCTTCCAAAAATGAATGGGTGGTTAAAATAATTGGCTTTTGATTTGACTCCAACACGCTCAATTTAAAGTTTAACAGAGGCAGGCTTTGATGCCATGGCACCTGAGAGTAAACCATTCGCTGCAGCCTGAAACTTAATTAATGCAGGCAGCTAATTATCCAAGCAACTAAGATCCTTATGAGATGTTAATTGGGACATTTTAAATTGAATTTCACTGACCTTTAAATTTAATGGCTCCAGCAAGGGTTTCCCATCGGTCATGAATCTCAACAGTGAAATAAAGGAGAGATTGCACTGCAGTTCATTTGGGTATTTAACTTTATGATTGCCCCATCTGAATAAAGGCTCAGTTATTACAGCTGGTACCTCTGTGCCTTCTGGAAAACTTTTGTCAAAGAGTTCTGCTGGTGATAAGGTTCCTTCTAAAGTTTGGAGCTTTTCAATCTGATAAGGTTAGGCTACATCAGATATGTTTGACAAATCTGCATTTCAAAAAGAGCATGATTATTAGCATCTATGGCAGTGGCCAGTGTGGTAGGAGCTAATGGGATAACATGCAAGAAAGGGACTGAGATCACAAAAGGAGGGAGATAATGGGAACTGCAGATGCTGGAGAATCCAAGATAACAAAGTGTGAGGCTGGATGAACACAGCAGGCTGAGCAGCATCTCAGGAGCACAAAGGCTGACATTTCGGGCCTAGACCCTTCATCAGAGAGGGGGATGGGGAGAGGGTTCTGAAATAAATAGGGGCAGAGGGGAAGCCGGACCGAAGATGAAGAGAAAAGAAGATAGGTGGAGAGGAGAGTATGGGTGGGGAGGTAGGGAGGGGATAGGCCAGTCCAGGGAGGACGGACAGGTCAAGAAGGCGGGCTGAGGTTAGTAGGTGGGAAATGAAGGTGCGGCTTGAGGTGGGAGGAGGGGATAGGTGAGAGGAAGAACAGGTTAGGGAGGTGGGGACAAGCTGGGCTGGTTTTGGGATGCAGTGGGGGGACGGGACGAGTTGGGCTTGTTTTGGGATGCAGTGGGGGAAGGGAAGATTTTGAAGCTTGTGAAGTCCACATTGATATCATTAGGCTGCAGGGTTCCCAAGCGGAATATGAGTTGCTGTTCCTGTAACCTTTGGGTGGCATCATTGTGGCAGTGCAGGAGGCCCATGATGGACATGTCATCTAAGGAATGGGAGGGGGTGCAACCTTCAGGTGGCATCATTGTGGCACTGCAGGAGGCCCATGATGGACACGTTGTCGAGAATTCAAGTTGAACTGTCTTTGTCCTAGGCTGAGGGACAGCTTCCTTGCCCTCACAGAAAAGTGGCTTCTGTGCAGAGCTGATGCAGAGGTGTTGGACTGGGCGAGACAAAATCAGAAGTTGCGTGACACCACGTTACAGTCCATCCGGTTTATTTGAAATCACACGCTTTCAGAGCACTGCCCCTTCATCAGGTGAAAGCGTGTGATTTCAAATAAACCTACTGGATGTCAAGTGACTTATGATTGTGTGAAAATTGATTATGTTGAACAGGTGACTCACAGCCTTCAAGTAGAAGATCGTCTGGACCTGGTAGTGATGAACAGACAGTGACTTAGAAATTAAGCCAGAGATAGTAAGAACTGCCGATGCAGGAGTCAGAGATAACACGGCGTGGAGCTGGAGGGACATAGCAGGCCAGGCAGCATCGGGGAACAGGAAGGTTCATGTTTAGTGTCGGGGCCCTTCTTCAGGAAAAAAACTGAAGAAGAGTCCCGACCCGAAATATCAAACTTCCAGCTCCTCTGATGCTACCTGGCCTACAGTACTCCTCCAGCTCCACACGGTGTTAACTGAGAAATTAAGCTATTTGTATTTCCTTTCAGTCATTCTCAAGCACCAATGGAAAAAAAAAATTCTTGATGATTTAGCAGCTGCACAAATAATCAGGAATATATAAATGTAAATGATGGGTATCCTATGGACTGATAATTTGTCAGGGTTGGATGGTTTAATAAATGCTAAATGAGAAAGCACTCACATTCACATAAATAAAGGTACAATACTGTCATGGATCATAGATAGAGCATTGATTCCCTACAATGCCGATAGAGGACATTCGACCCATCAAGTTTGTAACAACCCTCTGGAGAGCATTCCATCCTATCTCCATAAACCCACATTTACAATTTAGCATGGTTAATCCATGTAACCTGCACATCTTTGTACTGTGGGAGGGAAACAGAGCACTTGGAGAAAATCCACACCCATACAGGGAGAAAGTGCAAACTCCACACCAACAGTCAATCAAGGCTGGAATTGAACCTGGGTCCCTTGCACTGTGAGGCAGCAGTGCTAATCATTCTGAAGATTCATACTGGACTTGAAACATTAACTCTGTTTCACTCTCAAAAGGTGTAGCCAGACCTAATGAGTTTCTCCCTTATTCTCAGTCCTTGTTTCAGTTTTACATCTCTGACTTACCACCAGTACAGTGTCCCGTTACATGTGGCAATTCAAGCATTATCATAAAAACTACAGGCTTTTATATGCCACATTATCTGATATTCTAGCAATGCTGTGGTCAGATGGCCAGCAGCAGGAATGGTTATTCTACTAGTTAAGGGCTAAAATGAAGCATGCTGGGAGTTTTGGTCAAGCTAGTTCAAACTCTAAACTCAGTTAAAACTGCAGCCAGGACATATCAAGGCCTGCAGGTTCCCGTGTTGACCAAATAGGGCAAGTGCTATGGCATCTCTAGACATACTCGTACCATATTACCTTGTATGGAGTATGGAATGTTGCTCTTTATGGCCTAGTATAAATATTTAGAGTAAACATTGGCTAGGATTGAACAATGTGACCGGGATCTGATTAATTCATTAGCTGAGCACCAGAGAATTTTCTGGAAACTGAGCACATTTTGAGATAAGTTAGCAGTATAAAGGAAATTTTTTTTCAGGGTAAGCCTTTGGGGACCACATTTTAGAAGCACATGCCCTGAAATAACTTTCAGGGAAGACAAGGAACCATAAGCGAGATGAGCATGGAGAGCAAAGTTGGCCATTTCACTCAAATTGGAGGAGCATTCGATTCAAGCCATACTTCTTGAGTTAAAGTAAGAGTTAGAGTTAAATGTGGATTAAGTTAAAGCTAACATAAAGTGAAGCTAAATGAAATGAGTTGAAGTTAAATTAGATGAAATAAGAAGCAAATGTTGCAATGAATGCATGTTTTATATTAAGTATTAGTGCTTGAAGAATAAAGAAGGGTTTGTTCAAATAAATTCTGAGTTGGTTCCCTTCCTTTTGTGTGTCACGTAAGGGAAGAATACCTGGGTAAAAGTCTTGAGCACACCTTTTTGGCAGAAATGCACAGAACATTGACATGCAATGTTTAGAAGAGGTCCCTGGGTGAAATCCCACCAGGGCAGTTGGTGGTGTTGAATATCAATTTATTAAATTTAGAATATATTTGTGTCTAAAATAGTGAACATGAAGCTACCAGTGATTGTTGAAAAAGTTATCAGGTTCACCAATGCAGTTCAGGGATAGAAATGTACCATCCTCAATTGGTGTAGCCTACATGTAACTCTAGGCCCACAATGGTTGATCAAAACATTTCTGAAATGGTAAGCCACTCATTTCAATTAAGTGCAACAAGTGTCAGCCTTGCTAGTGATTTCCACATCCCATGGAACAGATTTGTAAAAACAAGCTATCGCAATGCCTTCACACTCTAGAAGCCCATCTTTCAGACATTTATATTTCAATAATGAAGGACATAGATCATAGAACATTACAGCACAGTACAGGCCCTTCAGCCCTCAATGTTGTGCTGACCTGCCATACCTGAAGCCCATCTAACCTATACTATTCCATGTACGTCCATATGCTTATCCAATGACGACTTAAATGTACCTAAAGTTGGCGAATCTACTACTGTTGCAGGCAAAGCGTTCCATTCCCTTACTACTCTCCGAGTAAAGAAACTACCTCTGACATCAGTCCTATATCTTTCACCCCTCAATTTAAAGCTATGCCCCCTCGTGCTTGCCGTCACCATTCTAGGAAAAAGGCTCTCCCTATCCACCCTATCTAACCCTCTGATTATTTTATATGTTTCAATTAAGTCACCTCTCAACCTTCTTCTCTCTAATGAAAACAGCCTCAAGTCCCTCAGCCTTTCCTCGTAAGACCTTCCCTCCATACCAGACAACATCCTAGTAAATCTCCTCTACACCCTTTCCAAAGCTTCCACATCCTCCTTATAATGCGGTGACCAGAACTGTACACAATACTCCAAGTGCGGCCGCACCAGAGTTTGTACAGCTTCACCATAACCTCTTGGTTCCAAAACTCGATCCCTCTATTAATAAAAGCTAAAACACTGTATGACTTCTTAACAGCCCTGTCAACCTGGGTGGCAACTTTCAAGGATCTGTGTACATGGACACCGAGATCTCTCTGCTCATCTACACTACTAAGAATCTGACCATTAGCCCAATACTTTGCCTTCCGGTTACTCCTACCAAAGTGCATCACCTCACACTTGAATGCATTAAACTCCATTTGCCACCTCTCAGCCCAGCTCTGCAGCTTATCTATGTCTCTCTGCAACTTACAGCATCCTTCGTCACTATCCACAACTCCACCGACCTTAGTGTTGTCTGCAAATTTACTAAGATTGAAGTGGACAGCGGATATCTGCCTTTGATGTGTCACACTGAGCAATAAGGAATCCAACTAAAAAGATACAGTAATGATAGACTCAATATTTCAAAGAGACTTAGAAATGTTTCCGGAGAGGGGAATGGTTCTTCAGAAGATCATTCCCATCTTGCTTCGGTCTACCTAATACAATGAAATCCCACATTTTCTGTGGGTGGAGATAATGGGTTCTGCTCTATTTTGCAGAGGAAGCAAATGTATTGATTGACTCCCCAGGGTCCAATAAATAACATCTAACCAAACATTGTAGATACTTTTTGTCTGTATATCCTCTACCACTATTGACTCAAAAGGACCAAGACAAAGCAAGTACAGAAGAAAACCCCTACCAGTATCACAAACTGGACAAGGTGACAAACATCAGTAGTAGTCTAGCGAATTCTGGATGTGAGTTTGCTCGCTGAGCTGAAAGGTTCGTTTTCAAACGTTTCGTCACCATTCTACGTTACATCATCAGTGAGCCTCCGGTGAAGCGCTGGTGTCATGTCCCGCTTTCTATTTATCTGTTTAGGTTTCCTTGGGTTGGTGATGTCATTTCCTGTTCTTTTTCTCAGAGGGTGGTAGAGAGGCTCCAAATCAATGTGTTTGTTGATGGAGTTCCAGTTGGATTGCCATGCTTCTAGGAATTCTCGTGCATGTCTCTCTTTGGCTTGTCCTAGGATGGATGTGTTGTCCCAATCAAAATCATAGCCACAAAATTACATGACCCACTATCACTCGTATCCTTACATACAGATGAGGAAGGACACCACTTTTATTGGGACAACACACCCATCCTAGGGCAAGCCAAACAGAGACACGCACGAGAATTACCTAGAAGCATGGCATTCCAACCAGAACTCTATCAACAAACACATTGATTTGGAGCCCATCTACCACCCTCTGAGAAAAAGAACAGGAAATGACATCACCAGTGCAGGAAATGACATCGCCAATCCAAGGAAACCTAAACAGATAAATAGAAAGCGGGGCATAATACCAGTGCTTCACTGGAGGCTCACTGATGATGTTACCTAGAATGGTGACGAACCGTCTGAAAACGAACCTTCCAGCTCAGCGAGCAAACTTACATCCATCAGTAGTAGTCATCTGACAAGATACCACAAATGTGAAGACTGGATAGTTTTGGGCTGGGATTTTTAATTTTTAATGGGGAGAAGACCAAGAGCGAGACAGAAGTGGGAATTTGGCATGGTGTCCAACTGGCACCCTCTCACATGATTAATTTGTCCTGGATAAATTTGGAGCAGTAGGGAATTACATTGAAGTTTCCCCTATAAGAGAGGTGACTCAGATTACACATGGATTAGAGATAACAAAGTATTGAGCTGGATGAACATAGCAGGCCAAGCAGCATCACTGGATCAGGAAAACTGACGTTTTCGGCCACGACCCTTCTTCAGAAATGGAGAATTTCTGAAGAAGTGTCCATTTCTGAAGAAGGGTCTAAGCCCGAAACATCAGCCAGTCAAAGATATGTATATAATGTACAGTGGCCACAATAAACACAGAAGCCATTCGATGTGATAACAAGGTGTAGAGCTGGATGAACACAATCGGCCAAACAACATCAGAAGAGCAGGGAGGCTGATGCTTCGGGCTTAGACCCTTCATCCAAAATGGAGGAGGGGAAGGGGGTTCTGAAACAAAGGCGGAGTGAGGGGGAGACAGATAGAAGATGGATAGAGGAGAAGATGGGTGGACAGGAGACAGACAAGTTAAAGAGGTGGGGATGGAGCCAGCAAAGTTGAGTGTAGGTGAGGAGGTAGGGAGGAGATAGGTCAGTCCAGGGAGGATGGACAGGTCAAGGGGGCGGGATGAGATTAGTAGGTAGGAGATGGGGCTGGGGCCTAAGGTTGGAGGAGGGGATAGGGAGGAAGGACAGGTTAGGGAGGCAGGGACAAGTGGGCTGGTTTTGGTAGGGGGAAGGGAGATTTTGAAGCTTGTGAAGTCCACATTGATACTATTGGGCTGCAGAGTTCTCAAGCGGAATATGAGTTGCTCTTCCTGCAACCTTCAGGTGGCATCACTGTGGCACTGCAGGAGACCCAGGATGGACATGTCATCTAAGGAATGAGAGGGTGAGTTGAAATGGTTCGTGACTGGGAGGTGCATTTGTTTATTGCGAACCAAGCATGGGTGTTCTGCAAAGCAGTCCCCAAGCCTCCGCTTGGTTTCCCCAAAGTAGAGGAAGCTACACCGGGTATAGCGGATGCAGTCTACCACATTGGCAGATGTACAGGTGAACATGTGGTTGATGTGGAAAGTCTTCTTGGGGCCTGGATCGAGGTGGGGGGGGGGTGCGGTGTTGTAGGGGCAGGTGTATCAATTTCTGTGGTTGCAGGAAAAAGTTCCGGGTGTGGTGGGGCTGGAGGGGAGTGTGGAGTGGACAAGGAGTGAGTGGCCCCTCCAGAAAGCAGATCAGGGTGGGGAGGGAAAATGCCTTTGGTGGTGGGGTCGGATTGCAGATGGCGGAAGTGTCGGAGGATGATGCGATGGATCTGGAGGTTGGTTGGGTGGTACGTGAGCGCGAGTGGGATTCTGTTTTGATTTGTATTGCGGATTGAGGGTGTGAAGGATGAGTTGCGAGAAATGCGGGAGACACGGTCGAGGGTGTTCTCGACTACTGAGGGGGAAATGTTGCGGTCCTTGAAAAACGAGAACATCTGAGATGTATGAGAGTGGAATGGCTCATCCTGGGAGCAGATGTGGTGGAAGCGAAGGAATTGGGAATAGAGGATCGCATTTTTGCAGGAAGGTGGGTGGGAGGAGGTGTATTTTAGGTAGCTGTGGGAGTCGGTGGGCTTGAAATAGATATCAGTTTCTGGGTGGCTGCCAGAGATGGAGACAGAGAGGTCCAGGAAGGTAAGAGAGATGTTAGATATGGTCCAGGTGAACTTAGGGTTGGTGTGGAAGGTGTTGGTGAAGTGGATGAACTGTTCGAGCTCCTCGTGGGAGCACAAGGTGGCGCCGATACAGTCATCAATGTAACAGAGGAAGAGGTGGGGTTTAGGGCCAATGTAGGTACGGAAGCCAAATCATGGGCCAACGTAGGCCATTGTGAGACATTCAGAACACATGGATTAGGATATGTGGCAACTGGATGAATGAAAAGGGAAACATTGAAGTACAGAATTTTTGAAAGCTGAATGTCCCAGAGACTTGAGTGGATGTAAAGAGGGACGAGATGAAATATGCTTGGCAAAGCAGGATAAGGTGAGATGTGTATGTGTGTATCGGGGATTGGGAGCAGGGAGGAAAGATTAAACCTGGGCATATGAAATAACCAGTGTACTTGTTAGTTCATTCAGCCATTTCATACTCTGCAACCAAGGCTGAGGCAGAGTGCTGTTGTTGCTCAATTCTTCAGAAGCTCCATACCTTCTCGTTCCTTCCATTGCTGAGAAATGTATGTCCGTCCAATCTGGCTATATCCTGTATTTAAGTCAGATCTGTATCACTAAATCTGGATGTTTCAGTTGCTTGTCAAAGACAGCACAAACACTTTCTGACTTCTTCTAATTCCAATCCCAGACTGGCCCTTTGGATAGAATTGCTTGTGTATCATTTGAGAGAACACCATATCTAACATCCAGTTTAGAAATGAAAATTATGTACTCAGAAGTTTCGTTCAAATTACTACAAATCCAAGGTCTCTATCGTTGCCCAGTTTCCATATGGAATCATGGATTATGCATATCACTTGTCCTTCATTCCCACTCTTCTGTATCATGCCCAACAAATAGAGATATATTAGGAAATTTGGTCCCACTGACTATGTGCCTAAGTTGTACAATAGTCCTAATCTACTAGATAAGCTGCAGACCTGGGCTAAGAGGTGGCAAGTGGAGTTTAATGCAGACAAGTGTGAGGTGATGCACTTTGGTAGGAGTAACCGGAAGGCAAAGTACTGGGCTAATGGTAAGATTCTTAGTAGTGTAGATGAGCAGAGAGATCTCGGTGTCCATGTACACAGATCCTTGAAAGTTGCCACCCAGGTTGCCAGGGCTGTTAAGAAGGCATACAGTGTTTTAGCTTTTATTGATAGAGGGATCGAGTTCCAGAACCAAGAGGTTATGGTGAAGCTGTACAAAACTCTGGTGCGGCCGCATTTGGAGTATTGCGTACAGTTCTGGTCACCGCATTATAAGGAGGATGTGGAAGCTTTGGAAAGGGTGTAGAGGAGATTTACTAGGATGTTGCCTGGTATGGAGGGAAGGTCTTACGAGGAAAGGCTGAGGGACTTGAGGCTGTTTTCATTAGAGAGAAGAAGGTTGAGAGGTGACTTAATTGAAACATATAAAATAATCAGAGGGTTAGATAGGGTGGATAGGGAGAGCCTTTTTCCTAGGATGGTGACGGCAGCACGAGGGGGCATAGCTTTAAATTGAGGGGTGAAAGATATAGGACTGATGTCAGAGGTAGGTTCTTTACTCGGAGAGTAGTAGGGGAATGGAACGCTTTGCCTGCAACGGTAGTAGATTCGCCAACTTTAGGTACATTTAAGTCGTCATTGGACAAGCATACGGACGTACATGGAATAGTGCAGGTGAGATGGGCTTGAGATCGGTATGACAGGTCGGCACAACATTGAGGGCCGAAGGGCCTGTACTGTGCTGTAATGTTCTATGTTCTATGTACTTTCTGGGAACAAATTTAACAAAGAGAAACAAATACAGAAGGATAAGTTATTTCATTTATACTGTCAAACAAATGTTCATGCAATACTGATGAGTTATAATGTGTATGTAAGTATAAATAGGTGCTGAATATGCTATGAGAAAATTGATTTCAAAAGGCTTTAGAAATATCTAGCAAGTTTGTTGTAATCATGTCAACATAAAAAAAAACATTTAAATACATTTCTTTCAAGAAAGGCTCACATTTTTGCATGGTTTTATACTTGTATTGATAGTCACCAACACTACAATTGACAGGCATTTGTTAAATGGAAGCCCAACAATTTCGTACTGTTTTCCTTTGATGTGATAACCCATTTTATGCTCAGCTTTGTCAACTGTATAGCTGTTTTTTCTCTGCATGTTTGTCTCCTTGTAAATATTCTTTTTTAATGTGGTCTGTGTTGTGCAACATCAATCGTTTTTGTTCATTGCAGATACATTTGTCCCTGGCAAACATTGATTGTCTTTCATGTTTTCTTAGCATGCCTTTCGTTGATTTGATTATGCAGAATATAAGTGTGAAATTCATACCTATAATGGCCATTAGCATCAAAGCTGCCTCTTGGTAAAGAGATAACAAGGTATCGAAATGGAGAATTTCTGAAGAAGGATCTCGGCCCGAAATGTCAGCCTTCCTGCTCCTCTGATGCTGCTTGGCCTGCTGTGTTCATCCAGCTCCACACCTTGTTAACGCAAATTCTCCAGAATCTGCAGTTCCTACTATCTCTGCCTCTTTGTAAATACAGGTTTCCTTTTTTAGTTAAGGCACATAATTTCCAATTAGGTCTGTACTGAGGCTGTTGTTTTGTTGTGTATCAGAGTTTAAGACTTCACACAAAGGCTGGCTGATGTATTTGACCATGAAAAATAATCCACCTTTCATGAATTTCCTTTTCTGCACAGTAGAAAACGTATAGCATTTTACCCACTGCAAGTTCAGTCTTCATTTTAATTGAGAGATAAAAGAAAATTTACTTCCTGGGGTGAGAGAAGGTGTGCACTGCATATGTGCAGTCTGTTCACCATTTCCGAAAAAATGAGGCTTTCAAAGAATGCAACCACCCTGAGCGGTGGGAATTTATTGTATTCAATGGTTGGACAGTTTAATTCTCTATTGTTTCAAGTTGAGAATAAAACAAATGAGACAAATAAATTATCATCACAGACCAGTCTAAGTGAAACTCTTGGGAAACAGCTCTTTCAACGAGGAGGAGCTGAACTTTCCTTTTGTTTTTCTATTAGAAAGGATACTCATTGTTCGGTAACTTATTAATAATTCAAATTCTATAAGGGAAATATGTTGTGAATCGCCTCAGGTGCAAAATTGTACTTGGTTGCATCCTTCTAAAAATAATAGTGTCAACGCATTGGAATAAAAATGTAAGTGGGGCAGATTTTTCCCGTTTCAGTTAAAGTATATCTTGGAGTAAAATTGGTGCCATGGCCTGCAGCAAACTTTTTTTTCACACAGTCTTCACCTCATTAATTTTTCAATAGGCCTCCTTTCTTGGGGAATTGTGCTGATGGAGAGGTGCAAGTTCTCATCATTGCGGTGCACACCTCTGATGTCATTTTTAAAGCCCAGATACACACCACTTCAGACACCTCAGACCAGGCACTAGGCCTCACACTGTGGCACTCTCTGATATTGCTGAACAATGACCCGGAGGAAAGACAAAACTCGCTAACTGCTTCACAGACAGAGACATGATTTTGCTGCTGGGCAGGGTGGTGTTGGGGAATGTAATCCTTGCTCTAGCAACTGCCAGAGCAGACTGTCATCAGAACAAGCCAACGTGGACATCCATTTCAGCCCAGGTTAGTGCTGTGTCCAGAAGGAAAAGGAATATCCAGAAAGAAGGATGCATTCTGTGCCTGTTGAAGGTAAGTAACACCATCTTTTCTCTACTACCTCACACTCAGGACCAGTATTCTGTCAATCCTACAATGTGCACACCTCACACCAAGATGCATGGACTACAGTTCTCACTATTGAATGCAGCAGCATGGCCTCTCAATGGCTCTCAGCCTCTCCATCGCTCAAACTACCCTGCAAATCTGCCATTCCTACTCACTCATTGGGAAACACTATCACTTCTCCAGCTCACACATAACCACTGATCGCTGTTCCATCCACTTCCATTATAGCCCCTCCTTTCATCTCAGTGGAGAAATTTTGACCCACAATCTAGATGAGAGGTTCAACACATGCAGATATTAGGCTCCACATTCCACAGACACAGGAAAAAAGTCAATCTATCTGGAGGAGATCAGAACATCCCATCTGAGGGCTGGGAATCTCTACGGGCAACCAACCCAGGGACTTTCATTATGCTGCCTCATGTTGCTTTCCCATTATCATCAGTATTCATTCATTTTTAAACTGCACAAACCTTTTTTTTAATCACTCTTACACAACTAGTCCCTCTCTTCTCTCATACAGGCACTAATGACACCCAGCAGACCTTCACTAGGAAGAGGTCAATGCAGGAGACCCTCAGCTCCATTTTCACCTCTGAAGAAGAAGCCATTTAATTCTCAGAGGATTCACAGACAAGGCTTTGACTGCAGCCTGTACCATCTTTGTGACCTTCACCTTCTTGATTCTCTTTCTAGATTAGAATCAGGTGTCCAGCCTGCTCAGCACATCACCAACATGTTTCCACAGCAGGTCGAGGAATAGACACCCAAGCCTCTGACACTTTGAAGATAGCCAGAAACCAGGCATCTGCTTAGCTCCAGGCAGAAGACGAGCCCCTCTTCAAGCTCTGTAGTGATTTGGCAAAATGTATTTTGTGCAAGAACAGCAGGGAAGTTTGTCAGAGGCACTTGGTAAACTGAATTAAAGGATGAGGGAGTCCACCACAGTTGTCAGTCCCCTGCTGGCTCCAGTATTCATGTGTCTGGCTGTTTTCACAGACAGGTTGGTGCCTATGTTAGAGACTCAGATCGAGCACAAATAGTGTCTTCAGGTTATATGTACCATCACTGTAACTGTGGGTGTTCAGTATCCATGACAAAGTGGCAAGCGAACAAGGGACCTCAACATTATCCCATGTAGCCCTCCCTGTCAGGGGAGTTAGAGTGGTATAGCAGATACACATAGGAGGGAGGAGCAACACAAAGGAACCTCCAGATGCTTCCTCTCAAGACATTCCAGACGCATTCAACTTCTCTACCTTCACTGCATCCCCCAAGTCTGCAGCACTACAAACCAAGGAGATGCAGCTTGTCAGAGTCATAAATCATATATGGTGTTCACTCATCCATTTTAACAACCACCAAATCTTATATAGACCACTGTTCGCAGCAAACTACCCAGCCTTCAGGACAACATCAACCACAACACTATATAATCCTGTCATGGCAATCTCTGCAAGACATGTCAGATATTCAACATGGATATGACCATCACATATGGAAACGCACCCACCACTTACACGGCAGATATTCATGTGACTCAGCCAATATCATCTGTCTTATATGCTGCAGGCAAGGATGCCCTGAGGCACGGTACATTGGTGAGCCCATGCAGACGTTACGAAAACAAATGAATGGACACCGCACAACAATGACCAGACAGGGGTGTTCCCTCCCAGTTGGGGAACATTTCAGTGGTCAAAGGCATTCAGCTTCCGATCTTCAGAGAAGCATCCCCCAGGGTGGACTTCAAGATACACAACAACGCAGAATCACCAATCGGAGACAGATAGCCACTTTCCATATCTGTGAAGACGGCCTCAGCTATGATCTTGGAATCAGGTCATGTTACAGGTGTCCTCACCACACTGTTCTGAATCTGTAATTTCTTCCCGACTGCCCTGTTTTGACAGCATCACCTCTCTCACACACACACTCTCTCTCTGTGTCTCACTCACACACACACACAGACACACACAACACACACACACACACACACACTTCCCATTTGCAGGTACATTATATTTATAAAACACACAATTTGTAATCACAGTCAGTCAACATGGCATTTTATAAATTCATGCTTTTGGAGTAAAACTAGCCTGTTTCCAGGTTAAAAGGCAGAGACAGATTCTTACTGAGGCCTCACTCCAACAATTGTGTCTGACCTGAAATGTCACCTTTTGCATCTCTGCCTGATTGAAGTTTGGAAAGTCAGACAGACACTGAGAAAACCTTTAATTATCTCAGTGCAGTGACTTGAAACAGATTGTGGAATTTGCATCTTAATCAATTGGAACTTATGTGTCCTTTCTAACAGAGTTCTCCATCAGTCAGTTTTTGTTTGTTCATTTCACTCACACTGGTTGTATGATCCTTTGATCTCTCTGCCTGTAGACTCTGTGTTTCTGCGCCCTCTCTCACTGCACCTGACAAAGGAGCAGTGCTCTGAAATTTGTCATTTCAAATAAACCCGTTGAACTATAACCCGGTGTTGTATGATTTTTGACTTTGTCCACTCCAGTCTAACACCGGCACCTCCACATCATCCAACTGGGCAGGTCTCTGTCAGCAGGCACCAGGGAATGATTGGCTATGTCCACCAAACCTTTAGGGTGAACTAAGAAGATGTAGAATTTGAGACTATACTTATTTCTACTGGGAGGCAGAGAATGAAGAAAACTTATTGAGGGGATATAGATTGCAGACATCACACATTATGTTCCCTCGAAGATGCATGGCTGATGCAACATTCTGTGTGTGGTGATTTGCATTTCACAGGCCTTGGAGATCGGGACAGAAAATTTGAAGGGAACACTGGTGACACATCATCGTACCAATGTAAATACATGTTCACCTGCACTGTTAAAGAGTCTACTGCAGCACAACTTTCATGACTAGATGCAATTAAGCCAGACCAATGTGAGAGCTGAGCATCCTTTTCCAAAATCTTGAGGATAAAAGAAGTTGCAATGGCCAAGCATTGCGCATTGTCTCATAAGTAACTGAATCTCTGAATGCAAATAGAATTAAGCATCAGGGATCGTTGAACTGTGCTGTTGAGGACGCAGCTGAGGCTTTGCCCTTTCATGTGGATAACCAATGAAGTTATCCATAATTTGCAGGAATTGAGCTCAGGCCTGGCCTGCTCACATCATTACTAGGGTTCCCTCTAAGGGGCTGCACAGCTGGTTGGTGTGATTGTTATGTTGACGCATTGAATTCCAGTTTCGGAAGCTGGTGCTACGTGCAGCCAGCAGAGACCTGCACACTCAAATAAATGGAGTACTAATTATCGCACACTTACACACACCTTAGGAGTGAGACTATGGAATGAGGATTCCACAATATCTCTGGAGGGAAAAGCTCATTCTATCCATCAGCTTTTCAAGGGAGCATGCTGTCATTCGAGGATTGAAGATATACATTTTACATGCCCAGTCTCCCTTAACACACCAATCTGCAAGAAAAATCACATTAAATGCTGCTGGTTCAATGCTGGCTTTCAAGATGTTAAAACATTTATAAAACACACAGCATGGTAACAGACCATTCTGTCCAATTCACTCACGCTGACCACATATCCCAAACTGAACTAGTCCCATTTGCCTGCATTTAGGCCATATCTCTCTAAACCTTTTCTATTTGTGTACTATCCAGATGTCTTTTAAATGTTATAGTTGTGCCAACCTTCACCAATTCCTCTGACAACTCATTCCATATACATTTTTAAGACCCCTTTGAAATCTTTCCTCTCTCACCTTAAGCTTATGCCCTCTAGTTTTGGAATCCCCTACCATTGATAATGACCTTGGCTAATCACCTTATCTATGCCCCTTATGATTTTATAGATCTCTATAAAGTCATCCCTCAGCCTCCGACGCTCCAGGGAAAAAATAATTCCCAGCATGCCTGCCTCTCCTTATAGTGCAAACCTTCCAGTCCTGGTAACATTCTTGTAAATCTCTTCTGCACCCTTTCTAGTTTAATAACATCCTTTGTATAGCAGGGTGACTCGAATTGTATGCAGTGTGCAAAAAATGGAATCACCAATGTCTTGTACAACTGCAACTTACCACCCCAACTCCTTGACTCAATGCTCTGAGCAACGAAGGTAAGCGTGCTAAATGCCTTCCTCACTACCCTGTCTATATGCAACAGTGCTTTCATGGAACTATGAACTTGTACTCCTAGGTTCCTCTGTTCAACAATAGCCCACAAGACCCTACCATTAACAATGTAAGTCCTGCCTTGGTTTGTCTTACCAAAATATAACACTTGACATTAATCCAAATTAAACTTTATCTGCTGTTCCTTGGACCTTGGCCCATCTGATCAAATCTCTTTCATCTGTTAGATAACCATCTTCATTGTCATTATACCACCAATATTGATGTCATCTGCAAACTTACCAGTCATAAATCTTATATTCTTATCCAAATCAGCCAGTTTAACTTTTCAGTTTACACATACTCTGAAACATTGAAAGGTTACTGATGACGAAGGAATCAAAAGGAAATTCTTCAGGGTTCCTCTCATGAGGTAATGGAATTCCCTGCACAACAATATGAGATTTAGACAGATTGTTCAAGTGCAAACTAAACTTAGATTTAAACTGACACTAAGCTTTGTTAGTGCAATGTAGCACTGACTGTTACTTATTCGCCCAGTGCTCAGCACATGCTGTTATGTGCATGTGCATTAACATGGGATCATATGACGACATTAACCATGCAATCATTTGGATAATGAGGCATTTGTTCAAAAGCACGAAAACAAGGACTGCAAAAATCACAAGGTCGACATGTCCTCTATGCTAAGGAGGGGCTGCTTGCTAGAATACCAGCAAAACGTTAAACATTTAAGGAAAGTTGAAATCTAGCTCACTTATCCTGGAAGTAGGCATCAATTACATTTTCTCTTGACCCTCCATGCTTTTTGGACAATCAACATTGTTGATGTCCTGATCCTCAGCTTCATCTTCATCCACAGAAGATTGCTTAGAAATCCCTTAATTGGCTGGATACAGGACACCCCCACCTTTCTTGGCGCCAGTTGTGAAATGCACATCACACCACAAAGGTGCAGGACACGTTTTCTGGGTATAATGTAAGATTCTGCTGGAATGGGTTAAGCATTGAAACGTCATTTTAAGAAGAGCTATGGTCAACTCTGGCTCTGGTTGAAGAGTAAGGAGTATTTGTTCTGTGTCATCCTGAGGGTCTTATATCAGTATCTTGAGCTATGTTTGGAGCAGATGCCCCGTGGTTTCAAAGCAGCCATCCTTGTATGGCCCAAGTAACTGAGAGCAATGCAGGAAGCTGAGAGATCTATTCCTTGTAAGAGTTACAGCAGCTCACAGGGTATCAGGTGCAGTTATCTAGAATTTGGCATCAATGGCCACAGCTAAATCGGGTATTCATGGGGTGTAAGCTTTCTCAGTTGGTGACATGGGTGCATTCTAAAGAGGTCTGTAGTTGGGCATTACCACCAGTGATGGGCAATCCTATTGCCTGAGCTGCCCAACTCTCATTATTACAGGGTGGAGTATGCACGGTTATGATATGGAGAAAATTATATTTGTTTCACCTGAGATGCACTTACAGGTAGAAGCTTCAAAGATTCCACAGAGATGCCCATTTGCAGCTTGAAATAAGCTGCAAGGATAAAAATTTAGGGCAGCTGTAACCTTGACAGGTACCAGTCCTTCTGAGCAGCAGATGATACAATTCCAAGAAGATAGGGTAGCACATCTTGAATCAGCATGTATACTGTCTTTCAGACAGTTGAAGAAACTGGCTGTGAGAATGTAGATTTGGGTTGTTATCATTCTCCTCCTGTTTCTTAGTAGATCTTCACCTGCTGCTTTTCCAGTATCCAGCCAATTAAGGGATTTCTAAGCAATCTTCTGAGTCTGAGTTGCAGCTGCTGGACATTGCTGAGCTTGCTGACTTAGTTGCAATTGCTGTCTCCTTCCATGCTTTGTCTGCAGTAGCACCAAGACTGCAATGACTCCTATGACAGTGTTCCATATGCTACATCTCTGAACAGGTCATCTGTGGTGAACATGTGAGAAAAAGCACAAATTTATTGAAGGAGCTCTGAACCATCACACCTACAACAATGACGACTTGTGCATTTGGAAGAGCAATGGAATGTTCATTATTTACCTGCTTAGTTAATCTCCAACAACACCTTAGACACTCACCTCAAACTAGAACAAAGCAGACTGCTTGCTTAGCACCATGTCACCATCTTTAACATTGACTATGTTTACCAGTAGATGCATTTAATATTTATCCTGAATCACAGTGATGTCCAGGAGCTCCCACACCCAGCACTCACAATGCATGAACTGCCCTGCCAACTTTACCATGAGGGAATGGATTTAAAACAATTTTATAAATTTGTTTATAACTGATGAATACGAAAACTCACAGTAACCATTATCATTGCTGGTAAACATTAATAATAACTTCTTTCAAAACATGGCAATATATTAGTAATTGCAAGGCAAATATACACAAAACTTACCATAGACTTGATTAGGTAGACACTCCTTTACAGAAAAGTTTCTCCCTCATTCTCTATGTTCCTTTTTTGAACTTTCTGCCTCGTGTCTCTGTGCTGCCTTTATAGTGATACCTTTCCCCACCCCTGTAGTATTTCCTAAAGAAGTGTAAAGCATGTAACTAAGTTAGTTGAATATAAATGTACTGGTTTTACTTCAACAGAGCATGAGATATAAAATGCTTTCTCGATGATTATATAAATAAAATATTTGTACATTTGTTAATGTTGTACCTGTCTGCATTTCCTAAACACACCAAACCTTTTAAAGCTATTTGTACTGACTTTAACTAAACTGCCGATCAGAAATGTAAAAAACAGAATAGCATCACTAATGACATCCATAAGAGTGGATACCAGCTGTGATAACAGCTCCACCTTAGCAACATATCCATTTGTACAACAGTAAATTAAGACACTTAGATTATTATTTTCACAAATGCAGATCATGCAATATTTTGGGGAAAAGAGTGACAAGAACTATTTTACAACATCAAAAACATTAATGATTATACTAAAACAATTGGGACTGACTCTATTGTAGATTCAAGACTACTAATTCACCCAGAGAGTTGTGAGCCATGGAATAATTTGCCAGTGATAGTCGTGGAAGCGGAGTCATTAGTGACATTTTAGCAACTGCTGGACGTGCACATGGACAGCAGTGAACTGAGGGGAATGTAGGTTAGGTTATTTTATTTTTGGATTAGGATTATTCCACGACACAACATTGTGGGCCGAAGGGCCTGTACTGTGCTGTGCTTTTCTATGTTCTATATTCTATAATTGAAGCAACACAAAAATCTGAAAGGAAAATCTTCAACTTACTTTTGGAAGATTAATATAAGAGAGTACTCTAAAGATTAACAGTCAAAAGAAAGCTGAGTACTATTAATTGGTAACTATACTCTTCCCTTTGCACTCCTCAAAGATTTCTACTTTAAACCTTCCTCCACACAGTTCATTTTGACCTTAGCCTACCATGTGGCTATAGTAGCAGGGATAAATTCCATCATCTTCACAGTACAATATTCCTTACCCATACAATACACATGTCCTATGCTGCACACGCTTCTTCTTATAATATCATGATTTACTTCTGAAAAGATGACACATTCTTCACGATTTTCTATTGGTATAAGAAAGCATCTTCCACCCTTGGCAGGTTACCCTCTTGTTCAGATTTGAGATTCATGAGAAAAAAATGAAATGTTACTGTTTAATTTTTCTTTGAGTAATGTATTTCCTAGGTTTGTTAGGAGCATCAATTAACAATTAATTGTAATGTTAGTTGCACATAAGTTACAAGGATTGAAACATTTCATCCAGTAAGTGGTCAACCTTGTTGAATACACTCTTCACCAATTGACTAAAGTGCTCAGCTGCAGTCCCACGTCACCTTTTATAATTATATGCATACCTTTTTTTGCAAGATATGCAGGATGTTTAATTGACAGCTTCATGCTCTCCTTTCACAAGTTTTCTTAACTTACAATTGTCCACTGGGGCATCTAACTCTTTGTTCAAACCCGGTCTTAAAGTCTGCTGTTTATAAGACAATAAGAAGTGAGAGCAAGGTTATTGTTTGTTTTACATCAGTTTTCAACTTCCTTCAGTGTTTCTATCCCTTGTGGATGCAACAGGTCTATTTATATTAGTACCAACTCTTGCTAAAGCACCATGTCCTGTCACACAGATTTCAAGGCCATCAATTTATTTAAAGAATCAGAGTCTCTTAATTTACTAATTTATTATTACTTGTCAGGTGGTGAATTCAAGTCAAAGCCTATCCAATAAAATGTTTTAGGCAGAAGACTAGTTCAGGTCTCAAAGAAATTGGCCAAGCATCATTCTTGTGCCCCATAAATCTCAATTTCCTTAACCACTCTTGTGCCTCTCTATTTCCCCTTGTACTCCTCGTGTCCACCCCATGTTCCCTCATTCATCTCACTCTGTCATACAATATATTGCCATTCAACCAGTCCTGCTGTCAGCAGTCAAGTGATAGCAATGGAAGCAGGTGAACAAAATATCTGCAACACTCCACTGAAACTCTCATTCAAACCTGTGTCAATACTGCTGTACCAGATCTCTTAGATGAGATCTCAGGTATAAACAAAGAACAATATGTTAAAGAATAACATCAAAGGCAAATTATGTGTCCATAAGATCATACAGAGTATGCCTGACATGTCTTCTCCACCATTGAATGAGATCACAACTGATTTCTGAAGAAGGGTCTAGACCCAAAATGTCAGCTTTCCTGCTCCTCTGACGCTGCTTGGCCTGCTGTGTTCATCCAGCTCTACACCTTGTTAACTCAGATTCTCCAGCATCTGCAGTTCCTAATATCTCTGATTTGACAGCTGTTTAACATCAATTTCCTACTTTTCCCTGATTCCTTTACTGATTAAAAATCTCTCTCCCAACCTTGAATATTCTTCTTCAAAAAAATTCCACAGATTCATTACCTTCTAAGAAAATAAATTCTTCCTCACATCTCCGATTCCTTCTACTCGGATTATACTCTCTGGTCTTAGACACTCCAGCCAGGGGAAATATTCTCCCCATATTTATCCATCATGTGCCCGAAGAATTGTGTTTTTAATAACGTCAACTCTCATTCTTCTAAATTCCATTGTATACAGGCTCTACCTATGCAACCTTTCCTGATAAGTTAATTCTTCCATATCCAGGATCAGCCGCTCACTAAACCTGTCTATATCCATCTGCAGACTCACACTTGCCTTTCCCATTGTTTAGGGCATCCACAAACTTGCAAATGACACATTCACTTTTCTCATCCAAGTCATTAATTTTTTTTTGTAAATAATTATGACTCCAGCACTGATTCCTGTGGCACTCCATGTCACATGTTTGCACCCTGAAAAATGACCCTTTTATTCCAACTGTCTGCCTTTGATTAGCTAGCTAACTTTAGTTGTGAATAGATCTGTGTACTCCAGTAACTTTTTGAACTCAGCCTAGTCTTTAGAATGGCCACAGATATCAACATAGTAGCTTTCAGCTCCAAATGCCCATGAAACTGAAAAACAAATCATGTCTTTCCTATTTCAAAACACTCAATGGAATGGGGCAGACTTGGAGATATTTTAGGGTATCAAAAACATAGGAATATTTTTCCAAGTGAAAGGCACCTGAACATTTAAATCTTAGTCTAAAATATGGGAAGATAAAGTTACCACAGTCCTTCTCTCTCACTAGGAAGAGACGCATCCAGTGGTGGTTTGCTTGAAAGCCACAATGCCATAAGAAACCTCGGTCAGTGTCAGGAATTGAACGCATGCTGTTGGCATTCACCCAAACTGCAAATCAGCCAATTAGCCAACTAAGCTAGCCCACAGCCTTCTAAACCTGTGAAAAAGATATAAGAAAATAGCATAGGCTCAGGGAAGTAGAGGATGTTTGTTTTTACAGTGATAAAAATCATAATTTTAGATTTCCCAACACAGATCCCACTTCTTTCAGTGATGAGAATCGACTTCCACTTTTGTTCGATACTTATTAAAATGTGACATCACACTAAACTTTTAATTTGGCATCAAAATAAGACAGAGCTTTGAAGTGTGGTGATTTATTATTTTCAACTTGATTTTGCTAAAGTTCAGGCTCTCAATAAATATTCCAGAGGTTTATTGAGGTATTTTTCATCATAGAACGATGTGCCGATGTTGCTGAAAAAATATATAATAACTGCTTAAAGCAAAAAAACTCTTCACCTTTTGTGCAAACCATCAATGCTCAAATAGATCACATAGATTTTGCAGATCTCAGCCTTAAACTTCACCGAAAGTATGGTGAAATTAGTCAGAACACAGCTTCTTATGTTGGCCAATTTGAGTCCCATCTGATAGTTTTGATATGCTTTATCCTTTTCCTGCCCAGCGAGAAATGTTTCACTACATCCAAATTAGATTTATTTTGGAATCCAGTGGAAGAGGCTCCCATCTGGAACAATTATTGGTTCATCACTTTTTCGTATTTAGGCTTACAAATTTCCAATTATATAAATTTATCAACTCCCACTGAACCATTACCATCAAGAAAGGGATCTACTCTGATTCAATGGAGAATGCAGGAGGGCACACCAGGAACGATACCAGGTTTATCTAAAAGTGAGATGTTAACCTGGTAGAAGCTACCAAACAGGACTACTTGCATGCTAAACAGTGCATGCAACAAGTGATAAACAGAGTTAAATGATCAAACAATCAAATGGATAAGATCTAAGATCTACAGTCCTGTCACATTAGTAATGAATGGTGGCACAATCAAGTAACTCACTACGGGAGAAGGCTCCACAAATGTCTCCATAAACAATGATGTAACAGCCTAGCATGTCAGTGCAAAAAATAAGGCTGAAGGACAGGCTGCAATTTTTAGCCAGAAGTCTCGAACAGAAGGCAGGAGAAGCTTAATTGTGGAGTATAATTTCAAGCAAAAATTACATCAGATGCAAATCAGTTCTGTGCAATCTACTTGCACTGGTTTTAAAACTATTGCCGTAATATTTGACCCCATCCACAAACTAAGCATGGTCCCAGAGCAAACTGAACTGCGGGCCCTTGAGTAGGTTCTTAACATTTATTTTTTTTAGTTTCAGGAAGACTTAAAAGCTTTGAAGTGAAATCAATTTCCTAAGACAAAAACAGAAAACTGAAAATGATCAGCAGATCATTAATGAAAAGCCTTTGATTTAAAGCCTTAGCTTTATGGATGACTTCAGAGATGCTGCTCGGCCTCTTAAATATTTTAGTGCTTGTATTTCAGACTTTCAGCAAGTGCCGCATTTTGCTTTTCTTACAATTTGCTAAGAACCAGGCACAGCCAGTAAAAATAGTAAATGTCTCTGCATCGTTTGTATTAGTCATTTTGAGTGCTTTAAAATTAGTTGTTCACAGGTGGGAGATGTGATTCTTTGTAGCATGTTTTATTTCAAGATGTTTTCAAGTGTATGAATAAAACTGCATCAGTTTTTCACTCTTAAATATATAATGAATATTTTTTACTGAAAGGGAACAATAAACAATGATGTCCAAAAATGCTGCCCACTTGCACGTTTTCACTGAATATGTTACAGTTGCCAGTAATAAGTAAGCAGAAACAGTCATACCAGGTTTGAAACATTAACTGTGTTTCTCTGCCCATAGATTCTGCCAGACTTGCTAAGTCCCTTGGCATCCTTTGTGTTTCAGATTTCCAGCAGCCACAGTATATTGCTTTTATATGATGAAGCAGAAATTTACAGGACTCTCCTTCCAACTCTCACACCACCTCTTTTCATACAATCTTCCCATCCTATAAACTTTTGATGAACTAACTCCACAGTTACCGGTATCCTGTCAGCAAGTCACTCTTTATTTACATGTGGAAAGTCCTTGACACTGATCCAGCTCCCTCAGAGCCAGGACTCAGAATGAACAAGAAGTCTGACTCTCCTGTTTTTACCTGTCAGCCAGGGCTCCCTAATTAGGCCAGATTAACAGCCCCAATTAGCGAATTGATATTCTACAAGGTCCCCCAGGTGACCTTGTTACAATCACTACATCTGAGATATCTGCTTTCGAACAATGCTAGCCCCTGATTTGAATGCCTTTACCCTTGTTGGCTGGGCTGTCAGCCACCCTGATCTGTGGAACTCCCTGTCGAAATTTTGTTTTATCACACTCCTGTGAAGTGTTTTGCGATGTTTCACCAGGCTGACGATGATGTGGAATTTTACCATTCTAAATCTAAAAATGAGTCTGTAAATATTTGGCACTTTGGAGACTCCTTGTAGGATCGATCAAAAATTACCATCATCTAAAATACTGGACAAGGCCCTTGACTTCTCCAATGTCTAAAATATTGGTCAAATACCCTGGATTGGAGCTGCACTGCAGAACCAGAAGAATGGCAATTTCTCTCTGTGACTATTGTTCAGCCTGGAATTCCAATTTACTCCTCCTCTCTGAAAGAGCGATCAACCAACACTGATCATACTCTAGCCCGAGGCAACTTTTACATCTCAGGCTACCCTGCAAAGACAATATGGGGCCTACAGAGATACCAAACATTCAACTTCAATCAAAATTCATTCTCACATACTTTAGAATGACAGAATCATCACAGTGTGGAAACAGGGCCTTCGGCCCAATAAGTCCACACCAACTCTCAGAGCATTCCACCCAGACCTATACCCTGATAACTCACCTAATCTACACTTGAGGCAATTTAGTATGGCCAACCCGCTAAGCCTGCACATCTTTGGACTGTGGGAGGAAACCGGAGCACCCGGAGGAAACCCACGCAGACACGGAGAGAATGTGCAAATTGCAAACCAGAGAGTCACCCGAGGCCGAAATTGAACCCGGGTCCCTGGCTCTGTGAGGCAGCAGTGCTAACCAGTGAGCCACTGTGCCGCCCATCATACTCTTAATGATCAGGAAAGCAATTGACTTCAGAAGAAATGCCTGAAACATAATACGAAACACAGATCTGAGGGGAGATAATGGGACAAACAGTATGTGTAATGCCCAGTCTGTTCTCACTTGAGGGAGAGCTTTTTTCAACAGCAAGCTTCTACACAAACAGCTTCCCCACTGGCTTCCAGCCCCAACAAGCAGCTTCAGAACCAAGAACCACAGAGGCTGAACCGAGAGGCAATAATTGGGAAGCAAAACCAACAGTATAATTGGAATAAAGGTCATGACCTTCAAGAGGGAGACAGCCAAACAAGTGCTATCTGGACAAGGACTTCCAGTCATGGGCCTACAACAAAGGAAGAGATCCAGTGACAAGAACCTCAGCAACTGGATGCACTTTAAAACATTGTTTTCCTCAGTGGTGAGCTGAAACTCTCAAGACCCCAAAGTTCTGACCTAGCGAGTAGGGAGGGGAAGGCAGGTGGTGACAGTGCATTGGGCCGCCAAGGGTAGGAAGCCTGATTAAAGATTCTGTAATTAAACCTGTTGTCTTTAGGTTCTCATAGTGTCTAATAGAGCTAATAGAGCGCAGAGTGTATTTAATAGTAGTAATATCCTCAGTATAGTTGATAGCATCAATTCTCTTGTTTCTTGCATTTACCTGTATTTCTCCTATTATGCTTACTTTTTGTAGGTTAAATGCAGAGGTTTTTTTGCCATGAAACATCTGCATACTGCCTTCTTCATTTCACATTCCCTAAATAAGTCCAATGTTTGGAACCAGGGATCTGGGAGTGATTTGAGCCACTTAAAAATCAGAAAATAATTGATTGCAAACCAGAACCCCAAATGCTCCTTGGACACAATGGAATATTTTGCTCTCCTAAGCTGTCCAAATATTTAATTTTGACACTACTGACATACGGTGCTCCATGTCTGATCATATAATAGTGGGGCCTGGGAATGCAGCTTGAGTGTCCCTTTCTGACCCGAACTCAGAATTCATGTCTAGCACCTGTACATTTCATTATTCTCTGTAAGGCTGATCGAGTATCCTTTTCACCAGATGAGACTTTCCACCAATGAATAAGCTGCAGTAAAGTGAAAATAAAGAATAGCAGTTATAATTGGACTCTATTAAAAGCAATGCCAGTTATCTTTGCATAAACTACAAAGTAAATAACATCAATGTTTTCCAAATAAGGAAGTTGTTGTATCAAACACATAAGTCCATATCATTCAGTCCTGGGTTCCAAGCTTTAGTTAGAATCATAGAACAGTTATAGTCAGAAAGAGGCCATTCAGTCCATCATGACTGCACTAACTGAATAAGCTAGCTCTTCACTCATTTACCAGTTATCTGGTTGTAGTTGTGGTTAGTTGGCTCGCCGAGCTGGTTTGTTATTCCACAGATGTTTCATTACCGTGGTGGGTAACACCGTTACTGCAGCCTCCGATGAAGCGCTGTTGAGTTATCCCACCTGGTTTTTGAACTCTGGAGTCAGATGAGCTGGATTATCTCACTCCCGGTTTTCCTTTGCAGTCGAGTGTACATGGGGTCTAGCTCTATGTGTTTGTCGATGGCTTTCTTTGTGGAGTACCAAGCTTCTAGGAATTCCTGTGCTTGTTTCTGTTTTGCTTGTCCTGGGATTTTGGTGTTGTTTCAGTCGAATTGATGGTTCTCCTTATCCGTGAGTGAGTTTTGGTCGTGTCTTTTTGTAGCCAGTTGATGTTTGTGCACCCTTGTTGTTAATTTCCTTCCTGTTTGTCCGACATAGTGTTTGCCTCAGTCTTTGCTGGGAATCTTGTATATGACATTGGTCCTGTCCATGGTGGGTAGTGGGTCTTTGGTTCGGGTGAGCAGTTGTTGGAGGGTTGATGTGGGTTTGTGTGCTATTCTGATGCCCAGTGGTCATAGGAGTCTTGTGGTTAGTTCAGATGTGTTCCTGATGTAAGGTAGGGTGATGAGTCGAGGCGTGTAGTATTTTCCTGATGTCATTCATTTAGTAGGCATCTTCTGACCCAGTTTTTCAGATATCCATTGTCCCTGAACGCCTGGAAGAGGTACTGTTCTTTCTCTTGGCGTAGCTCTGTGCTGCTGCAGTGTGTTTTTTCCAGTTTAAACAATATACATTCCACTGCGAAGGAAAACTGGAAGCGAGGTAATCCAGCTCAACGGACTTCAGAGCTTAAAAACCAGGTGAGAAAACACAACAGCATTTCATCGGAGATAACAAAGTGTGAAGCTGAATGAACACAGCAGGCCAAGCAGCATCTCAGGAGCACAAAAGCTGACGTTTCGGGCCTAGAACCTTCATCAGAGAGGGGGATGGGGTGAGGGTTCTGGAATAAATAGGGAAAGAGGGGGAGGCAGACCGAAGATGGAGAGAAAAGAAGATAGGTGGTCAAGGCTTAGAGATTACAAGAGAGTTGCAGTGGGAGAGTGATTCGCTGAGGTTGGTCCGGAGGGTAACTTCTTCAGGTTACGCATCCCTGGAAGAGGCTTCGCAGTGAGGTTAAAATTGTATCAGAGATAATGGGAACTGCAGATAGGGTTAGGTTCCCATTATCTCTGATACAATTTTAACCTCACAGCGAAGCCTCTTCCAGGGATGCCTAATCTGAAGAAGTTACCTTCCTCCCTCTGGAACAACCTCAGGGAATCACTCTCCAACTGCAACTCTCTTGTAATCTCCACCTATCTTCTTTTCTCTCCATCTCCTGTTCGCCTCCCCCCTCTCCCTATTTATTCCAGAACCCTCACCCCATCCACCTCTCTGATGAAGGGTCTAGGCCCAAAATGTCAGCTTTTGTGCTCCTGAGATGCTGCTTGGCCTGCTGTGTTCACCCAGCTTCACACTTTATTATCTTGGATTCTCCAGCATCTGCAGATCCCATTATCTCTGATAGCATTTCATCGGAGGCTGCACTGATGATGTTACCCAGCAGGGTAATGAAACGTCTGCTGAACAATGAGACAGTTCGGCGAGCCAACCAACCATAACATCCACAACCTGAACTACAAATCTTCTCCAAAACATTATCAGGTGTAGCTTTGCAAGTTACAGTGCTTCTGGTCCAGATTCAGGTTCCTATTGAATGAGTCGTAGGTTATCACTTCAACCTTCAACCAAGCAGCAAATCTCACACAACCACTAGCCTCTGGTCAAAAACCTTATCATGTTCCCTCTTATCCTTTTACCTATTAACTTAAATTTCTGCCCCTGGTAATTTACTTGTCTGCTAGGAGAAACAGGCCTTCTCTTTTCACTCGAACCAAGACCCTCATTATATTGTCCACCTCAGTTGAGCCATTCCTGAACTTCACCTGTTCTTACAAAAATTATCCGAGCCTCTCCAGCCTTTCCTCATCACTGCAATCTTTAATCCCTGGCAACATTCTTATAAATCTCCAATGTAGTCTCGCGAGAGCAGTTACGCCCTTCCGGTAGAATGAAGAACTGTACACCTAACTCCTGTTCTCACCGAACTATTGTCTTACTCGGGTACAGCATGACATCCCTGCTTTTTTATTCAATACCTCACCTAATGAAGGAATGTTTCACATATGCTTTCTTTATTAGCTTATCTGTCTATTTTGTCACTCCCAGAGGACTTGTTGTCCAAGGTCTCTAAATTCCTCTAACCCTCTCATTAGCCTTCTGTTTATTGCATACTATTATGTTTTGTTTGCCTTTCTAGAGACATACTTTGAATTCCTTCTGATTGAACCCTATTTGCTATTTTTCCACCCACTGTACAAAACTACTAATATCATTTTGCAGTCAATAGCTATTCTCTTCATAATCAACAACTTGGGCAATTTTTGTGTAATATGCACATTTCCCAATCACGCCTCCCACATTTCAGCCATTCAGATACATGCCACAAACAGAAATGGACCCAACACTGAATATTGTGGAACACTATTGGAAATTGTTTTCCATTTGCAAAAATCGCTGATTGGCCATTACCCATTGTCTCATTTTACTGAACTAATTTTGTACCCAACTCATCACATTCTCCTCTAGCCCATGAGTTTTGTTTTTTTCTGACCATTTTGACAAATGCCTTACTGAAATGCTTGCAGGCAACATCACCTACTCTATCCTTTTCAATTCTTCTTGTTATTGTGTCAAAAAAATCAATGAATTCAGCAAGAAAATAACCTTCCTTGAACAAAACCAAGTAGGCTACACCTGATTAATCTGTAGCTCTCCAAATAACAGTTAGACCTGCCTCTCAGTCTTAATGATAGCAAATTTCTCACCACCAGAGTCAGACTGACTTGCCAATATTTATTTAGTCAATCCCTTGCATTACTTTTGCATAATGTTACAATGTTCACAAACCTCTAATGCTTTGGTGCCTGGCCTCCATAAAGTGAGGATTGTAAAATTATCCTCGGAATATCCATTATTTCCTACCTGGCTTTATTTACAGGCTGGGATACAATTCATCTGGCCCAGATGATATCTTCTTCTTGCAGGAGGTCAGTCCTTCCAGTATTTCCCTTATCATTATGTTTATTTTACACAATATTCCACAGCCCCTCTTTTTCAACTAGAATGCCTGTGTCATCCTTTTACTTTTTGAAGACCGATCCAAAGAAGCCTTTAAGAATCCTGCCCAAATCTTCTTCATCCACACACAAGTTGCTGTCTATATTCCTAATAGGACTCACCTTTTCCTTAGGCATTCTCTTGTTCTTAACGTACTGATAAAATATATTTGGCCTTTTCTTAATATTACCAGCCACTAATTTCTGGTATTGTTTCTTTGACTTCCCAGTCTCCTTTCTATACACAGTCTCTTCAATACTCCTCTAAGCTTCATAAAGCATTTTTGGCAATGTCATGATCTCTCTTCTTTGCTTATCTTACACTATAAGATTCTGTATAACTAGGGAGCTTTACAGTTTGCAGTTCTGCTCTTAATCTTTGTGGACACTTGTCTGCATGGTACCCGTAGAATCTCACTTCTGAATGCCTTCCGCTGATTTGCAACAGATGTACTTTCAAAATTGTTGTATATTACCACAGCTTGGTAAAGTCAAACTGGCTTCAATTTAGAATCTTTACTCCAGTTCTACATTTCTTGATTTCCACAATGATCCTACATCTAACTATATTTTGATTACTAACTCCAAAATGATCACCCACTGCAACTTTATCCACCTCCTCAGCTTCATTTGTTACTGCGCTTCCAGATGTAAATGTTGCTAGCTGGGCCAAAATTTATCACCCATCCCTTGTTGCCCTCGAGAAGATGATAGTCTTTCCTCAGACTAAATCTGGGATTCCGTACTCTCTCTTGCTGCTTGCTTTATATGCTCACTAAAAAAAAAACTCTCGAATGCAATCCGAGAATTCCATGCCCTCTGTTTTCTGTTGAGGCATTCAAGAGGGCATTGGTCTACAGGAATAGTGCCAGATGACTGGTGGATAGCAAATGTGGTTCCCCAGTTCAAGAAGGGGAATAGAGACAACCCTGGTAATTATAGACCAGTGAGCCTTACCTCAGTTGTTGGTAAAGTGTTGGAAAAGGTTATAAGGGATAGGATTTATAATCATCTAGGAAAGAATAAATTGATTAGGGATAGTCAGCACGGTTTTGTGAAGGGAAGGTCGTGCCTCACAAACCTTATTGAGTTCTTTGAGAAGGTGACCAAACAGGTAGATGAGAGTAAACCGGTTGATGTGGTGTATATGGATTTCAGCAAGGCGTTCGATAAGGTTCCCCACAGTAGGCTATTGTACAAAATGCGGAGGAATGGGATTGTGGGAGATATAGCAGTTTGAATTGGAAATTGGCTGCTGAAAGAAGACAGAGGGTGTTGGTTGATGGGAAATGTTCATCCTGGAGACCAGTTACTAGTGGTGTACCACAAGGGTCGGTGTTGGGCCCACTGCTGTTTGTCATTTTTATAAATGACCTGGATGAAGGCGTAGAAGGATGGGTTAGTAAATTTGCAGACGACACTAAGGTCGGTGGAGTTGTGGATAGTGACGAAGGATGCTGTAAGTTGCAGAGGGACATAGACAAGCTGCAGAGCTGGGCTGAGAGGTGGTAAATGGAGTCTAATACGGACAAGTGTGAGGTGATGCCCTATGGTAGGAGTAACCGGAAGGCAACGTACTGGGCTAATGGTAAGATTCTTGGTAGTGTAGATGAGCAGAGAGATCTCGGTGTCCATGTGCACAGATCCTTGAAAGTTGCAACCCAGGTTGACAGGGCTGTTAAGAAGGAATACAGTGTTTTAGCTTTTATTAATAGAGGGATCGAGTTCCGGAACCAAGAGGTTATGCTGAAGCTGTACAAAATTCTGGTGTGGCCGCACTTGGAGTATTGTGTACAGTTCTGGTCACCGCATTATAAGAAGGATGTGGAAGCTTTGGAAAGGGTGCAGAGGAGATTTACTAGGATGTTGCCTGGTATGGAGGGAAGGTCTTACGAGGAAAGGCTGAGGGACTTCAGGCTGTTTTCATAAAAATAAAATAACCAGTGGGTTAGATAGGGTGGATCGGGAGAGCCTTTTTCCTAGGAATGGTGACGGCGAGCACGAGGGGGCACAGCTTTAAATTGAGGGGTGAAAGATATAGGACTGATGTCAGAGGTAGTTTCTTTACTCAGAGAGTAGTAAGGGAATGGAACGCTTTGCCTGCAACGGCAGTAGATTCGCCAACGTTAAGTACATTTAAGTCGTCATTGGATAAGCATATGGATGTACATGGAATAGTGTAGGTTAGATGGGCTTGAGATCGGTATGACAGGTCGGCACAACATCGAGGGCCGAAGGGCCTGTACTGTGCTGTAATATTCTATGTTCTATGGATGATCACTTGGATAAAAATAGCACATAAGGGTATAGGGAAAAAGTTGGAAATTGGCACTAAGTAATGATTATCATTTATTGAGCTGGTACAGACATGATGGACTCAATGTCCTACTTCTGCTTTGTAGTGCTGCAATTCTGTGCATTTCACATTATTTGCATCCCAATTGATAGATGAGTAGTTGAAGTCGAAACTTTGTTGCCTTTTTGTTTTCACTATGGAGTTTCTTACAAAGTGGTTTAAAAACATTGCAATATTCTGTTTCTCTGTCTCCCTGACTTCTTGCTTTGTTATTCTCAGGTGGATATTAACACCTGTCAGACCTCCACTGAAATACATAAAGTCATTCAGCAAGATTTTAACTTGGAGCTTTGGAATTCTGGCCTGGGACCAAGTTGGGATGTAGAGACTGCATTTTGCTAGCAGCAGGAGTGATGTTGCCGATACTCAAGAAGTGGATGCCCCATTGATCGTGCCCACCATTGGATGAATTCTCTGCCAGAGGGCCAACAGCTGTGGAATAATGACAGTTCCTCAGGGAGATGTAGATATTGCTTAGGCTGTCAAGAGATGTCAAGGGCACCTCAACATGGACATGTCCTCAGAGACATCAAATTATATAGCTAGGAATATGGAAAGCTCTGCAAACGGACTCCTGGATTAGGGATGTTGTGAGCTTTCTTTCTTGCACCCAAATCAATGGTGCCTCCATGCAGGCAGTGACCTTTCCAAGTCGTAGGAAATCTCTTCAACACAGTCAAAATGCCAAGTCAGCCTGAACAACTATATCGATTAGAGTGTTAAATATTTAGCCTGCCCACCCACCTCGACTGAGTGGGCAGCCAGCTTGCATCCAGCCCTTTTTCTGAAAATCCGTGTTATCCCAATGTGACTCCTTTCAATTTTTCCAGTCCTTCCACCCCCGACTTGTTCTGCAATGGGCTGCAAATGTTTTTTTAATTGACTCCCAAATAAATGGTTGCAAAATAAGCTGCTAAATCATTGATTTTCAATCTGTGCAGAAACAATACTAAAGCTAGTTCATTCGCTCCTTATCTACATTTCATCTTTAAATCCTTAACTTACAGAAATCCACAGTACTTAGACCTGAGAGTTGTTAGTCAGTCATACATCTTATTCAATGTAATTTGCCTGATATCATAATTGTGTAGATATATTTGATTTGAAAATTCAGGGAGAAAAGAATTCAAACCATACACTATCTTGGGCACTCTCCTCTGGAAATGATTGTACTGAATGCAGGAACTCTACCTGATTATGTATACAGCTACAATTTTTCCAATTCGTGTTGTGTAGTAAATGCTCAAATCCCTTGAACTAATGGGGTCACCTTGGGCACCACACTATAATAATGGTGTATTTGTGTCACATTGCTGGCATGAGCAATAGTGAGAAAGATAGGGAAATAAAGAGAACAATAAAGCCAGAATTTTGATATTAAGAAAGCCTTTCCCCTCAAACTTGAAATGGGAATTTCAAAATATCACCACTGAGCAGTGGCTACTTTATATTCATGCATTTCCATTTTATTAAAGCCCACAACCTGCCTATTTAATGCAACTTGCAATTCTCACCTCTTACACTGAGTAAATAGTTCATGCAAACTCTCTCTATTTAAATCAAAACAGGTACCTGGTGCCTGCAGATGTTGAATACTTGCCTCAGTCACCTTACAACTGCCTCTTCACAGCAGCACCTCTGCATGATCCACTGCTGCCATCTTCCTTGACTCTCTACCCACACATATTGGCATCAGAAAGCCAGTATCCTCATCACATCATTGCCTGCTCTCAAACAAAATTTCACCCACTTCAGAGATGGCACATAGGTTCAGTAGTTAGCAATGCCACCTCTCAGCGCCTGGGGCACAGATTCGATTTCACCCTCAGGTGACTGTGTTAAGTGTGCACATTCTCCCCATATCTGTGTGGGTTTCCTTCAGGTGCTAAATTGCCCATTTTGACAAGGGAGGTGCGGTCTGGGTGGGCTAGCCATGGAAGATGGAGGGTTACAGGGAAATGGTGGGGGTGTGGATCTGGATAGCATGCTCTTCAGACAGTCGGTATGGACTCTAGGAGCTAAGTGGTCTGCTTCTACACTGTAGGGGTTCACGATTCACACTTTCCTCTGGACCTTACTTTGAACAGAACATTTTTTTGTTCAGGGATTTCAGGGATTGGCTATCTCATGTGCCTGCACAGCTTGTATGTGATGGGTCTGAGCTTTCTTTCTTAATGCTTACTCATTTCACTGCTTACTTGGAGATTGCCAGCCGTTTTACACATCAGATTGCTTTCTTGGTGTAAACGCTGCCTGTAGCACTGACCGATTTGCCCTCTGTAGATCATTATGTTGCTTTCTTTGCAAACAAAGTGCTTAGTGCTCAGTTTCAAGTTGTCAGCAACTTATCATGAGAAGAGGAACTAATAGTCAAAGAGGATGGACATGTCAATGTTTGGCATGGTGCGAGATCAACAGTGCTCCTCTCGTATTACCAGCATTTATGCAGCAAACAAATTACATGTGCAGTGATAGACTTGCTCATCTAGCCAGTGGGTTTGGTTGCTGGCATTTCATCATCCTGCTAGCTAGCATCATCAGTGCATCTCCAGTGAAGCTTTGGTGTTCTGTCCCATATGTTATTTATATGCCTTGATTTGCTAAGTGGTTGGTATCACTTCCAGTTCTGTTTTTCAGAGGTTTGTATATCGGGTCCAGTTCAATGTGATTGTTGATGGAGTTCCAGTTGGAATGCCAGGCCTCCAGAAATTCCCTGTGATGTCTCTGTTTAACTTGTGCTATTATGGATGTGTTGTCCCAGTTGAATTCGTGTCCTTCTTTGCCTGTGTGCATTGGGACCAGTGACGATTGGTCATGACTCTGAGTGGCTAGTTGGTGTCTGTGTATTCTTGTTGTCAGTTGTCTTCCAGTTTGGTCTATGTAATGTTTCTCACAGTCCTTGCATGCTCTTTGTATATTACGTTAATTTTATTTGTTATGGGCATGGGATCCTTTACGTTTGTCAGCAGCTGTTGCAGGGTGGTTGTTGGTTTGTGGGCTATCACAATGCCTAGGGGTCTGAGTAGTCCTGTGGTCATCTCTGATATGCCTCTGATGTACAGTAGGTTTATTAGCATGCCTGGCCATTTCATATCTTCTTATTGTGGCCTGTGGCAGATTTGGCTTTTTGGTAACCATTCCATTTAAAGGCTCTGTATAAGTGCTCCTGTTCTGCTTTACACAATTCCAGGTTACTGCATGTGTTGTGATCCATTTGAATAATCTGCTGATGCAGATCTGTTTATGGACGTTGGGGTGGTTGCTGGAATAATTAAGCATCTGGTCTGTATATGTCGTCTTTCTGTATACACTAGTCTGGTGTTCCCTGTCCTCACGTTCTACCATTGTGTCTTGGAAGGATAATTGGTTATTGTTCTCTTCTTCTTCTGTGAACTTTACTCTGGCGAGGATGTTGTTTATGTGTTGGTGGGTTTCTTCTAGTCTTGTGCAGTTGATAATCATGAAGGTGTCATCTACATTGCAGACCCAGAGTTTGGGTTGGATAACGAGGAGCGCTCTTCGGACTCGACCCTATGTAAAAACCGCAGAATAATGAAACCGGAAGTAATATCAACCATCCCAGCAAACCGCGGTGCCTAAATAACAAGCAGGACAGAGCACCGACCCTTCACCAAAGGCATAATGATGATGTTACCTAGCAGGCTGACAAAACGTCTGCAACCAAACACACCGGTTCGGTGAGCATGTCTACAAGCTCATCCATAACCCAAACTACAAATCTTCTCAAAAAATTTAAACTGCATATGCTTCAAACAAATGGGCATGTGTGAAAATCAGAGAGAAGTCGTCATTAGTGCAGTGAAGGTGAGCTACGCACGAGGTATTGTCACAGTCAATGAAGAGGTTGCTCCTAATCCAGTCAATATATTCCCAGGGTCAATTAGACAAATTATCCCTCTGATCTGGAAATCCATGTCCTTGCAGGCCAGGAATTGAGCCATGGTTAGTCCTGTGTGTCAAATACAACCACTCTATGGATTACAGGAAGGTCATTCGGGGTGCTATGTAGACATCAATCCAGAAATGGGCCCCTGCTTTCTGAAATGAGACAAAGAGAGGGTTGGGTATGATGGAAGTAGAAGAAAAGGCATTTAGTGGCAGTTAGCAGGAGGAGGACAGGTGGGGACCTGTTCCGAAAGAGTGAGTAGCAGGTTCAGGAGGCAGGAAGAGTCTGTAGTTTTGGAATATGATGTGGGAGAGAGTCATGAAGAGGAAATGGTGCATGCAGTCTTGAGAATTGTGGCCCATGATCCTTGGTGAGTGGTATGTGGAGTGATGGAGATGGAATACGTACTAACCCATGAGAGTGACACAGTAAGGAGAAGGAGGTGACTCCTGTTTTTGCAGAGTGTAGAAGATCTCCTTCTTTCTACACTTCTGTGTGCTGTTATTCCTGGGACACAGCACTGAACCCAGACTGCAATCTGTATCTCGATTAGCTTGGTCTGAAAGTGTGGCCTCTTGTGCAGGTCTGCAGGAGAAAGGATTGCCACAAACTCAATGCCTTTTTGTTCTCTCCATCACTCCACCCATCAGCACCTCCAGGTCTCTGTCCACAAGGTAAGAAGTTTACTTCTCTTTTCTCTGGTGGGAATGCTCAAGCAGTATAGTGTGAGGGCACTCCCTGTTTGGCAGCACCTGAATGGTACACAGTTGGACTTTAAGTGTGTCAGCAGCAGTGTGTATGGCAGAAGGTCTCTGCAGCGTTGATTTCCTCAATAAAAGCCCTCCCAGGAGCTGAAGTGAAAAGTGGAAGATTGCGTGAAGAAAGATGTTCTGAGCCATGGTCATTGGGTATCATGAATCTCATGCAAAGAAACATTTCAGCAGAAAATGGGAAAAGTCTGCTCAATATTCTCCAAGTGACAATTTGCCATTTGCTGGATTGGTCTACAAGGTTGGATTAATAACTCTTGTATACTCCCACCCCCCACCCCGCCTTTTGCATTTTCATTTCATGAGCACCAAAACCTGAGTACTTAAAATGCCACAACATAGTCGGCTATGGGCCAAGTAAATGGGATTAGTGTTGTTTGGTGTTTGTTTGTTAGCATTGACATGGTAGCCTGAAGGGCCAGTTTCTATGCTGCATGTTATTATGATTTTATGGCCTTTTTTTAAATTAGGAGTAAAACTTAGTTCTGAACATAAGAGAACAATAATCAACATTAAATAACATTAATAAGAAAACTTCTTCTGTATTAGAAAACTAAAGAACACTACTCGGACCTCTTGGCATCAGGGTAGCCCACAAACCCACCAGCACACTAAAACAGCAGCTAATTAACCACAGCTAATGACCCACTATCACTCGTATCCTTACATACGGATAAGGAAGGACACCACTTTGATTGGGACAACACATCCATCCTAGGAAAGCCAAACAGAGACATGCACGAGAATTCCTGGAAGCATGGCATTCCAACTGGAACTCCATCAACAAACACATTGATTTGGAGCCAATCTACCATCCCCTGAGAAAAAGAACAGGAAATGACATCACCAATGCAGGAAATGACATCACCAACCCAAGGAAACCTAACCAGATAAATAGAAAGCAGGACATAACACCAACGCTTCGTCGGAGGCTCACTGATGATGTTACCTAGAATGGTGACGAAACGTCTGAAAACTAACCTTCCAGCTCAGCGAGCAAACTCACATCCAGAAGAATACTACTTTACTCAATATTTCAGCCCTGTAATAAATCCCTAAAATGATGGTACTATCTAATATCTGTAGACAAAAATGGGCAATTTTTAGAGGAATTAGTGGACTGCGCAGACTATGAAAATACACTTATGTTTGATTTTTGAGCCATGGCTTACAGTCTGGACAGTGAATGGCAAAGAGGTGTGTTTCACAGCATTTGTGCTATTTCAGCATGTTGTCCTTGGATGTCTTGGTCACTGAAATTGAATACACTTGTGGCTCATGAACCATGACAATGTTTGACAATGACAAAGAAAGCTAATCACTGGACAGATACTTTATGACACACGTTACCCACAAAATTTCAATTATCAATAGTTTATAAGTTTTCTACTTCATTTTACTTCAGTCCTACACAGTGTCAAATACCTTACTATCATCAGAACCTCTCAATTACCTTCAAATAAATAAGCAGAACACTGTTTTATTAAAAATTAATACTCTTGGGAACGATTAAAAAGATACAGATCTACAATTATAAGACAGAGTTTCTAAAATTATATAAAAGATTCCTCTGAGGAATCTGCAGCCCACACCTCCTTGTTTCATGCTGACTTAGTAAATGAAAAGCACATGGACCTAAATGACCTGCCTGTTGGGAACATCACAAACATAACCTTCCTAATTACAATTACATTGAAAAATTGGTATAGTACCACTTTAAGCTCTGGCTATATTAAATTGCTGGTCTAAGATAAATAGAGGCTGGATGCCGAACACAACGGGCAGAATCTCCCTTGCCAGCAAAGGACATAACCATGTGGAACACCGTTTCTGGACCAGTCATTTTTAATGTTTTCAGAGATTAGAAGGTAGAGTTTCCTTTCTTAAAACATGATAACTCTGTTCTAAACTTAGAACTATCCAATGGGGTGCGCAGTACTTGGTGTCAAAAGTAGTCTCTTTTTTGAGTTTGAATCATACAGAGGCCTGGATATTTTGTGACACGTCAATTTTGTGAAGAAAAATCAATTTTTGTGGGGTGAATGCACACTGATGGACAGCTGGAAACGTACCATCTGTTATATCGATGCAGGCAGAATAATCGTGAGCCCATGCCTGAAATAGGAGCCTGAACAACTGTTTGAGATCATTTGTATAAATTTGAACTTGTCCTACTGAAAAAATTCAGAATTGTGACATTTCCCTTTAACTGTCCCGCTAACTCAAAATTTCACTGCACAAAGATTCCCACAAGCATCATGCTCCCTGTAACAGTCCCAAAGCTAAGCAGGATGCTGTGAATAATTATGCAAATAGTATGACCCACAAAATTTGACTGCTATTAGCACGTTACCATTCTGATGAGATAAGCAGCAGTTCTGCACCTTTTAGAACTGCTTTTACACATGGAGATGAAAAATCACCTCCGTGAAGCTGGAGAGAAATCTTCTGGGGGCAGATATAAGAACAGTTGCAGAGAACTTGATTTTGAAGGTCAGGAACGATCTGCACAACATTGGAAGAATTGTTTGTGAGATGATTCATTGAGGAAAGCATGTAATGCAAAACCAGTAAAACAAAGGTTTAATAACAGAGAGAAGAAAGAGTTCATGTTTCAGATCCAAAAGGATTCTTCTTCAGAACAGAGGCAGCTGGAAATGTGCTGGGTTTTCTGCTGTAGGAAATGCAAGAGGAGAAAGAGAGCAGATTGCACTTGTAATAGAAAATAAATTAAAGGGCAACAAATAAAAGAAATTATGTTTACTCTGTTCATCACCTCACAGTTAGATTGACAGCCTCAATAACATCACTGCAACTAAAGAGTGGAATCTGATAGAGGTCTCACTGATGTGGGCAAGGCAATGAGGCAGAATCATGCAAGAAGCCCAGTGAAGCCTTTGTGGATGTCAAGAGCAACGTGATGCATCATTTAGCTAAGTTCCGACAAGATTCTTCCAGTGAGCAATAAGTTGCCTATTTAGTGCCTCTGAAGTAGGGTCATGTTAAGTCCAGGCACAGGTAGGGTTAAAGCAGTCAGGGAGCCATCACTCAGGGGTTTGGGTAATCCTCGCACAGCCCTGTCTCCTGCCAAGGGACTGGCACCTGAAAAGCGGAGCAGATTTCCTGTCCCTAGTTGCCATTCCTTCATTTGGGAAGGCCAATGGCTGGGCCGATGGAGTCTGGGTCCACTGAGGCTAGAATTAAATATGAGGGCTCAGTTAGGGTAGGGTACATAGTTGATAAAGCAAATTTCAAAAGATATGAGAAGTGGTCTTGCACGGCCTCATGGAGAGGAACCACTCATGAATCTCTATGAAACTGACACTTAGCCAAAAACAAAAATATAAGGTTCAGCTTAAAGTATCTGCCTGCTGTCTAGATCAAATGTGCATTGTCAAAATGTGCTATCAAACTATCCTGCTGATTAGGTATGGAACTCTTGGTGCTTCAGCTAATATCAGTGCTTTAAGCAGCATGTTACTGAGTTTAGAAAAAAATATTTCAAATAGATAGCATGAGAAGAAATGCATAGAAACCAATCAATAGATTTTAGGAGATCACTTTATAAAATGAATCCTGCAGTAACTTTTGTATTTGTTAGTTGCTTAAAGACCTCATACATTAGATTTGCTGTGTGTTGTAGAAATGTCTCGATTTTCATTCTGGTGAAATTAGTGGGAGAAATAGCAAATACATTCAACAAAATTCTTCTGGTTACTGTAAGTAGCCATTTTGGTAATGATTGACATTATTCTTAAGACAAAGAACTTCAATCTCTCAAAGGAAATAAAGTACAATGATCAGTTAAACTGAACTGAATGTATTCTTTCCAGTGGTTGATTTTAAGGGATAATCTATTCCCTGTCAAGGTGTTATGCATAAGTCATCTTATATCTCAATAGTAACTGTAGGAGTATAGCCTACAGCTTTGATAAATAACAGTACGTCAATATCTTGCAATGTTCTGACGAAAAGCACCACTTATTCATGCACATTCAGTCTGCCAGTAACAAAATAATTAGAACAGTAGTTTTTTTTCAATTAATTCAGCGCCAGGCTACATTATAGAATATTTTTGGGTCATTTTAACAGAGTGGTTGAGACTATCTTCATCACTTATTTCTGATGTTAGTATTCATGATAAAAAGGATTTTTAAGCATATATTAAGCACTGACAATACAGCATAAATGTTCTGCAGGAGTGTGCTTTTTCTTTTTTTTTATAGTTTTGATCTTATTAAAAGTAGCATTGCAAGCAGATCTGCTTCTGATACCCAATCACAGCAACCTAGAAGTTCATTAAAGTGGGTCATGCTAACATGTTAACCATTATTGCACTGATATTGTTGGCTTAACATTGCCACTGCTCATAATGCATTTGTTCTTCATTCACACATAGATGATGTATAACTAAGTAGAGACTTGAGTGTAAGGCTATACTTCAGGTTGCACCTCACTCCTGACAACAAAATTGAGATGTGATCGTGTGTATCATATGAAAAGAAAGCATTGGATAGCAAACATATTTGTTTGTTCATAAGATAATAAAATGTGAGGCTGGATGAACACAGCAGGCCAAGCAGCATCTCAGGAGCACAAAAGCTGACGTTTCGGGCCTAGACCCTTCATCAGACCCTCTGATGAAGGGTCTAGGCCCGAAACATCAGCTTTTGTGCTCCTGAGATGCTGCTTGGCCTGCTGAGTTCATCCAGCCTCACATTTTATTATCTTGGAATCTCCAGCATCTGCAGTTCCCATTATCTCTGATATTTGTTTGTTCAGCTGTCTTGTGTATTTTTATACATTAGATTTCATGTTAATAACCTTAGGGACAGCACATTGACTCAGTAGTTAGCACTGCTGCCTCACAGTGCTAAGGACCTGTTGATTCCAGCCTTGGGTGACTATCTTTGAGAAGTATGCACATTCTCCTCATGTCTTTATGGGTTTCCTTCCACAGTTGAAAGATGCGCAAGTTAGGTGGATTGGCCATGGGAAATACAGGGTTACGGGGATATGATCAGGGTTCGAGCTGGGTGGGATACTCTTTGGCGGGTTGGCGTGCACTGGAGATGCTGAATGGCCTCTTTCCACTTTGCAGAGATTCTATGATTCTGACAATGTGCAGTGGCGGTCCTCCACAGTGCATCACGAGTGATGTCTTCCTAAAACATTTTATAAAAAATGTGTCAGTCATAGTTTTCAAAACCCTGGTATATGTGAATTTTCTTAATTCATACCAGACACACTACCACCCAAATGGATGACCCAATGTAATTGGCAGATGATGATAAATATACTTGTCATCCAGTCTGCTTGTCTTTCAATCGTTCAATCTAGTTAATTGCCTACTTGTGGCTTTTTACTGCATCACCTTGGATACTCCCTCATGGACTTCCAGTTCATGAGAGGCTCTTTGCAAATTGCGGTCTTATCTGGGACCAGAAGTGGCTGGACAGAGAATGTTATGCCAATATCACAGAATCACTGAAATATTACAACACAGAAGGGAACCATTCATTGGCTCTTCAAACAAGCATCATATCTTGAGGTTGGTTGGCACACCAAGCTGGTTTGTTGCTTTGCAGACATTTCGTTACCATACTTGGTAACATCCTCAGTGCAGCTTTAGAAGCTTCATCCGAGGCTGCACTGAAGACGTTACCAAGCACGATAATGAAACGTCTGCAAAACAAGAAGCTAGCTCAGCGAGCCAAACAACCTCAACACCCACAACCCGAGCTACAGATCTACCCCAAAATATTAGAGCATCATATCTGTTTTTGCCCCCGTATCTTTGACTATTTTAATATAAATAATCATCCAATGCTCTCTTAAATGCTTCAATTAAACCTAGCTTGACCACATTTCTAGGCAGTGCATTCCAGACCCTAACCACTTACTGAATAAAAATGCCTTTTTTTTCTCATGTCACCCTTGCTTCTTTTGCAAATCATTTTAAATCTATTTCCTCTTGGTCTTGTTCCTTTTAGAAGTGGGAATAGATGATCCCTATCTTCTCTATCTGGGCCACTCATGATTTTGAAAACATCCATCATATCCATTCTTGGTCTTCTTCACTTCAAGAGAACAGTTCTAACCTGGTCAAAAAGATCCTCAAAACTGAAGTTGCTCATCCCTAAAATCCTTCTTTTAAATCGCTTTTACATTCTCTCCAATGCATTCACAACCTTCCTACAATGTGGTGCCAAGAACTGTATACAATGCTCCAGCTGAGGTTGAGCATGTATCTTGTTCAGCTCTGTCTTGTCTCTGGGCCAATTTCAAGAGGGTCAGGTCAGAAATGCAATGGTTATCTCCTCACAAGTGGTAGGTAGCCACTTCAAACAAGTTATGAATTTACTGTTTAGTGGCAAGACCCCCACAGTGACTGGAACACGGCTGCTGAAAGGAGGTAGTCTTCCTGAAGCTGACTGGGGAAAGGGGTAGGGATGAGCAATCCAGAATACTTAAAACACTTCCACTCCAGGTACTGGTACAGCAGGTCGCAACTGTAAGCTATCGAGTGGAGGAGAAGATCCCTCCCCAATGACAGTTGTGGCCATTTTATTTCCAAAAATTCTCTTGAAGTGTTCTCTTTCTTCCTAACTTGCATCGACAGGCTGCCTCTGTTCTAATGATGAGTAATCACATGACATGGTTTTCCCTTTTCAAGATTGAAAATCCTGTTTATCTGATCTTTATCTTGCTTTAATTGTTGATAGAAGATACATACAGGTGGATAAAGAATGAAAAGATATAAATATAATTTGTTTGTTAAATTGTAAGCAGACATAAGTGATGGAAAGTCAATGGGTAATAGTTCTAATTTAAATATTCCCACAATTATGGAAGCTAAAATTGCTGGCATTTAGAAAAGGTATTCTGATGGACAGTTTCCATTTTGAAGTGCTTTTCATCTAAGCAACTGTGGTGAAAATTATGGCCTTGATATTGCAGGGAGCTGTGGATGAACAGCAATTACCATTCACCTCTCAGATAGCAATTGTGTGCACCTCCTCACCCTCGGTATTGCTTAAAAGGGGAAATAAAATACTGAAAATGATGTCTTGGGTTGGATTTTCTTTTGCGGTTCTGGATTTCTACTCATACATAGAGCATAGAACATTACAGCACAGTACAGGCCCTTCGGCCCTCGATGTTGTGCCGACCTGTCATACCGATCTCAAGCCCATCTAACCTACACTATTCCATGTACGTCCATATGCTGGTCCAATGATGACTTAAACATACTTGAAGTTGGCGAATCTACTACCATTGCAGGCAAAGCGTTCCATTCCCTTACTATTCTCTGAGTAAAGAAACTACCTCTGACATCTTTCCTATATATTTCACCCCTCAATTTAAAGCCATGCCCCCTCGTGCTCGCTGTCACCATCCTAGGAAATAGGCTCTCCCTATCCACCCTATCTAACCCTCTGATTATTTTATATGTTTCAATTAAGTCACCTCTCAACCTTTTCTCTCTAATGAAAACAGCCTCAAATCCCTCAGCCTTTCCTTGTAAGGCCTTCCTTCCATTCCAGGCAACATCCTAGTAAATCTCCTCTGCACCCTTTCCAAAGCTTCCACATCCTTCTTATAATGCGATGACCAGAACAGTACGCAATACTCTAAGTGTGGCCGCAACAGAGTTTTGTACAGCTTCAGCATAACTTCTTGGTTCCAGAACTTGATCCCTCTATTAATAAAAACTAAAACACTGTATGCCTCCTTAACAGCCATGTCAACCTGGGTTGCAACTTTCAAGGATCTGTGCACATGGACACCGAGATCTCTCTGCTCATCTATACTCCCAGGAATCTTACCAATAGCCCAGTACTTTGCCTTCCGGTTACTCCTACCAAAGTGCATCACCTCACACTTGTCCGCATTAAACTCCATTGCCACCTCTCAGCCCAGTTTTGCAGCTTATCTATGTCTCTCTGCAACCTACAACATCCTTCGTCACTATCCACAACTCCACCGACCTTAGTGTCGTCTGCAAATTTACTAACCCATCCTTCTACGCACTCATCCAGGTCATTTATAAAAATGACAAACAGCAGTGGACCCAACACCGACCCTTGTGGTACACCATTAGTAACTGGTCTCCAGGATGAACATTTCCCATCAACTACCACCCTCTGTCTTCTTTCAGCAAGACAATTTCTGATCCAAACTGCTATATCTCCCACAATCCCATTTCGCTGCATTTTGTACAATATGTACATGGTCATTGTCTCATTTCAGCAACTACAAACTTGTGGTATTATCCTGGCTGACCACTACTGGAACCTCATGGTACTTATCCTTTTATCAATATGTGATACATGCCAAATGTTGCTTGAGGTATTTCACAGCTATCCATTTCCCCCTCTCTTTGCTTTATCTTGCACCTGTTAGCAGTAGAAGATATACCACAGTGATGTATCTGAGGCACTGTTTCTTGGAAAACAAGAAGCTTTGTTGCATGATGGCAATAATCACAACTACATTTGGTCAGGCATAAATACTACGACCTTAGGAAGCTAGCACAGATTAAGAAAAACAGAAAATGCCAGAAAAACTCAGCAGGTTTGGCATCACATGAGGAGAGAATGTTTTGCGTCCAGTGGCTCGTCATTAAGAGCTCTAATTTCCAGCATCAGCAGTTCTTTGTCTTTATTTGGCACAGGCATCTTGTTTCTTCTGTAAATTAGCTTCAAACTCCTTGTCTCCACCCACAGACTGTATGTGACATCGGCAGAATGGGTGGAGCCAGTTTAGCAAATGCTTTTGCTGTAAAATTTCAAAATCCCCTCAACTCTGAAAGAGTAAGATTGTCTTCAAGGCATCCTCCAGGTTATTACCAGCAGCATATGCTATCTATTCTCCACGTTACAGTCACTGAGTAGCTCACATATCTGATTTCTGCATCACCCATAACATGAATGCTAGACATCCAGTAAGGCATCTACTGACTTTGTATAGTATAAAATCTTAGAATAATTCAGGACTCGCTGTCAGATTCAGATTCACACTCATTTCCCATGAAGTGATTGCATTTTAGGTAAAAAGTCCAGAAATCTGACTTGAAATTTGGCAATAATCTGTAGACCAATCAGCACCTGTAAAAATAAATGTTTGTCTTTTGCACTTATTGTCTGAAGCAGTGCCAATGGAGTACATGCAGCTGAGCCTCGCCTTTTTGTTCTTCAGAAGTTGATAGTATGTTATTTCTGTTACATAGTCTGTGCTTGATAAAATCAATGAACTTTTAGCAGCAAAGATTTCTGCAGTCGACCTCAATGTTGTAATCACAAAATGGAAGCATTGCTGTTGTTTTCCTGGGAATTTTTCAAAACTTTCATTGTAATAGGGTTTTGTGTTCCAGACTTCTGGTGATTCAATGCTGGTGAAATGAGAGCAGCCAAAATTTCCCGGACATTAAATCACTTTGTTCCAATGAGTTATTGCTTCCTATCCATGGGAATTGATTTACAATCTGCTGTTGTTGACAGTCTGTGATACTTCTTTCTGAATGGTGCAAATTAAGGAAGATAATTATGGCTATGATCATTCTGAAGGATCTTTACAATTGCTGAAAGGAGAACACCCCCAGAGTCATGCTAAACAATCTGTTCTCAGCATGTCCAGGAAGGGCTCTTTTCTATACCAAGGCAGAATACTTCAAGCAGGAAGACAAGTGTTGAGAGATCTCTTGTGGCATCCTTGCAACTGATCACAGGAGAGAACTTCTGTTTCATTTGCAAACTGAACTATGGGACTGCCAGCAGTCCTATCAAAATGAGCAGAGTTTATTAGCTACTAATCTTGACTGCTGTGTCTCAGAGCTCCGAACCGCACAATGGGAAATTAAATCATGCCTGCCAGATCTTCTCCTGCCTGACTACCTATTATTTGCAGTGCTTCCCCCTGGTGTAGACAGTGGTTTTTAGCACTGGGTATTCCTCTTCAGTTTCTGTAAGTGTTAGAATTTGACCTTTCCCTGTTCAGAAATAATTATAACAGTATGAGAATGGCCTGGGTATGTGTTTTCTCCAAAATAAGCATATGTGGTTAATGTGACAACAACACAGTTTAGATTAGATTAGATTACCTACAGTGTGGAAACAGGTCCTTTGGCCCAGCAAGTTCACACTGCCCCTTGAAGCATCCCACCGAAACCCATCCCCATATAACCCACATACCCCTGAACACTATGGGCAATATTGCATGGCCGATCCACCTAGTCTGCATACCTTTGGACTGTGGGAGGAAACCGGAGCAAACCCACGCAGACACGGGGAGAATGTGCAAACTCCACATTGACAGTTGCCTGAGGCTGGATTCGAACCTGGGTCCCTGGTGCTGTGAGGCGGCAGGGCTAACCACTGAGCCACCGTGGCGCCCCATGTTTGTGTTTTAAGCTGACTGCAATTATTTTGATGTGGACGTGCCCGAGTTGGACTGGGATGGGCAACGTCAGAAGTGACAGAAAGTGGACCTGATGAAGGAGCAGCACTCTGAAAGCTTGTGATTTCAATTAAAACTATTGAACCAGAACCTGGTGCCATGTGACTTCCGATGTAGTTATTTTGGAGGAATGTGAGAGAATATTATTGTGGATGATCAGCCATGATCATAATAAGAATGGTGGTGCCGGCTCGAAGTGCCGAATGGCCTACTCCTGCACCTATTGTCTATTGTTTGTACCGAATTCCACATAACTGGTGGAAGATTAGTGTGTGAGCTGTGGTGTACTGGTGTTAAAAACCCTTAATAATCAATTACCCCTTAGAATTATTGCTAAACTGAAAGAATTGGCATCATTTAAAATTTTATTAAATATGATTGAAGTATCATAGAAATTTGCACTGAGAAAACTTCAGGAGATATATTTTACATTGTATGTGTGTAAATACAGGTATGTTGATAGTTTAAAAAGCATTGTATCATTGTTTTGAGAGGATTAGTTGCTCCTTCCTCACATTAACCAAAATTTCAGATTTATGAGCAGTTTGTTTTATCAGCTTAGAAGTTATCTGTTGCATAATAATCAGCAATGACATTTATTGGAACAAAAAAGAAGGCCCATCATGCCCTTTGCGTGCTCACAAATTTAATCAGATCAGGACTGATCCGTACTCACCTGGCTGACAAAAGAAAGGTCTGAAATTTAAAACTTTTGATTGAGCTTAAAAATTGCGCAGATTCCTTGGAGAAAATTTCAGTCTTTTAAAAAAGGTACATCGAAATATGAAGGAATGCTGAAACAGGCATTTTAATCCAACTGGCCTGTGCAGGTGTTTATATCCCACATGGCTTCCCTCTCATTCAATATATCTCACCTCAGCCTTTCGGCGTGTTTTTCTGTTCCCTATTTGATGTATCATTTTCCTTTGGACCTTCAAAACTATTTGTTTCAACCATGTCTGCTGGTAGTAATTTCCACATTCTAAACAATGTTTTTTGTAAATTCTCTCCAGAACAACTTGGCTCTGATTTTATATTATGTCCCTTCGTCCTTGATTTCATGAGCAACAGAAATAAAATTGCTAGACCAAAACAATTCCTTTCATAGCACTAAATCAGCAATTTAATTGCACCTTAATGTTTTTTATATAACAGGGAAAACAAATCCAATTTATGTAATATTTTCCTGCAATTTAATTCTTGGTAGCCAGGTGACATTCCAGAGAACTTGTACCAAATTCCTTCCAAAGTCAATGTATCCTGTCCCAAAACTGTATACAGTGCTCCAGGGCTTTGTATAGGCATAGAAAAATATCCTTGTCTTTACTTACCAGTAGGCTTACTACTTGGCTACTGTGTTTTAGCAATCTGTATACATGGAACTCTAAGTCTCATTGTATCTTGTCTGTTCACTCTTTTCTTTCATTTAGCAGATTATTTATGTCTATACTTTTTGGTCAAAAATAAATAAATAGATACATAAGTAGGTAGATAGAGATAGATATATAAATAAATAAATAAATAAATAATGCTGGAGATTTTGCAGCAACCACCCACATACACGGTCGAAAGTTTGTAGGTTAGCCATACAGTTCAATGCCAGGAATCAAGCCCTGAGAAGCTGGCTGCAATGCTCAGTAGCATTCAATATCCCCACGCAAGTAGTCAAAGTCAGTGAATGCGTCCTCAAATGTCATATCCCACTAACTGCAGCCTTTGTTTCTGGCATTGCTCAATCAATCAGATACCTATAACTCACATTATGTAGGCTTTTATCTTCAGCTGGGTGTCTTTACCTGATGTTTATCTTTCTTAGCAATATTTGTATTATCCTCATATCAGAAAAAAAAACTCGGTGTAGATAATGTATTGAAATGTCCAACAGACATTTGTTACAAATGGTTATTAGATAAAACAATTAAAAGAGGACCTAAATGTTCGAGCTAGTATTAAGCTGTTGCTTATAGCAGGTGAGAATTCTTCTGGTAGCAGTTCTTCAAGAGATCTAGGTTGAGGTGGTGGCTGAGACCTTTATACCTTCAGGCCACCTGACATGATGATTGTGGAAATGTCAGGGACATAACTCTGAAATTTATACTGACATACTGACTGTGAGATACAACACAACATGAGCAACAATCTGCAGACTCGGGGCTCAGACTTGACCTTCATGTAATTCATCTCAACCCAACACATTCAGGAACAAAAACAAAAGTTGTTGGAAAACCTCAGCTGATCTGGCAGCTTCTGTGAAGAAAAAAATTTGAGTTCCAGGTCCTGCGACCCTTCCTCAGAGCACATTCAGCACTGCTGCAAGCCTCACAATCACATTGCACAGGTTTCATACACTACCAGCCAGACAAGAATGGCAGCCATATCACCCAATGGAGTGCCACACACTCAAGTTGTACTCCACTTACCCTTGTAGCATGTAAAAATGGAGGGGGCAGGAACTAACTGGCAGGAGACAGACAGGTGAGAATGTGATAACTCTCAGGATGGAGATCACGCTGGTCGTGACTGAAAGTAGCAATGCTGAACCCATAGCCAATGATTCAGTTTAAATCAATAATGATGGCAATATGCATTGTTCTCATATAGAACATTATCCTCATCCACAAATCTTCTTAAACTTACAAATTGCAGAAGGGTTAACCAAGCATCTCATAACTCTCTCCACATCAGCACAACCTTGCCCTTTTTCTTCTCTCACATAGATAAGAAGCACAGTTAAACAAATGGAAGACTCAATGGCTCTAATCTTGTATGTTGTTTCTAAACTCAGATTTACCAATCTCACACTGGATTGGGAAGCAGCTTAGGTTCAAGTTATTTTTTTAAAAAATGCAATAAGATTTACTTCACCGACAAACAGATAACTTCTATTTACAGAGCAACTTACATACCATCTTTAGATTAGTATGCTGCAGTTTATGTTCTTTATGGATACTGGTCTTCTGGTCATATCTTGGCTCATTAGCAGTAACACAGAAAATCAAATGATTATTAAGACATAGCATCACCATGTGTTTCCACTCTTGAAAATAGACAATAGACAACAGGTACTGGAGTAGGCCATTCGGCCCTTCGAGCCAGCACCACCATTCATTATGATCATGGCTGATCATCCACCATCAGTATCCAGTTCCTGCCTTATCCCCATAACCCTTGATTCCACTGTCTTTAAGAGCTCTATCCATCGCTTTCTTGAAAGTGTCCAGAGAGTTGGCCTCCACTGCGGTCTGGGGCAGAGCATTCCATATATCCACCACTCTCTGGGTGAAGAAGTTTTTCCTCAACTTTGTTCTAAATGGCCTACTGCTTATTTTTAAACTGTGTCCTCTGGTTCTGGACTCACCCATCAGCGGAAACATGCTTCCTGCCTCCAGAGTGTCCAATCCCTTAATAATCTTATATGTCTCAATCAGAACCCCTCTCATCCTTCTAAACTCAAGTGTATACAAGCCCAGTCGCTCCAATCTTTCAACATATGATAGTCCCGCCATTCCGGGAATTGACATGGTGAGCCTACGCTGCACTTCCTCAATAGCCAGAACGTCCTTCCTCAAATTTGGAGACCAAAACTACACACAATACTCCAGGTACGGTCTCACCAGGGCCCTGTACAGCTGCAGAAGGACCTCTTTGCTCCTATACTCAATTCCTATGCAGAAGGGCCTCTTTGCTCCTATACTCAAAATATCAGCTTAGATATTGAAATAATATGCATCTGAGAGATTACAGACTGGGTCTACAGTGAGACTCCAAGAAAGAGTGCACTGCAGCTCAGGCAGGTGGGCAAGGATATCATAGATGTTCTCTGGCATCCAAAATCTAGATGTGTCTCCTCCCTCCCTGTCAAGGAGCAAACAATGTACGATGCAGCAAAAACAGATGCAAAAATCAAGAACAGATTTCTGCAGAGACCCTTGAATGAAAAGAAAGTGTGGGAATTAAAGTAAAAAGAACATGAGGAAAGCATTGAGAAGACATGCAACATGTGAGAAAAAAGCCAACTAATACCTGAAGATGATTTATGAATACATCAAGAGAATGAGGAAGTTGGGGGAGGAGGTGAGTCAGGTTTGGCAGTTAACAGGGAAGTGTGAAGTATTTGCTAAATGAGAAAAGGGCTTGTATTTATATAATGTTTTCTCATGACCACAAGATGTTGCAAAACACTTTACAGTTCAGTGAGTAGTTATGAAGTGCAGTCACTTGTAGATACAACAGCCAACCACTACACAGGAAACTCTTAAACAGCCATATAACAAAGAAGTTTTTTTGCTACTATAATGGAGAGATAAATATTGGATAGGACAGCAGGGAGATTTCTTCTTCAAAATAGTGCCATTGGATTATTTAGCTCCATTTGAGTAAGAGGACGAGTGAGGGTAGTGTCACAGAGATGGACAGCCAGAAATTAGCCTTTCTACCTCTGTGTTTGTAACATAATAAACTTAAAGCCTTCGAAGACCCTCGTAATTGACGCCAATGGTTTCTCAGCAGACTTTTGAAAATTCAGTCTCCGACTCTGCAAATAGCCAAGACCAGATACTGATTTGCGTCATGAACGGAAGAACCAGTAATTTATTAACAGGACAATACTAGAGTTACGGCTATTAAACAGCCAAGCAAAGTAATTGGCCTATTCAATAAATCCAAAAACCTTCATTTTCAGCCTCATTCACCCAAATAAAAACAAGCACTGTTAAGGTTTTTTTTTAAATCAAAGCTGTCAAAATTGCTTACGTGAATTTCACAACACTTCTTTCTGCAGGCATAGATAATGGTTTCTTGCTTGATGTCTGAAGATGTCAATCAGGGTCACTATACAGTTCATTCAGATACAGGTAGTTACACATAACTTAGCTTTTCATTCTCTGAAAGTCCAAGAGTTGGTACAGGACGCTGAGCAGGGAGTTTTCAAATCTTCATGGCATATCTCAATAGGCAGGTTTCTTTTCACAGAAAATTATATCAGTCCAAAACCCAATTCAAACTCTGACCACTCCCTGACAGACTGCCCATCCCCTCCATCAGCTCACAGTCACCGTTCAACATCTGTTATTGGCTTTAACATGATGTCTTTTCCAGACTTGCCGGAATCGATTTAAGGTTTTGACCTTGTTAACAGGAAACCTTGGTTATCTATTTAAACATAATGCTCTTCCCCAGTGATGAAGTGTATGCAAAACCTTTAAATGATGGACCAACCCACAATTAACTTTCAGATCTGGTCTCACAAATAAACCAAAACTTGTTTGGTCTGTTTATCTTTTCACACAAGCTGTTAGCCAAGCCCAAAAGTCAACTTTAGCTCACAGTTCCCAGTTCACAGCTCCAAATCAAAATTGGTAAAAGAATAAAGTAAAAATAATGAAAAATCAATGAGGACTCTAACAGTGCTGCAGTTGTTATAGTCTTCCTGGTATTCAGCAAGGTTTTTGACAAAATCTCATATGAACAGTCGGAATAGTAGAAGATCCTAGGATTTGATTAAAAGCGATGGGTTGGATGCAAAATTAGCGAATTGGCAGATGCAAAGGTAATGGTCAATAGGTGATATTATTGCAATAAGATTCTGCATGATACAGATCTAATTCCTTTGATCTTTGCAGTTATTTCAATAATTTTGATTTATATATGTGGGCTGCGATCAAAAAGTTTGAAAACAAGCAACAGTTGACCGCAAAAAATGAAACAATCACAGATGCTGTAAATCAGAAGCAAAACAGAAATTGCTGAAAAAGCTCAGCAGATCTAGCAGTATCTGTGAAGAAAAATCAGGATTAGTGGTTCAGGTCCGGTCACGCTTCCTCATAACTGATGGTAATTAGGAAATGTCGGTTTATCCATTGACTGTGTTGTGAATAGTGAGGGAGGTAGCTGTAGATTGCAGGAAGATATTCATGAAGTGGTCAAGTGGATAGGAAAGTGGCAAATGGAACCGAATCAGAAAAATGTGAGGTGATGCTCTGGGGAAGGAAAACAAGACAACGAATCGCTCAGGAAACAGTCTGGGTTAAATCTTGCCCAGATTTGTTGAAATGTCATTTTTTGTTAAGTTTTATGCAGGGTTCTTCTCTGCAAAGCTTCTTTTTTAACTATTACCCCAAACTTGTCTCAACCCCTGTATTCTTAATTCTCTTTCCATTCTCTTAAGGCTTCCCAACTGTCTAAGCCAGCCTGACTCTCCGACTGATCATAAGCAGAAACATTTATCATTGCTGAGCTATCCTGGGATCCCTTGCACCAATGTCATCTTTGAACTAGAGCTGTGCACCTACCAAAGCATTGGCAGTCTGGAGTTGCACTTCATTGTGTGCTTAAAGGAACTGCTTTCACAACGGAATGCCTCTCAGGGTGCATAGGCTAACACCTCCTTCCACATTCAAGTGTATATTCCTACATCTATTGCTGGTTAAGTACCAAAACATACAGCTGATTCATCCTTCGCCACTTTCGTCTTATATCCTGCTCTATGTCATCAATGCTGCCTGTAGGCAAGCATCGTATCATTATTCACTGTAGGACCACCTTCAAATACTTCAAACCAATCAATTTTTTAGTCAACACCAGTAATATTGAACAAAATAAACACAAACTACATTTGCCTTTCATAAGAAAAACTGACTGCTTGCCTTTTGAGAAAAATTTCAAAAGCAAATGAATGATTACTGCACCCAAATCTCCTTTACTGTAACTGGGTGCCACTTACATCCTGTCTGGTTTGTAACACTGGAACCTGCAGCACTCAATCATGCAGAAGATGACATTTCTCATGTCAATGTCCTCATCTTCCCCTTCAGAAGACTGTTCTTGGTTTCCCAGCTTGTCAACCTCTATCATATCCCTACGCAGAGCACAGAACTCTAGGATTAGGTGCCTCACTTCGTTCAGTGTGTACTGCAAGGCACTCCCTAGACGGACCCAAGCAGAGCCTCGTCTTCAGAAGGCTTATCGTCAGCCTCAAGATGTCCCTGCTCAAAGGACGGGCTGCGTAATATTTATGATTTGTATCAGTCTGGGGTTGCATAACAGAGTCATCAGCCATGGCTTCAGATGATAGCCGTTGTGTGTCAGTGACCATCCTTATAAGGCATCTAGCTCCTTCAATGTTCCGGGAAAATAAGAGTTGTCAAAATTACAAGCATCATGTGTCTTTTTTAAAATTCATTCACAGGATGATGATGTTCTTGGTTAGGCAGCATTTATTGTCCATCCCTCATTGCCCAGAGGGCAGTTAAGAGTCAACCACATTGCTGTGGGTCTGGAGTCACATGTAGGCCAGATCAGGTAAGGATGGCAGTTTCCTTCCCTAAAGGACATGAGTGAACCAGATGGGTTTTTCCTGATAATTGACAATGGATTTATGGTCCTCATTAGATTTTCAATTCCAGATATTTATTGAATTCAAATTCCATTATCCGGCATGGTGGGATTCAAACTAAATCCCTCCTGCACTGCCACAATGATGCCACCCAAAGGTTACAGGAACAGCAAATCAGATTCTGCTTGAGAACCCTGCAGCCCAATGGTATCAATGTGGACTTCACAAGCATCAAAATCTCCCTCCCCCCACTGCATCCCAAAACCAGTCCAGCTCGTCCCCGCCTCCCTAACCTGTTCTTCCTCTCACCTATCCCCTCCTCCCACCTCAAGCCGCACCTCCGTTTCCCACCTACTAACCTTACCCGCCCCCTTGACCTGTCCGTCCTCCCCGGACTGACCTATCCCCTTCCTACCTCCTCGCCTATACTCACCTCTACAGGCTCCATCCCCACTACTTTAACTTGTCTGTCTCCTCTCCACCTATCTTCTCCTCTATCAAACGTTGATCCACCTCCACCCCCTCTTGATTTATTTCAGTACCCTCTCCCCATTCCCCTTTTCTGATTAGGGGTCTAAACACGAAACGTCAGCTTTTGTGCTCCTAAGATGCTGCTTGGCTTGATGTGTTCATCCAGCTCCACGCATTGTTATCTCAGATTCTCTAGCATCTGCAGTTCCCATTAGCCCAGAATGTGTGTCTGGATTAACAGTCCAGCGATAATGCTGCTAGGTGATTGCCTCCCCTACAGGTATCCTACAGGGTAGTTGGCACAGACTTCTAGGAAGGACTGCACGGTGGCTAAGTGATTAGCATGGCTACCTCACAGCTCCAGTGGCCTGGGTTCAATTCCACCCTTGGCTGACTGTCTGTGTGGAGCTTGTACATTCTCCCCGTGTCTGTGTGGATTTTCTCCAGGTGCTCCAGTTTCCTCCCACAGTCCAAAGATGTGCTGGCTAGGTGGATTGTCCATGCTAGTTTGCTCATAGTGTTCAGAGTTGTGTCGATTAGGTGGGTTACAGGGGGGTGGGATGCTATGAGAGTCAGTGTGGGCTTGTTGGTCTGAAGGGCCTGTTTTCACATTGTAGGGGTTCTATAGTTTTATCGCCATGGTAACGGATAAATTGAAAAATTATGGAATCAAACCTTTTTCTAAGGGGAAGCCTTGATGAATCCAGGAAAGCTGCAGCACAAAGACTTAGGAGTTGGCAGCTAGCAAGGAGTAGGTTTAAAGCACACAGCACAGATTCATTTATGGAAAATCTGGTAAACATTTGATGAAAATGCGAACTGGAGTTCAATGTTAGATTTAGATTAATAAAAAATTGAGGAGGAACATGAATGAAGGTATGACCTAAAAACATTCGGGTGGGTTTATGAATTGGAAGGGTTTTAGAGGGATATAGGCCAAATGTTGGCAAATGGGAATAGATCAGATTGGAATCAGTGATAATGGGAACTGCAGATGCTGGAGAATCCAAGATATTAAATGTGAGGCTGGATGAACACAGCAGGCCCAGCAGCATCTCGGGAGCACAAAAACTGACGTTTCGGGCATAGACCCTTCATCAGAGAGGGGGATGGGGTGAGGGTTCTGGAATAAATAGGGAGAGACGGGGAGGCGGATGAAGATGGAGAGAAAAGAAAATAGGTGGAGAGGAGAGTATAGGTGGGGAGGTAGGGAGGGGATAGGTCAGTCCAGGGAAGACGGACAGGTCAAGGAGGTGGGATGAGGTTAGTAGGTAGGAAATGGAGGTGCGGCTTGGGTGGGAGGAAGGGATGGGTGAGAGGAAGAACAGGTTAGGGAGGCAGAGACAGGTTGGGATGGTTTTGGGATGCAGTGGGTGGAGGGGAAGAGCTGGGCTGGTTGTGTGGTACAGTGGGGGGAGGGGATGGACTGGGCTGGTTTTGGGATGTGGTGGGGGAAGGGGAGATTTTGAAGCTGGTGAAGTCCACATTGATACCATTGGGCAGCAGGGTTCCCAAGCGGAATATGAGTTGCTGTTCCTGCAACCTTCGGGTGGCATCATTGTGGCACTGCAGGATGCCCGTGATGGACATGTCATCTAAAGAATGGGAGGGGGAGTGGAAATGGTTTGCGACACATCCCTCACACCCTGCCCTTGCCACAACCGCCCAAAGAGGATCCCCCTCATTCTCACAAACCACCCCACCAACCTCCGGATACAACGCATCATCCTCCGACACTTCCGCCATTTACAATCCGAACCCACCACCCAAGACATTTTTCCATCCCCACCCTTGTCTGCTTTCCAGAGAGACCACTCTCTCTGTGACTCCCTTGTTCGCTCCACACTGCCCTCCAACCCCATCACACCCGGCACCTTCCCCTGCAACTGCAGGAAATGTTACACTTGCCCCCACACCTCCTCCGTCACCCCTATCCCAGGCCCCAAGATGACTTTCCATATTAAGCAGAGGTTCACCTGCACATCTGCCAATGTGGTATGCTGCATCCATTGTACCTGGTGTGGCTTCCTCTACATTGGGGAAGCCAAGCGAAGGCTTGGGGACTGCTTTGCAGAACACCTCTACTCGGTTCGCAATAAACAACTGCACCTCCCAGTCGCAAACCATTTCCACTCCCCCTCCCATTCTTTAGATGACATGTCCATCATGGGCCTCCTGCAGTGCCACAATGATGCCACCCGAAGGTTGCAGGAACAGCAACTCATATTCCGCTTGGGAACCCTGCTGCCCAATGGTATCAATGTGGACTTCACCAGCTTCAAAATCTCCCCTTCCCCCACCGCATCGCAAAACCAGCCCAGTTCGTCCCCTCCACCCACTGCATCCCAAAACCAGTCCAACCTGTCTCTGCCTCCCTAACTTGTTCTTCCTCTCACCCATCCCTTCTTCCCACCCCAATCCGCACCTCCATCTCCTACCTACTAACCTCATCCCATCCCCTTGACCTGTCCGTCTTCCCTGGAATGACCTATCCCCCCACCTGTACTCTCCTCTCCACCTATCTTCTTTTCTCTCCATCTTCGGTCCGTCTCCCCCCCTCCCTATTTATTCCACAACCCTCACCCCATCCCCCTCTCTGATGAAGGGTCTATGCCCGAAACATCAGCTTTTGTGCTCCTGAGATGCTGCTGGGCCTGCTGTGTTCATCCAGCTTCACACTTTATTATCTTAGATCAGATTGGAATGCCTGGTTAGGGCATACAAATTAGACCGAAGGGTCTGTTTCCATGCTGTATGACTCTATGAATGGTTCTGTTGAATAAACAGATTATCAGTAACTGAATCAGGTGATTCCACTAGCAACCATCACCTGAGTATCTGTAGAGGAAAAGACATTACAACTGGATACACATTTCACAACATACATGCTGTAAATAACAACCACCACTTTTAGAACTCCATCAAGGAAGTGAACTATAGTTGTGTAATTATTTGGAAAATACACAATTAACAAACATCATTAACAATAAGGTTGTCATTTCCTGTGAAAACATCTAATGGTTTCATCTAATTGAATATGAATCATGATTGCTTCAATTTGCACATTCAAAGCAGTAGCTGAGTGTAATTTTAAGGTCTCCATGCAAGTGCTAAGCATGTATAAATGAATAGAATATCTACTGAGTTGAAAAACGGACATTACTACGTTGTTAGTGTTAAATTGTTTCTTCTGAGGTAGTAAATTAAACTAGATGGATACAGCTCAACTTCAAGATTTCCCTTTTTATTCTGTTAAAAGATATCTGCTGCTTAAATGGATAGTCCGTTCGTATAGGACACTATTGTTCTTCAATGTAATGACTTAAAGATTTGGTTCATGTTCGCACTACTTAATCGTACACAATTTTGACTTACAGCATAAGCACATTTTTTGACATTTTGTTATGCTAAGTAACTGGTTGAGTTATTTTAGTTAGATCAGCCATTTAATAAACAGCTCATTGGCTTTTTTCTTCTCTTCATACAGGAGTTTTTCTCTCCAGCAATTAATTGACCATACAAAATGCAAATTTGTGGTAATCACATTTAAAGTAACATTTAATGTTAAACTAACCATTTGTGCTAAATGAGCATTTATATTAGCAGAAGTGGGCTCATTTTTACGTATTTTCATATTAATGTGTTTGTTTCTTAGCTGCCCTTGTATCGTAGTTTTGTGATTGTCAGCTCTACTAAACTAATATTAGTACACTGTTCAAGAACAAGATCTTTAAAATAGCTAGGCATTGGCAATAATTGCTAGTCTTCCCAGTAATGCTTACATTCCAAGAATAAATTATAATAAAAGTATTGTTTGAAGAATTTTTTTTTAAAACATTGGTGCCTTTTCAGTTGACATGTTTGTATTGATCCTTGTTGAAGGTGCACTCACATTGTTTCATTTTTGTTATCTCATGTATATGCTATGAAGCAAATAATATTTCAGATTGGTTTTAAAACAGCACTTGTTCCATGAAGAGACGGGTTGTCCTTTTCTGAATCATGTCATCCCACTAGCAGTATTCAGTCCATGCTGCAAACGTGTGTCCACTGCATGCACCCATCTGAAGTTGAGAGACCAAGATAATGAAATGTGAGGCTGGATGAACACAGCAGGCCCAGCAACATCTCAGAAGCACAAAAGCTGACGTTTCGGGCATAGACCCGCTCTGATGAAGGGTCTAGGCCCGAAACGTCAGCTTTTGTGCTCCTCAGATGCTGCTGGGCCTGCTGTGTTCATCCAGCCTCACATTTCATTATCTTGGATTCTCCAGCATCTGCAGTTCCCATTATCACTGAAGTTGAGAGACTCTGTTTTTATTTCTTAATATTGGGGCTCGTATCAAATAATTTCTCCTTAAGTGACCGTTTTGCATTTCCTGTAAGTAAAGATGGGTTTCACTTTTCAATTGTCATTTGTCATCTTATGGGTGACCTGGAATGAGAATCCTGTCTGCCTGGTTGGGTGCTCAAGGCCTGCCTTATGCAGTTTGCCTGAAAAGAATTACTGAAAGTCTCTTTTATTTATAGGATTGCTGCAGCTCCATCAAGAATGCTGGGTTGTGTTCACTGTCCACCACCCCCTTCTTGACTCAATCTGCCTGTCATTTCAACACATCTGCTCAGCTATAGCAGAGTGATCATGTAATGAGCTGCAAATTGCCAGCTAATTCAAACATGACTCAAACTGGGCAGTAAACCCACTCTGAAAAATTGAACCTATTCTAGATGAATTTTGATGTTTCCCTTACCTGTCCCCTATTTTCCAAAAGCTGCCTGTTTTTGTTACAAAATTATGCAGAGCAATCATGAATTAAAAGGCAGGAAGCTAGAATTTGTTTGCAAAAAGAAGAGAAGAGTGTGTGGCTCCTTTAAGAGGTAAAGTGCTTTTCTAAGCTTAGATATTTATAGAGAAAATGCGTCTAAGCAGCTGAAGATGCACAGCCAGTTCTGAAATTGAAACATGCATCAATTGGCTGTGTGATTGGAAACTTTAGGCTTGTTTTGATGTTTTGGCAACTAGCTGGAATCAGCTAATTAATTTAAAACAAACACTTCACAATTAAAAACCAATTGAATTTAAATCTGATGGTTTTGACAACCTTGGACAAACGCGGCTGGAAGAAAATTGAAACGTCATCCAAGATATATAAAGAGAGGGATTTTAAAAATGGGTGTGAGAGCAAATCATCATCAGAGAAATAAGCATCTCACTCTCACAACAAATTGCTGAGAAAGCCCCATCTATCCATGAAAGATATTGTGGCACTACTAGCTAAGAGTCCTCACAGAGGAGTTCACAGAGAAAACATTCCTGACAGCCCAATCACAGAAGGAAAGCATTTATGGCCTGAGAATAACAGAAGAAAGGCATGTAGACTTTGAGAGAGTAAGTTTTAGTGTATTTTCTTCTTACTTGGGTCTACATGAGTGGGACTTATGTTTATTGGCACAGCATACCAGCAGAATTTTGTTCACTTAGGGTATAGTTAGTAGTTAAGGGGGAATTGTCCTGTTAGTTAGTAATTCTGGTAATTTGTTCACTCTCAGGATTAAACAAATAAATTGTTACTTGTTAATTATAAATAATATATCAGGGATTTTTATCATTTAACTTCCCCCTCTCTATAACAGTTTAACGGATTAGGCGAGGTGAGGTGAGCTTCTCTGGGTGTTTCAGGTTTAATTATTAGGAGGGGATCTCTATTCCCAATATAACAGACTGAGGACTTGTGTTCCAACTTTAATTGTCAGATGGGTTTGACCTCTCCTTCCATAGCTCTTTTCAAGCCATGCATGAACTACGCTATAAATGATTCCTCTATCTGTAGTCATCCACATAATGGATTGACTGTGTCCTTGTGCTATGATATACAACACAATATAGGGAGATGCTGGCTTTTTCAACGTGCTAGTAATTCTGAGATCCAAAATAATGTCCTGTTGAAATGAATTCATAATCCCACCATAGCAGCTGATGGAATTCAAATTCAGGAATCTAATAAATCTGGAATGAACAGCTAGTCTCACTAATGGTGACCATGAAAGTATTTTTGATTGTTGTTAAAGTATCCCTGGTTCATTAACATCCTTCAGGGAAGGCAATCTGCCAAAAATACCTTGTCTAGCTTAAATGCGGCTCTAGATTCACAGTAATGCAGCTGACTCTGGACTGTCCTCAGAAATTCATTCAGTCCAAAGGAAATCAGAGATGAGTTACAAATGCTGGCACTGCCAGTGACTCCCAGATCCTATGAAATAATAATTTAAAAATAAACTTTCTCTGAATTCAGAGACCAATTGTAGGCCAAGGGTTTTTTTTAAGTAAAATTAGCTAAAATATTTATTTCAAATTACATTGAAAAATGTGAGTCGTGAAAAGTTTCAACAGATGTTAGGAATACATACAATTCCAAAACAAGGGCATAGAATTTGTTCGCCAATAGCAAGCCAGGGATTATGCTTATATCTTCCCACCATCCTGTTGTTCCTTGTAGTAAGATGTTTGAAGTGTACAACAGCTTTGGGAGGGAATCTGGAACCTATGAGAAGAGTACAAGTAACTACCTATCTCCATCTTCGAATTGAGGATTCTTTAGTGTGAGCCATTTGGTGTTGGGGGTAGCGTTAAACTCCCTAAGCAGGTAGTTCAAAGTGAAGGCAGGAAACATAATGTAAAAACTTTCAATCTAGGATCTACTCCCTGCCATTTGCCCAGCTGTTTGGTTTTAGCAGAAATGTGAAGTGCGTCATGGTTAGGAAATCAACACATTGCCAGGAATAGTGGTAGGGCACAGTCCACTTGCCAGCTGGTTAACCCAGCAGCTTAAATAGGTACAAAGACTGCCTTATGAAAACAGAAGTCACTGGAAAAGCTCAGTAGGTCTGACAGCATCTGTGGAAAAAAAAGATCAGAGTTAAAGTTTCAGTCCAGTTCCAAGGAAGGGTCACTGGATCTGAAATGTTAACTCTGATTTCTTTTTCTTCACAGATGCTGTCAGACCTACTGAGCTTTTCCAACGACTTCTGTTTTTATAAGGCAGTCCTTGTCCCTGTGTAGACAACGTTTGTTTTTATTCTTGATTTACGACATCTGCAGTTTTTATTTAGGATTGCTTCATAATTCAGCTAAGAACCTTTCACAGTCTTCTGTAATGTCAAGGGACTTCCTTTTTCTAACATTCTCTTCCTCTATAACAACAGTCATACAGGGCAGCATCACCTGCACGTAGTCACCACTTTGGAATCCAAGAATGAACCGGCAGATTTTAAGTATTCAAGGTAGCTGAGTAAAATATAATTAGATGTAATCCAGAAAAACAATCAACAACGTTAATGAAATGTGTTTGAAATGCACAACGTCTTAGAAGTAAACAGTTAAATGTGAGAAGAGACAGAGGAGTAGATCATTCAGCCGTTCAATTTAGTTGTATCAATCTGTTAGATTATGGAGAATCTATATCTAAATTTTATTCATCCATTTCACCTATCCTTGGTCCATGTCCTTTATACAGCTTTCCCAATAAAAACTGTTAAAATTCATCTTGAAAATTTACTTTGGCAAAACGCAGTAATTTGTTGAACTTGCCCATACTGATAAGAAACAACCCTGCTCCATTATCAATAAACAAAAAGCAACCCAACCAATGCCTTTTGATATTCAATGGTGTAATCATTACTGAATCCCCCATGATCAACACCCTGTGGATTGCCATTGATTAGAAACTGTACTGGGCTCACCATATAAATACAGCAGCTGCAAGAGCAGGTCAGAGGTTAGGAACATTGCAGGGATTAATTCCCCAAAGCCTGTTCACTATCTACAAGGCACATGTCAGGAGGGTTATGGAATACTCTCCACTTGTCTGAATGAGTGCAGGTGAACAACACTCAAAAAGCTTGACACCTTCCAGGACAAAACAGCCCACAGGAATGCCACTACATCCACAAACATTTAGCCACCCTATCACAGACCATCAGTCGCAGCATTGTGTACAGCAACAAAATGTACTGCAGAGCTTTGCCAATGAACCTTAGGCAGCATCTTCCAAAACCATGACCACTTGCAACTCGAAGGACAAGGGCAACAGATATATGGGAACACCACCACCTGCCAGTTCCCCTTCAATTCACTCACCATCCTGACTTGGAAATATATCACTGTTTAAGGTTTTAGCAAAGATTTGTAGCTCGGGTTGCGGGTAAGGTTGTTGACTTGCTCACCGAGCTGGCTTGCTCTCGTTCTGACGTTTCGTCATCATGTTAGGTAACTTAATCAGTGAGGGTCCGATGAAATGATGAATTTATACAGTCTGGTCCACTATGGTGTGTAGTGTCTTTTCTGGTTTTCTTCTGTATGGGTTTGAACACGGGGTCCAATTCTATATATTTGTTGATTGCATTACGGGTGGAGAACTGTGCCTCTAGCAATTCCCATTGCAGCGCAAGCCAAACATAAATATGCGTGGGAATTCCTAGAGACATAGTTCTCAACCCATATTGTAATCAACAAACACATAGAATTGGACCCCACATACAAACCCATACAGAACAGAACTGGGAATGACGCTACTCACCGGACAGTATAAATTCAAAGTGGAGTTGGGCAACATTACTTCAGCAGAGGCCTCACTGATGATGTTACGTAGCATGGTGATGAAACGTCTGAATGAGAACAAGCCAGCTCAGTGAGCAAGTCAATAACCTCGTATCACTGATGCTTCATTGTCGCTGTTCAAAATCCTGGAATTCCCTCCCAAGGGAATTGTGGATTTGCTCCAACCAGATGGATTGCAGAGTTTAAGAAGGCAGCTTAGCACTAACTTTTCAAGTCAGCTAAGGATATGGATTAACTTCTGGCCCAGCCATTAACACACACATTCGAAAAATGAATTCTAAAAAAGTACTTTGAAAGGCTTGACACAATTTCTATATTGTCAGCCCAATGGTACAGGTGAACTATCGTTTTCAGGAAATGAGATTTGGCTAATTATCTTGAAATACCAATTTCCAGTCTTCACAATCTTATTCTTGGAATAGTGGTCAACTGTTCTTAACTTTCAACCTCACAGCAACTGGCCTTTATTTCCACAAAGTCACAAGTAAAGTCCTGTATTGTGGCACCCACCTAAGGGATGCACAAAAACACTTTAAAGCCAATTTAAATCAATGCCATTTATAAATTATACACGAGCATCAATTTTACAATTTATAATACCATATGGGTTCCTTGATTAGGCTAGAGCCTTGTTATAAATCATTGCATCATTCCTAGTCAATCAACAGACACATTTATCAATTCAAATGTTGAGAGATGTGTGAAAATTACACTTTCAAAATGAACCACATGCAATCCAATTGAGAAAATGAAACACAACTCATAATTAAGTAACTGCAGATGCAGCAACAATCTGCATAGATTTTAAAAATAGTGCACAACCTGGTTTTGAATGATCATATCACAGAGTTGTTAATTTCACCTATGATGCCAGTAAACTTTACCCAACTTATTTATTCATCATCAGCAAGTTTAGTGCTGAAATTGTAAAGATTTATTTAAGGGTGGTATATGTATTTCTCCAAGAACAGTAATCTTTGCATAATCAAGTTACTTTAGAAGAAATGGCCTTTGAAAGACATTATCTCTGCACAGATTTGACATTTTCTAACCCTCCACCTGCTCTAATACTATATTTCTGATGCAGCTGACAGAGTTGAAAGATTACATCAACATGGAGGTAACGTCCTCTGGCTGCTATTCTCTGTCTCTCCTATCATGAGAGAAATGTCACACATTTAAATGAAAAGAGTTAATGACACTCATATTAACATTATGGACAAAAAAATTGGCACAGATGCATTCAACATTTCATAAATAACATCACTGATAATTTCTAAACTTTCATGTTTATTGTTGCAAGTGAAATTATTATGGACATTAAAAAGTAACATATAGTTATTATGTTAATGATAATATATTCACATTTTAATGCATTATCATTAATATAATAACTATGTAGTAATATAGTAATATATATTAATATAGTATATACTAATGGGAAACAGCATTGGGTGACCAGACTGGGTAGAAATTAAAGGGAAGATTGTGAGGGAGAAGGAAATAGATGCTTATGACAGTAGATGGTTCAGATGTAAAAAGGTGTGAGGAAGTTGAGTGAAATATAACCAGTAGGCTGGACTAGTTAGCCAAACAGTTTCACACATATGTAAGTCTTGTTTATAATCCCTTGTAAATAAAGCTGCTGTAAATCTTGATGTCGATTCAGAAAGTAGGAAAGAATGGAATATAAATATTCATATGGTTTTTGTGAAGGTTACTTTATAATATATAACAGCACACAGAACAAAGGAAGAGTGCATGGTTGTATTAAAGAGGTGCACACTCTACATTACATTACATGCAGCACATTGAAAGATCAATTCAAATATAACTATGCTTATAAATGATGCATTAGTCAACCCCAAATTACCTAAACTGACAGAAATTTGATTTAGAGATAGTAGGAACTGTAGATGGTGGAGAATCTGAGATAACAAGGAGTAGAGATGGATGAACAGAGCAGGCCAAGCAGCATCAGAGGAGCAGGAAGGCTGATGTTTCGGGCTAGACCCTTCTTCAGAAAATATAGTGGAAAACTTTGTGTATGAGCAGTACAGGCAGATTGCAGCAAGAAACGGATGTACAGATCAAAAAGATATACAGGTCATGCATGTTATATTGCACAGGTATACGCTGGTGAGATTAATGTTAGCAAGATCCATGTTATTTGAGGCTAGACAGTCCATTCATCAGTGTGATAATGTTGGGAAGAACCTGCTGGTGTGTGTGTTCAGGCTTGTGTATCTTCTGCCTGATTGAAGAGCTTGTACGAGGCCATTCCCAGGGTGCAATGGGTCTTTGATGATGTTGGCAACCTTTCCGCAGCAGCGAGCCCTGTAAATGGAGTCTGTGGTCGGAAGGTTGGCTTCCATGATGGTCTGGGCTGTGCACACCGTCTTCTGCAGTTTCTTACAGCCCTGGTCCGAGCAGTTGCCATACCAATCAGTTATGCACCCAGACAGTAAGCTTTCAATTGTACATCTGTAGACATTGGCGGCAGTCCTTATGGGCATGCCAAATTACCCAATTTCTGAGGAAGAAAAGGCACTGTTGTGCCTTCTTAACTGTTGCATCTACGTGGGAAGTCCGGGACAGGTCATTGTTTATCGTCACTCTGAGGAGCTTGATGCTCTTCACCCTCTCAGTTAAACTGATGAAGATTTCGGGATTTTTTTCAGTCAGTTCCCAGAAGCTACAAATCACATTCAGTGGAGCAGTTTGAATTACTCCTTAGAACAAAATAGAATAGAATCCCTACAGTGTAGAAATAGGCCATGCGTCCACACTGACCTTCTGAAGACCATCCCATCCAGACCCAACCCATCTCTGTAACACTGCATTTTCCATGGCTTACACACCTAACCCACACATTCCTGAACATTATGGGTAATTTCATCTTGCCAATGCACCTAACTTGCACATCTTTGGACTGTGGGCGGAAACGTGGATCACCCAACAGAAACCAGTACAGACATGGGGAGAACATGCAAGCTCCACACATACAGTCACTTGAGGGCAAAATTGAACCCGGGCTGCCGGTACTAACTACTGAGCCACCATGCCGTCCCGATCTAGTATTTCTGTCTTGATGAGTTGACCTGCTTTTACTCCAATGGAAATGAGTTATATGATTGATGTTTTGGAAAGATAAATTTTCTTAATGATCTGCATATATGCTGCCTCCAGTGATCAGCGTAGAACCACTGTAAAATGGGAGTAATTTGCCGGAACCTCACATAAATGAAAGAGCAGTTTTCAAAATATTAAATCTAGATGATAATTGCTGCTGGACCACCATAACAGAAATCAGCACTTGGCTCATTGTGTGGACTTTCGGCTTGACTGGGTGCTGTAACACTGTTTTGTGGCTTTACAGGAAAAACACAAGGCAATTTAGCAGTGAGAGCTAAAAGAGAGATAACAATTTGACAGAGATCCAGAAAATATGAAACAATTTTGTGGAGGTGGACTTGTAAGCCTCCATCAATGAAATAGAAATCAGGTGGAATTTGGGTGTCAGTGGCAGGTTAGTTCTAGCAGGTGGAAAGAAGGTGGAATGGCATTGATTTCCAACACACTCTGTTCCAAGAATGAGACCTGTGATCAATTATCAATGATAAGGCAGATAACAAGTGGCAATCTCCTTTTTGAACCATGGGCAACCTGGGCATCAGAACACTCTTCAACTTGTAAATGTAATAAATGTACATCATGTGTAATCTGGTTGAATTGCCCCAAATTCAGAATCCCCTGTCTTAGTGCAGTTACTTGCATGTACGTATTTGAAACCACACCACCTCAAGTAATTTTCTGATACAAGACTTGTAAGTGTTTCTCTCTGCCACATTTTTTGAGATTTCTGCACTCTGTGGTTGGCATGTCAAACATTTCCTGCTTCATTGGAGTGAAAAGAGAAATTAGCTGCTTCAGAGAAGCAACGATCATTATCACAGGTACACTGCAGACAGTCAATACTATTAACCACACCATATTGTTGTAATTCAGATCATTTCCTTTATAAATGCTCATCAGTCTACAATTATTGGTTTTCCGACAGGAGATAAAAATATTTAAAATGAATTTCACACCTCTAAAACTTGGAAGGATAAGGGCACAGGTGCATAGGAATACCATGACCTACATGTTCCTATCCAAGCTAAACAACATCCTAACTTAGAACTATATCACCATTCCTTCATTATCCCCATGTAAAAATCCTAGAATTCCCTTCCTAACAGCGCTGTGGGTATGTCAGATGGATTGTCCCACGTGAGTTATATTGTTTTCTCCAGGGCAACTGTGGATAGACAACAAATGCAGGCATAGTTTGCAATGCTCACATCCCATGAAAGAAAGAAACAAAGAATGTAATTTCAAGAAAATTGCTTCAATGGGTGGTAGAGGGCAGACAGAGACAGAAGGTGTAAATCGAAGGGCAAAACAGCTGATAGCGTTTGAGATTAAAATAATAGCAAAAAGAGAGGATTAAAAGCTCTACTTTTGAATGCACATATAATTTGTAACAAAACAGATGAAATAGCAATGCAACCTAAAGTAAGTCTTTATGATCTAATGGCCAGTCAGAAACATTGCTACAAAATGGCAAGGCTTGGGACTTGAGTATTCAAGAGTGTATGACAGTTAGGAAGGAAAGGAGGAAAATGTGAAGGGGTAGCTCTGTTAATTAAGGTCAGCAACTGTACAATAGAGAAAGAAGATCCTAAGATTTCAAGATCAGGATTGATGGTGGAATTTCCCCCTCCGTTGTGCAAAGACATTTCATTAAATATCCAATTGATGTTATTCATATGGTGCTTCTGATTCTCCTCTCCTTCCTCAAGAAACTAGCCAGTACAAATTCCCAACTTGTATATCATTGCTTGTATCTGCTGGCTGCATCTCACCAAGCAGTTGTCACCACCATCATCCACCTGCTGCTTCACATTAACATTGTTCCATGCCAATGGCACTATCCCCCTCATTACTTGTACATGCAAATTGGCATCAACAAACAGCATTACCATATAATCATGCATGCTCTGTGACAACTCGCACACCACTCCAGTCTTTCAACACTTTGCTATGAAGTTGAAGGACATTGCTGACTTGTACGCTTTTGCAAGGTCATTTTATGTGTAGGTCACACGTCCATCTTGTGAATTTGCATAAAATGCATCATGTGGCTCTTAGTTGGCTTTCTTAGCACTCACTCACTTCACACTAACTTGGAGGCTACTGCTTCAGTGTATTCACAATTCTTTCTGAATGTATTCTCACTGATTTCAGTGTTGATTTACAGATTGCCAGCCTCTGCGTGGGTCAGTGTTGCTTTCTTATCAAATATGGTCTCCAGTGCTCAAATTCAGACTGTTAATATCAGCAGCTTACATTGCTGTTTAGCATAGAGGATCAGGCTGGTTGTCTGTAATTGAAGAAAGCACTGAACAATCAAAAGGCTGAACGCATTTCGGAACGGTCCAAATTCGATCTCACATATACAACAGCAGCTTACACAGTACAATGTGCTTCAAACAAAGGGCTGTGTGTGAAATTCAAAGACAAGCAGTGACCATTGGAGAATGTGTCGACTGTCAGTCAGAGATCCACCCTCATTCAGTCAAAGACCTCATCCAATTCTGGTCCAAGATGTTTGTCATGGTCAATCAGAAGCTAGCTCTTAGTAGAGTTGGAGAACCTATGTCCTCGCAATCCAAGGACTGAGTCATGGCCAGTCTTGCAGATCAAGTACAATCAGTCCAAGGATTACAGGCAGGTCAGCTGGAGTGCTGTGGGGTTATAAATCCAGCTAATACCCAATTCTTCATGCAATGAGATGAAGGGAGGGATTGGTTATGATAGAACTGAATGAAAGAGCAGTTAGTGATGATGCACAAGCAAGATAGGTGCCCCGAGTGAGTGAGTGAGTGAGTGAGTAGAAAGCAAAAAGAACGGGGAGGTTTGGTAGTTTGGGAGGACGAGCTGTGTGAGTGGGCATACAGCATGGAATAGCGAGAGCAGAGGGCTATGGACTTTAGTGAAAGGCATGTACAGTGGCAGCTTTGGGATATGTGATTACAGAGAGATGTTGGTGGTAATTACTCGAGTGGAGCGGAAAAGTTGATTTACATTCTTCCAATAATACTGATCCTTATGTCTCAGCCAGCACACTGAACTGACATCGAACTAGAATTTGGGCCCAGGCTAGTTTGTTCTGGTGTATAGTTTCCTGTAGCAGTTGACAGGAAAGAACACTGCCCACCCACCAATAGTCAGTGGGAAATTGAGAAACAAATTTGTAAGGAGATCTCAGTTATCTGTGAGAATAACAGTGTGGTTATGATAAGGGGTTTTAACTTCCTGAATGTACAGTGGTACTCCCATAATAGTAAGGGCTTGGATGGAGAGTAATTTGTTAAGAGTGCACAAGGAAATGTTCTATATCAGTATGTGGATGTACCTACTAAAGAAGATGCAAAACTTGATCTGCTCTTGGGAAATGCGTCAGGGCAGGTGATTGAGATATCAGCGTAGGAGCACTCTGGGGCCAATAACCAAAATTCTATTAGTTTTAAGACAGTGATGGAAAAGGCTAGACCAGATCTAAAAGTTAAAGTTCTAAATTGGAGAGAGGACAATTTTGAAGGCATTAGGCAAGAACTTTCAAAAGTTGATTGGGGGCAGATATTTGCAGGTAAAAAGACGGCTGGAAAATGGGAAGCATTCAAAAATGAGATAGCAAGAGTCCAGAGATAATGTGTTCCTGTTAGAGTGAAGGACAAGTCTGGTAGTGGCGGGAATGCTAGATGGCTAGAAAAATTGAGACTTTGGTTATAAATAAGAAGGAAGCATTTATCAAATATGGATAGCAGAGATCAAGTGAATCTCTAAAAGAGTTTAAAGGCAGTAGGGATATATTTAAGGGGGAAATCAGGAGGGCACAAAAAGGACATGAGATAGCTTTGGCAAATAGGGTTAAGGAGAATCCAAAGGGATCCTATAAATACGTTGAGGATAAAAGGATAACAAGGGAGAGAATAGATCACCATAAAGGTTAGCGAGGCTACCTATGTGTAGAACTGCAGGAGATGGGGGAGATATTAAATGAGTATACTGCATCAGTGTTTATGTGGAGAAGGATATGGAAGATATAGAACACGGAAAAATAAGTAGCAACATCTTGAAAGATCACAGAGGAGGAGGTGCTGTACAACTTAAAACACATAAAGGTGGATAAATCCCTGGGGCCTGATCAGATGTAACCTAGACATCTGTGGGAGGCTAGCAAAGTGATTGCTGGGCCCCTTGCTGAATCATCGATAGCCACAGATGAGGTGACGAAAGACTGGAGATTAGCCAACATTATGCCGCTATCTAAGGAAGGTGATACAGAAATGCCAGGGAACTATAGATGCATGATCCTGACATTGGTGGTGCACAAGTTGTTGGAGGGAATCCTGAGGGACAGGATTTAGATGTATTTGGAAAAACAAAGACTGGTTAGTGATAGTGAACATTGCTTTGTGTGTGGGATATCATGTCTCACTTATTTGATTAAGTTTTTTGAAGAAATAACAAAGGGGATTGATGACGGCAGAGCAGTGGAAGTGACCTATATGGGCTTCAGTGAGGCTTTCAACAGGTTTGTCATGGTAGAATGGTTAGCAAGGTTAGATCACATGGAATACAGGGAAAACTAGCTATTTGGGTACAGGAGTGGCACAGAGGTAGAAAACAGAGGGTGGTGGTGAAAGGTTGCTTTTCAGACTGGAGGCCCATGACAAAGATCAGTGTTGGGTCCACTGCTTTTCATCGTTTATAGAAATGGTTTGGATATAAATATTGCAGGTATGGTTAATAAGTTTGCAGATAAGACCAAAATTGGAGGTATAGTGGACTGTGAAGGAGATTACCACAGAGGATAACAGGATCTTGAACAGATGGGCCAATGGGCCGAGGAGTGGCAGATGGATTTTAAGTTAGATAAATGTGAGGTGCTGCATTTTGGAAAAGCAAATCACTGTAGGACTTGTAAACTTAATGGTAAGGTCCTGGGGACAGTTACTGAACAAAGACAACTTGGTGTGCAGGTTCATAGTTCCTTGAAAGTTGAGTCACAGGTGGATAGGATAGTGAAGAAGTCCAAATAAAAATCGATAGTGAAGAAGTTGTTTGGTACGCTTGTCTTTATTGGTCAGTGCATTGAGTATAGGAATTAGGAGCTCATATTGTGGCTGTGCAGAACATTGTTTATGCCACTATTGGAGTACTGCATTCAAATTTAGACTCCCAGCTACAGGAAGGATGTTCTGAAATTTGAAAGGGTTCAGAAAATATTTACAAGGATGTTGCCAGTTTTGGAAGGTTTGAGCTTTAGGGAAAGGCTGAATAGGCTGGGGCTACTTTTCCTGGAGTGTTGGAGACCCGGGGTGACCTTATCGAGGTTTATAAATTCACGAGGGGCATGGATAGGGTGAATTCCCAGGAGTAGTGGAATTTAAAACTAGAGGGCATAGGTTTAAGGTGAGAGGGGAAAGACTTAAGATAGACCTGAGGGGCATCCTTTTTATGCCGAGGGTAGTGCATGTATGGGACGTGCTGCCAGAGAAAATGGTGGAGGCTAGTACAATTACAACATTTAGAAGGCATCGAGAAGGGTGTGTGAATAGGAAGGGTTTAAAGGGATATGGGCCAAATCCTGGCAAATGGGACTCGTTTTATTTGGAAATCTGCTCGGCATGGATGAGTTGGGCCAAAGGGTCTGTCTCTGTGCTGAACAGTTTAATGATTTCTATGATCTATCCATAGATCCTTATCTAAATGCAAGGCACCTGTTGGAGCCAGTGATTATAATATGATTGAATTTCACATTCAGTTTATCAGAACGAAGAGTCACTAAGACACAACTCTTTTAAACTGAAGTAAAGCATTTATGCAGGTATAAAGACAAAGCCAACTTGAGAATGGATTTGGGAAACTAGGTTAAGGTACTAGTCAGCAGAGCTTTTTTGACAAACATTTAAACAGATAGCTCAGAATATTAAGAAAACACATGTTTGAGCAATAAGGAGAGACACAACTCCCATCCTTGAGTAACTAGGACAGTTAAAGATAGCATCAAACTAAAATAAAAAGATATAATTCTACCAAGTTGAGTGATCAAGAGAGGATTGGGCAGAATGTATGAAAAAAGTGAATAATGTCTAAAACAGCAATGTGCAAAAATGTTTTCGAAACGACGTCTGGAGGTGGCCTGAAAGTGTGAATTACTTCTAGTTGACAGACAGACAAGTGTTTTTGTGTTATATTTGTGTTCTGACAAGCTTACAAACATATGCAGACATAAACACCAAATTTTAGAGGCAGCTAAGCAGCAGGTGCCCCCAACAGGGATGTTCCAGGCTCCAAATTCTGAGTGTGGTGTTAAAAAGAGAGCCAGACAGCACGTCACTCTCAGCATCTCTCAGATGTATCAGTCAAAGTCTGGCAGGGCTCAAGACAGAAGGTTAGGGCTCAAGGCCTAAATGATCTGTAGAGAACATCTACTCGCGTCAGAGACAACTGGTGATGGTTTAAGCTGAAGATCACCCCATCTCAGGCAAGGGAAGAGGTTGAGACGGAAAGACATTCATGGTAATCTCAGCCAGTGCAGGAATTGAACCCACACTGCCAAAGTCACTGTACAGTGCAAACCAGCCCTCTAGCCAACAGAGGTAAATTTGGATCCAATCCTATGACATTCTGCCTTGCAACAAGATACAACAAACTTAATTAAAAGCTTTTCTGAGAATCTAACTATCTGTGTTTCACAACCAAAGAAGTTATTTTTATCTCAAGTCAGTTTCCTGGGTATGAGTAGAAACTATTAGCAAAGTACTCGGAATCTCACTGATGAACTTCATTGCTGTACACAGTCAGATTGTAGAAGAACCTTATCAATCAATAGCTCACTAAGTCTGTTGAGAATCCTGTATCATTGAGATTTCATGATCTGCAATACCTGTCAGGGCACATCTTAGTGTTTTTTTTTCAATTTTAACAACAATCCTTTTGCTCTTTAAAGAAAAAAAAACATACACAATCTGGTAAATCACAATGATGATCAACTTTGAAAAAACACGATGTTCCTCAATAAAGAACAGCCAGAGTTCAGAATACAAACAAAATTGTTCGACTTAACAAAACGTGGAGCTGATGAACACAGCAGGCCAAGTAGCATCTTAGGAGCATAAAAGCTGACGTTTCAGGCCTAGACACTTCATCAGAAAAGGTGGATGGTGATAGCGATCACAATTCTGTTAGAGATAATGGGAACTGCAGATGCTGGAGAATCCAAGCTAATAAAGTGTGAAGCTGGATGAACACAGCAGGCCAAGCAGCATCTCAGGAGCACAAAAGCTGATGTTTTGACCTGATGCTCTGATGAAGGGTTTGGGCCCTAAATGTCAGCTTTTGAGCTCCTGAGATGCTGCTTGGCCTGCTGTGTTCATCCAGCTTCACACTTTATTATCGACAATTCTGTTGTGTTTGCTTTAGTGATGGAAAGGGATAGGTATATACCACTTGGCAAGAGTTATAGCTGGGGGAAAGGCAATTATGATGAGAGTAGGCAAGATTAAGGGAGCATAGGATGGGGAAGGAAACTGCAGGGGATGGGCACATTAGAAATGTGGACCTTATTCAAGGTAAATCTCCTGTGTGTCCTAGATAAGCATGCACCTGTCAGGCAGGGAGGAAGCTGTGGAGTACGGGAGCTGTGGCTTACGAAGGAAGTGGAATCTCTGGTCAAGAGGAAGAAGAAGGCTTATGTTAGGATGAGATGTGAAGGCTCAGTTAGGGCGCTTGAGGGCTACAAGGTAGCCAGGAAAGACCTAAAGAAAAAGCTCAGAAGAGCCAGGAGGAGACATGAGAAGTTGTTGGCGGATAGGATCAGGGTAAACCCTAAGCCTTTCGACAGGTATTTAAGGAATAAAAGAATGACGAAAGTAAGATTAGGCCCAATCAAGGATAGTACTGGGAAGTTGTGTGTGGAGTCGGAGAAGATAGGGGAAGCACTAAATGAATATTTTTCAACAGTATTCACTCTAGAAAACGACAATGTTGTCGAGGAGAATACTGAGATACAGGCTACGAGACGAGGTGGGATTGAGATTCACAAGGAAGAGGTATTAGAAATCCTACAGTGTGTGAAGATAGCTAAGTCACCTGAGCCAGATGGGATGTATCCTAGGATCCTCTGGGAAGCCAGGGAGGAGATTGCCAAGTCTTTGGCATTGATCTTTAACCCATCATTGTCTACAGGAATAGTGCCAGACAACTAGAGGATAGGAAATGTGGTTCCCCTGTTCAAGATGGGGAGTAGAGACAACCCTGGTAATTATAGACCAGTGAGCCTTACCTCAGTTGTTGGTAAAGTGGTAAAGGTTGACAGGGCTGTTAAGAAGGCATACAGTGTTTTAGCTTTTATTAATAGACGGATCGAGTTCCGGAACCATGTGGTTATGCTGCAGCTGTACAAGACTCTGGTGCGGCTGCACTTGGAGTATTGCGTATAGCTCTGGTCACCGCATTATAAGAAGGATGTGGAAGCTTTGGAAAGGGTGCAGAGGAGATTTACTAGGATGTTGCCTGGTATCGAGGGAAGGTCTTACGAGGAAAGGCTGAGGGACTTGAGGCTGTTTTCGTTAGAGAGAAGAACGTTGAGAGGTGATTTGAGACATATAAAATAATCAGTGGGTGAGATGGGGTGGATAGGGAGAGCCTTTTTCCTAGGATGGTGACGGCAAGCACGAGGAGGCATAGCTTTAAATTGAGGGGTGAAAGATATAGGACAGATGTCAGAGATAGTTCCTTTACTCAGAGAGTAGTAAGGGAATGGAAACCTTTACCTGCAACAGTAGTAGATTCGCCAACTTTAAGTACGTTTAAGTTATCATTGGACAAGCATATGGGCGTACATGGAATAGTGTAGGTTAGATGGGCTTCAGATCGGTATGGCAGGTCGGCACGACATCGAGCGCCGAAGGGCCTGTACTGTGCTGTAATGTTCTATGATTCTGAAATAAATAGGGAGGGGGGGAGGCGGACCGAAGATGGAGAATACAGGAGGGTTACAGTGGGAGAGAGATCCCCTGAGGTTGGTCCGGAGGGAGGAGGGTAACTTCTTCAGGTTAAGCATCCTGGAAGAGGCTTCACAGTGAGGTTAAAACTGTGATCAGAGATAATGGGAACTGCAGATGCTGGAGAATCCGAGGTAACAAAGTGTGGAGCTGGATGAACACAGCAGGCCAAGCAGCATCTTATGAGCACAAAAGCTGACGTTTCGGACCTAGACCCTTCATCAGAAAAGGGGGACGGAGAGAGGGTTCTGAAATAAATAGGGAGAACTCTCCAACTCTCCTGTACTATCTCTCTCCCACTGCAACCCCCCTGTATTCTCCATCTTCGGTCCGCCTCCCCCTCTCTCTCTATATTTTTCAGAATCCTCTCCCCACCCACCTTTTCTAATGAAGGGCCTAGGTCCGAAACGTCAGCTTTTGTGCTCCTAAGGTGCTGCTTGGCCTGCTGTGTTCATCCAGTCCCACACTTTGTTATCTTGGATTCTCTGGTATCTGCAGTTCCCATTATCTCTGATCACAATTGTTCGGCGGTATTGATCTGAAACTCTGATTTTTCAGCCAGTTAAACCTCAGAAATACAAGCTTTTTTTCATGTAAAACCCCAGTAATACATGCTGTACCTACAGGAGCTCTCTCACCCATTGTGTCACTTGTTTGATCATACCTATTCAGCTTGTCAGCTGAGGTCTAAAGATAAAGGACCATTAGAAGATTGATATTATATCATTCAAGTATCAGCATTCAACAAAGTTACGGCAAAAATGCCAGACTGAATGGGATAAGAAAAAATATTTATGTCAAATCCATTTCCTTTTCTGACTGTGTACAACCCTCCCTACCGTAAAATGTTCTAACTTATTAAATTTCCTGTTGACCTTTGCACAAATGTCTACAGATTTAGGCAAACGATATTTGAGGAAAAATCTTTCCGTCATGTTCCTCTGCTTCATCAGGGGAGCACAATGGTCTGCCACTCTCTACTGGAATCTGAACTGCAAACAAGCATCAGAGTGACACCATTGCCAATGATAAACTAAGTAGGCACAATGTTGAACATTTTGACTCTAGATTTATTCCAAATTAAGTCCAGCTGAAGTGCACGGATGGACCAATTAAGCATGTTACAAAGATAGTAGGAACTGCAGGCGCTGGAGAATCTGAGACAACAAGGTGTAGAGCTGGATGAACGCAGCAGGCCAAGCAACATCAGAGGAGCAGGAAAGCTGATTTTTCGGGTCTAGACCCTTCTTCAGAAATGGTCTAGACCTGAAATGTCAGCTTTCCTGCTCCTCTAATGCTGCTTGGCCTGCTGTGTTCATCTAGCTCTACATCTTGTTATCTCAGGAGGGGGAATGCCCAGTTCTGACATAGTAATCATGGCTCTTTCACTTTTATACAGTGGGCAGTGCCCAAACAACATGAAGGTGAAGCGTGACCTAAATGTTATCTCTGGACTGTGAAGGCTGTACTTCCATTCTATTCACCTGCAAAGGAAGATATAATGCATGGGTAAAATGAAAGAGTGTACACTAAAGATCTGCAGAGAGTGCAATCTGCCAGAAGGATCATGCGTTCCCATTTTGGATTCATACCTTAGAATCCTTAGAAAAACCTGCAGTAGTCAGGAGGAATTTTGCCTTCTTTCGAACAGCATCACTGTTGATTACAATGTTGCTACATTAATCTGGGTAATTTGTAGCCCCAAATAGCAACACCCTTCTCATATGTACTTTTTAACGACAGGATTTTAAAATAGTCAGAGTTAATGAAAGCTAACAAACACACACACATACGCACACACACACCAGTGTGGATCTCCACAGCTCAGAATTTTACCTCTGCTTGCTAGGTCGCTTAGATTTCATTAGAATATCTTTAGTAGCCCTATGGTGCATCAGGTGTCTTCCATGGAATCACTTAAACTTAAGACTTTCAGAAGTTCCTGATTTTATTTTCAGAGATAATAGGAACTGCAGATGTTGGAGAATCCGGGATAACAAGGTTTAGAGCTGGATGAGCACAACAGGCCAAGCAGCATCTTAGCAGCTCCTCAGATGCTGCTTGGCCTGCTGTGTTCATCCAGCTCTACACCTGATTTTATTTTAATGGTTTTGTTTAAGACTGGTCAGACTGTCATCTTAGAAATATGGTCAGAAAGTCGTGACCCTGTACAACGAGTCCTGGTCTCGTTTCTAGCCATTCTCATTGTTTTACAGTTTAGCTGGGCTGTGATTTCCCCCGACACATGCACATTTTGAAAGGGAATTCTAAATCGCAAGCAACATCAGAAAAACGTAAAAAAAAATTCTCTTGTGTCCACTCACCTCAAAGTGACCTCATTCTCCTTAATTCTGAATTGCAACTTCTTCAGTACTAGCCAATATGTTTAATTTCCTTCCTCCCCACACCCCCTCATCCGCCTTCATAATTCTGCTGAGCTGCTTACGCAACATGAACTGACCTTGTACACCTGCTGAATCTTCCCAATACTGAAACAGAAGAAGAAAAAAAAGTTATTGTTTCCATGGATTGTTTCATGACCAAAATTTTTTTTAAGAAGTGAGTTATATGCATTGTTTCACAGATGGACATTTCCTGAATGTGGGCTCAGTTCAAAGCCAAGAAGTGGGAGTATTTTGTTGTTAGTTATCACTTTGTCGTATCTGCTGTCACATATTTCAATAATGTTTGGCAAGATTTTCACTTCCTGCCATATATTTATTCTGTATCTTTTGAACTCTCTGCTTGGTCATAACACACAATAATTCTACAAGGATAAAAATCAGTTAACAGAACAAATGTGCTGAACTTTCCAAGCTCGGTAAAATATCACAAAACATATATCTGATAAAAGTGGATCAAAAGATTAGAATGTTAGTTTAAAACAGCTGCAAGCCCTCAGTCAGAAAACAGTCCTGTTCTCCAGTTTGCAAGCTGCTGCTGAAAGCAGTAATTTTGTGTTGGAGTCTTGTTTCACCAGTGAGGTCTGCATTCATAGACCATGTCTATGTGACACTTCTTCATGTATTCACTGACACAATGGTTTCGCATGGTTTCAGTGGAACAGGAATGGTCCATTCACTGGCAGATCTGATCCAATAGGTTGCAACTACTTTTAGGGTTAGGTCTTGATCACAGGGTATGCAATACTTTGACGCTCTCCTGCAGTTTGAAAATATCATTTTATTTATTGTGTAAATTTTGGGACCTCAGTAATCAAGTATCTTTATTGTGCCAGCAGCTGTCAGGTAAGATGTTCAGAGAAGCAGAAGTACAAACCGCAAATGTAGTTACATGAAAATGATACCTTTCTCCGGGTTGCTTGCAATAGAACTTAGGAGATAATCTTTTCACTCCTGGTACCTCCAGAAAAGCCTGGAGTTTTGGGCATTCAAAACTAAACTCTATAAAATTGAAACATCCTAAAGTGTGCAACCCAATACTATGATTTATCAAGGTTTCATCTTAGTTTAATATTTATTTCCTGTGGCTTATGTATTCTATACTAGTTGAGATAAATCTAAGAATTAGCCTTTTTCCTGACCTTATCAGACTGAGGCTTTGAACTGAACCCCTTATTTGTTTTTGGCCTAGTGCCTTTTTTGATGCATTATTCACTGTGCTGACTAGCATGGTAACATGGGGCAAGAACTGAACAAGAGGGACAGTGTAGAGACAGGATTAGTATTTGATACCGAGTTTGCGACAATGCTGTGAGGACTAGCAAGATTTCTCACTCTCTGTTAGCAAACTGATGGACCGACTTACCATCTTACTATGCACTGTGTCCTGGAATAGCTTGCGATTCAGTGAATATCTGTTGAAGGGCTAACTTCTTGAATGCCTGTACCATGTTCAAAAGGCTGTTGTGCACCCGCATGAGCACTGACACACTGAACCTGCCTTCATTGCTGGTAGACAGGCATTCTGAAGATGTCAGACATGTGTCGCCACAATTCTCCAGCAGGCACCTAACGGCCCAGAGTAAGAGCTAGCATCAAAACCCATGACATCACACCCTGACAGTCTGTTCCGAAGCTAGCAAAAAGCTCAGTATAGTCTACATAGTATTGACAAATGGCTAGCAGAGCCGCAAGTAGGTCAATGACCTTCCCCACTCTGCTGGGGTGAGTGTCACATTCTTTCCTCTGCTCCCTCACACTTACTTTATCTCTACTGTTGCAACCATCCTTTAACAAGGCTAAAGCTTTGCCAGTCTCCTTGTTGCCTGCAACACCTTCACTTACTGGCTCATATTCACTGTCCAAATTCTCACACCACTCAACCTTCATGGTCTTTGCAATGCCTGGGGCATTACATTGTGATTTGAACAGGTACAAACTACAAACAACCATGCCACCCACTTTCATCCCCTTCCTTTTAATTCTAGGAGCAGACAGCCCAGAACAGGGCAGGAAGGGCCTGGACAGGCCCAGGGGTTCCTGTCATGATGCTCCTTGTACCTTACGAAGAGAGAATTCTATCCTTCATAGGAGGAGACTGGGACCATCCTGCAGGAATGATGAAACATCCATGTTCTGTCAATTGAATAAGCCCCACTCTTCAATCCACTGCAACTCCCAGCCCTGCTCCCAGTGGAAGCTGGAAATTGAAAAGATAAATGGAAATTTCTAGCAAAACTCAATGGGTCAGGCAGCATCTGTCTAGAGAAAGCAGAGTTAATGTTTCAAGCCCAGTGATCCTTCTTCTTAAAGTTGGCTCTGCTTTGTCTCCACAGATACTGCCAGACTTGTTGAGTTTGTCCAGCAAGTTCTGTTTTTGTTGCTTCCGCCTTGTGTTATCTTTACTGCGCACTTTACTACCTTATTTATCTGCTATCTGCAAATTTATCCACTATTCCTTTGTATCCATCATTTAGGCCATTGATATAAATTATAAAAAGCTAAAGCCCTGACACAGATCCCTTTGAGGCTTGACGCAGCACACATTGGAAACAGCAAATGACCATTAATTCATACTCTTTATATTCTTCTAGCCAACCAATCTAATAGCCATATTATTGTATTGTCTCCTACAGCATGATCTCTTACTTTATATAATAAATACCTTCTGAAAATCTCAGTATATTACATCTACTAGCTCCCCTTTAGTCCCAATACATATTACTCCTTCAAAGGACTTTAAAAAATTGGATAAATTTCTCAAAACTGTGCTGATTTTTCCCAACTGCCTTGAATCTTTCCTAAGTACCCATCTATAACTTCTTTAATAATTGATTTGAATATCTTCACCATGATGAACATCAAACCAATTGGCCTGTTTCCGCTTTTCTGCTTCCTTCCCTTCCTGAATAGGAGAGTTTAATTTGTTACTTTCTAGCCTGATGGAACCTTTCCAGGGCAAATGAGAGTCTTACATATCAAAGCATGTCTGCCATGTTCAAGGTACAAGCCAGGAGTATGATGATATACACCCCACTGACGTGGCTGAACGTTGTTTCAGCAATGCCCAGGAAGCTTGACAGTGACCAGAACAAAGCAGTGTTTGATTGGCAAACCATCACTATCAAAAACATTTACTCCCTTACCCAGTGCAAAATGGTAGCAATGTGTAACATCAACACGATGAGTTGCAGTAACTCACTAAAACTCTTTTGACGACATCCTCCAAAACCTCAAGCTCTGCCACCTAAAAGAACAAGGATCACAAATGCATCTGCCTATCCAAATCACACACCTGACTTGGAATATATCACTTTTCCTTTCTTGTCATCAGGACAAAAACCTGAAATGCTCCAAATCTTTGCAACATCAAGTGCATATCACAAAGAGTGCAACCATTCATTAAAGTGACTAAATACCACCTCTTCAACGACAATTAGAGATGGGTGATAAGCACTGACTCTGTTGGTGATGTTCACATCTCATGAATCAGTTTTAAAAAATAGCAGAGTTAATTGGTTCCTACAGGAGGCCAACAGTCTGCCAGCCCAAATTGCAAAACTGATACCAAAGGCAAGTTGATCAACTTCCACATTCTCCTATAAAAACTGAAAGAACTGCAATGCTCTAAACAAGGGACAAAAATAAAGTTGCTGGAAAAGCTCAGCAGGCCCGGCAGTATCTGTAAAGAAAAAAAAATGGAGTTAACATTTCGGGTCTGGTCACCCTTCCTCTAGCTCTGAGGAAGGGTCACCAGAGCCAAAACATTAACTTTGATTTTTTTCTTCACAGATACTGCCAGACCTGCTGAGCTTTTCCAGCAACTTTATTTTTGTCCACATTCCGCTGTCCTCCCCTTCGTCCTCCCGTCCCCTCACGATCACTATTTTCTCAGTAATTTATGAAATGGAGTAAAAAAGCTGCACAAGTGCAGACACTGGAAATCAGAAGCAAAAACAGAAATTGTTGGAAAGACTCAGCAGATCTGACCGCATCCGTGGAGAGAAATCAGGGTTAACTTTTCGGGTCTAGTGACCCTTCTTCAGCACAGCTCTCCAGTTCTAAGGAAGGCTTCTGAGGAACCGTTGAGTTTTTCTAGCAATCTCTGTTTTTATTTTAATGCCCGAATGGAACAATAGCCTAATGAAAGAAAGTCACAAAAAATTGCTAATTTACATTTTGCTGAAACTGATATCCTGAAACCTCAGGGTTCTGGGGATTCAAACACTATAAGTGCATGAGATTCTACATAGATATTGTGGATTGACGGCACAAAATCCGTCCACTTAACCCTGATGCAAAATTTGATGCTAATAACACTAATCTAGTTGGTTTTTATTTGCACTTTTAAAAGCTGTAAAACACACACTCATTTACAAGTGGATACTGCAGCATTATTTCAGGTTTAATTCATGAAGCTGCAGTTTGGGCACTATGGCTTTCCTTGAATTAATTTATTACCAGTAATTAGGCATAACAAATAAACTAAACAATCTGGTTCCCAGCCTTGGAGCCAAATGATGAAAGAAGATCTGCAATGAAATCAGTGGCTAAAATTCTTGTTAATGGCAACAATCAGAACTTATTGCATTTAAACATAAATAGCCTGGGAATAAAGGCAACATTATTTGACAGAAAATTAGGCAACTTTCCCAACATAAAACACTTAGGTACTGAATTGTACAACTGAATTTATGTCTCTTAAAATAACTTCACAATTGAGCAACAATTCACCTTCCCCTTGAAAGAAATCCCCCCAAAATAAGTGAACATCACATTTCATCAGTCAGGATTAGTTTATGTTATGTGGTGTGCATGGGGGGGAAAAAAACCAAAGTGGAGCTGTACTGTCAAAACTATCCATTGAATTGCCTTTCCAGAACATGCCTCTGAGAACAGAGTGTTTCAACTTTACATGGTTCTAATTTCAAGTGTCTTGTTACAATAAATTCAAGTTTATGAAAGACATGAACACAAGCACTCAACACCTTTCTCGAATGGCCTATCTTCCAGTAAGTAGCCTTAAGGAGCATCATCCACAATATAGATGATTTCCTCTCCAGGCACAGTGTCACACAGAAAATTACTTCCATTTCATGACAAGTAATATGGCTATATACTTGGCCAAGAGGGAAAAATGCACCAACATAACATTTATTTTAATGGATAGAACAGGAGAAAATTAAAATTAGAAAGCATGGATTGAAAATAAGTTATTCACCCAACAAAACCAATTTTTTTTTCCAGCTGACCAAGTACAATTTATTTGATCATAGGCTTTGTCCAATGTATGCATTCTCTTGCAGAAATGTTTTGCAAAGCAATCACCTTAGAAGCTGTGTTCATCCAGCCTCACATTTTATTATCTTGGATTCTCTAGCATCTGCAGTTCCCATTATCACCTTAGAAGCCTAGCAGGAACTTAGCTACTCAAGAGCTAAATGTTTTATAGAAAGACAAAAGTTTCTCATTTTGTGATATTCTACAATTTCAAAAATTAGTGAATATTTCTGCTCAGTCTTAAGAGTTTTAATTATTCAGAATAATGATATTGTATTTATCTTGCAGTTAATTGGCATGGAATGAACTGCCATAGGAATGGAATGAGGGAGTTGTGGAGGGGAGAACAATTACAGCATTTAAAAGGCATCTGAATGGGTATATGAATAGGAAGGGGTTAGAGGGATATAGGCCAAATGCTGGCTAATGGGACTTATTTATTTAGGATAAATAAATTTATTTAGATTTATTCAGCACACCTGGTCAGCATGGATGAGTAGGTCCGAAGGGCTTGTTTTCGACCTGTATATCTCTATGACTCAATGAATTAATGAATCCATAATCACATGTTACTTTGAGTTTTGTTTCATGACCTCATAAAATAGTTAACAAAGTCTAAACTAAATGTTGAAAGTCAAAGTTTGGTTTTGCCTGCCTTGATCAAAGTTGTAGTTTAAGATTATCTTCTATGTTTGATGTCAAACTCACATGTAATCGCCAAACAGCCATCATTTTCCTAGAAGTGTTTTTGTCTTTAAACATATTTATTACAGATTATCTCCAGATTTTGAATGAAAACTATGAGTTATGTTTTTCGGTATGGAATCCAGATCAGAGACAGACGCCACTGATGCAGTTATCCCTAAAGAAGCCTCTGTTGTGTAATCTGATCTGCAGAATAAATTAAGTGAAACCAATCCAGCAGTTTACCATTTCAATTGTACTGGATTACAATGAGAGCCTATTTTTGCAAACTATCGGATGAAGTGAAGTTAAAAATGAAATGTACAAAACTTGATGTCACCGGTCCACATCTGATTTTAATGGGAGCTGTTCATGGGGACAGGTGACAAATCCACTCTCAGGACCTATGTTGGTCAGTAAAATCTTTTCAGGAAAGCTGAATGCCTCCACTATAATACTTTTTTTTAACAATGAGTTGTCAAAAGATTAAAGGAAATAAAAAGAGCCAGATTCCTGAAAGAAGTGACTTTATTGCAGTTTCTAGGGCAAGAGGTATAGGAGCTTTCCCCAGGGTCAATGAGGTTATTTACATCAAATTTGAACCCCACTATCAGAAAATCCTCAATTTGTCTGAAATGGGCCACGATCCTGCAATGTGTGATCATCCCTACCCAATCCTATGTAATATAAAAGCCAAAACTGCAGGTTTTGGAAACATGAAATAAAACAAAAAGTCCTGGTGAAATCCCACAAGCCTGCAGCATCTGTGAGGAGAGGAAGAGTTAACATTTCAAGCCTGATATAAATCTGCTTCAAACGTCTTCTTTTGAATCTGTTTCTTCCTAGCCTGACAAGGAACGTAAAACATTTTATTTCAAATAAATGCCACAGTTATTCAGGAGGTTGCCAGCATCTGTGGAAAAAAAAGAGTGACTAATACTCCAGATCAATGACCTTTCTCCAGATCTGCATTCAGGCCATTAATCTGAGTTGTTAGTTTTATTTCTTTCTGCACAAATGCTGCCAGGCCTATTGAATATTTCCTTTTTTTTGCCTTTATTTCAAATTTACAGCAGCTATAGATATGCACCTGCTAAGGTTTATTTTGGCCTAGGCTTTAACTCCAGCTATCTTTACCAGGCAGAAAAACTTAATTGGAATCATTGCTGATCAACTAAGTTCAAATTACATCATCAGAATATGACTTATACATGTGGTAAGTTCTGGTGCTTGTTTTAATTTAGTTTTAAGATTTAGTTAATTTATAATTAGAGGTGTATGTGATTAAAGGTATCTAATATAGATTATTATCATTTGGCTTTGGGTTTTAAAGTAATGGCAGATGGACTTAGATCAGTTTTGTGATTATTAATGCTTTTTCTAAGAAGGTCAGAAAGTTATTCTGAAGCAGTGAACTAAATATATCATTTCTAAGGATATATGTGACTTCAATCAGTCTGTCAGGCTGACAAGACACCTGTAGCATTAATGGGTAAAATATCTATATTGCTGAGCTTACAAACAAATCACGGGCCAATAGTATAGTTATCTCCAGGCAGGAGAATCAGGTTTTTTCCAGTTAATTCAGAGGAACCAATCATGATAGTCAAAGTGTTTTTACTTTGCAAAACTGTCAAGCCAAGAAAGTTTTTATGGAAGTTTTCAAGTTGTTAGAACTGAAAAAGCTTAGGCCATCAGAATTGTTCATGCCAGCTTGCTCAAAAAGGAATCATAAAACAGTTGCAACAGCACATAGGAAAGAGTCAGTTCAGGAAAAAAACTTAAACTTGAGATAAGAATGATATTTATTTGGAATATAATCTCTCTAAAATGACAGTGTTGAGAAATAGATTGAAACCATGTATTGCAGTTTGTAGCAAGATTTTTCTGTCTTTGATATATAAACTTTTAGTTTTCTTTTGTGCAGTAACCTTATGTTCTTCCATTAAAATGACTACCGGCAATATAAATTAACCATATAATCTATCAAGCTGGGTGTCATTCTGGGTTTTGACTTGTCCAGTATTATCATAAACAGGGATAAAAGCAAAGCAAGGCCTATTATTAAATCAAAAATCATTAAATGGGCTGTGTTTCTTTTAATAAATAAGAATAGGGTGGTTCTAGACATAAGGCAGGAGCGTTCCGGTGAAGTTTATTGCATAGATTGGATTTTCAGAAGTGCCTTGGAATGTTGTTAAGACTTTGCTAAGAGTAGAAAACATAATGGTGGATTATTTGAAACCTCTACTGAGGCTAAACTGAAAAGCTTAGCAGATAAATTGAAGGCTGAAATAAATAGAGGATGTTGTGGGGTGCAATATTGATAAAAGTCTATCAAGCATTTTAATTAAAAGGAGGGAAACCTGAACTGGATGTGTAACCACTAGAATCAACTAAGATCCAATAAAAAAAGCAACATTTTTAATTAGAGAAATAAAATGAGAAAGAGCAATGGAAAGGCAAGAGAATGAAAAGAAAATAACATCAAAAATGTAACCCAAAATGCTGGAACTTCAAAGATATGAGAGAGATCAGACAACTTAGAGAGAAAAAACCAAGAATAAAGGAAGAAAGAAAATATTTTACCGCATTTGAAATGGTGGTTGGGCAGGAAAAATGACCAAATGGTACTTTTTTAAATCTGGCTGTCATGAGGTATTTTGATATGTACATCTATGAATATACATACCAGTTTGTCAGAAGAGCAATCTGTAGACTATGACAGCATTTAGAAAAAGACTCTCTCTTCATGAAGCTTATCAATTAAATTTAGGGCTTTAAGAAAAGGAAGCTGTCAGATTTGCAAAATTAGCAAGAAAAAATAAATGATATAGATATAGCATCAGTGGTATCAAGCACTGAAGCTGGAGAAACTTTTGAGAAATGTAAGTGAAATTATGATTATTAAGGAATATAAAAATAATATTCCAATAACACTTAAGATTCTGTTATATGAGTTTAAATGAGATACAGATTACTATAGCTCCAACTAAGAAATGAATTTGATGTAAGATGATCAGTAAATATGTATGATAGGTGTAAATGTTGACATGAAGTGGTGGAAAATCGAGGAATTTATTTTGTTGTGGGAATTTGGTGTGGAGGGGAATAGAGATTTTTTAAGTAAAATTTCCTGCAATATATAAAATCTCTAGATTCAGATATGACTCAGAGAGTATAAAGGAGCAGTTTGAGGTGCCTACCTGTAGTATGACCAGCGACTGAGTGACGTTATGAACTACAACATAACATGAGTACAGGGAAGCAGTTGGTCAATAATGCCAGTCTTCAAGGTAAAAACAAAGTCTTCCATATGAGTCTAGGACCCTTGTCTTTTTCTTCTTTTGTTTCTTAAGATAATAAATTGTCAATTATATGATTCATATAGCATTGATGCCAAGAACATTGATAGGAAAAACAAGGTGGTTCTGCCGAAAGATTGTGAACTGTTAAGACCTAAACCTGTTATGGTAATAATGTCAGGATTACAACCTGAGCCACCAATAGACCTGAACACTATAAATAATGACATTGGATTAAAAGCAAGGCTTTATATTGGTGTGGGCGGTAGGGGTTTCCGATAATGGGCCACTGATACCAGTACTAGGGGTGGAAGGGAGCTTTTCTGGTGGAATAGGCTTCACATGAAAAAAAGAATGATCATGGATTAGAATGGTCAAGGGCAAGAAATAAAAAAGGGGAAGGAAGGAAAAAGAAAGCAAGATCAATGGTATGAAAATCAGAGGAGCGCACATGGGTATCATGTTAGTATGTTATCTCTCTGATACCAGGGTCAATACTGGCACAGATAGCTGTATGGCATTCTTGTGCATCAAGGTGAACAGCGAGAAGTCATGTGGATTGCATAGGAAGAGGGATATGGTCTTGCAATTAGAATGTAGGGAGCTAGGTAGAAAGTTAGTAAGCAGGACCTCAAATGTAGTAATTGCTTGATGAATCCCAGAATCATATGAAGGTGAGTACAGACATAGGAGAATAAAGCAAATTAATGTGTGGGTAGAAAGATGGTGCAGGAGGTAGTGTTTTAGAACACTAGAACAGCTTTGAGAGAGATAGCAGTTATACAAACCAAACAGCTTTACACATGAATAGAGCAAAAATTGAGTTTCTTGGAGGGTGCCTTGCAAGTGGAAGGACTTTAAAAAAGCATGTGGAGTGGGAACCAAGAGAGAATAATGCCAGGAGGTACAAAATACTTGAAGAGCCACATAGCCCTGATATATGGAATAGAGAGTCAACAGATGAAGATGGAGAATCAGAGCCAATAATAAAAATCTAAACCAATGTTACTGTGCACAAATGTGAATATGTGGAGTACAGTAAGTGCGATTGGAGAGTAACAAGTGCTGATTGCCACATGAAAATATGATGCTGTGGCGGTAACAAAGACCTTAAGGAAGAGCTCAGTACTGCACTTAACTTCTTTGGTTGACCATGGTTAGTTATCCCCTTCCTCGAATCGTTCTTCCTGACTGGAATATATCTTTGCTGTGAGTCATGAATTATTTTTACAAATGTCTGCCATTGCCCATCAAACCATCACTCTACTCTCATTTGTATGTAATTACCCTTACTTAAGATTCTGAATGAAGATGAGGAATGGGTGTTAAATATTCCTGGGTACAAAGTGTTCAGAAAAGATTAGGAAAGGAAAAACATGAACGGTATGTACAAGGCTGGGTCCAGGCATGAGAATCTTCACTCAGGAGGATAGATTGGAAAGATTGGGATTTCATAATCAGAAGAAGGCTAAGTAGAGATCTAATGGAGATTTTCCAAAACATGAGATGCCTGGGTAGAGTAGACAAGGAGAAACTGTTCTCGTTCAGAAATGCTGCAATGATGGGGAGTACAACACAACACATAAGAACATCTTTATTTTGCTGTTTAAATATGCCTCCCTGTATTGGGGTGGGTGGTTTTGACAGCTGGTAAAGGAGGTGCATATCAAATATATTACAGCAGTGCAAAAAGAAAGAGATTCAGAGTGAGAGATAATAAGCTGTAGAGTTGGATGAACACAGCAGGCCATGCAGCATCAGAGAAGCAGGAAGGCTGACATTTCAGGTCTAGACCCTTCATATGTTTCTGTCCAATTGCTTTCTGAGAATGGGGCTGTAGGAAGAGAAAATTCTATGCAGAATATCCATTGAGAATCTTACATGGCAACTCCTTATCAAAGACAACCAAACTGATTTATTTTGAAATTTAACAAACAAAAACTCTAGTCAAATATCTGTTATAATCTATTGACAAGTCAATGTATGATAAGGAGACAATTATTTTCAAGTTAATATTCTTTCCTTCCTTCACTAGCTCAATGTATGCTAAACTTGCCCCATGAAGTGATTCTAAGAAATGTCAAGAGTCTGAAGGTTCTATTGCATAACTTTTGATTGAACAAATGATTATTTTCATGTTATTCTGCCTGAATATAGATTACATGTTCCAGGAATGAGGAAATAAATTATGTAAATTGTAACCTTTATACAAAGCAGTGATAAATATCTGTGAAAGTGAACAGCAACTCAGTTCACAGAATATGCTTGGATTTACATAATATATAAGAAGGAAAACATTTATCATCTTTATTTCTTGCTTCATTAAAACTGCTGCTTATTCAACAGCATCACTTGGGAATTTTAGTCCAAAGCCTGCAAGATACATGAAGGCCAATAATGGTTGTGCTTGCCTTGTGCACTGGATGCCAATGTTTCATATTGTGTAATTCTGGGCCCTGCAGCTAACTTTAATTTTAAATTAAGGAATGGTTATCACAATGGCCCAGAATTTTGTGATCTCTGGAACACAGTCTTTGTTGGTGAAACATTGCACTTCACAGAGATATTGAGCATTTTTGGATATTGAGCTAGAATGGCAACGGGGATCCACCAACAACAAATAGTGAAAGATCAAGCTGCTGTTAACATTGCAGTGGCCCTTAGATAAATGGGATTTGGGCCCAGATTGATGGGTAGGTTGTATTGGGACCAGAGAACAAGCAGGGAAAGGAATCTAGAATCACATCTGGGAATTGGATACAGTGACCTAGGCCTGGGGATTGAGTTCGTGTGAAACTGAGCTCTGTATCATTGGTTGGGGTCAGGAGCTACATTGGAAATGAAAGAGTGGATGGGTGGTGCTGATGAAAATGATAAGGTAGAAGTAAAGTTATTTAATGCCGTGTTTGGTGGTTACTTACTTTCTTGGTTAGGCTGACAACAGAATCCCTTGGTCTAGCCTTCCTGAATGTAGCCAATTCCTTTTGAAAAGAAACGGAGTTCTTCTTGGTGCTTCGGTCAATATTTATTCAGCAAATGTGATCATTTTGTGTTTAAATCTGACTGTACTAAACTGCTAAATCTTTCTTTCTCAACATTGCAGCAGTAATTTTTTTTCAGAATAGCTTGTTAATTATGAAGATCTATGCAACACTCTGGGTCATAAAGGATATCGTATAAACAGAAGTTCTTTCTTACTGAGAGTTTCTTTAAGTTTAGCTCTACTTTGTATTCTGTAAGGATCCAAGAATTGAAGATTGAGACAATAATAATGTGTTCTGTCAGCAGTGTCTTGGAGAGGTGAACCACTGACACTCCATTATAATGGGTTCAGTTGTTTTTAACAATGGCAGTTAGACACATTATTGTTCAGTCATTCTCTAGATTCTGATCATTTAATCTGAATTAGCAGCATCCTTTCTCTTCCAGCACTCCACCCTCTACTCCCCACTACCCCATTATTCCATAAATGCTGCCCCCTCCACCCTTGACTTCAGCTCTGATGAAGAGTCATCTAGACTTGAAACATCAGCTTGCTTTCTCCTCATGGATGCTTCTTGACATACAGTGATCTCTAGCATTTTCAAACTATTTAACAATTCCAACTACCAAGCAGTAGGCACTTTACTGCCTTATTTCAATATATCTTTGCACAGGTGTCTAAAATTATTGCTTTATAACATGAAGCAGAGGGAAGAAGACTGACAAGAATAAGTAAGGCAGAATACCACACTGGTCATGAGTAAAAAGTTTACAAGGGTCACTAATGAAGACTTACGAAGTGTGTTCTAACAGAACAAACACATTGTGTTAAGGCTCTAAAATGCCCAATCTGCCTAAGGTTACAGAGTTCAGGTCCTCAAAATATAAACCATTTCATATTGTACTTAATGAGGCATCGAGATACATCGTATTTCTTTACTGTTGCTCAGAATGTTTCTTATCCCAGAAGTATTGGGGCAACGGTAAGTAATTGGATGAGTTGGCACAAGGGAGATACATAGGAGATTCTAGGCAGGAGGATCCACATTCGATCTTCCCAGCCTGCCATCAATTAAGGACTTTAATTGATTTATTAATAACGACTCGAAAGCCTCAACTGTCAACTGCCCTGATTAATTTTGTTGCCAGCAGGCAAGATTGGGTGGATTAGCCATGAAAAATGCAGGATGATGGGATCAAGGAGGACAGTCTGGGTGGGATGCTCTTTGGAGTGTCGGTGTAGACTTGATGGCCGAAGGGATTCCATGAAGATTAAACTTTCCTAATATTGATTGGAACCTCCTTCGAGCAGAAGATTTGAATGGAGCTGTTTTTGTAAGGTGTGTTCAGGAGGGTTTCCTAACGCAGTACGTTGACAGGCCGACGAGGGGAGAGGCCATTCTAGACTTGGTGCTCGGAAACGAGCCGGGGCAGGTATCAGATCTTGTGGTGGGAGAGCATTTTGGTGATAGTGACCATAACACTCTCTCATTCTACATAGCTATGGAGAAGGAGAGGATTAGGCAGAATGGGAGGATATTTAATTGGGGAAGAGGAAACTATGATGCGATTAGACACGAGTTAGGAAGCATGGACTGGGAGCAGTTGTTCCATGGTAAGGGAACTATAGACATGTGGAGATGGTTTAAGGAACAGTTGTTGGGAGTGATGAGTAAATATGTCCCTCTGAGACAGGCAAGACGGGGTAAGATAAAGGAACCTTGGATGACGAGAGCGGTGGAGCTTCTAGTGAAAAGGAAGAAGGTAGCTTACATAAGGTGGAGGAAGCTAGGGTCAAGTTCAGCTAGAGAGGATTACATGCAGGCAAGGAAGGAGCTCAAAAATGGTCTGAGGAGAGCCAGGAGGGGGCACGAGAAAGGCTTGGCAGAAGGAATCCGGGAAAACACAAAGGCATTTTACACTTACGTGAGGAATAAGAGAATGGTCAAAGAAAGAGTAGGGCCGATCAGGGATAGCATAGGGAACTTGTGTGTGGAGCCTGAGGAGGTAGGGGAAGCCCTAAATGAGTTTTTTGCTTCTGTCTTTACGAAAGAAACGACCTGTGTAGTGAATGAAACCTTTGAAGAGCAGGTGTGCATGCTGGAATGGATAGAGATAGAGGAAGCTGATGTACTGAAAATTTTGTCAAACATTAAGATTGACAAGTCGCCAGGCCCGGATCAGATTTGTCCTCGGCTGCTTTGGGAAGCGAGAAATGCAATTGCTTCGCCACTTGCGAAGATCTTTGCATCCTCGCTCTCCACTGGAGTCGTACCTGAGGACTGGAGAGAGGCAAATGTAATTCCTCTCTTCAAGAAAGGAAATAGGGAAATCCCCGGCAATTATAGACCGGTAAGTCTCATGTCTGTCGTCTGCAAGGTGTTAGAAAGGATTCTGAGGGATAAGATTTATGACCATCTGGAAGAGCATGGCTTGATCAAATACAGTCAACACGGCTTTGTGAGGGGTAGGTCATGCCTTACAAACCTTATCGAGTTTTTTGAGGATGTGACTAGTAAGGTTGATGAGGGTCAAGCTGTGGATGTGGTGTATATGGACTTCAGTAAGGCATTTGATAAGGTTCCCCATGGAAGGCTCATTCAGAAGGTCAGGAGGAATGGGATACAGGGGAACTTAGCTGCTTGGATACAGAATTGGCTGGCCAACAGAAGACAGCGAGTGGTAGTAGAAGGAAAATATTCTGCCTGGAAGTCAGTGGTGAGTGGGGTTCCACAGGGCTCTGTCCTTGGGCCTCTACTGTTTGTAATTTTTATTAATGACTTGGACGAGGGAATTGAAGGATGGGTCAGCAAGTTTGCAGACGACACAAAGGTCGGAGGTGTCGTTGACAGTGTAGAGGGCTATTGTAGGCTGCAGCGGGACATTGACAGGATGCAGAGATGGGCTGAGAGGTGGCAGATGGAGTTCAACCTGGATAAATGCGAGGTGATGCATTTTGGAAGGTCGAATTTGAAAACTGAGTACAGGATTAAGGATAGGATTCTTGGCAGCGTGGAGGAACAGAGGGATCTTGGTGTGCAGATACATAGATCCCTTAAAATGGCCACCCAAGTGGACAGGGTTGTTAAGAAAGCATATGGTGTTTTGGCTTTCATTAACAGGGGGATTGAGTTTAAGAGTCGTGAGATCTTGTTGCAGCTCTATAAAACTTTGGTTAGACCGCACTTGGAATACTGCGTCCAGTTCTGGGCGCCCTATTATAGGAAAGATGTGGATGCTTTGGAGAGGGTTCAGAGGAGGTTTACCAGGATGCTGCCTGGACTGGAGGGCTTATCTTATGAAGAGAGGTTGACTGAGCTCGGTCTCTTTTCATTGGAGAAAAGGAGGAGGAGAGGGGACCTAATTGAGGTATACAAGATAATGAGAGGCATAGATAGAGTCGATAGCCAGAGACTATTTCCCAGGGCAGAAATGGCTAGCACGAGGGGTCATAGTTTTAAGCTGGTTGGTGGAAAGTATAGAGGGGATGTCAGAGGCAGGTTCTTTACGCAGAGAGTTGTGAGAGCATGGAATGCGTTGCCAGCAGCAGTTGTGGAAGCAAGGTCATTGGGGTCATTTAAGAGACTGCTGGACATGCATATGGTCACAGAAATTTGAGGGTGCATCCATGAGGATCAATGGTCGGCACAACATTGTGGGCTGAAGGGCCTGTTCTGTGCTGTACTGTTCTATGTTCTATGTTCTATGTTCTAAATAGCTACAGAATATTTGAGGGAAAGCCTGAGGCATTGTCTTTTGCAACAATTATTTAATCCTCTTGTTAACTCTACTAAACATTATTTATTTCTTTTGACTGTATCAAAGTGTTTGACTGGTGGCTCTATTGAGTAGTACAAAATAATCCAAACCTTCCTTTCTTTATCAGCAGTATTTTGTACCAATTACCACAAATCCTTTCTGTTTGCCAAGTCTGAGGCTTACCTAATTATCAATGGTAGAGGATGGTGAGTTTTTTTTTCACATAGCAAGGGAATTTATTGCATGGCAACATAGGCAGAGTTCAGAGAAAATATTGGTATTTGACTGGTGTTCTTGTTGTGGTAGTGACTGACTTTTCTTACCTCTATGCATTGAGAAGAAAAGGTGATAGCAATAAGGTAAGAATATTCATTGAACATAAGTTGGTATGTTCCTGTTTGCTTTCATAGTTTTGTGGGGGATGTCATGGGGATCAATGGATTCCAGTGTACAGGCCACTGAATAACATAAGTTTCACAATCACCTATGAGGTATTCAATCTCCTTTTAGATGTATGAACTAGTGCATCTTGTCTCGAGTATGTTGCTGCAGTAAAGCTGGCGTGACCAGGCTTTCATCAAACACCAAAAAATTATCTTTAATTGTGAAAAATCGTTGAGACTCAAAATAGTTCTTCGCTCAGCCTTTAATCTGACTAATCTTTGACATGCTACAGACTAATGAAGTCATATTCTCAGTCTTTTTTTTTTGTTGTGTGTAGTTGAACCTGTTTGGAGTTGTTGGCCATTGTATCACTGTGGTCTGAGTATGGGTTTCAGCCTCACCAAAAAATGCTTCACTATTTATTTTAAGTCTATAAACAGTTGTATGGGAGACCACATTTACTATTTGTAAATTCCCTTGTATCAATTTTGTTTCATAAGCAAACTCTATGAGATAGACGTAGAATCTTTATATGCTATGAAGAACCTTTGCCGAACAATTGTATATCATTCGTTTTTTAGGAGCACTTTTAGGCCAACAATATAAGCTGAAAATATCCTGCATATCCACGTGTCCAGGGCAGCCTTCTTCTCTGATAGAGCATAGAACATAGAACAAAGAACAGTATAGCACAGAGATAATAGGAACTGCAGGTGCTGGAGAATCCAAGATAATAAAGTGTGAAGCTGGATGAAAGGAGAGAGAGGATGACGGGTCTAGGCCCGAAACGGCAGATTTTGTGCTCCTGAGAGGCTGCTTGGCCTGCTGTGTTCATCCAGCTTCACACTTTATTAACAGTATAGCACAGTACAGGCCCTTCAGACCACCATGTTGTGCTGAACTTTTACCCTAATCCTAAGGTCTATCTAACCTCCACCCCTACCTTATACGATCAGAGATATGCCTATCTAATAGCCGCTTAAATGCCCCTAATGAGGCTGACTCCACTACGCTCTCCAGCAATGCATTCCACGCCCCTACCACTCTCTGAGTAAAGATCCTACCTCTGATGTCTCCCCTTTATCTACCTCCACTCACTCTAAAACTATGCCCCATCTTAATAGCTACCTCCACCCTGGGAAAAAGTCTTTGGTTGTCCACTCTATCTATACTTCTGATCATTTTGTACCCCTCTATCAAGTTATCATTCATCCTTCGTCATTCTAAAGAGAAAAGCCCTAGCTCTCTCAACCTTTCCTTGTAAGACCTTCCCTCCATTCCAGGCAAGATCCTGATAAATCTCCTTTGCACCTTTTCCAATGCTTCCACATCTTTCCTGGAATGAAGTGATCAAAAATGGACACAATACTCCAGATGTGGCTGAACCAGGCTTTTGTTTAGCTGGAGCATAGCTTCTCGGCTCTTGAACTCAATCCCTCTATTAATGAAAGCTAACACACCATACGCATTCTTAACACCTCTATCTTCCTGGGTAGCAGCTTTTTGGAAACTGTGAACTTGAAGCCCAAGATCCCTCTGCACCTTCACACTGCCAAGGATCTTTCCATTATCCCTGTATTCTGCTTTCAGGTTTGTCCTTCCAAAATGAATCACCACACACTTTTCAGGTTTAAACTCCATCTGTTACTTCTTAGCCCAGCTTTGCATCCTATCAATGTCCCTTTGTAACCTAGAACAGCCCTCCGCACTGTCCACAACATGGCCCACTTTCGTATCATCCACAAACTTGCTAATCCACCCTTCCACTCCTTCATTCAAATCATTTACAAAAATCACAAATAGAAGAGGATCGAGAACAGAACATGATAGGCCCAGTTACACCACTCCTAACTGAGCATCATGTTGAATATTTTCCGTCCACTACCACCCTTTGCCTTTTAAAGGTCAGCCAATTTTGAATCCAATCTGCCACATTTCCCCCTATCCCAGGCCTCTCTATCTTCTACATGAGCTTACCATGGGGAACCTTATCAAATGCCTTACTTAAATCCAGGTATACCACAGCCACTGCTCTACTTTCCTCCCACGTGTTTGCTCACTTCTTCAAAGAATTCACTAAGGTTTGTGAGGCATGATCTACTCCTCACAAATCCATGCTGACTATTGCAAATCAAACTGTGCCTATCCAAGTGATCATAAATCCTATCTCTCAGAGCCCTTCCCAATAATTTGCCTACCATTGACGTAAGACTAACTGGTCTATAATTTTCAGAGTTATCCCTATTCCCTTTTTTGAACAAGGGAATGATGTTTGCCTCTCTCTAATCTTCCAGCACTATACCCATGGACAGTGAGGATGAAAAGATCATCACTAAAGGATCTGCAATCTCTTCCCTCGCTTTCCATGGAACCCTTGGATAAATTGCATCAGCCCCGGGGGATTTATCTATCTTCCAGTTCCTCAAAATTCCTAGTACATCTTCCTTACTAACAGCGACCTCCTCTCGCCTACCAACCTGTTTCACACTGTCCTCCTCAACAACTAGGTCCCTCTGAGTTGTGAATACCAAACAAAAGTATTCATCAAGGACCTCTTCTATCTCTTTAGGCTCTGTGCATAAATTCCCTTGACAATCCTTGATCGGCCCTACTGATAAGTGCATAAGACTTCTCCATGTCTAATCATAGTCTAGAGGCATATTTCAACAGTTACTGAAATACATCTGCTTGCTCCTAAAGAAACACCACATCTATGCTTATAGCTGAAGTATCTGCATGTTTGGTAGCTGGAAGGGATGCAGTGTAATGTTTCAGGATGTCTGTAAACATGAGCATATCTTAATCTTTTGGAAAAGACCCCCATGATGTGAGTCCCAAAAGTGTTTTGTGTCTTCTTAAGAAGATATTTTGAGGTTTCAGTGATCATTGCTGGGTGAAGCAATAATTTTGACAACTGGTTTACTGTACCTAGAAATCTCAGCAGGTCCCAAGCCAATTTCAGAGACCTAACACCCTTTGTTTCTTGTTGATCTGGCCTTATCCTATCTTGTCAATGCAATGCCTGAAGAGGCAAAGAGATTCCTTTGAAAACCAATACTTTTTATTAAGACTGAGCTGTTCAAACTGTAATTGCTTGAAAACTGTAAAGATCGCTGTAAAGATCCTTGATGCAGCATCACATTGAGGCAAGTGATCATATATTTTTATACTACCCTTGTAGCACATGAACTCTTCTTCGGCTTGTCATATATTTGGCATCGTATATTAGAATATTTCTGAGGCAGAGACAGTCCTGAATGGCAGTTTGTGAAATAAAATACCTCGAAATGGAATGATAGCCGTAGTAAGTAGCCTTAGCTTCTGATCTGATGAGACCTGCCGGATCATCATAGACATCAACATTGTCAAAAATTCTGCTTTTGGATAATTTCACTAATCTCTCATCATTTATAATCATGGGATGAATTTCGCTTGCTACCCTGAGCTTTGTTAAGTCACTGCATATACTGATGGACCCATCTGATTTGGGTAGATAACTATGCCTGAGCACCACTCATTGTATTAGTCAACAAGTACATGGATGCTCATTCCGCTTGCTTCCTCAAATTGTGCCTGGAATTGGTTTATAAAGGGATGTGGACATTTCTGGGGCAGGTAACAAGATCAGGGTTTAGCAACTTGCCTTAATGTGATGCTGCATCAAGGATTCAGGTTGTCTAATCGTGTGACCAATTTGTAGTATCCCATTTAAAGGAAGATCTAATACTGCACTGTCGAAGTCCTTCAACTTTATGAATAATGTGCACAACAATATACGGCGGTGCTCAAAAGGGGGCATTCCCGACTATAAATCATATGTGCCATCTGTTCTATCTGAAAATGCTTATGTTGAAATGTATCTCATAGGGAAATGATATTCCTGCTATGCCACGTAGCTTCATTACTCTAACCTGTATCTTCTATTCTTTCAGGCTACAGTAATTGATCTGAAAGGATAGTGACACTCAATCTGTCTTAAGTTTAAAACTGACTAATGACCATTGGCATAAACACCTTTTGTGAAATTTGTATTGCTTGAACCATCAGTTTCTCCCAGGAGTGCCTGGGGCATCTTTTTGAAAGGCAGAAAATCTACCACGTTGACATTTGCATGTATGGATTTTTACCCCTTCTCTGCTCTAAAACCGCAACTTACTTCAGCACATTCTCAGAAAAAAATGTACAGTTTTACGAACTTACAGTTCCTTTGTTATGGATGGGCATTATCTGAGCCTGAAAAGCATTGGTGTACCACAGTATTGACACTGACAAAAGTATCTGCTGTTTTTAAACTTGCATTTGTGCCTTCATTAATATGGTGTTAAATTCTGTCACTAAAATGTCTTCTTCCTTTTTAAATTCTGTGTTCCAATAACACTAATGATATTGAACATGCAAGTTCTTCTAATGAAGCTTTAACTTCGGTTAAGTGGATGTTCTGTAGTGAAGTACAAGATTAAAGTGTTTAAATTGTTTTTTACCACAATACGAAATCTCTGTTTTGCTGACTGGCTTTTTACACCATTCTAAACACTGCAAATGGTGGATCCTGCCTTCTAGAAAGTTTCCTTAACTTTGCAAGATGAGAGTTGCCCCTTTCTTCATGAGCAAAATGAACATATTCCCACCTTTGTCTGCTCAAAAACAATGCACTTGACTTTGTACAATGTTGTAATTAAACCTCTTTCGCTGTGGTATACCTAAATCTTCTTGTCAGAATCCAAGTTTAAATCTGAGGTACTCCAATTCTTTTGAAACTTAATTTTCTTTTGACTTCTGTTCTTCTGCTTAGTTTCTTTTCCCCCCAAATTGCTCTAAACTTACTATTTTCCATCGCATGTCAATTATGAAGCCTTCTCAATTCTACAGCTTCTTTATAAATTATTTTTCTGATGCTTACACTGTTCTTTGCAATTGTGCCTCCTGGAGTTTATTTGCAATGGTGAAATGCTTGTGTTGAGAATTGAGGCCTCTCTTTTTTATTCCTTTCACTTCCCATACCTCATCTTTACAACATTTTCCATTGCTCCCTCAAAATCTTCACACACTGCCTTCATAGTCTCCTGCTCTAAGTCCTCTGCTCAATTTTTGGTATGACCAGTCTTTTCTCTCTCCTAAGCCCACACTATTCTTTCTGCAAATCTTACCAGGTTCTTGGTGAAGGTTTAATTTTTGATGTGCTGAACTCAGCCTGATAATGCTCCCATGGCCTCTGCTCAGTGCCAGTTTTTGTGTTTCAGCTGCTGATTTGATTTGAAAAGTATTGTTTTGCGTGCTAACCAGACAAATCATACTTTACGTAAGTAGATCAGGGTAACAGAATAGATCGTAGAATATAGTGTTACTGTAACAGAAAATGTGCAAACAAAGATTGACTCAAATTGATGATAAGTCAATTAATAAGTCTGATAATAGTGAGGAAGAAGCTGCTCTTAAATCTGTTGGTACAATTTTTAAAAATTTTTAACTTCTGCCTAATGGGAGAAGGTGGAAGAGAGTATGACTGGTGTAGGAGAGGTCTTTGATTGTGTTGGCTGCTTTCCCAAGGTAGTAGAAGTGTAGGTGGAGTCAATGAAAGGAAGGTTTGTTTTTGTGATGGATCGGACTGAGTTCACAACTCTTTGTAATTTCTTGTGATCCTGAGCAGAGAAGTTGCCATACCAAGCTGTGATGTAACTGAATAGGATGCTTTCTATGGTGCATCTATAAAATTTGGTCAAAGTCATTGAGGATACACTGCATTTCCTTAGTTTTCTGAGGTAGTAGAGGTCTTGGTATGGTTTCTTGACTGTAGCATTGACATGTTTGGACCAGGGTGGATCACGGGTGAAATACGAAGTTCTCAAGCATCTTCCCCTCAGTAATATTGATATAGACAGCAACATGTACTCCACTCCACTTCTTTATGTAAATGACAAGCTCCTTTAATTTGCTTGGCATTGAGAGAGAGATTGTTGTCTTTACACCATACCACTAACCTGTCTATCTCTTTCCTGGATGCTGTTTGGTCATTTGAGAGCCAACCCATGACAGCGATGTTATCAGCAAATTTGTAAATGGATTTAGAGCTCAATTTGACAACACATTTTTGAGTGAATAAAGAATATAGTAAGGTGATGAATAATGCAGTGGGGCACTGGTGTTGAGGATTATTGTGGAGGTGGTGTTGTCAGAAGCTGTAGAATTGAGATTGCTGTCTGAGGGTTGGAAAATTGACGATCCAGTTTCAGAGGGGGGGACAGTCCTAGCTCTCGGAGTTTGGACATGGGTTCAGCTGGAATTATGGTGTGGAAGACAGAGCTAAAATCAATACATAGGAGCCTAATGTAGGTGTCCTAGTAATCCAGATCTTCTAGGGATGAGTATAGGGCTAGGGAGATGATGTCTGCGGTGAAACTGTCATGATTCTGGGTCTTTCTAAAGTGTTAGTGCTCTTACAGTGGTAAATACTTTTCAAAAATTTCTTTCTCCTTTCTTCACAGTGAAATGGATTCTCTCTGCCCACCACTGATTTTCATGCTGGATATTGTTTTGAGGGGTTAATTTCCACCATCTCTCCTTTCTTTCTGTAGAGCCTAGAATCTATTTAATTATCAGTGATAAAGGAGAGAATAATGGTGAATTTTAACAGAAGAGGCAGTTTTCTTACATAACAATTATAATTTATTGCATAATAACAATATGCATTGTTTAAATGATCTATTGATTGACATAATTACTTTGGATTATCAGGAGCTTTGCAAAATGTATATTTTGCTCTCTGAGACTCATGCAGATCTCAACCACTCCACCCAAACACAGTACAACTTTATTAGTTTGGTATGCGGTTAATGTAACATCATCACCCATTCTTTCAGAACCATCATGCTATGCAACACTGTTCCAACTCAAAAGTATTGTCGCTTTTCATTTCCTGTGCCTGTGAATTTTAGCTACAGCATCTTCCTACTCAGTTATCCAAAAGGAACTCAAATCTGTTTGAATTTAGGTTCATTAACTTTATACTTTCATGGGATGATACATATATTGACAAATAGTTACTAGACCATTGACAAGTTATTTTCTTGTTGCCTTTGCAATCTTTCTCCTTTTGACTCCAAATTATCTACAACCTAAAACTCAAGTATTGCTTGCTTAAATAGCTGCTTACATGTTGCTTGCAGTGGGTGTCAGGTTACCAGCTTCCTAAACTGCAGCCATCCTTTACAACCATTCTTTCAAAAATAGTCCTTTCTCATTTTCACCCCCACGCTTTTTAGGGAGTATAGATGACTTGCATCAATTTCTCCTTCCCTTTTTTTAATCTCTTCCCTTCACTCATATGAAGTCTCCAACTTGTGATCCAAGATCATGCCTTGCTATCATATTTTATCCATTTTGTACGAACAGACCCAACAGATCCTTTTCTTCCTTCCTGCCCTTTCAAAAAATCACTTACCTGTTTCTTTTTAATTCCCAATTTTGAACTCTTTGCACCCAATTCTCCACAATCTCCTATAGGATCACACCTATCAACATTTATTGTGTCATTAATTCAATTATGCTGTTCCAAATGTTAAGTACATTTAACTAAAGAGCTTATTTTTAATCATTATTTTCCCTTCGACTCTACTGGCCTCTCTTTTAGAGTTTATATACTCTGTCTTTCTGATCCCACACTACCATGACTGACTACCACATCCTTCATTTTTTTTATTTAAGGCACATTTCCCTTTTCCAGGAACACCCCCCCCAAAAAAATGCACTCCAACTACTCCCTCCACCCCAGTTTTATTTTAATCTATCTCCACAGCTCTGATATTTTGATTCACCACATCACATGTCTCAATATAGTTTAAGTGAAGTCTATCCCATTATAAACACTTCCTCCTAACCCAGTTTTGGTGCCAGTACACCAAGAACTGAATCTCACTCTTCCTGCACCAATCTTTGAGCCAAGCCTTTAAGTCCTTCACTTTATTTACCCTATGCCGGTTGGCATGTGATTCAGGTAGTAAGGCTGACATTATTAAAATTGGAAGTTCTGCATTTTAATTCAGCTTCTACCTGTTCAAAGTTTTTTTTTAGTAGCACATCTTTTCTACTCTTGCCAATATTGTTGATTCCAATGTGGACAATGACAAAAGGAACTCTCCTCTAAGACTCTAAGTTCTTCTGGATCCATGAGGAGATGTCCCTAACCCTGGTACTGAGCAGGCAACACAGCCTTTGGGACTCCCGCTCACAGCTGCACAGAATAGTATCTGTCCCTCTATTCTTACTGTGACCTATCATGGCTACAAACATATTTCTTCCCCAATTGAAGGATTCCCTACCGTGGTCAGCTCATTCATCCTCCCTGCCTTTCCTACTCTTACCCACACAACTTACAAAAGATTCTTGTAATTGTTGGAAAATTGCAGGGCCTGAGGCTATCTCCTGGGTTCACTTACCTGCCTCATCTGCAGTCACACCTTCCTGTCCCTGAATTAACACATTGAATTTTAATTACTGAAACTGTCTGGGTCTTGGATCAAAGAGTCCAGGTAGCTTTCCTCTTCCCTGTTGTGTAGCTCAATGTCTTCAGCAAAGACTCCAAATCCTCAACTTGTTTGTTAAATCTGCCTTGTTGTAATCATTAACTACAGATGTTTTTACCCTACTCACTTTCGTGTTTTTTGCCTGCTACAAGCTGTAGCGGGAACTCATTACATGTCATAAGATCATTATACTGCCTTATCTAATTTACTACTTAATTCTCCAGTATATAGTGCTTTAAGTGTTTTTTAGCCTTGAAAAATTCACCACTCTTTTACACTTCAATCCAATTATTTATTGTACATGAGTATAAATGTTATATTCAGCAAAAATTAAAAAAAACCTGTGGATCCTGGAATCTGAAACAAAAACGTTGCTGGCAAAATTCAGCAGATCAGGTAGCAACTGCAGGAAGAAAGCAGAGTTAATTTCTCAAGTCTTGTGACTCTTCATTATATTAGAATTTAATCTTATGCTGTCCCAATGCATTAGCCTGGTCCTTTGAATTCCAAGTCTAATAGCATTACCAATTCACCATCGTCTCCTTTGTAGCTCTCAGTTGACCATCAAGCGATCAGTCCAGGGATATACCATTAGGCCATCATCTCCCCTCCTCAAGAGTATACAACTACTGCAAAGATCTCCAGACCAAAATCTGGAGATTGCATTCAATCCTAATCCAACCACCCCACCGTCATTATTCTGGCGTCATACCCAATTCCATTTTATTGAATATAAAATCACAAGTAGAAGGTTACTGGTTTGGAATATGCCTTCTGGCATTTAAATACATTATTGAGTAAGGAGTCAGAAAATATGATTTTATATCTATAAATATGCTAAATTTCCAGTGTGGGAACATCTATTGAGTAGGTTCCAAGAATTGAACACATTGATGTTTTGATTCCATCAGTTACACCTATGCCAGAATTTGCAGGAAGGTTTAAGTTGAAGTGTTAATCTCCAAATGCCACTAAATTGGCATAAGCCTGATAGCAGGCAGAAAATTGCATAACTATGAGAAGCGAACAGATTTGTCAATCACGATCATTCTAATTTCATAGCTCGAAGGTTCATTAAAACAGAGAACAAATTAGTAAAAATTATTCTTTGAAATTGATTGCTCTCATACAACATCAAATCTCGATTCATGAAAATGAATGAAGCCTGAATTGTCAGGTTGAGACAACATATTGAGTTACTTACGGCCTATCACTCATATCTGTCTTTATAAACAAGCCAAATGATATATAAATACTTCTGCAGCTATGGGATACTGAAGCATCGGCTTCAACACAATGTGATTTTGAAACTTCATTTACGTGTTTATCCATTAATGTCTTATTATCAACTAACCTTGAAAATTGTGCGTCATGCTGGAAGCAAAAAAAACAAAAGGCTGATGTTTATTAGGGTATTTGCAAGTAACTGTTATATGAAACAGATACATGCATTGTGTGGAACAGCTCAGGATTTAAGGTTTTCTAAATGCCTGCTCTTTAATTTCACAAGACCTGTTTGGCTTTCTTTAGAAGGTTGTAATGAGCCTTGTCACTGTTTGGCTGATCCATTTATCACCAGGTCGTAATGGAGGGTTTTGCCCTTGGGGCAGTGAAAGCTATTCTTGACTAAGGCGATTAAGTGGCAATGAAGGGGATCATGTACTATAAAATAACATGTGAAGTGTAACTTGGATAATGGCAAAAATATCCTACTGACCAGGCTTTAGGGAATTTACAGTTAAATTTAAAGCTATTCTATTATCTTGTAAATTGATGCTCAACCTCCACTTGCAAATGTTTTTCTCCAAAAGATTTCCATATTGCAACATTGCCCAAAACGTGACACAAATGGGCACCAACAAGCCATAATGATGACTACCTTCAGCAAGGTGATAACTTAAATTTTCAGTTTAAACAACAAATGTATTTCACGTGATAACTGTTACCGTGCCACTAATTTGCATTACTTCCTGACAAAAGAGAAATTGTTCTCTGGTTTACAGTTTCATACTTGCTTCCTGCCTATTAAGATAAATGGCAAATCATACTGGAAATGGTCCATTTGTCAAATGTATTGAGTTTCTACCTTCTCTTCCACCCTCCTCCCCCACACTTCATGTAACTGCTCACTTCTATTCATTCTTCTGCACCTGGATATAGCAGATGGAAAGGCGATGAACTCCTTCATGGCTCTAGAGTTCTGATGCCAATAATGCTTCATAAAACAGCTGATGGAGAGACTAGGTGGCACAGTGGGTGAGAATATAAATGTTTTTATGTCTCGAACTTGGGATTCAGTCCAGCCTAGACAGATGGAATTGAAGCCTCTGTTTTCTAAAGCTATTTAAGGTGCTTAAATAAAATGAGTTGGAACAAAATAATTCTAATCTCATTGCCACAGGCAAAACTAGGTCTGTTTGATACTAAATTGGATTAATCCCCTTCTGAAAGTCTATATGGTAAGTTTTGTGGAAAAAGAAGAAAAAAAAAACTGCTGGTGCATCATTGAGAATAGCTTTTGGAATAATGCAGATTTTAGGGGAAAATAAGGCGCAGCACTTACGATTCAGATGCCATTTCAATATGCACAAGAAAGTAATAACTTGTAGTTTCAACACAAATTAACAAAGAACTGGTGGCAAGTTTGAACATTTCCTTGACATGCCTCAGGACTTCCTTTTTATACTATGTTCTTCTTGAGCCTGAAAGTAGCTGACCCACAACTCTATGATTTCCAACACAGATAGTGATTGAACACTATGTTGGTGATACTAAGCTGATATATGCTGGCCTTCCAGGTAACTAACTCAATCAGCAGACTTCCAAGAAGTCACAGGCATGTTGTAGGTGAGAGTTATGAATGATGATGGTAGAGGCCCCAATTTCTTTCTGTTACAAGATTAACCAGGAACTTCTCCCACTTGTAGTGACTGCCATTAATGTACTGTGGAAGGATTTAAAAGTTGTACTCAACCAATTTGGCAGCAATAAGAACTCACTTCTTTTCATCATGTGTTGTCCCTGGAATTTTATAATGACAAAGAGCCCCTCAACATTGTGAGAATGGCTGATATGCAGGGAAGCCACTCATGAAAAAAAGACATGCTAATTTTTCCTGTGTAAAAGCCACATTCCATGCATCCATGTTACACTCATGTCTAATCAGAGCTGTTAGAAGCAGATTAGAGGGCCATGAACTTCGATATCTGATAAGGAAGGCCACTTGATCTCTGCTTACATTGGCAACAATAAGCATTAGGCCCAACTGTTGATCAAGGGGGTCATTCAAATCATGCCTGGTTTTTGGAAGCTGTGGGATTGCAGAGTAATTGTTGTCTGCCAAGCAACCTTAAATAATAAGACTTTAACACAGAGGACCAGAATTAGGCCATTCAGCCTACCGAGTGTGCCCTGGCATTCGATCATAGCCGATACGATTCCTACCCCTATTCTCCTGCCTCCTCTCTGTAACCTTTGATCCCCTTACTAATCATGATCCCCTTACAATCTCTGTCTTAATTACACTCAATGGCTTGGCCTCCACAGTCTTCTGTGGCAATGAGTTTCACAGATTCACCACCATCTGGCTGAAGAAATTCCACCTTAAATTTGGCTTCTGATGGGAACCAGACAGCAGCTTTCCACGGATATTTTTTGGTTGAAGGAAGGTTTATAGTGGAGTCTTCAGGTGTCAGTATTGGACTCTAGAATTGATACTGATATTGGTTTTTGAGCAGCAATTTCAAAGTTTGTGCATGATGCTAAACTTGAAAGTAATGTAAACTGTGAGAAGAGCAGTGTAGAACTCCAAAAAGGACTGAGGCAAGTTGGTTAAGTCGACTGATAGGCGGCAGCTGAGTTTTGATGCACAGAAATGTGAGGTAATACATTTTGATGAGATGAACATGGACTAAAACAAAATAGCATTTACATTATTTAACAGCATAGAGGAGCAGCAGATATATATTTTATAGATCATTGAAGGTATCAAAACAATTGGAGAGATTAGTTCATAGAAAATACAGTATCCCAAGTATTATCATTAGGTGTCTAGAGTACAAGAGCAAGGAGGCAATATGAAACTAATATGAGATACTTGTCAATCCTCAGGTATTGTGTACCATTTTGTGTTCCACATTATAGAAAGGAGGTGAAGAGAGTTTGGAAAGGCTTAGCAAATTGTTCTAAGGAGAAACATAAGTTATACGGATAGATTGTAGAGATTGGTCCTTTTCTCTGTGGAGACAGGAAGGCTAAAACGAGATCTGCTGGAAGTTTTCGGAAACATGAGAAGTCTGGTTAGAGTTGACAGTGAGAAATTATTCTCCCTCATAAAAGGATCAAAATCGAGAGAGATGCCAGGTCGAAAATGGTTGACAAATGTGGCAAATGTAAAGTGAGAGAAAAACTGCTTTTGATTCAATAAGTGGCTCGCACTGGAATGCAATGACTGGAAGTATGGTAGGAGCAGAATCAATTGATGCATTCAAGATGCATTCAATATAAGTATTTAAATAGAAACAATGTGAAACGAAATGGGGATAAGGCCAGAGTATGGGATTGAGTCATAATACTGATTGGATAGCTGGTACAGACACAATGGACTGAATGGCCTCTGTCAGTGCCTTTGTGATTATATATAATCATCAGTGTGATTATATAATTTATTTGATCCTTAGCTGCCTGTAATGGAACTCTCACATATCTTCTGAAACCTAGGTGTGAAACTTACACCGATGATTGCACAGAACCAATTCAGAAGCCATTGATAGCTCTTTGACTTCATTCACTGCTTTATTGATGGGGTAGGCAAAGGGTTTTTAAATATTCTTTCCAAGTTTAAACATATAGGGAACTCATCTTGGCTTTTTCTCCTGATCGTTATTGAAATTATGGAACTTTAACTCAAGAAACTTATAAAATCCTCTATCACCAGTGCCTTGATTCGCTAAAGATGAATTTATTTCCTTTCTCAAGTATTCACAGACTATATAGAGCTTTGTGAATCATGTTTGAGTTCTAGTAAGTTTTTTTGTGTTGGATGGGAACAATCTGGCCTGACAGCTGTTGCTATTATTAAAAACCATGAAAGTCCAGCAGAACACTCAGAGGTATTATAAACTATAAAATGAAGTTTTACACCATGTGCCTGGGAGATACTTGAATTATATTGCAGTCAGTTTGTTGCCAATGTGGTATGAAACAATCTCTCAAAAATAGTCCCGCAGCTAAAGACAACACCAGAACCAGATATCATATGTGGGCGTGTTTTGCTTCCTGCAGCCGCACAGTAAATGCTGTTTTGTTGTTGAGCTAAGTAATTGTAATCAGTGTAATATCTACAGTTTCATTGCTTTGAGGCTTACCTGCCAATCCAGCTTTGGTGGAAGTGCTCTTGCTTCTGAATCAGAGGGCTTCTGGCTCTGAATTACAGAGATTTGGGCATCTAATCAAATCTAATTTAATTTTTCAGTGTAGTAGGAGAGATTGATGCACTATTAGAGCTACTGTGCTTCAAATGAGCTTTTAAGCTGCGAACCAATCTGCCCTCACAGGTGACTGTACAATATTCCATTCCAACATTTGATGGTGATCAGTGAACCCAATTCGATGCCCTCCCTCAAATAATCAAACTATCTCATCATGAATTCAAATGATGTTTTGAAGATCTTATTCTATAAACTGGCTGGCTTGTTCTTTGAAATTGCATCAGCAACTATAATTGAAATACTACATCTGTTGTGAAGCACTTGAGTGTACTTACAAAAACAGCAACTTAGGTTTACGAATCTTTTATGAGGATGCATTGCTTTGAAAATGGCAATGCCACTAGTTAAAATATTAGATTTTATAGCTATATTTCACATGTTAATTGTAATGACAAACAAGCAAAGAATAACTGTTGAAAATGAAAGTGGTAGTGAAATTCTTGCCCATTTCTAATTTGATATATTCCTTTTGTATTTTAAAATATGTTGATATGTATTTGCAGATTAAAGACTGTGTGCTCGTTGCTTCAGACCATAGAAACTGGTGCACAATTGTGTGAGGAATTGGGATATAAATAAACCCTGTGTTCATTGCCTCAGCTCAGAACAGGCATAGCTGAATAGTGAGCAAGATTATGCATCGTTACCACAGTTCTGTTATAAGTTAATAACACAGTGCAGGTCTTAACTTCAACAAAGTGGATTCAACAGATTTTCACTCATTCAACAGAAACTTGTGACAGCGTTGTCCAGAAGCAAGATGGAAGAAAGTAATCACTGAAATAGCTATGCACTTACTCTAACAAAATCAGTGAGATAGGCAAATGAAAGATTAGCACATGAAGAGGTTTAGGCTCATCAATTCACCTCTGTTTTCTGGACATTGAACCATTCACATTGCACTACAAGTGTCAGTGTGAGTACCATTGCCCACAACTTTTATTCTGCAAGATTGATAATTATTAAAATATTATAAGATTATTACATTATGATTTTACAATGAACATGAAAATAAACATGTGATTTGTACAAAAATATCCATTATTTCCCACGTGTACTTCCCTTAATAACAATCTCACAGCTCCTTTTTCTAAATTCTAGTGCAAATATCAAATTTTACCTTGTGAATTCTATGTGGCTTATGGATGTGTCTTTCTCTTCAAACAGATGAAAGCGCAGAAGGGAATATTGCTCACTTATTAGTCAAGCAGCAAAGAAATCAGGAAGCCACTTATCTGCGCCCATGAATATGTACACATACTTGCACCAGACTTGTCTCTTTTGTTACATTCTCACCACATGAAATTTATAAAAGCCCGCTCGAGTGGGAACCATGGTTTTGGTAGAGAATTGGAACTATAGAATGATATGGTGACAGGGAGGCTGTGCGGCTTGACTGATAACACCATTTTAAAGGCCCTTCAGTCAAGTTAACATACCTTTGAATTCAATTACATGCTGTTCTCTGGATTTAATGATTAAAAAACTGGGATCATGGCCATTCAGATCTCTGACCATTAAAAGTTAATGGTTCCCAGAGCCAGTTCTCAGACTCTGAGGGGAAGGCCATCCCAGTTTGAGCTGCTTGCCATTGGAATGCAAACATTTCTCAGAATGCGAGAGGAGGCCAATGAACATGTGTAGGAGGTAGTCAGGACTGTGAAAGAGAAGGGAGTTGTCAGAAATTGGGCGATGCTTCAATGGATAGTAGTCAGCGAAGGGAAAGTCATCCAGATAGAACTTATCCACTCCATCTGTCCACACATACTGGGGAAGCTCATAGTAAAGTGGTTCAGAGATACTTTCAGTAATCATCAGCTGTACAGCCACTAACAGACCGTGTATCGTCCACATCAGATTTATTACCTGTTTGGTTTGATTCCACCGTGGATTTTTTTTGGGTCTTGATACAAGCTCAGGCCAACTCTCAGGTTAATGAGTTGATCTATATTTCTTGTTATTCTATACCCAATAGTAACAGTACAAAACAGCATGCACTGTGCGAACACAGAATTACTAAGGTCACAGCAATGCCACCAATTACCTCAAAGTCTTAATTTTATACTACTTTAACACATCTCTACATCTAAAACCCCTACCAATACTTTTCCAGTTTCCAACTAAAAGCACTTCAGCTTTTTTTTATTAAATGAAACATTTAACTAAGCTATTCAGTTTAAGACTGTTAGTTTTCTCAACAGCACCATATGCCCTCAAGTTCCGTTGTTCGCAGATTGAAATGCTACGACAATTGTGAAATATTCCCTGATGTGATCAATCATAATGGCATAGGATAATAGTAGAAAGGCTAGTCTGGAACTATATTTTCAGTAGCTGAAAGGAAAAAAAAAGCAATTGTAACAGTTTCCCAAAGATAATAACACGAAAAGGATTGGTGGCCAGCGAGTTAATTCATCAGGATGAAGACTGATGGATGCTCAGTGAGTGGCCAATACTTCCACTTCAGTAGACCATAAGGAATTTTACCTCTTTTCACAAAGTTTTTTCATGAAGGCGCAATTTGACAGTGAAAGACTGCTGAATGGTAGAGCTGGGCCATTGACAAAGAGTTGAGGAGGGTCACCATTGGATTGCAACTGCAACACCCATAGCATCATGGGGTCTTGTGTTGCACTCTCAATTTTTGGATGAAGAGATGAATGAGTCTTCATGAGATTGCTGCATTCACTTGTAGATTTGTAGTCAGGACTGCTGACACTGCATCTGGAGACCAAGATGAAAAGAAGGGATAAGAGGAAATTTAATATTATCTGTTATCACAATTGTTAGTGCCTCTGGAGCATGAACGGAAGACAAGGAATTTTCTGGATGCTCATACAAAAGTAGGACAGGATTGTCATTCTTGAATATCATTGAACAAATTTCCTGCATATGCAATTTCCTGTCCCCTGTACACTTGGAAAAATTGAGCAGGAATATCCTGCCAAATTGCTGCATGGAGGACCACCAAAATGACCGAGCTATAAAGAAGAAAGTACTGGAATTCTATAATTTCTTCAATATGGAGAGCTTCCTCATTAGCAGCAGCAGATATGAAAATTTGCTTTCCCATAAGACTAACTAAACAGTTCTTTTCTCGGTGATCTGCAAGAGAGTAAGAGGAATCTTGACATATAAGTATAAAGAATTGAAGTGTTAGGCACCACAGCATCTATTTCTTGAAGCAAGGAAACTAGGTCCGATTTGGCATCTGTGTATATGTGTGTATGTGTATGTGTTGTGTGTGTGTGTTTAGAAAACATGGTTATGAATCCCTGAAAAATGAAGAGACTCATCTTCTGCTAAACTAACCAGACTGGATTCATGACATTGCTAAACTCTTGGGCAACTTGAAAATCTTTTTTATTTAACAAAATATCATTTTTTATGAGCAATAGGCTTCAGATCAAGGAAGAAGCTATCAGAAATCTTTCCAAAATGCTGTCCAATTTTCTTTAGGCAAAAGCTCATATTTCGCAGGGAGCTGAGTAAGTTCTCACAAAAAGGAATGAAGCAATTTTCTGGGCATGGAAATTCCTCACAAAATAGAATAGAATAGAATAATTGGAGGAGGAAAGTTTAAGGGAGATATGCGTGGAAAGTTCTTTACACAGAGGGTGGTGGGCGCCTGGAACGCGTTGCCAGCGGAGGTGGTAGACACAGACACGTTAGCGTCTTTTAAGATATATTTGGACAGGTACATGGACGGGCAGGGAGCAAATGGACACAGACTGTTAGAAAATAGATGACAGGTTAGACGGAGGATCTTGATCGGTGCAGGCTTGGAGGGCCGAAGGGCCTGTTCCTGTGCTGTAGGTTTCTTTGTCTTTGTCTTTGTCTTTAGTCTTCATCTCATCTGGAGTTATCACCAAGCCAGAAATTATCTTGCTGACACAAATGTCTTGAACCTGCTAAAGACTTAATTGCATAGTAGGCTGCTAATGTACCAAGGCTTGTTCTGATTCCTTAAAATATAAATATGCTATTTTAAAATGCCATCATTGTAGGTAATTGTTGCTTCTATAGTGCCAAAAGGTCAATACCAGCAAGAGTTTGTAACTTTACAGATGGCGATTGAATGTATACTGTTAAGGCCACTGTACAGTAGGATGAAGAATCAAGAAAGAAAACTAATGTTAAATTTTGAAGTGATTGATCAAAAGTTCTGATTGGCCCTTCTAGGGCTAATCAACTCAATATGGCCCAGTGCATAACTTCCATACCTTCTTCACTTCTACTTGTTCAGTTTGCTTGGTTCTCCTTCATTGTGATGGTGATCTGCTGAATTTACTTTAAAGAAGTGGTTTTGCATTGCAACCCTTATTAAATTGTTCAAATCAACTACATTGAAAGCTCTGAATTGTCACTATTGGACAATCTTTCCATTTATGATGGTTCCATGCTGCACAAAGCCATCACATCAAAATAGTGTTTCCTAACTTTTTGTTCATATTTGGTGGCTTCTTGTTGGCTGAGGCATGCAGCTTTGGGCCAGCCAAACAAGGGATTTGGACTAAGGCTCAGAATTATGCAGAATCACATCCTTATTACAGGGTCTTCGTCCAGTCTACCTAGAATGTTGGACAACTTGCTCTAATATTAAGTCACCTTTAAACTCCAAAATATCAGTGAGCTCATTGTCAAGGATTGTGAGCACCATGTTAATTTGAATTAGCTGACACTTCATGCAGCTAGTAAACTGGCTAATCAATAGAAGTCACTAATAAAGAATGCAGCCAGTTCTTTTGAGACTGCTGTTTGAGTGGGCACATTAAATAAGGGGTTTTTCTTTGGAACTAAATATAAAAAGAAATCAAAACTGATTGAAAAGCTGTGCCATTTCATTCATACCTTGCTGGATGAAGATGTCAAACGGCAATTGAATCTAGTGCATAAAAAAATTTTTGAGTTGAACCTGTAGATGGTTTGAATGGAAACCTAAGGCTCATCTGAGGCCTGAGGGACATTGGAGGCCAGATGATGTGAGGTCTCTGTGACAGGCAGTTAGCCTCACTGAGCAGAGTGGTTGAAGATAGGACTCCAAGAGAGAGGATCAGCATCTCTGCAAGAAGTGGGTGAAGTGAGGACCTTTTGACAGGTGGTCAGTCCTAGATGACAGCACATGGGAGAGGCAGGACCTACTCTTATCTCTGGAAGAGTTGAGCAAGGTCCTCGCATCATTAGAAAATGATAAAGCTCCCAGAACTGACGAATTACAAGGCAAGTTGTATTCAGCTCAGGCGGATTTGATTGGCCAGTACTTGCTAGAGATGCACAACAAAATGGTCCTGGTGGGGAGCATGTGTGAATCCATGAGGAAAGGTAGCATTGTCCGCATTACCAGTGGAAGTGGAAGAGGGAGGAAGTTAGAAATTGGCAACCAGTTCCAACGCTGAATGGAATATAAAATCATGTCTAAGGTCATCACCGACCAGGTTAGGTCTGCCCGTGTGTTGGTGATTCACTCCCACCAAACCTGTGCTGTACTGGGCAGGATGATCTCTGAGGGTTTTGCACTCTTCAGGGAAAGGATCACCTATGTACAGGACAGGGGGAGGGACACCTGCCTCATCAGCCTGGACCAGGAGAAGGCATTTGATAGAATCCTGCATTTCTACATGTCAGATGTGCTCTCCATCATGGGTTGTGGGGAGAGAACCCTTAATTTGATCCAGATTTGCTCTACACCAACATTGTCAATGCAGTGTCAATTGATGGGTGGGAATCAGAAAGATCCAGATCAGATCCAAAGTCAGGCAGGGCTGCCATTCACTACTGCCTTGTTTGTGTGTTGTATAGACACTTTGTCCTTCAGAAAGGATGTAAACTTGAGAGGGGGTGACTATTCCAGGCAGAAGATGCCTGCTGGTCAAAGCCTCCCTGTACATGGATGAGGTTGCTATTTTCTGCTCCGATCTACTGGCTGTGTGCGGGCTCATGAGCATTTGCAACCAGTTTGAATTGGCCTTGGAACCCAAAGTAAATAGAGGTGATGTTCTTTGTGAATGGGACAGGACAGATTACTTGAAGGTGCTAGGAATACAGTTTGGAGGGACTGGAGATTGGACAAAATAACTTACGAAGAGCCTATCACTGAGGGGAGGCAGAAACTAGGGTTCTGGGAGCGCTATTCCCTCTTCATTGCAGGTAAGAACCTAGACATCAGGTGGGAAGCAATCTCTCTTGTTGTTGTACATGTCTAATCCATTCCCAGAATCTGCGACATTGGAGTATCCCAAGCCATCTTCTGTTCCATCTTGGGGTCTAGGATGGGCCATGTCCACAGGGACGCCATATACAAAACTCTGGATAAGCAGGGGAAAAACGTACCCAATGCAGCTCTCATCCTGACGGCCACCTTTGTGTGTGGCAGTGTCAAATGGTGTGTACTCCCTCATCACGCTAACACCAAGTATCACTATGTACTGATGTTCTACCTGTCCAGGGTATTACTAAGGATGGGTTTGGCCTTGTTGCTATGGAATTCTCCAAGTACATGGACTATGCTGCATAATTTGTGGGGAAATTTACAAAGAGAAACATCTTTGACGACCAGTCCATCAGGAAGTGGTCAGCACATAGCAACCTTGAGAGCCTGCAGGAAAAGAAGAGGGTGGATCTGATCAGGTTGTTCCCTGAGCAGACTGTCAAAGACATTTGGCAGAATGCCTCATCACCAGAGCTTTCCAACAAGCACCAAGACATAGCTTGGCTGGTAATGAGAAGAACACTTCCTGTGAGATTCTTCTTGTACACCTGGTATGTCTGTGTCGCCGCACACTGTCATCAAAGTGGCTGTGTGGTGAAGAAGTAGATTCTGTTGCACATCTCCTTCTAGAATGTGCCTTTGCAGAGGAAGCTGGAGAAAGATACAACGGTTTCTGACAAGGTTCATCCCAAGTCGTTGCATGACGCAGGGCTATGTGTTCTACAACCTGTTCCCTGGGATGCACACCAAGACAAATGTCGACTGGAGGACCATCAACTCAGTGAAAGATGCTCTTTGGTCTGCCTGAAACTTGTTGGTCTTCCAGAGCAAGGCGTTGACCTTGAACAAGTGTTGCAGATTGGCACATTCCAAGATCCAGGCCAATGTGCTGAAGGATGCACTACAGCTTGGGGCAGCTGCTGCCAAGGCGCAGTGGGCAAAGACCATTGTCTGAGGTCTTGCTGCTGAATGTAGATGGGAGTCTGTTCAGTTATCCAAAGCCTTCTGGTGCTCAAATATATATGAATATAATCTTGTATGAGTAAGAAATAAAGAAATATCTTTGGTTTGTTTGTTGGATAGAGTGAAACTCCAATGTTTGGTTCTTCTTTTGCCACTGTACAGAACAGAACTACATTGGTGATTATGAATATACTTAAAGATATTTTTATCAATGAAGTAAATTTTTGAAACAAAGTAAAAGGTCAGTTTCACTGAGAGGAGTGGGTGAAGAGAGGAACCTTAAAGTGAAGCAGACAGACTGGTGACAGGCCTGAGTGGGCCTTTGTTTGTAAACAAGATTAAGATTTTTCTATTTTATGCTTTAGTAGGAGAAAGCATAAAATAAAAGCAATAGTTTATTTTTATTCTATTTAGTCAAGGTATGTTTGTGGAGAACAGGCCTATGATTTGGATGTCATGCACTACGTAATAAATCCTCGATGGTCCTCATGGCCTGGATGACCATGTGTACAGGAAGTGCCTCTGGTTGATACAACTCAATCTCTGGTAGTTGGAGCTTGTGCAGCAGCTGGGCACATTACAGTGCATCCATGGGGCTGGGAGATCAGTGGAGAATATGTTGCAGGATGTAATCATCCCACAGTTGAATTAGGTGCAAGAAGAGAGGGGTGGCTGACCATCAGGCCAAAGAAGGGGACTAGGCAGGCAGTAGGGAAATCACCTAAGTGTATTTCACTCATAAACATTTCTTAGCCTTGGAAAATAGTGGGAATGACGGTTCCTCTGTGGAGGCCAGCCACAGCATTGTCCCTCGATGGCCCTGTTGCTTGGCTAGTGAGGAAGAAATGTGGAAGGCCAATAATGATAGGTGAGCCATGAGTGAGGGGAGTAAACAGATGCCTGTGCAGCCAGAGATGTGATTCCATGGTGGTATTTTGCCTCTGAGATATTAGAGAATGGCAGCAGAGCATTCTCAAAGTGGCAGGGTGAACAGTATATCGCCCATATTTCAAGGAAGAATATAGGAAGAAAGAGAAATCAAGTCCTGAAAATAGACCTTAGAGAGTTAGTTAGAAAATTGAGAAGCACATCTTTAAGCGGAGTAATCTCTGGATAATGAGTATATGAATAGAAAGATAGATTGGATGAATGCATGACTGGAGAAATGATGCGAGAGTGAAGGCATTAGATTCCTGAAATGATGGGACCATTTCTCGAGTAAATGGGACTGTTACAAGTTGTACAGATTATGTCTGAACATGAACTGGAACAATATCCTCATAAGGATGTTTGCTAATGCTACTGTTTCTGAAGATAATCACATTGGATTCAGGACACTAACTCTGCTTTCTCTCTGCAGATGCTGCCAGACCCACTGAGTTTCTCCAGCATTCTCTATGTTTGCTTAAGAAATTAAATGGAATATATAGTTAATGCAACTCAAGTGAAGAATAAGATGGATGAGTTAAAGGCACTGATAGGCAGAAGGCAGTATCATTGCTATGACAGAAACTTAGTTGAAAGATTGGCAGCTCAGCATTCCTGGCTGTAGGGTATTCAGATCCGCTAAAGATGGGAACAAATGGAGAATGAAAATTAAAGGAGTTACAATATTGTTTAAGGAATTAATTACAGCATGAGGAGGGTTTATATCTTGCAAGATCATTAGGACCATAAGAGAAGAAGTAAAAACAACTAAATGGGCAAACATGTCCTTGCAAATGTGCCACAGGCTTCCAAATAGATGTGGAAAGACAGAGGATCAAATATGTTAACAAATTAAACACAAATGTAAGAATACTGCGGTAGCAATATTAAAGGATTTTAATTACCCAAATATGACCTGGAATAGTTATAATGTGAAAGGTAGGGAGGGAATTGATTTCTTAAACTGCATCTAGGAGATCTTTTCTCATTGACGTACAGAAAGCTTAACAGAGGAGGGGCCAATTCTGGACCTAATATTTGGAATTGAGTCCTCGAAGAAGAAGATATAACAGTTGGGGTGCAGTTTGGAGATAGTGACTGTCACTTAACTAGTTTTAAGATGGTTGTGGAAAAGAATGAGGAAGGGCTGGGAATAAAAGTTCTAAACTGGAGAAAGGATGATTTGACAAAGAGACGGTAAGATTTGGTCGAAATGGATTAGGAATAGGCTACTTGCGGATCAAACTTTGTCAGAGCAGTGGGAGGTATTCAAGTAGAAATAGCAAGAGTGCAGGGCAAATACATTTCCAAAAAGATAAAAGGTGGGACCAGAGAACTGGATGCCAAGGGTCATACAAAGTTATAGTTAAAAGAAAAAAAGAGAACCTTAAATCAGACACTGAGATCAGAGCCCCTTAAGGAGTTAAAAATAATGCATATTAAGCTTTGACACATAGAAAACAGAAAAACACAAAGAGCAACAGAATAACCAGACAAAGTAAAGGCGTATCAAGGTATAGAGCTGGATGAACACAGCAGGTCAAGCAGCATCAGAGGAGCAGGAAAACTGACCCTTCTGCTTGGCCTGCTGTGTTCACCCAGCTCTGCACCTTGTTATTTCAGATTCTCCAGCATCTGCAGTTCCTACTATCTCTAAAGTAAGGGGGTAATTGAGAGTGATACAGGCCATCTGTCTGTGGACCTGGAAGACATGGACATAGGCTTCAATGAATACTTTGTGTCTGTCTTCACAATGGAAAAAAACAACGCAGGCATTGACATTGGAGTGGAGGATTGTGAAGTATTTCAAGAAATTAACATAGATTGGGAGGAGGTACAAGCAAGTTTAGCATTCTGAAAAGTGGATAAATCCACAGTCCTTGATGAGCTGTATCCAAATCTGTAAGGGGGGGTGGGGGGGGCGGGGGGAGAGAAAAAATATAAGACAGAATTTTCAATTCTAGTTTGGGCATGAGTGGGGTAATGGAGGGCCAGCCTGATTAAAGTACTATATAGTTTAAAAAAGGATAGGTGATGGAATTACTGCCTAGCCAGTCCACCATTGGTGGTGTAGAAAAAATTCTGAGGGACAGACCATGTCTACATTCAAATAAGCATAGGTTAGTCAGGGATTTTCAGCATGGATTTGTCAAGGCTAAGTCATATTTGATCATTTGTTCAAATTTTCTGAGGAGGTAGTTGGAAGTCCTGATGCATTTCATGCAGAATACATGAACTTTAATAAGTCCCTCATAGTTGGACTAATAAGTGGGTAAATGGGAGCCAAGGCAAGGCAGAATGTTGGATCATCCACATTTGGCTGAGAGGCAGCAGGCGGAGGGTAATGGTATGGAATGTTTCTATGACTGAAAGTTTGTTTCCAATGTAATTTTTGCAGGGCTTGCTGCTTGGACTCTTACACTTTGGGTGTGTATTAATGATTGGGACTGAAAAACAGGATAAAAAGATATAAGACAAGATAAAAATGGTTGTGGACAACATGAAAATTAGTAGGGTGGCAAATAGTAAGGAGGGCTGCAGTAAACATTGGGAGAATCAGGTAGACAAAGCAGTTGAATTCAGGATGGAAAAGTATAAGGTAATGCACTTGAAGAAGAGAAGCAAAGTAAAGGATTACACTATGAATCGTAGGGCACCGGAAAGTGCTGACCATCAGAGGGACCTTGGTGTGAATATTCACAAGTTCCTGAAAGTGGTTTGGGAAAGTCACAAATAACTAAAAAGGTTATATGGGAACCATATAAAATACTGATTAGGCCAAAATTGGAGTACCTCATAGATGTTCTGGTAATGGTATCATAGGAAAGGTGTGGTTGTGCTAGAGAAGGTACAGGGGAGATTAATCATGATGCCATTTGGGCTGGGGGTTCTGAGCTCAGAGAAAAGATTGAATAGGATGAGATAGGCCAGGGTTGTTTTCTTTGGAGCAACAAAGGCAAATAAGGATGTTGTGGGGATGTATAAATTGTGGGACACAGTTGAGATGGATAGAAAGGCATATTTTCCATTAGTAGGGTCAATAACAAGGTGCATAGTTTTAAGAGAAGAGGCAGTAGGCTCAGAAGAGATTTATACAGAAACATTTCATTTAGAAGGTGGTAGGAATCTGAAACTCAGTGCCTGAAGGGACAGATGAATCAGAAGCTCTTGTAACAATTAAGCAGTATTTAGATATTCACTTGTGTTGCCAAAGCCTCCAGGACTATTGGCCAAAAGATGGAAAATGGGATTAGTATAGACAGATCTTTGTTGACTGGTGTCAACATCATGCCTCCTCAGTTGTAAACGTCCATGAGCTTGTGCTTCTGTGGAATGTGTCTTCCATAAACATCAACTATATACCTGCAATGGACCTTTAACATCATAGAGTCTGATCAGCTGGCATGGATGGCCTGCCACTTTGGCCTGTACTTCACTTCAGATAAGTCTTCAAATATTTCACTTCATTTTGTGTCAAAAGCTTGGAATTCCCTACCTAACAGTGTTGCGCTTATTCTTATACCAAATGGACTGCAGCAGTTCAAGGAGGCAGCTCACTGCCACCTTCTCAAGGGCAACTAAGGAAGGGGAATAATTGCTGATCAAGCCCACAAAACCCCTAAATAAATAAAAGACTTTGAGGAAGCCATCAAGTCACTGCATTCAGGAAATATTATGAGCTCCTCCTTGCCTCATAGTTTAACATTGACTCAAGGTTAATCAACCTTATCTCATGGTTCTTCAGTTGTGTGGGAGAAAAACACCTTCTACTTAAAGCTGGTGCCTCCATTACTCTACTGGAGATGGAGGAGTATCCGAAGCGGACATCTCATGGCCCAGTTCCAGTCCTTGCATGGTCACTGCAGTCTAAAGCTCTCTCCTGCGGGGCATTTGGTGGTAAATCCAATATAGAGGGTACTTGATTTACAAACACCCAACTTAGGAATGCAATTGCATTCAAAGGTTTAAGCTTAAAGATCTGATCTATAGGCATCTCCTGGACTTGTGAACAGCTCCTTTAAATTGCCCTGCATTGTGCTCTGACATGCGTACCAACAGACATGTGAACAGTCTCACAAACTGAATCTGTTTGCAATGCAGGGGCTGCCTGCACTTAATTAAGCAGGAGGATGGTCAGCCTCTCCATCTGCTGCTATCTGAGGCTCTCAGCCAATAGCACCCTCAACTGATAAGTTCTGCCATTATTGATTTGAACACAAAGGTGGGTGAGGGACTCACTATATAGGGTTTGGTGGAGTGTATAACAAGCAAGCCCTGTATAAGTGTAAGTACAGCCAGGGTCCTTATTCAACACGCTCATTGCCTGGTGATAGAACATTGCGGAAGGCCACACTTTACCCTTGCTGCTGACCATTTTCCCACATCCCCTACTCTGTACACCTCTTTTAGCCCTCACTTGTCAGTGCCTGGAACCCTCCTGTACCCAAAGACTCAGGTAACGTTGTGCTAGCAGCAGTCACCACTTCCCTAGTTGTGCTGCTGTGTAGAAAAGAGCAGCCAGCAACTCTCTGTAAGTTGAAGTTCTGTCTCAGGGCCCTTGATTTCAGGGAAGATCTGCTGTTGGCGCAAGAAGTGGCGAAAAGTTTCTTGCTGGCTACCCAACCAAAGGCAATATCCTTTGCGTTTCCAAAGATTCTATCCTTAAGGGCCTCATTTTTCCCTTGCTGGGATTCATCATGCAGTGATGAGGGAATTCTCCATTGGAAAACATGGCAAGCAGGTCAATCCGAGGGAGAGTGAGGAGAGAAGGCAGAATCGTTGCCTATGTCAAAACAACTCAGCACCTAATCAAAGTACCTGATACCAGACCGGAGCTTTGGTGGCGGTGTGAGGCACAGAGAACCATCATTCTGCCATTGCTGTTGCCCCACCATCTCATTCTCAGTCTAACCCTTCCCACCATTATCAGAAGCCATATGACACCAGTTTATAGCCCAGCAGGTTTATTTGAAGTCACAAGCTTTCTTCGCACTGCTCCTTCAAGAGATGAAGATTCATCACCTGGTGAGTAGCTGTTCTCCTAAAGCTTGTGATTTCAAATAATCCTGCTAGACTATAACCTGGTGTCATATGACTTCTGACTTTGTGCCCAGCAATCCCACAGTGGCACCTCCACATCATGGCTTCTTTTCATTACCCACTTCTAACCTGGGAACCGGTGACAAAACTTGGCCTCAGATGGATGCTGGACTTACAGCAGCCACCTGATCCTAAGGGAATACCCACGTATGTCCCATTAGTGTCCAAATGGCACAGACAACTTTGGAATCTCACTGGCTCTCCAGCCTTGCAGCTGAGATCCCTGTATCTTTCACAAGATTCGACTCCAAGTAGATACATTTTCTTGTCAACATAGTGACTCAGTTAGCACATAAATGTTAAAGTTTATGATTTCCAAGCATGCTCCACTACAGATCTCTACTGTAGCCATTGCATTTTTTTGTTCAGTTACACGGACTGAATGTATAATTGCTTTCTAAAAAATTCACAAAGAATTCAGACCTTCATGAATTAACCATATTCTAAACCAGGGAAGCTGTGGCAATGATTTATTTCAGCTATTAATGCATTTCATGTTGATTCTGTGCTATTAAGGGGAAAGATACAGTTCTCCGACTGTCAGCAAGATGCGATAAAATAAGGTCAACAAAATCTGCACCTCCAAAGATTGCCCAAGAATGAATGATTCCAATATCTAGAAGAGGGCATGTTAATTGGTATAGAAATGATATGTCTCCTCTACATCATATTACTTCAGGAGGAGTTGAGGAAGGGCCTCTGATAAGACGAACATAGCATAGATCACTCAGCATACAAGAGTTACCACAGATGCCAGTGTATAAGGCAACACTCGGAGCCTCAAATAATGCTAAAATAAAGGGATTGTCTTCAATGCCAAATATTAAAGTGAATGTAGATTTTGGTGATTGCCATTTTGAAAAGCCAAACACCATACAATGTAGGGAAAGGGCATGCCTTAAAGCCCTGTGCATCTTTGCAGCACAACTTGTATTGTCTGCTTGACCCATTGCAACCCAGTTGTCAGTGAGTAAAATGTATTTGTGGGATTCACAATCGAAGCTGACTACTAATATGAGTGTAACATGCCCAAGTGGAAAGAGGAATTGACTTATATGCCAAGTATGCAAAACAGAATTAATGTTTTACACTTTGTGTCAATTGTAAGAATGTATGAAATAGGGATAGGAATGGACCTTTCAGTCATTTGAGCTCATTCCACCTTTGCTTGGAAATCATGGCTGACTGATTACCTGAACACTATTTTCTTCCACTATCCCTGCATCCTTGAACGTTCTTAATATGCAGAAATCCAATAATTTCAGTCTTGAAAATAATTAATCATTGAGCATCCAAAGCCCTCTGGAGCAGAGACTTTCAATGATTCACCAATCGCTGGGAGAAGGATTTGCCCTGAAATAGCCTCCCCATCGTTTTAAGAGTGTCCCTGGTCACAGAATGCCCTCCCCCAATCTGGAGAAATAGCCACCAAATCAAACCCAAAAGAACTACGGATGCTGTAAATTAGGAACAAAAACAAAGTTGCTGGAAAAGCTCAGCAGGTCTGGCAGCATCTGGGGAGGAGAAAACAGAGTTAACGTTTCAGGTCTGGTGACCCTTTCTCAGAAGTCCTTTCAATGGTCCCTTTGAAATTTACTATTTTCCAGACTCTCACCTTTTAGAAATCTTACAAATGTATATATATTCCTTCTGCCAAATTTCCGTCTGCTCAGTTTGTCTCCCTAAATGCCCTGGCACATATTTCAATCATCCTCAAGTTTACAGTTTCATCTGATTTTGTGTCATCTGCAACCTTGGAAGAATTGCACTTAAGTCTCACATCCAAATCATTACGGACAACCATTTACAATAGCGATGCCTTTAGTGTTTCTCACAAATAAACCAAAGTTCTTTACACCCCTGTTTATTATCAAAGAGTGAAAGTCATTGTATTCAATTTCAAATGGCCTCATGGTATTGCTTCAAAAGTATTTGCTTCAGCATCAGTATCTGAAAAAAAAAGTTTGATTGAGCATGTTTGCTTTAATAAAATTACAAAGAATACATTTTACTCTTAAGTAGATTTGAAAGTTATTGTACAATAGAATCATTGAACGTCCACAGTGCAGATAGATGCCATATGGCTCAGCAAATCTGCACCAACCATCCAAAGAGCACTCCAACCCATCCTTATAACTTGTATTTACCTTGGGTTACCCACTTCACCATCACATTCCTGGATACTACATTTAACTTGTCATTGTCTACAGGAATGGTGCCAGAAGACTGGAGGATAGCAAATGTGGTTCCCCTGTTCAAGAAGGGGAGTAGAGACAACCCTGGTAATTATAGACCAGTGAGCCTTACCTCAGTTATTGGTAAAGTGTTGGAAAAGGTTATAAGAGATAGGATTTATAATCATCTAGAAAAGAATATTTTGATTAGGGATAGTCAGCATGGTTTAGTGAAGGGTAGGTTATGCCTCACAAACCTTTTTCAGTTCTTTGAGATGGTGACCAAACAGGTAGATGAGAGTAAACCGGTTGATGTGGTGTATATGGATTTCAGCAAGGCTTTCGATAAGGTTCCCCACAGTAGGCTATTGTACAAAATGTGGAGGAATGGGACTGTGGGAGATATAGCAGTTTGGATCAGAAATTGGCTTGCTGAAAGAAGACAGAGGGTGGTGGTTGATGGGAAATGTTCATCCTGGAGTCCAGTTACTGGTGGTGTACCGCAAGGGTCGGTGTTGGGCCCACTGCTGTTCGTCATTTTTATAAATGACCTGGATGAGTGCGTAGGAGGATGGGTTAGCAAATTTGCAGACGACACTAAGATCGTTGGAGTTGTGGATAGTGACGAAGGGTGTTGTAGGTTGCAGAGAGACATAGATAAGCTGCAGAGCTGGGCTGAGAGGTGGCAAATGGAGTTTAATGCAGACAAGTGTGAGGTGATGCCCTTTGGTAGGAGTAACCGGAAGGCAAAGTACTGGGCTAATGGTAAGATTCTTGGTAGTGTAGATGAGCAGAGAGATCTCGGTGTCCATGTACACAGATCCTTGAAAGTTGCCCCCCAGGTTGTCAGGGCTGTTAAGAAGGCACATAATGTTTTAGCTTTTATTAATAGAGGGATCGAGTTCCGGAACCATGAGGTTATGCTGCAGCTGTGCAAAACTCTGGTGCGGCTGCACTTGGAGTATTGTGTACAGTTCTGGTCACCGCATTATAAGAAGGATGTGGAAGCTTTGGAAAGGGTGCAGAGGAGATTTACTAGGATGTTGCCTGGTATCGAGGGAAGGTCTTACGAGGAAAGGCTGAGGGACTTGAGGCTGTTGTCATTGGAGAGAAGAAGGTTGAGAGGTGACTTAATTGAGACATATAAGATAATCAAAGGGTTAGTTTGGGTGGATAGTGAGAGCCTTTTTCCTAGGATGGTGACGGCGAGCACGAGGGGGCATAGCTTTAAATTGAGGGGTGAAAGATATAGGATAGATGTCAGAGGTAGTTTCTTTACTCAGAGAGTAGTAAGGGAATGGAACGCTTTGCCTGCAACGGTAGTAGATTTGCCAACTTTAAATACATTTAAGTCGTCATTGGACAAGCATATGGATGTACATGGAATAGGGTAGGTTAGATGGGCTTCAGATCGGTATGGCAGGTCGGCACAACATCGAGGGCCGAAGGGCCTGTGCTGTGCTGTAATTTTCTATGTTCTATGTTCTATGACAATTCAGCATGACCAATCTGCCTAACAGGCACACCTTTACATGTTATCAAATGTTGTATTCAAAGTTATCTGATCTATTAATAATGATTCATTCTAATAACTTTTTTTTAAAAAGTGACTATTCAAGTTTAGTTTGTAAGTAATTAAAATTGAACAATACCAGTTGAGATGTCAAATGTGAGTTATTTGCAGAAGGATTATTTGAGCTTCTCAAGAGTATGTGTAAATTATGACTCACCAGGCGAAAACTGTATTAATAATAAAATAAAAGTATTTCATAACGATGTGTAGGTGACTTAGGATAATACCCCATGGTGTCAGAGCATTGAAGAAATGACAGATTTAGAACTGTATGTTAACAGATTTAAAAATGTACTGTGAAGAATAGCAAGGGTAGAAAACACTTATGTCATATTGAAGAATATTAAGCAGCTGAATGTGCAGTACAGGTGGGGATATCTGATAAGGCCCAAAGTGGAACTGGAAATTGCACTACCCAGTTAATTGCGTCCATTACTTTTCATGCAGCTGTGTGCAAATGCTGTGCTGGCTCCCCATTTCCATGATCGCAGTCAGCACAAAATGCTCTCCTAGGCAGCAAGTGCAAAATCGTGAGAAGCTATTAGAAGTTCAGTCTATCCTGCACTGCATAAAACTGGTCTGAATCTCTCAAAGGAGAGGTGCTTTTGACTGAAGCAGATATGGAGTCTGTCAGCTTATCAGTCCGTTTCCTCTCAGAAAGAGGCCAGAATGGCATAACTTGGCAGAGAGTGGTATCCACAATTTTCTGATGTAGCACTGGAGACATTTGCGCAGTCCATGGATAATCAAGAAAATTCCTCTATTCACGGAGAAGCTGTACGTTCCCTGTTCAGACTCTGAAAAGGACTGGGAGCAGACAACTATGGTCAATGGTATCAGTTTCATTCCAAGAATTTGGAGACAGTGTTGCAAGACATTCAGTGACACCAGAACAGTGGTCAAGTATAACGAATATGTTTTCAAATGCTATAACCCATTAACTGAATCTGTAACATCACACATTGGTCCATTTACCACACATTCCTTTACACAATATTCAAAGTAATTCATATTTGTACATGTTTGCAACTCTCACATGCTATAACCTGCACATATTTCTAGTTATGTATTCATGACAGGGATATCACTCAAATGAATTGTATGATACTTACAGCAAACTTTCATCTCTCATATAATATAGTGCACAACTGCAACCATGCCACTTAACTGGTGGAGGAATGAGCGCCACAAAGAACAAGGGGAAATAGTCAGCATCACTTCAGTGGCACTAATACTGAGGTTTTACTCACTGAAACATGTCTTTCATCTAAGCCAGCTTTCCAAATCCCATTCCCCACCATTATTTGAGATAATGGGAACTGCAGATGCTGGAGAATCCAAGACAACAAAATGTGAGGCTGGATGAACACAGCAGGCCAAGCAGCATCTCAGGAGCACAAAAGCTGACGTTTCGGGCCTAGACCCTTCATCAGAGAGGGGGATGGGGTGAGGGTTCTGGAATAAATAGGGAGAGAGGGGGAGGCGGACCGAAGATGGAGAGAAAAGAAGATAGGTGGAGAGAGTATAGGTGGGGAGGTAGGGAGGGGATAGGTCAGTCCAGGGAAGACGGACAGGTCAAGGAGGTGGGATGAGGTTAGTAGGTAGATGGGGGTGCGGCTTGGTGTGGGAGGAAGGGATGGGTGTGAGGAAGAACAGGTTGGACTGGTATTGGGATGCAGTGGGTGGAGTGGAAGAGCTGGGCTGGTTGTGTGGTGCAGTGGGGGGAGGGGACGAACTGGGCTGGTTTAGGGATGCAGTTGGGGAAGGGGAGATTTTGAAACTGGTGAAGTCCACATTGATATCATTGGGCTGCAGGGTTCCCAGGCGGAATATGAGTTGCTGTTCCTGCAACCTTCGGGTGGCATCATTGTGGCAGTGCAGGAGGCCCATGATGGACATGTCATCTAAAGAATGGGAGGGGGAGTGGAAATGGTTTGCGACTGGGAGGTGCAGTAGTTTGTTGCGAACTGAGAGGAGGTGTTCTGCAAAGCGGTCTCCAAGCCTCCGCTTGGTTTCCCCAATGTAGAGGAAGCCACACCGGGTACAGTGGATACAGTATACCACATTGGCAGATGTGCAGGTGAACCTCTGCTTAATGTGGAATGTCATCTTGGGGCCTGGGGTAGGGGTGAGGGAGGAGGTGTGGGGACAGGTGTAGCATTTCCTAACCCTAACTCATATTCCGCCTGGGAACCCTGCAGCCTAATGATATCAATGTGGACTTCACCAGTTTCAAAATCTCCCCTTCCCCAACTGCATCCCTAAACCAGCCCATTTCGTCCCCTTCCCCATTGCACCACACAACCAGCCCAGCTCTTCCACTCCACCCACTGCATCCCAAAACTAGTCCAACTTGTTCTTCCTCTCATCCATCCCTTCCTCCCACACCAAGCCGCACCCCCATCTACCTACTAACCTCATCCCACCTCCTTGACCTGTCCATCTTCCCTGGACTGACCTATCCCCTCCCTACCTCCCCACCTATACTCTCTCCACCTATCTTCTTTTCTCTCCATCTTCGGTCCGCCTCCCCCTCTCTCCCTATTTATTCCAGAACCCTCACCCCATCCCCCTCTCTGATGAAGGGTCTAGGCCCGAAACGTCAGCTTTTGTGCTCCTGAGATGCTGCTTGGCCTGCTGTGTTCATCCAGCCTTACATTTTGTTGTCCCCACCATTATTTAATCTGTTTTAATTTACAAATTGCTAGAATACAACAATAATACATAGGAGCAGAAGTAAGTCATTCAACCCACTGAATCTGTACCATTCAATAATATCTTGGCTGATTTCAACTTGAATTCAATCCTCAACTCAATTTATCTCAGTTTGATGCCTATAATTAAAGGGGCGCTGCAAACACAGTGGGCACTTAAGACACACACTATTTGTTTCAAATCCTGAACTGGTAATAAAGACAGCATCAACAAAATTTGAAATTCCTGAATTATTTTAACACCTCCAGTTCCCTCCTCCAACATACAATGATTTTGATCTGAGGCAATAGAACTACCAATAAATCTAGGAATCCTGTTATATAATTGAAACTCTTAATGTCTTTGAATAGTTTTAATTATATAGTTCTAAACTCTTAATACTGTCTGCTTTTTAACATCAGAACAGAGTAGTAAGCTACTTGAAGTGCTACCAAAGCTTGCCTCTATTCTCAGTCAAAAATTAACATGAACGTGATCCCTTTAAATAATTCATTCTTGGAATGTTTCCTGTTGCTGAACATTTGTTCAGCTATGTTGTGTCAAAGGTTAGCTGTATTAGCCGAACCAGTCAGCTTCAAACATGGCACCATGGATTCAAACCAATGTTGTATATCACAACTTCGTCATACTTACAGTGCGTTTTTGTACCAGCTATAATAACCTGCCCAAGCAGCTGTCCAGCACAATCAGAGTTAGATGCACATATGAGAGATAATGGGAACTGCAGATGCTGGAGAACCAAAATAACCGAGATAACCGAGAGAAGTCACTTCTAGGGATGCCTAACCTGAAGAAGTTACCCTCCTCCCTCCGGACCAACCTCAGGGGATCTCTCTCCCACTGGAACTCTCTTGTAATATCTTCGGCCTTGAAACTACTCAACCATGCCCTGAAGAACCTCATCCCATTCCCTTGACCTATCCCCTCCCTACCTCCGACCTATACTCTCCTCTCCACCTATCTTCTCCTCTATTCATCTTCGGTCCGCCTCCCCCTCTCTCCACATTTATTTCAGAAACCTCTCCCCATCCCCCTTTTATGATGAAGGGTCTAGGCCCGAAACGTCAGCTTTTGTGCTCCTAAGATGCTGCTTGGCCTGCTGTGTTCATCCAGCTCCACACTTTGTTATCTTAGATGCGCATATATGTGGGTTGGATGCCATCTTGAACCCAAAACGGTAACACAAAAGATGCAAGTACTGTGTGATCAAATTTTGTTGCTATAGTCTCTAAATCTGCAGCTCTACCCCAGCTAGTTCAATCGAATTCAATTTTGGCAAGGTATTGAAGGATATGGAACAAGGTCAAGTGAATAGAGTTGAGGTACAGGTTAGCCATGGTGATTTTAATAGCAGAACTGTCTTAAAGGGTGCTTGACCTATTTATGTTCCTATGTTTCTTTGTTCTGATGTAACATTTGAGTTAAATACTGTTATTGCTGAAATTGCACTACAGTGAAGCAAAATTATCATTGCAAACAATACTTGAGTTACCTTGAGAGAAGGATGAAACGAACATGTTAAAAGGATACTGCTGACTAGCCATGGTGGAAATTAGACAGGTACTCAGTTATACAATTCCATAATGTGTTGAAATTTCCTATGGGATGTGAGAGGATGAGGGATTGCCTTTTATGTCCAGCCTTTTGAAGTGGAACAACATGAAGGGAGGCTGTCTTCAAGCAGTACAATACCATGCACCAGAATCCCTGCTCCTGCACATGTGCATGTCATTTATAATGATGGCAAAAGGGTCCATTGGGTTGTTGAAGATTGTTTGTTTACAGCAACCTAACACACAGTGATTGTCTTATAGTCATCCTCAATAAAACAAAGAACTGCAGATGCTGGCGATGTGACTTAGAAACAGAAATTGCTGGATAAACTCAGCAGGTCTGGCAGCATCTGTGGCCAGAAAGTAAAGTTACTGCTTTGAGGCCAGTGGCTCTTCGTCAGTACTGATGATCACTAGGAAAAGTGGTATTTATGCTGAAGAAGTGTGGTGGTGGTTGAGGTGAAAAAGGGAGGAGATGGTAGGCAGAGATGGAGCCTAGAAAGAGAGAATAACAGTTTGGGAGAAAAAGAAGGCATTAACAGCATGTTCAGAAGACAGAAAATCTGATAATGAGAACCATAAGTAGGTGAAAATGTATTGGCTGCACTGTAAAGCAATGATAAAGATAGGCTCTGAAGTCTGGGAGTGGGTAAAAGACACGGAAGGTGTTTAGGGTCTAAAATTGTTTTTAAGAAAACTATCTCTCTCCTTCAGATTAGATTAGATTCCCTACAGTGTGGAAACAGGCCCTTCGGCCCAACAGGTCCACACCGCCCCTTGAAGCATCCCACCCAAACCCATCCCCCTATAACCCACACACTCCTGAACACGATGAGCAATTTAGCATGGCCAATCCACCTAGCCTGCACACCTTTGGACTGTGGGAGGAAACCAGAGCACCTGGAGGAAACCCATGCAGACACAGGGAGAATGTGCAAACTCTGCACAGGCAGCTGCCTGAGGCTGTGATTGAACCTGGGTCCTTGGTGCTGTGAGGTTGCAGTGCTAACCACTGAACCACCATGCCACCCCGGTTTACACCACCTCATTCTTTGTCTTCACCATAAATATCATATTTTTGCTATATACTATCAGTTCTGAAGAAGGGTCACTGGACTTAAAACATTAACTGTGTTTTCATTCCTCAGATGCTGCCAGACCTCAGTTTGTCCAGAAATATTTGCTTTGTACCTGCTCGCACTACGCTGCTTTAGCTGGTTACTGGCATATATTCACTCAGTGGGTATCTCAGCAGCTCTGACAACCAGGCAAAATGCCTGCCAGGGCTGTGCTAATGGTCTGACACCAGGAATTCTGTTGTTGTGGAGCACAGAGGTCACTGAAATGACTTGGATGGTCTGCTGTCAGTCTTATATCATTGAAGGAAGGTTGTGGGCTTTCTGGCCTAGTATCATCAACATTTTCTGATGTCATCTTACATTAGTAAGATAAATGTATAAATCAAATAGTTCTGTTCATTGTACTTTGTGCTGAAGTGAAATATTACACTTAGTTGATTTTGCACTCATAATACTTTTGATGATTTTTCTCATTTCATGAGCTTTAACCATAAATTTGAACCAAATACACTTGGAGTCACACAGGCAATTAATTATATATGTAACAGAAGTGCAGGGATCGGTATTGCTATTTTCATCTATTAATTTTCATACCACCACAACATAATATTATGACATTTTATCAAATTCTACACTGGCCTAGATATTAGAACTACTTAATGTAAACTAAAACAAACTTGACAATCTAATAAAATCCCACAAAATATTGTGTTAACTTATCCATCAAAAAATGACTTATTGATCCACTGAGCTTTGCTTATTCAACAGGTAATTTGCTAAGAAAAAGACAGAGTTGGCTTCTTGAGACATAGCTGTATTGATTGACTGTGGTATGAATTTCTCAAGTAAACAAGGCCTGTCTGAAGTTAGCATCAATTAAAGTGATCCCTGTCTCTGTAAAGGTTTCTGATCACCCATTGATATCCAAAGTGCATCTCACAGACTGCATTATTTTCTATTGACTGCTTTGTTTTTTCTGTTGAAATCACCATCCATTCAGATGAAATTCTAGTTTTCCACTATCTGACAGCTCAATAATTCATCTGCCAAGCAATGGCCTACATACCAGACACTGACATATAACCTGTCAGAAAGGAAGATATAAGAAAGTCAAATGAATCCTTCACAGGTTAGTGAAGAAATCAAAATAGTCCTAATCTGCAAATACTGTCAATGTTAATCTCAGATATCTGATGAGTGGTTAGTGCATGATCTGAACTTTCATTACAGAATCAACTATTTCTTTTGTGTGAAAACTATTGTGTCCCTATGACAAGAAATGTTAAGCACTGTCAGTCTGGCAGCTGGTACTGGCTGAACTGATTGCATTCAGCCTGAAATGTGCACCAAAGGCCACTGCCAAGGGTAAACCTTTAGCTCATGATTCCAGCAGATGAATCAGATTCTGAGGCATGAGGTACAGTGGAAAAATTGTATGCAACTTTCTGTTATAGCATTGCAAAAAGTATTGGCATGTTGAATAGGGTTCATTTTAGATACAAGAGCATGTAACATTGTAAAGCTAAACTTGCATTTATTCAAAAAATAGATGTTTGCTTTTTTTGGGGGGTGGGTGGCGAATGAAGGAAATGGATCATGTGGTGTCAAGGATACCAAAGCCCTCAAATTGCAGTGTCCTGGCATTATTAGACTATCTTTCTCTGGAGTGGGGAGGAGTAATTTGTGATGGAACTCAGTTATAGGTCTTAGCCCTTCTCAGCATCAACGCTTTCCAAAAATTTAGCAAAGCTGGAAAAACATAGAAAAGAACTGCCGAGATTTGCCACGTGGAGAAGAAACATTCAGCCGACATTTTTGCCAGCATTTCCCCCTCTTTGAGAACATATATTTCCCATCACATTTACCCATCTTATTCCCATTTCACCATTTTCCATGTAATCTGGAATGTTAACATGGCTGAACATTGACATTTGATGGAAGATAAAACAGGCATTAGATTGATGCTGTTACATAGTTTTCTTTTGCATCAATTTCACTTGGGTAAGATCATTTCAGAGGTGGAAGGAACTAGGGTATGCAACATATTTAGATGTTATGAGATTTTATGAGACAAAGATTTTAGCTTGAAGGCAATACTTAACTCCAAGACAATTTCCTGAACCAGAATCAGCATGTGGCCAGCAAATGGGAACAGAAGTTTGGCCGAGGACATGAAGCTAATGCTGCAGGCTGCTAGACATGAACCCAGCATAATGTCGGCTCAGCAAACAGCTCACAGGTTCGACCCACATCAGAAGTGAGTGTCATGGAAGAAGCATGGCCAGGGATGCATTGCTGCTTCCATGTAAGTCTGGACGAGCAGTCTGACTCCCCATAAATATAGCCTGATGAAATAGAATTTGTTGATGTCATCCAAATTAAAGACTTTATCTCCAACCACCAGCCATTCACTGCTCTGTTATTACCCAACTTAACTCCGTCCTTTTTTCCTTATGAAATCTTAGCCACTCTCATTTCTTCCAGGACACATCCACTCCAGAGAAAACCTAGAAATATGTATCTAGTGCCTCAGCAATTTCCCTCCTCATCTCTCTAAAGATCCTACGATATATTCTGTTGAGCAAAAGCACTTTGTCTTCCTTTATTCTAACGAAAGGTTTTCCTTTCATCCATCATGATTTTAATCATCGTCTTAACCACTTCAGGATTCACTTCTTTTCTGACATTTTCTCTTTAACAAAGACCTACATGAAATTCTTATTAAATACCTCGCCGTTTTTTGATCATCATCTGCAAAGTGACTATTATCCCTTCATTGATACATTACCTTTTTTTAAATCCATCTTTTTTCGGTCATACCTCCAAATTATTTTGTTGATCTTTTTCATTTTTTTTTAACTTCTCCCCTTTTTCTTCTTCTTGGCTTTCCTTATTCAACTCAGCTTTACATTTTCTCATATTTTCCATTCTTTCCATTATTTGTCCAATTAACTTCCTTAAACATGGCTTTCCTAATTTTAATTTTTCATATTATTGAGCATGACACCTTAAATATAGTAATACTTTCCTTTTTTTCAGGAAATATACTAAACTTGCGCTTTGGCAGTTTTTCACATTGAGTCTTAAACTTTGCCATATTGCAGTCATTACTCTCAAACTGCAGACTCCCATCTGTTTGACTGATTTCATAACTCATAGTAAACTTTAGCAATGCCTCTGTTTTTGTATTACTCTCGTTTACGTAAACAGTCATTTTGCACATTTCTAAAATTTCATTCCTTGTCCAGCATTTACTCCTTCTTTCTCAGTCAATAAATTCATAATTAACAGGTGTCCATGCTGGAATGGATAGAGATAGAGGAAGCTGATGTGCTGAAAATTTTGTCAAACATTAAGATTGACAAGCCGCCAGGCCCGGACCAGATTTGTCCTCGGCTGCTTTGGGAAACGAGAAATGCAATTGCTTCGCCACTTGAGAAGATCTTTGCATCCTCGCTCTCCACTGGAGTCGTACCTGAGGATTGGACAGAGGCAAATGTAATTCCTCTCTTCAAGAAAGGAATTAGGGAAATCCCCGGCAATTACAGACCAGTAAGTCTCACGTCTGTCGTCTGCAAGGTGTTAGAAAGGATTCTGATGGATAGGATTTATGACCATCTGGAAGAGCATGTCTTGATCAAATGCAGTCAACACGGCTTTGTGAGGGGCAGGTCATGCCTCACAAACCTTATCGAGTTCTTTGAGGATGTGACTAGAAAAGTTGATGAGGGTCGAGCTGTGGATGTGGTGTATATGGACTTCAGCAAGGCATTTGATAAGGTACCCCATGGTAGGTTCATTCAGAAGGTCAGGAGGAATGGGATACAGGGGAACTTAGCTGTCTGGATACAGAATTGGCTGGCCAACAGAAGACAGTGAGTGGTAGTAGAAGGAAAATATTCTGCCTGGAAGTCAGTGGTGAGTGGGGTTCCACAGGGCTCTGTCCTTGGGCCTCTACTGTTTGTAATTTTTATTAATGACTTGGATAAGGGGATTGAAGGATGGGCCAGCAAGTTTGCAGACGACACAAAGGTTGGAGGTGTCGTTGACAGTATAGAGGGCTGTTGTAGGCTGCAGCAGGACATTGACAGGATGCAGAGATGGGCTGAGAAGTGGCAGATGGAGTTCAACCTGGATAAATGTGAGGTGATGCATTTTGGAAGGTCGAATTTGAAAGCTGAGTACAGGATTAAGGATAGGATTCTTGGCAGTGTGGAGGAACAGAGGGATCTTGGTGTGCAGATACATAGATCCCTTAAAATGGCCACCAAAGTGGACAGGGTTGTTAAGAAAGCATATGGTGTTTTGGCTTTCATTAGCAGGGGGATTGAGTTTAAGAGTCGTGAGATCTTGTTGCAGCTCTATAAAACTTTGGTTAGACCGCACTTGGAATACTGCGTCCAGTTCTGGTTGCCCTATTATAGGAAAGATGTGGATGCTTTGGAGAGGGTTCAGAGGAGGTTTACCAGGATGCTGCCTGGACTGGAGGGCTTATCTTATGAAGAGCGGTTGACTGAGCTTGGACTTTTTTCATTGGAGAAAAGGAGGAGGAGAGGGGACCTAATTGAGGTATATAAAATAATGAGAGGCATAGATAGAGGTGATAGCCAGAGACTATTTTCCAGGGCAGAAATGGCTAACACGAGGGGTCATGGTTTTAAGCTGGTTGAAGGAAAGTATAGAGGGGATGTCAGAGGCGGGTTCTTTACACAGAGAGTTGTGAGAGCATGGAATGTGTTGCCAGCAGCAGTTGTGGAAGCAAGGTCATTGGGGACATTTAAGAGACTGCTGTACATGCATATGGTCACAGAAATTTGAGGGTGCATACATAAGGATCAATGGTCGGCACAACATTGTGGGCTGAAGGGCCTGTTCTGTGCTGTACTGTTCTATGTTCTATGTTCTATCTCCCAAAACACTAATCTTCTAATTTCTGCTCATTTTTTGCAGTTGAACGCATACTTCCTCTTCTAATTCTTCTCCAATGCAATGAAGTTTTAATCCTTCTTTTCCTGTTGAACTTTAACCATGTTGACTGTCAGTCTACAATGTATCTCTGCATTGTCATTATCACCCCTTCATTTCCTATTGTTTCTACCCCTCAAGTGCCAGTTTTCTCAATTCTCAAGTAAGTGTTCCAGGTAGGAGAAAGAAGATGGTCCAAAGGCACTCTGAAGCTCTCCTTGAAATGCAGCATCATTAACATTAATGATTGGGTGGAGCTTGCCCTAACTGTTTGAAATCATGACAAATTGGCCGTCGAACTGATTCATGCTTTGTGACACAGCATTGTAATGATTAAGGAAAGCAATGGTGGAGAAAGAAAGTAGAGAAAGTAAATCCTGCATCCAGATGCCACTACCTCATAGTTCATGTTGTCCCACGTGCTCGAAAATCTTTGGGTTTAGTGTCAGCCCACTTAGTCACTTGAAGTCAATTGGCAAAGACGCATAATCCTGCATTAATGTTATTGTTGAGTCTTAAGGCACAAATTTCTCTGTAGTATATTTAATGGTGAATTTTAGCTTTTGAACCAGTTTCGAGGTGGAAGGTCAGGAACTCTCAAGTAAAAGAGCAGGTTATTCAATGGGGCTTCAATGAAGCTGTAGTGTTAATATTCCATTTCTGGGTTTGTTAACCAATTGAAGCAGGTGAGCATGATCACAATCCCCTGACACAAAGAAATTCAGCATTTAAAGGGGCCTCAGTAAAGAGTCGAATGAAACTATTGTGCAACAGGCAAATAAGAGGCAGCAACCCAATTTTTAAAAAAAAATCATTCACAGGGCGTGGGTATTGCTAGCTTGTCAAGCTTTTATTCCTCTTCCTAATGCCCAGAGGTATTCAAGACTCTACTGCATTGTTGTAAGTTTGGTATCCTAGATATGCCAGACCAGGTAGGGATGGCAGTTCCTTTCACTAAAGGTGAACCTGATGGGTTTTTTTCTGACAACTAACAATGGGCTCATGGTGGTCATTAGACTCTTAATTCCAGATTTTATTTTATCAGATTCAATTTCCACCATCTGCTGGGGCTTGAAGTCAGATCTGATGATATCTCTGGATGAACAGTCCAGCAATGATATCACTGGATCATCATGTCATCACACATTCCCCCCACTCCCCCCAAGTGGAGATTAATGAAGATTCAATGAGAGAAGGGAGCAACTCAGTTCTCTGAAGCATCATCAACAATCATGTTGTAAGGACCAGGACCCGTAGATATATTAGGCCCCCAATGGACTGGAAGAAGACATCTGCATCAAAAGACCACAGAGGCACGGCTGGAAGTAGCAGACGAGGTGAAGAGTAAATAGGTAATTTTTCATCTCTGGACATAGTGCTGTAAAACATTCAATAACCTCATTAGGGAAGGAAAAGTGATATTCCACATTTTGTATGCTAGCTGCCTCATTCACCAAGCTTCTCATGCACAGCCCTCATTAGATTTTCACATCCCAGAGGCACTTCCAGCGCTGACTCTCTCTCTCTCTCTGCCTATTGCCATCCCACAATCATTACTCATCGTCCCCTCCACTCAATTCATTTCTCACATCCAAAATCCTCTGCTTTTTTTTCTGTAAGAGCAGAATGTCCATAATCCCTAGGAGGAGCAGTGAATTGAAGGTTGCCTACCCATTACCACTGATCACTAGTGAGGATGATGCACTGGGAATAAGCAGAAAGAAGTGAACAGGCACTCAAGTTTCAATTCAAAAAACGTCCAGCACTGAAAAGAGTTAATCTGCACAATTTAACCTAAATGATTTGTGTCAGTGGCAAAATACTTGCTTAGGCTGTTGCTGCATTTTGTTTTATTGGCAGGCATGGCCGCTAGCAGTCGAGAGACGGTGTCTCCCAGCTACCTGCTGACAGAACTTGATATCACACAGCCACGTTGCGCACACACACTCACTCATTTTGCCTTGATGTCAGCAGGCAATCGGAAGTGATGATCTGCACAATTAGGCCTATGAGCCACTTTAACTTGTCTATTCTAATTTGTATCTGTCATCACCCACAGGTCCTTAAAGTGTCATTCAGGAGCTGGTGATGGAGGAGAACAAAAATCTGCTCATGCAGAACTGGGCATGCATTCTGACAGAGCGTCAGCAACCCTCCACGACCATTGATGCACTCACTTTTCTGGGTACTATATCAGGGATAGCTGCCTTTGTCACACTGCGAGCTGCATATCATAAGTGAGCAGTGAAAAGATTAGAGACAAGGACAGTGATGGAGAGGCCCTATTGGAAGCAGCAAAATTCCAAGCTTTGCGGAATTGGATGCAGATGCTGAGCTTCGGGGATCATCAACAAAAAAGATCATTCTGGAGCATCAGCAACAAATGTCTGGGGGCTGAGCCTTACCTTATTTTTGTCTGTGCCTTGGCTTCATGGAGGGTTTCTTTCTGCAAGACCTAGCCAGGTTTCTAGCCATACCTTTCCAAATTTGCCTCTTTAATTGCCTACCCCACATGGATGCGCCCTCACAGTTGAATCTAGCCTCATTCTTGCACATGTTGCTCCTGGAACCACTTGGCAGATATCCCAAAATGCTCACACACCTTCAAAAGGTGACCATGTACCCAGACAAGCATTGTCGATCTGGAGCAGTCCTATATGGTTCCTGAAATTTTCCCCAGAAATGGCAGACCAGGAGATACCATTGCTTTGCTCATTGCACAGGGATCTGGAGGTCCTGCTGGATGGGTCAGTGTGAAATTGGGACTTTCTCTTCCCCTAGGACCTGAAGAGGAGGACCTGAACCCAGGTCATGTCAGCCTGATCTGAGGTTGTCACCCAGGTTAAAGCAGAATCAGCTTTCTGGAGGAATGCCAAGTACTATAGGCAAATGAACTATTCCTCTCTGCCAGAGTAAGTATTACCATCTTCTGCCCAATTCATCACACTCTTTTATCATGGCTATCGTACCAACCTCTTTATGTGGCTCATGCTCTACCAGTTCCATTGTTGCCTGCAACTTCTTACCTCACTCGCTATCATTCACTACAATCCCTGACACCACTAACTCTGCAGGCCTTCTGTGTTGACTACTCCCTGGCTCAGGGATTTTCCTCATTTGCATCAATAGTCACACTTGTGTCACCCACTTTCATCTCTCTTAACACGAGCAGTGCTTTCTTCCAAGAGAAAAACAGCTCACAACAGGGAAGAAAGAGTCAAGGTGGGTTGGGGTGAGAGAGAGGTGACTTTCTGCCTGATGTTTGGTTCCTCACTCCTCAGTGCAAAGGATCCTGACTCATATTCAAATCTTGATTGGTATCGTAGACTGCCCTTGACTAACCATGTAGGGACCCACTGAGTGAAAGCAATTAGGGAACTGTTGATAACCATGACAAGCTTCCTGCCATGTCTGAGACTAAAGGCCACAGGAAGATAGAAGTAATAGAAAGCTGGTATCTCTGGCTGAAAGGGAAAAGTGCACAAAGGCAATGTGCGAACCAGGAATGTTGTGAGCATCCAGGTAGGCACGGTTTGAGTGAGAACAATGACAGGTGAAGGGCCAAGAAATGTTGTCTGGAACAGTTGATGAGCTGTATGCATGCCTTTCCAACAGCATTATTGTGATCAATGCTGAGCAGCGCAGCTCGAGGAGCAGCATTGAGGAGGCAACGAACTCCAGACCTGCAGTCACTTTGACAACTATGGAGGCTGCAATCTCATTGCTGATGTGTGGTGGGGCTCTGTCGTGTGCAGCAGTAGGTGTCTGAGGAGAACACAGCTGCTGCTCCTGCCAGCAGTGCTACTGGTGCTGCACTTCGTGTTTCTCATCAGATTTCCCAGATAGTACTCTTCAACTTCTATCCCAAAATGCTAAGGAAGATGGCCAAATGGAAATGTAATACAGAATTTAAAAAAAACAGTTCAAGAAAACAAATGCACAGAGAGTCATCTTCATTCCAAAACAGACCGTCAGACTAAGTCTAGAGAACAAAATACTTTCACTTAGTACAGAAGCCTCTGGTATATCTCAGTCTTTGAAGATTTTCTAGCCTGTCATTTACTGAGAACCTTCAATCTTTGGTGTCTTCCCAATTATCCAGACTGCCAAGCCCAGGATTTCCATGTAGTGGCAGTGAAAGTGAGGATCGGTAGTTGAATATGCAATCAATTGTTTTTCATCCAAGTTCAAGGCAGACCCACCTGTCCCATGGAGCCTTTTGTGCCTTCACCAACAGGCTGCAGCTTAATGTGAAAGTTAGCAGGGTTCTTCTTGCTTCCAACAAGCTGATTTTAAAAAAACTGAATAAACTGCAGATGCTGTAAATCGGGAACAAAATCAGAAATTGCTGGAAAAGGTCTGGCAACATCAGTGGAGAGAAATCAGAGTTAACGTTGCGGGTGAGGTGAGGCTTACTCAGGAGTTTTCTTTTGCCATTTTAATTTTTGAGTGAAGTGACAACCACCCACTGTGGGATCGGCGAAAATAGCCTCTTTATTGAGCAACTGCAGTAGTACAGTTCGACGTGGAAATGGCATCCCGAAGTACAATTCTTACAGTAGATTCTTTATACACGGTTCTTACATATATTAAATTTTTATCAATATGGCTTTATACGGTTTTATCTATTGTACACAGAATTGTGTGACATCTGTCCTGGGGAAGCAGGAGATTGCTTAAATACTTGTTAAGTGCTAGCTGCTACTCAAGTGAGAGTATCTGCCCAGTCTGCTTGCATAATTAAGGGATGTTAGTCCTTTTATCTTTTAAGTTAGTAAATGTTAGTACAAGTACTAGACCGATGTGATCTAAATAAGTTAGAATTTATATGTGCACTAAACAAAAGTATAAAGGATATTGAACAGATTGCCGCAGCTGGGTCATGAGATTTCATTTACTGTTTGTCGTTGTGAGTTTCATTTATTCATTCATGCAATTTCACAGAAGGGCTGTTTTAATAGTAACTTTCTTAAAAGGGGCAGAAGTCCCATTCAATACGCATTAAACAGGACATGCTAGTGGAGGAAACTGCTTGATGTTCTGCAACCAATTCAAGTTCTGAGAGACAGTTGCTAAGGGGCTGATTAATATTACAATATTTTCATAGTTTCCAGTAGGTCATGGAGACACTATGGTGGTGAGTATATTGTAAGTGAATAGATTGGTGGTCTTTGATATTTATTCAGAAGTAGTTTTTTATGTAAATAGATCTGATAGGGGTTAAAGGTGTGAAGAAGTAGTAATGTGTTTGGAAGGAATGTTTTAATTTAGTTTATTTTTCAACAGTAAATTGCACCACAAAAATCACAGTTTTATGAATGAATGAATGAAAACCCATTACAATAAATCATGAGTTAGTAAAGAGCTATGAATGAATGAATGGGAATGCAGCATTAGTAAATGTAGAATGAATGAGAATGTGGTATTAGTGAATATAGCAAGCTGGCGAGAGAGTTAGTAAAGAGACCTATAATGTAATATCTCACACCACCTTGGCAGGTTAAAATCCACCAATCACTCATCCACACATTTATTTTTTCTTCCTTGTTCAGTTTTTAGTGAATTTGCTGTCAATGCTAAGAAGACTAACAGTTTTTTCAAAATAACTGCATTCAGCTCGTGCCATACATCTGTCCATCACATTTGTACATTAGAAGCATTTTTTAACATTATGCCTCTTCCCATAACCAAATAACTTGTCTACTCAATTGTTGCATTTATGAATACTATGCCAATTATTATCATCCCTTCGCATTTTATTGCACTTTTTCACACGATATTGTTGAAAAAGGCAAAACGGCTGGTCAAATCCAAAAGAAGCCTTGGCACTTTTAGTGCCCCATCTTAATCTATCTACACAAGGTACCTGCAACAACAGCAATTTTGCAAGATCAGTCAGTTTTCTTACAAAAGCAGTTTGTTTATATGGGCTGACTAACAATTGTCAAATTTGTAGAGTCATTGAGTTATACAGCACGGAAATTGACCCTTCAGTCCAATTTGCCCATGCCAACCAGGTATCCAAATCTGATGAGTCACATTTGCCATCATTTGGCCCATTTCCCTCCAAACCCTTCCTATTCATGTTCCTATCCAGATGTCTTTTAAACGTTGTAATTGTACTGGCCTCCACCAGTTTCTCTAGCAGCTCATTCCATACACACACCGCATTCTATGTGACAAGATTTTCTCTTGCGTCCTTTTTAAATCTTTCCCTCTCATCTTAAACCTATGCCCTCTAGTTTTGGACTCGCCCCCACTTTCAGAAAAAGATCTTTGCTATTCACCTTATCCATGCTCCTCATGATTTTATAAACCACTGGAAGGTCAACCCTCAATCTCTGATGCTCCAGGGAGAAAAAGCCCCTGTCTATTCAACCTCTCCCTATAACTCAAACCTTCCAGTCCTGGAAACATCATAGCAAGTCTTTTCTGCACCTTCTGAAGCTTAGCAACATCCTTCCAGCATGGCTGAGTTGTATGCAGTATTTTAAAAATTGCCTCACCAACATTCAGTACAGTTGGAACACGATGTCCCAGCTCCTACATTCAATGTTCTGGCCAATGAACACAAGCATCCCAAATGCATTCTTCATCACACTGTCTACCTGCAACTCCACTTTCAAGGATCTGTGCACCTGCGCACCTAGGTCTCATTGTTTGCCCACTTTCCATAGGGCCCTGCCATTAACTGTATAAGTCCTGTCCAGGTTTGCCTTACCAAAACGCAACTTCTCACAATTATATAAATTAAACTCCATCTCCCATTCCTTGGCCTGTTAGCTCATCTGATCAAAGTCCCATTGTACTCTGAGATAACCTTTGTCACTGTCTACTACACCACCTACTTGGGTGTCATCTGCAAACATACCAACCATACCTTCTATATTCTCAGCCAAAACCATTTATGTAAATGATTTTTTTAAAAAGTGGATTCAGTATCAATCCTTATATCACACTGCTGGTCAAAGGCCTCCATTTTGAAAAGCAATCCTCTGTCCCAACCTCTGTCCCCTGGCTTCAAGCTAATTTTATATCCAATTAGCTAGCTCCCCCTGTATACCATGTGATCAAATCTTATTAATCAGTCTATCATGTGGAACCTTTGCTGAAGCCCATATAAACAACGTCTACTGCTCAACCTTCATCAATCTTCTTTGTCACTTCCTCAAAAAACTCAACCAAGTTAATGAGATATGATTTCCCACACACAAAACCATGTAGACAATTCCTAATGTTTCCTTGCCTTTCCAAGCATGTGTAAATCCCATCGCTTAGAATCCCTTCCAACAACTTTCCCACCGCTAAGGTAAGGCTCACCGGCCTATTGTTTCTTGGCTTTTTCTTACATCCTTTCTTCTAGCACCTTAGCTGTGTTGTTGATGGTCCAAATATTTCAGCAAGGGGCCCAGCAATCTCTTCTCTAGCTTCCCACAGAGTTCTGGGAAGCACTATTCAGGTTCCAGGAATTTATCAACCTTTTAAGATCTACAGCACACCATCTTCCATAATATGAACACTTTTCAGAGCTCACTATCTATTTCCCCAAGTTCCCTAGCTCCCATGTCCTTCTCCATAGTAAATACAGTGAAATATTCATTTAGTTTCACACTCAGCTCCTGCAGTCCCACACATAGGCAGTCACGTCGCTCTGTAAGGGAACCTATTCTTTCCTGAGGTTATCTTTTGCCTCTACTATACTTATAGAATCTCTTTGGATTCTCCTTAACTCTATTTGTCCCCTTTTTGCCCTCCTTATTTCCCTCTTAAGAAATCTCTACCGCCCTTATACTTCTCTCGGGAGGCACTCAATCCCAGCTGTCTATAGCTGATATAAGCCACCTTTTCTTTTAACTGAGCTTCAATTTCTCTAGTCATTCACCATTCCCTATACCTTCCAACCTTGCACTTCACACTAATAGGAACAAACTGTCTCTGAACTCTCATTATCTCATTCTTAAAGGCCTCCCTCTTCCCAACTGTCGAATAGCCTCCCCCAAATAACGTTTGAAAGTTCCTGCCTAAAACCATCTAATTTGGGCCTAACTCCAATTTAGAATTTTTCTGATCACTTCGAATCTTTTCCATATCTATTTTAAAACCAATAGAATTATGATCAGTTGCACAAATGTGTTACCCCACTGACACCCTAGTCACTCATCATGCTTTATTTCCTAACAACAGGTCAAGCATTGCTCCTTATGTTGTTGCTAAACACACCAAATGCCATATTTAAAATGGGACCTAATAAATATTTCTTCATATGATGAGGGTGGCTGGTGTCAGGACTCTTTCTCTGCCAATTAAAAATAGTCTGGGAAAGGAAATTCCAATGAACAGAACAATGCCTTTCAGATGCACTTTCCCTTTCTCGTGCCTGGATAATAATTAGGGTGGAAACTTCGTCAAATAAATAAATATCCCATGAACAACGTTTTCGCTCTCCTCTTGCAGAAAAGTATGTTGACTATGGATGGCAGCCAATTTGTACGGTGCAATGCTGAAAGGGATTCCATTCTGATTAAGCCTTTTAAGATCTCTCGATGTGCCAAACATTTTTACTGCTGATAAATGTTCTTTGAAGAGCATCCACTCTTATAATATACGAAAACAGAGCAGCCACTTGGCATGTAAAAAGATTCCAGAAATCGTAAACGATTCTAGTGGTGGTGACTAAGCAATGAATTTAAACTTCCATGTCCCTGGTCCTTTTATGAATTCAACCTGAGAGGGCAACAGGGCCTCTGTTTGATGACCATTGCACCTTCAAAAATGCAGCACCCTCTGATTTCCAATATCTCTCAAGTTTTTTTCGCGTCCAGCATTTTGAATGCTCCTTGGTTTCATGAGCTTATCTTTGTGTTCTTGTGTTTGATTCTTTCTGCCATAGTGAACATTTTTAAAATGGCCTTCCTCCCTGTAGGAATGGTACGCTGAAATTTCATGGGAGATTCTCGTTGTTAATGCAACATTTTCCTGCTACAGGCAGAACACTGTGTAATTGTGGCTTCTAGGCCCACTTTACACTTCCCAGTGCGCTGATTCTATGTGCTTTCAGTTCAATTTCCTAGAAACTATTTGTCTCAGTTGTTTTTCTCCATTACGCCTCCTTGAATAAAAACAACACTTCTTTTTTCTCACCTTTATCTGTCTTGCAAACTATGCAATCTTTCAGAGTGTTAAAAGTGCCTTTGACTGCTAAAGTATGATAGTGTATTTTCAGACTCTGATTACAATGTGATCGGGAATTGATTGTTTTTTTCCATTTTCTATATTTATATTTCTCTTCTGAACAATATAAACATGAAATAAATTTTACTCTAGCCTTGTCTTTGGATGTATCTGCTATTAAAGTACGTCATTTCTAGTGTTATGTTTCTTCTAAGGCTGCAACAGTTGCCAAAATTGTAGTAATCTCTCCATGTGCCCAGTTTTTTCATGAACGTCCTGCCCCAAGAACATTTCATTTGCACTACCACCGGTAGTGTAAACAAAGGCGCTGACTTGGTCTTATTCAGTTTTGCTGATAAACCCAAAGCAATTCTGCACCAGATAAATCTTCAATGCATATTTTTGCCACTTCTCAGCTTGATTCAACCCTTGCAAATGTTCAAAGCACTCCAGTAAGCATTCCTCATGCAGATGGCCTCAAGGCCCTCCGCTTCTTCCTGTCCCGCAGGCCCGACCAATCCCCCTCCACGGACACCCTCATCCGCCTAGCCGAACTCGTCCTCACCCTCAACAACTTCTCTTTCGATTCCTCCCACTTCTTACAGACAAAGGGGGTGGCCATGGGTACCCGTATGGGCCCAAGCTATGCCTGCCTCTTTGTAGGTTACGTGGAACAGTCCCTCTTCCGCACCTACACAGGTCCCAAACCCCACCTCTTCCTCCGTTACATTGATGACTATATCGGCACCGCCTCTTGCTCCACAGAGGAGCTCGAACAGTTCATGAACTTCACCAACACCTTCCACCCCAACCTCAAGTTTACCTGGGCCATCTCCAACACATCCCTCACCTTCCTGGGCCTCTCAGTCTCCATCTCAGGTAACCAGCTAGAAACTGATGTCCATTTCAAACCCACTGACTCCCACAGCTACCTAGAATACACCTCCTCCCACCCACCCTCCTGCAAAAATTCCATCCCCTATTCCCAATTCCTCCACCTCCGCCGCATCTGCTCCCAGGATGAGGCATTCCACTCCCGCACATCCCAGATGTCCACGTTCTTCAAGGACCACAACTTTCCCCCCACAATGGTTGAGAACGCCCTTGACCGCCACAACCACACCCAGAAATTCCCCTCATTCTCACATACCACACCACCAACCTCCGGATACAACTTATCAACCTCGACACCTCCACCATCTACAATTTGACCCCACTACCCAAGCCATTTTTCCATCCCCACACTTGTCTGCCTTCCGGAGAGACCACTCTCTCCGCGACTCCCTTGTCCACTCCACACTCTCCTCCAACCCCACCACACCCGGCACCTTCTCCTGCAACCGCAGGAAGTGCTACACTTGCCCCACACCTCCTCCCTCACCCCTAGCCCAGGCCCCAAGATGACCTTCCATATCAAGCAGATGTTCACCTGCACGTCTGCCAATGTGATATACTGTATCCACTCTACCCAGTGTGGCTTCCTCTAGATTGGGGAAACCAAGCGGGAGCTTGGGGACCGCTTTGCAGAACATCTCCGCTCGGTTCGCAACAAACAACTGCACCTCCCAGTCGCGATCCACATCAACTCCCTTCCCATTCCTCAGACGACATGCCCATCATGGGCCTCCTGCAGTGCCTCAATGATGCCACCCGAAGGTTGCAAGGTCAGCAACTCATATTCCGCTTGGGAACCCTGCAGCCCATTGGTATCAATGTGGACTTCACAAGCTTCAAAATCTCCCCTTCCCCCACTGCATCCCAAAACCAGCCTAGTTCCTCCCCTCCCCCCACTGCATCCCAAAACCAGACCAGCCTGTCTCTGCTTCCCTAACCTGTTCTTCCTCTCGCCCATCCCTTCCTCCCACCTCAAGCCGCACCTCCATTTCCTACCTACCACCTCATCCCGCCTCCTTGACCTGTCCGTCTTCCCTGGACTGACCTATCCCCTCCCTACCTCCTAACCTATACTCTCCTCTCTACCTATCTTCTTTTCTCTCCATCTTTGTTCCCCTCCCCGTCTCTCCCTATTTATTCCACTTCCCTCTCCCCATCCCCCTCTCCGATGAAGGGTCTATGCCCAAAACGTCAGCTTTTGTGCTCCTGAGATGCTGCTCGGCCTGCTGTGTTCGTCCAACTCCACACTTTGTTATCTCGGATTCTCCAGCATCTGCAGTTCCCATAATCACTCCAGTAAGGGTTTGATTTCTTCCATGGCCTTTCTTCACTCATTATCTTTCATTTCTTACATTATCCTTTACGCACAAATGTTTTATGTGTTGTTTTTTCCAGTTACTGGGCTTCTTTCTCTCTCTGGGCTTCTCCTGCTGTCTTCTTCCTTGCTGAGATTTTCCCTTGTGTTTGTCCATTGCCTTTACTGGAGCTTGGTTGATTATCCATTGTCACCGTCTAATGTCATTGTGATGCATCTTAAGAAACATTGTGTCCTTTGTCAGGATCAACAGAACGTGCCAGAAACTAGGCTCTTGGCACCTTTACCTTTTATTCATTATTCTTTTAATGAATTACAGGATAGGGCTGAGCATAAGGCTTAACACAGAGACATTTTAGAGTTTATTGCTATGTGACTTCTTTTGTTTCACTAATAATATATGATTCACATATTTAACATTAACAATTCACATGACAGTAAAAGCCTGGAATGTGTTTTCAAGACTGTCCATGGGAAGTCAAATGGCTTGATTTAGGGGTAAGAGAAATATAAGACTAGAAGTCACTGGTGGCTGATTGTGATCTAATTATTTTTACACTGAAACGTTAAGACATTTATTTGAATAGCTAAAAGAGGAACCTCACATAATCCCATTAAGGAGTCATCTTAACTTTCTTTGTTTAAATTAATTCTGTATATAATAAATTCATATAGTTATCTCAAGGTCACTTGCTTGTTTAGAGGCAGTGGTCAACTTGATCTCTAAGTGGGGCTGTGCAGAGAGCAAGAGAGAGGAAAAGTTGAGGGTGAGGCAGGAAGGCTAGATATGACAGCAGCCTGCAATATTTTTTCAGCATGCTACCAAAGTATAATGAAGGTCCATTCGGTTGTCAGAAGCTGTCTGTGTCTCAGTATGAATGTAATTAGTAATTTGTACCAGGAAGAAATGCCTTTGGTTTTTACAACTGTAGAGAAGCTGTTTGAAACATCAAAAGTCCAACCTTTTCTCCTCTCTCTGCAAAGTCTATAGAGACATAATTTAGAATCTTTATATGTAGCTAAAGGTGATTTTTATGTATAAAGTATATATTCAAAGTAAAAAAAAATCTTGCAGTACCCTGCTGATTTTCCTGGCCACAAAGAACCAAAAACATGAAAACCATTCTTTCTAAGCTCTCTTTATACTAGCTCACCCACAAGTGTGTGCCTCATATTTCCATAAAATATATCATAGGATCTTAACTCCTATTTCAAAAGGACTGGTTGTCTGGCACAGTGAAGTGTTTCATCTCACCATCAATAGATCCCAATGGACTACTGCACTGGCCACATGCAGTCACAGGGTGATAAGGCAATTCGGGGCATCAACCATATGATCATTAATAATCGGAGCAGGAGTTGGCCATTTGGTCTGCCCAGTCTTCTCTACCATTCAATAATTTCTTGTCTGTTTGTCATAACCATTGCCTCAAAAACAGAAATTGCTGGGAAAAAAAAAGCTTGAAAAGTCTGGCAACATCTGTGGAGATAAAGAAGAATGAACATTTCAGGTCCAGTGACCCCTCTTCAGAACTGATTGATCCTACATGGATTCCAGTTCAAATTTCATCCTTTCTGTTTTGAATCCATCCAAGACCAGAGGTATCTCCATGACCTACAATGCTCTTAGACAGCTGTTCTCTCTGTACCCTGAGATCCACACTCAGTGCCTTGCACTGCCATACACAATTTCTCGACCTCTCTCTCCATCAGCATCATCTCACACTGGTCCAAAGCTGCCCTGCACACCCGCTACACCTCCCCCCCACCCCCCCAACACAGTTCTACTTCATCATCTAGTTCATTCAAGGTTCTTTTCCTTTCAGGCATTAAGGAATACCCCAGGTTTCATCATGAATTCCCTTGTCAGTCAAAAATCAATCTAACCTAGCCTTGGAATATATTCAATGACCCAACTTTCTCTCCTATCTGAAAAAAATTCCAATGACTAATAGCCCTGTGAGAAAAGAAGCTCCTCACCCCCTACCACAAATGGGACCCTTTTGTTTTTAAACTGTGCCCAATAGTTTTAATTTGTGCAACAGGGAAAATGCCCTCCAATTATCCAACTTGTCAAGAACATCAAAGCCCCTTGAATGTTTCAATAAAGTCACTTTTTATTCTTCTAAACTCCAGCCTGTCTAGGCCTCCCCTGTTCAATATTTCCTCATAAGACAACACCTTCACTCCAAAATTCAGACTAGCAAAACTTTTCTGGACTGATTCCAGTGCAAATTTATCTTTCCTTAAGTAAGGAGTTCAAAACCATACACAGTATTCTAAGCATGCTGTCAACAATGAATGACACAGTTGTAGCAATTTTACATTTCTTCCACAATATCTGCCTTTCTTTATATTTGCCTTCTTAATTGCTTGCTGTACCTGCATGTTAACTCTCAAAAAACAGTACACAGATCCCTCTGTGCCACAACATTCTGTTTCTCTACATGTGGTGTCTTATAAAGGTTATTGAAAGTGGTCCATTAAACTTTAAGACATAGGAACAGTTAGACCAGTGAGAGTGCTTTACCATTTGAAAAGATCATGGCTGATCTAATAATCCTCAACTCCACTTTCCTACCTTTTACCTAAGCCTTGACTCCCTCACTGATTAAAAATCTGCCCATCTCAATTATTAATTTACTTAATGAGCCAGCCTCTATAGTCCTCTGCAGTAAATTCCATAGATTCACTATGTCAAAGAGAAGAAATTCCTCTTTAGCTCTATCATAATTGGTCAATCCCTTGCTCTGACATTTTGCCCTCTGTACCGAGGCTCTCCCAGAAAGGGGAATAAGCTATTCTCATCTGCCCTGTCAAGTCTGTAAGAATTTTATATTTCAATGCGCTCTTTTCATTCTTCTAAATTCCATTGAGTACAAACCCAACTTACTCCACCTCTCCACGTAACAAAAGTCCCCCTGCCCAAAAAAATCTAGTGAACCTTCTGTGGACTGCCTTGAATGCCAATATATCAATCCTTACATAAAGAGACCAAAACTATTCACAGTAATGCAGTTATAGTCTGATTACTGGCTTAAAGTGTAAGCAAGGATCCCCTATATTTATTCTCGACAAATAAAGGACAGCATGCCAGGCAACTTCCCTCTTACTCACTGAGCTTAAATGTTTGTCTCTTTTTGATTCCTGCATGAGAACACCTAAATCCTTCTGTAATGAATCTTTCTGAAGTTCCTCTATGTTTAAATAATATTCAGCTCTTCATTTCTTCCTGCCAAAGTGCATACCCTCTCATTTTCCCACGTTATATTCCATCTGTCGGGTATTTTTCCTGCTCATGTAACCTATTTATATCCTCCTGCAAACTATTTGTGTCATCCTCACGACTTGCTTTTCAAGCTATTTCATCCATAAACTTAGTGATAGGACATTCATTTTCATCATCCAATTCATTAATATAAATTTTAAATAAATATGGCCCCAGCACTGATCACTATAGCATTCCACTACATACAGGTAGCCATCCTGAAAATGCACTCCTCATCTCAACTCTGTCTTCTATTAGTTAACCAATCTTTAATTCAGGCTATTATATTATCTCCAACACATGGGTTCTAACCTTAGTAAGTAGCCTCATGTGTGGGACCTGATCAAAATCCGTATAAAATATATTATATGCTGGTTTCCCCTTTATTTATTCTAATTGTTAGCTTCCCAAAGAACTCTAGTAATTTTTTGAAGCCTAATTTCCCCTTCATGAAGCCATACTGACTTGACTTGATTATAAATGCTCTACTATTACATCCTGTAAAATAGACTTTGACATTTTCCCAATCCTTATTCTCACTGGCTTATAGTTACCTGTTTTAGGGATTTTTCTAAAATCTAATGTTTCTTTGAAGAGTACTATCAATGCAGCCATTATCTCTACAGCTACTTCCTTAGAAACCTAGAATGCAACCCGCCAGGTCCAAGTGCCATGTGGACATTTGGATCCAGTACATTCCCTTGAATTTTTTCTCTAGTTATGGCTTTTGCATTTATAACTTACCCTTGTTACACCCTTGATTATTTTGTAATTTTAAAATGCTATTAGTGTTCTCTATTGTGAAGACTGTTCTGAGGTATTTATTCAACTCATCTGCCATTTTATGCTTCCCTATTTTATCTCTCCAGTATCATTCCCCAAAACATTTGCATTGACTTTGACCTCTTTCTTGTCCTTTATATATTTAAACAAGCTCTAAAAATTGTTTTTGTATGTAATGGGCTAATTAGTTTCTACTGCAATATTATAACTCATTGTTGTGGTTTTTAACAGCTAAAAATAACCTTGTTTGCTATCATTACAGAATCAGTTTGAATTAACAGTGGTTAAAATATCTTCCTATAACCAGAGGACATCTTTCCTCCTCAAATGTTATACCATCCCTTAGATTTGTGCATAATGTTCAAAAGTCTTGTGATTAAAATGGATCACCAGCCAACAAATCATTTGATTATTAAGAGATATAACTAACTTTAATCTGAAAGCAATATTTTTTATATCTTCTAAGTTTTCAGTCAGATCACAGTTCTTACTTTGATATAAAAGATGTTATAACTCAAAGATGAGCATCACAAGTTTAATGCTACTGTGGCTTATAGATTATGTCATTATGTGAGCAGTGTCACTCAGATAGCAAAATCAAAACGTCTTTAAATACAGTCTATGATCAATAGAATTTTAGCAAATAATGTGTTTTATTTATAAATCTTCAAAAGAAATGCTCATACTACTGTGAAAGAGATGCTTCAAAAAACGCAAAATTATTAATGGAATGTTCAGCAAAAGTATGGAGCCAACTGTCCCTAGCTATCCATCCTATTTGCACCCACTTCCTGGCTTGTAGGTGGAGTGAGAAAGGAAGGACAAAAAATGGGGTAGCTTGGTGACTCAGTGATTAGCAGTGCTAATAGCTGTGCTGATTGTCTGTGTGGAGTTTGATTGTTATCCCTGTGTCTGCATGGGGTTCTTCCAGGTGCTTAGGTTTCTTCTCACAGTCCAGAGATGACTTGGCCTGGTCTTGGGAAATAAGGCAGGGCAGGTGACTGAGGTGTCAGTGGGGTAGCACTTTGGGGGCCAGTGACCATAATTCTACTGGTTTTAAAATAGTGATGGTGACGGTAATCCAGATCTAAAAGTTAAAGTTCTAAACTGGAGGAAGGTCAATTTTGATGACATTAGGCAAGAACTTTCAAATGTTGTTTGGAGGTATATTCTCGCAGGTAAAGCAACACCTAGAAAACGGGAGGTATTCAAAAATCAGATAAAGAGAGACAGTATGTTCCTGTTAGGGTGAAGGGAAAGGCTGGTAGGTGTAGGGAATGTTGGATGACTAAAAAAAGTGGAGGTTATTGTCAAGAATAAGAAGGAAGCATATGTCAGTACTGACAGCAAGGATTAGGTGACTCCCAAAAGAGTATAAAGGCAGCAGGAGTATACTTAAGAGGAAAATCAGGAGAGTAAGAAAGGTATATGTAATAGCTCTTGCAAATAGGGTTAGGAAGAATCTAAAGAGATTCTACAAATACATTAAGGACAAAAGGGCAACTTGGAAGAGAATAGGGTCCCTTATATATCAGCAAGGTTGCCTGAGTATGGAACTGCAGGAGATGGGTGAGATACTAATGAGTATTTTGCATCAGTGTTTATTGTGGAGAAGGATATGGAAGATAGAGAACGTGGGGAAATAAATAGCGGCATCTTGAAAATATACATATTACAGAGGAGGAGGTGCTGGATGTCTTAAAATGCATAAAGGTCAATAAATCCCTGGGATCTAATCAAGCATACCATAAAATTCAACGGGGAGCTAGGAATGAGATTATTATCTTTTTGTATCATCAATAGCCATGGGTGAGGTGCTGGGAAGTCTGCAGGTTTGCGAACATTGTGCCACTATTTAAGACAGGTGGTAAGGAAAAACCAGGGAACTATAGAACGGTGTGTCTGACATCGGTGGTGACAAGTGGATAGAGGAAATCCTGAGGGACTGGATTTACATGTATTTCGGAAGGCAAGGACTGACTGGGGATGGCCAACATGACTTTTTGCGTGGGAAATCGTATCTCACTAACTTGCTTGAGTTTTTTGAGGAAGTAATGAAGGGGACTGATGCGGTCAGAGCACTGGACGTGATCTGTTTCGACTTCAGTAAGGAATTCGACAAGGTTTCTCATGATAGAGTGATTCACAAGGTTATATCACATGGAATACAGCGAGTACAAACCATCTGGGTACAGAACCTGCTCAAAGGTAGAAGGCAAAGGATGGTGGTGGAGGGTTGCTTTTCACACTGGAGGCCTGTGACCAGAGGTGTGTCATAAGGATCAGTGCTGGGTTCACAGCTTTTTGCCATTTTTATAAATGATTTGAAAGTGAACATAGAAGATATGGTTGGTAAGTTTGCTGATGACACCAAAATTGGAGGTGTAGTTGACAGCGAGGAAGGTTATCTCAGAGTACAATGGGATCTTGATCAGATGGGCCAGTGGTCTCAGGAGTGGCAGATGGAGTTTTATTTAGATAAATGTAAGGTGCTGCAGTTTGGAAAGGCAAATCAGAACAGGCCTTATGCAGTTAATGGTAAGGTCCAGGGGAGTGTTTCTGCTGCAGGCTCATAGTTCTCTGAAAGGGAAGCCACAGGTAGATAGGATAGTGAAGAAGGCTTTGGTATGCCTGCCTTTATTGGTCAGTGCATTGAGTACAGGATTTGGGAGGCCGTGTTGTGGCTGTACAGAGCATTGGTTCGGCCACTTTTGGAATATTATGTGCAATTCTGGTCTCCCTGCTGTAGGGAGGGTGTTGTGAAACTTGAAAGGATTCAGAAAAGGTTTTCAAAGATGTTGCCAGGCTTGGAGGGTTTGAGCTATAGGAAAAGGCTGAATAGGCTGGGGCTATTTCCATGGAGCATTGGAAGTTGAGGGATGACCTTATAAAGGTTTATAAAATCATGAGGGGCATGGATAGGGTAAATATCCATAGTCTTTTGCCCATGGTTGGGGAATCTAAAACTAGAGGGTATAGGTTTAAGGTGATAAGGAAAAGATGTAAAGGGACCCAAGAGGCAACTTTTCACATAAGGGGTAGTGCATATATGGAATGAGGTGACAGAGGAAGCGGTGGAGACTGCTACAAATACAACATTTAAAAGGTATCTGTATGGGCATATGAATAGGAAGGGTTTAGAAGGATATAGGCCGAATGCTGACAAATGGGACTAGATTTATATAGGATATCTGGTTGACACAGACAAGTTGGACCAAACGGCCCGTTTTCATACTGTATATCTTTATGAATCTATGATTCAAGGTACAGATTAGTTGGATTGGCCAAGATGCTGTTCAGGTGGGTAGGTTGGGTGGGTTAGCTGTGGGAAATGCAGGGTTATAGGGATAGGGTAAATGGTAAGTCTGGGTAGGATGCTCTTCAGAAAGTTGGTGTGGGCTTGTTGGGCCGAATGGCCTGTTTCCACACAATAGGGATTCTGTGAAAATCAATTATGGTTCTATCTGCACTTGTCAGACATGGCTATTCGCAGCTTGTACAGGGACAGAGATACTTCATGCTAAAAGGTACTGAAATTTAAATTGAATATAAAACAAATGGCAATAGTTCAAGATGGCATCTCCCTCAATTCTCTAATCAAACAGTGTTTGAAAATCATCTCAAGCCACTCATATAAATTTGGCATTGACATTTGTTAAGCTGCATCTGGCATTCTCAATCCTTCGGAAGGAATAGGTGAAAAGCCGGATTTGAAGTTAGACTTTGCGCAGGCTTAGTAGAAATGCCACTGTTTTTCTTTGTTATAATTAAACTACCCTACGTTTTACACTCACTAACAGATGTGATGGTAGACTGAGGAAGTCCTATTTAACAGGCCATGAGTTCTGTGGATCCTTGCATAGCTGATGTGCCTGATCCTACAGACACATCTGTACCCATACATTTTACGGGTGTTGCCAAAGGTGGAATTGGTCTTTGGTCTGCAGATTGTTGGCAATCCTATCTGTTGTTTTTTTTCCGCACAGTCTCTTGCCAATAGGTGTACTCAAAGCATTATATCCCTTCAGACAGGAGCTTCTTCCAAGTCAATTTCTTCTGAACCACGGTCTCCCACACATTGGCATCTATTATTTCTTGAAGGAAGTCTTCAGGGAGTCTCTGCAATGCTTCCTCTGTCCTCCTTTTGTTCCAGTGACTTGCTTGAGCTGACAAAGCCAGAAGTCAGACGACACCAGGTTATAGTACAACGGGTTTATTTGAAATCACAAGCTTTCGGAGCATAGCCCCTTCATCAGGAGAAGCCCAGCAAAGGAGGAGAGCACTGAAAGCTTGTGATTTCAAATAAACCTGTCAGACTACAAACTGACTTCATGTGACTTCTGGCTTCACCCCCCCCCCCCCCCCCACCCCCACCCCCATCCAAAACTGGTATCTTGACATCATTGCTTGAGCAGGGCAGAGATGATTTGCTTTGACACTCAGAACTGGGGCATTCTTAGCATGTGCCTTGCGTAGTCGAGTTGATTTCAGATGGTCATGGAGGAACAATTATTCTTTCCTGTCTGATACAAAAATGAACCAACTGGCTTGACCATGGCTTACATGATGGCAGACCTGAGTATTGGGAGCAATTTAGATTTCATGAAAGGAAGATGGACAAAATAATTATGAGGGAGAAAATAGAGTACAAGAGAAGGTTTATCAGGAACAAACAAAATGACTGTAAAAACCTCCGTGGGAATATGAAGAATAAAAGATCATTGAAGACAATTGTTGTCAGAAACAGCGGAAATTGTAATTCAAATCAAAGAGATGGCAGATGAATTAAATATGTTTTTTTGATTCTGTCTTCACAAAGGAGAACACAAATGATGTTCGCAAAATGTTGGGGAACACAGGATGTAGTCTGAGCAGAACTGAAGGAAATCAGTATTAGTACAGAAATGGTGTTGCAGGAATTGAACACGATACTGAGTTGGGTAATCAGCTGTAGCCATATTGAATGGTGGACCAAGATTGAAGGGCCAAATGGCCTACACCTATTTGTATTTTCTGTGCTTCAATGAAAGGAGGATGTAAGAAATCATATAATCAGATATCAGAAATGATAGGAGCTCTAATATTGGCTTCGATCTGAAAGATCCTCTGAATCTAATTCATCATGAGTTGTCTGCATTTTTCCATCTCCTAATCGGGAGGCAGATCATAGAGCCCCAGGTTCAGAGTTTAGTTCTGCCAAATATTATTATGCACTATCTTCCCATCGAAGTCAGGTTGGTGGTGACCATGGGTGATGCCTCTCCCACTCCTGCAGTGCTTTGTGCCTTCCCATGCTCTATCATCGCCTACCTGTTTATGTTGAGTTCATCCACTTCACAATTATTATCATCTCCGCATCTAGTATGCAGCCTCCAATACCCACAATTAATTTCCTCAACTTGTTCATTATCCAGTGACCCAGTGAATGGACCATTAGGATTGACTATGGTCCAACCCCACTCCGAGTTGGAGCACTAGCCTCAACAAACTCTCGATTAATTTCTATGCAGCTCTCTGACAGGCTTACCAGTAACACTGGGCATGTAATACTCCCTATTGCCTATTTTACAGGCTGAAATGCTTAGGTACCCATGAATCTGAAAGCCCAAGTGGCTGGTCATGTCAAGCTTGTGGGCTGAGATCAGATGACATTCTTGACCGACTGCGCCAGTGCCCCCTGGCTGATTACAGTCCCCTATGATTTGATGGAAGATTATTCCCATTAGTTTCTCAGATCTGGCCATTTGGTTGACGTTCATACCATATGTTTTCCACATAAGCTGGTGGCATATACTGCTAGTGTGACATTGACACAGCACAATACATTACAGCAATATGTCTATCCTTGAGTGATCATTGCTGGAAAAACATGGCAAGCTGACTGGCTTTGTGACCGCACTGAAAGTCAAGGTCAGGTAGAAGTATTGCAAACCTTTGAACTCTGAACGAGGCAGAACTATGCAATAGGTAAGTAAGGCAAAGATGCTATAACCATCCAAGTAGATGCAAAGAGGGTGTTTGCTACGAAAGCAATCTAAGAGCCCCTAGACGCACATTGTGCCAATGTTTGAGATAGGTGCCTGCTCCTGAATGTGAAGTGGCCTAGTAACAACTTTGCAGTGAAAGATGTCAAAGTACTGCAATGAAGTATGTTATAGGTAAGTCAGAGATATACAATGATGACGTGGTGAGGCTAGTGTTTGTTTGATGCCAGCCTCCATGACAAAGGTTGCAGGTAGTCACAGCCCTCCTAGTTTGCCCTGGGATGTTGGGGTCTGCTGGTCTAAATGCAAACCCGGAGAAATTACTGGAGAATGCAACCACCAGAAATCACACTTATTTTCCTGTCGGGAACTGTCAACATTTAGTTTCTCTCCACTGCCTGGGAAAATAGCAACTTGTAAAGAAATGAGCAAGGATAGGTAATAAATAGACATTCAGTCATGCAAATAGATCCCTTGCCGCTCACGCGTGAGATTTTCATCTCGTTGTTAAAATCTTATGCTCAAAATCAAACCGTTTTTTTCTCAACATCGAAAGTCTCATTTTTCGGTCCTCTCCGTGTTTTTCCAATTGACTACCACAGTGCACATTGACCAAAGTTTACGTACATTTCCCCTTTTGTAACAATTACATATCAACGTTTGATTTTTTTCTTACTGTTGGTATTATTGAATATTGTATTCCAGAGAATCTAGAAGCAACGGCAACTCATTATTGCCATTCAAATTCAAAATTTTATTAAGTATAATTGTAATCAGGTATAATTTGGGAAAAATTGGTCCTCCAGAGGTGGTTTTGGTGAAGGAGGCGTGTAGATGGGAGGGGCATAATGTTCTGTGGATGACTCTTCGCCTACCTGATTAGCTGGAACACCCTAAGATTTTACAGTTGCCTTCACCTAACCTGACGTTCTTAAGTAGCTGACTCATGATTAGAATTAGCACTGGGTCAGAAATAGGAGGGAAAAAAGACAGAAGTTTCTGGAGAAGCTCAGCAGGCCTGGTAGCAACTGTGAAGAAAAATCAGTTAACATTTCTAGTCCGGTGGTCCTTCCCCAGAATGGAAATGGGACGGTCCTCTAACACAGCATTCCTTTTCTGATTTGTGCTCTCCTAACACACTCAGCCTCCCAAATTATTCCTTTCCATCCAGTCTTTTCATCTCATTCCCTGTCACCCACTCCATTGCTCTGTCTGTCCATGGTGTGCCGCGTCCTGGTCTCACTGATAATTCCGAGACCTACACACCATTTGTCTCCAGCTCTTTGCTTTTTGGGACTGGGTACAGTTTCCTTCATGACCACAACTTCCAATGGTTTTGCTGGGACCAGAAAGCTGCCATCCATTTAGTTGGTCAACAGCTCTCAGATGCAGAACGTCCTCCCCTGATGGTCATGGTGGGGGGGGGAGGGGGGGGGTGAGGTTCCTTGAGGTCATCCTTTGGCCAATCAACACTCTCAGAGCTAAATTGCTACCAGGCAGACATGCAGAGCCGGATGAGTTCCACATGGACTTCTTTGGCGCTGCAACAGGAAACCTGCTACCACTTGATAATTTTTAGCCTGCTCTAAAGTTGTTATATAACTGCTCATTATCTTTGCGCCTAATGATTATGGATTCTTCATCAAATTTTTTGCGATTGATGTATTTTTCTCATGACTGCACCTTAAAACCTTGCTCATTGCTATATTTTCCAACAGCGTGAAAAGAGTGATAGTTCTACTTTCCACAGTGTTCACACACATCACACCATGAAGTTTTTAAAGAGATTCTACCTTGTTTCTGCGGTCACTCTGGAAGGAGATCGTTAACTCCCCGCAAGGAATTTCAGGATCCAAATGCCTTCTAAACCTTTACGTCACATTTCAGCACAAAGGCTCCCTCAACTATGTAGACAATTAGGCTTGGGTAAGAAACCATGTTATCTGTCTCCAAATTGCTGAGGCATCCACTTTAATGGTAAATTTGAACTTATGAAATAGCATCAGAACATTCAGACCTGCTTCAAAGGAGCTGAGAGAATTTTAAAGAGACAAAGCAATTCTTCTCCCTTAAATGAAGTAACCACGTTACATTTCATTGCTGAATAATTTGTTTCCAAATTCCTCCTGAGAAACATGTATAATATATAACTATTTATTGATTATTATGTACTGTCTTATTGAAAGACATTTATACAAAAGATTCATAAGTTGACTGAAAGTGGGGAGAATTTTATTTGAACTATTGCATGCTTGCAAAAACTTAACTTCCAAAAAGCTGGTGGGGTGCCTTTACAATATTAAAGGAAGCTATAATTATGCTGCACAGGATTGATAATAACAGCTACTCGTCAAGTAGAAAACATTCTATCCAAGCATCACAGCTTGGTCTGGCAGCTACTCTGCCCAGGACTGTAAGAAACTGCAGAGAGTTGTGAACGCAGCTCAGTCCGTCAGACAAGCCAACCTTCCAACCATTGACTCCATCTGTACTTCTTACTGTCTTAGGGAGGCAGCTAACATAATCAAAGATCCCACCGTGGTTATAATCTCTTCCAACATATTTAATCAGGCAGAAAGTACAAAAACTTAGACAAAGGCACCAACAGATTCAAGAACAACTTCTTAACCCACTTCTGAATGGACCTCTCAAATTTTAAATTTAAATGTTGATTTTGCTCTTTGTGTACCGTCTCCACAGCCATAAGATTGTATTCTTGGCTCTGTACCTTAACACACTTTGTATGGTATGATTTGCCTATATTGCATTCAAAACAAAACTTTTTTTGGCATACATGACAATAATAAGTCAAATCAAATCAAATTATATTAAAAACTAGGGCCCATTTTGGAATACCAGCATAAAAATACTTATTAGCATTTGCTAAAATCTTTGTCTACACTACACTGATTTACTGAACAGTGGAAAAGCAGATTATCAAGTATGATTGCTGTAATATCTTACAATGGACTTTCCCACTACACAGTTATTCAGAATAATAGTGATACTCGGACCCTAGTTGAAATTATTGTCATAAAACCTAGCCTTTCTAAAAGAAATCAATAAAGCTGTTACTACAATTCTGTAGACAATGTGGTGTGGTCAGAGATTATGGTGACACTTTCAGCTCTGTCTTATGTTGTACATCTTTCCTGATTTTCATTTTCAGTTACAAAGAGAAAGCATGAGAATAGCCTAAGTGAATTGTTCATTCGGACAGCCGAGCCTTCTCCTGCACTGTAGTCATTCTGTGATTCCGCAATTCACCTTCTACTCAATACTACCAGAATTGAGAGAATGCAAATATTGTGTAGACTGGGGACTATTTTTTCTTGAAGAAAGGAAATTTAAAAGTGGTTTTTAAAGTTATGAACTAGTTTGTTAAGATGGATTTGTAGAAAAAATTGGATCCACCTATGGGTGATTTCACAACAAAAGGAGCATAACCAGGAGAAAAATCTCCTGTCTTATCTATCTTTTTGTTTTCGGAGTTCATTAAAGCAGGAAAATAAACTATACTTGAACTTGTATTAGCATAATTTTTGTTTCAAATGGGATTGGGGAGGGAGAGGTACATAAATTGTGTTCTCCATGTAACGGTCAGGTCGGTCCTCATGATTCAGGTAATGAAATCTTTTTCTCTTGGTTGTTCTACTGCCTATTAGGGACAACACTGGAAAGTTGCTGTGGAGGATGTGAATTTCAATCTGTTTTTGAACTCTTGAAGTGATCAATTTTGAGCACTTGCTTTATGTTCAACTACCTCTGTGTTGACGCCAAAACTGAGATAAAACCTTAATCTTTATTAGCAAGATGTCTTACAGTTCATAAATAGGTCAATTAGTACTTAACCACAATGATATTATGATCATGAGCTGTAATATGATTCTTTGTTTATTTTCAAACACTTCATGTTCCAATGTTCCAAAGGGCTGAATGGGGACAATCTGTGGCTCTAATTGAGGTATAATGCTTTTAAATTTTTCCTCATTCTTTAGCATAGGGAATGCAACAGGGAATATTTCATCAACATTGTCCACTCTCATGGTCGTTGGAAATGCTGGCCTTTAGGACCACTGCACTCATTCCAAGGAGAATGATTTTAAACTGAAACATGTGTCGAGAGAGATGTTTAACTTTTCTTGGTGCTGAGGTTGTTTTGCTTATGAATAGTTCCTTTTATTTCATGATAGTTTTGACACAATGAATAATTGATCAATATTACTGTTCCTCAAACTTTCTCACTGAATGGATCGGACTGTACTTACTTATGTCAAGGAGGCATCTACATTGAAAGGAAAGTCAGTTTGGAAAAGTGTGCACATTTGTGTGTGTGTTCGTAGTTGCATTTCTATTATACAATGTCTACTGTACAATGCAATTCCTAACAGCTCTTTGTCCTTCACTGTATGTCACATTTGCATCGCTCCTTGTTCTATCTTCCTTTACATTGTTAACTATGTTCTGCATGGCATTGTTCTTGGGCTACAGCATGTTTAATGTTTGTTGGATTCAGAATATACAATAGAGGTGATAAAGTAATACATCTTTGCTCTGTTCACTGTGTCTAACCTACAGTTTGTACTGTAATGCAGTAGGGGACAGACTGAACTAAATCAGGAATTGTTTGCAGCGACCAAATTGAGGTCCCCTAGTTTAACATAAACTCTCTCCCATTACATCTAACTTGGTTTTATGCAGTTCACCCTTTTTTTAAAAAAAATAAGCTCTGTGCTCTTTTGAAGAAAGTAATGTGTGTAATATTCAGTTAGAAACTAATCCCAGCTCCCTGTGGTGAGGCTGTGTTAAACTTGTTTTGGAAAAGTTATGTAGCAAACATGTGTACGTTAATGTCTTTAGCTTGTCTGCAGCAGTCAATATAAATACTGAGGGCAGAAATATATTTTCCGATGATACTTTCAGAACCAACTTATTTTCATAGGAACTGATATTGCCTCTTTAACTTAGGATAAAATGGAGGAATGAAGGGGCTTGTGTGACCTGTTTTGAATGCTGCCCGACACCAATTTGAGTGAATTAATTGTTAGAGGTTACTTAGGGCTGGGTGCACAAGTTATAGTTCTGGGAAGAAGATGCAAGGTGAGCGCATCGTGGAACAATGGCAAAAGCATTTGTGATATCTGTGGGGAGATTGTTGGTCTCAAGTTCAATGGGGAGATGTTGGGGTTATTTTATAAATGGCTATTCTTTAAACTGTATTTAATTTCAACATAGAATGGAGTTGGGCATCTAAGAATCTAATTAGTATCTCTCAGACCCAGATGGTGCACATCATCATGGGAATGGGCTTCGGGAAGGAATAGTCAATACAAAGTCATTATTGGATAGGTTTGCAAGGTTTGTGTAAGGTATTCCCAAAACTCGAGGACAGAATTAATATGCAAAAATTTGAAAGGAAGAGAGATGCAGCCAGTCTCTATTAGTAACTACACGGAATTCAGGTGGGAATTGTGTTCCCATGTGTTCGTGAGTTTGGAAAATGCTGTCTAAGTATCTTCATTGAGTTTCTCTACTGCATCTTGTAGATAGTACACACTGATGCCACTGTGCATTGATAGTGGAGGGAATGGGTTCTTGTGGATGTGGTACCAATCAAGATTGCTGCTTTGTCTTGTTGGAGCCGCACCCATCCAGGCAACTGATAAAACATTGAAGAAGCATCTGTGGGTCGTTGGGCCTAGGACACTGCTCTGAGGAACTCCTGCAGAGATGTCCTGGAGCTGAGAGGACTGACCTCCAACAACCATAACCATTTTCCTATGTGCCAGATATAGCTCCAACCAGTGTACCGTTCCCATACCCATTTATTCCAGTTTTGCTAGAGTTGCAGCAATTCCAAATGTTGTTTGAGGGTGAAATAGTCATCTAATACTCCTGTGCTTCTCTTAAATCATGACAAGGAGTCTTTTACATTCCGAGGAAGAGGGAAATGTGGATTATGGTTTATCATCCCATCAGCAAGGCAGTGTGTCTTGATAGAACTGCAATCCATCAGCAGTACATGGGAATGTCAGCTTGGTTGCCTGGAGTAGGGCTTGTACCTTGATGCCAAGGTAAGAGAACCATGGTGGCTATGTCACTTAAGTTGGTCTTTGTAGGTAGAGTTGCCCCAGTATATCATCTGTAGTGCTTGCTGCAGTCATCAGTGTCAATGTCATTCTTCTTGGTTAATAATGAAAGGATGATTGAGAAGAAAATCTGTCCTCTGCAGACATTGGCTTGGGACTTGCTTTCTGCAAGATGTCAATCTATATTTTCCTTTAATGTGCTTGCAGAGCCAGAAATATTCCTGGGCTCCATAATATTTATGGTGACCATCACCATGTTTGCACTCACACTGGATCTATAACTTGAGTAGAAGACCATATATTTCCGATAGGGAATATATACATCCTGGGGCAGGTAAAACATGTGTACCTTGTAGCAAACAATGGTTTGTCAGTGACCAAATACCAGCAGCTGCAGATATCACATCTAATCCTCTGTTACCTCCATCTCTTTGTTTCTTTCTCTCTCTATCTCTCTCTCGTTCTCCCTCTCTCTCTGGTGTTGTTGGAATCCTTTTTCCTTATCTGTGTTTAGGTAGATTCAATTGACTCTTGTTGTTCCTTTGAAACCCACATCTGAAACTGACTGATCCTGCAACTATTAGTGATAATGGGAACTGCAGATGCTGGAGAATCCTCTGATGAAGGGTCTAGGTCCGAAACGTCAGCTTTTGTGCTCCTGAGATGCTGCTTGGCCTGCTGTGTTCATCCAGCCCCACACTTTGTGATCCTGCAACTATTGTTTGATTACAAGCTGGCCATCTTATTTCAGCCAGCAGAGAATAAATTTGTAGATTGGGGGAAATGGGGTAGAGATTTTAATCCCTAGGTACATACTGTAATATATAAACCACAGCATGGAAAAATAGTTTCTTCCTCTTTGTATTTCTCTATTTAGTGTCAGTCCAGTTGGCTAAGGGATGTTGTAGTAACCTCATTTTTATGAAACGGTACAGATCTGATGTGTGCATTCCAAGGTGGGCCTTTCTCATTTTCTTCTTTTTGTTTTAGAATGCATTTGTATGTGGCATCTGCTGCCAGAATGAATGACAAGTAGGACTCTGGGCAGATTTTGGTTCTGCTTTAGCTGGTGCACCTAGTAAAAATGCTTTAGTTTATCAGCCATGGAGCAAAAGTGACGGTGTTCTCCTCAATGAGCGGGAAGGCAGGTCACAGAAATGGGAGGCATATTGTCAAATTGTGGGTAAAATTAACACACATCTGTGGTAGTCACAGTAGAGGATTGACCTCTTGCCAGCCTAATTGGCTCTTTCCAAGTGTATCTCAATTTGACTTGCAGAGGACTTAAGTGTCTGTTTCTGTGTTGTATGACTATAACTCTAGCAGCGGCATGGTGGCAGTGCAGTTAGCGCTGTTGCCTCATAGCAACAGGGACCTGGGCTTGATTCCAGCCTCAGACTGTGTGGTTTGCACATTCTCCCTGTGTCTGTGTGGGTTTCGTCTGGGTGCTCTGGTTTCCTCCCATATTCCAAGGATGTGCAGGCTCGGTGGATTCGTCATGCTAAATTACCCACAGTGTCCAGGGATGTGTAGATGGGTTACAGAGAAAGGGTAGAGGGATGGGTCTGGGTGGTATACTCTGAGGGTTACTGTGAATTTGTTCGGCCAAAGGACCTGTTTCCAAATGATTCCATACTCAATAAAAGATTAACTAAAGGACCTAGATGAAATTTCTTTACATTAAGCAGGCATTCCTCAACTTGTGTGTCATGAGTCTTTTGGTATCACAGGAATAATGAATTTAGTAATGAGAAATAAGATCACATTAATCTCAAACAATGCAGTATAATAGAGAGCTTTAAATATTATCGCAGAGGCGGGAGGGAAGCAGGGATAATGGGAACTGCAGATGCTGGAGAATCCGAGATAACAAAGTGTGGAGCTGGATGAACACAGCAGGCCAAGCAGCATCTTACGAGCACAAAACCTGATGTTTTGGGCCTAGACCCTTTCTGATGAGGGGTGTAGGCCTGAAGTGTCAGCTTTTGTGCTCCTAAGATGCTGCTTGGCCTGCTGTGTTCAGGGAAACAGGGGCACGTCTTCCTCCATATTGAATGGACAACAAAACATGTCAATATACTGTGAGATAATGGCAGTGAGCTAGAAATTTGTGTTGTGAGCTGCATTCTGTCCAGAATGTTGGAACTTTCTTAGTAGCTCTTTCCTGGCTACACCACCTCATACTTCAGCCCAAACCTCCAATCACAGCTTCAGGTTGTGCTCCCTCCACTCACAACCTTACCTACTGTTCATGCTCTGCCCTGGACATGTTGTCTAAGGAATGGAAGGGGAAGTTAAAATGATTCGCGACAGGTAGGAGCAGTCATTTATTGCGAACCGAGCGGAGGTGTTCTGCAAAGCGATCCCCAAGCCTCCGCTTGATTTCCCCAATGTAGAGGAAGCCACAACAGGTACAGTGGATACAGTATACTACATTGGCAGATGTGCAGGTGAACCTCTGTTTAATATGGAAAGTCATCTTGGGGCCTGGGATGGGGGTGAGGGAGGAGGTGTGGGGGCAAGTGTAGCACTTCCTGCGGTTGCAGGGGAAGGTGCCGGGTGTGGTGGGGTTGGAGGAGAGTGTGGAGCGAACAAGGGAGTCACGGAGAGAGTGGTGTCTCTGGAAGACAGACAAGTGTGGGGATGGAAAAATGTCTTGGGTGGTGGGGTCGGATTGTAGATGGCGGAAGTGTTGGAGGATGATGCATTGTATCCGGAGGTTGGTGGGGTGGTATGTGAGGACTAGGGGGATTCTCTTTGGGCGGTTATTGCAGGGGCGGGGTGTGAAGGATGTGTTGCGTGAAATGCGGGAGGCACGGTCGAGGGTGTTCTCGACCACTGTGGGGGCAAATTTGTGGTCCTTGAAGAACGCAGACATCTGGGATGTGTGGGGGTGGAATGCCATATCCTGGGAGCAGATGCGGTGGAGGCGAAGGAATTGGGAATAGGGGATGGAATTTCTGCAGGAGAGTGGGTGGGAGGAGGTGTATTCTCGGTAGGTGTGGGAGTCGGTGGGCTTGAAATGGACATTGGTTTCTAGATGGTTGCCTGAGATGGAGACAGAGAGGTCCAGGAAGGTGAGGGATGTGTTGGAGATGGCCCAGGTGAACTGAAGGTTGGAGTGGAAGGTGTTGGTGAAATGGGCACTGTTTGAGCTCCTCTTGGGAGCAAGAGGCGGCGCCGATACAGTCATCAATGTAACAGAGGAAGAGGTGGGGTTTGGGGCCAGTGTAGGTGCAGAAGAGGACTGTTCCACGTAACCTACAAAGAGGCAGGCATAGCTTGGACCCAAGCGGGTACCCATGGCCACCCTCCTTGCCTGTAGGATGTGAGAGAAATTGAAAGAGAAGTTGTTGAGTGTGAGGGCGAGCTCGGCTAGGCGGATGAGGGTGTCGGTGGAGGGGGACTAGTCGGGCCTGCAGGAAAGGAAGAAGCGGAGGGCCTTGAGGCCATCTGCATGAGGGATACTGGTGTATACGGACTGGACGTCCATGGTGAAAATGAGGTGTTGGGGACCAGGGAATTGGAAGTTCTGGAGGAGGTGAAGGGCGTGGATGGTGTCACGGACATAGGTGGGGAGTTCCTGGACCAATGGGGAGAAAACGGAGTCCAGATAAGTGGAGATGAGTTCGAGAGGGTTAGGGTTAGGGATTCTGCTTTGTTTCAGATTGCTTGCCCCCATGCTACAGTTAAAAGTAGAATCCAGTGTTACATTCCCTTTCAAAGAACAAAGAATACTATAGCACAGGAACAGGCCCTTTGACCCTCCAAGCCTGAGCCGATCAAGATCCTCTGTCTAACCTGTCATCTATTTTCTAACAGTCTGTGTCCATTTGCTCCCTGCCCATCCATGTACCTGTCCAAATATATCTTAAAAGACACTAACGTGTCTGCGTCTGCTACCTCTGCTGGCAACGTGTTCCAGGCACCCACCATCCTCTGTGTAAAGAACTTCTCACGCACATATCCCTTAAACTTTCCTCCTCTCACTTTTCGGTTGGCATGTTCATCTTTTAGATTGTAGACTTATTGTTTCTATATGGGTTTTCTGCATTTCAAAATGTGCCTCAGTTAAAAGTGCAAGGTATTGTTTTCCTGCTGTGTTTCTTACTCACTGGCACCCTATGAAGTTTAAATATCAACTCCTGCTCCTTTTTGTGTGTTAAAATTACCCCTTAGTTATGGATGTCCTCAATACATAAAGGTATGGAATTCAAAGACAATTAACTGCGTTTGTGCTTAACATTCAGACTCTCTAACATGCGACCAGTAAGTCATTTTAATCCTTACTGGAAGATCTTTACATCTGCCCTCAAATTTGTTCAGACAATTGATATACGTAAATTGTATCTATTAGTAATTTGTCATTTTGTATATCTTCTACTTTTGTCTGCATACTTTACAATTCCTTGAAAATGCATTTGTGTAATATATGTGGAATTTTTGTTGCACGTTTATCACCATGTACAAGTTTTTAAGCATATACCAGTGCGGCGATGCCTCGGCCCAGCACGGCCATCTCTCAGCCTGGCATGATGGTACCTTGGCCCGGTCTCTCTCGGCCCAGGATGACAGTATCTAGGCGTGTGAGTGGTTCCTGCATGAGCATATTTTGGAGGCAGCAGGATGACTTTGGGGAGATGGCAGCTTCAGCAGCAAGGATGGCAGTGCAGCCCAGCAGGGGAACAGCAGGCGATGAGGGAAGTCCCCTGGTATCTGCGGTGGCAGCGGCAAGAACAGCTGAGGTGTCCTGTCGAGCAAATTAAGCAGAGACTCTTGAAATTTTAACTTTATTTTTCTAGCTTTTTATTAAGAAGGACTTTAAAGTTAACTGTTATCGTATTTCTTTATTTTTCTACTTACTCTATGACGGTAATGCTTACCATTTTTTTAACTTTGTTTCTTTTGCCACTTTGTATCTCAGTTTTTTGTGCCTAGGTACCTTTGTATCTAAGGTGATGCCATGTGTGGTGATATTATACACATTTTACTGTCTTCCCATACTTGAGCCCACATGACATCTAAATCCAAATCTAAATCTGTGTGGTTATGTAAATATTGAGCTCTTGATTTAAATTGGCGATACACAAAAGTATAATGAGATTCTATGTTTGCTGAATTGGCCACATATGTTAGGATCTCTTTTCTCTTCACTGCTAAGGCAGGTGTCCTGCCTCTTTACTTTTCTGTGGAGATTTATTGTCTCTCTCACTAACCAGAAGGAGTTTTGCCTATCTGCAGTGGACTCTTGATTTGATTGTCATTCTAGTTCTTCTACCTCTTTTTCTTTTGTAGCCTTCTTTAATTCTTCATTGTTTCTGTCTTCTGACAAACTTGCATTAAAAAAACATTTTTTTTCTTTCCCCTGCTCCAGTGCATGCAGTTTTCAGAAGCTCTATAAGTATTTTGTAATGTTTAGCCTCCAGCATAATGGAAATGTTCTAAATATACCAGCGTTACAGGAATGAAAAATGCAATTATGGGTAGAACTGATACATAACACTTCATGATAATTGAACTACAAATTTAAATCCATGCCCTACTCAGATAAACACATGTCTAGTTGTCACTCTCCTGGTATCAAAATGAAAGTGTGCATTTTTTAATAATTAAAAATGTTATCAAATTTCCATTATAATCTATAGCATACTTGTCAAAATTCCCTACTGAACAATTATATACGTTTTCCTAATTTTAAAACAGTTTTGTATTTTGTATCATTCTCCCATAGATACCAAGGACTTCAGGCAAATTTGATATGGTTGATAGACAGTGTGTGAGAACAGAAGATTACACCTATCAATTATTCCACCCAGAAAGCAGTGACTAAGTTCAAGACCTTCTACAGTAAATTATAGACGCTAACTTTTGATGGATAGTGCTTTGATGAGTCAAAAGCACTATATTACTAAAGAAACTATCCTTAATTTTATTATATTTACTTTGAATATTCAACAAGTTATGTTAAGAAAAATCAAGTCATTTTGTTTTCATATTGAGAAAGTGGATGCTGCTGTCTAGGGTGAAACATAAATCCTATTCTTAATTGCCCACAAGAAATTAATACTAAAACTTCTTATTGAGCTATTTCACTCCATGTGGAGAAGAAGAAGCAATGATTCATTTATGGCTTCATTAAGCTTGCCAATCCAATGTGTTGTTGGCTGGCCTCCAAAGCTTAACGCTAACCCTCAACCTCTTTAAAATTGAAGTCGTTCAAAACTCTACTGTTTATGCATGAATTTACAACAAGTTATGCTTTCCTTTCAAAACTCCCTGCTTGCGGACTTGCGCTAATTTCTGGTCAAGCAAAGTTCTGTTTTTAGAATTCTCGTCCTTGTTTACAAATTGCTTAATGGCCTTGCCACTCCTATTTCTATCACTTCCTCAGCCTCCAACCTTCTAAGTAAACAAAATTCTTCTCTTTCCAGCCTCTTGTGCGTCTCCAATTTTAGTTACTTCCTCATTCATGGCCATGCCTTTGTTTGCTGCGTGTCCAGTATTCTCTTCCAATGTATCCCCACCTTTTGACCACAGTTTTTCCTTAAAAACCACTGTTTTCACAGCATGTTCACAGCATGTGTTTTTTTTTCACAGCGGTCAGCTACAGTATTCTGAAATTTAAAGCCCCTGGCAACCACTTTGATAGCTGCTGACAAAGGGAAGTATACAAGGCAAGTCTGAAGGGTCTTATGGCACAGCATTAGTGTTTCTACCCCCTGAACTAAGAAACCTGGGTTCAAGTCTCACCTGCTCAAGAGGTGTACAACAACTTTTCTGATCAGGTTCAATAGAAGATATGTAAGGTAAGAGGCATATTAGGGTGCTCGGTTTGTTGGGTACCGGGTGGGTTGGATGCCAGATAGGTAGACTGCTAAGTGGTAGCATGTCAAATTGGTAGGGGGTAGGTGACGTGTAAGCAGACTATCAGCTGGCGTTGAGCAAGGCACAATTGTGTAGTTGCCAGGTGGGTAGGTACCTTAGGAAGTAGATAATATATCAAGTGTGTAGGCTGTCACACTACAAATTAGCAAAGTGTTCAGAGAAGTGATGCAGCTTGTAGGGTATGCTGAGGTGTATGGGCGAAATTGGGTCTGACCAGGAGTGGAGAAGATGGGTGTGGAGTATGGATTTTTTTCGAGTTTGACAGCCAAGGGTTGAATTTCAGAGATGAGGTGGTAATGATTGATCTTGACATTAATGCTGTATTTGACTGAGTGTGAAATGAGGAGCCATAGCAAAATTAGATTTAGTGAGAATGAGGCATAGAACTCTTTGTTGTTTGGGGTCATACCTGGCAAAGTGAATGGTTGTATTCTTGGAGGTTAGTCATTTGAAGCCCAGGGTATTTGGGTTAGTATCTTAGGTCTAAATGTCTTTCAGTTGTTTCATCAATGACCTTCTCTCCATCATAAGGTGAGGAGTGGGGATGTTGACTGATGATTGAACGATACTCAGCACCTTTCGCAACTTCTAAATACTGAAGCAGCCCATGTCCAAATGAATTAAGTCCTGACAAAATCCAGCCTTGGGCGTAAAAGTGGCAAATTATGTGCTTGCTACACAAACACCAGGCAATGACCGTCTGCAGCGAGTAAATTAACCACCATCTCTTGACATTCAATGGCAGTATGATCACTGAATCCTTCACTATCAACATCCTGGAGGTTACCATTGACCAGAAACTCAACTGTTCTTGCCACATAAACACAATGGTTACGAGAGTATGTCAGAGGCTAGGAATACTGTGATGAGTAACTCACCTCCTGACTCCACAAAGCCTATCTACCATCTACAAGACACAAGTTAGGTGTTGGATGGAATACTCCTGACTTGCCTGCTTGAGTGCAGCTCCAACAACACAAGAAGCTTGACAGCATCCAGAGCAAAGATTGTCATCATATCTACAGTCAGTTAGTCTCTCAACCACCGACACTAAGTCTCAGCAGCATGGCACCAACTGCAAGATGCAGTTCAGACATTCACTAAGGGCCTTTAGACTGCACATTCCAAACCCACAGCCACTTCCATCTACAAGAACAAGCAGAACAAATATATGAGAACACCACTGCCTGCAAGTTCCTTCCAAGCCACTGAACTGGAAATATATTACCATTCCTTCAACATTATTGGGACAAAATCCTGGAATTCCCTCCCTGATGGGAAGGGACAAAATATTGGAAACCCTTCCCTATTGACATCAACCTACAGCACACGGATTGCAGCAGTTCAAGAAGGCAGCCCAAAAGCCACCTTCCCAATGGCACCAGGGATGGGCAATAACAGTGACACCCGTGTCCCATAAGTGAATTATGGCATTGTAGTGTGCAGTGCACTGATGATGAAAAGTGATTTAAATTGGTGAAGCCTGGCCATTGTGATATTAGAGATTTCAACAGAAGTCTGAGAAGAAGTGTTCAGCTCTCTAAAAAGACATATCAATCACTTCCAACTTGCCCTTTGCATTAATTGGCTGAATTTTGTTATTATTGAGAACGAATACACTCATCTTCCACTACTTCCCGCTTGTTGCTTAATTGACATTCAGCAATCACGGCTTGCTATGGTTGCAGAGCTATTTGGAACAAAATAATTGTGTAACTTCCAGCACAAGCTGAAAAATGTCATTTACCCAGAGACCTTTCAATGGCCTCTGATATCTCCAAGAAGTAACATCCCATGTCTTTTGTACTTATCAATTAGGAAGTTAGTTTGGCAGACAAAAAGAAAAATTGTTGTAAACTTTTCAATGCCATACTCTTTCCATGGTATTCCTAGCCAAGTAAGAGAATGTCACTTATATATAGTGCCAGATTGCATCCCACTCTTCGTAAAAGACGTTGGACTCCAAGAGGAAATCCTGCTGTCAAAATGTTCCTGAATCTGCATTTGAGACATTGCACAGAAATGTGCTTTGTTCTGTTACTTTGCATTTGAATGTACTATGTGCAGTAATTTGAAACTGTGTGTTGGAATGGCTGCTGTTGTTTGAATACGATGCATTTGTAGGTTAATATTTTAATTTTGTTTGCAAAGAAAGCCTTGGTCCTTACATTATAGATCAGTTTTTGCCTGGTGCCATTTAAAGTACTAAATATTTAATTATTCTGTTAGTGCAGGATTCATACTCCTGCTTAAATTAAATAAATCATTATAATTCATGTTTAATTGGGGGGAAAGGTTCTCTATCTCTCAAAAAAGAATCTTGTCCAGTGAGAACCTTAATGCAAAATAATGCATCATTACTTAACTTATGGTGTTGCATTTAGTAGGGAGACAGACTGATCTGCCCCCCAGAAATAAAGTTAACTGGCAGCCAACACGCCAGTCCACAGATATATATTCAAAGCTAAGATAGACAGATTTTTAATCAGTCAATGAATCTCGGGTTCTGATGAAAAAGCAAGAAGGTCAATTCAGAGTTATCAGATCAGCCATGATCTCATTGAATGGTGGTGAATGGTCTTCTGCACCTACATTTTATTGTATTGTAATATGTTTCTTCTGAAGTAAACAAACATAAAGTAGGACTGTGGTTTTTCAGTGCAAAAAAGGTGCAGACTCGAGTGACTCTATGAACCTTGCCCTGTTAGAAATTAGTAGCAGTCAATACAGGGAGTCCCTTGTAGAAATTTGACAGGTCTCAGATAGAGGCAAGTCCCAGGGTTTTAGGACAATGAGGGGTTGACTAGGAGAAGCAGACATTTGGAGGACTCGTTTTGGAGGCCAGGCAAGAAGTAAAAATGTGGGGATAACCTACTGGGGGAAATACTGCTGGTATGCACAGGGGGCCTCCAAAATATGTGTCCCCCTACCTTTCTGCATCTTTACAAATCATGTGCAAAGGACTGAGTTGTCTACTCCCAGCCATGTGCTGAGCCAATCAACTTGATTCAAGCTCATTTGATCTTTAATTGTTTATTTTAAATTGTGGGTGGGCTGCTGATTTTCTGACCTCCTGTATTATGGGGAAACCACAAAGTGGATAGGAAGATGGTGGGAGAGCCATCGCTCACATTTCACACGACATTTCCCCAACAGAAAATTGCCCAGGCAGGAACCATAAAATCCAGCTTATTAATCATATCCATGATGTCACTGAAGAGTAAGGGTGAAGAATTTGTCATTGAGAACCAACAGTTGGAAATATAATTGTAGCTGCCGAGTGTCTGTCTTCTGCTGAAACATTGTTGCACGTGTGAGTTGTTTCACAATCGAAGTATATGGGAAAATCAAACAATGGCTGTTTGGGATAGATCACCGAAGAAAGTCTCTTCAGCGGAAAAGATAATTTACTGACTGGTATTGGGTCTGAACACGTCATGTACCAAGGTCACACGAATGTACCTCTATCAAGAATCATGGTCCTCTAATAATCATGTTCAGGTTCAAATCATCCTGTCGATGTTTGCAAACTGTGTTGAACTGCTGAAGAATTGATTGAACAATGATATATTATTAAAGGTCTTGCAAATGCCATACACTTCCTGTGCACGAACTTCATTCCCTCTATCACAAGTTTAAGTAATGCATTTTGTGTCAACAATTATAATTGAAATTGCTTCCGTAAATATTTATGTTGTGATTTCTATTGTAAATAGCTGCTTGTCATGATGTGATTATTGGTGTTTGACCAATACAAGGGGAGGGGATGGCAGCCTCCTCTGTTTATCATGTTGTTTTCAACCTCAACTTTTAGTGTTTTCAGTTTTAGATCTTTTTCCAGTTATTTCAGAACTTTTTCTTGAAGTTGGGAGAGAAAACCTGAAAATGGGAGTGGAAGTTGTACAGCACCTTCTGCAATAGAAATCAATAAGCTTAAAGTACACTTACTATTAAGTGTAATAAAAACCTCCACCTGACAAGATAAAAGGCCTGGCAGATCAGGCCACTGAACTGACACAGTGAACAAATGGGAAAGTGATGAACAAGAGGTATATAATCATCATACAGTTCAACAGTCACTGGAGTTGAGGAGGCTTGAGTATTAATTGAATACAGCTATCAAATATCACAGCTTTACACTAAAGGGTAGCAGATTTAAAATAGAGATGAAAAGCGAGTATATTTCTGAAATGGTTTCAAATCTGTGGACTTCACACCTCCAAACTGTGGTAGACAGTGGGTTACCAAATGACATTAAGGAGGAGATGGGTTTTGAACTAATAATAGGTTAAAAGGTTCGGGGTGTGGGCAGGGAAGTGGAGTTAAGGCCGAAACGGGATCAGCCACAATTATAAAGATAGTGGAGCAGACACAAAGAGTGGAATTTTCATGCAAGGAATATGAAGCAGAATTGGCATTTGAGTGTGTGATTTTCTTTTATTGGCTATATGCAAGTCACTCCAAGTCTTGTGGAGTGAAACCCATTGCTTTAATTGGCACTGTTCACACAATATCAAGAATCACATTGCTTCTCCATCCACCTTATCATGTGCCATTCCCAAAAGAACTCAGTACTCACAAAACATTTGCTATAAGACCAACATCACTTCCAGCCATGCCATCTTCAAGACCCCACTGTGCAACTGAGAGGGTGCTGACATTGGTATCTATCTTGCTGTGACTGATCAGGCTTGGCTGATAGGGCAGGTTGGCGTCCAGGCCCTCTCACAGAGATCTGCAGGTTTGGGTTCATTGGGTGATGCTCAGGAGGGTTATCCACTTTCCAGAGGACACACAAGTGAGGCCACTCTATCTCTGCTACTGCATTTACCTCCCACAAAGGCTTCTGCTCTGACAGCCACTCTGTTACATGCAACATATTGCTTTCTTCTCACCCCTACCTGCCCCTCCAACCCTTCTATACCAGTTACACTGCACCCGCTCCTTGCTGCCACCTCAGCCACTCAGAACACCCTCAATACTTTTCGTCTACATGCACCAGCCCAGACAGTCATGTACAACTGACTTGGGTCTAACTCAATCACCCCTTTATCTCATTACAGGAGAAGACATCTCCCAAGAAGGCGGAATGAAGATGAACCATCAGGGTTTTCAGATATTAGCATTCTTATCCCCTTCCCCATCAAGAATCTAGACAGTGAGAACTTGGACCCAGGATGCAGAGACATCAATGCCCTCGTAACACAGTAAGTGTCATGTGTAGTCGCACTGAAATACAGACTTTCACAAAGCAGACAGTGTACTGCATCATTAATTATCACCAATCATCAATGGTGCTGTTTTTTTAATTCTGTGCCTGCAGTTTCAATCAGTGTGCTGAGCATATAAGACCTGAGACAGCCATTTATCTTAAGCAGAGAAGGCTAATTTAGGTCTTGATTGAGATGCACAAAGCCTAGAGGATAAAACTTTCCCCTTAGTAGAGTTATCAATCACCCAGGGGGCACAGTTTCAAGGCAAGGAGGAGGACTCCTAGAGAAGTCCTGAGCAATTGTTTTCAGAGATTGGTGGGTGTCTGGACTCACTATCTGAAAGGGTGGTAGGAGCAAGAATCTTCAAGACATTTAAGAATTGTTTTGATAATTATTTTTGAAACATTGCAGCACACAAGGCTACAAGACAAGTGCTGGAAAATGGGAATGGAATAGATGGATACATTATGACTGACAGTCACAATAAGGTGAAGGGCCTTTTTCCAATCTATAAAAAGCATATAAATCTATCTAAAGCCCATGTGAAAAATAAACTATAACTTACGAAACTCTGACAATATTCCAACTTTGAGATAATAATCTTTCACTCATCTGCCACACAGTGCTTGACAGCCCATGTCACTCAGTTACTCATAAGATTCTGCATTATGCCTTTAAAATTCATTAGTTCATAAACAGCAAATTCCAGTAGAGATCAGTAACTGACATGAGTTATTCCTTTTTGATAAACAACCCGATAGTAAAGAAATGGCTTCCTTAGGCTAGGCTGTCCCAAGAGTCCTAAATGACAAGATCAGCAAGACCACAACCATGGAAATGAAGATGGTGTTGTAGGACTGCCACTGAGAAGGAATTAGATTAATTCAGGATTTATCTGTGTTGGATTCAAAAGAGAAGATATGAGTTTAGCTCTCCTGAAGCAGCCAACTGCTTTTTCAATAGCCCTCTGATAGAGCTGTGTGGGTGTGTGCCGTTGTGTTATTGCAAGCATGGCCTCCCATCTGCAGGAAGTCAATGGATCTGCCGGTGAAATTTAAGACAGGATGCAAAAGAGGCCAAAGAGCTAGAAGGAAACAAACTCTCTGCATTTCTGTATTTCAACAGCACCATCAGAACTGCTCCTCTTTTAACTGACTACATTCTAGGCACTTTTTCTTCAATCATGATTGCATTTCCTTCCTTGTTGTTCTCAAACCTTTGCCAGCTTGATCTTTGATTGAGTAATTGTCATGTGTACTGAAGTACAGTGAAAAGCTTAATTTATGAACAATAAAGGCAGATCATAGTGACCAAGGATATATAGATCGAAGGCAGTAAAAAGACTTAGACAGAGGCATACAGGTTACTCTGAATTTAAGTTTAAAAGTATAAAATGATAATAAGAAATGTTAGAGTTAGATCTGCTGCAGGGAACTCAAAAGGAGCCTCACGGTGATCAAGTGTCATCGTGATTCTTTGTCCACATGTGGGCTTTCTACCCTCTTAGCCCTGGTAGAGTTCCAGCCCCCACAGAACCTCCTTGAGTTCTCAGTCATTATCTCACTGATTTTTACAATGACCACAGATTTTGCCACCTCATCTTCTTTCTTATCTTTACTATCCAGGAGCAAACAAAAGATCAGTGAATATATTTGTTTGTGTGGGATTTCATTTTTCTTGTTTTGTTGCTTTTGATATTGAATGTAGATTGTGCTGTGAATTAATTTTGAGCTCGCTTCCCCAGCAAAATAGTACAGATACTGCCATATATTAGTGCTCTCTCCAGAGCCCAGTTGAAATATGTTGACGCAGCTGAGTAAGATGTGTCTGTCTGCATCATCTGCACATTCTTTTACAGCCAGTATCAGTCAAAATAATCATCAGAAATTAACTTTTACCACAAAATTTTCTTTTAGTTCTTAATTTAGATGAGTATCTGAATTTGTACTGAGGAAATCCAGCCAACAATATTCTGATGCAATCATCTGTCCCAACTCTGTACAGAATTAAATTGGATGATTTTACCTTGATGTTATTGATGGAACTTGGAAAAGGTTAGTAGTTAAAAAACTCCACATTAGTTACCAAAATTTCTTTGCGAGAATTTTATCATCCATCAATAGTTTTAAACTGCTCGGCTGAACAAAGTAAGCTTGCCTGTCAAAGCCGGAAGAGTGCTATGTCAAGTGCATTTTCTTGAAGCAATGATGTCAATATTTATCTTGTGTCTGATCCAGGAAATTGATTTAGATTTTCAACCAAGTTGATAGTAATCGGAAAATGATAAACTTTTTCTGCATTTGTGGAATGAGGAGGTGTAAGATAATGGTTCAGTCCCATTTTCCTGATGACCCTGATACGTTTTTAGTGACACAGGCTGACATTAAGTCATACTTGGAAGAAGGATTGAGCCAGCACGGTTCTAGAATGCACTCTCTTCTACCTTGCTCTGTAAGTGTTTACAGATAATGAAAGGCTCCTGTTCACTTGCTTGAATGTTGATGTGCCTCTTTTTGTGTGATGGCACAATGGTTAGCACTGCTGCCTGATAATGTCAGCGGCTCAGGTTCAAGTACAGCCTCAGGTGACTGAGTGTGTGGCATTTGCACATTCCATCCGTGTCTGTGTAGGTTTCCACTGGATACTCCAATTTCTTCCCACAGTCCAAAGATGCACAGGCTAGGTGGATTGGCCGTGCTAAATTGCCCATAATGTACAGTGTTACGCATGCCAGGCAGGTTAGCCATGGGAAATGCAGAGTCACAGTTGGGGTGGGTGGGTCTGGTGGGATGCTGTTTGCAGGGTTGGTGCAGATTCGATGAGCTGAATGGGGTCTATCCGCACTGTAGGGATTCTATGAATGTCAATATGGCCTCACTACAGGTGAAGCAGGAGGCGGTCCCAAGAACTAATTGTTCCATCTGCTAGCAAGTTTTGAGAAGATTTGTAGCTCAGGTTGAGGTTCTGGATGTGAGTTTGCTCGCTGAGCTGGAAGGTTTGTTTTCAGACGTTTCGTCACCATACTAGGTAACATCATCAGTTGGCCTCCGACGAAGCGCTGGTGTTATGTCCTGCTTTCTATTTATCTGGTTAGGTTTCAACCTAACCAGATAAATAGAAAGTGGGACATAATACCAGCGCTTCGTCGGAGACCAACTGATGATGTTACCTAGTATGGTGACGAAACGTCTGAAAACGAACCTTCCACCTCAGCGAGCAAACTCACATCCTGTTCCATCTGCCTACTATCGTTGGGCATCTTACTGCTGCATTTGTTGTTCTCTTACCTGCTAATGCTCTGCATGCTATTGGTGAGAAGTCAGCTAATAAGATTTAAATAAAATTTCGCCTGATTTCTATTGTACAAGATGTGTTTCTCAGCACTCACAAACTTAAAAGTGTGGTATTAAAGTCAGAACCAATATTATATATTATTTTTCAAAGACTTAGATGTTGCATACACATTGTACAGAAACTTGTTAGGTTAAACAAAATGCATGCATTTTATTTCATCTCGTGCTCCTAGAAATGTAACACTCCTGTTGGATTTTGTACTTGCACAATATTAATAAAAAGTCCTATTTGTAAAAATGTCACTTTCCTACTCACCATAAGCAACACCATGGAACCTGTGAGATAACAAGTTGTAGAGCTGGATGAACACAACAGCCAAACAGCATCAGAGGAGCAGGAAGGCTGACATTTCAGGCCTAGACCCTACTTCAGAAGAAACCATCTCTGAAACCATGGAAGACGTACTTGTTTCCACAAACATTGCAATCTATACTGCTGTTCTTTGGACTTCAGAATCCATTAAACAGGAATTAAATAATTGTGTGTGACTGCCAATTTTCACTTCCAAATCTGCTAGGAAAGGTCTTTTCCATTTTTCAGGTCTGAGAAAGGGTCACTGGACCCGAAACATTAACTCTCATTTTTCTTCACAGATGCTGCCAGAACTGCTGAATTTTTCCAAGCAAATTCTGCTTTTGTTTCTGATTTGCAGCATCCGCTGTTCGTTTCATTTTTATAAGATATTTTCCTTTTTTTGTCATTTTTAGACATCAATGCTTTTGACAAATCTTTAGTGCTGTCAAACTGCACTAAATAGTAACATGAAGTCAAATACTTATTTTCTTGCATTGATCAGAAGGAATGAATAAAAATAAACTTTAGATGGGAAAGAACAAATGATATTCTACTGGCAGGCAACCCCTTAGAACAGCGCCATCAGGCCTGGTTTTAATTTAGTTGGTTAACTATGTGGTTAACAATTCCTGCAATAGGCCTTTCAGGCCATCGAGTCTGGTCTCCCATTCATGGCTGTTCTGAAAATTCTCAACTTCACTTTCTTGCCTGTTCCTTGGATATCCTTTGATTCCCTTCCTGATTAAAAATCTGTCTAACTCAGCCTTGAATATCTGCAACATCTGCAACACTCTGTATTAAAGAATACAGAATCAATACCCGCTGAGAGAAGATGCTTCTCATCATCCCAGTCTAAGTGGATAACTTGTTACTCTGAGATTATACCCATTGGCACTAGACCGTCCTACAGTGGAAAACAACCTCTCCACATCTGTCCTGCCAAGCCCACTAAAAATGTTGTATGATTTAATAAGATCACCTCTCATTCTTCTAAACTAATGAGTACGGGCCCAATCTACTCACTCGCTCCTCATAAGAAAATCCCTCCACACCAAGGATTGCTACAGTGAACCTTCTCTGGAATGGCTACAACAACAGTATATTTTCCCCTAGATTAGGGAAGCAAAACTATTCTCAGTATTCTAGGAGCGAGCTGAGTAGTGTCAAGTGTAGTTTTTAGCAAGACTTATCTGATTTCTCTGTTCCACATACTTTCCTTCTCACCTTCTGAATGGAAAGGCTGGCTTTTTGTGATTCATGCATTGGGACCCTCAAAACATCTGGGCTAGAACTTTCTGCAATAACAAGGTGTGGAGTTGGATGAACACAGCAGGCCAGGCAGCATTAGAGGAGCAGGAAGGCTGATGTTTGGGGCCTAGACCCTTTTTCAGAAATGGAGGAGGGGAAGGGAGCTAGAGAGAGGGATAGGCTGCGATAGAAGATGGATAGTGGAGCAGATAGGTGGAGAAAAGACAGACAGGTCAAGGAGGTGGAGTGGGGAGTGTGGAGCAGACAAGGGAGTTGCGGAAAGAGCGGTCCCTCCGGAAGGCAGGTAAGGGTGGGGAAAGAAAAACTCCCCACTAGCCCTACTAACGCTGGCACCTTTCCCTGCAACCGCAGGAGGTGCTACACCTGTCCCTACACCTCCTCCCTCAGCCCCATCCCAGGTCACAAGAAAACCTTCCACATCAAACAGGTGTTCACCTGTACATCTGTTAATGTGGTCTATTGTGCCCGCAGTTCCCAATGTGGCCTCCTCTACATCAGGAAGACCAAGCGAAGGCTCAGAGACCGCTTTGTGGAGCACCTATGCTTGGTTTGTCACAAACGGCAACATCTCCCAGTCGGGAACCACTTCAACTCCCCATCCTGGACGTCCTCCAGTGCCACAACAATGCCACCCAAAAACTGGAGGAACAGCCCTCATATTCTGCCTTGGAACCCCAAAACCCAATTGTCTCAAAGTGGACTTTACGAGGTTCAAAATCTCCCTGCACCCAACCTCATCCCAAGACTAGCTCCCCCCCTCTTCCCCACCTCCTTGACCTGTCTGCCTTTCCTCCCACATACCCCCACCCTCTGCACTGACCAACCCCCATCCCAACTCTCTACCTACACTCACCATTACTGGCTTCACCCCTGCCTGCTTGATCTGTTCGTCTTTTCTCCACCTGTCTGCTCCACTGTCCATATTCTGCCACCGTCACCCCCACTCTCTATTTATTTCAGAGCCCCCTTCTCCTCCCCCATTTTCTGAAGAAGTGTCCAAGCCTGAAACGTCAGCTTTCCTGCTCCTCTGAATCTACCTGGTCTGCTGTGTTCATCCATTGCCACGTCTTGTCATCTCAGACTCCAGCGTCAACAGTTCCTACTCTCTCTCTGCTTTCTGCAGTCTCTTTTCTTCTAAATAATCTTCAGCTCCTTTATTCTTCCAGCCACATTGGATGACCTTCTATTTCCCCACATTGTATTCCATCAACCAAGTTTTTGCCAATCCACTTAACCTGTTTCATGTCCTGGGTAGAATACTTATGTCATGCTCACCACTTGCCTTCATACCTATTTCTGTGCCATCCATATTCTTAGCAATAGTACAATCTTTTACTCATCCAACTCATTTATATACTGTAAATAATCGTGGCTCCAACATTAAAGCCTGTGGTATTCCACTACTTATAAATGTTCATCCTGAAAATGCCCCTTAATCTCGAATTTATCTCTAGCTTGTCCTCTAATATTTGGCAAAAATCCACTCCACAATAACATAATACCCCAATGCCATGGCATCTTGGCTTATTATGTCACCTTATGCATCAGACCTTATCAAATGTGTTTGGAATTGTGAATATTATACATCTACGTGTTCCCATTTATCTATGCTAATTAATCTCCCTCGAAGAATTCCAATAAACATGTCAGACATGACTTCCCGTTCATGAAGCCATGCTGTCACTGATTATTTTATACTTGTCCAAATGGTCTACAATTACATCCTTTATAATAGACATTAATATTTACCTGGTGATAGACCATAAGCTAATTGATCAAGAGTTATCCATTTGTTGTCTCCATCCCTGTTTGAATAAGGGTCTAACATTTGTTTTCCAATCCTCTGGGACTTGTCCAGAATCTATGGATTTTTGAAACATTAACACCCAACCAGCCATTATCTCTGCAGGTACTTCTCATCATGACCTAGGACATAATCCATCAGGTTTAGGGTACTTATTGATCTTTAGCCTCGTTAGTGCCATTAGCACATTTTCTTGTGTAATAATTACTGAATTTATTGTCACCCTCACTTTTATTACTTCATGTAATATTTTTGCAAAGTGATTAGTATTCTCTACCATGAAGAATGATGAAAAGTATTTTTTCAAGGTCTCTGTCATTTCCTGGTTCCCATTATTATTTTCCTTACCTCAATCTCAAAGTGACCTGTCTTTGACATTGCTCTTATTTTGTTAGAAAATAAAACAAGATATTACTGTCCATTTTTATTCTTCTTGTTCGTTTAAACCCTCAGGTTAGTTTCTGATTATTTATTAGATGGGTTATCTTTTGTTGGCTTTTAAACTTCGCCAAGTCCTTATAATCTTTGCCAGATTTAATGTCTTATCTTTCAAATTGTTGCTATCCTTAAATTTCTTGGTTAACCATGGTTGATTTATTTGTTTCTAAGTATCTTTCTTCCTCATTTATACTCGCAAAATGTTGTGAATTATTTTCTTAAACATCTGCCTTTGTTCATCACCCATCTCTTTGGCTTAACTCCTTTCTCAGTCCACTTCAGCTTCACTCCTTTGTAATCACCCTTACTTACGATAGTCACTGTTGTTTCTTACCCATGTTTCTCACTCTCAAATTTAAATTCGACCCTGTTTCCTGAGGGATCTCTTACTCTGAGATCATTGACTAAATCTACCTTATAACACGTTACCAGATCCAAATCCCTGCTTGGATCCATGATGTATTACTCTAGGAAATTTGTATTGATAAGTAACCATAAATTAATCAATAGGAGTAAGGTGGCCAGAAGGTCCATTATTTTGGAAATCATAAATACCAAATGGCAGACCATTTTCACAGCTGAGAGATATTCACAAGACAGCCTGTAAATTCCATCCAGCTTCTCCATCATAGGCCCAAGAGATCCCATTTTACTAAAGCAATTATGAATTTCACAGTTTACCTCATAATGACCATCAGGTTGGTGGGGAAAAGAAAATCCCAGAGAGACTGATTATCTTCAGAATAAATTTCCATCTGTTCCTTGCAGAGGATAGAGTATTTTTTTTTATAACCTGTATCTTCTCCCAGGGAAACTTGGTTCAAAAAATATCCACCCCTTCTCCACCAAAGTACTTTTGTATTGCTCCATCTGACAGAGCTAGAATTGATCTATTTTGCAGATTGTGAGTTATTGGCATTAGGGAGGAGCTGAGTCCAGATTGCAGGCAGAGATCCAGTTCTGTTTGCAGGTTTGAAAGGTACACAAATGGTCTGCAGCAGTGGCATCGTCTACCATATCCTTCTGTAGAGGCAAACTGATATGAGGCTATTAGAATAAAAACAGGAGCTAGTTCTGAAGAATTTCAAATCAACTTTGAGTTAAAAGCATCTGCCTGCACCATATAAAGGAAAGAGGAATAGATGAATACAATTACTTTTTTAAGTTCCTTGTCACTTCATATTGTCTACTGTACTTTCATGCAGTTGTATGATACCTTTAATATCTCACAATGGATGCATCAACTAAATTCCAAGAGTGTTATGTTAAGTAGGCAACTACAGAGCGAGTTTTTTTTTGTGTGCAGATTTGGAATTGCATCCTCAATTTCATTTGAAAGGCTTAGTTTTGAGAAGTTGTTTTGTAAAATCATGATTCAAATCTCAAACTGACATAACCTATAATACAAACTTTGCACAATTTAGTACTTCCCGTCCAATGAAGCTCTCAATTTGATCCCTATTCAGTCATTTATGTTCAGTTTGAACCCATCATGACCCCACATTGAATATGAACTGTTAAGCTGCAGCAATGGATATCCTGTTTTCTGATGTAGTTTATGTCTTGCGAATGTAATGTACCACAGTTAAATCAGTTAAGGCAACCAAATCCATTGTTGTCATTTTCTTCAACAACAGGGGATTGCAAAACAACTTTATGGCCTTTCTGAAGAAACATTTACATTGGAGAAAGTACACATTTTTAAACATCTGAATGATGGTTAATGTAAATGTAAGTGGCCAGTTGGTTAATAATATGATTATTTTAAAGTTTGTTTAATTATTCATGGAGACAGGAATTTTGGTAATTAAAGGAGACATAGAAGCTGGAAGAATTCAGTGCATTTCCTTAAATTTTATTCTTTTGTGATTTTGTAAACAGAGCTCCAACAAATTTCACATCGAACAAGTCACTGAAACTATTTCATCAGGTTTTACTGCATTATATTCATTATTCAGCTGTTTGCTATGAAATGGGAAGTTGAAATATGTACAGAAAGAATCCCAAATCTGAAGCATTGCATTCATTCCTATCAGCACTTATTGGCCTATTCACTGGAGTGAGCTGATTGTAGCAACAGAGTATCGGTTAGCTTCAGGGACAGGATTACAGATTGTCACTAATTCCAGCTGGTAAATTCTTTCTCAGGTTAGAGATGAAGTTAGATATGTGAATACACCTCCATCAACATTACATTTGCAGAGTTTTAATCCGACTAGGGACAAGACAGCAAATCTGTGTCAACTTGGACTACGATTTGACCTAAACCAAAATGAGAAATATGTTGAGGTGTTGATGAAAGTAGTTCATTTTGCACGAATACAGCAACGATTGTTGATATTGGGACAGTCGTACATGTATTGCAGTCCAGCAGAATTTTATTGTGTACGAGACTTGTTCTTTCTCATCTTTTTATTGTTCTGCACTCTGATTAATTAAACAAATACATGCAGTGGGGATCCTAAGGATGGAAATACAAATGCTCAGTACTGCACAATAAGAAGATGCAGCCTTGATTTCATTGGGTTCAGAATCTGAGCTGCACCAGATGGAGAGGCATCAGGATTGTAGCTGCTTCATCTCAGTGCCAGGAGCAGGAAAAATCAATGTTAAATTAGTAAGTCTGAGCCAGGAGCAATGGGGATGCACAATTCATCTCAATATCTTTGAAATAAAGAAATGAAAAACAGGCATATATAGGCTCCTGATTTCTAGCCCAGAAGCCCATCCTAGAAATGAACATGTGATCAAACCGTCCAAGGTCCAACAGCAGAGGTCGTTGAGCACCCTGAGTTATGGAGGATCCTCAAGTATGCAGAGCCTATTGTCCACGATTTCTCGACCATTCAGATCAATAAATTACGTGAGCTTATTATGGCCTACTTTGCTTTTGTAAATGGTTGTATAAGTTGGCCACATTGCAAAAAAAAACAAGACCAGTTTTTCATCTTTTTATGACCGTATTGGGTGAAGTAGGAAACATGAAGTTGAAAATACATATGTTCTGATATTGATATTCTAGATTCGCTGCAGGTCATTCTTTCTCAGCTAAAGATTGGGTCAGCTTCCTGTAATCTTTAGCTTGCATCACTGAATGGTAAAACTGAGAGTTGGAATGATAATTTTTCTCATGAAAGCCTGTACCTGTTTTGAGATTTCTTTTATTTCAAACCATTGTTGAGCTTTGAGTCTGCAGTTCAAAAATAATCAATTGTGTGAAATTGAGAGGAACATTCAAGCCATAAAAAGGGACCTTTCATTGCCTTGACATAAGCAGAGGGAATTTTGCAATAAACTATGGATTTACTATCGCACATTTTGCTGTTGCTTTGACCACTTTCCCACAGAGAAAGAGCAGAATATCTCAACTCGTGGGAAGATCACATAGCCATTTTGGAGACAGAAAAACATGCAGTAGACTGTTAGGAGGACAGTCACTTGGTGATAGGTTCAAGAAACAACTGAACTCAAACTGTCAATGAAATGCTGTATTTTGCTTATCACAGTTTTATTATTGCCATAACATCTTTGATCTCCTAATAAATGACAAATCGCTCAAACAATCCACATATACATCAGATCAGACTCATTTAGCTCTGCATAACTATGCAAGTCTGAAAGAATATGCCATCCCCATATGCCTGGATGTCAACCCCAATGATATTTCTAAATGTGTAAAAAACTGAACAAAGATCATTGCACATTTTCCTTGATGTCTCAGATCATATTTCAAAGAGAATCAAGTACTGATTAGTGACATAGTCAGTACTTGCACTTTAGCCACCATTATGAAAATAGATTAATTGGTCATTATCACAACACTGTGTGCAAATCGGTGGCTGTGTTCCTTCATTTAAACTGTCATTACACTTTAAAAGTGCTTAATTGGCTGTGAAATGTTGTGAGAGATCTCAAGGTCATAAAAGCTGCGAAGTAAAAGTTACTTTCTTATTTTTCACAATATTCAGCAGTAGACGTTGAATATTGTGACTTAGTTTGTGATTCAGAGGACACCTGAAAAGAGGGATGATGGTGGAATGGGCTGAAGGGTCCTGATTCCTTTTGATGCATTGAAGAAAAGGCAATTGCTGCCCAATGAAAACATGCAATTTTAATTTTAATAGTCTCTGCAGCTGTTTGATGTCATGCTCACAAAAAAATGACTTTCTAAATCCTCTTTTCATTTTAATAGCACTATAAATTTGAGTGGCAAGCAGAGTAATCCTTGAACTTTAAGATATTTTGCTGGTAATAGAATGAAAATACCAACTATGACATTTTGTTGTGCTCTGTTTCCCGCTTGCTTTCTGGAAACTTTCTTGCGAGACATTTTGAAAAACAATCACCATTTATATATTCTTCTAATACAGAACCACAGTCTGAATAAAAAAGAAAATTATTGAAAGAAAACAAATGGAGTCAAACAAATCAACAGCTTTATTCAAATTCGAATTAGAAAAATAACTTCTGGTTTGCAATTAGCAACTAGAGCAGAACAAGACTGTTACTCTGTTTTCTCTTTGTCTGATTCGCACACAAACCTGTCATTAAAAACCACAAAGGATTGCTTTTCCAGGTAGCATTTATGGAGTGATAAACTGAGTTAATGGATTTTCCAAATGACTCAGAGACACTCATGAAGGATAAAATGGGTGTCTGTCACTATCCTACAATGAGACTGACTTAGAAATTTACCAGGGGATAGCCAGCTAATTGATTACCTCTGAACTCACTGTCCCATTCAGGACCACAAGCAGGCACTCAATACTGACAGCCAAAGCAGAGAGCTGGAAGCTTTGGAGGCTAGAGAGCTGCACTGGGGGAGATGGGCCAACACCACAAGGCAGGTCTGAAACTCAGAGCACACGGCAAGCAGAGGTTACCCTCACGGGTGTGTGCAACAGAGTAGAAAATGGTAATACTGTGGTTGAAAAAGAACCTCCCTCTCCTGGATCAGTATTGCCATGATTATTGCCTTTCACACTTGCGATGTCATCAATGGGGAATTAAGCCTTTGGAAGACTGTAATTTTGGTGTCACGGACTGTGAAGAACGTTGTCTCAGAGTATAACGGGACCTTGATCAGATGGACCAATGGGCTAAGGTGTGACAGACGGAGTTTAATTTAGATAAATGTGAGGTATTGCATTTTGGTAAGGCAAACCAGGGTAGGATTTAGACAGTGATAATGGGAACTGCAGATGCTGGAGAATCCAAGATAACAAAGTGTGGAGCTGGATGAACACAGCAGGCCGAGCAGCATCTCAGGAGCACAAAAGCTGACGTTTCAGGCCTAGACCCAACTTCACACCTTATACACTGGAATGTTGGGTTGATCATTGTGATACAGTACAACAAACCCATTCAATGTACACCGGGTGTGGCTTCCTCTACATTGGGGAAACCAAGCGGAGGCTTGGGAACTGCTTTGCAGAACACCTCCACTCGGTTCGCAACAAACAACTGCACCTCCCAGCCACGAACCATTTCCACTCCCCCTCCCATTCCTCAGACAACATGTCCATCATGGGCCTCCTGCAGTGCCACAACGATACCACCTGAAGGTTGCAGGAACAGCAACTCATATTCCGCTTGGGAACCCTGCAGCCCAATGGTATCAATGTGGACTTCACAAGCTTCAAAATCTCCCCTTCCCTCACCGCATCCCAAAACCAGCCCAGTTCGTCCCCTCTCTCCACTGCATCCCAAAACCAGCCCAGCCTGTCTCTGCTTCCCTAACCTGTTCTTCCTCTCACACATCCCTTCCTCCCACCCCAAGCCGCACCTCCATCTCCTACCTACCACCTTATCCCGCCTCCTTGGCCTGGGGATCGCTTTACAGAACACCTCCTCTCGGTTCACAATAAACAACTGCACCTCCCAGTCGCGAACCATTTTAATTCCACCTCCCAGCTCTTAGACTACATGTCCAACCTGGGCCTCCTGCAGTGCCATAATGATGCCACCCAAAGGCTGCAGGAACAGCAGCTCAACTCTGAAGCCCAATGGTATCAATGTGGATTTCACAAGCTTCAAAATCTCCCCTTCCCCCACTGCATCCCAAAACCAACCCAGCTTGTCCCCGCCTCCCTAACCTGTCCTTCCTCTCACCCATCCCTTCCTCCCACCCCAAGCCGCAACTCCATCTCCTACCTACCACCTCATCCCGCCTCCTTGGCCTGTCCTTCTTCCCTGGACTGACCTATCCCCTCCCTACCTCCCCACTATACTCTCCTCTCCACCTATCTTCTTTTCTCTCCACCTTCGGTCAGCCTCCCCCTCTCTCCCTATTTATTCCAGTTCCATCTCCCCATCCCCCTCTCCGATGAAGGGTCCAGGCCCGAAACATCAGCTTTTGTGCTCCTGAGATACTGCTTGGCCTGCTGTGTTCATCCAGCTTCACACTTTGTTATCTCGGATTTAGACAGTTAATGGTAGGGCCTTGCACGTTGTTGCTGAACAAAGAGACTTTGAGGTGCAGGTGCATATTTCCTTGAAAGTGACAGACTGGCATTGAGAGTACATTTCTCTGAATTGACTGCACATTTCCTTTAGGTATAGCTTAATAGTGCCTATGTTATTCTTTGTGCACATTCAATTGCAATAACATGACCTGAATATGACACACTGATTCCAGGGAAGGCAAAACCTCTGTTTTAAGTGAAAAAAAATCTTCTGCAGAAGTTTGGTTTTAATTTATGAACACTGCATTCTGTAAATAGCTTATCTATATACAATTAGCTTTCATTCTACAATTTACTATCTGGTTTCTGTTGGATATGTAACCCAATAAATCTGCACTGCGCCATGGGATATGTTTGCTAACCCCATGATATATATGTATACAAACCTACAGAAATAAAACAACAAACTGAGGATTCTGAAAATCTGAAACAAAAACAGAAATTTCTGCAGAAACACATGAAGTCTGGCAGCATCCATGAAGAGAAAGCATGAGTTAACATTTCAAATCCAGCGTCCCTTGTTCAGAACTGTTTTGAAAAATAAATAATTTACGGAATGTTAACAATCAGTTACAAATTGCATTAAACATCATTACAGAGACTGTTGAGGAAGACCCAATGATGTGTCTGAGCCCTCCAAAACCCTAGGCTGTTCTTCCCAGAAGCCCGTGTGCTATCATAGTAGATGATGCTTAAGGTACGTCTCATTGTTAAACCTTTCAGTTCTTAAACACATTAACAACAGTTTCCTTCTTGAATTTAATCATCTGAACTATAATAATTTTCAGTCACTCATTGTTTCCTACATTTCACAGTTTTATTTATTGCAGTTTCTCCAACTGAAATAAAGGACAAGGAGTAATAGAGCAGAACAGCACAAGTGTCATGATGGAGATCAGAATCATGACAAAGTTGTGGTTAGATGGTGCTTCTTTACACTTTATAATTATGCTGATTTGTGTAATCAATTCTTAAGTTTCACATTAAAACAAAACGGAAGCTACAAGAAAATTAAGCTCTCTGTGTATTGCCCGTGTATTTGTTGGATTGGTTGACTGATTTCGTGCCTTCACTAGTCACAGAAATACAGCTGGTTCACACAATAATCCCGGATGGGAAAGCTGTTTATTTATTTAATTATTCCTTTGAAATTGTAAAGCTGTTCATTTTCCTTCATGGGATGGGATGAAAAATTAAAATGTGTGTTTTCACTTTTAATGGCTGAGGTACTGTTACGCTTGATCAATATTTGTGTTTCCCCTCATTTTTCTTTTTTCTCAAATTAACTACTTCAATAAGCAATATTTATGTTTTAAACAAGAGCCATTTTGACAACTCAAATAAGTGAAATAGACCAATTAATGTAAACAATGGCAATCTTTAATTGCTGAACCAAACATTTTCTGTAGAATGTAGAAAAAAGGGCAGTATTCGGGGACATTTTCCTTTAGTTCAATAAAGCAGATGGAAGCAACAAATCATGTTTTCAGAAATCAATAACTCATAAGTCTGCATTTGTTCTTCACATGTTTGCAGTTCAGAGATGAAATTGATATTCTTAATGAAATTGTTGCTGTGTCAAAGCATTCATATATACTCTGTGGAGGTGAGTTTGATATAAGAGAAATTCTGATAAAATTTGCTGTTATATTCAATCAGTGTCACAGGAGGGGGAATGAAAATGTCTCCACAATAATACTGTACTGTTTTCACTGGAAAGGCAATGAGTGACTGCAAATTATTGTAGGCCAGATGTAAAGTTCAGTTCCACAAGCTGTTTTACAATGAAGATTTTTTGCATCACTGTGCTTTTTTGAGAAGTGCTAAATGGAAAAGTTCTACCGTATTTGTTCACTTGCTGGTAAAAAAGCATTTCCTAAGAATCTCTGCAAAACAAGCATCTAATTGATAAGATTAAACTGTTGATAATGATATACAAAAATACTCAGTCAAAAAAATTTGATCTTTTATTCTTTGCTTAACTTCATATTTAACATATGCAGTTTTCCAAGATCAAATTTTAAAACTTACCTTTCCGGTTCATATGGTTCATACTCAATTGTTAGATACTTATTTGAAAGGAGAGCTATTATCTTTAGACCTGAAAATTGATAAAACCTTTTTCGCAGCATTAAACTTCAAACTGCTCTCCCAATCTGATTTGAATTATCACTGATTTGAATTCAGCTATTTGAAGTAAGATTACGATGCACCCTCTGCTACAATTCAAGCCTTATAACGTATCATGAGATGTAATGAAAGCAGCAGGAGCATTCTGTAACTGAACAGCTTGACATCATTGCCCAAGATGCAACATAACAATTTCTTTATCATCCATATGACACAAGAGGAAGCAACTAATGATCCTAGGAATTTAAGAAACTTTCTGCTCTCAAATTAACTAAAACCCCCATGTGTCACATCAAAGGGAACATTTTTTGTGCTTTACATAATTTCTATGCGTTTGCAATAAATAAATAGAAAATGCTACCTATTGGAAGTTCTAGACCATGAATAATGATGCCTGTCATCATTCTAAGTTCTCAGAGAAAATCCACACAGGATTATCATCAAACATGTTTGCAACTGACGAGCTAATGTGAAAAGATCTGGTATTAATACTGTGATCATGACACTTCATATGGATGAATGATGATATTTATTGTAAAGTCTAAATTTCAGTTTGAGACTAATTGGCAGAATGAACAAAGGCTCAGATTCTAACCAGTGCCCAGATTAATCCAAAACAGACGTAAATACAGTTACACTAGTTGATGTAAAGGCCTGGTGAAAAAACACCAAATTGTTTTATTTTAATTTGTTTATGACAATGTGGATATTGCTGATCAGGCCAACAATAATTGCCCAGAGGACAGTAAAGAGTCAACCGCATTGCTGTAGGTCTGGAGTTACATGTAAGCTAGACCAGGTATGGATGGCAAATTTCTCTCCCTGAAGGGCAGCAATGAACGAGATGAGTTTTTATGACAATTCACAATGATTACATGGTTCAACATTAGGCTAGATTTTTGTTCCAACTTTTTTAAAAATTGAATTTAGAAGTCACTATCTACTACCTGACATCTATTTCCACTCAACTTCCAGTTGAACATTTGCTTGGGCCTCAAGATTACTGGTTTAGTGATATAATCTTTGTACCACTACCTCCCTTTATATAATGCAATGAGTGGAAGCACTTTGAACTAATAGTCAAGATTGGCACTCAAGCTTTGTACCTTCAACTCGGAGTCCGCATTTTATTGTCAGGCTAATTGGTGAATAAGTTCTTAAAAATTAACTCTGCAGGTTTCTCTTTTCATCTTCTGAAATTATCATTATCTTATGCCTTATGGTGTTCTTTATAAATGATCTGGTTGGCAGAGTTTCACAAGTGAATGGTACAATGACAGAGTTAAATGAGTTTTACATTCAACTTCAGAAACAATCAGCAGCTAACAATTAAAAAGCTGTAACTTCAGCTTATTGTTTTCTCTCTGATAGTCACTATCCCTGAGGCTAGTTAAAGTATTGTTACCCTGCAGCTAAAATCAGTATCAAACAAATTGGAAGATAACACTTGGGACCATCTAATCTGCATGATGTAATGGCTAGGCAGACAGTGCATTTCCATTCACCTTATCAGAATCATCCATTATCTTCTCATTTATTTACTTTAATGACATGATGCTGAGATCTTCTTCATCATCTTCACCTCCACATCGACTTGCTTGTATAGGAATCTTGCCTTTGACACAGCAAAACCCCTCTTCCATCCACAAAATTCTCATTCCATATGAGCCTTCTGGAGTTCCAGTTTAGCGTGAAAGTTGATGACAGCTCGACTTCCACTTAAGGGTAGGTTAATTTTTGTCTCTCAATGCTCAATGATGTAGTTGTCAACTCATTACGTATGTGTGCAATGTGAACATTGTGGTACAATTGGTCAGGAAATCACTGTCTCCAACATTACTTTATTGGGTTGAAGGCCCTTGTGGCATACATAAAGAGCACCAGTACAGATATCCATTCTCTACAAACCAATAACATCACTTGATTTCTCAGAATTGATGACTGCAGTTAAATATTCTGGCCCTTCTATCTTTTCCATTCGGCATACTTGCCATTCCCAGACAAATTTGCATCCTTCATCAGCTTTCTTTTCTGATACCAGTTACACTCTAGCCTCCAATGTTTAGTCATCATCAGTGCCTATGTAAAGTTAGACTATCAGGACCAGATGACTATCATGTCAGGGCATTATGAATGCTCACCTATGAAGGTAAAATAATAGCTACTCAATCTACAGTTCAGGAAGATGACTATATCACCTGCAATGTTGAATCTGAAGCAACACGTTGCTCAGTCATGTGGAACATAACTGGAAAGAAAATCTTCTTTCTGGCAATGTGGCCTTTTGAAATGCATGAATGAGATGCAAATGCATATAAAACAGCTTTTGATTACCTGCATTGGGAAAGATCAACCTGATTTCAAAGTTCAGAGAACATCATTGCAAAATTTTGTTCCACTATTGTGAAACTGTTTTTTTGGCTCTCACTCAATTAAATTCGTAACCTGCCTTGCCCCTCACTTCCAAGCAACACATAGTTTGGCTCTTGGGTCATTTTACTCAGATATGCTGGTGTGTTGATTCTCCAGCACTGCTCACTCACTCTAGGCTACCTATTTCTGAACTTAAAAGACATTTGGATAGGTACATGGATAAGGAATGTTTAAAGGGATACGGGCCAAACACAGGCAAATGGAACTCATTCAGCCTAGGAAACCTGGTTGGCATGGACGAGTTGGGCCAAAGAGACTGTTTCTGTGCTCCATGGCTATGAGACTGGCTATACCTTGTTCTCTCTTAGATTTATACTATTTTTAAAAGGGTAGTACTCTTTTTTGGAAAATCAACATCAACCTAATGATAATAAAAACAGAACAAATTAGAAATACTCAACTTGTCAGACAGCATCTGTGAGGAGAAAACGAGAAGTAAAATTTTAGAACTCTGACCTTTCATCAGAAGTGATAATAGATTAAAGATAAATGCCTTGTGCAAATGAGAATGGCTAAATAGGAAGGATCTAATCGTAAAGTAAAGGAACAGAGAAAGACACAGTGAAAAATTGGTTAAAGCTGCCAAGGATTCATGACATGATATTACAGGTATGAACCCACTACATCCTGGAATGAGGCTCAAAGCAATGCAAACTCATCACAGGGTTTATTCCTTGCATCTAAAGCCACTATCAGGAATTTAGGACTTTACATCGAGTTGAATTAATTCATGCTGAATAATATGTTTCCCACTCTTGTCCCCTACAATATCCATCTTACCTCCCACAAAAACTAATTTATTTTCAATATCTTGCACTTTAAATGACTACTCTTACATTTTTACACTTTATCTGTCTCTACTGCTTCCTTGGTAGTTCATTCCAACTATTCAGAATCTTCTGCATTAAAAGGAAATAAGGCAGAAGATCACTATCAACGTCTACAGGTTGTTCATCATTTGATCAGAAGATGTGGGCTCCATCGGCTTGGTCAACATTTATCATCTGTTCCTAGTTGCTCTGCGTATGTAGTAGTGAGCTACTTTCTTGGTCTGCTGCAGTCCATTTGGTGCAGTTACACCCACTGCGCTGTTAGGGAGTGTTTGCCAGGATTTTGACCTGGTGACACTGAAAGAACAACAATATGTTTCCAATTCAGGACATTGAATCATTTGGAAAGGAACATGTGGATGTTATTGTTCCATGTACCTGCTGTCCTTGACTTCAATATGGCAGTGGTTGTGGATTTGGAATGTGCTTTCGAAGGAGCCTTGATTAATTTCTGCAGTGCATCTTCTAGATGATACACAAAGCTGCTACGGTGCTTTAGTAACAGAGGGAAAGTAAATGTCAATGTGGTGTCCATCAAGTGGGCTGCTTTGTCCTGGATAATGTCAAGATTTATGGATGTTGCTGCATCCTGGTAAATGGGGCATATCCCATCATATTCCTAACATATACCTTCTAGATAGTGGCTTCCAGGAGTCACAAAGTGTAATACTTTGTGAATGATGCTAGCCTTTGACTTGACAATCAGCGGTGACCATATCCCATGAGTAAATCAAAAAACATATCAATCCAAAACTTTACCCTTACTAACTGTACTTCATGATTTTCTAATTAACCTTTTCTAATTAATGTCCTCACATTATCCAAACCTTTTGTTCGTGACTTTTGAAACATTTTGCCCAGTGGAATGTTTATTATCCTACTTTGTTCAATCTGCATCCATGTCTTTCTAATGGCAACTAAATCTAATCCATTTATCTCTATTTGTTCTTTACGTTCTTCTAGCATATTGTAAATACTCTGTACATTCAGATAAAGAATCTCTATTTTATTTAAATTGCTATTATTTGCATGTGTTTCATTTGCTGATGCACTGCCATCTGTCCCTTCTGGTCTTATGCAGTTTGCTGTTACCCTATCACAATCTTGATCTGTTGTCTCAATGTTTCATCTTGGTTTACTAAATCTACCACCACTGGAACCTTCCTTTCCATGTTTCCAGTTATGCTTTGGTATGATAATTTAACCATAGATTGATTTCAGACTGGTTTAATTGAAGCCCATTCCAATGGAACGGCTATATCTCTCTTCTGTGTACCAGTATCACTGAGTTCCAATGCTCCATTTATCAAACTTCTTGCTCCTGTATTTTAAGGTATGTGTTTAATTCTCTAATCACATTTACTCCAAGACAACAGGCAGGTGGCTAAGATAACAATCTTAAGACAATTACCTTTGAGGTTCTGCATTTGCATTTTGGAATCTAACTCCTCAAGCTATCACGTGTTCATAAGCTTGGCTCTAAACAAGCATCACAGCTTCCAGAGCTTCTGGTCGTAGCTGCAGAGAGCTGACTATACAGTTCCCTATCACTACCACATTCCTTTCATTCCTCCACTTGAACAACATTCTTCCTGTCCCGCAGGCCCGACCAGTCCCCCTCCACCGACACTCTCATCCGCCTAGCTGAACTCGTCCTCACACTCAACAACTTCTCTTTTGACTCCTCCCACTTCCTACAGACTAAGGGGGTGGCCATGGGCACCCGCATGGGCCCCAGCTATGCCTGCCTCTTTGTAGGTTACGTGGAACAGTCCCTCTTCCGCACCTACACAGGCCCCAAACCCCACCTCTTCCTCCGGGACATTGATGACTGTATTGGCGCCGCCTCTTGCTCCCCAGAGGAGCTCGAACAGTTCATCCACTTCACCAACACCTTCCACCCCAACCTTCAGTTCACCTGGGCCATCTCCAGCACATCCCTCACCTTCCTGGACCTCTCAGTCTCCATCTCAGGCAACCAGCTTGTAACTGATGTCCATTTCAAGCCCACTGACTCCCACAGCTACCTGGAATACACCTCCTCCCACCCACCCTCCTGCAAAAATTCCATCCCCTATTCCCAATTCCTCCGCCTCCGCCGCATCTGCTCCAACGATAAGACATTCCACTCCCGCACATCCCAGATGTCCAAGTTCTTTAAGGACCGCAACTTTCCCCCCACAGTGATCGAGAACACCCTTGACCGCGTCTCCCGTATTTCCCGCGACACATCCCTCACACCCCGCCCCCGCCACAACCGCCCCAAGAGGATCCCCCTCGTTCTCACACACCACCCTACCAACCTCCGGATACAACGCATTATCCTACGACACTTCCGCCATTTACAATCCGACCCCACCACCCAAGACATTTTTCCATCCCCTCCCCTGTCTGCTTTCCGGAGAGACCACTCCCTCCATGACTCCCTTGTTCGCTCCACACTGCCCTCCAACCCCACCACACCTGGCACCTTCCCCTGCAACTGCAGGAAATGCTACACTTGTCCCCACACCTCCTCCCTCACCCCCATCCCAGGCCCCAAGATGACATTCCACATTAAGCAGAGGTTCACCTGCACATCTGCCAATGTGGTATACTGCATCCACTGTACCCGGTGCGGCTTCCTCTACATTGGGGAAACCAAGCGGAGGCTTGGGGACCGCTTTGCAGAACACCTCCGCTCAGTTCGCAACAAACAACTGCACCTCCCAGTCGCAAACCATTTCCACTCCCCCTCCCATTCTCTAGATGACATGTCCATCATGGGCCTCCTGCACTGCCACAATGATGCCACCCGAAGGTTGCAGGAACAGCAACTCATATTCCGCCTGGGAACCCTGCAGCCATATGGTATCAATGTGGACTTCACCAGTTTCAAAATCTCCCCTTCCCCTACTGCATCCCTAAGCCAGCCCAGTTCGTCCCCTCCCCCCACTGCACCACACAACCAGCCCAGCTCTTCCCCCCCACCCACTGCATCCCAAAACCAGTCCAACCTGTCTCTGCCTCCCTAACCGGTTCTTCCTCTCACCCATCCCTTCCTCCCACCCCAAGCCGCACCCCCAGCTACCTACTAACCTCATCCCACCTCCTTGACCTGTCCGTCTTCCCTGGACTGACCTATCCCCTCCCTACCTCCCCACCTACACTCTCTCCACCTATCTTCTTTACTCTCCATCGTCGGTCCGCCTCCCCTTCTCTCCCTATTTATTCCAGTTCCCTCTCCCCATCGCCCTCTCTGATGAAGGGTCTAGGCCCGAAACGTCAGCTTTTGTGCTCCTGAGATGCTGCTTGGCCTGCTGTGTTCATCCAGCCTCACATTGTATTATCTTGGAATTCTGCCACAGCTGTCTCCTTTGTGGGAGAGTCTAGGACAAGATGACATCATTTCCGTGTAAGAATTCACCCATTTAAGACAGAGTTGAGGAGAAATTTCTTCCCTGAGGGTGATGAGCCTGTGAAATTCTTTAGCCCAGATGGTTGTCGAGGTTTGATCATTAAGTATATTCAAGAGTGAGAAAGAAAGATTTTTAATCAGTAAGGAAGATCAAAGATTATGGGGAAAAGGCAAGAAAGTGTATTTGAGGATTATCAGATCAAACATGATTTCATTATAAAGTGGAGTGGCCTTGATGGGCTGAAGGATCTATTTCTGTCCTAATGCCTTATGGTTCTATGGTCAATAGCTGATAGCTGTTTCATTAAACCTTATGTCTGAACCATGCTAGGGTATGAGCAGTTGGAAAGGGTTTCTTTTGACACATTTAAATAGATAGAAATTTACACTTGGACCACTTACAAGGTCAATGGATTGTTGCAGATTTTTACATTCAAACACTTTTCATAATGCCTGATAACAATGCCTACACTTCTAATCAAGTCTTTGAGCAGCTCTCACCTTGGTATTTTTTGGGGTGGTACAGTTATTTAGTGTTTCTCAAATCTTTCCCAATGTGATCTCATTTTAACAATTCAAATTTCACATGACCCCAGAAATAACACTGGAGGTGTGTGAGAGTGTTTGGACAGGGGCCAATAGAGGAGAGTTTGATTTAAGTGAATGGTAAAGCAAGAATGACAGGCTGAATGGCTGACACTTGCTGGTATGTTCTTTGGATACACAATTTCAAATCCTTTGGGAAAATTGAAAATATCTTTGCAAAAAAGCCCATTTTAAAGAATACAAGGTGAGATATACATCATTACAAACTTGGAAATATATTTTGGATATTTCTTTTACTTTGAGTGACCGCATCCCTTTAATTCTAGCCGAGAGGCCATTAAGTACCGATGCTTCAGTAGATTGCTGCTGTTTTGTATTGTGAACCCGGGCGTGATCTATTTATAAAGTTAATTTTGAATGCTTGATTCCAGGATCTCCAACAAGGTCAACTCTTCCTAAATCTGTGCTAAAAAATTAGTGTATACCATTCCCACAGTCTTAATAATGCAACATTACCCCAATGGCAAGTCCTGTAACTGTAACATGAAAGAAAAAGAAAGAAAAAACGGGAATGCAAAGATAAAATGAATAAGCTCATGGATCACTGTAATATTATGGTTAGTCAAATGTGTTTACTCAACAACCCTGTATACGTTTGAACAAGATTATGTGATTGTGAGGTTACTGAGGCACAAATACAAAACACATCTGCTTCAAATTTGACACTTTGGACTGCTGATCTGTGTTAAATATTCAGTTGGCTGAGGCATTTATAAAATTATATTGGGACACGAGAAGGTTTTCTTCCCCTGTGGGTTCACCAAAGCAGTTTATGTGTTTGATGGGTTTTCAAGCCACGCTGTCAAATGAACACATAACACAGAGACTATGCAGTAAAAATGTACAAATTACGGATTTTAGTATGGTTTGCCTTTAGGTACTGTTAATTGTCAAGCTATCCATTTAAGAATTATTGCATTTCAAGCTATGTTTCTCATTTGTTTAATGATGTAAATAATGTAATTATTTTGGAATCTGGCTTTACACACATTTTAAAGTCAATGTTCCTCAGGGAGATTAAACAAACGTGCAGTGTTTGGCACAAATTCACAGAACTTCCTTGCTTTCAATCTGGAATCACTTAAGTTTCCTACAAATACTTTGAAACTGTAGGTTAGGCTTTCTGTGGTGTTCACAGTTAATTCTTCAAGTTTTCACAATGATGTGTTTTTGTCAAATCCTGAATGATACTTAACAATTGCTATCATCATTTTTCAGGCTCTATAGACAGACAGCAATGCTCAAAATATTTTTTCTTAATCCTGATTAAATGGAGAAGATTAGCATTGGTAAGTGAAGTGCGTATTTTTCTTAAGGGTCCAATTTTACTTACCTCTGATAATCTGATACACATCATTGAATAAAACATGTTTAAAAAGTTACATGAGATTAAAACATATATTTTTTGTTCCAAACTTTAAATCAATGACAAATTAAAGAATCAGAGATCAATGAGAACAAGAGGTCAATGCTCAGGAATATTATATTTGGATAATAAATTTTCCATGAGATAAATGTTCTGTAACAGCTAGCCACTCTTCGAGTTAGTTGCCCAGTCATTTCCCCCAATCCTGCTAATTTCAGGCTCTCTGGTTCTCTGTACCAATGATCTAAATTGAAATTAATCACAGCAAAAGAGAGAGCCTGCTCTTATATAAGATGTTTGACAAGAAGATGTCTCAACTTGAATCACAGGCATTTTTGAAGTACAGTCACCTTTATTAATGTAGCATGAAAATATCCACCTGTCAAATATATTTGAATTTATATAAACATATTAATTGCTTGCTATCTGATGCAATTTGCAAATATTACTGGTATTTATTTGTCATTCACTTTTGACAGAATTACGGCATCCAAATTTTTAGAGGTATAACTCATCAAAGGCTGTCATCAGTCACTCAGTTGTATAATTAAAAGGAAAAAATATGCTTTTTTATGTAAGTTTATTGCAACTGCATTGTATTTCAGGAATTAATCCTTAAACGAACATGCCAGTCAGGACCAACAGCTGGCAATGTATTAACAACTTAGGTACCATAATATCCATGCACCTGTTATAGATCCCAGGTTGCAGGAGTCATGCTGACGCATTCTGGTAATAAGATTCCAAGGACACCTAAATTAGAGAATGTGTGTTGTGGGGATTTTCATTTCCAAGGCATTCACTGGTCCGACGGTGATCCATCAAGTACTGAGGACAAAACGGTTGAAAGATATGTAGAAAAATAGAAATGATTATTTTCTTACACCACATGGTTGGGGGAGAAGTGAGGATTTAGATATTAGCAGTGACCCTGAATTAGCACCAGGCCTCCATGTAGGAGAACACCTGCCAACTATGACAACAATATTATTCGATTTTACTGGACAAGCCAAACCAAAAGAGCTGAAAATTTAATGCTGCTTTGGAATCAGATTTCACAAAGGCTAGATTTGCAGAGATGACAGATGGCTTGAGCCAGGTTAATTGGGCAGCCGTACAAGACCGAACATTGCCAGCTTTAAAGAGAAAGAGAATATTATCCAAGCTGTCCTACTGCAAAAAAAAGTCATGGACATCCCTAGAGTTAACAGAAGGGTAAAATAAAGCCAAGTTAGCTGGCAGGTCTTGTGCAAAGACAAATCAGACACAAGCAAGAGATAATTCTGAATTACCAATGAATTCAACAGAGGGTTACTATGCAAGCTTCAAGTATCAACCTGGGTACTAAGATAACACTCTACCTGGAATAATGGAATGCAAAATATATCAGCATACTGGCTCAGTCTCCATTCACCTGAGGTTGTTTAAAACAATTATACCTGTGCTCACCAAGCCATTGTTCATACAGCTACTATAAAATGTTTGAAGTTCCTACTTATTGCAGAAAAGCAAAAACTTCAAGAAGATTCTATTGAGGTATTTAAAGTAAGAAAAAAATTAGATTCAATTCATATGCATACAGCTGTTCAAACTAAACATGGTAGAGAGGATGGTGGTCATCATAGAATTAGGTTGACTGATATATGATTTTGTTTTCACAGAGACGTGTTATTTTTGCAGAAATCTGTCAGTTCACGCAGTAGCTGCAGGCTTGCAGCAAACAGAGCTGTCTCCCCACAGCGATTGACTTCACAGTGGGGGAAGTTGTGTCTGCATCACAAGTCTCTCCTGAAACTTGTTCACTCGCTGTTTTCAGGAATCTTCCAGAGTTCTGTTGCACTAATTTGGTTGAGCTGTTTGGTAATGAGCGGAGTGATAGAGAAATGGAGGCCATGGTGTGAATAGGCTGCACACAATAGAATGAAACAGGCTTGAAGGACTATCTATTCTTTTGTTCCATGTATTTTTTTGATACATGGGGCTGAGTCTGAGCAGAAATTGTCTGAATATTATTTTGGGTGTCTTTCTTGGCATGCCGAATGCTACTATCTTCTCGGCAGCATATCCATCCCCGTGACTAATCACAACCATTAAAAACTCCCTGGATTTGTATTTTCTCGAAAAGGAAAGGTAAGACAGAAGTATCTTGAGCCTGTTACTTCTGGCTAAGGTGGAAATGTGCAAACGGGCATGATAAGGCAGCAGAGAGATTTCGTAAGAACTCAATTAGGCTCAAGGTGAATGAGCACTAAAAAGAGCAAGCGAGGATCCCTTTGGTGCTGATTAGTCCAAACCATGAGCTGGGTGTCTGTCTTTGTGAGCAAAGCCTCCTTGCAGAAGCATTGCAATGAAAGGTGCTAGTGTGCTCCAAAGTGCAACATTGAAGTGAAGCGCCATCTTGTACATGGAGTGAAGATGTGACCCAAAGATTTGATTGAACTGGTACATTTCAGATACCAATGTCCATGGTGCATGCATCACCATCCATGGAGTGTGTCCGGAGATGTCAATGTCTGATATCCAAGGTACAGTTCTGGAGGAACAAATGGTGAGTAACAGCTGCAAAACAACAGCTCCAACTTTTATCTTGGGAGTTCTTGGCTTTTCTTTTCTATCTGGCATGTGGGAGAATGAGAAACTGAATATCAATGAGGTGAGATAACACAGTGTGGAGCTGGAGGAACACTGCAGGTCAGGTAGCATCAGAGGAGCAGGAAAGTTGATGTTTCAGATTGGGACTCTTCTTCAGAAATAACTAAAGGATCTAGAAGGGATTTCTCACTGGCATCATCTCACAGTGTATTGACTTGTTTGTTATCCTTTCAATATGAAGGAAGACCTGCCCCTTCCATTTGCAATGATATATAAAGTTCTCTATTATTCTGCATTGTGTGAGATTAGTGTGATCTTATTTGTCATTACTGATTTCACTATTCCTGTGATACTAAATGGGTCATCACCCACAGTTTGAGGAATGCCTGCTTTATGCACTGGTTTTCTGCCCTCACCGAAAGAAAGAAAGTGAACAATATTCTATCTGACAAGTAGGATCTACAGCAAAGAAACAGGCCAACTAAAGTGGAGAGGGAATCTAATACAGATGTATAAAATTATGAGCAGAATGGCCGGGGTGGGGTAAGAAGGCATTTTTCCATTAGTAGATGGGACAATAACCCAGAGACATGGATTTAGGATAAGGGACCGAAGGCTAAAGGGAGAGCTGAGGTTTACTTTCCTTCAGAGGGTTATTTTCCCTCAGAAGGTGATGGGATTCTGGGACTCATTGCCTGATGTGGTGGGTGAGTCTAAAACCTTCACACATTTAAGCAGTATTTAGATATTCACTTGTGTTTCCATTGAAATGTTATATTTTATGTACTCATCAGGCCTACTGGCACATAAGCATGCATCTTGGTACACAATTTTTGAAAATTTCAACTTCTACTTCAGCATAAGTTGTCCCTGGATTTGAATAGAAAGAAACTCACTTTCACCATTTTTTGTATCTCTATCAGGTAGGTATTATCTCAGCTCCTTCACACCACGTTCTCCTCCACAAACCCCTGTTCTTTTTAGTTGTCCTGTTATACCCTTTATTGTTAGGTGTCTCCCATTGTAAAGATTGATAGAGTGTGGAGCAAAGGAGCACTAAAACCTCCTGCAGTTACAATGAAGGCAGCTGAAGGGTGACTGCATTAAAACCCGCTGAGAAATTGTGAGGAACACTGAAGGGTAGAAAGATCCTGGGCCTCCTGCAGTGCCACAACGATGCCACCCGAAGGTTGCAGGAACAGCAACTCATATTCCGCTTGTGAACCCTGCAGCCTAATTGTATCAATGTGGACTTCACAAGCATCAAAATCTCCCCTTCCCCCATTGCATCCCAAAACCAGCCCAGCTCGTCCCCTCCCCCCACTGCATCCCAAAACTGGCCCAGCTCGTCCCTGCCTCCCTAACCTGTTCTTCCTCTCACCTATCCCCTCCTCCCACCTCAAGCCGCACCTCCATTTCCCACTTACTAACCTCATCCCGCCTCCTTGACCTGTCCGTCCTCCCCAGACTGACCTATCCCCTCCCTACCTCCCCACCTATACTCTCCTCTCCATCTATCTTCTCCTCTATCCATCTTCAGTCCGCCTCCCCCTCTCTCCCTATTTATTTCAGAAACCTCTCCTCATCCCTATCTCTGATGAAAGGTCTAGGCACAAAACGTCAGCTTTTGTGCTCCTAAGATGCTGCTTGGCTTGCTGTGTTCATCCAGCTTCACACTTTGTTATCTTTGAATCAACAAAGTTAGCGTGCTGCAGGAGTTAAGAGGGCTAGAAAGCTTTTAAAAACGGAAACATGACAGCAATTTATTTGCCCAAGTCAATGGCTTGTGCTCGTAATACCTGTTCCGATAATGTGTTTTCATGGCTTTAGTTGTATATTTGAACATTTTTAACATTTTTTCCTACCTTAGTGCTTATTTTCAAATGGTGATTTCCTAGTTGTCAGGTTTTTCAGCACTCATTAAGATACCCCCAGACATCTGATCAGGACCAAAAGAAGTAGCAAATGCAATCTCACCAGCAAAGGAAGAACAGCCTTTTCCTCAGTAATAAAATCAATGGAACAATTATCTCACTGGCCATGACTTAGAAGAATCATAGAATGAATTCATAGAGTCATAGAGCTGTGCAGCACAGAAACAGACCCTTCGGTCCAACTTGTCCATGCTGACTGGATATCATAAATTAATCTAGCCCCACTTACTAGCATTTAGCCCATTTCCCTTTAAACCCTTCCTATTCAAATACCCATTCACATGCCTTCAAAATGCTGTAATTATGCCAACAAACAACACTTCGTCTGGGAGCTCATCCCAAACATGCATCACCCTCTGTGTGAAAAAGTGTTGTTCCTTAGGTCCCGTTTAAATCTTTCCTCTGTCACTTTAAACTTATGACCTCTAGTTTTAAGATCTACTACTCCTGGGAAAATATCTCGTCAATTCACTCTATCTATGCCCGTCATGATTTTATAAGCCCCTATGTGGTCACCCCTAACGGTCTGATGCTGCAGGGAAGAGAGACCCAGCCTATTCAGTCTGTCCCAATAGTTCAAATCCTCCAGCCCTGGCAACATCCTTGTCAATCTTTTATGAACCCTTTCATGTTTCGTAACATCCTCCCTATAGCAGGGAGACCAGAATTGCATGCAGTATGCCAGAAGTGGCCTAACCAATGTCTTGTACAGCCCCATCATGGCATCCCATCTCCTATATTCAATGCATTGACCAATAAAGGCAAGTGTACCAAATGCCTTTTTCACTATCCTATCTACCTGTGGCTCCACTTTCAAGGAAATATGAACCTGCACTCCAAGGCCTCTTTGTTCAGCAACGCTCCCCAGGACCTTATCAGTAAGTATTTAAGCCCTGCCCTGATTTGCCTTTCCAAAGTGCAACATCTCACATTTATCTAAATTAAACTATTTGCCACTCCTTGGTCAATTTGTCCATATGATCAAGATCCTGTTGTACTCTGAGGTAACCTTCTTCATTGTCCAATACACTTCCAATTTTGGTGCCTTGTGCAAACTCATTAATGATACCTCCAACTTTCACATTCAAATCATTAATATAAGTGACAAAAAAGCCATGGGCCCAACTCCAATCCTTGCTGTACACCACTGGTCACAGGTCTCCATTCCAAAATGCAAACATCGATCACCACCCTCTGTCTTCTACCTTCAAGCTAGTCCTGTATCCAAATGACTAGTTCTCCCCGCATTCCATGTGATCTAACCTTGCTACCAGTAAACCATGAGCAACCTTGTCAAACACCTTACTGAAGTCCAAATAGTTCACATCTACTACTCTGCCTTCAGCGATCCTCTTTGTTACTTCTTCATAAATTGAATCAAGTTAGTGAGACAAGATTTCCCACACAGAAAACCATGTTGACTATCCCTAATCAGTCCTTTCCTTTCCAATTACATGTAAACCCTGTCCCTCAGGATTTCCTCCAACAACCTGCCCACTTCACCAATTTCAGGCTCACCAGTCTATAGTTCCCCAGTTCTTCTTTAACACCTTTCTTAAATAGTGGCACCACATTAACCAACCTCCAGTCTTCTGGCAGCTCACCTGTGGCTATCAATGACACAAATATCTCAACAAGGGGCCCAACAATCACTTGCCCAGCTTCTCACAGAGTTCTAGGATACACCTGATCAGTTCCAAGGGTTTATCCACCTTTATGCATTTTAAGTTGCCCAGCATCCCCTTCTCTGTGATATGGACATTTTTTCAAGATGTCACTATGTATTCGCCAAAGTTCTCTAGCTTCCATATCTATCAGGACCTGGGGTTTGACATCAACATTTCAAAGAATTTTGCTCGATACCACTTCACCGGTGATCAATAATTTTTTTGAGTTACTCCTTCCTTTCTAGTTTATGATTTACAGCAATATTTACTTGTGATTTAATTAATTAATTAATGCTGTTTCTTTCCACGATAGTGAAGAATGATGCAAAATATCTGTTCAATTCATTTACTACCTACTTATATTCCATTACCACTTCCCTAGACTCACTTTCTATAGGTCCAATATTCACCTTATTAACACATTTTCCTATTAACTTATTCAAATTCTTGCTTTGAGTTTTTGTATTACTCACTAAATTCCTGTCATAAGCTAACATTTTTCCTTCCTTAGTAATCTCACTATCAATCTTTGCTGCTTTTCCTATTCTGTCTAACCTTCTACTTAACTCATGCAATTTTAAATTGTTTTGAATATTTTAACTGCAGACGGTGCATTCCTTCCTGAGAATTATTTTACCCGATCTACCCTGCGTATCCTTAAATGTTCCCTTGAAATATCTGTTGACCTAGCCCTTAATCAAATTTGTCGGTTTATTTGTTTTTGGCTCTGCTTTTGTGGCTTCATAATTGTCCCTCTTTAAGTTTAAAATATTAGTTTTTGACCCATCCTCCTCTATCTCAAGCTGAATGCCTGCTCGGTAGGGTCCCCTTCCCTATAGAGAACCCTATCTTACCGCACAATACAAGGTCTACTATAATCTATTTTCTGCTTGACCCCAGAACATACCGTTCTCAGAAATCATCCCAAAAATAATCCATGAATTCCTCTTCTAGGCTACCTTTGACCATCTGATTTTTTCTGGTCTTTGTATGTTTAGTGTCTGCCATAATTATTGCCATTCTTTTTTGATAAACTCCATTATTTCTTCCTTTATAGTCCATCCTACCATGTGGTTATTGTGAGAGGCTTGTGCATGACTCCTGCAAGTGACTTATTTTTTGTTCATTATTTCACTCCTCCTCACAAAACATGTGCAAATCCTGATTTCTTGAACTTATGTTGTTTCTCTTTACTGTGCTAATACAAAGGTTAATGAACAGAGGTATCTTTCACCCTTATCTAGCCTCCTGTCCTTCCTAAATATCATTTACTCTTTGATGATCAGGCACAGAATCATGTTCGTGGGTTTGTAATGGCAATCAGATAAGGTTTATATTTTATTTGTGCAATTGGTTCATCTGTTTTGTTTCAAATGCTCCATGTATTCAGATATGGAACCTTTAGAATTGTTGTTTTATTCTTTTTGTAACCTTTGTTCATTTATTTGTTCATTTCCTTCTGGATATGTACCCTCCATCCTTTCTTTTTACTATCTGTTTCTGCTGTTCTTGTGTATATTATTCTTTTTTGCCCTTTCACTGCTCTCAATACACCTTCCATTGCCAAAATTAATCCCTTATCTCTACTATTTAATTTAAAGCCCTGACTAAATTTACAATTTTGAATCTCACCAGAACACTTGGCTTGGCACGCAGTTCAGGTGTAGATGATCCCAATGGTATAGATTCCACTTTTCTCCGAACTGATGCCAGTAAAGCATCTGAGGGGTAACTTCTTCGACACAGAGGGTCATGTGTGTATGGAATGAGCTGCCAGAGGAAGTGGTGAAGGTGAGTACATTGACAACATTTAAAAAAAGACATCTTGATGAGTATATGAACGGAAAGGATTGAGAGGGAAATGAGCCAAATGCTGGCAAATGGGTCAGGATCATATTGGGATGTCTGGTCAGCGTGGACAAGTAGAAGGGTCTGTTTCCCATTCTGTATGACTCTGTAACTCTATGCCTCTATAACTGGGACACTATAATTCCCACACTAGTCTTTGAGCCATGCATTCATTTTTCTAAAATTGGATTCTGAGTAATCTAAGATGGAGGATGGCAAAAAGTTGTGGCTATAAAAGCTGCTCCTTTTTTGAGATATTTTCAGTGTTGGAGCTATTTTCCTTGAATTCTATGAGCAGTAATTACTGTTTTATAAGCTGTTGCATTGTTTTGGAAATTTGGGGATAAAAGATCAAAACAACCGCAGTTGAAAAAGGAGGAAGGGAGACAAAGGTAGTGACCACAAGGGAAGTGATTCAATTAGAAAATGAGGCCGATGCCGCTGTCTGACCCAGCAGTAGGCTGTTATGCCTGCAGGAAGTGTGTTCCTTCACAAATCCGAACAGATCACATGGATACAGTTGTTAAAAGGAGTGATTCAAATAGCCAGGGTGAGTAGGAACAAAGCAGGGAATCAGGAAGGGCTGGTAAATTAAACGGCATTTATTTCAATGTAAGAGATATAACAGGTAAGGCAGATTAACTCAGAGCATGGTTGGGAAGATGGAACTGGCATATCATAACAATGACAGTGATGTGGCTGGTGGATGATAAGCCTGGCAGCTTAACATTCCAGGGTATAGATGCTGTAGGAAGGATAGAAAAGAAGACAAGAGAGCAGGGAGAATGGCATTTTTGATTAGGGATAAAATTACGGCTGTACATAGGGATCATATACCTGGGAATATGCCTAAAGAAGTTATTTGGGTGGGACTGAGAAATAAGAAAGAGATCATCACCTTGTTAGGATTGTACAATAACAGCCCACAACTACCCCCCCCCCCCAATAGTCAGCAGGAAATTGAGAAACAAATTTGTAAAGAGATATCAGCTATATGTAAGAAGAATGGGATGGCTATGGTAGGGGATTCTAACTTTCCAAACATAGACTGAGACTGCCCTGGTGTTAAGAGCTTGGGTGGGGAGGAATTTGTTAAGAGTGTACAAGAAAATTTCCCTATGCGTTATGTGGATATACTTACTAGAGAAGGGGCAAAATGTAACCTACTCTTGGAAAAAAGGCAGGGTGGGTGACTGAGGTGTCAATGGGGGAGCACTCTGGGGCCAGTTACCATAATTCTATGAGTTTTAAAACAGTGATGGAAAAGGATAGACTATCTCTAAAATTTGAAGTTCTAAATCAGAGTGAGGCCAATTTTGACAGTGTTGGGCAAGAATTTTCAAAAATTGATTGAGCGTGGATATTCACAGGTAAAGGGATGGCTGGAAAATTGGAAACCTTCAAAAATGAGATAACGAGAGTCCAGATACAATATGTTCCCATAAGGGTGAAGGGCAAGGCTGGTAGTTTTAGGGAATGCTGGATGACTAGAAAAGTTGAGGATTTGGTTAAAAGCAAGAAGGAAGCGTTCATTGAAATAGACAGCAGAGACTGAGTGAATCCAGAGAAGGGTATAAAGGCAGTAGGAGTATACCTAAAAGGGAAATCGGGACAGCAAAAAAGGAACACAAGATAGCTTGGGCAAATAGTGTCAAAGAGAATCCAAAGGGATTCTTCAAATACTTTAAGGACAAGATAGTAACTGGGAAGAGAGCAGAGCCACTTAAACAGCAGCAAGGTCACATATGTGTGGAACTGTAGGAGAAGGGGGATGTACTAGTTGAATATTTTGCATCAGTGTTCACTGTGGAGAAAGATATGGAAGATATAGAATGCATGGAAATATGTGGTGACATCTTCAAAAATGTCCACATTACAGAGAGGAGGAGCTGGATGACTGAAAATGCGTAAAGGTTGATAAAGCCCTTGGACCTGATCATGTGTACCCTAGAAGTCAGTGGGAAGCAAGAGAAGTGATGGCTGGGCTCCTTGCTGAGATATTTGCATCATCGATAGCTACAGGCAAGATGTCAGAAGACTGGAGGTTGGCTAATGCTGTTTATGAAAGGTGGTAAGGCAACTATAAACCAGTGAGCCTGATATTGGTGAGGGGTAACTGGTTGGGGGGATTCCTGCGGGACAGGATTTACGTGTATGTGGAAAGGCAAGGACTGACTAGGGATAGTCAACATGACTTTGTGTGAGGGGAATCATGCCTCACTAACTGGATTGACTTTTTTGAAGAAGTAACAAAGAGGATTGATGAAGGCAGAACAGTGGAAGTGATCTATTTGGACTTCAGTAAGGTGTTTGACAAGGTTCCTCATGTTAGATTGGTTAGCAAGGTTATATAGCATGGAATATGGGGGGAACTAGCCATCTGGATGCAGAACTGACTCAAAGGTAGAAAACAGAGGGCGGTGGTGGAGGGATGTTTTTCAGATTGGAAGCTGTGACTGAGAGTGTGCCATAAGGCTCACTGCTAAGTCCACTGATTTTTGTCATTTATATAAATGATTTGTATCTGAACGTAGGAGGTATGGTTAGTAAGCTCACAGATGACACCAAAATTGGACAATGTCAGAAATCACAGGACACTAGGTTATAGTCCAACATGTTTCTCTGAAATCACACAAACTTTCAGAGCATAGCCCCTTTGTCAGGTGCAGTGAAAGACCTCAGCACACAGACCCAGTTTATAGGCAGAGAGACCAAGGGCAGAGAGATCAAGAGATCATACAACTGGTACTCTTGGTATGAATTGGTACTGCACCCTTGCTGCTAGCCTTCTCCATGACTACCAGTCACATCTGCTTGTTATCAGAGGCTGGTATTTTGCTCTCATCTGCCAGACATAATGGCCAGGCATTCCAACACCATGAGAGCATATTTAGCCAACAGGAAACTACGGGTGCAAAAAACATCATTTCCCACAACAGTTTTCTGCCATCTTGGTTACAGTACCATCACTGGTATCTGTACCTAATGGTTGCCGGTACTATTGTGCAGTTACAACGTCTTCGTATTTTCTGTCAGCTTTTAGCAATGTATCTATGTAGTGTCCATCCTTTTTTCTCTCAGAAGTCTTTTGGAAAGGTGAAATGAGCTGTGAATTCTTCACAAAGTCAAATGATTTCCAGAAAATGTTAAGTGTGAAATGAAAATTGGTAGAATTACTTGGAATCTGCTGATTAGGATTAGATTCCCTACAGTGTGGAAACAGGCCCTTCGGCCCAACAAGTCCACGCCACCCCTTGAGTCATCCCACCCAGACCCATCCCCCTATAACCCACACACCCCTGAACACTACGGGCAATTTAGCATGGCCGATCCACCTATCCTGCACATCTTTGGACTGTGGGAGGAAACCGGAGCACCCGAAGGAAACCCACGCAGACACAGGGAGAATGTGCAAACCCCACACAGACAGTCACCCAAGGCTGGAATCGAACCCTGGTCCCTGGTACTGTGAGGCTGCAGTGCTAACCACTGAGCCATCGTGCCTCCCAAAAAATTTTATAATCTTCTGTGCAATACATAAATGACCCCAGATAGGACTGCACAGCCAATGCATTTAAATGTATAGAAATCCAAGGTAGAACACAGTCAGGCTTAGTTGTTTACCTTTGCACAGACTTTTGGAATCTCCTCCTACTGCAACTGTATTAAAAATAAGCATAAAATTCTGCTTTGGGGACTTCTGAGATTCAGCTTTGGGTAAGTTTAATGTTTCAATTATTTATGCATCCCTAGACACTTCCACACTAACCTAATATGAAAAATTGGAAATTCAACTACTGCAATAAAGGTGAACCTCAATCTCGCCTTATTTATTGGAATTACCAACCACAAATTTGTTTCAGACTACAGCACATTATTTAAAATTTGTTCAACTAGAACAGATTGTCCAGAATCCTTAAAGCTTCCATAAATTTTACACAAAATATAAAAAAAACTGGGAAAATTTGTTGACAAAACAATTTTTAGGCAAACATCTGCTTTCTTGCAGTATACTACATGATTCACCTAAGTGCATTATCAATTGGTGGGGATATACTTGCTTGTTATGTTTGATAACAACATCAAAATTTTGCCTTTTTATAAGATTGCCAACATTTTGTTTATCAAGTTACTGGTGAACAGGTACTGTAGCTTCAAATAAGATTAGGGAACTTTACTCAAAAATAAATTAACTGGGATCTTGCTTATTTAGGGAGTAATGATGGACAAGTGGTTCTTGCTTATGTTCAAAATAAAAGTCCCTATAACAGTACGTACCCAGTCCACTGAGGAAGAAGATACTGCTGGGCCTGAACGTTGGGAAAGAATTAGGCCATGTGGACTAGTTATGCCAAGTGACAATGGGAATCAGTTGGAGAACAGTGATAACTACATCATAAAATTTAGGATGGCAGTGGAAAATGATATTGGTCAATCCAGAATTCTACCAAAGGGTGCAACCAAACCCAGATGACTATAAGCCATCAGACTTGAAATGTTAACTTTGTTTCTCTTTCTATAGATGTTGCATTTGTGCTGAGTTTCTTCAACAAGTTTTGTTTTGCATTATATCCATCATCAATCGCTTAGCACAGAACATATCTTAGAATCATAGAGTCATAGAGTTGTGCAGAACAGAAACTGACCCTTTGGCCCAAATTGTCCATGCCGACCAGACAGCCAATATTAATCTAGTCTCATTTGCATTTGGCCCTTATCTCTCTAAACCCTTCTTGGTCATACATTCATCCAGGTACCTTTTTAATGTTGTACTTGTACCAACTTTCACCACTTCCTCTGGCAGCTCATTCCATACATGCACCACATACTGTATGAAAATAGTGTCACTTAGGTCCCTTTTATATGTTTCCCCTGTCATCTTAAACTTATGTGCTCTAATTTTGGACTCTCTACCTTGGGAAAAAGACCTTGACTATTCACCCTATCTATGCCCCTTATGATTTTAAAGACCTCTATAAGGTGACCACACAGCCATTGACACTTCAAGGAAAATAGCCTCAGCCTATTCAGCTTCTCCCTCTAGCTCAAATCAACAATACCAATAAACATCCTTGTAAGTATTTCAAGTTCAGCAACATCTTTGTTGTAACAGGGAGACCAGAACTGAACACAGTATTCCAGTAATGGCCTAACAAATGTCCAGTGCAGCAACAACATGACATCCAGCTCCTATACTCTATGCACTGACCAACAAAGACAAGTGCACCAAATGCCTTCTTCACTATTCCATCTATTGCGGCTTCACTTTTAAGGACTATGAACCTTCACCCTATGGTCTGTTTGTTTGGCAATGCTCCCCAGGACCCTACTATTAAGTGTATAGGTCCTGCCCTGATTTGCCTTACCATAGTGCAACATCTCACAGTTATCTAAGTCAAACAACATCTGCCACTCCCTGACACAGAGGTCCATCTGATCAAAGTCCTGTTGTATTCTGAGATAACCTACTTCACTCTCCACTACACCACTAATTTTGGTTAGCAGGAATCAAGTTGTATTCTCTTCAGAATCTTGTTATTTCACCGTAGATGCTGCCAGACCTGCTGAGTTCCTAGACAGCATAGACTTAAAGTGTGAAAGAAAGATTTAAAAAGGACCTGAGGGTAACATTTTTCACACAGAGGTGGTGCATGTATGGAATTAGCTGCCAGAGGAAGTGGTGAAGGCTCATACAATTACAACATTTAAAAGGCATCTGGATGGTAATATGAATAAGAAAGGTTTGGAGAGATATGGGCCAAAAGCTGACAGCTGCTCAGTAATTAGTACTGTTGCTTCACAGCAAGAGGGATGCACGCTCGATTCCATCCTTGGGTGACTGTCTGTGTGGAATTTGTACATTCTCCCCGTGTCTGCGTGGGCTTCCTCTGGGTGCTCTGGTTTCCTCCCTCTGTCCAAAGATGTACAGTGTAGGTGAATTGGCCATACTAAATTGCCTGTAGCACCCAGCGATGTGAGGTCAGGTGGCTTAGCCACCGGAATTACTCGGATAGGGTGGGTCTGTGTGTGATACCCTTCAGAGGGTCAGTGTGGACTTGATATGTTGATTGGCTTGCTTCCACCCTCTCAGGATTGTATACATGTATAAATGCAATTAGGTCAGATTAGGTCGGCAGGTTTGATCAATGAGTCTGTTTCTGTTGTGCATGACTATGATTCCACACATTTCAGTTTTGTTTCAGGCCTTCAGCATCTGCATTTCTTTATTTTATCATATTAATTTGTATTCAGTTTGAGAGCAACCTAGTTTCAATATATCAAACTTTTAACATCAATACATTTAATATGACTATAAGGGAGAATTTTGTGATTCTGATTTGATTTAGCTCTAAACCATGTCAAATGTTCTTTTCTCCCAGATGTAGAGTAGTGCAGAATCACCCCTAAGTTGAATTCTTCCAGTTTTATGCAGTCAGAAAGCAACAAAGCATGGAAATGAGAGAGGACCAATGTGCTTTTCTCATTCTGCAGATGATAATATCATCCTTCATGCTCCTATAGCCACCTTATTAATATTCTGAAAGAAAGCTCTGAATAGCTATTAAAGTGACAAGTGTTTTCACCTGTAACAAATAGGAAAAAAAAACTTATATTTGATGCCCTATTTTAACATAGCTGGAGTGAAATTAAAGCTAGCTCAATGGCAAACTGGATCCAAATTCCATTTACCTGTGAATCTCAAATCAAGTTCAATATATACAAGCATTTATTCAATCATTTGTCCTGCTGGTCAAATTATCTATGGTTGAAGAATTCGCAGATATGAGAGATCTGGAAGATTTGTGAACACTGTTCTTTAGCAGGATATGCCTACATGTGTGCCTTTAACCAAAGATGATGAACAAGCCAGGCTTTAGAAGCTTTCAGTCAGTTTACGTCTAGGGAATGTACACATTTCTTTACTTGTTGCTGAAATCCAGGGATTGGAAATTCACATTATTCATAAACAACATTACAACAGAGAGATCAATGAGGGACTTTCATCAAAAATCCCTTTCACTTGTTACTCTGTTTACAAAACACTTTCCAAAGATGATATTTGAACTCATTGTGGGCTGATACAATTATATTTTTATTTAAAACATTGTTACTTCAATAACTTGCTGTGTTTTTTTTCTGTAAAACTTACAGCAACAGTAGCATTGCTCATTTGAGTTGATTCATTGGGTAAATGATAATTTGTTATTTATTGCCTTGTGCAGAAGGCAGATAATTATGCGAACTAATTTATGGGATCTGAGATGCAGAATGAACTATGAACTAAATTTGTTTTAATTATCATTTTAAAAATGAGCAGAAATTGTGGGAAAATGAAGTGAGACTTTCTATCCTCTCTCGACATTGACCTAGGAGCTTTCCTTCTTTCCACCTAAAGAACTTCTACTTGATGCTCTATTTTTTGTAAACTGTAGATAAATGTTCAGGGAATGGGCTAGTAAACAGTGTTCTGGCCTACAATCCTTTTATTCTTTTCCTGAGACTGACTAGTGCAAAATAAGAGTTAAAAGAACGGTCAAAAGAAAAGGGCAAAACATATTTTCACAGCCTCAGGACCTCCTGAAGCTCTGTCCAATGAAAGAAGCACTTTTGTAATTTAGAATTATGGCAGCTAATTTCACTCGCCAAGGACCCATGAGCAGCAACATCCTAATAACCAGATGATCTTCATTTCACTGATCATGATTAACAGATATATAATATATTTATTTACATGGGTACCAGAGAAACATTCTTTGCTCTGTTTAAAACATTTACCTGCTGATAATTCAGAGCTTTAACACCTCATGATAAAGGTTGCGCCACACACTTGCAGTACCTCAGGACCGAAGATTAACACCAATTCTTTTAAGATCTCCTTGGTAATCTCCTTCAGTAATCTGGGGTACAATCCTTCTGGACCAGGGAATTTATCTACCTTCAGACCTTTCAGCTTCCCCAGCACCTTCATCTTAGTGATAGCCACTTCACTCACATCTACCACTGAACTCTCCTAAAGTTCTGATATGCTGCTGATATCTTCCATCATGCTGCTTGACACAAAGTACCTATTCAGTTCCTTCGTTTTTTGTTTGCTCCGCGTTATCATTTCTCTAGCCTTATTTTCTAATGGTCTTTTGTCCACTCTTGCCTTTCCCTTACTTTACGGATATCTTAAAAATAACTCCTGCAACCTTCTTTTACATTTCCACCAATCTGACTTTCATATTTCATCTTCAACTTCCTTAATGCATTTTTATGTTATTCCTTTGGTTTTTAAAGGCTTTCCGCTAATGTTCATCACATTGCACGCTTTTTCTTTTGCTTTCACACTGTCCCTGACTTTCCTCATCAGCTGTAATTGCCTCATTTTCCCCTTAGGATGTTTCTTCCACCTTGTGATAAATTTTTGCTGTTTTTCCCAAATTATCTCCTGAACCACTTACCATTACTGTTTCACTGTCTTTCCTGCTAGGGTCCCCTTATAATCAATTCTGTCCAGCTCCTCCCTCATGTCCTTGCAGTTAATGTTACTCAATTTTAATAACGTTACATCTGATACCAGTTTCTCCCTCTCAAACTGCAAGGTGAATTCCATTATATTATGGTCACTGCTCCTTGGAGGTTCCTTCACCTTAAGCTCCCGGATCAAATCTGCCTCATTACACATCACCACATCTAGAAAATGCCTGTTCCCTGGTGGAATGAAATAGACTGCTCCAAAAAAAATCTCAGATTATGGAAAGATGGAGGAGCAACAGGGAGATTATGGTGGTGATGGGAGATTGGGATTCACTTAGTGTTAGGGGTTGAGATGGAGCAGGAGAGTTTTATGGAGCAATATGCAAATAGTCCAACTCGGGAAGGGGCCATACTAGGCCTGGTGTTGGGGAATGAGCCCGGCCAGGCGTTTGAAGTTTCAGTGGGGGAATACTTTGGGAATAGTGATCACAATTCCATAAAGTTTAGAATACTGATGGACAAAGATGAGAGTGGTCCGAGAGGAAGAGTACTGACTTGGGGGAAGGCCAATTATAGCAAGATTCAACAAAAGCTGATGAATGTGGATTGGGAGCAGCTGTTTGAGCGTAATTCCACAGTTGATATGTGGGCTGCTTTTAAAGAGAGATTGATTAGTGTGCAGGACAGACATGTCCCTGTGAAAATGATGGATAGAAAGGGCAAGATTAGGGAACCATAGATGACAGGTGAAATTGTGAGACTAGTAAAGAGGAAAAAGGAAGCATACATAAGGTCGAGGAGATTAAAACAGACCAAGCTTTGGAAGAAAATTGGGAAAGTAGGACCAATCTGAAATGAGGAATTAAGAGGACTAAAAGGGGTCATGAAATATCTTTAGCAAACAGGGTTAAGGAAAATCCCAAAGCTTTTATTCATACATAAGCAGAAAGAGGGTATCTAGAGAAAGGATAACAAAATGTGAGGCTGGATGAACACAGCAGGCCAAGCAGCATCTCAGGAGCACAAAAGCTGACGTTTCGGGCCTAGACCCTTCATCAGAGAGGGCGATGGGGAGAGGGAACTGGAATAAATAGGGAGAGAAGGGGAGGCGGACCGAAGATGGAGAGTAAAGAAGATAGGTGGAGAGGGTATAGGTGGGGAGGTAGGGAGGGGATAGGTCAGTCCAGGGAAGACGGACAGGTCAAGGAGGTGGGATGAGGTTAGTAGGTAGCTGGGGGTGTGGCTTGGGGTGGGAGGAAGGGATGGGTGAGAGGAAGAACCGGTTAGGGAGGCAGAGACAGGTTGGACTGGTTTTGGGATACAGTGGGTGGGGGGGAAGAGCTGGGCTGGTTGTGTGGTGCAGTGGGGGGAGGGGACGAACTGGGCTAGTTTAGGGATGCAGTAGGGGAAGGGGAGATTTTGAAACTGGTGAAGTCCACATTGATACCATATGGCTGCAGGGTTCCCAGGCGGAATATGAGTTGCTGTTCCTGCAACCTTCGGGTGGCATCATTGTGGCAGTGCAGGAGGCCCATGATGGACATGTCATCTAGAGAATGGGAGGGGGAGTGGAAATGGTTTGCGACTGGGAGGTGCAGTTGTTTGTTGCGAACTGAGCGGAGGTGTTCTGCAAAGCGGTCCCCAAGCCTCCGCTTGGTTTCCCCAATGTAGAAGAAGCCGCACCGGGTACAGTGGATGCAGTATACCACATTGGCAGATGTGCAGGTGAACCTCTGCTTAATGTGGAATGTCATCTTGGGGCCTGGGATGGGGGTGAGGGAGGAGGTGTGGGGACAAGTGTAGCATTTCCTGCGGTCGCAGGGGAAGGTGCCAGGTGTGGTGGGGTTGGAGGGCAGTGTGGAGCGAACAAGGGAGTCACGGAGAGAGTGGTCTCTCCGGAAAGCAGACAGGGGAGGGGATGGAAAAATGTCTTGGGTGGTGGGGTCGGATTGTAAATGGCGGAAGTGTCGGAGGATGATGCGTTGTATCCGGAGGTTGGTAGGGTGGTGTGTGAGAACGAGGGGGATCCTCTTGGGGCGGTTGTGGCAGGGGCGGGGTGTGAGGGATGTGTTGCGGGAAATACGGGAGACGCGGTCAAGGGCGTTCTCGATCACTGTGGGGGGAAAGTTGCGGTTCTTAAAGAACTTGGACATCTGGGATGTGCGGGAGTGGAATGTCTTATCGTGGGAGCAGATGCGGTGGAGGCGGAGGAATTGGGAATAGGGGATGGAATTTTTGCAGGAGGGTGGGTGGGAGGAGGTGTATTCCAGGTAGCTGTGGGAGTCGGTAGGCTTGAAATGGACATCAGTTACAAGCTGGTTGCCTGAGATGGAGACTGAGAGGCCCAGGAAGGTGAGGGATGTGCTGGAGATGGCCCAGGTGAACTGAAGGTTGGGGTGGAAGGTGTTGGTGAAGTGGATGAACTGTTCGAGCTCCTCTGGGGAGCAAGAGGCGGCGCCGATACAGTCATCAATGTACCGGAGGAAGAGGTGGGGTTTGGGGCCTGTGTAGGTGCGGAAGAGGGACTGTTCCACGTAACCTACAAAGAGGCAGGCATAGCTGGGGCCCATGCGGGTGCCCATGGCCACCCCCTTAGTCTGTAGGAAGTGGGAGGAGTCAAAAGAGAAGTTGTTGAGTGTGAGGACGAGTTCAGCTAGGCGGATGAGAGTGTCGGTGGAGGGGGACTGGTCGGGCTTGCGGGACAGGAAGAAGCGGAGGGCCTTGAGGCCATCTCCATGCGGAATGCAGGTGTACAGGGACTGGACGTCCATGGTGAATATGAGGTGTTGGGGTCCAGGGAATTGGAAGTCCTGGAGGAGGTGGAGGGCGTGGGTGGTGTCACGGACGTAGGTGGGGAGTTCCTGGACCAAAGGAGACAAAATTGAGTCCAGATAGGTGGAGATGAGTTCGGTGGGGCAGGAGCAGGCTGAGACGATGGGTCGACCAGGGCAGGCAGGTTTGTGGATTTTGGGAATGAGATAGAAACGGGCTGTGCGGGGTTTGGGAACAATGCGGTTGGAGGCTGTGGGTGGGAGGTCTTTTTTTTTCCTCCGCCGCATCTGCTCCCACGATAAGACATTCCACTCCCGCACATCCCAGATGTCCAAGTTCTTTAAGAACCGCAACTTTCCCCCCACAGTGATCGAGAACGTCCTTGACCGCGTCTCCCGTATTTCCCGCAACACATCCCTCACACCCCGCCCCCGCCACAACCGCCCCAAGAGGATCCCCCTCATTCTCACACACCACCCTACCAACCTCCGGATACAACGCATCATCCTCCGACACTTCCGCCATTTACAATCCGACCCCACCACCCAAGACATTTTTCCATCCCCTCCCCTGTCAGCTTTCCGGAGAGACCACTCTCTCCGTGACTCCCTTGTTCGCTCCACACTGCCCTCCAACCCCACCACACCTGGCACCTTCCCCTGCAACCGCAGGAAATGCTACACTTGTCCCCACACCTCCTCCCTCACCCCTATCCCAGGCCCCAAGATGACATTCCACATTAAGCAGAGGTTCACCTGCACATCTGCCAATGTGGTATACTGCATCCACTGTACCCGGTGCGGCTTCCTCTACATTGGGGAAACCAAGTGGAGGCTTGGGGACCGCTTTGCAGAACACCTCCGCTCAGTTCGCAACAAACAACTGCACCTCCCAGTCGCAAACCATTTCCACTCCCCCTCCCATTCTCTAGATGACATGTCCATCATGGGCCTCCTGCACTGCCACAATGATGCCACCCGAAGGTTGCAGGAACAGCAACTCATATTCCGCCTGGGAACCCTGCAGCCATATGGTATCAATGTGGACTTCACCAGTTTCAAAATCTCCCCTTCCCCTACTGCATCCCTATGCAAGCCCAGTTCGTTCCCTCCCCCCACTGCACCACACAACCAGCCCAGCTCTTCCCCCCGACCCACTGCATCCCAAAACCAGTCCAACCTGTCTCTGCCTCCCTAACCGGTTCTTCCTCTCACCCATCCCTTCCTCCCACCCCAAGCCGCACCCCCAGCTACCTACTAACCTCACCCCACCTCCTTGACCTGTCCGTCTTCCCTGGACTGACCTATCCCCTCCCTACCTCCCCACCTATACTCTCTCCACCTATCTTCTTTACTCTCCATCTTCGGTCCGCCTCCCCCTCTCTCCCTATTTATTCCAGTTCCCTCTCCCCATCGCCCTCTCTGATGAAGGGTCTAGGCCCGAAACGTCAGCTTTTGTGCTCCTGAGATGCTGCTTGGCCTGCTGTGTTCATCCAGCCTCACATTTTGTTATCTTGGAATTCTCCAGCATCTGCAGTTCCCATTATATCTAGAGAAAGGGTTGGCCCACTCAAGGACAAAAGAGGGAAATTATGCGAGGAGTCAGAGAAAATGAGAAGGATTCTTAATGAGTACTTTGTGTCGGTATTCACCGATGAGAGGTTCATGATGGATGTTGAGGTTAGGGATAAATGTTTGTTTACTCTAGGTCGAGTTGGCATAAGGAGGGAGGAAGTGTTGGGTATTCTCAATGACATTACGGTGGACAAGTCCCTAGGCCCGGATGGGATCTATTCCAAGTTACTGAGGGAAGAGAGAGAGAGGAAATAGCTGGGGCCTTAACATATCTTTGCACCTGTCCTTGAGCACGGGTGAGATCCCAGAGGACTGGAGAATTGCTAATGTAGTCCCCTTGTTTAAGAAGGGTAACAAGGATAATGCAGGTAATTATAGACCGGTGACCGTGATGTCAGTAGTGGGGAAGCACTGAAGAAGATACTGAGGGATAGGATCTATTACATTTGAAAGGAAATGGGCTTATTAGTGATAGGCAGCATGGTTTTGTGCAGGGAAGGTCATGTCTTACTAACTTGATAGAATTCTTTGAGGAAGTGACAAAGTTGATAGATGAGTGAAGGGCTATAGATGCCTTTTACATGGACTTCAGTAAGGCATTCGATAAGGTTCCCCATGGTAGGCTGATGGAGAAAGTGAAGTCATATGGGCCCCAGGGTGTACTAGTTGGATGGATAGAGAACTGGCTGGGCAACAGGAAACAGAGAGTTGTAGTGGAAGGGCGTTTTTCAAAATGGAGAACTGTGACCAGTGGTGTTCCACTGGGGTTCATGTTGGGACCATTGTTTTTTGTTGTATACGTAGATGACCTGGAGGAAGGTGTAGATGGTCTGATTAGCAAGTTTGCAGATGACACTAAGATGGATGGAGTAGCAGATAGTGAAGGGGACTGTCAGAGAATGCAGCAGAAGATAGATAGACTGGAGACTTGGGCAGAGAAATGGCAGATGGAGTTCAATCCAGGCAAATGTGAGGTGATGGACTTTGGAAGATCCAATTCAAGAGCGAACTATACGGTAAATGGCAAAGCCCTGAGAGAGATCTGGGTGTTCAGGTCCATTGTACCCTGAAAGTGTCAATGCAGGTCAATAGGGTGGTCAAGAAGGCTCGCAGCATGCTTTCATTCATCGGACGAGATATTGAGTACAAGAGTTGGCAGGTCATGTTGCAGTTGTATAGGACTTTGGTTCGACCACATTTGGAATACTGTGTACAGTTCTGATCACCACATTACCAAAAGGATATGGATGCTTTGCTGATGTTGCAGAGGAGGTTCACCAGGATGTTGCCTGGTATGGACGGCACTAGCTATGAAGAGAGGTTGAGTAGATTAGGATTATTTACATTAGAAAGATGGAGGTTGAGGGCGGACCTGATTGTAGTCTACAAAATCATAAAATGTATAAACAGGGTGGATAACCAGAAGCTTTTTCCCAGAGTGGGGGATTCAGTTACTAGAGGTCACGATTTTAAGGTGAGCGGAGAAGTTTAAGGGGTATGCATGGTAAAGGGTGGCCACAGAGAGCAGTGTCAATCCCCCTGACTATATAATCCTTGATTACAACTGCATTTTTCTTTACTTGCCTCTCTTGCCTGGTTCCCTGTACCATGGTGCTATGGTCAGTTTGCTCACCCTCCCTACAGTCCCCACTCTCATCCACTGGGAGGTAGAATCTCAAACTTCTTAGACAAACCCAAGGGCTGAAACTTGTTCAGCGCTCCATCCTGGATCCCTCAAACTCACACTGAGCTGGAGATCCTCAAGCAACCAGTACTTGCAGCAGGTGTGGCCGCAATGAATCAGAATGGGGTCCACCAGCTCCCACATCATGCAGGTACAACATATCACTTGGTCCTGCATCACTATTTTCTTTACTTAGTTCTTCATTTGATTTTTTAAAAATTTACAGCAATACTCGAGGAACTTATATCTGCAATTCTTGGTCATCACCTCATTCCTAAAGGAAATGTTTGTTGATCACAGGTTCCCACGCAGAGAAAAAACTCAAATAGGAATGTATGAATGTTTTAAGTGGTGGTTTTGGTAGCACTTGCAGCTGCTTAAAGAACAGAACCTGCTGTTGGAAACTGGGAAGGTTGCTTAAGTAAAAAACTAAACTGTATGGTTTAAACAATTCAGCTTTGTTCAAGAGGAAGTTTATAGCAGAGTGGGTTCTTGATGAATTAAGGAATGATGACGCATTGAGATGCGCCTTGTTGGTGATAAATGGATCTAGAGCACTCAAACAGAGCAAGACAATTATTGATAGACTGTTGATGTTTCTATGTGGTATGGGATAGGGAGGGTGTTGTGTCCTGGAGAGCTAGGCATGGCTGGACGTTGGTACTTAAATGCTGCACACCTACCAAAAGCATAGCATAGAGTGAAAATAAAGAGGTTTATAAGACACATTTAGGTTGTGTGAATTACTTAGTTTGCATTGTACCATTTTATTAAGTTTTCTATGTCTCTTGGTTTATGTTGATTTTTGTTTGTTTGTTTCAGTAAAAGTTGTTAAAAATGCACTCTTGACCATCAGTTTCTTTCCATTAGTGTCATGGGGATTCTTTTAGTTTTAAAGTTATCATGCCATTGCAGAGAGGGCATGTAAACGTCAATAAAAACATGCATGTATATTGAGAAACTACTTCACCGTCCACAGCCTCGTGAATCACTATACGTATGATATCTCTATCAGAAGAGGTATGTAAGACCACTGAAATGGTTAATAGCTAGCGTACATCATCATAGGATATGATGCATGTCATGATGTGATATGACAGTTGGAGATCCATTCCTTATTAAGGACCTAATTCAAAACAAATTTGTCTCTGGGCAACTGTTTCAAATGAGCACCATATGCAGTGAACTTAAATGAGGTCTTGCTATTAAAATGGATCTGGTCACTAACAGTGATTCCAGGATAGTTTGTCTATGGATTCAACTGGACAACGTTCCAGTGGTTAATTTTTCCCATGCTTTAGTACTCCCATGGAAAATATTCTTACTCTGCCTCGGCATCATGAGTTGTGAGTATGTAAATTACCTCTGTTTGTAGCTATCCCACAAACCTTTCAACAAACCAAACCTTTCAACAAACCAAACCTAACATTTCCAAGAATCAAATAATATAATATCGACTACCTTTCTTGCCATTCACAGAAGCTGATAGAGAATGCAATTATTAACCTCTAGTCTGACAAAAATATGCTAATTGTAAATTGGCGACCCCTAGTTCTCTGCTCACAGTATGAAAACCCTGAGTGGTGTCCCCTCTCTCAATATTCTTTGTTTCAATAAACTCAAGATCTGTGTTTTTGATTTGTCATCACCATTGACAACATTGAATCTGAGAATCATCCTTGTCCTTGTTACTGTGTTCTCTCTTTGGCTATGTATTGAAATCTGCAGAGAAGCAGAAAAAAAGGAGCACATTTTGATGTTACAAGGTGTCGAGCTGGATGAACACAGCAGGCCAAGCAGCATCAGAGGAGCAGGAAGGCCGACACTTCGTGCTGAGGCCCTTCTTCAGAAAAATCACATTTTGATGGCTTTGTTCCACCGAAGTGGAAGGAAGGCATGACTGCTCCTAAAATTGAATAATGCTACCATCTCAAGAGCATCAGCATGAAAACTGAGCGTATGTATTTGCTCAAATTTTTGAGCTCCCTACAACATTGTAAACCTTTCTTTAATATAATAAATAAAGATCTACGGCAATAATAAACACAAAACATAGAAATAATCTCTCAGGTCTGAAGGAATAGAAACTGTTTCTGTACAATTTAAGAATGTGTGAAACACTGAAACCTGAGCAGTAACAAAGCAAATCAAATGATTCATATCTAATAGCCAATTCTAAAAACAGGGAACCAGTCAACCATAAAAAATTCAGGTCAGCTCTAGGAGATGTTTTAATGAAAGGATTTCTTCGTTGTAGTCAGTGTACTGACACACAGACATTGATCTATATAACCAAATGCATTCATAATAAGCTATGTTCCTAGAAAATGCCAAAATGTATTTAAAATGTTTAAATCTTCACTTGTAAAGTTTGCATCATAAAATCAATACATCTATTTATGTGAATTACGACTTTAAAACCTTTTAGAAAAGCAATTGTGTCTTTGTATGTAAATCCAACAAGTTTAAGAAAACAGATTGGATTTTGTTTTAACCTGATCCGTGATGATGTGGAGCAAGAAATTCCCATAGGTTTGTGCTTTGAATTTCTCTTTAAGCTAGTCTTTCCATATTGTATTCATTGAAGCACCATTTATGAACTTCATTCTTATGTCTTAATCTTCATAAATACAAGACAAAAACATTAAAGTTTTGCCTTTTATTAGCAAGATTACTTTGAAATCTACAACTTAATAATCAGAAATCAGTACTGAAAAGCTACAGACAATTCGAATTCAATCAACTGTCAGAGCCCTTAAGCATGTGTTCCCAATAAGGTTACAAAATAGATGTACTTCTGGGCAGAGGTAGTAGGAACTGCAGATGCTGGAGAATCTCAGATAACATGATGTAGAGCTGGATGAATACGACAGACCAAGCAGCATCTGAGGAGCAGGAAAGCTGACGTTTCGGGCCCAGACCCGAAACGTCAGCCTTCCTGCTCCTCTGATGCTGCTTGACCTGCTGTGTTCATCCAGCTCTACATCTTATCTTTCGCTTTGGGCAACCATTTGGGATTGTTTACAACAATTTTTTTTTGGATGCTGTGACTGTCTCTACAGCTTCAAAATGGGACCATCTGCATATTGCTTTGGCCATTGTTGCCTAAGAGTGTCCTCTATTCAAAAACAACTAACTATGTTTCATTAAAGTATATGCTTCCCCATAACACAAGGTGCCATGATTGTATACACACTGTCTTGTTAGCATATATCATGTTGCTACCTTCCCCACACCCAAAACAAAAAAGGATCCTACTCTCTCAGTAGCAGAGTTACCAGCCCAGACCCTTAATGGAGCATGAACCTTCCAAAATGAATGCACTCCCCACTTCTCTAGGAGTCTCTTCACGAAACCAGCAGTTCTCTCAATTGACTGAGTAAATTGGGTTTTGTTCCGGACAGTCGCAGTCATCATTTTACTACTTCTGTCTCAGTGCCTGTTTCCAAATGGCTGGTAACATTAAAATTGATTACAGTTATTCTTCATCTATTCTTTCTGAAAACACTTAAAATACTAATAACCTTAAAAGACAATTGAAATAAACAAAACATAATGTTCAAAGCTATTCAAAACTACTCGTAATTACAAATCTGAGCACATTTAATGTAGCAGTAAATGCCCTACATTTTTTTAACTTAGAAGATAATACAATAGCAATCAGGAGGAACTCCTCCACAGAAAGAATTGGGAATTAATTTTGACAAGTAAAAAAACTTGAGGTTCCATTATATCTGGTCTCCCAATTTCCGTTAGAAGACTAAATCTCTACCGAAGTCCTCCTCTTCGTTGTCTTCTTCTTTAGCAGTTCCTCGAGACAGAGGATGGCTTTCTCCCACTTTGTGGTATGTGTCTTAAGGTGACAGAATTGTCCAGCACTGGATCTGCAAACCCTGACACTGGCAGGCATATTGGTGCTTGATAAACAGGTAGGTGAATGAACTAAATTTCTTCAGAAGATGAAAATTAAATGATTAAAGATGATATCTTTATAGCATTAAGTGGATAGAGCATACATTTGACGTAACACTTTTTTTTAAGACTCTCACTGCCTACTCTGTTATCCGTCAGTTTTCACTCTATCTTTTTTCGGTCATTTGCTTCTTTTCTTTGTAAAGCTTCTTCCTGTTTGATTACCAAGGGGCAGCTGTTTAATTTCCTCCTGTTGTGCTTCTCAGAAACGGTCTGAACAGCTTTAAATTGGCGTGAAAAGAAATGTTTTCAAAACAGACTGAACAGACCACTTTCTCCAACAGAAGATGTGAGGCATATTATGGATTTAAATGTAAACTCATTTTTAAAGAAGCATACTCACTGATGCTGATCCGACTGGCATTCTTGAAGGATGAGACTGTCAATTATATCCACACCTGTGACCCTCTTCCCCTTCTTCCAGCTTCCATCTCTGCCAGTGAAAGACACAAAACTGAAACAGTATCCAGCAGATTATTCAACTGTATGAAACCACACAGTTCAAACAGTGAAGGCCCAGGACCTGGTATTAATGAAAGCACTGAAAACCGGCACAGTACCACTTCTAGATACTTACTCATTCCAAAAAACCTGTTGTCAATGATTATTGGGTGGAAATTTATTGTGATTTGAATGATTTGGGATGGGTAAGAAATCTGGCAAAAACAGTCAATTTGGGCTTATCAGGATCAGGATCCCTTCCTCATAAGTGGCAAAAAGCCAAATGTCAAGAAGCCCACCATTTTTCTTAACTCTTTCTGCTTTTATGGTAGGGATTTACTCCTGAGATGAGATACGGAGGGTATGAAGGGAGATGAAAGTGGGTGGCACTGCTGTTCCCATTGGTACAGGTATGTTAAAGGTGGGAGTGTGTCCCAATTGTGCGCTTGAGTAACGGAGAGAGCCTGCAGGGTTAAAAGTATAGCAGATAACAGGGTGTGGAGCTGGATGAACACAGCAGGCCAAGCAGCATCAGATGAGCAGGAAAGTTGACGTTTTGCATCAAGACTCTTCATCAGAAATGTGGAAGGGGAGGAGGGGTCTGAAATCAATAGGGAGAGGCTGGAAGCGGATCGAAGATGGATAGAGGAGAAGATAGGTAGACAGGAGACAGACGAGTTAAAGGTGGAGGGGGGGATGGAGCCCGTAAAGTTGAGTGTAGGTGAGGAGGTAGGGAGGACATAGATGTCCAGGGAGGACGGACAGGCCAAAGGGGTGGGTTGAGGTTAGTAGTAAGAAATGGAGGTGCGGTTCGAGGTGGGAGGAGGGGATAGGTTAGAGGAAGAACAGGTTAGGAAGGCAGGGATGAGCTGGGTTGGTTTTGGGATGCAGTAGGGGAGGGGAGAACGCACAGACAAGGGACGTACAGTTGTAGTATGGTGCACTGACCTCTACATCACTGATGCCAAGTGCCAATTCTCTGACACCTCCTCCAACCGCCTCCGGACCATGATCCCACCTCCGAGCATCAAACCATCATCTCTCAAACCATCCACAACCTCATCACTTCAGGTGACCTCCCACCCACAGCATCCAACCTCATCGTTCCCCAACCCCACACCGCCCGCTACTATCTCCTTCCCAAAATCCACAAACCTGCCTGCCCTGGTCGACCCATTGTCTCCACTTGCTCCTGCCCCACCAAACTCATCTCCACCTATCTGAACTCTATTTTCTCCCCCTTGGTCCAGGAATTCCTGACCTACGTCCGTGACACCACTCCCGCCCTTCACCTCCTCCAGAACTTCGAATTCCCCAGCCCCCAACACCTCATTTTCACTGTGGACATCCAGTCCCTATACACCTGCATTCCCCATGCAGATGGCCTAAAAGCCCTCCACTTCTTCCTGTCCCACAGTCCTGACCAGTCCCCCTCCACTGACACCCTCATCCGCCTAGCCGAACTTGTCCTCACCCTCAACAACTTCTCTTTCAATTCCTCCCACTTCCTACAGACAAAGGCGGGGGTGCCATGGGTACCCGCTTGGGCCCAAGCTATGCCTGCCTCTTTGCAGGTTATGTGGAACAGTCCCTCTTTCGCACCTACACTGGCCCTAAACCCCACCTCTTCCTCCATTACATTGATGACTGTATCGGCGCCACCTTGTGCTCCCACGAGGAGCTCAAACAGTTCATCTATTTCACCAACATCTTCCAACCCAACCTTAAGTTCACCTGAACCATCTCTAACACCTCTCTCACCTTCCTGGACCTCTCTGTCTCTATCTCAGGCAACCACCGAGAAACCGATATCCATTTCAAGCCCACCAACTCCCACAGCTGCCTAGAATACACCTCCTCCCACCCACCCTCCTGCAAAAATGCCATCCCCTATTCCCAATTCCTACACCTCCGCTGTGTCTGCTCCCAGGAAGAGGCATTCCACTGCCGGATATTTCAGATGTCCTCGTTTTTCAAGGACTGCAACTGCCCGCTCCAACCCGAAGTGCTCGAGAATGCCCTTGACTGTGTCTCCCACATTTCCTGCAACTCATCCCTCACACCCCATCCCTGCATTAACAACCAAAACAGAATCCCCCTCGTCCTCACGTACAACCTCACCAACCTTCGGATCCAACACATCATCCTCCGACACTCCTGCCATCTGCAATCCGACACCACCACCAAAGGCATATTTCCATCCGCATCCTTGTCTGCTTTCCAGTGGGACCACTCTCTCCGGGACTCCCTTGTCCGCTCCACACTCCCCTCCAGCCCCACCACACCTGGCACTTTCCCCTGCAACTGCAGGAAGTGCTATACCTGCCCCCACACCTCCTCCCTCACACCCCCATCCTCAGCCCCAAGAAGACTTTCCACATCAAACAGATGTTCACCTGCACATCTGCTAATGTGGTTTACTGTATCCGCTGTACCTGTTGTGGCCTCCCCTACATTGGGGAAACAAAGTAGAGGCCTGGGGACCACTTTGCAGAACACCTATGCTCAGTTCACAATAAACAACTACACCTCCCAATCGAGAACCATTTCAACTCTCCCTCCCATTTCTCAGATGACATGTCCTTCCTGGGCCTCCTGCAGTGCCACAACGATGCCACCCGAAGTTTGCAGGAACAGCAACTCATATTCCGCTTGGGAACCCTGCAGCCCAATGGTATCAAGGATAACAAAGTGTGGAGCTGGATGAAAACAACAGGTCAAGCAGCATCTTAGGAGTACAAAAGCTGATGTTTCGGGCCTAGACCATTCATCAGAGACAGGGATGGGGACAGGATTCTGAAATAAATAGGGAGAGAGGGTAAGGAAGACCAATAGTGGATAGGGGAGAAGATAGGTAGAGAGGAGAGTACAGGTGGGAAGGCCGGGAGGGGATAGGTCAGTCGGGGAGGACGGACAGGTCAAGGGTGCAGGATGAGGTTAGTAGGTATGAAATGGAGGTGCAGCTTGAGGTGGGAGGAGGGGATAGGTCAGAGGAAGAACAGGTTAGGGAGGCGGGGACAAGCTGGGCTGGTTTTGGGATGCAGTGGGGGAAGGGGAGATTTTGAAGCTTGTGAAATCCACATTGATACCATTGGGCTTCAGGGTTGAGCTGCTGTTCCTGCAGCCTTTGGGTGGCATCATTATGGCACTGCAGGAAGCCCAGGATGGACATGTAGTCTAAGAGCTGGGAGGTGGAATTAAAATGGTTCGCGACGGGGAGGTGCAGTTGTTTATTGTGAACCGAGAGGAGGTGTTCTGTAAAGCAATCCCCGAGCTTCCGCTTGGTTTCCCCAATATAAGAGGAAGACGTGGGTACACCGGATGTAGTACACCACATTGGCAGATGTGCAAGTGAACATCTGCTTGATGTGGAAAGTCATCTTGGGGCCTGGGATGTGGGTGAGGGAGGAGGTGTGTGGGCAAGGGTAGCACTTCCTGCGGTTGCAGGGGAAAGTGCAGGGTGTGGTGGGATTGGAGTGGAGTGTGGAGCGGACAAGGGAGTCACGGAGAGAGTGGTCCCTCCGGAAGGCAGGCAAGGGTGGGGATGGAAAAATGACTTTGGTGGTGGGGTTGGATTGTAGACGGCCGAAGTGTCGGATGATGATGCGTTATATGCGGTGGTTGGTGGGGTGGTATGTGAGGACGAGGGGGATTCTCATTGGGCGGTTGTGGCAGGGGTGGGGTGAGAGGGATGTTTTGTGGGAAATGCTGGAGGCACGGTTGAGGGCGTTCTTGACCACTGCGGGGGCGAAGTTGCGGTCCTTGAAGAACAATGACATCTGGGATGTGCGGGAGTGGAATGCCTCATCCTGGGAGCAGATGCGGCGGAGGCGAAGGAATTGGAATAGGGGATGGAATTTTTGCAGGAAGGTGGGTGGGAGGAGGTGTATTCTAGGTAGCTGTGGGAGTCGGTGGGCTTGAAATGGACATCGGTTTCTTGGTGGTTGCCTGAAATGGGGACAGAGAGGTCCAGGAAGGTGGGAGAGGTGTTAGAGATGGTCCTGGTGAACTTAAAGTTGGGGTGGAAGGTGTTGGTGAAGTGGATGAACTGCACCTCCCAGTCGTGAACCATTTTAGCTCCCTCTCCCATTCCTTAGATGACATGTCCATCCTGGGCCTCCTGCAGTGCCATAATGATGCTAGCCGAAGGCTGCAGGAACAGTAACAGCTTGGGAACCCTGCAGCCCAATGGTATAAATGTGGATTTCACAAGCTTTAAAATCTCCCCACCCCCCCCATCTTTTCTGATGAAGGGCCTAGGCCCGAAACATCAACTTTTGTGCTCCTAAGATGCTGGTTGGCCTGCTGTGTTCATCCAGCTCCACACTTTGTTATCTTGGATTCTCCAGCATCTGCAGTTCCCATTAATTCTGAGCACAATGGTATCAATGTGGATTTCACAAGCTTCACAATCTCCCCTCCCCCCACCGCAACCCATAACCAGCATGTCCTCGCCTCCCTTACCTGATCTTCTTCTCACCTATCCCTCCTCCCTACTCAAGCTGCACCTCCATTTCCTACTTCCTAACCTCATCCCATCCCCTTGACCTGTCCGTCCTCCCTGGACTGACTTATATCCTCCCTACCTCCCCACCTACACTCACCTTTACTGGCTCCATCCCCAATACTTTACCTTGAGCACGGTGGCTCAGTGGTTTGCACTGCAGACTCACAGCACCAGGGACCTGGGTTTGATTCCAACCTCTGTCGACTGTCTGTGCGGAGTTTGCACATTCTCCCCGTGTCTGTGTGGGTTTGCTCCGGGTGCTCCGGCTTCCTCCCACAGTCCAAAGATGTGCAGGCTAGGTGGATTAGCTATGCTAAATTGCCTGTAGTGTTCAGGGGTGTGTGGGTTATAGGGGGATGGGTCTGGGTGGGATGCTTCAAGGGGCGGTATGGACTTGTTGGGCTGAAGTGCCGGTTTCCACACTGTAGGGAATCTAATCTAATTGCCTGTCTCCTCTATACATCTTCAATCCGCCTCCCCCCCCCTCCCTATTTATTTCAGAACCCTCTTCCCCTCCTCCATTTCTGATGAAGAACCTCGACCCGAAATGTCAGCTTTCCTGCTCCTCTGATGCTGATGGCCTGCTGTGTTCATCCAGCTCTACACCTTGTTATTTTGGATTCTCCAGCATCTGCAGTTCCTATTATCTCAGCTTAAAAGTATAAGCAGCTTGTTTGTTAGGGAGCAGGTGACAGAAGAAGTTGCATGTAACAGGACCAAGCTTGAGCTTTGGTGAAAGGTGAGTACAGATGCAGAGATAGAGTGAGTGTGAGTTCTCAGAGTGAGGATGATGGCCACGTATGTAGATGGAGTTGAGAAGGTCACTGGCCTCTTTCCTTCATGACCGTCAGTTTTTCCAGATGGCTGAGACCACACTGACAAAGCTGGCAGCCTTGGATCAGTGTTGGGTGTTGTGGGTTCCTCTGTCTTTCCTGGGGAAAAGAACATCGCTCCTCCGCACCATTCCATCCACTGGAACCTCCAGGTCCCTGCCAATTTGCTTCTGTATTCCATATCCAGGATATATGTCAGGAACTATGCAGGGCATAGGGACACAGGTCTGCCAGTGTTTGTTCAGGTGCATGATGGCCATTTGAAGATGGTGCCAATGCTCGGGAAGCCAGTCCGTCCTGGCATTCGGGATTTGTTATAGCTAGGGCAAGTGGTAGGATGGGACTATATGGGAACTATTGGAGTGGGTTAGAGATGTAGTGAGGCATGTTTTGTAAAATACAATGAAAAAAACACTCTGGGCCACATGGAAAGAAACTCTCCATGAAACTTGATGAAATTGACACTCAGCTATTAAAACATAAGATTTAACCCATTGTAACTGTTCTGCTTTTGTAGCATTCATTGTTTTTTGAATGCTTTGAGACAGCAATGAAAGAGACCTACGGGAAGTGAGATAAATAAATAATAACATTTCCCTCATACATTATATATTTTTTAAAAGCCATCATTGACAAGGAGAACCTAGTCAGCGTCCATGACAATAAATACCTCAGCTGGTTTTAGGTGAAGATAATATTTTTGAGTCCTGTCTTATAAAGGTATCAAAGTCCAGTGAATGGAATTCGATAAACCTTGGCACACAATGAGAGTACAACTTAAGGGAGAAATGATTAGCTTTTGGCAAAGTCGATGATCTCGGTCCTAGACGTTTTTTCGAAATGACCCATTCACAAATAAAAATAAGGAGATTTTTCTTTTTATTGAGAGGTTGTTATGGATTGTTTGGTTTAGAATGTTGTGGATTGTTTCATTTATTGAAGTGAAATTTGTGAAGACTGGCATTATCTGAGCTGAGTTTTTGGAGCAGGTTGCTGGGTATATATTGGCCTGAAACCACTTCAGTGAGTTGATTGCTCCGCATGAGGCTGTGAATGCTTGGCTTACAAACAACAATCCCTTTAAGAGTGACATCAGTTCACTCAGCCAACATCCAATTTCTTTGTTCCCTGCTACCCTTTCGAGGGAATATAAATTTAATATAAATTTAACTGTAAAGTCAGCAGAAAGGCTAGAAATACCTAACCTTCACTCGTTTGAACTAATAGAAAAGCAAAGTTATCTTTGTATATTAAGCAAAAATATCCCTCCAAGTGAAAAGAAGGGTAGTATTTGTTTGTTCATTACCTTTACAGCAGTCAATAGGCAGAACTAATAAGACAAACTGCTTTAGAGTCATGGAGTAATAGTGTTGGACAACAAGGAAACAGACCCTTCGGTCCAACTTGTCCATGCCGACCTGATGCCCTCAACTAATCTAGTCCCATTTGCCATCATTTGGACCATATCCCTCGCAATTCTTCTTATTCATATACACATCCAGATGCCTTTTAAATGCCTTGAAACAGCCTCCATCACTTCCTCTGGCAGCTTATTCTATTACCCTCTCCAAGAAAAGGTGGTCCCTTAGGTCCATTTTAAATATTTCCCCTCTCATTTAAACCTTTGCCCTCTAGTTTTGGACTCCTAAAAGGGGAAAGACATCGGCTATGTACCCTATCCATTCCCCTCATGAATTTATAAATCTGTATAATGTCACTCCTCAGCCTCCAATGCTCCAGAGAAAATAGTGCCAGCTTGTTCAGCCTTTCCCTACAGCTCAAACACTCCAACCCTGACTACATCCTTATAAATGTTTTCTGAATCTTTTCCAGTTTCATAATGATCTTCTTACAGCAGGGAGACCTGGTTTGAAAGCAGTACTCCAAAAGTGGCCTAGCCATTGTCCTTTACAGCCACAAGATCTCCCAATTCCTATACTCAATGCATTGAATAATAAAGGCTTGCGTACCAAACACCTTCTTTGCTACCCTGTCTACCTGAAACTCTCCAGTCTCAAGGAACTATGAACCTGTAATCCAAGGTCTTTTTGTTTGACAACATTCATGGGGGCCCCACTATTAAGTGTATAAGCCCAGACCTGAGTTGCTCAGAAACACAGCCGCTCACATTTATCTAAATTAAACTCCCTCTGTCACTCCTCATCTAATCCATCCATCTGATCAATGTCCTGTTGTGCTCTAAGGTAATTGTCTTCATTGTCCACTACACCACCAATTTCGCTGTCATCTGCAAACTTACTAACCACACCTCCTATATTCACATCCAAACCATTTAAATAAATGACAAACCACAGCAGAGCCAACACCAGTCCTCATGGCACACCGCTTGGTCACAGGCCTCCAGTCCGAAAAGTAACCCTCTATCACCACTCTCTCTCTTACTTTCAAGCTACTTTGATTTGTCATCATATTCAGTCCTTGGTATGTTTTGTCTTTTGTGGAATAAAATGAGTTAAACTACCTTACTGTTTGTGTTTACACATAAAGGAGAACAGAAAGTTCATTGCTACATTGGTTAGGGGCTGTTCAGTCTCCTAACATAAGCTTTGGATAAAGCCAAAGCAGCATTGATTACTTTGCTTCAAGGATTTTCATGAAGCTATAGTAGAAGATGAGGATAACTTGCACATCTTCAGACACAACTTCTTTAAAACATGAAGATGTGATCCAGCTCATCATGGAGATAACTATTACCTGATAACCTGTGCTGACAGGTATGGGACCAAAGGAGTTAACTCCTGTGAGAAAAAGAAATAGAGAACCAAACAATTTAAGGAATAATTTAATTCTTGTAGGTATCTGTGACAGAACTGATAACACAAAGTAAATCCTTACTATATTTGGACACAGATATTTAAGCTGCAAATTGCAACAGAAGTCACACTGACACCTTTAAAGGGTTTTACATTAACAATCCTTCTAATGCAACTTAGTGCATTTTCTACATCAACACAAACATAATATACTGCAGATGATAGTAACTTAAAATAAAAACAGAACATTTCTGGAAATGTCAATCAGATCTGGTAACATCATGGGGATAAGATGACTTGCAAACTTGGATGTACCCTTGCCTGTTTGCAAATAACAATAGAAGTGGCAGGAAGTGTCTGAAACAGCAACATAGCTAAATTGGCAAAGGGTCATTTCCAACTGAAGCAGCTTTTCTGAAGCTGATGGGGAGGCGTTGGTGTTGTTATTGCTGGACTGTTAATCCAGAGACCCAGATAATGTTCTGGGGATCCTGGTTCAATTCCCGCCAGGGCAGATGGTGGAATTTGAATTCAGTAAAATATCTGGAATTAAAGATCTAATGATGACCATGAAGCCATCTGGTTCACTAATATCTTTTAGGGAAGGAAACTGCCATTGTTATGTGGTCTGGCCTACATGTGAATCCAGATTCACAGCAATGTGGTTGACTCTTAACAATGAGGCATGGGCACTAAATGCCGCCTAGCCAGCAATGTCCTCACTCTGTGAATGAACAAAGAATAAATTAAGTGTCTGGAGTTTATGGATATCTCTAACTACACTTTATTTACATAATTGTACGTCAGATATCTCGCCATGTAACAACAGCCCTCAATACAATGCCATACACTGTTCTTGCAACAGAATCCTTGTTCCTTATCCACTTTCTGAATTCCAACATGCAATTGAATGGTGAAGAGATTGCTGCGCTGCCTGAGCCCTCAAAGCCTGATTACAATGTAGTGATTTCAGCCAGTATGGTTAGTAATCGCAATCTATAAAGTACATTATGTTGCAGGAGCATGGATCTCAAAATATAGAGCTTCTGAGAGCAGTTTCATCATATTGACTGCAGTCATTCAAGAAAAAAGGTCACCATTTTTTTCTCAAAACAGCTAGGAGTAGACATGTCAGGAACACCTATATTCTGAGAATGACTCAAAATAAAGTTAGGCCCGCACCTACCTCCCCTGGGAAAATATAGTGCAGTATCTGCAGAATGATTTGATAGCCGAAAGTCCCTTTCTCACTTCATGTTGAGCCAATGAAATTCCAAGTCTTCATTTTATCTGTTCACCTGTTTTTCAAGGCAATCTGGTCCTGAAAGGGTTACTGACATCATGTGATAAGCTCTTCCAATCAAGGGGCAAATGACTGTTCTTTGCAGGACCTATGCAGTGTGTTTTTCAGTTGTTCTGTTGTCTCTAAGCTGCAAATCAGAATGTCTCATTCGCAGTAACATTTTTCTATTAATAACATGTGATCTTATCAAAGATTGTCATGTATATCAGATGCAATATAACTAGTTGCTAAATACAATTTAAGCCTATGTTTTACTGGGCACTGCTAACCACATGGTGTTGGTAACTTTGACTGATACTTATCAGAAGGATTGGTGTCAGTGAAGCTACCTAGGAAATCCCAGATAGCTCTGGTGAACTAGTACAACAGATATTATGCCAGCTGAACTGATATCTAAACATATAGCATGCTGACAGCAGTAAGGATTTCACTGTGTACAGCAAAGTTAGAAGTTATATTAATATTTCTATTGCAATTCGTATGGTTCAATTTTTTTTAAAAGGTGCTGTCATAAGCAAATAAAAAAACTCTACCACAAGTGAATGGCTATTTGATGAAACCTCCAATTATTTAAAGCATCAACATAAACATTCACTTTTACCTTTCTAAGTTGAACAATAGCTATCACATTTGTCTTTCCTTTTAAAGTCATATATCTGTAATGCCTCCAAGCTGCTAACCTGTCTTTGTGATAGAGTAGCTATTATGCCTAACATGTTTTAAAGATGCATGAGCAGTCAGTGTGGTAAATCTGCCACATTGTAAGTACACATTACAAACGTTCACATTGAATATATGGCCCAAAGTTCTTTGTGTATAAAACAGTTTTGGTTTTCATTCATCTGGCTCTCTGAACTGTAAAAACATTCAAAGCTGGTTTCCAGCCAATTAAAAAGTTTTGTTTGAAACCTGTTCCCACCTCCACAAAACGAACTGTGGGAACCAAAAGGAAAAGGAAGGGAAATATTGATTCTGCTCCAAAAAACATTATGTTGTCATTCTCTTTCAGGTCAACCTATTGTGCATTTCCCTCTTTGTTCTGTAGATTTCACAGCATTCATGTTGTATTTTACCCTTTTTTATTTATGTAAGATGCAACAAACATTCTTTATTTGCATGTTCGGGACAACTTTGATAGTTTAGGTTATAAAACTACATTTTTAACATATTAAATCATCCCAATTCTGTCCCGATTTTTACCAAGAAGGTGTTCCTGCAGAATTATGAAGGAGAAAGTGTCCACATTTTTGATTAGATTAGATTAGATTCCCTACAGTGTGGAACAGGCCCTTCAGCCCAACAAGTCCACACCGCCCCTTGGAGCATCCCACCCAGACCCCCTATAACCCACACACCCCTGAACACTAAGGGAAATTTAGCATGGCCGATCCACCTAGGCTGCACATCTTTGGACTGTGGGAGGAAACCGGAGCACCCGGAGGAAACCCACGCAGACACAGGGAGAATGTGCAAACTCCACACAGGCAGTTACCCGAGGCTGGAATCGAACCTGGGTCCCTGGCGCTGTGAGGCTGCAGTGCTAACCACTGAGCCACCGTGCCGCCCTTACACACTTACGAAACCCACAACTTAGCTTGCTGCAGCAGGTTTTCATTCAACAAAATGCACGTAAGCTAGAAATAATGGTGTTCTCTTTGATTCTAATTGTTTTCTTAAAAATTAAATTAAAATGACTGTGAAGCAGAGCTCCAACTCTTCATGAACATAGAAACAAAAGCCCTATAGTCATGCTCCATCAACCTCTTCCGATGAGCTCTCAAAACCACTTTCCCATGCATATCGCTATATCCTTCAATGTTATTTGTCTCCAGAAATCTATTGATTTCTGTACAGAACCTGCTCCATGATCAAGCTTCTATATTACTTTAGGGAGAATTCCAGATATTCATCATCCGCTGAGTAAGGAATTTTCTCCACATATGAATCTTAAACACTCCTGACTTGAGTCTTGTAGATGGTAGACAGGCTTTGGGGAATCAAGAGACAAGTTTCTCAGTGTAAGATCCCTCGCCTCTGACCTGGTTTTGTAGCAAAAATATTTAGGTGACTAATCCAGTTCAGTTTTTGGTCAATGGCTACTGTGGGATGTTTATCGTGGCTGATTAATGGTATTGCCATTAAATCTCAAGAAGAAATGAGGAAATTCTGACTTGTCAGAGATAGCCATTACCTGGCATTTGTGTGGTACAGGTAGTATTTGTCACCTTAAACCTGGCATTATCCAGGTCAGGTCATTGATGAAGCATCTGAAGGTGGTTGGGTCTAGGCCATTAACCTGAGGAATTCCTATAGCAATGCACCTTAAATATTGGACTTCCAGCAACACAACAATCTTCCTTTCTATCAGATATAACTCCAAACAGCAGAGATTTTTTTCCCTGATTCCTATTGACTCATTTTTCTAGGGCTCCTTGATGCCACACTTGGTCAAATGAGACCTTAATGTCATGGACAGTCAATCACATCTCACCTCAGGAATTCAGCTCTTTGTTCGTGTTTGGAACAAAGCTGCAATGAGACCAGGAGCTGCGTAGACCTGGTGGAACCCTGACTGAGCATCAGTAAGCAGTTTATTTCCTTAAAAAAGTGTTACTTGATAGCCCTGTTCATGGCACCTTCCATCACATTACTGATGATCGATGGTGGACTGTTGGGGAAGTAATCACCTGTCTTAAATTTGTTCTGTTTTTTTGTGCACAGGTCATACCTGGGCAGTTTTCCATTTTGACAGGTAGACACCTCTTTAGTATCTACAATGGAAAAATTTGACCGGTGCAATTGGAAATGGGCTTAGTCTGATCGGCCTCCTGTTACACCCTCTCTAAGACTTCTTCAAAAAGAAGGCCCACACTCTAAACAGTACAAATATAAAACAAATAAATACAAGTGGTGGAGAGCTGAAACAAAAATAGAAATTGCTGGAGGTCTGGCAGTATCCGTGGAGAGAAAGTGAAGTCAACATTTCAAATCAAGTGACATTTCAGATTTATATACAATACTGAAGGTTCAGTCTAACCAAGCATCTGTACAAGTGCAGCAGGAGAGTTTTGCTTTGTTCTCAATTATATTATTGTGAGAACCAGTATAACAATTGCCGACACACTAGGTTTTTGTCACCCAGAGACAAGGACATCCAACTGCCTTTAGACATCAATACCTCCTACCCTCACACCAATTAAAATACTCTGTCATTTTTACAATTAAAGTGGACAACTTCGTACATATTCACAATATATTCCATCTGTTATATTCTTGCCTATTCACTATAGCCTTTCCAAGCCCACTTGAATCCTTTTTAGATCTTCCGCACAACTTGCATTCCTGTTCAGTTCTGTATCATCAGCAAATTTAGCAATATTACAATTAGGCCTTTGATCCAAATCATTTATACTGATTCTGAGAAACAATGGCCTTCGCATTAATACTTGTAGCACCCATTAGTAACAGCCAGCCAACCTACAAATTACTCATTTTTTGCTACTTCCTGATTAATCAACTCTCAGTCCACACTTCTATATTATTCGTAATCCCAAGCTCCTAATATTGTTTACAAGTGTCCTACATGGACTTTATCAAAGCCTTTTGAAAACTCAAATACACTGCATCCATTTGTTATCCTCTATCTCCTTTATCTGAATAACATCCTCGAAAGACTTCATTACTATCCTTCACAAACTACCTAACAGTGAACAAGAAGTAGCAAGGCTCGAAAGACTTCTAACAGGTGATTTTTTTTCGTATCCAGCAACCTCAATCTAGATTGAAAGAAATTCTAGGTAGACCCCAAACATAGCCCACCCTATATTTTTGCCCCAAGCTCCCTTGTATTTGGGGAACAATAACCCCATTTTAATTAAGTGATGCTTCACCTTCTCCTGCTGATTTTCTTCATAGAATCTGACTGCTACTATGTAACAGAACTGGATTTAAATGCCTTAGCCAGATTAGACAATAATAAAGAGAACTAAAATAAGACAGGTCTATAACTTAATTCAACCCAATATGTGACATTTTTTGCCTTCAGCTTGTTCAGCACAAATCCATTTCAGCAGAATAAACTGTGATGAACAAAATGTGATAAAAATAGATGTTGTATCATCGTAATAGCAAGGCCCATTAAAATCTCCTTCAGAACTACTGTTTATATTATGTACAAAACTTGCATTAAATAGCTTAGAATAAATCTAAAGATTGAGACGTTTGTTACAGGTTGGTAAATTTCTACTTGCACTACTAATTGTGCCAACTGTTGGCACTGTCGTGTACAGGGACAGAATGCCATATGTTAATAGAACATAGAACGTAGAACATAGAACATTACAGCACAGTACAGGCTCTTTGGCCCTCGATGTTGTGCCGACCTGTCATACCGATTGAAGCCCATCTAACCTACACTATTCCATGTACGTCCATATGCTTGTAAATTAGAAGGGTCCTTCAGTGTCCTCTTTTACAAATTCCAACAAACTATTGCATAGTTACTCATAGTAATAAAAGGCTGATTTTTTTTAGCGTAAGTCTTGTTGAGAATTTTGTGATCAGAGATAATGGGAACTGCAGATGCTGGAGAATCCAAGGGAACAAAGTGCGGAGCTGAATGAACACAGCAGGCCAAGCAGCATCTGAGGAGTGCAAAAGCTGATGTTTCGGGCCTAGATCCTTCATCAGAGAAGGGGATGGGGAGAGGGTTCTGAAGTAAATAGGGAGAGAGGGGAAGGCGGACCGAAGATGGATAGAGGAGAAGATAGGTGGAGAGGAGGGTATAGGTGGGGAGGTAGGGAGTGGATAGGTCAGTCCAGGGAGGATGGACAGGTTAAGCCGGCAGGATGAGGTTAGTAGATAGGAAATGGAGGTGTGGTTTGAGGTGGGAGGAGGGGATAGGTGAGAGGAAGAACAGGTCAGGGAGGCGAGGACGAGTTGGGCTGGTTTTGGGATGCAGTCGGGGAGGGGAAGAGCTGGGCTGGTTTTGGGATGCAATGGGGGAGGGGGAGATTTTGAAGCTTGTGAAATCCACATTGATACCATTGGGCTTCAGGGTTCCCAAGCGGAATATGAGTTGCTGTTCCTGCAACTGTCGGGTGGCATCAGTCTGGCACTGCAGGAGGCCCATGATGGACATGTCATCTAAAGAATGGGAGGGGGAGTGGAAATGGTTTGCGACTGGGAGGTGCAGTTGTTTATTGCGAACCAAGCAGAGGTGTTCTGCAATGTGGTCCCCAAGCTTTCGCGTGGTTTCCCCAGTGTAGAGGAAGCCACACCGGGTACAGTGGATACAGTATACCATATTGGCAGATGTGCAAGTGAAGGTCTGCTTGATATGGAAAGTCATCTTGGGGCCTGGGATGGGGGTGAGGGAGGAGGTGTGGGGGCAAGTGTAGCACTTCCTGCGGTTGCAGGGGAAGGTGCCGGGTGTGGTGGTGTTGGAGGGGAGTGTGGAGCCGGAGTCCCATAGAGAGTAGTGTCTCCGGAAGGCAGACAAGGGTGGGGATGGAAAAATATCTTTAGTGGGGTCGGATAGTAGATGGCGTAAGTGTCGGAGGATGATGCGTTGTATCCAGAGGTTGGTGGGGTGGTATATGAGGACTAGGGGAATTCTCTAGAAACATCAGCTGGAAACTGATGGCCATTTCAAGCCCACCAACTCCACGGCTACCTAGAATACACCTCCGCCTACCCATCCTCATGCAAAAATTCCATTCTCTATTCCCAATTCCTTCGCGTCTGCCACATCTGCTCCCAGGATGAGGCATTCCACTCCCGCACATCCCGGATGCCCTCGTTCTTCAAGGACCGCAATATCCCCCCAACAGTGGTCGAGAACGCTCTCGACCATGTCTCCTGCAATTCCTGCAACACATTCCTCACACCCCGCACCCGCAATAACCGCCCAAAGAGAATCCCCCTCGTCCTCACATACCACCCCACCAAACTCCGCATACAATGCATCATCCTCCTACACTTCCGCCATCTACAATCCGACCCCACCACCCAAGACGTTTTTCCCTCCGCACATTTGTCTGCCTTCCGGAGACACCACTCTCTCCATGACTCCCTTGTCTGCTCCACACTCCCCTCCAACCCCATGACACCCTGCACTTTCCCCTGCAACCGCAGGAAATGCTACACTTGCCCCCACACCTCCTCCCTCTCCCCCATCCCAGGCCCCAAGATGACTTTCCACATCAAGCAGATGTTCACCTGCACATCTGCCAATGTGGTATACTGCATCCACTGTACCCATTGTGGCTTCCTCTACATTGGGGAAGCCAAGCGAAGGCTTGGGGACCGCGTTGCAGAACAGCTCTGCTCGGTTTGCAATAAACAACCTCCCAGTTGTGAACCATTTTAACTCCCCCTCCCACTCCTTAGACGACGTGTCCATCATGGGCCTCCTGCAGTGCCAGACTGATGCCACCCGACAGTTGCAGGAACAGCAACTCATATTCTGCTTGGGAACCCTGCAGCCCAATGGTATCAATGTGGATTTCACCAGCTTCAAAATCTCCTCTTCCCCCACTGCATCCCAAAACCAGCCCAGCTCACCCTCCCTAACCTGTTCTTCCTCTCACCTATCCCCACCTTCCACCTCAAGCTGCACCTCCATTTCCTCCCTACTAACCTCATCCCGCCTCCTTGACCTGTCCATCCTCCCTGGACTGACCTATCCCCTCCCTATCTCCCCACCTATACTCTCTCCACCTATCTTCTTTTCTCTCCATCTTCGGTCCGCCTCCCCCTCTCTCCCTATTTATTCCAGTTCCCTCCCCCCATCCCCCTCTCTGATGAAGGGTCTAGGCCCGGAACGTCAGCTTTTGTGCTCCTGAGATGCTGCTTGGCCTGCTGTGTTCATCCAGCGTCACGCTTTGCTATCTTGTTGAGAATTTTGAATGGTTTTTCACTGAGGATGCTTGTAGCATCCAATAAAACTAAGCTCTGCCATGCACAAGGTGAATTTTCTTCTCCCCAGTGCCTTACCCTACTCCTCAGAAGACTACGCCTTTTCCCCAGCTCATCAGCATTTACCATACCACCTCATTGATCGCTCTGATTGTACAGAGCATCGTGCACCAAGTTATTGCGGCATACTGCCCAGACAACAATGCAGGACCTCACAGCCCCCAAATAGTCCAAGCTGTTGAATGAAACTAAATCGCCTCCAACACAGCCCTCGTCCGAGCATAACTATCAACTTGATGAAGTTACTGCACTGGCTAAATGACCAACACATAACATCAAAAATGAAGAGCCTGCTGCACTTGGAAATCCTTTCCATCAACTTTTCACTGCATTCAATACTGTCTATTGTCACAATTATGATGTTCCCATCATCCCACTGTTCCCTTGGAAGTTTCACATGTTGAAATAACTCCACAGAGACCAGTATCCCATCACCAAGTCACCCTTGACTTACATGTGAAAAGTGACTGGGACTGGTTCAGCTCCCTCAGAGCCAGCTCTCCGAGTGAACAGGATGTCTGACACTCTTGTTTATATCTGTCAGCCAAGGCTTGCTGGTTGGACACGATTCATACGCCAGTCAGGGAACCTCTATGAGGTCCACATGGTTGACATCATTACAATCACTGCAAACCTCCCACTCTGAGTCTAAGGACACAGATGGCTTATTTCTCTTGTGGTGCCTCCTAGGATGCTTTACTACCAGGTCAGGTTCTTCCTACCCTGTGTTGGATACAAGTGGTGTGTAAAGCACCAGAGCTCATCTTTTGTGCCTGGAGCATCTTGCTGTGGCAAAAGGCATCAATGCAGCGAGATTCACTGTGTCCATTTCAGATTCTGATGTCTCTTCAGTGTGTGATGGAGAGGGAGAACCAGTAGGTTCCAACAGCATTTCCAACTGTTTTGAAGCTCAGGGCACGTTTTGCTCCCACATTGTTTGTGAATTTGTGGCTTTCATACGTTGCATGTCCTTGCTCAGGACCATCACTCCTACGCAAACTTTACACATCATTGGTTCTGACTTTGCATTGACAAAGCTTCTTACCTATGTGGGGCCATTTCTGTAGTTCCTACACCAAAATTTTTCCCCTATAGTAAGTTGCCTTCTCCCACTTGGCAGATTCTGGCTCCAGTACTGGTGGGGAAGAAGCTGTTATTAAATTTGATGGTACCTGTTTTCAAATGTTTTTAGTCTTCTGCCCGAGGGTGAATGAGAGTATAACTAGGGTGGCAGGTGTCTTTGATAATGTTGGCTGCTTTTCCAAGGTAGCGGGAAGTGGATACGGAGTCAATGGAAAGAAAGCTAGATTTCATGATGGACTGGGCTGTGTTCACATCTTTCTGATTTCTTCCGGTCTTAGGCAGAGCAGTTGCCATACCAAACAAAAGCTTTTGCCTTACCAAAAGCTTTTCTGATGAAGGGCCTAGGCCCGAAACATCAGCTTTTGTGCTCCTAAGATGCTGCTTGGCCTGCTGTGTTCATCCAGCTTCACACTTTGTTATCTTGGATTCTCCAGCATCTGCAGCTCCCATTATCTCTATGTATCTGGATAGGATGCTTTCTATGGTGCATCTATAAATATCAGTAAGAGTCTTTGTGGACATGCTGAATTTCCTTAGCCTTCTGAGGTGTGCTTCCTTGACTGTAGTATTGATGTGGATGGATAGAATAGATCGTTGGTGATTTTTACTCCTAGGGACTTGAAGCTGTCAACCACTTCCACCTCAGCATCAATGATACAGACAGGGAAATGACCTTCACTCACTTCCTGAAGTCAATGACCTTTGTTTTGTTGACATTGAGGGAGAGATGTCTTTACACCATGCCACTACGCTGCCTATCTTTTTCCTGTATTGTACCTCATTGTTGTTTGAGGTCCAACCCTCATACTGGTATCATCAGCAAATGTAAAAATGGAATTAGAGCTGAATTTGACCACATAGCTGTGGGTATATAAGGAGTATTGTAAGGGGCTGAGTACGATGTCTTGTGGGATTTTGTGGGTCCTCCCAGATACAATGAAACGTCCAATTAGGAGCTTCCTTGCCACCTCTCCCTCACATTAGAACCACACTCATGAATAATGCCATGAACTGTCTCAGAGTTTCTGCCATTACACCACTGTAATTTTATCAGAAGCTTAGCAGTAACTCCAAGAAGGAAAGAGCTCCAAGGAGCATTTCACTTAGCATTTTTAACTTTTGGCATTGTGTGAACATTGGCTTATATGAGGTGAGTGACTGGACTTGCAGCAAGGACAGAGAGTAAGTCAACTCATGTGTGACTTCCCAGATACACTGAGCCTGTTGAAGAGTCAAATGTAAATCTCACTGGGGTCTACAGGAAAACGCTGCTGAACATGCATTATCAAAATACTTCACACATTCACAAAACTAACGATCGGTCATCCGTCACCAGCTCGGAGTTCAGAACTCATATGTGATAGAAAGCATCGCACCAAGTTTGATGGCCAAGTATTAAGTGTGGGAGTTGTTCTGTAGTAGCAACAGCAAAATAATCTAGCATAGAATGTCTGATTGCCACTGCCTGAACTCTCAGTACAAGCAGAGCTTTTCCAAAATATCTGTGCTACTGTGAAAACTCAGATAGATGTCATGATATTACTGCCTGCTGCCATCCACACACAAATTGTGAGGATCACTGTTTTCCTTTGTCCTTGTTTGTCATCATTGTCATTGTGATCAAAGCTGAGAGGTAGCCAGAGGTATGTTGCTGATATTTAGCTATTAATCTCTCCTGCCTCTTTAAGATGTCTGTTTAATTAATCATACTTGGCTGAGGTTAATTCATTGCACATTTGTAACTGCCTATTTTTTGAGAGCTGTGTGTCATAAGAATATGCAATGAAGTTTTGGTTGTCCTTTATCTTTTTCTTTAATAATGTCAGTATATGCCACAAAACTTCCATTTGTGATTTCTGGCTCATGGTTTCTGTATTTGAATTGTGCACAATATGCACAGAATCTTTATATATAGTCCAACACATCTCTTCTAATGAGCCAAAAGTGATGTTTTACAGAGTTAACATTTTCTGTCCAGTGACACTTCTTCGATCATGAAAGGAGCTCTGAAGAAAGGTCACTGGACTCAAAACATTAACTCTGCTTTCCCTCCACACATGGAAAGCAGACTCATTGAGTTTCTCCAGAAATTTCTGTTTTTTTTTCAGATTTCAAGCACCCACTGTTTGTTGTTTTCTATTATTGTGATGCTTTGCAGTAGTTTCTCGATTGTGGAAGTTAACATAGGCTGTATAATTGCACTGAAAGAAGATGGTGAAGATTTTGAGACTTCCCAGAGACAATGAAGCATGTTAGTAGGTGTCACACTTGGACCCTTTCCCTCACATTGCAACTATACAAATAACTAATGTCTCAGACTACTTCAAAGTTTCTGTCATTACACCATTGTAATTTAACCAGAAGCTGAAACCCCTTCTTTACAGCCAAGTGGACCTTCTAATGCACATCTTGAAAAAGTATGGTCATTCAGTAGCCCAAACTTGAATAAATTTCAGGGGCCTTTTCAATCCTTGTTGTTTTACAATTCAAGATCTTGTGAAATGATAGACTTTCAATCCCTGCAACTTTGCCATGATTGTGACTGCTAGGAACCCGATTGTTTACAACTGAACTGTTGCCCTGTGGGCCAGGTGAATTTTTCAGCCTATTTGTTCTTCTTTGCTCTGATTCAAATCTCAGTAATCACACTTTCTGCACCCAATCCCCACTTACCAAAAGCTTTAATCATTGTTTCATCAGTAGGATAGGAATAATTTAACACTTTGTTACAGGCATTTGTTGGCATCTCAAATGTTCTAACAGCACCATTCTTCAGGTTTGGAGATGGCGAAGGGCACACTTCCTTCTCCCACAAACCTCCACTCTTCAGTTCTAGACCTCAATTTCCAAGAGGGAGCAATATGCCATTTCAGGGATACTTTTTCTCATAGTGACTCTTATTCTCTTAGTGTTTTTGCTGAGTAAAGAACTAAAATGTTCACTAAAAAGATGGTCAAAAATGCATGAAGGAGATTGTTATTGCTTCACTTTTTCTCATTGAAATAGTTAATTTTACTGTCTTCCTTTTATCGATTACTTATGCTCATTGTTGTATGTCAATTGTGAATCACTGAACTTATCCCATTATTGACTGGTATATTTCCTTCTTCTTCATTTATGATTTGTTGTATTTGTTTGAATCTGAATGTGAGCTATTCAACCTGAACAACAATATCGGTATGTAACAACAAAATACCTACTAGGTCAAAGCAATACTTATAAACTGTCATATGGCTCCCAGTGAAGAAATCAAGGAACAAAAGGAGACAGTGTCCTGGTAATGTCACTGGAGGTGTAATCCAGAATGTGTAGTGAACTTGGGTTCGAATCCCATAATGAAATTTGAATTAAAAGCCAGCCTAATGGTGACTACTGCTGTAAAAGCCCATCTGATCCATGACTGTCCTTTAGGGTAGGAAGTCTGCCACCCTTACCTGGTCTGACCTACAGAGCCTCAGCAACTGTTGAACTTTAACTGCCCTCTGACATAGATCTAACAAACACCCACTCAGACTGAGAGGCATTTAGGGATGGGTGATAAATGCTGGCCTACCCAGAAATACCCATACCCCAGCAATGAATAATAGGAAAGAATTTGCATTTCAATAAAACTTTTCAGATATTCCAAATTACATCATGGCCAATGGAATGTAGATGGTGGTTTTTTTTTCAAATTTGACCACCAATCTATGCAGGCCACAATTTCACACACAGCAAATGGGGTAAATCACCAGTTAATGTGCTTCAGTGGTGTTTGTTGAGGGCTGTATTGAGCAGTATGTTGTTAGAGTTACTGATCTGCTGTATATTAAATTCCATTTTCATTACATGGTAATCTGAGATTCTTATCAGTGTTTTGGGAATTGAATTCAAAAGCTCTGTTCATTGTTCCATGAAAAATGTGAATCAATGGTGCTGACTATTCTTATTTTCAGAAATTAGCCTTCTGAATTTATCGACATTCCTTTCCCAATATATACAAAAAATCTTGCTATTTTGAAATTTAAGGAAATACAGATGGGCTGTGTGCAAGTGAATACGGTGTGAATGGAAATTATTTTTCAAGGTGACTTAGGAGAGCCAACAAAACATTTTAACCAAACTATGTAGGGATGATCTTGCAGTTTGGGAGCATTTGGGCAGCAATCTTGGAGCTTGGCAGCAGTGTGAGGGAAACTGTCAGGTTCTGGCAGAACTTGAAAGCAGAAGATAGAATTTGGATCACTGGAAGGAAAAATGCAACTTTCCCCAAAGAAGGACTACAAGACAATCGGAGAGGTTACACATTCAATTTCTTTGTTTAGACTTGAGATGTGCAATATTCCACATTGGCTTAATTTCAACAGAAACAGCAAACAGCAGGCTCTGAACAAACATCCATTGCAGTTTGCCAATTAGGTCCTGATGAACTTCAGCCAGCTGTACCTCTGTCATTCATATCCTGGAGACATGATGTCATGGGAGTCAGTGGGGGTTGGGGTCTGTGTGTTGAAGATGATGCAGCATAGGGAAACGCCATCATGAATAAAAGTAGAACTAGCTAATTGGATTCAGAACCCCTTGGAGGTAGAACACAGAGGGTGGTGGTGAAGTGTTGTTTTTTTCAGACTGGAGGCCTCTGACCAGTGGTGTGCCACTAGGATCAGCGCTGGGTCCAATGTTTTTTGTCATTTATATAAATATTTGGATGTGAACATAAAATGTATGATCAGTAAGTTTGCAGATGACAAACAAATTGAAGGTGTAGTGGATAGTTACATAAGAAGGTTACCTCAGAGTACAACAGGATCTTGATCAGATGGGCCAATGGCCAAGGAGTGTCAGATGGAGTTTAATTTAGATAAAATGTGAGGTGCTGCATTTTGGAAAGGCTAATCAGGACAGAATTTACACATTTAATGGTAAGGTACGAGGGAGTGTTGCTGAACAAAGAGACCTTGGAGTGCAGATTCATGAATCCTTGATAGTGGAGCCACAGGTAGATAGGGTAATGAAGAAGGCGCTTAATATGTTTGCTTTCATTGGTCCTTGCGTTGAGTATAGGACTCAGGAGGCCATGGTACGGCTGTACAGGACATTGGTTGGGCCACTGTTGGAATGCTGGGTGCAATTCTGATCTTCCTACTACAGGAAGAATGTTGTGAAACTGGAAATGGTTCAGAAAACATTTAGAAGAATGTTGCAATGGTTAGAGGGCTTGAGCTATAGAGAGAGAGAAGGTGAATTAACTGGGGTGATTTTCCCTGGGCTGTTGGATGCTGAGGGGAAACCTTATTTTTTTTCTTTCTTCATTCACAGAATGAGGGCGTCACTGGTTATGCAGCATTTATTGCCTATCCCTAATTGCTCAAAGGGCAGTTAAGTGTCAAACACATTGCTGTAGGCACGGAGTCACTTGGAGGCCAGGCCAGGTAAGGGTGGCAGTTTCCTTCCCTAAAGGTCATTAGTGAACCAGATGGGTTTTTGCAACAATTGACAATGGATTCGTGGTCATCATTAGACCCGTAATTCCAGGTATTTTATTGAATTCAAATTCACCCATCTGCTGTGGCTGGATTCAAACCAGGGTCCCCAGAACTCTTAAAGAGGTTAATAAAATCATAAAGGACATGGATAGGGTAAATAAACAAAGTTTATCCCTGGATTAGGGCAGTCCAAAACTCAAGGGCATAGTTTTAAGGTGAGAGGGGAAAGGTTTAAAAGGGACCTAACACATAACTTTTTCATGCAGACAGCGCTGCGTCTATGGAATTAGCTGCCAGAGAAAGTGCTGAAGGCTGGTACAATCATAACATTTAAAAGGCATCTGAATGGGTATATGAATAGCAAGGGTATAGATGGATATGGGCCAAATACTGGCAAATGGGACTAAATTAATTTAGGATATCTGGTCAGCATGGATGATTTGCACCAAAGGGTCTGTTTCCATGCTGTATATTTCTATGACTGATTAGTTTACATGAAAATTTGGGAAAGTTTTTCCATATGCAATAATGTTAATATAAAAAGTGCCTTTTTCATATTACCTAAACCCTTATTTTGGAATTTACTGTTACTATTTTTGCAAACATGCTTGGCTGGCTGTGGAATTTTGTCAGTTTACCAAAATGTGCATTTGTATACCCATTCTTTCAGTTAGAAATCATTAATGCAAACTGTGCCAAAAGCCTAACAAAAGAATCAATTTGTGCAGATGTGAAATGTTAACAAACTTGAGATTTTAATGTATTTTAATATTTTCTAATCCAATTGTAGGGAGGGGGTTGCATTTGGTTCATGGATCCTTTAACTCGTTCACTCTTAATTAATGATAGCAGAAAATCAATGCAAATGTGAGAAGAACCCTCCTAGAATTTTGCCCACTTCAATTTAAATATTGTTTGCTGGAAGATTTTGTTCTTGATATTGCTGAATAACTTCTCGTTGGCTGATCAGTGGAAGTTCCTTTTGCTTGATGTATCTTTTTCCCTTAAGCAATCAAGATATGGGCCTAACTATGAACTTCCAAAATTGGCCGGGTTGAGAGCATATATCAAATTCTGACAAAAAAAATTGAGTCAGGAATTGAGCCCTCCTGGAAACTGCCTCTTTCTGGCTTTGATGGAGGAGGACACAAACCAGGTGACTGATCTATTTTACAAAAAATATTTTGGCCAGAATCTCCAGAATCTGTCTGCTCCTCTTCAAGCTCATTGGATCTCAAACCTCCCATAATAGCCTCCACACAACACACCATCAGAAGTGTGATACACATGTGTCCCTATCTTGAGAGCTGAATTCTTCCTGTCCTGATCTGTATTACGTTCTTCATGCACCTACCTGATATTGTAGGCCTCAACAATCTGCCTGTAGGAGAGATCCCCATGCAGAGTTATTTGAAGTAGTTATGTCATTCTACAGGCTGGATATTCTGTGTGAATCATTTATGCAGATTTTTCAACCTCACAACAATGTCAAACTTCCGCATGGAATCTGCCTCTAGGTTGAAATCCAGACAATTAACTGAACACCTGAAGGATGATTTTTTTTTGAGAACCAGAATAACTTATGACCACACTGCAAAATATGTTAGCAAGATAACATTTTGGCCTACTGCCAAGGTAGTAACAAACAACAGATTTGAATCCTACCTTCCCAGCAATAGTCATGTGAATATGGTTAAATTTAAGTTCAATTTCTACTTTTAAAAATATTGGCAAGAGACAGGGTCATAGAGATGAAGATAACAAAGTGTGAAGCTGGATGAACACAGCAGGCCAGCAGCATCTCAGGAGCACAAAAGCTGACGTTTTGGGCCTCGACCCTTCATCAGAGAGGGGAATGGTGAGAGGGAACTGGAATAAATAGGGAGGGGGGGATTGAAGATGGATAGAGGAGAAGATAGGAGGAGAGGAGTGTATAGGTTGGGAGGTGGGGAGGGGATAGGTCAGTCCAGGGAGGACAAACTTGTCAAGGAGGCGGGATGAGGTTAGTAGGTAGAAAATGGAGGTGCGGCTTGAGGTGGGAGGAGAGGATAGGTGAGAAGAAGAACATGTTAGGGAGGCGGGAACGAGCTGGGCTGGTTTTGGGATGCAGTAGGGGTAGGGGATGAGCTGGGCTGGTTTTGGGGGGATGAAGGGTGGGTTTGGCCTGTTAAAATTACCCATGATGCCTACTCACTCTGGCGTCACTTGGAACTGATTGATTGCAATTTTCACTTGTTCTCCCAATAAGCAGGAGGGGCACAAGTCCAAAGCTTGTGGAGTTCTGGGCATATTCACATTATGAATTGACAGTATCCATGGGAACCAAATGCAATTCTAACTTAACATCCTCAATGGGAAATAGCAGTGCTGCTTGCTTCTTTTAAAACATTCACTGAAAGTCTAAGTGGAGTAACAGTGCTCTTTCAGAATACATAAGAAAAGCTTAGGTCTTTCCAAATGTATCATGTCTCATTGCCTCTTCCTGAATCTCTTAGGACACCCCTGGCATTTAATCCCATTGCTTGTCTACTTTGTGTGCGTTTCATCCAGATCATAAATATTTGCAATGGTTTTGCAACAGGAATAGGGAGCCACTTGAGCAACAGGATTTGAATGAGGCCTCAGAGTTAGCCAGCCCCATCTCAACCCTGCAGCAACGGCTGAGTTGCTGAATGATAGAATACCTACAGCAAAGAAAGAGGCTATTTGGCCCATCAGGTCTGTACTGCCTCTCCAAGGAACTTATTCCCACAACATTGCATTTCCCATAGCCGATCCACCTAATCTGCACATCTTTAGATTGGGAGTGGAAATCAGAAACACCTGCCTGAAACCAGGCATGCGGAAACTTCACACAGTTGCCCGAGGCTGGGATTGAGCCTGGGGCCCTGGTAACGTGAGTTAAAATTAGGATATGGGTGTCTCAGAACAAGAGACGAGGATGTTGCTTTACAATTTCAGAGGCATTTGTAGTTTGTTTCTGCCAAAAGATAACTTGGCATCACTATACTGCAGGAAGAAGTATATAATAATAATTTAGATCTGCAAATCCGAAAGATTGCTTTAAGGCACAGGCAGTTAGAGAGCAATTAATCAGCTATATAACTTTTGACAGAGTTGTGTTAAGGGTCCAAGAATGTATGTATAGATATGTATAAAATGTGACATTAAAAATTCAGTTAAGCCAATATTCGTTTTGTTTTATGAAATACATCCATCACACTTGCCCCATAAAAGGTCCGGGATGGGCCACTGATTTTTCGAAGCACAAAATAAACAATTCATATGTTACCGCGATGACCAATGTCTAATGGTTAGCTGTCCAATTCTGATTGATTTTCAGGTTTAAAGTTGCTATGCTAGTGAATTGAGCTGTACTCTGGAAGCTTATTAGAAATTTCTGTTGCACCAGGGAAGTTGAAGCACGCAGAAATCCGTGTGAAATTAAAGGTTTTCATAGGATGCTTTTGAATTTTTCTGTAGTTTAAACAACCATCAAGGTCAATTTAAGAAATCAACTTATCCTCATTATGTGGTTCCCTAGTTATTCCTTATTGATTGTGACTTATAACTACATCTTGTTACATTTTCCTTGGCTTTGTGCCTTGCCTAAGCTGATGAACGTCGCCAGCTCTTTCTGCATTTATTTTTGATTTTCAACTTCCAGAGTGTGTTACTTCTGTTCATTCCAAATACAATACTGGGTAATATTTCAAAAGGCATTGGAGATGTATATTCTGCCAGAAAATGTACTTCCAAGCTGTAATATTTTTAGAATGAAACACACTAGTGTTCTTGTTATATTGCTCATGTTGTGCCAAATGCTCATTATTAAAATGTTCATAAATATGCTATTACCTGCGTACTTCGGGGTCTCATTTTTTATTACATCTAGAAATATTATACAACGTTTTAATTTTCCATCTCCACTTACAATTAAAGAAAGTTTTATTTTCCACAAGGTTGTTATTTTAAATTGTGGAAAAGAGCAACTAAATATTGCATAATTAATGAACGAAATTCCACAAATTCGCCATGTTAGGAAGGCATGGGTCCAGCAGGAATACAGCCAATTTTTCTGACAAGGAGACGGATATGCTAAATGAAGAAATTAAACTGCATGGAAAAGAACAGCTTGACAAGAGCAAAATCTAATTAAATCAAAGGACAAAACACATGACATACATTGCTTGAGAGCTAGTTTTGGGCCTTTTTTTCTGCAGTTACCTTGCATTATTGGAGTAATTTGAATGGGTGTGAGTAGTGTCTTGGATGGGGAGTTTTTCCACAATTTCCTTGTCACCACTTTCAAGATTTCCTGTGACAAATTCAAACAGGGAATATTTCCTGTTGTATACTGGCCACTGGGTACATTGTATGGGTTTGTTGTACTGTATCACAATGATGAACCCAACATTCCAGTGTATAAGGTGTGATGCTGGATGAACGCAGCAGGCCAAGCAGCATCTCAGGAGCACAAAAGCTGACGTTTCGGGCCTAGACCCTGGTCTATGCCCGAAACGTCAGCTTTTGTGCTCCTGAGATGCTGCTGGGCCTGCTGTGTTCATCCAGCTTCACACTTTATTATCTTGGATTCTCCAGCATCTGCAGTTCCCATTATCTCTGATTCCAGTGTATAAATTTATTTGAAATAAAAGATATTCCTTTTCAGTTTTCATAGGTACAGTTCCAGCCAGAATACTGTCAACATCTCTAACAAGGAGATAGTCACCTAAATGAAGAAATTTGATTGCTTATGTCAGTAGTACCAAGCGATAGTCACAGCATTGTTACTCCTCTCTCTGTTTGAGACAGGCTTCTTGAGCACAGCAGGAATCCTGCCATCAACACTATAAAACTTAGACCACCAATGCTGGACCAGCATTCTACAACACACTTTGTAATTACAGTGCGGATGTTTTAGCGAAGGAATTGTTATGGTTGCTGTAGGAACTGAACAAAACAATTTAACTTAAACAAAATTGAATTCCTTGTGACCATCTTAAAGGATTTACCCAAGATTTCGAGTTTACTGAAATAAGAAAACTAAAGCAGATATTGACTTTCATTGTGATGACCATAGGAATTAGGAGCAGGAATAGGCCATTCAGCTCCACAAGCCTGATCTGCCATTTGAAGAGCACTTGGCTGGTTTGCCCCACTCATCTTTAACTCACTAACTCATCTTTCATGCCAGCTCTTCATAGGCCTCAACTCCTCAAGATTTTAAATATCTATCCATCTCATTTTTCAACACTGTGGAAGGGTAACCATGCTGTCTCCTTCTACTATCCATTCATCCACAGTGGGACCTAGCTGCTAAATCTACTTTAAAGTAAATATTCAACAAAACTACAATGAGACTGTGGCTTCTTTCATTTTGATGCACCTCACAGAATCACAAAATTATTATGGTGCAGAAGGAGGCCATTTGGCCCATTATGCCTGCATCGATCCTATTGTGTTGTGCCAATGCCCTGTCTTTTCCCCATATTCCTGCACATCATTCTATTCAATTAATCATCGAATGCTGTCTTGAGTGCCTCAATAAAACCTGCCTCCACCATGTTTTCAGACTGTGCATTTCATACCCTAAATACTCAGTGTGAAAATATTTTTTTTCTTGTATTACCCTTGTTTCTTTTGCACTTCATTTTAAATCTCTGCCTTTTCATTCTTGTATGTTTTGCAAGTGGGAACAGATTTTCCCAATTTAACTCTATCCAACATCTAACAATTCTGAAAACCTCAATTAAATCTCCTCTCAGCCTTCTTCTCGCCATGAAAAACAGTGCCAACTTCTTCACACTGGCCTCATTTTCTCATTCCTGGAATAATTCTTGTAAATTGCTCCTGCACTCGCTCCAATTTATTCACATTTTTGCTTTAATGTGGAGCAAAGAACTGTACACGATGCTCCAAATGAGGTCCAACAAGTGTCTTATAAGAATTCCTTGCTTTTGTACTCTTATATCACTATCAATAAAACCAAGAACGCTGTGTACTTCACTAAGTGCTCTCACCACCAGCCCTGCCACTTCAATGATTTGTTTTCTTACTTATTTCTATATTAATCTGTTTCTAGCATCCTCAAGCCATAATACCCACCCAGCTTCTGAAGCCTGCCCACCATCTTTAATTGGCTGGAGATAAGGAGTAAGAATGTAAGAGAACAGCAGGAGGGAACCCACCTGATCTTTGGAAGAAGGGAGCTGTGTTCAACAGGATCAGTCTGCTTTTGGAATGATTATATGACCATTCACTTAAAATATATTTGGCTACTATTTGTTGGAACAACTTTTTTGCTGAGGGCATATTCAGAAGTGCAAGTAACACAACTAGACTAAGAAAGAAATTGTACGGCTATTTAAATATCTGCATAGTTTCTTCTTTTCTCATGTTTTCTCCTTTAAAACAAAACATTGTCCAACATAAGAATATTTGGGTGATTCTTTACTTACTTTCCTGATAATCCGTGGATAACAATGAACTACAAACCTGGGAATAACTCAGTAAGTTTTACATTCTAACTCCCTACCCAGTCTACCATAGGAGCTATTTTCTGCACTGGTGACTGGGAGTGTTGGAGCAATTGTTAATGCTTTTTAATAAGGATTGTTCTGCACCGAGCCCTATTCTACACCATCTAAGTTGTGAGAAGATAAATGGGGACAAAAACAAAGGTTAGCCAAATACTACAAGAAAGTGACGGATGATTGGCATCATCACAACAGCCTCACGATATGAATGTGAGATTACTTGAGGGATGATAATGTATGAAATAAATCATTCCTGTTGAGCATGGCCTTCAGTGATGCCATTGCTGATGTCGCTCGCTCTGGTTATCAATTCTATCTCACCAGTGGCCTAATTGCTTTCTGCTCCACAGCCATCTACCGACAACCTGGCTTTGATTCTCTTCCTTTCATTGTGAACCTTTTACTCTTCCAGGAGGGCAAGAACATCATTAGCAAGTTACTGTTCAAAATCAAAGTGAAGACATGTTGAACCTCACTGTGAGCATCCTAAAAGTGAGAAGTAGACAACAGAGGGCAGGATGGTGGACTCAGTTTATAGCAAAAAGGCTGAATGTGAATTGAGAACTGATGTATCAGTGGAGTACAACGTTTATTGGTACTAGGTTAAACATTTTACTAAACTTTTCTTTTTCTGGATATGGGTGTCACTGGCTACAACATCATTTATTGCCCTCCTCTGATAATCCTTAAGAAGGTGTGATGAGCTCCAGTGCAAGTGGTGCAAGTATATACATTAGGAATGGAATTCTGGGATTTTCCAAGACAAGATATATCTTGGAAAGAAGCTTGCAGCTAATGGTGCTCCCTGTCTTCTGCTGCTTTGATGCATGTAGACTTTTGAGATCATGGGTTTGGAAGGTGCTGTGAAAGGTGCCGCGGCAGGTTGCTGTAAATGCAGTATGCCAAAGGGGCATGTGACATATAAATAAGGAGATTTGGGACAGTTTCTCATTGTGATTAGTAGCAAAACATATGGTGTGTCACAAAGAACCATTCAGTGTTCTCAGGATGAGGGGCGCAATTGGTGTTGTCAGTGGGTGTAAGAGAGAGACAGGCAGGAAGACCTTTCCTGTTGAGTTATTGAAGTGCTTCTGCACCCAGGTCTTAATACTGAAGTTGTCAGCATTAACAATGTATGCCACCTTGCCTGCTGAAGCATTTACTTGGGCTGATGCCTGATGATGGAAGCAATACCCTTCTGAGTTCACTCATTCGCTCCACCAACATCTTCAGCACTGCATCAAAAAGCCAACGCACTTCACCCTCACTGTTCTCTTAATTGGCAGACTTCCTAATGTGGCCACAAATGTTGAACAAAGCTTAAAGCAGCTATCTGTGAAGAGTTCTTCTCACATTTTAAAGATTGCATGTTGCTACCCTCTCATTAAATGAACAGCTCCTTACCCTAATGTTGGCACATGAAGCCCACTATTTAAATTCAAATGTGTTTCATCTGTCAAATTTGGAAGGAGGGCAGACTGGAGTTACTGTGTGGGTAGACCTCTCCCTGTGACTCCTGTCTGTCTGTGAGTATAATGTCATTTTTACAATCAAATTTTATGAGACAGCTTTCAGATCATAACAGTTGAAGTGGTGAAAATAATGAGGAAATGCTGAAAGGCACATCAGGAAACAACAGTGGACTTATAGTTTGACGTACTGGAAGGAGTCAGAATTAAACATCCATCATGTAGAAATAGAAGGTCAATTTCAGAACTTGGATCCAACAGATAAAAGGATATTTAAAAATAGCTTAAAAGGATTATGTTTTAAAAAGACTTAAGGAATTAGCTTGGGACAAGAATGGAGAAACTAAATTAAAGATCCTGTAGAGATAACAGGGAAAATTAAAAAATAAATCAAACAAGATATTTGAAAAATTAGACTTTGATGTCAAAATATTGTAAAATATATAAATGTGTTTCAAAATATCAATGAGGTAGCTGATGAAGAGAACAATTGTCCGGTAGAATTGTGTAATAATTTTGCTGAAAATCTATAGCCCTTTTCAGTGTGATACCCCAACATTCCCACTTTCCAGGGCTAGTTGCTGAATGAGCTGATGCGAATTTTGCAAGTATGTCCGGAACTTTTAGAAGGGCAGTTGAGTGGAATGAATTGGGCAGGAGACAAAATTTCAGATTGCCAAAGACAGGTTGATATTTTTTGATTGAGTTCTCAAAGCCTGCCATGTGGATTGGGTTCCCCAAACTTCATTGTCAAGAAATTTGTTTTGCATTCATTGGTATATTACAAATATTCATTAGTACCCCTGCCTGTTGGAAGTGGGCACAGTCTTGTTATGCAATAGCAGGAGCTATGTCTTTTCAATCATAGTTATATGGGGTATACATAATTGGTAGGGTCAACTTCCTTCTCCAAGCTCTGGTAAGTACAAGTTTTTTCACTGACTTGGATCTTACATAAATAAACTGTTTAATTGTACAAATACTTACAATGTAAGGGGGGAAGCCTCACCAGGTCAACTACCTCATGTGAGGTCTCAGTCATATGAAATCTGCCTTCTTGTGGTTACACAATTGCAATGTTACGTATGAAGGATGCTAAAGCAAGGCACTTGCAATAGCTGATGCCAGCAAACCTGACTAGCCTGGGTGAGTGAGGGTCAACCAAAATGGAGAATTATGCTGAAAGAAGAATCAACTTAAAATGGGGAATTACAATAAAAGTTGAAAGACTGCTGAGCTGTGTTGAATGGGAAAATAGGAGATGGAGCTTAATCAGTGTGGTTCTTGGGTACACAGGAAGGATCCTGGATAATTGAGGGAGAAAACAGAGTTTCAGAGAGGAGAGTAACAGAGAATGCAGCAAAGGGGCAAGGGTGGATGTACATGCTGTATATTTAGGGATCTGAAAAGGGAGAGAGACACCATTGGGACTGAATAAAAGGAGAAGAACAGGAATATCCTGAGAGATGGTGAAAAGTGTGGTAGTTACATGAGAAGATTGAAGAAGGTTGGAGGGAAAACCAGAGCAAATGAGAAGGCTACTTGGAGGGAAAGAGTACTCTAGTGGGGGAGGATTGAAGTTACTTGACTCAAAGTCAACATTTATTACCATCATTTATTTTTAAACTGGCTTTCAAAATGGGCTTCTTAGAGAATGCAGAGAAGAACTAGTAAGACCCCAAGGCCTGCTTAAATTGAAGGAATTGAAACAGGAACTGAAAAAAACATTATGGCATAGCATCCAGTGAAGGACTTCGTCATGAATAGAAATACTTTGTAGAGAATAAAGGTAGAATCTTTCAACTCTAAAAACCAATATCCCAACCACACTCATTAATCAATAAGCTTTGACAAGAAGGGCTCTTTAGAATCTCCAGATGCGGGGATGTACATGATGCTCCACATTCATACATGCAGGAGTTTTCACAAGGCTGTGCACCTAGAATTTAAAGACCTTAACAAGTCACCCATCTCAGCTGTACATCCCATGTCTTTGGTGTTATATTGCAGAGTAACGAGAACTGCATTGTACTAATCACCATGTGCATGGAAAACAATTCGAACAGACACAAACATCTTGTACATGGCAACCTTAGGAAGGGAAAAATGAGTCACAGATCATGGAGAATGCGTTCAAGGTGGCTTTAGAGCATGTTTTACCCAACACATGAGCAGCCTGACAAGATATAATGGCCATGTCAACATCTCAAATGGAAAGCATGCATCTCATTCCGGTTTTCGCATTGATTAATATTGCAACACCACAGGCCTAATTAATTTAACCCAACCTATTGGTTAAGATGAAGAAAAAGAAGAAGAAGTTGAAAGAGGAAGAGAAGAGAAAGAAGGAATGACAGTACTGTTATCAGGGACATGAGATTCCGGTTGCAGCAACCGCAGATGAATAAACAGTGTATGAAAAGAGGAATCACGGTCTTCAATGACATTGAACAGTGCACTGAACAAGGGTGTACAGAAGTCATTCCAGATACATTTACTGAGTGAAAGGCATTGGTTGAAATACCTTCACACTTCTAGAGAAGTTGTGACCTCCATGTGCCAACATACTGCAGGCAGATCTGCTGCAGCTCAGCCTGCTATTGACTGAAGAATTGCTGAGAAGGGCTGTGCCATTGACGCTGAAGATCACAACAGCATTGAACCTGCTCATCACCAGGTTCTTCAGGCCTCAACTGAGGACACTCATAACAAATTCAAATTGACAACCGGCAATGCGTTTTGGAGTTTTTAATGACCAATTTTGGAAATAATATGGTTGAATGACAAAATACTGTGGATGCTGGAAGTCTGAAACAAACACAGAGAATGCTGGAAAATTCTCAGCAGCTTTGCATCATCCGTGGAGAGAGAAACAAGAGTTAAAGTTTTGAGTCTGTTGATGCTGTTGAAACAATTAGACATGATGAAAAGGTAAAAAACACAGATTTAGATTTAATATCACGTATATAAAAATACAGTGAAAAGTGTTTTATCATATGCAAAATGCAAAGTGCCATCTCGAAACACTGAATATAACACAAGATTTTACTGCAGTTAAGTTCATCTTTTTCTTTCCTCCTTGTTACCCTCCACTACTCCTTCGTTCGCTGCTTGACATTGGCCAGGGCCTCTGTAACTTGCTGTGGGGTCTTGATTACTGGCCTGCATTCACTGTCACTGTCACTCCTGCAGATGCTGTATCTGAGCTGGAGTCATGGGGCTGGATTCATACCTCCTGCTCCCCCTTCGATACTCCACCAGGTGCTGCCGCCAGGCATTGGTCCCCAGGGTCCTGGCTCAGTGCTCCTCCACCGTTGACACTGAAACCTCTTCTACCTCAGCACCAGAGCTGGAGCTGCTTGTGGACCTGAGGTTGCATGGGACCCAGGTCCAATGGACTCTCTGGCTGGAAAAAAAATTACAGAAAAAACGATCACCTTTGACAATAGACAATAGGTGCTGGAGTAGGCCATTCGGCCCTTCGAGACAGCACCACCATTCATTATGATCATGGCTGATCATGCACAATCAGTATCCTGTTCCTGCCTTATCCTTTGCTGCCACTGATGCCACTATCCATCGCGGGGAGGGGCCACCACTGTTGCCGCCACTGCCAGACATTCTCAGGAGGCCTGGGCTACTCTTGAAATGCCCAGAAAGACTTTCAAAGAGAAAAAATCAGAAACAAAGAAAAAAGCAAAAGTGAAAAGATAAAAACGAAATTGAAGGAAGCAAGTGGAAGCAGAGGAGCCCCAGGCCAGGAGCCTGAACACAACACTGCCACTCTGCTGCCATCTTGAATGTCCCACAAACATGTTTTGACACCGTCACTCAGTTCCATCAGGAACAAAGTGCCATCAACTGCAAACATGTGGCGCATCGAGCTCCCTTGCATTATCCTACTAGGTTCCTGAACAAGAAAAAAAATTTCACACCCTCAATCTCTATTCGTTTGGCACAATGATCAACAATTACTGCAGTTCCTGCTGATCAGGGAGCTACCATGGTGTTTTAATTTGACACCACTCACAAGTTCCTCAAATGTTTTCCAACCATCATCTCTGGTGGGTGTCAAGGCTGTCCCCAAGAGTCATGGCTAATAACCCCTCCCACCTCATTCAAAGCCCTCAGACTAACGTTGAACATCACTCCATTGCTCTGCAGCACTCACTTGGACCGTTTCTGAAGAGACACTGACCTTCTATTGCCTGGACTACACAGGCGGAAGGCTCCAGTACTCGCTTACAGAATCTTCAGAACAATGTTTGCTAAGACTGGCATAGCAACATTTGTAGAACCCACGGGTATTAATCAGTCGTATTACTGAGAGCTTCAGCCATCAAGGGAATTCTTGATTCTTAAGTTTTAAATATTGAGTTAGGGATTGTTACTGATTGTAATTGAATTTGATGTTTATGTATGTTGTACGCAGCAGTGCAAAGAGCACTGAGCCTCTCATTCGCTGCTGCCAACTGCACTGGTGGGGTGTGAGGAAGACACCCCAATAGTATTCCCTCTGATGGTTCTGACTGTTCATCCTTAGAAGTGTGTGGTAACGGGCTTTTTGGCAATTGTCAGATGCTCTTCTTTGTTTCATGTCCTGGCTTAAGAGTTGGATTCGAGGATGCAGAGAAAAACATTAACAATTGTTAATGTCATGAGCTGTGACCCTTATTCAACAGGTTTTATTAAGCCATTGATGCTTAATGTGCAGCTGACCGTAGTTGACTCAAGCATTCTTCACTACTTCACTGTAAATATCCAATTTCCCTTTCAGCGCAGACATATTCTCCTTGCTGTCCTGCCAGGTCAGCAACCTGCACCTTGAAGAGTGTCAGGAATGTTGCAGCAGCAAGCATCTGTCTCATGTCTGGGCATATTCATGCATATTGTGCATGTCTGCCTCCTGCAAAAGGAGAGAAACATTAAGAGCCATTAACATCAGTATATGAGTTCTATGCCTGAATTGAGAGAGACAAAAAGAGACCTTATTTCCCAAAGATGTGATTGTCTTTGTGTGTTACTTTTAAGGATAATGCTGTATGGGGAGAGTGAAGGAGTTCAAGGGATCTAATAAAAGGTTTTTCAATGTCATCAAAGAGCTAGAGTTGTTGCAACACAAGAAAGTATTACATGAAGCACATCTGATATTCCTCGGAGGTTTTCATCTTGAATATAGCTTTTGTAGCCATGGCCTTGTCTCACACAATCCTTTGGTGCAAAGCTATCAAATTTGTACATTTATCTAGTTGTGATGAAAGATCAATGAGTAAATGATGAGTTGCAGAGTTCTGGAGCTCCTGTTATGTTCTGGTAGTTCCCTGACACACGCTTGGCTGAAAGTAGTGCAACAATGGTAGCTGCAATGAGATGACAGACTTTGATTGCACATGCAGGTATTTGACAAAATGGCTGAATACTTCAATCTTGTGCATGACAGTCCTGTGCAGTGGCAACTTTTCAGTGGTAGCTCACACACAGGGCAGCATGAAGCATTACCTAGACAGTGATACAAACTGCTAGTGCATGGCACATTATTCATTGTGTTGTGGCACTGGATCTAGCCTCTCTGGATGCTCCCATGAATGCTGACCTCTGTGGCCACCCCATTGCAGGCTTTCTTGGTCAACTGAAATGTATTCTTGCTGTCACCCTAGGAAACAATACATCCCTTTTCTACTGGATGGCTTGCAGCAGACAAGCATCACTAAACAATGGGATATCTTTTACAGACTTCGGGGGCTGTTTGGGTGCTGAGCAGAGTTTGAGTCATGCTCTTGGGAAGCCCTGTCTGTGGGCCATTTCAATATGGTGCCCAGTGGCCCACTTGCCCACCCATACAATTTGGCATTTTACCTCTGTTTGAACGTGTGATGAGCTGGGAAGGACATAATCCTGTGAGAAAACCCCACTTGACCATCAAATGGAAGTAGTTCTCTCTGTTATTCCTACTTCCATGCATAATGCCATAAAAAGTTCCACCCTCTAGGGGGTAAACATGAGGGGCAAAACAGTAGCTCAGTGATTAGCACTGCTGCCTTACAGTGACAGGGATCTGGGTTCAATTCCAGCCTCAGAAGACTGTGGAGCTTGCACATTCTTCCTGTGTCTGTGGGGTTTGCTCTGGTTTCCTTCCACAGTGCCAATATGTGTAGGTTAGGCCATGGGTTGGCCATGGAAAATGCAGCGTTACAGGGGAAGGGATGTGGGGTGGGTCTAGGTGGGATGGTCTTCAGAAGGTTGGTGTGAGCTTGATGGCCCCACACAGTAGGGGTTCTATGATTAAGTCCTTGGGTAAACAATGCCCCTGAAGAATGCTGATTCATCAAACGTGGCCGTGATTGAGTATTGTAAATATTAATGATACTCAAATGAGGAGTTATATAATGCTACACTACACCATAGGTGGTCATATAAGTGGATGGAATGAACTCTGAGAAGGGGGAGCAATGTTGGTATTCAACCATCTGCAGTGATATGTTTGCTGAGGGATTTTAGTTCATGAGATCCTGCAGTTCTCATGTTCTATCACTCCCAATAGCAAGCCCTTGTCTCACCACGGCCCTCCCCTTCCTCACTGTATACAAAACCTTTACACTGATCTCTTTCCACAGGTGCTGTCCATCCTGCTGAGTCTTCTCCAAACAACAGTTCTTTCACTTCTTTTTTGTGGTCATTATATGTTTGGCTCTCTCACACAAGGATGCACTTGCACTGTATTCCCAACTTCCCAGGAGTTGCCAGGTAGTCTAGAAAAGATGAAATTTCTGTTTTGAGCATTTAAAAGGGCAAGCCATCAGAGGATGGTCCCAAAATTTCCACTCGAAACGTGAACTCTGTAACTACATGCAAATACTTATAGGGGAGGTGATGGCCTAGTGGTATGATCGCTGGACTGTTAATCCAGACATGCAGGTAACGTTTTGGGGACCTGGGTTCAAATCATGCACGGCAGATGGTGGAATTTGAAGTCAACAAATATCTGGAAATAAGAGTCTAATGATGACCATGAATCCATCGCTGACTGTTGGGGAAATACCCATCTGGTTCACAAATGTCCTTTAGGGAAGGAAACTGCTACCCTTACCTCATCTGGCCTACATGTGACTCCAGAAACACTGCAATGAGGTTGACTCTTAACTGCCATCTGGGCAATTAGGTATGGGCAATAAATGTTGCCTAGTCAGTGACGCCTTCATCTCATGAATGAATATTTAAAAAAATACTAACACAATTCCCCATTCCCTGCCATACTTCAGAGCTGTGATGTGCAGATACATATCTACACTTTCTAAATAGGCACTCCTTGCATTATTCTCCTAACTATACCTGCAACAGGCGAGGGTCCCATCACACAGCTCAATTTTGGAAGTTATCTTTGTTTTGTCTTCAGAGGTCCAATTCCAGAATGTGCATTCACCAAAATTTTCTGACATGCACTCAGACTGAGAGCTTTATATTGGAAAGTCATTGTCTTTAACATGTAGAGAAATTCAGAACATCTCTCATTCGGTATTATTTGTGTTGGATAATTAATCTATGTAATGCCCGTCCTGACAACTTTGTGCAGATACATGCAAGACCGTTCATAAGATTTTACAATTACTTAATGACAGCTGGAGATAGCATTGTATTTGGATGAAGGGTCTGACGTGAGGCCAGGGACTTTGGCATAAGGAAGAGTTTGCATGGAAGAACTGGTAAAATGTTTGAGAGTGTGCCTAAGTTTCTCACACGTAGTGCCAATGTCTAGTGTTCTTAACTGATGTACAAAGTTGGAAAATTACTTCGATCATTTTTAAGTAATATATTTGCTTTCTAATTGGTTTGAGTTAGTGACAGTAAAGTTGGTTAAGTAGGTATCAGTTTTGGTTTTGTGACAATTGAAGGAACATTCCAAAAATGGAAGAAATTGAATCAAGGGGACATGCAAAAGTTGTGGTTTATATTGAACCAATGACATCACTCAATGCAGCCAAAGTTCTTCATGGAGTGCTTCAGGAGCTGGGGTGAAGATAATAGGACCGGAAGGCAGTAATCTCAAGTTTCCTCCCTGTGCAAAGTATTAGTTCTGCTGGGAGAGGGGATGGTAAGGAATGCAGGACTCTGTTGTTAGCAAACATTACCTTTTGCTCAAGTATGATAAATACAATCCATGCAGTGGAAAAAATGTCACCTCTCTCAGGGGGCTAGTGAGAATAGTAAGTATAAAATCAGGAATATAGTACAGATAAACTGAAAGCATCGCAAGATGAAAGGATGCCATTTTTTGAGCACTGGGACCAGTTCAAGGGAAATGGGCATCTATATAAGATGTGGAACTGGTGGAGCGAGAAGGTTGGCCCACAGTCATGGGACAGGTGGCAGTGTGTTTGGGAGGTGTGGTGTGAGGTGGCTAGTGAAGCTCAATAAATCTTGGCTGAATATCTTCACTTAGGGTTAAGCAATATTTAACTACTTGCCAGGCAGAGGGAAGGCAGCCATCTAAATAAAGAGCAGAAATGAGAACAGAGGAGAGAAATAGGCAAGAACAGAAATATTAAAAATACCCCCAAAACTGCATTGAACAGTTCAAGTAGGTGTAGTGATTGTAATGAGGTCAGCCAGGAAGACCTCATAGAATATAAGTTCCCTGATTGGGCCTGTTAATCTGGTCCAATCAGGGAGCCCTGGCTGACAGATATAAACAAGAGGGTCAGTCATTCTGACACTGAGACCTGGCTATGGGACCTAGCTCTGAGGGGGCTGTATCAATGACCAGGACTGACCACATATAGATAAAAGGTGACTTACTGACAGGATATCAGCCAATGTGGAGTCATATCAGGAATCTTTGAATTTTAGTATCAATATTTGTGGTGGAACTAAAAGTGTCAGTGAGCTGCAGCCATAAATTGCCACATGGGATTATGATTCAGTTACAATGTCAGAGGCTTGGCTCAAATGAGATTAAGCATGGTGTCTTAATATTCCTGGTAACTGATGTATTGTCATGCCAGCTCTCTACATCTTAGGAGACAGTGCTCATGATGAAGGTTCCTGTCATCATCATCTTTTAGTGTAGAAATTGTTTATTTTTCCCTGCTACAAACCGAAGAGTCTCTTGCAGTTAAGAAGATCTTGGATGGAACTTTACAGTGGCCTGAACAACGTGAGCAATGGTCAGATGTGCGGTGGAATCCAATAAGAAGCTCAGTGAGGCTGTCAATGTCAGAACATCTTGCTCCATCTCCTACATTTTCGGCAAGTGGCAAAATGATTTTCTCTCTAGGCAGCAGTCATTTGGCATTAAGGAGGGCAATTGCTTGTTAAATGTCTCATTGGTGGCTAATCTCATAGAGACATAGAGCTGTACAGCACGGAAACAGACCCTTCAGTCCAACTCAGCATGCCAACCAGATATCCAAAATTAATCTAGTCCCATTTGCAGGCAATGGCCCATATCACTCTAAAACCTTCCTATTCATATACCTATCCAGATTTATTTTTAAATGTTGTAATGCCTCCACTACTTCCTCTGGTAGCTCATTCCATGCATCCACTACTCTCTGTATGAAAAGAAGTTACCCCTTAATTTGCTTTTAAATCTTCCCCCTCTCACCTTAAAACTATGACCTCTAGTTTAGAACACCCCCACTCAGGGGAAAAAGATCTTGTCTATTTACCCTATCCATGCCCCTCATGATTTTATAAACATCTATAAGGTCATCCCTCAGCCTCAGATTCTCTGGGGAATATAGCCCCAGCCTATTTAGTGTCTTCCTATAGCTCAAACTTTTCAATCCCAGCAACATCCTCATAAATCTTTTCTGAGCCCTTTAAAGTTTCACAGTGTCTTTCCCATAACAGGGAGACCAGAATGGAATGCAGTATTCCACAAGTGGCCTAAACAATGTCCTGTACAGCCACAACATGACCTTCCAACTTCTATAATCAATACATTGACCAATAAAGGCAAAAATACCAAATGCCATCTTCACTATCCTGTATATCTGCAACTCAACTTGCAAGGAACTATGAAACTGCACTCCGAGGTCTCTTTGTTCAGCAACACTCCCCAGGACTTTACCATTAAATGTACACATCCCGACCCAATTTGTTTTCCAAAATGGAGCACCTCACATTTATCTGAGCTAAACTTCATCTGCCACTCCTTGGCATATTCATTAATATTCAGCATTCTAGATTAGCAAACTTGCCGAATGATCAAAACATTGAGAAAACCTAACATAGAATCCAGAGAGGTAACGAGCAAATTCAACTCGCTTCTTGCTCTGAATGAATCCATGTAGGATACCAGGTAACAACATTATTGGGCATTCTCCATGGGCACTAGCCACAGCTGCCCTCATATCAATGTCCACTGCCTTTTCATATGCACCAGCCTCTAAGAATCTTGGTTGTATATCTCCAATTCACTTACAGCACTCCATCTGAACTTCAGCGTTACGCTTCGATGCAGCAATGACAGCTGTCATTGTAATACTGCAGCAAGGACACTGTGTACTCAAGGACACACACCCAGCTCGTGGACTGGACCGGGCTGCATCTCCAGTCACTTCAGTCATTGTTATAGCACTCAATTACTCTGAGCCTGAATGCTCACTGAATCCCTGATTTGTCTTTCTTTTGGCACTTTGCCCATCAGTTACGGATAGCACGCTCATTAATTCTGGTTTGCTGTGCTGTTTAAAAGGTGATGTGGCACAGCCCTACTATCTCATTAGATGGAGAAAACTGATGGTGGTTTAATCTGACAGTTGCCATGCCTCAGATGAGGGAAATCTTTGAGAATGAGTGTCCCTCAGTGGTAAGCTCAGCCAGTGTAGGAATTGAACTAGCACCGTTGGCATCGCTCCTCTTTACAAACCCACCATCCAGTCCACTGAGCTGTTTAGCATAGGCACAAAGACTAGGAACTTGAGACAGTTGACAGCAGGCCTCGCATCAAAGGGTATTGTCTTCAGTTGGGTGGGTCCCTACACTGTGATCGAGGACAGCTTCCAAGACCAGCTCAGGAGCTTGAGAAAGATCTGTCAGACCCTCATGAGCAGTAGATCCTGCTGGTTGATTGCATAAACAATGAGGAGCTACATATTGGGCAGCTCTCCACCCGTCTTCACACTTTCTGGCCTGTGTGAGGTATTCTCCTCCTGATATGAGACAGAGGCAGTTATTCAGGGAGATGATAGTGCCTGGTACAGCTATTACCGTTGGTACAGATGGGGAGGTGTTCCCGGCAACTGAGTAGGCAGTGCAGAAGGCATTCTGGGTTAGTGATATCAGGTTTGTGGTGGGTGGCAGCAAGATCCTGCAGACAGTCCATAAGTACGACAACATGTGCCTTGGAAGAGGCGGGTACATTAGCAGAGACAGAGTCAGTATAAGATATCCATGAGAAGAAGTTGGCATTTATGCTTCGGGAATGGAGAAGGCCAATTTCCTTCTTCCTACAGTGCTATGCATTCCTCCAAATGGCTGAGATTGTTTGAACATGAATTGTAACGGCAGACCAAGTTGGCATCGCCTGGTGTCATGGCCCGCACAAATAATCCTGGCGAAAGTGGAAGCCTTTACAGCACTCCATTCAGCAGGACCTCTAGGATTCTGCCCACAATGCAGAAATTTGATTCGTTCCTGTCTGCCTCATCCAGGGCAAGTGTCAATGGGGCTGACTGGGCACAATGGACTGTTATAGATGGTGCAGAGACAGCGGATATCAGTGAATTCTAGGATTTGCACTCAGCGGGGATTTATTCTGGCAATAGAGAGTGGGAAGTTGGAGATAGATTGACCGATGCCACAGGGTATAGACAGATAATTAAAGCCAGGCATTGTGTAAGATACAGTGAGAGAACCTCTTTTGTCACACAGTGAAAAGCACTCTGACCAACCTGATGCCAACTGGACTTAACCGTAAAAGTAAGGTTAAAATAGTATCAGAGATAATGGGAACTGCAGATGCTGGAGAATTCCAAGATAATAAAATGTGAGGCTGGATGAACACAGCAGGCCAAGCAGCATCTCAGGAGCACAAAAGCTGACGTTTCGGGCCTAGACCCTTCATCAGAGAGGGGGATGGGGTGAGGGAACTGGAATAAATAGGGAGAGAGGGGGAGGCGGACCGAAGATGGAGAGTAAAGAAGATAGGTGGAGAGAGTGTAGGTGGGGAGGTAAGTAAGGTTACAAGTTACATTGTTATGATACACATTGTTAAGGAGAATAGAAGGACAACATAATGTTAGGTGTCACACATTCCAGGTTATAAATTGTTTTGCCCACAAGCCCATATGGCATTATCAAACGAAGAGGTGTTTATGGTGCCCCTCATATTAACCCTTTCAGTCCCTTTCAGGCTCATGTATATCAGCAGTCTAGTATGGAAAGTGAGCTGAGAATGTCAAAGATAAAAATATTCAACTGAGTTAGAGCTAAATAAAAATTAAATACATTTAATCAACCTGAGGAAGAGTAAAAAATAATTAATCAATCTGGTACTACACACGTCTGTAGCAGGTGAAACTTGAATGTGGCTTTTCCAGCCCAAAGAAAGGAACACTACCATTGTGCAGTAAGTGCACCCATTAGAGGGAAGCTATTGTAGCAGATTTAGGGAGATAAATTGCAAAAAATAAATGCAAGACAACAAAGAAATGGAATATTGTAAAGTATTCAGAGAATTTAAAAAAGACTTACATTAATGTGGAAACATATAGCATGACAACCCAAAATATATTGCATGCACCAAGTTCCCATTATCAGCTTTCCAATGAGAAGGTAATCTGTTTGTCCGATATTAACTGAGAGATAAACACTGGCCAGAACTCCAGCGATAACTCACCTGCTCTTCTCCAATACAGATCACTTATATATTCAATATCTATCTGAGAGTTGGATCCAAAAACATTCCCAATGAAACAGCACCATCTTTGAATTTTTACCCTCACCATGAGTGGGATTTGAATATACTGCTTGCTGTTATAAAAAAAAGCAATGGGCTAACCTACTTAGCTACAGCTCAGAATTAGCTCACTGCATCAAACTAGGCACATACCTTTGAAGGGACAAGTTAGAGTATTTAAAATCACCACACCATTGACGATAAAGGAAGTTGTGGTCAAAATAAAGCAGAAAATAATAGGTTTATGACAAATGTCAGGTGCAAGGATCACTTCGGATTCAGGAAATATTTACCAGCAGATTTTTAAAAAATATCAGATTAAGAACTAAATAATTAAAGTAGAGATTTTGGCCAGATGATATGTTGTAACTGCATGATGCAGGAGCTGGTGGACCCCATCGTGGTCCATGATGACCACATCTGTAGCAAATGCTGGTTTCTTGAGGAACTCTGGCTCAGAGTTAATGAGCTGGAGTCTGAGCTTCCAACACTGCCACACATCAGGGAGGGGGAGTGTTACCTGAATGCTGTGCTCCAGGAGTCATTCACACCCCTTCGATTAAGTACTTCAAATTCAATCAGTGATCAGCGACTGGAGGGTGTGACTATAAGTGGTCCAGGAGGTAGTATTGAACAAGCCTCAACCCCTCAGCCTCTCTAAAAGGTTTGAGATTCTTGCTCCATGTGTGGCTGAGAGTGGGGTGGGGGCTGTAGGAAGGGCGAGCAAACTAACCACAGCACTGTGGTGCAGGGAACCAGGCAAGAGAGGAGAGAAAAGAGCAATGTAGTTGTAAACGGGGATTGTATAGTCAGGACAATAGACACTGTTCCCTGTGGTCAGGATTGAGAGTTGCAAATGCTGTGCTGCCTGCCTGAGTGCCCACACTCACGGTATATCATCCGTGCTTCAGGCAAACTTGGAGTGGGGAAGGGAAAGGGTCAGTTATTGTGATCCACATTGGTACCAGTGATATAGACTGAAAGATGTTCTGCTGAGGGAATGTGAGCAGCTAGGGGCTAAATTAAAAAAAACAGAACTGTAAAAGTAATCATCTCTAGACTACTACCTGTGGCACAAGCAAATTGACACAGGGTCAATGAGATTAAACAGGTAAATATGTTGGTCAAAGACTGGTGCGGGACAGATGGGTTTGCTGTCATGGAACATTAGCATCTGCACTGGGGAAGGAAGGAACAGTTCCAATTGGACAGATTCTACCTGAGTCATGCTGGGACCGGAGTCCTGGTGAAGTCCTGGGTCAGTCTTTAAACTAAATATTAGGAATGTTGGGAGATGTGTCCAGGTGCATGGAAAATTGTGGAAAACATTAAAGGGGGAGAGGGCTTAAAAGAGTTTATTAAAGTTTCCAGAACACGTAAATGGGCACAGAGTATGGAAAGGGTCTGGTATCTAACATCAGGAACAACAGATAGGGGGAGAACCTGGAGAAGGGGGATTGAGGATGTTGTACTTAAATGCACATATTATACAAAACCAGGTTAATTGACTTATGGCACAGACTGAAATTGGCAGGAAAGCTATTGTGGGATGTATAGAGTCGTGGCTGAAAGGAGATCAGGGGGATCTGGGAACTAAACATCCAAGGATACACATCCTAACAATTAGACAAGCAGATGGGAAGAGGGGGTCATGGTTGCCTTGTCTGTAAGAAGTTCCACTTTCCTAATAACTCAACTGTATGAGATATAATCAATTCTACTAATGAACATTACATCACTGCTTCCTAGATGCAATTTGAATTCCCAGATTTGGTTTCTGTAACTAAAGTTTCATTTTCTGCATTCAACTGCAATCATATGTCAACTATTTACCAAGGAATACTTTCCTTTCATCCCATTCCCAGCTCCTCATTCTCAATTGTGTTCAGTGCTTCACACTTAATTCCATGTAGCTTATGAAAAAAATTCCTATTGAGTGGGGCCTCTGGGATGATGGTAGCACAGATAAGGGTGGTGTGATGAAATTAGTATAAAAAGAACTGGCTAAAATGTGCCCTGGATGTTATTGAAGTGACTGGTTTCTGCCTTCAAGCTCTGATGTAAAATGTTCAGTTGTGCATAAAATTACATTTCCCCTTGAAGAAATAATTGCTAATTGCTGGAACATTTTAACAGATGGAGAAAGTACACAAAGCTGAGAGGGGAAATAATGAGCATTTGCCAATCTTGCCTTGCTAACTTGAACCTGTGTTGAAGATATACAAAGCCTCCCTGTCCTATCCCATATCTTCAAACTTTCCAATGATGGTGATCCTTCTCCAGTTCTATTTACCATAAGCTGGTTACAAGATGCAGAATTGTTTCATGGATAATAAGGTCTATTATCTTTACCTCCCAGCAAGGTGGACCTGTCCAGCTGAACTTATTGTCAGTCTACAAACTCGACCAAGATATTTCTGATCATTAATGGGCTTTAGTCAGCATTATACACTAGAGATTGGATCGCATATTTAAATGTCCTCTTCACCAGGAATTTTCAGACCAGCAGAGTTACCAAAGGATGCAATATCCTACAGGTATACGACAGAAGAAAATGCTAAGTTAGCCAATATCAACTCAAAGATTTTTAAATGTTTGCTTACCATCGCAGAAGGAGTTTGTTCAACTTACGAAAATCTTATCGAGATTGTATGAAGGCTTTGAGAGAAGGCTATCAGGTTCTCAAGATGCTTCATTTCTTTTGCATAATAAACTTCCATTTTATTGTTAAACCTGAACATGCATGTTTATGTTTTGATCAAAGAAGACCGCATTAAAACCAAGAAAAAAAGTATGATATGAACCATCGAGACAGAATACCATATGGGATCTCACTTGTTCAGTAATAACATCAGCTCGGATTACAATAATTCTAGCATTAATAATGTTGGTCCTTGTCTCTATAGACCAGCAGAAACACAGGCTGTGAGATAGTAAGAACTGTAGGTGCTGGAATCAGAGACAACACGGTATGGAGCTGGAGGAACACAACAATCCAGGCAGCATCAGAGCAGCATGTTTCAGACTGGGAACATTCTTCAGACATGGGCTGTATTTTCTTTTTAATTGTTAAACATTATGGAAGGGAAAGTTCTTGACAAATCTTAAGAACCATATTTTCAAGAGGTTTGAGTCAGTGTAAACAGGTGCAAGGCTATCTTACAAATCCATCTGCACTACTATCTGAGGAATTGCTGCTGGTAAAATTTCAAATTAGCATACTGCTCAGGATCGGCATTAAATTTGGAGGTTGAATTATTTAATCAATTTGGTGATTATCTTTATTAAAAGCTCTGCAACTGGTTGGCTTAGAGTTTTGCCTGAATTGTTGGCTATAGCTTTGTTGAAAATATTTTACCTTTTGTGTCAAGTTCAAGTGCCACACAGACTTGAGTGCAAATGCTGCAATGCTGTATTGCTGTTGGAGGTTTGCACTCTTATTAACATGGCCTTTCAGACGAAACAACTGGCCTTTAAATGAGATGAGAAAGATCCTGTAGCACTATTTTGAAGAAGACCAGAAAAGTTATCACCAATATTCTGCCAAGTTTTTTTTAAATTTCTCAAAACGGATTATTTGTATGTGATCGCATTTTTATTTATGCAACATTGCTTGGCCCTTGTTGACAGCCAGATTTCTTATATTGTAAAAGAGACATTGAACAGAACCAAATAAGAAACACAGTGAGAGCCATCTCAATAGTGGGGGCATGTCACTCCAATTTCATAAGCAGTGGAATGAATTTCTTGTTGGGCAGCAGCAAGCTGCCAATTAAGGGGGATTATTGCTGTAAATGCAGTTTTGATATCTCAATTTACTTTATTAATATTCAACTTTCCATTTTAACAGACTTGCGAAACAAGTTTGTTTGGACATTGTAAAATAACACACTGGGAGTACGTTATTGGAGATAGAATCATTGCGAATACTTGGAGAGATATAATGGTATTTATGCTGGCAGTGTGGGGAAGGACAATCTTCCTGTACTACTGGGCATCTTCCAGATGCTGGTGACTGCTTTAACCTGAGCATCAACTTCAGACAGGCTGGTGTGTTCTAGTGTAATGGGATCCACTGCCAGTTGCCAGGGAGCTGGAGGTCCCATGTTGACACCACCCATCCAGGAGAGCCTCTAATTCTTCGCCTGCAAACCGATATATTGATTTTCTCTGTCTGCGACGTCCAGAGCAAATGTCTTATTGTCTGAGTACATAATCAGCTCTTAAACATGTTGCAAGGGATAACAAAGAATTCCAAGATATCTGTTGAGTGTTGAGTTGGTCCTGGAAAAGCATGCTATAAGATAGGGCTGAAATTGGACTTGAGGGACAATGTAGCAGCAGCGTATGTGATTAATGAGATGAGTTTAGATACACACAGTAAGAAATCTCACTAGGCCACACTACAAAAATCCCTCTGAGAATCTTCAGGCAACTCAGGCTCAGGCAAAAAAAAAGTAAGATTCAGAATACATTTCAAAAGTAGTCCGCTGTTTGCAAAAGCGCTTTGCTCTGGGAGATTTTGAAAGTCGCCAAGAGTTCGCAGAGGATTATTGAATTTTTTGTCGCAGTTTGTGAGCTGCTGAAGATTACACCAACTGCCTCTGCCAGTTTCCTGGAGACAGTCTGAATCACCTGCTGTGTGACATCTTGCCTTCAAACCCAATAGCATCTTAAATTCCCTCCCTTCCGGCAATGATAAACCTTAGACAATCGATGTCTCTGCATTGAACACACTTGCGTTATAACGAGAGGTTTTAGCAGGAATTCCCAGTAGATTGTCTTACTGTCACAAGGATGCATATTACTCCTATTTGCTCACTAACCTACCAATGGGAGGAGAATCCAGCTCAATTTTGTTTTAACCAACTGCCCCTTCCAGGGCTTTGTCAATTTGAAAATAGTGATGGAAACTGGATTTAAAGCCAACTGCCTGCTAAGTGAAAGTTTCCTTTGCAAAAGGTCATGATCAGCTCATAAAATAATAGAATGGAAGTCCTTCAGTGTGGAAACAGGTCCTTTGGATCAACAAGTCCACACTGCCACTCAAAGGATCCCACCCAGACCCACTCCCCTGATCTACACATCCCTGAACACAATGGGCAATTTAGCTTGGCCAATCCACCTAACCTGCACATTTTTTTGGATCGTGGGAAGAAACCCATGCAGACAAGGGAGAATGTGTAAACTCCACACAGACAGTTGCCCAAGGGTGGAATTGAACCTGGGTCCTTGGTGCTATGAGGCATCAGTGCTAACCACGGAGCCAACATGCCACCCAGACAGCAATTTCCCTTTCTTTTTGACTTATGCTCTGAAATGTAGTCAGCAGGATTTGAACCTGCACAAGAGTACTCCAATAGATTTCAACCCCACTGCCTTTAACCACTCAGCCATGACTACCACAGAACTAAATGGAGCAATTTTTGAAATTATACCAGGCTATCCAGTACCTCTTTTCTGTCTTCCTGTGGATGGCTCTACCCTCACCTGGGTCTGTTGCACTCAATCCAGTTGTAACCAGAGATTGCTATTTTGCCACTCTTTATGCCTTTACTTCTGTGACTCCCTAAGACTTTTTGGCCCCTTCCCAAGCCCTATTCACACACTTCAGGAGACTGGCCCTAAAGCATGGAGGGAAGGGGTTAGTGAGAGAGATGATGAGACCATAAGAAACAAGAACAGAAATGGGCTGTTCAGCCCCTCAACTCAGCTCTGCCATAAAGAAGGGTCATGGCTGATCCCACACACCTCACATCCGCTTTCCTGTTCTTTCCCCATCAATTCAATTTCCCAACTGATCAAGAATCTGTCAGTCTCAAGATGAAATAAACACAGTTTTTATTGTGGAGAAAGAAATGGAGGCTAGAGAACTTGGGAAAATTAATATCGATGTTCTGAAAACAGTTCACATGATAGAAGAGGAAGTGCTGGAGGTATTAGAAAAGGTAAATGGGTGCACATCTCTGGGATATGATCTAGTGTATCCCAGGACATTCTGGAAAATTAGAGAAGAAATTGTGGGGCCCTAGCAGAAATATTGGTGTCATCTGTAACTAGTGAGGTGATGGTTAATGTTGTGTCTTTATTTAAGAAAATCTGTAAGGAGAAGCTTAAAAACTATAAACCTGTGAGTTTGACATAGCTAGTTGGTAAGTTGTTGGAGGTGATTCTGACAGATAAAATTTACATGCCTTTGAGAGAGGCAGTAAATGATTAGAGATGGTCAGCATGGATTTTTGTAAGGGAAATCATGTCTTACAAACTTGAATAAGTTTTGTTTTCTGGAAGTAACCAAAAAGATTGATGAGGAAGAAATGGTAGATATTGTTTACTTAGACTTTAGTAAAGCCTTTGATAAGATTCTGCATTGTAGACTAATTAGTAAAATTAGATCATATGGGATTCAAGCTTGTCAACTGGATAGAAAATTGTTGTAATGGAAGGAGGCAGAGCGTGGAGGTGGAGGATTGTATTTTGGACTGGAGGCCTAACCAGTGGTGTTCCACAGGGATTGGTACTGGGTCCACTGTTGTTTGTCATTTATATAAATGATTGAGATGGGAATATCAGAGGCCTGGTTAGTAAGTTTGTGGATGATACTAAAACTGGAGGCCTCATGGACAGTCAAGAAATTTATCTAATATTACAAAGAAGTCGTAATGAACTTGGTCAATGGGCTGAGGAATGGCAGATGGAATTTAGTTTGGATAAATTTGAGTTATTGCATTTTGGGAAAACAATCAAGGGCAGGGTTTACACAGTTAATGGGAGGGAGCTGTGTAGTGGGGTAGAACAGACAGAATCAGGGGTTCAGGTACATAATTCTTTGGAATTTACGTCACAGGTAGAAAGGGTGGCTAAGAAGGCATGTAATACACTTTCTTTCATTACTCAGGCCTTTGAGTACAGAAGTTGGCATGTCACTTTGAGGTTGTGCAGGATGCTGGCAAAGCCTCTTCTGGAATACTGTGTGCAGTTCTGGTTGCCCTGCTGTTTGAAGGATATCATTAAACTGAAGAGTGTTCAGAAAAGATATACCAGAATGTTATTGCGAATGGAGGGTTACAGCTATAAAAATAGGCGGGGATGTTTCTGACTAGAACAGAGGAGTTTGAAGGGTGCTGCTTAGAAAATCACGAAGGGCACAGATAAGGTGAATAGCAAAGGCATTTTCCTTAAGGTCGGGAGTTCAAAGCTAGAGGGCATAATTTTAAGGTGAGAGGAAAAAAAAATTTTAAATGGGCAACTTTTTTACAAGGGGAGTAGTTAGTGTAAGGAACGAACTGCCAGAGGAAGAGGTGGATGCAGCTACAGTAGAATATTTAAAAGACATCTGGACAAATGCATGAACAGGAAACGTTGGAGAGATATGGGCCAAATGCAGGCAAGTGGGATTAGTTTAGCTTGGGAACATTGTCGGCTTGAATGAGTTAGACCAAAGGGTTTGTTACCATGCTGTATGGTTCTATGACTCTATGACTTCCAGTCACAAAAGCGCTGTGCTAAGTTCCACATAGATGATGTGACATCCAATCGCATCACCATCGCCTCATGTAATCCAAGCTCCATCTCTGATTTGTTATGCTGCTCAACTGAAACCCAACACTGAATGAGCATAATATTTGTCCAGCCAATGAATAAGTCAACAAAACGTCCCATGAAACTTTGCTTTTGCAAATTTTGGAATCACTGCCATATCAATTCTGTGGAAGAGATTTGGATTTTCTTCCTGCCAGTTGGACGTTTTCACTCCCAATATTTATTTTAGGTTTCGTATTATCTTTCAAAAACCACAATGTGCCAAATACAACTGTCCAGTCAAAGTTGAATCACAGCTATCAGTGAGAGCTGGAATGCAGGACAGTGCAACGTAAAGTTCCTGAGCTCCCTTGTGAACAAAAGGCCTGAGCCCAGGCGGCTGCACTCACAATGTGAAAATTGTGACACCTTTTGACAGATCAATTCCTGTTCTTGACGATTTTTTTTGTGTGTTATTTCAGGAATGTTGCTTAGCTAATATCCCAATGTGTCTGGCTGGGCCAAGGGCACATGAAGGACTCTCCATCACAGAACCAGCCAGAGCTCGCCCTCCTGTATATAAGAGCAGGGTAAGGGACAGCCTTCCTCAAATGCCCCAATTCACTGAAGAAGAGAAAGACATCCCGATGTGCAGAGAGATTACAGTCAAGCACAATTTAACACAATTTAATATCCTTCTCCTTGTTCAGCTTAATGGAGTGGGGCAATAAGTTGAGCTGGAAGAGACCTTACTGCCTTCCTGTTGCCAGCTGAGGCCCACTAACAACCAGCCTGTGCACTTGGAGCCAAGCTCCACTCCCCACCCTCTAGGCCTCCTTGGAAAACACCCTGCAAAGACTTCTCCTACCATTACTCACTCATGCATGGGATCCTGCAATTACTCAGTGCCTCGAGGTGACTGCCATTCTGGCAGCAGACACTGTCTAACTGTCACCACTAAGCCTAACCACCTTAATTCTAACCGTAATACTAACCCTAACTCTAAATTTAATGCCAAATCCAACCCTATCCCTATTCCTAGTCCTGACCCTAAAGCTAATGTTAACATTAAACCTAACCCTAACTCTAACTGGCAACAGCCACTCCCTATCTCTAACTGCCTTCACCCTAACCTTAATGCTAACCCAAATCCTAACCCTAACCCTAATCCTAAACACCTTGTCTATAGCTGTAACCCTAATGCTGACCCTAACCCTAATGTTAATGCTAACCCTAACCCAATGATAGGTGGCACTGCCACTCAGTAGAGCTGCTGGCCTCTGATTCTTCAATAGTTCTCAGTGTGCAGGACCTCTACCTACAAGATCCTGGATGCCAGAGATTACCCAACACTGCCCAGTTAACAACACCAACATCACATAATTCAGAGATAACGCAGTGTGGAGCAGGAGGAACAGAGCAGACCAGGCAAGCATCAGAGGCGCAGGAAAGTTAATGTTTTGGGTCAGGTTTGGGGCATTTCTGAAGAAAGGTCCCAACGCAAAAACTTAACTTTGCTGCTCCTCTGAAGCTGCTTGGCCTGTTGTGTTCCTCCAGCTCCACGCTGTGTTATCTCTGACTCCAGTAAATGCAGTTCTTACTATCTCCGACATAATTCAATGAATTATTTAATGAAGTTTACCTCAGGCTCCTGTCAGCTCTGCAGGCAATGTGCAAGAATCCTATTGCTTCCATTTAAAAATTGAAATGTAGCAAGTCACTAAGGAACATTCAAAAATACCTTTGAAATTCATGACCTCGATCACCCAGAAGTCAAGGCTGGCAATGACTGTGAACATCATCTTCTGTAAGGGCCTCTCCAAAATCTACCATCCTGATTTGGAACTTTATTGCTATATCGTCACTGGTTTTTGAGATCAAAATCAACTGCCTCACAGCTCTGTGGGTGTTCCTGCAACCATCAAGATCTCCAGTTAATGTCCTATGAGATCCACTCCCTCCACATCAGCAAACCTAGAAGGCAACTCAAAACAACATTCTTAAGAGTAATTAGGGAAAGGCCATAAAAGCCAATGTAGCCAGAAATCGTAACATGAAAAGTCTCCTTTCTCTTAAGGGGCGGGTCTTTTTGCGACAAATGGCAGGTTTCAGATAACACCCTTTTCAGTGAACTAAAAATGACACACATAGTGGGTTAAATGTTGACAGTTTGAGCTGGAAAACAACAGTCTGTCACTGGATCAGAAACCCACCTCTGATAGGTTGAGATTTTCTTGGGGTGAGTCCTTAATTGATGTGGGCCGAGGGAGGCAGGAGGTCAGATGAAATGTGGGGTTGATTTTGAACCCACAACTGCCATTACTAAGGTTGCTGGATGTCCTGAGGGAGAAAGGTAAGGTATCTTCCAAACTTTTACACAGCACCAGAGGAAAATGAGACATTGTATGGTAGACAGAGACATGGTACCCAAGGCAGATCTGCCTTCTTTCCATTGATGATGACCTGGATCTAATGCTGGAATCTGTGCGGGTAAGAGGGGAATCTTTTTCGCTGAGGGTGGCTGGAGAAGGACACATTCTCATGCAGGAGGACCACCTCTTCTACTTATACCTTCTCCTTATCTCTTCCAGATCCTCCCTCAATCAGCTGTACCTCACGGGGATCTCACTGTCTTCCAATCCACAGCTCACTGGAGTGCCATGTTAGGCAGAGTGCAATACACCACCACAATGTGTGCCTGGTCTTGCAGGAAGGTATCTGATGATACTAACAATGGTGGTCAAGCCATTAGAATTGCATCTTCAGAAGCAGGATGCAAATGGCCCACTCAAGCAGATTCTGAGCAGATGTCACTCTGTGGGTTAGAGTGAAGGGCTAAAGTAGCCTTGGCTGGCAAAAGATGAAACAGTCATAACAATTGTTAGAACATTGTATGCACACATAGAGGAAACTCTTCTCCTGGTCAGAAACCCATTTGATGTCGTAGGAGTGGAAGACCTTCCTGTTGGTAGGTCTCACAGGTCACCCACTGGGAATCTTGGACAAACATTCAATAGTATGAGATAAGGACATGCTGTTAGCCAAAGCAGTGCTGCCCTAGCATTTTACCTCTGTGACACAATTTTGGAGCTGGAAAATTGCCACAGCCCCTCAGGGGCCTGTTAGAGCAAAAACTACTTGGAAGTGTATTTGGTCAGTGTTCCACAGCAGCCCCTGCTGGCTCAAAGCTCATAGCCCCAAGGCCTCATCATGCTACCCTACTTAGCCTTTTCTAAAGTATTGAGATAAAAACAGCAATTACAATCAAATTAACATCACATTGACATAACAGTTAGTCTGCTCTGTTCTTCCAGCATAAACACTTACTACATTAACAACTCACCCAAAAAAGACATGGATCACAACCTACACAAGAAGTATATACCATGGTAGAGTAAACATTTGGATCTGAAATGACATCTATAGCACTGGAAATAATAACTGTGCACTTGATTGTTGCAGCCTCTTATATATCTATCAGATTTTGCATCCAATGCTGGCATGATCTTCTTGAAACACATGTTCAGTGTTTGAAACAAAAAAACAGAAGAAATTGAATTTCATAGATCATTGAATCCCTACAGTGTAGAAACAAGCCCTTCAGCCGACAAGCCCGCACTGACTCCCAGAGCATCCCACCCAGACCCATCTTCCTATAACCCACCTAATCTACACATCCCTGAACACTACGGGCAATTTAGCATGGGCAATCCACCTAGCCTGCACACCTTTGGACTGTGGGAGGAAACTGGTGCACCCAGAGGAAACCCATGCAGACACAGGGAGAATGTGCAATCTCTACACAGACAGTTGCCAAATGGTGGAATCAAACCTGAATGCCTGGTGCTATGAAGCAGCAGTGCTAACTCTGATTTCCCTTCACAGATGCTGCCAGACCTGCCGAGCTTTTCCAGCAACTTCTGCTTTTGTTTCTGATTTAAAGCATCCGCAGTTCTTTTATTTTATATTTTAACAAATACCTAAAATGTTGTGAGGCAACACCAAGAGTAATATATATTGTTTTGATCCCCATTTTTAAGAAGGGATGTATTGGGAGGCAGTGCAACAGAGAATTACTTGGTTAATTCTTATGATGAAGGGGTTGACTAACTAAGAATTGCTAGACAAGTTAGTCCTCTATTCATCAGAGCTTATAAGAAAGGGGTGGGGTGAAATTATTCAAACATATCCGATTCTGAGGGGGCTCGACAGGGTAGAAGCTGAAAAGATATTTCCGCAAGTGGCAAAATCCTGATCTAAGGGATGTATTTAAAGAAAAAGGAGCACCAATTTAAAACTGAGATAAAAAGGACAGCCCTCTCTCAGAGGATGGTGAATGTCTGGAATGCTCTACCTCAGAGAGTTGTGGAGGTTAGATTACTGAAAGTATTTAAAGGGAATGAAAATTGATTGCTGTTATTTTGAGGAGTTGAAAGCTATGAGGAGCTGGTATGGTAAACCAGTTGATGCCTGCAGCTTATCATCCATGACCTTCTGGAGTGGCAAGACAGGAATAACGGTTTATTCCAGCTCTAACTCTTATATTCCATTATGTTGTTATGTTGTGGACATTACTTGTGAAACATTGGCCAAATAACAGCTGTAATAACCAACACTAAAGGTACTATCTGATCCACGTAAATCAAAAATGAACATAAACAAACAACTATAAATCAATACTTTTCCAGTATGAACCACAAAGGCATATGGTGTTAAATACAGATGGTGTTGGCTCATTGAGTGAATCTAGACTCCAAGTTTTAAATTGCAGTGATTGCAAATTGTGGGATTGGAGCATTTGCAGAGTCAAGGTGGAACACCAGAGTCTACAAAGCTGATTCTGACCATCTATTCCAACCCAGTCTAAAAAGCATAGCCGTCTTGAGTCTTTAACAGCCAAAGAACAGAAGAGTATCTGACTTCAGAAGGGCCTGTCAAATCTGCTGCTCCTAGAACTCATTGCATTCAGGATGAGGATGAGAAGTGAATGGAGAAAGTTTATATGGAAGCAATTTTTCATTATTTTGATCATCTCAACAGCGCTAATGCTACTGGCCCTGTAGTAGCATTCCTGGGGATTCTAGGACAACATGCTTAGTCCTGAAAGAATGCAGATATGATGCCTCTCCATTGGGTCTATGGGTATCCTTTCTGCTTTACGCCACCTTTTCTTGCAAAACAGAGAAGGTGATGGTGACTGCATGTCATTCATTGTGTTTCGTTGGTAAGAGAAATAACCGTAGATTTTTGGCTCATCCAGAAGTGACAATTGAGTTCTGAATGTTCAGGGAGTGTTGTTGGGTGAATGAAGAAGTTTGGTGCATTGAGCAGCATAAAAGGTGGGGTAGGTCAGAGATATGATGAACCTGTGTTTTTACTCACCTTGATCATCTGACTGGAATTGTTCAAGTTTTCTGAGTGCTGCTGCCATGTTCATGGAACAAAAAATCTGAGCTTTTACTACTCTTCCCAATCCCTTTTGAGGCTCATCTGTGAACTCTTGCTTCCTCTGTTGGAAACCTGACATCCTCCCTGTGTTCCACCTGCCTGACTTAGGGAAGTGTTAATGAAGTGGCCAACACTTTAATAATAGTAGAGAGAAATCTCACAAGGTTTAGTTCGACATGAGTACTACTTCAACAGCTGTTTTAACTCAGGGATTTGGTGACTGAGAAATGTTGGCACAGTGAAGGAAGAGATGTGTTATTCTAAACTTTCATAAAACAGGGGACGCCAAAGTAAAAGGCTGTTAGACTTAAGAGCACTAATCAGCTGAGCAGGGTGTTGTTTCTCAATGTTTCAGAGAATCAGCGGGAATGGCCACGGTGATACATCTGAGTAGACACTGAGTGCAGTGACTGACGATTTAAATTGGTGAAGACAGCATCCAATGGGGTGGCTCAGTGGTTAGCACTGCTGCCTCACAATGCCAGTAACCTTGGTTCTATCCCACCCTCAAACGACTGCCTGTGTGGAGTTTGCACATTCTCCCCCTGTCTGTGTAGGTTTCCTTCAGGTGTTTCGATTTCCTCCTACAGTCCAAAGATGTGCAGGTTAGATGAATTGGCCATGCTACATTACCCATAGTGCCCAGGGATATGTCGGTTAGATGAGTTATAGGGGGATGGGTCTGGGTGGGATGCTCTGAGGTTCGGTGTGGACTCATGGAGCCAAAGGGCCTGTTTCCACACTGGAGAGATTCTATGATCTATGATCAGTCACATTTGGATCGGAAATTGGCTTGGTGAAAGAAGACAGAGGGTGGTAGTTGATGGGAAATGTTCATCCTAGAGACCAGTTATGAATGGTGTACCGCAAGGGTCGGTGTTGGGTCCACTGTTGTTTGTCATTTTTATAAATGACCTGGGTGAGGGCGTAGAAGGATGGGTTAGTAAATTTGCAGATGACACTAAGGTCGGTGGAGTTGTGGATAGTGACGAAGGATGCTGTAGGTTGCAGAGAGACATAGATAAGCTGCAGAGCTGGGCTGAGAGGTAGCAAATGGAGTTTAATTCAGACAAGTGTGAGGTGATGCATTTTGGTAGGAGTAACCAGAAGGCAAAGTACAGGGCTAATGGTAAGATTCTTAGTAGTGTAGATGAGCAGAGAGATCTCGGTGTCCATGTACACAGATCCTTGAAAGTTGCCACCCAGGTTGACAGGGCTGTTAAGAAGGCATACAGTGTTTTAGCTTTTATTAATAGAGGGATCGAGTTCTGGAACCAAGAAGTTATGGTGAAGCTGTACAAAACTCTGGTGCGCTTGGAGTATTGTGTACAGGTCTGGTCACCGCATTATAAGAAGGATGTGGAAGCTTTGGAAAGGGTGCAGAGGAGATTTACTAGGATGTTGCGTGGTATGGAGGGAAGGTTTTACGAGGAAAGGCTGAGGGACTTGAGGCTGTTTTCATTAGAGAGAAGAAGGTTGAGAGGTGACTTAATTGAAACATATAAAATAATCAGAGGGTTAGATAGGGTGGATAGGGAGAGCCTTTTTCCTAGGATGGTGATGGCAAGCACGAGGGGGCATAGCTTTAAATTGAGGGGTGAAAGATATAGGACAGATGTCAGAGGTAGTTTCTCTACTCGGAGAGTAGTAAGGGAATGGAATGCTTTGCCTGCAACGGTAGTAGATTCACCAACTTTAGGTACATTTAAGTCATCATTGGATAAGCATATGGACGTACATGGAATAGTGTAGGTTAGATGGGCTTGAGATCGGTATGACAGGTCGGCACAACATCGAGGGCCGAAGGGCCTGTACTGTGCTGTAATGTTCTATGTTCTATGTACATTTATTGTGATATTGCACCCAAGGAAGGAGCCAGTTGTAGAACAATTCATAAGAGCTGATGACTGATTGATTGATTTGTCATTATGTGTACAGAAATACAGTGAAAAACTTTGTTTGCAAGTGGTACTGGCAGATTGCAGCAAGTAAAGGATGCACAGATCAAAACAACTTAGGGGCTTGCAGGTTACATTATTTGAGGCTAGAGTCCATTCAACGGTCTGATAATGGCCAGAAAGAAACAGTCCCTGAATATGCTCATGCATGTGTTCAGATTTCTGTATCTGCTGCCCGACGGAAGAGGTTGTAGGAGATCATTACCAGGGTGCGATGGGTCTTTGATGATGTCGGCCACCTTTCCCGGCACCGTGCCATGTAAATAGAGTCTATGGATGGAAGGTTGGCTTCTGTGATCATCTGAGCTGCCCACACTACCTTCTGTAGTTTCTTGCAGTCCTGGGCAAAAGAGTTGCCATAGTCTGGAATCTGATAGCATGGCAGCGAACTTCAGTCCTGAAGAATGCATACCCTGTACTATGTTGGAATTGCTCACATACGTGGAAGGCCCAATGTTTAGGAAATATCACCAACCTAAGCTTTAGCTATCAGAACTTGAGTGGCAACAGGAGTCGCTACAGTCACTGTAAGCCAGTCTGAGTATTCCTGAATATTTCCTTCCCTAAGGGGTCTGGATGGGTTTATCCGACCAGCAATGACAGTTTCAATGTGGCCATTACTGAGACTAGCACTTTACAATTTAAGTTACACATTTTGCCATGGACCTGCCAAAACATGTCACCAGTGAGGCAGCCCTGAGGCAGTGCATTGAACAACACTGTTACATAACTATAATCGGTGAACTTTCATCTATGATGAGATGTTGGTGGTTCCACCAGCTCTCCACCTGGACTTCCTAAAAAAGATCTGCAAGGGATACCTTGGTATTTCCACTGTTGGGCCTTGTGCAGAAACCTGCAGTGCAGAAGTATCTCATATTGCCTTACAGTCTGTTACTCACAGACATAAGCAGAAAAGCCATTGGAAGGTTTTAGTATCGACCTATTTGAATTTGAAGGGACAATCTTTCGCATCCAGATTGGTCATTACTTCTGACGGATTAAGATCCAGAAGCTCAATTCACCCACCTAAAAAGCTGGTAGAACCTTTTTTGAAGAAGTAATTTTCCATACCTGAAGCCCTGGATATAGACATCTCAGACAGAATTGAATGAAGATTTTCATTTAGTTTTACTCACCTACCATTCTACACCATTACAAAACAAATTTGTCCTTTAACAATGTTTGACAGCTGCAATCTCTACTTTCCTCCTTTTCCCTGTAATGATCCCAAGTATCACAGTGCAAGTCCTTCAAATGCCCTTCAATTGGGCACAAATGACCTGTGCATATTGGAAAGAAAAGGTCAGCTGTGGCTCGGGGACAAGCAACAAGAGGGCACAGTGATTGTGAGGCTGCAACAGACAATATCATTCCTCACCCACACAACAAATAGAATTCTCCAAATAAACAGGACTGCCTTCATTTTAATGAAAAGGAAAGTTTTACCTGGCAAGGCTGCATACCCTGATCCCCAGGAAGAAACTGTGATAACAGTGCCACTGATATCATAATTAAGAGTTGAAGATGCTCAGAGAAGAAATCTAGAATTCATAGGCAATCCATAACAATGGAGGTGTTTCATGCAAAAAAAACCAGAAGCTTTGGTGGGACAGCAAGCGTAGGAAGATTTGTCAATTGTGTATATACCAAATTAGGACAAAGACATTGGGGAAATGTGGAATAAAATGTTTACTGTGCCTTTGTAATAATAGCCACCGACAAAGTCCATAACGACTTATGTCATGATGATGTCAGATGACACAGAACTGGGTGTTGAATGCACAGTCTTTGTTATAATCCCAACTGTAATAACAGTTGATGTTATTACTAGACAGGTCAGATCCCAAATGGAAGTCTAGTTTGACAGATCATATCAAGATTAGATTAGATCTTATGACATGTGTACCTGAATACAAGGGCACAAGAATACAGTGAAAACACAGAGTTGCTGCATTCTGGTGCCTTCTTAAAATATAATTGTTCAAATTAAAAACAAGAAATAAAATTAAAGAAACAGAAAATAAGGGTAAAGAAGATGCCCAGGTCACCTTCACCACTGACACTACAAAAATGAGTCTTAGTTTTCGCTGAAACACAAACATGCAACACTGCATATTCAGGTTTAACAATGAAGCATGGGTCCATTAATCAGAAGAAATAAAAATAAAATAGAATATATCAAGCTATTTACATACAACAAAGGAAGATAGAAAAGCCAATATGTCAGTGAATTCTAGCAAATGCAACAATAGGGACAATGATAGTCAGGAATTTCAACCATTCTGATGCTAACTGAAATAGAATTAGTGTAAAAAGCACAGACAAGGCAGAATTCTTATAATGCCTTTGGAAGAGCCTTTTTTGACCATTGCATAGAAAGTCTTGTAAGAGGGGGAATGGTCTTATGCCTAGTTTTAGGAAATACCACAGGGCAGGTAGAAAGAGGATCAGTTGATGGATACTTTAGTGAAAGTGATTACAATGCAGACGGTTTCTTGGTAGTTATGGAAAAAGACAACAATAGCCTAGGAATATTAGTTCTAAATTAGGGAAAAGCTATTCTTTTTGAGCTGAAATGTGATTTAGCTGATGTGAATTTGAAACAGCTCTGTGAAACTAAATCAGCCAGATCAGAAAGGTATTCATGGAAGAGGTATAAGTATTCAAAGAGACAATGTTCTGTTAAAGATAAAATGTAGGTCTAATAAATTAAGGGATCCCCTGACCACTGACCGGCGAGGGAAGGAGAGGAGAGAGAAAAAAATGGGAATCTTATGATAGATATCACAACTCTATACAGTGGAGATCTAAAGGACCATAAAAAGGTGTGAGGACAAAGCTTTTCAAAGCAGAACCAAAGACAAGCATAACAAAATATTGGCAAGTAAAAGTCAAGGATACCTGAAAGCTTATAAATATATAATGAACCAGACAATAAGCGAAGAGTAGGATCAGTTGGTGACATACCACAAATAATGTGTTAAAGCAGAAGTTGATAGTGTACTTAAAGAATGCTTAGTGTATTTTTGCATTGAAGAGAGGGATTGTACCGACGTACCAATCAGGAAGGAGGAGTTCTGAATAGTAGACAATATCAACATTGTACAAGAGCAAGTTCTGAGACCAAAAGAATAAAGGGTTTCTGAGAAAGGGTCACTCAATCTAAAATATTAACTCTGACTTCTCTTCACTGATGCTGCCAGATCTGCTGAGCGTTTCAAGCAGTTTCTATTTTTGTTTTGATTTGCAACATCCACAGTTCTTTCAATTTTTGATTGCATATATGTTTTTACATCCAGAAATATAGATAAATTCCAAAACTTTGACAAAATGTGTCCATGGTTTTCAGAGGAACAAAATAAAAACTTTGACCATCACTTCCCAAAGATTTATGGATCCAGGTGTGGCATGACAGGGTTGCGTAACAACAAATGTTTTACTAGTGCTTAAAAAAGGAATAAAGGAATAGGCCAGCTAACTATTTCATCCTTATGTTAGTGGAAGGGAGATTATTGGAAAGAATTCTGAGTTACAAGACAAATCTTCAATTAAAAAAGACATGGATGAATTAAAGACACCTAGGACAGATTTGTTAAGCAAACGACATGTCTGATTAACATAATTGAATTTTCTGATTGAGTGCCATTGAGGATTGTATATTTGATAATATACAATGATACTGGCAAGGGTTTTAATATGATCTCACATGCCTGACAGTTCGCAGATGTAACAGTCCATTGGATTCAATGCAGCTTCGGAAATCAAGTCTGAAATTGCCTCAGAGGCAACGTTCAATAAGGGAATCCAACCAATAACCCTTAACTTTTTATAGAATACCGTCACTGAATCTCCCACTATCAACATTATCATTATCATTGTGTAGACCAGTCACACAAATAATTTGGTTACAAGTGAAACTATAAATATGATATCAAGTAGCTCACTTCCCGACTTACTAAAGCCTGTTCACCATCTACAACACACCAGTTAGGAATGTTATGAAACAATAAATACTTATCTGGATGAGTGCAGCTCCAACAACACACAGAAAGCCCAACAGCACACATGCAAACACACAAAGAAGACAGGAGCAGGAGGTGATGATTTGGCTCTTTGAGCCTACTCCACTATTCTTCACAAGCATTGCTAATCACTTAACTCAATGGCCTAATCTTGTTTTCTCACAATAACCTTTGATCCCATTTGCCCCAAGTTCTATAACTAGTCGCCTCTTAAATGTATTCAAAGGTTTGGCATCAACTACCTCCTGTGTAATGAATTCCACAGGCTTATCACTCTCTGGGTGAAGAAATGTCTTCTCACCTCCATCCTAAATCGTCAGCCGTGAATCTTCATGCTGTGACCTGTTATGGAAACACCCACCATCAGGAACAGCCCCCTGCATCTGCCCTATCCAGTCCTGTTAGAATTTTATAAGTCTCTATGAGATCCCCCCTCAGTCATCTGAACTCTAGTGAAAACAATCCCAACATAGTCAATCTCTCCTCATGCGTCAGATTCGCCATCTCCAGCATCAGCCCGTTAAACCTTCGCTGCAGTCCCTCGAGAGCAAGAGCATCCTTTCTCAGAAAAGGAGACAAAAACTATACACAATACCCCAGGTGTGGCCTCACTAAGGCCCTGTATAACTGCAACAACACATCCCTGCTCCTGTACTTAACCTCTCGCAATGAAGGCCAACATACCATTTGCCTTCTTTGCCTCCTGCTGCACCTGCATGCTTACCCTCAGAGACTGGGGCACAAGGATACAAGTTCCCACTGCACACTCCCCTCTCCCAATTTACAGCCATTCAGGTAGTAATCTGCCTTCTTGTTTTTGCTTCCAAGGTGAATAATCTCATATTTATCTAAATTATTCTGCATCTGCCATTGCTTTGCCCACTCATTCAATTTGTTGAGATCATCTCTGCATCTTCATCACGCCCGACTTGGTAATTTCTGCAAACTTAGAGATGTTAAATTTTGTTCCCTCATCCAAATCATTAATATATATTGTGAATAGCTGGGGTCTTAGCACCAAGCCCTGTGCACCCACCCCACCTGACTAGTTACTGCCCGCGAATTTGAAAAGGACCCATTAATTCCTATTCTTTGTTTCCTCTGTGCCTATCAGTTCCCTATCCATCTCAATACACTTCTCCCAAACCCATGCGCTTCAATCTTGTGCATTAACCTCTTATGTGAAACTTTGTCAAATGTTTTCTGAAAGTTCAAATATATTACAATCGACTGGCTCTCCGTTTTCAACTCTAATAGTTACCTCTTCATAGAGTTCCAACAAATTTGTCAAGCATGATTTCCCCTTCATAAATCCATGCTGTGTCTGCCTAATCCTGCCACTATTTTCTACATAGTCTGCTGTAAAATCCTTGATAATAGATCGAGAACTTTCCCCACTGCTGATGTCCGGCTTACCTGTCCATAATTCCCTGCATTCTCTCTATCTCCCTTTTTGAATATTGGAGTGACAATAGCGACCATCCAATCTGCAGGGGCTGCTTCAGTGTCCATAGAATCCTGGGTGGTGACCACCAATGCAACCACTATTTCGAGAGCTATTTTCTTAAGCACTCCAGGATGTAGATTATCCAGCCCTGAGGATTTATTGGCCTTCAATCCTAACAAATTTCCCAGCACTGTTTCTTTACTGATATTGATCTCCTTTAGTTCTTTTCTCTCTCAAATTCTTGCATCCCCAACCAATCTGGTATCAGATTTGTGTCCTGTTTTGTGAAGGCCGAACCAAAAAATGTACTCATTGCTCAGCCATTTCTTAGTAAAAATTTCTTTGCCCCTTTTATTGCATTCTCCCAGTTCTGGCTGTTGGGGACCTACATTTGTCAGCGAATTAGGTTAATTACAAATATATTTATTAATGATTGTGTGAATTATTATTGAATTTACCTTCATAAAACCTGATCAAAACTGCTGGAACATATTTGCAAAGTATAGATGATCCAATCACATTTCAGCATCTTCACCTTTTGCAAACAAGCAGCAGAATCATTCACCATTACAATCTGCTGCTTCATTACTCAGCATATCTCCGACTCTACCATTATGATCAAACCAGGTGATCAATCCTGGTTCAATGGAGAATGCAGCAGGGTAGAGCAGCAGAATCATTATCAGCCTGACCACAAATGAGAGAGTAAAGACCAAGTAGGACCACTAGCATGCCAAACAGCTTAAACAACACGTGATCCCAAAACCAATAGGTCAGAACTAAGCTCTTCAGTCCTGCCACATCCAGTCATGAATGGCGGACAATTAAACAACACACTGGAGGAGACGTGTCCACAAATATCCCCATCCTCATTGATGGAGGAGCCCAGCACGTCGATTCAAAGGATCAGTTTGAAGTATTTGCAACAATTTTCAGCCAGAAGTGTCAACTGGCTGATCCATTTTGGGCTCCTTCAGTGGTCCCCAGCATCACTAATGCCAATCTTCAGTCAGTTTGTGTCATTGCACAGGATATCAAAAAATAGTTGGAGGCACTAAATAGAGTAAAGACTATTGGCCCTGACAATGTTCTGGCGATAGTACTGAGGACATGTGTTACAGAGCCTGCTGTGTTGCTTGTCAAACTGTTCCAATACATTTACAATACTGGCATCTACCTGGCAATGTAGAAAATTGCTCAGGTATGTCCGATACATAAAAAGCAAGACAAATCTAACCTGTCTGATTACTGCCCCATCAGTCTATTCCTGATCATCAGTAAACTGATGGAAGGTGTCATCTATAGTGCTGTCAGCATCTCCTGATCAATAATAATCTGCTCAGTGGTGCCTAGTTTATGTTCCACCAGGGCCACCTAGCTCCTAAACTCATCATAGCTCTGGTTCAAACATTGACAAAAGAGCAGAATTTCAGTTGAGCGGTGAGAGTGACAGCCCTTGATATCAAGGCTGCATTTGCTTGAGTGCGGCATCAAGCACCCTTAACAAAACCAGAACTTATGGCTATCAGGAGGAAAACTCTCTACTGGTTGGAGCCATAACTGGCACATAAGACGATGGTTGTGGATGTTGGATGTCGATCATCTCAGCTCTAGAACATCTCTGAAGGAACTCCTCAGGAACTCCGAGGCCCAACCGTCTTATATTGCCTCATTCATGATATGGACATAACTGAGGATTTTTGTTGACGATTGTACATTGTTCAACACAATTCATGGCTCTTCATATATTGAAGGACTCCACGTCCAAATGCAACAAGACTTGGACAATATCCAAGCCTGTGATGAATAATGTCAAGTAATGTTCATGCTACATAAATGCCAAGCAATGATTATCTTCAATAAGAGGCAATCTAACCATTTTACCTTGACATTCAATGGTGTTACCATCACTGAATCTTCTATCATCAACATCTTGATGGGTTATCACTGACCAGAAACTCAACTAGGCTCATAATATAACCACAGTGGTTACAAGAGCAAATCAGAAACTAGGAATACTGAAGTTTTTAACTCATATCCTGACTCTTCAAAGCCTGTCCACCATCTATAAGGCACAAGTCAGGAGTGTCATAGAATACTTCATGCTTGCTTGAATGGGTGCAGCCCCAACAACACTTAAGAAGCTTGACGACACCCAGGACAAAGCAGCCCGCTTGATTGGCACTACATCTACAAACCTCCACGTCCCTCATCCTTGATGTACAGTAGCAGCAGTGTGCACTATCAACAAGATGAGCTGCAAAAATTTACCAAAGACCCTCAAACAGCACCTTCTAAACCCATAACCACTTCCATCTAGAGGAACGAAGGCAGTCAATTCATGCAACATCATCATATACAAATTCCCCTCCAAGCCAATCCGTGTCCTGACTTGGATATATGTTACTGTTATTTTACTGTCATTTAGTCAAAATCCTGGAATTCATTCCTAACGGCATATCAGTCTACTGACAATACCTAGACTACAGTGATTCAAGAAATCAGCTCTACACCACCTTCAGCTAAGGACAAGCAATAAATGCTGGACCAGCCAGCAACACCCATGTACAATGGATGAATAAAAGGAAATTACAAGTCACTTAAAAGTTAACAAGTAATAACAAAATTACCACTGGTATAACATAAAACACCTTGAGTCCTGCAATATGTTACAGATCTCCAGCTAACTGCTAACTAGTATCTTTTCAGGGCAATCACTGATGAAACATAATGTTTATCTTCATTGCAATCAACAGCCAGGAGCACCTAAAATAGAAGCTGTTATTAATGCCTGGCTGTAGTTTGTCCAGTGTATATTTGTTTTTACTGACTGGGACTTCATGATAATCATTATGGCAGATTCTAATGGTGATACAAAAAAAAGATAGCTTTGTTGACCATGGGTCCCCATACATGCTTCATGTTTTAAACTGATATCTAATACTTTTTGCTTGCCACTGTAAAGGAGGGAAAATTGTTGTGTTTTAATGTTAATTATATTCTACGTTGATAGATATTTGGTGTTAAGAAACTATGGCAAATTGAAACAGAAGGGTGTTAAACTTGAGGGTAGCTTGTATCAAATATAATGTGTAAGCATCAGTTACGCTGAAATAATTTGATCTTGAATCAATTAATGACTAACACATCCAGATGATAAAATACACACAGCAGGGGTGCAGAACGAATTGCCTGTGGTGTAATACAGCCCCAGCTTGTTCAATCTGGCACATTTTATAATTCTTCGAGTTCTTAATCATCCAACAACATTGCAACTCAAATGTATGAATTTCAGCGACCTTAACAAATTCAGCAGCCTTAATTTCCTGAGCAGCTGAAACAATGAGAGGATTTCTGCAATCTGTGGAAACTCTGACTTGAAGCATTTTTTTTCTGGGATAAGATGGCTCCAAAGTTAGTGGTGTAGTGGACAGTAAAGAGGTTACCTCAAATTACAACAGGATCATGACCAGATGGGCAAAGGAGCCGATGAGTGGCAGATTGAATTTAACTTAAGTAAATCTGAGGTGCTGCATTTTGGAAAGGCAAATCAGGGCAGGATTTATACACTTAATGCCCTGGGAAGTGTTGCTGAACAAACAGATTGTGGGGTGTAGTTCTTATTCCTTGAAAGTGGAGTTGCAGGTAGGCAGGATAATGCCCACCTTTATTGGTCAGTGCTTTGAGTGTTGAAATTGGGAGGTCATGTTGCAGCTGTACAGGACATTGGTTAGGCTACTTTCAGGATACTATGAGCAATTCCCATCTCCATGCTCTGGGAAAGATGTTGTGAAACTTGAAATGGTTCAGAAAAGATTCACAAGAATGTTGCCTGGGTTGTAGGGTTTGAACTATAAGGAGAGGCTGAATAGGTTAGGGCTATTTTCCCTGGACATAGGAGGCTGAGGGGTGACCTTATAGAAGTTTATAAAATCATGAGGGGCATGGATAGGGTGAATAGTTAAGGTATTTTCCCCAGGGTAGTTGAGTCCATAACTAGGGGGCAAAGGTTTAAAGTGAGAGGGGTAAGATTAAAACGGACCTAAGAGGCAACTTTTCACTCAGAAGGTGTGAATGAAATGAGCTACCAGAGGAAGTGGTGGAGGCTGGTACAGTTACAACATTCAAAAGGCATCTGGATGGGTAAATGAATAGGAAGCATTCAGAGGGATATGGGCCAAATGCTGCCAGATGGGACTAGATTAATTTAGAATATGTGATCGGCATGGGCAAGTTGGACCAAAGGTGCTATACATCTCGTTGACTCCATGACTCTATTCCAATCTCAGTTGTGAAAGAAATGCAGAGCACACTGTGACGCTCCAGTAAGCCTTGGGAGAAAAGGCTAAATCACTTGGGACTCTACTTGCTGGAGTTTAGAAGAATGACAGGTGGTCTTGTTGAAACATACAGGATTCTTAGGGGGCTTGACAGAGTAAACGCTGAGAGAATACTTCCTGTCATGGGAATGCCTAGCACGAGAGGGTATAATCTCAGAATTAAGGGGCACCAATTTAAGACAGAGATGAGGAGGAATTTCTTCTTTCAGAGCCTTCTGAGTCTTTGGAACTTTTTGCCACAGAGAGCTGTGGGCACAGATTTTTTGTGTGCATTTAAGGCTGAGGTGGACTGATTCTTGAGGAATAGTGGAATAAAGGGTTACAGAGGAGATGTGGGAAACTGGTCATGAGGAATGTCAGATCAGCCATGATCCTATTGAATGGTGGAGCAGGCTCGAGGAGACTAATGGCCTTTTCCTGTTCCTCTCATGGTCTTATGTTCCTTGGGGAACTCAGTCACAACATGGTACATTCAAGACAAGGCAGGGCATGACCTTTTTTATAACACTAGCTGCCATATGGTAAGGTCTAACCTTTGTAAGATAATGAATGGACGAGTCAATGAATGGCAGTCGAGCTGGGTAGGGGAGGATCGTATGGTTTTGTCAGGGAGGGAAATAGTATTATGTCAGGGTTACATTTGGGGGTCTCAAGAGGCAATGAATCAGGTAGGATGGGTAGTTGTGTCCAATGAGTATCAGGCTTGGTCATTGAATGAATCAGGTGTTTGTGATATGGTTTGGTTTGGGAGGGTAAGAGGCTGTTGGTAGATAGGCCATGTAGGGGGGCCAACAGGTCGAGGTTATCAGGTCAGATTAGGAAGATTTTTGGGTGGTCACTGAGTACAGTCAGGTCAGGTGGTTGAGGTTGGATCAGTTTGAAGACAGTTGAAGGGTCAGAGATGAGGTGGTGACAGTTCGCTGCGGAATCATTCAATTGTTACACCAGGTTTTAGTCTGACAACCATTTTCTGCAAAACTGCCATGTAACTGTAGCACTTCCATGTAACTGCCATGAGTTAGTCCCATTAATTTCTCTCCTAAATCCCCAAGTCCAGTTTATAGTCAGAGACATTGGCAGAGAGTCCTGGGAGGTAGGGGTCCATGGGGAGGGATTTCCACATGGTTCTGAAACCTGTGATCTGTGATGATCTGATTGCTGGAAAGATTTGGCCTGATGTCCTTTGAAGTAACAAAATTAATCTTTTTCATGACACTTTTGTGATGAAAGCTGTTAAACATAACAAAATCAGATTTTTTTTGTCAATGATTATTCAGTCATCTTAGTTGCATTTAATACAGGCTGTTTGGAGTCTTGCTGATGAGTGAGAGACTCACACACCTTCCTTTGGGGAGGGCGTAATATATTAAATGTTATACCCAACATAACAGCAGCAATGGACCTTTCACTGAATCAAGGCGGGCTTGAAGAGCAGAAGACCCACCCAACAAAATCTGTTAGCCAATGAAGAATGTCAGATCTTTATTGATTGGCAGCTCCATTAGGGAGTTTGTGGCTGCTCCTGGGGCTTCACCCACCCAATGTTTAGGGTTGCCATTGATCGAGGTACAAGTGAGCGATGGTGTGGTAGCTGTAGGTCACAGGAGGATGGCCACAGTAGAGTGTTGGGAAGCAACTTGTCAGCAAAGCAAAGGGAATGATACTCACAGCAATACCCTGCCAATGCTGAGTTCTTCTATCAGCCACTGAGTGAATGGGTGAGCCTTTGATTGATGGAAACCCCACTGCCTGAATCCCACAAGCAAACACATTGCGCAGAATGCTAAACCAGTAAAATGTGTGAATGACAAATAATTACCTTATATACCTCAAAATAGAGATTCTGTGAAGACATGTGCATTTCCAAGTATTATCCAAGGGTTTAAAGCAGCCAATTTTACAATTTGGAATAGTTCCCAATGCTAAATATTGTAAGCATACTATCATATATAATTTTCAACCTTCAAGTTTGTATAAAACCTTGCAGCCAATAGTTTTATAAAGAAAAATAAGGCAATGTCCTTATGGGATCTGAGTTGATCTATTCTGAATTAAATTATAAATATCTTAATTTAGCCCGGGTTATATAATTTTGAATGCTTTGTAAACTTAAATCATAGATAGCCTTTATTGAACATTTTATTTTTGCTTTCAATATTGTGGGCTGTTGTAGAGGGTAATGGTTCTGAAAGGGTTAATAGTGGAGACTATGTTAAGGTTTTCCCAATCTGACAATGTTGTCCAGACTTGGCTCATGCCTGGCTCAAGATCCTGAGGGGGTCAGCCATGTCGTCATTGATTCTTGATGGTCTTGGCAATTATATCTAACATATGGGTGGCATGGTGGCTCAGTGGTTAGCACTGCTACCTCACAGCACCAGGGATCTGTATTCAATTCCAGCCTTGGGTAACTGTCTGTGTGGAGTTTGCACATTCTCCCTGTGTCTGCATGGGTTTGTTCCAGTTTCCTCCCACAGTCAAAAGATGTGCAGGGTCAGTGGATTGGCCATGCTAAATTGCCTGTAGTGTCCTGGGCTGTTTGGGTTAGACATGTGGAAATGCAGGGGTAGGGGAATGAGTCAGAGTGGGATTCTCTTTGGAGGGGTGGTGTGGACTTGTAGGGCCAAACAGCCTGTTTCCACACTGTCAGGATCCTATGATTTTAATAATAACATGTATTTATTTATTTCTTACATTCAATAAACATTAATTTGCACTAAAGACACATGCCTCTGCTTGTTCAGACTTCATGTTTTCTCATCTACCACTGCTAATTAGAAAAGCCTTTTGTTGTGTTTGAAGACAGGTTAACCTCACTGAGCACGAGGCCATTGACTGGGGTTATTAACCTGAGCCAGTCAGGAAAGTCCTGAATGACTGGTTTGGGAGGGGGATGGGAGCGGTGTTGGGAAGCAGATAGTGGGGGGGATTGAAATGGCTGTAGGGACATCAGCCAAATGCCACCTCTATGTTAGTGAAGCAATTTAATTCTGGGATGAAGTTTGCTGCTGCAACCATGAAAATGGCCCTGTATGGGTATGAAGCAAGGTTGATAGGAAGTCAGCTCCTGTCACTTACAAAGTATAGGTAGGTGGTGCAGTCCTGAACAAACATGTGGATCACCTGAATACTGTTACCTTACAAATGGGGTGGTGGGGGGGAAGGATGTAGTGATTGAAATCAGGCTGGCCTTGTTGACTGCAAGGTCATTGATTGGGATTGTTAATCTGGACCAGTCAGGAAAGCCCTAGCTGATCAATATAGCTTAGAGATGAGAATCTCCTTGTTTAAATGACTGACTCTGGGCTGTCAGGCTCGATAGCTCAATGTACTGTGCATAAGTTAATAAAGGGTCCAAAGCTGATAAGTCTGCCTTCCTGATCTTCTGATCCTGCCCGGCTGGCTGTGTTCCTTCAGCTCCATACTTGTTATCTCTAAATAAAGGGTGACTTGATGATGAGATGCTGGCCTCTGAGCAATCATTTCATTGTTAAACCAGAATATTGAATGGAGGATCAATTGTAGGCCTTTACCCTAACCAATAGTTGGTTTCACAAGTCAGATGACATGAGCTTTTATCTAAAACATTGGCAGTGATGACATTTGAGGATACAGATGGTGGATGATCAGCCATGGTCATAATGAATGGTGGTGTTGGCTTGAAGGGCCGAATGGTCTACTCCCATACCTATTGTCTATTTGGGGACTGCATTGTTCGACTATGTTAATGTTGTCCTCTGTATACAATAAAACATTTTCTGTCAAGTTGTCATAGTCTTGAGACCATATGTCTGTTCTCTCATGAGAGAGACAACTAGTGGTAATTTGACATGAATCACCATACCTCAGACTCGGGGAGAGGTTAAGAAGGACACTCCTTCATTGTAATCACAGCTGGTGATAGGATTTGCAGCCATGCTGTTGGCTTCACACTGCTTCACAAACTAGCCAATTGAACTAAGCTGACCCCCAACCTTTTTTTTATGTAGGTACTATGTCACTGGGATGTGGATTAATATAACACTGCTCATTACAAGAAATGATTCTCTAACTCTGTGGATGCACAGTCAGAACATTCCCCCATATCTCTTTTTAACTTTATATCTTACCATCTCCATACATAAATGTATCAAAAGCAAAGGGATACAATCTTAAGGAAGATTACTACCATTGCATAACCTTCCATACAACACATGCTAAGGCAATGTTTTACCTGAAAGTAAAATGCGCCAGAAATTTTCACATGGGCAGTGGATGTTGCCTACATGAACTTTAGTAAGGCATTTGGTAAGATACCTCATGGCAGGTGGGTGCAGAAAGTACCGTCACATCGTATCTAGGGTAGGCTAACTAGGTGCCCATGAAACTGGCTTGGTGATAAAAGATAGAGTAGTGGTAGAAGGGAATTTTCAAAATGGAAATCAGTAACTCGTGGTGTTCAGCCATGATCAGTGCTGGATCTTTATTTTTTGTAATATATAAATTATCTGGAGAAAAACAATATAGATGGTCTGATGAGAAAGTTTGTGGATGACACCAAAATTGGTGGAGTTGCAGATAGTGAGGAGCATTGTGAAAGGATACAGTGGGGTATAGACAGATCACGGATGGTGTTTAATCTGGCCAAATGCAAGGTGGTGTATTTTCGAAGATCAAATACAGGTGTAAATTATACTATTTTTAAAAAGATGAAGGCCAAGGGGGTGACCTGATAGATGTCTACAAAATTGAAGCATAGATGGGGTGGAAAGTCAGAGGCTTTTTCCCTAGCTGGAAAGGTCAACCACAAGAAGGCACAAGTTCAAGGTAGGAGGGGGAAAGTTTTGTGAAGAAGTAAAGGGAAAGTTATTCACAGAGAATAGTGAATGCACTGCCAGTCAAGGTGGAAGCAGGCACATGAGCAATGTTTAAGGCATATCTAAATTGACACATGAGCATGAGAACAGATGGATAAATACTGTTAAATGGACAATAAATAGCAGCTGCATATAAAAATTAGGAATTGCCACCAGGGCTGAAGGGCCTGTTTCTGTACTGCACTGGATTGTGCATGGTGGTAGTGATACCACTTCCAAATCCCCCAGCTGGATCCTGTTTTTTTTTCTGTGAATATTCCACTGTTTTAGGTAGCTTCCGGTTCATATCCCAAAAGATTTTTGTTTTGACTCCTTCCTGAAGATTTCCAAACATGTCTTGGATTCAATCTTTCGGCTCGGCATAGAAAATTTAGAAGTGTAGACTGGGGGACGTAATTGAGGAGAGGCAAATATTAATTCCTCAATGGAAGTTCAGTCTTTGTATTACATTCTCAACCTTTAGGTTGACCTTCTTTTCTAATCTTGATCTTTTGGAGCCTCTTTTGTATTTGTTAGCTTTCCATAAATACTCATTAACACCCCAGCTCCCTGGAGTTACATTCCTCGGTATTATTTTCGCAGGCCACAAGCCCATGAAGTCTGAGTTGTTTGTATATATGCCTATAGTGCAAAAAGTGAAGTCTGCCAGATGGGCAAGACTGTCCCCAAGTGAGGCAGACACAGGCTAATGCCAGAAAATCTGACTGTGGCAGGAAAACTGGGTTCATCTATAGATGTTCAAATAAAGATTGCTTGGGTAGAGAGGATAAGCACGAAATGGAACTTAGGAAGTGAGATTTATCAGGTCACTGGAAGGGTCCTGTGAAATAGACAAAGGAACTTGGGAGCAGAAAGGAGAGCCACAGTGCAAAGGCATGGACAGCAAGAAATATGGCAGCTACATATTTAGTGTGGGAACACAATGGGATAATTTGGCAAACAATGTGAAGTGAGAAACAGTAGATAGATTGAATAAGGGGCAGTGTAAAGGAAGGTTGGGCCTGGGAACCTGGATTGGAGTGGAATCCAGAGCTGGAATATCCTAGGGAATAGCGAAAGGGAATTGAATCAAAGACTGAAAAATACTGTCGCACAAGCTCTCAGTGAATGTCTTAGCACTATGGAGAAGCACTAACTGCAGGTAAAAGTTATGTACCAGCTCCTAAGGCTGACATTCCAACTTTATCTCATGATCCACTTAATTCTGGAAAGAAGGACATCTAAAGCTTACCAGAAGTGATGAAGGTGGCGGAAGAGGGCAAACCATACCACATTCAGCCTTGCAGGAGCCATTACAGGCCTAGATAGATGGCACAGTGGTAAAGTTACTGGTGTAGTTATCCTGAACCCCAGGCTAATAATCGGGAAACATGGGTTTAAATCTCATCTTGGGAAAATTTTAATTCAAATAAAATCCAACCTTAAATAAAATGTGAACCTAATGACAAATATCTAGCCACCACTGATCATGTTGTAAAAACCAAACTGAATTATTGATGCAATTTAGGGATGGAATTCTACCATAGTCACCCCTTTTTCTGATCTACATGTGACTCCAGAGCCACAACAATGCGATTGTCTCAGGACCAGTTAAGAGTCAATAAGCAATAAATGCTGGCCTAGGCTGTAGTGAATGAAGAAAAAAGTATCTGAAAATCTGTGACTGTTACACCAGCTGTAGATTCCAACCATGTAGTGTTGCATCATGGGGAATAATAAACGTCATTAAGGGCCACATTGCAAAATAAAAGGCTACAAAGATTTCACATGTATCAGGATGAGGAAAAGGATAACCAGATATGGTTCTTGGAGAATGCACCTCATTAGAGAGAGGCATTTGAAGGACAGACCTTTACCCATCAACTAGGTATTCTGTTAAGATCTCCAATGAAAATTAAACCACTAATTCCTGATCTTTCTTCACAGGTCTGTACTTCTATGTCAAATACCTGATTAACTTAACCCAACAGCTGTACTGGCATTGCTGAAGTTAAGGAGAGAGAGAGAGGAGGAAAAAAGAAGAGAGAATTCCCAGTGCCTATAGAAACAGAGGCAAAACTTTCAGGGAGACTGATGTTGTGAATGAACAAGCATCACATGAAGAGAGAAACCAGGGTCTTTAGTACCATTGAACAGTTTACTGGGAATGGGTGTACTGCAACCGTTCCAACTACTTGCAACTGTGTGAACTCAAATGTTTCCAGATGCATTTGTATGATGAATGACGCCAGCTCCTACATCTGCCACCTTTGGAAAGCCAATCTACAGTCATGCTGCTCAGTTGGCAGCACAATACCCATGGAACTGAAGATCATTGTCACATTGAAGTTCCAGTCCCAGCTTCTTACAAAACTCCACTAGAAATATGTGTGGCATCACCCAGTCATCAGACCACATGCATTTCTGAGTTCACTGATGCCCTTTACATGATGTCACACAATTGTTCAGTTCACTATGAACCCAGAAAGCCAAGGGATATAAGAGACTTTGTCACATCCCTCCAGATGCTCTTGGAAGAGTACTGCTCCTAATCCTCTAACCAAAACATTGATTGATTTTGAGATTGAGAAAAAAAATGTATAACATGTAAGACATTTGTTGATTTCAACATGTCTTTAATCTCCTGTTTATTTCAGCCTTGAATATACTTAATGACATAGCTTTAATGATGTTCTGTGGTAACAAATTCTACATTTTCACCACCTTCTGAGAGAAGAAATTCTCCCTCATCTGTCTTAGATATGTGACCCATTACTTTGAGATTATGCCCTCTGATCTTAGTCTCTCTCAAAGGAAAAATAATCTTTGCACACGCGCCCTTTCTAATCCCCGAAGAATCTTGTAGGCTTCAATAAAGGTCACTTCTCACTTTTCTGTTTTCCAATTAGTACAGGATGAATCCACTCAAACTCTCATCATAAGTTAATTCCTCCATATCTGGTATCAGCCTAACAAATCTTCTGTGGACTGCCTTCAATGCTGGTATATTTTGCCATAGTTAAGCGACCTAAAACCATTTAAGCTGTGGTCCGATTTGTGCCTTGTGTAACGTTAGTTCTCATCTAGGTCTGTCTGGTCAAGTTGCTGAAGAAAATGGGCCACAGTCACTCCCTTGGAATTGTCTGCATAAACTAAGGGGAAAAGAAGTGAGGGAAAAGGGTGGTCATTGCTACAGGAACTAGACGTAGCAACTTAGTCTTCAGGACTGAAGCTGCAAGCTCTGCAGAATGGAGGGTGACAATGATAAAGGGGGCACAACTATCTGCAATGGGATAATAAGGTAAAGTCTGACTGGGAATAGGGTAATGAGGAAGGGAGGTCCACTGTCAATAGCGCCCTGGCTTCAAGGTGGGGGAGGGCAATGGTGGCTCAGTGAACAATCACAGCTCGCATGTTCACCTCATAGGTGAGAGGCTGGTTAGGAAAGATGAACCAGTGTAGGTAAACGTGGATATGTTGAGGAGGGAGTTGGGAAACTGTGTGGGGTTTAGAGGGTGGGCTGTTAGGAAGGGCATGTGGATGTTTGGGGGCTGATTGATATGAGCAGGTTGAAGCTGAGGAGTTCTCACTTTTGCCTTCCATATTGCTGGCTATCAAAAGCGTGCAATGGGGAAGGAAATGACTGTGATCACTTCAGATTATTGATGCTATAATTACATCAAAACAAAGCGACCTTGCATCTGGATCCTCAGTGCATTCAGTGTGAAAAAGGCCAAATGCCTGCTTTAGCCTAGATTAAAGGGCATCTTTTGATTTGTCTTTTTCTAAATTGGCAGGTGACTCAATTCTAGGCAGAAGTGTATTAATGTTTTCTGCTCAAGGTCTTCTTTTTTCTCATTCATTCATGGGGTATGAGGGTCACTGGCTCGAGTAGCCCATCAGTATAATACAAGAAATAGGCCTTTCAACAAATCAAAGACATTAACGCAATTAATATGCAGCAGAAGAGTAGTACTTTAAAATGCACTATTAATTAGATTACGACAATGAGAGAGTATCTTACAGACATGCAGAAAATAACAGTATTTAACTTTAAACTCTTAATCACAATTCCTACCAAAAGGATTGCAATGCACTGTCACCATCCACCTTCCTCTCCCTGCGAGCTAGGTCAGAACTTTGGGGTCTTGGGGTTTATGCTCACTATTTACAATCCATCTTTGAAACACCAATAAATGTGGAGCTGGAAAAGCCAAGCAGATCAGATAGCATCTGAGGAGCAGGGAATTCAGTGTTTCAGGCCAAAATACTTCTTCAGGGCTTTGAAGTGTGCCTGGTTATTCTGGCTTGCCACACCCAGATCCTGGATGAAGACTTCAGATTGTGAAGGTTTTGCAGTTTGTGTTGAGTCTGCTGATGCAGTAAGGTGCATTTTGGGCTTTGGTGAGCATCTGAGTTTCTTTACTTTTGACAGGTTTTGTGATTGGTTTTTCACCTCAGGTTGGGATTGAGGACTTGTGGACTTGGTAGTTGACCTGGTTTGTTGGTGTTTGGTTCAGATGTTCGGGATCAGTCATTGAGGTTCTTGCTGTCGGTGTTCTCAGTTCAGAAGGACCCGTGTTCAGAAGCTTTGTTTGGATTACCTGGTTGGCTTCTCCCTCTCGCATGTCTTTTGTTCCAAAGAGGCCCTTGGTTTGGCTTTCCTGTGCTTGGTTTGGCCTCTGGGGTCATTGGTTCTGAAGCTGCTTATTTGGGAAGACTGTGGAGCAGCCGTTCGGGCGGAAGCTTGATGTTGGAAAATGCCACATAAGTTCTCTTGGATCAAGGTGTATCTAAGTAGTTCTTCTGATTCATTTAAAGGTAGTTAAGAGAAGATTCAACAGCATAAATTTTGTTTAAATATATTTATGTAAATAAATGAATGAAAAATAAAGTAAACAAACTGAATGAAAATGAAAGGGAGAAAAGCTTCACCCTGTTCTGCCTATGTGGAATCCATCAATCGATGACTGGTCTGGATGTTTAGATTTGATCCTGGAATAGTTCAGAATCTCAGTCCGAGGTGAAGTACAATGACTTGGAATTAAGCTCTCTTTCAAATACAACACAACAAACAGCTGTTACAGGAAAAAATACAAGCTGGTTGTGCTGGCTTTGTCACATATAGGAATGCTCACAGGACACATTCAAGGTCATGCAGCTGTAGAGTAGCATCAACAATTTTAACCGTTTAGCCGATCCTATGCAATCCACCCTGATGATATTTGACAGCGTACGTTAAAATTGCAAATGCAGATGCAAATCAGCAACAGCCGTACAAGAACGCATGATAAGTGTATTTAACTTACATTCGAAAATTACAACTACAAAGAAAATAACCAACAATATGAGCAGTACAACAATAGGGTATCATCAAATTCAGTGGTGAGTGGAGTTCCACAAGGCTCTGTCCTTGGGCCTCTACTGTTTGTAATTTTTATTAATGACTTGGACGAGGGAATTGAAGGATGGGTCAGCAAGTTTGCAGACGACACAAAGGTCGGAGGTGTCGTTGACAGTGTAGAGGGCTGTTGTAGGCTGCAGCGGGACATTGACAGGATGCAGAGATGGGCTGAGAGGTGGCAGATGGAGTTCAACCTGGATAAATGCGAGGTGATGCATTTTGGAAGGTCGAATTTGAAAGCTGAGTACAGGATTAAGGATAGGATTCTTGGCAGCGTGGAGGAACAGAGGGATCTTGGTGTGCAGATACATAGATCCCTTAAAATGGCCACCCAAGTGGACAGGGTTGTTAAGAAAGCATATGGTGTTTTGGCTTTCATTAACAGGGGGATTGAGTTTAAGAGTCGTGAGATCTTGTTGCAGCTCTATAAAACTTTGGTTAGACCGCACTTGGAATACTGCGTCCAGTTCTGGGCGCCCTATTATAGGAAAGATGTGGATGCTTTGGAGAGGGTTCAGAGGAGGTTTACCAGGATGCTGCCTGGACTGGAGGGCTTATCTTATGAAGAGAGGTTGACTGAGCTCGGTCTCTTTTCATTGGAGAAAAGTAGGAGGAGAGGGGACCTAATTGAGGTATACAAGATAATGAGAGGCATAGATAGAGTTGATAGCCAGAGACTATTTCCCAGGGCAGAAATGGCTAGCACGAGGGGTCATAGTTTTAAGCTGGTTGGTGGAAAGTATCGAGGGGATGTCAGAGGCAGGTTCTTTACGCAGAGAGTTGTGAGAGCATGGAATGCGTTGCCAGCAGCAGTTGTGGAAGCAAGGTCATTGGGGTCATTTAAGAGACTGCTGGACATGTATATGGTCACAGAAATTTGAGGGTGCATACATGAGGATCAATGGTCGGCACAACATTGTGGGCTGAAGGGCCTGTTCTGTGCTGTACTGTTCTATGTTCTATGTTCTATGTTCTAATGATTGCAGTGGGCTTTGGGAACTAATCCTTACACTCATGTATGCTGAAGGCCGTAATGGAACCACATTCCTGCTTGTATCCGATGGGATCAAAATTTAGGAGCCCATAACGAATTAGCATTTTCATGCTTATGCTACCATCAGTAACATTCTTAATTACAGTCACTGCACAACTGCACCACACATATCAATGCAACTTAATCTATTCTGGTTCTCATCCTGGGGTTGAGGACCCTGTTCATGCAGAGGGCCCTCAAAACCTGCAAGAGAGAGAGGGGAAAAGCGTGCCAGATTAGCTGGCTGTTAGCCAATTCCTTTCTGTTCTGGCATTTGGATTTTCCTTTAATTTTTAGTTACTGCTGCCACCAGATATGTGACTATGGTCTCATGTTTAATTGCTCTGCCTACTGAGGTAAGATAGCCTTGTCCTGCCTGTGCCATCGTGTAGTCATGGACTATGCCAAAGGCATTTTTACTGTCTGTGCAGATGTTAACTCTTTGACCTTTTCCTAGCTGGAGAGCAGCAGTAAGAGCTTTTAGTTTGGCTACCTGGGTGAGTGGCATCCTTCTATCCTCCGTCCTGCCAAAATTTCTCCTATCAAGTTAGCAAAGGCCCATCCCATCTGGGCCTTACTATCATAGTACTTCTGCACTCCATCTGTAAGCAAGCGTTTAACATCTGGTCCCTTTCATGGCTTTTCCATAACTCAACTCTGTCTCTCCTCTTCTGGCTCCATGAAGGAGATATTATCATGTCTCCCCTTCCTGATTCACATAACTTGCTGGGTTCTTCCTATTGCCTTTAACCACTCCCATGTACTTGTCTCCTGGCAACAGTGCAGCTTCCCTTTTGGCTTGCTGACTGTTCAGAATACCTCTAAGTTTGCTAGCTTCCAATGACTGGACAATACTAATGGGGAGTGTAATATCACCTTCCCCAGGGCAAGAATGTCGTTAGTGTACAAGTAACACATTAGATGGATAGGGAACCGAAGGGAAGGAAACACACAAAACGACACGAATGTTATCCCATCCTGACCGGATCCATTTTGCCTACGTAGTAACCCACAGGCCGGAGCTTGCGTCCATGTCCATGTAGCGCTACTGCAGACTGATTAACATTGCTTTCACTGCAAAAGAGGTGAAAAGGTTTTTTCTGGTCAGGGAGTCCCAGTGCTGGTGTGGAGGCTAGTGTCTGTTTGGTTTTGACAAAGGCCATCTCTTGCTAGGCCCCTATTCTGTTTTCTCTGAGCTACCCGCTCTCCCTTTTGTAAGTTCTTGCTGGGGTCTAGCTAGTTCGCTATAGTTTTCTACAAAGTTTCTGCAGTAATAAAATAGAACTAAGACTTGCCTTATCCCTTTAACAATAACTTTTATCATTTCCAACAATGCTACCTTACTGAGGAGACCAGAGTACAGTCTACATTTTTTTCAGTTAATCTACTATGACTTGCACATTCAGTATATTCCAGACTTACATTCATTAACTTATGATTTTTCCCCTTCAGTTCCCTATCCACAGATCACCTCACCCAATAACAACAGCAAAATAGCGTCATACATGGACTAAATTTCTCCAGCTCTCTTCATCGATATATGTTTTGTGGATGCTTCTACAATATGTTTCCCTCCATTCCAATTTTATGAATGATTGTACCATTGAGTGATAACTACTTCCATACACAGGTACCCTCTTTGAGTTACAATACACATGGTGTCAAACAATACAGAGCTAAAGTTCATCAGGCTTTACCTTCAACACATGCTTCCAGCCTTATATTGTTCACAGGGTTCCCTTAGCACAGCTCCTACATCACCTGAGTCTTTGTCCACCTTCTTTCACAAACACTACCTGTCCTAACACATTACAATTTCACCTACTGGTTCAAACACTGGAGTACATGCACCATGTGAACGCTCAAACTGGAATATCCATATGTCACCCAATGCACACTTTCATTCAGTACACCATTACTCGTCCCAGAGTCCACATTCTTTCATTCCTATAACATTTTGACATAACAGTCAATCACACTTTTTGTCTTGATTGTAATTCTTTTCATATCCCTTTAGCTAATACAATTTCCAATATTTCAAAATCAGTTCCTCATTGGGTAATGTGTCAGTGTTTGAAAATTTAAACTATTTTATGTTTACAAAGCCACACTAATCCTTTCACCAAGTAAGTATACATATCAGAGATCCGTTCTTTAGTGCATGTATTTTTTTTTTACCACATATTATCTCATGGTTGTTATCTAGAATAGAACAGTCACGTGCACCCGAATAAGTGCAGTGAAAAGTTTTGATGTCATCTCTCAGCACCATCTTGTGTAGACAGTACCTAGAATCTGAGGTAACATTCACTTTTTAGGACACTTACATTGGAGTTCCAAGACCACGTCACACATTCTTAACTCCCATATAATTTTGCCAAATGATCTGAGGTTTTACTTATTTCTCCACATATGGCCCCAATACCTCTGTTTGATTCAGGAAGAACATACTTTTTTGGCCCTTTCTCGAAGATGATCCACATTGTTTTCAATTACTTGATGACTCATTCTAGATAGTTGAAACAGCTCAATGTAAATTTGGACAGAATTACTATTCTGTTTACTCCCACAAAGTCACTAACCATTTCTAAAATTGAAACCACTGAGGCTGTGCGCACGCATTTTATTATTTCCAGAAATTCCTTTAAATTTTCAGGTCGCCATTCCATTTAAATTTTTTACAGTAGCAGGACATGTGTTTTTTTTAAATTTTTTTTTAATGATAAGCTTAAGTGTACCCAGGCTCAGTGGTTTCGAGATTCCTGACATCCAATGCATTTAATGTTTTCACAGTACTTCCCCAGCACTGCAATGTGTTCTTGTTGGATGGCATGATGGGTTGAGGGTGCCTCATTCATTATAGTGTTGCAATGTTGAAAACCTACAAACAAGTTCGGCATTCAGTGTCCCCAATTTCTTAAAAAAAAACCACCCTCCAACCGTTTCACATTAGGGAGAATGGTCAATTAGTAATATGGATTTTACATAGGTGTTGGGGTGTAAACTGTTGCATATAATTATGTCATCCATTATATTTTCCCTTTCTAAATTCCTCGCCCACAGACAGTTACATTTTCAACAATCCAATGTCCCTGTCACCTCGAATAATTTTACACCAAAGTACACTTACAATGTGCCAATCTTATCATCTGGAATTAAAGATTTGTTCGTTAAAACGATATTTGGGAGTTCACTTTGGCCTGAAAATGAAATTCCAAGCATGGTAATTTCTGGGATTAAAATTCACCCGAGGTTCTTTCCTCAGCCCAAACATATATGGAGCTAATTCCAAAGACTTTTTTTAACCAATATTTATGAACAAAATTTTTGAATCAACATTTTGGCTCAGATTTTTGCTTTACACAACCACTGATGGTTTCATAGAAGTATGTTACATTAACTATATATGTTCCACAATGATGCAGCACCGTACTTTCAAATCACCATGTGTTCCCAAAATACAAATAAATGCAAAATATCTCCAAATCTTGAGCTCCAAGGACGTAAAACACACAAATTGTACAGGATGACATTTAGCAACCAACAAACAAAGGTGCATTCAAACAAGATCACGAAGAGCTAACACTTCTACAAGGTTCAGTGCTCTTGCACAACACAAAAACCTGGCCTCCAGTTATCTCCTTTTTCCAGTTATAGCCATCCTCCATCCTCTTTGGGGGTCCTACTAATGCTAACATATTAGCTACAGACATGAATCCTAAATCTGTTGCATTCCATTCTGGAATACAAAAGGTCTCTGGTGTAGCAGGTTGTTTTTCCCTTTTCTTTAAGCATTTTCCCAAATCCCATTCTCATCGCCATTATTGTCTTGGAACACAGAGTATATCTGAATGGTTCTTTAGATTCAGTTAAAATATAGTTGAGAGAAGTTTCAACAGCATGGATGTGCTTAAATATGAACATTTATTAAGTAAATAAAAATAATGAAAAAGAAAATTAAGTAAATAAATTGAATGGAAATGAAAAGAATCAATAAATCTCACGCCCTTCTGCCTGCCAGGGACCCCTCAATCAATGGCTGGCCTGGGTGCTTGTGTTCATTTCTGGGATTGTTCATGATCCTGGTCTGAGGTGAAGCCCAACTGCATGGAATGAAGATGCTGGAGATTCCAAGATAATAAAATGTGAGGCTGGATGAACACAGCAGGCCAAGCAGCATCTCAGGAGCACAAAAGCTGACGTTTCGGGCCTAGACCCTTCATCAGAGAGGGGGATGGGGGGAGGGAACTGGAATAAATAGGGAGAGAGGGGGAGGCAGACCGAAGATGGAGAGTAAAGAAGATAGGTGGCAATGGGAGAGAGATTCCCTGAGGTTGGTCCGGAGGGAGGAGGGTAACTTCCAGGGATGCCTAACCTGAAGAAGTTACCCTCCTCCCTCCGGACCAACCTCAGGGAATCTCTCTCCCATTGCCACCTATCTTCTTTACTCTCCATCTTCGGTCCGCCTCCCCCTCTCTCCCTATTTATTCCAGTTCCCTCCCCCCATCCCCCTCTCTGATGAAGGGTCTAGGCCCGAAACGTCAGCTTTTGTGCTCCTGAGATGCTGCTTGGCCTGCTGTGTTCATCCAGCCTCACATTTTATTATCTTGGAATCTCCAGCATCTGCAGTTCCCATTATCTCTGATACTATTTTAACCTCACTGCGAAGCCTCTTCCAGGGATGCCTAACCTGAAGAAGTTACCCTCCTCCCTCCGGACCAACCTCAGGGAATCTCTCTCCCATTGCCACCTATCTTCTTTACTCTCCATCTTCGGTCCGCCTCCCCCTCTCTCCCTATTTATTCCAGTTCCCTCCCCCCATCCCCCTCTCTGATGAAGGGTCTAGGCCCGAAACGTCAGCTTTTGTGCTCCTGAGATGCTGCTTGGCCTGCTGTGTTCATCCAGCCTCACATTTTATTATATTGCATGGAATGAAACTCTCTCTCTTATACAACGTTACAAACAACAAGTACAGAATAAAAAACAAGCTGGTTGTGCCAGGTTAGCATGTATAGGAATGTTCACAGGACTCATTCAAGATAATGCGGTTGTCAATTAACATCAATTTCAGCCCTTTAGCCCATCCTATACACAGTTGACATCGGAGCTGGCAGTAGCATTGGCTGTGGCCCTGTAGTCTCTGCTAAATCTGAAGTTTTCATTGTGCTCTTGATGTTGTGTTTTGTAGTTAATTGGCTTTCCAATGGTTGGAGTAAGTGTGAATGGGGTTTAATCGAAGCTGAATGTCCAGTATCGGCCCCATACAACCTACGCCATGAAGTTCGAGGTGTAAAAGTCATCTTGGGCGAGGACCTGTTTGTTCTTTTAGGCAGGACGTGTAAATTGGGATTCCAGGATGAAGAATAGTCCTAGGCTATATCTGGCGACCTCCATTCCCAGGCCACCTTTGTTGTGTTGTATATTTCCTGCAGACTCAACCCAGCTGTCCCTTTTGTTTTAAAAGTGTTAAAAACCCAGGGTTCTGCCCAAAGGTGCAAGGGTTTGTCCAGATATTTTAATAATGGGGATCTTCCCCTTGATCTTACAATTGGATGGATTGCTAATCATACAGGCTACTTTGTTCAGATTATCCAGAATCTTCTTGATTTTGCATTCACCTAGTCAAGTGGAGACTGAGTGCTCCAGCATGGTAGATGGAAGACAGGCTTTAGGGGATGAGATGAGTTACTCACCACAGATTTCTGAGCTTTAACCAGCTCTCAGAGCCATAACATTTCTATGGCAGGATCAGTTATAAATGCTATGCTGAGAATTTTGATATTAGGAAATGTAACACTGATAATATTGTTGAACATCAAGAGAATATGATTGGATTCTCACTTGTTGGATAACTATTGTGTCGCACTTATGTGGAGTGATTGTTGCCTTCCACTTATCAGTCCAAGCCTGAGTGTCTCAGTCTATCTGCAAATGGCTACTGACCTTTATATTCCCAATAGCCATTCATAGAAGGAAGAATTAAAAACTAGTCTTTATCTGGAATGTTCAGAATGGATTTATTCCGACATATATTTAATATCTCTTAACTCCTCTCTGTACTTGTGTTAGTGAGACTTCTTTTTATAAATGCCCAAGATAGTTTCTAACTATCCCATACAACCTAATAGCAAGTAGGACTTGAACCTAGGCCTGATAATCTAATCAATGCCCTCCACCTGCATGCACTTAACTTCAATTGATATAATTAACACAATCTGAGCAGCAGACAATCTGCAATCATCAGAGAACATCCCACACTTTGACCTTTTGATGAGGGAAAGTCATAGATGAAATAGTTGAAGATGGTTGGGCTTAGGACAGTTCTCTGAGAATGAGATAATTGACCTCCAATAACCACAAGTATATTACTTTGTGTCAATTATGATTTTATACAGCAGAGACTGTTCCTGTTGTATCCTGTTAATTTCACTTTTGTGATGATTTCTTGATACCTCACTAGTCAAATGCTGTCTTGGTAACCAGGCACATTAAGAAGTCATATCACTGCCTAAAAAGGGGACACTAAACATGTCAATTCCCAATATTTAAAGGCATGCATATTAAAGTCAGCTGCAGCATATTTGAGGTTTATATGTATCAATGACAGACTACATGTACATCCTGGCAATCAGTATTTGCAATTTGCCTTCTGATGATATGGTTTCACATAAATCCCATTATTCAATCTGTTATCAGATACAAGAGTAATGAGAATTTATGTTATGTTTATGCTGCAACATTTTCCCTTGACTTTTGCTCATTAGAAAATTGTAATTTAACCAGCAATGATGAGAATCTCATACATTGGAAAACAGAACCACTGAAGAATAAGCTTTTACTGTGAGAACTCAAAATAATTTGCATATTGTGTTGTACAAACCTGTAGGGAATTTACAAAAGATATTGCTTCTATATCATTGTGTAGTAAGCTACTGCACCAAAATGTCAATCATCTTCCATAAAGAAATAAATATTTCCTGCCTCTAAATATATAAAGCCAATGAGATGGCACAACCTTCTTTTAACCTGGAAAATGCTAGCGCTTACAGAATTAACTGAGTGATCAGTCACAAGTTATTTAGGCAAACAAATATTCCTTTCAATAGCACTTTGCAAAAGATTTGAGAATCTACTCACAGAATTTTCAATGAGTAGCCTGTATCACATGCTTGCTGTACAACTGGGCAATAGTTATAAGATGGCAAAGGGTAGGTCCAATTAAAGCAGGCAATTATGTTTAATACTACATAAAAGTAGAAGTAAATTAACTGAAACAAAATACTCTTTTTAATTATTTGGATCCTGCAAATGTTGATAATCTTGAGGTTTTGAGAGTAGGGAGTGTATTGAAAATCTTTGGACCTTCTGACATATTTCTGCTACAGCTTCAGCCAAACTGTATGACAAATCCTGGAGATAGGATTCAGGTCATATCCTATCAGTGGTGTTGTGATCCAACCTTTTGAAAGGTAACCCAGGTCTCCTATGCCCTTTCCCTATCTACTCAAGATCCCATCCCCCCTTGGGACTTTACATCTTCCAAGTTGATTTATATCACTTGCTTATCCCACTTTCAACTCATTGCACCTGCACACCAATTCCCCCAATATACACTCTGCAGGGCCAATGATCAATGATGACATATTTGGCACTCCTTGGATAAAAAATTATGTTGCTGTTAAAGAAAACAAATATCTCTATAACCCTATAACAATCAGCTGACCAGATCTTTAAAGCAGCAGTAACAGACGGTGCAAATACTTGACACTTCCTTATATTGAATAAATAAATGATAAAGAACGACAAAGGAGATCATTAAAAGCAAAATTTATTATTACATCATAAATCAGTCAATTTTATCCCAATCTGTGTCAACAGAAGAAATTAATCCTTTCATGAGAGTCTGGGGTCTCAGCCAAAGAAACATAATAAGCCACGGCTAAGCACACGAAGAGTATATCGGCCATGGATTGTCCACGATGGTTCATTCGACTTGGCATGCAATCTACTACTTTATTATTATTCTTGGAATGTAGCAGGTCCTGTTCCAAGAACATTCTACACTGATAATCATTTGGTAGTATTGAACTGAGAATGATAGAAGAACAAATACAATTTTATTGAAGTCTTTCATCTTGCACTCATCATGATATTTGCAAAGAATACAAATATCCTGATGAACGCAAGCAAAAGCAGCTTTGGCAGAATGTGCATTCCTTTTAACAAAATCACCTGTTTTATTGAAGTTACAGTAGGTTGTGCTGATAGGACCATAGATTTGTGATCAAAGTATATCTAACCATTTAGGAGTTCTGTTGCCATTGTTTAGAAAATACTTAATAATTTGACAACCTTGTCAATCTACCAAGATAACTGTATTATTCCAGCTGATTTTATTATGATCAATTTGAGAATCTGGACAGTAAATGTTGACAACAGAGATTGTTAAGGTATGTACATGAAATCCCTTATTCAAGAAAAAAGTGAAATAAGATTGCTAGATTTTTTTTTCTGTTATAAACATAGAACAGAGGAATACTATGAGTTTCTTTGTTTTCACGCATTTTTTCTTCTGTGCATTTGCTTTCACTTATTTTGATGAATTTTATTTTTTGTTCTCTAACAGTGGTTGTGTTATTTGCTTCTCTTATCTATGACACATTTCACAAATACACATGACACATTTCCACTGTCTCATAATTTGAATGTATTTAAGGTCTTGTCATTATAATTAAGTGGAGATGCTTTTCAATCCTGTGATGTTATAAGAACTGTGAATGGGGCAGTGATGGATCTAGTTTCAAAGCTCTCGGTATTTTAACCAAATGAGGGTACAGGATCATGTATTGAATATGCTCTTGTCTAGTAACCCAGATACTTACACAAATAATCCAGAAAAGCTGAGCTTAAATCTCATTATGGTAGTTAAAAATAAATCACAAGATCCCTACAGTATGGAAGCAGGTTACGTGGCCCATTAAGCCCACACCAACCCTCCAAAGAGCATCCTAGACCCCCTCTTATTCCCATTGCCCTGCATTCCCACGGTTGATCCACTTAAACTTCGAACCCTTGGTCACTATTGGCAATTTAGCATGACTAATCCACCTAGCCTGCACATCTTTGGACTGTGGGAGGAAACAGGATCACCTGAGGAGACCCATGCAGACACAGCAAGAACATGCAAACTCTACAGTCACCCAAGGGTGGAGTCAAATCTGGGTCCATAGGTCTATGGGGTGCTTCATATCAATATAAAGTTGGAATGAGTAAAAGTGAACATGAAGCTGCTGGACAATGAATAAAGCTTAACTAATTGATTAATCTGTTTCAGAGAAGGAAATGTGCCACCTATATCTGTTCTTGCCTATATGTTACTCCAGCCTCAATCTAATTGCAAATACTCAACATACTCAGAAAACTCACAAGGGTGGATGTACTGGATATTGCAAAAGCTATGGGCCCTGACAAAATTTCAGTAAAAGTACTGAAGGTCTGCTCTTCAGAACTTGCTATGCTCCTAGCCAAGCTGTTTCAAAACAGCTACATTACTGGCAATGTGGAAAATTGCCCAGGTATGTCCTGTACGCCAAAGTCAGGGCAAACCCGACTTGACCAATTAGCACTGTAAAAGTCTACTCTCAATCAACAGTAGAGTGATGGAATGTGCCATCAACAGTGTTGTCAACAGCACCTGCATAGTAATAATTGGCTCAGTGTCAATTAATTTGACTTCCACCAAGGCCATTTAGCTGCTGCCCCCATTACAGCTTTGTTTCAAACATGGACAAAAGAACTGAATTCCAAAAGTAAAGTGAAATTGACAGACCTTGACATCAAGGCTGTATCTAACCAGAAAACCAAAACATTTAGGAGCAGAATTAGTCTATTCAGCCAACTGAGTCTGTTCTACCATTCGATCATAACTGATATATTTCTCAACACTACTCACTTGCCTTCTCGCGATAACCTGTGATCACCTTCCAATTCAAGAACCTACCCAACTCTATCTTCAGTACACTCAATGTCTGGCCCTCTACAGCAATGAGTTCCACAGATTAAGTTCTCAAGATATTCGTCCTTGTCTCAGTTCCAAAGAGCTCTCCCTTCACTCTGAAGTTGTGCCTTTGAGTCTTAGTCCCTCCTAATAATGGAAACATCTTCTCCATATGCACTCTATCCAGGCCTCTCAGTGTTCTGTAAGTTTCATTGAGATTGCCCCCACCCCTATCCTTCTAAACTCTATTGAGTATAGTTTCAAGAAGGTTCAGAGAAGCTATCGTCAATAGAAATCAGAGAAAAATAACCCTCTGATAGTTGTAGTCACACCTGGTATGAAGGAAGATGCTTGTTGCAGTTGAAGGTCAGTAATCTCAACTTCAGGACATTTCTGGAGGAATTCCTGAGGGAATAATCCAAGGCCCAACGTCTTCAGTTGCTTCATTGGTGACCTACCCTCCAACATAAGGTTAGAAGTGGAGATGTTTGCCACTGATTGCATAATGTTCAGCATCTTTTGAGACTGCTCAGATTCTGAAGCAGCCCACGTCCAAATGCCACCAGTCCTGGATAATATCCAGATTTGGGATAATAAGTGACATTCATGCCACATAAATGCCAGTCAATGACCTTCTTCAACAAGAGAAATTCTAGCCATCACCCATAAACTTCAATTCAATGAAATTATCATCATTGATTCCCACACTATCAACATCTTTGGGGTTACTGCTGATGAGAACTGAACTGGACAAGCCATATCAATACTATGGTTGCAAGAGCAGGTCAGAGGCTAGAAATCAGTAACTCACTTTCTGCCTCGCCAAAGCCTGTCCACCATCTACAATACACAAGTCAGGAGTGTGTTGACTCCCCAGTTTCCATAATGATTGCAGTTTCAACAATATTCACAAAGCTTGTCATGATTGAAGACAAAACAGCCCATTGACTGGCACCTGATTCATATGTATTCAATCTCTCCACCACCAAAGCTCAATACCAGCTGTGTGAACCATCTAAAAATCACTGCAGAAATTCACCAAGGCTCTTCAGAGAGTACATTTCAAACCCACAACCACTTCCATCTGGAAGTATAAGCAAAGCAGTTACTTGCAAATACCTCTATTTCCAAGTTCCCTTCTAAGCCATTCACCATACAGGATTGGAAATATACCACTGTTCCTTCAGTATCACTGGGTCAAAACCCTGGAACTCTCCCCCAACAGTATTTGCGTGTACATAATGGATTATATTGGTTCAAGAAGGCTCACCACCACCTTCTCAAGTACAACTATAGATGGGCAGTAAATGCTGGTGCAGCTGGAGATGCCAACATTGTATGAGTTTTCTTTTCTAAATTCATTTATATAAAACCACATTCAAGATCAAGAATCTTCACCACCACCTTCTCAGGCGAACAAGGGAATGGCAACAAATGCCAGTCTTACCAGTATCTCAAGGGCTTTTCTTTAAAAATACTGATTATTTGAAACACTGGTGGCTGAAGCACAAGGTGACATTAAATCCCTGCTAGTGTTTGCTACTTCATTGAAGCCAGGCAATTCATTATGCGACCCAACAACTGATAGTTTAAAATACTCTTTTATCATGAACTCTGAACTTAGAGCTTGATATCCATTTTTGTACTGGGAGATCATTAATAACATATTTTATGAACATTTTAATTCCATGTAACCAAGACAGGAAAGATGATTCCATGACGACAAATAGACTTGCTCAGTAATATTCCACTCTCTTTATTTTCTACCAGTTTAGATAAATTAGAGATTAGCGTATTTGATGCACTTTAATTTTGGTTTTGCTTCTTTAAAATATTATCATGATAATAAACTTTGATTCATTTAATGTTCAATGTTTATGAGTCAAATCCAAGGAACTGCACACCCTCCTAATGATTACAATCTATTAATTAATGAGGCTAATGGCTCAGCTCTGTGTAGTGTTATGACACAGTGTTGATGACCCTACCTTTGGGCCATAAGAGATGTGTTCATATCTCACCTGCTCCAGCAGTGTGTTGCAACATGTCTGAACACGTTATTAAAAATATCTACAACCATTTACTCAGCTGTATTCTTTAAATTACATGATTAAATAAGGATTTCCACAACCAAAACTTGTACATGAGACTCTGAACTTAAATACTCTTAAGTTGTAGAGGACTGCTTGTCTGGAAAATTAATCATACTGTAATTCTTTGAACTTTGCTTAATTTACCATGTAGCTCCATTAGGATGTTGTCCTGCTTTACTTAAGGGATATTGGTTAATCTGAAAATATCTTTAAATCTTTAGAGTTAAACCATTCGACATTTCTGTGAAGTGAAATCATCCATGTTACCAATCAGATTAATGCCCATCAATCCAAATAAAATACGCACTCCCTCACATATAACTGAAGAACGCAAAACTGAAGTCATTCAGAAATAATTCAATCGCTCACAAACACTAATTCACAGTTACAACAAAATTATATTTGTCATTCATTTTTTACCTGGTAGAGCTCAAATAATTGTCTCATTCCTCAAAAATGGGTGATGAGATTTCAAATAATTCTCCAAATCAACTTTGGCAAGTTATCAATTACCACTCAGAAAATTCACCAAACCATGTGGCTTAAACATGGAATTGTGTAGAAGGGAATGTAGGTCAAAGGGCTACATTTTTACAGCATCAATTTCCCAACATGTGGTTCCTTCAAAAACTGGTTCTAGGTCAGGCACAGGGCCAGTGGACACATTCTTAAGGTGGCCTGAATTATGTGAAAGTTCCAGCTAGGCCTATCCTAACATCAAGAACAACAAGCAACATTTTTTAAACTAAGGTCTAAGTGAGATTCTTGTTAGACTGCAGCGAGTTGTGTATTGAGGAGGAGTATTTCATGTTAATGAATTTATCAACTCTAGGTCTTACCTCATCAATTTGCAGCTTTCTATCATACCATAAGGAAACCTGGCACTGAGAATTCATGATGTGGAAGTCAAAGTGTGTACTTGGTGACTTCAGTTGACCATTTGCTTCAAAGGAGATCTGAGTTGGATACCAGGCACCAACATCCTAAGGCACACTCCATGGCCACCAGCCAATTACACTGATATTGACATTTGACATTGCCAGCCTTCAAGAACAGTCATGGCAAATCTCCAACCTGCTGGCAGTAAGCTCCTGCATTTCAAAGCCGTGCCTCAAGCTACAGCAGCAACTAACATTGTAATCGAGATATGCTGTGTTCATCCAATTCCACACTTTGTTAACTAGCATTGTAATGCTACGGTAAGGACACTTTGCAAAAATATGTATTCAACTCATGGATTGGACTAAGCTGCTTCTCCAGTCAACTTGCTTGCTTCCTTGGGGCTGTCTGATTTTGCATCGATTTAGATGGTCACAACATCCCTGTATTGTCTTATTTTGCTGTCTGCACTTTGCCTTTCATCCAGAGATACAAGTCACACCTTAGCACTCTATTGCCTTTCTCTTCAGCATAGAGGCAAACCCAGGAACCTTGCCTTGGTTGTCAATAGTTTTCACTTAAGTCAAGAGAGAAGAAAGGACTACCAAAAATATTTTCAGAGAGAGAAGCTAAATTTGGTGGGCATGTTTACAAGTAATGTCAAGATTACCTCTTTTTAAAAATGATTTAACTAAAATGATAAACAACAAGAGCATTTTTACATATATAAAAAATGGATGAGAGACTAAAGTTAACACAGGTGTCTTATGGAATGAGGCTGGAAAAATAATAAACCAGAACCAGGAAATGACAGGGGAGCTGAATAAACAACAAGTAGTGAACACAAATCATTATTTACAAATAATAAATAATCAAGGGGCAGAAGGATGAGAAGAAATAAAATCAACCATCACTTGAGAAAAAGTGCCAGGGAAACTAATGGGATTAAAGACCAATAATTCCCCTGGTCCTGGTGGGATGCATTAAAAGGTAGGGAAGTGGAGTTAAGCATTATTAGATCGGTCACGACCTCATTGAATGGCGCTGTGACCTCCAGGTAACAGCTCTGAGGAGCTTTAGGGCTCTTATCCTGGAATTTCTTCTAGTATGTATTCCACTTCCTATGCTCTATCCCCACACTTCAGAGTTTAAGCCTGTGTTGTTTCATAGCAGATCACCTCATATATCTTCCTTATCCTTCTTTAATAGGGTGGATGTCTCTATTCCTATTCTCCACCGTACATCCAAATCCTGAAATCCCCGCTTCTATTCATGGGTAAGCTTTTGATCCAAGCCTAAACATTGGCCAATTATTTCCATATATTTCTATTATTTCCATATCCCCTCATTTTTGTCTTGGTTTTTACCATCTATCTTGTTTGTTTATTTTTGGTTAACTTTTCATTCCTCCTCTATCATTTTCCTTGTGTCCTCAATCCCTCCCTCAGCTTTTCTTCTCCCTTCCTATTCTCTTGCTGTTGCCTCATTTTGAATCCCTAGCATTATCCTCAGTGTCACTGTTGACATTCTTTGTAAAGCTAATCAAGGTAGTCATCGCAGTCTCCTTGTCAATGGATCTGGAACTAGTCCATTTGCCTTTCTTGCCAGTGGAAAATCATATTCAGTGTCCAAAAAATTAAAAGCTTGATGATAATCTATGAGAGAAAACATTGGTTACAAGCTTATAATTTACTGACTTATCATTCCTGTGAGTGCCTCTCCGTGTCAGGAAATAGTGAATAAAGAAGCAACTTTAGGACAAATGGGCTCAAAGCTTGTGTCAGATCTGGCATTGTTGCAATTTAACAGCACAGCACTGCTTAACCTTGACTAATTAATTGTAATTTTCTGAATGTGCATTTCCCCCATCGTTTCATAATCATAACATATTTGAGGAGAAAAGTGACAGATCTCAAATAAGATACATCTTTTGCGGTGGGATTGTGATTTTATAGAGACCACAGGAGTGGTAAATGAGGGTTGCTGCGCAACAATATCAGAAAAAAATCAAGATTTCAATTTTTCAGTGCAATTGAATGCCTAGAATTCTCATTAATGTGAATCACATTATAATTACATCCCACCTTTGAGATAATATGAGCACCACACAAGAATATTGTGGTACGCTGTTCGTAACTGTTTAAAGTCAGCTTTGAGGAGTTGTGTGTGAGGCACATGATTTGCATTGTTGACCTTTGCAGCACAAGGGAGGGAAGCAGGAGAATGACATTGCACCCAGAGACTCAGGATGGGAGAGGGCACATCAAGTGTCAGGGGAAACTGTGCATGGAGGTTGATGACAGGTCATTGAGGAGTACAAAAGGAAGGGTCTAATTTCTTGGGTTTGGTAAACAGGGGACAAGCATGAAGTTGATAAAACATTATTGTTTTCTGACCGGAAAATAGGACTACTCTCTCAGTGGAGATATATGACAGGTGTAAGTTTAATATGAGGGTCATTATGGTTTAGGCAAGGGGAAAGATTGAGAAGGAGACTCTTTCATGCTAACCTCAGTTGGTGAGGGAACTGAACCCATATTGTTGCATTACTTTATATCACAATGCAAACACTGAGCCAACTGAGCTAACTGAGCCCCTTGGGAAGGTGGAGGGTAATGAATTCCAGGAGTACATGCAATTAGAATTAAAAATTGGAATGATAAGAATGCAGCCTATGGTGGGTAGAGTTTTGGTAGTAGATAATGGAAGGAGTTGGAAATCTCAATGGTCATCAGTTCTGTGTGTGTAATCTACGAGCACACACTATTGCCGTTGTCTTCTTCATAAAGCTCAGTTGCTAAAGTTGCAAAAGATCAGGCGTAGTATGATGGCTCAGTGGTAGGCAGTGCTCTTTCACAGCACCAGGGACCCAAGTTCAATTCCAGCCTTGGCCAACTGTCTGTGTGGAGTTTGCATGTTTTCCCCGTGTCTGTGTGGATTTCCATCAAATGTTCCAGTTTCCTCCTACAGTCCAAAGATGTGCAGATTATGTGAATTAGCCATGCTAAATTGTTCTGTATTGTCCAGGGATGTGCAGATTAGGGGGATTGGCCAGGGTAAAAGTGGGATTAGTGGAATGGGAGGGCTGGTTTTGGCAAAATGCTTGTCAGCGGGTTGGTGCAGACTCAATAGGTCATTTGGCCTCTATCTGCACTGTAAGGATTCTATGATTCCAAAATACTCATGCACATCCAATACTCCTGCAACCTTGGGAGCAGGAGGGTGGGATTAGACAAAGGAGCACCTTTAGTGGTCAACAAAAGAGACTGCAAAACTATTAACTGACAGCATCGCAGGAAGACACTGGTCAGAACCTAACCATCCAGGTGGAAGCATTGTGGAAGATGAGACTGACACTTTGGGGCTGATTCTGAGTATGAAGCAGAGCTTCCCTTTTTTCGCATGAGTGTTTTTTTACAGCCAGCCACCTGCTGTTTCATTGTCAGCTGATAGAGGGCTTCACCAATGAAAAGCTACCCCTTCTATGGAATCATGTGTGCTTCCGCCGTACACTGCCAGCACGTAGACAGATTTGAGTGGGAAGTAGAAAGCAGCTAGACAGCAGAAGTGACACACTATTCTCTTTACATCATTGGCAACATCAGGCCACAGTTCAAATTCTGTGTGTTGACTCTTAACAAAAAAAATCACATCAATTAATCCCTTTAAAAATTGGAAGCCTATGAAATATAATATTTCTTGTGACAAAAACTAATCAAATTTCAACAAGAGAAATGAGAAGATGAGGAATGGTGAAAAACAGATAAGAATCATAGAGTGAAATTTTCCTATTTTCTGTTGTTTTGTTGAGTGATTCATGGTGAACAGCGCACCGTGTTCCTGAGCGACTTTTCCCATGAAACTTCCACATTTCACCTCATTAATAACGCAACTGGAATCTTACAGAATTCTGAAAGAATGTGTGGCTGAACAGGCAGAAAAGCTTGCCAATACCTGAATCACCTGATGTTCATTATACCTATTTTGAGTTTTATTTTATTATTATCGTGGAAGGGCTGTTATTCTGAACATTTTATTTCTTTGTTTTTAATTTATTACTATGATTCTGTACATTTGATAGTCTGTAATGCTAGATTTTTTATTTGTTTTTTCTGATTTTTTTTTCTCTATGAATTTAAACAGAAAAATCTGTACTAGGATACCTTTGTACCTAAGACAATGCCTTAAGTGGTGATTTGTAAATTTTCACTGTACTTATGACAGCATTAATGACACTAAAGCTAATTCAATTTGATTCAGTTCACTGTCACTATGTTTAAAGATCAGCTGCAGAACACCTCATGCACTGGAAGCCAGGAACTACCCATCACACTGTTACACTTGAATGTTATCACTGAATACATGACTTGGAGAAAAGGAAAGCTCACTCAGCCACCTTACAGATGGGGACCTGGAGGAATTACTGGACATGAGCTGGAAGTTAGTGTAGTCCTTCTTACTCATGCAGATTGCAACAAGAGACTACATCACCAGACACCACCAGCTTGGATTCAAATTTCAGCCTGAACCCGTGGACAAAGGCTGGCGGCCTCCAAGTAGCCTCAATGTGAGTGAACATGAAGAAACTGAGATCACAGCTGTAAGACGCATCTTATACAGATGCATAAGCTGTGTGCAAAGCAACAGGACAGAAGTATGCAAACCTATAGATGCTCCTGAGTTGTAGTGTAAAGTATTGAAAGGATGATGTGGTGCAGAATCAAAAGGGCTGATGCAGTGCAGAGGTGGTCCAGGAACAAGTATAAGGATATGCTTACATATAGGTTTACCAATGCTGATTTGTATGATGAAAGAAAGAGTGGAATGGTGGCTGTTGAGCACGTGGAGACGTTGTTGTAAAAACAAGCATTTGTATAATGGTCAAGACATGTGTTTAGTAAATTGCAGTCACCATTTAGCTGCTCTGATTTATCTGTCAGGATCTTATGACATCTGGTTTCTCAGTGAAGTAGAATTGCGGTGTACCGATGAGTTGAATTGAGGCAGACATGAAGGTAAGATAGTCAATACTCAAAGGTAGGTTATGAAGTTATTATTGAAGGCTTGAGGTGAAAACCAAGAAACATTTCCCAACATCATAATTCTGATTATTTTGTTTTTGCTCCATTTTCCTAACTTCCTCATCTTTGCTCATCTTATTCATTGTCACTTGCATTTACCAATGAATAATACTGTAAAATACAGTGGAAAAGAAATAGAGTTGAATTAGGTAGACATATAATACAATGGTCTTTACACGGGTTGTGAAATCAATGGACTGGGGACTTTATTTGATGCATGATTCCTTTAATGGCATGTTTCTGAAACAGATGGATTTGAACCCAGGTTTTCTGATCTAGGGGTAGGGACATCACCAAGACAGTGCAAGAGCCCTTTCCATGATTCCTTTATTATTCCTTTAATTTAAATTAATTAACAGTCTGGTAACATACTGCAATCCTTGATGCATCAATGCTGTTGTTGTTTCATAATAAATCTCATGTTTTGCTTTAAAACATATTGTACTGGTACAGGAGATAATAAAATGTTTTACCTAGTTATCATTGAAATTAATTCAATTCAGTGCTGAGTACCGCAAAAGAATATAAAGGCAGTCGTCTAGCAGCATCTGTTTCAGGGAAAACTGAATTAATGTTTCCAGTCAAGTTTTCCTTCTGAAGAAAGGTCACTGGATTAGATTAGATTACCTACAATGTGGGAACAAGCCCTTTGGCCTGACGTGAAATGTTAATTCTTTTTCTCTTCACAGATGCTGCCAGATCTGCTGAGTTTCTCCAGCAATTTCTGTTTTTCTTTCGGATTTCCAACACCCACAGTTTTTCGTTTTATTACAATAAAGTCAACAGTATTGTTCAACTAGCTTATCTTACTCTATTATTTTCAGAATTACCTAATATGCCATGGAAACATTTTTGAAGACATGCTAGAGAAAATGTGCATATCAGCTAAACTGAAAAGAGCATTTACTGTTTAAATAATTCAGAATATCAATATCCTCTATTAAATAATTTAACATCTGTAAAAATGTATCTAATTCTATCAGTTAAGATTCTTCTTTAATTCTTAGAAATTTCCACAGATATTGTTCATATAAATTAATTAACAATAACTCGCAGGTCATCAGAATTGTTTTTACTGATGCTTGCTGGAATTTATTCCCTGAAACAGTAATAAATCCACAACTGGCATTTTCCCATTTAGATCGGTTGGATTGAAGTTTGATTCTAATTGGTGCTAAGCTGGTTTAAATCAGTGGATCTCATTGAACACTGACACTGCAAAAATGCTGACTAAATTGAACCCCATGAGTACAATATACCCAAGTGCGACATATTTGTCTAGCATTTTGTTTTCTTCCCAGGCTCCTGCCTGTTTCTCACACTTATGCTGTTGTACACTATAGTTAGAATGCTTTAAATTGCAGTGTGATGAGGTGCTTATCACTTGTGCAAAGCAAGAACCCACAACACTAACAATTTTTGAAGTCAATGATTTATGGTGCAGTGGAAATGTCCTATCTCTGAGCCAGGAAATCTGTATTCAAGTCCCACCTGCTCCAGAGGTATGCAATAATATCTCTGAACATATTGATCAGAAAATATCTACAAACATTATGACGCATGCAGCAAATCACCTCCAAAACCCTTGTTGAAGCTGTTTTCTGTTCCTTGCATTCCATCAGCATTTAAGGGGAAGGAGAAAGAGGGAGAATGAATTGTGAATGTTAATTGTGGCGGAAGCACTTCTGGGATGAATATCTGTGATGATGTAATAGGAAATATGGTTGTTCAGGGAGCTGAAGTTATCATTTTCTCCTCTGCCATTAGCTTGACTTTGAAGAAAAATATCACCATGGTGCCTGACTTATAATGGATTGTGCCCAATTATAGCTTTTACAAATGGCTCGTGACAGATATCCACCAATAAATGGGTGAGAAGCAGGCATGTACTCAAGATCTATCCTTTTACAGACTACTCTACCGAATAGAATAATCTTGAGGGGTTTCAGAATGAAATTTACAGACCATTATCTTTTATGTACTTCAGTCCCCTAAAAATCCTCAAGGCATTTTAAATGTAATTGATTGCAAGAGAAAAAGCAACAATATTTTGGCAGGTGATTAGTTTTCGAAGATTTAAACAGATACAAGATTGCTATAGGAAGAGCATACAATATTCAGATGCATAGATACACAAACTTATATTGGAAAATTTATTTTTAGAAAGTATGAGAGCTATTATGATGAACATTTGTCATGCCTCTGCTCTATTTTAACAGAGAGTAATCCATTCAAAATAATGGGTTAAACTATTTTACACAAGCCAGAAATGTCATTATGATGAAGGTGAAATTACTGTTGATAAAAATAGATGATTGCTTAACTTGTTCATATCATATTCCTCTGTTTTTACTTATAAGCACATTATTATTGTAAGAAGTAATTTCTGCCTTTATATTAAGTTTTAATGATATTTCAGGTCTACTGAAAATAATCATACATTTGCAATGTATTTTGAAGTTGTGATCTATCTCCAACAGATATTTGTTGAATAGATAAAATGAACCAAAGGATATGATGTGAACACTGCTGAATATCAGATAAGCACTCCTACCAGATGAGAGCCCCAGGGAATTGCAAATTTCCAATGTGACATCTTACATGCTCCAATACCACTAAAATTATAATCAATATGACTAATCTCTTACTGATGATATCAGTGTACACAATATTTCATTTGAATTGAACAGAAGGTTCAGTGATCACAACTTCACATTTGAAAAATATATTAACTTTTTAAAGTATATATTTCTTGCATGTTTCAAAACATACTTCTTTTATAATATCAAACCATGATGACATGATTTTTGTGTCTTACACCTGGAAAAATAAAGGATTTCCTCTCTAAAAAATTCAGTTGTTCAAAATTTGTTATGCACTTGGAATAATATTTCAGCTGGGAAACACATTCTGGATCAAAAAAAACATTCAGCAAATGTTGTTTGTCATGTGGAAATCATGATATGATCCAGTATCCAGGTGTTCAACAGGACCAATCGCTGTGAACAGAGAAATAACCTTTTGATTTGGATTCACACTCACTGAATGATATTTGATATACACAGTTTCCAAGTAATAGGTTTATATATAATATAATTAAGGCCTACCTTCAACATACTTGAATTGACTTTTAGTATTATTGTATTCTATCCATCTGTTTTTGAGGGCTCATTCATAAATGTAGATGTAACCTGTATTTAAGTAACAGATCTTTGAATTTTTAATCTGCTATACCATTAGTTGCTTTATGAAATATAACTAAAAGCCCAGACATGAGTATGAAGCAGCTGGAATTGTTAAGTAATGTAGGAAATACAGGGATTGTATGCTAAAGCTAACATAAGAATTCAAAATACACTGAAGAAGTACTCAGATGTGCAAATTTGAAATATCTGGAAATATCTCGTCAAGTGCTGGTGTCACACAGTTCTTTGGCCACTGGGAGATAAATGTCAATCCACTGGACTCCCAATTATTATGGGAGAGTTACCAATCCCATTTGTTTTCCAGGTGATATTACATCACTGGCAAGGCAAATAAATGCTTTGACTTCTTCCATGATCATTAAGAACCCAACTTCGCATCATAATTTGCGTTTGTGAAGCAATGAGTTGCTCGTTACTCCTGAACATGCCCAGACAATTCAAAATGAGTCCCTTACAAACGTGAACACACTGTCTGAACCTAACCACCAAAAACAATTCCACACAAGGGCAACTCTGTTAGTGGGAGCCACACTGACATCCAAATAGCATTTGAGTAGCAGCTACCTAAGTTCCCAATTTGTAAACACTTCTGTGCACTTTTCAACCATAAGCTGTAAATACTGAGTTACAAACTAAGTTTCAATCTGTCCCTATGAATTCTGTATCTGGCTTAACATTAACCCTCCCCGGTCCACTAGACATGCTCTTTCATATTTCTGTTCTACATTTCATTCTACAATTCCTCCTGACACTCACAAACAAATAATTATTCTTTCCCAGTCATTGGTGTGTAAATAGCTGTGATAGTCTTTACCTGCGTGATGACACAGTAATGCAATGAAGCACTTGGCTGAAGCTGCCGAACGAAAGAGTCTGCAGAAGTTAAACACATACCACTTTTACCATGCCAGCATATACCCTTGCAAAAGGTTTACACTGGAAGACAGTGTAGTGTGTCATGTTACAGAGCCTGCATTGAATGCCTGTGTGAAGGACCGGCAAATTGAGTAGGGGAATAAAACATGAAAACAAAAGACCACGAACACTGAGGATCACTAGGACCCTCCATCCTATCGCCAGCACATCTAGAATCTTTCGAATCAGTGGAATTCTATCCTCAGAAAGATTCAAAGGACATATTTTTACTAAATTTGACCATCAGTCTGCCAGTACTGGCACCAATTTATACGGCCTTGAATGAGATCGAAGGAAAAATGGATTAGACCAAGGAATCTGATAAAAGATCATTTCCTACTATCTCTAAATCTGATAAAAGACTTGTACTACGTACAGCAGTCACCTGAGCTGGGATAAGATCAGGGACATGGGGTGGAGGTTTAAAAACAAATTCACAGATATGTGTTAACCAAAAGAGCTGCGAATACTGTAAATCAGGAACAAAAACAGACGTTGCTGGAAAAGCTGGCCTGGCAGCAAACATAAAAAAAAATCAGAGTTAACGTTTCATGTCCAGCGACTGTTCCTCAAGTGTTACCAGACCTGAGACGTTAACTCTGATTTTTTCTTCCAGATACTTCCAGGCCTTCTGAACTTTTCCAGTGACTTTCGTTTTAGTAACAGATATGCAATGCCCTTCTGGTTAATATATTCCAATGCTTAATTGAGTCTCAGGAAAAGTCAACTACTAAAATTTACTAATTAAGTGCATGCATCAGGAAAAGTCAACTACTAAAATTTACTAATTAAGTGCATGCATCAGGTTATTTTAACTCAACATTTATTCTTAATGTCTTCAGAACAGGTTTTCCAGGCTTCGTCCAAAGAGAAAAGACAGTAAAGCTTGAGAATGACGAATACTGGCCCAACTAATTTTGGTCAGAATAGAGGCCCAGTCCAACCAGAATGTTAATTTCCAAATATTACTGGGGCTTTCCCTCCAGGCAGGAGCCCCAGCTGACGAAATGGGGTAAAGTGTGTCATACACCATGAGGTGGCACTGTGGCTTAGTGGTTAATACTGCTGCCTCCAGTGTCAGGAAATGAGGTTTGCTTCCACCCATGGGGCAACTGTCTGTATGGAGTCTGCACATTCTCCCCGTGTCTGTGTGGACTTGCTTTGGTTTCCTCCCTGGTTATGTGGGTCAGCCATGCTAAGTTGCACATAGTGTCCAGGGATATGCAGGCTGGGTGGATTAGCCATGGGGAATGCAGGGATAGGGTGAGGGGTTGTTTGGGTGGGTGATGCTCTTTGGAGGTTTGGTATGGACCCGCTGAGCCAAACGGCCTGCTTCCACTCTGTAGGAATTCTATGATGAAGGTAATTGCTCTTGTTACACTGCTTATAGGCTGGGAGGAGAGAGTGCTTCTCCGATAGTTCATTGCCTGTCGAGTTTACCTTAAAAAAATCTCACATTGGGAGCCTTGAAATCAGGAACCTCCCACCTCACTATGTCACGTTTTCCAGTAAGCTCAACTACCTGCTCTTGATAGAAGCTGACACCCTGAGCAGACAGCACTTTTGAGGGGAGGGTCAGCTGACAATGACCAGAAAATTGACCTTACCATATGTTCACAGTCACTTTCTGGTCTCTGGTCAGCTACATAGAACATAGAACATTACAGCACAGAACAGGCCCCTCAGCCCTCGATGTTGCGCTGACCTGTGAACTAATCTAAGCCCCTCCCCCCACACTAACCCATCAGTCTGAAATATATACCGGAAACACTTAAAACTGGCCTGACTGTTAAATTCTGCAGGAAATCTTTATTTCCACATTTAACTTAATAAAATGGCCTCCTCTCCCCCCCGCCAAACCCCGTCCTAGCATTTTCCTGGCAGCTGCTGAAGAATTATCAGGCTCCCAATGTAGACAAAGTGTTTCATGATTCTCTATTTCAATCATACGTCCTTTATCTCCCAGTTTTGACTTTGGGTGTAAGTTTTGAGTTCTTTCAAGATTGCCTTCTTGACTAGAGACCTTGGGTTGTTCTTGCAGGCAGTGAAGGCTGTTTGTTATCTTCTTGGAGGTCACACTTTAGCACCATTTTCATCAAACCTAGTTTGCATGGGATTTGCAAATCCTCTCAATCTTTTCAAGTCTGCATGCAAAGAGCCTGAAGAACTGTTCTTGAATGTTATATCGTAATCATGTAATTATAATACATATTGTGTAAAGAAAGGCTGTTCTGGCCTTTTGAAAATTGATAAAACAATTTAAAGAAGTCACATGACTAATCCTGTTGATTTTCTTCGACTTGAGAGACGAACAAACCAGTGTATGTGAAACATCGACCACAAAGGCAGCTACTTAAAATTTAATTAACCCGAAGATAAGACGATGGCTCCTTTAGGGTATAAGACCTTAAAGGATGGAATCTTCAAATTTTGAGATAATACATTTAATTCCCTCATCTGTATCACTAACATTGAGGGTCACACTGACAACTAGAATTGACACGCTGCTGTAGGGATACTTTGTGCACAGGGACAGGAACCCAGCTCACAGTTAGGACCAAACTGCATCTCAGGGCTGATTGCTTGTTCTCTAACACTTGCTCTTTTAGCACATATCTGCTTGTTCATAGCAACCTTGCCTTGCTGGGAGAAAGTTGACAGGGGGCAGTGACAGGGAATAGCAGCCTGAGGGCCAATAGCTGGGGCAATAGCATGCAAATATGTATGCCTTTCCAACAGAGTCTGAAGGTCTGATTCTGGCTCTCTATGGCAGCTGCCAGCTTCTCCATAGAGGCAACCAAACAGATGAGGTGCTGCATTGTGTCACCTTCTGTGTAATGAGACCTATTTCCCCCCACATACCTATCTGATTGAAGGTGAGGTAAGGTAAAATTGCTTTTCTCTTATGATCGCTGTTCAACTACAGAATCCATTGAAGCTGTTGAATTCTGACTTCAAGTTTTCAAGCTCTTCATTTTTGGAATGACAACTTCCAAGCAAATAACAGGCCTGCAATAATAAGTGACTGAGTACGCTTTCATCTTTATCTGCATCTTTTATTCATATCTGCTTTCAATCTTTGTGTATATATTCATTCTAATAGCTGAATCGTGTTTATATTTAGTAATTTTCAACAATGGTTGTGTTATGCATTAACATTTGATATTTTTCAATCGTAAATTTTTGCTGCTGGTTATGTTTAAACTGAAATAGAAGTGGAAAGACAAATGATCTTGATAACTTCACAGTTCACTGATCATACAATAGACACACCCGGTGTGGTCATGACAGCTTGGGTTTCGTAACTATTACTATGTGAATAAAAGTGAAATTTGAGCTAAAAGCTGGATTCTAATTTGTGATACAAAGAGCCATAATTTGAACTGCAAAAAAAAGTGAAGGAAAATAGATCAAATTATCAGAACCAGAAGAACAACAGAATGATTTGTTGTAGATATATTAACAATAACAAGATAGTGACCTTTGATACTGAAGTCTTTAATGAATAGAAGGATTTATGTAGACATAAGTTAACATCCTTAGATATGATTAACGTAAGAGTTATTGCTAAACTAGTAGGGCTTCAGATTCCCAATAAGAGAAAGACATAAGATCCCTGAGAATGTTGTTTGACATCTAGAATTCGATCAATGTCGGAACAGAGAGCAGAAGTTGAAGTTAAAAATAAAAGTCAATTTTAGTCAATTACTCTTATGGAGTCAGACCAGTTTTCTTTAACCTAAATGGATCACAGAAGACTGGAAACTATGCTGGAGCTTGGGGCTCAGAGAAAAAGGGAGGTGCAGCTTGCTAGAGAAATAGAACTAGAATTTCAATCCCAGAAAGATATGAATGAGCTGGAGCAGAAAGAGAGGGCTTGGATTTTCCAGGTACACAAGTTGGAATTGGGGCTGCCCATGCAAGCAGAAGGAGATAATGGCCACTTAAAGTTGGTAGGCAACATTTCATACTGCTGAATAATAGCCAAGTCACACATAACTTGAAAACAGCCCTTGAAGCCCTCAAATTCCCCAAGTTCAGGATGTGAGTTTGGTCGCTGAGCTGGAAGGTTAGTTTTCAGACGTTTCATCACCATTCTAGGTAACATCATCAGTGAGCCTCCGACGAAGTGCTGGTGTTATGTCCCGCTTTCTATTTATCTGGTTAGGTTTCCTTGGGTTGGTGATGTCATTTCCTGAGTTGGTGATGTCATTTCCCGTTCTTTTTCTCAAGGGATGGTAGATTGATTTGGAGCCAATGTGTTTGTTGATGGACTTCCGGTTGGAATGCCATGCTTCTAGGAATTCTCGTGCATGTCTCTGTTTGGCTTGTCCTAGGATAGATGTGTTGACCCAATCAAAGTGGTGTCCTTCTTTATCTGTATGTAAGGATACGAGTGATAGTGGGTCATGTCGTTTTGTGGCTAGTTGATGTTCATGTATCCTGGTGGCTAGCTTTCTGCCAGTTTGTCCAATGTAGTGTTTGTCACAGTTCTTGCAAGGTATTTTGTAGATGATGTTGGTTTTATTTGTTGTCTGTATTGGGTCTTTTAAGTTCATTAGCTGCTGTTTGAGTGTGTTGGTGGGTTTGTGGGCTACCCTGATGCCAAGAGGTCCGAGTAGTCTGGCAGTCATTTCGGAAATGTCTTTGATGTAGGGGAGAGTGGTTATGGTTTCTGGGCCCGTTTTGTCTGTTTGTTTGGGTTTATTGGGTTTATAAACCCAAACAAACAGACAAAACGGACTCAGAAACCATAACCACTCTCCCCTACATCAAAGACATTTCCGAAATGACTGCCAGACTACTCGGACCTCTTGGCATCAGGGTAGCCCACAAACCCACCAACACACTCAAACAGCAGCTAATGAACTTAAAAGACCCAATACAGACAACAAATAAAACCAACATCATCTACAAAATACCTTGCAAGAACTGTGACAAACACTACATTGGACAAACTGGCAGAAAGCTAGCCACCAGGATACATGAACATCAACTAGCCACAAAACGACATGACCCACTATCACTCGTATCCTTACATACAGATAAGGAAGGACACCACTTTGATTGGGACAACACATCCATCCTAGGAGAAGCCAAACAGAGACATGCACGAGAATTCCGAGAAGCATATCATTCCAACCGGAACTCCATCAACAAACACATTGATTTGGAGCCAATCTACCATCCCCTGAGAAAAAGAACAGGAAATGACATCACCAACGCAGGAAATGACATCACCAACCCAAGGAAACATAACCAGATAAATAGAAAGCGGGACATAACACCAGCGCTTCGTTGGAGGCTCACTGTTGATGTTACCTAGAATGGTGACGAAACGTCTGGGAACAAACCGGCAATCTCAGTGAACCAGCTTACATCTGGAACACAATAAAGACCAACTTTCTTGTGGACTGAGAGGAGGAGAGTGCTGTCTTGGAGGTGAAAGGAGGACGTCGCGTTGGCTGTGCACCCTTGTGACCAGTGGATCTTAATGCTGGCTTTGGCCTAACACTGGTTCAGGGGAGCAGCCAACCTGCAACGATGGCTGCGGCAAGTGCTCGTGCCCCAGGTCAGGGGGTCCGGAACACCATCCGTGTTTCCGTAAAGAAGGTGGATGAAGGTGCACCTGTGGACCGCACCTTCTTCGTGAAGAGGGTCCTGTTGGACTGTTGCGGGTTCGCTGCTGCGGACATTTACTGCCTGCAGGATTTCCCCGGAGGAGGCTTTTACGACATGACCTTCAGGAGTGCCAAGCTTTGCGAGCGCTTCCTGGAGGTTTTCAAGGAGAAAGGAGGTGAGGGCCCCCTCTCTGTATTGACCGCTGTCCCTCTGTTTGTGATGCCAGCGCAGAGGAGCCGTATGGTGACTGTACATATGTACAACCCGCATGTGCCAGCAGTTGATGTCCTGACCTTCCTTGGAAGGTATGTGAAGGTGGAAGGGGACCTAACTGACATCGTGGACCCCTTTGGCATCTGGACGAGTAAGAGGCAGGTCAAGGTGACGCTGAGGATGGGCGCAGACGGGAATGTCGCACACCCACCGTCCAGCTTCGCGATCGGCGGGAGCAGGGGCTACCTGGCCTATGCAGGGCAACCTAAAGTCTGCCATGCCTGTGGTAGGTCAGGTCACGTGGCAGACGTCTGCAAAGCCACCATCTGCAGGATCTGCAGGGAGGAGGGACACCTTGCAAAGGATTGCCCATGAGAGAAAAGCTGCAACCTTTGTGGGGAAGCGGGCCACCTCTATAGGGCATGCCCGCGGTGGGGGACCACCTACGCCCAGGTCGCCGGCAGGGGCAATGCGGGGCCAGCACCCCCGGAGGAGAGGAAGGCACCAGGGCCCAGCAAGGACCCCACGAATGTGCAGGAGGGCCAGGCCGTGCAGGAGGGCCCAGCCCCGCAGGATGGGCCCGAGGCCAGCAAAGCACCCCTGCCGGCTCCGATCCCCCCCGACAACCCAGAGTCGATGGAGGTGACGACAGGTGACCCAGGGGAGCGGACAACAGTCCGGAAAGCGAGGAGGAAGGTGCGTTGACGGGCCCAGGAACCGCAACCATCAGGCGGGAAGAGGCAGCTACAGGGGGGCTATAAGAGCTCCTCTGACGAGGGGGATTCGGAGAGGGCCCACCCGAAGCAGAAGTTAAAGATCTCGAGTGGGAAGGAAAGCAACACCCCGCTTCCAGGTGATGGGAGGCGTCCTGAGGCTCACTCCGACACCCAGTCAAGTGCCGCTGGAGCACTGGAGGGCCCCCCGGAACTTCCAGGCGGGAAGGAGGAAACAGCGCGTCCCCAGCCTGACCCGGAGCCGGACCCTCCTGCCTCTGCACCCCTGATGGGGGGATGCCACCCGGAAGGCAGCACGGACGGTTTCCTGAGCCTGGAGAGCATCCAGCAGTTCGCCCGGGCAATGGGCATGAAGGGACAGATGGAGGGGCTGGGCCTTGGACTTGGGGAGGGTACTGCAGTCACTGCCCACAATGGGGGTACGAGTTGCGAGCATTAATGTGCGCAGCGTCAAGTCAACCGCGAGAAGTGTGTCCATGTTGGCCTACCTGATCACCATCAAGGCGGACCTCCTGTTTCTGCAGGAGTGCGGGATACCGCACCTCGGCAGGTACGGGAAATGGCCCGGCGCCTGGACCTGTGGGCCTTCGATCTGGTCGGGGGGTAACGACTGTCGGTCCTCGGGCCTGGCTATTCTGCTGCGGGGGCGCAACTTCACCATCTCTCAAGTTCAGGAGGTGGTGGGGGGGGCGCCTCCTAGTGGCTGACATCACCTATAGGAACGCTCCCCTGAGGCTGATCAACGTGTACGCCCCAGCGGTACGGAGTGAGCGGTTGGCCGTCCTGCAGCGGCTTCCACCCCTGCTGGCTACGTCCAGGCCGGTCATCCTAGGCGGAGACTTCAACTGCATCATTGATGCAGATGGAAGATCCGGCGTGGGGACAGCGGGTGGGGAGAGTCAACTGGACGTCACGTCCAGATTCCTGATGGGCACAGTGAGGGACGCCAAGCTGCTCGACGTCTTCAGCACCCCTGCAGACGGAGCGCAGCAGAGGTACACCTGGTCGCGGCCAGACGGGTCTATCCGCTCAAGGATAGACTTCCTGTTTGTGTCACGGACGTTCTCGGTCAGGTCCACCGGCGTCGAGCCGGTGTTCTTCTCTGACCACTGCCTCCTGCTGGCCGACTGTCACTTACAGGACGACCAGCCGGCCGGCAAGGGGACGTGGAAGCTCAACACGACTCTGTTGACCCCAGAGAACGTCGAGGAGCTTAAGAGGGAGGACGCCGGTTGGAGAACCGTGAAACCCCTCTTTGAGTCTCCAGGCGACTGGTGGGAGACGGTGAAGGAGAACATCAAGAGGTTCTTTGTCCTCAAGGGTGTTCAGAAGGCAAGAGAGAGGCGGGGAAAGCTGTCGCGACTCCAGAAAAGGGTGCAGAAGCTGCTCCTTCTGCAGTTGATGGGGGTCGATGTCTCGGAGGACCTCCGCGAGGTGAGGGGCCAGCAAGCCTCGCTCTTCGCCGCGGAGGCCTCCCGGATAATCTTCCGGTCCAGGGTCCGCTCCGTGGAGCAGGACGAGACGTGCTTGCGTTTCTTCTTTGAGAAGGTGCACAAAGAGAGCTCCGTGCTTAGCCGGCTGAAGGAGGACGACGGCTCGGTGACGTCGTCTCGGCCTGACATTTTGAGGATCAGCAGATCCTTCTGTGCCGGACTGTACGACACGAAGCCCACGGACAGCACGGCCTCCGAGTCGTTCCTGTCATCTATCACGGAGGTCTTAGCCGACGGCACGAGGGAGTGGCTGGACCGGCCGATATCCCTGGACGAGCTGACCAGAGCCCTCAAGTCCTTGGAGAGGAATAAGACTCCCGGAAGCGACGGCTTACCGGTCGAGCTGTATTCCGCTCTGTGGGGCCTGGTCAGCCAGGACCTGCTGGAGGTGTACGATAGTGCGCTTCGGGCAGGGGAAATGTGCAAGTCCATGAGGAAGGGCATCATCACCCTCATTTACAAGAGGAAGGGGGAGAGGGAAGAAATTAAGAATTGGTGTCCCATTTCACTATTGAACGTGGACTACAAAATCCTGGCCAAGGTCATAGACAACCAGGTCAGGTCTGTCCTGGAGTCAGTGATTCACCCTGACCAAACCTGTGCTGTGCCGGGCTGGAAGATCGCTGAGAGCCTCGCGCTCATAAGGGATACGATCGCCTACGTACAGGACAGGCGGGTGGACACCTGCCTCGTCAGCCTGGACCAGGAGAAGGCCTTCGACAGGGTCTCTCATGCTTACATGAGGGACGTCCTCTCCAAATTAGGGTTCAGGGAGGGCATCCGCAATTGGATCCGGCTGCTCTACGCCAACATTGCAGTCTCGATCAACGGGTGGGAATCAGACAGTTTTCCTGTTAGATCTGGAGTCAGGCAGGTCTGCCCGCTCTCTCCTGCCTTGTTCGTGTGCTGTGTGGAGCCCTTCGCCGCCTCCATCGGGAAGGACATGAGCCTGAAGGGCGTGACTATCCCAGGCAGCGGAGGCCTTCAGGTCAAGACCTCCCTGTACATGGACGATGTCGCCGTCTTCTGCACCGATCGTCGGTCGGTGAGTAGACTATTGGATATCTATGGCCAGTTTGAACTGGCCTCGGGTGCCAAAGTCAATAGGGGTAAGAGCGAGGTCATGTTCTTCGGGAACTGGGACGACCGCTCCTTCATCCCCTTCACCTTCAGGACAGACTACCTGAAGGTGCTGGGTGTTTGGTTTGGTGGAGCTGGGGCGTGCACTAAGACTTGGGAGGAGAGTATCACCAAATTGAAGCAGAAGCTGGGCAGGTGGACGCTCCGGTCCCTCTCCATTGCGGGTAAGAACCTGGTTGTCAGGTGCGAGGGGCTTTCGGTACTGTTGTATGTGGCGCAGGCCTGGCCTATTCCCTGGGCCTGCGCCGCTGCAGTCACCCAGGCCATCTTCCACTTCATTTGGGGGTCGAGGATGGACCTGGTCCGCAGGGACACCATGTACAAAGACCTGGGAAATGGGGGAAAGGGCGTACTGAATGCCACCCTCGCCCTGACAGCTACCTTTGTGTGCGGCTGCATCAAGCTGTGCGTAGATCTTCAGTACGCAAACACCAAGTGTCACTACTTACTGAGGTTCTACCTGTCCCCGGTGTTGCGAAGGATGGGCCTGGCCTCGTTGCCGCGGAACGCTCCGAGTAGTTGGACCGTTCCGTACCACCTGTCCTTCGTGGAGAAATTTTTGAAAGGAAATACCTTTGACCACAAGGCCGTCAGGCAGTGGTCAGCACCTAGTATCCTCGGGACCTTTCGGGAAAAGGAGAGGGTGGATCCCCTCGTGTGGTTCCCCATGCAGACTGCCAAAGTCGTTTGGCAGAATGCCTCATCGCCAGAACTTTCAAACAAGCACAAGGACATTGCTTGGCTGGCGGTGAGAGGGGCACTGCCAGTGAGATCCTTTATGCATGCCCGGAATCTCTGCACCACCGCACGCTGCCCTCGAGGTGGCTGTGGGGGGGATGAGACTGTCGATCACCTCCTTCTGGAGTGTGCCTATGCGCAGGAGGTCTGGAGGGGGATGCAGTGGTATTTGTCGAGGTTCGTCCTGAGCAGCTCCGTGACGCGGGACTCCGTGCTCTACGGGCTGTTTCCGGGGACGCACACCGAGACCAACATCAACTGCGCCTGGAGGACCATCAATGCGGTGAAAGACGCTCTTTGGTCTGCCCGCAACTTGCTGGTCTGCCAGCTGAAAGAACTGACCCCGACCGAGTGATGCAGACTGGCGCACTCCAAGGCCCAGGACTACATGCTGAGGGACGCGCTAAAGCTTGGGGCAGCCACCGCCAAGGTGCAGTGGGGAAAGACCACGGTATGAAACCCCTTGTCCAGAATTAAAAAAAGGGCCCTATCTGGTAACTGGGCCCAGCTGGCGCCTTCCCCAACTGGTCAGGGGGCTAACTGGGACTGTGCGGGGTGACGGCTGCCGGGGCGGTTTCTTTGCTTTGTTTTTTTTTCTCTCTCTTTTGTTTTTTCCTTTAGTTGGTGTACGTACCCCCGGGTAACCCGGAGTGGCTTGCATGACTGGGTAGGTGTATAAATGTTTTATTTTTTGTACATTCTATGAATAAAGTATATTTTTTCAAATAAAAAAAAGGTGATGAAACGTCTGAAAACTAACCTTCCAGCTCAGCGAGCAAACTCATATCCAGAACCTCAACCTGAGCTACAAATCTTCTGAAAACTCGCTATCTCCAAGTTCATTTGAAAATTTGAAAAGTAAGATGTTTAATGATGTTGGATATGTAGCTGATTAGGTATATTTGTCACGAGGTGTGGGCATTGACAATCTGGATCAATTGACAAGAAAAACCCAAGGTATCTCTTCCAAACTATTCCATACAAGTAACTGAGATTTCATATAGATTTAGGGTGCAAACCTTAGTACCTCTGAACTCATGCTAGAAGCATATTATCAGCAATTCCAAAATTCAAGTAAGAAACCAACACAAACATGTCTGTGCATTAAATAATCAAGAGATTGTGTTCAATCAGTGAGTTTAGTCTTGAAATATAGAGTATATTTATGAAGGAATAAGAGATTCTTTTGTTGTTCAAGGTGTTCAAAAATAGAATGATGAACAGTTCTGGTGAAGGGTCCCGACCTAAAACATCAAATTTCCTGCTGCTCTGATGCTGCCTGGCCTGCTGTGTTCCTCCTGTTCCACACTGTGTGGTCTCTGACTCCAAAATCTGTAGTTGTTGCAATCTCTCAAAGCATCTCTTCAGCAAAGGCATCTGATGTGAAAATTAAGCCTACAAAGTAAAGCACAGCAGGAGTCAATTGGATACAGAACAGGAAAATAGACAAAAGGGAACTAGATCTGAAAGGGAAAATAATAGAGATAAACAAGAAAACTGGGAAAGCAAGCACATTTTGGGAACAAAAATGTCACAAGCAGAGTTACAGGACTGTGTCATGACTTCCTCAATGTGACAAACAAGATCCCATTAAGAAAAATTGTTGGCAGAGCAAGTAAGCAATAAGTAACCTACTCGCAGAACCTGTAGCCATAATAACTAAAGTAGGAGTCCTATTACTAGTAGTAACCTGTGCAACCATGATGGAATCCTCATAGTTTCAAACAACAGAGAAAGGAGGTTAACAAATTTTGGGATATTGAATGACTAAGGACATTGCTGGCAGGAGAACTGAGGACTTCTCATGTAGAAGCAGGACAAATTCAAAAGTATAGTCAAACAGCTAACTGCAGAAAGTGCTAAGGATACCAAAAGTGAAAACTCACTGAGAGAATTACTTCAGAAGCAGATTGGCGATAGCAGGGGTTATCCTAAATTTGCCCATGACACGAATTATGCTCCTGCTCGGAAATTACCCTGACAAGATCAGGGTACCATCCCCCGGATTTCTATAACAGGATGATGTTTCTGAACAGCCTCACCAAGAAACTGTTAAGGCTGTCAAAACCTTACAGGACTGATCCAAGCGATGAAAGTTCAAACCGTTTTACTAACTTTTATGCAATTAAAAACGGCACCAAGGAAATATTCAAACAGGACATCAACATTGAATGAAACATACTATTCAGTGAAAGAGCAAAGAAAGGTTCCTTATCCATGTAGAAACCTCTTGGCTGCTAAAACACAAATAGATTGCTAACTTGGCCCAACAGCAAGAGTTGCTGGGTATATTGGCCAAGTCAAACTCTGAAATCATAAAATCCCCATATCAGAGGCACTGCAAACACAATAGCTAGGTGCTAATGCAATAGCAAGAACTGCAGATGCTGGAGTCAGAGATAACACAGTGCAGAGCTGGAGGAGCACAGCAGACCGGAGGGGCAGATAGGTGGGATCCGCCCACCTCACTGACCAATCCCCACCACTCACCTATTACCATCCCACCTGCCTTCCCCAGCCCCAGCCCTCCTCTCTCTATTTATTTCGGAGCTCCCTTCCCCCTCTCCATTTCTGAAGAAGGGTCCTGAACCAATACATCAACTTTTCTGTTTCTCCATTGCTGCCTGGCCTGCTGTGTTCCTCCAGCTCCACACTGTGTTATCTATAGCCAGGTGCTAATGGCATTGGCATAATGTAAAAGACAACGCTTATATTGAATAGAGGATCTAGACCCGAAGGGTCAGCTTACCTGCTCCTCTGATGCTGCCTGACCTGCTGCGTTCATCCAGCTCCACACCGTATTTATTTATACTATTTAGACACTTCCAACAATTTATCCACTAAACAAGAGAGATTCCAGACAGAAAGGTACTGGGTCCTGCTACACAAAGAAATTGACAGTAGCAAGCCATCTAAGTGATTCAGAGATAGTAGGAACTGCAGATGCTGGAGAATCTGAGATAACAAGGTGTAGAGCTGAATGAACACAGCAGGCCAAGCAGCATCAGGGGAGCAGAAAGGGGCTTACTTTCTGAAGAAGGGTCTAGGCTCGAAATGCCAGCTTTCCTGCTCCTCTGATGCTGCTTGGCCTGCTGTGTTCATCCAGCTCTACGTCTTGTTATCTCACCTAAGTGATTAACTCTTGTTTCAAACTATTAAGTGTATCTCCCTGATTGACCAGAAGTATAGAAAGTTCCAGAAAACCATCTAAAAGATATAAAAACATGGTTCATCCACACACCTCACTCCTGGTGCTTCTCTTGAAAATGCACTTGGAATTGTTTGAATCCTTTCAAGAAGAACAGCATGGAGAGAGGCAGACACCAGCTAACCATCCAGACCGAGAGAGGAAGAAAGCAGCTTTGCAGGCCCAGAGACAGAGCCACACAGAGAGCGACTGTGTAAAGTTAGAAGAGACTCAGGAAGTATGGCAATCTTAAGGGGCCAAATAGGATTATGGATAGTATGTTTAGTATTAAGGATTATTGTAATTTTGTTCCTGATAAATTGGGACTGTTTTGCTTTGGTACTGTTTTGTGTTTGTGTTGATTTAACTGCTTTGGTATTGTGGGATACCTGGCCAAATTCATTCATAACATTCTGGTCGGAGATACCTGTAACTTGTTTGAAGAGGAACCAAACAACACACATATCTACTTCCAATTGTTGTACAGTAATTTTTCATTTAATAGCTTTGTCATGTGCAATTAACTAACCTCTCATTGTCTTTAAACTAAAGCTTTGTTGCTGCTTATTTGTTAACTGGAAGACAAAATAAATATTAATAGAAGGCTAAATAAGAATATAAATTCACAGCTCACTGACTGCATAATAGAGAGACCTGGTGTAGGCATTACAGTCATTACTGACAACTCACACGTAGTTAGCCAAATATTCTACCTGTATAAATGCTGAAGGAGAAATTATGAAATAGGTCAAACGCTTTCCACACCTGGATAGCCATCTGTCTAAAATGTTGTTGTCGTGGAGGAGTTCTAACAACAGACCAGCTGCAATATTTCAGCCTTCTGCAAACCACGAGTGTTTGATAATGAAGATCACTTGTTGCTAAGTTTCTACACTGGGCTAAGATCTGATCTGTCTATTATTGACACGTAAGAGCACTTGCAAAGCTCCATCATCACTACCTTCATCACATCTTCCAGATTCAGTCAGAGAATCATTGAATAAATGTTAATGTCTTTCTCAAAAACAGGACCACAGTGTTCAGGCAAAACCTTTGTAAAAAAATAATTGTGATGAACATATCACTATCTTGAATGGTTGAAAATGGTCTCTGCTGCCAGATGCAGATTTCTTTCAAATCTCTGATATTCCAGGGAACAAAACAAATGCTTCTAAAACACTTTGACACTCTCTTTGATGCATAACAATACCAACCTAAATGGCTGAAAGGAGCTTTCCATCAATCCTTCAGAAAAGCATCAACTTGATCATCAAAGATAATGGGAACTGCAGATTCTGGAGACTCAGAAATAACAAAGTGTGGAGCTGGATGAACACAGTAGGCCAAGCAGCATCTTAGGAGCAGGGAAGCTGATGTTTCGGGCCTAGGCCCTTCATCAGAAAAATGGTCTGACGAAGCTAGGTGGAGAGGAGAGTATAGGTGGGGAGGTAGGGAGGGAATAGGTCAGTCCGGGGAGGACGGACAGGTCAAGGGGGCGCTCGGTTCGCAATAAACAACTGCACCTCCAAGTCGAAGGTTTCGGGGCTAGACCCTTCATCAGAAAAATGGTCTGATAAAGGGTCTAGCCCCAAAACATTAGCTTTTGTGCTCCTAAGATGCTGCTTGGCCTATTGTGTTCATCCAGCTCCACACTTCGTTAACTTGACCATCAAGCTGATTATACTTTCAGTCCACAGCTCAATGAGAAGGCAGAGCAGTGGCAGAGAAGGAAGGAAAATAAAGTGAAACTTGTGCTTTCAGATCCTCTAACTTGTGTACAGTGATATGAAAATTGGCCTGTTCAGTCACATGCAAACCCAAAGAAAAATGTGTGATCTGGATGGATATGATCCTTGAAGCGAGGAACTTTTTATCAACACTAAATGGTTTCTACACAGTGAGTGGTTAGGATTCAGAAAGCACTGTGTGTGAGTGTGGTAGAGGCAAATTTAATCTGGTTTTTAACAGACAATTGGATAATTGTCTGAAAGAAAAACTGCAGGGCTACAGGGAAATAGCAAAGGAATGTGATTTGTTGAGTTGCTCTAGAAACAGCACAAAGATAACACACTGAATTATATTTTACTATGCTCTATCTGTGCTGTGACCAGAGATAGTGGGAACTGCAGATGCTGGAGAATCCAAGATAACAAAGTGTGAAGCTGGATGAACACAGCAGGCCAAGCAGCATCTTAGGAGCACAAAAGCTGACTTTTTGGGCCTAGACCCTTCATCAGAAAAGGGGGATGAGGATAGGGTTCTGAAATAAATAGGGAGAGAGGGGGAGGTGGACTGATGGTGGATAGAGGAGAAGCTAGGTGGAGAGGAGAGTATAGGTGGGGAGGTAGGGAGGGAATAGGTCAGTCCGGGGAGGACGGACAGGTCAAGGGGGCGCTCGGTTCGCAATAAACAACTGCACCTCCAAGTCGCAGGCCATTTTAACTCCCCCTCCCATTCATTAGGTGACGTGTCCATCCTGGTCCTCCTGCAGTGCCATAATGATGTCACCTGAAGGTTGCAGGAACAGCAACTCAGATTCCGCTTGGGAACCCTGCGGCCCAATGGTATCAATGTGGATTTCACATGCTTCAAAATCTCCCCTTCCCCCTACTGCATCCCAAAACCAGCCCAGCTCGTCCGCACCTCCCTAACCTGCTCTTTCTCTCACATATCCCCTCCTCCCACCTCAAGCTGCACCTCCATTTCCTAACTACTAACCTCATCCCCCCCCCCTTGACCTGTCCGTTCTCCCTGGGCTGACCTACTACTTCCCCACCTATAATCTCCTCTCCACCTATCTTCTCCTTTACCTATCTTCAGACCGCCTCCCCCTCTCTCCCAATTATTTCAGAACCGTCTCCCCATCCCCCTTTTCCATACATGCACCACACTCTGTGCGATAAAGTTGCCCTTTATGTCTCTTTTAAATCTTTCCCCTCTATGTCGTCTAGTTCTGGGCTTCTCTACCCTGGGAAAAACACCTTGGCTATTCACCTATCCATGCCTGTCATGATTTTATAAACCTCTAAAGGCCACCCCTCAGACTCCAACACTCCAGAGAAGAATGTACCAGCTTATCCAGCCTCTCCTTATAACTCAGTCTTGGTAACGTTTTTGTAAATCTTTTGTACACCTATCCCAGTTTAATTACATCCTTCCTATAGCAGGGTGACCAGAATTGTACACAGTACTCCAACTGTGCAACTGTGGCTGTACCAATGTCTTGTATAGCTGTAACACGATGTCTGAACTCCTGTACTCAAGAGCTCCTTCCTGTGAAAGTACATGCAGCACCTCAACCTTGGTGATTCCGGCACAGCTAGGATAGTGTTACCAGCCTTGCTGAGATCTGTCAGGAACTGGGGAATAACGTGGGAGAGTTATGAAATCTACATTGTATACGTGCTTCTCATTTCAAATGCATGATTAGAGTGAGAGCTATTCACTCTGCAAGCCTTTCTTATTCCAAATTTTTCCTGTTGGTAATGGAAGATCTATTTGAACTATTGTTAATTGCTCAGTTAATGGAAATATGTATTTAAGTGGTTAGAACACTTTTAGAAGTGTTACCACCACATTGCAAATGCCTCAGTTGCTTCATCATAACAGTAAAGGCTGGCTGCTAACTAATTATGATGTGGAGGTGCTGCTGTTGGACTGGGGTGAACAAGGTCAGAAATCTCAAATTAGAAATATAACCAGTCTGACTCCAAAACAAAGCACAAACAGATTCTAAACAAGGCCTCATACCTAACATGCATCGTCTGAACTAAAATGTCACCTATTTTTTACACTGATAGAAACTTTAGATCTCCTGGGACAGTGACTTGATAGAAATTTGGGGATTTACATGTACATATTAATCAACTAAAACCTTCTAATTGATTACAGATTTAACAGCATCTTGGATTTGTCTATATATGTAGTGTGATCCTTTGATCTTTTACATATAAACTCTGTGTCTGATACTACCTCTGTCGTTAATACCTGAAGAAGGAATAAGGTTCCAAAAGCTTGTGTTTTTAAATAAACCTGTTGGACTATAACCTAGTGCCATGTAATTTCTGAACTTGCTAATGAATTTAAGCACATTAGTTTTAAGCAATTATTTGAACAGAATCCAAATCACTTCAATAATTCAGCTAGACATGGAATTTTAGATATCTTGTGGCACCAGTTGCATTTGAACCAGATTTGCTGCCAATCTAAACTCAATAAATTGAATCTTTTATTCTTTCCTTTTCCAACGAACATAGAATCCCATCACTCAACATCATTCATTTTTAACAGGGACAATCACCAATATCAGGCAAATTTTGCTTACCAATTTTCCATCACCATAGAAGCCAATTACAAAAACACACCGACTATTTTGCGCACTTCAATCAATATATAGAGCCTACACTTATCCATCTGAAAGAAAAGGGCCCTGATTTCAGCCAGAGTCAGGTTTTAAGAAGTTCCTATCAGCTGCAGCAATTCAGAATACTAATTTTTAAAAAGTGGTTAATTGAGATGTTCTGTTCTTTAAAAAAAAACCATGACTTACCATTTTTCTTTTTATTTTATACTGCAGATATATCACACTAACATTACTGTACCTAATTTTATTGGTGGAGAGAGTTATTTCTAGTCAACAGTAAGGGGTTATTTTAGGAGATCACATGTATTTACCAACATCTTACAAACATACTCTCTATGATTCTTTGTGTTTTAAAGCTTTCAGATAGGTATTTCCAATTAATTATTTCCCCTACCAAGGATACAGACTATCTGTTATGATACCAGGCCAATTACCGTTCATGTGCGATCTTGGGTAGTGAATGCCAGAACTCTGACCATGGAAGACGTTGCAGCTTAATTTTGTCCTCATCTGACGTTTGGTTGTACATATTGACACCCAACCACAGCACAGTCAAAAACTGCAATTCTGACATCCTATTGTTTCACTCTCCTGCTCAAAGACTCTGAGGACAATTAAATACTCCAACCATTGTTTCTACTGAAACCTGCTGACTCAGCATAGATCAGGAATTGAACCTAGGATTTTCTAGGCCGTATAGTTCAATACTGCACTTGAGAATGCATTAGGGATGCATTGATTTAGCTTTTTACTACAAAAACGTAGCATACTTTCCCATATAAAAGGAGCACTGAAGCCTTATTCTCACAGTGTGAAATACTATAAGGCAATACATGTGATTTTCCTCAGCATGGAGATAAGAATTCATTTGATCACAAGGTAATGGTGTGCTAGGTCTGTTTGAAAGGATTTTCAATGTCATTTATTTCAAGTGAAATTGTAAAAGTTTTAGTTTAGAATGTATTTACACAATTTTTTCTCAGAACAAGGAAGGAAATCTCTATAAATGCATTTACAAGCTTGCTGCAAATAACTACCGGAGTCCTTCCTGTTGAGTTCAATGCATCTAACAAACTTCCCTATACATTGTTGGATTAATTGTTACAGTAACTTCCTCAGTGGACACGTGGAGAAAATCTGAAATTGGAGATCTTGTGTCACAGACGTCAAATTTGAAATACCCTCTACAAAAAAAACTCATTAATAACAGCGTGACCAAAAAGCTCAAAGAACAAACCGCACAACAGAAAATTCTAGAAAGTAAAAGAGCATAGGTGAAGGGTAGCCTAGCAACAGGTGGAAATATATTTTCCATTTAGAAAACATGGGGCATGCATAAAGAACAAGAAAGGGACAAGGCATTCAGTAAGGGAATGGTTAAAACATACATTGTTATACTTTTAATCGTTTCATTATTAACAGGATCAAAAATTCATAGAATAAACTGTACACAAACATGCATGGCCTGCGCATTTTGGCACGTGTGCAGGAAAAGAGCTGCAAATTAACATGTACACCTGCATTCCGCATGCAGATGGCCTCAAGGCCCTCCGCTTCTTCCTGTCCTGCAGGCCCGACCAGTCCCCCTCCACCGACACTCTCATCCGCCTAGCTGAACTCGTCCTCACCCTCGACAACTTCTCTTTTGACTCCTCCCACTTCCTACAGACTAAGGGGGTGGCCATGGGCACCCGCATGGGCCCCAGCTATGCCTGCCTCTTTGTAGGTTACGTGGAACAGTCCCTCTTCCGCACCTACACAGGCCCCAAACCCCACCTCTTCCTCCGGAACATTGATGACTGTATCGGCGCCGCCTCTTGCTCCCCAGAGGAGCTCGAACAGTTCATCCACTTCACCAACACCTTCCACCCCAACCTTCAGTTCACCTGGGCCATCTCCAGCACATCCCTCACCTTCCTGGACCTCTCAGTCTCCGTCTCAGGCAACCAGCTTGTAACTGATGCCCATTTCAAGCCCACCGACTCCCACAGCTACCTAGAATACACCTCCTCCCACCCACCCTCCTGCAAAAATTCCATCCCCTATTCCCAATTCCTCCGCCTCCGCCGCATCTGCTCCCACGATAAGACATTCCACTCCCGCACATCCCAGATGTCCAAGTTCTTCAAGGACCGCAACTTTCCCCCCACAGTGATTGAGAACGCCCTTGACCGCGTCTCCCGTATTTCCCGCAACACATCCCTCACACCCCGCCCCCGCCACAACCGCCCTAAGAGGATCCCCCTCGTTCTCACACACCACCCTACCAACCTCCGGATACAAAGCATCATCCTCCGACACTTTCGCCATTTACAATCCGACCCCACCACCCAAGACATTTTTCCATCCCCACCCCTGTCTGCCTTCCGGAGAGACCACTCTCTCCGTGACCTCCTTGTTCGCTCCACACTGCCCTCCAACCCCACCACACCCGGCACCTTCCCCTGCAACCGCAGGAAATGCTACACTTGCCCCCACACCTCCTCCCTCACCCCTATCCCAGGCCCCAAGATGACATTCCACATTAAGCAGAGGTTCACCTGCACATCTGCCAATGTGGTATACTGCATCCACTGTACCCGGTGTGGCTTCCTCTACATTGGGGAAACCAAGCGGAGGCTTGGAGACCGCTTTGCAGAACACCTCCGCTCAGTTCGCAACAAACAACTGCACCTCCCAGTCGCAAACCATTTCCACTCCCCCTCCCATTCTTTAGATGACATGTCCATCATGGGCCTCCTGCACTGCCACAATGATGCCACCCGAAGGTTGCAGGAACAGCAACTCATATTCCGCCTGGGAACCCTGCAGCCTAATGGTATCAATGTGGACTTCACCAGTTTCAAAATCTCCCCTTCCCCTACTGCATCCCCAAACCAGCCCAGTTCGTCCCCTCCCCCCACTGCACCACACAACCAGCCCAGCTCTTCCCCTCCACCCACTGCATCCCAAAACCAGTCCAACCTGTCTCTGCCTCCCTAACCGGTTCTTCCTCTCACCCATCCCTTCCTCCCACCCCAAGCCGCACCCCCATCTACCTACTAACCTCATCCCACCTCCTTGACCTGTGCGTCTTCCCTGGACTGACCTATCCCTTCCCTACCTCCCCACCTATACTCTCTCCACCTATCTTCTTTACTCTCCATCTTCGGTCCGCCTCCCCCTCTCTCCCTATTTATTCCAGTTCCCTCTCCCCATCCCCCTCTCTGATGAAGGGTCTATGCCCGAAACGTCAGCTTTTGTGCTCCTAAGATGCTGCTTGGCCTGCTGTGTTCATCCAGCCTCACATTTTATTATCTTGGAATTCTCCAGCATCTGCAGTTCCCATTATCTCTGCAAATTAACATGAGATTGGAATATCTCATGATTAGAGTCTACTCACAGTTTGTGTTCAGAAATAAATCCCATCATCTACTGCAATACTCATTTACCTCCAAACTCGACGAATCTCCTGCCTCGGCCTCCCACCTCCCAAGTTCAATAAAATTGAGAGACTTCATTCTAGGATCTGCACAGAGGTAGCCAAGAGGTGGTGCCTGCACTAGTATTTTTTTTTAATTCCCTAGCTTCAGGAAATCTTCTATTGGAGCGGAAAGCAGCAAATATATCCATTTTATTCAGGTAAAAAGAGAGGTGGAAGTCAAGAAACTATATACTAGTTAGCTTGAGAAAGATAGTAGGAACTGTAGATGCTGGAGATTCTGAGATAACAAGATGCAGAGCTGGATGAACACAGCAGGCCAAGCAGCATCAGAGGAGCAAGGAAGCTCATGTTTCGGGTCGAGACCCCTCATCAGAAATAGGGAAGGGGAAGGGGTTTCTGAAATAAATAGGGCAAGAAGGGGAGGCGGATAGAAGATGGATAAAGGAGAATATAGGTGGAGAGGTGATAGACAGGTAAAAGAGGTGGGTTAGAGCCAATAAAGGTGAATGTGAGTGGGGAGTGAGGGAGCATATAGGTCAGTCCAAGGAGGATGGAAAGGTCAAGGGTATGGGATGAGGTTAGTGGGTCGGAGATGGGGTTGGGGCGTGAGGTCGGAAGAATGGTTAGGGAGGTGGGGACGAGCTGGGCTGGTTTTGGAATGCGGCCGGGGGTGGGGAGATTTTGAAGCTTGTGAAGTCCACATTGATACCCTTAGGCTGCAGGATTCCCAAACAAAATATGAGATGTTGTTCCTATAGCTTTCAGGTCGCATCATTGTGGTAATGCAGGAAGCCCAGCTACTTAGTTAAGCTAGTTAGCTTAATGCCTGCCTTGGGGAAGGTGAGCGAATCTATCAATTCAATGGCTATGGCTGGGCACTTAGCATAACTGAAGCTAATCAGAGTCATAGAGTCGTACAGCACGGAAACAGACCCTTCAGTGCTACCAGTCCGTGCTGAACATAATCCCAAACTGAACTAGTTCCATCTGCCTGTACTTGGCCCGTATCCCTCCGTAGTTTCTTATTCATGCACTTATCTAAGTAACTTTTAAATTTTGTAACTGTCCCCATATCCATCCATCCATCAAAGTTGTTCACTTTAGCAGGAAGAATAAAAAAGTTGAGCATTACTTAAATGGAGAAATGTTGTGGAATTCTGAGATGCAAGCAGACCTAGATATTCCAGCGCAAAATGTTATTTTGAATGCATAACCTATGATCAAGAAGGTCAAAGGAATGCAATCCATTGTTTAAAGAGAAACTCAACAATGTTACATGCTTCAGTTTCATTGGGTACTGGTAGTGCCACATCTCTGTTATTATGTGTAGATTTTGTCTCCTTATTGAAGGAAGGATATGAATGCCTTGGAGGTAGTTTGGGGAGGTTTACCAGATGGATAGAGGAATTAGTGGTCAGAGATGATGGGAACTGTAGATGCTGGAGAATCCGAGATAACAAAGTGCCAGGCCCTTCATCAGAAGGGTCTAGGCCTGAAACGTCAGCTTTTGTGCTCCTAAGATGCTGCTTGGCCTGTTGTGTTTATCCAGCTCCACACTTTGTTATAAGAGGAATTAGTGGGTTGTGTTACAAAGATAGATTGGGCTTGTATCCATTGGTGTTTAGAAGAAAAGGATAGTAACTTAATTAAAGGCCATGAGATCTTGAATGATCTTGAGAAGGTAGACATGCAAAGGAAGTGGGTCAGACCAAAACGAAAGGGCACTCTTTTTAAATAGCAACTGCCCTTTTGGTACTAGGACAAGAAGGGTTTTTTTTATCTCAGAGAGTTGTATGCCTTTGGGTATCTCTGCCACAGAAGCGATGATGGCAGGTTTATTGAATATTGTTATGTGAAAGGCAGATAGTTTCTTGTTTGGCAAGAGAATTAATAGTGTCAGATAGAAAGAAAACACTACAGATGCTGGAGATCTGAAATTACAACAGAAAATACTGGAGAAACCGTTCTGAAGAAGGGTTATAACAGACTCAAAGTGTTAACTCCATTACTCTCTCCATAGATGCTGTCAGACTTGTTGACTTTCTCCAAAACATTCTGTTTTTTTTAACTGAAGTTTATACGAGGTCAATCAGAATGTAGAATTTAAAACATAAACAGATCAACCATGAACTTATTCAATGGTGGAGCAGGCTCATGGGACCAAATGGCTTACTCTGCTCTTATCTTCTATGTTTGTGTTGTAATTAGAAGAGTAGGTATAGGAATTAATGATTAAATAATTAATAGTGTGTCACATAGCTGTAAACATTGATACTGATGCAATTCACTGGTATTTAGGAGACTAAGAGATCTAATTGGAGTATATAAGATGCTAAAGGGGATTGACAAAGTAGATGTAGAATGAATGTTTTTCTTTGTAGGGCAATCTAGTCTAAGAGCTCAAAGCTTTAGACTAAGGTCTAGCAGATTTAATCCTTAGGTGAGGAAGAATTACTTCTGTCAAAGTACCTTGAATCTGTGGAATTCATTACCCCAATGTTTGGTTTATGCTGGGAAACTAATTATATTCAAGGAGGTGAAAGATGGATTTTTAACTAGTAAGGGGTTGAAGAATTATGGACAGTGTGGAGGAAGTTGGAATCAAGGCCAAGATCAAATCAACTGTGATTGTATTGAACGGTGGAGCAGGTTCAAGAGGTTGAATTGCCTACCCCTGCTCCTAGTTCTTCAGTTCTTAAGGGGATAAAAGGATTGTATATAATTTGCATTTACACATCGTAAGAAAATGTGTATATTACAATCAAATCATTTAACATTGGAACCAATCTAGACACAGTGAAGACAATAAAAAGAATGATAATCATTTACACACACACACACACACACACACACACACACACACACACACACACACACACACACTCACACACTCTCACACACACACACACACACACACACACACACACACACACACACACACACACACACACATACATACATACATACATACATACATACACACACACACACACACACACACACACACAAGCATCATTATTGAATTATCAGCAAATGCTGGGAGTGTTTGTCTTTACAATGCACTAGACAGAGTCTGACGATGAGGTGTAATCAATGTACACATGGAGAATAAAACTGCTGCCTAGCGTGAACCAGTAATCATGTAAGTTCATTTTATATTATATCAGATTGTATTTTTGGGAACACCTGAATTTCTGCTGCCTGTACCCTAGCTCACAAATTGTCACTTTGTACTTTGAGGCTAATGTTGGCTCCTGGTCCACCAGTTAAAAATTTTATAATTTCTTATAATTGGGTTCAGATTTTTCAATGGCATCACCACTTTGTTATCTCTTTACCTCCTCCAGCCTTGCAAATCTCCAACAACATTGCATACCTGAAGGGGATATGGATTCTTGGCCTTATTTTGCATTTTGAATTATGAAACAATTTGGTAATTCAACTGATGAAGGCATTGCAGTAAGATGTTGTCTATATGAGCTTCAGCAAGGCATTCAAAAATGTTCTGCATGGTAGACTAGATCACATGAATCCAAAGGGAGCTAGTCAGTTGGATCCAAAATTGCCTTGTGGATAGGAGACACGGGGTGATAACAGAGAGATTCATTTCAAACTGGACGCCTGTGACCCTGCAGTGTGCTGCAAGGATCGGTATTACATTCATTGCATCGTGTCATTTTTAATTTAAAAGGGACATGATGGGTGGCTTTTTCACACAGAGAATGGTGATGGACTAAATGAGTTGCCAGAGGTGATAGTGAAGACGGGTACAATTGCAACATTTAAACAGCTCCTGGATATGTGCATGAATAGAAAGGGGTCAGATGGATATGGGCCAAATCCTGTCAAATAGGACTAGATCAGTTTAGGATAGCTGGTTGGCACAGATGAATGGGACCGAAGGGTCTGATACATAATTCTATGACTCTATAACTCGAAAATATGCATTGACAATATGCATCTATAAATCGGGTATATAAAATTTAACTGTTAGGCAATGCTTCCAAAAATTTCTGGCCATTCAGTCAGTCTTTGGCATAAATTCAGTAGGAACATATTAGAACAGTCCTAAACGCAGCACAGTTGCTCCTCTATCTCTGCAATACCATCACATTAAGGAGTCAAGTCCAGGACTCATGTTTGTTTGTAATCCCTGCTTCAGTCCTGCAGTCAAATCCCAATATAAAGTGCACTTCCATCTGATTTCATGTTGTTTACTTGGCCCAAATGGTTGGAAATTATGCCCATTGAAGGAGGGGAGTTAAGTGATTTTTGAAGTGATTTGAAGCAGATTCCTTTATAAAGGGACATCTATGCTTACAATGATATTCTGCAATTATCAGTGACTAGGCAGCTCTTGGCCAGTTATTTCTGGATTCTTAGTTTCTCAATCAGATTTCACTCCACACTGGACACGATTATTTTATCCTGGCCTAGCTACTGGTTTCACATAGTTAAGTACATGCAGTAGCTGTGTCAGCAAGCAGATGTATCTGGAAGTAACAGCAACACAATGCCTTAACAGTAAAAGACTACTCAAATTGTTTCAAGAAAATTACTCAGGAAACGGTGTTCTCAAAATGAGAAGAATAATAGAAAAGGGTGTTTTTTTTTTATTAAGGACCTTAATGAAGGAGAAAGAGGTGGAGAGTTTTAGGATAAGAGTTCCAGAACATTTGGCCAAAGACAGAGGCAGTAATTTTCAGCCACTTGCAGCTTAAATTGCATCTATTGTTCTTTAAGTTTTAAGTAATTTTAGAATGTATAAAGCTGGCATTGAATGTTCATGTTTTAGATTGTGTTAGTAAATAAATAGTAGCATTTCATAAGGTTGCAAGTCAGAGTACTCATTATATTGAATTAAAAGTCCTTTTGGCGTATCAAACAAGTTAAATTGATTACTGTGCTTCAGATCCAAATTGACAGAGTTTGCCCTCACAAATCTATAATGTTTTGTCTTTAAACTCACTTTTGCTCTGCTGATTTCTTTACTTTGGTTGAGACAATAAATTGTACAACTAGTAAATGGGGAATATGGGCGATAACAGTTAGGTGAGGCGGTTGCCATGGTTCTCCTACTTGTTGATTCTAAAATAAGGCTCTATGTGTGGAAGACAAACCAATGTTTTCTGTTACTAATATGGACGATTTGTTGTGCTCTTTTTTGTCATTTCACATTTCCAATATTCATAGCTTTTTGTTTTTTTTCCTAGTTCATTATCTTCTCTGAACATGCCTGCGGATTACACAGACCAGTTGTCAAACCCGTCAGTTGCAAGGCCGCAGGGTTTAAAGCAAATACTGCCAAATTTAATATTCTTTTCCAATACTAAATGCTAATGTTACCTCAAGGAAAGAATGTTAGCCTTGGGATACAGAGGCAATAAGAAATATTTTTCCTCCAAGTTTTGCATGGTGGCTTAATCTTAATAGCTCTTCCAGGAAAACTTAGCTGTTTGGTAGAAAGCTGCCCAAGGACCTTGTAACAAGATATTCATTTAAAATCTCCCATGTTTTCTACATTTTTTGAACATCTTATTTACTTTAAAGGTAATAATGTTGAAATTTTCCCCTTTATTTAAATTCCTTTAACTCCAGTACTGATGTATTCTGCTAGTTTTTTTTATTTTTAGCCACATTGAGCTGTTTATTTCATTCAATATGTGTGTTATCTGGCTATAGGCCAATTTACCAGCACTATATATGTATTGAGAACAACCATAAAATTGCCATTCATCTCAATCACTGTAGAGCTGAGCTCATAACAAGACCTTCAAATGTCTCTGCGGATGTGACTTCCCTTGATTCCCATTCTAGCTGAGGTAGACTTTGGGCCTGCCTCCTTGCCCAACATGGCAATGGTAAACCGTCACTAACAAACACTGTCAAGGAAACAGGTCAAAATGTACATTGAGCAAAAGGCTTGACATTAAGCACATGAATAAATCAATAATAATGACTGAAATTCAGAAATGCTTTGTTATCTGATACTTGACAGCTCAATCTGAAGCCAGCAGTTACACTTGAGCAAAAGAAAGTCTGAAGGAATGAGGACCAAATTGGCTGAGATGCACTGGAAAAATACATTAAATAGTATGTCAGTACATGGGCAATGGATAGTTAGTTTTTTAAAGAATTATTACACCATCTACTGCAACCATACATTGCTTCAATACAGAGGGCTATGAAGGTAGAATCATTGAGTGTGTTTAAGACAGATAGATAAGCTCTTGATAAATAAGTGGATCAAGAGTTGTGGGGAGAAGGCAGGAGAATGAGTTTGAAACATGTAACAGTCATGATCTAAAGTCGCAGCAGACTCAATGGGCTGAATGGCCTAACTCTGCTCCTATATCTTATGGTTTTATAGAATTAACACAGCTGATGGAAACCTTTAATTTGATATCTGAGAAATGACCTAATCATATAACAAGAATAAATAGTCCGACTATGTTTGCAAGACTACTAAGGAAAGAAAATCTGAATCTTAAAACAGCTACAAACTTGTTTCACATCTCTGGGATTGTACATCAACATGAGAGGATGGCAAGTTTGTCCACAATATGGAGAAGCAGTTTGGATAAACGGCTCGATGCGTACATTAGCAGCTGAGAACTTTCAAGCACAGCAATCTGGAGAAAAGCATCCAGTATCCACAGAGGGACTGGTGGAAAGATTAGGCTGAAGATCAAGTTGCTAATATTATGGAGGTCATTACATAAAACAGAAGAAAGCATGTCCAGTGTGTATGGAAAACAATGTTTTAACTGCAAGAAGATAAACCACTTTGCACACAAATGTTTAGCTAGGAAGAAGATAAACGTACTGATATAGCCTCCAGAGACAATTGTTATAGAGACATCAAACACTTATTTTGCCAAATCAAAAGCGCCTAGGACAGGGATAATTCAGATGATTTAATTTACATGTTAGAACAGTTGGCACTATCAAGTTTAAAGGAGAAAAATAGTTTGTAACTATTACAATGAAGACAGTAGAACAACAGTATCAAGTGAAGATGAAGTGTCAGATGGACACTGATGTTTCCTGTAACATTTTGATCTTTGCAGAACTGCGTAAAGTTATACTGAACAGCAATCTCAAAATGGAACAGTCAAAGGTAAAGTTGCAGGTCTGAGACACAATAATGCTCACCCCAAGAAGATAAATGAATCTGAGTGCCAAATGCTATGATGAGAGTGAAGACCTGAACATTAGACATAAAGTTCGAGCTGGTCATCTCAGTAGATGCAGGAGAAAAGCTCAGATGAGTAATGCTAAACATGCCAGAATGGATTTACAGTTTTTCACAGACCATGTTGTCAGCCTGTCAGTCAAACAGAGTGAGACAGAAACTAAAGAATTGTTGTGAGTATGTCTTTAGCTTATCTAATGCAGTAATATTACGTTATCTCTTGTAACATAATAAACCAGGAATGGATAGCAATATTTTGAGGAATCCAACAGAACTGTATTAAACTATTGTAGAAAATCATTACATTTCTTAGACTGGAGACTGTCTGAGCAATTATTAAGCTATTCATGTCTTAATGGCATGATATTCCCAATATGAAAATAAGATGGGTGGGTTCCTCTCAGACAGTGACATAAATATGTGATTGCATAAAGTCCTGACTGTTGATACTGGTCCTTTACAAAAATCTGGCCTTTAAGAGTTACTGGTTGTCAGAGGCAGGGGGATCTAAATGCAAGCGAGGTACGTGTGGGGATTCAGGATGTAGAAATTAAGACACCTCAACCTTTGTTTTGAATAACAGAAACATAGTATTTGTTACTATGTGTATGAAAATAAGGACTGAGGGTGGATGGGTCAACTGATCATGGCACAACAGAGGAGGACTTTGGTCAGCTAGGAATGATGATCGCAAATGTTCTCTGGAGATAGACAGCCACCAATTGAGTTGATACTGTTCACTGCCTCCATGACCAAAAGCTCCAAAGATTGAGCTAGCTTTCTGGTGCCACAGTGAAGAGCATCTCTCCATTCCTGGATCTAGAGAGGCAAGTTTGGAGTGGGAGAGGCAGGAACTTTATATCATTGCTGGCATAGGCAATTACAGGATGGGAAAGACGGACAAACTAAGGAGATGTGCATGGTTATTTTGGATTCTTTTTATTCAATTTAATCTGCAGAATTGAGTTATCAGGTTTAATTTGATGCAGTTGGTAACTCTCAGGTTGGTCTGAAGGAAGGCAAAAAAATGGTAGTGATAAGGTAATGATAACTGTTGAGGGATATTTAGAGCATGCCATGATGAAGTGGATCTAGCAAAGTTTTCTGAATGAATTGGTCTTGAAAAGTTCTGGAATGTATGGGGGACCACTTTGGCACTCATTCGAACATCACTGATGTGGATATCTTGAAAGGGTTGTATTGGAAAGTGCTTCTCAGATATTCACTTACCATATTGAATCCCTGAGCATGAATAAACTTCAAGGCTTAAGAATGTGTCAGCCTTCCAGGCAAAATAACAGTAAATGTAACAACTATTCAAAAGAAGAACATCAACTAGCAGTCTGAAAGTGTTAGCAACTAAACTATCGCATTGGAAAATGAGTGTGAATTTCTTGAATTTGCTTTCTTCAGTGTTGCATGTGCCCAATGTTTGTTTCTAATATCCACATAGAATCCAGAATTTTCTGGACTTGCCCAGTGCTGTTAGGAGGACAGGTAGGGGAACTTAAATAGGTGCTAGGAAAATTGTCAATTTCCTAATGCTGGGTTAACCTTTCGTTATGACATTTCCTGTAGCTTTCAAATGAGTCAAATTTCCCAAGTACGATAGACAGGAACCTGATTTGCATTCATTAACATGTCATAGGTACTCATTCATGCTCCAAGAACAAGCACAATTATGTTAACAAAAAATAAAAATAAGCTGTCTCTTTACAACTCTGGCTAGTTTTAATACATCCAGCTACACCTGTCAGGATCCATTACTTCCTCCAAGGTCTGGTGACTAGAAATATGTTTCAGTAACTTGTCTTATTCCAATAAAAGCAATCTTAACTCAATTGCTGACAATATTGAGGCTGAAGTCTCTCCATGTGCAGCAGTTCAAGAACTTCCTCATTCATGTGCAAACTGCCAACTTGTCTTTATAATGTTCAGCTGAAAGACACCCTGAATGACGAGGCCAGGTAACCCAACTTAAAATGGAGAGCAATTTAAATTGGTGATTAACTTAAAGGAGGAATCGACCTAAAACAGGGATGAAGAGGACAGCTGGCCAGAGAGGTAACCTGGGTGGGAAAGAAAAGTGGGAAATGGAACATGAAGAGTGTGATTGTTGAGGTCACTGGAGAAATCCTGGGGAATTAGGGAGACAACTGTGATGTCAAGGGAAAACCAACATTCGGGGGGCATTGGGGACAACAAAGGCTGGCTACAAAGAATGGGGAACACAATTGGGTAAGTTTGTGTGTTGATATTAGAAATAGAGCAATGGAACTGAATGATGAGGGCTCTAAAGGACAGATTAGACATGGGAGTGGGATGTAGAAAAGACCAGAGCTACCCAAGGTGATATTGAATGGATCAATACTCAAATGATGTGATGAAAGAGGGTCAGAGATGATAAGTGGTGAAAGGAGAAGCCTATCAAACTTTATGTATGAGAAAATTAAGACTCAAATTCAAAGATTAACATGTGCATCTTGAGTCATCCTTTTTGAAATGAAGGTTTTAGAGATTGCATAGTGAAAAGGGAGGGGCAACAAATTTGCTGGCCAGGGTTTAGGCACAGCCAGCAAACAAGCAAAAGCATCAAAGCTGAAAATGCCAAAACTATTTTGTCAGCAATTTCTGATGAATTATGAAGAATGAACAAAAAATTGGAGAACAACTGCAGAATTTTGAAGTTCCGAAGAATTTAGGCATTCCAGTGAATCCGTCACAAAAAGTCGGTGTTCAGGTACAGGAAATGATTAAGAAGGCTTTGGAAGGTTGTGAAGTAGACCAAGAAAGGAAGGTTTCACATGTGCGGCAATCTAGAATGTGAGTACATTGTATTCGGTTAAGGGTTAGTAGATTTAAACAGGTGAGGAGAAATGACTTCTCTCAAGGGATCACAAATCTGTAGAATTCACTAACCCAGGGTATGGTGGACATCAGGACATTAAATAAATTTAAGAAGGAGATAGATTTTTTAACTAGTAATGAGTTGAAGGGTTATGGAGAGTGGCAGAAAAGTAGAGTTGAAGCAGAGATGAAACCATTCAAAATCAAATTGCAAAGGAGGCTGAAGAGGCTGAATTGGTTACTCTTGTTTCTATTATTTTCTAATGAGATGTTATCCTTTAATATGAGAGAAATTGAACATTTAAAAAAGTTATGCTTCAGGTTTACGGGGTATTGGTGATGCCACAGCTCAAATACTTCTATGCAGTTATTATTTTCCTTGTTTTGGGAAGTATGTTAATGAATTGGATGTTGCTCAGTGAAGCGTAGCTAAATTGATATCTAGAATGAGTGAGTTTGCTTATGATGATAGTTTTGACAAGCTTTGTTTGTTTCCAATGAACTTTAAAAAGGAATGACTTGACTAAAGTGTATATAGGATCTTGAATGGCCTTAATAAGATGAATATAGAGAAGTTGTTCCTCTTGTGGGTCAGTCCAGAATTAGGGTGCACTGTTTTAATATTGGGAGTCATCCTTTTAGAGTCAAGGTGAGGACTTTTTCTCTCAGCAGACTTTGCAGCTTTGGGACTTTCAATTTCAGAAGTAATGGAGAAAGGCAGTATTGAATAGATTCTTGCCAGGCAAAAAAAAAACAAAGATTACACTTGGAGAGTTGGAATGTTGAATTCAAACATGATCATGTCAGGCAGACATCACTGTTCATAAGGTGGAGATGTAAACAGACTGCCAGAACACTGATGGTCAAAGTCAAGAGTGATCACCTTACTCTTAATAAATAGAAGTAAGGAAGATGCTTTATCATGCTTCATGATGCCAGATTACTGAGTCTCAACAATAGATGGGACGTATATTACTGAGTAATGGAACAGACTTGAGGGTTAAATGTTCTACTTCTGCTCTGTATATTCGTAATTTTGAAATCTAATAGATGTAATCATTGGTTAATGGATTTTGTTCAGAAGAAGTTACTTTTACTTCCTCCAGATTATTCCAAGTAAATTGGAAAAGAAAAGCTGATTCTAATCAGGCAAGGTCTTTTCTGTTTGCTTTTTTATTATTAACTGTTTCAAGTTAATTTTCTTCTTCTTATTATTATTATTATTATTAATATTTTATTATTAACTGGTTTCCATTATTGAGGCTTGGCAATCTGGAATCATGAGGCTTGGGAAAGCATCTCATAAGCTCATAAGGTATAGGGGCAGACTTAGCCCATTGAAGTCTGCTCTGCCATTCCATCATGGCTGACATGTTTCTCACCCCCACTTTTCTGCCTTCTCCCCATAACCCTTCAACCTATTATCAATTTAAAGTCTATCTGACTCCTTCTTAACTTTACTCACTGTCCCAGCATCCACCACACTTTGGGGTAACAAATTCCACAGATTCACAACCCCTTGGGAGAAAAAGTTTCTCCTCAACTCTGTTTTAAAAATGCTTGCCCTTTTCTGAAGACTATGGCCTCTTGTCCCAGAATGCCCCACAGAGGAAGCATCCACTCATGTCCATTTTATCTCTACCTTTTATCATCTTGAATACCTCAGTTTGATCTCCCCCCATTTTTGTAAATTCGATCTGGGAACGATCTCGTGAAGCTCCTCTGAACTGCCTCCAATGCCACTATACCTTTCCTCAAACAAGAGGGGCAAAACTGTGCACAATACTCCAGATGCAGTCTCACCAATACATTGCATAGTTGCAACAGTACTTCCTTACCTTTATATTCTATTCCTTTGGCTATAAATGTCAACATTCCATTCACTTTATTGATTATCTGTTGTTCCTTTATGCCCATTTTCTGTGACTCATAAATGAGTATATCCAGATCCCTCTGCATTGGAGTACTCCAAAGACTCTTCCCATTTAGATAATAGGTCACCATCCCATTTTTCCAACCAAAATGCATGATGTCACATTTTTCCATGTTGAACTCCATCTGCCACATTTTGTCCCACTGTCCTAATATTTCCCCATTGCAATTTACTGTCCTGCCTATTTTTTTGTCATCTGAAAATTTGGCTATAGAGCCTTCGATCCTGACATCTAAGTCATTAATGTAGATCATAACTAGCTGGGACCCAAGGGCCCATCCCAATGGCACCCCACGAGTTACTTCTTACCACCCAGAAAAAATAAACATTTATCCCGACTGTCTGCGATCTGTCCATCAGCCAGTCACCTATTCAATCAGTCACTTAATAAATTACCCCAATCCCAAATGATCCAACCTTGTGAATTAAACTTTTGTGCGGCACCTTATCAAATGCCTTCCAGAAGCCCAAATATATGACATCTACAGGATCCCCATTATCCATTTTGTTTGATACATCTTAAAAGAACTCTAGCAAATTAGTCAAGCATGATTTTCCCTTCATAAAACTAACTCTGATTGAGAGCATTGAGACTTTTCAAATATCCTGTTATTTTTTCCTTAACTAATTCTAACACTTTGCCAACAACAGATGTTAACCTGTAATTTCCCACATAGTGTCCCCCTCCCTTTTTCAATAAGGGTGTTACTTTAGTATTTTTCCAATCCACCCTGTGTCTAGGAAAAATTGCAATATTGTATCCAATGGATCTACTATCTCTACTACCACTTCCTTTAATATTCTAGGATGTAGGTCGTCAAGCCCGGGGGACTTGTCCGCCCTGAATCCTAATAATTTTCTGAGTAAATCTTCCTTACTTCTACACATCAGGATCAAGAAAATAGCTCTTGTCTTTGACAATTAGTGTTCCTGAAGTCTGTTTTACATCTCCAACTTACAAAATAATGGAAGCCCATTCTGAAGCAGGGTCACTAGGTCCAAAACATTAACTCTGTTTCTCTCAACAGATGCTGCCAGATGCACTAAGTTTCTCCGGGAATTTCTGTTTTGTTTCAGATTTCCAGCATCAGCAGTTTTTTGTTTTATTTTACAACCAGTTAGCCTCCTTTCCATTCGTACTTAACACTTATTTTGGAGCTTGATATGCCACCCAGAGCTATTTGTTTCTTTTGTAAATAGTGGCTTCCCATTGCCAGAACAGGAAATGACCCTGAGCTGATCACATTACTCTGAACCACACCTGTTGCCTCACCAACTTAACTTACTACTTTTAAGCCTATTCCATCATGAAAATAAAGCACGGTTGATCTGCATCCTAACTGCATCCTTGTCTCGATGACGCTGCATACCATAACTGTATTGGTGGGGGTGCTGAGGAGATTCGCCAGGCTGTTGTGTCTCAGTCATGAAAAGAGACTGGACAGGATGGATTTGAGGAGGGTGCGTGGAGATCTGATTGAGATGTATCACATTATGAGAGGCACAGATATGGTAGATCGTGAGAATCTTTTCATCATGACAGACGTGTCTAAGACCAGGGGACATACATTTAGGGTGAGGAGTAAAGGGGGGAAAATATCACCTGGAGGGTGGTAGAAATATGGAATGGGCTTCCTAAGAGGATGGTAGAGTCAGATACTCTTGTAACATTTAAGAAGCATCTGGATGAAGATTTAGTATGTCAGGGAATGGACCAAATGCAGGTAAATGGAATTAGTACAGTTTAGTGCTTGTTGGTTGGCATGGAGATGGTGGGCTGAACGGCCCTTTTCTGTGCTTCATGACTCTATGACCTTACTGCCCAGGACCACCCAACTCTGCTGGACATAGAATCGCAATTTAAAGAATGTCATTGCTTTTATGGTGGGCGTGTTAGCTGTAGATTTCAAGGCCTGCTTGGAAATTGACTTGAACTGGCACTTAACAGCATGTGTGCAGGACTATATATGATGAAAATTGTATTTTCCTGTGATCTGTTTTTCCAGTGTAACTGTGACAGTAAGTACAGAATATCAATATCAGCTGCCTGGTGACTAGTGCACCAAAACAAATCAAGTTTCAAAGCTGTAACATTCCTTAAACTGAATCTTACTTTCTTTGTCTTTGTGAAATGATAAATTTGTCTACTAATGTTGCATTATTAATTACAACAGAGTCTCGCTGCCCACAGTGAATAAACATAATGGACAAAAATAAAAGTAACACTACCATGATGCAATGTGACAGCAATTTATTTTTATTGTGTTCCGGGAAGTGACCAGTTATTACTTGCAAATGTTAATTCTTGGAACATCTACCGAGCATCTTTTACTTTTAAACATATTTTTTTTCCACTTCCTATTTACATATTCATTGCAATCACAATAAAGTTACATCAAAAGAGTCAGTGGTGAATACAAATAACAGTACAGTGAAAAACAGCCATGTTCAACATAAAATATATTCAAGTCTATCAATCTCATGCCTGCCATCTCATACTTAGAGTTTAAATTACTTTCCTGGATTTTAAGATTACGTTCCCAGATAGATTTGTTATTTTTGCCGAATGCTTTTAGCTTTCTTCGCTGTCAAGTTCTCTTTCAGGGTTAAGCGTTGCTCATAATTGTACTGTGGATTGGGGTTTAGTGATGTGTAGTATTGATTTCGTTTTCCTTTTTATTCATCTAGTTGTTAATTCCCATGAATAATATTTAAAAAAATAAGCTCATTACAAAGTATAAAGTCAACATGATCATTAACCAGAAACACCTCTCGTTTTAAAGTGCTGGATATTTTCGTAACAGTCTTCCTGCTGAATTTTTATTATCAACTTCAAATTAAATATTGCTTTGGACGACATACCTCTGAATTTCTGTTTAAAGCCCAGTTGGTACTTTACATTTAAGATTTGGCCATGGCTGCAATCCAAAACCTTTAACTTGAATCTTGTAAAACTAGTCGTAGAAATTCCATTATTTTGGAGATTAAATTAATTTAGTTCTACTTGTATTGAAATAACTCCACTTGCAAAACACAAGAGTCACATTGCTAATAATAGTTTCATGTGAGTGCCACCAAGTTGTATCTTCACCTATTCATTGCATAGGATTTTCTCCAACATAGGGGCTAGGATTTCTAATACTCAACTAATTCCACATATGGCTCTCTGATGAAGGGTCTAGGCCCGAAACGTCAGCTTTTGTGCCTCTCTGATGAAGGGTCTAGGCCCGAAACGTCAGCTTTTGTGCTCCTGAGATGCTGCTTGGCCTGCTGTGTTCATCCAGCCTCACATTTTATTATCTCTAATTCCATATCCACCTGCATTCAGACATCAGGAGAATTTTAGAATTTATTAATCCATTGACAAGATATTACTATCACTACATAGTCATTTGGAATTAAACTTGAGAAGGTGGAGGGGTCTGATTTCTTGAAAATCTGCAATTCATATTGTGAAGGTAATTTTTTAATGTTGTTACCAAAGGAATGCCAATACTTTACCGAGTGACAATTGATTGATTGATTTATGGTCACATGTAGCAAAATACAGTGAAAAGCTTTGTTTATGAGTGATACAGGCAGACCATAGTAAGCAAAGGATGTACAGACCAAAAATACTCAGACAGAGGCATGCAAGTTACACTGTACAGGAGTGCTCCAGGTGAGATCAATGTTAGCAAGATCAGTGTTATTTGAGGCTGCAGTGTCCATTCATCAGTCTGATAACAGCTGGGAAGAAGCTGTTTCTGAACCTGCTTGTCCGTGTGTTCGGGCTTTTGTGCCTTCTGCCTAACAGAAGGTTGTAGGAGGTCATTACCGGGGTGTGATGAGTCTTTGGCAGCCTTTCAGCAGCAGCAAGCCATGTTGGCTTCTGTGATGGTCTGGACTGTACACACCACCTTCTATAGTTTCATAGTGTCCCGGGCAGAGCAGTTGCCATTTCAGGCCTTTATGCACCCAGACAGTATGCTTTCAATGGTGCATCTGTAGAAGTTGGTAAGGGACCTTCTGGATATGACAAATTCCCTGAATAGCCTGAGGAAGAAAAAATAAAGCCACACAGGATGGTGCATAACTTGAGGATGTCTTTGTCCAACTTACAGATTTGGAAAATGCAAGCTTTTGTTGCTGCAGTACATTTATATTATTGAACATACTACTTGCACCATCCACTAGAAGAAGTTAATGGTTAAGAGGGTGGAGGACAGCCAGCCTAACTAGCTGCTTCGACTTGGAGCAGGCCTGAGATCCTTGAATGTTGTAGGAGCTGCACGTAACCAGGCATGTGGATAAAATTCTATCACATTGCTGACCTGTATTTTAAATGTGTTGAGAAAGGTTCTGCGGATCAGCACAGAACTTCCTAAATCTGTTTTTGCAGCCATAATATTGAATTGCCTGGTCTAGCTCAGTTTCTGAGAAATAGTACTCACTCCAGGATGATAACAGGGATTTAGAAATTAGTGCCTTGAAGTGTCTATGGGACATAGTTAGCCATGCTCTTCTTGGAGATGGTCATTGTCTGGCTATTGTGAGATACAAATGCTCCCTGTCACTGATTGACCCAAGTTTGAAAAATTTCCAATTCTTATTGCAACTGGAGCACTTGAGTTGTTGTGACTTAAAATGAACTCTGTAAAATCGTCAATATACACCTCATTTCTGACTTCATGATAAATAGAAAAAGCAACTGAAAAGATGGTTGATCCGCAGACAGGATGCTGTGGGACTCCTGCAGCGACAGCTTGTGGATGTAATGATTGGCCTCCATCAATCACAACCATTTACTTCTCTGATAGGTATGGATTTAACCAGCAGCTAATTAAAATGAGATAAGAGCAGAACCAAATGGTAATCTGTGAGCAGTTGCAGTGACGTAGAGCTACATTGACATCTATCTTGATGCCCAGGCTGACTTACCCTCTCGTGGCCCGAGCTACATTCTGAGATAAGCAATAGACGATTCACACAAAGACTCAAATCATTGTCAATTGAAGCAGTTAAGATCACAAATATATTTTTGTTTTATGCCCATTCGACTTCTGTGAATTCATGCTTTTGTTTGCCAACTATGTACGGCACAAATTAGAAGGCAGTCGTTTCTGGTGGCCAAGAATAACATATTTACGCAGTTGGAAACTTTGTTTTGAAAATTGTTTGTGGGTTTTATACATTAAAGGCTTGGTGAAATAGTGAAGCTTATCTTTCCTGCAGTGAAAAACAAGCGAACAAAAGTGCCTGCCACCATTGTTGCTGCTTGTAAGACCGAGCAGCTTCAAGGTGTTGTGTATTTGTGTATATTAGACTATCACTTTATGATTCCAATTACATGACATAATACTGATATGTAGATGGAATGTACATGGGGTTTTCAAACACCGATGCAATTAACAAACATGTTGAAGTAGACCACATTCACATGCCACTCTGGTACAAAACCAGAAACCAGACTGCCCACTATGATGGATCCGATCATATAAATTCAGAGCGGGTCAGAACAGCAGTGCTTTAATGGAGGCTACACAGCACCGACAATGTCACCTAGAAAGGAGATGGAACATTTTCATGGAAACCAGTCAGCTTGGCGAACCAACCAACAACTCCAACCGCAACCCGAGCTACAGATCTTCATTAAAGCAATAATCACAGAAGCCTTCAGACTTTAGGAGGTAAAAGTGGTGTTTCTCTCAGAAGTAGAAAGCGCTTGAAAGAAGCCAATTCTCTTCGCCCACGAATTGCTGTAAATTGTTACTTTTAACCAAGAAGTCAGAAACTTTATAATTTGAGAACTTGTTGCTCCTTGACTCCTTCAAGGAAAAAAACAGTAGCTGGAGAAAGATTGAAGATCAGCAAGTAAGGGTCATCCTAGTGAGCAGCTGTAATCAGGAGCTATTGAACTATCTTCCCAGTACATTTCCTCTCCCCAAAACACCAGTCTTGTTTTGTCTGTCTGCGTCCGTCTGCTTACACAGGGGATGTTTATAAGTGTGTTAGAGTATTAAAATATTGAATTATATGTCAACAGTTCATAGTTGTTCACCTGCAACTAGAACATATTTGCTAATAATAAATAGCTCTACATGTTAAGTACAGAAATCTGGTCCACGTTGTCAGCTAATCTAAATCTACAAAGATAGATGAACTGGGGAGTCTGCATACTTTGATAAAATCTTTAACTTTTATGATGCCTCCGGGAACATCAGGACTTGATTTGCAGCATGCTACTCCAGTGAGACATGACAATTCAATGAGCATGTTGGCAGCTTGATGATAGGCCAAAATTCATTGAGATCTGTACTGCTGTTGGCTGACTCCCAGACCTTGGATGACACCAGGCTAATGTAGAGTGACCATAACGGTATGACAAAAATAAGACAATGGATCAGTCCTGTTGATCTCTGGCTTTCATTGAGAAAGCTGCTTACTCAAGAAATGTCAACAAGAAGGAAAATACTGAAAAGGCGGTTCAATGGCCCTGATCACTGGGCTCACTGAGATGATCCTTATGCTGTCACAACTTGCAATATTATTTTTGCTTCCGACAATAACTAAATTATCACCACATTTTCATGATTGTAAACCTGTGTTATTATCAAAAAGAAAATCAAGTTCAATGCTTCTCTGTGTTACAACCTTTATAGAAGATATATAATTATGAAAGAGGTTTACAATGATGGAAGTGACAAAGGTTAATAAATGTGTCAAATCAAGGATAATTGCTTACTTACAAGAAGTTGAATGGCAGTATGATGTTGTGACATTTAAAATTCTGTGACCAATATTAAACATATAAATTAGCCACTGCATTAAAATGATTTTCTAATTAATAAAGAAACACGAATATATACTGTTATCATATGAGCAGAATCAAATCACCCCACTGGCTTTGTTTGAATGAGCCTAAATTGTAAAAATGGAGAAATACAATCGTGAATTGAAAGGCTCAGAGCAATATCAAAACTGATAAATTAGAAAAGGTCCTGATTTTATGACAAATTCTGTATTAAATCTAACCAGAGTTGACAGAATTTGCTGAGCAAGAGTATTTTGATCAGAATATCCAAATGTCTGCTTACTTATAAATGTTTAGGCACAAAAGAACTTAAAAAAAATGTTGCAATTATTTCTTGCCTTGGAAGAACATTTTCAAGACCAAAGCAGAGCAGAAATGTACTTAGTGCAGCCAGAATAGAAAGTTGAGACTTCACTTGATGAAGGGCCAGCCCTCTGAAAGCTTGCGATTTCAAGTACAGCTGTTGGACCAGACCACTCTCTCCGTGAGTCCCTTGTTCGCTCCACACTGCCCTCCAACCCCACCACACCCGGCACCTTCCCCTGCAACCGCAGGAAGTGCTACACTTGCCCCCACACCTCCTCCCTCACCCCTATCCCAGGCCCCAAGATGACTTTCCACATTAAGCAGAGGTTCACTTGCACATCTGCCAATGTGGTATACTGCATCCACTGTACCCGGTGTGGCTTCCTCTACGTTGGGGAAACCAAGTGGAGGCTTGGGGACCGCTTTGCAGAACACCTCCGCTCGGTTTGCAATAAACAACTGCACCTCCCAGTCGCAAACCCTTTCCACTCCCCCTCGCATTCTTTAGATGACATGTCCATCATGGGCGTCCTGCAGTGCCACAATGATGCCACCCGAAGGCTGCAGGAACAGCAACTCATATTCCGCTTGGGAACCCTGCAGCCCAATGGTATCAATGTGGACTTCACCAGCTTCAAAATCTCCCCTTCCCCCACCGCATCCCAAAACCAGCCCAGTTTGTCGCCTCCCCCCACTGCACCACACAACCAGCCCAGCTCTTCCCCTCCACCCACTGCATCCCAAAACCAGTCCAACCTGTCTTTGCCTCCCTAACCTGTTCTTCCTCTCACCCATCCCTTCCTCCCACCCCAAGCTGCACCTCCATCTCCTACCTACTAACCTCATCCCACCTCCTTGACCTGTCCGTCTTCCCTGGACTGACCTATCCCCTCCCTACCTCCCCACCTATACTCTCCTCTCCACCTAACTTCTTTTCTCTCCATCTTCGGTCCGCCTCCCCCTCTCTCCCTATTTATTCCAGTTCCCTCTCCCCATCCCCCTCTCTGATGAAGGGTCTATGCCCGAAACGTCAGCTTTTGCGCTCCTGAGATGCTGCTGGGCCTGCTGTGTTCATCCAGCCTCACATTTTATTGTCTTGGACTATACCTGATGTTGTGTGACTTACGACTTTGTCCATCTCAATCCAACACGGGCATCTCCACATCATGTTTGATCACTTCTGATGAACTGTGAGGAATTTAACTCCAGAAAGGCATTTGCCATTGGGATTCCAGTGGCTTTGCTTCAAAAATTCAATGCAATAACAAACTAAAAGTTGTTATTTCAATTCAATGTAGATTAAGATTTTTTTTTAAAAAACTCACAAATTTGGAATTTTATTTTAGTTTTGTCACAATATATATACCTAGCATCTCCTTTTTCTTACAGTTCTGCTTTAAGATTGCAACTACACTCTATTATCAATCCTTCCTGACAATCATTGTCCGGTATTTTATCACACACTTGATCTCACAATATACCGGTAAAAATTTAGAGAATGAGTCAAATTCTGGGGGTTCAGATGCCAAGCAGGCTTAGTCTCAAAAATTACTTTGCCAACTGAACCTCAAGCTTAAATTGTATCTGAAAATTATTCACTTCATAACAAACATTAATTTCAATGGCATTCATCATTATTAATGGCTAAACAATAAGTTTAATGGAAGATGAGATGCAAATAGTTTGAAGAACGTTGAAATTGAAATAGACCTCAAGTCTGATCCGACATTCTGTTAAACCTGTAGCTCAACTCCATTTCCTCACTTTTCTTTAACACCCTTTGATACACTAAGCCAACAACTATATATTAATCTCAGCTGTGAAAATTTTCAATTAATCAAAATTTCACAGCCATTTGGAAGAATGAATTCCTGAATTTCTTTATCTTTGTGTGAGAAAATGGTTCCTAATATTGCTCCTAAATGGCCTAGCTTAATAGAGTTAAACATGGAAGCCATTTAAAATGCAAGCCAATGCAGAGTTTGAGCTTTGCTGATGTATGTTCTGAAATATTAGCCAGTCTTTAGATGCCTTGTGGTAGCTCAAAAGCTGGAACTTAATTCAAAACAAAATTTTGGCATTAAATTGCTGAGTTATTTGAAACAACAGGCTAGAAGCATTCATTTGTGCGTTATTGATATTCCCACTGTAATTGATAATGGTACACTGTTATACAAACTGTCAAAGTTTACGTGTCTTAAGGGAACAACTTTCAGAACAATAAAGAGTCACGATGTAGCCTCGAGTGATCATCTAATAATCAAGGATGTTGTCAGTTGTTAAATGCCTGAATGTTGCAAGAACCAACAATCATTATTTCAGTAATGCAGTTAGTGAACATAATCAATTACATTAATTGAAGCATCATTATTAGTTCATGTACTTCACTCTACCCAAATTAAGAATTTAAACTGTGTTGGTGCTGAATTTCCATTACAGCTGAACACAAGCCTGTTTTTCATAATATGATGAATTATTGCTCATTTCCAGTCACATTTGTTAATACCATTTGTCAAATGATTACATTAATCTTTTTCACATCTATAAAATATTTTCTGCAAAGCTATATGCATATATTATTGCTCACATTCACTCCCATCATCTGGTAAAGCTAATTCAAAGTAAATTTTATATATTTTCAGAATTTGATCAATTTGTCCTTAGAATATTTTACATCATTTACACAATTCTCCTGTGCAGATTTACTTCAATTTAGGTCAGAACTAAAATATTTTTCAACTGGACATTGAGGGGTGATCTTATCGAGGCATATAAAAGCATTAGAGGCAGAGATAAGGCAAATAGCCAAGGCCTTTTCCCAAGGGTGGGGAAGTTCAAAACTGGGGGGCATATTTTTAAAGTAAGAGGAGAAGGTTTTAGAAAGGACATGAGGGGCAACTATTTTACATAGCGATTCGTGTGTGGAATGGCTGCCAGATGAATTGGTGGATGCAGGTACATTTACAACATTTGGATAAGTGCATGAATAGGAAAGGTTTGGAGGAACATGGGCCAAATAAGGGGAAGTGGAACTAGTTTCATTTAGGAACATGATCGGAGTGGAATAGTTGGACAGAAGGTTCTGTTTCCATGCTGTATGACTGTATGAATTTTGGTGAAGGCAGCAACAAGTTGTAATTTTAAACTAAACAAAATATGTTCCTATTAATCAAATGTCCAAATCATCTTGGCAATTAATTCATCCAGGGAAATTTCATTGTAATGTTGTAGCCTGAGGTCTGGCTCAGATCTGTCTGGCATCAGATTCTATTATATAGTAAGTTGCTTATTTTTGAACGTTCACCCATTTCCCTTGGAAGATTTGCAAGTTGTTAAACACTTTTCAAAATACTTAAATGAGTGGCTCGTCTTTATGGCAAGAAGCCTTTAGTAAATTGCAGTGAAATGAGAGGAAAGGATCTGTGCAAAGCCACCAGATCTAAGCTTCCCACTGGATATCATTGCAGAATTCAGACAAGAAGAAGAATCTTCTACTATGCAAGCAAAATACTGACGGTGCTGGAAATCTGAAACAAGCAGAGAGAATACTCGAAAAACTCAGCAGGTCTGGTAGCCTCTGTGGAGAGAGAAACAGAGTAAATGTTTCAAATTTGGTTTGATGCCCCAGAACTACATCAGCAACTACTATTGCTGCTCCTGCAGTGCTATTTCCGCACTGATACCTCCTCAGCTACACAAGAGACAGCATAAAGGTAGGGGTGCTCTGTGCAATAGGATTACAGAATCTCTACTGTGTGGAAGCAGGCCTTTTGACCCACTGAGGCTATGGAACCCTCTGAAGGTCATCCCATCCAAGCTCACCCCTACTCCTGTAATTCTACACTTTCCATGGCTAATCCGCCCCCTCTTCATATCCCTGGACACTATGGGCAATTTAGCATGGCCAAATCCATCTAACCTGTGCATCTTTGGACTGTGGATGGAGATTAGAGTACCCAGAGGAAACTCACGCAGATAAGCCATGAGGTCCACACTGACAGTCAACTGAGGATGGAATTGAACCTGGGACCCTGGTATTGTGAGGCAACAGTACTAACTGCTGAGCCATTGTGCTGCCCCAGTACTGTCAATAATCCTGTCAATTTCTGGAGATGTATAAATACAATGTACTGATCCATACAGTCATCATTTTCTTTGAGGTTTGCCCTCAGGTATGCGCCCATTACAGCCCTACTAAATCTTCAATGCAGTATTTGTCCACCCTGGGTTCGTCCTTACCCATTATACCCACCATGTGCGTGTTCATCCAGAGGACAATCAAGTGCATGGAGACATTGTACAGTGTCTGTGGTCTTTCCAGCATGGCCATGAACATCCCTGTATGCAACAGTCAGCTTTGCTGAGTTTCTGCTCAAAAGACTTTCTCTAAGATTATGTTCTTCCACTGCTTTGGAGATGCTTTTCAATTTAGTCATTAGTGCTGCCTTGGAATTGTTTCAGTTTGATCTGCATACCCTATTGCCAGTCTTCTCAGCAGCATTGGAGCAGCTCATGGAGCTCTAATATGAACCTTTGATAAGGTACAACAGGAATAGTATCAGCTAGTGGAGCAAATCTATGCCAACTGAACAAAGAACTTTAACTGACGTGCTTCATTGCAATTCACTGTTCTCGAGAATTAATCAAACTGACATCCACATTCATACACCTAGCAATTTAATGAATACTTTTTTCAAAATCAAAATTCATCCACCTTATCTACTCTGCTCATTACAACCTCAAAATAAAGCTAACCGATCTGTCAAACATTGCTTGCTTTTCATAAACCTGTATTTACTATGCTGAATCATATTATTATTTTATAAATGCTCTGTTGTCATACAGTGTAAGGCAGTTTTTGATCTCAAAACAGTTTATATGTCTTGTGCTTTACATACATATACTGGCTAAAAGAAAGATGCCTGGATTTCAGGGGTTAAGTTATGAGGAGATGTTGTACAAAGTAGGACTGTTTTCTGTTTAATTGAGAATGTAATCTGATCGAAGTCTTCAAGATGCCAACAGAAAAAGACCGGGTACGTAAATATCAACTATTTCCACCAGCTGGGTATTCTAGAACGAGCAGGCATAGTCTGAGAATTAGGGTCAGACCTACAGGAGAGATGTTTGGAAGCATTTCTACACACAAGGGGCGGTAGGCATTTTGAATTCTCTTCTATGATGGCAACGGATGCTGGATCAGTTATTAATTTTAAAATCTGAGATAAGTACAGTTTTATTCAGCAAATGTATTAAAGGGTATCAGCTAAAGGAAAGTAAATGATCAGCCATTATTTTATTGAAGGACAGAATAGGCTTGAGGGGCTGAATGGTCTACTCCTGTTCCTACATTGCTTACTTGTTTGTTACGTTTACACCAATAATTTAATGGGTTTTTTTACTATAGCAGAATGCAGCCAGTTTTGATGTAGATTCTGCACGTGGTTATCATGTGGTTGAATGATAAAGTGTTTAGGAAATGAGAGGAGACAAATTCTGATTGAAGACACTAAATTGTACTGTCGGCTATCTTTAAGGTGCGACTGCCATTCTAGCTGTGTGGTGTGGACTTTTGAAGGTACTCTTCATCTTTGAACAGCAGCAGAAAGCTTTGTACACAGTGAAACCACTAAGTTATTACTATAAGATGCATAACCATGGCTGTACCCTATAAACAGATGTTCTTTTTTTCTCGCTTAGCACCATGATAAACAAAAGACATCCTTTGCTGGAATGTACAGTGAGAGTCACCAGTTGAGAGCAGGCAATACCATATTTAAAAACCGAAAGAACAACCGATGCTGTAAATCAGAAATGAAAACAGAAATTGCTGTAAAAGCTCTGCAGGTTCGGCAGCATCTGTGGAGAGAAATCAGAGTTAATGTTTCAGGTCCAATGTCACCTCCCTTGCGGATTAGTGACGACTTACACCAAAAGTGGAAATTTTATCCAATGTTTGTTCTTTGTCAATAATACCGACAGAATGAAGTTCACACATGAGATTGTAGACAGATCTTCACAAGTCTTAAGATCCTGAGTAACAGCTTTGAGTAGATTTCCTGCTATGGTTGACAGGCTAAGGTGCCTATAGTTCACAATTTTCTATCTCAGTCCTTGAGAACTGGGCTTCTGTTTGTTAGTTTGCAATCCAGGTAAACCAGTTGGGGTTGTAGGGATTGCAAGTTTTCAGGAGCTGGGATCCTCACTCCCTTGTTGTAGAGGCTGAGAGCAAGCCTAGGCCAAACATCAATAACAAGATGGCACCAAATGTGGCAACATTTTGTCAGCTCTCCTAAGCAGATCATCCTCTCACATCTTTTATAATTGTTCTACTTTTTAAAATCCCAATTGTAAGCCTGTCAGAATCACTAACAATGTTCTTTTAAATCTGCTTACAGGTCTGGTAATCTTTCGACCTCTGGAAACAACCAACAGCCTGAATGGATCTGACCTGAAGGAGACCAGGACTCCCGGAGTGCCAGGCTGCACAACCAACAGGGCCTGACTGATGATGCCGCTACTACACCAAAATGACAAACTGACCAGCCGCTTACTGGTGTTTTGAAGGCCCGGCCAGAGTGAGATCAAGAATCCCCCTCCTCTGGCCCATCCCCAACCTCCTGAAACGTCCGAGGTTGAGATCAGTGCTCAGTACCCAACAGGATGTACCCACTTACCTTCCGCAATGGCAGGCCATCCATTCTGACTCCGGGACCCACCCAGAGGCAGTCCCTTACCCAGGAAACATGGGAGACATGTCCTGCAGGTTGGACTGAAAACATGGTTTCCAGTCCCCCTTCCTCAGCACATCCCCAGCAAATGTCCAATCTTTTAAAAGCATGCTGAGCGAACCTAAAGCTGGATTCACCTCCCAAAGGGAATTGAAAGGCTGCAGTCTGCTGTGTTTTAGAGATAAATGGCTCACAGCTGCTAAACCTGACTGTGCCTTACAACCTAAGGGGGACCAAATGGTGTGCTCAGGCAAGACAAAGGGTGGAAGGGTTTGCCTTCTGATTACCACTTCTTGGTACTCAGGCATGTTAATCCTGGCAAGTTACCAGACCTAGGATATCTGATGGTGAATTGTGGTCCCTACTACCTGCGGCGCAAGTTCACCTCCGCTATCCTGACAGCAGTTTACATACAGTACCTCATGCAGAAGTGCAGTGCACACTTAGCCTTGAGACAGAATTCCCGTTTATCTCAGCCAGTGACTTCACCCATGCCAGCCTCAAGTGTGTGTCACCAATTTACCACTAACACATCTCCTGACCCACCAGAGGCCCAGAAATCCTGGACAATTGCTACAGCACCATCAAAGAAGCCTTCTGTCCCATCCATCACACGCATTTTGGAAAATCAGATAATAAAGCTGTGCTCCTTCTCTCAGTTTACAAACAGAAGCTGAAGCATGTGGATCTGGCACACAAGGTTATACTGGTCTGAGGTAATGGATTTGCTCCTATGAGACTGCTTGGAGTTGGTGGACTGGTCCATATTCAAGAACTCAGTGATCAATCTAAATGAGTATGTCAATACCGTCACAGGCCTCATCAGTAAATGTGTTGAGGACTGCATGCCAAAGAAGCTAATCCAAATACTCTCCAACTGGAAACGCCCATGGACGAAATGGGAGATCCATTCCCTACTGAAGTCCAGGTCTGAGGTATTCATGTCAGGTCAGACTGACCTACACAGGAAGCCTAGGTATTGTTTGGAAGTTGGGTAGAGTAATTGTGAGGTAGAAGGCAGGTGGCTAAAATGTACAGTTCTTTTAAGAGATTTGTGTTTTGCCTGGACTCAGAAATTTTTAAAAAAGTTATGAACAGCAGCTGAAGTTGCCAGTACAAAGAGCCTCGAAAAGTGAAACAAGTGTGTCAACGCTTTACAGGTGGCAGGTAAAACAACGGTCTGGTTTTGACATTGCGACAATGAATTTGAATGTGTTCAGTTTGAAAGAAGCACCTAGACATGAAAGCCAATTCAATTTAAATCCCTTGGCGTTGACAACTTGAAACCAATCATCTTACAAGAATTTGATAATGTCATTACGGGTATATAAGATGAGGGCATTACCCTATTAGGGACAGCCAACTGCCACCTGAAACAGAGAGACACTGTCACCTGCCAGGTGAGCACCCTTCAGCTCTCAGAGAAAGTCCATCTAATGAATCAAAAGTCCTCATTGGAGAAATTATAGTGATAAAACATCCTTGACAGCAGAATTAATGGAAGAAAGGTGTTTGTGATGAGACCAGAGATGACAGAATATTCCACAAGACAGTCAATGCGAAACTGGAGACACTAAGTTATAATTTATTGCTTCTTATTAATTGGGTTTATATTAGCGGTATTGTTTTTATTTGAACAGCACTGCTGTAAAATTTAGACCTGTTATGGAGTAGTTCGTAGTCTAACGGGGAATTGTCAGTTTGTTAGTAATTCTGTTAATTTGTTCTTTGTTGGGTGAAATAGATTGTTTCTTGTTACTTGTTAAGTGGAGATCAGGGATTTTCTTTCTTTTAATTACTCTTAATAGATCACAAGGGAAAAGCCGAGTTTCTGTGGGTGTTTAAGGGGTAATTATTAGAGGGGATTCCCTACTCCTGTCATAGCAGATTGGGGCTTGTGGTTTAGTTTAATTATCACCGGGATTCGGCCATTCTCCATCGTAACAATATGATCTTTGCAAAGCCATCAGGGACACCAAGAGACAATGCCAGACTAAAAGGGACCCAGACTAACTGCACGAACAAATGTTGACTGCGGAAAGGCTTACATGATACAACAGGCTACTAAATGAAATCGAATAGAAATGCTGACAACAACACATTTCCCCCTCTCCTAATGAGCTCAATGCATTCTCTGCTCATTTTGAACAGAAGTTCGGTGAAATGATGGCACCTGCCATGACAACCTCGGGTGCACCTGTACCCATAGTGACTGCTGCAGATGTCAGATCGACCTTTTTGAGGGTGAACCCATGGAAAGGACTGACTTGGGCAGAGTCCTTCGACATGCACTCAGATCCCTGCGCCCACCAGCTAGTGGGAATATTTTCTGACATCTTTAACTTCTTCTTACTCCAAGGTTCCCAACTACTTCAACAGCACTACTGTTGTTCCAGTGCCAAGGGAAAATCATGCAGGGTGCCTTAATGACTTCTACCTGGTTACTCCGACATTCATCATCTGTTGAAGATGGCGCACATCAACACCAGCGTCCCAAATTGCTTTGGTCTGCTTCAATACATCAACTGTTACCAGAGGTACATTGCAGATACCATCTCCCTGGCCATACACCCATCCCTGAAACATCTGGATAACAAGGACATGTACACTAGATTCATAATTATTTACTTTAATTCCACCTTCAGCACCATAATTTCTGAAAACCCCTCTCCAAACTCTAAGGCCAAGGGCTCTGCTCCCCGCTCTAAAACTGGATTCTCAACTTCCTGACCTGCAGCCTGCAATCAGGATGAATAGGCAACAACAGCTCCTCCATAATAATCCTCAATACCGTTGTCCTGCAACGCTGTGTACTCTGCCCCTCACTATATTCCATATACGCTCACGACTCTGTGGCCAAATTCAGCTCGAACTCCATTTACAAATTTGTTGATGACAGCAAAGTAGTGGGTCAGATCCCAAACAGCCATAAGACAGAGTACGGAAGAGAGATATGCAGCTTAGTGGCAAGGTGTCAAGATAACCATGTCTCCCTCAATGCCAGCAAAATGAAGGAGGTGGTCATTGACTGCACAAAGTGGAGTGAAGGGCATACCCATATGTAGCAACAGTACTGAGGTGGAGGCTGTCGAGAGCATCACGTTCCTGGGAGTAAGTGTCACCAACAATCCATCCTGATCCATCAGTGTTGACACCACAGTCAAGAAAGTACAAAAATGTCCCTACTTCCTCAGGAAACGCAGGAAATTCAGCACGTCCACAAGGACGCTTCCCAATTTTTACTGATGCACCACAGAAAGAATCCTATCTGAAACATCACAGCTTGGTATGGCAACTGCTCTGCCCAAGACCGCAAAAAATTACAGGGAATTGTGAATGCAGCCCAGTCAATCATGAAAACCAGTCTTCCTTCCATTGACTCCATCGATACTTCCCGCTGCCTTGGGAAAGCAGCCAACATAATCAAAGGCCCCTCCCACTCCAGTTATACTCTCTTCTACCCTCTTCCATTGAGTAGAAGATATAAAAGTTTGAAAACATGTGCCGAGAGATTTAAGATCAGCTTGTTACCTGATGTTATCAGACTTATGAATGGACCTGTCATATATTATTTAAAAGCTGCCACCCAGATGGATAGAGTTGTTAAGAAGGCGTATGGTGTGTTAACTTTCATTATTAGAGGATTGAATTCAAAAGCCGTGAAGTTATGTTCCAGCTGTAAAAAACCCTGGTTCAGCCACATCTGGAGTATTGTGCCCAGTTCTGGTCACCTCATTACAGGAAAGATGTGGAAGCATTAGAAAAGGCACAGAGGAGATTTACCAGGATGTTGCCTGGAATGGAGGGAAGGTCTTACAAGGAAACGTTGAGAGAGCTAGGGCTTTTCTCTTTAGAATGACAAAGGATGAGAGGTGACTTGATAGAGGTGTACAAAACGATCAGAAGTATAGATAAAGTGGACAACCAGAGACTTTTTCCTAGGGTGGAGGTAGCTATTACGAGGCGGCATAGTTTTAAAGTGAGTGGAGGTAGATTTAGGGGAGGCGTCAGAGGTAGGTTCTTTACTCAGAGAGTGGTAGGGGCATGGAATGCAGTGCCGGAGAGGGTAGTGGAGTCGGCCTCATTAGGGGCATTTAAGCAGCTATTATCTAGGCATATGGATGATAGTATAAGGTAGGGGTGGACATTAGATAGACCTTAGGTTTAGGGTGAAGTTTTGGCACAACATAGTGGGCCAAAGGGCCTGTACTGTGTTGTACTGTTCTATGTTCTATGTTCTATATTAGACTTGGTCTTTCTACGCACCTTCTCTGTAACTGTAACACTATATTCTGCTTTCTGTTCTATTACCCTGACATACTTATGTAAGATCTGATTTGTTTGGTTAGCACATAAAACAATACTTTTCACTGTATCTTGCTGAATGTAATAATAGTAAATCAAATCAAAATCAAACCATTTGGTTGACACATTCTACGGCCATGAGGGCCATTGGGCCATTGCTTGAGGAAGACCTCCCCCAGAGGAAGCCCCATGAGGAGTGATGGTTACTGCAGGGACTGCAGCGGGTCCTGATGAATATAGGCTGCTGTTATCTGGGTTAAAGTATTTTCTGAGATGGTGTGGGGAACCTTCCTGAGAGTAGGGTGGCAGGCTTTAGCTTGAGGTATGGAGAATAAGCAAGAGTGAAAGGGGTAAGATGGAAGTGAGATGCAGGTGAGGGACTCCAATGGGAGCTGATGGTGCCCAGAGCAAGTCGCTCCTCTGGTTTCGCTGGTCCACAGCTTCACCACTGAAATCTGTCAGGCTGCACACTCGTTGTGAGCCTAACCAGCTGTTAATGAGATGTTAGTGGTGTCCAATGGTGTCATTTATAGGGCATTGATCCTTCCGTGGGTGGACAGCCCTCTTAGTGTGAAGAGAATTGTGACTGGGTGTGAATTGGCAGGTGGGTTCTCAGAATGGTGCCTGTGCCATGGTGCCAACTGTTCTGGCTCATCCAACCAGCACTCACCAAGTTGTGTTGCTGCGTAGCTGCTGGCAGGCTCCATCCAGTCTGATCGCTGTCAGACTCATCAGCTTCCCCTTCCAGAATTCATTGCTGCACGTGAATCTCTGCAGAGCAGAAAAGGAGGAATATTGTTTCAGACCTGCCACCAGGAGAGCGCAAAATCTAGCTGTAGTTAATTCTGAAAAATCAAATTCAATTCGTCCTTTATCTCGGCAGCGACTTCTTTTAAAACCAGATTATCCAATCCAGTGACTGTGATTGTCTGTTAGTTTGCGATTTTAATTTAAACTCTCTAATTCTCCAGTTGTACCATAGACCAGACTTACTGTTCACATTGAGGGTCAGGTCAAAGCTTCAGGAGCAGAAATCTGTTGCTAAGTAATGATGGCTGGCTGAACCCAATTCCATTGTTGAATTCCATCCCTGGTAGCCAGAGCTCTAGTTCTCCAAAACAGGATGCCTTCCAGAAAAGAGCTGACACAATGTCAGTCCATGATGAGATCTGAAATGTCACAGAGCCACCAGCGGACCATCTCTTTGTTAAGCCAAGGTTCGCTATGGAATCTCCTCCAAAGTCACTGACGTATCTTGTAACTGGTTAGCGTCTGAAAGTGTCCATACTGGTTGTCCAAGGCGGCCATTGATGAACTGCTAACCACTGTTTACTGCAACCACAAAAGAGCTTTCTGCTTTGATAGATATGTGACCCATATTCCTTTATTTATTCACAGGATGAGGGCACCACTGGCTAGGCAGCATTTATTGCCCATTCCTAATTGCCCAGAGGGCAGTTCAGAGTCAACCACATAGCTGTGGATCTGGAGTCACATGTACCCCAGACCAGGTAAGGATGGCACTTTTCTTCCATAAATGACCTTAGTGAACCAAGATAATAAAATGTGAGGCTGGATGAACACAGCAGGCCAAGCAGCATCTCAGGAGCACAAAAGCTGACGTTTCGGGCCTGGACCCTTCATCAGAGAGGGGGATGGGGTGAGGGTTCTGGAATAAATAGGGAGCGAGGGGGAGGCGGACCGAAGATGGAGAGAAAAGAAGATAGGTGGAGAGGAGAGTATAGGTGGGGAGGTAGGGAGGGGCTAGGTCAGTCCAGGGAAGACAGACAGGTCAAGGAGGTGGGATGAGGTGGTAGGTAGGAAATGGAGGTGCGGCTTGAGGTGGGAGGAAGGGATGTGTGAGAGGAAGAACAGATTAGGGAAGCGGAGACAGGCTGGGTTGGTTTTGTGATGCAGTGGGGGGAGGGGAGATTTTGAAGCTAGTGAAGTCCACATTGATGCCATTGGGCTGCAGGATTCCCAAGCGGAATTTGAGTTGCTGTTCCTGCAACCTTCAGGTGGCATCATTGTGGCACTGCAGGAGGCCAATGATGGACATGTTGTCTGAGGAATGGGAGGGGGAGTTAAAATGGTTCGCGACTGGGAGGTGCAGTTGTTTGTTGCGAACCGAGCGGAGGTGTTCTGACAATGGATACAGTATACTGGATGTATATTGTAACCAGTGAGCCAGATGGGTTTTTTTTCCAACATTTGACAATGGATTCCTGGTCATCAACAGACGCCTAATTCCAGATAGTTATTGAAAAAAAATTCCACCATGGGAAACCCTGGTCTCCAGAATATTATCTGGTCTCTGGAGTAATATTATAGCAATAATACCACTAGGCCTTTGCCTCCCCCATCACCTGGAGACTTCAGACCTGAGACTGTCAGATGGCAACCACTAGTGTCTAAGGCTACAGGACATTGTAAGCAGCTGTCTCCATCCAACACATCCACAAGGGCTGGGTCACATGTTGCTGTAACACTTGAGAACAAAAGGTCACTTAGATGCAGTTGGATTGCACTTCATAGTGCTATTGTTGTTGAAACCTGTCTGATGTTTCCTCCTCAAGAGTGATTTAGAAGCACAAGGGACATTATGAGTTTCCTGTCTATTTGAGAAGGTTTCATCTCTGTAATAACAATGGAAGCACAATTTGAAGGCTTCATTGCAAGTATGTACCTCATTCATAGTCAGATTGTAAGCATGGTGACGTATTGAGTTAGTTGGAAACAGGTATGTTAAGTTTCTCCCTTGCTTCCTATGTGTCTTTCTCAATGAGCCAGGCGTAAGACCATAAGTCATAGGAGTGGAAGTAAGGCCATTCGGCCCATCAAGTCCACTCCACCATTTAAATCATGGCTGCATTAACTGCATGTAGGTGGTTTGGTGTTTCTTCAAAATAAGTATCTACATCTCTGTCCTCATCAGTGAGATTCGTGCTACCTGTTCTTCCTCCAGCTTGAGACTCTGATATTTTTGCATGATGAGGTTGTGAAATGGTAATCTGTGAAACCTTCACTGGATCATAATACAGCACCTCCTTAAACATCAAGTCAACAGGACAGTGCATCTTTAGAAGGTCTTACTTGTCTCTTCTTTCTTGACATTTCTTCACAGACAACCTTTTTGTGAAAGTTGTGCTCATTAGTTGCAGGCCTCTGGTGCCTAGTCAGATTCTCCAGTGACAGTGAGTGTAGGAGAAGATGTAGTCACCACTGGATGCGGGGGGATCAGTCCTTCTCTTTTATCACTATCATACCGGTTCATTGCTCAGCCTTAAAGGTGTCTGCAGCACAGTTTAACATCTATGGGCGGCACAACCTATGGCCTGGGCTGCCCAATGTTGACTGTCAATGTGTCACAGAAAGAGGACCAAGTGGTGCATGAAATGTTTGTGTCGGGCCCTTCTGTTCCATTTGCTGATGATTAGCTCGTCATACGATACAGTTGTGGGCAGATGATTGTTGTCCGTCCAAACAATACGATCCAGCCAACACAAATGTTATGAGGGAGAATGGCCTTAGTCTTGGTGGTGCTGGCTGTCTCCAGGACATTTTTTTTTGTGACATGATCCTACCAGTAGATCTTGAGGATGCTGGGGAGGCAGTGCTGGTGGAACCGCTATGAAAGGCGCCTGATATTGATAGTATAGGATCTGTGACTCAGGACAAGGGGTAAGTGAGGACTGCAGCCTTGCAACCGTTGTACGTTGTCTGTGGTCTGAGTCTGAGGCTGTTCCACATTAGTTCATCAAGTTTGCTGAAAGCAATGTTTGATTTAGAGAGCTTATTATTTCATATCTCAGTGCCGATACAGTGATGGCCCACGTAGAGCCATGACTAGCAGTGTAGCTCTCCACCTCATGGTGCAGGTACTACCCATAGTTATAAGCTTTTTTTGGAGCTGAACCTCATTACAAAAGAAATCAATGGACGAACAAGACACAATAGTTTATCAAAATATGTTTTTTGCCTTAGGAAAATACTGCAAGGTGAAACATCCAGATTGCTAATCTGAGTGTTTGTGAAATAAAATGCAGCAACAGGAACTATCAATTTTGGAAACTTAGACTATGATTATTAAGAGAAGAGTTTTGAACTGAATGACATAGATTCACATTGATTCACAAAATAAAACACTGCACAGAAGCAGCATTTGTGCAATACACATTGTAGTGGAAGAAGAACCATTGTCTTTAAAGATTGAAAGAAACCAATTATTCTTAACTTATTAGTAACAAGTAGCAATGGTAAACACAGCAGGACGTCAATGAAACTCCGCGTTCTAAACTCTTGTTTATTAAAGTAACAGCCTCCTGATTCTAAAATTAAAACTTGTTTCAATTCATTTCTAAACACTTGCCTCAGTCCTCAGGCTAAAGATGGTCTTCTAAATAAACAGTCTCAACACTGCCGCAATTATTGTTAGTTAAGTGAATCAATCAGAACCATGCTTCAATCTCTTCCTTCTTTTCTCTTTAATGTTTTCCGTGCTTAGATTCTTTAGGTATTTCCTTCCCTGTCTGAATACACGCTAATGCTTGGCCATGGATCTATGCTCCCCTGAATTATAATTTACATGGGCACACACACTGTTCTGCCAGTGGTGGCTGGAGAGCTGGTTACAGGGAACTCAAACCAAAGACCTGCTATCTAACCCGGGAAGGTTGCATCAAACAGGGTCACCATACCACTTCATCCCTTCAGTGTTTAGAACTATATCTAAATCCTTCTTGAAAACATTCGATGTTTTGGACTCAACCACTTTCTGTGGCAGATAATTCCATAGGCTCATAATTTTCTGAGTAGAAGGATTTCTCCTCATCTCAGGCCTATGTAACTCACACGTATCCTTAGACTGTGAACCCTGGTTCTGGATTCTCCTGATGACCAGAGAACATAACTTTAAGCATTTGGAGTAGGCCATTTAGGACATTACTTGTACCAACCATGCCTATTAGGTAACATGAAACCAATAGTGGGAGAAATTAGACACTGATTTGCACATTTTTGGACAAACAGTAGGGACAAAAAGTGATCAATTTTATGCCAACCCCAAACATGTCCAACGCAGACCTGACTGACACATCTTTAATAGTGCTATCCTCTCACATATGAGGGATCTGATCCTTATTGTAGGATTACTCTTATAACTTTGTCATTGCTGCAAAATGCATGTTGCACTCTTATTTCAATGCAACCTAACCAACTGTTAACTTGCGCTAATGCAATTGGGCAGCACGCTATGAACAATCCAGAGTGCGGTAATTTAGGATAATCAGTTCAGTTTGAAACACAGCTTATTTATGCCTGCCGGATGGTACATACAATCATTAGCAGGAAGTTGTATGTGTAAAGAAAAGCAGTGGGTATAATCTTAAAGGGGTCTGAGCAATATGGTCTCCATTGGGATCTGGGGCAGAGTCAGACGAAAAGTCCAACAACGCTGATCTCAATGTTGGGAGTATCTCACTCAATCTATCATGCTTTTTGACAAGTGGCATGGTGAAGAAAGGCTCTCACTAGGCAGGGGCAAGTTAACAACTTGTATTAAGCATTATTGTTCATTAAATGCCTTTAAGTTACCAGGTTCTTACCAGACCATAGGTCTGTTCGCTCAATAGAGAGAGATGACTGATGGTAGTTTAACCTGAGAGTCACCATGTCTCAGCAGTGAAGGAGGTTGGGATAGACAGTCCATCATGGTAACCTCAGCTCATGCAGGGATTGAACCCAAACTGTTGCCACCACACTGCATCACAAACCAGCCATCCAGCCAAGTAGCTAGCTGACCCCCAACAGCCCAACATGCCTCTTCATTACTCAGCTTTCTATTTTACCAAACTCAGCAAACAAACTAGATGTTGAGAAACAAAATCAGAAATTGCTGGAAAAACTCAGCAGGTCTGGCAGCATCAATGGAGAGAAATCAGAGTTAACGTTCCAGACCTAGTGACCCTTCTTCAGAACTGACGGTAGCTAGGAAATGTTTGATATTTTGGAAGAGGTTGGGGTATGGGGAAGAGGTGAGGAGTAAATGAAAGGTGGAACTATAGCCCGAGGAGAGAGAAAAGCCAGGCCTGCAATTTCTGTAGTAGTTGCCTATCACTTCAACACACCACTATGTTCCCTAGCCAATATTTCTGTGTCAGGCTTGCTGCAGTGCTCCAGCGAAGTTCAACACGAGCTGGAAGAATGGCACCGCATTTTCTGCTTGGGAACTCTGCAACCTTCTGGACTTAATATCGGGTTCAACAATTTTAGTGCTTCAGCAGTTTCTCATGTCTCCACATACCAGGCTATGTCATCACATGAGCTGCTACCACACATACTTCATTGTCAGCTAGTAATAGCCTCCAATAGCAGTTATTCACTCCCCCAGACTAACCACTACTCGCGCCTTTGTCTGTCCAACTGTTTTGCTCCCTCTCTGGGCTCTACCTCCACCCATTGTTTACTCCTTACTCCATTTGTTCCCAACCCCACACTCAATCTTCTGCATATATACCAACCTTTTCCTAACCACCACCAGTTCTGAAGAAGGGCCACTGGATCCAAAGCATTAACTATGCTTTCTCTCCACAGATGCTGCCATACCCATGGAAATTTTTCAGCGATTTCTATTTTTGTTTCTGATTCCCAGCATCCACAGTTATTTTGTTTTTTTCTTTTTAGAAGTTGACAAAGCTCAAAGTAGAAGTTGCAGTCAGTACCTGGCAAATTTAGCTCATCGCTTGCTTCAAAGGTGTTCCACGTTGGACACTAAATGCTAACATCTCAGAGGGTGTTCATCGTGTCTAACTTACAAGTGCCCACAAACATAGGAACTGGCATCGATAGGTACCAGCCTTTAAGAACACACCTAGCACATCTCTGACCCACTTACAAGATGTTTCTGCATTTCAGGGCTGCACCTAGGGCTCCCCCAATAGCTACCATTGGAATACTGCAGCAAGGACGCTGTGCACTCGGGGATATACACCCAGCTCTTTGACTGGACCAGGCTCATCTCTAGGCTCTCCACTCATTGTCATTGCGTTCCTTCACTCAGAGCCTACCTGGTTGCTTGTGGCAACCCCGCCTTGTGTTGCCCTGCCTTGCCATTTCATTTTTGATCCTCAGCCAAAGGTTCCAGGATCAAATTACTTCTGTTTCTTCAGCTTGCCATTTGGCACAGACACAAAGGAAGAAAGCTTCTTAGGGTTGTCAGAAGGCCTCGGTCAAATCAAATGGGACAGCCCTTGTTCAGGAGGTCTCACAACAGTTTCTCAAGGATAGTCCCTGACGCCGCTCCAGGCGTTTGGACTAGAGCTCAATGGGCCAGTCAGATGATCAGTCAAAAATGCTTTTCGTATCAGAGACGAGGTGTTTGTGGTGCAGTGGTAGCATTGCTGCCTCTGTACTGGAAGGTTAAAATTGTATCTGTGATAATGGGAACTGCAGATGCTGGAGAATCCAAGATAATAAAATGTGAGGCTAGATGAACACAGCAAGCCCAGCAGCATCTCAGGAGCACAAAAACTGACGTTTCTGGCCCAGACGCTTCATCAGAGAGGGGGATGGGGTGAAGGTTCTGGAATAAATAGGGAGAGAGGGGGAGGCAGACCGAAGATGGAAAGAAAAGAAGATAGGTGGAGAGGAGAGTATAGGTGGGGAGGTGGGGAGGGGATAGGTCAGTCCAGGGCGAGCAGTTTCAAGGCTGAAGAGATTACAAGAGAGTTGCAGTGTGAGAGTGATTCCCTGAGGTTGGTCCGGAGGGTAACTTCTTCAGGTTAGACATCCCTGGAAGAGGCTTCGCAGTGAGGTTAAAATTGTATCAGTGATAATGGGAACTGCAGATGCTGGAGAATCCAAGATAATAAAATGTGAGGCTGGATGAACACAGCAGGCCCAGCAGCATCTCAGGAGCACAAAAGCTGACGTTTCGGGCCTCTCCACCTATCTTCTTTTCTCTCCATCTTCGGCCCACCTTCCCCTCTCTCCCTATTTATTCCAGAACCCTCACCCCATCCCCCACTCTAATGAAGGGTCTAGGCCCGAAACGTCAGCTTCTGTGCTCCTGAGATGCTGCTGGGCCTGCTGTGTTCATCCAGCCTCACATTTTATTATCTTGGATTCTCCAGCATCTGCAGTTCCCATTATCACTGATACAATTTTAACCTCACTGCGAAGCCTCTTCCAGGGATGCCTAACCTGAAGAAGTTACCCTCCTCCCTCCGGACCAACCTCAGGGAATCACTCTCCCACTGCAACTCTCTTGTAATCTCTTCAGCCTTGAAACTGCTCGCCCTGGACTGACCTATCCCCTCCCCACCTATACTCTCCTCTCCACCTATCTTCTTTTCTCTCCATTTTCGGTCCGCCTCCCCCCTGTCCCTATTTATTCCAGAAACCTCACCCTCCCCCTCTCTGATGAAGGGTCTAGGCCCGAAACGTCAGCTTTTGTGCTCCTGAGATGCTGCTGGGCCTGCTGTGTTCATCCAGCTTCACATTTTATTATCTCTGTACTGGGACGCCCAGGTTCAAGCCCTAACAGCTCCAGAAGACTGTAATCACATCTTTGAACAGATTGACTAGGAAAAATAAGTATACTGAATGAGGAGCTAAAGCGTAACTCTTTCCACCCTATGGGGGCTGTTTATCTCACAGAATGAGAGGGAAGCAGGTATTATGGGAGTAGGGGACATAGCTGTTACTTTTGGTGCAGGTGGAGAGGCGTCCCAAGAGAGTGAGTGTGTAGCACAGAGGGCTTGCAGGGTTCGTGTTGCTGGGGGCCAGTTTAGGTGAGGGTGAGCAAGCGAAGATGTTGCAGGCATTAATAGACTAGTCAAGCATGAAACATGATGAGAGGTAGCAGAGATGGAGTGAGTGTGCGGTATCAGGGAGAAGATCACAGAGACAGGAGGTCATTGACTTTCTTCCTAAGGTGCTGTTGTAGGACTGAGTTTCTATTTTTTAAAATACTGGGCCAATGCTTCTGGATTTTTAACAGAACTTTTAAAACAAAGGGCAATTGGGCTATGCTCTGGAACACACAATCACAGGGATAGCTGTCTGGAACCAGAACCAAGATCTCAGACAAACATCTGGGAGCTGTCAGAGATACCAAGGCATTCAACTTCAATTAATATTCGTTCAGAGAACACTGGGCATTCCGTGCAATCAAATTACATTTACACTGACTGTAAACAATCAGGAAACATATTCAACTCCAATTAAAAGACATTTTGCACCTACTCGAAGGGTCGGGAAGCCAACTCACCTCCCAAAGAGCAACAATAGTAGTATTACTAAAGGCAGATTTTACACCAAGATAAATGACCTGCAATTTAGTATAATTGCAGGCACCAGTCTCACCTGAGAGAGAAATAGAAAAGCCAAAAGAGAGAAGGAGAATGATTCCTCACATTTACAAACGGAAGAAGGACTCCACAGAGCTACTGCACTGAGGAAGACTCCTACAGCCATCTCCAACCACCAGCAACTGACCATGGCTTGTAGAACTAAACACAAACAACTTAGGAGAACCACCAACCCTATCAACACAACAAGGACTCAGACACATCCTGAGATGGAAACCCACTCTCAAAATTCACCAAAAGTAAGAAACCCAAAGCACTTACCCAATACATTCCACAACACATCTCACCACATCAGTGGACTAAACCCAGACTGAAGGCTTACACTGCCCAAAGTCTTCAGTGAAGCACCTGCTATGGCAAGTGGAAACAGCCAGCTGTAATTCCAAATCCCTTCATCCACTGTGCTGAGCCTATTTTCCTGTAGACCCAAAGTATCCAACCTAGCTAGAAGGGAAGGAAAGGTGTGCTGGTGACAGTGTTGGGACCTCAAGGTCAAGAAGTCTGACTAAAATGTTTGTATTTAAACTACTTTATAGTTTATGATACTAATTAGCCTGTATTAATAGTTAATAACTGATAATGACAGTTTCACTGTTTTGCATTTTTTTAATCTCCTGTAATTTATTCGCCTTTGTATTAATTCCCTGTTTATTACTATGGCCTTTATTGTTTTTTTGTGAGATTCGCACCCTGGTATTTAATAAGCACAGAGATTCTTTGCCCTGAAACACTTGCCTCCTGATTTATTACTCCACCTTCACTAACCTAAGTCCAGTGTCAGAAGCAGGGGTATCCTGGTGGGTGATCGAGGCTGCCTGAGAGTTCCTGCAGGGTTACTGATCATACAGACGAGAACTCCCCCACTGTCCATCCCCATAGGTGGCTGAAACTGCTTACAACCAGGTAGCAATCTTGCATTAGGCTGGCATGGCCAGCATTCTGGCTTGCACTGTTAGTCCTAGTGGAAGGGGACATTCCACCTCTCCACCACTTGGTCCAGCAGAATTTCCATGTCCCCGCCCATGAAGAGTGGTGCCAATTTTCCCCTGTCTGTCATGTTCAGGGCAAATGTCAGGAAGTGTGCAGGCAGCTCCAGACTGACTGTGAATGTCTGGTTTGACTGCAGGCTTTTAACAATGGCACAGATACAAAGGAAGCCAATGAATTTTGGGATATCTGCTGAGTGGCAAATAGATTCAGGAACAGCACATAGTAGGATGGGTTGGAATCAGATAGGGGGAGGTGCATCATAACGGCAGGTAGGTAATTATGGGAAACCTTCTCAAAACCTCAACACAACTTGGGAATTAGCCAGAAAGGCCGAAGATTCAGCCCTATATGTTCAAGCATCACAAGTGGTTTGATTCCCCAGGATCTCTGGAAGCCTATAGCTATCATTGCTTTCTTCATGGCAAATCATTGGTCCATTAGAATGCATGTGCTAACTAAATAGCACTCTTTTCTCCTGTTTATGTGTTAAGATCAGCTCAAATTTGGCATTCTTTCTTTTATCAAGTTGAGTGTAAGTTGAAAACTTCAGCAACATAATCAATTGTCGCTAACGCATCACCGGATATTGACACAAAGTACTACATTTTTCATTTCGATTGATGTTATTGTACAGTCAAAAAGAAGTAATTGTACTCCTCCTGCTGTGTGTAGTAATTCTGCAGACTCCTTACATCATCCTAAAAACCCCCTCCACAATCCTAAACACTACCTCCACAATCCTACTGACCCCTCCACAATCCTACAGATCCCTGCCCATGGATGTAGTAAACTGGAATTATCAAGGTCCCTCCAAATGAGTGATTGACATCTACAACATTATTCTCAATTATTCTAAAGAGGTCTGAAGCCTGATTTTAAATGAGTTGTCTGATTTTCTAGCATGTGCTCTAAATGCTTTGATAATTTTTGGATCTGAAAGTGAGCCTAAACAAGTTGGTGATCTGTAAAATATTTTATTCAAGAAGCTGATATTTCACAGCATTTAACTGTGATACTTTAAATTATATAAAGGTTGATTTCACAACTATGTGGTCCCAGCTGGAAATTTCATCTGCTTGGTGTGTTTGCGAGGAAATCATGACCACATTCCACACATCATTCCATCCATTGAACAGAAGCACGTAGCAATACTTCCTGTTGATATGCAAATTGATAATATCAGCTTGATGATGCTTTTTCACAACACATCTCAAAGTGCTTCACAAGTAATTAATAATTTAAACGACTGTGACTGCCGTTCCACAGGAAACACAGCAGCCATGCTACAATCTCCTGCAAATTCCAAATTTATATATCAGGTGTATCAACTTGGCTAAGTGGTTGTGCAGTCGTTGCCAAGTCAGAAGGTTGTGGATTCAAGCCTTTACCAAGTAAAGTAGACTAATACTGCAACACTGAAGTGAAGGATTGCTGCATTGGTACATGGACCAATAAACATTGAGCTCTTATCTGGGATAACAAGACTCTTCTACAGTACTTTACCATTCCCATTCTAGGGAGTCCGCATTTTTACTAACTATTTTCAGTCCACTAAACTAGACACAGGTCAAGCATTTGATGGAATACTCTATACCTCCCTGGACAGGTACAGCTCCAACAGCACTCAAGAAGCCTGACACCATCCAGGATACCGCAGCCAGCAGAATTGGCACCACATCCACCAATTATCGGTGTCCATCATCAACAAGATGTACAGCAGAAATTTTCCAAGCATCCTTCGACAACAACTTCCTAAACCAAAATCACAACCTTCCAGAAGGACAACCGCAGCTGATGCACAGGAAAGCCACCAACTGCAAGTTCCCCTCCATGCTACTCACCATCCTGACTTGGAAGCATATTATCATTCCTTCAACGTGTCTGGCTAAAAATCCAGGAACTCCATCCGTAACAGCGTTGTTGACCGACATACTTCAACGAATTGCAGTGGTTCAAGAAGGCAATTCACCAGCACCTTTTCAAGGGCAACTAGGGGCGGGCAATAAATACTGCCCCAGTCAGTGAAGCCCATGCCCCTCGAATTAATTCTAATAAAGGAAAATACAGAGGTTCCTCTCCCCCTACTTGACCATTGACTTTGATATCAATGAAATGGATGTCTTGAGAAAACAAGAAGAGTTCAAACAAATAATCCTTCTGAATGGATAAATTCCTTCTGGTGCTGAGAGCAATAAGATTGAGACTTGTGAAGCCTTAGCAATTGGTATGAGTTTGTCACTTGTAAATTCTGATAGATTATAGCAGTCAGTATGGACTCCAAGTGATGGGAGTAATTTTAAAACAGATGCAGACTCAAAATCAGACATCTGTAACTGCAGGTTTGTTGCTGCATGTTCTGTAACAGATTTGATTGCTGATTGGTGTTCTGAAGTGACCTGAAACGTTAACTCTGATTCTCCATCATAGATGCTGCCAGACCTGCTGAGTTTTACCAGCAGTTTCAGTTTTCAGTTCTGATTTGATTGCTACAGTGGATAAGAGGTTTATTGATATCATATAATCTAGTATACTGCTGTCAACATGAAATCACAAAGATGCTGCCTTACAGTTTTGAGAAAAGGTAATCTGAGTAGGTTTTTGGAGAAAACAGTATTATTAAATCTTCCAGAGTGCATTTGATAAAATTCTGCATTCAAGATTGTCTATTACATTTAAAAGTTGGACACAGTTGTCGAATGGAAAGGCTGAAGCATATGTATCCAACATCCCAAAATCAGTTAAATGTGCAAAGGCAGGCTCTTGCTCGAACCCAGTGGGAATAATATATCAGGAGGCGAATACGGCACAACAGTAAAGCCACTGCACTAACAATGGGTTAATAATCAGTTTGAATGACTTCATTGCAGATTGTGAAATTTTAAATCATTTTTAAAGAAAAGTAGAATTTAAAGAACAAAAATGGTAACTGTTTAATGATTTCAGGGGAGAAAGATGTGCAGGTTAGGTGGATTAGCCATGGGAAATGCAGGGCTACAGGGGCAGATGGGTGATGTGGGTCTGGATGGGATGCTGTTCAGAAGGTCAGTGTAGACACGCTGTGCTGAAATACCTGTTCCACGCTGTAGGGATTCTATGATGCTATGGGAGAAGCTTACATGGTCTGACCTACACGTGACTCCAGACCTACACCATCCTGACTGCCCTTTGGGAATTTAGAGGTGTGCAATACATGTTGGCCTAACCAGAAATGTGCAAATCCTCTGGATGAATTTAAAAAAAAGCAAGAAAGCCAGTGAATAACAGAAATGTTTAAGATAACGAGAGACACGAGGGAATGATCACCATTGAAGGATAAATTGTAAGTGTTGGTGGTTCAAGGAAGGCTTTACCCACAGAATGAAGAGAGAATCCTGGGATTTAGTGGGCTTATTCATTCACTTGATATGCTGAAGAAGCTTTCCACCTACAAAATGTTAAAAACTTTCATGTAGGGCTGTTAACCCTTCACTGAGCCAGGAGACCTGGGTTCAAATCCTACGTGCTCCAGAGGTGTGTAATAACATCTCTTAATAGATTCATTGGAAAATCTCCCAAAGACTTTAATATAATTAAATCTACACCAGTTATGTAGCTACCTGCTCATTGAATCTTTCTGCCATTGAAAATGCACTTGATTTGCAAACTATTAATTGAACACTAGAGGGCCTCGAGATGGGGAAAGCATACAACGAAAAAATGCACTCCTGGATTTCCTCATATTGTTTTCTATATCTAAATGAGAAATTCTAAATTGGAGTCTGAAATAGGAACAGTTTTTGCATTACCAAGTCAAATACATTGTTAATCATGCATGACAGTTTTGTTGGCTGGGCTAGCTGGCAGGCTTAAAATCGAGTCTTTGGATTCAGGAACTCAACACAAATTGCTGGGACCTGCAGATAAAACCAATCACAAGGCACAATGCAATTGGGGAAGACGGGCAGAAATAAGCTGAATAACAAAAATGTGGAGAGAACAATAGCAAATGAAATTGAATATAGATGCATGTAAAAAAAAGAAAAACATTCAAACAAATCTTTCTTTGAGTGTTGCTGAGATGGAGATCCAAAGAGACTTAAACAAAAAAAATGTTCATGTAATTTGGAGCAGTATTGACATTGATCTCCTCAGCAATAGAATATTTGTTGTTGCTCTTTTTCTTTTATTTTAAACAGGTATCTATATTCAATTTCATTTACTATATTCTCCCCACAAATATTATTTACCTTAATTCTGCTGTGTTGTATTAAGACAATACCTTGAGTAAGGTATCTTGTTCGAGTCAAGAACAAAGAAAATCAGTTTCTGTGGAAACCTGAAGGCCAGTTTTTTTTTAGTGTTGAGGTATAGGGAAAAACTAGTTAAATATGTGCAGCAAATTAATTTGTGTAGCCACTTGAGTTTCAAAATCTCACATACAACACATGAACAAACATCCCTATAACATATGGAATGAATAGCAAAATGCCAATAGTTAGGCAACATCATCAGTGAGGGAAGGTTACATGGGACCTAAGCACAGGAGCTCTATTGACCTATGGATTAACCAGGTTTTTGCACACAGTATAAATTGTTAATAATTGCTCATCAGTTTGTATTAATGTATCCGATTCTCATCTGTCTGAGGGTCTCAGACTTGTAGGGTTATACAAGACGGAAAAGACTCTTTGATCCAACTCGTTCATGCCTACCAGATATCTGATACCTACCAGACAAACTGATCCAGTCCCATTTGCCAGTATTTACCCCATATACTTATTAACCCTTCCTATTCATGTTGCCATACAGATGGTAAAGATGAGCTCGAAGCTTCATTAAAATCCATGTGAAAACTTGATACTGAACTCATACGTGCTTCCTCACAATAAATGCAGGTTGTTTTTAGACACTCTGGATACATGAAATCATTTTTATTCTGTATCTCCATTAGCTTTCTTCTGTAGGTCTCTCCTAATGAATCATTTGCAGCAGAATTCGTATATAACATCAGCTAGGAATGTCCCCCGCCTGTCTGTGGCAGCTCATGTCTTGTCTCTCACCACCTGCTGATGCTGCCTTTGGGCTTCAACATGCTGTATTAACATCTGAGCTGGCAGCAGTGAGTATGAGAGTGAGCAGTGGGGTCCCTCTTTACCGCTGTCTTCCTGCTTTTCTGCCACTGTTTGGCCAATAGCAGTTTGCAGCTGTGCCTTCTGGATCCCATATGCTAACAATAAGCACACTTTCGACTTCAAATGCTGGAGCTTCATTGAATGTGTTTCTTATAGTTCTCATAGAAATATACACGCCAGGCCATTTAACCCTTCAAACCTGGTCTGAATCCAAAATGATCAAGGTGATCCTCTATCTCAATGCTATATTCCCACCATTTCCCCATACCCATTGATAGTTTTAAAATCTATATCTACCTGCTTCAACAACTTTCTCTGGCAGCTCATTCTATATACGCACCACTCTCTGCATGAAGAAGTTGCCCCTCAGGTCCTTCTTAAATCTTTTCCCTCTCACCTTAAACCTATTTCCTCTAATTTTCGATTCCCCACCTCTCGGAAAAAGACTATATGTATTCATCCTATCTATACTGCTCATGATATTATACACCTCAATAAGGTCACCCCTCATTCTTCTACATTCCAGGGAATAAAGTCTTATCCTGGCCGACCGCTCCCTATAAATCAGGCCTACTAGTCCTGGCAACATGCCCGTAAATCTTCTTTACATACTTTCTAGTTTAGCTATGTTTTCCAATAACAGGGTGACTAAAACTGTACACAATACTCCAAGTGCGGCCTCACCAATGATTTAAAGAACTGTAACATAATATCCCACCTTTTATTCTCAATGCCTTGACCGATGAAGGCCAGCATGCTAAATGCCTTCATCACTACCCTGTCTACCAGTGACACTACTTTTAATGAACTATGTACTTGTACTCCTCATCTCTCTGTTCTACAATACTCATCAGGACCTTACCATTTGGTTGGATTTTTCAAAGTGCAACACTTTACACTAATCTGTATTGAATTGCATTTGCCAATCCTTAGCCCACTTCCCCATCTGATCAAGATCTGTCTATAAATTTTAATAACCTTCCTCGCTATTAACAATACCTCCTAATGTTGAAATATCCGCAAACATACTAATCATGCTTTGTACATTCACATCCAGATCATTTATGTAAATAACAAATAACAAAGGTCCCAGCACCAACCCCTGTGGAACACCACTATTGACAGGCCTCCAAACGAGAAACAACCTTCACCCTACTGCTTCCTACCATTGAGCTTATTTTGAATCCAACTAGCTAGCTCTCTCTGGATCCTACGCAACCTAACCTTCATGACTCGCCTGCCACATGGAACCTTGTCAAAGGCCTTTTTAATATCCATAAAGGCTACATCCACTGCCCTCCCATCTTTTATCCTCTTGGTTATCTCTTTGTCAGGAAGTCAGACATAACATATCCCGCACAAATCCATGCCAGGTAATCCGATCTTGACTATCCAAAATTTGGTTGGTCCTATCCTTCAGTGTCCTCTCCAATAGCTTGCCTACCACTGATGTCAATCTCACTACCATGTAGTTCCCTGGCTTGTCTTTGCTACCTTTCCTAAACAATGGAAAAACATTAGCTGCCCTTCCGGAACTTCACCAATATGGAACAAAAACCTCCGCAAGGCCTCTACAATTTCTCCCGAGCCTCCTGCAACATCTGAGGATGGACTTGATCAGGCCCAGGGGATTTATCCACCTTAATGTGATGTAAGGCTGCAGTCACCCCCGCTTGGTAATTTGTATGTGGCTCATGACATCCCCACTTATTTCCCTTATTTCCTTAGCATCCATGATTCTCTCATCAGTATACACTAAGGAGAAATATTCATTAAAAATCTCCCCCATTTCCTGTAGCTCCACACACAGACAGCCATGCTGATCGTTAAGGGGACCTATTCTCTCTCTAGCAACCCTTTTACTCTTAATATAGCCATACAATATCTTGGAATTATCTTTAAACTTATATTCCAGATCGACCTCTAATCCTCTATTTGCTCTTCTGATTTCCCCCTTAAGTGGTGCTCCTACACTTTTTACAGTCATCTAGGGATTCACTTGAGCTCCATAGCTTAAACTCACATTATGCCTTCTCTCTCTTGCTGACCAGAGCATCAACATCCCTTGTTAGCCAGGGATCCCCAAACCTGCCAGCTTTTCCCTTCATCCTAACAGGGACATATTGTCCCTGGACTCTTGATATCACACTTTTAAAAGCCTCACATTTGCCGGTCATTCTTTTTCTTTCAAACAGACTCACCCAATTGGCCACTGCTGGAACCTGTCTAAAGGCCCAAGTTAGCCCTGCTCTGGTTTAGCACCTTAACCTGTGGACCTGTCCTATCATTTTCCATAACTATGTTAAAACCAGGAGAGTTATGGTCACTAGACCCAAAGTGCTCTCCAACTGATACTTGGGTCATTTGTCCGATCTCGTTTCCTAAGAGCAGGTCCAGTGTTGTACCCCGCTGAGTAGGAATCTCTACATATTGAATCAACTTTCTTGGACATATTTGACAAATTCCACCCTGTCTAGGCCTTTTACACTCTGGTCCAGTCAATACAGGGGAAATTGAAATCTCCAACCAATACTACTCTGCCATTCCTGCGTACATCTGCAATGTTCAATTTTATAAATGCATAAATTTAACTGTAGCAATTATAATATTGAGTAGATGTTAGTTCAATGCCATGAAGGAGCAAAAGATTTGTGGGTGCTAATTCACAAGACATTAAGGCTGATAAGGTCATTCTTTTCCAAAAGCTGTTTGAATTCCAGGTTTTATAACAACTATTATTGAATATAAAAGCCAAGTGATAATGACAAGTCATTATAAAAATTTAACAGGATATCAGTGAGAGAGCTTTATGCAGTACTAAACTTCACACCATAAGAAGAATAATGAGATTTTAACAAGCATACTGTCTGTAGTTTTATCTAGAATACTGCCTGGAATGTAGCATAGCTAACATGGGGAAAAGTTAGAAAAATTGATTCCTCTTGATGAAAAAAAACAATGCAAATCATGAGATAATATGAACATTTAATTTTATGAAATTATTTTGTTTTTATTTATTCTTTGATGGGATGCATTGTGGCTCAGGCAGTATTTGTTGACCATCTCTGGCTTAGGGGGACCGACTGTGGAGTCATGACCAAAATCAGCCTGGTTAAAAATTTAAAGGATTCCTGGGTGAGTTTGACTCAGCTGAAATCCAGAACATAACCTTAATTTAGACCAAACACATTAAACAGGCAAATCAGGAGGCATATATTCCAGCAAAGTATTGTAGAAATCTGCAACGGTCTCTGCAAAATGTTTTTGCAACATTGGTACCTTTCGAGAGCAAGGATTTTGTTGCATAGAATTTCAAGGCAAATAGAACAGTGACAGTGGAGGTAAGGTTGCAGAATGGTTACTGTATGGTAAAATAGGTTTGAGGGGCTAATATCATATTTCTGTTCTAACTTTCCAAGACACCCCAAATGTACAAAGGTAAAATGTTAGACTGAATGCACACCAGGACAGAATTACTTTGGCTAATGTTGGTTGCTAATGTGATCACTGTTACCCTAAGGAGAAAATCTGAACAAAGAGTGGAATTTCCCCTTCCCTAGTGTGATGTACACAATAGCAAAGAAGTTAGGATAGTATTAGTGGTGGAATAGTGGCTCAGTGGTTAGTAACTGCTGCCTCATATCTCCAGAGACCCAGATTTGATTCCACCCTCGGCCAAGTATCTGTGTGGAATTCGCACTTACTCCCCGTGTCTGAGTGGGATTCCTCCAGGTGCTCCCATTTCTTCCCACAGTCCAAAGATGTGCAGGTTAGGTGATTGGGCATTGGAAATTGCCCATTGTGTCCAGGGATGTGCAGGTTACATGGATTAACCGTGAAAAAAGTAGAGTTACGGTGATAGGGAAGGGGGTTGGATCTGGGTCGGATGCTTTTTGGAGGCTCAGTGTAAAATTGATGGGCCGAATGGTCTGCTTCCACATGTAGGGGTTCTATGGTGAGAATAAAAATGATCAGTTTCTCACTGTTGAAAAATATTTCAGATTTTTTTTTACACAACATGCACCTCCACTGCGTGGCGACTAGCTTATTTCCATCTAGCTGCACCTCATTATATCCCAACTTGCCTCATTTATATGCCACTTCTAATTCTCCTCTCCTACAGCCAGGCACTAAACCTTGCAATTTTCTGGCATGTGACTCTGAGCAGGTATCTCATAGCAGTGGATGATGATTTCCTGTCCCAGCCTTCATACAACAGGAAGTGCTACACCTGCCCCCCACACCTCCTCACTCACCCCCCCCATCCCAGGCCCCAAGATGGCTTTCTATGTCAAGCAGATGTTGACCTGCACATCCACCAATGTGGTATATTGCATCCACTGTACCCGCTGTGGCTTCCTCTACATTGGGGAAACCAAGCGGAGGCTTGGGGACGGCTTTGCACAACATCTACACTCGGTTCGCAATAAACAACTGCATCTCCCAGTCGCAAACCATTTTAACTCCCCATCCCATTCCTTAGATGACATATCCATCCTGGGTCTCCAGCAGTGCCATATTGATGCCACCCGAAGGCTGCAGGAACAGCAACTCATATTCTGCTTGGGAACCTTGATTTCACAAGCTTCAAAATCTCCCCTCCCCCCACTACATCCCAAAACCAGCCCAGCTCGTCCCCACCTCCCTAACCTGTTCTTCCTCTCACCTATCCCCTCCTCCCATTCAAGCCGCACCAACCTTTCCTACCTACCAACCTCATCCCACCCCCTTGACCTGTCCGTCCTTCCCGAACTGACCTATCCCCTCCCTACCTCCCTACTTATACATTCCTCTCCACCTATCTTTTTCTCTATCCATCCTCGATCCGCCTCCCCCTCTCTCCTTATTTATTTCAGAATCCTCTCCCCATTCCCCTTCTCTGATAAAGGGTCTAGGCCCGAAACATCAGCTTTTGTGCTCCTAAGATGCTGCTTGGCTTGCTGTGTTCATCCAGTCCCACACTTTGTTACCTCTTCATACAAATGCTTCCTAACAACCACATCTCCACTTGCTTATAGCCTCCATCCTCCTTTTCATCCGCTCCAAGCCATATTATCATGCCTGATATCAGACCAATTTTCAAACCACTTCAGCCCCTCAACACTTTCCTTTGGATCTCCTCCATGTTACATGCTGCCGCAAGGCTACTTGTATTCAGGACATACAGACCCATCTCACCCTTCAGCACAGAGCTATGCACTTACGGCTCTTACTTTGCTTTCTCAATGCTCACTGGCATTGTGTTTACTTGGATTCTGCCAGTCTCTGTATATTTCACAGACAGCATGTGATGGTGGGGAACACTAAACAGTCATGGGATGGATATCTTGCTGAATGGCGCAGTGTAATGTCAATGTCATGCATACAGCATGTATCAGCAATTACATGGCAAGCAGGCTGCATGGGGTTCAAGCAAATGACGAAGTGTGAAAGTCAAAAGGGAGCAGTCCTTAATAGGATGAAGGCGTGTACAGTCAGTTAGAGGGCACTGTTGTAGTCAGTTAATGGCTCACTTCATATGGCAATGTGGCCTCCTGTTGCATCAAATGGAAGACAAATAGATCTTCTTCTACCATCCCAAACACAAAGACATCCAAGTCTATATCCACAAATCAAGGAAGTAAGCTATCTTTTTGTCAACATTATGTCCCAAATTTAATGGCTTGGGCACCACAGCACGCTTGCTGCCTGGCTTGCAGCATTGAAGTTGATATGTCGCTGGACTATAAATACAATGTGCTGTACCATGGAAGGTCCTAGCAGTGTTGTAGATTCAGAAATTACCAAAAGGGATATTATGCAGCAGATTTATTTTCTGTGCAAGCAGTTGGGGTAATGTCAACAAGTACCCTACCTGCCAAAACATTGTTGAGCCCATTGAAATGCTGCCTTTTGTATCAAGAATGATTAATCCTGAAGTATTGTGTATTTTTCAAAATATAACGAATTGGCTTTGAATATAGTCTCACAAGGTTTAACGCAGATTATGCTGAATATTTTCTATAGCATGAAACAAACATATTCTGAATTGCTAGTGCATTCTATATTCACAAGACTGACTAACAATCACATTCATCACTTTACTAGACCCCATAGCTGGTGAGAAACAGTTGCAGAATTACTTAGGGACAGAATTAATCAGTTCAGGTAAACCATTTTATTTTTCAATCTCTTTGGACAGATAAACAGGAGTCAAAATCTGACTTAAACTGAGTCCTTATTATTTATTTCACCCATGCTTAGCGACCTATCCATTTTCTATGAATTTCAATTGTTCAAAGTTATGAATCCTGAAAATTTGGGGGTTGGGGAAAGGGGGTGGGGGCTAGTGGGAAGAGGATAGAGAGGGAGGTGATGGAGATGAAACAAGGAAATTACTCCAATGGGAGCCAAGTTTTCAAGCAGAGTCCTGATCTGCCAGCCTTCTACTCCATAAAGTCAAGCTAAAGAGCCATCCAATTGAAAGGTCATGCAGAAAGCTAAAGGAATCCACAAAAATGTATACACTGATAAACATTGCAAGTGAAAAAGAGTAGGTCAATGGGAAAACACTCATGCAAACGTTATGATAGTGATGGTAAGAGAAGCTAAAGCAAAGGGTGTACTGGCTATGATTGCATAGGTAGGATTTTAACCCAGGGAAGAAAGACCTATGCATCTGGAAACTTTGGACTTAAATAACGTCAAAAATGTGAAAGGTATTGCAGAGTTTTGGGACAATGAGAAGTAGCACTGCAGCAAGATCACAGTTGCACCAATTGTTAATAACTCTACTAGGATCATTTCGATAGTGTGTGAAAGGTCAAAATCTAATTATTGGAATGAAAACACAAGAGTTTCAGAAGTCTTAACGGCAGTGGCAGCTGCTACCATTTGATTCGAGAAAGATATCCTCTCAGGATCAAGTGTTTCCACATGCTCGTCATGAGACTGAACAGGCTACTATTGACCTCCAGATCTTTGCATGGGATGTCCGATTGGGCAGTGGGATCCAGGCTGCAGGAGTTTCTTCCTTCTCTTTCTTTCTCTGCCAAAACTTTGCTTCAGCTGAAACTGAAAGGCATTTCCCAAAGAACAAACACAAACATGCAGCCACTGGTTTAACAGCTAACAAGAACTAACACATATATCATTAAAAGAACTGGATGTGGGATAATGTCCTCTCCACTTGGAGAGTAATTGAAAACTTTTGTTTCTATTTAGCAACAGTGTAAACAAACAAATAGAAGCTGCATTTGCCTCTGGAAACAGTCGGGAACAGCTTTCCTTTTGACCAGGAAAAATTTACAGTCAATGAATGGTCACTTTACCTTGCTCTCATCAGCTGTAATCAAGTATCAATTACATTCTGTTTGGTTTGTAGCAACAAATGTTGTAGCTCTCTTTCATTCTCATGGTCAATGTCATCCTATAAAGTCTGCTGCTGCTGTTCCAGCTCTTCAGAGCCCGTCACAGTCCCCACCTCCCCACCCCCCTCCCCGTACCACCCCAAAATTCCCTGCTCCAGGTTTGCAGAGCACAGCATGCAAGGATCATGCAACACACTCTGTCTGGAGTGTAAGACAAAGTCCCCTCAGACTGATCCAAATATTGGAACTTGATCTCCAGACCAACTGTTTGCCCCATGATGGCCTTGGTTGAAGAATGTCACATTGAATCTAGGTAGAGTCATCAGTCACGATTTTAGAAGGTAACCCTTGTCTCCCAGTATCCATTCTTATAAGGCATTAGGCCCTTAAAATGAAGGAACAGAATTCACAAGGATATAGCCATCATGCCATCTCCAGTTGCTGCACGCTGTTGTCTAAGCTATGGGACCAATGGTCACAAATCATTTCTATGTTGATGGAACGGAATTGCTTTTCTGTTCATGAAGACAGCTGCATGACAATACCATACTACTATCATGACATATAGTTTTTTTACGTTCCTGCTTCTGGTCCAAGGGGAGGCCATGGGTACCCAAACGGGCCCCCGTTATACCTGTGGTGTTCGTGGAACATTCCTTCTTCCAGTCCTACTATGGCCCCCAACTCCTCCAGTATCCACATCCAAAGGATAATTAGCTCCAACTTCCACTATCTCAGCAGGAAGCCATCAGCAGACATATATTCCCTCTTCTCGCTTGTCAGACTTCCGCAGGGATTTTTCCTTCTGGGACACCTTGGAACACTCCTTCTCTAGTCACACTCCCACATCCCCATGGCACCTTGTTGCAACCACAGAAGGTGTAATACCTACCTGTTTACTTCATCCTCCTCAGTATCCAAGTCTCCAGACAAACCTTTCAGGTGAAGCAATGTTTTACTTGCATTTCACTCAACCCAGTCTACCTTATTCACTACATACAATGTGGTCTCCTCTACACTGGGGAGACAAAGTGCAGACTCAGTGGCCACTTTGTAAAACACCTACATTCTGTTCACAGAATGTCCCTGAGTTTCTAGTTGCCCACCGTTTCAAAGCACCATGTGTTCCCTCGCTAACGTCTCTGTCCTGGGCTTGCTGCAGTGCCCCAGTGAAGCTCAGCGCAGCCTGGGAGAACAGCATCTCATTTTCTGTTTGGGGACCCTGCAGCCTTCAGGGTTTCAATAATTTTAGGGTCTGAGCATCTTCTCCCACGTCTTTACCCTAACTCCCACACACCAGACTTTGTCATCACATGGGCTGTTACCACACATTACCCAATATCAACTACCTATGGTCCCCACTAGAAGTTACTTATTTTCCCAGGCTGACCTTTACCCACTCCTCTGTCTGCCCAAGTGCTTTTCTCTCTCTCTCTGCATGCTGTATCTCCATCTATCGCTTATTCTGCCTTCCGCTCCCACCCCATCTTCAGCATATATGGCAAGTTTTTCCTCGCTACAGTCAGTTCTGAGGAATGGCCACTGGACCTGAAATGTTGACTCTGATTGCTGTCCACAAATGCTACCAGTTCTGCTTAGATTTTCCAACAATTTCAGTCTTTTGATTATGAAAATGTGACCTGAACTGGAGAGTATTAGTTACCATGTAAGATTTGACGGGATTGGATTGGTTTCTTTGGAAAAGATGGGCTTGGCCAGAGATTGAACTTAAGTGTGTTAAATGATGAGGATTCTCAGTCCTATTCCCCTTGATTCAGAGCTCCATACCAGGGGAGGTAATCAGAGAGTAATCGGTAGAATGTTTACAGGAAGTTCAAAGGGAAGCTTTTCTCAATCAGTGTTTTTTTGAGGACTTGCAACTTATTGCCATAAGCGGCAATAGAGATTAAAATCATCATAATTTTTAGAAAGGTGTTTTGATATCCAATTGAAATGCCATAACCTACAGAGCTATACGGAAAGAGGGATTAGACTAGATGTTGTTATGTTGTTTGACATCAACAGCTGAATGAATTCATTCTGAGCAGTTAGTATCGATGATATGCCTTTTAACAGACTAAACTCACAATACAGGTAACAATCTTTGAAACTCTGAAACTATTCAATCCTAATCCTTCCGAACATGGCTCCTTGTATTCACATCATTCTGTCGTGGCTGTCATAATTTTTCAGCTGGAGAGAAAACAAGACTTTCCTGCCTCACTGACTGATCAGTTTAAAACTGAAAATAACTTTCCTCCACATCAGTAACAAGGTAGTTAAAAATCTACCATTTCACTTGTGACTCAATGCCTTGAAAAATATTGACTCAGAGTCACCAGTCAAGTATTACTTGGAATTCACTCAGCAATTTTAAGTGAAAAATTAGTTTTGTATTTTCAGCTACTTTACCACTCTTGTGTAAATATCATGGGAATTGCATGTTGAGTTAGCCCTTCTGTTGTATTTAATAAAAGTAACTAACTCAATATTATAGGCATGGGCTGTACTGAAATATGTTTAAAAGAAAACCTTGTTTCTTGTCTCGAAACAGGATTGTCATGGTATTTATGCAATTTCTTGCCTAAATTGTTTGGTTATCCAGACAATTAATCCATGTCCATGTCTGTCACGGGCAGGCAACTCCTTGCGGAATGATCTTAGCTTCATGGCGGCTTCATAGTATGAATTTTTGATAGGATAGGTAAAACAATTTGAAATATGACAATGTTGAAGAAATATGTTCTCATTGCTCTCTGTTAGACCTGAAATTGAGAGGAGAAGGCTTTAAGAAAATAGCTGGTAGATGAAAAATAATTTCAGCCCAAGGAATACAGAAAGGCCCCATTTTAAGAAGCAACTACTTCCCAATTCCTCCGCCTCCGCCGCATCTGCTCCCACGATAAGACATTCCACTCCCGCACATCCCAGATGTCCAAATTCTTCAAGGACCGCAACTTTCCCCCCACGGTGATTGAGAACGCCCTTGACCGCGTCTCCCGCATTTCCCGCGACACATCCCTCACACCCCGCCCCCGCCACAACCGCCCCAAGAGGATCCCCCTCGTTCTCACACACCACCCTACCAACCTCCGGATACAACGCATTATCCTCCGACACTTCCGCCATTTACAATCCGACCCCACCACCCAAGACATTTTTCCATCCCCTCCCCTGTCTGCTTTCCGGAGAGACCACTCTCTCCGTGACTCCCTTGTTCGCTCCACACTGCCCTCCAACCCCACCACACCCGGCACCTTCCCCTGCAACCGCAGGAAATGCTACACTTGTCCCCACACCTCCTCCCTCACCCCCATCCCAGGCCCCAAGATGACATTTCACATTAAGCAGAGGTTCACCTGCACATCTGCCAATGTGGTATACTGCATCCGCTGTACCCGGTGCGGCTTCCTCTACATTGGGGAAACCAAGCGGAGGCTTGGGGACCGCTTTGCAGAACACCTCCGCTCAGTTCGCAACAAACAACTGCACCTCCCAGTCGCCAACCATTTCCACTCCCCCTCCCATTCTCTTGATGACATGTCCATCATGGGCCTCCTGCACTGCCACAATGATGCCACCCGAAGGTTGCAGGAACAGCAACTCATATTCCGCCTGGGAACCCTGCAGCCACATGGTATCAATGTGGACTTCACCAGTTTCAAAATCTCCCCTTCCCCTACTGCATCCCTCAACCAGCCCAGTGCATCCCCTCCCCCCACTGCACCACACAACCAGCCCAGCTCTTCCCCCCCACCCACTGCATCCCAAAACCAGTCCAACCTGTCTCTGCCTCCCTAACCGGTTCTTCCTCTCACCCATCCCTTCCTCCCACCCCAAGCCGCACCCCCATCTACCTACTAACCTCATCCCACCTCCTTGACCTGTCCGTCTTCCCTGGACTGACCTATCCCCTCCCTACCTCCCCACCTACACCCTCTCCACCTATCTTCTTTACTCTCCATCTTCGGTCCGCCTCCCCCTCTCTCCCTATTTATTCCAGTTCCCTCCCCCCATCCCCCTCTCTGATGAAGGGTCTAGGCCCGAAACGTCAGCTTTTGTGCTCCTGAGATGCTGCTTGGCCTGCTGTGTTCATCCAGCCTCACATTTTATTTACTTATAGAGAACTAAGTTTTCCCATTTAAACGTATTTAACGTCAGGAACTGTGTTCCCAAGCAAGGGTTACATCCCCAGTACGTAACTTAAACATGGTACACCACTTTTTTATAAGCCCACAAAGCAAAATCCACTCTGGATAGCGTGCAGTTCTCAAAATTAATATACACCAGTACAGTCAAGGCAGAATGATAATCTCGGTTTGCATACCTTTGAAAGACCAAAGTAGTTTAAAAGAAAATGTATTTTGATGGTTGTGAATGTTAGGTACAAACAATGACGAGATTTTCTTGTAAATTTCAATAAAGGATTACTGCTTATTAGTCAACACACAAAATGTCTCTGCAACATCATACACTCATACAACCCATCCACACACACACCATTAAGATTATGAAAAGGATTGCATGCACTTGGGTCTTTAAAGCCCGAAACCTCACTGTAACATTTGCTTCTCTCAACATCAAGGGCTAAATTTTCCCATTTACGCAAAGCAAAATGATTTTTTATTTCAGTAAAATTCATGACAGGCAATCTGCCTTGACCTAAGTTGACTTTTCTCACCTAAACATTTGCTGTTCAGCTCATTGTCAAAACCAAATCTTTTATTGTTCTTCATTTTGATTTGTGAACAAAAAATAGAAAAATGGGAAAAGAAAGCTGCTTTAAATTAACTAGCGTAGAAGGAAATATTGCAATTTAGAAATGTGTTACTGAAACTCAGTGAGTTTTTGTAGCTGTTGCTTTATTCAAGAGATGGGGAGTAGATGTTTAAGATTTAAAGGCACCACAGATGTGTGTACAGTGTAAGTTTTGTCAGAAACAGAGTGTCAATTGGTTTATCAGTCATGGTCAATTATCTAGGAAAGGATTCATCGCCAAACATCAACTCTTTGGCTCTGTAACTGCTCAGCCAGTGTGTGAATAATAGAGGCAGATAAGTTCTGGGTGCAAAAAGATAGCAAACAGAATCTTCTAGGGGTCTAAGTGATGTGAGATATGGCAACATTCATGGAAGAATTGAAAGGGAAGTTTGTTGAGCTTTTGTCAATGCCAGGAGCTGCATCTTTTCTGCATTTGCTGAGTAGTGAGGCAAGTTTCTTACGAGGCAGCAAGATGCTCGTCAAACACATCATGAATGCCACATCTCTTCTCCTTAACAGTCAGCTTGTATCTTTCAAAATGTATCTAACAATTTAGATCTTAAACATGCTTGAATCTTAAGCAGATGCCTGGTGAATTCAGCTCATTGCTTGCTTCGAAGGACAATGAGCACCAGCATACACTTCATGGGCACTGGCCACATGCACCCACATCCACCTCCACAGGCATGCAAGATATGCAGTCTCTTTGAACCACCATGACAAATGTCTGGCCACTTACAGTACACCTCTGTATTTTAAAGCTGTACCTCGGGCTGTACTGGTAACTGTCACTGTAATGCTGAAACAAGGCCTTTGCACTCAAGGGTATATGCTCAGCTCATGGACTGGACCATGCTGCATCTCCAGGTTCTTCACCTGCTGTTCAAACACACACACCCTCTCAGCCTACCTGGATGCTGGCAGCATCCCTGCTTTGAATTATCTTACCCTGCCTTTTGCGCTTTGCCTCATCAGCCAGAGATACAGGTTCATGTTTCTCTGACTTGCCTGTCTGTTTAGGGCAGACACATTGGCAAGAGCTTCTTGCCTTTGTCATCAGGTCTCAGGCACGTCAAGGGCTCCCAACACAGTAAGTCAGGGGCAATCTCCAAAACTAATTGAGGATGTGAACACCCAGTCAGGATGCCGTCCCACGAGGGGTGAGAAGCCAAATGTCAGACAGGCTGCGACCAGTCTTAACTCTTTCTGTCCTGCTGTGAGCTGTTTTCCTCCTGGAATCAGAGGGAGAGAGCAGCGGGCATTGAAAGAATTGTTAGTTTGCCACTGTTTTAAAATTTGGTGCAGACAGGGTTAGTGCTGTTAGGGCCTGGGGTGAACGACACTGCATCAGGGAAAACTTTGCAGTGAAAACGACCGAGTCTGAGCCTCAATGTCTGGTGAGTGGACTAGCAGAGGTAGTGAGTGTGAGGGATAAGAGAGAAAGTGGCTGGCAGAATGCAGAAAGACATTGAGCTTTTTCCTCAAGTGCTAGGTAATCCTGCAGACAGATGCCTGAGATTGCTGTCAGAAATGGTGTAGGGTCTGACTATGCTTGTCTGAGTGTAGATAGGTGCAGGCGCAAGGGATACCAAACTTACAGCTGATGTCTGCTAAGTGATGCGTTGTTCAGCAAACAGCATGGTAAGATGGGGCCAGAATTGGACAACAGGGACACTTCAGGGTCTGGGTGGTTTGTTAATAAGGCACATTTGGGAAGATACGACAAGAAATCTCACTGCTGCAAGAATTGCTCTAAAAAGCTTGATGAAACTCATACTTAACCAAACAAACCCAAGATTCAGCTGAGTGAAATGAATTCCAAATCAACTCATTCATCCTGGAATTTGGTTTAAATTAGATTCAGCTTGGCTTCTCAAACTTGGCAGTGTATAACCCTGTGATGGTCCCTTTGATGTCCCTTACACTTAAAGTCCTGATCCCCATCCTCAACATACTGCTCTTGATTCCCCTACTTTTTGTTTTCTGCACCCAGGGCATTATTCTCCTTTGTCAGCTCCAGTTGTGAAGGGCCCAGCATGCCACAAAGTTGTAGCACAAGATTTTAAGGCTGTAATATAAGGCTTGCTAAGGTAGTTCAAACACCAAACGCTCATCTTAAGGGAGGCTTTGGCCCCGTGGAGGCCTGTTCTCGGTCTGCCTGAGGGTTTTGTAAAGCAATGTTTGAGTGAAGTAGCCTTTGGTTCCTACCAGCCATCTCTCTCAGGCCCTAATAGGGAATCTGTGATGTCTATCATATATATGCAATGCATCTCTCAGGGTAGCTTGTGCACAGCTCTAAAATCTGGCACCAGGGTCACAGATAATCTGGATAGTGATGGAAAAGTGCATTTTCAATTGATGAACTTTTCAATTTGGTGACAGGCAGTCTCAAGGCAACATAGATGCCTTCTATTGTCCCTTCAAAGTGGGTGAATCTCACTGTGTGAGCTGTTTGACTCTCCCTATTATAAGGGGGAGTATTGGAAAACATGGCATCAGTGACATCACAGATACACGTGTGGGATGAGGTTTGGCATATCTCACACAGTTTCCCATTGTTCTTTGGAGCAAGCTGTTGGGATAGAAACTCAAGGCTGATGTAGATGCAGCTTCAGATGACCACCCATTGTTTTTGAACACAAGTTCAGCACTAGCAGATAACAGAAGTCGATGATGATGCCTTGTCCTTCACCTCTGCGAACACTGGCTCTCTGACAGCTTTGGAAAATGACAGCAGGGCCTGTAGATTCAAAGTCTAGTCATTCTCCCCTATCTCCTTTGAGGATCTTCAGCTGCCGCATCTCCTTTTAGGGTCAATGCAGCAGCTACTAGAGATTGCAGTGCTTGCTGGGTTTGCTCACAATATTGTAATTGATGCCTTCTTTGACACTGTCATCTGATTTCTATCAAGGCCGCAAGGAATTCCGCAGGCACGGGTTCCATCTTAGAAGCATGAGCTGATAATCTGTGGGAAACGTCAAAATTGAGCAGCTTATCAGTATGTTAATGGATCTACTATCTTTAGCCTCAGCACATAAACCTACTGGGGTATACTTATTGTCAGATTAAGCCCTCAAGTGAAATAAATTTCAGACAATTAAAAGAATTTAGGCAGCTTTACCAGGAAAGGGCTAGCTCATGTAATGAAATGTCATTCCCTCCAGGAGTATGAAAGCCCACCAAATTATCTCAGGGTAGAACGTATCTACCGGTATACTGTAGCAAAAATAACATTTTTTTTGCATTTACCAATATCAACATTGAGAATCTTATCTTCAGATTTCTAGGATAGTGTAGATTAGATGCTGGCTTGTGAGGATTTAAAATGAGACTACAACTCTTCTGTACTTGCTTATGAATATTTATTGCAAGACTCAATTCTCACTTACAAATAATAGTGAACACTGTCTATCAAAAACTGTTGTGAGTTTTTGATTTAAAATTTGTACATTGTTTCAATCCACCTTTAAAAAAGTGCTAGGGTATTCGTTCAAATATATATATATATTTTTTTAAAAATCTATGTTCACAAACCAATGTAATCTCTTTACGTTGTCTTTGCTCAAATTGGGGAGTTCCTTTAAAAATCTAACCTCTCTTGTGTCCAGCAAGGTGGGTGTTCCTCTTTCTCTGTGTGTTATATGTGAGTTTGCCTTTAAAAACTTATAGTCTGTCCCTGTGGCAGTTTAAACAAACTCCCATTGTCCATTGTATTTTAACAAAAACACAGTTGTATCACCTGTCCCTGAAATTTAAAAAAAGACAAAGTTTCAGTTTATTTATCTCACAGCTGTTCTTTTCCAACATTATTCAAGGTTGTTCAAGATTTACACTTTTCTGCATAGTGTTTATTGGCATCTGTTCAAATGTTGGATATGAAGCACTTTCTCGAAAATAATCAATATTCATTTAGCTAACACTTTATTTTGGACAATACCTTTGCAAGGCTACTCTTGATCTCTCATATCAATCACTATGAAGTGTTATGATATGGCCTGACACAGTGTGAGATGGAGGCTTCACAAGGAGACCATTGTCAGCGGTTTACATTCAAAGAACTGAGCTCTGTCCCAGAAGAGAAAGACAGTAATTTACTCCACCTGTTCTGCGTGTGGTGGCAGCCATTTGTGTGTTGTCATTGCACAGTTCAATTTGATGTGAAGAAGGTAAGATTTCAACTTTGTTCTTGTGGATGAGTTGTAGGCTGTGCCTCAGATGCATGATGGTTCCTCTGTCCTTGATGATCCCTGTTGTGTTGCTATACCCATGTCTCTGATGATCTTTCAGCCTCCATTCATTTACATTCAGCCCCTTTATATGATCATTAATATTTCCCATTTGTCCCCTGAGCTAATGACTTTATGAATTCCCATGCTCTTGTTGATCATACACTCATCTCACACTCAGGCAGAAGTGATTGTGTCATGAGAATCCCACACACTCGCAACTCCTGCGTATCCTGCCACCTCTTACGGTCTATGAAATCCCATCTTTCTGTCACAAATTTCCCCCTTTCACTGCCATCATTCCTTAACCCACATAGCCCAATAAACTCAAAACCCTACTCATGATCTTCCCTCTTTGCCAAAGACTCATTCGTCCATCCCTAATAAGCTCCCTGACTGTTATGAACATACAAAATGGGAACAGATGTAGAACATTCAGCCCCCTCAAGCCTGCTCCATCATTTAATAAGATCATTGCTGATCTGTTTGTGTTTCAAATTCCACATTTCTATCTACTTTCTGTGATCCTTGACTGACAAAAAATTCCAAAACCTCCAGGACCGATCATGTCCCACTTGACCTTGGAAGATAGCGCTGGATGACTATGGTCTAGCTCCAAGGCTAATGTCTCTACAAAGTCCAAACTGTTGTAGCTGTGATCCCCATGACTGGTTGCACATTACCTACAAGCCTGGCCATGGCCACTCCTGGGCTACAAGGGCACTTAACCCTGGGTACTGGTTAGACCAAGTGCTTGGCTGACTGTGGCCAACTCCTTTGTGGGACCATTTTAAGATTCTAGACTGAATGTGGAGGCATGTGCTGACTGACCATGGTGCCCCCTTCACTCCATAAAGGGCAGATTTCAGATGTCATCATTTCTCAACTCAACTTCTGAGTCCCAAGAAGAAAATAAGGATTTTTTTTTTGATGTTAGAAATCTGTACTTTCCCAAGTTTACACTGTTGCCCTCACTGCTCATACCAGCAGAAATTTCCACCCGCAGTCCTGTCTCAGGCCTACAATTTCTTGTTGGTTCGCTGATGAAATAGACATTTGAAATTTGTGACGCTTCATTCATAATGGCTTACTTCCAATTGCTCTGGCTTCACTTCAGGTAAGGTACAGTTGACTACTTACAATGAAACCCAGACGTGCTTCTTCTAGTAGCTAAAATAAACTAGCCTGAATTTCTGGCTGTTGATTAATCGTGGGAAAAGTCCTGTTATTTTGCAGTTGTTTATCTCTTTCTGCACTGGAATGTCCATTATTATAAAACTAATTTGTCATGTGAACGTGGCATCTGATTTTTATTGGCCTCACTAATGCTCTCTGATGAATTGACCATTGACACACAGTAGTGTTTGAGTTCCCTTGTGATTCTTCTCACACCCACTCTCTCAAATTCTGCTCAACAGCTAAAATATTGGCAAATCCATTGTGAACTAGTTTCTGTAATTATTTGGATCAGGGCAGCAACAAATCCACAGGAAAAGTGTAGCAGTTTAGTGCCTTCTCAATGAAATATCTCAAAGTTTGTTTGCATTTTAATGCCTTACCCAGATATAAAGCTCCCACTCCAGTGTATGTGTGGTTCTATCCATAATGACAGGGAGGTGAAAGGATACCTGACTCCTCAACTGCATTTGTTAAATATCTATTCACTACAATTCCATCTGTGCATATGGTATGAGAATGAGAACACAGATGAAACAAGGTGGTATTTGTTCTGTCTCGTATTCTGGTTCTGGTAAATTGTAGCTTGAAGGAATGATTGAATATGTTGTTTCACTTAGTGCCCATGCTTTACAGGGTACAGCTCCCTGAATATCTGGTAACTTGTTTGATCGCTCTGCTTTCCTTTAACCTTCTTTCCAAAGGCTAATACTCTTCAAACATTTTTCAGTGCACGTTCTTGGAACGTGAAAGTCATGAAGAGTTGCAACGTTAGTTGCTTGCTCGGTTTTGCTCTTGCCCTGACAGTGTTTACTCCGCTTAGACTGTAGCTGCTCCTCTTCGGTTAGTGCAGTATCATGACTCCAGCTTCTTCTCAGTCTTATTTTGGTGCACTTTTGCACTTGTGTTCAGTAACAGAGTTAAACTCATCTTTAGCTGGCATATATCTTGTGCATTTTTATTTTCTTGTGGATTGAAACCAATATCTTCCTAAACATTATCTTAGGAAAAGGTCTTGTCTCTTCTGCATTGAAGATTTGCTGCCTCCCTCACTCATGATGGCCTGTAACTCAGCAAGGAACTTACTGGCTGCCATGTTATCTGCACTCGCAGCTTCATCCTGATTTGTGCAGCTTATGCCAGTCCTTAAATCTCTAATACTAAACACAGCTAGCAATAATGATTTGCATGATGATCAAATCTCACTCACTTGCTGTTACAACTTATTGAGCCATCTTTTCTTAGATAGTCTGCGTGTTTACTGGAATGTCTCCTTGGTTCTGCTCCTCAATCTGTTGTATCATAAAGATGCAATATTTGTCGGAATATTGGTCAGAAAGATGCAATATTTGTCTCTAAGCCATAAACACCTATGGTAGATGTTAAGAGTGGGAGAGTTTACTGCACTGGCAGAACCAAGTAGTTAAACGTAGAAGATAGGATCAAAAGGAGGCAATTCAGTCCTTCGAGCCTGCTCCACCATTCTTCGTGATCATGGCTGATCATACAATTCAGTCGCCTCATCCTACTTTCTCTCCATAAGCTTTGATCCCAATCATCCCAAGTGCTATATCTAGTCGCTTCTTGAATACAATGTGTTAGCATCAATTATTTCCTGTGGTAATGAATTCCACAGGCTCATCACTCTTTGGGTGAAGATATGTCCCCTAATTTTCGTCCTAAACCATCTACCCAGAATCTTCACACTGTGACCCCTGGTTATGGACACACCGACCATCTGGGACATCCTCTCTGGATCTATCCTGTCTGGTTCTTTTACAATTTTATAAGTCTTTATTAGAACTACCCCACCTCACTCTTCTGAACTCTGGGGAAAACAATCCCAATCTAGTCACTCTCTCTTCATACGTCAGACCTACCATCCCAAGGATCAGCCTGGTAAATCTTTGCTGCACTCCCTCAAGTGCAAGAGCACCTTTCTTCAGAAAAGGACACCAAAGCTGCAGACAACATTCCAGATGTGGCCTCACTAAGGTCTTGTACAACTGTAACAACCCATCCCTACTCCTGTACTTAATCTCTCGTAATGAAGGCCAACATACCATTTAAGATAACAAAGTGTTGGGCTGGATGAACACAACAGGCCAAGCAACATCTTAGGAGCATAAAAAGTGACGTTTTGGGCCTAGACCCTTCATCAGAGAGGGGGATGGGGAGAAAGTTCTGAAATAAATAGGGAGAGAGGGGGAGGTGGGCCGAAGATGGATAGAGGAGAAGATAGGTGCAAAGGAGGGTATAGGTGAGGAGGGGATAGGTCAGTCCGGGGAGGATTGTCAGGTCAAGGAGGTGGGATGAGGTTAGTAGGTGGGAAATGGAGGTGCGGCCTGAGGTGGGAGGAGGGGATAGGTGAGAAGAAGAACAGGTTAGGGAGGCGGGGACGATTTTGCCTTTTTTACTGCCTGCTTTTTTGCTGCACCTGCATATTTACCTTCAGCGACTGGTGCACAAGGATGCCCAGTTCCCACTGCACACTCACTTCTCCCAATTTACAACCATTCAGGTAGTAATCTGCCTTCTTGTTTTGCTTCCAAAGTGAATAATTTCATATTCATCTAAATTATTCTGCTTCTGCCATTGGGTGAGTGGGCAAATCAATGTGTTGAGATCATCTCTGCATCCTCATCACATCCAACTTGGTATCATTTGCAAACTTGGAGATGTTACATTTTGTTCCTTCATCCAAATCATTATTGTGAATAGCTGGGGTCTCAGCACCGATCCCTGTGGCACCCCACTGGTTGCTGCCTGCTAATTTGTAAAAGACCCATTAATTAGTATTCTTTGTTTCCTCTCTGGCAATCAGTTTCCTATCCATCTCAATACACTTCCCCCAATCCCATGGGCTTTAATCTTGCACATTAATCTCATATGTGGGATTTTGTCAAACACTTTCTGAATGCCCAATATACTGCATCGACTGGCTCCCCATTGTCAACTGGACTGGTTACATCTTCATAAAATTCTAACAGATTTGTCAAGCATGCTTTGCCCTTCATAAATCCATGCTGACTCTGTCTGATCATGCCACTGCTCTCTACATGCTCTGCTATAAAATCCTTGACAATGGATTTTTGAATTTTCTCCACTATTGATATTAGGCTCTCTGGTCTATAATTCCCTGTGTTCTCCTTACCTCCCTTTCTGAATATTGGAATGACATTAGAACAGTCTGCAAAAGGGGAGGGGCCATCTTAAAATTGATACTGTTGCAATCAAACAAGATGGGCTCAAGGAGTGATTAAAGAAAAGTGCTACTTCATCTCTTTTCTTGCATATTTGATCTGGAACAGTAAGAACTGGCGGACTTCACCAGGGCTCTGGCCATAGCATGTGGAAGTGAGCCTGTTAGAATTTCTGTTTTCACTCCAGCATCATCACATGATAGCAATTTTCACTTCCACTCCAAACTAATTCTTTGCATCTCCCTTTACCACATTGTGGAATCCTTGTCACCTAATGCACGTTTAATTGGCAGATGGCAAACTTCGCTAATGTATCACAGGGGGAAGTAATAAAGCACAATAACACAATGCAACAAATACACCGTGATCAGTTTGTACGTTTTTATGGCTAGTGAGGAGGAGTGAACCAAATCTCCTGTTTTTAATCCTCTCTGTAGGCCACAACATGCTTTTATGTTCTTTTTAGGACAAGACTGTGCTTCTCTCATAAAACTATAGTTACACAATGTCGATTTTGTTAGTAAGGAATGAATTAAAAAGTTTTCTTGAATTAAGGGAAGCGCTAAATTAAAGTGTAAAGTTAAGGAGGGATAGTTAAGAATGATGAAAGAAGTATACAGTTTTAGTCCTTCGAGTATTTTTGAGGCATAAGTAGTTTAATCTGAGAATTTAACTAGATGTTTAATATTGCAAATATTTCAGTTGTCCTTGACATTCTTGTATTTCATTTTAAATCAACCCCACCATCAGGTATGTTTCCCCTTTGAGAGTCTGAGACAGAGAAAGCACTTTCTCCAATAGTTCCAATCACAAACCCATCTCCTGTGCCCGACCAAAATCTTATCTGTGAAAGACTGTCTTGTTTTTGTGCATTCTGTCTGCAGCAGCTAGATCTCTGTTGTTTTGCTAATTGTAAGCAAGACTCCAGTTCCACTTTGCAAATGCATTAATCAAAAATAGTAGGCAAGCATGTAAAATTAGAAGAGGCATTGATAGAATAGTATCAGAGATAATGGGAACTGCAGATGCTGGAGAATCCAAGATAATAAAATGTGAGGCTGGATGAACACAGCAGGCCAAGCAGCATCTCACGAGCACAAAAGCTGACATTTCGGGCCTAGACCCTTCATCAGAGAGGGGGATGGGGTGAGTGTTCTGGAATAAATAGGGAGAGAGGGGGAGGCGGACTGAAGATGGAGAGAAAAGAAGATAGGTGGAGAGAGTATAGGTGGGGAGGTAGGGAGGGGATAGGTCAGTCCAGGGAAGACGGACAGGTCAAGGAGGTGGGATGAGGTTAGTAGGTAGATGGGGGTGCGGCTTGGGGTGGGAGGAAGGGATGGGTGAGAGGAAGAACAGGTTAGGGAGGCAAAGACAGGTTGGACTGGTTTTGGGATGCAGTCGGTGGAGGGGAAGAGCTGGGCTGGTTGTGTGGTGCAGTGGGGGGAGGGGACGAACTGGGCTGGTTTAGGGATGCGGTGGGGGAAGGGGAGATTTTGAAGCTGGTGAAGTCTGCATTGATACCATTAGGCTGCAGGGTTCCCAGGCAGAATATGAGTTGCTGTTCCTGCAACCTTCGGGTGGCATCATTGTGGCAGTGCAGGAGGCCCATGATGGACATGTCATCTAGAGAATGGGAGGGGGAGTGGAAATGGTTTGCGACTGGGAGGTGCAGTTGTTTGTTGCGAACTGAGCGGAGGTGTTCTGCAAAGCGGTCCCCAAGCCTCCGCTTGGTTTCCCCAACGTAGAGGAAGCCACACCGGGTACAGTGGATGCAGTATACCACATTGGCAGATGTGCAGGTGAACCTCTGCTTAATGTGGAATGTCATCCATCTAGAGAATGGGAGGGGGAGTGGAAATGGTTTGCGACTGGGAGGTGCAGTTGTTTATTGCGAACTGAGCGGAGGTGTTCTGCAAAGCGGTCCCCAAGAATAGTGTCTTTTTCCCAGACTGGAAATGTTAAATTTGAGGGCCATGGGTTTAAGTTGAGAGGAGGGGAAGTTTAAATAAGATCTGTGAAGCAAATCTTTTACACAGAGGTTGATAGTTCACTGGAACTGCCAGGGAAGGTAGTGGAAACAGATGTGGTAGCAACGTTTACGATACATTTAGACAGAGAATGAACAATCAGCGAAAAGAGGGATACAGACCATGTGCAGACAGATGGAATTAGTGTAGAATGGTCAAGCAGACATAATGGGCTGAAGAGCCTGTCCCTGTGCTGTACTGTTCGATGTTCTATTAAGGGATTTTTCATACCTCACCGAGTTTCTGTACTTTCTAATAAAATGTTAGTTTGAGTTCAGACTGTCTGTTTATCCCATGTTAGTTTGTGTAGCTGGGCTTATCTAAGTGGTCAGCTGATTGTTGTGGCCATATTACGTCAGTATATTTTTCTTATTCCTTTTTAAAACCATTTCAGTCCATGAAAATCCAAGGTATTAAAATTAAATGATGGAACTTGAAAATCAATAGTCCATCTTTTATCACTATTGTGACAACATGTGCAGAATCTTGCCGTTCCTTGTGGCGTCCTTCATGAACATGAAAAGCATTAACTTAGTTGTACGTCCTCTGTAAACAACTATGGAGCAAGCAAGATGTGTAACAAAGAAATTAGGAATGCTTTGTTATCTATTTAATGAAATTGCTCAGACATTACTTAATATTGGAAATGCATCTATTTTGTCAGAGAAGAGAGAGCATGACTGGTGGAGTTTGATATGGCTGTGTCAGATTTGGCGCGGAATAGCTAAATCCATCTTAATTTTCCAGTGGTTAATATGTGGAGCCTTGTAAAATAATTAATCACATTAAGATTTAAAAGAAGGAAGGTGAGCAAGGACATGTAAAGGTGAGACACAACAAGGTTTCGTGTAGAACAGATAAACATGCAAGAGCTTTCTCATTCAGAAGCAGCAGGTCAGCAACTGTGTGCTTGCTAATGATTTCAGACTGAGATAAAACTGTTTTTGAAATTATATTATGTTTCTGGTTTTGATTCTTTAATGTGGCAAACAGCATTTGAAGGCATAAAACCCCAGGATTACAAATGATATTTCTCAAAGTGAACACAGCGATTCATGGACAAGACAGGAAGACTGCAGCATAGGCTTCACAAGATTTGAGTTATTAGAAAAAGCACAATAGGATGTCAAGCAGTATGTCTGGTATGACTTTACCATAATGTGCATAGCAGACAGTCTGTCTTTCAGCAAGGGTAAGAGCTTTATGTCTGAGATTATGCTGATCTACTGAAAAGCTTGTTCGGCCTTGAAATTGACATGTTTCACAATGTCAATATAACTGTTTAACTACTGTGGAAAATACAATCCTTTGGGGTGAGTCATAGATGCCAAAAACAGGTGAAATCAGGGAAATTGGGGACAAAGCACTCTACCCATCTCTAAGTTTAACAGAGGCATGATAGGCTGCATATAAATGATCTAGTCATGTAACCCTGGTTTAAATTTTCTAATGAACCTGTTCAGAGATGTTATAACACACCTCTGAAACAAATGGAATTTGAATACAGGTCTCCTGGTCAAGAAGTAGAGATATTACTACTGCACTATGATGGACCTCTGGGTTGATTACTAGCACTGGAGATCAATCCTTATCACAATAATTTCATCATTATCCCCAGGAATTGATCCTTATCACTGACAGCTGATCATTATCAGAGGAAATTGATCATTATCACAGCTAGGTTGATCATTATACAGAAAATCATATTTTATTACAGACAGTTTGATAATGATCATAGACCCATGGGATGTATTTGAAGAGATTTTAACAGGATTTAGCATTACTGCCGCAAGCATAGGTTTCCAATGGTTGTGATATCATTAGTGAAAAGAAGAAGAGATTAAGCAGCTCTTCATGGAATTGTTTTAAGTTCTGGTTGCCTGATAGAAATATGGGCACAGTATTTACAGCTGCATTGTTAGTTCCCTCCAGCAAGCATTTTATGGGGAGTTCTTGTGTTCATAAATGTTTTCACAAAAAGATTTTGCAAAATCAAATGGGACAGCATCAAGATTAGATGCCAAAAGTGTTTTTGATAAAATATTGATGACATCGATCTGGAGGAATTGTTCAGTACTTGCCTAAGATATTTTGATCTAATTCCTTTGTATTTTGGAGTACCTCATGGCTTCATGAAATAATTCAGTTGCAGAATCAGAGCTGGCCTTTGTAAGACTAGGAGGTGGAGGAGCACTTGAGTGATGCAAATGATTGGGAGCACTTTCAGCAGAGTTCCCAACTGTATGTCCCCTTTTACCATCATTCCTCTTCAAGGGTTAGAGCTGAGGGTTATGCTGTGGGTGAATAAATGGTCAGATGCATGAATGCAGGGAAAGCAAATGCATGGTGTCATGGACCCTGAAATGGCAATGGTATGCGGTGTGATGCATTACTTTTGGCCGGGAAGAATAAGGCAAGGGACTAGAAGGATCACAGGGACCTTGGTGTACTTATTCGTAGATCCTAGGAAGCAGTGGGTCAGGGAGAAAAGATCAATTATTACCACAAGAAATTGATCATTATCACAAGAAATTGACCCTTATCACCGGAAGCTGATCATTACATGGAAAATCATATTTTATTAGAGACAGGTTGATGATAATCAAAGAGTCATGGGGTACATTTGAAGAGATTTTAATGGGATTTAGTTTTATTGCCTCAAGCAGAGATTTCCAGGGGCTTGTGATATCATTAGTGAAAAGGAAGAGAGATTAAGCAGCTCTTCGTGAAATTGTTTTAAGTTCTGGTTGCCTGATAGAAATACGGGCACAGTGCTTACAGCTGCTTTGTCAGATACTCTAAGAAAACATAAGGGGTATTTGCCATTGAATACAAGAGCAAAGTGACTATGATGGAGCTGCATACATTAGTTTGGTCCCAGCCAGGGTATTATGTACAGTTCTGCTTGCAAAATTATATGAAGCTTGTGAATGCACCAGAAAGGGTTCAGAAAAGATTCACAAGGATGAATAAGCTATTCCTTATTTACCTTATCTCTGCCTCTCATAGCTTTGTACATGTCAGTCAGATCCTTACCCCCTGCCCAGTTTTCCTTAGAGCAGAGAAGGCTGGGCAGGGGGTAAGGATCTGACTGACATGTACAAAGCTATGACAGGCAGAGATAGGGTAAATAAGGAGTAGCTTTTCGACTTAGCAGAGTGGTAAATAACCAGGGAGCACAGTTTAAAGGCATGGGGCAGAAAGCTTGGAGAGTATTTAAGGAAAACTTCTTTCACCCAGAAAGATGTAGGTATCTGGAATTCACTGCCTGAAAGAGTGGTGGAGGCAGGAACCTTAAGGTATTTAAGAAGTATTTATACGTGTAACACCATTGCACACAAGACTTGGAAGGAAATTCCTGTGTCTTTGCAGTAGTATCTCATGGTTCAAGTCCCACTTGATCCAGACACGTGTAATAACAACTCTGATTAGAAAATTCCTGCAAGGCAAAGGGCCAAATGCTGGCAAGTGAGAATAGATAGATGCTTGATAGGTGGCAAGGACACGATTTGCAAAAGGGCCCTTATCCGCATTGTTAAAAACTGTCTCTCTGTAAGGATGCTGTCAGCCAAAGAATGTTGGTGAATCAGGAATTGTGCTTGCATTTCTATTATGGAACGTAGCAAGTAGAACACTGCATTGAAGATTGATCAGCAAGATGGCAGCAGAGCAGGATGCTCCAGTCGGATCTCCTCAGCTTGCCAGTCCCTTTCACTTTTCTTTCTTTTTTTCTTCTCTTCCTAGCTTTTCCTTTCTTCCCCCACCCCTCATCTGCCATGACTAGAGATAAGGAGTGGAGTGTGTGTGGGCCGAGTCCCACATCAGAGTGAGTGTGGGCCAAGTCCCACAGCAGAGTGAGTGTGGGCCAAGTCCCACATCAGAGTGAGCATGGGCCAAGTCCCACAGCAATGTGAGTGTGGGCTGAGTCCCACAGCAGAGTGAGTGTGGGCCGAGTCCCACAGCAGAGTGAGTGTGGGCCCAGTCCCACATCAGAGTGAGCATGGGCCAAGTCCCACAGCAATGTGAGTGTGGGCTGAGTCCCACAGCAGAGTGAGTGTGGGCCGAGTCCCACATCAGAGTGAGCATGGGCCGAGACCCACAGCAACGTGAGTGTGGGCTGAGTTCCACGTCAGAGTGAGTGTGGGTCGAATCCCACAGTAGAGTGAGCGTGGGGCAAGTCCCACAGTGGAGCAGGGTAAATGGACCAAGTCCCACAGAGGCAGCGAGCGAAAGGGCTGAGTTCTCTGGAAGAGCAAACAGGCTGATTCCCAGAGCTGTGGCAGAGAAAGTCCTGGATAGACGCCAGCACGTGGAGGCAGCATGGCTTTGTGCTCTGGGGCTGGCAGGCACATACCGGAGCTAAAGTATTTATTGTCACTTATTCTCATTCTGGACTTTTTCAACTGTTCCCGTGCTCATCTAGTTTCTTTTACTCTGCAACTACACTTAAAAGTATCTGTACCTAGGTCTTCTGTACCTATGATGGCACCATAAGGTAGCATTACAAACTTTTTGCTGCACTCATTCGCGTACACGTGACAATAAAGGTCATTCTATTCATATTCTATCTGCACTATCTATAGATTATTTACCCAAACATAGGTTTAGAGGCAGTTCCAAGTACTTAACACAGGAATAACATATCACAAGCTGAGACTATTCAGGAAGTTTGGTGAGGAGTGCTTACTGAACTCGACACAATGATCAGAGTCAGCTATCTGTCAGCAGTGCTATTGGCAAGCCAATACTTAGATTTTAGGCTACCTAAGTTTCAAGAATGTACTAGCTGAATGGTGTTCAATGTTGGCATGATATGTAAGTGTAGGGAGTGTGGGCTGGTAGGCATTGAGGCACCCATTACTGTTCCAAAGTGATATTATTTTTGTGCTGACTAATTATAGCTCAATTTAGCTATGGGGATTCTGTTGACTTGAAGATTTGCGGTGAGTTTATTTGCAGCTGAGTTAATACTCGCAACAGAGACTAATTGCCAGAAGCAGCCTGTTCTTAGTGTGCTATAGTACAGAGAACTGGTGACCTGTGGTCATGTGGTAACATCTAGGTATTTGGCTCTGTTGCACATTGAGCTCTGAAAGGGACATTACTCCAAAGGCACTAATGCTGACACCCACTCGTATTTTCTTCCAAGGAAGAGACAAGCAGTTCATCCACCCTTTGGTAAATGGAATGGAATAAAATGGCCATTTCAGAGCTTCCTCTTTCCAGTGTTGGCATTTTGCCACTCAACACCTTGCTATTGGTAGAGGCGGTTTGGTTAGCTCAGTTGACTGGTTTGTACAGAGTTATGCCAAGAATGTGGGTTCAATTCCAGTACTGGCTCAGGTTACCATATAGGTTCCATGTTCACAACTTCGTCCTGCACCTGAGGCACGGTGACACTCAGGGTTAGTCACCATCAATCACCTCTATCTAATGAGAGAGCAGCCTATGGTCCTCTGGGACTATGACAAATTTATTGGATGGAAGGGCCATTATGTTCAGGCACCTTGTTCACAATGGAGGCTTCTCCCATCCTCCACAGAGACATTTAACTCCCTATCTCACCTATCTCATCCCAAGTGCAGGCTATTTGATTGACCAGCTTCTATAAGAGGTGCAGATACCTCCTGGCTTGTGGAATTAATCTCACACTGAACCAATTAATGATCCTGATGGCAGTTGACTCATTTGATGTCTTTGCAGCCATGTGAAGGTTGTCTTTTCAGTGGTGTGGTGGTTGTGGTTGGAGTGGTATGTGCATAACTTCGGGGATGTGAAAATCTGTACACTAGAGGAATAGCCTGTGTGGCAGATGTGACTGGGAGGCACCGTTTGAGGTTATCATATCCATGGTGCCCAGATAAAGCACATACCGACAAAGGTAGTAAACTATAAGGAGTCACACAAACTCGGTTTACTGATCCATTCATACAGGATAGCTATTTTACAAAGTGGCCATATTCCACTTTGAAATGTCAAATCTTCAGGGCAAAAGCCTCTGATTGCCATGAACCAGGCAAAATATGTGAAAACATAATTAGAGCTGTCAATGGCTGCAGGCAAGATGTTGTGAGAGGGAGATGTGGAATGTATCAGCCATAAATCTTGATTGTTTATAATCACTTTGCTCAATTTCTCTTTTTAAGGACTGAGAGGTAAACAAGAAACGCTTCAGATCAAGGACCTTTCTTCAGAACTGTTGAGCATTTCCACCATTTCCTTTCTTATTTCAGATTTACAGCATCCACCATATTTGACTTTTATTCTTCAATGGACCTCATATCCTATTTTAAAGTAAACTAAATAAAATGCTTTTGTATCCTTTTCCCATCCAATGTCCTTTGTCCTTTTTTTCAGTCTTATGTAACCTATTGACTAGGGTTACATGTTAGGGATCAATGTATGCCTCTGAGGTAAATGGTTGGAAAATGGAAATGCAAGATTGAAGAAATAAAACTGAAGACGACTGTCAGTCATGTAATATTTTAGAATTTTTCCAGCATAAACAAATATGCAATATTATAGTCAATAATATTTTCTTATGAAGTCAAATTTCCATAGAGTATATTTGTACATACTAAGCTGACTGCAGAGACAAAAAGAGCAGCTGGATGCCATAAAACTGGCAAGTGTAACTAGCCATCTGAGAGCACTGAGCTGCAGCTGGGGCACAATGAGAAAATCATGGAGATATTCTGCATATTATAGAATAGTTTTGTTTTTTAACCATGGCTTTAGCAGACATCCTTGCGTCCTGCATTATTTGCTCACCATATGAGACCTGTGTGGAAAGGTAGACAGACTGCATTTAAAAGAGGCGTTTGTTGCTAAAAGTTCTCAAGATCTGAAACAGTTTCATATATAGAATATTTATAGCACAGAAGCAGGCATTTGGTGAATTGAGTCTGTCAGCAATTTCAAGGTGCAATCCAGTTAGGCCAACTTATTATTTCTGTCTCTCTATGCTGACTTCTTTTCCCTATCTATCCAATTTTCTTTTGATGATATTTCCATCACCTTATCACAGAGTGCACAGTAAATTCGAATTGCATAACCAAGGTCAAAGGAAGTTTAGCCTTGAGTCACCATAGGTTTGTTTGTCAAACAGAGCTTACTGCATAGCTTCTTATTAAAGATAACTCAACCATTGAAAATAGTATCCCTTTATTTCCTCCATCTAAACTCACCAAGATCTGGACAATCCTTTATCAAATCTCCTTTTAACTTTTGTGTTCTAAGGCAAATAACCTCAGCTTCTCCAGTCTTTCCACCTAGCTCTAATCCCTTATGCCTGGAACTAATTTAGTGAATAATTTCTGTACCCTCTTCAAAAACTTCATGCTCGTCTTAAACTTGTTCCACCATCCAATTACGCTATTTTTGATCTGTATCTTAAGTTCATCTACTTTCTTGGTTCCAGATCCTTTAATACCATTGAATAACAAAAAATCTATCAATCTCAGTCTTTTTCTATTAGATTGACCTAGCCTCAACAGCTTTTCAGAGAAAGAGAGTTTCAGATTTCCATTACACTTTGTGTGAAGAAACAACATTCTACTTGAAGGATCCATATCTAATTTTAAAGTTCTGCCACCTAGTTCTGAACTCTTTCCCCAGAGTAAATAGTTTTTATTCAACTACTCTAAAAAATCCTCTTAAACATCTTAAATATATCATGCCTGAAACTTCTGCATCTGAATGAATATAAGTTTTGTCTACGCAAACTGTCATTATTTCACCCTTTAGGATAGTGGTGAATTTGAGCTAAAATCTGAGAGAATTGCTACTAAAAATGGAAAACTGAGCAGAAGGATCTAAAAGGTTCTTTCTCCAAACCAGATTAGCATGGTAAAGTTTGTTTTCTTTTAATTCATTATCTCTCAGACAATTTTTAGGCTGCAAGATATTTACCCGATCAGTCATAAACAACCACATTTATAGCATGCTTTCAATTGATAATATTCAAAACAAAATTCTCAGCATTTCCTGATTAATGTACCCTTTGCTAAAGTAAACTAGAATTCATGAGAACAGGCTTTTTTTTCCTTCTCCTCTCCTCACTTTCACATCCTTGTTACCTTTCTGAAGATCTAACAAATCATTAATTAGTTCAGTGATATACTTAACATGCAAACTCCTAACCTAATCCTGAGATGAACGCTGTATTCCCCTCTGTTTAATTTCCTCTCTAACGATGTGTGTGCTTCCTGTACATGTGTCCCTTGTGGATACTTATGAGTAGAATACTATCATGACTTTCGCTACTGAAAATCTGTTTACAAATTACAATAGCTTCTCCGTATTGCTTCATTATAGAGTTTTGTTTCTTTCCATTATTCTGCCAATTTGTGCACCTCTTTAGTAGATTTTCCAAGAGCATGTTAAATAAGTAACCCATGCCTTTAATCAGACTTGTCAAGCAGAAACTAATAAAATTTAATTCTCTTAATTAGAAATTTCTATGCCTAGACTGCCTATCCTGTGGTATGTTTTTGTGTCAATAATTTTACTATTCAACATTTCCTATTTAACCATCTGCCTTCTTCAAACCCCAGGCCCCTTAATAGCTCAGGCTCAAAATAGCAATCTATATCTTCCATGGACCCTGACAAGCTGGAAGACACGGAGTGGGGTGGGAGTTCAATTTGCCACTTTATTCTATACATTTCCAATTCACAATATTGAAGCTGTAATGGTTTAAATATTCACGGTAAAATGTTCTTTGCCTATAAAAATGCCACTGACTACCTGTCAATATTGCAAGCAGAACAAGCAGAACATGAAGTTATTTTTGGCAATCAGTCTGAGGGCATTTATTGAGCCGGGAATGAAACTCCAACAACTTCTGGCCCTGCAAGGAGCAAAGACTTTTAAAGAGTGATTATCCCCACGCTGGGCTTTATTCTATGATCTGGTCAGAGCAAGAAGATCCCATCATATTAGATGACAAGCTGATTGTAATTTCCTCGGAAACACAGGAACATCACCTAAATCAATTCAAATACTCAATAGACGCACATTGACGGCTATTGATCAAAGAATTAACTGCTTCTCCTTCACCTCTGTGGCATTTCTTACATAGGACAGAGATGAGTTTTACTTCTCCTTACAGCCTTCCCTCCTCCCACTGGATCTTCTTCCTTACCTACTTTGCATATTATTTTAGATTTAAAAAAAACCTCCAGATAAATGTAAAGAGGTATGTGTTTTCGTATGCTTTTGTATCAATCTAGTTATAGTCTGGAAACATTTAAGCCTTTTGATTTATTTTCTGTTATTGTTAAGACTACAATTTTACAGTATACAGAACATTTTATGATATTGTTCCTGTGAGCTGAATGTTGTTTCTGCTGTTTGGTTTCATTATTTAAGATGCGATTGATGTTAGCACTTTATGTTCACTTCACCTGATCTTCCTTTTCTGCCACTTAGGGATGTTATACATTGTCTCTACATATGTCTCTTGTTTCTACTTTTGTCCTGGGAAAATGTCATTGGCTTGTCAATAGAAAAGCTTTCAGGTTTGGCTGTTACAATCTCTAGTCTAGCAGACTATATTGTGTACTCAAGGTCTGCTTCCTGGAAGATTGCATTTATCTTGTCATGTTTTCATTTAAGAGCTCAGTAATGTGCAAGCCGCATACAGATCCTCACGCCTCAAATACCCCATTCTTGACTGCTTTCAAAATGACCTGATATGTTTTGAAAACTATATCAAAAGGAGCTGCAAAGGTCATTGTACATCTTATTCTTAGATTTTAAGGAAGAGCGGGGCTACCTGTGCTGATTGCAGTGTGCAACTCCATCAGTGAACAGAATTTTTCTTTCTGAACAAGATGTTCTATTTCTGTCAGCAAGGTTCTTGTGTTCACTGCAAAATCTTTTAGTTGACTGTTTTGAAACAATTGTTTAAGTTTTATCGCACATGCTGTATCATCTTGAAAGTGCTTTTATTGTTAGACACTAACCATGATTGATCTAGATCAGGTGCAGGAAGAATTTTGCCCTCACTCATCTGAGTGCATCAGTGACATTGCTGGGTGAATTCTGCCTACCCCTAACCCTAAACAGTGGTTGTTAAAGTTGGCAAGTCATCATAACAAATCTGCACTGTGTTAACCTGTTACAATCAAACACACTTAGAATAACAATGTCATTCCATGATGCAGCAGTATATAAATTGGTTGGCTAACTTGGCAATGAAATACTCAGATAGGGACTGATTTTCCACACATGCATTAGCATAATGTTTTGCGAAACAGTTGTCCCACTCCAAATAGAAAGCTCACATAATGCAATGGAAAGCTTATGGGATAGTGGTGCTTTGGGCTTCAATTCAATCTCGGCAACCAGTGGACTATACATCTATTTAATGATTCTGGAATTAAAGGTTAGTCTCAATAATAATGACCACAAACTACCATCAACTGCCATAAAACCAATCGTGTTTACTAATACCCTTCAGTGAAGGACATATGGTGGTCTTACTCATTCTGGCCTACATGGATTTCCAGATCAATGGCAATGTGTTGACTTGTATCTGCCCTCTGTGGTGATTTAAAAGTCACTCTATTAAAGGATAGAATTGGAATGGGCAAAAAACACTAGCTTTGTCAGTGATGGGCAGGACCTGATTTTAGGATTTCCGATCCTATTTCCAGCACTTAAAAATTTTTGCCAAGCCCGCATATAATTGTTTATCGCCATGATGGGATGCCTTGTGTGTCAATACATTTCATATTACCCCACGTCCCACAATTCTTTTGGAATTGTGACTTTTGACACACAGCCCCTCAGGGGAGTAACCAATATCGGCCTCGATACATGAACCTTTTGAAACAGTAAATTTGAAAAGCCTTATCCATACCATCTGTACCCACCAAATGTTTGTACCATAGACAGAACCATTTGGAGAAATAGATGTCTGGCTATCTCAGCATTCTTCAGCTCGAGAAACTCAGCAGGTCTGGAAGCTTCTGTGGAGGAAGAAACAGAGTTAATGCTTTGAGTCCAAAACGACTTTTCTTCAGAATTTCAAGTTTCTGCTGAATTTCTCCAGTATTTTCTTTGTTTTTTTTTTCTATTTAACTCTCTCTGTTGACACAGTTCCTAGACGATTACCTTGCAGCGTGGCTTCATATCAAGGCCATCAAGCAAACAATGAGTTCAAACAGGTTGTCATGGTTGGATTTATTGATTCTTATTCTTCTGAAAATAATTGCAAAAATAGCAAACGTAGCTAAATGCTGACTGGGGTTCATGCTCTGTTAATTGTCTGTCCAGGCAGTAGATAACTCGTTTGTCTACATCTGATTAAATATGCTGATGTTGCTGAATTCCAGATATCACCGGGCTTCTTTGGAAATGTAACTTATTCAGTCTATGGTCTCAAATTATGAGGATAAGACAGATACCCTCAGTCTACATATTCTAGGCCAGAAGGAAGAGGAGGACTCTGTGGAGAGGAGAAAGTAGGAGGTACCTTGGGCCAGCAAGAAGAGCAGGAGCCTGAACCCTTGTTCTGTCTGGTACGAGAGAGTTGTTGCAATATTATGAATACAAGTGATAGCAATGAATAGAGCATATTTTCTACCAATGGTTTAAAGGCTGGTGCTTGTAGTTCACAACCACTGAAGCAGAACAAATGACAGTTGATAGACTATGACAATATTCACAATTAAACCAGAACCCTGTCTCATGTACATGACAGGACTTCTCTTGTTTTCCTTCCAGTGGTCACCTGCTCCAAAAGGTGAACAGAGGAATGGTGAAGAAAATGAACATGTTCCTGCCTAATGTATGCATGGAAATCAGCAGCCATCTTCTCACAAGTCAGGTGAGTTGGAAGGTCGGTAACAGTTGACAGACTAATCGCTACTCTGATTGCTTGTAACATTGTTTAGACATTCAATAGCAAAACACACCTTCTGAAAGCTGGTGAGTGCTGCTGGATGAGTGATGGGATGTGGTGCAGTCTGAGCACTTGGTGGCTAGTGGGTAGGAGACATATTGTGGCTGGTGAATAGTAATTATTATGATCATCCTGGAAACATTGAAGCCCGTTGGATATTCCAGAGTGCAATGCAATCGTTACAGTCTAGGTGAGATCTAAATTGTTTGCTGAAGCATCAGAAATCAGATTAATTTCAACGACAAGAAATCAAATTTTGTGAATTTGTCAGTCATCACTGCAGTCCGTTCTTCCTTTGCAATATCAAACATCATTTCTTGCAATGCAAATGCTTGTTAAATGTCAGTCAGATTCAACGTATGTGGGCATTCAGTAGATCTTTCAATGGCTATGGAAACTACTAAACTAATTACTGTAATCTGCAGACAGCTCACATTAGAAGTTTTAGTGGGAATCATGCTGGTGATGGTAACCATGAATTATCCAGCAGGAGTATAAGTGGATTGACAGCTTCATAACTGCCTAAGTCTCATGTTCTGGAGAAATCTTTCTAGACCTCTCAATCTCCTTTTCTTCTCCAAATGTGAAGCTCATTTATTTTGTCAAGCATTTGGTAACCTCTTCTGATATTGTTTTCTTAGCTTTTAGGGTCCATGTTTTTGATTTTGCCTTTTAAACAGGCTGTAGTTATCATTCTATATTAAAGTCATTATGCAGGTACAAATAACTTTAGTTCTGTGTGAGACAGCAAGTATTTTATAATGTCAGCACCAGCAGCCCGTCCAGCATGAAGACATTGATTGCACCAAGAGCTGACTGTAGAAGGCAATCCTTGGAAGGCCTTTAATGTGGCGACAGATGCATTTATCTTCTTCATTTTGTTGAAGACGTGACATAATTTTGACAAGATGCTGATGATTTAAGGATTGTGAAAAAGTACTAACTGTTTCAGCTACCTGCCTCAGTGGAGACTGACTCTGGAGGATCTCAGGGTCTTTGGGGGAAACAGAGGCACCTGACTTTGCCCTTTTTGTGCTCCTAAGATTAATTCCATCTTGGGATGAGAGAGGTTCATGCTGTCCTTCATGAACTTTGTGTGGTTGCCCTAATTTCTCATTTTGAATCATAGATTTGTTTCCTTCTCACTTCGCTTTGAAGCGTGATATGCTTTTTAAAAAATTCTGTAAAGGATGTTAGTGTTTCAGATGGGTTTTTCTAACAGTTGACAATGGATTATTGGTCATCATTAGACTGTTTAATTCCAGATATTTATTGAATTCAAATTCTACCATTTACCATGGCAGGATTCAAATCTAGGCCCACAGAACATTACCTGGGTCTCTGGATTAACAGTCCAGTGATAATACCATTGTTTCCCCCAAATCCTGAGGCAGTATTTGATATGCTGTTGACAAATACAATTGCATTCAATCATCCGTGGGTCACCAGTGGAGTTCATCTTTGATAATGACAAGGTGATGGCCCAGGGTTCATGAAATAGGACATTGGATAATTCAACTGAGCTTAAGCACTACATACAGTTACCAAAAAAAATCGTTGTGAAATAACTCCACAGAAGCTGGTATCCCATTACTAAGTCACCTTTCATCTACATGTCATTGATCCAACTCCCTCGGAGCCAGCTGTCAGAGTGAACAGGATGCCTAACACTCCTATTTATGTCTGTCAGCCAGGCTCCCTGATTGGACCAGATTAACAGCCCAAATCTGGGGACTCATATTCTGTGAGGTCCATCTGGCTGACCTAACTTTGGCACTGACATCATATATACAAAAGTGGGAAAGGGCAATACAGAAATGTGCAAAAAATGACCTAATGTCTTGTTAGTTTCGGGTGAAATTCATCACCATCAGAAGGACAGTGGATCTGAGTTCTGGTTAAAATGTAAGCCATGCCAATATTTCAGAAATCATCCGAAAGTGATTATTCTAAAACGGTGGCTAAACAGTTCCTTGTGGAATTGAAACTTCATACTGCAACAGAAAAGAAAATCTGCCAGCAGGCAATTAATTGCCTGATGCAAATCAATTGCTGCAGATGGGGTTGAAGGAGGAGTTGTAAGTCATCAGCTGAAGTAGGGCAGTAAGTGTTCATTAATTACAAGTTTCCTTGTCAATATAAAAGCAAAATACTGAGGATACTGAAGATATGACAGGCAGAAAGCAACATCTGTAGAGAGACAAACAAAGTTTACATTGCTGGTCAATGACCTATCTTCTCTACAGTTGCTTTCTTGGCTGGTTTTCTTCCTCAAATTGTACCTTTATGTCATGAGACTTCATTAGAAGTAGAGTCAATGATGACGGCTCGCAGGACAACATACTCCTCACTGTATATCACTGCGCCACTACCAGTGGTGGGTCTGTCCTGACGGGGGTATAGGGCCTGCAAGGGTTAGTGATGCTGTTAATTGGGACATGATCTAAGTGTCTGATTCTATGAGTACTAACATGTCAGGTTGTTACTTGACTACAGGCCAGTGGGCCTGCCATCAGTGATAGGCAAGTTATTGGAGAGGATACTGAGGGACAGGTTCAACCAATATCTGGATGGTCAAGGTTTGATTAGGGATAGTCAGCATGGATTTGTGCGCAGGAAGTCTTTTATCTGACAAATCTTTTAGAGTTGTTCAAAGAGGTAACCAAGAGGATAGATGGGGATAAGGCAGTGGATATTGTCTTTATGGACTTTAGCGAGGCCTTTGACAAGGTCCCACATGGCTGGTCATGAAGATTAGGTTGCATGGGATCCAGGGAGATCAAACTAATTGGATTCAAAATTGGCTCAATGGTAGAAAGCAAAAGGTGATGGCTGAAGGTTGTTTCTCGGATTGGAGACCCGTGACAAGTGGTGTGCCACAGGGGTCGGTGCTGGGACCTTTATTATTTGTTATTTACGTAAATGGATGTGAATGTACAAAGCATGATTAGTAAGCTTTCAGATGTTATAAAAATGAGGAGGTATCATTGATAGTGAAGAAGGTTATCAAAAATTACAGATGGATCTTGACCGGATGGGTAAGTGGGTTGAGGATTAGCAAAAGAAATTCAATACAGATAAGTGCGAGGTGTCGCACTTTGGAAAGCCAAACCAAGATAGGGCTTATACAGTAAATAGTAAGGTCCTAAGGATTGTTGGGGAACAGATGGGCCTAAGAGTACAAGTACGAAGTAGTGTCGCAGATAAACAATGTGGTGAAGAAGGCATTTAACATGCTGGCCTTCATCTGTTAAGGCATTGACAATAGGAGTTCGGATGTTATGTTAAAGTTATCTGAGTCATTGGTGAGGCTGCACTCAGAGTATTGTGCACTGTTTTGTTCACTCTGTAATAGGAAAGATGTAGTTAAATTGGAAAGTGTGCAAAGAAAATTTATGGGGGTGTTGTCAGGAGTAGTAGGCCTGGGTTATAGGGAGAAGTTAGCCAGGATTGGACTTTATTCCTTGGAATGTAGGAGAATTAGGGATGACATTATTGAAGTATATAAAATCATGAGGAGCACAGATAGGATGAATGTATGTAGTCTTTTTTCCCAGAAATGGGAAACTGAAAACTAACAGCATAGGTTGAAGGTGAGAAGGGAAAGATTTAAGAGGGACCTGAGGGACAACTTGTTCACACATAGAATAGTGCATGATGGAATGTGCTTCCAGAGAAGGTGGTTGAGGCAGATACAATAGCAACATTTAAAAAACATTTGGATAGATATATGGGTGGGAAGAGCTTAAAGGGAGATGGACCAAATGCAAGCAATTGGAACTAGCTTTGTGGGCACCATGGTCAGCATGGAGCAGTTTGGACTGGACAGCCTGTTTCCATACTGTATTATTTTATGACTCCATGACTAATCTGTGAGATAGTTCTCCCAATTTTGGACAAGCCCCCAGATTTGGTCAGAAGAACTTTGCAGGGTCAGAACAATGGGTTTCACATTGTTTTGTCTGCTGCTTAGTCAATATCATCTGATTTCACTTATTTGTTTTAATTAGTTTGACACAACTGAGTGACCCTGCTTGGTAATTCTAAAGGGCAGTTAAGAGTCAACTATATTTCTGGAAGTCTGGAAGCACATATAGCCCTGACCAGATAAGAATGGCAGATTACCTTCCCTGAAGGGCAATAGTGAACCAAATGGGTTTTCACAAAAATCATTTCACGATTATCATTAGATATTTATTTCCAGAATTTCTTTTGAATTAAAATTCTGCTATCTCGTGTGGAAGAAATTCCAAGTGCCTGTACCACACTGGATGATACAGAAGTGGTCCATTTGTCAATTAGTTATAAATGGAGGATCGACTCTCCAAAGCTCCTAATTCGTATTTCATGAAAGATTGCGTATTATCATATGCCAGAAATTTATACTTATTCAGACTATAAATAAGCATGATAATTATTTGCTTTCTTTACATTAGTAGAATTGCTAGATGTGAAACAATGTGAAATGGCAGATGATTAATGAATTGGTTAAAAGCAAACCCAGAAGATTATTATATGGCCTCAAACTATGAGGAAAAATTGTCATTTGAGCCTGAAATGATTTCCTTTCAGTCGAAATTATGATTAACATCTCTTTTCATCTTAGTTATTGAGAGACTGAATCCTCTTGTCACAAGCTGTTGGGCTCGTTTTTAGTTTTGTATGATCATACAAAATAGATGACAGCAAATCGACAATCCATTTTACATCTTTCAGAGCAGCAATTTCTAATCAGGAAAGATGTAAAAATGAAATTGCTGATTCACTATCACCTGTCTAACACTATTACAAAAAAAAATCAAAATTTACCCCCTTAGTCTGAATGTGAGTATAGGTCCTAGCTTCCTGAATCAGGGTACATTTAATCTGCAAGCATAAGAAATGAACATGATACATTAAAACATTAGACAGGTAGACAAGAAATAAAATAAGAATAGCAATTTAATTCTATTCCTCAGCATCTGTACTTTACTTACTTACTCAGAGATAGTAGGAACTGCCGATGCTGAAGCCCGAGATAACAAGATGTGGATCTGGATGAAACAGCAGGGCAAGCAGCATCAGAGGAGCAGGAAAGCTGACATTTCGGGCCTGGACCCTGTGTGCATGCTGGAAATTTGTGGAATTCATTGCCTCAGAGTGCAGTGGAGGCCGGGACGTTAGATGCCTTCAACGTAGAGATCGAAAAAGTTTTACTCTCACAAGGAATCAAGGGCTATGGGGAGAGTGCAGGGAAGTGGAGATGAAATGCCCATCAGCCATGATTTAAATGGCGGAGTGAACTGGATGGGCTGAATGGCCTTACTTCCACTTCTATGTCTTATGGTCTTATGGTCTTAAATTTGATCCCAGGGCTCGTGAATTTTCCATCCAATAATTTGACATCTGTAAAACCAAAGTGTAAGAGTCTATTTTCCTAATGTTTCCTTTTGGAATGGTCCACACCAACCACCATGGTGTGCAGGACTTCTATGTATAGTGAGAATTTGTTTCATCTCACCCTGATGTGACATCTAGCTTATTACTTTCAACATTACCTCTCCAGATAATGCAACCTCTTAGTTAGGCACATTGTCATATACATTCAGCTCCATGCAAGAGCTTACCTTCTGTGGTGTTTAAAAGCATCACAATCCACTTTGGAATGAATTTATGCTTTTCACATTTGCTTTCTCTTGTGTTTGTGGAAATACTGGGTTGTTAGAGGAATTGTAAAAAAAATCATTGCTCCCTTCTGAGTTAATGTGAGATGCATGGAAGGAGTTGTATGCTTCTTTAAGGCCTCTGAGTTCACCACTATTCCAGTCATAGTACCGATTGTTGCAAAAGCACAGAAAGTTAAGATTATGACCTTGTTCGGAATGAGGGAAGTTTAGCTGCTGTGCAATTTCTGTTTATAATAGCTTGTGTTTTGATTATTCTTGTATGGCTGTGGTTCATCATCCAGGAGCCTACAATTGATTTTCCACAGTTGTGTGACTGGTAAAAAGTTTCATTTGGAGCTTAGCCTTGCACACTTGAGTGATTTAACTGTTTTAAAACCAGAACTCCAATATTAATTTTATAACTCTCTTCAGGCTGGAAATCAGATTTTTTCCATACGTTGCTGATTTGTTTATTGTTCTGTCTTTTTAATTACAACATGTATCTACATATAGTCACAAGTAAGTTTTTGTTCAGTCTACATATTGTTTTCATTTGATTTCCACTTCAATTAACTTGGACTCTATTCTAATGCACTCTTTGCATTTTTGCAGAAACATTTTTTTTCTGAATTGTTCCTTTTATTTCCCTTTTATGGTGGCTTTGTCAGATGCTCACTCTGCTCACAGTTGCACCATTTGATGCAAGACTGTTGAAATAGAGCCACTATGCTGATATTTCCAAAAAAATACTGTAGAATATATAACAAATTAACTTTCCTCTTTGGGCAAAATCAGAAATCCAGGTAGTAATTGCATCAAAAGTTGCTTCCCTTTCGAAAAATGATATTTTCTCAATCTCCCCACCAAGTTTCTGCTCAAATACATTTGCATCAGTGAATGCAAAATCTACTGTGAACTAATTTAGAACATAGAACATAGAACATAGAACAGTACAGCACAGAACAGGCCCTTCAGCCCACAATGTTGTGCCGACCATTGATCCTCATGTATGCACCCTCAAATTTCTGTGACCATATACATGTCCAGCAGTCTCTTAAATGACCCCAATGACCTTGCTTCCACAACTGCTGCTGGCAACGCATTCCATGCTCTCACAACTCTCTGCGTAAAGAACCTGCCTCTGACATCCCCTCTATACTTTCCACCAACCAGCTTAAAACTATGACCCCTCGTGCTAGCAATTTAGTTGGTAGCATTTTAATGCATGACATTTAAATTAAATTATATTATAAGTAAGTATTCCTTGTAATATTGAAGAATGGTAACTTGGTACAGGATGCTTCAGATGGCCGGGTTTCCCAATACTTTATCCAAAAATTGGGCTGCTGTTATCCCCACTGCTACTGGCAGCCCCTTAGCCATTTAACACTGTAAAGACATGATTATGTTCCTGAAGACAAGACTACTGCTAGATAACAAAGTGTGGAGCTGGATGTACACAGCAGGCCAAGCAGCATCTCAGGAGCACAAAAGCTGATGTTTTGGGCCGAGACCCTTCAACAGTTGGGAGGAAGTCCCATTTCAGAGAACTGCCAGTCAAACAGATTTGGACTGCAAGTTATAATTGAGATTCTTAATCTCAGAATTTATGACCAGATAGGTTGGCCTCACAACAACGTGTGGAGGTGAGGCTTTGGAAAATGTGATGTATTACTTGATGTCTTCTGGTCAGTATACCTTAAAAATTTACTGACATTACTTTAGCTCCTAAACAGACGTAGTCATGACATCATCACTGTGTGTAAGCCAAGGGTTTAAAGACAGTATGCTCCATCTTAATTGGGACCACTTGAAGTATGACACACAATTTAAAGCATGCTGCTCAGTTATAAACTAATAGTCTAATGTTTTTTGAGATACTAATGTGCCATGAAAATGCATTGTCTATCTATAGTAGTTAGCTATAATAAATGCCTGTTGGATTTTTAACACCTGCTTTCATGCTTAGTTTCTAATGTTACATGTATAACAAAAACACTATTATATCAGGTAAAATACCCTGGTCAAGGCAAAACCACCAGGTAGTGGCCATTTATAAATAAAAGACTCCATGATGTTGATTGTCATTTGGGAAACTAAATGAGGGCTAACTGCACTTTAGCTCTGGCCATCAAAGAATTTGGCCAATCAGAAGCATCGTTTTTTTTGCAAGTATGGCCAGCCACACAGATCTGTATTTCATAATTGACCTTCAGGAAGACTTTGAGAGATTACAGTCAAATCAAACTGCTATACAGTGAGCATTTTATGTCTCTCTCTCTCTCTATCTCTTCCCCCCACACTTCCTGCCTAAAAAGATGATAAAACCTGAGCACCCTCTGGTCTAATTTTTAAAACATTCTGTTAAATGGTTCCACACCTTCAAAATGCTTTTAGAGGAAAATACGACTAAAACTCACATTAAAGATTTCTTTTCTTAGGATTGTATCAATTATGAGGGTCTGAATCCATTGTGGGTTAAGAAGAAATAAATCTTTAAGTGCAGCCAATGCAGTTGCAGCGGTGAGCAAAGCGTATAAAAGATCAAAATCTGTAACAGATCTGGTTTACCATAACTACTTAAACTATCGTCTAGCCTATCTTGAAATCTGTAAGACATGTGGTACCAAAAGAATGCATGTGCAAGAAGCCTGGTTACAAAGACCAACCCAGGCCCCAGAACAAAAAATAGATGACCAACAAGATAATAAAATATCACAGCATAGGCAACAAGTTACGAAGATACCCAAATACACAGACATCATCAAAGTTCAATCAACTAAGTAAAAGTCAAATTTCAAATATTTCCATATTGTTAACCATACACTCCATGTTTGCAGTATGAGGCAAACAGAACATTTTTAACCATTAATATATACGTTCTGAAAAGTCAGGATGACACACTCTGAAGTCTAAGACCAAATTGGACCTAGTGCCAATATAACACCACAACATAAGTTGAAACTCAGCAAGTGAGACTCCAGGTTACAATTTATGAGAGACCATCAGATCATAACAAATGAGCAAATCCATGCATTTGTAAACTTCACACAGGGCGGCACAGTGGCTCAGTGGTTAGCACTGCAGCCTCACAGCACCTGTGACCCAGGTTCGATTCCAGTCTCAGGCGACTGTCTTTGTGGAGTTCACACATTCTCCCTGTGTCTGTGTGGGTTTCCTCCGGGTGCTCCAGTTTCCTCCCACAGTCCAAAGATGTGCAGGTTAGGTGGATTGGCCATGCTAAATTGCCTGTAGTGTTCAGGGGTGTGTGGATTATAGGGGATGGGTCTGGGTGGGATGCTTCAAGGGGTGGTGTGGACTTGTTGGACCGAAGGGCCTGTTGTCAAACTGTAGGGAACCTAACCTAATCTTAAACATAGTGCCAATATGCAAACTCATCTTGTCTTCCTAAGATGCTCTACCTGATAGATATCAATGTTGTGACAGTAAGCACAGATTTTGGTATAAACACATTTCATGACATTCAAACCATATTCGTAGCACAGACCACGTGTGGCACAATCGAAGTGGCCAATAATTTACAAAGATTTGACTTGAAGTAAGATATGGACCATGTACCGCAATGATTACACCAAGCAGAATACCCAACTCACACAAAGAGAAGCAGCTACCACAGGTAAGCAACTACAAGAGTTGCAAAAGATCACTATCCAGAGATAACTTGATAGTATTAGAGAAATCCCAGAGAAGTTTTGTCCATTTGAGCCATACAAATTCAAAGTTGCAGTAATCTAGCAACTCATTTTCAAGGGCAGACAAGTTCAAATACCAGAAGCATTACATCAAAAGATGATGTTTATGTTACACAAGGGGCACAAGGATATTAGACACAAGGAGGCTTGGGGACCGCTTTGCAGAACACCTCCGCTCAGTTCACAATAAACAACTGCACCTTCCAGTCACAAACCATTTCCACTCCCCCTCCAATTCTTTAGATGACATGTTCATCATGGGCGTCCTGCAGTGCCACAATGATGCCACCCGAAGGTTGCAGGAACAGCAACTCATATTCCGCTTGGGAACCCTGCAGCCCAATGGTATCAATGTGGACTTCACCAGCTTCAAAATCTCCCCTTCCCCCACTGCATCCCAAAACCAGCCCAGTTCGTCCCCTCCCCCCACTGCATCACACAACCAGCCCAGCTCTTCCCCTCCACCCACTGCATCCCAAAACCAGGCCAACCTGTCTCTGCCTCCCTAACCTGTTCTTCCTCTCACCCACCCATCCCTTCCTCCCATCCCAAGCCGCACCTCCATCTCCTACTTACTAACCTCATCCCACCTCCTTGACCTGTCTGTCTTCCCTGGACTGACCTATCCCTTCCCTACCTCCCCACCTATACTCTCTCCACTTATCTTCTTTTCTCTCCATCTTCGGTCCGCCTCCCCCTCTCTCCCTATTTATTCCAGAACCTTCACCCCATCCCCCTCTCTGATGAAGGGTCTATGCCCGAAACATCAGCTTTTGTGCTCCTGAGATGCTGCTGGGCCTGCTGTGTTCATCCAGCCTCACATTTCATTATCTCAGATCAGAGGTCAGTTGACATTCTGCCTTTCCCAGCAAAATACAGGATATTTGTGCATACTGCATTACAATGGTTACATGCAACATTGACATCAATGTTTGCCACATCACCTCTGACCTACACACCCAATCCTGTGAATATGTGATTCATGATGGACAATGTCATAGTCAACCTTATGTTCCCATGATCTTATGACATTTACTAGACATTGTTATCATCAGGCCTTGGGATCTTACAATGTATCCCATTAATTGACAATCTAACACCGATTGTTATGCCCCTTCCTAGACATTTGCCAGCTGCATCATATGCTTGCTTATTACCAATTACTTTTCGAATTTGATCATACAATTCAAATTGTTCACTGACCTTAGTGCAGAAGATTAAAAAGGATATTATTATAGAATTTGTAATATGAACTTCAATATAAATTTACTTATAAAATTATACATCATTACACCGAATACTATTATTCTGTGACAAAGCTAACAATTTCAGAAGCAAGATAATAAAATGTGAGGCTGGATGAACACAGCAGGCCGAAGGGTCCAGGCCCAAAACGTCAGCTTTTGTGCTCCTGAGATGCTGCTTGGCCTGCTGTGTTCATCCAGCCTCACATTTTATTATCTTGGAATTCTCCAGCATCTGCAGTTCCCATTATCTCTGATACAATTTCAGAAGCAACTTCCTTCTTACTTGACTAGGAGGATTCAAACAAACTCTGTCTCCATCCGGTAGAAGCCTTTTACAACTTCTATTCTGCAGTCTGTAAGATGTTTTAAAGCAGAAATTTGATATTTGGTCACTACTTTAAATACCTTTCATGTAGCACCTATTCAAATTCCATGGATAGGAACAAAAGTCAAGCATTTTTGTAGCTTCAATAAGTCATTAAAAGAAGTTTATTTGGATTTTTTAGTCTGTTCATTAGGGTTGAAATGGTAATTGCTTAATCTCTTGAACTCACTGTAATGCTGTTTCACAATTATTTATGCACCCCTCCCCCCACCACACCCTGTCCTTGCTATGTTATTTACCTTTTGGCATTCCTACAAGGTTATCTTGTTTCTCCTTTCTGTTGTTATAATTTTCCTGCTGACAGAGAAAAAGTTTCTGCAAGACTGTTTATCAAAGCCAGTGTCTGCTATTGTGGGGTCATACTTTTATTTTATATCCCTCTAAACTACAAACTTCAGGCTATGAGATAACAAAGTGTAGAGCTGGATGAACACAGCAGGCCAACCGCATCAGAGGCGCAGGAAAGCTAATGTTTCGGGTCTAGACTCTTCTTCAGAAAGGATCCTACTATCTCTCTGCAAACTTTGGGCTTTGTATTCCCAGACATCTCTGATCAAGCTGCCTCTTACAGATATCTGCTGCTGTGAGTTTGTACAGAACTTTCTGTATTTTAATTTGTAAGTTTCTTTGTTCTATCTGTTACCTTGGAATTATCTTACTCTCAAAGCTACCATTATCTTAACTTACGTTCTCACATTAATTCTGAACTCAGCATGCTAATTCAGTTAATGTAACTAAAAACCCCTTTTCATCATATCTATGCCAACTGAAAATCTACAAGCAGCCATCTTTTGTCACTTCTGGCCGTGGGCTGTTCCAACACTCCTGGTCTTATTTCTGATGGTCTCATGATCTTAACAGATCTATTCACAGTGAAGGGAAAAAATCAAATCCTTGTGATGGATTACTTCTTTAAATTTCCCATTGTTTAAACAACTGAGCAACACAATAGGCATAATTGTCATTGACACAAGGAACACAATATTTATTTTATTTCAGTACCCTGGATGAGATAATGTCTGATAATAGACAACAATCCACAGACAAACTATTTCAAGAATAAACTGTGTGTGAAGCTGGATGACCACAGCAGGCCAAGCAGCATCACAGGAGCACAAAAGCTGACATTTCGGGCCTAGACCCTTCATCAGAGGGTCTAGGCCCAAAACGTCAGCTTTTGTGCTCTTGAGATGTTGCTTGGCCTGCTGTGTTCATCCAGCTTCACACTTTGTTATCTTGGATTCTCCAGCATCTGCAGTTCCCACTGTCTCTAATCAAGAATAAACTGCGTGGCTGTCATCCTTTTCATATGAACATACCAAAATTTACATTCAAAAGGCCAGTAAAAGAAATGGCGCAATCAAAACATTGATCATTAGGCGACAAAGCAAGATCATTGCATTGCATTGCTACATTCTTGTACAACACCACTAGAGAAGTAATTATCTCCACACAATTTCCATTCAGATGGCAAATGCAAAAAATGCCAATTGTCTAACCATTTTGTGACACATGACATTCTATTACAAAGACAGGAGATTGAAAGAGGTGAGAGAATCGGTGCTGAACTACAAAAATGATGCACAATGAGTACAAATTAAAAACACAAAATGCAAATTCCTGGATACTACAAAGATTTCTTCCATATGCAATCATCCCCAGATCGTACAAAATCATTACAGGTCATGGTGTTCACGTTTAACAGTACAAAAACCAGCTCAAATCAATATACATCACACCAATAATGCACAACAAGAATGAGAAAGAACAGTCAGTAATGGTAAGTGACAATAACCAGCAGCCAGACAGTCAAGTTGAAGACAAGTGCAACAGCGAATAATGTGTACTTCTCCAGTTGGATATGCAACCACCATGGCAGTTCCCTGTATGACATTGAAGTTTGAAATGTGAGTGTTGTAGACGTTATTTTACCTGTTTGTACAATTATCCATTGTACTATCATGTTTATTTGTTTTGGATAATGTTTAAGTTTTATCATTTTAATTTACAGTTGATAACTTTGCAGTGCATCAATATACCTTTAAAAGACGTGCTTATGACAACATCACTGTATCATAATATATAATCTGAAAATATCATGATTACATTGACTTGGTACATTATACACTATTAAAAGCTTTTTGCTGAGTTGTAATCTAATAGCTCAATGTTAGACCAGGTGCTGATATGGCTGTAAATGTAATTTTTGTAATTAATAGCTCATTGTAATAAATGTGTATTATATTCTTCAATATTGCGTTATCCATGCCCTATTTCTTCTGTTACATGACTTCACATAAATATTGCCACATCAAATAACATTTTCTGCTCGAGGTAAAAAACATATCAGGATGAGAGCTGTGGAAGTCTTAGTGGAGAGCCCAGTAAAGTGGGATTACCGTTAGAGGACAGGGCTTTCTGGAGGAAGGACATCTCATGAGAAAAGAACACTGGTGATAAAGGAGACCACCCATCCCCATTTACTGCCTGAAGCCTGAGGGGCAATACAAAATTCTGCCCTTGTTGCAGTTTGTTTAGAACAACTAAAAGTTGGTTGACAGAAAAAGAAGCAATTTAAGTCAGAGTCATTTCATTACTGGTAAGCAGCCCAATTCTATGTGACTGAAAATGAGAACAAAAATACAGAACAGTTTTCTAATGAGTGAGGGCATGGAGCAGTTAGTTCTTTTATAAATTAGAAAAGCTAAGCATTAAAATATTGCACAGCATACCTATCAGTATCTTTATGCCTAAAGGCTCCAGTCTAATTTGTTTCAGAGACCATTTGAAGGCCTGAAAATGACATAAGTGACAGAAACACCTACAAATACTAGGAACTGCCATGATTCTTATATGTCAAAGAATTCAATAATCCTTCCATTCCTCAAATGTCCTTGGGTCATACAGGAATGGGGCTGTGGGACAAGGGCTATACATTCCAAATACCACTCATCATGCCCTGCCGAAACTCTCAGCCTGACACAAAATGATGATAGAATGTGGCTCATGCTGCCACCAGGGCCAAAGTGGAACAGAGTATCACCTTGCTTAAAAATGTTCCAGTTCCTGAATGGCCCTGGCAGGGACTTGCAGTATTTCCTGGGAAAGGTGTACCCTGTACTGTTTAATTGTGGCATGCTGTGTCCTTCACAACTCATGCCACCAATGAGGCGTTTACAGTGTGCGAAGGAAATGAGGGATTTACAGCAATATTCTGCAGATAAAGATGAGGATGAGAATTAAGATTTTGATGAAATTAGGAATAGCAGGTAAAAGAAGTCACTGATAGATGTGGTCCAGAGGCCACCAGATAATGACATCGTGATGGGTCGGGCAATATACATAGAAATAGCTCATGTATGTAAAAACGGTATAGCAATTATCATGGGGGATTTTAATCTACATATCGATTGGTCAAACCAGGTCGGTCATAGCAGCCTTCAGGAGGGGTTCATAGAATGCATCCGTGATAATTTCCTTGAACAATATGCAATGGAACTTGTGAGGGAGCAAGCTATCCTAGATCTAGTCCTGTGTAATGAGACAGGAATAATTAATAATCTCACGGTCAGAGATCCTCTCAGAAGGAGCGATTACAATATGGTCGAATTTAAAATACAGATGAAGCGTGAGAAGGTTAAATCCAGTACCTATGCCCTGTGCTTAAGCAACGGAGACTATGAAGGAATGAGGAAGGAGTTAGCTAAGGTAGAATGGCAGCAAAAACTTTATGGTGGGTCAATTGAGGAACAGTGGAGGATTTTCAAAACAATTTTTCAGTGTGCTCAGAGGAAGTATATTCCAGTGATAAGAAAGAACTGTAGGAAAAGAGAGAGCCAGCCATGAATGTCTAAGGAAATAAAATAAAGTATCAGATTGAAAAAAAAAGTACAAGAAAAGCAAAGAGTAGTGGGAAACTAGTAGTCTGGGAAATCTTTAAAGGTCAACAGAAAGCCACAAAATGTTATAAAGAAAAGTAAGATAGATTATGAGAGCAAACTAGCTCAGAATATAAAAACAGGCAGCAAAAGTTGCTATAAATATGTAAATCTTAAAAGAATGGTGAAAGTAAACGTTAGTCCTTTTGAGGATGAGAAGGCCAATGTAATAATGGGGAATGAGGAAATAGTCGAGACATTAACAGTTATTTCATGTTGGCCTTCACAATGGAAGATACAAGTAACATGCTAAAAACTAATGACAAGAAGGTTATAGCAGGTGAGGACCTAGAAACTATCATTATCACTAAGGAGGCAGTGCTGGGCAAACTAATGGGGCTATAGGTAGACAAATCTCCTGCCCTGATGAAATGCATCCCAGGGATCTAAAAGAGGTAATGGGGAAATAGCAAATGCATTAGTAATTATTTACCAAAATCCACTGGACTCTGGGGTGGTTCCCGCAGATTAGAAAACAGCCAATGTGACGCCACTGTTTAAAAAAGGAAGTAGGCAAAAAGCAGGTAACTATAGGCCGTTAGCTTAACTTCGGTAGTGGGGAAAATGCTTGAATCTATCATTAAGGAAGAAATAGCAGGACATTTGAATATAAATTGTCCCATTGGGAGACCCAGCATGGGTTCATGAAAGGTAGGTCATGTTTAACTAATTTGGTGGAATCCTTTGAGGACATTACTTACATGATGGACAATGGGGAACCTCTGGATGTGGTGTGTCTGGGTTTTCAGAAGGCATTTGACAAGATGCCACACCAAAGGCTGCTACATAAGATAAAGTTGCACAGTATTACAGATAATGTATTGGCATGGATAGAGGATTGGTTGACCAGTAGAAAGCAAAGAGTGGGGGTAAATAGGTTTTTTTTTGTTGGTGGTCAGTGGTTAGTGGTGTACCTCAGGGATCAGTGTTGAGACCACAATTGTTTGCAATTTACATAATGATTTAGAGTTGGGAACTAAGTGTGGTATATCAAAATTTGCAGATGACACTAAGGTGGGTGGTAGAGCAAAGTGTGCAGAAGACACTGAAAGTCTGCAGAAGGATACAGATAGTCTAAGTGAGGGGGCAAAGGTCTGGCAGATGGAGTACAATGTTGATAAGTGTGAGGTCATCCATTTTGGTAGGAATAACAGCAAAATCTATGTTTTAAATGGTTAAAAAAATTGTCGCATGCTGCTGTGCAGAGGGACTTGCGTGTCCTTGTGCATGAATCACTAAAAGTAGGATTGCAGGTGCAGCAGGTAATTAAAAAGACACATGGAATTTTGTCTGCCATTGCTAGAGGGATGGAGTTTAAAAACAGGGAGGCTGTGCTGCAGCTGTATAGGGTCCTGGTGAGGCCACACCTGGAGCACTGTTTGTAGATTTGGTCTCCTTACTTGAGAAGAGATGTACTAGCACTGGAGGGGGTGCAGAGGAGATTCATTCTGTTGATTCCAGAGTTGAGAGAGTTGGATTATGAGGAGAAACTGAATAGACTGGGATTATACTAATTGGAATTCAGAAGAATGAGGGGAGATCTTATAGAAACATATAAGATTATGAAGGGAATAGATAAGGTGGAGGCAGGGAGGTTGTTTCCACCAGCAGGTGAAACTAGGGCTAGAGGGCATTACCTCAAAATAAAGGAAGCAGATGTAAGACTGAGGTCAGGAGGAACTTCTTCACCCAAAGGGTTATGAATCTGTGGAATTCCCTGCCCAGTGAAGTGGTTGAAGCTACCTCACTGAATGTTTTTAAGGCACGGCTAGATAAATTTTAGAAAAGTAAAGTAATTAAGGGTTATGGTGAGCAGGTGGGTGAGTGGAGCTGAGTCTCAAAAAGATCAGCTATGACCTTATTAAATGGTGGGGCAGGCTTGAGGGGCCTGTTGGCCTACTCCTGCTCCTAGTTCTTACGTTCTTATGTTCTTATGAGAAGAACTGTCCAAAACACAAAGGCAGAGCTGTGTATCTTCAAGTTCAAGAAACAAGAAGTAACTTCATTGAAACTGGATACCAGTATAAATTGTTTATTATAAGGTTTATTGTTTAGGATTCAATTGTTAATGCAAATGTACAAAGTAGACCATTTGACCCCTCATTCTTGCTTTGTCATTCAATAAAATCATGCCCAATCCAGTTCTGTTTAAAATTCCACACTTTGATTTATCCTCAATTTCCCCTGCTCAACGCATGTCTATCTACCTCAGTCCTAAAAAAAAGCCGGAGATTTCAAAAGTCACATCCCTAGGAAAGAAAAAAATTCTCCTCACTTCTGTTCTGAAAGGACAACCTATAATTTTAGAATGGTGTGCTCTAGTTCTGGATTGGCCCACAAGAGGACACATCCTTTTTACTTCCGCCTTATCAAGCCCATTCAGGATTTTATATCCTTCAGTCAAATCATCCCTCATCCAAATATACAAATAAGGAGCAAAAGCAGACTGGCCAGCCTTTCAAGCCTGCTCCACCATTCATAAGTTCACAGAATATCTGATTTGAAATGCAACTGTGTATTCCTATATATCCACTAAACTTTCATTCCCTTGGTAATCAAGAACCTATTTACATCTATCTTGAAAATATTTAAAAATTCTGCACCTACTGCCTTTTGAGGAAGGCACTTCCAAAAACTCTCAATACTCGAAAAAAAATGTTTCTTCATCAGCATCTTAAATGGCGAACCCCATGGTTCTAGGTTCCTCCACAAGAGGAAAACCATTTTCAAATCCACCCAGCCAAGTCCCCTTAGGATCTTAAATGTTAAGTTATCTTTGACTCTTCTAAATTACAAAGGTCATAAGACAATCTGCTAATTTCAGTTATTAGCCCAGTAAGCCTTCTTGCCAACACATTAACATCCTTCCATAAGTATCCAGGCCAGTTCTATATGCAGCACTCCATATATAGTCTCACCAATGCCCTGAACAACTGAAGCATAATCTTCATATTCTTGCATTCAATTCGTTTGCAATAACACTATTAGTTTTTCTGGATTATTTGCCATACCTGTGTACGGATTTTCTATGATTCATGCTCTTGGACGCGCAGATCCCTCTGCATCTCAGAGCTCTGCAATTTTTCATTATTCTTATAATATATTTCCTTTTTACTCTTTCTGTCAAAATGAACAATTTCACACTCTCCTACATTGTCCTTGATTTTCCAGATTTTTAACCACTCAATCTATTGATACAGCGAGACATTCATGAGATCCCCTTCACAACATACCACCCTACCTATCTTTCTATCATCAGCAAAATTAGCTTTTTTTTTGGTCCCTTCATCCAAATAGTTTCCACAAACTATAAAGATTTGAGGCCCCAGTCTCGAAATAGACTGAGAAAGACCTATTTATTTTGACTCTCTATTTGTTATCAGCCAGCACATTTTTTATCCATCCCCATGCATTTTCCCAATATGAGGAACATCTTTTACAAAATGCCTTCTGCAGATCCAAGTACAGTACATTTACCTTATCCAAAGCACATTTTGTTCCTTCAAAGAGTTCCTGTAAATTAATTAAATGATTTCTCTTTGATAAAATCATGCTGGCCCTTTCTTATTATGTTAAGATTTTCTAGGTGTGCAGCTATAATCTCTATGATGCTCAATTCTAAGACTTCCTTACAACAGACATCAAACTAATTTTTCCTTAGTTTCATGTTTGTTGCCTTTCTCCCTTCTTGAATTGGGGATTATATCTGCTACTTTCCAGTCTGATGAAACCTTTCCAGAATCAAATGAATTTTAGCAAGTTAAAATCAATGCATCGATTATCTCATTCATAACTCTCTTAAGACCCAATTTGAAAGTCCATATGGACCCGAAGATTTGTCATCCTGTAGCTTTGTCAATTTGCTTAGCATCACTTCCCTTGTGATTGTAATTTCATAAAGCCCCTCTCTCCCTTACGCCTCCAGAATTACAGTTTTTTTCCTGAACTTTTTTTTACAAAATATTTGTTTAACAAATTTACCATTTCCTTATTATCTTTGATTAACTCTTATTCTTGTTCTCTAAAGGACCAACACTCAATTTATTTACTCTTTTTATTTAATACCTGTAGAAATTCTCATTAGTGGCATTAACATTCCTTGCTAGCTTCCTCCCATACTCTAATTTCTTCCTCCTGTTTAACCTTTTCATCATTCTCTGCGGTTCTTTATATTCTGACCAATCATCTGACTCGCGTCTCATTTTACACAGTTATATGCATTTTCTTTCCTTAAGTTTGATGCTTTCTCTAACTTTTTTAGTTAACCACAGCTGGTGGATCCCCCTTTTAGAATTTTATTTATGGTAGGAATAACTTATTCTGAATATTCTGAAATATCCCTTTAATGGCTGCCACTGTGTCCCTATTAATCCATCCCCTAACCTAGTTTGCCATTGACTTCAGCCAGCTTCTTACTCAGGCTCATTATTATAGTTGGCTAGGTTTAAGTAATCTAAATAAGTTTAAATCCAATCTTCTCCTTTTTGAACTGGGATATAAAATTCAGTCATATGATAATATTTTCAATGTGATTGCTACCACCTCATCTATCAGGACCTTCAGCTACAAAAATAGAAATTGCTGGAAAATCTCAGCAGGTCTGGCAGTATCTGCAGTGAGAAATCAGAGTTAATATTTTGGGTTGAGTGGCCCTTCCTCAGAGCTCAGGAACTTCAGGTACCTGTCCACAAAGTGGGAGCAGGGACATGTCCTTGGAATTGATCATGCAGCACTATAGTTCCTGGCCTGCAACATTTGATATGTTGTGTAAATATGGTGCAGTGGCAGGAATGTTAGAAGATCCAGGCTGAGGTGAGCACTTGATTGCACCTGCAGTAACATTCGATTGAGAAAGGTGCCCAATAATTTGATTGCATAATTAATAAGGTGCAAAGTGAACAATAGTGTGAGAAAAGTCAATATGGGGCATTGTGGAGCAGGTGCCATGCATGTCATTTGGCAGAATACATAGAGAAAATGGAAAGTTCTGCTTGTGATCTTTCAAGGACTGTTGCAAGCTGTCACCAAAAATATGAGTCAATTAAAAGTAACCGAATGTGGAGCCAGCATGAACAGGAATGACCCCTCAGTGTTATACTCATGTCTTGTAGCCTACTTTTTTTTAACTACTGCTCAACTCTAACCTCTGTTGGTGAACTCAGCATTCGTTTGATAGTGACCTTGACACTCCAAATTATGGCTGTTCTCTCTCCAGTTCCAGGAATGCATCCACACATTCTCCTCAGCCGTTTCTGTTTTAAAGCTTAGCTGAGGGCATCTACCATGAAAGCAGTGAGGTTGATACTTCCCTTTAGTGAGCTACATCGGGATGCCCATTTGATGCCTGTGGCTCACAGTCTGAATGATAATGAGATCCAGATGCACACTCATTTTGGGTATAAGCCAATATTTCTATCATTTCATAATTTGCAAGTAATACACTGTCAAATGTGACATTTTCAAGTGAAATGTGTGATGCATTCCCCCCCTATGAGGAACATGTGCTAAATGTAAGACTTTTAATTACCAAGATAAATCTTAACATCGTCTTGCACGTGTTTAATTTAGCATGACAAACAAAAAGCTCACAAATAGCGGTGCAGTGGTGCATTAAGTTGGAGCAGCAGCACTCTGTGTTGTGAAATGTTGAGATAGCATTTCACTTCCTAAGCTGTTGACTTCCTGAACCATCAAGAAAAGCGGCAAATATTTTCTGACAGGGACAACAGAATTCAATTTCAGAGGTATGCCGGGTGCATTCACCTACATTATTAGACTGAACCAAAGCAGCAGTATAGCTAATCTGAGTTCTGGCCAGAGCCGCTGATTAGATTTACTGCGATGATTACAGGGTCATAGAATTGTTGGTTAGCTCAGTAGGTTGGACAACTAGTTTGTGCTTGTAATGGATTCCCCTTCTTAGCCTCTCCTTCACCTGAGACATGATGACCTTCATTTTAAACTATCATCAGTCATCTGTCTATAATGATCCTATGGTCTTTTATCATTATGGCAACTTTACCTTTTGTTTTAACCATTTTTGCAATGCAGAAAGAATTATTTAACTGATTGAGCCTACTGGTCAATTTTTTCAAAGTGAAATCAACTTATTTCTGCTCAGCCACTTTCACCATATCCATGCAATTTTTCCACTTTCAAATGTTAATCTGATTCCCTTTCTTAATATGACAACATCCCATCAAACAATACATTCTAAATCCTAACCTCTTGTTGCATAAAAGGGTCTTTCCTCTTGTCTCCTCTAGTTCTTCTAAGTCATAGATTCGCAAAATGGTTGCTGTGTAGAAAGGAACTGTTTGGCCCATTGTTTCTGTGTTGGATCTCTGAAAGAGCAATTGACCTAGTGCCCCTCCACAGCCTCATGGCTCTGAATATTTGTCCTTTAGTATTGCCACATCTGGTCAAAGATTTCCACCCTGTAAATAACAAAGAAAAAGGGAGAAAATTAACTTTGAGCATAAACTAACAAGTAGTATTGAAACAGCATGGTGTAGTACGGTGGCTCAGTGGTTAGCACTGCTGCCTCACAATACCAGGGATCCAGGTTCAATCACCCCTTGGACGACTGCCTGTGTGGAATTTTCATATTCTTCCCATGTCTGCATGGGTTTCCTCCCATAATCCAAAGATGTGATTGCAAGGTGGATTGGCCATGCTAAATTACCCCGTTGTGTATAGGGGGATGGGTCTCGGTGGGATGCTCTGAGGGTCGATGTGGACGTGTTGGGCCAAAGGGCCCGTGAGCACACTGTGGGCATTCTGCAATATATGAGGAAAGTATGAGCTTCTTTAAAAATATAAAACAGAAGAGCAAGGTCAAAGTGAACCAAGGTCCTTTGGAGAACCAGAATGGGGAATTAATAATGGAGAACTAGGAAAAAGCAGAGGCACTGTGTAAATACTTTGTACCTAGCAAAAATGGAGGAGGAAATAAATATAATAGTAATCACTATCGAAACTAATAAGGCAAAAATTAACAAATCCCCTGCAATTTCGAGGATGTTAAAGGGAGTAACCACAAAAGTAATGGTTATACTGTAATCTTCCAAAAATCCTTAGATGCTAGACATATCTCAAAGGATTGGGAAGCTGCCAATGTAACACTCTTATTCAGAAATGGATAGTGACAAAAAACTGGATATTTAAAGACCAGTCAGCCTAATACATGTGTTGTTGGGAAAATGTTCAAGTATAATATGAAGATCATTTAGAAATATTTACTATAATCAAACAGGGACGGCATATCTTCATGAGGGTGATCCATTTATTACAGTGCCTTGAGGAGATCGCAAGCAGGGTAGATAGAGGGGAGTCTGTAGGTATAATGTATTTGGATTCCCAAGAGAAATTTAATAAGGTACTGCTCATAAGGCTACTTAATAAAGTAAGAGACCATCGTGTCAGTGCATGAATACTTGCATAGATAGAGGAAAATCATACAATGTCCCAAAGATAAGCGGTAAGGCAGAAGAATGGGAATGTTTCAAAAACAGAAAGAAGGCCAAAATATTAAAGAGGGAGAAAATAAACTTTGAGAGTAAATTTGTTTTAATACCAAGACAGACAGCAAGAATTTCTTTAAATATTTAAAAGGGAAGAGAGAAGCAAAAGTTCTCATAGCTCCCTGAGATAATGAGGCTAAAGACATAATAATGGGGACCTAGGAAATGACAAATGAGTTGAATAAACAATTTGTGTCAGTCTTCACATTAGAAGACTAATAGCATTCCAAAATTACTAAACATTCAATGGGCAAAACAAGAGGAGGAAGTAAGTACAACAACTATTATGAGAGAAGCAGTGTTAAGGAAACTAATGGAGCTGATGACCTATAATCCCTGGACCCAATGGGATGCATCCAAGCATATTAAAGGAAATAGCTACAGATATAGTGGATGCACTGGAAATAAGCTTTCAGGAAGGCTTCCAGGAAAGCTTATAATTTGTCAAGTCCCAGAGGATTTGAAAACTGCAAATATAACACCTTTACTGAAAAAGGGGAGTAAAAACAAAGTTAACTAATGGCCAGCTAATGTAATGTCTGTTATTAGGGAAAACATTAGAGTTTATGAGGAAGCATGTAATAGCAAAGCTTTTCAAAATATATAGAACAATAAAGCAGAGAGAACATTGTTTCATGAAAGGGAAATCATGCCTAACGTATTTGCTAGGATTCTTTAAGGTTGCAGCAAGCAGAGTAGATCAAAGGGAAGCAGTGGATGTAATACATTTTCAGAAGATGTTTGACAAAGCACTGCACACTAAGCTACTTAATTAGAAAAGTGCCGATGTTGCTGGAGGTGGCATGTTAACATTGATAGAGACTTGGCAAACTGACAGAAGACAGAGTTGGGATTAGGGGGACATTTTCAGCATGGAAATCTATTGCTACTTAATAAGGTAAGAGACCATCGTGCTGGTGCGTGGATATTTGCATAGATAGAGGAAAATCATACGACGTTGCAAAAATAAGTGGTAATGCAGAAGAATGGGAATGTTTCAAAAACTTTAAAAAAATAGTGACCAAAACAATAAAGAGCGAGAAAATAAGCTTTGAGAGTAAATTTGTTTCAATATCAAGACAGACAGCAAGTGGTTCTTTAAATATATAAGAAGCCACAGGGATCTGTGCTGGGACCATAATTATTTGTCAAGCGGAGGATGAAAGTGCTCTGAAGAAGGGTAACTATGTTCAAAATGTTAACTGTCCACAGGGGTGCTATTAGACCTGTTGAGTTTCTCAGGCAAATCTTGTTTTATGTGTTTCAGATCTTCAGCATCCACAGTTCTTTGTTTTACTTTAGCATTGATTATTTGGACGTTAAGTTCCAGTTTAACGTGTTCAATGTCACTGAAATCATATTTTTATTTGCTAGGTGCCTCCATTGCATGCAGCATTGGTCAATTATCTCATTTGTTTGTTGAGTGTTTTAGAAGACAACTGTTTCATATATCATGTTTTGTTTATGTAGGAAATAAGTTACTCCTGAATATTTTGCCAAACTGCATCACTATGCAAGGTATAACTATCTAAAAGAAAGTCTTCCAATTCTTCATCTTCATTGTGCTGAAATAAGGCTTTATTTACTTTTATTAGACATGATTGCAATGTCACGGCCACTTCTACTAATGTTGGATTACTGATAATGCCTCTGAATGCTCGCCAAAACATGGTCGATTGGGAAAAGACAAAGGAATTATGATATGCAAAGCAGTGCAATCAAGGATCCAGACTGACATTCTATCAAAGATAGACTTCTCTGTAATGATCTAAGACATTTTTTTTTCATTGATTGGATTGTTATTTTTGCAAGATCAGTGTCTGTGTATGTATATAGTGCTGGCCCTCTTGCAGTTAATGTCAGGCTGGAGTGCCTTGTGTGTGTCTGGCAATGGACTATAGCCTCAATGTGTTCCCTTAATCCCCAAATTAAAATGCATGCTGTGAAAAAGTAGGCAAAGATCTTCTGAAAATATCATATCTGAAAGCAGTATTTCCTATTTCAGCCCCAAAATATCCCCTTTGTAAAACTCTTGAAATGAAACAGGATGATTCTGCAAAAAGCAGTTAGACCATGAAACATTATCGCACAGGAACAGGCCCTTCAGCCCATTATGTCTATGCCGACAAGATGCCATTCTAATCTGATTCTATCTGCCTGAACATGGTCCATATCTCCCAATTGCCTACCTGTTCATGTGTCAGTCTAAATGCTTCTTAAATTTCGTAAACATATCTGCTTCTACCACTTCCTAGTCAGCACATTCCAGGCATCTACCAGCCTCTGCATATAAAAACTTTCCTTGCACACCTGCTTTAAACTGTTTGTCTCACCACCAACACATCTGCCCAAACATGCCCCACATAATTTAAAAGCTTTCTATCAAGTTGCCCCTCAGCCTTCAGTGCTCTAGTGAAAACAACCCAAGTTTATCCTTATAGCTAACTCACTCCAAACCAGGCATCATGCTGGTCAACCTGTTTTGCACTCTCTCCAAGGCTTCCATACACTTCCATACCCTTCCTTTCATATGGCAACCAGAACTGCACACAGATGTTCTGTACCTGCTGCTAATTGATTCCCTTATTCCCGACCTAGACTCTCTCTGTTGACAAATGTGTACCGTAGCCTCAAGTGGACAAAGTGTGTACAGTGCAATTTTCCATGCACGACAATGACATTCTTAAGTTTATTGTAAAGTTTAAGTATTATCTCTGCCTTGGCTGGAAAAAAAATGTTTGAAGCCTGTCCTCATTTTATTGCATCGGAAAGGCCAGTAGGTTAATGAGTTATATTAGTTTTATGGTAATGAGATCTACCGTTGAAAACCAGAAGCCTCTAGTGGTTCATTTTGTGGCGTTCATACTATTGTCTATTTTGAGCACCATGTATAATGCCATAAATTTCTTGATGAGGATCAAGTAGCCTCATGATTGCCTTTTGACTAAATAGAAAAGATCACGAAAATCAGCCACCCAAACATTCGTGAAACCTGAAGGTTAATTACAAGAGGGCACAAAATAATTTTCTTTGTGTAATGCTAGTTATCTCATTGCACAGCTGTTCCTTTTTGCTATGTAGCATCCCATTAATCACACCTAGCTCACTCAGTATCATGTGATTCATCATTCCTTTCCCCACAGCTGCTTCTATCCTCTCTGATTCAGATAAACTCCTAATTTAACATGGCAGCATCCAACCTTGAATATCATATCAGCTCACACGAGATCCAGGGGTCAAATGAAATATGCACAGTACCGGTTCCTTCAGAAAGTGAAGTGATATTTCATCTCATTCCTAGAGATATGGAATATGTCAAGCATGGATCCTTCTGTTCATAGCTGAAATGACAGAATGGAATGACAAATGAGGCTCTTCAAATGCACAACTGTACCAGTACTAGGAGTTCTAGTTGATGGGCACATGCTTAAAGGTTTTAAGGTCAGGGATACACATTATTGGCCCTTGCTCAATTGTAAACGATTTACTCATTATTATATATTGAAAATGAGATGTGTTTTTTGCACAGTTTATCTTTCCTGCACAGATTCACTCATTTGTAACCTCATCAGTGGCTGTAATGCACTAGCTGTTACATGAATTTTTCAAACTACATTCATTTGTCAACTATATTCATTCATTAGCCAATCACGGACACAAAGATCTTAACCATACATCCAGGATTTTCCAAATTTATTCACTGGAAAAATACAGTTGTTTTTTGTTCTAACTTGAACATATCAATATTCCCTCCTGACAGAGCTTCTGCAAATTTTCAATTGGATTGCTAATGATGTCAGTTTGTGACAAAGTACAAACAAATTGAAAATGATAATTTTATGTCATGAATGTATCTTATCTATTTAATTTGCATGGTTGCATGGTTTTCCAAGGGTAATCCATCAGCAGGGCCTATTTTCATGGGTATTCATTGAAAAACCCATTTCTTTGATGATTCGGGAGTTGACTGAGATTTTCCAAATATATTGGGATGGAGAATGAGACGTTGGTGCATCCATTTCCCTGGTGGTCCAGCAAATTCTAAATGCTAAAATTCTTGTTAATCCCAACCAGAATCCATACTCTGAATTTATTGGAATGAACATCTTTAATTGACTGTGCTCTATCTATATTCCATATGGGATTCATACTGCAATCATCTATTTTTTTCTCTGACAGATATAGTATTGAATAACTCCACTGATATGCTATCATTTGACTCATATGGGTTTCTATTTACTTTTCTTCATTCTATTTGACACAATTGATAAATAGACCATGAAGACAGTTACTTTCACAGCAACTAGAGTAGACAGTCTTATTTGATAATCCTGCAAAATGCAGTCAAGTTGCATTTGCAACATATTACCAATTACAAACTTTTTTTGATGCTTTGCTACTAAGGTGGTACGTTGAAAAATCCTGGGTTGTTTTTGCAGATACATACTACAGACAAAATTTACATGTTAAAAGATACATATCTTCACAGGCATTAAGAAGATGAAGAAGAAAAGAATGTTAACTCAAAAATAACAAAAGACTAGATGAAGTACTGATTGCAGGCTTTCTGTACCCATACAAATTGTGGGATAGAGCTCATTTCTGCTTAGCCCGTTCACTCCACTTTAATCTTTCAGCTAATGGATTTTCGGTGTGGGTGGGAATTCATTCCAAAGTCAAGAAGAGGCACTATCTTATTGTGCTTCTAGCCAATTACAGGTTGGTAGCTCAGCACACCCAACAGTGCCAGCAGGAGGAGTGGCCACTACCATGACTCCAGGTCAGCCAATGAATTCAGCAACGAAGCCAAGCCTTCAAGTACGTCCAGGGTCTCATTGTGATCAAGATGCCAAGTCACTGGAATGGAGGGATCTGTGTCACAGGAAAAGAGGGGAGGGTGGATTTGTGGTGGTAAAATTGAAAAATGAAGCCTCTGATTGTGATTGTGTGCCTTGAAAGAGGCATACTCCCTCCCCACCTCACCTTAAACTGTCTAGCAGCCAATAGAGTTCAACCAACTGGGCTGCATGTTGAGCTGACCTTTCCCAATGCTATTCATTTGCAGCATTGGCCTGATAAAGCTCTGAGTTGGACATTCATTCTCCATTTAAATGCCTGGATTGTGCCAATGGGTGGCTAACCCAACCAATGCTTTCTTTCCATGTTGCTCGTCAAATCACGATGAGAGCAGGGACAGAAAAATGGCAGGAAGCTCTAACTTACACTCCACCCAGCTAATCTCCTGCCTGCAGGAGACTTCTTTAATTCAGTCATAGAATGTTTGTAGCTTTGGTGCTGCTCAGCACAGGGAAAACAGGGCAGTAGTGCTGTATCAGCGATAATAGGAACTGCAGATGCTGGAGAATCCGAGATAACAAAGTGTAGAGCTGGATGAAAACATCAGCCCAAGCAGCATCTTAGGAGCAGGAAAGCTGACATTTTGAGTGCCTTTGGTGTAGAACTCCAAAGGAATGATTGGCTACCAGTGATTTAGGAGAGTTAGGGGAGAGGAAATCTGAAACCAAGGGACAATGTGCAATCTAATTTGCATGGTGAAGTCAGGACCTGGCATCCAGATGAATTCTATGAGTCTGGAATCTGTGCAAAGCTGTATCACTAGTGCATTAATAGTTTTAATGTAAATGATTTGAATGGCAGATGTGAACTCAATATCTATTAGATGCTTCCAAGAGGCACAAAGCCGCATAGGCTAATTGGCCATTTTGATTTCAGAAGAGAGCTCGTCAGGCGTTCATGGGCCATAAAAAACAAACCAAGGTAGCCAATCAAATGTCATCGAGCACTGGATCTAATGCTGCTAGCCTATCATGTTCTATTTTAAACAAACCTTGTAATTTCATACGTCATCTCATGAATCTGATGGATAGGCACTAACATCCAATAGGTTGTTTGCTTTAACAAAAAGTACCGATTGAAAATCACATTCCCAACTGCTAATACCCCTTAACAAGCTCCTTAAGGAGCTGAATAGTACTGAAATTGGCAGCCAACTGTTATTTCTGAAGAAGGATCTTGACCCGAAAGATCAACTTTCTGGCTCCTCTGATGGTGTCTGGTCTGCTGTGTTCTTCCAGCTCCACATTGTGTTATCTCTGGCTCCAGCATCTGCAGTCCTTGCTATCTCTGAGCCAACAGGTTACTCCACCTACACTATGAAATTTTTAAACTGTCTGGGATTCAATAGAGTCATGAAAAGGTTGGGGGGGGGGGGCAGGATTTTCATCCTCAATGAGGTAGTAGGAGTTAAGATAGTTCCCAGTTTTGCATGCCCAGCTTAAGAAAAAGTGGCTCAGGGAGGTGTGATTTTCATTGACAGGGGCCTGGTATAATTCTGGTTGGACTGGCTGAAAGGTGAGAAGAAAGGTGAGAACCAGTCACAAGGACTGTGGATGCTACAACAGTCTTTTTATAAGTTGCAATTATGGGAATTTGTACCAGTAACAATAAAAACAGAAAGGCCTTCAGCTCCACATACCACCTGTCGTAAACTCCCCCTACATTATTTATGCCACTCCATCCACCCTTCGTCCCTCAAGCCCGCTACTCCAGGCTATCTCCTCCATTCACCCATCATTTTCCCTTATTGCCTCCATGCCAAGCTATGATAGTTCCATCCTATTCTCCAAGAATACACTGTCTTTTTTTATTCATTCACGGAACGTGGATATTACTGGCCAGGCCAGCATTTATTATCAATCCTTAACTGCCCACTTGAGAGTCAATCACATTGCTGTGGGTCTGGAGTAGACCAGACTAGGTAAGGATGGCAGATTTCCTTCCCTAAAAGACATTAGTGCACTGAAAACAGTGCAAGTTCTCATGTTAATTAGATGCGCAAAAAAACTCAAAAACATTGATGACTTTACATTTTCACACAAAAGTCTGTTTTTATTGCAAACCAATCAATAGTTCAATTGTCCAAACCCTTTCAATATAAATAGAAGAACCTTCTTTGACAAAGAACATATTGTTGATGAGGTCAGAGAGCCAGAGTTGTCAATCAGGAAGTGTTTTCACAAAGGCTCTTTCAGCATTCTAATAGATTGTCAATGCACAATTCACAAAGAAGCCTGCTGAGTATGAAGAGTCTGGGCCTTTGGGTGGAGTGGCATGTGAGTGGGCATAACAGGCCTTGAAAACGGCTCAATGGAGGAGCATTGTCTGGCATGGAAGGGATATGATGAGTTCTGGGTGGGTGATAGGAGCGCATTGATTGGCATGGGAGGTACAAAAAACCATGAGGTTAGGTTGAAGGGCATGCTTTGTCATAGGGGCATGAAGGATCTGGAGTTGTGTCTGGAGCGGCATACATTGAATAGATGTTTTGAGTTGGACCTTTTGAATGTATTTTTTATCTTCTGAATCATACTGGGAATATAGGCTGTTTATAAACTTGCAGTGGTCTTTGCTGCAAGCAAATGTTCCTGTTAGCTAGTGTGAATTTGTACAGTTACTTTTTTTAATAAGACACAAGAGTCTCTGAGGCTCTGATTATAACTTCAAGCACTTCCTTGCAGGCAACAGGTCAATCACTGTTTCAGAAATCAACCTTGGTCTATTTTAATTTCAGAGCTCCATTTAAATTCAGCCAAACTAGCAGAGGGTGGAAAAGAAGTAGGGGGAAATCAAACATTCTGGAGGCTGCCCACCAACACAAGGTTAAGTGGTGCGAACAGCATCTGGGACTGTCTTAAGTCAATTTTCTGTTCGAGAAATTGAACGTTCTGATTTAGATCAGTGGATTAAATTGCAGTTGGAGCCTAATACCAGAATCAGAATTAGGTGAAGAAGGGTCCCCCCGTGAGCTTTGTGTCAGATCTTCGCTGCCTATTTATTAGATCGGATTAAGAGTGACCTGACAGCTTTGCAGAAGGTGTCTTTTTAACTGTCCATCCACTTACTTCCCTCTAGGTAGGTAGAAATCTCCCATGAGTAAGACTTTTCCTCTGCAAAGAAAGGGATGCTGGTTTAACTCCTGCGTATTTTTACTTTAATCATTGGCACATTCTTTGATATTATATCGTTCAGATAATTTAAGTACAAATATATTTTCAACAGGCAGCAATAACTTCTATGAACACATGCTAGCATATGTTTTCCATAATTGCTGTTATCGTCAACCTGATTCTTTGATTATAATTTGTATTAATTCATAAAACAAACATTGTTAAATGATTATGTGCTGCCTGAGTATAGATCTTAATGTAGTTCATAGATTGCAATTTTGCTGAAACATATCATTTGGTTGGACCACTAAATATTCATTTTGAAATATTGCCTATGAGACAAGTAATCCAGCCAGTACAGCAGGTGATCTTTTGTTACATTTCTAATTACTGTTTACATTTTGCCATTACTTTATCTTTTTTCATTGCTGAGTCATTATAGCTAATGTTAAAAAAAAGAACTGTGACTAGAACTCCAAATGTTGAGGGTGAATCAATTCTTCATTATCCCTTTCCAATGAGAGACGTCAGGTTAATTTCATGCTTTCACAACCTCCTACCTTCAGCATATTCTGATGACGGGTCTACCAGTCACTGCAATAACACAAAAATACATTTAGATAGCGAGAAAGAAAAGAAAGTAATTAAAATAAAAGAACAACTTACTTTTATCATACTATATGGCTTCTTACAGGTACAGTAAGTCAGAACAGGCTTCAAAAAAAGTAGATCTGAAATTGGGGTAGAATCTGTTTTGCATTAAACCAGTGTTTGACTTTTACATTTAGGTTTGAAATATAAATATTGTTTCTCTGGGCAAACAGCCACACATTTAAAACAAACCATTCTTTAACTCCAGCGGGTAATTTTCACCTTCATTACTTATGTGAAAAATGGCAGAACAGATTATGTGGTTGGTATAGGATACGCCCAATTTCCATTTTCAGTGGAATTGTAGAACTCTACTGATGAAGGTGATAATTACCCACATATCTATATCCCAAATGGTGCAAATCGATCTTTATATTGTGCTCAAATTTTTCCTTTTGCCTATCTCTACATTAACCACATGCTAGCTTCAGTGGAATTACAATTCCAAGGGCATCAATCAGCCTCCAAATTCTTAACAATTAGTGAACGGTCGTATAAGCGCTTTTGGACCCTGCAGTTGTAGTTAGACCTCATGCATTGACTTACTCTGCTGACTGAAAATCCTGGTTGTAACCACTCTTGATCTACTCATTTAACATCGCAAATTGATTTTACTAATGGCTGTGAGACACAGCTAATGTCATAAACATATTGAAACCATCCCAGATGCAGACACAGAAGCTGTGCCTGTCTCTGTGGCCATTGTACTAAGGGGAGCTACAAGAATACATGTGTCTGGAAACTCAGGGCCAAAATCAGCATTCCAGAGATTATGGAGTCATTTCCTACCTGGAAGCTCCTAGCTATAGATCTCTCGTGATATGTGAAAATGCAGAAAGGCCACCATCACTAGTCTACCATGGAATGTCATGCTGTGGGGAGAGGAGGTGGTGTACTTTTCACTGAGGCAATGGTCAAAACATGATGTAATGCTATTCAGTGTATCTTCTTCTACAGGACTAGTGAGGGTGCAGAGGATCACCTCTGCACTTCAGGTTTACACGCAGCTCATGTCTGGGACTTCATGCTAGTTCAGTCCAGGTGGGGAGACCCTGCCATCAACTTAGGACATTTATTCCTTGACTGTGATGTGGTCACCAGAATGTGCTCCCACCATCCTAATGTAGCCGTCAAAGTGGGCTTAGAGAGAGGACAGGAGGCTTCGTTGGTGGGATCTGAGGCTTCTTCCTCAGAGATGGAGGAGCAGATGGTCTCTTAAGCGATGCTATCTTCAAGGTTGAGACTGTACTGGTGCCTGCAGGAGATAAAGGAGGATATGAGTTGCTAAATAGGATTACAAGTTTCAGCATGTTCTATGTACATTCACAGTGGCAGTAATGGGAGAGCAGCGCTGTACTTATCATTAAAACAAACTTGTTTGCTCGGACACGGAAATCTTACCATCATTATTCTTTCCTTGTAGGAGGTCAGGAACTAAATTTTGATCATCCCATTACCCATCTCAGCTTTCCCCAACCTATTGAGGGATATTTTGCCCCAGAATTAGACAAAAGGGAGGGAATGTGTAAGATGAAGGTTGTTTGTGCAGCTATTCGTGCTTGTGCAAAGTGGGAAAGGTGATAAGGTATCCCAATTTGATGAAAGAGCAGACTAGGGCATGCAAGGTTAACAGTGTGGAGTGGTTTTGTGGTGACATTGAATGACTGACAATATAGTATTGCAACAGGGAGACTATGAGCATTGGTGGAAGTTGGCCACAGTAGCAGAAATACAATGAGCAAATGAGATAGTAACAAGAAGAGGGTGGCCCTTACCCTTGTGGAGCACAGAAAGTCATTATCCATCTTCCTTCACTGCTGGTGAGGTTGTTGACTTGCTCGCCGAGCTGGCTTGTTTACGCTCCAACATTTTGTCACCATGCTAGGTAACATCATCAGTGAGGCATCCGATGAAGCAATGTTACTCAACTCCACTTGGGATTTACACTGTCTGGTCCATTATGGTGAGTGGTGTCATTTCTGGTTCTGTTCTGTATGGGTTTGTATATGGGATCCAATTCTGTATGTTCGTTGATTGCTTTGTGGGTGGAGAACCATGCCTCTCGGAATTCCCGTGTGTGTGTCTATGCTTTGCTTGGGCCACTACGGCTATGTTGTCCCAGTTAAGCTAATGGCCTTCACTGTCTGAATGCATGGATATAAGGGAAAGTTTGTTGTGTTGTTTTGCTGCTATTGATGTTCGTGTATTCTGATAGCTAGTTTGCTTCCTGCTTGTGGCAGTTGTTGTATGGTATTTTGTAAACTACGTTTATTCTGCATGTTGTGGGAATGTAGCTATGACAAACATTCACAAGGATTAAAGTTTTGAGGAAGGATCACCAGTCCCAAAACGTTAGCTCTGATTTTTTTCTTCACAGATGCTACCAGACCTGCTGAGATTTTCAAGCAACTTCTGTTTTAGTTTCGAATTCACAGCATCAGCAGTTCTTCCAGTTTTTATCTTAATTGACAGTGTTTGAGCTGGTGCACAGCTGCAATTTAAATGTTGAGCTCATGATCCCAGGAAATCCCAATAATACCATGTGATTTCACCTCTGGACAGTGTGAGTGAGGAACTGTAGAGTATGGGGCATGAATAAGATGAGCTGTGTAAAATTGCATGAAAAACTTTGCAGAGGCTCCAAGATTGAAATTCTCCATGAAATGCCACAAAATTGATGCCTGTCTGATTTTCAGTTAAATACAGCCCTACCTCTCTGGAAGACTCATGTGTACTCATGGACATTTACATAGCAACTCGATACATTAGGTAAGGAGTCATAACTACGCTATCAAAGCCTATTGCAGGATTAGAATGTTTATTAGCATTTAATAATAATGTAATATAAATAGTGTTTCTTTGAAATCTACTCTTGAAGACAGGTTTTGACATTGCCAGTCTGTTATGAATATAAACACGTCATATGGCATCAAACCACACAATAAAAGATGAACAATGATAGTGTGCATTATCAAGATATTTGACAACAGTAACATAACAGGCAAGCTTAATTCCAGCATATGCCTACTATTATGTTGACTTACAACAGTTAGAATTCATCACTCTGGCCAGATTCCTTCCACGATAATATAGAAACATTGACTTTAAGTGTATCAATTCCTGGTTGAAAAAAATCTAAATCTACATGGAATAGAAACCTAATCTAATAGATTCACAGTTTGTGTGGCTCTGACACTTGCTGGGAAAGCTGGAGACCTCAGCAATTTAAAGTAATATTTTTTAGCTGAATTTGTAGGATCAATATTTCCAGACTGCAACTTCATCACATCAATTTTCTTGCCTCAGTTTCAGTAGGAGTCAAAAATTGTCTATTATGAACTCTAAAGCAGAGGAGAAGCTCTTACTCGATCATTTTCTTTAATATGTCGTCGACATTTGCAATGATAAAGACTCTGGAACAAAAGGACAACATTGTAAATTTAGGCTTCCATGTACTTCCTAAAATATAAAGTGTAAATATATCTCATCAATACAAAGAAACTAAAACTATGCGATGTTTTTAATATTGCTTCATATCTGCTGTATTATTATTAGTCTTAAGACTTACAGATTGTGAACAGGGGTTAGTTTAGATACCATATTCATGTTTGTAGTTTTTTTTTGTCAATTAAACAGCAAATAGAAGTTTGCACCTACTAAGTTGTGAAGTTCTATAAATATCCAGATTCCATTTATGAATTATTCACTTTAAATCTGGTATCTGATTGCCTGGAATAGATGGCTGCTGGCACCATCTTGCTGAGAAGTAAATGTCTCTAAATAATAAAACTGGAAAAGACAAGATTCTTCATTTTGTTTGTTGACTAGAATATGATTCCTGGTGGTCTGGAGAACCTGCAAAAACATAGACATCCTAATGCCTAGTTGCTAGGGCCTGCCCAGAGTCTCCAACAGTGGCCTCAGCATATTTGCAAGTTCAGAGTAAGTCCCTTGATTTACATGAAGATAATGGGGCCTTGCTGGAAGACTGGGATTTTTCTCAAATTTAAAACCAGCCAAGGTGGTCGCAAAGTACAGACTAGGTGGGGGACAGCAAAGCATTACATTAGGGGATCCCCTAAAAGGTAACAACCAGCAGGCACAAAAAGTCTTTTTTTTCTCATTGATCCACATATCGTTAGTTTATTTGAAAAGCAACATTTTTTCTTTGAATGCGTGGCCAAATCCTGAACTAGATCATGTGGTGATGCTCTTTACTGGCATTCAGCAGGTCAGTATGAGGATTTGCAGCATTAAACATACAATAAGCCTCTTACAGAACCAAGGATGTACTCCTGGTTTTCTGAGTCTAGCCATTGGCCCTCAACTTTGGCATCCTGCTGGTTGCGAATAACTGAGTAAAACTTTTACCTTGTCTGAAGTTCACAGCTTTTTCAATGTCAGACTTGAACCTGGTTAATCAGAAATATCCCCCAGCAGGAATATACTGGGAGACCTATAGAATCATGATATTCCTTCCATTGGGGTATAATTCCTGGTAGGCATAAAAATCTGGACTGCTGCACCCCATTCACGTTACTTATAATAATTCTACCTGATGCACAGCAGACTCACTACTACTAGTGGTCTAATGAGGCAAAATATTTGCTATTTATGAAAGTGTGCTGATGCACGATTCATGATGATGATTTACAAAGATTTCCAAAACTGCAGAACAATCCAATTGCTCTGCAGAATTTCAGTCAGCTGGGATGTCAGATTTAGTTCAGTCTCATAGCTACAACTGCAATTTCACATTTAATAACACCTTCACAAGCAGTTAAAACTAGATTTGGATTAAAAGCTGCCTGTCATTGATAACCACCAATCATTGTCACGATTCTGAAGAAGGGCCACCAGACCCAAAATGTTAATTGATTTTTTTTCTTCACAGATGCTGCCAGGCCTGCTGAACATTTCTAGCAACTTTGTTTTTGTTCCATTGTCGTGATTAGTTGGATTATTTCAATTTCTGGTTTATTTCCACCAGACTAGAGATGACAATTGAATACAGCTCTTAAATTTAGGAAGGATTTTGACAGAGTGAATAGGGGCTGGTTATTTGTGTGGGTTCGGTAGTTATCAATAACAGTTCGTTGATATAAATGTAAGAGCAAGAAGAAAGGATAGGAGAGACTTTTTTTTAAACAGAGGATTGTCTAAGTTACAGCGAGTAGTGCATCTTTTACAAGGAAGATGGGTAAAAGTTTGAAATAGAGAAAGATATTTAGATATAAGAGAGCATTGAGAATTCATTACTCTCGCATAAAGCTGGTATGGACACACCAGATCATTCAGCTTGTTCTTTGATGCCATCTTTTATGATGATAACAATATCAAGGATTTATTTATTAGATATTTCTGTCTTAATTAACAAATGGATGCACACTAAATTAATTCCTTATAGGGTTATTACCTTCAATAATAAATACATTTGTTTCCTGTAGTGGTTTGAAACAAAATTTTAAAATTCTTTATCAACTGTATATCAAATATATGACCAAAACCATAAGACGAATGATTAAATAATCTTTCTGAAGTTATTTTACAAGATTGGAGGTGAGATATTGCAAGGGTCCCTTGACAATTTTTAGAATTGTGCCATGTGATCTTTGGCATTCAACTGAACAGGCTAAGCTTTTCAGTGAGAAGACACCATCTCCAATAATCCAGCATTCTCACAGGGCTCATTGAAAGTTTTAATATGGGGCTTGAATCCATAACCACAGTTGGGCCAATCTGACTCATAATGTGGATTGAAATTGGTGGAAACCCATTTGGTGATAAAAAGAACCTAAAATGATCAATATGATCATTATAGGGGACTTTATTCATTCTCATTGGGTTGCTTCTTGGTGAAGACAATTTGTTATGTCAGGAAGGTTACCTCCTTCATGCAACTTAGAATAATTAATGCTTTCATTTCTAAAAAAAAATGTTTAAGTACTGAGGGGAAAGAAATTGTTAGGAAGTATTAGACTGAGGAAAATATGGATTGAATTTTTGAGAAACGTATCAGTTTATTGACAGGATAGAAATACAAATATCTCTCTTCCCCTGTTGAGAGTATTTGTGGCAGGAATTTTCATAGGTTTCACTATGTTTTCCAGTGTGACTTCAGCCTAAGATCAGCTGGGGATTTTGTGGCAATGCGACATCAGGATATTTACCACCAGGCCTAATCATTTTTGGCTCACTACTGCAGATTTTTAAATTTCAAAAACAATCTGAGTAATCCATTAATTTCAAATTCATGGGCAGAATTTTACAGACACTAGGGGTGAGTTGGTAAGTTATTGGGTTTACTAAATTGGACACAATGCCGTGGACATTTTTCTGGGTGCTTACTGTCCGACCCTCACTGTCACTGAGGAGTGTGGTATTGAGGCCCCTCAATGGTCAAGCCAGTTCACTAAAAGTGTCTTCTTCTCTCTCCAGGCTGCAAGTGTTTCCCATGTCAGACAGAGGTCAGTGCTGAGTGGGAGGCCCTGCAGGTTTCATTATTTTGGTTTGTGATTGAAAAGTGGTTGGTGGTGATGGCGGAGGGGCTGGTGCTTTCTTTTACGGGCCCCAAGCCCATTAAAGATCATCTCCCAAGGATTACTTTCCTCAGTGCTTCCCTTCTCACCCCTGCCCATAGCCTCCAAATCGCTCCTTTACAGGACCAGCAATCTTATCCTGTCCCGCACTCTCCCCACGCACACACGCACACACGCACACACGCACACACGCAATAAACTACCTTACTTTGATTGGACTGGCTGCAGTTCCAGCATTAGGACCAAGGTTATGGCACCATGGTATTTATGTAATCTTTGGTCCTCAGTGACATCTAAAATTTATATCCTGGCCTGTATAATTATTGCCTTTGTTGAATCATTGTAAGGTTGTTTTGCTTGCTTAAAAATGTGCAAGGGATGATTTTCATCACCAACCTTTATTGGATTAACAGAAATATCCAGTGTCAAACAGTTTACATGAAAGACCAATTTTTTCAGAAAATTTCCTCAGTGGAAGAATCTGAGGCACTTTTTAATTTTGTCAGATTAATACTTTCACTCTTTCTCTCATATATTCCCGATTAGCTTAAGTGAATGAAACAAAAGCATTCCATATAATTGAATGATACAGATCGCAATTTTTGCTCATGATTGCCTCCCTGGTGGTAAATGTCCTGATGCCGCATTGCCACAAAATCTCCAGCTGACCTTAGGCTGAAGTTACACTGGAAAACATGGTGAAATCTATGAAAATTCCTGTCACAAACACTCTCTCAACATGGGGAAGAGAGACATTTGTATTTCTATCCTGTCAATAAATTGATTGAATTTTTGAAAAACCTATCAATATTTTCCTCAGTCTAATATTTTCTAGCAATTTCTTTCTCCACCGGACAATGAAGACTTAAACTTTTTTTTAGAAATGAAAGCATTCATTCTAAGTTACATGAAGGAGGTAACCTTCCTGACACGTCACCAGAGGCAGGAGCAATTAAAATATGAGGTAATGTCAGTATGCAAAGTTCCAACAGACAATTCATTTGTGATTAACACAACTCTTAGTCTTCACTGGTGTGACTTGAATAATAAATTGGTAGACGTTGGACAAAGCGATAACAGGCAGAAATCATTCATTCTAACAGTAAGTCATTAATGAGCAATTTACACTGCATTTCAAAACAGCAATCTTGAATCTAAAAGCGATGATTCTTCTAGATGTCAAACCGAGCAATTCTGAGCAAACTAAAAGTGAACAGCAGTCTATAATTGTATCAGTGATAATGGGAACTGCAGATGCTGCAGAATCCAAGATAACAAAGTGTGAAGCTGGATGAACACAGCAGGCCAAGCAGCATCTCAGGAGCACAAAAGCTGACGTTTCAGGCCTAGACCCTTTATCAGAGAGGGGGATGGGGAGAGGGAACTGGAATGAATAGGGAGAGAGGGGGAGGCGGACCGAAGATGGAGAGGAAACAGGATAGGTAGAGAGGAGAGTATAAGTGAGGAGGTAGGGATGGGATAGGTCAGTAGGAAAGATGGGCAGGTCAACGAGGTGGGATGAGGTGGTGGGTAGGAAATGGAGGTGCAGCTTGAGGTGGGAGGAAGGGATGGGGGAGAGGAAGAACAGGTTAGGGAGGCAGAGACAGGCTGGGCTGGTTTTGGGATGCAGTGGGGGCAGGGGGAAGAACTGGGCTGGTTTGGGGAAGGGGATATTTTGAAGCTTGCGAAGTCCACATTGACACCATTGGGCCACAGAGTTCTCAAGCGGAATATATGAGTTGCTGTTCCTGCAACCTTCGGGTGGCATCATTGTGGCATTGCAGGAGGCCCACGATGGACATGTCGTCTGAGGAATGGGAGGGGGAGTTGAAATGGTTCGCGACTGGGAAGGAGCAGTTGTTTGTTGCGAACCGAGCAGAGGTGTTCTGCAAAGCGGTCCTCAAGCCTCTGCTTGGTTTCCCCAGTGTAGAAGAAACCACACCGGGTGCAATGGATACAATATACCACATTGGCAGATGTGCAGGTGAACATCTGCTTGATATGGAAGGCCATCTTGGGGCCTGGGATGGGGGTGAGGGAGGAGGTGTGGGGGCAAGTGTAGCACTTCCTGCGGTAGACACCTTCCCCTGCAGCCACAGGAAGTGCTACACTTGCCCCCACACCTCCTCCCTCACCCCTATCCCAGGCCCCAAGATGACCTTCCATATCAAGCAGATGTTCACCTGCACATCTGCCAATGTGGTGTATTGTATCCATTGTACCCGGTGTGGCTTCCTCTACATTGGGGAAACAAGCGGAGGCTTTGGGACCGCTTTGCAGAACACCTCTGCTCGGTTCGCAACAAACAACTGCACCTCCCAGTCGCGAACCATTTCAACTCTCCCTCCCAATCCTCAGACGACATGTGCATCATGGGCCTCCTGCAGTGCCACAATGATGCCACCCGAAGGTTGCAAGAACAGCAACTCATATTCTGCTTGGGAACCCTGCAGCCCAATAGTATCAATGTGGATTTCACAAGCTTCAAAATCTCCCCTCCCCCCACTGCATCCCAAAACCAGCCCAGCCTGTCTCTGCCTCCCTAACCTGTTCTTCCTCTCACCCATCCCTACCTACCACCTCATCCCGCCTCCTTGACCTGCCCATCTTCCCTACTGACCTACCCCATGCCTACCTCCTCACCTATACTCTCCTCTCCACCTTTCTTGTTTTCTCTCCATCTTCGGTCTGCCTCCCCCTCTCTCCCTATTTATTCCAGTTCCCTCTCCCCATCCCCCTCTCTGATGAAGGATCTTGGCCCGAAATGTCAGCTTTTGTGCTCCTGAGATGCTGCTTGGCCTGCTGTGTTCATCCAGCTTCACACTTTGTTATCTAGCAGTCAAGAATTTTTCTTTTGGAAGACAGCATTGGTATGTTTATCATTGGCTAAATATAACACTAGATCACAGTGTGAAAGGGGATAGTGTTAAGGGCAAGTTTTGGACGATCATATTTCCGTGACATGCTCCCTTAAACATCAGAATTAGTTACCTGAGGGTGGCAGGGGAACAGTTCAGAAACATTACTATTCAAAAGGGAGATTGGGCCACAGGCTATGTAGCCTTAAAAATCTGGTGTAATGACAAGCTTCAGAGATTGACATTGAGCAGTGGGACGCCTCTCAAATTTGACAACACAGTCACTGTTAAGTGTGGGAGCCTGAGGGTTAGAATTTCCATCAAGAGTTGGGATGTTATCCTGGCTTAAGCAACTAACAACTAAAAGACTGTGTTCTGGTATGCCCTAAATTGAAATCCACACAGTGTTGTCTCAGAACTAAAGCACTTAGCCTTTAGATTACTTGCTTATTTTCTGCAAAATTAGCAAACCTTGTACTGCAAGATTTAATAAAATGAGTGGATTTTATTCATCTGGTGCTGTATGTACTTTGTGAGTTTTCTTGGTCCTATTGTCTCATGCGAAGCATGTTTATTCCTCAGCTATTTGCTCATCTGCTCTGCAATCAATGGAGAGACAAATATTCCAGTATTGATAGTTCTTCACGCCGAGTGTTCAATACTGACTTGAGAATCAGAATCTGGTCATTCACCAATATTGCATTGCCGAGTTCTGAATATAATGACAACGTGCGTTATTTGTTCTTCCCTCCATCACTGCCCAGAGAGAAAGAAAATGAGTTGGACTGGATTCCAGGCCACTATGTCCCAAAGCAGGCCTGAGGTGGGAACAGCACCATGTGAATACTGAGGCAGGCAAGTTAGAAAGTTCACATTCTTTCACTTAGACAATGACTAAGGTCGGTGCTTAATTGTTGGGCACTCTAGCCTTCATTCCTCACTCTTCAACATCACTAACCTTCAGTCACCCTTGCGCTCCATCCATGACCACATATCCTCTCCATGAACCAATTAATCTACAAACTGCAATTCCCTCTACATGCCTCAAATCTCCTCTGATCCTTTCCACTCCTCACTAAAACATCTCCTGTCTGTGTCCTCTCTTTAGCCACTCGTAACTCTCATTTACCTCTTGTAGTCACGAGTAACTTCCATGTCCCCTCCATGTCCTCTTGATGTTTCTACATATCTCATGACTCTTCCATGTCCCTTGCCCACTCCACATCAATTATACCTCCCATGCAGCCTGTGCATCCTTCTTATCCATTCACCCAGTATCCAATATGGACAGAGTACAGACGCTCTGCAATTGTACTGGAAGCTTTTAGTATTCGCATGAAGTTAAAATAAAATGAAACAGCCATTCAAATTCCACTTGGGAAAAAGGAATATACACATCCTCTCATGCGCTCGTAAATCTATCAAACCAAAACAGAACTTTTAAAGAAAGCTCTTCAAACACTTTACTCCTATTAACTTGCCACAAAATTACTAACTATAGTCTCCTTGACAGCTATGTAACTAACCCCCCCAGAGCTGAATCTACCAGCAGGATATGGAACACACTAACTCTTATAAAATGAGATTCAACCAGGTGAAATTAATAATAAACCATCCAGAGTTCAATTCTAATGGTGCTTCCAAAGTTGATTGAGAAGCTGGCCAGTGAATGTGAAGTGTGGGAGGGTGGAAGGAGCAGCAGACAAATGCAGTCGGCATCTGAAGATTGGCACAGCAAAGGAGGAGAAGGGAAGTGAAGATTTGAAGATGGACACAGCCGGAGAGAGGAAAAATAAAGATTTAAAGATCGGCACAGTGAGGGACAAGGGAAATAAAAAGACTTGAAAATGGACAGAGTGAAATTCAAGTGAAGGCAAATTATCAAAATGGACACAGTAGGGGACCAGGGAAGTAAAGACTTATGGACACAGCAAGGATGATCCGGCTACAACCCTGGAGGGTCTGGTCGGGTTGCATGGCAAACTAGCTTCTTAGTTTTTCTGTAGTTAAAGGTTTGAAAGTCCATGTAAGTTTGCTTGAATCATAGGGGCAGCACGGTGGCTCAGTGGTTAGCACTGCAGCCTCACAGCGCCAGGGACCTGAGTTCAATTCCAGCCTCGGGCAACTGTGTGGAGTTTGCATGTTCTTCTTGTGTCTGCGTGGGTTTCCTCCGGGTGCTCTGGTTTCCTCTCACAATCCAAAGATGTGCAGGCTAGGTGGATCGGCCATGCTAAATTGCCCATAGTGTTCAGGGGTGTGTGGGATATTGGGGGATGGGTCTGGGTGGGATGCTTCAAGGGGCAGTGTGGGCTTGTTGGGCCGAATGGCCTGTTTCCACACTGTAGGGAATCTAATCTAATATTAGATGATACTGCAACCAGGAATGAGATGCCAATTCCTAACCTTTGATTTGAATTCCAGCCTCAGCTAGTTCAACCCTCCCACTAATCGCTGATGCTAGTCTATTATCCTACAAACGATCCTGGATGTTCTGCAATTTCATCAAATTCAACTTTAATAGACCGAATCCAAACTTTCCTTCCCTCAACACAAACTCTTTGTCCTTGCCTCCAACCCCATCCTCAATGTCTCGAGTTGAACCAAGTTGTTCACTGTCTGTATGACCTATAGCGACTGAATTAAATTACGGTTTCCAAATCCTGAAAGGTGCTCATTTCTTTCCGAAACATTGCCCATCTGCTGCTGAAACTCTTAGCTCTACCTTTCTCACCAGATGTGGCTATTCGAAAGCTGCTCTGGCTAGCTTCAACTTATCCAAATCTCTTGTCACCCATATCGTGTCCTGCACTAAGATCTATTCAGGCATCATTCTAATTCCTCAAGTTTAAAATTCTCGTTTTTCTGTTTAAATTCCATCATAGTCTTAACAGAATTCATCAGTATCCTTGCAATTGGAACCTGTAATTAATATTTTTACTTGCTGCCTGCAACATTGGCCATCCATAGGATATATTGCACTATCTATTCAAGTTGCTTTGACAAATTCACATTTGCCTGTGACCCCAGTTAAGTGAGGATGAAAATAATAACATTATAGGGGCACTATCATCTTCAAGTTCTCTCTCATCACACACACTTGGACAAGTATCACTCTTCCTTCACCAGCACTCAAATCAATATCGATGAGATTTGGCATTCTTGTGTTTTTTCCCAAGATAGGTGCAAGATGGAAAGTATTAACAGCATGTCTCTTTTCTTAATCATACACTAGATCAATATCCTGGAATTCTTGATGTTAGAGAACCATTGTTGGAGCCACATCTATATGAGAATTTTCAACAATTCAAAAAGAAGATCTAACACCATCTTTGGTGTTAGATAATAAATGCAGTTTTTCCAATGCCACACATATAAGAACACATTTTTGAAAGCTGTCATATAGATAAAGAAAATCTGAGATATACTGTCTCCTTTTCTTAAATTTCCCTTTAAAGCAGGTTAAAGGCTGCACAATGTTTTTTTTTTCTTTTGTTGAACTTTTTAAAATTCTTTGTAGTACAAATATTTGAACCTGCAAACTTGAAGTATGTATCGTTGACCATTTAAATACATTGAAAACTATTAAAATCACCTTTTAATGACTTGAGAGTCCCACTGTCCAAAAATATTAATGGCTACTGTCACTTTCACAGTCACAAACAGGAGAGCAAGGGACATGGGTGAATTATTTTGATCATCATGCAACATCGCACTGCTTCAAAGCCTCCTTGAAACACTTGAACTTCTGTATACACTTGCGCGTGCACAGCCAGATGCAGCATTCAGGGCAGCAAATTCGTTCAAGGGCTGGACCTTGTCTTACCCTAACCTCCCGACATGAAACATCATTTTTCCAGTTCCTCTGATGCTACCTGGCCTGCTGTGTTCTTCCAGCTCCTCACTGTGTTATACAAAGAACAAAGAAACCTACAGCACAGGAACAGGCCCGTCGGTCCTCCAAGCCTGCGCCAAATCAAGATCCTCTGTCAACCTGTCATCTATTTTCTAATGGTCTGTGTCCATTTGCTCCCTTCCCATCCATGTACCTGTCCAAATATATCTTAAAAGATGCTAACGTGTCTGCATCTACCACCTCCGCTGGCAACACGTTCCAGGTGCCCACCACCCTCTGTGTAAAGAACTTTCCTCACATATCTCCCTTAAACTTTCCTCCTCTCACTTTGAACTCTTGACCCCTAGTAATTGAATCCCCCACTCTGGGAAAAATCTTTTTGCTACCCACCCGGTCTATACCCCTCATGATTTTGTAGACCTCAATCAGGTCCCCATCAATCTCCGTCTTTCTGATGAAAATAATCCTAATCTACTCAACCTCTCTTCATAGCTAGTACCCTCCATACCAGGCAACATCCTGGTGAACCGCCTCCGCACCCTCTCCAAAGCATCCACATCCTTTTGGTAATGTGGCGACCAGAACTGTACACAGTACTCCAAATGTGGCCGAACCAACGTCCTATACAAACGCAACATGACCTGCCAACTCTTGTACTCTAAGCCCCGTCCAATGAAAGAAAGCATGCTGTATGCCTTCTTGACCACCCTATTGACCTGCGTTGCTACCTTCAGGGAACAATTATCTCAGAACTCCTGCCTCCTCTTGAACACGATTTCTGCAGCAGTAACCACAGTTGCCTTTGTTGCCCTGTTTGATCTGTTTATTAACGTTAATTAAGGAAACGTAAAAGGCTGCCAGAGAACATTTACAACAGTTCAGACTTTTCTGCATGATTCAAGTTCATTAACAAGCCATTCCTTTAAAAAAAGCATATTGGGATGGGCAACAAATGCTGGCATTGCCAGTTGTGCCCATATCCTATGAAAGAATAAATTATTAAAAATTTTGCTCGTGATAATGGGCTCTTACTGGCACCCCACCATAATCAGCTTTCACCAGAACTGTCATTTCCCGCACTGCAGCATTTTAAACTGAAATTTAGTAGTCCAAGATAATAAAATGTGAGGCTGGATGAACACAGCAGGCCAAGCAGCATCTCAGGAGCACAAAAGCTGACGTTTCGGGCCCAGACCCTTCAACAGAGAGGGGGATGGGGAGAGGGAGCTGGAATAAATAGGGAGAGAGGGGGAGGCGGACCGAAGATGGAGAGTAAAGAAGATAGGTGGAGAGAGTATAGGTGGGGAGGTAAGGGAGGGGATAGGTCAGTCCAGGGAAGATGGACAGGTCAAGGAGGTGGGATGAGGTTCGTAGGTAGCTGGGGGTGCAGCTTGGGGTGGGAGGAAGGGATGGGTGAGAGGAAGAACCGGTTAGGGAGGCAGAGACAGGTTGGACTGGTTTTGGGATGGAGTGGGTGGGGGGGAAGAGCTGGGCTGGTTGTGTGGTGCAGTGGGGGGAGGGGGCGAACTAGGCTGGTTTAGGGATGCAGTAGGGGAAGGGGAGATTTTGAAACTGGTGAAGTCCACATTGATACCATATGGCTGCAGGGTTCCCAGGCGGAATATGAGTTGCTGTTCCTGCAACCTTCGGGTGGCATCATTGTGGCAGTGCAGGAGGCCCACGATGGACATGTCATCTAGAAAATGGGAGGGGGAGTGGAAATGGTTTGCGACTGGGAGGTGCAGTTGTTTGTTGCGAACTGAGCGGAGGTGTTCTGCAAAGCGGTCTCCAAGCCTCCGCTTGGTTTCCCCAACGTAGAGGAAGCCGCACCGGGTACAGTGGATGCAGTATACCACATTGGCAGATGTGCAGGTGAACCTCTGCTTAATGTGGAATGTCATCTTGGGGCCTGGGATAGGGGTGAGGGAGGAGGTGTGGGGGCAAGTGTAGCATTTCCTGCGGTTGCAGGGGAAGGTGCCGGGTGTGGTGGGGTTGGAGGGCAGTGTGGAGCGAACAAGGGAGTCACGGAGAGAGTGGTCTCTCCGGAAAGCAGACAGGGGAGGGGATGGAAAAATGTCTTGGGTGGTGGGGTCGGATTGTAAATGGCGGACAACTGCACCTGCCAGTCGCAAACCATTTCCACTCCCCCTCCCATTCTCTAGATGACATGTCTATCATGGGCCTCCTGCACTGCCACAATGATGCCACCCGAAGGTTGCAGGAACAGCAACTCATATTCCGCCTGGGAACCCTGCAGCCATATGGTATCAATGTGGACTTCACCAGTTTCAAAATCTCCCCTTCCCCTACTGCATCCCTAAACCAGCCCAGTTCGTCCCCTCCCCCCACTGCACCACACAACCAGCCCAGCTCTTCCCCCCCACCCACTGCATCCCAAAACCAGTCCAACCTGTCTCTGCCTCCCTAACCGGTTCTTCCTCTCACCCATCCCTTCCTCCCATCCCAAGCCGCACCCCCAGCTACCTACTAACCTCATCCCACCTCCTTGACCTGTCCGTCTTCCCTGGACTGACCTATCCCCTCCCTACCTCCCCACCTATACTCTCTCCACCTATCTTCTTTACTCTCCATCTTCGGTCCGCCTCCCCCTCTCTCCCTATTTATTCCAGCTCCCTCTCCCCATCCCCCTCTCTGATGAAGGGTCTAGGCCCGAAACGTCAGCTTTTGTGCTCCTGAGATGCTGCTTGGCCTGCTGTGTTCATCCAGCCTCACATTTTATTATCTTGGAATTCTCCAGCATCTGCAGTTCCCATTATCTCTGATACTATTTAGTAGTCCAAGCTAGTTTTATTGCAGTGCTGCTGTTGAAGACAATAGAGAGGATCCAGAGAGTCTACAATTAACTTAGCTCAAATTTCAGTCATTTTGGTTGGCATCGTTTCATTGAATTCAAATTCAAAACTTTCTTTGATGGATTTTAGACTCAGCAGGTTTTTTTTTTAAAATTCTTATGGGTCATGGTTGACATTGGATAACCAACATTTATTGGCCATCCTGGTTGCCCTTGAGAATGTCTCACTAATTTTGGAAATTAGCAGAACTATTGGAAACAGGGTTTAAGAATACAAATTGTCAATTTTCAACGTGTCCTTTTTTTTATGGTTAACAGTTGTTCCCATAGACCTCTGTTTCAAACACAAATTCTGGTGATGCTCTCAGCCTCACAACCTGCTGTGTTAAAACCCTTGTGCTTTATATTTAATTTCACATGTATACGTCCTCATTCACTGGAAGCAAGTGATTTCTCTCTGTAACGTGTCCTCACAATGCTAAGCATTTTATTTAAATAAAGAAGGCACATAACATAAACCAAGTAATTTTATGGGCCACTGAGGATGCTGCAAGGGGATTCTCAAAATAGTGAAAATGGGTATCAAGAGATGATTACAATATTACTGGGAAATAGCGGCAACGGATAAACATTGGAATAATTAAAGCAGTGTGACGTGTGTTTTCTGCCTCTGACTTGCCATGGGTATCTGGCACAGGTGCAGGCAAAAGAACTTTCCTTAGGGATGCACTCTACCGCACCGCTGATCCCACTCTCTGTCCCAGTGGTCAAACCTGATGCCACGTATGCAAATTACGATGAACATGGAGAAATGTGACCGCTGTTCTAATTCCCTTAGCCTGCTGTGTCGCAGTGTTAAATGGCTGCTTGTCCCTGGAGCCCGACCTTCAAAGGTTGCTGGAAGGACTGGAATTATGACAGAATTATGATTCACAAAGGATGGCCGCCAACACAGATGAAGTTTGCTTGAAATTCCCATTTAGATTTCAAAGTAAATGTGGTTGAAATAAACTAAGCTGTCATTTAATAACAAATTGATAAGTCTGTTTTAAGTGCTCAGATTAAGCTGAATTTTCGTGCATATACTGGAGCAATAAATCTCCTTGCGGGTGGACTTTCCCACTGGGAGATCACTTTGCATGGTCATAGGCCTTCACCCAAGGGAACTAGACTATGGTAATTGGCTATGCATTAAATATCTCTCAGGGTTGCCATTCCCATTTGACTTCAAGGTAATACATCGGCGGTTTTGAAGTTTGGTCAGAGTGTACAACATTAATTAAAATAAATGGATTGAAAACGTTTTCAGATGTTAATCATATCAGTACTCACAAAATTATTAATCAATGCAAGCTATTGTGGGCCAAACTTTTTACTTTGATCCCATGAGAAAGTAGAGAGTTTTCATTGTGTATATATAATATTATTGCCTGATTTCCTTGGCTCTTTCCAAGGGCCGGTAGAATTTTATACTGCTTTGCTGAGACACCACTTAGCCCAAGAGATAAGAGTTTATATGACAGATATGGAGTTGGCTGCAAATAATTGATTTCCTTTGTCCTGTTTGTGTAACAAAGGCAAAAACCAGAGATGTGTATTTCACTTCCCTGAATAGAAAGTGGCAAAGCACTTGTCTGCTGGTGATAGAAGAAGTGATTTATATACACAAAAGCTGCTACAGATCTTAGTCACAGGACAGCAAGTAGACAGCAGAAATCAATTTAAATAGACTGAAAAAATGTCAGGTTTAACTCTCCAATGTCCTAAAGCATGCAGGAAGCATCAGTGGTCATTCAACCAAACCAGAGATCATCTCCTTAACAAAAAGGAAGTATCTCTGTCATACAAATCACAATAGACCTCTCAAGCAGTGATCTTCATTACATATGACTGCAGGACACTCAGTCACACATAAAAGATTTTATTGAAGGCTACCAAATTTCACATTTGGGAAGAATTGGTTTATTAGACCATTGATTTAGTATCACAAAAGGGTGATGCTAGACATTTCTAAAATATCATTTTAATTCTTTTTCCATTACTGACCTATTTTCTACACCTAGTCTTTTACTTTCCATAAAGAGAATTCAAAAGGAGTAAAATGACATTCTACTTGAGATATCTACAGTGAAATCTCAAATGTTGAAATTCGTTATGTATTACATGATACAAAACAAAACTGGGATTTTTCAGAATTAAATTTCGACTTAATAATGTGTTTGTGACAAATCACAAAGAAGAGTATAATATCATATATACTATGATGAGAGTTTTACTTACATTTCAGAACTTGCTTTTAAATATCCTAGAGCCACATTTAAAAATGTCAAGCTTTTTAAAATAAATGTGCAATTATTAACATTAAAAATTTTTATTCAAAATCATAAAACATAATATACATTACATTGCGAAGTCTACTATCCAATGAAAATAATTTGAACAGCGGATCTTAGAAGCTTAGGGATAATTTTGTTCTTACTCCATTCTCATTTGCATTTTTTCCTCATGCAGAATCTTATTCATACAGTCACTGTGAGGGATGAGTGCAGAGCTGGGAAAATGGTGTCTGTGCTGGGCCTGTTTCTGGATAGGCAAATTGTAGAGGATTGAGGTGGGCTGAGAGGCTCGAGTTGATGTTGGCCATGACCAACCTGTCGCAGGACTTCGTAATTTTGGAGATCAGAGCCACTGGGCGGTGGCCATTACGATATGTAGCATGTTTTCTTAGGTACAGGGATGAAGGTGGTCTTCTTGAAGCAGGTGGAATCTATGGTTTGAAGGAGGGAGAGGTTGAAGTTGACGGTGAATACCTCCACCAGCTGGTCTGCACAGGATCTGCGTGCTCAGCCAAGGGCTCTGTCTGGGCCCATCACTTTCCTTGGGCGGACTCCTAGGAAGATCGATCTGACGCCTGCAGTAGTGACAGTGGGCACAGATGTATCCGGGGGCTGTTGGGGCAAGTAACACAGCACCCTGGAATTCTGCTCAAACTGAGCACAGAAAGAATTGAATGCATCAGGGAGAGATGTGTCTTTGCCCGCTATCTTGCTCTGCATCATTTTGTAGATCGTTATGTTGGTTAGACGTTGTCACAAGCGGTGGGTGTCCGGCAGGAGACATGTTGATGGTTCTTTGGCAGCACCTTCTTGAGTTTGGCTTGGTTGAAGTTGCTGGCCATGTTGAATAAAGCCTTGGGGGATTTCATCTCTGGTGTGTTTGTGGTGATGTAAATCCCATCCAGGGCATTCTTCACATCCTCATGGGTGGTATGCAGATGTTGTCAGGGTGGTGGAGGGGAACCGGCGCAGCAGGTAGCACGGATGGCATTTTACTATATGGCATTCCAGATCCAGGGAGCAGTGGCTTGCCAGGACTACTACGTCCGAATACCAGGAGATGTTGATCAGGAAGCATACCTTACCACCCTTTGCCTTACCCAAGGATACTGTGCAGCCCATGCGATGCATGGAGAACCCATCAGCTTGCAAAGCACAGTCAGGTATGTCAGGAGTGAGCCAAGTCTCCAGGACACTCAGTGAATTCTCTAGAGATAGTAGGAACTGCAGATGTCAGAGAATCTGAGGTAGCAAGGTATAGAGCTGGTTGAACACAGCAGGCCAAGCAACATCAGAGGAGAAGGAAAACTTGACATTTCAGGCCTAGACCTTTCTTTTCTAGGCCTGAAACATCAAGCTTTCCTGCTCCTATGATGCTGCTTGGCCTGCTGTGTTCATCCAACACAACACCATGTTATCTCAGTGAATTCTCTATTCTTCTTTTAATAATATCTATGCTTTACCTTGTTCCTTTAGCCAAAATTTCACCTGCAATATATTACATCATAGGCTTTGACAAATGACTGGAACTGTTAGACAGAAATGTGATTTGACTCAGCCAAAAGATAGCACTTTTCACTTCTGAGTTAGGAGATTGAAGTGAGTACAAGTGCTACTAATGCCCTCAAGGTATAGTCTATAGGCTGTCACTTCATTGCAGTGCTGAGATGTATTGCCATGTGAGAGTTGACACTTTTCAAGTGAAATATCAAACCAATGTGCTGTTTGCTCTGTTGCATTGATGTACAGTTCCACTGAACTATTTCTGTATGATTATCCCTGGGTGGAGAATTGGGCAGCATGACACAAAGACTGAATGAAGACAGATGACTTATCTTTGGCTCTGAATAGTTGTAATTCTGTCTTAGCTGTTTAATGTTAATTGTACTTTTTGCTGTCATGTAATAAATGACTGTTGTGGGCAAATCACTATGTTACCTTTAGTTCGGATATTTATTGAGAAATCTCGCAATCAAGTAACAAAGCAATACAACTTTCATCGCTTGCAGCAACCAAAAATAAGACCTCCCAAGTCAGCGAGTATAGGCCTGCCATCCAACTTAGCTATCATCTGATCAACCAACAGTAGTCGGTCACTGGGGGAAGCCTACAGGGTTTGATCCTTGCTCAATGTTGTACTTCAATGTTCTGCTGTTCAGTTGTTCTGGTGTTTGATTCTGATGCAGACTTTCATCCTTCCAGTCTCTCAGGTGATATATTGATATGTTTTTTAAAGTCATTTCATTCAAATTACTGAAAGCCTGCAGGTGGCTTCATCATAAGCATTTTGTTTCACTGTTATATTTGGCATTGTCTGTCTGTTTGAACTAACAACTTTCATGTGGTTAACTCCCTAAATTCTTCTGCAGGGCAATCATAATTTATTACAGTGTTGAAGCATCCAGTTTAATCAGGTAGGTGTATAAGCTGTTCTGTTCATGTAATCTTACCAAGATATCGCTAATTGCTCAAGCCTCTGTATAACAGTTTGTTTTTGTTCCCTAACAATTTCTTTTTGACAAAGTTATTGCTGTGTGTAATAGATTATCCTTTGTTGACTCATTCAGCCCATGAACAGTTATTAAAGTTTTGAAGTCTATAATATCACACTACACCTTGTCATGCAAGATAGGCATCTCTTTCTACTGATAACTTGCCACAGAACCTTACACTCAGCCGAGTGAGGAGTATACTTCTTGTGCTATCTCTGTGGCTAAATGGACAACCCCCTCGAGCTTGGTCATTCACAAAAAATGAAGACAGAGTTTTGGTCTGATAGCCCCTTTGCTTCACTGTACAGACACGACTGCCATTTGGAGGCAACAGATCCTATTCAACATAGATCTGACCGAGTTAATTCATTCTATATTATCAGCACTTATCGGTCCAGTTAAGCCAAGAGGAGGTAGCAAAATCACAGGGAATATACTCCCTGCTGCTGCTTCCTGGAGAGGGAAGTGAAAAGGGGTACAGAGATTGTAAATGAGTGAAAGGCTTGTCCTACAGCACTAGCCCAGTCAGATCAAAAGTTATCCAAATCAATTCAAAATAAAAATCGCCATTTGCTAGGAGAAAGCCTGAGTCAGAAATTTTAGCGAAACAAAACCCAGCTGCTCAATTTTATTGTTCAGAGGCTAAAAACCTTGGTTATTTGGCTAATTGTGGTGTAATTAGAAAATCTGTACACCCAAATAATTATTGGTTTTGTAATAAGTAGGACTTTGTTTGAAAGAAGCCATAAATCTGGTTGAGAGTTTAAAATTAATTCAAGACTAATAAAGTTTCAGATCTCAGATATTAATTCATAAGAAGAAGGAAGATGATAAGACCATGACCACAGAGTGCATGCCCCCAAGAACATAATCCAATATTCAACAAAATCATGGCTGATTCTCTATACTAAATTCTACTTTTCCACCAAATCCTAAATCTTTTAACACGCTACTGTCCAAAAAGTTCATCAATCTCAGTCTTGAATTTGTACACAGTGACAGAGTATTCATAATGCTTTGAGGTGCACAATACTGAAAATTCACAATCATCTGAATAAAGACAACCACAGCTCAGTTCTAATTGATTTGTCCCATTTCCTGACACAAGAGTCTGGATTTTCATTCTCAGGGCAGTGTGAAGCAGGATCTTCGTTTCAAGTGTTGGGGTAGCAGGTAAGCCTGTTTCCCTCAATCACTGAACAGCAGAGCCATAGGCTCCAGCTCACTTGAACTTTATCACACTCGTTTTGTTCAATATCTAGTGGTCAGCTTTCAGACCCCCTCACTGAATCCACTTACTCCTCATGTCCAGCCGTGTAAATCCATTCTCCCCTATCTACCTCCAATGGTTCTTCACACTTTTCATGAAAATCTATACCACTCCACTCATTCCCATGGATCCTTATATTCTCACTGGCACCTTAGTTTTAATTTACGCTGACCCAAGGTCTCACTCTCGTCCCTTGTCCTTTATGTTTTCCTTGACAACTCAATCACCGTTCACCAAAAGAGAACTGCAGGAAGCATGCTAGGGTGCAATAAACTTCTAAGTCTCAATTCCAACCTTCACAACATGTCCAAAAAGCTGTTTATTATGATAGCTCATTCAATTCATTTAAATTATTTCAAGTGCCTCATCCCTTACTTAGAAAAAAAACAAGCATTTCACATCGAAGACAACTAGCTCACTGATAACCTTTTGGAATACTTAATCAAATTGTATATTTTGATAATGACCATTTTACAGTCAAGCAGTGCTTTAAGAGTATCACTTAGTGGCATATCAGAAAAGCACCAATTGGAACTACAAGCACGGGTTTTTTTTAGCATAAAGACACAGCAGGTTTTATATTAAATTTAAAGGTCATGTTGTGAAATAATTATACTGCATGACATTTCACAATTATTTCCACTGTACTTAGATTGTCTAATAGTTACGAGCATTATCTTCCAGTCCAACAATTATTGTCCATTTTGAATTGCCATTGCTAAGGTGGGTGTGAGCTTCTTTCTTGAGCTACTGCTATCCATGTGCTGTATATACCTGCACAGTGCTGTTAGGATGAAGTTTCCAGGATTCTGATCCACGAACAGTGAGGGAATAACGCTGTGGCTCCCAGTCAGGATGGCACGTGACTTGCTGAGGAACTTACTCGTGTTGGTGTTAACATGTATCTACTGTCCTCATTCTCCTAAGTGGGAGAGGTTGTGAGTTTTAGAAGGTGCCTTGGAAAGGAACCTTAAAGGAATTACTAGGGAGTAGAGGCAGCTAGGTAATGGACTCCCAGGCTAATGATTTGGTGACGTGGCAATAGGTGGAATGTGAAAATTCATTTAACAAATATGGAATTAAAAGCAATTATCAGCAGTGGGGATCATAAGATGATGACTATTGATTCTCATAAAATCCATCAATTTCCCTGATATCCTTGAGAAAAGGAAATTTTGCTGTTCTTACCCGACCTGGCCTAGTCTCCTAATGATTTCAGAACTGTACAGTAAGATTGGCTTTTTCTTGCCCTCTGAAATGGCTAAGCAGGTCACTCCGTTGTATCAAACTGCTGCTTAGTTACATCATAAAGACACTCATCGCAAGATAATTTCCTCATTTCAGTGATAAAGGTGTTGTGGATAAAGCAGCATAAGTTACCTTTAATTTGCCTACTTGTTAAGAATTCTCAGAGACAATCAAGTACTGAATAAATACTTTGAAATTTATTGCATGTAGTAACCAAATAAAAGACCCCTCAAGTCAGCAAGTGCAAGCCTGTGATCCAACTCAGCTTCTCCCCGATTTCTGGTGAAATCTAGCCAGGACCTCAACCATTGGTGACCTGTCACTTAGGATGGGGAATGCCTCCAGGGTTTGATCCTTGCTCAGGTTGTTCTTCAAAGCTCTGCGGTTGAGTTGTTCTGGTGTTTGATTCTTATAAAAAGCTTTCACCCTTCAATCTCTCAGGTGATACATAGATGATTTTTCTTTAAGTGCTGTTCATCCAAATTACTGCAAGACTTGCAGCTTGTCTTATCAAAAGCAATTTCTTTGTTTCTTATCATGTTGTCATTGACTGTCTGAAGATACAGCTGTCTTGAGGTTAACTTTAATTCTTCTGCAGAGCAGAGCAATCAGTTTCCTTGTGGCAATAAAGCAACCAGTTTATCAAGCAGGTGTCAAAGCAAATGAGTCTATGTAATCTTGCCGAGACTTGGCTAATTTCTCACATCTCTGTTTATTCCAGACAGTATGTAATAGTTTGTCTTTCGCTGATTCATTCAATCTATGAACAGTTATTAAAGCTCTGAAATCTATAATATCACAAAGATGTCGGTTTGAACTGATAGTCCTGTTAAGTTTAGGGTTCTCCTGTCCTTGTGCATCAGAAAATTCAGCAACCATACATTTGAATTCCTCAGTCAAGTTAGTAATAAAGATCATAAATAATTGAGGTCCAGCAACAGTTTCCCTCACATTTTACCAATCTGAAAATGACCCATTACCACCTACTAGCCAATCCTCTATCCTTAACATTACACTTCCTTTACACCAGGAGTTCTAATCTTACAGACTGAACTTAGATGTAGCACTTAATCAATTGCTTTCTGGAAATCCAAGTACAACATAGCCACAGGAACCCCTTTATTCAAACTGCTCATTAGTTATTCAAATAAACTAGGCTGACTCAACCTGGTCACATTGGTATTTTCTAAATGCCCCACTAAATCTTCCGTCATAAAGGATTTTACCATTTTCCACTTGACAGACATTAACCTTGCAGCTTTATGTTTTCCTGATTACTGCCTTTCTTGTTTCTTGCAAATCTAATGGCACTCTTCCAGCATCAGTAGAAATTTGGAAAAATAAAAGCAAGAGACTATTACATCAATAATCAATTCTTTGTAAGACCCTAGGACAAAATCCATTGCACCTAGATATCTGTCAATTTTGTAGCGTGAATAATTTCCCAAGTATCCATAAGATCATAAGACACAGGAGCAGAAATATCGCTTCCTTGGTCAATGTAACTCTTTTAATTTGTCCTTCCCTGCACCTCCTGATTTAGAGTTATTTCCTATTTGTAAGCATCCATTTTAATCAGTAAATGCAGAGTGGACTTATTCACACACAACGTAAATTATTTCCTGTGATAACGATAGTGTAAAGTTATGCAATAGTCAAGCACTGGATGGGTGACCCAGAAAGCCTAGCAGTGATATTCATTGACAGAAAAAATCAGGACGAAATTGCTAGGCATCTTTTTGGCTTCCGGAAGATGACTGGCACAGGCCATTTTCTGGAACAATATCTGATTAACCATCATACAGGCAGCTCCCAATTGGAAGGGCAAGAAACCCATCAGAGTGCAAACTGATCAAAGGCCTGCGCCATTACCATAAATGGGAAGTCTGGAAAGATTATAAAGGTGAAGCTGGATGAACACAGCAGGCCAAGCAGCATCTGAGCTCTGATGAAGCGTCTAGGCCCGAAATGCCAGCTTTTGTGCTCCTGAGATGTTGCTTGGCCTGCTGTGTTCATCCAGCTTCACACTTTATTATCTTGGATTCTCCAGCATCTGCAGTTCCCATTATCTCTAGTCTGGAAAGATTGTTGAGACAATTAATAAGGCTGATATTTAGCATTAACCAATTGACAGATCACATTAGCAGCAGAGTGGTCGAAGGTAAGGAAGATTTGAACGTCTAAATTACCTAAAGAAGGAAGGCAAATCAGTTGCTGGGTTATTTTCAAGGTTTTCTCACTGCTCCTAAGGACTATAAAAGTGTTGCAAGAAAGAGGCCGCCATTTAGACCACCCTTGGCTTGAGCTCTTGAGTTACAGTTATAGTATCCCTCCCACTGACCCAGAAGACTTGCGTGCAAAGTACCACTTCCAGGGGGTGAGTAGCAACATCTTAAAATAGTTGATTAGAAAATGTCTACCTACCCTGACTCCCTGAAAGAGTTGTCAAGTTAGTCTTTTGCATAGCTCTACAATAATTCCTTTATCAAATATTTGTCCAATTCCTTTTTGAAAGTTACCCTTGAATCTATTTCTACAATTCCTTGCAGTCCATTAGGTCATAATACCATAAGATATAGGAGCAGAAATTAAGCCATTCAGCCCTTCAAGTCTGCCTCGCCATTCATGTGGCTCAGTGGTTAACACTGCAGCCTCACAGCGCCAGGGACCCGGGTTTGATTCCAGCCTCGGGTAACTTTGTGTGGAGTTCACACATTCTCCCCGTGTCTGCGTGGGTTTCCTCCGGGTGCTCCGGTTTCCTCCCACAGTCCAAAGATGTGCAGGCTAGGTGGATCGGCCATACTAAGTTGCCCATAGTGTTCAGGGGTGTGTGGGTTTTAGGGGGAATGGGTCTGAGTGGGATGCTTCAAGGGACGGTGTGGACTTGTTGGGCCGAAGGCCCTGTTTCCACACTGTGGGGAATCTAATCCAATCAATCATGGTTGATAATTGTCTCAACCCCATGCTTTTGCTTTCTCTCCGTAATACTTGATCCCCTTTACAACCAAGAACTTATCTTTCTCAGTCTTAAATGTACTCAATGACCTGGCCTCCACTGCCTTCTGTGACAGTGAATTCCATAGATTCACTACTCTCTGGCTGAAGAAGTTTCCCTTACCTCCGCTCTAAAAGATCTTCCCTTTACTCTGGGGCTGTGTCCTCAGGCTCTAGTCTCTTCTACAAATGGAAACATCTTCCCAATGTCCACTCTATCCAGACCATTCAGTATTCTGTATGTTTCAATAAGATCCTCTGCCCACCTCATCTTTCTAAACTCCATGGAGTATAGATCCAAAGTCCTCAAACATTCCTCCATTTAAGCCTTTCTTTCCTAGGATCATTCTCCTGAACCTCCTTTGGACTAGTTCCAGGGCTAGTACATCCTTCCTGAGAAATGGGGCCCCAAAACTGCACACAATACTCTCTAAATGTGGTGAGACCAGAGCCTTATAGAACCTCAGAAGTACATCCCTACTTTTATATTCTAGTCCTCTCGAAATAAATGCCAACATTGTATATGTCTACCAAACTAGCAACTCAACCTGCAATTTATGTTAAGAGAATCCTGGACTAGAAAACTCAAATCCCTTTGCACTGCAGACTTCTGAATTTTCTCCCCTCTTAGAAGATAGTCCAAAACTCTATTTTTCTTACTGAAGTGCATGACCTCACATTTGCCCAATTGTGTTCCATCTGCCACTTCTTTGTCCACTCTCCTAACCTGTCTAGATTCTTTTTCAGCCTCACTCCATCCTAAATACTAATTATCCAGAATGCCCTCAACGCCTTCATCTCGATTATTAATGTGTAAAGTGAAAAGTTGTGGTCCCAACACTGACCCTTGTGGAACACCACTTGTCATCGGCTGCCATCCTGAGAAAGACCCTTTTATTCCCACTCTGTGCTTTCTGCCAGACAGCCAATCTTCTATCCATGCTAGCACCTTGCCTCTAACACCATGGGCCCTTAGCTTACTCAGCTGCTTCCTGTGCAGCACCTTGTCAAAAGCCTTCTGGAAGTCCAGGCAGATAATATCCATCTCCTTGGTCTAACCAGCTCATTGCTTCTTCAAAGAATTCTAACAAATTTGTCAGGCATGACCTCCCTTTGATGAAACCATGCTGACTTTTCCCTATTTTACTACTTGGACTTCTCTAGGTAATGCAAAATGATCCTAATCTGAACTTTTCCAACACTTAATATTTGGACTGTACTTTGAAGTTGTGCTGATTGAAATGAAAAATATGAAAATAGTGGCTATTTAAATGGTCAGCCGCCTCCAGTTGGTTTACCAATCAGGTCTGATTGCATGAATTTAGTTTGAGAAGCCAGGTACTCCTTTAGAGGCCAATATACTTTAAAGGGGTTAGGTGTCCCTGGGACATTCAGATGCCATACATGTTGGGGGACAGAGGAATGGGCGAATATCATTGAGCGAGTTTAATGTACTATTTACAAAGTAGACAAATTCTTGTTCATTTGTTCGAGAGCATAAATACAATAGAACCACTAAAGCTATCAATGATCTTAAAATACAAAAACCTGTTTTTTTTTCAGGAAATTAGTTAAAATGATTTCAGTTATTCTGTTTTAATAATAACATTTTCTAAAAATAATAATGATACCAATAGACTCTAGCATTGCTTCATGCCAACATGGCTCTTGATGTTTGTCCATTGTGTAGAGTAGGTCAATTTTCAAGGACAGAGTAAAAAAGGCTGTTAATTGTCTGGTGCAGGATTAGCCTGCTTTAGCACAGGGGTTATTAAAGGCTAGAGTGGTTGGTACAGAGGAGTAGTTTAACATAGAGGGCATGCAGGGCCATAGGGTGGGTGGAGGATCATAGGCTAGAATGGCTGGTATGATGAGTGACGGAGTGGGTAGAGGGGCATGGCATTTGAGGCATGCAGGGGAGGTGGTATGTTTGGTGGGAGGAAATGTGAGGAGTGAGTGCTGCAGGGACATTTTGGCTTGGTTCATTTTTTATTACACTGCAGTACAGTGCTAGTGCACAAGGGCAGGCTTTGTGCCCAGTTCAGATGTACTGCCAATAACCTTCATTCCAAGTTGTCTTGGCCTGCTCCCTGGAGAATCCAGACACCCTGGAAAAAGATCTGACTGCCCAGAACACTTTTCTCCTTGGTCAAGTTTGCAAAGCCAAGGTATGCTTCGTCACGGTCCTTCCAAACTGGGAGGAAGAAAGCAGGTCCCTCCTGTTTCTGTCTTGAAACTTCAATGTAATTTGTCATATTGTTACAGACTTTGTCACATTTTAATTGCAACTGAAGCATTAGATCAATAATTTCTATTCGTGAGCATGCATTGTAATCTCATTTAGCTGTCTAGGCCAGTAAGTCCGTCTTAACGAGTTGGCTAATAACTGAGGCCTAATAATAAAGACTTGCTTATTCTTGTACCTCTACAACTGATATTTCCTGCTGATGGCAGTCAAATCATAAGGAAAGTAATCCAAAGAAAAAAAAAATCTGTGTTGCGTTACCCTGTAAATGAGTTGGTATTTTATAAAATGAATCAGAAGAAATCTGTGATTAGGTATCATGTTGATTGGCAGTAACACTTTGCAAACTGTTGCATAATAAGCTACTAGCTTTTCTTGTTCAAACATCTATTTTCAACATCTTTACATACATAACCCCAAAGAAACATTTCAATTTTCATGCTGTAAATTAATATGTCTGCACTATGGGAGCATCTTTTACAAAAAGGTATTATGACAGTTCAGGAAGAAGGCCAGTCATGGCTGCCTCTGGACAGCCATGGTTATATAATAAATGCCTAGCTCAACTTGATGGCCACACATTTAAGAATCCTTTAGCTTTCGCTCATCAACCCTGAGCTTATTGAAATGTTTTGACCCCTGATCGAAACACAACATTGACATCTACCTGACAATGTGGCAAATTGCCTGGCTATATCTCACATGCAGAGAGCAGGACAAACACGACGCGGCCAATTACCGCCCATCAGTCTACCATCGAGCATCAGAAAAGTGATGGATCATGCCATCAACAGTGCTATCAAGCAGCACCTGTTCAGAAATAATCCACTCACTGACATCCAGTTTGGGTTCCACCGGGGCCTCTCAGTTCTTGATCTCATTACAACCTTGGTTCAAATATGGACACAAGAGCTGAATTCCAGCGTGAGGTGAGAATGACAGCCCTTGATATCAAGACTGTGTTCGACTGAGCATGGCATCAAGGAGCCCTAGCAAAACTGAAATCAATGAGTTTCAGGGGCAAAAGCTCTGGTGATTGTAGTTATACCTGGCACATAGGAAGATGGTTGTGTTTCTTGGAGGTCAGTTATCTCAGCTCCAGGACATCTTTGCAGGAGTTCCTCAGGGTAGTGTCCTAGGCTCAAACATCTTCTGCTCTGGGACTCTCTGTTGGATCTGCTCCAGGACTCGTTCCCTCCAGGACCCACTGTCTGTGCTGCCCTGGGACTCGCTGCCCATGCTGCCCTGGGATTCACTGCCCCTGCTGTTTCATCAGTGAGCTTCCCTCCATCATAAGGTCAGAAATGGAAATGTTCACTGATATTCACAGTGTTCAGTACCATTGACTCCTCAGACACTGAAGCAGTTTATCTACAAACACAACACAATCTGGACAATTAAACAACAGTTTTGCCAGGCAATGATCATCTCTAATAAAAGATAACCTACCACCATTGCCCTTTGATATTCAATGGGGTTATCAACACTGAACCCCACTCCCATTTGGGAGTTACTATTGACCAGAAACTCAACTTATCATTGAATGATGTTATCGAATCCCTGCAGTATGGAATAGAATAGAATATCCTTCACTGACATGTGAACTCCATTGTAGAAGTACAGTGAAAAGCTTTTACAATGTCTGTCTCTTAGGGTACCTTCTTCAGTATAAGTACCTACCCACAAATCATCGATACAAAAGATGAATAAAAAGTAGTTACATTAGTTTACAAAATAAGTTAGACATCATTCGAGGATTGACATTACAGACAAATAAAAAAACCAAATAAAATTAGATTGCGGAAGCTCAGTGCAGGTCCTTCAAACATAGCATTCCCTGCTCCGCTCCAAGCCTCCAGTCTGCTCCATACCAGCACTCAGTGCTCTAACTTAAGTTCCAGGACTGCTTTCCCCATGCCAGCCTCTGCCTGGGACTCACTGCTTTGGGACTCGATGCCCTCGCTTCTCCAGGATTTGCTGCTCAAGCTCCTTCAGGACTTACTACCCATGCTGCACTGGGACTCGCTGAGCACGCAGCTCCGGGACTCGCTGCCCACACTGCTCTGGGACTCGTTGCCTGTGCTGCTCTGGGACTCGCTACTCATGCTGCTCCGGGACCCATTGCCCGCGCTGCTCTGCGACTTTCTCCACAGCTCTGATCCAGGACTCGCTGCCTGCTCTGCTCTGGGACTCGCTGTCCACACTGCTCTGGGAGTCACTGCGCACTTTGCTCCGGCACTCGATGCCTGCACTGTTCCAAGACTCAACTGACTGTGCTGCTCTAGGACTCTCTCTACTGCTCTGCTTCAAAACTTGCTGCCCTCGCTGCTCTGGGATTCGCTGCCTGCGCTGCTCCAGGACTCATTGCATGCACTGCTCTGGGACTCTCTGCAGCTCTGCTTCAGTGCTCGCGGGACCCGCTGCCCGCACCTGCCACTGCTTCAGGATTCATCACTCAGTATTAAGAGAGTGAAAAAGAGGGAGATAAACAAAAAGAATAGGCAGAGCGTCTAGGTCTGACAAAAATGTCTTACACAGCAGCCATCTTGCTGGAAGGAGGTAAGTTCCTTTTTGCAGTATTTGTAGCACCTGACCTGCTTAATGTAACCACTGTGTTTTGTATGGTGAATCAAGTTTAATGTACAGGGATGTGGAGACTAGATGGATTTGCCATGGAAAATGCAGTATTAGAGGGATGGCGTAGGGTCTAGGTGGGATGTTCTTTAGAAGGAGGCCATTTGGTCCATTGAATCTGCATTGAGCTTCTGAATAGCATCCCACCCAGGCCCACCCATCCCTGTTAACCTGCATTTCCCCATGGCCAATCCTCCTAGCCCGCACATCATTCAACACTCACCTTGACTCACCATATAAACAGTGACTACAAGAGCAGTTTAGATGCTAGGAATGCTTCAGTAAATAACTCACCTCCTGACTTCCCAACGCCTGTCCACCAGTTACAAGGCTCAAGTCAGGAGTAGGATGGAATGTTGCCCTCTTGCCTGAATGAATGCAACATTGGCACCACATCCACAAGCATCCACTCCCTCCATCAACAAAGCTCAGTAGTAGAAGTGTGTACTATATACAAGATGCACAGCGGAAATTTACCGAAGATCCTTAGACAGCAGATTGCAAACCTTTGAAAACTTCCATTAAAAAAGGACAAAAGTGGTAGATTCATGGGAATGCCATCACCTGCAAGTTCCCCTCCAAATCACTCACTATCTTGACTTGGAAATATTTTGTCTTTCCTTCAGTGTAGATGTGTCCAAATCTTGGAATTCCCTCCCTCATTGCATTACCAGTCCACCTACAGCACATGCACTGTAGGGATTCAGGAAGCAGCTCATCACTACTTTCTCAAGGGCAACTAGGGATAAATGCTAGCCATCCAACGATAGACATGACCCACAAATGAATAAAAACAATCTTCCTAATTGTTATGTTCCTGCATGACCTGATCCCTCTGATCTCTAATGTCTTCCAGCCCTACAAATGTCCAAGATGCATACTTTCTTCCACTTCTTGCCCCTTATACATCCCTCGTTTTAATGCACAATAACTGGATGTCATACCATCAGCTGTCTCAGCCTTTGCTTTGTAATTCCTAATTTCAACCTTTCCATATTTCTACCTGTCTTTAATTTAAGATGGTTCTTAAAACTTTCTTCTGTAGTTAAGCTTTTCATCATCCACCCTTGTATGTTCTTTCACAGCTTCTTGTCAAATTGTATTTGAATATCTCATCTGAAGCAGCTTGCCATATTTTATTACTTTATAATCTCTAAACATATGTGAGATGCTGTCATTGAATGAATAGCAAAAAGAAGCCTCATAAAAGCTCTGAACACAGCAGGCCAAGCAGCATTTTAGGAGCACAAAAGCTGATGTTTCGGGCCTAGGCCCTTCTAAGATGCTGTTTGGCCTGGTGTGTTCATCCAGCTCCACACTTTGTTATCTCGGATTCTCCAGCATCTGCAGTTCCCATTATCTCTGATCATAAAAGCTTTCTACTATTTAACATAGCACCACTAAATAACGCATTTTGAATTTTCTTATGGTTGCAATGCATATTGTTATGCGAAGGTACAAATGTGCTCATTATCCTTTAGCTTGTCACCCCTAATTAAATGGTCTTTTAACTATCTGAACGTTCACATTACAAGCAAAGCCTGAGCACAAGGTTTATTTCACTTCTGCCTCAGAAATAGTCAAGTCTGGTTGAGAGATTGAGTTTTGCACTCTATCTGCAAAATTTGATGTCAGCTAGTTGACTTGATTGTGTGATGTGACAACAAAAGGTTATGTATTTGCCATTTAGCCATCATGATTGGAGAGGCTGTCAAATTTGCCTGCACATCGTGAAAACTAGTCATTAAATGAGTCATTTACATCTATCATTAAAAAACGAAACATTATTGCTTGGTATTTACCTGGTGAGAGAAATGGCAAGCAGATATTTGACTGAAGCACATTTATTAATGTCCTGATTTAGTCATTGAGTATATTGGTTCCACATGTACCACAAATAATAAGATCATTCTAAATGAGCTAATGTTTCAAAATCTATTAATAACAAAATGATCTAATAAAAAGAATGATAACATAAGTAGACTGCAGTACAAACTTTCCTATTCATTCAGTAGATTTAAATTGCCATTACAGATAATCATGAAAGCACATCACTTCTGCTGCAATCTTAAGCAATGAAATAATAGTGTGATTAGATTTACTTTCTTTGCACCCTTTCATGATCTTCCCTTGAAGTGAGTGGGCAACAAATTGTGCAATGTTTTTAGTTGAATTTCCAAAACTTGGTTCAAAATTTCACATTGAGAGCATTATATCAATAAATTCTCTCCTTTGGTCCAGAGAATAAATTCTCATTGATTTATCAGTCAAAAATTTTGCAGCTCACATGCCTATATTCCTAATCTGCATTCATAATAAGTATTCCCCTGGCATGTAGGCTTCTGTACATTCTCTGCTGAAGACAGATGCAGCAACAGCCAAATTATTGTGGGTCTGTGGCACATCCATATTGTTTAGTTCACCAAAACCGCCACTGCAACAGGCTGTGTAATTTATGCAACATTGAGGCTTTCTTGTCGCCTGTGAATCTTCTTTCCCATCATTGTGAAGATTTTATAAAATAGCACCTTCCTGATTTATAAAGCTCAGATGCCACGCGATTAAGATGATGGATCATAATCTCAGATGACTAATGAATGTACAAAATTCTAACTAGTATGTGTTCTTATTTTAAAACAAAATGAAATATAGACTGCAGAATTAAGTTCCCTGGCTGGAAAGAGTGACTCTGGAATGTCATACCTGATGAGGTGGCAAAGAAGCTTCAAAACTAGAAACTGCATTCCAGCCTAAAGTTTTAATCTCCTATGAGTATTCTGTGCATAATGTTATAATAAAATACAGCCAGGCTGGGCAAAAGATATATTTGCTTTCTCCCTTTTTCAAGAATACTACTTGAACAGGGGATTAAAAATCAACCTTAACTCTAGTCCATGTATGTTAGTGGTCTGATATTCTAGTGTGTGGATTTATCTGCTGTGAGGGTCCTAACTCTTAGAAAAGCTATTTAGCAAGAAAAATACTGCACTGCAGGTAATTCAAAAGAAAAAAAAAGTACTCTATTAGAATCCCTACAATTTGGAGGCAAGCTATTCGGCCCATTGAATCCACACCAACACTGAAGACCATCCCATGCAGACACACACCCCCTCCCCCCGACACTATCACTATGACCCTGCATTTCCCATGGCCAATCCACCCAACTCGCACATCTTTGGATTGCAGGAAGAAACTGGAGTACCCAGTGGAAACCGATGCAGGCACAAGGAGAATGTACAAACTCCACACAGACAGTTCCCTGTGAATGGAATCATACCCAGGCCCCTGGTGCTGTAAGGCAGTAGTATTAACTGAGCCACTGTTCCACTCGAGAGTGTTACCAGTGAGCCACTAAAAAAAGGAATCACGATAAAGGAGTCACTTACAAAGTTAAGAATCTTGAAGTTGACGGTTTTACTTTGAGTATAAATACAAACAGACAACTTGGATTCCAACAGCAACCATATTTAATTGTCCACTCTCTACAAACAATTCCATCCAATCCATATATCTTTCCTTTAAGTTTAATTTTTGGACCTAGCTCTTATTTCTAAAATTTATGTTTGTGTTGCGTGATTATTTCTTTGAATTTTTAGTAATTAATAATCCTGGTCTTTTCATTAATTCAAGAAAGCTGCTTAAATTAGCCCTTTTTAAAACATAAATCCATTTGGGTCTCCGAGAAAAGGATTTACAATGGAAGGAATCTTTTTGAAATTAGCCACGTATTGACTAACTGAGATCATGACCCTGGGGAGCCATTACATCCCTTCCCATCTGGGAGCTTAACACTCTGGTCCAGAACTGTAAAAAAATTGAGGAAACTTGCCCGGGGGTTCTGGTCACAATGATAAACTGACTCATTCAGGTGACTGAAATCAATTTAAATAATACTAATGCACACTTAACTCCTCTGGCTTTGTAATTACATTTAGAAATGTTACGTGAATGGACTCTGTTTAGTTGCTAATGTTATATTTCAAGAGACAGATGCAGAAAGGAGAAAACAATTCAAAACAAGGACAAGTGAGCCTTTCAAGAACTAACAGACCAAAAATAAACTACTTGTCATTGATAGAGTAGCAGTGTCGGTGTTGTTTGAATCTCAGTGGAGATATGTTCACTGATATATATCGGGAACTAAATTCTGACCTACAATCATTATTTAAAAAGATGCCATGTTACTTGCACCTGTAAGGGTAATTGCTGCTATAAATTTCTACATTACTGGCTGCTCCTCAGAAACAGTGATCGATTCAACTGGCGTATCATGGTCTATAATGGGGGACTATACCTATGAGAATGACAATGATAGTAAGGCTAGCTGCAAAATTTAACTGATATGAGTCGAGCAGCAAGGAATACAGTGCAAGGACTGAAGCAACATGTTGTGAACAACTGAGCAACACACCATGGGAATAACTGCAATCACATATTTTCAGAGTGGTCAGATGAGTACAATGTGGAGCAGCTAAGTGGTTTTAAAAAATACATTTATTCTGGTAATGTGAGCTCCACAAGCAAGGCCAAAAACTGCCTGTCCTAAATGCTCATTGAGCCACTGCAGACTATTGATGAAGTGTGGGACTTAGATTCCATGTGACAGCCATCATTAAGATTGTTGGTTTTCATAGAGTCATACAATATGGAAACAGACCGTCCAGTACACATCACCCATGTTCCCGAAACAAAGTAGTCCCAGTTGCTTGCATTTAGCCCATAATCCTCCAAACCGTTCCTATTCAAATACTTGTTCAACACAGTGTGGAGCTGGAGGAACACAGCAGTACCAGAGGAGTAGGAAAATCAATGTTTTGGTGTCCCAGCAAAAAACATCAACTTTCCTACTCCTCTGATGTTGCGTGGCCTGCAGTGTTCTACCAGATCTACACTGTGTTGTCTGTGACTCCAGCATCTGCAGTTTTTGCGTTCACCATGTACTAATCCAAATGTTTTTTTTCCAAATGTTGCAACTGTAATTGCATCCAGCATTTCTCCGGCAGTTCATTCCATACACAAACACTCTAAAATAGCTGGTTTCATATCCTTTTTAAAAAAAACTTTTTCCTCTTGCCTTAAAAATACGCCACCTCGTTATGGACTCATCCATTCCCAGGAAAAAGCCTTTGACATTCCCCTTACCTATGCCCTTCATGATTTTATAAACTTCTATTAGATCACCCTCAATCTCCCACATGCCACTGAAAAAAGTCCTACCTTATTTTTATAACTCAAACTCTCCATTTCTGGCAGCATTCTGATAAATATTTTCTGAACCCTCTCTAATTTGATACTATCCTTCCTATTACAGGGCAACCAGAGCTGTGCAAAGTATTATAGAAGAGCCCTGCTCAAGATGATGCCTCAACTCCTATACTCAGTGGTCTGAGCAATGAAGGCAAGCTTGCCAAATATCTTCTTAATCACCCTCCAGATTGTGCCATGACCTTCCACGTCATCATAGATAAGTAAGATTTCACAGGAGATGGAGTTCTACAATCCCTGACAAGGCAGCTCGTTTCATTGATGTTGACCTGGGCCTAAGGCAGGAGGCTGTGTGTTGAAGAAGGGGATCCTTTTCCTAGAAAGTTAGTGGAAAGGCACATTGTCATGCAGTAGGGTCACCTCTTGGTTCAGTTTCATTTCCCGCCACCTCCTTTTCGTCGCCTTCCGACCCTTCTTGCTCATCCCTGGGTGAACTGTTTCATCCTGAGGCCTCTGCGTGCTTACAGTCTAGGCCATCTAAAAGGACCATACTATGGAGAGCATAGCAAGTCAGCTCAGTGCTGGACACAATTGCAGAAGGGTATTGGAGGGCACCACATACTGCTCCAAGCACCAGAATCGCATCTTTAGAATCCTGATAACCTTTATTGTCTGATCTAAGAATTGGCATTGAGAGCAATGCCTCTTCTAGGGCTCTCATTGGAGGTCTGTTCCTTTAAGCAGTATCCTTTGTTCTCATTTTTCTCCACCTAAGTTGGGCAGGGCATGGTGACAACTCTTTTTGTTGCCTAGGCACTGAGTGCACACTCTCACTCCCACCCACACAGTGCAAAAGCCGCCTCCTTTTCCATGGGATACTTACCTCTCTTATTGGGCTGGGGTGATGGTCTAGGGCATTCTGATTTGCCATTTTGTACCTGTCCACCTTTATCTAAACAGATAACAATAGCTCCTGAAACCTGGATGGTTTCTTAACTATGCCACTAAATGCCCCCTATTAACATACTTAAAATCATTTAATTGGCCTCAATTAAGAGGACAATCCTGCTAGTTTCTCCCCAGTCTGGAGAATGTTGGCATTGCTCAAATGGCACGTTGCAGCTGGCATGTGATTCAACACTGGCATTTTTGAGCCCTCCTTGACTTCTAATGCCGTAGCTGGGGGAATCTAAAAGTTCAAATGTAAAGACACATGCAGGTCAGACATTAGCTGACTTGTATTTGTAAGTTTGGTTTGAATTTTTTTTTGTGATGACTATTATTTTTCTGCTTTTGAAGGTAAAGTATGGGATTGTTACTGAATGGAAAGCCAGGGCTACAGTTATTAGTTCCTCCCCCATCAAATCGGTGTTGAACTTGATCTGCCATTGTGCATACTTCCAATGGCTGTCCATTGCTCACATACTAACACCTTCACCAATGCGGTATCTGTTATGAGTTGTACCGAAAAATTGCAAAATGTACCAAAGATGACATTTTGGAACTCTGAAATTTTGGATGCAAAAGCATAGGCACTCGTGATCCTAAATTCTAACCCAATGGCAGTTCTTCAAGCTAATTGGCATTTTTGATGAATCACACTCAAACTAATGGATTGCAACATGCATTTGCACCAAATTGCACTTGTCAGAAGCAACCACCTTTAAACAAGCTTAGTTGTAATATTTTCTCAAGGGGTCATGGTGATTAATATGTTCTTTATAGAAGAATAATGAGAATCTTAAATTCACACAACTGGAAATCATTGCCTTTGAGCTTTTTTGTTATAAATGTACACAACTGTTTGTTATGATACATTTTCATTGTTCTTGGCTGAGCCTTCTTTGAAAAGGCTGAACTGTGGTTAACTTCATCTGCATATACTGTTCCTTAGGATGCTCTAATTTCAACTGATTCAGTCCCTCTGGTATTCCCTGACTCGATGTAATTTTCCCCACTTTCCGAAAACTCTGCTGACTGTAATCCAGGGATGATAAATGGACCATAGGACTAGTAGAACCAGTAGGATTTTCTTGTAATTGCATTACAATATTCTGTTTTGTGAACATAAACAACAATAGCATTTTACAGTACTGCTTAATTTATTTTATCCAGTATTTTGGGCTGCCAAAACTTTGACCAAAGTATTTTTAAATGGAGAAAGCATTCTTGTTTTGTGATGAGGTGCATCTGAAGGTCTCACATTCAGAAACAGTGCAGTCCAATCCACATGAAGAACAGGAACTTTGCAGATAAACCAAAATAAAGTCATTTCTGCTCAAACATCAAAGCTTTCTCTCACTGAAAAATATATTAAGATAATGAGTTCACTGGCGAAGTTTCAGATTCTCCTGGTGTGATGAGATTTTCCACTAATGGGATCTCTGCAAATTCAAACAAAATACAGAAGAAATGTAGCCTGCCAAATGTGTCCACCCCGAACTACATAATATTTTCAATTTGATCACACTCTCTGCTACATTACAGTTTTATGACCAAGTGAAAAGGCATAGGCTGTTCCCCTTCTGGTCAATCATCTTGGTCGGTCACAACATAAACCTAAGCTCTTTATAGTACAAGGCTATATCTTTCTCACATATAAGCGACAGTTAATGACATTTTTTGTAGGCAATAAGGAGCAATTCACAAGTTTTCTTGAGCTAAAGAAAAAGCAAATTTATCACATATGATCCCCCACCACTTCACCCCAACGCATACACCAGTACCAAGTTAAATGGGTTATTGTCCAGTACAATGCAAGATAAAATTGGAAGCTTTTCATTGCCTTTGAGTTATAATGTGTTATCCTGAAGCCAATGTTGAATAGGTGGTTTCTTTGGTGCATTCAGTAGTCGCGAATGGTGCAATTACTTGTAAAGTTCTGGGTTCCCCGGTGCTTCCTTTCTGGTGATGTTTCCATGGAAAGTGGATGCCAGTTTCTAGAGAGAGTGAGAGAAGTGGAGACAGCAGCTTCTCTTTCAGTAATCTTACAAAAGCTCTCGGACAAAAACAAAGTTGCTGCGAAAGCTCAGCAGATCTGGCAGCATCCATGAAGGATACATCTGAGTTAACATTTCGAGTCCGGTGACCTTTCCTCAGAAAGCTCTTGGGACCTTCCTAGAAATATTGATTCAAGTTTGTATTTCCAAAAAGTTATTTTCAGTTGGGCTGTCTAGAGATGCTTCTTTACACACACACCTCATGTGGGATGTCTTTAAATGTGGGATTGCTGTTGAAAATCAGTTGGCATTTGGTCCTTAACAGAAGATGTAGTTCTAGTGGCAAGGAAACCTCACTGACTGGGAATCTCCCTGCTGCTCCCTGCTCCCACTCTGCCATCACAGCCATTGATAACACATGAGTATCATCAAGCTAATTGCAGTTGAGGGCTTGTTCTGGATTTTGCTTTGTCTGGTTCCTCCAGCCGCCCAATTTTCTATCATTGAAAACCCTGACATTGTTCACAGGTCACTCAGGCCTCTCCACTACAACAAAGTAGCAATCCACAGAAAGGCAGATTGTGTAAAACAGTGTCAATGTGAGAGGACTTCATACTTGTCAAAGTATTCTTGAGACCATGGTAAGCATCAAATGGGTGTCTAGATTGTGGAGGCTCTCTTTTTTTGCAGACATCCAACAACAGAGCGATTTGTTTGTTCTCCTCCCCCCGACTTGAGTTGGCTTTGTGTTTTTAAGCAGTTTGGTTATTCCCAGTCCAGTCTGCAACAATTCCAACTGGTTGATAGTTTTGAAAAAATGTACCTTAACAAATAAAGGTTTATATTCTCATAACAAACAGGCACACACCACTATCAATCAGTCTCAAGATGACAGTGATGGTGTAGAAGTGTCAGCATGTCATTTGCAATGACTGCCATATCCTATAGTTTATGAAAACAGATAGACTTGTTATAGTGTTATTTATGTATTCACAGAATTCTTCTGTTCTTATTTCGCACTATGTTGCTATATATTTTTCAACTTGAATGACAATGTGAAACCCAACGGCAGGATTTGTTAGCAGTTAAGCAGCCTTCTTTCCATTGTGGACCCATTCTTTCCTAAGGAGCAAAACTTTGATTAGCTGCTATTTATCTTGTCTCCTTCCTAGGGCCAAAGATTTGATATCTAAGCATAACTTGTCACTACACTCCTTGGCGCATCCAGGCTCATTGTTGTTGCTGAATGCAGGAAAGTGATTTATGAATTTATAGGCTTGAATGTTTATGGGGCTATGTTTAGACACAAAACAAAACTGTAGATGCTGGAATCCAAGGTAGACAAACAGAAGGCTGGAAGCACACAGCAAGCTGGGAAGCATCTGAAGGAAAGTAGCAAGCAATGTTTCAGGACCTGAAACATTGACTGCTCTTTCCTCCAGATGATGCCTGTCTTGCTGTCTTCTTCCAGGCTTCTGTTTGTCTCTCTGTGGGATTTCGCATTTGGAGAAGGGAAGAGGATGAGATTTGAGAATGTTTTCTCGACCTGCACCATTTACTTATAGAATATTTTGATTTTTTTTTCCAGGCTTTCGGTTCTCCTACCAGACTTTGTGCAAGACTAATGTCCATTGGACATGAAAGCCAACAGCAGAAAGGTCTTATCAAAGGACTGGTAGATAAGTGAAGGAAGGTCACGATCAGTAATTGGCATGGCCATGGTGATGGACCACAGAGATCACACAGTTTAGGGGAGATTGTGAATGGCATAGGGCAGTTAGGAACCAGGGCTGTCAATGATTGTCTAAATGGGGAGACAAAAGCTGGGAGCAGATGGTATGTGATTGAGGGGGTTGGGGAGCCCTAATCACAATCAAGGATGAGTGCTCAAATCGGGGGGGGGGGGCGGGAACCAACAGGTCAGGAGGCATGGGGAAGATCATGAGTAATTGCAAAAAGAGGGGTTGGAAGGAGGTATGCTTGTGAAGCCATGAGGAAAGATGCTTCTAAAAATTTGAGTAACTCATGAAGCTTTATGTATACGAGTCATCAATTAGTAAACTAAAATATTAGGAGGAAATTTGTGGCTTCGAGAGGAACTTACAGGGAGCGGTGTTCCCATGCATCAGCTCCCTATGTCCTTCTAGATGGCCACGGTTGTAGTTTTGGAAGGTGATTGCAAAGGAGGCTTGGAAAATAGCCGGAGTGTATCAAAGGTTTTAGAGTAGAAGTGTTGTTCGGGGTGTGGACGTTGTAGTTGGTTGGCTTACTGAGCTGGTTCATTGTTTCGTAGGCATTTCATAAACCTGCTGGGTAACATCATCAATGTAGCTTCCGATGAACTGCTGTTTTGTTTTCTGTCCAAAACTATGGATACTCGATGTGGACAACACCTTCGTCATTATTAAAAAGGCCAAATTAGAGGAGACACACAAGCTAATAAACAACACCCTCACCAGGATCAGATTCACCAGGGAAGAGAAGGAAAAACAGCTCCCATTCCTGGATGCCAATGGTGGAACCCAGGGCTAATGGGGAATTCCTAGCAATAGTATGCAGGAAAGCCACGCACTCTGACTAAGTACTGAATTTCAACATCAACCACCCGAACACACAAACGAAGTTGCATGAGAACATTATTTAAATGAACAACAACATGCTACAACAGTACAGAGCTACACCAAAAAGAAGAAGAGTACCTCTTCCGGGTAGTCAGAGACAACAGATACCCGAAAAACTGGGCCAGAAGATGCCTATGAACACAAACACCAAGATGATACTACACACCCCAAAACACTCATCACGTTACCTTCCATCAGGAACACATCTGAACTGACCACAAGACTCCTCCAACTACTGGGTATTAGAGTTGCACACAAAGCCACATCAACCCTACGACAACTGCTCACCCAAACCAAAGACCCACTACCCACTACAGGCAGGACCAATGTCATATATAAGATTCCCTGAAGAGACTGTGAAAAACACTGCTTCGGACAGACAGGAAGGAAATTAACCACAGAGGTGTACAAACATCAGCTGGCAACAAAAAGACACGACTAATACTCACTCATCTCCATCCACATGGACAAGGAAAGCTGTCAATTCCATTGGGGCAACACCAGGATCCTGTGGCAGGCAAAGCAGAGACAAGCACAGAGACCTGATTCTCCATTAAGAATCCCATCAATAAACACAGAGAGAGCTAGACCCATATATACTCTATTGCGAAGGAAAACCGAAGTGAGGTAATCCACCTCAATGGGCACCAGAGTTTAAATCACAGGTGGGAAAATGCAACAGCACTTCATTGGCAGCTGCAGTCATGATGTTACCCAACAGGTTAATGAAGTGTCTGCGGAACAACGAACCAGCTCGGCGAGCCAACCAACCACAGCTACAGTGTATCTTCAATTATGGTACACGCTGCTGGATACTTGCTACATGGCACAAGCAGAGAGGGTTAATGTTTAATTTGATGGATGGGATACTGATTGAGTGGACTGTTTTGTCTTGGATGGGGTTAAGTTTCTTGAGTGTTCTTCAGCACTCATTCAGATGTGCGGAGAGCATTCTTGACATTGTACTTGTGGATAGGCTTTGCTGAATCAAGAGGAGAGTTTGTCTCCACAAAATTCCCAATCTCGGACCTGTTCTAATCAGTAGAGTATTTATAAGGTTGATTTAGCTCAGTTTCTGGTCAATGGTAATGGTGGGAGGATCAGCAATGTTAAAGCTGTTGAGTGTCAACGTGCAATGGTTATATTTTCTCTTGAAGATGGCCATTGCCTATGGGCTTTGTTCAGCTTGCATATCGGTCTAAACTGACTGCATATGGGCATGTACTCCTGCAGTATCTGAAGAGTGATGAATAGTACTGAACACTACAAATTTGTTAGTGAACTTTTCCATTTCTGATGGAGTGTCGGTAATTGATGAAGCAGCTAAAAACATTTAAGTCTAGGACATTACCCTAAGAAATATCTGTGATGATATTCTGGAGCTGAGATGACTCCCCTCCAACCATCATAACCATTTCCTTTGTGCTTTTGAGTTCACTTCTGAGGAAGTGTCACCAGACCCGAAACATTAACTTTGATTTCTCTCCACAGATGCTGCTAGACCTGCTGAGCTTTTCCAGCAATTTCTGTTTTTGTTTCTGATTTACAGCATCTGCAGATTTGTGTTAGGTTTGATTCAAACAAATAACATCTATGGACTTCAATTTTACTAGGTCTCTGATACCACTTTTGTTCAAATGCTGCCTTTATGACATGGGCTGTCTCTGTTGTAAGTCTTCTGAATTTGCCAATATTACCCCTGTATGGACCAAGATCTGAGACTGGTATCATGTCAATTGAAATAATATACATTTTTCTAGCTCAGTTCTGGATGCCTTCTGTTTTGAAGCAATTGGAGGTTGCATTATGGCTGTCCAGTCCTGTGTGATGAGTGGATTGCAGATCCTCATTTTCAGATTCAAGATCAAGCTGGGAGGTGGATCACTTAAGTGATGCTTTGGGCTAGGGTAAATGTCTTAAAACCACAATGTGAGCAGATCGATCTCAGGGAATGATAGATTTGCAACTGAATGAACACTTTTTAAGAGTTAAACTCTCTGCTGCTGAGGAAATTGTTTTTGATTTGTAGTCACTGTTGTAACCATAAGCAAATATGACAGCTAATTTGCATGGATCAAATTCCACAGGCAACACAGAGATAATGACCAGTCATTATTTTTAATATTTGATGGGGGATAATTATTAGCTAGAACCAGAAGTTAGGCAAAACTCTGGGCTCAGGAAAGCACAATCTCTGATTCAGAGGAGGAAGTTAGCTTCTTGACTAGCACTTGGCTTAAATAGTATTAGTGTCTGCTGGAGTTGAGGACAGAATCAGATCAGGCATGATCTTTTTGAACATTGGAGCAAGAAGTTGAGTTAGAATGGCCCACTCCTGCTCCAAATTCAAAGATCCAAAGGACCTGCAGCTAGAACCGAAAAAGTAGGTCTTGTTGCTATCAGAGAGTGATTCAATCACCAGGGATCCTCCCAATGTGAATTCCTATTTGCTCACTAGCCCAGAGGGAATGGAAAATGTTTGGAGATTGCTGATTAATTTCTCATGCTGTAGATATTTAGACAATGTATCACCTTTTCCTCTTTTACATTGTGCATTGCTGAGCTGTTTATCACATCTACATTAATAACCTTTTGCTATGATGGTATAAGCTACCATAGTTACATTCGATCTTGATTTGTCTCCGGCTGGTAGTGCTAATTCAACTTCAGGAAGATAATTGGGTCTGTAAACCTAACTGGCATTGCACATCAGTTCTAGATATCTTTTTGCATTCTTAACAGACACCAGCGAATCTTATAGCTGCACATTCTTCTTCTTCATAGTGGTGATGTAATTCATTTGAGCTGACTTTATGAATAATTGATAACTGGAAATTAGGACATTACATGTCAATATGTGTGGTGTTTCTGTTTGTGTGGTAAATGAATGCACTCAATAGCCGTGACTGTTTAACTTTCCTAAAAGTTGCTTAATGTTCGGAATACATCAATATACAGTTACCGTATAGCTCTATAGCTTAGCTGACTAAGAGATTGACAACATGTGAATTATATCTGCAGAACAGAAAATCACAAATATTTAATGAAAAAGTTAGACTCAGGTTTAACCAAAGTGACTTTCACTTTACGCGGATTGAAAGTGTATTTCAAGAAGCAGGAGAGGACATTTCCTCCGTCATTAACAGGTTCTAGAAGTTGAAGTCAATATTGAACTGACAAAACTAAGTGAAATTTCTGCTGTCTTTCATCTATCAAAAAAAATCTTCATAGAAGGCGATGTTGAGCAAATCCTATCCTGTACCCTAGAAACACCTTAGGAGAAAATACATTTATCAGGCACAGTTAAAGCTTATAGTCTTGGAATTAGTTCACGCAACCTTGATGAAGAGAACAGTCGATGTCTCAGAATTGATAAGCACAAAGCCAAATCACATATAGAACCTCATTTCACTTTGGAGCAGTGAGCTGCAGTCACTTGTTGACTGGACCCAGGCAACGCATCATTCTACTGTAACTAGTTAAGACAAGTCTTAGGAAAAGGAATGGAATGAGAAGTGGGATGTTCTAGGAGTCAAAGGCCAGGGGACCATCCAGAAGAGATGGTAACTCAAGACACAGTGAGGGGATCAGGGTGGGGAGGTTCGGAAGGATTTTTGTGTGATCATTGGGGGTGTAAGTCAGCGCTGAGGAAGCCCAAGAGTTTCTTCTATAACTCTGTGGGTGAATTCCAAATTCACCTGGCTCACAAGGAATTCATCCATGAGTATTTTTTTAAACACTCACCTTGAACTCCTCAGGCCAGACAAGTCCTGAGATTGTCAGACCACATTGACACCATTTATCATAGGCTCTTGCCCACTTGCTGCTGGAGCCTTGATTAGATGAAGCTGGAATGATGTCAAACAGGAATAGAGTAATTTCAAGCCAATAAAGTGGACGTGGTAAAATCATAGCTTCCTCCCACATCATTCTCATTGGAAAAGAGTTTAATATCTAGGCCTCAGGGACTATTCTTGCTAGTTAAGAAAGCATTGTAATTACAACCCAATGGAACTGGCACTAATTTAAAGTCTATCTTCTCATTTACGAAATACAAAGTCAACCTTTCACAGACTGATGGAAAAGGTACTGTGAGGATTGTGGGCTCCCAATTGTTCAATACACTTGACCTATATAATTATTGTTCAAGACCTTTTGAGGAGCACATGACAAGGCAGAGGGAAAGTTTTGCGATTAGATAAACTAGAATAAAACTGGAGTCCATTAGTCATTTCTTTTCATAACAAATTGAGAATAATTTTGTTCTTATCTTTTCCCATGTAGCAACCATGCCTTTGGTGGATAGAAATCTGTTTATGCATGTAAATCATGTTTCTACTGAAGTTACAGTGCCATTCTCTTAGCTAAGATAATTTTAGCAGATTAATAGAAACTAAGGCTATGAAATAGAACCTGTCATGAGTAACTATTAACACAAAGATTATGGATTTTCAATTTGCCTCTTAAACTCTACAGAAGCTCAGAACTAACATTTTTAAGACTAAGCAAGCAATGCAAAATGGAAAATGCACTGGATGAATTTTTAAGCGTTAAGCTGCATTTTAGTAATGTAAATCTGCCAGTGCATAGCCTCAGCTTGTCTATTTCCTGAAACTTTTCTTCAAATTAACTATTGACGTGTAATTTCAAAGACCAAAAAAAATTGTCAAGTGATATTGGTAAGATAAAGAATGGGATATAAAATTGAACAATGAATTCAGTGTCAGTAAGTTGATTAAAGTAAGTAGTAATATTTGCAATAAACAGAAGTGGACAGCTATGAGTGCTTTAACTGGAAATATAAGCTTGAGAGGTGGAGCGAGGGAACAGAACTGGGGAGTCTGATCACAATCACTTACTGGTTGTGAGTTTAATAAAGGCAGATTGAAGGATGAGTAACTCACATTTTCTCTGGAGGTGGGATGATAATTTTATTACTTTAATGACAGTCAGCCTCACACCTAACAAACACTGAAATTGCTGCTCAACCTCAACAAGACTGAAGAGTCACTGGGCTCAAAACATTAACTCTGATTTCTCTCCACGGATACTGCCGGTCCTGCTGAGCTTTACCAACGTTTCTGTTTTTTGTTTCTGACTTACAGCATCCATAGTTTTCTCATTTTCTTGTTTAGCCTCAAATTTAAGTTGTCTTTCAAAAGTATTGATCACATGCTCGGTTTCCCTGTACGCTGAGTACCTGGCATCTAAAAAGGAGGCACAAAGATGGTGAGTTCTGGAGATACGAACATTTCCAACAATGCTGGATAAGCGAGAGCTTCACGACCGATATGCACCAAGCACAGCCCAAAGTGTCAGAGTCATACAGCACGGAAACAGATCCTTCGGTCAAGCCTCTCCACATTGAACATAATCCCAAATTAAAGTAGCCCCACTTGCCTGCTCCTAGCCTATTTCTCTCCAAATATTTCCTATCCATGTACTTATCTAAGTGTTTTTCAAAAATATTTCAACCGAACCCTCATGCACATTTGTTTATTCCACACACAAACCATCCTGTGTAGAGATCCTACTCCACCTGATCCCTTGGTCTCAATGGCCTGTGCCGTGTTCTGTATAATATCCTTCTGATTAATCTACAGTCATCCTCACCACTAACCCATGACTCCATGTACCCAACAATCCAAGAACACCCCCAAGGCTTCAATGACTAACAATCACTTCTGACCTTTTTCCTCCTCACCAAACGGCCAGTCAATCTTTCAATCTGGCTGTCTGGCAGAAAGCTGTAACCAAAAATATGTCAATTCAGCATGCCTCTAGTAAAGGTGTAGTTCCGAGAATCTAGACCACGATACTACCCTGCTGCCATGTTATAACTGTCCAAACCAACCATGTCAGCAGCTTTGAAATGACAATGGAGAATATTTGCAGAAGATTATAACATCTTCAAAAAAGGCTTCAGTCAAAATTATTTCACTGAGTCATTTTGGAAAGAATCTGACCATCTGCTATGATATTCAAGGCATGACCATTTTGACAAGACAAATAAATACTATGGTTACAAGAGAAGGTTCAAAGCTGGGAATTCTGTGATGAATAACTCCCCTCCTGATTCCCAAAGCTTGTTCACTATCTACAAGGCACGAGCGAAGAGTAATGAAATGCCGCCCATTTGCCTGGAGGAACATAGCTTCAACAACGCTCAAGAGGCTTGACAACATCAACAAAGCAGTCGGCTTGATTGGTACGTGATCCACTATGTCCTACTTTCAATGTCTGGACCACTGTCACACAGGAGCAGTGTTTTTTAACCTCTTCAAGATGTGCTGCATTTACTCCCCCAGCTCCTTCAATGGCACCTTCCAAACTCATGACCCATATCACTTTGAGGAGCAGGACAGTTGTACCACCACCTGAAAGTTCCCCTCTAAGCCTACACCATGACTAGGAAATATATTACTGTTCTTTCACTGCCACAGAGTCAAAATCCTGGGACACTATAAAAGCATTGGGGTTGTAATTATATCACACAGACTGCAACAATTCAAAAAGATAATTCACCACTACCTTCTCAAGGGCAATTTGGGATCAGCAATAATTGCTGGTGTAGCCAGTGACACCCACGCTCTGAATGAATACAATAGACAATAGGTGCTGGAGTAGGCCATTTGGCCCTTCGAGCCAGCACCACCATTCATTATGATCATGGCTGATCATCCACAATCAGTATCCTGTTCCTGCCTTATCCCCATAAACCTTGATTCCACTATCTTTAAGAGCTCTGTCTATCTCTTTCTTGAAAGCATCTAGAGGGTTGGCCTCCACTGCCTTCTAGGGCAGAATATTCCATGTGTCCACCACTCTCTGGGTGAAGATGTTTTTCCTCAACTCTGTTCTAAATGGTCTACCCCTTATTTTTAAACTGTATCTTCAGGTCCTGGACTCACCCATCAGCAGAAACATGCTTCCTGCCTCCAGAGTGTCCAATCCCTTAATAATCTTATACGCCTCAATCAGATCCGCTCTCATCCTTCCAAACTCAAGTGTATACAAGCCCAGTCGCTCCAATCTTTCAACATATGATAGTCCTGCCATTCCGGGAATTGACCTCGTGAACCTATGCTGCACTCCCTCAAAAGCAAGAATGTCCTTCCTCAAATTAGGAGACCAAAACTGCACACAATACTCCAGGTGCAGTCTCACCAGGGCCCTGTACAGCTGCAGAAGGACCTCTTTGCTCCTGTACTCAATTCCTCTTGTGATGAAGGCCAGCATGCTATTAGTTTTCTTCACTACCTGCTGTACCTGCATGCTTGCTTTCATTGACTGATGTACAAGAACACCTAGATCTCATTGTGCTTCCCCTTCATCTAACTTGACTCCATTGAGATAGTAATCTGCCTTCCTGTTCTTGCCACCAAAGTGTATAACCACACATTTATCCACATTAAACTGCATCTGCCATGCATCTGTCCACTCACCTAGCCTGTCCAAGTCACCCTGTATTCTCATAACATCCTCCTCACATTTCACATTGACACTCAGCTTTGTGTCATCAACAAATTTGCTAATATTACTTCTAATACCTTCATCTATATCATTAATATATATCGTAAACAGCTGCGGTCCCAGCACCAAATCTTGTGGTACCCCACTGGTCACTGCCTGCCATTCCAAAAGGGACCTGCTTGTCACTTCTCTTTGCTTCCTGTCAGCCAGCCAATTTTCAATCCAAAAAGTCCAGGTACACTACATCCACTGGTTCTCCCTTATTCATCTTCATAGATACATCCTCAAAAAATTCCAGAAGATTAGTCAAGCACGATTTCATCTTCGTAAATCCATGCTGACTCTGACCTATTCTGTTATTGCTATCCAAATGTGTCGTAATTTCATCTTTTATAGTTGACTCCAGCATCTTTCCCACCACTGACATCAGGCTAACTGGTCTATAATTTCCTGTTTTCTCTCTCCCTCCTTTCTTGAAAAGTGAGACAAAATTTGCCACCCCCCAATCCACAGGAACTGATCCTGAATCTATAGAAATTTGGAAAATAATTACCAATGCATCCACAATTTCTACAGCCACCTCATTAAGTACCCTGGGATGCAGACCATCAGGTCCTGGGGACTTATCAACCTTCAGACCTAACAGTCTATCCAACACCATTTCCTGCCTAATATAAATACCCTTCAGTTCGTCCATTACCCTCGGTCCTCCAGCCACTACTGCATCTGGGAGATTGCTTGTGTCTTCCCTAGTGAAGACAGATCCAAAGTGCCTATTCAACTCATCTGCCATTTCCTTGTTCCCCACAGTAAATTCACCGGTTTCTGACTTCAAGGGCCCAATTTTAGTCGTAACCATTTTTTTTCCTTTTCACATACCTAAAAAAGCTTTTACTATCCTCCTTTATATTTTTGGCCAGTTTTCCTTCATGGCTCATTTTTTCTCTGTGTATTGCCTTTTTAGTTATCCACTGTTGCTCTTTAAAAGCTTCCCAGTCCTCCGGCTTCCAACTCAAAGAAATAGATTTGATAATCTGCAGGTAAAGTCAATATTATGGTGGAATGAATAAATACCACACAGAATTCTTAAGGAATAAGTTGTGGGGGCAACAAAAGAAATGCTATTGCATTATTCACTTGTCTATTCAATAAATCTCTGTAAATGATCAGGTCTAAAAAGACCTATTTTCTGAACTGGAGAGGATGGAATGCCATTTCCTGCAAGTTTGGGCTGATGTACACAGATAATTGATGGGATTGGGCTTGTAGTGAGGTAAGCACAAAGGGGCTCATGTTGGCATTGGGTGTTTGGAAGGGTATCTGTAGCAAATTGGGGGAGCAGGAGAAAGATTGTTAGGGTCGTGGAGGATTGCAAATAGAAAATGAGGGGAGACTGTTTGACTGTTTAAGTTTTTTTGTGGTGTGGAATGTTGGGGATTATAGAATCATAGACTCAGAGTCATATAGCACAGAAACAGACCCTTTGGCCCAACTAGTCCATGCTGACAAGATTTCATAAACCAGAGTTCACCTGCCTGATCTGTCAGGCCTCTTGCCTTGAAATAAATGCAGTTCACTTCATCAGTTTTCCCTTGTTCCCTGCCATGTTCTTGCCTGCCTACCTTGTTCACTTTAACTTCTGCCCCAGTCTCACCCTTCTCTCATGTGTCATTAATGCTTAGAGTCCTACTCCTCTGCCAGACTGGTTTAAACCCTCCCTGGTAGCTCTAGCTAATCTCCTTGCCAGCAAATCGGTCTCCCTCCAGTTCAGGTGCAACCCGTCTCTGCTGTACACGTCACTGCTGCCCCAGAAGAGACCCCAATGATCTGAACTCTTGCCCTCTGCACCAGCTCCTCAGCCACACGTTGATCTGTCTAATCCTAATGTTCCAGCTGTTATTAGCACAATGGCACTGGGGGGTGATGTAGAGATTATTATCCATGTGGCCCTGCTGCTTAACCTCCTGCCTAATTACCTGTATTCAGGACCTCATCCCTTTTTCTACCTATGTTGTTGGTACCAATGTGTACAATGACCTCCAGGTGCCTAGTCTCCCTTTGAGAAATTGCTGCAACCACTCTGGGATGCCCTTGATCCTGGCACCAGGAATGCAATACAACATCCTGGGGTCTTGTTCACAGAAATGCCTTTCAACAGCTGTGACTAGAGAGCCCTCTATTACAATTGCTCACTTACACTTTGCCAAACCCTGATTACAGCATAGTAATCGTGGTGTTAAAGACTTAGTTACAATTGCTTTTCTTCCCCTAAGGTGTTATCCCCACCCAGGAGTGTCCAAAACAGAAAACCTGCTTAAGAGGTGGATAGCTACAGGAGAATCCTCCACTACCTGGCTACCTCTCCTGGCAGTCACCCATCTACCCCATCTCCCTGACTGAATCTGTGCTGTGACCATCTCCCTGAAGCTGCTGTCATGCTCTCTGCTTCTTGTATGCTCTTCAGTGCTTCCAACCACAGCTCCGACCAATCTCTGTGGTCTGAGAAGAGCCACAGCCAAACACCTTTTCTGCAGATATAGTTATTGGGGATAGTTGACAGCTCCTTGATCCCCCTCATCTGACTGCCAACTCTGCCCCTTTAACAACGAAGTATCAAACTTAGGGGGAAAAATGGTCTTATCTTTCCCTTAACATATTGCTGCTCACTCTCCTTAACAACACCTATAATTCACATAGGCTTCCTGTTAGATTTAACCAGCAGCACCTCAACTACAAAGCAACCCCTTGCAAAAATGGCTGTAGCAAGGCACAGGCACAGGCACATTTTGGAAACTTTCCACATTCAACCACAGTTCACATTCTTGTGCTGGAAGCGCTCAGAGGCCTTGCTTTTCTATTGTTAAGGCCTGCCCTATTTAAAGAACCAGATTTAACCAGTTAATGGAAGTAGCTTAATTGACTCCAACACTAAGAAAACTTGTCTAAACTTTCCCTAGGCCTGAAAGGAGAAAACCTTGATATGTCTACACTTCCCTTACCTACAGTTTTAGATTTGTATAACATGAGCTGGAGGTCAAGAAGTTTAGCTTATGAGTGATCAGAATGATGATCAGCACTTAATTTATTTTAAAAATAAGCAATGTTTAGGATTAAACTAATGTTGTTGTGGACCTCTGAAGAAGTCATTTTTGTATGAAAACCAGTGGCTGTTGATTGGAAGCTCCATTAGTAATTTCAAGCTGACTGTAGCCTAATTGGTAGCCCAAAAGATATGTTACATCCTCTAGAGAGATTTCTATTTGTCAAAATGGTTTCTATTTTGTAAATCAACAAGCAATAATTAAATTTGGTAACACCTATAATGTAATAAAGCATTCCTCAGTGTTTAACAAACTATGCAACTTAAGTGATGGTGAGAGCACGATTAGAAGAAGATTACTGACAGACTATAAGATTAATGGCCTTTGATAGACCTGAAATTTTAACCCAAACTTCTTCTCTTGACACATTCTATTTAACCTGCAGATGGTTACCAGAATTTTAGTTTTCAATTCAGATATCCAGATTTTGCATGTTATTAAAATTTTTGCTGTTTTATTGAAGGCATTCTCATGAAAAATTAAATGTGGATCACTTGAACTGCATAAATATTTAATTTGATCATTTGTTTTCCTTGCTTTGAACCACTTTAGATTGTAGAGCTCACTGTCATTCTAAAAGACCTATTGATGTTCTGGGCAATTGTGCATGTACAAAATGTGTCTGTCATGAAATTCCTGTTCCCTCCCACCCTTTTCCCCTTCAGCTGCCTCCAGGCCTTAAGCCTCTCTAGATCTATCGCTTCCTACCTCTCCGACCAAGATTTCGGCCACTCATCCCAATGCTTCTTCCTTTGATATACAATTGATTAATGTCTCAGTATTCTCCAATAAAGTATTTTAGGATGTTTTATTCTGTTAAAAGGTGTTACAGAACTACAAATTGTGCATTATTTATAAATGTATATGAGGAGAAAGGGAAAGGGTTACTGTAGGTAGAGTGGCATAAATATTTTCAGAGTTTGTGAGCAAAGATAAGTATTAACATTTTAATATGTAGTTAATGAAACAAATATTGTTCTATGAGTCCCATCGATTAATATATGGTGCTAAAAATACAGAATATTATGTCAAGTTTCAGATATGACTTTTGATGGGGAACTCAATAAAATTCTGTGAAGGCAGTTACACATTCTATTTGAAAAAATATTTTGACAGATCATGCCAATTTCTTGAAGTTATTAACTATAATGGTGAGATCTTCTCTGCCCCCTAATTAATTTCTAGACTTCCTTTACACTGTGCTGCATCAGCAAGCAAAAAAAAAGTCTATCAAAGTAAACAGTTCTGCTACAGAACTGATTTCAGGCGTAAGAATCCTTGAGGAGCTCCAATCTATGACTTTTTTTTCTGAAATAACTCCACAGAGACAGGTATCCATCACCAAGTCAGCCTTTATTTGCACATGGAGAGTGTTTGACGTTGATCCAACTCCCTCAGTGCCCAGTTCTCAGAGTGAGCAAAGCCTCTGAAGCTCCTGTTTCTATCTGTCAGCCAGGGCTCCCTGATTGGACCAGATTAACAACCCAATCAGGGAACTCATTTTTTAAAAACAAATAAATTAGTTGCTGGAAAAGCTCAGCAGACCTAGCATATGAAGGATAAAACAGAGTTAACGTTTTGGGTCTGGTGACCCTTCCTCAGAATGGAGTTGCTGGATTTTTTCAGCAACTATGTTTTTGTTCCTGATTTGCAGCATCCCGAGTTCTTTCAGCTCATTTTATGAGGTCTACCTGGCTGACCTTGTTACAATCATTACATCCCTGCAGCTCTGTGACTGAGGATATAGGTCGGTTTTTCTCTGTAGCTCCTCCTGGAGGTTTTTGGAACCAAGTTAGGTTCCTTAAATTCTGCCTATGACAGGAGTAGCATGTAACACATTGTAGCTCTCCTCTTGCACTTGGAGCACCTCAGAAGAAATTCATCTCCGTCTTCAGGTGCCATGGGCATCGAGGCAGTGATGCCTGCTGAGTTCATCTCAGATTCTGAGGTATCTTCATTACTTGACGGACAGGAAGTGCCCATGCGTTCTGGAACAGTCATAAAGGCAGGTGAGGAGCTGGGCATGTGTTGGTCCTGCACCATTTGTGAATTTGTAGCTTTCATTTTGTCCATATGCTTGATCAGGGCCATCGTGCCAATCCCAATTTTATATCTCACTGGGCCTAACCTCACAGTTACCGTGTCTCTTACACAAACAGAGCCATTCTCATGGTCCCTGCACAGACTTTGCCTGCTGAAGTAAACTGGTAGTAATATATGCCCTGATTGGCACTGTGGATATTGCCCCACAAAAGAGGCTATGTCGCCAGAATCTCACAGCGACTTTTGCTCGGGACGATCTCTTGCTCCCCATAATAATATGCCATCCTCTGCTGTGGCTTAGTCTCTCTGGATCCAAAAATGTTTCATTTCTGGTTGTGATGGCCTTTTGGTTACCCCCCATCTCTACCAGCTGTTTTAGTTTTGCCAGGACTGGATCTTCCTGCATCCAAAACCTGATACTCCCAGCTCTGATTGGAAGTGCATCCAGAAAGTTTAAAAGCATTACAAACTCTTCTGGTTGTGGTGTATCTGCCTGCAGAAGGCAGCTCAATGCATCCACATTTGCTGCTTAGCCTCCTGGATGATGATCCAACTTCAAATTATATGTACTTAGTATTAAAGCCCAATGCAGAATTTGGCCTGAAGCTTTGGGCTTCACTGCCTTATCCTCTTTAAATAGGTCCATCAGGGGTTTGTGGTCCCTTATTATTACAAATTTACATGTGTAAAGGCATTGGTGGAACTTTCCTGACTCTAAATCAGACCAGCAAGTCTTCCTTCTCTATCTGGCATATTTACGGCCTGCATTAGCCAAAGTCTTGGATGCATACACCATTGGGTGTTCCTCTGAACCGGGCTGCCTATGAGCTCATACCTACCTTAATGTCATACAGGGAGGCATCACCTGTCAATACCAGATCTTGCTTGGGATCATGGTGTGTCAATGCCTCACAGGATGAAAGCTGTTCCTTCACTTCCCTGAAAGCTATGCAACCACTTCCAAGGCTGACCCTCGTTTAAGAATTGATGCAAAAGAACCAGGATGGAGGCCAGGTTACGTATGAGCTTCTCAAAAGACTTCAACTCAAGGAAAGGTCTATGCTCCAGTACTGATGTGGCAACTGAGGCACCTTTGATGACCCTTACTTTACCTTCCAAACACAGTATAATCCAATTTTGGCAACTCTGTAGACCAAGTTGATCACTTTGGGAGCCTGGAACACACATTTTCCCCTTGAAAGGCACATGCCTGCCTTTGAGAAATGTCTAAGGGTTATATTTAGTTCTAAGTGCTTCTTATTGGTGTTCCCTCTTATTGGGCATGTGAATGAGATAAATAGTGAACTGGGTTAGACCGTGTAAAATGTTCTCCATCATCCACTGAAAATTTGCACGAGTTGACGATATCCCAAATGACAGTCTTGTAGATTGGTACAAACCCTTAAGGCTTTTAGTTGTAGCATGCTCCTGCGAATCCTCATCTAAGCACAATTGCAAGTATGTATGGCTCATGTCCAGCTTCGGGAAGGGCAACTCCCTGCTGGCTTTGCATATAAATTCTCTGTGTGAAGGATTGGTTACTTATTCAGTTGTGAAAAGCAGTTTACCATGTCTTTAAAATTCCCACAAAGGTGAACCATCCTGTCGGGCTTCACAATCAGTACAACCAGCGCTGACCATTGCACAGATTGGACTGGTTTAATGATTCCTTCACTGTCCAGTCTCCTGATTTTTCCCTCTACTTTTACCCATAAGGCAAATGGCACCGGGCAGGTCTTGCAGGCACATGCAATTGCTTCCTGGTCAACATGCAAGGTGGCCTTGGCTCAATAGTCTATAGAACGCCCTGAAAAACTTCTGATTATTTAACTAGGACTTCATTCAGACAGCCATTTTCTAATCAAAAAGTGTTAAGCCAATCAAAGTATATCTTTCTCAACCAATTTCACCCCAAACTTTAGCCCAAGCCTTGGTAACAAGTTTCTCATAAGAGACCAGAACTGAAGTTGTACACTTAATCTGTAAAGCTTCCCTGTTATAGGTTCCCAGGCTAGTTGAGGTCTTGCACAAACTTAAGATTTGGAGTCCAGAACAAATTTTGTTGAAGACAGTTTCTGCGATCACTGAAACAGCCACAGGGGTATTACCTTTCATTGGAACTGGGTAACAATATAACTAGACATTTATTTTAATTGGTTCTGATTTGGATGTTGCTAAGCAATTTAATTGTTCCAAATTAGATCCAGGTGGACTTTCCAGGGTAAGCACTCTTCTGGATACCAGCCTATGAGTTTCCTTACTTCATTTGAGTCTCTTCTACTGTCTTGAGTCTGCATAATGGCAGCAATTGTATTGGCCTACCAGCCTGGATCCTGAAAAATCTTTTGACCATTTGGCAATAGTTTGGCTTTGTTTTCAGGTTTTGTTGCAGGCTGACCAAGAGTCTCTCTGTTCAGGATATGTGCTGAGTGAGGCAATGTAATTACCTTCACTCAAGTGGCATCCCCCAAGCTCAGTGGAAATGGCAAGGGTGTCCACTTTCATCAAAATGTCTTGTAATTTGTCTGTTCATTTTGCTTCATTTTCCAATGATAAAGACAGGTGTAGTCCCTAAATGAAGACCAGTTGTATATCAGCTAGTAGAGCCTTTTGCATGGTCGCATTATTCATTTCACATACCAAACAGCCTCTTAGCATCTCATTAAGATCTAAATCAACATCACATGCTTCTTAACCCAGTCGAAAATCCCAATATCAATTTCCTTGGTTCTTGAATTGTCTAGTAAACTGATAGCATCTCAGAATTTTTGCCTCCTAAGAGCCAAAAACACTGCAGGTCCACAAGCTGTCAGGAGAATTACTCATTGCTTTTCACCTGCTCTAATGTCATTTCCCCAGGAAAGAAAAAAACATTCTTTCCACATACAACAGGATTGAACAAGTCAAAGCTTCCCAAATACAAGCATGGTGCCAAAATTGCTTACCCCAACTCAAAGATCACTGTTGTAAGCGAATTTCTTCAGAATCCTGCTTTTCTCTCACTGCATATGAAATCCTTCCACAGAGGCCAGTATCCATCACCAAGCCATCCTTCATTTATGTGTGAAGAGTCCTTTACACTGATCTAGCTTCCTCAGAGCCAGCTCCTCAAGTGATCAGAACCTCTGACAATCCTGTTTATATCCGTCATCCAGGGCTCCCTGATTGGACCAGATTAACAGCCCCAATCCAGGAACTCATATTTTACGAGATCCACTTGGCTGGCCTCATTACATTCACTGTAGTTTCCATAAGTAAATTGCCCAATGCTTGCTTAGAAAAAAATAATTCTCTAAGTGCAAATCATAAAATGACCTGTCATTTATTATTGTATTTTAATAATTGCTGGAAAAAGGTCTATTAACATTAGACAATGTAATCTATATCTTGAGCAGTGTTTGTGTTTAAGGTCACTACAATAAACAGTTTATGCACTGTGAAGCAGTTTGCCTTCAGATTAATTCAGATGTGACATTGCCTTTTGTCTAATACTATCTGTCACCTAAGAACAATTCCAAGAGATAGTTTTACACTTTTTCCTTAGTCCTGTTGATATACTTACAGCAGAGTGTTAAGCAATTTTTACAAAGATTCCAGTCATCCTCTAGCTCAATGCAAGTCCTTGCATGGAAGATCAAGTTGTAGATTGCTGCAGAAAACACACGCAAACAAGCAATAGAGCTTAAATTCTCCACCAAGAGAGCAAAGGAGGAAGTAGCAATATCATTACTATCTACCTTGTCGAATATTGTGGGTGTGCTAACAGACTATCCTGACAGTTTATCATAAGGATATTAAAAAAAACCCTTGCAGCAAAAAGTTCACTCAGGTGTTTTTCAATGGCCAGAAGATATGTGTTCAGATGGAAATTACATCTTTCCTAGATGAGAATATTCACATATTTAGCTAAATAAAGGAGAGTAAATTGTTGTCTAATGTTTGGGCTTTCAAATCCTGGAAAATATTTAACTGTATATTATATTTCTTTGGATATAAAGTCACAGAGTCATACAGCATGGAAACCGACCATTTGGTACAACACATCCATGATGAACTAGTCTCCTGAACTAACTAGTCCCTCTTGCCTGTGTTTGTCCTATATCTGTATAAACCTTTCCTATTCATGTACCACTCCCATTTGAATTTTGTAACTGTACCTGCATCTATTGCTTCCTCTGGCACTTCATTCCAAATATGAACTGCGTGAAAAAAAATTGCCCCTCAGGTCACTTTTAAAATCTTCTCCTCCCGTCTTAAAAATATGCCCCCGACTTTTGAACTCCCTCAACATAGAGAAAATACATGTGCTATTCACCCTATGTGTGCCCCTCATCATTTTATAAATGAGTGTAAGGGCACCACTCAACCTCCTATGTTCCAGTGATAAAAGTTCCCAGCCTATCCAGCATCTTCACACAATTCAAATTCTCTAGTTCTGGCAACATCCTTGTAATTTTTTTTTGCATCCTCTGAAGTTTAATAATATTCTTCCAACAGCAAAGTGACCAGTAGAGTACATAATATTACAAAAGTGACCTCACCACATCTTGTACAACCTCAGCATGATAGCGAGTTTTGAGAAGATCAGCATGATACTCAAACTCATATACTCAATCGCCTGAGCAATGAGGGCAAGCATGCTAAATGCCTTCTTAACTACTTGTGATGTAACTTTCAAAGAACAATGTACCTGACCCCCTCGGTCTCTCTGAACGATAACACTACATAGGGCCCTATCTTTAACTGTATAAGCCCTGTTCTTGTTTGTTTTGCCAAAATGTAATGCCTCGTATTTATCCAAGTTAAACTCATCTGCCACTCCTCAACCCATTGGCCCAAATAATTAAGATCCCTTAGATAACTTTCTTCAATGTCATCTATGTCACCAATTTTGATGCCATCTGCAAAGTGACTAACCATGCCTCCTAAATTTTCATCCAAATTATTTATATAAATGACAAACAACACTAGATCCAGCACTGATTCCTGGGGAACACCACTGGTTGCAGGCCTCCAGTCAGAAAAATAATCAGCCACCACTACCCCCTGTTTCCTACCATCAGCCAATATTGTCTCCCTTTGGCAAGCTCTCCGTGAATCTCATGTGATCTAAGTTTACTAGTCCGCCCACCAGATGGAATCTTGTCAAAGGCTTTACCAAGTCTATCACTCTGTCCACATCTATCTTTTTGGTTATGCCCGCAACAGCCTCAATCAAGTTTCTGAGGGCACCCCTCTCACCCACTCCAACCTCTCCCCTGCAGCACGGGCAGCCCTCCGCTCACTCTGCTTCAACCCCAACCTCACCATCAAACCCGCAGACAAAGGAGGTGCATTGGTAGTATGGCACACTGACCTCTACATCGCCGAGGCCAAACGCCAACTCTCAGACACCTCCTCCTATTGCCCCCTTGATCATGACCCCACCCCCGAGCACCAAACCATCATCTCCAACACCATCCATGATCGAATGACCTCAGGGGACCTCCCACCCACAGCCTCCAACCTCATTGTTCCCCAACCCCACACAGCTTGTTTCTATCTCCTTCCCAAAATCCACAAACCTGCTGCCCTAGTCGACCCATTGTCTCAGCCTATTCCTGCCCCACCAAACTCATCTCCACCTAGCTGGACTCCATTTTCTCCCCTTTGGTCCAGGAACTCCCTACCTACGTCCGTGACACCACCCACACCCGCCACCTCCTCCAGAACTTCCAATTCCCTGGCCCCCAACACCTCACTTTCACCATGGACGTCCAGTCCCTATACACCTGCATTCCGCATGCAGATGGCCTCAGGGCCCTCCACTTCTCCCTGTCCCGCAGGCCCGACCAATCCCCCTCCACCGACACCCTCATCCACCTAGCTGAACTCATCCTCATGCTCAACAACTTTTCTTTTGATTCCTCCCACTTCCTACAGACAAAGGGGGTGGCCATGGGTACCCGCATGGGTCCAAGCTATGCCTGCCTCTTTGTAGGCTACGTGGAACAGTCCCTCTTCTGCACCTACACAGACCCCAAACCCCACCTCTTCTTCCATTACATTGATGACTGTATCGGCGCCGCCTCTTGCTCCCCAGAGGAGCTCAAACAGTTCATGCACTTCACCATCACCTTCCACCCCAACCTCAAGTTCACCTGGGCCATCTCCAACACATCCCTCATCTTACTGGACCTCTCAGTCTCCATCTCAGGTAACCAGCTAGAAACTGATATCCATTTCAAGCCCACTGACTCCCACAGCTACCTAGAATACAGCTCCTCCCACCCACCCTCCTGCAAAAATTCCATCCCCTATTGCCAATTCCTCTGCCTCCGCCGCATCTGCTCACAGGATGAGGCATTCCACTCCCACACATCCCAGATGCCCGCGTTCTTCAAGCACCACAACTTTCCCCATGCAGTGGTCGAGAACGCCCTTGACCGCGTCTCCCGCATTTCCCGCAACACATCCCTCACACCCCACCCCTGCCACAGCTGCCCGCAGAGGATCCCCCTCGTTCTCACACACCATCTCACCAACCTACGGATACAACGCATCATCCTCCGACACTTTCGCCATCAACAATCCGACCCCACCATCCAAGCCATTTTTCCATCCCCACCCTTGTCTGCCTTCTGGAGAGACCACTCTCTCCGTGACTCCCTTGTCCGCTCCACATTACCCTTCACCCCCACCACACCCGGCACCATCCCCTGCAACCACAGGAAGTGCTACACTTGCCCTCACGCCTCCTCCCTCAGCCCCATCCCAGGCTCCAAGATGACCTTCCGTATTAAGCAGATGTTCACCTGGACATCTGCCAATGTGGTATATTGTATCCATTGTACCCGGTGTGGCTTCCTCTACATTGGGGAAACCAAGTGGAGGCTTGGGGACCACTTTGCAGAACACCTCTGTTCGGTTCGCAACAAACAACTGCACCTCCCTGTCGCGAACCATTTCAACTCCCCCTCCCATTCCTCAGACAACATGTCCATCATGGGCCTCCTGCAGTGCCACAATGATGCCAGCCGAAGGTTGCAGGAACAGCAACTCATATTCCGCTTGGGAACCCTGCAGCCCAATGGCATCAATGTGGACTTCACAAGCTTCAAAATCTCCCCTTCCCCCACTGCATCCCAAAACCAGCCCAGTTCTTCCCCTCCCGCCACTGCATCACAAAACTAGCCCAGCTCGTCCCCTCCCCCCACTGCATCCCAAAACCAGCCCAGCCTGTCTCTGCCTCCCTAACCTGTTCTTCCTCTCCCCCATCCCTTCCTCCCACCTCAAGCCGCACCTCCATTTCCTACCTACCACCTCATCCCGCCTCCTTGACCTGTCCATCTTCCCTGGACTGACCTATCCCCTCCCTACCTCCCCACCTATACTCTCCTCTCCACCTATCTTCTTTTCTCTCCATCTTCGGTCCACCTCCCCCTCTCTCCCTATTTATTCCAGTTCCCTCTCCCCATCCCCTTCTCTGATGAAGGGTCGAGGCCCGAAACATCAGCTTTTGTGCTCCTGAGATGCTGCTTGGCCTGCTGTGTTCATCCAGCTTCACACTTTGTTATCTTGGATTCTCCAGCATCTGCAGTTCCCATTATCACTGCTACAAAAGTATCAATACTTGGCTTTTCACAACCAAATGATTAAGCTGGTTAGTAGCTGCGTCATAGGAGGCTGTGAGAGTGAGAGCTGAGTTTGCTGAATTACATAACTTCAGTCAAAGTAATAATAGAGAAATGCATTTGGTGAATTTTTTTATCCCTTAGGAAATAATGAAAAAGCAATTATCAGCATCTTGATTTGTTAGAATTAATGCAAGGGAGTTGATGGGATCAAATAAATTCAGTTCCCAAAAATACCCGTGCAAACTCCCAACGTGTAAATCTCAGTACCAGGGTAGTAAATTCAGAAAATATATGAATAAAGATTTTGCTATTCATTAAAGGACCATTATGATTTTCTCATTGTGTTGGTCACCCATTCTGATATATTCACATCTAAGAATAAATTGCTGTTGTTTACTAAATTCATACCGAAACATGTTGTGTTGCCACAGGTTGAATAATGAAGCTCAACACTAAATTGCTTTGGTGATTACTTTATTTGTATAAAATGTAAATTGAAGAAAACCAAGTTTATTCCTGGAAGTGCCGCTCTGTTTTCTCAACCATCATAGGGATAGGTGTGATTGTCCTATAAATCTGTCAAACACAAGCCAAGCCTTTGCATCATTTCACAAGTAGAGAACAGATTGTTCTTTCCAGGGTACCGCATAATGTTTTGTCTCTCACTTATGGATTTTGAAAAAGATATGATCTCTACTATCTGTTTTAGACCCTAAGTTTAGCAATAGAGCCATTCTCTATTGCTGGGATAAACCGAGTTATTTACTAGTGCAGGTTTCTGTACAAAAGTTTGAGGATGTTGCTTTTCTCAAAGTGTCAATGTTAAGAAATAAGCTAATGTATCTTTTTAGAACAATAATTGATCAAGCCAAGTCTTTAGCTCTTTTTGATTTTTTTTTCTTGAGATATATGTCTTGTGCATAATGTTAAAGAGATCTTTATACTTAAGACAAGTCTTGCTGTACAAAGTGGAATGCGTTAGATACTTAGTGTCATACACTTATAAACTTGTAACCCGTGCTTCAGCAGGAACACATTCAATTTAAAGGAAGCCAAATGTTAAAAGCAGGAGCTAGTCATGATAGCAAATTTTCATAAATTGGCCAAAATCTGCCTCCCAGCATTCCAAAGAACATAGGAAACCCCTGTCACACTTGCTGACATCGAATTCCGAGTAATTTCATAAAACAGGCAATTCATCAGAAGTATAGAAGATAACAAAGAGTGAAGCTGGATGAACACAGCAGGCCAAGCAGCATCTCAGGAGCACAAAAGCTGACGTTTCGGGCACAGACCCTTCATCAGAGATGGGGTTGGAGAGAGGGTTCCGAAATAAATAGGGAGAGAGGGGGAGGCGGTCCGAAGATGGATAGAGGAGAAGATAGGTGGAGAGGAGAGTATAGGTGGGGAGGGGATAGGTCAGTCCAGGGAGGACGGGCAGGTCAAGGAGGTGGGATGAAGTTAGTAGGTGGGAAATGGTGGTGCGGCTTGAGATGGGAGGAGGGGATAGGTGAGAGGAAGAACAGGTTAGGCAGGCAGGGTCGAGCTGGGCTGGTTTTGGGATGGTTTTGAGGGAGGGGAGATTTTGAAGCTTGTGAAATCCACATTGATACCATTGGGCTGCAGGGTTCCCAAGCGGAATATGAGTTGTTGTTCCTGCAACCTTCGGGTGGCATCATTATGGCACTGCAGGAGGCCAGGATGGACATGTCGTCTAAGGAATGGGAGGGGGAGTTGAAATGGTTCGCAACTCGGAGGTGCAGTTGTTTACTGCGAACTGAGCATAGGTGTTCTGCAAAGTGGTCCCCAAGTCTCCGTTTGGTTTCCCCAGTGTTGAGGTAGCCATACCAGGTACAGTGGATGCAGTATACCACATTGTCGGATGTGCAGGTGAACATCTGCTTGATGTGGAATGTCATCTTGGGACCTGGGTTGGGGGTGAGGGAGGAGGTGTGGTGGGGCGGGTGTAGTACTTCCTGCGGTTGCAGGGAAAGTGGCGGGTGTGGTGGGGTTGGAGGGCAGTGTGGAGTGAACAAGGGAGTCACGGAGAGAGTGGTCTGGTCCAACAACTGTACTTGAAATCGCAAGCTTTCAGAGGGCTGGCCCTTCATCAAGTGAAGTCTCAACTTTCTATTCTGGCTGCACTAAGTACATTTCTGCTCTGCTTTAGTCTTGAAAGTGTTCTTCCAAGGCAAGAAATAATTGCAACATTTTTTTTTACGTTCTTTTGTGCCTAAACATTTATAAGTAAGCAGATATTTGCACCTTCTACCCTCAGTGCATATGGTAATTGGCTTTTTGAGGTAGCTTTGTGTCACCTATCCTTCTTGGTCTTTGCTTTATCTCAGGATTATCTTTTTTTTGATTAGGGTTAGAGGATAGATCACAGGGAATTTACACTGGAGATATTGTTCTGAGAGAACAATAATAGTTTTTGTATGACAACAATAAATAGAACTATATTTGGTCATTTGTAATTACTGAAACCTAATGGAGCTGGCTCAGACACATCTTCTCCCTCAGAAAACTAGTGTAGACCTCCTTGTCTCCACCCACAGATAACATGCAACATCGTAGAATTGGTGGAGCAAATGGAACATAAACATTAACTGCCTCAGAACCATTAAAACAATTACACCACCCACAATTCTTGATATCTCAGACTCTGTGGTCAGTACTGGCAGTTGAAATTTCTGATGCTGCACTTGTTTCATTAGTAATTGAACTCATGCAAGTTACTTGCTTCCTTATAATGATATGGCTATCCACCCTGGGGGAACCTTCACATCTAATTGTAACTGCAATTGCTGATGCTGCATCCTCTCAGCAGGATCTGTGCAGTAAATAAACAAATTTACTTCTTGTTTATCTTCTTCAAGAAAGTTCTCATTCCCTTTGAAAAAGATAATTCGGTTTTCAAGAAAGTTTGCCCTGATCAAAAGTAAAGGAAGGTCCAAAGTTTCAGATTGTTCTAAATGAACAACTTGAGAACTGACTTTCTCCTATGTAAATGTACTTTGAAAGATAAAACTTTAGTTAGGCATGCCCTCTAGCAGATGGCCAACACACATTTGGAGGCTCCTTATCCTGTTGCTACCAGCTTCTATTTTAAGGCACGTGCAAAGTTAGGGCTGAAGTATTTCCTGTGCCTGTTAACTGAGGAATACACAAAACCAAGAAATCAGTTCAGTTTAAAAAAAAACTTGAGGTGATTAGGAATTATGTACAAAGCTGCTGTATTCCCTTTTCGATTGGAATGAAGTGTAGAACGCAACTAGCTGCTTACTGGAGATTCTAGTACTCTCTGAGTGCCAAAGTTTAATGGAGCTCAGTCTGAGAATGGTTAGTCTCAACCATAAGATCCCAAAGTATCAATACATCATCTCCAGTGTCTCACGTTTTACATTGGGAAGGTGCATTCTTCTAACAAGTGGAAAGAAGCCAACCATATTCCTGCTAAAGTGCATAATCTCACATTTACTCATCTTTTAACCCACTGTCCACTCATTTAACTTGTATATATCTGTCTCTAGACTCTTTGTGCCATCCTCATTATTTGCCTTCTCAGCCATTTATCCTCAAACTGGTGTATTAAATCATTTTTCTTATCCAAATCCTTGGTATAGATTGTAAACAGTTGCAGCCTGTCTTACTCCACTCGTTGCATCTTAAAAATTCCCACTTTATCCCAACTCCCTGTCTTCATTTAGTGAGACAATCCTCTATCCATGCTAATATACAACTGCTATACTCAGTGCTCTTATCTTATAAAGTAATCCAATATGTGATATCTTTTTGAATGCCTTTTGGAAATCCAAACATTATGTTTACTGATTCTCTTTTTATACCATCTTGTTACCTCCTCAAAGAACTGTAATTAATTTTAAACAATTTTCCTTCCATGAGACCATGCTGACTCATTTTGATGTCATTATGCACGTCTAAATACGCTGCCATTACATCCTTTATGATAGCCTGTAATATTGTCAGACATTAAACTAACTGACCTATATTACTCACATCTTGTCTACCTCTCTTTTTGAATAAGTGCGTTACATTCACGGATTTCCAACTTACTGGACCTTTTCCAGAATCTGATGATTCTTGGGAGATTGCTGCCAGCCCATCCACTATTGCAGTTGTTCCCTCTTTTAAAAATATACAATGATACTCATCAGGTCCAGGGAGCCTATCAACCTAAATATTTTACAACTATATTTTCTCGAGTGACAGTTATTATATTTGACTCCTCCCTTCTTGGGCCTATTGATTACATTTCATTTTTGGAATGCTATCAATGTCTCCTACTGTGAACACTGATGCAAAGTATTCATTCAACTCCTCTTCCATTTCCTGGTTCCCTATTATTAATTCCCCAGTCTCACTCTCGATGGAACCTATGTTCACTTTGGCCTATCTTTTCCTCCTTATGAATTTAAAGAAGCTCTTGCACTCTGTTTTATATTACTTGCTGGCCAGGCTGGCAAGACATAAGAAACATGAACCTTGTACCTGTTACTGAGGGACAAAGCGTAAAAAAGAAAGGCAAGGATTCTTTGAACATCCAGTTAGGCTGGTGAGCAAAGACCCTGGGAATGTAGCCTGGCTTAATGACTTAGCGTGCAGTGTCCTGACAGCAGCATTACAGTAATAGTCATTCGTGCATCAGTGAAGTACAGAAGTGTCCTGCACATGGATTGGCAATGCATAATGAGGGTTCTTCGAGGATGGAACATGTCAGGTGCCAATGCTCATGGGCACAAGGCACATGTGACCAGTGCCCATGGACTGTGCCTTGAGATGCTGGTGCCTAGCATCCAATGTGGGAGCCATTTAGAGCAAACAGCAATCTCATCCCACCAAGGACCCATTTTGGTTTCCATGTTGCATTTTGTTGGACAAGTTTAGTAAGATTGCAACCCAAGCATTAATTTGTTTAGTTAGGTCATCAACAAGGGCCTTAGCAAGCACTGATTGCTGTAAATTGGCAACTCATTGCTGTTTAGCAAGAACCTCACCATAACACTTGTGAAAAGTGTAAAAACATGAGCTGAGATATATCTACTTACCGGCCCACGTTGCTGGGATTCTATGAGATTTCATCCACTGTATTTCATAAGCATTTAGAACACAAGATAAAATGGAATTAGAACAACTCAAAAAGACCCCAGAAGCCCCCTCTATGTATCAATGCATTGTATACATTTAAAACATCTTGTACCTTTCATTATTGCAAGTATAAATGTATGACCACATAAATGGTATATATCATGAAATTCAGGTTTAGTACTTCTTTTGGATTCAGGAAACAGTTCTCAAAGTCTGGTCATTCTCGCATTCTACTTTGTTTGTCGTCATTGTAGCTCATTATTGTTCTCTGTACATCTTATGGGATTTTAACTAATCATTCAGGTGTTAAAACTGGTCATTGCAAAAACCAGAGACAGCACGGTGTGAAGCTGGATGAACACAGCAGGACAAGCAGCATCAGAGGAGCAGGAAAGTTGACGTTTCGGGTCAAGACCCTTCTTCAGAAATTTCTGAAGAAGAGTCGACCTGAAACGTCAACTTTCCTGCTCCTCTGATGCTGCTTGGCCTGCTGTGTTCATCCAGCTTCAGACTGTATTATCTCAGATTCTCCAGCATCGGCAGTTCCTACTATCATTGCAAAAACCACCCAATTTTCATTTCCATTGAATTCAGTAGGATGCAGGCAGAGTCTGTGAGTGGACAGTCTGAAATAGTTTATTCCCAACAATAAGCTAAAAACCTTTCTATCTAACTCTTAGACGCTTAGAAAATCATCTAGTAACGTAATTCTAGCTTTGCTCATGGCATCCTCCTTCAAATAATAATTGTGTAAATTTATTGACCTAATGCTATCCTTTCAGTTTATTTGAAATTATTGATCTAATTTTGTCCTTTCAGTTTGCATAGATTTTAACATCATTGTCTGATCCCCTTAAACCTATCATAATTTTATAATCTGTTTAAAAATTGCAAACATTTTTCGTTCAGCTTTCATGATGGCCACTGTCTGGCAGGTGATTGATTGGAAAGTGATTTTATTTGTTCAAATATTTGTATGAGTTCTTGAAACTGCAGAGTCCACATTGATTTCTATTTTACTATCTTGAGAACTGGACTTTGTCAAGAATGTGAGATAACTAGCCAAGGTTAACTAGCCTAAACAGTTTATAATGAAAAGATCTGAAAACCACACATCATTATTAATGGTGTTCTTTTGAAACCATTTAAATTTATAGGGACTCTTGGTTTCTGCACTTGGAAGGAAGGGCAATTGCTTCCCTCATAAAAAAAATCATAAAACTGTCTCTCAGAAAATTCTGGTTTCCCTGCTTGTCGTTTTGCTGTTTTAGGAAGTATGCTTTGTCAGATGTGGGATTTTTGAAATGCAGAAATTGAGATTCTGAACGTTAGCATTAGAGTTTCCCTTGGCACCCTTGCCAGAATACAGTTGACCCAGATCACTGAGGGTTTGGCAGGGATCCCTGAATTGTCTTACTAATGTTAGGAATATGTATCACTAGGAAGATATAGAAGAAAATGTAAAGCTCGATGCAGTCTGAGAGCATTAACATGACTTTGAAAAAGGGAAATTACTTTTGACTGATCCATTGGAATCATTTGAGGAAATAACAAACAACATGGTATGAGGAGAACCTGCGTAGGTACTGAACATGGATTTCCACATAACACTTGACAAGGTTCTGTGTCAATGGTTGCCATAAAAAAAAACAGCTTATGGACTAAGGGGCTAACATATTAACATGGATTGGGGATTGTTTAGCTAACAGGAAAAATAGACTAGGCATAAATGAATTATATCCAGGTTGGCAACATGTGATAAGTGAAGAGGCAGAGGGATCAGTGGGAGGGAAACAGAGCAAACCCATGCAGACATGGGAAAATGTGCAAGCTCCACACAGACAGTCACTCAAGAGTGGAATTGAATGGGGTTTCCTGGTGCTGTGAGGCAGCAGTGCTAATCAATGAGCTACCATACCACCCTGGTTATTAAGTCCTTTCCCCATTTCAGCCTACAAGCAAAAATACTGAATGATACAAAGGTATAGTCTTTACAAATGATGCTCTCTCAGGCTGAGTGTTGGAAATCAGCAGGCTAGCAGAGAGGCAAAAGAACACTTTGTCACTCTGAGTGCTGGAATTTAATCACAATAAGTGGAATTCAGAACTACGGAATCTCAACCAATGTCCAAAACTGTCCAACAGCAACATTAATGGTAACCTCCATTGTGACAGCCATACTGTTGAACTATCTGTGCACTGTAAACAGTTTGGAGACTGACTGTCATAGCCTTTTTAAAAATTTTATATTTATTTGTGTATATGTGTTGTGTTAGTATTCATATTCGTTTCAAAAATTCCAGAAAGTCTGTTTAAATTTCCTCTTTGTATAATATAAGTTTGTTTGGATATATTAGGAAGGTGTCCACAGGAAAGGGTTCCTTTTTAAACTAACCTTGTTGCATCGAGCCATAAGGGGAACCAATTCATCACTCCTTTCCTGTCTCGAACTGTAAATAATTTGGGAGTCTTGGCTGTTTTGCTGCCACAATACTTCCGTGGTGAGGGAACCAAATGGTGGTGGGGCTAGGTAATATGCCAATCTAATGGAATGCTTTGTCCTGAATTATATCATGTTTCTGAAGAGTTGTTGGACCTGCACTCATCCGGGCAAGTAATGAATATGTCATCACAGTGCAGACTTGTGCCTTTGCAGTTACTGAATGAATCAGGAAGTGAGGAATACTCCACATAATCCTCAGCCTCAGGCCTTTTGTTGTAAGCTACAGTGTTTGAATGACTAGTAATATTCAGTTTCCAGTCAATGCTAATATCTGAATATTATGAGTGAGAGATTCATGATGGTAAGCCTGTTGAACGGCAAGGGGATGGTTGGATTCTTTCCTGTTGCATATGGTCATTGTTTGGCATGTGGTGGCATGAGTAATACTTACCAGCTATAAAGTAAAACCTGAATGTTGTCCAGGTCATTCTATATTTAGACACGGACTGCTTCAGTATCCGAGGAGTCACAAATGGTGCTGAGCGTTGTGCAATCATCAGTAAACATCCCACTTCTGACGTTATGAGGAGGGAATGGTAATGATGAAGTAGCTAAAGAAGATTGGATGTAGGCTTCTTCTTGAGGAACTCCTGCAGAGTTGTCCTGGAGGTGAGGAGACTGACATCCAACAACCACAACTATCTTCCTATTTTTCACGTATGGAGAAATTCCCTGCCTGATTCCCATTGATTCAAGTTTTGTGAAGGCTCCTTGTTACCGCATTTGGTCAAATATTGCTCTAATATCAAGGGCAATCACCTTCACTTCATCTCTTAGGTTTAGCACCTTACTCCATGTTTGGTCAATCCGATGATGAGGTCAGAAACTTATTTGGTCTGGCAAAACCCAAACTGAACATCAGTAAGCAAGTTATTGTTGAGGAGATGCATTTTGTTGACAACACCATCTATCATTTTCTTGTTTATCAAGAATAGACTGACAGTGAGATAACTGACCAGGTTGGAATTGTGCCTTTTACTGATAGAGCGTGACTGACCAATGATAATAATGGTAATGATCTGGTTGGGAGGGTGAATATTGTTAAGGGGGATTATTAGTGACTAACAATAGGTAGTGTATAATGGTAGGCTGTGTGATAACAAGGCCTGTTGTGTGGGGTGAGAGGGCGACAGCATGGGCAAGGTTAGGCCCTAAAATTATTCCGAAATCTTCAATACTGAGGAACTCAGGAGGAGGCTGAGATGGATCATCTCCTTGGCATTTCTCACTGAAGATGGATACAGAAGTTTCAACTGTGTCCTTTGCATTGATGTGCTTGACTCCCTTGCCATTGAGATTGAGTATATTTGTGTATTGTTTACTTGTCCACTACTATTCATGACTGGATGTGGCAGAACTGCAGAGTTTTGATCTGATTCATAAACAGCAAGTGCTGGAGAAACTGTGCAGATCTAGCAGGACTTGTGGAGCATGAGAGACATAACTTAAATTTTGAATCTAGTGTGTTTCTCAGTATCCGTAATATTTTGCACTTATTTGATCTGATCCATTGGTTGTGGGATAATCAACTGCTGGTTCGCTTACAACCTAACCAAAGGCTCAGTCTAGCGATCATTTCCCTTCGGATTTGGTCAAGTCATCCAGTTGTGGTGCCATTGAGCCACATTGAAGGCCCCCATCCAGACTGCTGTCTTTCTCAGTGAGTCCTCAAAGTAGTTTTCAATAAGGAAGAGAAATTCAAAGTGTCTGAAATCAACCCTAAGAACTCCCAGACAATTAATTCCCAACTGCACTGCACAGTATTGTCACTTCTAGTCCCACACCAGCAGTAATGATGGTGATGTTTGGGATATTTTCTATAATGTTAGATTCCATTAGGATGACAATTACAAGCTGTAACTATGACCAGCAAGATGCCTCTCCAAATTTTGGCACAAACTCCAAGATGTTGGTCAGGAGGGCTTTACTGGGTTAACTTTATTGTAAGTGCTGATGTTTGGTCAACGCCAAGTAATCTGGTATCATATATAGAGATTATCAGCCAGTTTTTCCCTCCCCAAAGTACATTAGAAAGTTTTCAACAAATATTGACAATAGTTGCATATTCTCCATTAGACTGGCTTTTAATTCAGAATTACCAAGCGATATCAAATTTCAACCTCTGACCTGCTGGGATTTGAAATCATGTTCCCAGACCTAAAATCACTGGATGTCTAGTCCAGTCACAATTGTTCTTCTGATCTAAATCTTGACAGTTTCAATTGCCTCAGAAGGAAAAGCCTTGTGGGGAAAGGCAGATTCCCACCAGCTTTTGTACGGAAAAGTGTCTTATGGTTTTAATCCTTGCTCTAATTAAAATATTATGCATCATTTTCTGGATTACTCCAGTAGAGAAAATAATTCCCCTTCATCTCTTAAAATTTCCATATTATGAAAAATGACCAGTCTCTTAGCTTTACATCTTGTCAAAGAGGGCACATTTTGGTTTCCACCTCACCATTTGGGCCCACACCTGGATTGGGTTACAGCATCCAATGCTGCCACCTTCAATCCATTACCCATCTGGTGGCAACATTTTGGCTCCAGAAACATGTCAAGCACTTAGTTGATATTATAGAACATCCCTTGAGGTAAGATAATTATATAAACGGTTTAAATAGAAGTAATCTATCAGGAAAGCACAAAAGTATTTTGTTAAACCAATGTATGATGTTGCAGTTGGGCTAAACAGCTCATTACTATGTATTGATGGATGTTTTCAACCTAACAGTCTTAGGTTCCTGTGGACAGATATAATATTAACAGAGATTTTTACAATCAGCAAGTGTAACAAAAAAGAAACCATGTTGACATTTGTGAGTGATTTGCACTGAAATTGCTCACACTTTTAATCTAAATGGACAAGTTGGTAATGTGATACTTGTTATTCTGGAGGAAAAAGCGTTTGTTAAATGTGGTGCTAAAGTCTGCATCATCACATAAAAATGAGCTATGTCAAAACAAGCAAAGAGTGACAATTGCTGTTGATCCATCGCTGATTAAACTACCTACAGAAATGCCTTTGGATGAAGCAAATTTAGATATGCAAAAAAAGACCAGTGCTATCATGCATTGGTGGGCAATAATATCCTTCATTCACTCAGACAACCCGAGCATAGGAATCTCCTGCCAGCTTCTTGCACTGTACCACTGTAATGTCTTTGGTTTATTGCAAGAACCCTATTAGAGAATGAATGCTTTTTTCTGACACACCTTTGGCAAGAGACGGAGTAAAGTTCTAAAGAAAAACATCCTTGACATAGAATCATAAAATTTACAAAATTAAGACAAGTTATTCAAACCATGAAGGCTGTACCAGTCTTTCTTCAAATCATTTAAGTGTACAATTCCACCCTTTTTATGTCCTTATATACTTCAATATTTTCTTTTGCAACTAACTATGCAATCCTCTTCTATAATGCTGGATTTTATAACAAAGAATACTTCATGCTGATCTCTCTACACATAAAAACTTTTCTTTCATTATTTTAGAGTTCCAACCACTTCAGTTTTTTTTACTGGCTGTAAACATTTGCCTTATTTTAAACTTGACCTCTTTAAGCAGATCAAGCATCACATATATGATCACACCCTTCCAGTTGCTTGCCATTTCAATAAACCTAAGAACACGATAACTTGTGCAGGAGTCAGCAATTCAGCTCCTCAAGGCTGCTGTGCCATTTGGTACGATTATGGCTGGTCTCATCTTGTTCTCAACTTCACTCTTCTGCCCACTCTCCATAACCCTTCAACCCAATACTATTAAACAATCTGTCTATCTCCTCCTGAAATGTATTCAATGCTGTAGCATTTACTGCACACTAAAGTAGTGAAATATACAGATTCACAAGTGGAGCTAATTTCTCCTCATCTATGTTTTAAACCTGTTGAGTCCTTATCCAAACACAATGGCATCTTGTTCTTGTCCCACATGAAGAAACATTCTTTCTCCATCTGCTTTGTCATTCCCCTTTACCATCTTATGTACCTCAATGAGTTCTCCTCTCACTCATCTGAACTCCAGAAGGAAAGGCATAAACTGCACAATCTCTCCTCATAAAATGGATTTTTCATCTCTAAACCATCTTGCTGTCATGCTAAAAGCTCTGTTCCAAGGCCTGCTGCAATGTTCTGATAAATTGTTGAATTGGTAAGGGGAAGCAAGTGGATGTGGTTTATCTGGACCTTCGACAAGGTCCCGCATAAGAGATGGCGTGTTAAATTAAAATGCATAGGTTTGAGGTAATGTACTGACATAGATAGAGAACTGGTTGACAGATGAGAAATAGAGATTTGCTGACTATTTCTAGCACTTCCTATTTTTAAATTTTAAATTTACAGCATCTAAAGTATTTCAATTTTGATTATGTCTCCTTGATTTAAGAATAATATTGTGTAGTCACAATTATTTGACAATATTAAAAACATAGACAAACTAGGATCTAATTCCACTAAACAAGATGAAAAAAATCTCTTCAGTGTTCTTCAAGCTCCATCAATATTACCCCATAGGAAATGTGGCTTAATTTCTGAGAACACATTACGTTGTTGCCACCACAGTCCGTGGAAGCAGCTTTGAGTAACCACCAGCCATCAGCCTTGATATGAAGATGTAAGCAGTCGCCAGTCAAATAACATTGAAACTGCTTGGCCTGCTGTGTTCATCCAGCCTCACATTTTATTATCTTGGAATCTCCAGCATCTGCAGTTCCCATTATCTCTAACATTGAAACATATTGTGATTTGGTGACACTTGCTGGTTAAAACGGGAATAGCAGCAACCAATAGGTTTTGCATTTCATATATTCATGTCTATTTTTGTGATTTTCCAAGAGATTTTGCAGATTTATTTACCATACACAAAATAATGATTTACAAGGCCAAAAATGCAATTTAAACCAGTATTAAGTACCCATGAGATTATTCTATCAAAATACTTAAGCAATCATACTTTTAAAAATTGACAGTGTGATGTCTTTTTAATTTAACCGCACCACCTAAACATAACCTGACAGGACATGCTCACTGTGGAACTTATCCAAATTTAGGTCATTGATTTCAACAATTTATGCCACTATTCTACTGTCCAGTAATGAATTTGAATTGCATGCCCCCCCAATATCTTTTCCATAAGAATAAGGAACATTAACATGTTGCTTACATGCTTCCAAGCAAGTTGCTTATGCATTTGTGTTAAGAGAAGACATTTGTCAGAGTATTAAGCTCCAAAATGGGAGCGCTGATTTTCAATCAGCACTGTACATTGATTACCTGTGGCATTTTCCAGATGACTCCTCCTGGTCTATTGTGATATTTGTGACCTCTGCTAGTATGCAGTGTTGAGTCAGGCTTGTTGATGTACTTCTCTGACACCAATCTTCCATTATCTTTGCTTTGTCTTGGGCCTTTCTAGTGATTAATGGATAAATCATCATCCAGCATCTTCGGAAGCAGCCTGTTCCTAGATAACAAGAAGGTTTATTGCAAGATAGCCAAAATGCAACTACATTTGGTCTGACACGATGGTCTGACGCTCTGGGCAAGGGTTATTTGAGGTATTTTGCTGCCAACAAATATCCTTTATATTTGCTTTGTTTTTGATTTATCTAGTAATAAGTGGAAGAGCATACATCACCGCAGAATATCTACAGAAGAGGCACTGCTTTTAAGTAACAAACCATATTTTGTCACATATAATTACTAGCAATTTGGAGAACTAGTACAGATATATTCGCTCCCTCTGTAAGCTCAGTTAGATCCTTGTCTCCACCCACAGACAACATGTGAGATCAGTAAAATGAGTGGAGCCAATGTAATTTGAACATTAATCCCTTCAGAGACATTACCTTATGCAACAATGGCTATTCTGCGTAATTCCAGTGGACACTCACTGAGCACTCGTTAATGCCATCAATAAATGATGTCTAGAATAGACAAAAACAAAAGTGTGTGTATGCACTATAGACATTTTGCAAGCAAAACAGGTCTCATGGAGCCAATAAAACACATAATAAGGAGCTGAATTCAGCAAATGACAGGAAGGTTTGCATTTATGTAGCACTTCTCCTTATTTGAGGACCTCCTAAAAAGCATTATATCCAAATTCACAATTTTGAGGTACAGTTAGTGCAGTAATGTAAGAAAACAGATACTGTACCAGGCATATTCCTGTTTGGGCAACCTGCTTGAAAATGACAGCCTGCTTTCCAGACAAAAATATGCAGAGTGCATTATCCCCAACTGTAATAGGAGGCACAGGTGATTGAGCTGCGCAAACCATACCACAATTGTAAATGTCTACTTAGTTACCAAAATGTCAGAAATGTCCACCTCTTTTCTTTGCTTGTATGGCACATCTAAATAATTATTCTGCTTTGAAGTGGTTAGCAGTTGTGCTCCACTGTCACTTTGTCTCTACTAAGCAGGTTTTGTAAAGCAAAGACAATAATCAAGCATTCTTTCTCAATCTGAATGTTGCATCATTCAATTTCCAATAACATCTGGCATACAGCTGCAGCTGGTTGTCTGTGTTGTATAAGAGTTTGTCCTATCTTGATGACATCACACTGCAACATGCACCAACATTGTAATACCTCAGCATTGGCTATTTGATTCTAAGTGAAAGCTAGTTCTTCTTCACTTTCCTCTTGTGCACAACACGACTGCACATCTTTGAAATGAGCACACATTGAGGTTCACTCTCTGATGACAAATTAAGCATGAAATTTGCTAAAAAAATTCATAAATCCAACAAATTGCTGCACTGCTTTTACATATGTTGGTCATCGCATTTTAGGTACAATTCTCAGCTTGTCAGGACATTTGGGAAGTCCTTTCACTGTCAGTACATGACATAGAGACTTGACCTTAGGCATTTTTTTGTTTAGCTTCAGGTTCAGCTTGTGGGATATTTAGTAAAGTCATACCAGATTTCGATCATGATCTGCAATATCTATTTCCCTCGTATCTCCATAGCAATCAACTAGCAGATCATGCCCACTATCTTTCACTCCAGGAAAGTCACTGACGATGATATGTTGTCTGTGTCAATACTCTTGTGCATCAGGAGAAGTACAAAAATACATGCACAAACATCTGCATCTCCTAAATGATGTCCATAATGGAGTTAGGCAACTGTTACGTTCATCCAGCTTTCTTTTCAGTAAACATCTTTTTCACTGACGATAGTAAAGAACTTTGGCTGGGCAAGTTATGGCAAAACTTCTTTAAAGGTTGGCTCAGGAACTCTTCACAGTTTCATTGAGATTCTTTAGATCAATGCATACTTTCAGTTATTTTCACTGCTACCATGTTGCTAATACAGTGTATAGCAGTTCTCAGTTTCTGGTGCCTCCATTTACTGATGGTTTTTATCTTTCTGACAGGATTGAGGACAGACGTGACTCTCCTCAGCAGATACTCCATGTATCTCATTGTCATCAACTTTGAGATGCTATCCACCAGGAAGACATCCAAGACCTGCAAAAACGTCATTTTAATCTTCTTGTGTCTATTCTGTGGTCAATGGAATGGTGTGTTTCCAAATTATGCAACTCTCTTCTGGTATGTGAGATAGTAAGAACTGCCAATGATGGAGTCAGAGATAATACAGCGTGGAGCTGGAGAAACACAGCAGGCCAGGCAGCATCAGAGGAGCAGGAAAGCTGATGTGTGGGGTCAGGACCTTCTTCAGAAAAGATTTTCCTGACCAGAAACATCAGCTTTCCTGCTCCTCTGATACTGCCTGGCCTGTTGTGTTCCTCCAGCTCCACGCTGAGTTATCTCTCTTTTGGTATGTGTAAGGGTACTAGCCCAGGCTTCAGGTTTGGAGCTAAGATCAGTAGATTTTGCTTAATGTCTAGAACTCGAAATTTTCATTTATTATATTTTATTTGATTCTTAACTTTGCTTTATATCTTTGGATTTGTATAATTCTGTAATACAGTCTTAAATATACATTTGAAGTCTTAATTTTTTTTGTCAATACCTTGAGCAACTTTCGGCAAATCTGTGGAATTCATGATGTTAAGCTTGCACTTGTGTCTATCTCATACTTCATACTCACTTGATGCTTTCCTTTTGCAATCATCGTTCCAACTGTTACAAACTTGTTATCATCCATAGAACTGATGATGCCAACCTGTTTTATGGTGTAAAGTGCTTTATCAGAATTATTGGCTGATATAGCCATGAGCCATCCTTAAATGCTTGTTTTGCTTCTTTCTAGCTAAATACTTTCATTCAAAGTGATTCAGCTTTATCCAGTGAGAGCACTACTTTCTCCACACTGGAAGTACTTCATTTTCTTTCACCTGAAGTGATCCACCACATTTACATCATGCCATCTGGCTTTGATTGTTCTGATAGCTCTTCTGCAAATATTTCTTCCTTTTATTCAATACATTGCTTTCATTCAGCTTGGATTGTCTTTCAGAATAATGTGAAGCTTTGATTTTTTTAGCTCATTAACACATTAACCAAAGATTAACAATATCAGAGCTTTAAAATCATAACTTTCTCAAGAGTAAATTTCATTTCTCTCTGGAGATTTGTTCGCTCAGACAAGATTTATTTTGCCTGAGCCGTTCCTTATCTCTGATGAGATCATCTTCCAATTGTCCAAACAGGATTCAGCTACAATTACACAATGATCTCTCCACATGCAACAGTCTCTCTCTCTCCCCTTGAGCTCTGATGTTGAACAAATAAGTTACATATATAACATTAAAATTGGTCTCAAAGTGTATTTTCGGAGACTAGAAATTCTTTCCTGCCTTCCTTTTATCTTCCAAGAGATCAAGGCTGGCATATAAATTTTAGTACACTTTATCCAACAGAGATAGTGTGTCGGTCATTCGTATTTGCTTGGTTTTTTTAAAATTAATTCTGTGGCAATTTCATAGTATTGCTTCTGAGAGTGGAAAAGAGAACAATCTGCTTCTTGTCTTTATTCATTTCTGCAGTGTCAGGGAATGGAAAATGCACAGCCATTTTGACTCACACAGTAATTCAAAGTTGCAGACTTTAACTTGTCTTCCTTCATGTTTTCTGTTTCCTTTAGCAGCTGGTTCCCTTACAGCTCTGCAAATTCACTCAGCTGTATTTGGAGATTCCGTGCTGTTTTATCATAATGGTTATCCGTCTTACAGTTTTGAAGTATTGATGATAAAACCCTTGTTCTGAGTACTGTCATGTTCTGAAGATCACCATCATTAACTTGACTTTTTATTTATCTGATTTGCTGGAAGCATCTGGCTCATATATCATGGAAAACTCAAAAATTGGGAATCACCCTGTGACCTTAGCTCTGAGTACTGTCATGTTCTTAGCAACTATCTGCAGATATTACAATTGTTATTAGCAATGGTCTTACCTTTTACATTTATTGATGAAATTAATCATTTGGATGTGAGTTTGCTTGCTGAGCTGGAAAGTTAGTTTTCAGACGTTTCGTCACCATTCTAGGTAACATCATTAATGAGCCTCTGACGAAGTGCTGGTGTTATGTCCTGCTTTCTATTTATCTGTTTAGGTTTCCTTGGGTTGGTGATGTCATTTGCGTAATTACTTGCATGATAATGCCACTACTTCATAGAAACATAGAAAACAAGCGCAGGAGTGGGCCATTCAGACCTTCGAGCCTGCTCCACCATTCAATATGACCATGGCTGATCATCAAATTCAGTGCCCTGTTCCTGCTTTCTTTCCATATCTTTTGATCCCTTTAGCTCTAAAAAACTATATCTAACTCCTTCTTGAAAATACTTCATATTTAGGTCTCAACTGCACTCTTTAACAGAGAATTCCACAGGCTACTCACTCTCTGGGTAAAGAGCTTTCTTCTCTTCAGCTCAGGTCCTAACTAGATGCTAATACCAATCCCAACTGGCAAGTCAAATGAATTATCCAATCATAAGAACTGAAACAATTGCTGGGCATGATTAAAACATTTACTGTTGTTTATATCCATCACTTACTGGTGCTACAATAGAATGAGCTTGCCCAAAATGCCTCAACTGAATGTTAGAATACTTTTCAATTAATTGAAAAATTTTTGGTGTTTATTTTTTTATTTGATGCTATAGTGTTAGAGCTGTAAATGAGTGATGCACTCAGCATAAATTGACACTTCTGCGAAGACATATCATGTGTTTAGAAAGGGAATCAAAAACTCAATTTCAAATTTTAATTCGGGCATAATGGCCACAAAATATGGCTGTATAGCACATACACAGCTGAATCGACTTTACGTGTATGAATTTCTTCTTCCTGCAGGAGAACCAATGAGAGACCCACACTGCCTGTTGCTAGGAGACCAACTGAATCACAGACCAATGAGGCAGTGGCATGGTCAATGCTAGGAATTTCCCTGAAATCAAGACCCTGTGCACAGCATATTGAAAACTGGTCAGCCATAAAATATGGATTTACTTACACTAATCAAAACAGTGGAACTGTCTTGTTCAATAGAACTCATTGACGCCATCGTTAACTTGATTTTTTATTTATCCGATCTGCTGGAAGCAGCTGGCTCATATATCATGGGAAACTCAAAAATTGGGAATCACCCTGTGACCTTAGGGACTGTAACTCACTACGTTGAAACTCCTATGCATCCAAACATTGTTTGCACTGCTGAATCTGCTATCAGAAGAAAATGTACTAGAGTCCCTGGGTTGTGAACCAACCAGGCCAGCTGTGGGAAATGTGACAGACATTTGTGTGGAATTTGTGGAGATAAAGGGGATAACAGTTCAAAACATACAAATTAGGACCAAGAGTAGACCATTTGGCTTCACAATCTTCTCTGTCATTCAATATGATCATGGCTGATCCTCTCTTTAAACACTTATTCCTGCTTTCTCACACTCGATGCCTTTAATGCCGAAAAATGTATCAATCTCTTTTCGAGTATACTCAGTAATGCAGCTTCCATAGCCTTCTGTGGTAGAGACTGCTCACTCTTTGCATGAAGAAATCTTTTGTTATCTCAGTCCTAAATGGACTACACTAATCCCGAGACTGTGATTAATTATTCTAGAATAACTAATCAGAAAACACAACTTCTCTGCATTTAGCCTAACCAGTCCTGTTAGAATTTTTAATACTTTCAATCAGTTCCCCTCTCATTCTACTAAACTCGAGTGATACAAGACTCAGTTGAACGAATCTCCACTCATAGGGAAACTCTACTCATGGGACTGCCATCCTGGTTAACCTCTGCTCCACTCTTTTGATGGCTGGTATATGCTCTTTTAGGTAGGGAACCACATCCAAAATGGCAGGTTCAGTCTTACTAAGGCCCTGAATAACATGGGAAGACAGCCCTACTTCGAAACTCAAATCTTCTTGCAATAGAGGTCAATGTACCATTTACCTTCCTAACTGTTTGCAACACCTGCTTGTCTACTTTCATTGACTTGCATACAAGGAGGCAAAAATCCCTTTGACACCCATGTTTGCCAATGCATCATCTGTTAAATCATACTTTTATGCTTCTCACACCAAAATGTATAACCTTACATTTAACTATTTGCACTGCATCCAGTGCGTGTTTGCCCACTTACTCAACTCATCTAAATCTCCTTACATCCTCCTCACATCTCACAATGCCTTGCCACATTGTGTGATCAGCAAATTTGCAATGTAGTATTTGGCTTCCTCACACTGGTCATTTATAAATATCATGAACAGATATGGCCTAAGCACCGATCCTTGAGGTATACCAGAAGTCATCGCTTGCCACCTCAAAAAGTCTCAGTTATTCCCACTCTTGGTTTGTGGTCTATTCACCAATTCTCAATCCATGCTTAAATATGACCCCAAAGCCCAAATTACATAAATAAAAAACTGAAAGAACTGTGGATGCTGTAAATCAGGAATAAAAACAGAATTTGCTGGAAAAGCTCAGCAGGTCGTGTTCTGAGGAAGGGTCACCAGACCCAAAACGCTAACTCTGAACTTTTTCTTCACAGATGCTGCCAGACCTGCTGAACTTCTCCAGCAACTTCTGTTTTATTCTCCCCAAATAATATAACTTTACCTATTAGCCCCTTATGGTAGGATCTAAAACAAATGCCTTCCTGAAAACCAAATATGGGGTGCATTCATTGATCTCCTTTATCTATTCTATGAGTTGCATCCTCAAAAAAACTTCAGTAGATTTGTTAAACATGATTTCTCTTTCATAAACCCATGCTGATTTTGTCTAATCCTGTGGCTTGAGAAAAGTTACTGTTGCATTCGAGACAGTTCAGAGAAGATTCACTCATTTGATTCCCAGGATGAAGGTGTTGGCTTATGAGGAAATTTTGAACAGGTTTGGCCTGCACCCATTGAAGATTGGTAGAATCAGAGGTGAGTTTAATGAGACAAGTAAGATCCTGCACAGAACTTACAAGTTTTGATGTTGAGAAGATGTTCACATTTGTGAGTGGGATGAGAATGAATGCATACAGATTGAAAATTAAAGGTCTCTCATTAGATACTGGGGTAAAGAGAGATTCTTCTCTCAGAGAATAATTATTTGCTGGAAGTTATTTTCATTGACAGCAGTGAAGGCCAGGCCATTGAATATTTAAGGTAGAATTGGGTTGATTCTGAATTGACAAGTTAGTCAAAGGATATAGACTACAGAGAAGAAAGAGGGTCATCCATGCCTTATCAAAGGGTGGAGTGGCATTGAGAGGTCAAATAGTCTACCACTGGTCCTAATTTGCATATTTGTACATGATGCCAAGATGTATGGACTGCCCAGAATTTCTACAATCCAGTGAAAGAAAAGATCATGATCTCACTTTAAATGTAATTGTTATTCATGTTGACCAGGAGAAAACCTCATGCTGTGAAGAGATCACAAGAAGGTGGGATGTAATAGAATGAAAATGAAAGTAGAATTCTAATAAGCTTTCAATCAGTCACACACCTTCCAATTTTTGCTTTTTGTGTTAATATGAGTTGCATTGTCTCAGTATCCTCTTTCATGCAATGTACCATTGTGTAATGATTTTTTTATATTGTTCTCGTAGGTCAGTTTTTCATCATTAATGAGCCAAAAACTACATTTGCAGCCATCACAGTCAATTAAATGTAAGGGGTCTTCAAAACATTATTTGCACAACATTAATAATTAACACTGAATGTTTTGGCACATTATCGCTTGCCAAATAACACAGCATTTCATCAGAAACAAAGAGAAGATGCTTGCACAGGCAAGCTAGCAGTAAAATGAAGTGTTGTGTTGCTGTGGAGATGTGGTCTAATTATAGTAGCTCAGTCTACTCAGATTCTATTTGGAAAGTCGACACAGCGAAGTAAATTCATGGCTTATTTACATAGCGAAACTAATTTGCTGAACAGATTTTGCAATATTGCCTGAGGGTTCAAGGTCTGGTCCTGAACATCTGCAGGAATTTCTAAGACACAGCTGCAGCTATTCATTTGGCCATCTTCCTTACCCAATGACAAAAGTACAAATGTACAAGATATGAACTAACTGAAGTCTCTCAACATGCCATTTGCAAGAAAATGTGTTGCCTTGCAACAACAGACATGCTGATCTGCTCTTGTCATCCAAATGGGAGATAACAGAATTCCTGAATAAAAGTCTTAAGTGCAACATGGGCTGTGGCGGGATTTGTGTCAGAATCAAGGAGAAATCCAGTGAAGTCTATCTTGATATCAAGAACAGCTTGTTGCCTCTTTTATGCATTTGGTAAGTAGTAAGGAAAGTTTCTCATTAGGCAAAGGTAAATTACCATTGAAGGGGAATTATAGCTTTATACGCACATTACTAACACACTTGCATCATTAATATTCAACTGCGTAGCTTAACAAATGTGCTGATCAAGCTGGATGTCAATAATTCATGACACAGAAGCCCAACTGGGGGACCTGGCAATTTAACCTTACCACTGCCTATAAGCACCTTCCTTGTTGTTCACGACTGAATAGCATTGAGGGCATGATCCATGAACACCAGCCACAAACACACACCCCTCGTCCACAGGCAATAACATCCAAGGTTTGCCAACTCCTCAGTATTCTCATGGCATCTCGCTGAACGACTCAAATCCTATCAGGAAATAGAAACTTGCATTCCAGGGTGCATCAGCCACTGGCATTGAAAGACTGTTGCAAGGACACTTTTATGCAAGAATGGACAGCCAGCTCACAGACTGGACTGGACTGTGTCTCAGAGCTGTTTGTGTATTCTGTTACCACTCACTTGGTGTCTACTTGCGAGCTCACAGCATCCATGGCTTGCTGGTCTTACCATGCCTCGGCATGTTGGTGCTTCAGTGAAATATAGAGTGTATCTGGGCTGCCATATTGACATGGTGTTTTGCACAGGCACAAATACAAATTGCTTCTCTTGTTTGTTAAGAAAGATCCATCTGGGAGTGTTGGTGGAAATGCCATGCTGTAAGGCACACAAAGATATCAATCTAACACCCATTGCATGGGCCAGTTACCTACACAGTAAACACACATTTATCCAACCAAATAGTCATGTTGGGAATTAAATTGATGTTTATCCTCAATCCTGTCAAAGGTGTTTAGCGTGTGCTATCTGGCAGGGTCTCCTGATACAGTCATTTCGGTCACAATTTTGCCCAGATTATAATTCTAGGGGCTCGCCCATGATCATCTATCTGCTTGAGCTATTAATAGTTAGGGGATCTATCTGAGTCCAGTCTGGGATGTGGGTAATGGGTAGTTCTGGAGACACAGTGCCAGTAATTAGGGGAATCATGTATCTTCAATTGGGAGCTGCAACGTCAGTGGTAGGGGATTGGTCCATCATGTCTAAGGGCTGTTTCTCAAAAACATTGGAAAGTTTGAGGTGTTAGATACCTGGAGAACCACTTTAAGGGGTGTGCAAGGGAGGGGTGCTGAAGGGGCATCGGTGAAATCATGACAGGCAGCAAGGTGATGGGGTAGATATTCAGGAATTGGAGAACAGGAACAGTACTCCAAAGCAGAGGAGGGGACATTGAGAAGGAGGATGGTCTCTTTGTGCATGGCAGAGATCAGCCATATTGGGTACTACAAGTCAGACAGGGCTTTGTTCCACTCAGTAAAGCAGACCAATATGGAATGCAGAATAGTGATTGCTCATGATGCCAGCATTTGGTTTACACTGTGGAGAATGTCAGCCTCCATTGGTTTCATCTGCATTCTCTTGTTATCCGTAAATAAATTTTGGAGGAGTCTGATTGCTTGCCTTTGTGCCTGCTCCCCTACTGGACAAATAATTGATCTCCGGTGGCTGTTATGAATGGATTACCTGTGACGTAGATGGTGCTTAGATGGGATGTAGCTATGGATAGGTAAGCTGCCTAGACAGGTGGTTAAACAGTGGCCAGGCTGAGAGAAATGGGACTGCATGTACAAAGGAGTGTCAGCCGTGCTGCCTATGTGCTGTCAGCAATATGGCTTTGTGGCTGCTGTGCCCATCGTGTTGCCAGTGAGGGGCAATGCTGGTTTAACAATGCCTGCCCTGATGCAAGGCAGCCTTTTAATGATGGCATGTTCATAAGGGTAGATAACTAGTGAATGCCAAGTTGTATTGGGAACAGTGCATAGCAAGATGGGGATAGAATCAGACATGAGGGGACAATAGGAATGGTATCAGTTAATGAGGCATGATTGGTAATATACTACAAGAAATCTCACTGGACCTCAAGGCAAAAGGTGACACAACTCGCATTTCACTCCTGGTGTCTTTTTTTGGGTTCTACTGGCTTCCCATTATAGGGAGGATTGGGACAAACCTCATGGAAATCCAAGGGCAGTAGGAGTGCCTTCAAGAACAACTCCCTTGGATAAAGAGATAACAAAATGTGGAGCTGGAGGAACACAGCAGGGCAGGATGAATTGGAGGAAGAGGAAAGCTGATGCCTCAGGGCGGGGCCCTTCTTCAGAAGCAGGGTCTCAACCTGAAAACGTCAGCTTTCCTGTTCCTCTGATGTGACCTGGCCTGCTTTGTTCCTCCAGCTCCACCCATTTTTTTTAAATCTCTGAATCCAGCATCTGCAGTTATTGTTGTCCCTTGGATAAATCCCATGACTGATTTTAATGATAGAGACGGAATCATGGTAAATATTTCTTGGACTGTCAGCAGAATAGCAGCATATGTGAAGCTGGTCATTTAACCAACAGAACTGGCATAGACTTCAATTTTGAAAGAGCTAATAGCCTTCTTTGAAGAAGTGTTGAAAGAGGTCCTGGAAATTTCGATGAAAATGGTTACACACATTGATATTACCGTGCAGTCAGCAATCTAGTTTTTTTGCTGTTTTGAATACAGTGGGTTTTCACTAGGCAAGTTTCATTCACACTAAATAGAACATAACTGCCTATGGTAATCCCAAACATCTGAAAATGTGAGGAATCTTCCTGCAGCAGAGTCTGATTTCCCACCATCCTTTGTCCTGTCATTGATCTTATTCCAAATTGCAAGCATGGAATCACCTGATTATTAGTGGGCGTACCTCAGGCCCAAGAGGATGAAATAAACTTATTGATCATCTGCAAAACGAGTTCAAAGAACAGCTGCTGAAAGATTATTGATCCCTTTTGGATGTTGTTGCTGGCAGTGGTCATAACTTCACCTGGCAGAGAATGAAAGCAAAGGGCACAGGCAAGAGAAAGCTTCTAGTCTCTTACAGGCTGTCCTAGATATAAGGAGAAAAAGACATCCCATAAAGGGTAGAGGAGCAGTAGCCAAACCCCTTACAATCTGGGACCATTGTTTGACCTAGAATAAGAATGTGACTTGCCAGGTTTGCAGACCTAGAGTGTTACTCCACCTCATCTCCAACAATTTCCAACCTAACCATCAACTGCATTATGTATTAATTTGAGGGCAGTTCTCATTGAAACAAATGATAGGATAGCTACTCTAAGAAAAAGAATAAGCTACTGTGGAGGTATGATCTGTGACAACAACTTGCACAAAATAATTAACTAAGTTGCGAGGCTCAATTTCAAGATAGCTTCCGGCCTCTCTGGTTAGGTCTGTATGGATCATGTGACATGGGGCTAGGCCAGAACACATACAGAGTTAAACTTCAACCCCATTAGGGATGGAAGATCTTTCATCTCACAGACTAACTGATTATTTCAAATTTACAGTGAGCTACCATCAAGCATGTGTAAGGTTATGGAAGAGTGTATAAGAGTGCAGAAGATATAGAATTTTTAGGCATGATGGGGAGAAGGAAGATATGTGGGAGCATTGCAGTATCAATAAAGGAAACATCCATTGCAGCAATGAGGAAAGACATCCTCAAAGGATCTTCAATTAAGACCATTTGGGTAGAGCTCAGAAATTAAAAAGGGATGATTATTTTGCTCCTGAACTCACAATAGTCAAGAGGGAGATAGAGGAGCATGTATGTTGGCAAATCACAGAAATGTGGGTGAGAAACAAACATTATAGTTGCAGTGGACTTTAACTTTGCTAACATTAACTAGCATTGCCTTATTGTGAAAGAATTGGATGGGGTGAAATTTTCAAGTGGATCCAGATCAGTATTTTGAGCCAACATATAGACAGTCTGACTAGAGATGGGACAATTCTAGACCTAATCCTAGGGAATGGAGCTGGTCAAGTGAATGAAGTTTCAGTGGGTGGCCATTTTGGAAATAGTGATCATATGTTGCAAAATCATTATGAAAGGATAAGGATAGTGCAGTAGTTAAGTGTCTAGTTTGGGAAAGCCAATTTCAATATCATTAGACAGGATCTGGTGAGCATAGAATGGAAACTGCTATTTGTAGGTACATTTGGAAAGTTGGACTCTTTTACAAGTAGTCCAGTGAGAACCCAGGGCCAGTCTGTTTCTCTAAAGAACAAGGGCTGTAAGTCAAGACAAATTTGGATGTCAAGGCTTATCATTAGTTTGATAAAGAAATAGAAAGAAGCATTTTCAGGTATAGAGCATAAAAAAGAAGGAAGGTCCTTCAAACGTAGGGAGACTATAGGGGTTGGTTTAAAAAATAACTTTGAGTGTCAAAGACCACAAAATATGTCAGTTAGGATAAAGGAAAATCCCAAGATGTTTTATAAGTATATAAGAGTAAAAGATTACTGCAGAAAGAGGAGGTCCAAGGGGACAGCATATGCACAGAGCCAGTGGATATAGATAAGGTCTTAAATTAATGCTTCTCATTTGTGGTCACAGAGAAGAAAGAGATTGTAGTTGGGAATTTCAGTTGGAATGATGAGGTTCTAAAACATGTTAAGATTAATGAGGAGGAGGTATTAGATGTTTTAACAAGCAAACAGGTATGTAAATCCCCGGCACCTGATAAGATTGCCATGGGAGGTAAGGGAGGAGATTACTGGGAACCTGGCAGAGTTATTCAATATTTAGTTGGCCACAGGTGAAGTGCCAAATGACTGGAGGAAAGTAAATGTGGTTCCTTTGTTCAGTGGTAGGGAAATTACTGGAAAAAAATTCTGAGGGACAGAATTAATCAATAGTTGGAAAGGCAGGGCTTGACTAGAGATAGCCAGTATAGATTTATTTGAGGGAAATCCTATCTGACTAATTTAGTCGCATATTTTGAAATGGTCACTAAATGTATTAATGAGGATAGTGCAGCTGATGTGATTTACATGGACTTTAGTAAGGCCTTTGACAAAGCACTACAATGCAAGAATGCATGAAATCCAAGGCATGTTGGCAAACTCAATCCAGAATGGGTTTATCAATAGGGGGCAAAAGCGATGATAGAGAGTTTTTTTTGTGATTGGAAGCCTGTGACCAGCTGTTTACCGCAGGGATCCTTGCTGCCTCTTATGTACATTAATGTGAATGCAGAAGGTATAATGAGTAAGTTTGCAGACACAAAAATTAGTTGTGTTGTTGATAGTGAGGAGATGGTCTCAGGCTACAGTCTGGTATTGACCAGATGGTAAATTGGCTAGAGCAATTTCACATGGAATTTGACAAGTGCGAGGCCATGCTTTTTGGATGGGCTAAGAGGACAAGGATATACACAATTTAGAGAGTACTGAGAAACAAAGTGATCTTGCTGTACAAGTCCATAGATCCCGCAAGTTATCAAGCACAGATAGACAGGGTGGTGAAGAAGGCTTACAGATGCTTGTTGTCATTCGCTGGGGCATAGAATATAGAACTGAGGAATACCTGTTACAACTTTATAGAACATTGGCCAGGCCACAGGTGGAATACTGCATGCAGCTCTGGTCATTACACTATTGAAAGGATGTGTTTGCAATGGAGTGTAGAGGAGGCTTACCAGGATATTTCACGAGATGACAAGTCTCTGTTAAGATGAGAGACTGGATAGGTTGTGTTTGTTTTCCCTGGAGTAGGGGACGTTGAGGGAGGAATCTGACTGAGTTGTACAAAACTATAATAGATATCAACAGAGTAGATGGTGAGAATGTTTTCCTCATGGCAGATGTGTCTAACACCAGCGATATAAGTTTAAGGCAAGGAGTCAGTGGCTTAGAAGAGATCTGAGGAAAGCTTTCTCATCCAGACATAGGGCATGAGAGTGTGATTGGGGCAAGTACTCTCGCAATATTTAAGAAGCATCTGGATGGGTACTTAAAATGCCAAGAAACGGTAAACTATGGACCACATACAGATACATGGGATTAGTGTAGTTTGGTGTTTGTTGGTCAACATAGACATGGTTAGTTGAAGGGCATGGTTTCTATGCTGTATGACTCTATGACTCTAACTAGTATAGTTTCTGTAAAAAGATATTTGGTCATGTTGTCAAGTGTGACATTATTATCTTCAGCATTGTCACCACTTTTTTAAAGAATGGTTTACTCCTCAATGGAAGATAAAATCAGGCAGTTTTAAAATGGTTAGTTGAGCTGGATTAGGTGAAAATGATCCTCTTTCTTTTGTGTTGTCGCAACTGGTGTGTGGGGTAGCAGGCTAGGACATGGGAGAGTTTAGACGCTAAAATTATTGAATTTGATATTGAGTCCAGAAGACTGCATGGTCCCCCAATCAGAAAATGGGGTGCTTTTCTTCCAGGTTGCAATAAGACTCACTGGAATGCTGTAGCAAGCCAGAGACAGCTGTTGGCCAGGAAACAGAGTGGTGTGTCAATGTGGCAGGCAACTGGAAGTTCAGGGTCTTTTTTGTGAGCAGAACATAAATGTTCTGCGAAGCTGTCACCCAGTCTATGCTTTGTTTCCCCAGTGTCGAGGTTACCACATTGTGAGTAGCGAATGCAGTAGACTAGATTCCTGGAAGTGCAGGTAAAGTGTTGCTTCACCTGTAAGGTACATTTGGCCTCTTGAATACTGGGGAGGGAGGAGGTAAATGGGCAGGTGTTGTGCCTGCTCCAGTTACAGGGGAAGGTGCCCTAGGGCTACGAGGAGATGTTGGGGTGAAGGAAGTGTGGACCAGGGTGTCCTGGATAGAACAGTTTCTGCAGAAGGCAAGGGAGGGGAGGGAAATAGAAGTCTAGTGGTGACATCTCACTGGAAGTGGCAGAAATAGAGTCTGATGATCTTGTGGATCAGGAACTCTATTGCTGTTGCTGGAGGGAAGAGAAGGGGTGAGGGCTGAAGTGTGGGAGATGGGTTAGGCATGGTTCAGGGCCCTGTCGAAAACAGAGGTGGGGAATCCTCGGTTGAGGAAGAATGTGGACATTTCAGAGGCTCCCTTATCAAAGTTGGCCTCATCTGAACATATGTGACGGAGACAGAGGAACTGAGAGAATGAGATAGAGTGTTTACCTGAATTGGGGTGTGAGGATGTATAGTCAAGATAGCTGTGGGAGTCAGTGGGTTTGGAATGGATATTAGTAGCCAGTTTATCCCCAGAAATGAAAACAGAAATGTCGAGGAAGAGAAGGGCGGAGTCAAAGGTAGAGCAGGTGAAAGTGAGGGCAAATTGGAAATTGGAGGCAAAATTGATGAACTTTTCCAATTCCGGATGAGAGAGGGAAGCAGCCCCGATGATATCATTGATGTATCAGAGAACAAGTTGTGGGTGGGAGCCAAAATAGGATTAGAACAATGAATGTTCCAAATACCCCACAAAGAGATAGGCATAAGTGGGGACCATGTGGGTATCCATGACAGCCCCTCTGACCTGAAGAAAATGAGAGGAGTTAAAAGAGCATTTGTTGCGGGTGAGGACAAGCTTGGCCAAGCGGAGGAGGGTGGTGGTCAGATCTTTGGTTCAGGCCTTTGCTCCAGTAAGAAATGGACAGCCCTGAGAACATCCTGGTGAGAGATGATTGTGGAAAGGGATTGCATGTCCATGGTAAAGAGGAAGTCGCTGGGCCCTGCAAACTGGAAATTTTTAAACCAGAGGAATCACAGATGTGCATGCACAGGGACTGGGCCGGAGAGAGAAGACTGAGTAAACGTAGGAAGAGGTGACTTGAGTGGGGCAGGAGCAGGCTGAAACAATGGGTCTGCCCGGACAGTCCTCTTTGTGGATTTTTGGAACGAGGTAGAAGCGAGCTGTGCGGGGCGGGGTGACTATCAGCTTGGAAGTAGTTGGAGGGAGATCACCAGATGAAATGAGGTGAGTAACTATAGTTGATACAATGACCTGATGTGTCATGGTGGGGTCATGGTCCTGGGGAAGATGGCAGAAAGTATCTGAGAGCTGGCACTGAAGTGCCCAGTGGGTGATCAAGCTGGGCCCCAGTGCAATCTGTCTGTCCTGTTGTGAATGTTATGCAATTAACCCCATAAACTCTTACAGTTTTGGGATCCTAGTCACAGCCAGACATACCTGGGTCAACACTGCACCAGAATCTTGCAGCATCCCAGAACAAGAGGTTCCTTAATCATGGAGGTCTTTTGCAGTCCTGTCTTTTCTTACTTTCCTGTAGGATGGTTGGGCTTCACCTCTGACAAGGCCTTACCAGTAATGTTTCCTTAAACCCTGCAAAACAGGATTCCCAACAAGTTTGCAATCCATCTTGCAATCGTGTCCAAACAGTACTCATTGCCAGAATAACAGAACAAGATTTAAGGTTCAGAGCTAAAGATGCCAATGTGGGTTTTTTAAGGAAAGTGATCTGACTTTGCAAAAAAAATCAAAGTTTTATCCCTTCTAAATTAAGGTGTCAATGAAATGCAAATTATGTTTTCAGGATGCATGAGTCACTGTACCAAACATGGATCCTCTTCTGATGGAGACGATAACAATTTAATCACATAAAGGCTCTGACTGAACTTACTGGGACAGTAAGGACATTTGAAGGGCATTGCTGTAAATCAATATGAAGATAAGCTAACATCGAACAAACCCATTAGTTTTTCATGGCTTGTTTCACAGTTTAATATGGGACATTCTGTTCTTAAACTTTGATGAGAAACAGAGCAGAGTATGAAATTATAACACCTACAAACACAATTCATTCAGGAGCTGGCACCAGACATTAACTAACCTCATTCTCTGGTTTATTACATGGCAGTGAATGTGATAGCAAATTTGAAGTGAATCATTTACCATCATTGTGAAGGGCATTTACTGATGCTGACCTTTAAATGAAGTGCAAAACACATTTATAATAATTTAAAAATATAACTGACATTGGAGTTCATGTAATATGTTTTTCATTATCATCCAATTCATTGTCATTGTCATAGCCATTGTATCCTAATGCCCAACTGTCATATATATTGATTCAATTTGAGCAGAAATGTCAGTCTTCTGTTCAAAGAAATATTTAGAGAAGATAGCCTACTAACATTTTAAAGAGGCCAGCTGCACTTTAGATTTCTCCCCATAATCCTTTATTGTGATCACAACAAGTGACTGTTTTATAACTGACCCAGATTTGTTCTGATCTGAAATTTACAAATACCTATGCATTGAGGAGTGATATCATGCCTCTGACTTAATCTTTAACTCCATGCTAAAACCTAAAGCACGTAGGACTACATAATGTGATGCCACAGCCCCAAACTACTCTAAAAGTCAGCAAATAGCATTGTGCTGAGGAGTGCAAGTACTGCCAAATCTGACAGTGTAATTGGATTAAGGCAAGGGAATAGCTCTGGATCTTGATCTAATATCATAGGATTATAGAATCCCAATAGTGTGAAAACAGGTCATTCAGGCCGCAGAGTCCACATAGACCCTCTGAAGAGCAGCTCACCCAGACCCAACCCATCCCTGTAACCTGCATTTCCCATGGCTAGTCTACCCAGCCTGCACCTCTCTGGACACTATGGACAATTTAGCATGGCTAATCCATCTAACCTGCACACCTTTAGACTATGGAAGGAAACCAGAGCACCCAGGGTAAATCCACACAGACTTGGGGAGAATATGCAAACTCCACTCAGACAGTTGCTTGAAGGTGGCAACGAACCTGTGAGGCAGCAGTGCTAACCAGAAAGCCACCGTGCCGTACTATAAATCGAATCTTAATTCCAACATCAGCTACAGTGAGATTCAAGCCATAGATAATCAACATTGTCAGCCCAGAAACGTGATCACTTCACCACTCTCCAATCTCATAATTCTATCTCATAGTTCTGTCAACAAAGTCATTTAATTATCTGATTGCTGCATGTAGTAAACTACAGTTTGTTTAAGACAATTCCCTTCTCTATAGGCTACTAACTGTTTGCCCTGTCACATTAGATCAATCAGGTCCTCCAGATGCCAATGGAATTCGAAAATGGTAATAGCTACCTACATATTGTACAGCCTACATGTTTCCCGTGGTTTACGATGGTGAGGATCCATCACATAACATGACAAATGTTAGTGCGGAATCCAGAGAGCTTTGAAGAATCTTTACGCACGACTTTAAGAAGGCTATGAATTCAGAGGAATAGCAGCTGAGAGAGTCAAGATTTGAGGACTTTGCAGAAGAAATCATTGTGTTAAGATTCTACAAGGCAGAACATGCATGTGATAATGAAAACATTTCAGATCTGCTGAGAAATGCAAAGCAGCATGGGTGAGCCAGGAGGTCTGTGGAACAGGTATATATGTCAGTTCAGGATGGTTACAGATTGTATTTGATATCTATGGTTTGTGGAAGTGCTCAGAAATCAGAGGTTGGCCAAGAAGCCAAAAGAGATTAGCGGATCTGTGAGCAAATTTGAAGTCCCAAGTGGACAAGAGAAAATCTTTAAAAAGCAGCACAGTAAGAGTCTGAAAAAGCTAGAAGTAAGTGAAGTACTTAGATTTCAAATCAAAAGTCATTGTCATTGTGGGTGGATGCCATGAGGCAATTGTACAGTGAAAGATTTTAAGAGCCACCAAAGTCGTTTGAAAATGAAGTTGTGATACTGAGAACATTGCAATGTCAGAATGAAAGGAATTTAGAAGCCTAAACAGACAAGGCTAATGGTAAGTGAATGAAAGGAGATTATTGAATCTCCAGACATAATCCATTACATAAAAGTGTGGCAAAGGCAGACAGAATTTATTCAATCTTAGACAGAGGCATTCACCCAGGAAAAGAAATGTCACAAGGCAGTAGAGGTTGTTAATAACATCACAGACAGAGCAAGTATCTAGAAAAATCAGTTTAAAGGAATAGAATCTAACATTTAGAGTTGCAAAGAACAGGGATTCATTCAGTAAAGCTACTAAGAACAGACTTGTCTTTAAAGTTGCACGCAGTGGGATTTGTTTGGCAATTCTGTTAAGAGAGAAGCAAAATAATTTATTAGGTCTTAAAAAGGCAGAAAGGATCCATTGTACTTGCAAAAAAGGCAGGAATCATATATTTTATACACAGAAGGGAGGACTCCTCCAATTTACTTGCAGAAGGTAGGAATTTTTTTGACTACATTCGTTTGAGATACTTCGAGCAGTACATAGAAGCAGTGTGCTAAATAATTGGAATCTTTTAAAGTAAGGAAAATAAAACAGCTTGAACAGTGGAGATATGCCATCATGTTGCCTATGCTGGAGCATTTTAGTTTTGAAGAAACATTTAAAGATTGATTTATTGTTATCACATACACTGAGCTAGAATGATAAGTACGCCCATCAGGGTTCAATCTTTCATTCTTTTAACTCTGACTTTACAACATTCTCAGTGTTGCAACCTCATTTTCTAATGACTTTGGTAGCTCTTAAAATCTTTCGCTGTACACGTGCTTCATGGTTCCATCCATTGGTGATGACTCTTGATTGTGCATCAAAAAGTGCATCAAGTTAACAGAACAGTGTGTAGAATGCAGTGTTACAGTCACAGAGTAGGTACAGAGAGGGATCAACATTAACATTTCAGAGATGAGTTTGTTCGGAATTATGTTGTTGAAGGTGGAACTGTAGTCCATAATTAGGAGACTATCATCAGTATCCTTGTTATCCAAATGTGCCAGGTATGAGTGAAGGGATAGTGATTTGGTTTTGCTGTGGACCTGTTGTCAAGATAGTTGAATTGTAAAAGATCATGTGAACTATGAATAACCTCTCAAGGCACTTCAAAATGATGAATGTCAGAGGCACTGAGTGGTAGTCATTGAGGCACTCTGCATGACCTTTCTTTGGCTTTGGGTTGATGGTGGTCTTCTTGAAGCTGATGAGGACTTCAGATCATAATAAGGAGAGATTAAAGATGTCTGTGAATACTCCTGCCAGTTGGTCCACACAAGATCTGAGTGTACGCCTGGGGACTCCATCTGGGACAATCGCTTTCTGTGGGGTCATTCTCAAGAAGGCTGATTTAGCATCTGCAGCAGTTACATCCGAGGCTGTTGGGATAGGTGACATTGTTTCGTTGGCCTTCTGTTCAAAGCAAGCATAGAATGCATTGAGGCCATTGGGTAGTGGTGTACTGTTGTCAGTGATTCTGTTTGACTTTGTCTTGTAGCCCGTTACATTGTGCAAGTCTTGCCACAAATGACAGGTGTCTGTGTGGTTGGTCTGGATCCCAAACTTAATTTGGCATTGTCTTTTGGCATCTCTAATGGCCTTACAAAGGTTGTAACTTGAACTCCAGCACAGGTCAGGGTGGCCCGACTTGTACAGCTCAGACCTGGATTTCAGAAGAGAGTGGATCTCCCTGTTCATCCATGGCTTCTGGTCAGTGAACATTCGGATTATCTTCTTCAGCATGCAGACTTGTATACACTTACTGAAGAAGTCTGTAACAGATGTGTATACTCGTTTATGTTGGCTGCTAACTTCTCGAAAATGGATCAGTCCACCAGCTCTAAGTAGTCTTATAGAAGTCTTTCCATTGTCTCAGCCTACCACTGCACGAATTTATGTTCTGGACCCTCACGTATCAATTTCTGCTTGTGAGTCAGAAGGGGGAGCACAGCGTTGCGATCTGATTTTTCGAAATAATAAAACTCTAGACCAAGCCATCCAAACAGCAATGGATGCTAAAGACAACGCTATGCAAGAAGCAAAATAGAAGAACAAGTTCCATTTGAAGCAGAACATTCTTCAGAGCATGTTGACATTTTTTTTTACTAATGAAGCAGAAGATGTACAAGCACCTCATAATTTTCATACCATTCTAGAAATACATTTGACCAATTGCTTGAAACTCCAACATGACAAATTGCCACTGAAGGAAGTGCAATATTTCTATCTTTATTCCGTGTGTTACAGACTTCCCTGATTTTCCTCTCAAAACAAATGAACCCAGTCAAAGAGTGTGGATATGGTAGAAGAAATGAACAGAAAATATGTCATAAATGTTGTAAACATAAGTAACCCTTTTCATTACATATATTACTGTTAATTGATGTTATGACAGGGCACGGAAGCTTGGAACGGATAGTGCATAAGAGCATTAGGATACTGGACCATGATGATCATCTGCAGCTGTATGTCACTGTGTATAAATGGAACAGAGTAGTAGAGAGATGATACTTTGGAAGAACTCCCCAGAGCACAAAAATCCACAACTTTGGCCAGTGTGAGACCAGTCTAGCTAACAACATGGGCATAAACATAAAGATGATAGATTAATATTTACCTAGTCTAGCCAATAGATCATAACCTGGTATATCCACTATTACTGTGTGTAATTAAGTTTTGTGTTTATGTATATTATATACAGTATTATTAAGTCTAAGCCTGAAGACATTCCCTTGACTTTTCCCTCTCCTCAACCAGCCTGTCTTGAACCCAAATTCACAGTGTGGCATCACACCACAAGTTAAAGGGCCTATCAATATTTTGTTTGTCATGGAAGTTGAAATACATCTGCCACAGATTTAGTGCATCACGATTACTGCCAGGAAACCATGAATTAACCTACAAAATGCTTTGTCTGTGGACATGCACTACACAAGTTTTGAGGGAGTAGAATCCTTTCTGCCTCAAGTATGTGGCCAAGTTGACAAAAAGTGCATGAAAAGCAAAGTTTGTGCAATCAAAGGCAGCTTTGCACCATGGAAAAGCCTACAATCGTTGCAAATTTGTGTTCACACTTCCTGTTTCTCTTCGGCAAGAAGGATTAGGATGAAGTTGTCTCTTCACAGAGGGAGTTGCAGTGGCTTCTTTTCCACTTCGAATGGAATGCAAACTCTGAAAAGTTACTGAGACTTCCAGCAGCAACCTGAAGGAGTTATGAAAGCTATTTGCCATTGAAACTTTGTTAGCCACATATAATGTGATCTTTGCTCTGCACTGGGGTTGGACTTTGGCGGATTTCAGCAGCATTTCTTGAGCTGAAGAAAAACATCTCTAACATTGTTTCAAGAGCTCTGATATCAAGAGTTACAGATTGTACATGATTAATAAAAAAACAGGGGCTAGGTAAGTCATCAGAAGTAGCAATGAATTTGAGCATTAGGAAGTTTTACAATGCAGCAAATGAAGACAAAGAAAACAAGAAGGAAGGCCAGAATACTAATGCAATCTAGCAAACAAAACATAAGATGACAGTATAAGCTCTACAAATACATAAAAGGGAGCATTGTCTAAAACTAATGTCCACTAAAAGCAACATTGGAAGAATTTATAATGGGGAATAGATATAAGGCAGAAAAGCTAAATGATTACTCTTTGTCTGTTTACACTGAGGAAGACAGAAGAAACCCCCGAAAATTAGGGATCCAAGTGACTATGGAGACAATTAGTTGAAGGGAATGAACAGTAGTGAGAAGATTGTGCAAGAAAAGTGAATGGTACTGAAATTTTATCACTCCAGGACATAATAGTTTACATCTCAGAGTGTTGAAGGAGGTGGCTCTAGAGATGATTGATGCCTTGGTATTCCATAATTCCACAGATTCTGAAATACGCCCTGTAGATTAAAATCCTCCAACTGCCATCGCACTATTTAAGAAAGGAGCAAAGGAAAAATATATTAGGGAATTACCAGCTCTGCCACCTTATGTTAGTAGCAGTGAAAACTCTAAAATCTATCACAGTTTTTTTGTGATAGTGGACATTTGGATAAAAATGATCAGATTATGCACAGTCATCATGGATTTGAAAATGGAAAAACATTTTTGACAAACTTTGCATTTTTACAGATATTACTAACATAATTGATCATGGAGAATTGATGGCTGTAGTTTATTTGTATTTTCCGAAGGGTTTTGATCGGGTCCCCACAGGACATTCGTTAGTAAAATGAAAGCCTATGGTGTAGGAGATAATTTACTGGTATGGTCTATAGGTTGGATCACAGGCAGAAAACAAATTGCAGGAATACATAATAATATGAACATTATTATTAATATGAATATTATTATTAATAATATTAGAATTACTATTATTAATATGAATATTAGTGAGAAGGTAAATTAATAATAATACTAATAATATTTCTGAAGAAGGATCTAGGCTTGAAACATCAGCCTTCCTGCTCCTCTGATGCAGCTTGGCCTGCTCTGTTCATTCAGCTCTACACCTAGTAGGAATAAATGGGTCATTCTTGTGTTGGCAGGGTGTGACGACTGGAAGACTGCAATGATCTGTATTTGGGCCTAAATGTTCACTATACGTATATATCAATAATTTGCAAGTGGAGACCAAATGTAATATTTTCTGAGGAAGTTTCACCGGACTCAAAATGTTAACTCCGTTTGTTTTCCTTCACAGATGCTGCCAGACCTGCTGGGCTTTTCCAGCAACTTTGTTTTTGTTCCTGATTTACAGCATCAGCAGTTCTTTTGGTTTTTAGGCACCATTTCCAAATTTTCAAAGAACTATGTATGTGTACCTCTGGGTGTCTCTTTGATAACACTATACAGGACACTACCATTAACTGTATAAGTTGTACCATTGCCCATTTTATCAAAAAGCAAAACCAAACTGCTTTTATCCAAATCAAATTCTATCCTCCACCTCTCAGCTCATTGGTCCAATAGATCAAGATCCCTTTGTAATCTTAGGTAACCATCTTCACTGTTCACTACACCACCAATTTTAGTGTCTTCCATAAGCTTACTAACCATGTCTCCTAAATTCTCGTTCAAATCATTATATCAATGCCAAATTCAGTGGTCTGAGCATCAATCCCTGTAGAATGTCGCTGGTCACGGGCCTCCAGTTAGAAAACCAAACCTCCATCACCACCCTCTGTCTCCTACCGTCAAACTAATTTTGCATCCAATTAACAAGCTGTCCCTGAATCTCATGTGATCTAACTTCACTAATTAGTCTACTATTGGAAAGTATCATGTTGAAAGGGACCTAGGTTGCCTTGTCAACAAGTCACTGAAAGCTAACATGCAAGTACAGCAGGCTATTTGAAGGATGAGTGGAATGTTAGCCTTTATCACAAGATCATTTATCACATTTGAGTACAGGAGTAGCGAAGTTTGTTTCAATTGATTGGTGTTTGGTTAGACTGCTCTCCTTGTCTCAGGAAAGATATTCCTGCCATAGAGGGAGTGTGATGAATATTCACCAGGCTCGTTCCTGGGATGGTGGGACTGTCCTATGCAGAGAGATTGGGAAAACTGGGCTTTTATTATTTAGAGGGGAAGAGTGAAAGATGTTCTTATTTAAATCTACAAAATATTGGCAATTAGAAGGCTTTCAATGGTTATCTATGTTCAGTTCCTCAATCGTGCACAAATTAGCGTGTGTCAGTCAAAGACAGTCATTCAGAAGATGTTGAAGAAGGCGGAAATCATACTGTGATTCTCTATAGGGGCCTACACCTCTTGTTGGACAGGGTGATCCAGAAGAAGGCTGTCCTTTTCCTAGAAGGCCAACAGAGGAGACCAGGCCTCCAAACTTGCATCATGTCCAATGCTGCCACCAGCCTCAGTGCCATTTCTACAGCCTGGCTGAACTGCTAAGAGCTTTGGAAGGATGTCAATAACATTTTCCAGTCGGAAAGGATAAGTGCTATACTCTTCTTTCTGCTACCTTACACTCGCTCTATCTTTGCTACTCCACATACATCCTTATAAGAATCATGTTCTGTCAATCTCACTCTTGCCAGCAATATACGCCTCCACTGACTCTCAATCTCCATAAACCTCCCATGCTACTAGCCTCACATGGCCTTTGTACTGCCTGTGCACTGGCCTAGGCCACCTCACGAACTTTCTCCCACCTTCTCTAACAGCTGTATCATCCAATTCCTTCTCACTCAATCCCTCCTTTTCTCTAATTCCAGGAGAAAACAGCCTACAGCAGAGGGAAAAGAACCATGATTGTTCGAGGCATGATTGACATCAGGCTGCTAACACACTGCAAGGTGGGAATCCAGTCCCTCATGGGGGATATCAGGCCTGCTCCTGCCAGGATGCCTTCAGGTATCTCTCCACTTGAGTAAGTACCATCCTGCACTCCATTGAAAATCTCACTTTAATGCTGTGTGAAAGACATTCAGTGAACGCTGCTTCTAACAATTGGCTGTGAAGTCTCCTCTGTTTTGCAGATACCAGGAGGATGTCCATTATCCATCTGGTGAAATGGGCTACTCTGCCAGGAAATTGAACCTGAAGCCTTCTCAACCTCGGAGCAGGAAGTACCGAGGTCTCAAAGCAGGTATCAACAAAGCTGCTTTCTGCACCACCTTTCGCCTTCCCACCTCTTCCTCCAGCCTAGATACTGACTCCTCAGTGGGAATATCAGGATTAGAACATTTGACAGCATCCACTAGGGAGCATCACACTTTAACAGCTCCCACATGGGACAAAAAAAATCAGCACACCAGGCTGCTTGAACTTGGAAGATTGCCAGAGATCAGTCACCGACTCAGCCTAAGGCAGGGAAGTACCTCATGGTGTTGGCAATTTGGAAGTTAGTCCAAATACACAGAGAGGAACAGGAGCAGTAGACAGGCTGTTGAGTGACAATGGCTTTCATATCAGGGATGCAGCTACATGATGGGGACCCTGCTGCCTCACGTATGTAATCAAGTGGCCCAGGTTGATAGCTCCATGGGGAAACAGCCCCAGCAGTCCGAGGAACCATGACATCATGCGCAGATCTGCATTTCCATCATCCCAGCCACCAGTGCCCATGACTAAGGGCATGGTGACAGGGGAGAGAAACCTGTCACGCACTCCAACAGACTCTTCCTCACAAAGAGACATGGCAGTGCCAAGATGCATCCAGTTGGAGGAGGAACCACAGAAAAGAAACTTCAAGGTTTTCTCTCTCTGTGGACCCTCCAGTTCCACCATACCTGTCCTCCTCTGACCTTGGGAATTTCAAGCCAAAGGATCCACTTGCCTCTAATTAATTAGGGCTTTTTTTTAGGATTTGGATGAGGAGGTTTATTTTTTTTCTTGAAATGTTGTGCAACTTTAGCACACTCTAACCCAGAAAGCAGTGATGATGATAGAACCCCCATGTCCTCCCCGACCTGTGAAAGGCTTATAATTTTGAGGTTTCGATTTGTTACTGAAGTCAGTAACACCCAGGAGACTCAGCAGATTGTCACAGTAATGTCAAAAAGATCATAAAAGCCTGCAGTGTGAAATAACAACTGTTCCCTTTCGACAGTTTAATTCCTCAAGCTTGGCTCCATGTCTATTACAAGTTTGAATGCATCACAATGACAGAGAATTTAAAAATAAAAGAAGTTTCAAGTGCCATAGCGGCCACTCTGGAAAAGGACTGTTCGCAGTTTTATGAAGCCATCTCCAAAAGAACAATCAGCTTACCTTGGCTGTGACACCAACAAAATTTCAAGATTTCCAAAGGATGGTTGGAATTTATATTTAGTTTTTCTAATGGACTTTACTTTTGCCCTAGCTTCACTTCCTCCATGCTATAACTTGTTCTATTTTGTATCCTAGTACACATATGAATTCATGGGTGTGGCAAGATTTGGATGGGTTTTAATTTATTCTACATTTAATTCAGAGCGAATTTTAAAATTCTGTTTTCTTTAGCTTGCCTCATATCTATATCTTCAATCTACATCTTCATATAGGTTTAAACATGGTCCAGGACATTGTGCATTGGAAAATAAACACAATTAAAAGACTTCTAAAACTCTCTTATAGACAAACCCAGAGACAAAAAAAAATTCACCCCTCTTGCCATTGTTTAGACTAGATTAGATTCCTTAAAATGTGGAAACAGGGCCTTCAGCCCAACAAGTCCACACCGCCCTTTGAAGCATCCCACCCAGATCCATTCCCTTATAACCCACACAACACACATACAATGTTGTAGCATTCAAAAGGAGACAACACAGTGTCTTGCAGGTTATCTTTTGCACTGAAGGAGTTCTGGCAGTTCTACTTAAAGTCAGCAGGGAACGAAAAGTAAAAATGTCAATACGTGATGAATGATGGAGAATCATAAAAGTTTACTGCACAGAAAGAGATCATTTGGCAAAATTTGATAGGAAGCTTGCTCATTGTTCCAGTATCTTGACCTCTTCTTCAGGAAATCCCTCAATTCCTACTGTTGTGACCTTTATTAGCCCTTTCCTGAATTGCAGCAAGGACAATGATCTGTGTGAAGTTTTTTTTTGTTAGTCACAGTTTGCTACATTCAATGCATTGTACCTTTAACCATTTGGGTGCAGCATTGTAATGAAGACAGTTTATAGACAGTCTGCACAGGACCTTCATGATTACTGCAGGGAGTGGCTGGGACCAGGTGGACCTTATTGACAATGAGGTTCTTGATTGGGGTTGTTAACCTGGGCCAATCAGGAAAGCTTTGGCTCACCAAAATAAACAGGAGATGAGAATCTCCTAAGTTGAGGGGACTGATTCTGAGTTAGATGGTTGTGTGCCAAATTGGCAGAAGAGTATTATCTGAAGCTCAACTCTAACAGTAACATTGATAGCTGTGCATATAACTATGAGATAAATATCAAAGGTCTAATATAGAACTTGGGAATCAAGGTTTGTCACTACAGAATCAAAGGCATCATGTGCCAATGTAGATGGTATCAGAACTTCTCAAATGTTGAAAGGTTATTGTTCCTGATTTATTTGCTGAAATGCACAAAATCTTCCCACTCTTACAAAGCATAAAATATTACTAAAATATTACTTAAAGCAGAAATGTTGCTACATTCCTTTTACTCTGGGAATAAAGTGAATATTCACAAAATACCCTTAATACTTAGCTAAAGTATTAAGCAAAGAAAGCTGCACCACTAACTATTCCCTGCAAATGGATGAATTGTACCTTGCTTGGTTCAAGATTGAAGTATATTAAGATCAGTTGGAGATATTGCTTATTCTTACAAAGTAACTTTTTTTTAAAGTATGTGAGGTGCCACAGGTATTGAATGCTGAAAGTGGACGTATTACCTATTTATGTCACCAGAGGGGGATCTTTTCTCACTTTTTAAGCATTATGCAAAATCTTTCAAATCTGTGCGTACGTTTCTCTGATATCGGTGTGCAACATGTGCGATCCCAATTTCTACGTGAGGTATCAAATACTTTAGCACAATATTAATTTATATTTCAATATGAATATTAAAATTATTTTATTATTACATTTTGTGTTTTATTGTGTCCCATGCATATTTCACTTGTCTGTGTTGAATGTTTTAACTACATAAGTTTCTTTATAAAATTCCATTATTTTATTTATTCTTTGAAGATAATTAGTGATAAAAATGAAGTGTGACTTACAGGATAATATATAACTGTGTCTTCATAATTTTCTTTTCTACATTCCTTCATTCAGATTGGAACATTTTTTTTCCCAATTATGGCTCGTGCTTATTTCAGAAACTTCGGCTGCCACGTGGCAGTGTTGTTTCATGATTGTCGAAAAAGAAATATTTACTTTTAGATAAACTCATCCTCACCTTTCTCACGTTTCCTACTTTGGATAAGTGCTGGTAAAACTCAAGAGTGAATGTGAATGAGTGTGAATATGTAGATGTGTGCAGGAGTGAAACAGTGATCGGGAGAGGCTATTCAAATTTGTAAACCTTTGGATTGGAAGTCAAACAAATAATGAGCAAATTTGTTCAAGGTGAGGCCCACTTCAGGGCTCTTTAATCTCCCTGCTGCAGTGACATAAAATGTTAATGATTCTCTTGCGAATTTACAGATCCTACAAATTTTGATACAAAAGGAACCCGCACAAATGATTACAGTGTACATTCAACCCATCAGGACTGTGCTATCTCTAAGGTGGAGGAATGCAGAATTTATCCTACTGCCCTGTTTCCCACTGCACACTATGACAAAGCATTATATGCCAAATAGTGCCCCATGCAAAAACGTGGATCCAAACTTTAATCATCTGATTGTACTTATATAGAATTTTCAACATAGCAAAATGATTCCTTGAGTCCCTACTGTGTGGAAGCAGGCCATTCAGCCCATCAAGTCACACCCCACTACCCTACTCCTGCATTTCCCATGGCTATTCCACCTAACCTGCACATCCCTGGACAGTGGAGGCAATTTGAGCATGGTCAATCTGCTTAACCTGCACTTCTTTGGGCTGTGGGAGGAAACCAGAGCACCCAGAGGAAACCCAGACGATATGCGAAGTCCACCCAAGGTTGGAATCGAACCCGGGTCCCTGGTGCTGTGAGGCAGCAGTGCTAACCACTGAGCCACTGTGCTGACCCAGTGAGCTTCACTGGAGCAACAGTAAACAAAAATTGACAGCAGGTATATGAGCAAATATTAGTGATTATGGCTAAAAGCTTGATCAAGATGTAGGATTTAAGAAGCATCTTAAAGGAGGAGAGAGTAAGCGGGAATTAGAAATATTTAAGGAGAGAATGGAGCTTTCCACAGCTGAATGTGCAGTCACAAATGGAAATGTAATCCAAGTGGGGATACAACTGCAGCCAGAATTGGAGAAACACAGCGATATCTCAGAGTTGGAAGAGATTATGGGTATACGGGAGCAAGGTGAAAGTTTTGGAGAGTGGTGGTGTTGGGATATTGACTCCAGCCTGGTGAGATAAAGGACCAAATAATCTTCAGGGACATGGGTTGAAATAGCTGCTGGTAGCATTTAAATTGAAATAACAAATAAGGAATTGAAAACTGCCCTCTTTAGTGAGTGTGCAATGAGTTTTCCCGGCTCATGAACAACATGGAAAAGAATGTGTCAGTTGGGAACATATGACAAGATCAGAAAAAAAAATAAATTCTTAATGTTAAGAAATCAGAAGTCCAGTTTCCGCCTAGTGTTTGAAAGGCAAGACAAGAATAACACTAGTGAGCATTGAGAGGCACATTTACATTTATTGTGAGATAATAAGAACTGCAGATGCTGGAGTCAGAGATAACACAGTGTGGAGCTGGAGGAACACAGCAGGCCAGGCAGCATCAGAGGAGCAGGAAAATTGGCGTTTCAGGTTGGGACCTTTCTTCAGAAATGGGCATTCATTGAGTTTTTTTTCTCTCATGGAACATGGGAGTTACTTGCTGGCATTTATGAGGTCTTGACTAACTTACCATTAAATCTTTGCATGGTTACACTAGGCCTACAACATTGAATCATAGCCCCTGCTCCAGTCTGTAATGATATGGAGTCCCTGACTGTGACAGGCCCAGAATTCCAACTGATCATGAGCCTAGCTACCTTTTGAAAGGTGAAGATGAGCAGACTTCTCAAACTGCTCCTGGTAGACCCATGATGCTGTTAGAAAGGGAGTCCCAGGATTTTGACCCAGCAACAGTGGAGGAATAGGAATATATTTCCAACTTAAAATGGTAAGTGGCTTGGAGGGAAACATGGAGGCAGTGGTGTTCCCATGTATCTGTAGCCTTTATTCTTCCAGATTGAAGTGGTCATGGGTTTGGAAGATATTGTCAAGGATATAAGGATGGATTTCTCATTATTGCCTATTCTCACCTCTTGAGTCATAGAGCTGTAAATCATGGAAGCAGACCCAACAGTCCAACTTGTCCATGCTGACCAGATATCTTCAATTAGCATCGTCCTATTTGCCAGCGTTTGGCCCCTATCTTTCTAAGCCCTTCCTATTCATGTACCCATCTTCTATATGAATTTTGCTATTCTCCCACACAGTGGAAAGAAGCCAGATACCAAAAATACCCAAAATGAAAGTCCAAGAAGTTACTTGCTACCTCCATCTCTCACAGCGGATTCCCAAACTCCCCAGGACATGCTCCATGGCCAGCAGCAGGCCACACCCTGCTTCAACCAACGCGGTCATACCTTCAAGTCTAAGAGCAGTAGTTCTCAGTCAAGGAAAGGGAGACTGTCATCAGTCAGGGGTCATCCCAGAATAATCAAGGACACCGTCAGATCTCAGTCCAGGGATAGCTCATCATCAATTGGATGTTTGGGGTCAGTCACAGTCAGGGGCTCCATATCATTACAGAGTGGAGCGGGGGCTATGATTCAATTTTGTAGGTCCAGTGTAACCATGCAAAGATTTAATGTTAAGCTAGTCAAGACCTGTACACAAATCATTCAAGGGTCTGGTCTCTCATCAGTTAGGATTACCCTTCTAAATTGGTTAGCGGTGTAGGCTCTTCTGTTTATCATTGTTGAAACATGGTGTGGCACTAATGACAATTAGCCTACATGGCTTCATTCTTGGAGCAGCAGTTACTCTGACAGTCAATTAGATATGTGATAATATAAAACGACAATAAACCCACAATGTATCATTTGTGTCACCTATGTATCCTGAGGTGATTTTTTCTTGTTTTCTTCCCACTGTGTAGGGTTATTTATATTGGGCAGTGATTGAACTGGTACACAACTTGGCATTAGGTATGGTATTTGTAGCAGAAATCCTGAAAGGTCCCAGCTGTGGTAAGCACTTCCACTGTTGGTGAGAACGACAGCATCATTGCAGTGCCATTTAGGGGAGTGCATAATTAAGGAGGTGAGCAGCAGAGAATTGTATGAAATAACTCACTCAACAAACCCTCCATGAATTCCCAAAGTTGACCCCAATCAATCTTAGGTAAAAGTCAGCATTAGGAAACTATTTGGAGCACAATTATTAGAATTTTAATCTCTTTGAACTATGCTCATTTTATGTTCTAAGCCAATTAAAGATTATTTTGAATAGATGTTGATTTGCAGGTTGCTGTTGTACAACTAAAGCTAAAAGCCGTGCAAGTTTCACCAGTCTTGACACTAGCTTATGTGGCGTCTTCATAGAGACGAATGAAAGTATTCATTTTCCAAGATGGTTGAAGAATCGTGAAAGGATCTGTGAATACAAATTTTCTGAAAACTTGTTTCTTCATTATGTCCATGATGGTGGTCATGGCATTGTTTGCACCAGTTTTTCTGGGCCTGAGGTAATTCTGCATAAAATTTGATGCAACATGACCTTTTCTCAGGGGTGAACATGATCAAAAATCTCAGGTTCAGGATGTTTCACAGGGGATTTCCCTCCATACGCCCAAGCAAGTTATCTCATCAATTTTCTGCTGCTCACCTTATTATGGATCCATCATATTTCTATCTTGCTAGGCTCATTCTGTCGTGCCCTCACCAGCAATGTTAGTACTAACCACTGCCTGAACCTTCCAGGAATTATGGTGTTAACAACATATTTAAAGTCTAGCTGGCACAACGCCAAATGTTGCCAGCCATGAATTGCCCTTACGGTGCTTGTGATGGGAAGAAAATGGAAAATAAGCAGCCTGAGGGCAAAAAGGTGACATGGGTGATACCATATTAGATATAGAATCTCACATTCATAAAAGTATTGCTATTTTACATTATCACTTGTCTGACCTGCAGCGATTGTACCTGCAGCTACAAGAATTAAGACACAGTCTACCCATCTTTAACACTTTACCATGTTAAAACCCTGTCTGAAGGAGTGCTACTCTTTCCAAATTCTCAGTGTGGCTTTACATCTTATATCAATCCCAGTCACCGTCCCAAGCACAGGGGAGGCAATGGCCTAGTGGTATTATTGCTGGACTGTTAAGTCAGAGACTCAGATAATGTTCTGGGAACCTGATTTCAAGTCCCACCACAACAGACGGTGGAATTTGAATGCTATAAAAGCAATCTGGAATTGACAGCCAAATGATGACTATGAATCCATTGTTGATTGTCAGGAAAAAACCCATCTGGTTCACTCTTTAGGGAAGGGAGCAACCATCCTGACTCAGTTTGGCCTACATGTGATTTCAGACCCATAGCAATGTGGTTGACACTTGACTGCCCCTTAGGCAAGTAGGGATGGGCAATAAATGCTGTCTAGCCAGCAAAGCCCTCATCCAGTGAATGAACTTTTAAAAATCCCTCATCAGCCAAATGAGACCTTGGGCTGTCTTTGTTAATTATGGCCTGCTGGTGCCACTTTTAAGGTATTCTGTAACTGTTTCTGCTTCACAGAGATGACTATACTCAGTATTTAATGACCAATGACGTGGCGAAGATTACTCATGATCAAGACTTGTATCCTTCACAGTTGGACATTGCATGTATTATGATGACTGATACTTCTAAACTTTATTGTGTAAATGCCCGATTCATGAAATTGTCTTGCGAAGGCCCTCGCAACATTCATGAGTTAAGATGGTGCACGAACATAGAGAAACAACACTGTAGTTGGGTTCACAACTATTTTTCATGACCAACATTTATTGCACCCCTAAGTGCTCCCTTGTTAAGAGTCAATCACATTGCTGGAGGCAAATGTGGACCAGGCTAGGTAAGAACAACAACTACCTTCTCTACAGGATATTAGTGAACCAGATGGGATTTCCCCCCATGGCAATCAGTAATGGTTTCATAGTTTCATATATTCTTAAGTCTAGATGTTTACTGAATTCAAATTCCACCATTGCCATAGCAGAATTTCTGGTCCCATGATCGTTGTCTGTGTCTTTTGAATAAAAATCTAGCGATTATATCACTAAGTGATCACGTCTGCCCAATACTAAGTTGGAGTAGAATTCAACATACCGACAATAATATGTTGGAGAAGCATTGTGACAACCAGTTACAGTAAAGAGGTTAAGAGATGTGATGAGATAGTTATCATCAGCCTTTAAGTGAAACCTGACAACTGGTTTTAAGTTTATGTTGCCAAAGAGTGAACACGATTCAGAAACAAGCAGGGGCTAAAATAGATCCCTGAAGTAGTAGAAGCAACAGCATTGGAGTGAAAAAAGAAGACATTGCAGGTGAATCTGTCCAGATCATCTAAGTGACACTAGAACATTACAGCACAGTACAGGCCCTTCGGCCCTCGATGTTGTGCCGACCTGTCATAACGATCTCAAGCCCATCTAACCTACACTATTCCATGTACGTCCATATACTTGTCCAATGACGACTTAAATGTACCTAAAGTTGGCGAATCTACTACCGTTGCAAGCAAAGCGTTCCATTCCCTTACTACTCTCTGAGTAAAGAAACTACTTCTGACATCTGTCCTATATCTTTCACCCCTCAATTTAAAGCTATGCCCCCTCGTGCTCGCCGTCACCATCCTAGGAAAAAGGCTCTCCCTATCCACCCTATCTAATTCTCTGATTATTTTACATGTTTCAATTAAGCCACCTCTCAACCTTCTTTTCTCTAACTTAAATTAATGATCCTTTATCTCCTTTGCTATTATGATGGAAACTTCCGTAAGTTTTAATCGATCAAAATAATAGCTTGTCACTGTTACAGAGGACCAAAAGACCAATTTAGACACAGAGCACACTCTCCAAATCTCTTTGGACTCACGATTAGCATTCTAAAAAGAAAATCAATGTTTAACTTAAAATAGCAGCAATATGATTTCTGCATAGAAAGAGTCAGGAGCTAATATGAACCATGGTTAAATACTTTTGACATAACTGGTGTTTACATTTTACAAATCACAGTACAACAGAAGGAATAATGCTTCTTTAAGACTAATTAATCAACTTTAAGGAAATCAACCATAATCGGAATTCAGAGGACAAATCTAGCAAATGAACATTTGTATCAGAACATATATTGCTTCACGATTGTGTTCCATGTCATTTTTAGCAGTCACATAATTTAACACTATATCTTAATTTACATGTTAAAATTATCCAAAAATATACATTAATTTATTGATATTTTTGGTCATTATTTTATTTCCATCATTTTATTGAATATCTATAATTTATTGAGTAATATTTTAGAATGATCACTGTCTGGCTTTATCTCTGCTTTCAGTGGTCATATATGCTGTCAATGTCAGTTGAGCCCTATACTGTTCTTACTTAGTTCTGGTAAAATTATGGCGACTTTAACTTTTATCTTTTACTGAGTCGGATGCACTCTTGCTATTACAATCTAGAAAGTTCTGGGTGTGAGTTTGCTCGCTGAGCTGGAAGGTTCGTTTTCAGACATTTCGTCACCATTCTAGGTAACATCATCAGTGAGACTCCGACGAAGCGCTGGTGTTATGTCCCGCTTTCTATTTATGACATAACACCAGCGCTTCGTCGGAGGCTCACTGATGATGTTACCTAGAATGGTGACGAAACGTCTGAAAACGAACCTTCCAGCTCAGCTAGCAAACTCACATCCAGAGCCTCAACCTGAACTACAAATCTTCTCAAAACTCGCTAATCTAGAAAGTATATATTCTAACTCAAATCCAGAAGTTGAGTATATAGCATTGGCTGAAGATTCAGAATAATGCTAATGGAGTGTTGCATGTAAGCCACATAAGAGATCGGCAGGAGGACCTAACCTCGCAAACCTGCTCTGACATTCCTTACAGATAAGACTACACTTCCATGTCAATTCAACCTTCTTACATCAACCACATATCCTCTTCATATCCAAAAATCTAGTGAACTCTCTTGAATATGTAGTCAGGTGACCCATGGTCTCCAGAATTGTTACAGAAATATTGATGTTTTTTGATGACTCCGGATAAAACCTCAAACTGTGGAAGTCAAGCTAACAACTTGCCAGGCTCTACAGTTTTTAAATTGCAGAGCCTGTAACAGATCGTATTTATGCAACCAGGCTATAGACAATCAATGTTTTATGCAGTGTTCCAGGCCTAGAATGGTGACACTGTTTCAGAATGAGCCATTGTTTGAAACTCCAGTGAACCTGCTCTGTTAGAAGAATGTTACACACACCTACCTTTTTTGGATGCCAAAGGCATAGCATGACCAGATAACACTTGACAGTTGAATGTTCAAAACTGTACTCTGTGAGCTTCAAATGTGGAAAGTAGTCATCTCATTGGATCTTCCTGCCCCTACTCAATTCTTCTATAGAGGCCATAGAATTTTCAAGAAGGCTGTGAAAAGGAGGATAAAAAAGGCAACTGGGAGCCCCAGCTTTCTTTGCTTTTTGCAATTTCTTCAACAGCATCTCCAGACAGACCACCTCTTTGAGGTGACCCAAAGACCAGAACGGGCCAACAGTGACAGACAAAGTTCAAATGAATGACTGTAGATTCTCCAATCCTCAAAGACTGAGGAACAATTTGCTCCCACCTTATTGAAGGAAAATTACCAGCCCTTTCAGACAAACAGCTCAAATATGGTGGTTGGGACCTGTGGATGTGTGTACCAAATCCTCAAAAGCATGTGTCAGAAGTAAATGGCTAGTACAGATTTGAGATTGTTTACATAGAGATTTAAGACTGTTTACTGAAGCCTTCTGTGAAAAGATGGATAAAGTTTGATAGGGTTTAATTAAAATACAGCATTGCAGTCTGATAAATATTATTAAAATACAATAATAAAATCTCATAAATTGCTCAATAAAGTTGCATTGGATCTTCCCTGACTCATGTCCACTTTTGTCTATCTCACAGTGTAATGCACCTGAGTAAAACATGCATGCTGTAAACTGACCAAAGTTAGTCAGGGTGCCTTTACGCAACCTTTCACTCTACAAGAAATATGCTTAAAGAGTGAGCACCAACAGCCATTTCAGGTAGAGGATTTCTAGGATCCACGGCACTGATTTTAAAAAAAAGTTCTTCCTAGCTCCAGCCTGCATTATTAATCCCTTATTCTGTCCCTTTATTCTAGAATTTCTATTCAGGCAAACGTGTTCCTATCTTTGGACCGGCCAAGCTCCTTATTCTTCTAAACTCTAAGGAAAGTAGGCCTTATTCACTCTCCTTAAAGGCCAAACATTTCATCCCAAGACTTAATAAGGCTAGTGAGCCTTGCTGCAATCCCTCCAAGGCAAGTATATCCTTTCTTAAGGAATAGCAAAACTCTCCACCGTAGTCCAGATGTGTTTTCCAAATTACCCAACGGAGGCCAGCATTCCTTCACCAAGGCACCTTGTACTTATACATGAACAGTCCTTGACTATAATACATACTGCCTCATTCAGAGTCAAGAACCAGAGTGTCAGTAACTCTGATGCTCACTCTTTATATATGTTAGTCAGGGCTCCCTGGACCAGATTAGTCAGGGACCTGAGCCCCAATCAGGGAACTCCTATTCTAGGAGGTCCACCTGGCTGACCTTGTTACAAACCTACATTTACCGTGGTGTTCTATACACTTCCAGTAAACCATCTTCAAGCTTATTCTCACATCTCTATGAGTGAAGAAGATAACACTGAAGTGCTCATGTCTGGATAAAACATTAGAAATGAGGATTGTCAACCTGATTAGTGAAACATAAAACATCCTAAGACATCCATCAAAGAGGTACTTACTGTAACTTTTGCCTCTGGGTTTACTTCAGCTGAAATAATGTTGAGTTAATTGATATTGCCAGAATTTAATGAAGGGAAATTCTGTCTGATTTTTAGAGCAATACTTTCTTTGTGCCTTCCCACCTAGAGGCCAATTCTGCAGGCATCTGTTTCTATTGCTTATCATCAGACTAATGTTAAATTATATTGGCTCTGATACTTAATTAAAATGCAGAAATAAATCTGTTTAACTATATTACAGTAGCAATAAATTTTTACTAGCTTACTCTCAGGCAGTCTGAAACTTCAGAAACTGTTATTGATGATTAGCGCAGCTTCCCAGCAGATTAACTGCAAAATGACTTTCACAGAAACACTCATATTATATAATCAGATAGAGCAGAAAGAGGCCATTAAGTCCAATGTACCTTTCATTGAATGAGCTTTGTAATTGGTCCTATTCATCTATTCTTTCCTCATTAACATTCTTTTTGTTTATCCTTTTCAATAATTATCCAATTTCCTCTGTAAGTTGTAATTGAATTTGTTTTGATTGCATTTTCGGGCAATGCATTCTAGATCAGTTCGTTTACAAAATATTATCAAATCTATCTTTCTTGATTACAGCTCTTCTGCCAATAATATGTTTTCTATTTATCTATGCATCGAGTTTTCAATAATTTTTAACATCCCCATTAAATCTTCCCTTAACCTTCTTAGTTCTGATAAATGTTTACACCACACTTTTACCATACATTTTACATCTCCAAATACTTGTCTTTACGTCTTCCATCAAACCTCTTAGAGTCAAATAATTACCATTTGGCTCAACTTTTCAAGTGCTTATCAAAACTGCTGGTGGTATATCAATGCTCTGAACTTAATTTTTGTTTTCAATGCACTGCCTTCACGGTTTGAGCCTCCCGATGGTTCACAAAAATTATAAATATTCTGAACGATTGTCACAATTCATCTACATATTACAATTTCCCAGACCCAAAATGAAAACTGTATTATTTATATTTTCATGTCGAGCACAGCTTGTTATAAAAGACTGGGGCCAGTGTTAGCAGGGGTTGGGTTGGAGATGTGGGAGAAGGTAGTTTATCTATTGATGTGAGCAGGTACAGGCAGATTACCCTTAAATGGCAGTAATTGTGAAAGCACTGAATAAAAGTCCATTTACACATCGCCTGATTGACTTTGTGCTTTTTGAAAAAATAAATGCAAGCTATAACAATACACCATAAGATCTTAAGAGGCGGTAGCAAGAAAACGCTGATAACTCATATTGTATACAATTGGGGGAAGGGGAATTACAATTCAGCTAGGCAAGAACTGGCTAACATGAATTGGGAACAGATGCTGTCAGTGAAAAGCGCCACAGAAATGTGGAGATTGTTTAAGGAACGCATACTGCATGTGCTCAACATGTTTGTCCCTAGCAGGCAGAGAAGATGCAGTCGAGTGAGGGAGCCACGGCTCTCGAGAGAGATTGAACGGCTAGTTAAGAGGAAGAAGGAGGCTAATGTAAGGTTTAGGAAAGGAGGAATGGAAAAGGCTGTTGAGGGATACAAGTTAGCTAGGAAACAAGCTCAAGAAAGGGCTTAGGAGAGCTATAAGGGAACATGAGAAAACCTTGGCAGATAGGATCAAGGAAAACTCCAAGGCTTTTTACACGTATGTGCAGAACAAGAGAATGATCAGAGAAAGGGTAGGGCCGATCAAGGATTGTAAAGGGAGTTTTGTGCACAGAGCCTAAAGAGATAAGAGAGGCTCTTAATGAATACATTTCTTCAGTATTCACAACTAAGAGGGACCTAGTTGTAGAGGAAGACGTTGTGAAACAGGCTGGGAGGCTAGAGGAGGTTGCTGTTAGTAAGGAAGATGTGCTAGGAATTCTGAGGAAGTTGAAGATTGGTAAGTCCCCTGGGCATGATTGGATTTATCCAAGGATTCTATGGGAAGCGAGGGACAAAAGTCGCAGGGCCTTTGGCGATGATCTTTTCATCCTCACTGTCCATGGATATAGTGCCGGAAGATTGGAAAGAGGCAAACTTCATTCCCTTGTTCAAAAAAGGGAACAGGAATAATCCCAGAAATTACAGGCCAGTTAGTCTTATGTCACTGGTGGGAAAATTATTAGAAGGGCTCTGAGAGATGGACTTATGATCACTTGGAAAGGCACAGTTTGATTTGTGATAGTCAGCATGGATTTGTGAGGGGTAGATCATGCCTCACAAACCTTATTGAATTCTTTGAAGAGGTGACCAAACACGTGGATGAAGGTGGAGCAGTGGATGCAGTAAACATGGATTTAAGTAAGGTGTTTGATAAGGTTCCCAATTGTAGGCTCATGCAGAAGATAAGCAGGCATGGGATAGGGCGAAATGTAGCAGATTGGATTCAGAATTGGCCGACCCTTCGAAGACAAAGAGTAGTAGTGGACAGAAAATATTCAACATGGTGCTCAGTTACGAGTGATGTACCACAAGGATCTGTTCTGGGTCCTCTTCTATTTGTGATTTTTGTAAATGATTTGGATGAAGGAGTGGAAGGGTGGATTAGCAAGTTCACGGATAATATAAAGGAGTGGGTCACGTTGTGGATAGTGCAGAGGGCTGTTCTAGGTTGCAAAGGGGCATTGACAGGATCCAGAACAGGGCTGAGAATCAGAAGATAGAGTTTAACCCTGAAAAGTGTGAGGGGATTCATTTTGGAAGGATAAACTTGAAAGCAGAATACAGGGTTAACAGGAAGATTCTTGGCAGTGTGGAGGAGCAGAGGAATCTTGAGGCTCATGTTCAAAGTTCCCTGAAAGCTGCCACCCAGGCAGATAGAGTTGTTAAGAAGGCGTATGCTGTGTTAGCTTTCATTAATAGAGGGATTGAGTTCAAGAGCCGTGAAGTTATGTTCCAGCTGTACAAAACCCTGGTTCGGGCACAACTGGAGTATTGTGTCCAGTTCTGGTCACCTCGTTACAGGAAAGATGTGGAAGCATTAGAAAAGGTGCAGAGGAGATTTACCAGGATGTTGCCTGGAATGGAGGGAAGGTCTTATGAGGAAAGGTTGAGAGAGCTCGGGCTTTTCTCTTTAGAACGACGAAGGATGAGAGGTGACTTGATAGAGGTATACAAAAGGATCAGAAGTATAGATAGAGTAGACAGCCAGAGACTTTTTCCCAGGGTGGAGGTAGCTTTTAAGAGGCGACATAGTTTTAAAGTGAAAGGAAGTAAATATTGGAGAGACGCCAGAGGTTGGTTCTTTTCTCAGAGAGTGGTATCGGCGTGGAATGCATTGCCAGAGAGGGTAGTGCAGTCCGCCTCAATAGGGGCACTTAAGCAGCAATTAGGTAGGCATATAGATGATAGTATAAGGTAGCAGTGGAGGTTAGACAGGCTTTAGGTTTCGGGTAAACGTCTGGCACAAAAGCATGGGCTGAAGGGCCTGTACTGTGTTATACTGTTCTATGTTCTATGATATACCCTTTTTAAGCGTAAAAAGGATAGATAATAAAAACGTATTTAATAGAATTAAAATATGCCGTCTAATCATCATGTTTTACTCAATTAGGTTCAAGCACGGCTTAGTTTGTAGTGTCCTTTTTCTGGCTCAGAAATAGGGTTCACATTCTACTCCAGGGTTTGGGCACAAAGTAAGACAAATTTGGCACTTTAATGCTGTACTGAGGGAGTGCTGCTCTGTCAAAGAGTAAACTTTCCAAAGGGATATTAAATATAGGCCCAGTTGGTCCTCTGAAATGAGTTCAAAAGATCATATGACATTGTTCAAATAACAGCAGTGAAGGAGTCATCCTGGTTTTATCGTCAATATTTATTTCCCAATCAGCATCACAAAAATTATATATAAACTGGGTGCACCAGTTAAGCTCCAAAGCTATGGACAATCAGTTTCTGGAGAGTCTTGGGAATAGTCTTCCAGAGCAATATGCTGAGGATCCAACTATAGGATGTTGGTGTTTTAGATACAATATTATGTCATGTAAAAAGGCCAATTAATCATCGTAATATAAAAGAAAATTCAGGGATGAATGACCACAATATGATAGAATTTTACAATATGTGTGAAAGTGAGGTAATTCATTCTGAAGCAAGAATGTTAACTTTAAACAAAAGAAATTATGAAGGCATGAGTCACAAAATAGCTGTGGTGGTTTGGGAAAATATGCTAAAAGATATGAGTGTACAAAGGCAATGGATAGACTTTGTGGAGCTGTTACATAATGTACATCAACTATATGTTATTTCAAGGTGTAAAAACTCCATAAAAAATCTGTTAACCATCACTGAGAAAGGAAATTCAGGATTGTGCAAGCATAAAAGACCTACAAAGTTGCCAGAAGTAGCAGAAACTTTGAGCATTTGGAAGTTTCTAGAATACAACAAACAGGGACTAAGAAACTTGTAAGGAAAAGGAGAATAGAACATGTATACAATTTAGCAAAGCACAAAAAAAAGGACTGGATAAGCTTCTATGGATATTTGAAAAGTAACCATTTGGCTAAAATAATGCAGGTCGATTAAAGGCAGAATAACAGGGTTATGTAAATAAATGAGTAAAGGTGTTCAATCAACCATGGTCATGTCAAATCATAGGAAAGGCTTGATGAATTGAATTTCCATTATCAGTTCAGTAAACTTCAATATTCCTAGCAGTTTGCTCTGCCTGAATTTGTTGCGACTTTATAAGTGATTTTGCATTGAAATGACCTGCAGAAAGCAATTAAATGGATGAAAAAATAATAAAGCCTATAGCCTTCATGGCATTCAAGCTGAAGTTTTCTCAAAACTGGCGCACTCATGGCATGCATTCATCCCAAATTTTGGTGGAATAAAAACTCCTACCACTGGATGCTGAATTCAGGAATACAACTACTATATGTATCTTCAAGAAGAGAGATAACATCTGCTGTGGCTTCCATCAAGATGTTTGCCTTTGTCCACAGGAAATAGCAAATCAACATGCATTCCCTTGAATCACCGATTTCCTGCGGCTGAGGAAATTCTCCAAGTGCCACAGTGTGGGTTTCAACTTTCCAGACGAACTGCTGACGAGTCTTTATTGTCAAAAAAATGACAAGAACAACAGCAGGAACTCTTCATTGTATTCACTTAGCTGACCAAAAAAAATGCCTCAGTAAATCATGATGCTCTAAGGCTTGTGCTCCCAGAGATTATGATGTCCAAAAAAAAGTCATCATTTTGCAATTGCTTTATTTTGAATTCATTGCAACTGTCTTGAGCAGGAGATATGAAACAGTAAAAACATTAACGATTGAGGATCCTGTAATCAGAAGCAAAAACATGAATTGCTGGAAAAGCTCAGCGGGTCTGGCAACATCTGTGAATGGAATTCAGAATTAACATTTCAGGTCAGGTGACTCCTGCTCAGAACTGAAACAGTGCTCATTTAATTCCTGAACGAGACGAAGGGTCTAGGCTCGAAACGTCAGCTTTTGTGCTCCTGAGATGCTGCTCGGCCTGCTGTGCTCATCCAGCTTCACACTTTATTATCTTGGATTCTCCAGCATCTGCAGTTCCCATTATCTCATTTAATTCCTGACTGGTTCTAAGCAAAGCTAGCATCTTTGGGCCTCTGCCGTAAATTCTTTTTGAGGTCACATTTCATCTGCACAGAAATGAAATTTGTGTACTTACTGTTCGAAATTCCTATGTGATCTGGAGATGGCATCGGCTGACAGATGCGTGTAGTTAATGATGTGATCTACCTGTAGGAAATCAGCTAGAGATGCAACCTTAATCTGGATTTAGCTCCCCAAAGTACTTTTATTTCAAAACTTTTACTCTGCCATCCACACATGGCACCACTACCCATGTCCCTACCGATTGTAGGAAGTTAAACCATGTTGCCTTTATCCTTAACAAAACCCAAAAGAACTGTGATGCTGTAAATCAGGGCTCCGCCCGACATGTTAATTCTGTTCTTTTCTTCACAAATGCTGCCAGACCTGCTGAACTTTCCCAGCAACTTCTGTTTTTATCCCTGCCTTTTACCATTCTTTAGTAGGTAGACACCAAGATAGTATTTGATTTAAGAAGTGCAACAAGTACAGTAAGTTATAGTAAGAAGACTTTGGACCAAAATGTCTCAAAATTAGTCCACAGTGAATGGAGTTTAAAACTCCAATCTATTGAAATTGAATACACTTCCATCAAATAGCACCATGTGAAAACTGTCCTACCATTCGACTAGGTGAGAAAGATGAAATTGGCTCCCTTCTTTTTAAGCTCCTCATGACTGGTTTCAGCATGTTGATTTAAAGTGACATTTGTGTTGAAATATAGCTCACAAGAATAGGGCGGCACGGTGGCTCAGTGGTTAGCACTGCAACGCCAGGGACCCAGGTTCGATTCCAGCCTCGGGTAACTGTCTGTGTGGAATTTTGCATATTCTCCCCATGTCTGCGTGGGTTCCTCCAGGTGGTCCGGTTTCCTCCCACAGTCCAAAGATGTGCAGGCTAGATGGATCAGCCATGCTAAATTGCCCATAGTGTTCAGGGGTGTGTGTGGGTTATAGGGGAATGGGTCTGGGTGGGATGCTTCAAGAGGCGGCGTGGACTTGTTGGGCCGAAGGGCCTGTTTCCACACTGTAGGGAATCTAATCTAATCTAATCAAAACAAAGGAGCCAACTAACAAGTGTTCCTTGAGTGAAAGAAAGAGGATTTTTATTTCTCACAAAATCCCAATGAGAAATAACAGAAACACAACATCAAACATATTCACAAAACACAGGTAGTACATTTCAAAGGGGGTGTGTCATTATTAAACAAAGGAAATTTAAGATTCCATGCTTAAACAGTACTCGGATGTCAGGGATTATAATCAGATGATAGACATTAAAATTGTCTAGTCCGTATTTACCACAATTACAACAACATTTTCCAGCCAGATAAAAATGACAGAATCTTCAAGTAAAAAAAAACTTGCTTGAGCACTTTTCTGTTGATATAGACTAAGAACATGTTCAATTTTGTGGAAAAGGAAATCTGCAATAAAAAACTCACTGGCAGAAGGAATGACATCTGCTAAATTGAACAGATTTTATCAGCCATGCTATCGACCTCAGGTGAATGATATGATTTGAATTCATTTCACACTTTTTAATAGATTTACTTATTCTATTCATATCCATTATTGTTAATATATGTATATATTTTCAAAAGTAGAAATCTGTCTTAAAACGTACTGCAGGTATAATTGAGAACCGCAATAAACATTCTTTTTTCTGTGGTTTACTTTTTGTCTAAATAGAAAACACATCTGTAACTGCAACAAATAATATCAGCAATCCTAACAGAAAAGAAAAAGAACCTTGGCAAATTTCCTGTTGTCCAGGTTTGATGCCATCCTCAGGCGACTGTCTGTGTGGGGTTTGCATATTCTCCCTGTGTCAGTGTAGGTCCTCCAGGTGCTCCAGTTTTCTCTCACGGTCCAAAAGATGTGCAGGTTGGATAGATTGGCCATGCTAAATTGCTCACAGTATGTGGACTAGGTGGTTTAATCATGGGAAAGGCAGGTTAACTGTAGCAGGGTAGCAGGGTGGGCCTGCGTGGGATGCCCTTCGAAGGGGTGTTGTGGCCTCAGTGGGCCAAATGGTCTGCTTCCACACTGTAGGGATACTAGGATTCTATGATAAAACATTCACTCAGGCATTAATGCTACAATAAACTGTCATTGTACTCTCTCATAATGCTGTTTTGCCATTTTGCGTTTTGACCCAGCCACTTGAGCGAGCTCAGCCAATACTAAATGTTATAATTTCAACTATCAACATTTAATTTGGCTAGTTGTCCATGCACACACATTGACATGGGACCAGGAAAATAATGTTTTTATTCATTCCAATGTGTCCCAGTTCAACCATAAAATGTTCCAAGTTTTTAGGTGTAAAAATCTGTTACTTAGTAGTGTCAGAGAAATGATTCCTATACCGGGAACATCTAAGAAACAGTTATGTTCTTAATTTTGAACTGTTCTGATATGTAAACTGAGTCTAAACCATTATCAAAATGAGATACATCTGTAGTTATTTCAGTTTGACACATATTTGACTACACACCAGACTCAATATAGTTATAACTGATGGGGCCTGAACCAATGAAGAATTAAAGAAGTAGGCATTTTCCATGTCCGTACCAGCGGCTGCAATGGTAGGCACCATGGGGCAGGTTTTCACAGATCTTCAGCTGAGTGCATTACCCACTCAATACATCAACCATTGTCTGTGTGTGTGCACACATTGTCACATCCCAAAGCACTTTTCGCAGCACTGATCTCTGCACTAACTGAACAGCTCAATGACCCTATGGGTTCACATTCTTTGATCTGTTAATTCCTCATTCTGTAATCTCAGAGGAATACCTATCTGAATGCAGTAAAACAAAACAAAGCCAACATTAATATGCCTACTGCAACTACGTGGTGTATCATCCAGATTAAGAATTTCCTTGAGACTCCTCTGATTTCTCAGTGGCATACTTTCAAACCTCAACAGAAACACTAAATAATTGTGAGGTTTATTTGTTAGTCTGTGGGGGTTACATTTCCAATTTGCAACTCAACAGCAGGTCCAATATGAAATGACAGTTATAAGGTCTGTGGCATGAGTATTCACACGAAGCATGCACACAACTGTTTTCCAAGAGCTTTAGTTCCAATCTCTAGCTTGACTGAACTGGGTCAAAGGAAACTCTTTACAACATGCACAATTTGCACATCTACTTAGTTTAGTGAAATATTAGCAACCTCATTGGTGGCCACATCTTTCGGTTGTTTCACACAACATTTACTATGTCTGCTGCCTCCTGCCAGGCAGAATGTATGAAGCTCCTGTCAAGAAATACCCTAGGGTCTCAATATATAGATTTCCTATACAGTACATGTACTGTGATTTGTTGCATATCCATTCCACTATGTAGCATGTTTGAGAATTCAATTTTCTTTACTGAGAATTTGGCTGGTATCACAAAGTGAGAGGAAGCCATAGGAAATTTTCACCAAGTTTGGAATTTTAATAACAGTCATATTCTTCACATTTTGTTCAATATTTTAACAAAAACTGAGACTAGATTAGATTAAAATAGTTGAGTGAAGGATTTAATGCAAAATTCATGACAAATGTCACAATTGGCAGAATTTTTGAATACCTTTAATGTCATTAAATTGTCCCAAGGTGCTTTTGTTAAACAAAATTTGACACTTCACTGTATAAGGAGAAATATGGGCAACAACTCACAAGGCTCCTCTGACAGCACTTTGCCAATCTAACACCTCTATTGTGTAGAAAGGCAAGAGCAGCAGATGGATGCATACACCATTACCTGCAAGGTGTCATCTAAGCCATACACCATACAAACTTGGAAATGTATCACCTTTGCTTCACTGATGTTGATACAAAATCCTGGAACACCGTTCCTAACAGCCCTTACATCTCAAGGACTGCAGTGGTTCAGGAAGGCAGCTCATCACCACTTTCTCCAGGGCTATGAGGAAGAAGCAATAAATACTGACTTACCCAACAATCCCCATAGTCCATGAATGAATAAAAGTAAACTGGTCAATGAGTTTGGTTTAAGAAGCATAGAAAATAGGAACAGGACAAGGCCATTCAGCCCTTTGAGCCTGCTCCACCATTTTTTATGATCATTTAATTCAAAAACTGTCCCACCTTTCCTCCACATCCTTTGATATCTTTAGCACCAAGTGTTGTATCCACCACCTTCTTGAAATCCTATAATGCTTTGGTTTTGAGGGCTTTCTAGAAAATTCCATGGGTACACCACTGTCTGGGAGAAGAAATTTCTCCTCCTCTCAGAGCTAAGTGGTTTACCTTGTATTCTTAGACTGTGACACCTCGTTCTGGTCACCTTTGTGCATCCACTCTGTCTAAGACTTTTAGAATTTTATAGGGTTCTATTCATCTGAACCACACGCCAATTCAACCTCTCCTTATATGTCAACCTCACATTCCAAGAACCAGTTTGGTAAGCCTTTGCTGCATTGTCTCTCCAGCGAAAATATCCTTCCTTGAGTAAGGAGGCTAAAACATCACATAATACACCGGATGTCATCTCACCAAGTCTCCGTACAACTGCAGCAAGACATTCCTGTTCCTGTACTCAAATCCTCTTACGATGAAGGTCAACATGCGACTTGTCTTCTCTACTCCCTGTTGCACCCACATGCTTACTTTCATTGAATGGTGTATGGGGGCACCTAAATCTCACTGCATTTTCTCCTTTCTCAATAAATGGCCATTTAGATAACATTCTGCTTCCTGTTTTTCATTACTAAAGTGGATAGCGTCATAAAGGAAGAGGAAATGTTAACAGCTTGGAGACTTAGGGAATTTTTGCACTCTTGGTGAAGTCCTGGACAGCTGAAGGCAAGACCACCAATGCTGGGGCAAAAGAAATTGACAATGTACCAGAGGTCAGAATTGGAGGGACTCGGAGTTTTTTAAGGCATTGTGGAGTCAAAGGAAGTTACAGAGATGGCAAGGGGAGCAGCCAATGTGGATTTGAACATATGTATGAAAATTTTGAACTTAGGAGTTAATGTTAGTGCACAGACAGAAGAGTTTTAGATGAGCTAAATTTTATCAGTAGTGCAAGAAATAAGAGGATGGTCAGTTGAGTGCTGGAATAATTGAATCTCAGCGTCGTAAAAGCATGAATGTACTTTCAACAGTAGTTGGGCTAAGCCAAGGTAGGATATATTATGAGCTGGAAGTAAACTCTCGCAATGATGACAATAAATAGGGACCAAATATCAGATCAAGGGCAAAGACAGAGTATAGTTGCAAACAGTGTTGTTCAGCCTCAAACAATATGCAAGAAATAGAATTAATCAAAGGATATGGAATAAGTTTTATGGTAATGTATGAAGACAAAGGTTTTAGTCTTCCAATATTCATTCTAATATTTTCCAGATTTAGAAAGAGTGCAACTAATTAAGAGCAGTGAAGAAGTTGAGAGGCAGAGCTATCGGGTAGAACTGGGGGGGTCATCATATGTTTCCAATGCAGCCAGGTAAGGAAATGGCTTGGATTCACCCAAGAATTGACACTTAGTTCTTTAGTTCTTTTGTTTCACTAAATTTGATGATTCTGCTTACTTAAACACGGAATAATAGAAAAAAGAAACCCTTGGAATTAACTGCAAGATCGCAGCAGCAAAACTGTCTCCTCCTCAAACAGGAATAACAAGAGCCAAAATCCTGAAACTCTCTCCCTAATACCAGTGTGAGTCGACATTCATGAAATGGACTGCAGCAATTCAAGAAGGTAACCTTCTCCAAGGCAACTAGGGGTAAGCCACAAGTTCTGGCCTAGTCAGAGATGACCACTTGCCATGAATGTATAAGAAATGGAGCAGCAACGCTAAAGTATCTATAAGCATGAGACAGGTCAGCAAGCCACGTTACAAAGGCATTCTCCAATAATGCTTACCAACCCCAACAGAACTAAAATCCGTAGAGCACCATTACCTACAGTTCTAGCAGTACTACCAGCCAAAGGGCTTCAGGGTTATAATGTTCAACTCCAAGGTGTTTTATCTTGAGTCACTCATAGTCTTATTAACAATACTGATATTTTCTATGGCTGTATGTCTTTCCTGACATCTCTAGAAAATATTCTCAACATTACACTGTTACCATAATTCTTCTGAAACTCTCAGGTTCAGAAGCTATCATATCATTGCAAGAGATGTTATGAACTTAGTAAAAATAACAAGGTGTAGAACTAGATGAACACAGCAGGCCAAACAGCATCAGTGGAGCAGGAAAGCTGATGTTTTGGGCCTGGGCCCTTCTTCAGAAATATTTCCTGCTCCACTGATGCTGCTTGGCCTGCTGTATTCATCTAGCTCTACACCTTTTTTTCTCAGATTCTCCAGCATCAGCAGTTGCCACTGTCTCTTATGAACTTAGTAAATGCTTTTAAAGAAGAAAGATCCAGTTGTAAAAGAGAAAGCTTGATGTTTAAGAGAACTGCTACACCAAATCTCCACGGCACTGGAAGAACATGTTGAATCTTACATTTTTTTCCGAAGTCCAAGCTGTGTGAGTATTTTGGCATTTTTCTTTTGCTGTGAAGCCTAGTGAGTTGTCTTGCTGTATTTTACCAAACACGTCATTAATTACCAACCCTACACTATGGTGTCTGTCACATCCAATTCCAGCCGCATCTAAGCACGCGTCAACCCCAGAACAATATGCCACTCCATGGATTTGCACCAAAAGACCAGTGTCTTTCATTGTACACCACTTTGAGCCTTTGGCTATGACACCTTGTGTCTATTGCGTCTTGTACATATGACCAGAGTGTCCACAACCTGAACAGGCAACATCCATCTCCCCAGAAGCACTCTCCTCGGTCCCTTGAGACAAAAGCACTGACAGGATTCAGGAGGAAGCATCAGCAAGGCTACCTCATACATGCCCCACCAGCTCACATACTCATCGGGAACAGTGGACAGAAAGAGGATGGGAGCTCAAAGTGGTAAGCGCCTTGCTGCAACAGCTCTGCAGCTGGCTGAGGAAGAAATAACCCAGACATTGGCCCTCAGTGACTGCTCGAGACTAGGCCCCATGCTTAGCCCCAGGCAGGAGAGGACCCTGTGGTGTCAGGAGTTAAAGAATTCATCCACATAGACAGGCAGTACTTGGAGTAACAGACAGGCATGTGGAAGGCAATACCCCACATTGCCCAGATGCTGCACAGCACAGCAGTAAGTCATGCCTCTCTAGACTGGATGGTGGCAGTATTGGGGAAATAGGCCCAGCCCACACAGGGGTTGCTGGAGAGGAGAACAGATCTGCACTCCAATGCCCCAACCATTGGCCCTCACGTCTGAGAGCATGTTGACATGAGGAATAGGTGCCCCTTCCTCACAAGGAGACAGTGTAGTGCCAAGAGGTACCCTTCCAGAGGAGGAATCACTATCAAGCCTATCAGATATCTGCACACAGACCAGTCCAGGGGTGGCCAGGCTCTCTTCCTCTATCCTGTTCTTCCTGGAAGTAGAAACTGCAGAAGTCAGCTTCCCTCTGGGCTGAGCATGCACCACCCCCAAAATCACCTGACCGAACCTCCAAGGCAGCAGTGGGGTCCGCTACCGAGCAGGCACCCTCCATCCCAGCTTGAAATTAGGCAGTGCATTAATATGCATTGGAAAGGAGTGGAAGAAGAAAACCCATTGAGGACACTTTGGTGGTGTTGGTGACAATGGTTCGTATGTGACTATCCCCTTATCTATATACATAGTGATTTAACCTTAGCTGTTATTGTTAGTGTCTCTGAGTGTAGCCCAAAGGGCATTGTTACGACATTCAGAATCACTTCATGGTCACAGACAACAGTCCGTGGATGAATGTCTGTGCTGAGAGCTTGCTGCTTCATGTGACAACCAGAAGAACAATAGGTAGTTATGGCTTTGGGTCATGGTGCCACGTTTAGCCCTTCATGTACAATATCCTTATTGCTTTGCAGCCTCTGTCAATGAGTTGTTCAGCAATGTTGTGGTAGGGAGATCAACACACAAAGAGGGGCAATGTATTAGGATGGTCAGTGAATGGCGAACCTGCAGATCTGTCTATGGTATACTATATGAGTCTGTGTGCAATGTTCTTTCCCTTTAAAAGCCCTACGAGCAGAGAGTGCTGCAGCTCCCTCTTTCAGATCGCTTATTTCACCAACTCTAACTGTGCCTGCAACCATTTTTTTCCCCATCAGAAACTTTTAATTTCCAGTGTAATGGACTGCCAGTGCATCAGGGTGGTGTCATGACAGTCATGAGGGGTTGACAGATGCTGGATCCCAATGTCAACGAAAAAGAGTGATAGTGGCTCATGGGTCATGCCCTTGATTACAGTTCAGTCATGGGCAATATGGAGGTCATTTGGACCAAGTAGTGAGCTGAATCTGCCGTGTTCCTACATTGGTCCACATATCAAGTTTTCTGAACATCAAGCTTCTTTGGCAAGTTTGGTAAGATAGAAAACTAAATGTGAATGAGGTGAGTCATGCCATCAATGAGGCTTTTGACAAGCAATGTTCTACTGCTGCCTTGTAAGAAAGAGTGCTATATTACTTGTAAAAAACAGAAGATGGAGCAAATTGCTCCCAACATGGACCTCACCAGATCTCCTGTCCGATTCTGCCACGCATCTCAACATTGCCATGTGGCTTAGGCCCCTGTAAGATTCTCTCATTGGCCTTAGTACATTAAAGGTGATGAATTTGTGTATGACTTCCCTTCAGCTGCTATAATTTCCACAGGCTCATTCACAGTTTATCTTCGAGATTGTAGGAGCAGAGCATTCCCAAGAAAGTTCAACTCCTGCACACCTTTATGGAAATGATTGTGAGATAACTATATGATAAAAAAGGATAACAGAGCCGACAAAAGACCTCAATGAAGACCTGTAAAGAAATGAAGCTACTATGGACTAAGACATGCAAATCCAGCTTTACTGAGAAGTACCGCATGATGGTATTTTGGGAAGACTGAGCATCAATGGACTTAGATCTTAATATTAATCATGACAATTTATTAAAGTTAAATTTAAAGCTAAAGTTACAACTAAAAGTAGTTCTTGTTGACCTTCTTTCCATTATTGTAGCACTCTTCTATGCTCAAGCATATGATTTGCCTTTCTTGGGGCAAAGAAAAGGGTGGCATGGTGGCTCAGTGGTTAGCGCTGCTGCCTCACAGACCCAAGGATCTGGATTTGATTCCACCTTTGGGTGACTGTCTGTGTGGAGTTTGCACATTCTCCCTGTGTCTCCATGGGTTCCTTCCAGGTTCTCCAGTTTCCTCCCACAGTCCAAAGATGTGCAGGGTGGGTGTGTTGGCAATACTAAATTGCCTGTAATGTTCAGGGATGCGTAGATTAGATGGGTTTATATGGGGATGGGTCTGGGTGGGATGCTCTGAGGGTCAGTGTGGAATGATGGGCCAAAGGGCCTGTTTCCACACTGCAAGGATTCTGCAACCTATGAAAAGACATTTCAGAGCTGCAAATAAAATTTTGGTTATAAAAGCCTTTGTTTATATCATAAATGCTTATGCAAGTGCAGAGCTGACTGGTTTTAATGGTCTCTGAAGAATTACCTCAGAATCAGGATGGGACAATAAATTTTCAGTAAAAATATCCTAGGCATTAAAATAATATGCATTGCCAAGTGAACAAATATAAGATTAGATTATGAAACTATCAGTGTTATTTTTCATTAACTAACTGTTTTGTTATTCTAATATCTGTGATGCACTGTTCATGCATCTTTACCTTCTGTTTATCATTTTTCCTGTGTGGTCTCCAGTTCAGACTTGGTCATCTCTTGCTTCCTTCGGGCCATAGCAAGAATTTCTGCAGCTTTACGATGTCTGATTTTGTAGACATGGATCAAAGATGTTAAGAATGTGGAGTGGCTGTGAGTTCTTTTCATTTTTCTAGTTGCTTTACCATCACCAATGTCCAAAAAAACCAATGTTGTTATCTGAACTCAAGAATCTTTGAATTCAGTGCCATTAATCGATAGAACTAATTTTGCTCAGAGGCTACCTTCTTTACCTAATAGTATTTCCAGATTTGTTTCTGTAGAACAGATAATAGATGTTTAAAATAAATTGTTATGGAAATATGATAATGTCAAAGTATGAAGAGTTAGATTGTTATGCTGCATTGTATAGTCTCTTCCAGTAGAAAGATTATTTTTAACAATATTAATCCAGAAAGGGGGTCATTACTGAATTGACCAAGTTGGCTTGGTTTATTTGTTTATGTTACTTCAGGTCTCAAACAGGGCATACCCAGAAATAAATTGAGAAGGGTCTTGAATTATCTTCTCCAGTTCTGACCTATTAATAGAGGGAAAATTTTTGAGGAAAGAGCTAAAGATGGTTGGGCTTAAGAGGATCTCCTATAGTGATATCCTGGGACTGAGATGACTGACATCTTTGGAGATTGAGGGAGTTCTGAAATGAGAAAAAGGAGGGGCTCATTCCTTTTTCTAATATCCTTCAGCCTTCATGAGTAGATATTAGTTTGGTACAGTGGAAAGAGCTGATTGGTGAATAAGAGTTATGCTATTCTACTTGTTCTAATTGTAATAAATTGTGCTTAATGTTGTATGGCAGAGCAGCTTGGCCAAGTGGAATGCATTTCACAAGCTATTTGGAAAGTCACGGTTATACCTTGTTTGAGATCTAGGTTTCATCTGAAGTCACTCTGATGCAATCTCAAAGCAGAAACATACTTAGATATCACATTTAGGGAGGTGGCAGGTTGGGACATACAGACAAGGATGGAATGAATGACTGCCAGGAGGCTACAAGAATGATCATGCAGGTAGTGCAAAAGTGCCCTGAGTGTATCTTGCTTGCAAAATTATTTTCCATTTTAGAATACTCATAAGGGCAATGGTTCCTCAAGCAAGTACAGCCAGAGCCAGTTATTAGATGAATAACAGTAGTTTTATGGAACTCAATAGTCAATCAGGATCAGGCAGCCATTTCTAAAACATCAACATCGTATGTTGCCTGCCTGTTGCCAGGATTAAAGATTTGATGGGACATCAGGACATAATTCCTAAGAGAGGAGAGCCAGGCAGAGGTCTTGTTAACATTGGTAGGATAATGAATGAAATCTTGGAAATATACATTATGAAATTAGGAAGGGTAATATTAAGTGGGACCTCAAGGGCATTAATGTCTTGAGATTAATCCCAGTATCACATGCTAGTGAAAATATAAGACAAGGATTAATTGATTGATTGTGCCCATGGCTGTAGAAGTGGTATAGAAAGGCAGAGGTCAGATTTCTGAGGCACTGGGACTGGTTCTGGATGGCCCTGCACGAACTGGAGAAGCTGCATTAGAGCAAGACCACGGCTGGTATCTTTGCAGGGATGTTTACAAGTGCCATTAGGAAGAGTTAAAACTCACTTGTCAGAGGAAACGGAACCTGAGAGTCAGCTCCAATTGGAAGGAAATACAGAGTCATAGAGTCATAGAGCTGTACTACACGGAAACAGACCATTCAGGCCACCTCATCCATGCCGAACAGATATCCTTAATTATTCTAGTCCCATTTGCCAGCATTTAGCCTATATCCCTTTAAGCCCTTCTTATTCATATGTCCATCCGGATACCTTTTAAACGTTGCAATTATACCAGCTTCTACCACTTCATTTGGCAGCTCATTCCATACATGCACCACACTGCATGAAAAAGTATCCCTTAGGCTCCTTTTAAATCTTGCCACTCTCACCGTAAACTCTAGTCTTGGACTCCACTGCCCTGGGGAAAAGGTCTTGGTTAGCCTATCTATGTCCCTCATGTATTTGTAAAATTATATAAGGTCACCTCTCAATCTCTGACGCTCCAGGGAAAACAGCCCCAGCCTATTCCGGCTCTCCCTATAGCTCAAACCCTCCAAACCCAGCAATATTCTTGTAAATCTTTTCTGAAGCCCTTCACATTACATAACATCCTTCCTACAGCTGGTAACAGGAAGTAGAAAAGTGGCAAGTGAAATTAGAAATCAGGCAAAAGAAGGTCTCGCATCAACTAAGTGCGCAATAATGTTGAAAGACAATGTTAAGTCATTTAGTTAAATGTACACAATATTCAAAACAATGCAGCTGGTATGAAAGCTCAAATCAAAGTAAATGGGTATTATCTAATTGCCATTACATAAACATGGTTACATGGTGACTAAAACTGGAAAGAGAATATTGAAGAGTATTTGAATTGAGGAATGAGAAGCAAAATGGACAAAATGGTGGTATTGTGCTGATAACAGTTGATGAAATCAGGATATGCCAGCCCATTATGACCACCCTGACCAATCACCTATGGCATTAGCAGTGTGTGCTGGAAGCGCTGATTAGAATTTACAGAATGTACCAGTATATGTAGCAAGCAGCAGCCATGTTACAGTCATAGGGGAGTAGTCCTCATTGAATAGACGGTGGCACCTGTAAGCCAAGGGGTCTGGCACAATGAAACAGAGGTAGCCTCTCATTTCAGCCCTGGGATTAAGCATCCTGTCAGAGTTTCGTTGGTCAGGAGATCCATGCCTGCCCAGTCCAGGGAAAGGGTCAGGGTAGGGGTGATGGCTGTATAGTGGTGCATCTTGGGGAAAGGGTAGGAAAAACAGGGTTGGGGAGACAGATAGGCATCAGCAAGAGTGCTGACATGTCTTGTCCTGAGCTGATTGGTCATGTCTGCTGATGGGGTGGAGCTTGTGCAGCTAGTACTGTGGGATTCAGTGTTTGCAGATTAATCTAACGGAACTGGGGGGTTTGCTGTGAGCATTTCTCTGTGGAGGTGGATGTGCTGGCTGTACCTATGAGACACAAAGGAGTGGTGTTGTGGCCCATGGTTAGAAATGGTGTACAATGATTGAGGCCGATCGTTGAGTGACTCTGAGAGCTGCTGTGAAATAACGAGTGGCATTTACATTTGGGAGAACAAGGATAATTTGGTATTCCATTGGAGCAGTCCTAGTCATCTCCTGTGAAGGCTAAGACTCTTTAGTCATATGGGTACCAACACAGACATCAACACAGTTCCACATACAAACTCTCTCCATCTTGCTATATATGGACTGCCTCCTTCTATAAAAGAGAAGGGGGAGAATGAGTGTGATTATAATACATGTCATAGCTGTTAATGCTGTACATGTGGGGGAAACATGATGAGATGGCAAAGGAGGCGGCAGAGGGCATGCAGGGTTACTACATGGGAATGGTTGGATGGGATAAGTTGGTAAGAATGAATGAGAATGAATCCAACTTGTCCAACAGAACATCCAAGTCTATGTCAGAAAATCACAGCGCCATCTTCTCCTTCTACACTGTATTTAAACTTCATCCTAAATTGAGCAAAATGCCTAAGCTCATCCAGGTGCACAGTTGGTTTTTAAAGATAATGTAGACACGAGGGATGCTGATCATTCAGTGGATAGTGGCTATGTGGTGAGTTGTTCTGCGAATGGCACATGGTAAGATTGGCAGAAATCAAATTTGACAGATGGCATAGAAGCATTGTAGGTAATTAATGGGGTGAGTTTGGTAAGATATGACCAGAAAATTCATACAGCCTCACAGCGGTAAACCATCCAAAATAACGACACAAGTTGGTCTTATCCAAAACAATGTAAGATTCAGCCCAGAAATGAGGATTAATGTGGTATCTCTCACATTGCTACGCTGTGACTAGTAGGATACCACAATGGTCAGGTCTTGGGCCTTAACTGTTCACAACATATGCCAAATCATCCCGAGTTCATGCCTAAAACAAAGCTAATTGGAAATATGTGCTGTGAGAGAAATACCTCAAAGTGGTTTCAAGAGATTTGGGACAGATCAATGAGTGAGCAAGGATATAGCAGATGGAACATATTGTGGAAAAATGTCCAAAAATAAAGTTACTAGAAAAGCTCAGCAGGTGTGGCAGCATCTGTGAAGGAGAAAACAGAGTTAATGTTTCAGGTCCGGTGATTCTTCTTCAGTTCACTGAAACGTTAATTCTGTTTTCTCCTTCACAGATGCTGCCACACCTGCTGAGCTTTTCTAGTAACTTTATTTTTGGACATTTTTCCACAATATGTTCCATCTGCTATATTCTTGCCAGGCCTGCTGAATTTTTCCAGCAACTTTGTTTGTGTTCCTGATTTACAACATCTGCAGTTCCTTTGGTTTTTATTGTGGAAAAATGTGATGTTATCTACTTTGGTAGAATAAACGGATGTGAAGAATAATTTTTTTAAATGTAAAGGATTACAAAGTGTAAATGCACAAAGATGCTGGCTGTACTCAACATTAAGTCACTGACTGTAACATGCAAGTGTAACAAGTTATTAGAAGGCAAAAGTTAGCCTTTATAGTAAGTGAATTTGAGTGCGTACAAACATAAGAAATAGGAGCAGAAGTATACTTTCCAAACTCTTGAGCACGCCCACCATTCAGCAAGATCATTACTGAGTTGTTTTCCCCTTTACCCCAAATAACCTTTGGTTTCCTTGCCAAACAACAATCTATCTACCGTTGCCTTAAAGTGTTCAATGTCCCCACTCCATTGCCTTCTGAGCATGACAGTTCCAAAGGCAAACAATCTTCTGAGAGGAAAATAGATCCTCCTCTTTCTTGTTATAAAGGAGGTGACCTCTAATTTTGAAACAGTACCCTGTAGTTCTGAACATGCACCCAAGAGAAATTATCCTTCCCGCATCCACATTGTGAAAACCATTCAGGAGATTATAAACTTCATTACAATCATTCCTCACTCTTCTATTCTCCACTAGAAACAAGCCTAGCTTTTCAAACCTATTCTCATTAGTTAATGCAGATTCCAGGTACTATATCGTAAACCACCTTTGAACTGTGTCCAATGCACTTACATCATTCCTCAAACAAGGAGACCAAAACTGCACGCAGCATTCAAAATGTGGTTTCACCGATGCCCTGTATAACTGAAGCATAACGTTCATATATTCAATTCCTTTTGTAAAAAAGGGTAGCATTTCCTTCGGCTTCTTAGTTTTGTGCTGCACCTCCATACTAACTTTTTGTTACTCAAGTACTTGAACACCTAGATCCCTTTGTGCCTTACATTTCTACCTTCATTCCACATTAAGGCAATATTCTGCTTTTTAACTCTTCTGGCCAAAGGGAACAAATTAACAATTTCCCATATTTACTCCATCTGCACGCTTACCCTTCCTATCTATATTAGGCTGCATTATCTTTGTCATTTTCATAATATACTTTCCGAAATAACTTTGCATCATCTAGAAATTTAGTTAAGATACTTTCTCCCCCTTATCTTCCTTATAAATATCAACCACGATAAGTTGAGACTCATCATGCAAAAATCTATTTATGCAACTTTTCTGTATTTTGCCAGTCATCCAAACTTCTATCCATGATAACATGTCCTCCTTGAGACCATGCACTTTTTATAGAATCCCCACAGTGTGGAAACAGATCATTCAGCCCAATGAATCCACACAGATTTTCTGAAGAACATCCCATCCAGACTCACCCCATAACCCTGCATTTTCCGTGGCTAATCTACCTAATTTACACATCCCTTAATGCTCTAGGCAATTTAGCATGGCCAATCCACCTAACATACACATCTTTGGACTGAGGGAGGAAACAAGAGCACCTGGAGGAAACCCAACCCATGCAGATACAGGGAGAATGTACAAACTCCACACAGACAGTCCGCCAAGGCTAGTATTGAACCCAGGTCCCTAGCACTCTGAAACAACAGTACTAACCACTGAGCCACAATGCCACCCACATTATTTGCCACAATATACGTTTGATGTGGAAATTTATCAAATGCCTTCTGGAAATCCAAGTGCTATATGCCCAGAGGTTCATCTTTACCTAAACTGAGCTTTTCTCTGCTTTTTGTGCAGGACATAACTGGACAATTTTCTACAATGCCCATTCGGCTGAAATATTGCAGTCAAACTGAAATAGCTTAGCTTTTATTTCCAATAGCAATTGGTTAAATCATATATTATTTTGCAACTAGAATTCACTTTGCCCAAAAAGTCACACTTCCAACTCGGGGGAATTCATCTGATCTACTGGGATTCAAGTACCCTTAAATAATGTGTTGTATTTCTGCATTCATTAATTTTGGCATATTTCTCTTGGATTTTCCATTCTCTGCTAAATTGATGGTGATTGAGTGGTAGAATCTCCGTAGAAATTCAACAAAATTATCGTGGTAAACATTTTTTTGACTGAAAGAAATGCATATATTTCAAATTCGAGAAATTTGAGTAACCTAGTTTAGAACTGCCAGATTACTTTGGCAATCTCCTTGTGAAGTGAAGGAGCTAAGTTGAGCAAACGTTGAAGCCAAAAACATAACTAAAACACAGAGCAAGATACCTGGGCTACTTGAAAAAAATAACAACATAATACTTGACCCTGGAGAAGTGGAGATAGTGAGAAACTATTTTGTACTGACGTATGCGGATCCTGGATAAAGCTTCGAAATCTGGATGCTTCACAGGTCTCACCCTTAAATTGACAGACAGAAACAAATGCAAAAGTTACACAGAGTGCTGACTGCCATAAAGGTCTTGAACAACCCACAAGTCAGTCATCACTGCCCCTATACTGGTACTTCACAAATTTGATAACCCTTTTAGTATCAGAGTAAAAGATTCACCCAGTATTATTGTAAGGATGAAATGACAGGTAAAGGATAATTTCAGATTGAAATTTGCCAAGATCACAACATTTAAAAGACTAGAATTATAAATAACTATTATTGAAATATTTTAAGCATTAAGTGCAAGCTACTAAACAATTCTGGAAGATTAAACTCATGCTGTTGTTAATTTTGCTAGGAGAAGCAAATTCTGCTGTTTAATATGTGCTCAATGATTGGAGCAACAGAACTCATAAAAAATGCACAATATCTTATTACATTTCCTGTAATTGAACAAATCGATCATTACCTTTTCACTTGCGTCAGAACATTGTAGCTTCAAACTTTAATCCAGAATTTGAGCTTTTACACCAAAACAACACTTCAAAGCAACCTTGAAGGAGTGCAGCATGGTTACTTAGTTTTTTTTGAATAGGATCTTGAGCAAATGCTATGTTTCCCTCAAACAACTCTACCAAAAATTGTTTAGTCATTTATCTTAATTATTGCCTGTGGGATCTTTGCACTAAATTAATTATTTCATTTGCTGCCAAGCAGCTGCTGCACATAGCTAGATCTAAAATGCAAAGGAATGTTCTCATTTTATGCAGTTCCATACAAATACATTTTGTTCTTTTGGGTGTAAAGGAATTTATTCAGTGATGTTGTAGGAAAATGTAAATATCAAGTTCCTCGCAGTATTCGCATATTATGGCAGAACGTTGCACTGTGGGCTCTGCATCGACTGAAGTTGAATAAAGCAACCTTTATAAATCTTGAATGCTAACCTTCATTTTGTATCGTACATAAAGTCACAGCACCTAATTTACAAAGATTTTATAGTCAGGAGTAACACATCAAGTGTCAATGTACCAAAAGAGCAGCTGCATCAATTTGAAGAGAAAAGTATTTTTTGTAACAAACTGTCAGTTCACTGTGACATCAAACCTGTTTGCAGTTTTAATGGAGCAACAACAAGGAGGAACATTTTGATGTGGGGTGAACTACAGCAAAAAAGTTGTTATTCGAAAATGTCTTGATTCGCTTGCATGGCATCTGAATGTTCAATGTCAAAATGGGTGGCACCAACTTCATATGAACTTATCAGGTATATAAAAAGATATTCAAGGAGGGATGACACAGGAGTACTTTATGCCAGTTAGGATGAACAAACATGCATGCTGCAACATTTCCATGATCCATGGTGCACATTGTTAACTCTCAGAAAGCATGGACTACAACACAGCCCACTTTGCGTGAAGAAATCCAACTCCAACTTATTACTGAAAAACTTTGTCATGCTTACATCTTAAAAAAGCTCCATGCAACATAAGTTATAAAAATATGGTACATAGAACATAGAACATAGAACAGTACAGCACAGAACAGGCCCTTCAGCCCACAATGTTGTGCCGACCATTAATCCTCATATATGCACCCTCAAATTTCTGTGACCATATACATGTCCAGCAGTCTCTTAAATGACCCCAATGACCTTGCTTCCACAACTGCTGCTGGCAACGCATTCCATGCTCTCACAACTCTCTGCGTAAAGAACCTGCCTCTGACATCCCCTCTATACTTTCCACCAACCAGCTTAAAACTATGACCCCTCGTGCTAGCCATTTCTGCCCTGGGAAATAGTCTCTGGCTATCAACTCTATCTATGCCTCTCATTATCTTGTATACCTCAATTAGGCCCCCTCTCCTCCTCCTTTTCTCCAATGAAAAGAGACCGAGCTCAGTCAACCTCTCTTCATAAGATAAGCCCTCCAGTCCAGGCAGCATCCTGGTAAACCTCCTCTGAACCCTCTCCAAAGCATCCACATCTTTCCTATAATAGGGCGCCCAGAACTGGACGCAGTATTCCAAGTGCGGTCTAACCAAAGTTTTATAGAGCTGCATTGTCTAGCTATTTATATGTAGGTGTTGGTCTTCCTAAACCTCTAGAATTTAGAGAATTGTGAGATCTAATAAAGTTGCAGCACACTCTATTCTGTCATTATTTTTGTAATTAAGATGTGTTCCCTGGTAAGCAATGCACTTGTGACCTGCTTAATGCTTTTGTCCTCTGTCAAAAGACAAGATTACCTGTACTGTCATGGCAACTCAAAAGAGGTAAAGTGTAAAATTGATGCGGGCTGTGACATTGCCCGTCAAAGCAAATATGCTTTATCTTGTGCTACAAGTCATCATTGCCACCTAAACATTGATGAGCTGGTTTAGAGATAATGGGAACTGCAGATGCTGGAGAATCCAAGATAATAAAATGTGAGGCTGGATGAACACAGCAGGCCAAGCAGCATCTCAGGAGCACAAAAGCTGACGTTTCGGGCCTAGACCCTTCATCAGAGAGGGGGATGGGGTGAGGGTTTTGGAATAAATAGGGAGAGAGGGGGAGGCGGACCGAAGATGGAGAGTAAAGAAGGTAGGTGGAGAGAGTATAGGTGGGGAGGTAGGGAGGGGATAGGTCAGTCCAGGGAAGACGGACAGGTCAAGGAGGTGGGATGAGGTTAGTAGGTAGATGGGGGTGCGGCTTGGGGTGGGAGGAAGGGATGGCTGAGAGGAAGAACAGGTTAGGGAGGCAGAGACAGGTTGGACTGGTTTTGGGATGCAGTGGGTGGAGGGGAAGAGCTGGGCTTGTTGTGTGATGCAGTGGGGGGAGGGGACGAACTGGGCTGGTTTAGGGATGCGGTGGGGGAAGGGGAGATTTTGAAACTGGTGAAGTCCACATTGATACCATTAGGCTGCAGGGTTCCCAGGCGGAATATGAATTGCTGTTCCTGCAACCTTCGGGTGGCATCATTGTGGCAGTGCAGGAGGCCCATGATGGACGTGTCATCTAAAGAATGGGAGGGGGAGTGGAAATGGTTTGCAACTGGGAGGTGCAGTTGTTTGTTGCGGACTGAGCGGAGGTGTTCTGCAAAGCGGTCCCCAAGCCTCTGCTTGGTTTCCCCAATGTAGAGGAAGCCACACCGGGTACAGTGGATGCAGTATACCACATTGGCAGATGTGCAGGTGAACCTCTGCTTAATATGGAATGTCATCTTGGGGCCTGGGATAGGGGTGAAGGGGGAGGTGTGGGGGCAAGTGTAGCATTTCCTGCTGTTGCAGGGGAAGGTGCCGGGTGTGGTGGGGTTGGAGGGCAGTGTGGAGCGAACAAGGGAGTCATGGAGAGAGTGGTCTCTCCGGAAAGCAGACAGGGGTGGGGATGGAAAAATGTCTTGGGTGGTGGGGTCGGATTGTAGATGGCGGAAGTGTAGGAGGATGATGCGTTGTATCCAGAGGTTGGTGGGGTGGTGTGTGAGAACGAGGGGGATCATCTTTTGGCGGTTGTGGCGGGGGCGGGGTGTGAGGGATGTGTTGCAGAAAATGCGGGAGACACGGTCAAGGGCGTTCTCAATCACTGTGGGGGGGAAAGTTGCGGTCCTTGAAGAACTTGGGCATCTGGGATGTGCGGGAGTGGAATGTCTTGTCGTGGGAGCAGATGCGGCGGAGGCGGAGGAATTGGGAATAGGGGATGGAATTTTTGCAGGAGGGTGGGTGGGAGGAGGTGTATTCTAGGTAGCTATGGGAGTCATTGGGCTTGTTTATTTTGTCTTGGCAATGAGAATCTGCAAGTAACTTACCTTACGCATGCTTACTCATTATCTCTTCAAGAGAGATGGATGGCGAAGCCAGGTGTCTGATATGTCACTGCACCAGCCCCATCAACCCCAAAGAAACCTAACTGGAGTGCAGAAATAAAACGAAACAAGCCCGGGAGGGCTGACCTACCCACTTTCCAGCTTTGAGGTAATCTGGAACATTTTCTCTCCTGTCGTCCAATGTGGAATATTTTGAGACAAAGCAATGCGAACATAAACAAATTAGCTCAAGTACATGAATAAGGATTATTTATAATCAATGGAATGACAGCATCATTATGGCTTAACTATGATCTTCAAGCAGTTGGCGGCCTATTTTATCCGGTCCCCTTTCAGACAAAGGAAACTCTGAGGGCAAACATGATCAGGATTTGAACTGCAACATATGATTAGTTTGCTTTATGTATAAGGTACAGACTTGACAAAAGAGTTTAAAAGAGTGTTTGGAACAGCCATCTGATAATGGTTAAAGTTAGAGTGCCCAATTAAATAAAGTCCTAATGTTCCTTTAAGGGTTGCTCTGACAATACTGATCCCTCCTAACAGGTTTTGATGAACTGGAGTTAAGAAATTGCTAATGAGAATTAGACACATTCTTTAAAGGCATGTTAAGATTTCTCTGCTCACCTACTGAATGAGAATGATTTTGCATTTGAACGGGGCATTTGCTAGAGTTCAGGAGACTTTTTGGGACACTGCATGGAGCCTTTGTCAATAGACTTTCACTGCTTAAGCTAGAGTCCTTATTGGAGTTACCAGGACAAAGGGATTAGTTGCTCATGGGAATCTTCCTGGGCAACTTCTTGGATGGGAGCAGATTAAGCTAGGAATAGCTGCACCTTTGATCAGCCATTGTGAGCAGAAGTTTCTGTGAGAAAGTTAAATTGACAAACTACAAAGGAGAGCAAAGGAAGACAATGAGGAGAAATCTGAAGAAGGACCATGGCAATCTGGCCAATTTACATTTTGGAGGAAGGTTTACTGCTTTTGAGAAGTATCCTCATCAGTATTTGGCACATTGTTTCCATTAATGTCATGTTCTGTGACTGAGGATGCAGAAAGAAGTTCACAATAGTTATACAGTAAATGCCTTTCACCTCTTTCCAGATGAAGAACCCAGTATAAAATCCATTAATTCCTGCTCCACTTTGTGTATTCATAATCATTCTCTACTTAAAAAAAATCTGAGAAAACATGCCAAAACCTAACAACACTTACTAACAAGGTGTAGAGCTGGATGAACACAGCAGGCCAAGCAGCATCTTAGGAGGAGGAAGATGCTGCTTGGCCTGCTGTGTCCATCTAGCTCTACACCTTGTTATCTCAGATTCTCCAGCATCTGCAGTTCCTATTATCTTTAACACTTACTAATATTAAACTTTTCATTATTTATGGCAATTTCTCTCAATAACTATACAGTGCTCTGCTTGACTCTCCTTAGTGCTTCTACGAAGGTTTATTGTAAAAGGCAGCAGCAAACAAAATGCCTAACTGCAATTAATCTAAACAGGGAAATCATCCTGCAATATCCTCATGAAGCAACAATTCTCCAAATGTTGATGGTGTGAGGTATCTTTCTGGAACTACCTGGTCCCTTGCCAAGGATCAGACTCAACTAATGTAGCAAGGCCTTCAGAGATCAGGTCCATCTAATTTTTTTCTCCAAACGCTTATCCAATTTCTTTTTAAATATTCATTTGAATCTGTGTCTATCAGAATACTAGATGAAGCATTCAAAATCCTAATCCTCTTTATGCAGAAGTTTTCCCTTGTGTCACTTCTGGTTCTTTTCCTGATCATTTCAAATCAGATTATCAATCTTCCAGCCGTTGGAAGTGGTCTCTATTAATTTTATGTCATACTTTCATAATTTTACAGACATCCAATAAATCCCCTTACATTTCTTAACCTTAAGAAATATGACAACAGCTCCTCCATAGCCCTGCACCAATGAAACCATTCTGGCAAAACTCTCCTGGACATGTTGACATCCTCATTATTTCTTTTAATCATTTTGGTTTGGAGCTGTGAACTGTGAGCTGAGAGCTATAGGTGACCTTTTGACTCTGAGCAGCAATTTGATTTTAAAACATTAAGGAACAAACTAACTATTACTTGTTTATGAGGCTAGACCTGGGAGTTAATTGCAAGTTGATTCTTATTAAAAGTGCTCAATAGATGTTCGACTTTGGAAAGAAAATATCATCAAACAGATTGCAAAAGCCTGAAAAGTAAAAAGGGCCTCATAAGGAGACAACAAGTCGAAAATACAGAAACCAAAATTTGAACTGGTTTTGAACCATGTTTTAAGTCAGAAGGATTGTGTTTAAGAAGGTGACAGAATGGAGATTTGGTTTCTCCCTTGTTCGTCTCTCATTATCAACTTATTAAAAGTTTCAAGTATTGATCGTAATTGTAAGTATACAGTAAATATTTCTTGGAGCATACTGGAAGCTATCTGTAAGCATTGGAGTCTTCAGGAAACCAAGCAAGATATAATCCCATGTGCCTGTGAAAATACAGATGTTAGAGACTGCTTCACTGAACTGGCCAGTTACATCTAATTTGTCTTCCCTTTACTTTCCTTTTGATTTGTCCCTTAACTCTATCTGTTTGTTTAAGGTTCTTGCAAAGATTTTTAGCTCGGGTTGGGGTAAGGTTATTGACATGCTCACCAAGCTGGCTGGTTATAGTTCAGCCCTTTCACCTCCTTGCTAGATAACATCCTCAGTGCAGCATCTGATGAAGCAATATTGTTCTACTTTGCTTAGTATTTATATGATCCAGTCTGTTGGTGCGTTCAGTATCATTCCTTGCTCTTTTTTGCAAGGGTTTGTATATAGGGTCTAATTCCCACATGTTTATTGCTTGCATTATGGGTGGAGGACCAAGCCTCAAGGAATTCCTGTGTGTGTCTATGGTTGGCTTGAGCGAAGATAATCACATCGCCCCATTTGAATCGATGACCTTCGTTGTCCAAGTGCACTGAAATGAGGGAGCGTTCATCATGTTGTTTTGCTGCTATATCCTGATGACTAGTTTCCTTCCTGTCTGACCAATGCAAGGTTTTTGGCAGTCCTTGTACATTGTTTTGTACACTACGTCGGTCCTGAATGTCGTGGGTTTGGGGTCTTTGGTCCTCATGATTGTTTGTTGTAGCATGGCTGTGGGTTAGTGTGCTATCATGCTTCCTAGTGTTCATAGGAGTCTCATTGTCAGTTCTGATATGTTTTTGACATATGGTAGTGTGGCCAGTGTAGTAGGGCGTATTGTGTCCTATTGGCATTGTCTATCTAGTCCGCATCTGTGGATGAATTTGTTGGGGTACCCATTGATGGCGAAGACTTTGTATAGGTGCTCTTCCTCCTTCTTGCGAAGTTCAGGTATGCTGCAGTGAGTTGCAGTCCATTGAATAGTGGGGATTTGGTCAGTGTGCATTGCCTTCCTATATACTGTGGTTTGGATTTCGCCGTTCGTCATTTGTTCTACCACGACATCTAGAAACAGAAGAAGATTGTCATTTTCCTCTTCTTTTGTGAATTTGATCCCGGTGAAAACATTGTAGATGAGGTGGTGTGTCTCTTCTAGCTTTGTGCATTTAAGAACATTAGAACGTAAGAACTAGGAGCAGGAGTAGGCCGTCCAGCCCTTCAAGTCTGCTCTGCCATTCAATAAGATCATAGGTGATCTTTTCATGGACTCAGATCCACTTACCCACGCTCTCACCGTATCCCTTAATTCCTGTATTGTTCAAAATCTACCTTAGCTTTGAAAACGTTTACTGAAGCAGCGTCAACTACTTCACTGGGCAAGGAATTCCATAGATTAACAACCCTCTGGGTGGAGAATTTCCTTCTCAATTCAGTCGTAAATCTGCTTGCTGTAATCTTGAGTCTATGTCCACTTCACCTAGCTTCACCTGCCAGTGGAAGCATCCTCTCTACTTCTATCTTATCTATTCCCTTCATAATTTTATATGTTTCTATAAGATACCCCCCTCAATCTTCCAAATTCCAATGAATATAATCCCAATCTACTCAATCTCTCCTCATAAGGCAACCCCCTCAACTCTGGAATCAACCTAGTGAACCTCCTCTGCACCCCTTCCAGTGTCAGTACATCCTTGCTCAAGTAAGGAGACCAAATCAGCACACAGTACTCGAGGTGTGGCCTCACCAGCACCTTGTACAGCTGCAACATAACGTCTCTGCTTTTAAACTCAATTCCTCTAGCAATGAAGGACAAAATTCCATTTGCCTTCTTAATTACTTGTACCTGCAGACCAATCTTCTGTGATTCCTGCACAAGGACACCCTGGTCCTGCTGCAGAGCAGCATGCTGCAACTTTTTACCATTCAAGTAATAATCCTTTTTACTATTACTCCTACCAAAATTTATGACTTCACATTTATTTACATTCCATCTGCCAGACCTTTGCTCAATGTATCTATGTTCCTCTGCAAAGTTTCACAGTCCTCTGCACACTTTGCTCTGCCACTCTTCTTAGTGTCATCTGCAAACTTTGGCACCCTACATGTGGTCCCCAACTCCACATCATCTATATAATTTGGAAATAATTGCGGTCCCAACACCGATCCTTGAGGCACACCACTAGTCACTGATTGCCAGCCAGAATAGCATTCATTTATTTCCACTCTTCGCTTCCTGTTAGACAACCAATCCTCTATCCATGCAAATACATTACCCCTAATGCCATGCAACCTTATCTTATGCAGCAGCCTCTTGTGCGGCACCTTGTCAAAGGCCTTTTGGAAATCTAGGTACATCCATTGTCACTTGGATGACGATGTCCTTATCGTTGGTTCTCGCTCGTACTTATGGAGCTAGTTAAGGCATTGTTAATCATTACTCGTAGCATTCTGCAACCATTTTGTATGGCTGTTTTGTACACCTGTGGGTTGGTGAGTGGAGATTTGTACTTCATGTTATGGGGCAGTACCTGGTTTCTGAGGCATTCATGGAGAAAGTGAAGTTGTTCGTGGGTAGAGCTCAGTCGGTGGGCGAAGGTTTCTCCCTGTCGGGCTACTCTGAACGCGATGTACTTGTAGGTGTTTAAGGTTCTTGTGAAGATTTGTAGCTCGGGATGTGGATGAGGTTGTTGACTTGCTCGCTGAGCTGGCTGGTTATAGTTCAGCCCTTTCATCACCATGCTAGGTAACATCATCAGTGCAGTCTCCAATGAGACACTGTTCTACTTTGCTTAGTATTTATATGATCCAGCCTGTTGTATTTTGTATAATTTCTTGCTATTTTTGGAAGGGTTTGTACATACGGTCTAGTTTCACATGTTTATTGCTTGCATTAAGGCCTCTAGGAATTTCTATATGTATCCACAGCTGGCTTGAGCTAAAATGGTCATGTCATCCCAGTTAAATTGATGGCCTTCATTATCTGAATGCACTTCAATGAGGGAAAGTTCATGTGCTATTTTGCTGCACAAAGTTACTAAGGGTAGCAAGGGAAGAGATTGCTGGCCCTTTAGTGATGATCTTTGCATCCTCACTGTCTGCTGGAGTAGTACCAGATGATTGGAGCATGGAAAATGTCATTCCCTTGTTCAAGAAAGGGAATATGGATAATTCTGGAAATTACAGACTAGTGAGTCTTACTTCTGTGGTGGGCAAATTATTGGAGAGGATTCTAAGAGATAGTTTATGATTATTAGGAAAAGCAGTTTGATTAGAAATAGTCATCATGGCTTTGTGAGGGGCAGGCCATGCCTCACAAGCCTTATTGAATTCTTTGAGGATGTGACAAAAACACATTGATGAATGTAGAGCAGTGGATGTGGTGTGTATGGATTTTAGCAAGACATTCAATGAGGTTCCACATGGTAGGCTCATTCAGAAAGTAAGGAGGCATGGGATTCAGGGAAATTTGGCTGTCTGAATACAGAAACGGATGTCCAATGGAAGACAAAGGGAGGCAGTAGATGGAAAGTACTCAACCTGGAGCTCGGTGACCAGTGGTGTTCCACGCAGATTTGTTCTGGGACTTCTGCTTTTGTGATCTTTACAAATGACCTGGATGAGGAAGTGGAAGGGTGGGTTAGTAAGTTTACCGATGGCTTGAAGGTTGTTGGAGTTGTGGACAGTGCGGATGGCTGTCACAGGCTGTAAAGGGACATTGACAGGATGCAGAACTGGGCAAAGTGGCAGACGGGATTCCACCTGGAAAAGTGTGAAGTGATTCATTTTGGTGGATCGAATTTGAATGCAGATTACAGGGTTAATGGCAGGATTCTCAGCAGTGTGGAGGAACAGAGGGGTCTACATCAATAGATCCCTCAAAGTTGCCACCCAAATTGATAGGTTTGTAAAGAAGGCATATGGTGCATTGGCTTTCATTGGCAGGGGAATTGAGTTTAAGAACTGTGAGGTTATGCTGCAGCTCTATAAAACCCTGGTTAGACCACGCTTGGAATATTGTGTTCAGTTCTGGTCACCTCATTACAGGAAAGATGTGGAAGCTTTAGAGAGGGTGCAAAGGAAATTTACCAGGATGCTGCCTAGACTGGAGGGCACGTCTTATGAGGAAAGGTTGAGGGAGCTAGGTCTTTTTCCATTGGAGCGAAGAAGGATGAGGGGTGACTTAATAGAGGCTTATAAGCTGATAGAGGCATAGATAGAGTGAACAGTCAGAGAGTCTTTCCCAGGACGGAAATGACTATTATGAGGGGGCATAATTTTAAGGTGATTGGAGGAAGGTATAGGGGAGATGTCAGAGGTAGGTTCTTCACGCAGAGAGTGGTGGGTGCATGGAATGTGCTGCCAGCAGTGGTAGTGGAGTCAGATACTTTAAAGACTTTTAAATGACCCTTGGATAGGCACATGGAGGATAGTAAAATAAGGTTATGCAGGGTAGATTGATCTTAATAGGATAATAGGTCGGCACAACATCATGGGCAGAAGATCCTGTATTGTGCTGTGCTGTAATATGTTCTATCGCACATTGACATCCCACTGGCCAAAGAAACGCTGTATAAAAAACAGTATTTTTTAACAATGTATTAATCTATTTCTCCCTTCTCTGTCACATTCAGTTCCTTCTGTTTCTCCTTGTTTACCACCTACAATTTCCTAGTATCTGCTATGTTGCTACTGTTGATTCTACAGTTTAGGTACTGATCTATTTCTTGACAAACCTAAAGATTTGGCTCAAACTGAGAACGTGTCTGGGAAGTAGGTGTTATATTGTGGCATGGAGGGCCCAGTGAAATTTGAAGACCATTTATTTCATTTCAGCAATATTTAATACTCACTTAATTTACTGTATTGAGCCCTCAATACTTTATCTCTTACCATTGTAGTTGGAGAATGCATTATTGTATCAAAGACATGAGGCGAGAGGAGACTGACCGAACTCCATTGTTTGAGGATTTTTTTCTGAGCAATTGAAGATAGCCTTAAAGAAGAATGTAATAGATCTAGAGATATGCAGTTATTGTACTTGCACATTTTCCTGTTTGTGAGACCAACAAAGTGAAATGAAATCGATCAGGAAAGGCACTGCATGGATTCAGGATCTTGAGGATATGCAGCTCCTGATCTCCACTCACACCTAGAAAGCCAAGAAACCAGTTTTACAAATTTAGATATCCACTCTGCAGTTTTACTTCCATTCTTTCCCTTGTTTTCTAGTGCAAGACTCTGCAAAATATCAGCCTATTAACAGGAAGTGATAGACGATGTTCACTACTTGGGTTGCCAATCTTTTTTCAGTGATGCACCAACTTGTTTCTTTAACAGAATTGCATTGCTGCTTTACTGGCCATTTCTGTTAATATATCCCGCCACCATACCATGCTTAATGATGAAGAAGGCCCATCTAACTTACCTTCTTACTCTTAACTGAGGTCTGGGCTCTGAGTCTGTTAAATATTCTGGAAAATGGCGCATGTTATGGACTCTCTCTTAATTAAGAAATATAAGGATATTTTTGAAATTGTAACCATACACAGCACAGAAATAAATCAGTTCTAATGCAACCATTCATGACATCAAATGCAATATTTTGTTTCATTCCGTTTCAGAGTTGGAACAGCACACACAGCTACTGATAGCTGAAATAACTCTCTCAGCTGGGTGTCCATAGCTCAAACCTCATCTTAAATGACTTACACATTTGGCCTTTCTTGAGTAATTGGCCATTACTAAATTAGCCACATTATATGGTGTTGGATAAAAAAAACTTTGCTGTTAGAGTCTTTTCATAATATCTGAATGTACCCTCAGGGAGATCAAGCAATTTGCAGTTGACAGAATGCATAGATGTGTGTGAGCATTCTGAAAGTCATGATTCCAAATCAGACAGGGTTCAGAACCACAGATTAATTGAAACTTTATGTCATGTGAAAACTAAAGATGTTCTTTTAAAATAAAAGTTTTACATTTATAATTATTAAATTACAATAATTAAATGCAAAGAATAAATCAAATCTTCTGGAGATGTACTTTTGAACATTGAACAAGTTATTTAATTGAGCTTGTTTAGCTAACTATATTATTCTTTGTTGAAGCTATTCGATCGTGTTTAATGAGGATTACAAGCCACAATTGTTAGACACATATTGCACATGTGGCCCACTCCACAGTTCAGATGAGGTGTTGAAAACAAACACTTAGAACAATTGAGCAAACTTAGAGGAATTTGAAAATGTTGCTATTTCAGTGTTTTATGTAATTTCAACACAGCCACAGGCAATTCAAATGACTTATACATGAGCTGGCTCTGTGACAACTAAGAAAGTGCTTCGTGTCTCCTGTATGTCATGAGCCTGATAAGACTTATTAGCAGCAAGTGAAGTGGAACCGGAATTCACGCGTATTGGGGTTTCATTGCAGTGAGAATACAGCAGGAAAGCAGCTGAGTACATAGAAAGCAAAGAGAAAACCAAAACATACTGAATCCCTATTGTCTACTGTTTAGTCTTTCTACCCAGACCCACGTAGCCCATATTAGTTTCTCTGTCAATTGACTTTGAATTCTATTTTACTCCTGCTATACCAGAACTATCTTTACAATTTTATGCATTTTGTTCATCAGTCAAACTCACAGTATTGTTGAAAAGTATTGGACTGAACTTCACTTTGTTTGGCTAAGTCTGAGTGTTTTTGAAGGGTGTTTTGCCGCAAGTTCTCTCACTATATCTTAAAAAACAGACTGAATTAATAACCTACCACACCCCTATATCCAATTCCGGCCCAAACTTATTTCCCAGAGCAATGTGCCATTCAGCAGTTATCCCAGAATTCATCCCTGGAGCCCGTGCCATCTTTAAAAGCCCATCAAACCCCAGACAATCACTGTCAGTCCTGAACTGCTAGCGAGTTTTGAGAAGACTTGTAGCTCAGGTTGAGGTTCTGGATGTGATTTTGCTCGCTGAGCTGGAAGATTAGTTTTCAGACGTTTCGTCACCATTCAAGGTAACATTATCAGTGAGCCTCCGGTGAAGACACTCTGGTTATCATGTCAAGATTTCTTCACTCCTAACTTGTTTGGTGAGTTTGGTAAGATGCAAGGCTGAATATTAATGAGGGGAGTTGGACTGTTAATGACCAGTTTAAAAAACAAAAGTTTCCTACAATTGGAATCTTCCACTTCCTTGCTCAGCCCCCTATGAAATTCTTTCCATTATTTCCTTTGTAAGAATATTTACTTCTTGTTCATAAAACATATAAAAAATGCACATTATGACCTTGCTAATAATTGTCACATAGAATCCCTACAGTGTGGAAGCAGGCCATTCAACCCATCAAGTACACCCTGATTCTCCAAAAACATCCCACCTTATTATGCCGCATTCCCCATGGCTAATCCACCAAGCCTGCACATCCTGACACACTTTAGGCAATTTAGCATGGCCAATCCAACTAATCTGCACATCTTTGTAACTATGGGATAAAAAAAAGAGTTCCCAGCAGAAATCCACACAGATCAGGGAGAACGTGCAAACTCCACTCAGACGGATGCCAAAGCATGGAATTGAACCCAGGCCCTGAGCCCATCAGGCAGTAGTGCTAACCACTCAGCCACTGTACTATCACAGCTTCAAGCGTATTTGCCTAATTTAGATGGATATGCATGTTTATCCTTGAGTGTTTATTTTTAATATTTTACTGAAATAACTTTTAAAAATCATGTTTTGCCTCACTCAACTGATAATAAGTGTCAGTTAATGCTGCTTCAGGCTCATGATAAACTAAATAAAGTTAATTTCCATTATGTATCTTTGAGATCACTACATCGAAACTTTAATCATCAGTATTAAATGAACAGGGTTCAGGAAGCACTTGACCAACATAAGCTTGTAAGGGCATATACACGCCCACACACGTACGTGACACTTCAATCAGTATTTCAACAAGCTGTGGCTAAAAATATATGTCTGTTTTTTCAGGGTTATTTGTCCAGGGCCAGACCTCACATTAACTATCAACACAGTAATGCCGGTTTCCCACAAAGTAGAAGGCAATTTTCATCCCAGAGCCAGTAAAAATGTAGTGAAAATCATATTTTGTACAGTAACTTATATAAATTGAAAAAATAAAAAGCTTTCAAAGTAAATCAGATCATTATTTAAATAGGTCTTCACACACATATATATAAGAGTCCAGATCTTCCAGTTACTATTGTGATTGAGAGCATTGACAATGCCTGCATAGATTTCTGTGACTCAAGCCTTTCGTTGTTTTTCAGGTGGAACCTTCCAACCCTAAACAAAGCATTGAAAAGTCAGCACAGATATTACTGGAGGAAATTGTAGGTCTCAAGGATAGATAGAAGAAGGGCTAATAGTCACAACAGTTGCTGTTGCATTGAGGTGTGTTTTTGAACGTGCAAGATATTCAGTAAGTGTGTGAGTTAGTGAATTGGTCAGTGGGTTCGTGAATGGGTGAACGGGTGAGTGACTGAATAAGTGAGAGAGAGTGAGACAGAGAGTGAGAGAGAGTGTGAGTGAGTAAGAGAGGGAGTGAGAGAGTGAGTGAGAGAATGAGAGAGTGAGTGACTGAGTGAGTGAGTAGATAGTGACGATAGGCAGTCAGTGAATGGTAAGCACGGAGTGGTAGGTCAATAGTGAATGATGCAGCATGTCGGGGATCAGAAGAGTATCCATTGAGATTAGTTGTTTATCAGAGAGTATCTGGCGCAACGGAGAGGTTGTCAGGTCAGCTTGAAGGGCCGAATATGGGGAGTCGGTTGCAGTCAATTGAGTTACATTACGTATCACTGTCGGATCAGGTATTACACTATGTAACATTACCAGTGTAAGTATAATGTAGCTGTCACATATCAGGCCCAAGCCTCCCAAATAGAGCCGAGTTTTGGAACATGTTATAGAAAATCAGGCTTTATTTGTATTGGAATGCCAAGATCCATAATTATGATTAAAAAGGTACCTGAACAAATTCATGATTATGTAGTGGAATACTGACACATGACCATAAGAAACAGAAGCAGGACCAAATCAATCAGCATTTTGAATGTGCTCCCAAATTCAATAAGATCATGGTTGGTCTTCCACATCGACTGCTCTTTCTAGCCTTATCTATATGGTTTTTGATTGCCTCGGCATTGATAAATCTATTGATGTCTGGCTTGAATCAGAACATCCACAACTCTCTGTAAAAAATTCAAATGATTTGCAAACGCATAATTTAAGAAATTTCTCCTTATCTCAGTCTGAACAGGTTGACACCTTATTCTGAGATTCTGACCCTCAGTTCTAGACTCTACAAGCAAAGAAACATAACCTCACGAATATGATTATAATCACCTCTCATTCTCTCTGAGATATAGGCCCAGTTAATTCAGTCCTCACATTCCAGAAATTAGTCCAGTGATCCTTTGTTTCACTTCCTCTCACACTAACCTATCTAAGAGGGCACTAAAAGTATTGATAGGTGAGGCCATATCACATAAAATTAAGACATTGCTTTGCATTCTACCCTATTGGATTGAGATAAATAAAGGAAGATGCACCATAGCTACAGAATACTGAAGTTTATTTGGAATGTATAATCAGTCAGGATCGTTTGAACTGGACCTATAATTGCATATCACAGCCATATCTTCCATGTATTTCAGAGCACCTTGTTTGTGGCCGATGGAGATTTTCAGCATTCTGCTAACTGCCATCACCTTTCTCTATTTTCTCACTGCTAGAGGAGGCAATGTACTCTATGTCATCACATTGTTCAATTTCTCTCCCTTTTTAAACACCATGAATCAGTTTATATCGAGTACAGCACAGACACAGGCTTTGATGCCCCATACTGAATGATCTGTTTCAGTGGATTCTATTTTATTCTGTAATCCTATGTATCATACGGTAATGCATCTTCTGGCTGGTCCTCTTGAAGACGACATTGGCGGCTGCCTGACTCAAGTGAGAAGCCACAGATTTGGAGACATTGACACAAGTCACCACCCAATGCCTGTGCTGTTGAGCATAATCACTGTGTTAGATTTTTACTCTTTTAGAATACTTCCAGAGACAGAGATAGACTTCTCTGAAATTGCTGGGATGAAGTCCATTGGGACCCAAACACTTGTCAACCCTCAGTTCCAACAATTTACTCAATATCACTTTTCTGGTCATGTAAGAATGTGGAATATATAACTCACTTTTCTTGACTCATTGGAATTAGAATTGAATTGGGGAGGGCTGGAGTTTTGTGTTCAAAGGCTTTGAAGCAGATGTCTGACAATCCGTATATCACAACACCTAACAACTTGTTCCACTAGATTTTATTGAAATAATTGGAACACTGTAGCAGGCCAAGAATAGTATTGTTAATATGTGAGAAACAAAATGTTTGAGTAAGAAGTGAGAAGTGAGAGTGGCTTCTTTGTCAGGTAAACCAGCATAGAAATCAACCAGAAAGGGTTAAATTAGATTACTTTGAAATTTAGTTTTATTTTGGTTTTCTTTCAGGCCAAGTGGAGCAGAAGTGCTTTTTCAGATCTCCTTCGGCCCATGCGTTCTGCTGTGCCACAACAGGGATTTCCTTCCTGGGCTTGTGACCTTGTGCCATCGACCACACTCCAACTCCCTTTCAATGATACCCTGTCACCTGATTTTATGTCCAGGCTGATGCTCCCCAGTTGTTTTGATCAGGAAGTCATCAAAGAAATTACATGCAGATGAGGCCCAACATTAAAGGGCAATCCCATCCAAACAGGCAATTTGTATTTATCCAGCCAAAAACAAAATTCAACAGTATTTTATAGAATACAATGCCTAAGTAATGTAAAAACTGACCTGAGATTTTTTTTGGACAGCTACACACTAATAATGAATGCTCCCAATTCCAGTGCATGGAAAATAAAATCTAAAATTTTATTCTGTCGCATCAAACTCTCCAAAGTAATGTACATGCCATAATGGAAAATATTATTTTCATGGCCAATCTCTGCACAGATAATAATTGTACCCAAAAACTTCAAAATCCTGAACCGTTGGAGTCATCAATTTAATGTGAAACACTAGTATCCTTGGGGATATCAGTAGACACATTCAGCAGTAACAAACCAATGGGAGACAAAAATAAATTTACATATCACCAAAAGTTCCACTAAACCATTCAATCAATCTAAATGCTGGACAAATACTGTGCTTGCTCTCTTTCTCACTGAAGTATCTGGTCAGCTTTTAAACATAATATCTGCAATAGCTGACACCACCGTATCTTCCATATCTTCCATATACATGGAGGTTTAGGAATCACCAGGAAGAGCTTAGGCTACTTGCTAACGCAACCAATGACAAACCATCCACCACCACCACCTTCACCCCCTTAAACTTATTGAGCCAAATGTGCCCCTTCATCAACAGTGGAAATGCACTATTGGATGTTGCAATTTAAAATCCAGGTGAGTCATGCATCTTGGTCTCAGCTTGTTGATATTGTAGCAGAAAGACCATTCTTGAATCTGCGTGGTTAAACTAAGCAATGAATTGCATTTCAGAATAACAGCGAGTCTGATAGCCTGGTGCAACGGTGTAAAATATAAACCACATGTTTACAGAACTCATGTTCCTATTCCCCCCAACATTGTTTCATGACTGGACACTGCAAACACATATAATGCTTCCAATATAACCCAAGTATTAATTTCTTCTGTTGTCCGCTTTCAATAATGTTCATTCCAGTGTACTGGGTTCTTAATGGAATAGAAATTGGTGGTGAGAGCATTTGGAAAGAAGAAACTGTATTTTCAACAGACAATGTACATCTGAAATCTGTTTACATTGTTGGACATAAGGATTTCAAAGCTACTATAATAATTGTACGGCAAATAGACTAATTAAGTCACACTAAATATGAAGCATATTTTGCTCATTTACAATTTTCAAATATTTCTTGGTATAATTGTTCGGTTACCTTGTTTTCTACATGTCAGCTTTGGGCTGCAATTAATGCATATTTGTTTTGAGTCAAGATAGTGAGATACAGTCCTTACTTTGGTCAAGATCACATAACCCAGATTGACGCTTTAATCTGAGGAATGCTGCAGTGTCATAGGCATCTTCTTTCAGCCAAAAGAAGTAGTATTTCTCTAAAACCAATAAAAAAAAGAGCAGGACTGTTTTACCCAAGATAAATTCCACCCTCAGCAAACATTCAGAAAAGAAGATTATTTGGTCATTTTTGCTTGCTTTTTAAGGACCATACTGAATCTCATACTGGAGTATCTAATTTTAAATGTTGTAGCATTTCATAAGTAGTCAAAGAACAAAGAACAAAGAAAATTACAGCACAAGAACAGGCCCTTCGGTCCTCCAAGCCTGCGCCGATCAAGATCCTCTGTCTAACCTGTCATCTATTTTCTAACGGCCTGTGTCCATTTGCTCCCTGCCCATCCATGTACCTGTCCAAATATATCTTAAAAGACGCTAACGTGGCTGCGTCTACCACCTCAGCTGGCAACACGTTCCAGGCAGCCACCACCCTCTGTGTAAAGAACTTTCCACGCATATCTCCCTTAAACTTTCCTCCTCTCACTTTGAACTCTTGACCCCTAGTAATTGAGCCCCCGACTCTGGGAAAAAGCTTTTTGCTATCCACCCTGTCTATATCCCTCATGATTTTGTAGACCTCAATCAGGTCCCCCTTCAATCGCCGTCTTTCTAATGAAAATAATCCTAATCTATTCAACCTCCCTTCATAACTAGCACCCTCCATACCAGGCAACATCCTGGTGGACCTCCTCTGCACCATCTCCAAAGCTTCCACATCCTGTTGGTAATGTGGCGACCAGAACTGTACACAGTGCTCCAAATGTGGCTGAACCAAAGTCCTATACAACTGCAACATGACCTGCCAACTCTTGTACTCTATGCCCCGTCTAATGAAGGAAAGCATGCCATATGCCTTCTTGACAACCTTATTGACCTGCGTTGTCACCTTCAGGGAACAATGGACCTGAACACCCAGATCTCTCTGTTCATCAATTTTCCCTAAGACTTTTCCATTTACTGTATAGTTCACCCTTGAATTTGATCGTCCAAAATGCATCACCTCGCATTTGCCCGGATTGAACTCCATCTGCCATTTATCTGCCCAACTCTCCAGCCTATCTATATTCTGCTGTAATCTCTGACAGACCCCCTCACTATCTGCTACTCCACCAATCTTAGTGTCATCTGCAAACTTGCTGATCAGACCACCAACACCGTCCTCCAAATCATTTACATATATCACAAACAACAATGATCCCAGCACAGATCCCTGTGGAACACCACTGGTCACAGGTCTCCAATGTGAGAAACTCCCTTCTATCAGTACTCTCTGTCTCCTGTTGCCAAGCCAGTTTTTTATCCATCTAGCCATCCTGGACCCCATGTGACTCCACTTTCTCCATCAGCCTGCCATGGGGAACCTTATCAAACACCTTACTGAAGTCCATGTATATGACATCTCTGGCCTTTCCCTCATCAATCAACTTTTTCACGTCCTCAAAGAATTCTATTAGATTGGTAAGACATGGCCTTCCCTGCACAAAACCATGTTGTCTATCACTGATAAGCCCATTTTCTTCCAAATGGGAATAGATCTTATCCCTCAGTATCTTCTCCAGTAGCTTCCCTACCACTGACATCAGGCTCACCGGTCGATAATTACCTGGATTATCCTTGCTGCCCTTCTTAAACAAGGGGACAACATTAGCAAGTCTCCAGTCCTCTGGGACCTCACCCATGTCTAAGGATGCTGCAAAGATATCTGTTAAGGCCCTCGCTTTTTCCTCTCTCGCTTCCCTCAGTAAACTGGGATAGATCCCATCTGGACCTGGGGACTTGTCCACCTTAATGCCTTTTAGGATACCCAACACTTCCTCCTTCCTTATGTCAACGTGACCTAGAGTAAGCAAACATCTATCCCTAACCTCAATATCTGCCATGTCCCTCTCCTTGGTGAATACCGAGGCAAAGTACTCGTGAAGAATGTCACCCATTTTCTCTGACTCAGCGCATAACTTTCCTTCTTTGTCCTTAAGTGGGCCAATCCTTTCCCTAGTTACCCTCTTGCTCTTTATATATGAATAAAACGCTTTGGGATTTTCCTTAACCATGTTTGCCAGCAATATCTCACGTCCTCTCTTAGCCCTCTTAATCCCTCGTTTCAGATTCGCTCTACATTCCTGATATTCTTGCAAAGCTTCGTCTGTCTTCAGTTGCCTAGACCTCATGTATGCTTCCTTTTTCCTCTTGGCTAGTCTCGCAGTTTCACCTGTCATCCATGGTTCCTTAATCTTGCCATTTCTATTCCTCATTTTTACAGGAACATGTCTCTCCTGCATGCTAATCAACCTCTCCTTAAAAGCCTCCCACATATCAAATGTGGATTTACCTTCAAACAGTTTCTCCCAATCTACATTCCTCAGAACCTGCCAAATCTTGGCATAGTTGGCCTTCCCCCAGTTTAGTACTCTTCCTTTAGGATCACTCCCATTCTTGTCCATGAGTGTTGTTAAACTTATGGAATTGTGGTCGCTATTTCCAAAGTAGTCCCCTACTGTAGTATCAACCACCTGGCCGGGTTCATTCCCCAACACCAGGTCCAGTATGGCACCTTCCCGAGTTGGACTACATACATACTGATCTAGAAAACCTTCCTGGGCACACCTTACAAATTCTGCTCCATCTTGATCCCTAAAACGGAGTGAACCCCAGCCAATGTTGGGAAAATTAAAATCTCCCATCACCACCACCCTGTTTCTCCTGCACCTTTCCATTATCTGTTCACATATTTGTACCTCTATCTCACGCTCACTGTTGGGAGGCCTGTAGTACAGCCCCAACATTGTAACTGCATCCTTCCTATTTCTGAGTTCTACCCATATTGCCTCACTGCTTGAGTCCTCCAAGGGGCCTTCCTTCAGTGCGGCTGTGATATCGTCTTTGACCATTACTGCAACTCCTCCACCCCTTTTACCTCCCTCTCTATCCTGCCTGAAGCATCGATATCCTGGGACAACTAGTTGCCAATCATGCCCTTCCCTCAACCAAGTCTCAGTATAGCAATAACATCATACCTCCAGGTACTGATCCAAGCCCTAAGCTCATCTGCCTTACTTACTACACTTCTGGCATTAAAACAAATGCACCTCAGACCACCTGTCCATTTGTGTTCATCATCTGCTCCCCGACTACTATTCCCTTTAGCCACACTAACTTCATTATCTAGTTCCCTACAGGCTAGCGTTCCCCTCCACCCACTGCATCCCAAAACCAGTCCAACCTGTCTCTGCCTCCCCAACCTGTTCTTCCTCTCAGCCATCCCTTCCTCCCATCCCAAGCCGCACCCCCATCTACCTACTAACCTCATCCCACCTCCTTGACCTGTCCGTCTTCCCTGGACTGACCTATCCCCTCCCTACCTCCCCACCTATACTCTCTCCACCTATCTTCTTTTCTCTCCATCTTCGGTCCACCTCCCCCTCTCTCCCTATTTATTCCAGAACCCTCACCCCATCCCCCTCTCTGATGAAGGGTCTAGGCCCGAAACGTCAGCTTTTGTGCTCCTGAGATGCTGCTTGGCCTGCTGTGTTCATCCAGCCTCACATCTTGTTGTCCAGGCTATCGTTAGTACCTCTTTTCTGTCCAATATTTGGTTCCCATCCCCCTGCCACATTAGTTTAAACCCTCCCCCACAGTATTAGCAAAAGAACCCCCAAGGACATTGGTTCCAGTCCGGCTCAGGTGTAGACCGTCCAATTTGTAATAGTCCCACCTTCCCCAGAACCGGTTCCAGTGTCCCAAAAATCTGAACCCCTCCCTCCTACACCACCTCTCAAGCCACGCATTCGTCCTGGCTATTCTTTCATTTCCGCTCTGACTGGCACGTGGCACTGGTAGAAATCCTGAGATTACTACCTTTGAGGTCCTACTTTTTAACTTGGCTCCTAACTCTCTAAATTCTGCATGTAGAACCTCATCCCGTTTTCTGCCTAGATCGTTGGTGCCTATATGGACCACGACAGCTGGCTGTTCACCCTCCCCCTTCAGAATGTTCTGCAGCCGATCGGAGACATCTCTGACCGGTGCACCTGGGAGGCAACATACCATTCAGGAGTCCTGTTTTTGACTGCAGAACCGCCTATCTTCTCCCCTTACAATTGAATCCCCAATGACTATCACCCTTCCACTCTTTTTCCTGCCCTTCTGTACAGCAGAGCTAGCCACGGTGCCATAAACCTGGCTGCGGCTGCCTTCCCCTGGTGAGCCATCTCCCCCAACAGTATCCAAAACGGAATACCTGTTTTGCAGGGAGATGACCGCAGGGGACACCTGCACTGCCTTCCTGCTCTTCCTCTGCCTTTTGGTCACCCATTCGTTATCTCCCTCAGCAATCCTAATCTGCAGTGTGACCAAATTGCTAAACGTGCTATCCATGACCCCCTCAGCATCGCGTATGCTCCAAAGTGAGTCCATCCGCAGCTCCAGAGCCGTCATGCGGTCTAACAAGAGCTGCAGCTGGACACACTTCCTGCACGTGAAGGAGTCAGGGACATCAGCCCTGTCCCTGAGCTCCCACATTGAGCAAGAGGAGCACAACACGGGTGTGAGATCTCCTGACATTATTAAACTTAACTTAGATAAATGAAAAAGGAACCAAAAAGTTTTTGGCAAACACACGATATATATAAAGAAACGTGAAATAGAAAAAGCCTTACCTTATCTACACACCACCGAGTCTTTTTTTTTGGTTAGACGAGGAGGGCGGGTGGGAGACATTCAGCTGCTGCCCAAATCAATTGACAATAAACATATGCACAATCCTTCTTTAATTGTTCAATATTGGTATGATGTGCTGAACATTTTCTTCATAATTCTAAATTGTGGTGCATACCTTTTCTGAATAAATTGCTTATTAATGAGCAATTAGCTCTGAAATTCATGTTTTGAGGCACCTATAAGTGTGATGGGGTTTGATGGAGGGGATCGTTATAATTTACTGTAGGTCCTGTTGGTTTCTGCACTCATATTCTGGATGAAAAATTGCCCTGTGGGAAGGAGCATACATAGAACACAGAGCATAGAAAAGCACAGCACAGTACAGGCCCTTCAGCCCACGATGTTGTGCCGTAGAATAATCCTAATCCAAAAATAAAATAACCTAACCTACATTCCCCTCAATTCACTGCTGTCCATGTGCATGTCCAGCAGTCGCTTAAATGTCACTAATGACTCCGATTCCACGACTACCACTGGTAAACTATTACATCTTCTGGCCACCCAATACACTTAGCAGCACTTTGAAGACATACTTTGGGCTGTTCCCAGGCTTCTCCAGGAGTATTGCTAAGCTTAACTTAACTGGTCTATTGAGATCAGGGATATGGTTATGTCTAATTGAGGCTAGTCCCAATGAGATGATAAACCTATTCAAGTACCCTCTTCCCAGGGTCGAATTTAAAAATATGTTGTGGCCCATTCTCTTTGGCCTAATCACTCCCTTGTGGGAGCAGCAATCTGACATTCTGAGATGCACTTCTTCAGTGAAGTGAAGGCCTCTGTTACTCTGAGAACAACAGAGTTGACCACCCTGAGTCTTCACATGACCCCTTCTACATGGATCACAGGATTTCCAGACTCTTATATTTGTTCTACTGCACAGTCTTAATCAGAAGAGGACAGCTGGTTTCTGTCCTTTCTTTCACAGTCTGTCTCTTATCTTTGTCGATTACAATTCATTTCTTTTTCTCTCCCCAGTCTAGCACCTCTATCCTGCCATCAAAAACACACTGTTTCTCCAGTTCAATTCATTTACAAGTGTACTCACTTCAGACATTTTCTCTTTCACACGTTTGACCCTCTTTGTGGTCTTTTTCTCTCTCTTTTCAGTTTTCTCTCCAAATTAAGTTCTGGATAAGTGTCAATGCATATCTCATCGATTTGTCCAGTTCTTCCACTGTTCCATTAGTCAGCATTTCCCCTTGTTAAAACAACTGAATCCACTTGTTTGGAAATTAGTCCTTATTGTCTAATGTATTCATTCTTTAAACAAATGCATTATTTTAGGAAAGAGTCCATCGAGGTCAAAAACTAATCATGTTAAAATCTGTCTTAATTCATAATCAGACTTTAGATTGCCAGCACTTTCATAAAATTTCTGGCATCAACACTGATCAATCCATAGTTTTTGAACTTTCTCCATTGCATGAACAGTCATCTGACAAGACAGATTATCAAAGGTAATAAGGTATATTTGATTCACATTCCACACAAAATTCAGCAGGATTTGTAATGAGTATTTGATTTACTTTATTCAGTGTTATGAACATGAAGTTTTAAACCATTTTACCTTTAAGTTACAAATGTCCAAGTGTATAAAAAGGGGCAAAAGCATTTTGAGTTTTATAAATGGAGCATGGTGAGTAATATATGTAGAATAATAAACTGGTGCTAGGTAATGGCTTGATCACTGATGATGAGGGATTGTGTGCACTATACAGATCCCTTTTATAGAACAGGCATTAGAGTTGTTGAATGAAAATAGCATTGAAGCAGCATCACAGTGCAAGCATATCATTTAATAATAATTAAGGTAAACCTGAAGTAGTGGGATTACTTCCACAGATATAGAGAAAGATTGTAGACAATTCAAAAGTTTGGCAGATTTTGATAGATTTAGTGGAGAATTATTTCTTCTTTTTGGAGATGCGCTGAAGAGGAGCATCAAAATTCAAAAATACTACTTAGAGAGTTATTTAAATAGTGAGTTATTACAACATTGGACTCTGCATCACTGAAATAGTTAAGAGAGACAGAATATCATCTTTTAAATGGACAGCAGATAAGTGTGCATTACGAATGAAATTGAAGGGCTAAATAAAGATAGTGAAGCATTGGGATTAGTTCTGAGATGGTCCTGAAAGGGAGAAACAACCTGTAGAATAGAATATTTGAAATAATGGGAAGGAGGTGGAAGGACAAATCTACAGGAAAATTACAGAGAAAGGGTGCAGGGAGCAACATTATAAGGTAATTATAATGGGAGATTTTAGCTACCTAACTATAAACAGGTTCAATGGTAGCATAAAGGGCGCAGGGGGCAAATATTCTTAGATTATGCTCTGAAATCATTTTCACAGTAATATAAGTCCAATTCAACAAGAAAGGAGGCACTACTGGACCCATTGGGCAAAAATGAGGTGTGCCAAGCGGACGAATCATAGCCACTAAAAGTCATAGGCTCCTCTCCCCTCTTCGAAGTGCTGTCAGGCAGCTCCAACTGGGTCACTTTCTAGTTCACAGTCAGCCTTTGCTGCTCACTGCCACCTTTAGATTGCTGGAAAAGTGAAGTCCTGTGATCCCCATGCATCTCACACTACATTGCAAAGGTAACATTCAATTGTTAAAAGTTCAATTTTAATGAGTTGTAATAATATGCAAAGCAATTGAAATGGCCTTCCCATTACATGGTGTTAGTATTGCAGTCTCGTTTTCTGCCCCCAAGCGGGCTCATTTTAATTTCAACATCAGGGACGTGGCATTTGCTGCACAGTTCACTGCCCCTCATCAACACTGTTCTCTGCTCCCTCGGCCAGCTTTAAATTCCATACCATGTGTTTTAACATTGCATTCATTTAGCAGTGGCTTGGCTTTATGTCTGAGCTTAAACCTTGGAAAACATTACTGTGATTCTTGTTACTTGTTTAATTAAGTAAATGTCAGGGTCTTTCAATGCGTCACTTTTCCCTATTTCTTATTTGCATCTACTTGTCATTATTCTTGTGGTAATGTGTTGACAGAAACATTTATAAGTATCATCCCAACAGCATACATTCCCCTGTATTGCCAAAAATCACTGCTTAGATTTCCATCAGAATACTTTACTTTGGATTAAATGATAAATAACTTGTCCCATCCCTGGAAGAAATTAATCACAACATGAAGATGAAATGTTGTCTTATGTTCCTTGGCTCTCCCTGGCATGATTAAGTGCTATTACAACATGAAAATTGAATGTAACTTTAGTTGTTTTTGTTCCTACAGGGAGGCTCAATATTATTTTCTATCCAAATGTATATCTTATTTCTAATCTCTAGAAATGTAAAAGCTGAATAGAATTACAGGAGCAAGTAAATGAGCCGCTAACCTGATGTCTTGGTTCAACTAGTTCTGACTTCATAAATTATTGGGATTATTTCTCGAGTAATAGTAACGCAATAGTTTGCAGAGAAAGCTGACAGTGGCCAATTCCAGATACACAGTGAAAAGAAAAAAATAAATGTGCTGCCTAATGGAGGTGGAGAGATGCTAAGGGAAGAACTTCGCCCATAAGACTTCATCCTCTGTGAATAACTAACTAGGAAATCACAAGGGTTTTGCTTATACGTACCCATCCAATGCATCAATGGAAAAAGATTATGTTAATACATTTGAAATTTTCCAATTAGCTGCATTCTGTATTTTCCAGCCACAGATGTTATTGAACTTACAAACATTCTTGACAAAGACTACCGTCATGAAGAAAGAGCTTTTAGCATGTGGCTAAGGTGTTGAGTAGAACATTAAGAGAAAGTAAACTCAGACAAAATAAACAATCTAAGAAAAACATACAAGACTTACATCTACATCCTAATATATATTATGGAAAAGAACATGCATCTACATGTAATTCTTGTCGACAGACTTTGCTTCCAGTTCTTATAGTAATGGTACCACTTTCTGTCAGTGATCAGCAGCAATTTCTATTCAATTTGTTGCATCAAATGTCTCTGATCAGGATTTATGTGGCAAATTTCTGAAGTACAGGTCTGATCTGATATCCAGTATTTGGCATCCTAGAGTTCAAGACCATGCCACTTTTCCAATTTTCTCAGATTTTGGATTGCCCATCAATGGAATAGGTTGCTTTGTGTCCAGAGAATAGGGAGAGCCTCACAAAGTAGGTCTTTAAGTGCTGTGATAATGGGAACTGCAGATGCTGGAGAATCCAAGATAACAAAGTGTGGAGCTGGATGAACACAGCAGGCCAAGCAGCATCTCAGGAGCATACAAGCTGACGTTTCAGGCCTAGACCCTTCATCAGAGAGGGGGATGGGAAGAGGGTTCTGGAATAAATAGGGAGAGAGGGGGAGGAGGACCGAAGATGGAGAGAAAAGAAGATAGGTGGAGAGGTGTAATGGGTTTACCTGTGCAATAACACTTGCAGATAGTACCATCTGTTATCAGCCCGTGAATCAACTCTTCATTCCTATGTTTATTCTGTTCTGGAAGTAGTGCCCAGATCACTCAAGAGAACGATGCCCAGTTTTCCGACAATTCTGGTCATTGGACGGCCAGATTTCTGATAATGCAGCAGTAGCTTTGTTTCTGTGCAAGTTTATTTTAAAATTTTGTGCATTGTACTTTTTAAAAATTCATGCTTGCCTTTTTGGTTTTAACTTAATTTTGAACAGCAGTCACATGGTGGTCCAAAATGTAATTAGGATTGAGGATAAAGAAAATAATGGAACTAATGAATGGCAAGTTCCCAAGATCAAACGGCTTCCTATGGGGTATTTTAAAAGACATGCTGAGAAGATGACAAATGCCATAACTCTAATCTTCCAAAGTTTGTCCAGATCTAGGAATCATTCCTTTAGATTGTAAAATGGTCTAGATTATTATGATATGTAAAAAAATTGGCCACTTTAATTCGCAAGCTATATTAATAATTGAACTGACGGGACTGAGCATAATATATTTAAATTTCCTGGTGATTAGTTTTAAGCTAAGTAAACAGTGAAAAGAACGCAAAATGATGTGAATAGATATTTACAGGATATGTCAGTGGGCCAGAGTATGGGTCAGAAAAATAGGTAAAGTTTTGGAGTGAGAAGTTCCCCACTTAGAAGAAAAACTTTAAAAAAATATATTTTCTGAATGCTAAGAGACTGGAAAATGTTTAAGTTAAGTGTGTTTCAGGTGTTCTTATCTTGAATGTTAACATATAAATACAGCAAGCAACGAGGAGAGAAAGTATTCAGTTATCAAAAAAAAGAAGAACTGCAAATGCTGGAAATCTGAAACAAAAACAGAAATTGCTGAAGAAACTTTGCAAGTCTGGCAGCATATGTGGAAAGAAAGTCAAGTAAATGTTTCAGGCCCAATGACCATCCTTCAGAACTGATTGTAACCAGCTTCTCCAGAAATTCCTGCTTTTTTTGTAAATGGTTAGTTATCTTTTTGTAACAAAGATATTATACAAAAAAAATCTTACCACAATCATACAGGACTTTGGTTAGTTCACACTTAGAGATCTGGACCTCCACTCTCCTTATTTAAGGGAATACAATGAAAGTTCATTTAATAGATTCCTGGGATGAATCAGTTGCCCCTTGTGGGGACATTTAGTATATTGGACCTATGTTCCTTGAATTTGAAAGAATATGGAGCTTGATGAAAATGTTTCTCCTGGCAGGAGTCGCTAGAAAATGTGGTCTCAACCTCTGAATAAGGAATTTTGCCATTTAGGCCTGTGATGAGGTGAAAATGTCTTTATCAAGAGATTTATAAATCTTTGGAATTCACTGTTTGATTTTTTTTTCAACTTGAATGTTCAGTCTATGAATATATTCAGGTTACAGATTATTAGATGCTTGGGTACTTAGAGAATGAATGTATATATAATGATAATCTTAAGATTATTATGACCTTATAATGTTTTGTATTCATGCAGAAAGGTAGAGTGAAACTTGATCTTTTGCACAGAGGAAGAGGCTGAAGGGGTTAAATGGCCTGTGCCAGATCTTATTCCTTAAGTTTTTATTTTGTGACATATAGGAAAACTCAGTGATATAAATGGAAGTTTGTGGGAAGAATAAGACACTACTTTTTCTTTCTCCATCTTCAGCCTCAAAGTAACCATAAGTTCAACAGCTGCACAAGATGGATGAGTGTGATATCACAGGGAAAACAGAAGATCATCAAATGGGACCAGGAGGTAGCACAAGATGAGTGGTAGCCTTGGTAACTAAGGCCAGGTGAGTAATTGCCCTGTTTAAACTTTAAAGTAAAAATTGCTATTTTGTTTAGGATAAGAATACTTAAAATATAAGGAAAAACATAAGGTCTTTGGCTTATGTTTGGAGAATGTCTGCTGACACCCAGAAACGTTCTTTATATGCTATTTAGGTAATGTATGCTACAGCCACAGTTACTGGTGAATCTGCGGAATTTTCTACCACAGGAGGCTATGGAGGCCAGGTTGCTGAATATATTCAAGAAAGGCATAAATTCCAAGAGGTGACAAGAGGTATAGGGAGAGCGTGGAATGTGGCTTTTACAAAGAGGAATAGCCAGGATCATGTTGAATGGTGGACTAGGCCCATGGGAGTAAATTGGCTTCTGCTTCTATTTTTGATATTTCTATGACAAAGAAAAGTTAGGGAATATTGTCCAAGTTTGTTATTAATTTGTTATTATTACTTGACGTAAGCTTTCTACTTTAGTATTGAGTGGGTGTTCAGGTAAGTGGGGTATGGATGCTAGGGCAGTTGCTTGCTCCTCCTGCAGAATGTGGCAGTTGGGAGATGTGGCACACGTCTCCGCTGGCTACATCTGCGGGAAGTGCACCCAACTACAGCTCCTTGAAAACCGTGTTAGGGAAATGGAGCTGGAGCTGGATGAACTACGGATCATTCGGGAGGCAGAGGGGGTAATTGAGAGGGGTTATCAGGAGTTGGTCACTCCTAAGGCTCAGGACGAGGATAGATGGGTTACAGTTAGGGGGAGGAAAGGGGACAGACAGACAGTGCAGAGATCCCCTGTGGGCATTCCGCTCAGCAATAAGTATACCGTTTTGGATACTGCTGGGGGGGATGACCTACCAGAGGAAAGCCATAGTAGTCAGTTCTCTGGCACTGAGCCTGACACTGTGGCAAAGAAGGGAAGGGGGCAGAATAGAAAAGTACTCGTGGTAGGGGACTCGATAGTTAGGGGAATCGACAGGAGATTTTGTGGTCAGGATCGGGATTCCCGGAAGGTATGTTGCCTCCCTGGTGCCAGGGTCCGGGACGTCTCCGATCGGGTGTATAAAGTTCTAAAAGGGGAGGGCGAACAGCCAGAAATCGTGTTACATATTGGCACAAATGATATAGCCAGAAATAGGATTGAGGATATAAAAAGTGATTTCAGGGAGTTAGGATGGAAGCTGCAGAGCAGGACGAACAGAGTAGTGTTCTCTGGTTTACTACCGGTGCCACGAGATAGCGAGTTGAGGAACAGGGAGCGGGCGCAGCTGAACACGTGGCTGCACAGCTGGTGTAGGAGGGAGGGCTTCAGATATGTAGATAATTGGGATGCCTTCTGGGGAAGGTGGGACCTGTACAAGAAGGACGGGTTGCATCTGAACTGCAAGGGGACAAATGTCCTGGGTGGAAGGTTTGCTCGAGTAGTTCGAGACTAGTATGGCAGGGGGGTGGGAACCTGAGCTGTATACCAGAGGTGAGCGTTGATGCAGGTGAGGCAGTAGCAAGAGGTAGACCAGCTAGTGGGAAGGATTTTCCTGGGAAGGAACCAAGGGATCGGTTAAAGTGTGTTTGCTTTAATGCAAGGAGTATCAGGAATAAAAGTGATGAACTTAGAGCATGGATCAGTACCTGGTGCTATGATGTTGTGGCCATAACAGAGACATGGGTTTCTCATGGGCAGGAATGGTTGCTGGATCTTCCAGGGTTTAGAACATTTAAAAAGAATAGGGAGGGGGGAAAAAGAGGAGGGGGTGTAGCACTACTAATCAGAGAGGGTATCACAGCTACAGAAGCTTCCATTGTCGAGGAAGATCTGTCTACTGAGTCAGTATGGGTGGAAATTAGGAACAGCAAGGGAGTAGTCACCTCGTTAGGGGTTTACTACAGGCCCCCCAATAGCAGCAGGGAGATTGAAGAAAGCATAGGTCGACAGATTTTGGAAAAGTGTGGACGCAGTAGGGTTGTTGTAATGGGTGACTTTAACTTTCCTAATATTGATTGGAACCTCCTTCGAGCAGAAGATTTGAATGGAGCTGTTTTTGTAAGGTGTGTTCAGGAGGGTTTCCTAACGCAGTACGTTGACAGGCCGACGAGGGGAGAGGCCATTCTAGACTTGGTGCTCGGAAACGAGCCGGGGCAGGTATCAGATCTTGTGGTGGGAGAGCATTTTGGTGATAGTGACCATAACTGCCTCACATTCTACATAGCTATGGAGAAGGAGAGGATTAGGCAAAATGGGAGGATATTTAATTGGGGAAGAGGAAACTATGATGCGATTAGACAGGAGTTAGGAAGCATGGACTGGGAGCAGTTGTTCCATGGTAAGGGAACTATAGGCATGTGGAGACTGTTTAAGGAACAGTTGTTGGGAGTGATGAGTAAATATGTCCCTCTGAGACAGGCAAGAAGGGGTAAGATAAAGGAACCTTGGATGATGAGAGTGGTGGAGCTTCTTATGAAAAGGAAGAAGATAGCTTACATAAGGTGGAGGAAGCTAGGGTCAAGTTCAGCTAGAGAGGATTACATGCAGGCAAGGAAGGAGCTCAAAAATGGTCTGAGGAGAGCCAGGAGGGGGCACGAGAAAGGCTTGGCAGAGGCAATCCGGGAAAACACAAAGGCATTTTACACTTACGTGAGGAATAAGAGAATGATCAAGGAAAGAGTAGGGCCGATCAGGGATAGCATAGGGAACTTGTGTGTGGAGCCTGAGGAGGTAGGGGAAGCCCTAAATGAGTTTTTTGCTTCTGTCTTTACGAAAGAAACGAACTTTGTAGTGAATGAAACCTTTGAAGAGCAGGTGTGCATGCTGGAATGGATAGAGATAGAGGAAGCTGATGTGCTGAAAATTTTGTCAAACATTAAGATTGACAAGTCGCCAGGCCCGGACCAGATTTGTCCTCGGCTGCTTTGGGAAGCGAGAAATGCAATTGCTTCGCCACTTGCGAAGATCTTTGCATCCTCGCTCTCCACTGGAGTTGTACCTGAGGACTGGAGAGAGGCAAATGTAATTCCTCTCTTCAAGAAAGGAAATAGGGAAATCCCCAGCAATTATAGACCAGTAAGTCTCACGTCTGTCGTCTGCAAGGTGTTAGAAAGGATTCTGAGGGATAAGAATTATGACCATCTGTAAGAGCATGGCTTGATCAAATACAGTCAACACGGCTTTGTGAGGGGTAGGTCATGCCTTACAAACCTTATCGAGTTTTTTGAGGATGTGACTAGAAAAGTTGATGAGGGTCGAGCTGTGGATGTGGTGTATATGGACTTCAGTAAGGCATTTGATAAGGTTCCCCATGGTAGGCTCATTCAGAAGGTCAGGAGGAATGGGATACAGGGGAACTTAGCTGCTTGGATACAGAATTGGCTGGCCAACAGAAGACAGCGAGTGGTAGTAGAAGGAAAATATTCTGCCTGGAAGTCAGTGGTGAGTGGGGTTCCACAGGGCTCTGTCCTTGGACCTCTACTGTTTGTAATTTTTATTAATGACTTGGATGAGGGGATTGAAGGATGGGTCAGCAAGTTTGCAGACGACACAAAGGTCGGAAGTATCGTTGACAGTGTAGAGGGCTGTTGTAGGCTGCAGCGGGACATTGACAGGATGCAGAGATGGGCTGAGAGGTGGCAGATGGAGTTCAACCTGGATAAATGCGAGGTGATGCATTTTGGAAGGTCGAATTTGAAAGCTGAGTACAGGATTAAGGATAGGATTCTTGGCAGCGTGGAGGAACAGAGGGATCTTGGCGTGCAGATACATAGATCCCTTAAAATGGCCACCCAAGTGGACAGGGTTGTTAAGAAAGCATATGGTGTTTTGGCTTTCATTAACAGGGGGATTGAGTTTAAGAGTCGTGAGATCTTGTTGCAGCTCTATAAAACTTTGGTTAGACCGCACTTGGAATACTGCGTCCAGTTCTGGGCGCCCTATTATAGGAAAGATGTGGATGCTTTGGAGAGGGTTCAGAGGAGGTTTACCAGGATGCTGCCTGGACTGGAGGGCTTATCTTATGAAGAGAGGTTGACTGAGCTCGGTCTCTTTTCATTGGAGAAAAGGAGGAGGAGAGGGGGCCTAATTGAGGTATACAAGATAATGAGAGGCATAGATAGAGTTGATAGCCAGAGACTATTTCCCAGGGCAGAAATGGCTAGCACGAGGGGTCATAGTTTTAAGCTGGTTGGTGGAAAGTATAGAGGGGATGTCAGAGGCAGGTTCTTTACGCAGAGAGTTGTGAGAGCATGGAATGCGTTGCCAGCAGCAGTTGTGGAAGCAAGGTCATTGGGGTCATTTAAGAGACTGCTGGACATGTATATGGTCACAGAAATTTGAGGGTGCATACATGAGGATCAATGGTCGGCACAACATTGTGGGCTGAAGGGCCTGTTCTGTGCTGTACTGTTCTATGTTCTATGTTCTATGTTCTACCTGTTGCCAAGTGTTCATCTGAAGATCTTGAACTCTTATGTTTTGCCCTGATTCAATCTATAAAAAACTGTCTCTGTGTTCACTGATCACGCATTTGTACCAACTCCTCCCTTCTTTCTAACAACATATTATAGACACATGGTTTGATGGTGAGACTGAGGGAGGGGATGACTGTCTGGATCTGTCTTCCAAATCTGAGAGTTGAGAATAGGGCTAGGGACAGAAATCATGGGCCCTGATGTCACTCCTCACTTAGAATCATAGAATACCCACAGTCCGGAAAGAGGCCATTTGGGCCATCAAGTCTGCACCAATCCTCCAAAGAGCATCCCACCCAGACCCAATCTATACATGCCACCCTGCATGTACCATGGCTAATCTGCCTGCACATCTTTGGAATGTGAGAGAAAACTGGAGCACCCAGAGGAAGCCAACGCAGAGAAGGAGACAAAGTGCAAACTCCACACAGACATTCACCAAGATTGGAATCAACTCCAGGTCCCTAGCAATGTGAGGCAGCATTGCTAACTGCTGAGCCACCATGCCGCTCACCCAGGGCCCAATGCCCATGCCCCCCGACCAGAACTAATACCTGCAAACAGCCCAAACCCTCTCCCAGCCCGGCACTGTTGCCCCAGCACCCAAACTGAACTCTGCTGCACTATCCCTCCAAACTGAGCACAAGAATCCTCTGGACCCTCAAGCCTCGGTTATTGTGTAACATCGTGCCCCAGGTTCTCGGTGAGATCAAACCATTGCCATGAGGACTAGCATGTAGATTTAACATGACTATCCAAAAGTCTTCTCAAATAACTTTGCATTTAATACTTCATATCTCATTGTATAAACATGTGGCCTCTGAGACCATTAGAATGAGCATAATGAGAACAGAAGGTGAAAGCAAGATAGCTAATAGGGCTCCACCTCCATTATAGAGAGAGACAAAACTGGTGGTGCTTTGATTTGAGGATTACCACACCTCAGGCAAGGGGAGAGGTTGCAGAGAAGAGTCCTTCGTGGTAATCTAAGTTGGTGTAGGAATTGAAACCACCACTCACTGGCTATCCAACTGATATAGCCAACCTGTGGCCAAAACAGTGGAGATAATGTGTTGAATATCTCACTTCTCTTACATGTTTTAGAAGAATGCAGCCTGACCTGAGGCCACAATGCAAGCCAATGCTGTCCACAGGATACAGATCAATGGCCAACAATACTGAAAGAAGGTCAAATACCTATTCTCCTCTGTTGGACTTTCTCTTTGCCACCTCACAATCACTGTCTCAGTCCATCTCTCACAAGAACTTATTCTTCACTTGCACTGTTCAATCAACCACCCACACCAGCAACAGTGCATGCCATCTGTGCTGCCTCCTCAAATCTTCAGGATATCTCACATACACTATTACTAAAAGCCTCGCCACATACTCTCATTTTACTCATGCCCACTCTTTCATTACAGAAGGCAGCCCATTGAAGGACAGAAAGAGCCCTAAGAAAACTTATAGGTGCTGGTGAGGGGCCACTGGTATCCATTTCTCAGCTCCTACGAACGAATCCTGGCACTGTCAAGGGAAGACTGGGTCTGATCCTGAAGGAATGCAGAAAAATTGATGTCCTGCTCGTAGAGTATCACTTTCCACACCGCTGGCACTCGCTCATTGCTGTCGCTCCCGATCATTGTGTAACATTTCTAACCAACAGTTGTGATGTCTTCTCTCTCTCTCTTTCTTTTATGTTAATGTTCCTCATTCTTGCTACTAAGAAGTGCCCTCCTGGACCCAGCCCAGATAATAACCATGGATGGAGTGCACAGGAAGCAACTTTTCCGCTTATTTGGTAGGTCAAGAATGATGCACCATAATTTTAAAGTTCAGAGTGCTTAGAAGGATTTGAGGAAAGCTTTTTTTTCTCATTCAAAGGGAGGTGGGGTGTTTGTAATGCACTGTTTGGGAGGCAGTAGAGAGAGGAAACTTCACGACCTTCAAAAATATTTGGATGAGCACTTGAAATGTCATAACATTCAAGCCTATGGGCAAGTTGTTGGAAAGTGGGATTACTGTAGAGAGGTAGCAGGAACTGCCAATGCTGGAGAATCTGAGATAACACGGTGTGAAATTGGATGAGCAGGCCAAGCAGCAACAGAGGAGCAGGAAAGTTTGACATTTCGGGTCAAGGTCATTCCCCAAAAATGGGGGAGGGGAAGGGGATTCTGAAATAAATAGGAAGAGAGGGGGAGGCAGGTAGAAGATGGATAAAGGAGTAGATAGGTGGAGAGGAGACAGACAGGTCAAAGAGGCGGGATGAAGTTAGTGGGTTGGAGATGGGGGTGGGGCTTGAGGTGGGAGGAATGGTTAGGGAGCAGGGACTGGTTGGGCTGGTTTTGGGATGTGGCCAGGGGAGGGGAGATTTTGAAGCTTGTGAAGTCCACATTGATACCGTTGGGCTGCAGGGTTCCCAAGCAAAATATGAGATGCTGTTCCTGCATCTTTCAGGTGGTGTCATCGTGGCAATGCAGGAGGCTCGGGATGGACATGTCGTCCGAGGTGTGGTGTGGGGGAATGGGGGGTAGTTGAAAAGGTTCACGACTGGGAGGTGCAGTTGTTTGTTGCAAACTGAGTGGGGGTGTTCCACAAAGCGGTCCCCAAGCCTTTGCCTGGTTTCCTCAATGTAGAGGAGGCCACTGTGGGAACAGCAGATACAGTATACCACGATAACAGATGTGCAGGTGAACATCTGCTTGATGTGGAAAGTCTTCTTGGGGCCTGACATGGGGGTGAGGGGAGGTATAGGGGCAGGTGCAGCACTTGCTTCGATTGCAGGGAAAAGTTCCAGGGGTGGTGGGGTTGGAGGGGTGTGGGGAGCGGACACAGGAGTCACGGAGAGAGTGGTCCCTCTGGAAAGCAGACAAAGGTGGGGAGGGAAAAATGTCTTTGGTGGTGGGGTTGGATCACAGATGGCGGAAATGTCAGAGGATGATGCATTGGATTTGAAGGTTGGTGAGGTGATACGTGAGGACGAGGAGGATTCTGTTTTCGTTATTATTGCGAATGGGGGTGTGAGGGATGAGCTGTTGGAAATGCAGGAGGCACAGTCAAGGGCATTTTCGATCACTGTGGAGGGGAAGTTGCGGTTCTTGAAAAAAAGAGGTCATCTGGGATGTTCGGGATTGGAATGCCTCACCTTGGGAGCAGATGCGGTGGAGGCGAAGGAATTGGGAATAGAGGATGGCAATTTTACAGAAAGGTGGGTCAGAGGAGGAATATTCTAGGTAATTGTGGGAGCCAGTAGGTTTAAAATGAATATTTGTTTCCAGGTGGGTGCCAGAGATGGAGACAAAGAGGTCCAGGGAGGAGAGAGAGGAGTTAGAGATGGTCCAGGTAAACTTAAGGTTGGAGTGGAAGGTGTTGGTGAAGTGGATGAACTGTTCGAGCTCCTCGTAGGAACATGAGGGGGTGGTGAAACAGTCTTCAATGTAACGGAGGAAGAGGTGGGGTTTGGGGCCAGTATAGGTGCGGAAGAGGGATTGTTCCACGTAACCTACAAAGAGGAAGGCATAGCTTGGGCCCATGCGGGTACCCATGGCCACCCCCTTTGTCTGTAGGAAGTGGGAGGATTTAAAAGAGAATTTGTTGAGGGTGAGGACGAGTTTGGGTAAGCGGATGAGGGTGTCAGTGGAGGGGGGGACTGGTTGGGCCTGCAGGACAGGAAGAAGCTGAGGGCCTTTAGGCCGTCTGTGTGGGAACGCAGGTGTATGGGGAGTGGACATCCATAGTAAAACAGAGGTGTTGGGGACCAGGGAATTGGAAGTTCTGGAGGAGGTGGAGAGCGTGAATGGTGTCATGGATATAGGTAAGGAGTGCCTGGTCCAAGGTGGAGAAAATGGAGTCCAGATAGGTGGAGATAAGTTCGGTGGGGCAGGAGCAGGCGGAGACAATGGGTCAACTAGGGCAGGCGGGTTTGTGGATTTTGGGAAGGAGATAGAAGTCGGTGGTGCAGGGTTGGGGAATGATGAGGTTGGAGGCTGTGGGTGGGAGGTCACCTGAGGTGATGAGGTTGTGGATAGTTTGAGAGATGATGGTTTGGTGCTCGGGCTTGGGGTCATGATCAAGAGGGTGATAGGAGGAGAGGTCAGACATTTTTCCCTCCCCACCCTAATATGCGATAGGAGGAGGGTTCAGAGAGCTGGTGTCTGGCCTCGGTGATGAAGAGGTCAGTGTCCCATACTACTACTGCGCCTCCCTTTTCTGCGGGTTTTATGGTCTCCTCCTTTATCCATCTTCTATCTGCCTCCCACTGTTTCCCTACTTATTTCAGAAACCCCTTCCCCTCCCCCATTTCTAAAGAAGGGTCTTGACCCAAAACATCAAACTTTCCTGCTCCTTTGATGCTGCTTGGCCTGCTGTGTTCATCCAGCTTCACACTGTGTTATTTTAGTGGAGAGAGGTGACAGGATTTTTTTGTTGTAAATAGACACTCAGTGGGCTGAAGGCCCTCTTCTGTATTGTGTGTGTCTATAGCCCTGTGACTCTAAGCTGCCAAGTTGTGTAACTGGCATGTCAAGGAAAGGCAATGTTGGGATCCCAAGATAGTCACTAAGTGAGCAGAATCCAGGAGGGCATGCTAAACGCGCCTCAGCCCTTGAGCTTGTCGAACAGGTTTGAGATTTTTACTCCCTGTGTGGGTGAGACTGGGTGGGGCTGTAGGGAGAATGAGCAATTTGACCATAGTTCCGTGGTACAGGCAGCCATTCAAAGCAGGGGAGAAAACAGAAATATAATTATAATCATGGATAATATAGCCAGGGGAAGAGACACTATTTGATACGGCCAGAACTGAAAGTTCCAAAGGCTGTGTTGCCTGCCATATGCCTAGGTTCAAGATATCTCAGATAATAAAATGTGAGGCTGGATGAACACAGCAGGCCCAGCAGCATCTCAGGAGCACAAAAGCTGACGTTTCAGGCCTAGACCCTTCATCAGAGAGGGGGATGGGGTGAGGGTTCTGGAGAGTAAGAACAGGTTAGGGAGGCAGAGACAGGTTGGACTGGTTTTGGGATGCAGTGGGTGGAGGGGAAGAGCTGGGCTGGTTGTGTGGTGCAGTGGGGGGAGGGGACGAACTGGACTGGTTTTGGGATGCGGTGGGGGAAGGGGAGATTTTGAAGCTTGTGAAGTCCACATTGATACCCCTGCAGCCTAATGGTATCAATGATATTGGTAGAAAGACAGAAGAGGTTCTGCTGAGGGAATATGAGCATATAGGGGTTAAGTTAGAAAGTAAAGCCAAAAAAAGGTGCTAAGAATATCGGAGACATGGTTAGCAAGTTTGTGGACAATACCAGAATTGGTAGTATAGTGGATAATGAAAAAGCTTATCTAAGACTACACAAAATCTTGATCTTCTGGGCCAATGGGCTGAGGGGTACTTTATAAATGTGAGGTGTTACATTTTTGAAAGACAAACCAGGACAGGACCTACATCGTAAATATTAAGGCCCTGAGAACTCTTATTGGACAGAAAGAACTAGGGGTGCAGGTACATAGTTCCTTGAAAATGGCATGACAGGTAGACAGAGGGGTGATAAAAGCATTTGGCACACTTGCCTTCATTGGTCAGAGCATTGAGTATAGGAGTTGGGACATCATGTTGCAGCTGCCTAAGCCATTGGCGAGGACACTTGCAGAGTACTGCACATCATTCTGGTCACCCTGTTATCGGAAGGATGTTATTATTCTGGAAAGGTCACAGAAAATACTTCCAAAGATATTACTTGAGGATTTGATATATAAGGAGACGTTGGATAGGCCTGGACATTTTACGCTGGAGCACTGGAGACTTAGGACTGACTTTGAAGAGCTTTATAAAATCATGAGAGGCATAGGTAAAGAGAATAGCCAATGTCTTTTCCCCAAGGTAGGGGAGTCCTAAACTAGAGGGCAGATGTTTAAGATGACAGGGGAAAGATTTAGAAAGAAACTGAGGGGCAACTTTGTCACACTGAGAGCAGTACATATATGGAATTAACTGCCAAAGGAAGTGATAGATGCAGGTTTGGTCGCAACATTCAAAAGACATAAGGAAGGTTTAGAGGAATATTGGCCAAATGCAGGCAAATGGGACTAGTTCAGTTTAGGAAGCCTCATCAGCATGGCTGAGTTGGACCACAAGATCTGTTTCCAAATTATATGACTCAATGACAATTATCTCCAGATTGCTATCTGAGGCTTGAGCAAATTGGCACAGGGTCAACAAGATTAAAGGAAAGATTGGTGTAGGAGAAACAGGTTTGAATTCATCGGGCATTGGTATAAGTATTGGGGAAGGAGGGAGCTGTTTGATGGGATAGGCTCCATCTGAATCAAGTTGGGTCCACAATCCTGGTGAATTGCATAACTCAGGCTGTGCACCGAAAACTATGGAAAAACAATTACAGAGAAGGGGAGGTGCTCAGCAGAGGTTATTAAAGTTTCCAGAACAAGTAATAAGCCAGAGAGTGTGCAATAGGGCAGGAATCTAACATCAGGCACAGCAGATAAGAGGATAACTATGAGAAAGGGGTGGAGGGTGCAATCATTGGAGGACTGAAGGTGTTTCTGTAATACTGCTGTAATTAAATGTATGCAATATACAAAACAATTGTAGCACTTATGAAAATAATAAAAAACGGTGTAAGGTGATCTCACTCTTAAAATGGACCTCATCAAATCTGTAAGACATCTCACTATGTACACACCACTCAGGCCCCTAATAGATCCTTCCCATGTTATTAAGGAGACCCATAGTGTTATTTAATGTTATTTCTAAAGCTAGTTGGAACCGTCGGACTGAGAAACATATCAGAAAAATTTAAACCAGGAATTAAGGCATGAAGTTAGGAAACACCTTTCACAGAGATAGAGAAGTTTGGGTATCTCTTTTACCAGTGGTGAACTTTCATGCATAAATATTGCACAAATTTGCCCTAAATTATATGTTCATTATAACTTGAATAGATTTTTGATCAACAAAGATGTGAAGAAATATCTAAGGAATATCATACAAAAGTAGGCATGTGAGGTTAGGTCACAGGTTAGCTCTCATCTCATTGAATAATAGATCAGGCCTGAGGGATGGAATTATCTACATCTGTCCTTTTCAGCAGCCTCTTGGTTCACCAACATGGCCAGATTCTCACCTAGCGCCTAAAGAAATTTATAAGGGCAATGTCTAGGTAAGAGAGCATGAGGACATTATTACAAAGAATAGCGGGTATGATACTAATTTAATGTCTTCTCCCAAGCTGAAAATTGGACAGAACAAGCTGCCTGATTCTTAAGAAATGTGATTTCAACTTCCCTGACTGGCTACTTCTCACAGCTGAATATTGACAGAGAGTGTAAGAATGCTATTCAACTACAGTAGCTATCACAGACAAATCCTAAATCACCCTTACTAATCTCCACATACATGGGCACATTCCTGCAAGAGTAACTGCATAATAGTTAGGAATTTCTTTGAATATGTGTGATGCTGACACCAACTGCAGTTTCTCATATGTTGTCCTCTTACCATCTTAACTCAATTTCTTCTGAGAATCATTCCCAGGAATTTCTGGCTCTGGCCTCTCCATTTCATGCTATACAGTGTACTAATTCTAAACTGAGCCAAAGGTAACAAATGTAAATTTCTCTGTCAACATAAAATGCTTACATTTTTAACACTGTAAAACTAATTTTGCAGTTCAGACATCCCACATGGTTCGGTTTTTAGTTTAATCATTCGTTTACATTTGCCTTTAGAGACCACATCAGCCCTGCACAAGTTTCATTTTCTTTACAATTAACCCTAACTTAATTTCAGTGTTAGGTCTCATTTTCTAAATTCTGAATAATAGAAAATTTTACAAGAGTTGGATTGAGTTGGATGAGACACAGATTTTTAAACTAATAAGCAAGTGCATAAACCAGTTGATTTAATAAAATTTAAAAGATTGTTTTCTTGCATTGATTCAAAAAGGTCGTCCAATTACTATTTTAAAGAACGCCCCCATCCTGTGTACTATTGAGTGTAAACCTACATTGTTCAAATCAAAGACATTTTCCTCCTCTTTCGACACTTTTTTAAAATGGAATGGCTTTCACAAGTTGTTTATGTACTAGCTGTTGTACTTCATGGAGTTTAGCAGCTAATGGAGAGCACAAGGGGATGCCATGGTGCTTCATCTTATTTTCAGCTGTAAAAACATCTTGCACTCTTCACTGCTCTGCTGAGAGGTTGAGTTGGCTGCTGCCAACAGCAATGGATAGAATCCATTGTTGCCTGGCTTTGTGAGACTAACTGGGTGAACCTGCTGGTATGTGCTTTGCCACCAGAAAGATAACAGTGGCATTTGTTTTTGTTTCTAAGGCTTAAGGAAGAAATAATTATTATTCTGCTGATTTCCTTTCATGTTTCATGAGAGAAATAGAATAAAAGAAAGAGAATTGCTCCTGATTTTATTTCAAACCTCAACATGTTAATACACATCTATCAAACTGTAACCTAATAGTTTAAGTTCCAAGTTGGCAGCAGGACTTCCATGGGACAAATTTTATGAATTAACACTGCCAGTTTAGAGCTTTGCTTGTTGGAATGTTACATTGGGAATTCAGTCAGGGAGGTGATCACGCTCGACGTGATTTTCTGTCCATGAAAATTTATGAACAGAAAATTGTACAGGGCACATTTACCAAGCCTGCATTTTCAGTATTTATTTAGATCATGCAAAGGAATGCACAGGAGCATTTATTTTTAAAATCCACTCATCACGAGTTGAACACAATTGTGAACTTATATAAACAGTTGTGTTGTAAATCAAATGGCAGTTAATTTGAACAGTTATAGCACAGAATTTTGCCTTTGACTCTTTTTCTTACAAGTTTGCTTACATGTTCTTTGTAAAGCAAAATGTTACATTGTTTTTGGGAAGATATTGAAGCATACTATAACAAGAGCTATGTTATGGAGATCTGAGTTTTTTGAAGATTTTAAATTGAGAACGAGGAATGAGCTGTGTGTGCTCCATTGCAAGCACAAATCTAAGAGTGTACCTTTATAAAACCAATACTGCAGGAAATGGAGAAATAGACAGTGGACCAACATTCTTTTGAAGTGCAACATTTATTTTACCCTCATCCTTCTCAGCCCTATGATTGCTTTCAATATCAAAAAGATGTTGTAGGCAGAGAAGAATGTATCATCTATGCTTAAAATACAGAACAAAATAACGTTAAAAAGTAAATGATCTCTTCTCAGAACTATCCAGTTGGGGGACAGAAGCTAAAAGTTAAAAAGTTGGTCAAGGTAACAAATTTTTAAAACCCATTTAGATGTTTTTACTTGAATCATATATTCTTTTCTTTTGCAAAACAAAATAAAATCCAATCCCAGTGCAATATTTGTGTTCACAGCCAGAAATTAAAACACAGCTCTGAGTAATGCACAGATGATTAATATCTGTTAAACTCTTTACCTACTGTTAACAACTAAAGGACCCACAGCACAGTCAACTCTGCACTATGCTGTGTGGTAGAACCTCCTAGGCAGCAGCTAACCCTTTTCCAAGTACAAACACCTGTGAAAACAAGCACAAATGTGTTTTCAAACTCTATTGAAAAAAAGTTTTTTTCAGAAATAATATAGATATAATGTCTCTCACAATCAGTCAGTTTGACCAAAGTACAAAAGCCCTCCCGAAGAAATGGAATAGAAAATACAAAGACCAGGGGAAAAGGGTGACAGACAGAGGAAGAGACATTAGTCATTCCCCTACTGTTGTGAATAAGGAGATGAAAAATGATGAAAGAGTCAAAGGTCCCATGTTATATATGAACCACCACTATTTTAAATAGTCACTGGGGCCTACAGCAAGTGGCATAGGAAATGATCACAAAAATCTGAAAAACAAGCTCCAGACCTCACTGGAGTGCTTCACCGTCATCCCAGAGCTTCAATGTATAAACACTCACCAGCTCCACTGATAATACATCATTTATGTGAGGCTACCAAGAGCTACATTCAGTGACGCAGGTCAGGGACTGTGTTGCCACAAACTGCCCAAGAAGAAACAGACATGAGCACTATTTTCGGACAAGCAAGTACAGTTTTGTAAAACCTGCTTCCTGTGAACTACACGCACAATATTCTTGCCCTCTTTTCCAATAAAAAAGAACATCGTATACTTTGTTGATGTGAAATAAATAACTTCTCTCAAAAGAGAGTGTAGTTTAGTTGGAGTGATAATAAAGTAGCTAGTTTAACTGAGGATTTCTGTTAATATATTATTTGAAAGGTCAGTGAAACTTATTTGTTCATCTCATGCATGTAATGATACAGAGACTCATTTATTTATAACAATATTCCAAACAATTCAAAGAAATATTTTCTTTCTTTCAGACAGCTGCTGAGAAAACAAAACATATTTTATGAAAGATTGTTGCCTTTAACACTGCAAAAGTTTAAGCATTGTGATCATACCGTCACCTTTCTTCACCTCAGGTTTACCAAAGGTTAAGTAGCTAAGTATTATGCCTGAGGCTCTCTGTGTCCAGGTGCAGAAGTCAGACATAATCATACTAAAACTTTCATCAATGTCTGTGGGTGTGGAGATGATTGGAAAAAATCACGTCCTTAGGGTATTTTAAAGGTATCCAAGAAAGATCAAGGAAGAAAGGTACATATGGAAGCTCTCAAAATAATTGGAAAAAATCAAGTTGAAAAACCATTTGGTTTCGATACACTACAGCTTTTAATTGTATTAATAATATTCCTCATGTTTTTGATAAGGCATTATCTTCATCATTATCATTACTTTCAGAATACAACATCAACTAATTAAAATTAGTTTTATCAAACTTTTGATGCAATGGGAAGGATTTTGAGGATGGCTGCCCAATGGAAATGGAATTCCTAATCCCAAGACATGGTTGCCGAGTATGCATCTGAATCAACATGAAGCCCCTTAAGTAAAGAAATCATAGTTCTATGCTGGATATAGCAACCTGTTTGCCAGTTTATTAGAAACAATATGCATTGCATTCATTGTGGTCTCCTTTACAATGGCAATACCAAAAGACAGGGTGACCACTCTACAGAACACCTCTGCTCTGCCCATAGGAATGATCTTGACTTCCCAATAAACCATCTTGCTCTCATGCTAATATTTCTGTCCTGGGATTGCTCAAATGTTCCACCAAATCACAATGCAAGCTCAAGGAACAACACTTCATTTCCACTCAAGGTCTCAATACTGAATTTAGTAATATCAAAAACTGGCAGCGTTATGTCTGAGCGCTGTTTTCTGATATTCTTATTGCCCCCTCCAAGCCTTGTTTTCTTTTTTGCTTTGTAGATCATAGTGTGGAAACAGGCCCTTCTTTGGACTGTGGGAGGAAACCCACACAAACATGGGATAAACGTATAACCTCCACACAGATAGCCGCCCAAGGGCAAAAACGAAACCGGGCCCCCGGCACTGTGAGCCACCGTGCCGCCCTGTACTTCGTGACCCTGTACTTTCCCTTTCACAACTAATTTGTACCCATTTGGCATCTCTTTTTCCCTTTCGCCATTATTAACAATCCTTTGTCTTTTGCATTTTACCTCTGCCAAAAGGTATTACGAAAACAATTTTGAGCTGGATAGAACAAATAAGGTCAATTCTGAAGAAATCCATGCCACACTTGAAAGATTAACTTGGCTTCTCCATCCACAGACACAGTCGGACCTGCTAGGTTTATCCAACACTGTTTGTGTTTGTGCTACATTTACTATGCTCATTATCAACAAAAGAGGAGCTCAAAGATAATTTTCACAAATTTGTGGGATCAGAAGGATCATGAAAGTTCCTCTAGGATCCACTAAACTAGCTGCGTCAGGATTTCTCTCTTCCAAGATAAATCCATGCACATGGCCCTAATCTTTCCTAGGACTTTTGGCAGCAAAATTGTCAGGCTGCCACAGGTCATTTGACTTCCATCAACAATGCAACAGTTGAATGCTATAAATCCATCCCAAATATATCTGAACAGCTTAACAAAACATTGTGTCAAATATGCTGAATCAGCCTTTTATTTAGACCTTATCTGCTCTATTCAGATTAAAAATGTTTTGCATCCGCAACCTGATTAAGTTGCAAGTTAATAGCATTATGCAAAGGGTAACAGGGTATCTTGGAATTGGTCAAATGATAATAAGTTATCTCCTCAGCTACTGTTTCAAGGAATGAGAGTGAGAGACAGAGAGAAATGATAGGGAGTGATAGCAAATTAGAATTATCAGAAAGAGAAATGAAGGCAAGTTAAAGAAATCAAATTGTAAAAGATTAAAGCAAGCAAATTGAAAAATAAAACTGTAGTTTAAAAAATATCTAAGAAAGAATGAGATTCAGTTTAAATTGTTAGTTTCTGGGATCAAGAGGTTGATCAGCACTGAATAAACATCTATCACATGATTAGCAATTTATTTACTGTCTTATCTACCTACAGTGTGCTTAATGAGAAACTGAATTGTGAATCCAGCATGAGGTTAACATCAAGATGGTGCCTGTGTGAAAAAGCAATTTGTGGAATAAATTAAATTAGTCTGCACATCCGAGAGGTTTTCACCACCCACTGTATTCCTCAGTACCCTCAATTGTTGGCCAATGTGTATGTTAATATCTGAGTATACTGTGAACACATCACTATTTTTTGACAAACATCTCAACCCATTTACACACAAAGTAGTCATTATCAGAGCTAGAAATGACCCATCATTTTGTATTTCATATATCCATTCTCAAACCTGTGTTTTCAAACTATGCTTTCACTTGACTTTTTATTTTCTGTTCTCCTTGTTACCCTACAATTAATGACAGTCCCCAGGGTGGTAGCAAATTCTCCAGCTAAATGCTCAGGAGGCACTGTGACGAGATTGCATTGGAAATCAATACCAGGAGTATTGCTGCAAGAATCTGAGTGCAGTGTAAGTAACCTCATTTGAACTGTTACGCACTATTTGATACAGGAACCTGCTTTACACAAGGCAGGTTTTCTCTTGAAAGGAAGCTGGACAAAAGAAAGATTGCCACAATACAAATTCTTGAAAAAGGAACACAGGGGAATGTAGGGACTCATATTGAACAATGTTGCACTGAAAGATTTAGTGGAACAAGTGGGCAGGAGGAGAGATGCCTTTGGCCTCACAGGGACTTCAAGAACAGCCCTCCATAGGGATTGGGATAAAGTGCCAAAGAAGGACAACTCTCAGTATCTAGGCAGGAGGACCTAGCTACAGTATGCGTTATCATTGCAACCTAACCCCTAACCCTGTCAATCCATTTTCACATGATATATTCATAACACCAGCCTCTCACATTGCTCAAGGTACCAAACACCTATCACATCCCTAAAGGATTTCCTAGTAAGTGACACATGCTTAATATCCAGATTCTCCAATTCACCCATACACATCTATCAATGTTGTAGGCAACGTATTCACCTCTCACTGCATCTTTACAGCTGAAGATATTGAGTTATGGCATCAGGCACATTCTCCAAACACAGAGCAGTACATCCACATTCAGTCCTCTACCTTGCAAGATATGGTAACCCATAATGGGAGGTAGCAGAGTAAAACTGGCAGGGGACATAAGAACAGCACCTCCTGATCATCCTCTGGATTGGTAAAAAGCATTTGTCCCTCTAATTTTTAAGAAGGTGAGAGAGAAGAACCATAGAAATTCAAATCAGTTAGTCCAACATCTGAGTCCATAATCAAGATTGGGGTAACTGAACAGCATGAAAATTTTCAGTTATTCAGGGAGAGCCAGTTTGGATTAATGACAGGAGAATGGATGTTGTGTTTATGGACTTCCAGGAGGCTTTTTATGAAGTTCCATATAACAGAATTTTAATCAAAGTAGAAGCCCATAATGCTGAGGGAAAATTATTGACATGGCTCAGAAATTGTTTGAGTAGCAGGCAACAGAAAGGAGTGATAATTGGTAGGTGCTTAAATTGGCAGGATGTGACTAGGGGTGCCCCACAGGATCAGCACCAGGACCTCCTTTCTTCACAAGCCATTCAGCCCAGCAAGACCGCACCACCCCTCTGATGAGCACCCACTCATACACATCCCCCTACCCCCTACCCTATCCCAATAACCCTACATTTCCCATGTCTAATCCACCAAATTTACACTCCCCTGGACACTATAGGCAATTTAGCACAGCCAGTCCACCTACCCTGCACATCTTTTGATAGTGGGAGGAAACTGGGTCACCTGAAGGAAATCCACGTGGACACTGGGAGAATATGCACACTCCACACGGACAATCACCCGGGCGTGGAATCAAACCTAGGTCCCTGGCACTGTGAGGCAGCAGTGTTAACCACTGAGCCACCGTGCCACCTGGAAGAGGGCAGTAGATTGGTAACACTGATCGGCTGACATGGGGGAGAGCTGTATCGGTGTAGTCACTGCTCCCAGAAAGTGTTTTACAGAGGGGCTGTAGTCAAATGACAGTTCAACCCTTAACACTTCCTCAGTGTTTCCCTCCCTACCTCCTCCTCTAACCAAATAAAAGCACACACACACCACTATAACTATGGTAAAGACATAGAAACTCAATATCCAAATTTTCTGATGACGCAAAGTTTTCAGCTTGTGGACAGTGTTGATGATAGTGTAAAATTACACTGGGATACGGATAGACTTGGTGAACTGGCAAGACTGTGGCAGATGAGTTTCTATGTAAGCAAGTGTGAGGTTTTCCATTTTGGAGGAAAAAGGGATAGATCAGGGTAGTTTCTATATGGTATGCAGTTAATATATTAATGTCAAAAGACACTCAAGTTTCAGGTGCATAGATATTTAATTTGCTACAAACAGGTGTGGAAAATAATCAATAAGGTTAAAGGAATAGTGGTCTTTATACCTAGAGGACTGGAATATAAGAATGCAGAGCTATTCTGCAGTTAAAACAAACCCTGGTTAGACCCTACTTGGAGGACTGTGAGCAAATCTGGTCATCACATCTTAGGAAGGATATATTGGCCTTGAAGAGAGTATAAAAAGATTTACAAGAATGATTCCTGGACTTCAGGGGTAAGTAATGAAGAGACATTGTACAAATTAGTTCCGAAGAAAAGTCACGAGGCTCAAAACATTAATTCTGTTTTCTTTCCACAGAAGCTCCCAAACCTTTTGTTCAGATCTTCAACATCCCTAGCTATAGAGATCTATAATACAGGTAAGAGCCCGTCAGCTTATTGTGTCCACACCGGTCAAAAACAACCAGCTTAGTATTCTAAGTATTTTGCCATTGTTCAGTTGTAGCCTACCTATCCTGGAGAGGGAAGTGTGTTTCAGTCCCATTTAGAGACAAGTACAATATTGAGTTATGGCATCCAATTCCTGTTTCAATATTCCTACATAACTGCAAAGGAAATGGGTCCCCACATCACAGTGCATGTCATTCTGTCCATGCCTTCTGGCAGTGCTCCAGCAGGCAGATTGGAAATAATGCTCAGACCCTCTGTTATTTCTTTTCTTGTTTCCTTTAACAACTTCATTCAGGACAATGGATTTATCTGTGTTCAGAAATGCTAAATCCCTTTGAGTGCTTCCTGCCACTTCACTAACATCCTCAATGTCCCCTCTGCCCAACTCTCCGGGTCTTACATCCTCCCCCCGTATACTTACGTGGTCCTGGACTTTCAGGACATAGATTCAGGGGACTTCTTGTTGCATTAGTCCAGTCCACTGCAGATCTTAGCATTGCTAGAACTGAAAAGCAATCAGACGTTCAGCAAGTCTCTGAGATGGAAATCCCATCTTCATGTGATCAGAGTTCATCAGGGTATTAATTGGTGCTGAGTATTCGTCACTGATCTTTGAGTGGCAGAAAGAGAAACGTTGTCATTCTAAAATTCCAGAGCATGAATATATAAAATGTCTCTGGGTTTTCAGTGATCTTATTTGCAAATAGTTTTTATGCTCTCACTTGGTTTTCTTAATTTTCTTTTCTTAAATTTGCTGAATTGTTTTCTACATTATTGAACCCTCAACATTGATGTAAGCTTCCTTTTTTTCATCCTTTCTTTTAAGGGCCTCATTTTCCTGGATTGGAGAGGTGTGTACTTTGTCTATAAGTGAACACATTTGCTTTGAACTCTCCCTATGTCTTTCTTGCAAACCTTCCATTGATTTGGCGTTCATTCACCATCCACTTTAGTGATATCAACCTCAACATAGTAAAATTAACTCTCTCCTAATGTTCTTTTAGGGTAATCTTTGTCCCTTATCATAAATACTATAAATCTAACCAAATTATGGTCACTTCCACCAAAATGCTCCCCATCTTCCCCAAATACCTGGCCAGTTTCATTCACTAAAAGGAAGCCCAGAATCACCCTCTTTCTTGCTGGGCTTCATATGCGCTAATGGATGCTGGGTTAGTTAGCATGGAGGGCATAAAATCAAAGGATAGTGAGTGGGTTGATATTGTCGTAGTGAGCTGGCATAAGCTGGCAATAAATTGACATTGGTGCTGGAAGGAACAATCAGGATAGTGGGGTGGGGACATGAGTTAGAACGAATGGAATATGAAGGTCATATCAAAGTTGAGAGTTCAGTAATATAGAAAATACAATCAGTAGATGGAAAGGGGTTAGCAAAGTGAGGGTTAGGGGTCCTAAATTGTGTGTAAACTACCAAAATAAAGTCAAGAGATTTGAGATGGGCTTTTTCATCAGCCCACCTTGGCAGTGAGCAGCTCATGTAGCTGTCTCTGAGAATGTATCTGGCGACTTTAGATCCAGTTCCATCCCATGCCACTGCATGGAATAAAGACCTTGCCATTTGGTAGAGCTTCTCCCAAGGCAGTACAGCCAGCCTGGAACTATCCCAATTCATGCACTAGGAGTGAAAATCTGAGCCACTGTCTCAGTGAATTATTGAATCCAAAGTTCACTGAGGACAAAGAGGTTTTTAGTTGATTATATTAGAAGATTAATAGTGCGTTAGTGAATATGGTGCCTGAGGAAGAAAACACACAGTAACCCATCTGTTATTTTAGCTTCCTTCATCAATTCTCCTGTAATGGTCTCCAGTTGTGAGCACAAAAGAAGTAAATGTCACTCCCTAGGGCTGCCGTCTCCATCCACACAGCCCTGACAATTTTCTGAGGTTTCATTCCATGGACACTCTGTATTTTTCCTCTTCTTTTATATTTCCTCCAGCCAGGTTTGAGTGGGCAACTCAACTGAGTAAGAGCTTTGCCCATCAAATCTTTTGGTCCATTTGAAATCCTCCAGTAGAACCCTTGTTAAAACTGTTCTGAAATCTTAAGGTACCAATGAGATATTTGCAAATCAAACAAACATTAATTTTATCCTCTCAGATGGTTTAGAAAATCATTCTGCTCTCGCATCACAGCCAAACAGCTGGAGCTTTTTTTTATATTGAGCAAAGTCTCAAGATACTTGCCAATTGTGCAATGAATGAATACAGTGCACTGATCAAGGTTTTGTCCCAGAACATTTCATGTCTTTCTATATTCTGTTTTCACTGTGCACCTATGCCTGAGTCCTTAAGTTAGCATCGCTACATATTGTAGCATAGAAGGAGACTATGCCAGCTCTTTGTAATTAATCCCACTTCCCTGTTATTAACTCTTTCTTTTCGTGAACTCGCTGAGTCCCTCATCTTCCCTCTTGATTCTTATACATATTACCTTGACTATGTGTCCTCTGGTTAAAAAAAAGGCCATGAATCTGAATGAACTGGAGTGAGCCAAATTTTCTGCTTCCCCTGTTAGGCTTTCTGCCTGGACAAGGGCAAAGCTGCAAATAATTACTAAAGTGAAATGAGGCAGTGATTTCGTTGACAAGTATTGCTTCAACAATGTTGCACAAAAAGCCCCAGTAGTGGAATTTTGGCCCTTATGTATTGGCAATGTGTTTGTCTATGGTAGGAAGTGCACCAAATCTGATCCTGCCCATTCATCATGTATTCCACTTCACAAGACAAAGAAAACAACTTTACTTCATTGGGATTAGAGGCTGTCATAATGAAACAGTCAGATCAGTTAGAATGGACAACTGCGGGAGGCTGTCAGACTCAATCATATCCATTTGAGAGCAGAACTGAAGTCAATTAAGTCAAAAGCTTTCTTCCATCATTGGTCCCAAACGAACTCCTGGCATATAAGGTGAGCCTGATGATTTATGAGATGCATGTTTTACAAGCGTTTTAATTTCTGTGCATCACTGGAAAAAAGTGTACTTTTGAACCACTTTCATTTTCCTCAAATAAACTTTCTGGGCTTTTCCAGTGGTAATCCAGACATAATTGCAGTTGGCTCAACTGATCAAAAGGATGTTGCCCAGTGTGAATGCTTTAACTGGCTGTATTAAACATTCTTGTGATGGGGCTGTTCAAATTGCTAGTGGTTTGAAACAAAGACTGGCTCAGAATCGGCATGAGTTTTACTTAATGTAAACAAATTGCAGCTCAATTCCCATCTTCAGGATTTCACACAGTGTACTGCAGTAATGGGAAAAGAAAAATGACATTAATAATCAATGAAACTAAATATACTTCTGTCCCAGATCAGAAGTAATCAGGCCAGTTTCTGCTGAGAGCTCAAATGTCAGCTCTGTTGTTTGTGGAAACCACACTATTATACACTGTACTGTTTATTTTTGTTTAGCAATTCCAGTGTTTAATTTTATTTTATCTTTATATGCAAGAAAATAGGAGTTTAAATAAAGGTTGGAAAAATTCAGGCTGGGCTGGAAAGAAACAGAATTAATATCATTGGACAGATTTGTTAATCAGAACAAAAGCAAATAAACCTTTTAAGATGTTAGAAAGTTATTATAACTTGGTAATCAGAAGGGTGTTTAATAGTCTGTATCCTTCCCCAACCCATTTTAAGAGAGGAGATTACTGTAGCCTGTTGTGACTTTATTTTTCTGCTAAGATCATATCGGAGTAATGATTGAAGAATGAATGTAGGCCACTGGGAGAACTCCTGAAATAACCTAATTGGAATTTTAATGTCTACCTGAAGAGCAAATGTGGCTTCAGTTTAATACCTCAACCAAATTACTACACTCCCTCTGAGGCAGCAGCACTCTGTGCTGTTCAAGACCTTGGAATGTGACTTTATTCCAGGACCATCTGACTCAGAATTGACTGTGTTGCCACCAAGCCAAGCTAATACTGAAATATTTGGACCATTCCAGATGAAGTCATGTTTGACTTGAATCACTAAATTGCAATATTTTTAAAGTTCTAGAAAATGCATAAAATAAAGCATTGAGTGTCAAAATCTTTCAGTGCAACATGATCCCTCAACAAGAAACATTTCGCACCCTTCACATTTAAACAAATCTTTGATCATTTTTAAATTCTCATTTCTATTTCAAACTGTGTTTGTGTGATGATTTATCCATGTGCTTCTGCTTTACAATGTAATTCCTCATCTTTGTGTATCATGAAGTCTACATGTGCTGCCATCTTTAAGCTATAAACTTAGGTGAGGCATTATCAGCTTTTTAACAGATGTTTCTCAACTTTTCCTAGTATTCTGGGCTGGTCTCTGTTTAGTACACATTGTGATTAGGAATAGACTTTTTGGCTTTCCTTCCTTTACCTTCCCCACTCGATTGATCATGGACTTAGGAGCACTGAGGCCACCTGGATTCCTGTACTAATGTCTCATTAGTCCCACAGTGAAACATATTTAATGTATCTGGAGCTTGAAGAATCTGGGGCCCCGGTCGGTGCTCACATGGCCACTTTGCTTCTTGTTCTTTTCAGGTGGCAGCTTTCTCAGCCTGGGATTGCATTAATCACCAGGATGACAATGAGGAGGGGTCAGAGAGGTAACTTTGCCAGTCAAGCAGACTGATGTGGCAACACCAGCCTGGTTATGTTGTTGGGTTGCCTGTTGGCCCTGAATTTGTGAAGAAAGAGAGCAACTGAAACTATTTTTTTACCCCTGCTGTTGCACAACCGCGCTCCAAGAGCCTGGGCAGTAATTAACTCTTCATGGGTAGACACTGTTTATGCAGACTATGGGGAAAGCAGAAGCCATAGAAATCTACCTATAATATAGCTCCTCTTCCACTGATCCACAAACGCTGACAGAATTAGCTCTGCTGGGCTCATATGGGGCAGGATTTTGATCCTGTTGTTTAGAGTTCTGACTCCAAACAAAGTGACAGAAGGTCTACTGGTAGACAACCTATAATAGTGCACTCACTAGCTTTCTCTTCAGCTGTATGTATGGGCCCGTCTTAGCATTCATACTGACTGTATCTGTGGCAATTCAGTAAATATATAAACACACAAGACCGACAGGCGACAATCCTGAAAGTTACATCAAGATGGAACCCGTGCCCTTGAGTGCTGACCACGTTAGATATCAGATTTGTTGAATAGAAATGCCACAATGGTGACATTTCCAACTAGGGACCTAACTCATGTCGGCATTGTCCGTCTCACCTGAACAATTCTGAGGGGAATGTCTAAGTCTTCAGTTTTTGTAACAGTCTTGACCACAAGTAATAATCCCAGTGATGTTACTTTAAATCAGGGCTGTAGGATCATCCAATGCCTGTTGCATCCTGGCATTTATATATCCCAAAAACAAATCACAGACAAATAGTATTATATTTTACTGTCATGTGTACTCAAGCATAGGAACACACGAGTACAGTGAAAAATTTATAAAGTTCCCATTCTCTGGCACCATCTTGATTACAAAACCAAAACTTTAAAAAAAACCTCAAGAGCAGAAACAACTGAAAACTGAAAGGTTAGAAAAACGTCCAGATCTTAATGTTGCAGTCACCTGGGCCTAGCCATGGCCTGAAATCTCAATCAGCCTGTGAGTGGTAGAAATTATAAGTTTAGTGGCATGCTGCTGGAGAAACAATGGTGAGTTGTTGATGTGCGTCTTATAGATGGTACACAATGTATCCACAACACAACGCAATGTGATAGCGACAATGAACGATTAGGTTATGTAAATTGTGTGACTATGGCTTTCCCCAGAATAACATCAAGCTTCCTGGGTGTTAAATAAAAACCGAAAGAACAGTGAATTTTAATTAAAATTTTCATATAGATAAATCATTGTTTTTACATTTTGGAAAAACGTGTTGAACATTTTGTGATAGTTTTAGCTTATTCTTTTCTGGACATATCTGGGGGTTTAGAATGTGCCATCCAAGGATCTTTGGTAAATTTTTGCAATGAATTTTATGATACACCATGCTGCTACTGTGTTGGTAGTGCAGGGTGTGAATGTTTGTGGATGTGATGACAGTCAAGTGGGAAGCTTTATCCTGGCTGGTGTCAAGTTTCTTCAATGTTGTTGGAGCTGCACCCATCCAAGCAAGTGGAGAGCATTCCATCACACTCCTGACTTGTGCCTGTAGAAAGTAACAGTCTTTGCAGAGTCAGGAGATACGTTATTTTCCGCAATGTTCCTAGCCTCTGACTTGTTCTCGCAACCACTGTTTATGTCCTGAATCCATTTGAGTTTCTGATCATTCATAACCCCAAGGATATAGATAGTGGGGAATTCAGCGATGGTAAATCAATTGAATATCAAGGCGCAGTGGTTAAGTTATCTCTTATTAGAGATGGTTATTGCCTGGCATTTGTGTGGCACCAATGTTAATTAACACTTGTCAATTCAAGCCTGGGTATTGTTCGGGTCTTGTGCAGTAACTGCTTCGGTATCTGAGGAGACACGAATGGTGCTGAACATTGTGCAATCATCAGCTGTTAGAGAGTTTGCCCACTGATACCCATTGATTCCAGTTTTGCTAGGGCTCCTTGATGCCACACTCGATCGAATGAAGCCTTGGTGTCAAGGGCTATCACTCTCATCTTACCTCAGAAAGGATATCAAGATTTTATCCATGTTTGTATCAAAGCTGTGATGAGGTCAGGAGCTGAGTGGACCTGGGCAGCAGATTCATGGGAACACAACCACTTTCAAGTTCCCCTCCAAGGCATTCACCAGATTGACTCAGACATGCACTATGGTTCCTTCACGTGGTTCAAAGTTCTAGAATTCTCTCCTTAAGGGCACTGTGGGTCTACCTACAGCACTTGGACGGCAGCAGTTCAAGAAGTCAGCTTACAGCACTTTCTCAAAGGCAGCTAGAGGCAGACAATAGATGTTGGTACAGCCAATGAAGCCCATATACCACAAGTGAACTAAATAAAAACCTAATGGCACACTAGTGCTGTTATTTCTGTAAAGCTCCTCTGTACACTTTCCAAATCCTTTCTGAAGTGTCCTGCCCAAAGTTGGACCCCCGCAGTGGTCGAGAACGCCCTTGACCGCGTCTCCCGCATTTCCTGCAACACATCCCTCACACCCCGCCCCCGCCACAACCAACCCAAGAGGATCCCCCTCATTCTCACACACCACCCCACCAACCTCCGGATACAAGGCATCATCCTCCGACACTTCTGCCATCTACAATCCGACCCCACCACCCAAGACATTTTTCCATCCCCACCCTTGTCTGCCTTCCGGAGAGACCACTCTCTCCATGACTCCCTTTTTCGCTCCACACTCCCCTCCTACCCCACCACACCCGGCACCTTCCCCTGCAACCACAGGAAGTGCTATACTTGCCCCCACACCTCCTCCCTCACCCCCATCCCAAGCCCCAAGATGACTTTCCATATTAAGCAAAGGTTCACCTGCACATAGGGCATAGAACATAGAACATAGAACATTACAGCACAGTACAGGCCCTTCGGCCCTCGATGTTGTGCCGAGCTGTCATACCGATCTCAAGTCCATCTAACCTACACTATTCCATGTACATCCATATGCTTATCCAATGATGACTTAAATATACCTAAAGTTGGCGAATCTACTACCGTTGCAGGCAAAGCGTTCCATTCCCTTACTACTCTCTGAGTAAAGAAACTACCTCTGACATCTGTCCTATATCTTTCACCCCTCAATTTAAAGCTATGCCCCCTCATGCTCGCTGTCACCATCCTAGGAAAAAGGCTCTCCCTATCCACCCTATCTAACCCTCTGATTATTTTATATGTATCAATTAAGTCACCTCTCAACCTTCTTCTCTCTAATGAAAACAGCCTCAAGTCCCTCAGCCTTTCCTCGTAAGACCTTCCCTCCATACCTGGCAACATCCTAGTAAATCTCCTCTGCACCCTTTCCAAAGCTTCCACATCCTTCTTATAATGCGGTGACCAGAACTGTACGCAATACTCCAAGTGCGGCCGCACCAGAGTTTTGTACAGCTGCAGCATAACCTCTTGGTTCCGTAACTCAATTCCTCTATTAATAAAAGCTAAAACACTGTAAGAGTTCTTAACGGCCCTGTCAACCTGGGTGGCAACTTTCAATGATCTGTGTACATGGACACCGAGATCTCTCTGCTCATCTACAGTACGAAGAATCTTACCATTAGCCCTGTACTTTGCCTTCTGGTTACTCCTACCAGAGTGCATCACCTCACACTTGTCTGCATTAAACTCCATTTGCCACCTCTCAGCCCAGCTCTGCAGCTTATCTATGTGTCTCTGCAACCTACAGCATCCTTCGCCACTATCCACAACTTCACCGACCTTAGTGTCGTCTGCAAATTTACTAACCCATCCTTCTACGCCCTCATCCAGGTCATTTATAAAAATGACAAACAGCAGTGGACCCAACACCGACCCTTGTGGTACACCACTAGTAACTGGTCTCCAGGATGAACATTTCCCATCAACTACCACCCTCTGTCTTCTTTCAGCAAGCCAATTTCCAATCCAAACTGCTATATCTCCCACAATGCCATTCCTCCGCATTTTGTACAATAGCCTATTGTGGGGAACCTTATCAAAAGCCTTGCTGAAATCCATATACACCACATCAACCGGTTTACTCTCATCTATCTGTCTGGTCACCTTCTCAAAGAACTCAATAAGGTTTGTGAGGCACAACCTTTCCTTCACAAAACCGTGCTGACTATCCCTAATCAATTTATTCTTTTCTAGATGATTATAAATCCTATCCCTTATAACCTTTTCCAACACTTTCTGGCAACTGAGGTAAGGTTCACTGGTCTATAATTACCAGGGTGATCTCTACTCTCCTTCTTGAACAGGGGAACCACATTTGCTATCCTCCAGTCATCTGGTACTATTCCTGTAGACAATGACGAGCTAAAGATCAATGCCAAAGTCTCGGCAATCTCCTACCTGGCTTCCCAGAGGATCGTAGGATAAATCCTATCCGGCCCAGGGGACTTATCTATCTTCACCTTATGAAGGATTTCTAATATCTCTTCCTTGTGAACCTCAATCCCACCTAGTTTAGTAGCCTGTATCTCAGTATTCTCCTCGACAACATTGTCGTTTTCTAGAGTGAATACTGTTGAAAAATATTCATTTAGCACTTCCCCTATCTCATCTGACTCCACACACAACTTACCACTAGTATCCTTGATTGGGCCTAATCTTACTTTCGTCATTCTTTTATTCCTTAAATACCTATAGAAAGCCTTAGGGTTTACCCTGATCCTATCCGCCAACAAATTCTCATGTCTCCTCCTGGCTCTTCTGAGCTCTCTCTTTAGGTCTTTCCTGGCTACCTCGTAGCCCTCAAGCGCCCTAACTGAGCCTTCACATCTCATTCTAACATAAGCCTTCTTCTTCCTCTTGACCAGAGATTCCACCTCCTTCGTAAACCACGGCTCCCGCACTCTACAGCTTCCTCCCTGCCTGACAGGTACATACTTATCTAGGACACACAGGAGCTTTTCCTTGAATAAGCTCCACATTTCTAATGTGCCCATCCCCTGCAGTTTCCTTCCCCATCCTATGCTCCCTAAATCTTGCCTAATCTCATCGTAATTGCCTTTCCCCCAGTTATAACTCTTGCCCAGTGGTATACACCTATCCCTTTCCATCACTAAAGTAAACATAACAGAATTGTGATCGCTATTACCAAAGTGCTCACCTACTTCCAAATCTAACACCTGGCCAGGCACATTACCCAGTAGCAAATCTAATGTGGCTTCGCCCCTTGTTGGCCTATCTACATACTGTGTCAGGAAGCCCTCCTGATCACACTGGACAAAAACTGACCCATCTATAGTACTCGAACTACAGTGTTGTGGTATACTGTATCCATTGTATCTGGTGTGGCTTCCTCTACATCGGGGAAACCAAGCCGAGGTTTGGGGACCGCTTTGTAGAACACCTCCGCTCGGTTCGTAATAAACAACTGCACCTCCCAGGTGCGAACCATTTCAACTCCCCCTCCCATTCTTTCGACGACACGTCCATCATGGACCTCCTGCAGTGCCACAAGGATGCCACCCGAAGGTTGCAGGAACAGCAACTCATATTCTGCTTGGGAACCCTGCAGCCCAATGGTATCAATGTGGACTTCACCAGCTTCGAAATCTCCCCTTCCCCCACCGCATCCCAAAACCAGCCCAGTTCGTCCCCTCCCCCCACTGCATCACATAACCAGCCCAGCCTGTCTCTGCCTCCCTTACCTGTTCCTCCTCTCACCCATCCCTTCCTCCCACCTCAAGCCACACTTCCATTTCCTACCTACCACCTCATCCCACCTCCTTGACCTGTCCGTCTTCACTGGACTGACCTATCCCCTCCCTACCTCCCCACCTATACTCTCCTCTCCACCTATCTTCTTTTCTATCCATCTTCGGTCCGTTCGCCCTCTCTCCCTATTTATTCCAGAACCCTCTCCCCATCCCCCTCTCTGATGAAGATTCTAGGCCCGAAACGTCAGCTTTTGTGCTCCTGAGATGCAGCTTGGCCTGCTGTGTTCATCCAGCTTCACACTTTATTATCTTGGATTCTTTCTTGTTTAAATTAGTAAGCTATCATTAATGAATTTTATTATTTACAAACAGCAACTAATCACGGCCAGATGATCACAGTGGACAGAAGAGTAAATGAAATCTCTGAGCTTAAAGTAGAACAGCAAACATTCGGCAGTACCAACACAAAATGAAGCAATGAAATTACTTCTGATACTTTAACAATCATTTCCCATCTTGGTTTTACTTCTACTTTGATGACTTTGGGGAAAAAATGGCCAGCTAAATAGGCTGCAATTTTTGTTACCCTGTACTTTCTGGTTTGAAAAATACTCTCATATTATCATCACCTAAAGTCCTCAAAGCATCTCAAAGCATTTCACATTCAATTAATTACTATTGACATGCAGCCACTGCTGTTTGGAGCGTAAACCTCGCAGCCCCTGTGCTCATGGCAAGATTTTACAAACAGCAAATGAGATGATGAATAGCCAGTTAAAGTGGTGTTGCTTGAAACAGGAATGTTGAACTCATGGACTCAAATTTCCTTGAGGGTTCTGCCAGATTCCTGCTGGAACATCAACAGCAGGATACTGGTAGGGGATATCTCTGTCAGCTGTGTCTGGGAGTGAACTTCTTTCCAGCCTTTTCAAAGCCTCTCCTATCAAAGGAAAATCCATACAGTGAGAATGCCCAATGCTCGGAATTCCCATCTCCTTTGTTCATTTAGGACCTCACATAGAACTGGTGTTTAGTATGTGAAGCAACTTTGTGTTTAGTTCATTCATGGGATGAGGATGTCGGCCAGGTCAGTACTTATTGCCCAACCTTAATTTCCAAAAGGCAATTAAGAGTCAAGCACAATCCTGTGGGTCTGGGCTCATATGTAGACTAGAACAGGTAAGGATGGTAGTTTCCTTCCCTAACGGCTTTAATAAACCAGATGTTCCACCCCCCCCAAACAATCAAAAATGGCTTAATGATCGTCACTAGCCACATAATTCTGGAATTGTTTTTCAATTAATTTGAACCAGGAACTTAGATCTCAAAAAACTATTAAAGCGAAATCTGAGTTCTGAGGAAGTGTCATCGACCCGAAATGTTAACTCTGTTTTACTTTCATAAATGCTGCCAGACCTGCTGAGCTTTTCCAGCAACTTTGCTTTTGTTCCTGATTTACACCTTCCACAGTTCTTCCGTTTTCTAAATTTAAATCAGATAGGTTCGATAACATAAGACCAAAGCTATCATAAGAAACTGAAATGTCATCAAGGATATAAAAGAAGAAGGCAGTTAGACAAAGACAGGAGACTAACTGCCTTCTGCCAAAGTTAACAGCTCCCAGATATCAAGAGAGAAGTGCTGGTTCTCACAGTCTTCTCTTAATCTTAGAGAAAGTACCATCCAAAAATTAAAGGTATCAATGGCAAAACGCGTTAATGTTCTTGACAGAACATTTGACAGAAAAGGCACAGAGCATTCTAGAAAATACATAATCCGGTTGTGATTTTGACAGACTAAGTTCTATTCTTCTTTTTATTTATGTAGGTTGAACTTGTATTTATTGGAATAGCATACTATTAGAATATTGTTTTCTTCAGGAACAGTTAGTAATTAGAAAAGACTTATTAGATTTTTTAATAATGTAATTCATTTGTTCACTGTATTAGGTAAGGATGTGGTTGAATATTACCAATCCTGTCATATGTGTCAGATGCTAGGAAATCCACAGACAATCATAAAACCAGCACCTTTGATGCCAATCCCCACATTTGCTGTGGGTTATGATTGATTGCGTGGGTCCACTCCCTAAAACCAAAAGTGGGAAACAATGTTTGCCAAGTATAATGGATGTGTCTACCAGGTTTCCGAAGGCAATTCCACTATGGAGTGTCAAGCCAAAACAGATTGTGGTGGATTTGCTTGCTTTCTTTTCATGTTACGGGCGAAGAGTGATTCATTCAAGGGTCTAATTTTACTGACAAGTTACTGAAGGAGGTCAGTGCTAGGTTAGGCACCCATCACTGTAAATAAAGTGCATAACATCCTGAATCCCAGGACGAATTGAAAAGGTGGCATCAAACCATAAAGACCATGTTGAGGGCTTATTGCCAGGATTACCCAAATGATTGGGATAAAGGTGTGCTATTTAAATTATTTGTTATTAGAGATGCTCCAAATGAATCAACTCAGTTTACTCTGTTTGAATTGATATTCGGACATGAAGTAAGAGGGCCTTTAAAATGAATTAAGAAAATATGAAGTCAGAGATCTTAGGGTTGGATTATCTGACTGAGGTGAGAGAAAGATTAAACAGAGTAGGTGAATCAGCTAGACAACACTTGAAGGTGGTAGAGTGCCTAATGAAGCAAGAAGCAGATAACAAATCTAAAATTTGTATATTTACCTTTGGGGATAAGGTATTGTGCTGTTACCAGTGGTAGGGAATCCCTTCAAAGCAGGGTTTACTGCTCCCTAACAGATTGAGAAAAAGTTGTCAGGTGAATTATCTGGTAAGGATGCCAGAATAGATAAAAATTATTGGGTGTGTCATGAGAACATGATGAAACCTTACTGTGACAGGGAAAGGGAACCAGAGAAACAAGTATTAGTTACTGCCACTCAGAGCGAGGAATCATATCCAGATGATTTGGATTTTGATTTGGATTCAGAATAAGTTGAATAATGAGCAAGTCCTAAAAGAATGGGATAGGGTAGTGAGACATCTGTCCCAGGAACAGAGGACTGAATTGAAAGACTTGTTGCTATGAGAGGCTATGTAGAAATAGAATGGGGACGACTAATACCATAGTACATGAGGCTGACATAGGGAATGCTGTTCCGAATCCTGTACAGGGTTAATCCTCTCAAATCAGCACAGGTTCAGAAGGAAGTAGAAACAATGCTCCAAGAAGACATTATAGCAACAAATTAAAGCAAATGGAGTTCTCCAGTTATGTTGACTCACAAACCCGATGGCAATCAGCCATTCTGTGTAGATTATCACAAGGTCACCATCATGACCAAATCTAACTCATGCCCAATTCCAAGGCTGGAGGACAGCGTGAAAAAAGTACAAGGCATCTACATCACAACGTTGGACTTACTTTGCAGTTACTGGCAAGTTTCTTTGTTAGAGAGAGCCAAAGAAGCTTTTGCTTTTGTCTATCCAAATGGGCAATATCAATGTAAAGTAATACCCTTTTGGATTGAAAAATGAACCAGCCACTTTTTGAAGGCTTACAAACAAAGTTGTTGCAGGATGACAAATGGTGCCATCAACATACATGACCTAGTGATCAGTAGCCATTCGTGAAAAAAAATCACATGGAGCATATGGCAGAGCTCTTTGGGGAACTGCAGAAAGCAATGTTAGTCATAAACTTGGCTAAAACAGAATTCACCCCGGCGTAAGTGAACGTGACATCAGACATGGACGGATGACACCGAGAAACATGAAGACAAAGGAATTTCCAAGACTATCCTCGAAGAAGGAAGTACTATGATTTTTAGGGTTCACTGAATTCTACAGGAAACTTGCAACAAGCTTTAATAGTGTCGTGGTACCATTGACGGGTTTGTTAACAAAAAACATAAAATTTGGGTGGACAAAACAATGCCAGGAAACATTTGAGAATTTAAAACAATGTTCACTACTGCACCAGTTTTAACCACACCAAATTTCTTGACTCCCTTTAAAGTCACCATCAATGCAATCAATGTAGGTGTTGGAGACATTTGTTACGGTAGGATGACTATGGATTTGAAAGATCAATCAGTTATTTTTCAAAAAATCTCAATATCCAGCAGAAAAAAAAATCAATCATTAAAAAGGAGTTATTGAGTTTGGTAATGGCCTTACAAAATTTCAATGTTGTAAACAATGCATCAGGGACGGTTGTGAACGCTGATCGCAACCCTTCAACATTCCTGAAAAGATTTAAGGACAAGAACACCAGATTATTTCAATGGTGTCTCATGGTCCAAGCATTTAATTTACAGGTTGTACATGATGCACATTGTGAAAATATTATCACGGATGCTTTATCGCAAGGTTAGAAGAAAAATGTTTACATAAGATAGAAGTGATAGTGTTTGATGTTGTATGTATATATTTACTGTAAAATGTGTAACACTTGATTAATGAGGTATTGATCTAGAGCTATAATGGGGTTAAGGCTTTAAAAGAAAAAAATTAATGCCAACATTTCATAATGATGGTTCTTTTTTTTTCTTAAGGGCGGAGGCGTTGCAAAACCGAGTAGAGTACTTGTGGATTGGGAGGCAGGACACCAAATTTGGTGTTTTTTAAAATATCGGTGTTTGTAAACTGCTAGGGAGGCAAACAGTGCATGGTCCATTTGAAAGATGATGTGTTTTTTTCTAATGCTTAGAGATTCATTAAGAATTGCAGTGGGCAACAGCTTGTGGGTTTGCAGGTGTACAGAGACCACCTGAATTGAGACATTTTTATCAAAAGGCTGTACAGTTTGCCAGCCAAGCAGCAGTTTTGTTTTGTTATCAAGACAAGTCTTGAATTTAGCCAATTAATTTGAACCAGGAACTTAGATACCAAAACATCAACTGAATTTAAATCTGATAGATTTGCCAAAGCAAGACCAATATAATTGTAAGAAATTGATATCTCATCAAAGGTATAAAAGAAAGGGGAGTTGGACAAAGACAGGAGAACTAACTGCCATCTGCTAAAGTTAACAGCTCTCAAGAGAGAATCATTAACTATCACAGGCTTCTCTGAGTCTTAGAAAGCGCACCGTTGAAAAATCAAAGATACCAAAGGCACAACTAGTTAATATTCCGAACAGAAGAAGCGACAGAGGAGGTGTTCCTGACCGAACGTTTGGTGAAGAGATCACAGAAAATTCCAAAAGACACATAATCTGGCTGTAATTTTGAGAAACTAAGCTCTATTCTTTTGTATTTTAGTTTATATAAGCAGGATATGTATTAATTGGAACAGCATACTATTCAAAGCCTATTTTCCTATTTAAAATTTGTTTTACTTAGGAATAGTTGGTAGCAAGAAGGGATTTATTTGGTTTGTTAATATTTAGTTAATTTGTTCATTATTTGAGTTTGATAAATACCCTGTTACTTATTGATTGTAAAGTGAGTGTCAGAGATTTGTTTTATTTAAACAGTAGAAGTTGCTGAAAGGCAGGTTACACCACTTATAACACTTATATTACAGATTATAGTGCAAGGTACTCCTCTTTGGGTGCTTTGGTTTTAGTTTTCAGAGGGGTGGTGTCAATCTCCACTTTATAACAATGATCATTGACCACAATTTAGCATTCCAGAAATTATCCTTCAATTTTGTGAACTTGCCCAGGAATGGCAATTCACGTTCATCCGTAATTCTAGTTGTTCATTTTCTACTATGGAATGCTAGGTTAAAAAGCTCTGTCTATCTGTAGGAGTGGCAGCCTTCAGTATTGGTTATGTAAACTATGGTACCAGTGAGGCTTTTCCTGGTTGTGTCTCAAACCCCAGAACAATGGTGGTAAACTGCACCCTCTGTTTTCTCACTCTGGAACAGGTTAAAACCTTGTCTATCGTGCTGTGCTGTTCCCGACTGCTGTTTTCAGGTTCTGCTAATGGTGAGTTGCTTCAAGACCTGCAGAGCGATGGTTGAACAAGAAGCTTTTCTGGCTTTCTTACTTTTACCAACATCAACTGGAAATTCTCACTCATCATTCGCAGACCATATACTAATACTGATACCAGGGAAGAAGAAGGTTCTGCAAAATAGAGGCATCTGAGGGTAAGACACCATACCAGAGTAAATGCTGTGCTCCTCCTCCCTGCTTTCAAGCAGAAATTGAAGAACAAGGACCCAGTACAGAAAGTAGTGCAGTGTTGGTCTGAGGCAATGGAAGGATGTCTATGGGAATGCTTAGAGTTGGTGGACTGGTCCATTCTCAAGTACTCACTGGCCAATCTAATCAAGTGTCCCCTACTGTTGCAGACTTCATTAAAAAAATGTGTAGAAAACTGTTTATCAAAGAAGCTAATCCAAATATTCCCCAATCAGAAACCATGGATGAGCAGGGAGATATATTCCCTGCCGAAGACCAGGTCTGAGGCGTACAAATCAGGCAATTCTGGCCTATGGAGGAAATCCAGGTACGACCTTTGCAAGGACATCGGGGATGCCAATAAGCAATACTAAACTAAGCTGGAGACTCAGACCAACCACACAGACACCTGTTGCTTGCATGACATAATGGGCTACAAAGCGAGGTTGAACAGAATTAGACCCAAAAGTGCATCTCTACCCAATGAGCTCAATGCACCCATACTTGCTTTGAACAGCCTCAGGTGCATTGTGCCCATGGTTACTATTGCAGGCATTAGATTAGCCTTTTCCAGATTGAACACACAGAAAGTGGCTGGTCCTGATACGGTCCTTAGCCATGCACTCAGATCATGTGCAGACCAGCTGGCAGGAGTTTTGCAGACATCTCTAATCTCTCCTTATTCTGACCTGAAGTCTCCACCTGCTTCAAGAAGATCACCAACAATCCGGTGACAAAGCAAAAGCATGCAGTGTACCCCAAAGACCGCTGCCAGGTGGCTGTGACATTCATAATTATAAAGTGCTTCGAGAGGTTAGTCAAGGCTCACATTAATGGTCGAGTGTCAGGTCCCTGGGAGGGATGATCACCAACAATCTGTCTTTGTTCAACCATATCCAAGCAATGGTTAAGAAAACACAACATCTCTACCTCCCCAGGAGGCTAAGGAAATTCAACATGTCCACAAAAGCTCTTACCATTTTTTATAGATGCACCACAGAAAGCATCCTATCTGGATGCATCACTGCATGGTATGTCAACTGCTTTACCCAAGATCATGAGAAACTACAGAGAGTCATGAACATAGCTCAGTCCATTAAGCAAAGCAGCTTCCTATCCTTTGACTCCATTTATACTTCCTGCTGCCTTGGGAGAACAACTGACATAATGAAAGACCCCTCACACCCTGGTTATACCAACTTTAGATTAGATTAGATTAGATTCCCTACAGTGTGGAAACAGGCCCTTTGGCCCAACAATTCCACACCGCCCCTTGGAACATCCCAGCCAGACACATCCCCCTATAACCCACACATCCCTGAACACCAAGCCAATCCACCTAGTCTGCACATCTTTGGATTGTGGGAGGAAACTGGGGGACCTGGAGAAAATCCACGCAGACACAGGGAGAATGTGCAAACTCTGCACAGACAGTTACCTGAGGCTGGAATCAAGCCCGGGTCCCTGGCGCTGTGAGGCTGCAGTGCTAACCACTGAGCCACTGTGCAGTCCCAAAGTTTCACCTTCTTGCCTCGGACACAAAGGTGTAAATGTTTGTATACATGTATGAACAACTTCATCAACAGCTTCTTCCTTGCTGTTTTCAGACTTTTGGACAGCCTTCTTTAATGTTAATGTTGATCTCTTTTTCTGAGCATTCTCTTTTACCTCCCTGTCGCACTTTGTATGGTGTGATCTACCTGTATAACATGCAAAACAACACTTTTCACATGTGAGAACAATAAATCAAATTCAAGTAACAAATCAAAATCAATGTCATTGGTGATGCGGTCTAACTATTCACATACACATTTCAATTTTATGTACCAGCGGGGGCTACAGTTATGTAGACAGCTTGGAGAAGTTGGGATTTTTCTCCTTAGAACAGAAAATAAAAGAAAAGATTTAATAAGAATGTTCAAAATTACGAGGGTTTGAACATGTAAATGGGAGATCGTGCTCTCTCCCTGATTCACTTTGTTCCCACAGTTGTTACAGTGTCCATTAGTGGCCAATGACACTGAATGGGGGAGGTGAATTTGTTAGCATTGGAAGGTTCTGTTGTGAGAGAGAACATTGTCATTAGTGAGCTACAGTGTGGGTGGAACCAGAAGCTACAGGAATGAATTGCAGCAGGGTTGGGTAAGAAGAACATGTGTATATTTGTCCAGCCTTACAAAGGAGGAGCAGTCTGATCAGCACTGTGCTGTTCTAAATTTGAGAAGCCATCAGGTATGGGTGTTACTTTCTTGTGATCTGAAAGGTGAAGTAACCTAGCTCATACATTTGAAAGGAGCTGGCTTCAGTTATACCATCAGTGTGCAGGCTGTTTGTTACTTTGCTGTACTTTAACTACGTGGTAAGATGAGGCCCCCACTCATCTGAGTAAATGTTATCAGTCTTTATTGAACTTACTTCCATACAAAGATGATAATAGAGGACATCTTAGCTAGAGCACTACAGACTCCACCTCTAATTCCATGTGCTCTGTCATCATTACAGCATGGCTCCTTTTGCACACGCTCAGTAACTCTCCTTACAGTGAAAGTATGATTAACCCTTTATTCTGGAAGCGCAATTTTGATCTATCTCAAACCCATTTTACAAAGCGTGAGGTAAGATGTATAAGGGAAAGGATCAGGATCATAATTCAACACTCCTGCGTAATGTAATACATTCCTGCTTCCATTTTATGATAATAGGCAACACAGCTGATTCGAGCCATGGAGCTGAGCTCTCAACATGTTGTTTTGTATTTGGAGTGTCGGGCAATGATCATCATTGTAAGGAGTTTGTTTCTTCAGAATAATTTTTTTCATGATCATATTGACAGATTTGCTAGCAGTGGAGCAAAGCAAAAACTGGACAACTTGTCCCCCTCCCAATGCTCATTATTGTTTTACATAAGTAAAAATAATCCATTAACAGAAAGGTTTGTAATTGAAGGACACAATTTTATGATGATGACAAAACAAATAGAGGATAAAAAATATTCTTTCCTATTGTAAGCTATCATCTGGCACATACTGCCTGAGCAGGTTGATGAGTTAGATTAAATAACAAGTTTCAAAAGAGAATTGGATTTATATGTGAAATGGAAACATTTGCCACATTGTCCAGAAGGACAGAGGAACTAACTTTTTCAGCTGGCATGATGAACTGAATGGCCTCCTTCTCTAATGCAAGATTATATAATCAGCTTTTAAAATCAATGTCAACTGTTTCTTAGGCCTGGTTGTGAAATGGAAAGTTTACAGGCATAAAATAAAGGAAATGAAAGGAAACCCAAACTCAAGTATAGCACTGATTCTGTGGGCAGGTGCTAGAATGCTACAGCATCTAAGTCCCTGTCTGATGGATGACTGAATGTATCAGCAGCTGTACTGTTTGAGTGTCAGAAATATCCTCTCAAACGGCACAAAGAATCAATTCTGGTAACAAATGATAAACTATCGCACTGAATGCAGACTACCTGCAGAACTTGAGAACAGATGCAGAGAAGTTTGAGAAAGACATTTTTCAGAAACAGTCTTCTGTTTTGCCTAAAGAACTATGGTCAGCTTCACAGGCCACAGGACCACAAGAAATAGGACCAAGAGTCTGCCATTCAATAGGATCTTGGAGATCTGGCATTTTTCATGGTTATTTTCCTGCCCTTTCCCCGTAACACTTGATTCTCTTATTGAACAATAATCTATTGATCTCAGCCTTAAATAGACACAAGGACTCTGCCCCTACAGCTCTTTGTAGCAAGGAGTTCCAAAGACTCATGACTCTCTGAGAGAAAGAATTCCTCCTCATCTCAGTTTTAAATTGGGACCACTTCATTCTAAAACTATGCTGTGTGGTCCTAGACTCTCCCATGAAGAGAAACATCCACTCAGCATTTGCCCTGTCAAGCTTCTTAAGAATTTTGTATGTTTCAATAAGGTAGCCATTTATTCTTGTAAATTCCAGTGAGTACAGTCCAAACCTGTTCAGCCTTGGCGCAGAGGACAATTCATTCCTACCAGGGATGATCCCAGTGAACCTTCTCTGAACTGCCTCCAGCGAAATGATGCCTGTTCTTAAATAAGGGAACCAAAACTACTCACTGCTGGGGCTTGCAAACCAGTGCTATACTGTCAGTAAGTAATGATAGGTCTGTGCCAAATGTCTCAGGGACCATCTGACTGCCCTCTGATAAATCATCTGTAAAGTCTCCTTTTCCTTTAGATCCCTGTTGGGAATTCCAAAGCTTTGCCCACGTCCCAACAGAATTATGGTAAACACTTGAAAACAGTCCTGTTTAGCAGGTGTTATAATGAGGCAGAAATGACCACAGAATTTACAATTCTAAAAGACCTGTCATTTCACCAGATGAGTAGCAGAGTAGAATTTTGAGCTTTAAACAAAATAAAAGAACCACTGATGCCAAAAATCAGAAATTGCTGGAAAAACTCAGCAGGTCAGGCAGCATCTGTGGAGAGAAAGTTTTGAAGAAGGGTGACTGGAACCTGAAACATTAAACTCTGCTTTTGCTCCACAGATGCTGCCTGACCTGATGAGTTTTTTCCCGCAATTTTAATTTTGTTTTAGAATTTTGAGCTGCCTGCAAACTCATCCATTAGCCAGAACCTAAACTGTGGTGATGGCTTTGTTAAAACACATAGCCAAAGTTACTAACACTAAGAATATGCCATTGGCACCTAGCCTGATGCAGAACTGGAAATCCAACACAGCTTAAGAAGTAATTTACAGCTCATGAACTGAAATGTTAGTTCAATGAAAAATTGGATAAAATCTGAGGTATTTTCCATTTCGACTTAATGCCAGTCTTGATTTTTTCTGGTAACAAAAAGCTTAACAGTAGTGTCAAATAAGTGCACCAGAAAATAATTACCATATAAACAAATTCATATCATGAATGCTACAGTTAATCTGTAAATGTTTTAGCAGTAAGGAGGGTCAGACTGCATGATAATGTGACAAATCACTTAAGATTTATAAATTAACATAATCAGATGATTCAAAATTGTGTCAAAATGCCAAATTACATCACAATGCATTTGGGAAGAAAAGAACCAATGGCTTTTTATTATCCACCAGATGATGCCATCCATCGTGCACAATGGAAACCATTTTCAACTTTTCCACAAAACACACGATTTTTATTCAATCAATTTCAAGGTTGTCGGCTCTTCTGGCACTATAGTAGTGCCCACGTCTGGATGAGGAGATGTGAGTTCAAATCCCACTCAAGGTGTTCAATAACATTTCTAAACAAGGCATTTTTATATTAAAAAATCTGGAATTAATGTTGAAAAATTCCTTCAAATGTCAAGTGAATTGCTCAACGAGGCTACTGCCCAGTCAATGAAGGTAAAAAATCCATCAATAGAATTGATACAGGTCGGCCACTCAGTTAGCATTTTCCCAATAAACAAGGATGACATCACAATATTTAATGATAGATTTACTTACCACCTTCCAAACTGAAACAAGAAAACAGCAAGTTGCAGCTTACATATTCAAATAGCATGCATGTGGCTTTTTCAAATTGTCATTTCAGGGAGCTTACTGATTTCCAAACTATCAGTCATATCAGTAAAGGATAAGTTAATTTTTAAATAGGAGAATCACGATGACATTTATTAATTTGTTCTGTGCAGTAACAGCAACAGAAGGCCAACTTGAAGTGTTATGATTTTTAAATAATGAGTACAAATGCCATTCGTAAGATGTGAATGTGTCCTTGTTTATCAAAAAGTTGGATTTTGTCAAAAGCTTTGGTAAATGAAAAGAATGCTGCAGGACTGGATGAGGTAAAATAGAGAAAGATGAGGTGCTGGGGAGTCAGGCTACATGTAAAGTGGATAAGACACTTGATCTGGATGCAATGCACCCTTGGATGCTGTGGGAAGTTAGCAACTGTGGAGATTTTGGATACAATTTCAAAATCTACCATGGATTCTGAGGCAGTGCTAGGAGATTGTAGGATCAAGAATGTTCAGCCTTGTTCATTAATATGACAGAAAGATAAACTCAGAAATCACAGCTTCTGGGTGTATTATCATCTGTGACCTTTGAGTTTGTAAGATTTTTTTAGGTGCTTGTCAAGTTGACTATGTACAAGTGTAGCCACCTTTTTGTCTCGCAAGAAGAGTCCTGTTAGATAAACAATAGGAAAGTTTTATATCATTGTGACTATTTACAGATTAAATGAATATGATCTATGTTACTATAGAGACTGTCAGAAGTACATCAGCCTCAGATCTGTCTCTTATCAGTTCCGACTTTACTCTCCGATCAAGTCCTTCTGATATCATCAAATTGCTTATTGCACTCACTCAAGCATTAACCAGTTCAGGCACTCTCAAATTAATGTATATCACCCCATTAATTAAATATTAGTTATAATAGTTAACTATTATAATTTTACATTTGTTTGTTTAATTGCATCCATCAGTAGCCCATTACCCTCAAACCTTAAAATTTTCAAATTCAAATGATCTGGGGATTTCACTAAAATAAAACAACTCAGTTATGGATTCTCCAATCTACTCAGGCAGGAAATACTGTGAACTTGCTTTGCCTTTCTCCTCAAACATTTTTGGCCCTTGGAATCTCAAGCCTTTGCAGTCCTAACAGCAGTGGAAAACATTTCCATTAAGCCAGTACAGTCATGGTTCTCCATGTCCTTTAATGTTACGAATTTTTTTTTATTCCAATGTAGTCATCCTTAGGGGATCCTGCTGTTGTTTAAGTTCACCATGAGATTATGGAACCTTATAAAATATTTTATTGGCCATTCCTTTACCAGCTGCTCCTTGACATTTTCTAGTTTAAACCTTTCCAGTTTTTGAATGGAATTTAAGTCAATCACACATTGCCCTCAAGTTGTTGATCAGGCAAAATGTATTCTGGTTGTTTCTTTAGTCTCTTAAGATTAAGTCTCTTAATCATGATGTTGAAAGATTGCTGTTTTTTCAGCACTGACATTGACTGTTCCATTTCCAAAGACAGAGGGCTAGACATTTCTATCACTCTGTATGGTATACAACTCTGACTTCTTCTACGTTGATAATGTTAAACAGCCCTGTTACACCAACTGAGCCACCTCACCTGATTTTGCCATCCTTTATTTCATGATAAGCCTCGGAAGTCCAGTTAGGTCTTTTATTAGTTGTTTCTGGGCCATTACAAGAGAACATACATAAGAGAGTTGAAAATGCACATTTTTCTTGTCAATCAACTTCACTTTTGAGCCCATATAAATGTCTCAACATCAACTTCATCTGGAGAGTTAAGGAGACCAATACCCACTGAGAGAAATGTGTTTGTTGCTTCTTTCACCCCATAGCAAATAATAATGTAATATTTCATACTAACAGTTGCACACAGAAGTGTATTTACTTGTTCAGCCTCTAATTTAGTGTCCAGTTTAGAAGCTTTTCTACACTTCAGGAATTGCTTTTTGAGATATCCAATTTGTGTTCCATTTGGCCAATCTTTGAAATTATGTTTTCTTGGCAGTACTATTTCTATTATTATGACGTTCTAAAAGGTGTTTAGGTATCTTATAATTCTTCCGAGATTTTTATTTTGCTGGAATGACAGCTCTATCATGCTTTGTTGCTGCCCTCCTAACTGGGGGTGCCCTATAATATAATGAAGAATTTCCCACTTTTCATGGCTTTATTGGTCGAGTTTCTGTCCATTTCAACTGTAATAAAGTCTCTGCTCTGAGATAAAGAAGATTGTCTTTTAGCACATTAGCTCTTTTCGATCCTTGCCTTCCAGCAAGCATGCACTACGGTCTGCCCACTTTTTAAAAAAATTCTCATCCTTTCAGCCTGAACCACTGGGTTTTATTAAAATTCTTTTTGCATTATGGATTTTAGCTTTGACCCATGCATTCTCTCAGTGGTTAGCACTGCTGCCTCACAATGCCAGGGAGCTGTGTTCGATCCCAGCCTCTGGCAGATTGCCTGTGTGGAATTTGTACAAGTTCCCCTTGCCTACTTGGGTTTCCTTCCGTGGTCCAAAGATGTGTGGGTTAGGTGGAGTGGCCGTGCTGAATTTCCCACAGCGTCCAAGGATATACAGGCTCAGGGGATTAGCCATGGGGAATGCAGTGTTATAGGTTGGATCCTGATAGGATGATCTTTGGAAAAGTGATGCTGACTTGATGTCTTGCTTCCACTCTGTAGGAATTCTATGTCTTTTTACTTATTGTCTGAACGAGACTTCAAACAACTTCCACATCCAATGTAGTTTGTACCACCCTTTGAAGTATTTTTCAGTGTTGAGTGTTGCCATGGGGCTTTTCAGGGGTGTGCTGTTGTAAGCAATCAACATTACCTGCTTTTCCTGAGATCTTCTAGGTTCCCAGAATGGTTGAAACTTTAGGATGAGTGATAATGGGAACTGCAGATGCTAGAGAATCCAAGATAACAAAGTGTGGAGCTGGATGAACACAGCAGGCCAAACAGTATCTCAGGAGCACAAAAGCTGACGTTTCAGGCCTAGACTCTTTATCAGAGAACGTTAGGATGTTTGCTGTTGAATTCAATGTTCGGATCCTACACTCATCACCATGTTGTGTGCATCAACGTTCATCTCCTCTAATTCTGCAGGTTTTTTAGGGGCTTACATGCTCCATATGTGCAAGACAGCCATCTATCTTTCCTAATTAGAGAGTTTTGTTGAATAAACAAAAGAAGCTTGATTATATTGCTGAAACTATTTACAAATTTCATAAATATGGTAGACATGACCACTGAGACAGTTCGTAGCATGGCTCACAGGGGAGCACGGGACACAAGGCTGTTCCTTACCAGCTCCAAACTTACTCTTCCATGCCAACGTGGCATCATCTGAGGGGATGGTGCTTTAGCATTCAATCATGTATTAACCCTTTCACACGCATACACAATATAGGTCAATCAGCTTAAATGTCGGTGGTGAGAGTGTTTTTCGAAACATTATTTTGAAAGTAAATTATCTATCACGAAAACTAATAACTGAAATGCAGCATGGATTTAAGGGAAAATCATGCCTGGCTATCTTGATTAAGTATTTTGGTGATAACAGTGTAAGTGGATGAGGCAGTACTATTTATGGTGTGAATATAAATTTCCAAAAGGTGCTGACTAAGTATCAGAAAATGAATATGTTAGGAGCTCATACATATATCACAAATATAGTGAGTGCTCAGCAGTGAAATGTGATACAAGGATTGAAGTGGGAATTTTAAAAACTCAAAAGTTTTAGATAAAAGTGTATTTAAAAGGCATGCTTAAATAAGAATAAACTATTGTAAACAAAGGTAAACACAATTGTTAAAACAGAAATTGATTTTATATGCCTTTAAAACAGGGTCAACACTCGGTGGAGTTAAAAATTCTCATTGATTAAAAAGAAACATGGTAACAGTTAAGACAGTGGAACTAAAAATCTTGGTTGACTCATAAAATGAAGATTTTGAATCAGCATTTCACAAGCAAAAAATTTTGCCGAAACTGCTGTATGAGATTTTTAAAAATCTAACGCCCAGTTAGAAGAAAAATTGACAGAATTCAACATACTTAAGCTACCCAGATAGATAGCCAGTGTGAACCCTCTACTTCACCAGTGTGAAAACCCTTAAAGGCAGACAACATTACACGCAGCCCCATGCAGTTTACAGGACATAGACCTGTAAGGTCTCTAATCCCAGGTCATCCTAATGCATTTGTTCCCTTTTTGCTGTTTGGTTTCCTGCCCCAGGCATCACTATCCACTTCATTCACATTGATACTTTTGAACATTGAAGCCAGGGAAAGAGTAAAAAATATTGGATAATAAGGGGCAGTAGTACCAGCAGGACCAGCCAGCAATTCAAGGAATATGCCACGTTTCCATGAAGTTGGGTCTCATACTGACACACACACATTTGAAGCGACATGGAGAGTGAAACAAACAGATGTAAGGTTTAAACAGTGCAATTTATTTGGAGTAAATAATATACAGCTTTGTCATCCATGCCACCAAAGTACCCTCAATAAGTTGTATCAGAGATAATGCGAACTGCAGAGGCTGGAGAATCCGAGATTACAAAGTGTAGAGCTGGATAAACACAACAGGCCAAGCAGCATCTCAGGAGCACAAAAACTGTCGTTTCAGGCCTAGACCCTTCATCAGAGAGGGGGTTGGGGAGGGGGTTCTGAAATAAATAGGGAGAGAGGGGGAGGCGGATCGAAGATGGATAGAGGAGAAGAAAACCTTCAGGGCGAACTGACTTCACGGCTTAGCAGGTTCCGTCTATTTCAACTGCAAAAGCTGAGATGACACTATGATGCAATTATAGAATCTCTATGGTGTAGAAAGAGCCCATGTGGCCCATCAGCTCTGTATTGATCAGCTGATGAGCACTTCACCAAACCCAACTCCCTACCCTATCCCTTTCATCCTGCATTGCCCGTGGCTAATCCACCTATCCTACACATCCCCGGACACCAAAGGGAATTCAGGTTTGCCAATCCACTCAACCTACACATTGTCAGACTGTGGGAGGAAAGCAGAAAATAGATGTCCCACAACAGTTCCATTATTCCATGATAATGTTGCATACGTACTTATATAAAACTGCTAACCTCCAGGTGGCAGCGTAAGCCAATTTGTTGCAATAGGTTTTAATTCATAGTTCCTCCAAACTGTTAATGCTGAAAGCATGTTAAGAAATGATTGTACTTGATATATCTTTTTTCTTATTTGGTATGTTTGTTATCCATCCTTTGTATCCCGGCCTGAGACATCCCAGATTCCACTATAATTCAAGTTATTGTGGAAATCATTGTGAGTCAATACTAACAAATTGCCAACATGTCAAGAAAACTCAGACTGTTTTACAGGGAGATTTAACCTTCTCTGAATGGTAGTAGATAGACAGAACGTGATTCAAAATATGAACAACACATTTATCATTTGTTTCCACATGACGATTTTACCATTTCTTACATGGTTGTGTTACCTATCTGACCAAGGCAGGAGTTTCACAAAACCTCAAAGATTGGGTCCAATTAATTCAATGGGATCCCGATGTCAATTCACTTTGGAAGTAGGCTGGTCGGATGACCATAGGAGTATATGCAGAAGGCTTCAAACTCTTTTATGTGGAACAAAGATGAACAGCAGTGGCCAAAACTGATATGAAAAGTGTAGACCTCCCTTGTTTTAATTTCCCAAACTGCTCACAAACCATTCCCAAAGGCACATTTCCTCCCTTCCCTAACTTACTTTGGACTCATCGATGACCTTCAGGCCACCTGATTGCCCCCTGCTAATGTCCCAGTTATTTTGATCAGGAGAGCAGCTTGTGGCATTTTCATGAGGCCTCACTATTAAAATCAGCTTGATGTCTTCACAGCATCCCATTCAGCCTCATCCCTGTGATGAATTTGAAATGGTTAAAAATAAATCTGTTTGTAATTGCTGCTTTATGGAAAATCCCATTGCTCTCCCAGATCTAATTCTATTTACTTTATTTAAAATGTAACTAAAACCCTACAGGAAGTTATTGCGCTAACTACAGCATTATTTAATCTTCAACGACAAACAAAAAAGTAGCAGTAAACATAAGAGAAGTAAAACAGACACTTGTATGTTTGAAGTTCCTATGTTGGGAGGACAATAGAAGTTCACCCCATCCAGTAGACAATGAAGGGATGGGATTGTGGGGCTTTTGTAGTGAGGCCGAGAGTTTAGATACCAGGGGGTCCAAAGTTTCTTGTTCAGGCCAATTAGTTTTTTTTCCTTTTATAACCTACTTGGAAACCTTAAAATAGCTCAAAATTAATACATACTCCACTAGGTCCAGGCAATCCCCCCCATCACAGAAGTTTTCACTCAATAAAACAGTAGCATATAATATCAAGAAGTTGATACTATGATACTGAGTACAAAAATAGGAAGAGCATTCCCTTAAATCAGGAGGCCAGGAAATCAGATCATTTGCTACTTACTGACAGTTTACAGCCCATACAGGAACTGACAGCTGTTGAAAGTGGGTCTGTGGGTAATGAAACTGGCAGTATTTTGCTGACCACCCACGAAATGCTCACAGAGCAAGTGAGGAATAGAAACATGGTTCTTTTGTCCCCTATGATTATGAACAGATTGGGAACCCTAAATTAAGTTTACCATACTGAAATCACAGGGGACACATTTCATTAGTGTATCAGTTGTCAGGACAGAAGAACTACTGGTCAGTAATTTGACATTCACTTTTTATTGCAATTTTGGCCCACTGGCATCCTCATTTATAGAAGCAAATTCAATCTGGGATCTTCAGGTAGAGGTATTGTATTTTCAGGCAGGGATTTGTAGAATGAACTGGAATCACTGGCCTTCATCCAATCCCAACACTTACTGCTGCCCAAAAGCCACACCCTGGTACATTGGCGACAGGCAGAATGCACAAAGGGAGAAGAGATGAACGTGACATGACCTCGGCCAATGTCTCCCTGGTAAAGATAATGTTACATGAGTTATGGGGTCCTTTTAATATTTGGTCAGCAATCCGACTAGAAGAGAAAGCTTTCAACTCAAGAGATTGGTTTGTTGGCTTGCCTGCCATCACCATCATTAGAAATGTACTTAAGGAAGGGAACATGCTCCCATCTACATCAATGGAGCTGAGGTTGAGAGCTTGAACAACATCAAACTCCTCAGAGTGTTGATAACCAATGACCTGTCCTGGACTTCCTATGTAAATGCACAGTCAAGAAGGCACAACAATGCCTTTTCCTCCTCAGCTGGCTCTGGAAATTTGGCATGCCATAAGGCCCCTCAACACCTTCTACAAATTCACCATTAAAAGCATTCTGTCTGGGTATATAACGGCTGGTACAGCAACTGCTCTGCTTCGGACTGTAAGGAACTACAGAAGATTATGTGTACAGTCCAGACCATCACAGAAGCCAAACTTCTATCCATAGACTATATTTACATGGCTTGTTGCTGCAAAAAGTGGCCAACATCATCAAAGACCTATCACACCCTGGTAATGTTCTCCTACAACCTCTTCTGTCAAGCAGATGATATAGAAGCCTGAATACACATATAAGCAGGTTCAGGAACTGCTTGTTTCCAGCTGTTACCAGACCGTTGAATGGACTCTAGCCTCAAATAATGTAACTGGCAATGTAACCTGTATGCTTTTAAGTCTTTTGATCTGTCCATCCTTTGCTTGCTGTGATTTGCCTGTACTGGTCGTAAACAAAGCTTTTCATTGTTTTTTGGTACACATGACAATCAATCAAATTAATCAATCAATCAATATATGTCATCAATCTGTACTCTATCTTAAACCTCCACTCTGCAGTCAGGAATTAATAAAAGAGGCCGCCCCAACGGAAACTCAACAAATTAGTCCTACAACAAAGGCAAAATTGTGACAACAGCAGATGCAATATGACACTGGCAGCAGTAGTTCCAATTCTCAATATGGAGAGACCAGGAAACCGATTGTCTTTACATCATCAGCAAAACAATGTCATCATCCAGTAACACCACAAAGCATTTTTGAAAGACAGTGTTGCTTGCTCCTGCGCTGGAGAGCAGCCTAGAAAAGGGTGCTTAAGTAAATGCTCATCTACCAATCATTGAGTTGTCTTGTCACAGCCAAAGTCACCTTGAAATATGGCCAGAGGCGACATAGAAGAAAATGTGAACCATGTCTCAAAGAAAACTTTAGAACATACCTTCTGTGATAGGAGAGAAATGTTCAATGCTGGTGACAATGCTCATTCCAAATGATGTTCAGTCATAGTGGACTGCTTCTCAAAACAAGGCCACCCTAGAGGATCCAATATTGGCCATATCTTCTACTGATCAGGTAAATTGCAAGGTAAACAATGCCTCTTCAGTGTCCCTTTTGTGATGAAAATTACTATCAACACTAAATTTTCAAAACAGCTCATCAGTCATTCTGAACACGTTGAGTCCCTATGCCTACCTGTCCAGGAGGCAAACAGAGAGACAGAGAGAAAGAGGAAGGGAACATCAGGATAATGCTTCAACTCTGAAGGCAAACCAAGCTGACAAAGATAGGTTCTGCACAGATGAAGTCATCCAGAATGCTCCTCCCAAGGATAGAATTGTTGTCCTTGACAATTTCAATGCCAATGTTGGCCGTGATAGCCTAGTGTTGAAAGGAGTGCGCAGTAATTGCGGAGTTGTAGGAATTGCAATGTCAATGGACATCTACTCTTGCAACTCAGAGCAGAAAAAAATACTGTGCACATCCAACACCTTCTTTCAATAAAACAATCACTTCAAGATCACTTGGATGCAGCCCCATTCTAAACATGGTCACCTGATAGGCCACATTAGTTAGGTAAAGTTTTACATGAGTACATTGTATTCGTTTTCACAAGAGAGAAAAATGTTGGTATGAAAATCAGGCAAGAGAACTGTGGTACTCTTGAACAAATTTCAATTGAGAAGTAGAAAAGGTTAGTAGGCTTAGATATTGGATAAGTCCCTGAGCCCAGATGAGTTGTAACCAAGTCTGCTGTAGGAGGCAAGGGAGGAGGTTACAGGTGTCCTGACATTAAGTATCAAATTCCCTGTGGTCACAAGAAAGATACCAGAGGACCGGAAAACAGTGATATCATTATTCAACAAAAGAACAGTGATTAACCAGGAAACCACAAAACAGTGAGACTAACACCAGTAATAGGAAAAGTATTGGAAAAAAAGTCTGAGGGACACGATAAATCCCTGACAAGGATTAAACAAGGAGAGTCAGTATAGCTTTATTAGTGGGAGATCATATCTGATAAGTTTGCTTTAGACTTTTGAGGGGATGATTATACGTGTGGTTGAGGGTTGTGCAGTGGATGTAGTCTGCATGAACTTCAACAAGGTTTTTTCACAAGGTACCACATGACATCCATGGAATTTGTAAAATTGGATCTAAATTAGCTTACAGATAAGAGCAGAGAATGATTTTCATACACCTCAAGCCGCACCTCCATTTCCTTTGTTATCCATTTGTTATCTTGGATTCTCCAGCATCTGCAGTTCCCATTATCAATGATTTTCATAGGTTGTTTTTGCAACTGCAAGTCTGCATCCAATGATGTGCCATCGGGTTCAGTGTTGCATCCCTTACTGTTTTTAGCACACGTTAATGATATAGAATGGATGTAGATTTGTCAATAAATTAGAAGATGATGCAAAAATTGATGGTGTGGTAAATAGTGAGGGTGAAAACCCTAGACCACAGAACAATATAAATAGGCTGGTCAGATGGGTAGAACAGTTGCAAATGGAATTTGATATTGAAAAGTATGAGGTGATGCATTTTGGGAGGGCTAAAATGCAGATGAGTACACATTGAATGGTGGGACCCTAGGAAGTACAAACCCCAGGAACGACCTAGGTGTATATATCCACTCATCCTTGAAGGCAAGATAAGGTGGTTAATAAGGCACATGGAATACTTGCCATTAATACTTAAAACATTGATTAAAAGGGCAAAGAGGTTATGAATTGGAGTTGTATATAATGTTAGTATATATAACAGCTGGAATATAGTTTACAGTTCTGGTTGCCACATTGCAGGAAAGATGTGTTCAAATGACAGACGTGCACAGGATATGGACAAAGATGTTATTTAGACTGAATCATCATAGCTTTGAAGAGAGACTTGATTGAGAGCAGTGTATTTGGAGGGGGGAGGCCTGATTATGAGGGGTGAAGGAAGTGTAGATAGGAATAAACTTTTCCTTTTGATGGAGAAGTCAATAACTTGGGCATAGAATTAAGGATAAAGGCAGAATGTTTAGAGATGATTTAAGAGGATATTTTTCATCTGGAAAATTTTGAGCATTTGGAATTCACTACTTGAAAGAATGGTAGAGGCAGGAACAAAATATTTAGATGATCATTTTGAGTGTTATTGTACACGAGGTTATGAGTCAAGTAATAGAAAAAGGGACCGGTTTGATAGGAATGTAGGAACAGGAGTAGTTCATTCATCCCATCAAGCCTGTCCAATCTTTCAACATCCTCATGGCTGGTCAAACTCTTCAATGCCTTTTAACCATCTAATTCCATAACCACCTATGCCATTGGTAATCAGAACTCTATCAATCTCTATCTTAAATCGCAACCATAGCCATCATGGGCCGAAAGGCACACTAACTTTATGACTTTACACCCTGATATGTTTGTGGGACTTAAAGGATGTTCTACCCAATAAATCATGCACAGTTTGGAATGTTGTAGCCATCACCAGCTTACTCACTCAAAGCAGAACTTTAATTTCAAACCTAAGGCCAAGAACAGATCCAGAGATAACACATCAAAGGAATTTCAAGTCAATAACCTGCTAGCCTCATTTGTGCTGAGATAACTATCCAGCAACCTTACAGGTCAGCTGGGAACACTCTAATCTCAGTACTGACTTCACTCCAAAATGAATAGAGGACTAGTGCCTGGATAAGATCATTTTATGTGGAGACCTGATCACTGGTAAATGAAACAGGTATGTCCCAAGCAAACATTTCCTGAAGATGTTCCTTGGTGTGTCACATCAACCATCACTCATGGGGAGCACAGACCACCATGGAGATGCTACATCAGAAGCATTGAGGAGCGAACATGCCAGAAAAAAGGAGCAGGTGAAGAGATCGAATGACCTGAACCGAGTGTGGGAGAATCTTCCAGTGACTGGCTGCCAGTGAGGCTTCAACTAATGACTGCAAACTTTTCAAAGCTGTTGTACACAAAGAAATGACAGGAAGAAGGAGCAGTATGACTTAAAATCAGCACCATACCTCATCTCACCAGATTATATTAAAGATCATTGAAGCTTACCAAGCAGAAACAATTGAAGGAAACCATCTGGTGCAGTTCTTTAAATCTCCTAGTATAGCTTTGGTCAATTACATCATTCCTCTAAAGACTCCGTCAGCCTTCAGCCGAGTCTCAGTATGAGGTCCAGTGAAGCAATGCAGTAAAAAAAACTTTGCCTGTGCTTGTTTTAAGATCTAAAACATCCCACTGTCTTTTCACTCAGAATCTATCTTCTTCCTCTCTTTCCAATGTTTATCTGTCACTCCCTTAAAAAATACGATGATCTCTGTCTTAATTGTACCCTGTGGTAAAGCATTTGTTGCTCCAACATCTCTGTGTAAACAACTTTCTCCTAACGTTTCTCACCTCTCTCTTGGTGACAATTTAAAATTGATGACATCTCATCACTCACCCAAAGTAAATGGCACAGTGGAGAGGTTTGGCTCAGCAAAGTGCCTGGTTTCTTTGTGTTGAAAGTGTTAAACCCAGGCTTCCCTAATTATCAACTCTGTCTTGGCTCAATATTACTATGATGTTTATTTTATTGATTGGAACAAATGGATCTGATACAGCCTTCTCTTCTTCACCTATCACAGGTCTTCATCCAGTGCCCGTCTTTCAGTGGAAAAATTGGCTTTAATTTTGAGGCTCTTCTGTTCCTGTTAGGTTGATTTCTATCTCCTTTGGAGGGTTGTAACCAATGCAGCTGCTGTAGCTGTTACTTCCTCCCTCAACATTGAGGAGCTCTTTCTTTCTGGCCCAGGCTATATAAATAATCCGTTTAAACTCTAAAAAAAATTGTAAAAGTTTGAGCCCTCAGCACTGATCCCTGTGCAAGCCCACTTGTTACATCTAGCCAACCTGAAAACTTTCCCATTTATGACTACTCTCTGTTTCCTGCAAATTAACTACTCTGCTGTCCAGGTTAATATGCTACTCTTAAACCATGAGCTTTTATGTTTTGTGATAATCTTTCAAATGGAACCTTATCAAAAGTCTTCTGGAAACCTAAATCCAGTACAGCGATCAATTCATATTTATCCACAGCAATTGTGAATTTGTCAAAGAACTCCATAAAGTTAGCTAAACATAGTTTTCCTTTCATGCAACCATGTTTTCAGAATTGTAAGTTGACAGAATTGTTACAGTGCAGAAGTCACATATAGACAGGGTGATTAAAAACGTATTTGGCACGATTGCCTTCATTGCTCAATCCCTTGAGTAAAGGATTTAGGAATTCATGTTGAGATTGTACAGGACATTGATGAGGCCTCTTCTGGAGTACTGTATCCATTTCTGGTTGCCCAGTTATAGGAAGGATATTATCAAGCTGGGGAGGATTCAGAAGAGATTAACCAGATGTTGCTGGGTATGGAAGATCATGAGGAAAGCCTGGATAACTGGGACAATTTTCACGGGAGATTAGTAGGTTGAGAGGTGATCTGATAGAAATTCATTAAACAACGAGAGGTATCGTTTGAGTTTGTGGTAGCTGTCTTTTCCCTAAGATGGAGGATTTCAAGACAAGGGGACACATTTTTAAGGTGAGAAGAGAGAGATTTAGAAAAGTTATGAGGGGCAAAGTTTTTACATAGATGGTGGTTCTCATGTGGAATGAACTTCCTGAAGAAGTGATGTTTGTGGGCATCATTGTAACTTCTAAAGGACATTTGGATAACTGTGTGAATAGGAAAGGTTTGAAGTGATAAGGACCAGGAGCAGGCAGGTGGAACTAGTTTAGTTTGGGATTATGTTCCGCATGGACTGGTTGGACCAAAATGTCTGTTTCCATGGGGTATGACTCTACAATTCTATCACTACGTAAGTGGTCTTTCGGGCCTATTGTGCCTGCACCAGTTCTTCAAACAAGCATCATTACTTAGTGACAATCTCCTGGGTTTTTTTCCCAGTAACCTTGCTCACTATTTTTCTCCAAATGATCATCCAATGCCCTCCTGAATGCTTCAACTGAACCTGCTTCCACCATGCTTCCAGGCTGCACGTTCCATATTACTGCATTAAAAAAATTCTCTTCACACATCACCCTTGTTTCTTTGGCACATTTCTTTCCCCTCTGATTTCTTTTACAAGTGAGAATAGTTTCTTCCTACTTACTGTATCCAGCCCAATCATGACTTTCAAAATCCCTACTGAATCTCCTTTCAGTCATCTTCTCTCTTCAATCTGTCCTCGTAACCGAAGTTTATCATTCCTGCAAGCATACCTGTGAATCACTCTGCACGATTTCCAAAGTATTCTCATCTTTCCCATAATAGAGCACCCACAATTCACCAATTGACAAGTGTCTTTCTCAAGTTCAATGTCACTGCTCTGCTTTTGTGCTCTATGTCCCTAGTAATAATAAAATCAAGGACACTGTATGTTTTATTAATTGCTGTCCTCACTTGTCCTGCCATTTCCTTGATTTGTTTACATGTACACCCGGGTCCCTCTGCCGCTACATCCCTTTTAGAACTATATCCACTATCTTGTATTGTCTTTCAATGTTCTTCCTTAAAGATAATCACCTCACACTTCTATGCATTGAATTTCATCTGCCAGTTTTCTGTCCACTTCATCAACTTGTCAATGCCTTTTGGAGTTACATGCCATCCACCTCACAGTTTGCAATTCAACCAATTCAGCATTTTCTTTAAATTTTGAAACTGTTTCCCACTCACGAAGAAATAGGTTCTTATCATGTATCAGGAAAACCAAGGGTCCCAATACTAATCCCTGGAGATTTCCAGCACAAACCACATCCAGCTTGACCATTACTCCCTGTTTCATATCTATCTGTCAATTTTGGATCCACATTGCTACTGTCCCTTTTAAACCACAGCCTTGAACTTTATTCCCACAGCAGCTGTGTAGCATTGTATCAAAAAACTTATGGAAAATCTCTGAAGACCACATCAGTAGTGTTACCCCTCGTTGAGCCTTTTTGTTATCTCTTCAAAAACTTCAGCAAGTTAGTTAAACTCAATTTCCTTTTTGGAAAGAGATAGTAAGATCTGTGGATGCTAGAGTCAGAGATAACACAGGTTGGGGCTGGCTGAACACAGCAGGCCAGGCAGCATCAGAGGAGCAGGAAAGTTGACGTTTCAGGACGGGACCCTTCTTCAGAAAAATTCAGAAAACTCCCAGGGTGCGGGATTCCAAACAAGTCCAGAGAAGACTGACAGGTTATGTCCTGCACACTCACAAATTCTACCCTCACTTCATTCACCATTCTTGGGTGTATCTCATCTAGTCCCAGTTTTGTCCTGTTCTCCCCACCATAGGAAAGATGTTATGAAATGTGAAAGAGTTCAGAAAAGATTTACAAGGATGTTACCAGGATTAGAGGATTTGAGTTATTTAGAGGTTCAATAAGCTGGGCCATTTTTCCCTGGACTGTAAGAGACTGAGGGATGGCCTTGTAGAAGTTTTTAAAATCACAAGGGGCACAGATAGGGTGAAAATCCCAGGGTGGAGAGTCCTAAATTAGAGAACATGGGTTTAAAGTGAGAGGGCAAAGATTTAAAAGAGACCTGAGGGGCAACTTGTTCACACAGAAGGTGGTGTCTGTATGGAATGAGCTACCAAAGGAGGCAGGGACAATTACAACATTTAAAAGGCATCTGGATGGGTACATGAAAAGGAAGGGATGAGAGGGATATGGACCAAGTGCTGGCAAATAGGCCAAGGTCAGTTTAGGATATCGTGTCAATCCAGATGAGTTGGGCTGAAGGGCCTGTTTCCATGCTGGATAACTTTATGACAGTTTGACTATGACATATTCTGAATAGCATGCTTCTCTTTTGTAAATACAGAGTTGACTGTGCCTGATTCTTCTAAGCATCATGTTTTAAAATACCTTTCAACATTTACCTTTTGTCAGATGTAAAGTTAACTCCAGCTTTCTGTGTCACTAATCTTTTGAATAAAGGATTTACACTCACTATTTTCCATACTGATGGAAGCTTACATGAATCTGGAGAAACTGGGAAAATTAAAATTATTGCACCAACTATATTATCCTCCCTTCCATTTCCTGATGTACAGTTATGTCTGTGATGTTATTTATACCTTGTTTTGAAACGTGCAAAAACCTATTCAATTCATCAACCATAGTCTTGTTTTCCATTATTAATTACTCAGACTCAGTTTCTCAAGAAGCAATGTTAATATTGTAAACACTTTTCCTTTTGGAAAAGCTATCTAATTTGCCACAATCTGTCTTATAATATATTTCTAGTTCTTTTTCTCATACCCTCATTGAAATATATACCATTGTGGCAGGGCTGCATAGATGTAAGGTTGAACAAAAATCTTGATCATCTAGAATAATGGGCAAGCCCTTTGGACTTTAATAACATCTAAAACACTGCATAAAAACCTGAGCTTAGGCTGCAACAAGTATGCACAGAACTAGAAGAATTTCAGTCTGGGAATATTGTTCAGTCTGGAAGTCCAATTTTTATCTCCACTCAAAGAGAACAATCAACCAAAGCTAATATTCTAGACTGAAACTAACTTTTACATCTTGGGTTACCCACCAATGAACAGCATGGTGCCTTCGCAAAGATACCAGAGATTCAACTTCTATCAAAATATTTTCACGCACACTCTTAACTATCAGGAAGCCAATTAACCTCAAATGGAAACCAGAAACAGAATGGCAACACAGATTTGAGAAGAGATAACAGAGCATACAGTCTGTATAACTGCCAGCCCTGATCTGACCTGAGGAGTGAGAGAGCCTTTTTTCAATAGCAAGCTTCTGCAGAAATAGCTTCCCCACTGGTTACCCAGCCCCATCAAGCAACTTTGGAACCAAAAGGGCATCATTGGAGCAAAAGGCATCCAAGAGTGGAGAAGTCAACCAAGAGCTTCCAGACACAGGCCAGTCCCGAACCAAGTGAACCAACCACAAGAACCTTGGCAACCAGATGCCCTTTAAAATCATGGTAAGCAGAAAGTCCCGAGGCCCCAAAATTTCCGACTTAGCCAGCAGGGAGGGGAAGGCGGGCAGTGACAGTGCATTGTGACCTTAAGGGTGGGAAGCCTGGTTAAAATTCCTGTGATTAGAATAGAATATCAAATAGAATATCCTTTTATTGTCCCTCCATTGTAGGCATTTATAATGTCTGCCTTCTTATGGCAACATCTTGGATACAAGTATAGACAATAGACAACAGACAATAGGCACAGGATTAGGCCATTCGGCCCTTCGAGCCAGCACCACCATTCATTATGATCATGGCTGATCATCCACAATCAGTATCCTGTTCCTGCCTTATCCCCATAACCCTTGATTCCACTATCTTTAAGAGCTCTATCCATCTCTTTCTTGAAAGTATCCAGAGAGTTGGCCTCCACTGCTTTCTGGGGCAGAGCATTCCATATATCCACCACTCTCTGTGTGAAGAGGTTTTTCCTCAACTCTGTTCTAAATAGCTTACCCCTTATTTTTAAACTGTGTCCTCTGGACTCACGCATCAGCGGAAACATGCTTCCTGCCGCCAGAGTGTCCAATCCCTTAATAATCTTATACATCTCAAACAGATCCCCTCTCACCCTTCTAAGCTCAAGTGTATACAGTCCAGTTGCTCCAATCTTTCAACATATGATAGTCCCACCATTCCAGAAATTGACCTCGTGAACCTACGCTGCACTCCCTCAATAGCAAGAATATCCCTCCTCAAATTTGGGGACCAAAATTGCACACAATACTCCAGGTACGGTCTCACCAGGGACCTGTACAGCTGCAGAAGGACCTCTTTGCTCTTCTGCTCAATTCCTCTTGTTATGAAGGCCAACACGCCATTAGCTTTCTTCACTGCCTGCTGTACCTGCATGCTCGCTTTCATTGACTGATGTACAAGAACACCTAGATCTCGTACCTAGGTCCAGTTCTTGGATATAGCAGTGGAATAAAAGTAGCTGTGTTGCTTTACTGAATTGAAGAATAAGTTAAAAATAGGACATCATTAAATGGTTAGCATTGCAGTAAGGTAGGAAATTTCAAATTGGCATTAAATTGCAGCAGCTCGGAGCAGAGCTTCCACAGGTGGTCTGACCACTGCGCCAGACCCCAGTCCAACAGCTGTGCCTGCTCTGCCCCAAGCCCCAGTCTGCTCCATTTTGGCTCTCAGCTGTCCATGGCAAATTCAAGGGCTGTCTCCCCTACGCCGGTCTCCACCCAGGACTCACTGCCTGCGTGCTGCTCCAGGTCTGCTTCCCCAAGTTGTTGTACATCTCGCTGCCCACACACGGGTACAAAAGCTCACTGCTCAGCTGTTCCAGATTTGCTGCCCACCCGTTGCTCCAGGGTTCGCTGCTCTGGGGATTTGCTACCATCGCCTGCAACTGCTCCAGGATTTTCCACTGTTGTTATGGGGAGAGAAAGAGAAGACAAAAATAGAGGAACAACAGGGGGAAAAAAAGGTAAAGAACATGTGGAACACAGGAACTCTGGCAGGAGCATCCTACTCTGCCACCATTTTGCTTGACATACAACTGCTGTTTAGGTTCTCAGAGTGTTTAATCTGTTTAATTTGTGTGTATTATTACTGTCATCTGTATAATTGGTAGTGTTAACTTCCCTGTTTTTTGCATTTACCTCTATTTCTTGCATTATACTTTACTTTTGCACTGTAAATAAATGCACCAATTCTTTTGCCCTGAAATACTAATCTGCTGTTTTCTTCTTTTCACATTCACTAAATAAGTCCACTGCCTAGATCCAGGATTCTGGGGATGACTCGAGCCAGCTAAAATCAGCAAGTTGCTGATTACAAACCCGAATCCATATGCAGATTGGAAACAGGGATGATTTTTCCCTTGGACAGGTGGTCCAGAACAAGGCGCACATCATCTTATGATATGGGGTAGGCTATTGCAAACTGAGATGGGGAGTAATTTCTTCACTCACTGTAATGAGCCTGTGGAATTTCTATGAGAAAAGGCTGTAGAGGCCAAGACCCTGAGAATGTTTAAGATAATAAAAGGATATATTTTTAGAGGCTAAAGTTGTCAAATCACTGAGACAGAGCAAGTTTGGTGTAACGATAATGGATCAGCTTCAAATGACAAGCAGGTTCAGTGTGTCAAATGGCCTACACTGGCTCTTATTTTCAATGTTTCTACATTTTTGTGCTTAATAAAATCCCCTTTTTAAAAAAAAAGTTCGGTCATTCTTTGCTTTTTTACATATGCTGACCCTGCATTTGAATGTGTTTTCTTTACGTAGTCCACTATACATATCAGCAATACAAGGCAGGATGATTGTCATGTCTTGAAGGATACTTGGAGGTGTAACAATCCCAGATGTGTTTGCAACAAGTTATCTGAAGGAGGTAGTGAAAATGTAGGTCAAATCCAGGCTGTTAACTGACATGCCACAATATATGTCCCGAGAATCAGTTGTAGCACAGTATAGGACCAAAACTTCCAAGTTCAGACTGGACATGGACACAAAGCAGGAGGACCTCAGTGGCAATGCCCAGCCCAATAGGCTGAAAGATGACCAGATATGTCGCTGTTTTTCATAAGAATAGTGATGAGCCTACATACTTTGTATCCCATTCAGAGAAATCTCGAGGGTGCTTTAGACTTGTGGCTCATTTCTCTAAAGAATGCAACGGAATAGTGACTACAGCCAAATTCCTGAGGGTTGTCCTTCATCCTTGAAAACTTCAGACGTATCTCCCCAGTCACTCACCTGTCAATTGCATATTACTTGAATAAGAATGGTCAGCATTTTAGTAAGAAGTAGCATCATTTCACGTAATTTCAATCATTTGGAAAATGTATGGACAATAAAAATTGATTGACTTATGAAGACTTCATCATTGATTCCCAAGATAGATTTTAGAATGATTAGATACATATGACTTTTTTTGGAATGCGAATCATAATGAGAGAGCTAGGGATGTAGGGAGAACAGTCATGGGAGAAAGATTTTTATTTTTCTCCATAGTTTATTTAATGAATTTCTTTATATTATTCATCCAGTGGATGTGTGCTCCACTGGTAGAGACAGCATTTATTGTTCAAGACTAATTGCCCTTGAGAAGAGGATCGTGAGCTGCCTTCTTAAACTGCTGCAGTATTTTGTAAGTATGCCCACAACACTACTGGGGGAGGAAATTCCAAGATTCTGACACAGTGACAGTGAGAAACAATGATACATTTCTAAGTCATGACGGTGAGAGCCTTGGAGAAGAATTTTCAGCTGGTGGTGTTATAATATATCTGGCAGCCTGGTCATTCTCGATAATAGTGGTCATGGTAAGTTGCTGTCTTAGATGCCTTGGTAAAGCCACCTTGTAGATGGTACACACTGCTGATACTGGGGGTTAGTTTTGTGGATGTGATGACAATCAAGTGAGCTGCTTACGGGTAGTGTCAAGCTTCTTGAGTATAGTTCGAGTTGTAGTGTCCAGGCTAGTGGTGGTAATTTTGTTACACTCCTGGCTGATGCCTTGTGGATGGTGAACATGCTTTGTATAGTCACCCTCAATGCTACTAACATGTGGTGTTCGACATCAGCTAGGCAGGTGAGGAAAACTGGTACTGTTGCATGGTAGGCAGCAAGAGGTTTACTTGCCAACATTTGTTCATATGCCAGGAGGCCTCGTGGGGTCTGATGTCAATGCTCAGGACTCCCAAGGCAATTCCCTCTTAGTTGTATAACACTATCCTATCACTTCTGGGGTCTGTCCTGCCAATGGGACAGGATTGGTGATGTTGGTATCTTGGGTGTCATCTCAGGTATGGTATAATCCCCTATACCTGACCATGTCAGGCTATTGCTTCATAGTCTGTGAGCCAACACACCCAATTTTGTCACTAGCTCCCTGATGCAAATAAGGAGAATGTTGGAGAATCAACAGCACTGAGTTTAGCAATAATATTTCCAGACCCTCAGTCAATGCCCCAAGATGAATCTCTAAATTCATTTTTGCCCCATCCCTAAGACCGCATGTTTCACCTCTGTAGCATCACTCAGGTTAGCTGCTGTCTCAGCACCTCTGCTTCTGAAGACTCATTCAATCCTTCATTAACTCCCGGATCAACTATTCCAACTCTCTCCTGCCTGGTTTGCTACAGTTTACTCTTCATAATATTGAGGTTATTTAAAATTCTGCCCCACCTATCTTAATTAACAGTATGTTCCTTACCCATTTAATCCAGTGCTTGTTGATCTACATTAACTTCTGGTCAAGAAAATGATTGATTTTAAAATTCTCAATGCTGTTTTCCAACACCCTCCAGAGACACGTCTCTCATGATAGCTGTAATTTCCTCCAGTCGTACAATTATTTAAAACAATTATGTTCCTCTAATTTGGACTCTTGTACATTCTCAATTTTCATTTTCTTCCTTTGGTGGCCATGCCTTAAGTAGCCTAATCTCTACATCCTAAATTCAACAATGAAGCTTGGTTGAAAGACCACTTCGATTAGTTTGTTGAATGGATGCTTATAACTTCTGTAGTGGGAAAAATGCTTGGATCTATCATCAAGGAGTAAATAATGAGACATCCGGATAGAAATGATCCCATCTAGCAGACACAGCATGGGTCCACGAAAGGCAGGTTTAACTAATTCACTGGAATTCTTTGAGGGCGTTACAAGTTCAGTGGACAATGGGGAACTGGCGGATGTGGTGCATCTGGGTTTCCAGAAGGCATTCAACAAGAGGCTGCTGCATAAGATAAAGGCACATAGCATTACGGGTAAGGTATTAGCATGGATAGAAGATTGATTAACTAACAAAAGCAAAGACTGGGGATAAATGGATCTTTTCTGGTTGACAATCAGTGGCTAGTGGTATGCCTCAAGAATAAGTGTTGGGACCACAAATGTTTACAATTTACATTGATCATTTGGAGTTGGTGACCAAGTGTGTCAAAGTTCACAGATGACACTAAAATGAGTGATAAAGTGTGCAGAGTACACTGAAAGCCTGCAGAGGTATAAAAATTGAGTGAGCAAGGTACTGGCAGATTAAGTACAATGTTGGTAAATATGAAGGCATTCGTTTTAGTAGGAATAAAAGCAAAACACTCTACAATTATTAGTGAAAAATTGCAGCATGCTGCTGTGCAGAGTGACCTGAGTGTCCTGGTGCATGAATCGCAAAAAGTTGTTTTGCAGCTGCAGTAGGCAATTAAGATGACAAATGGAATATTGTCCTTCATAGCTAGAGGGATAGAGTTTAAAACCAGAGATTATGTTGCAACAGTAGAGAGTGCTCGAGTGCTGGAGTACTGTACAAAGTTTGGGTCTCCTTTCTTGAGAAAGGACGTATTGGAACTAGCGTAGGTACAGAGGAGATTCATTAGGGTAGCTCTGGAATTGAGAGGGTTGGCCAATGAGGAGGAATTGAGTAAATGAGGACTATACACATTGGAATTTAGAAGAATGAGAACAGTTCTTATAGAAAAACATAAAATGATGAAGGACATAGATAAGACAGAAGGATGTTACCATTGACGGATGAAACTAGAACCAGGGAATATAGTCTCAAAATAAGGGGCAGCAGATTAAGGACTGAGTTGAGGAGGAGCTTCTTCACCAAAAGGATTGTGAAGCTGTGGAATTTTCTGCCCAATGAAGCAGTTGAGACTTCCTCATTGAATGTTTTTAGGGAAAAGATAGATTTTTGAACAGTAAAGCAATTAACAATTATGGTGAGTGTCTGGTTAAGCAGAGCTGAGTCCTCAAAAAGATCAGCCATGATCTTGCTGAAAGGTGAAGAAAGCTCAATGGGCTAGAGGGCCTACTCCTGCTCCTAATTCGTAGCTTCTAATATTCTTATATAGGTTGACTCAGAGGGAATATGGGGCCATACAGCTGGGTTGGGGCCAGAATTTGGTATAGAATCATGGATAAGAATATTTGCAGTTATCTTTCAAAAGGATCCCCATCCACAATAAGTTCCATGATCCCTTTGAGGAGCCACATGTGAACCATGGTTCTTTGAGAACACCTTGAAATTGTGGGAGCTTTAGAGATGCCTAGCCCAAAGCAGAGCCAGCCAGGATAGAATGCAAGGCATGGCCTTTTCCCAAACTAGCAAAATTAAGGAGTGCTCATAATTGGTGGAGGGAAAGCTGTAGTCCTAGAATAGCATCCTGCCTACCATTTTTTAAATAGCTGTGGAATGGGGAGAAGGCAAAATTCAGGTTTAGAGGTTTTTCACAGTAATGTAGTCCCACTGAATGCCACTGGTTAAGAGAATAGTTCACTTTATCTGCTTTCTGAGGACCACACAGTAGCAACATGAAGTTAAGCATGACTTGTTTATTTCCAACTTGCAGACTTTCCAAATGTCTTGGGTGCAATTGATCACATGTGACTACCAGACCAGCTGTGCACAACAAGAGGATCTTCAGAAATCAGAAACATTTCAGTCCAGAAACATGCGGGTGGTCCGTCATGTTGTATGTTTTATCATGAACATGGTGGGTTCTTCAGCTGTAAGTGTTCTCATCATTCAGTCTTTCCAATTGACATCCACATTAATACATGATTACAGAGGGAAACCAAACCTCAGAAAAAAAGGATGTTGGTTTGCTTTAAGCTAGGGGTTTGCTAAATTCCAAGACAGCAACCACTTTAGCAGCTTTATCCTGTGACACTTCACAGGATCATAAATGATCAAAGAATAAAATAAGACACTGAGCCACATAAGGAGATATCTGATTAAGTGACTGAAAGCTTGGTCAAAGAGGAAAGCTTTAAGGAAAGTTTTTAAGGTGAAAAGTGGAATAGAAAGCTAGAAAAGTTTATGATCGAGGCACTTGAAGGCACAGCCACCAAAAGTCAAGCAATCAAAACCAAGGATGTTCAAGAATCGAGAACTAGAAAACACAGATTTCTCATAGTGCTGTGCTAGAGGATCTTACAGCCACAGGGAGGGGAAAAGTCCAACAGGTTGAAAACAGATTAAGAGTTTTCCAATGATGCCACTACTTTGCTGGGTTAGAGTCCACATCATAACGCACAGGCTTAATGGAGGAATGGGCCGTTACACGTACTTCCTGGATCCAGGTTCCCACCTTAAGAGCCTTTGTCATCAGGGCCCTCAACAGTCTCCATTCCCAGCATTTTGGTTCTAATTTCACATTAACCCATCACCCTGGGATTTCAACTTCCAAATACCACATGCCCCAAAAGGCTTACAGCCCTGTCTCCTTTAACCCTGTAAAACCCACCCCCCACTCTGCCAACCAGGCCTCTGATACCACCTCATATAAGGCCTTTCACCATCTATTCCCTCAGGCCCCCGACATCTTCACTGCCCAGGACTGAAGCCGACCCAATCAACCTTCATACCATTCAATTGATCGTCATCTAACCCTGATACACCCCAATGTTCCTAGCAGAAGGCAAGCATAAACCCCTTCTAAATAATGCAGACTTTAATGGGATTTCATTTAATGCTCAACATTCTACTTAATATTTAAAAGGAGCTACTTAACATTTGAAATCGGTTAAGTAATGTTCTTAACTCCTCAAACTTAAGTAGCCAACAACATGAATTTTCTCCCTCCAGCTCTTGGCAAATAGCAACTATTCCCTACAGCTGGTTTAAATAGTATCAAGAGCCCAGCTAGTTCAACGGAGTTCACAAATTCATAACAGATGTAACCAGTGATTTTGCTATTCAGAAAATTTGATGAAATATTCACCAAACTGATTTATTAAGGCACTTGAACATGAGTAATATACATTATTTCTTTTAATAAGTGACATACATTATTCTCACCTTCATATTATCTATCACTGAAGTTCCTTAAAACAAAGTAGGTTCTAATCAAAGTGAAGAAATTAATTGGCCTCAAAAATTGGAATCTTTTAATTGGAATCTATGAGTAAGATAAAGCTTAAATATTATGTAAGGATAGAAAGGGGAGTTTCTCCATTTAAGCTGTTTACACTGACGGTTAGTTCAAGTCAATTCATCATTTGGCAAACGTGTAAATTTGACCGGAATGTGATGAATACTACCTGTTACTCAAAGTGGAGCAATATTTACTTTCTTGCTAGGATCTTGGAGCGGTGTCTCCTTTTTATGTGATCCAGCATTTGGTTTAAGTATCTTCAAATACAAAGTGAGTCAACTTTTACCAAAATGAATAAACATTCCACAAAATCTTTATTTGGCAGTCAAAATGTCATCACACCGCCATTGATATGTAATAGACTTGATGACTAACACTGGAATCCACCTGAACAAGCAGTAGACTAACCACTAACTCTTTGAAAATATGTTGCTCTGAAGTATTTTTTTGTGAAAAGAGACCAAAATAGTTCAAACAAGAGGAAAACAGATTTTGAGGTATCTGTTGAAGAGACAGAGTCCCTACTGTTGCTTAATGATTGTGGCACTAAACAAATGTCCCACAAAGACCACGCTTGGATCAGTGATTCATTCAGGTCTCCTGTACATGGTTTTGCTAATAATAACTCAGCTAAATAAAGGTTTCCTTTCAGACTGCATTTTACTTATCCATTTACATATGGCACAAAAAGACACCCACTTTCCAGACAGCCTGAATGTGCTATACATTGGTAGATTCCTCTTTAAACCTAAGCATCTAGAAGTGCTAATTGACAATTAGTTTAACCAATGGTTTCCTGTTACTAGGACAGAGAACAAAAATGCACTTTCCCTCAATTTGACTTGTGTTTTGGTTTACAATTTCTTCTTCTTAAGCAGTCCCTCAGGATTGGGGATAATTTGTTCCCACTTTAGTTTGATGGAATCTAAGATGGTTGATGACTCTAATGGATCAACGACAGTCAGTGTCACAGTCAGATCAGGTTGGGCTTGAAGGCTTGGGTAGTTCAGTTACTTACGAATTTTGTTCACCTCCCTGATGCCTCAACTTTGCCTTTGCATGTTCCCAACAACAGACAGTATGATTCTGTGCCATCCTAAAGAAGCCTCAGCTTCAATGGTCACAAGCCAGTGATTCCCATGATTGGGTGAGGTTTGATGATTAATCTCTTCAGCGATGTTTTAAGGAAATCTCTAAAGCATTCCCCTGTCCTACTGGGAACAGTTTCTTCTGGAGTCTGGAGTCATACATACAATTGATAATAAAATATAGCTGCAACTTTGGCATCTGCTACAGACAGAACATTAAGATGAATGAAATAGAAAACACAAGTTTCCAAGATTAGAGTCATGTGTCTATCTGGTAAACCAATAACCTGATGAAGCTTGCAGTCTATGGGTGGCATATTCTTATTCCTGTTATTGTGTGAGTAATGGCAAGAAAGATGGGAAAATAAATCAAGAATAAGGTAATCAGATTGTCGAAGAGATAGTAGGAAAGCCAAATAAAAACTTTCCCGATTTTCCCCTCAAGGTTTAAACAGTGACTTCAGAATCTTAGTGTTGAGCAGCAACTACCTTATTACATGTATTTGTATCTTATTATGGCTTCATGTACCTTACTTATGATGCATTTCTAATTCTCCTCTTCACCACAAAGAATCTAGACTGTAAAAACTCCCAATATATGAGCAAGTATGTGGTGGCTGCTTGTCCTGACCATCATGCAACTAGTTCTCCACTACAGTTTCCCAGCAAGTACCATGGCCACCATCCTCCTCGACACTTTGTTCACCAGCTTCATCACATCGATATGCCAGCTGTCAATAAAATCTCACACCATTTCAGCTCTTCAACACCTTACAACTTAGGGACACCCATTGCTTCCACGCTTCTGCCAGGTTGTTTTTTACACATAGACCTTCATGCATCTCATGCATTTACAGGAAGTGTCTCATGGTGGTTAGCCTACTAACTCACTAGTAATTTGGCTCAGTGGCCACTGTAGATCTTTATCTTATCTTTTTTTATTATTATTCACTTATAGGGTATGGGCATCACTGGCTGGCCAGAATTTATTGACCACTCCTAGTTGCCCTGAAGAAGGTGGAGGTGAGCTGTCTTCTTAAAGATCATTGTCTATGAGGGGAACATCACATTCAAGTAAGCTAGTGCAAACAAACAATTCCAAACATGAGTTTTTTCTTTATTTCTAGCCACCAGAATGGAATCCAAAGCAAAAAGTGATAGTGTGTCTTAGATTATAGGATGATATAGACAGATTTAGTGGCACATTGAATTTAACTGAAAAGTACAAGGTGATCCAATTTGGAAGAAGTATCAAGACAAGGGAATACTCAATGCATGTTAGGACACTTGGAACCTTAGAGATACAGAAGAATCTTGAGTGCTTGTCCACAGATCTCTGATGGTGGAAGGAAAGGTTAATAGGTAGTTAAGAAGGTATACAGGATGCTTGCCTTTATCAGTCATGGAATAGTTTATAAGAGCAGGGAGGTTGTGTTGGACTATTACAGAACTTTGTTTCGGCCACAGCTGCAGTTCTGGTCACTGCAGGAAGGATGTGATTTCACCAGAGAAGGTACAGAGGCAATTTACCAGGATGTTACCAGGGTAACGTATCATAGCTATGATGAGAGCCTGGATAGGTTCAGGTTGTTTTCTTTAGAGTGCAGAAGGCTGAGAGCAGACCTGATTGGAGTGTATAAGATTATGAGATGCATAGACAGTATAGATAGCAAGCAACTATTTCCCTGAATTGAAGGGTCAATAATAAGGGGAACATAATTTTCAAGTGAAAGGCAAGAGGTCTGGTGGAAATTTGAGGAAAAGATTTTCAACCCAAGGGTGGTGAGAATTTGAATGCGCTGCCTGGGAGGGTAATTGAGGCAGAAAACCTCACAACATTTAAAAAAGCAACTTGGATAAGCACTCAAAATGTCATAACTATGGGTCAAATGCTGGAAGGTAGGCCAAGTACAGATTTGGAGTAGCTTTTATTGGTGAAGACTGATCAGCTGAAGGGCCTCTTCTGATGCTATGACGTAAGATGGTGGCACTTACCTTTGCAGAGTACGGAATATCTTTGGCCTTTTTCCTGCATTCCTGAGCACCCTTTTTCACCTGGCACACAGTACCCACACAATCTGAAGTCTGCGTCCAGGCTGGCTGTGTCAGCTGGTGTAATCGCTAGGAACAGTTGGCTGGGAAAAAGGACCAGCTTCCTCTCCACCACCTGGCTGCCATGACCTCTGCATACCTGCCTGCAAGGCAGGGAGAAGGCTTTCCTTTCCCTTAGGCTACGCCCTCAGTGCTCATGGTTGAGTGCGAGGACCAGTTCCTAGCTCGCAACATCTGAACTGGTGTGCAGCAGGTCTTTAAGTATGGCACCAGATCAGTGACATCCAGACAATCCCAACAGTGGTAGTATCGCTTCTCTGGTTAACGGATTCCGCAACAAATGCACCAAAAAGCCCAGTTACATGATTGAAGACAGTGAGGTATGAAAGGTTGCAAGAGAGAAGTTGGCCTGAGAAATATTCTGGGCATCTTGAAACTCACCCAACAAAACACTTTAACTGGGAATAGGAAGGTTCATTCCTATATTGTTGCACTCTAGCTCAATTGTATCTTAGAAATTACACAGACAGCAGGTTGTTATAAAATTACTTGATCATGCAACTGCAGGCAACAAATAACAGACCAAAGGACCACAGGCTGACAAACATATTTCATCCACCATGTACCATTTGTAAGCAACAAGTAATCGCAAAGGAGCTGGGTCGCCTCAGAATTAAAGTCAGTGTTTCAGAACAGCCAAGAAATGGATATGTTTGAAAATGTTCACATTACTTTAATCATCCAAAGCTGATATTTTATATACCCACTGCAGTTCACACTTACACCAATTGGCAACCTAATGTCATGATATTGGCAGAAACCCATAGACCTAAGATTCTGGTGATGAGTGATGGTGTTTCCCCAGAAAGTGAAAATATTAATAGTTGACAGACTCATGCTGTTATAGTGGAATGATACACCAAATATATCTTCAGAGTTCAGTAGAAATTTATACGGTAACGATTTGCAGTTTCCAGTGTTCACGATTTCTTTTAGTTACATTACTTTGTCCTGAATCAGAAAGAAACAATTCACATCAATGGGATACATCACACAAATTTTAACATTTCAAATTATCATCAAGACATGTATTAAGCTGTAACAGTAATAACTAGCAATTCATCAGTCTGGTTCAGCCAATGCAATTGAGCAGCTTTTGATACAATTGAAATGCTTGCTGCACTGCCCAGAAAATATTATATTCTTGGGAATGTAAATCCATCTCACACAGACTCAGCCAGAGGTAGAATTGCAAGATTAAAATCCAATTTCTAAACAAAGTTCTGGTAAATTGCCTTGTATCTCAGATTGAATAGAGAGTGACACATAGTTTCATCATCTAAATCATTAATATACATTGTGAATAGTTGGGTCCAAGCACTGATCCCTGCATTACGTCCCTAATTACAGCCTCCACCTCAGAAAAAGTCACATTTATTCCTACTCTTTGTTTCCTGTTTGCCAGCCACGGAGAGCAAAGAGATGGCACACCAATTAAATACATACTTTAGTTCTGGATTCACAAAAGAAGGCACAAATAACATCCCAGGAAAATGGGAGAGAATAGAGTTAATGGGAACAAAAGAATGGAAAGGAATTAGCATTAGCATTGAATGAATATTAATATTAATAAAGGTACTGGGGAATCTAGCAGGATTACAGGCAGATATGTTCTCAAGGTCTGATAAGCTTCATCGCAGAATGTTTAAGGAATTAACCCTAGAAATATCAAATGCACCAGTGTTCATCTTCCAAAAGTCTATAGACTCTGGAACACTTCCAATAGATTGGAGGGTAGGTAATGTAATCCTACAATTTAAGAATGGAAGCAAAAAAATAAAGAATTATAGACTGGCTTACATTGGTATTGGAAAAAATACAGAGTCCATTATAAAAGATGTAATAACAGAGTACCTGGAAGATGGCAATAAGATTGGACAATTAAAGTGGAGAAAATGTCATGCTTTACAAATCTACTGGAACTTTTAAGGATATAGTTACTGGAACGAGTAAGCGGGAGCCAGGGGATGTGGTTTGCTTGGACATTCAGAAGGCTTTTGATAAGTATCAACATAAGAGTTTAGCATGCAGAATTAAAATGCATGGTCATGTACTGAAAAGGATTGAGAACGGGCTAGCAGACAGGAAGCAAAAAATGCGAATAAATGGGTTATTTTCTAATTGGGAGGCAGTGACTAGTGGGGTACTGGGAATCAGTGCTAGGATCCCGGCTAAACATAGATATGGAAACTACATCTAATATCTCTAATTTTGCAGATGAAACAAACCTGTGTGGCAGAATGCAGAGGCTTCAGTGTTATTTGGGCAAGTTAAGTAAGTGGACAAACATGTATAATGTGAATAAATGTGAGATTATCCACTTTAGTAGCAAAATCCAAAAGGCAGATTATTATATGAATGGCGATAGGTGAGGTAAAGGGGGGTTGCAACAAGAAATGGGTGTCCTTGTATGCCAATTGTTGGAAATAGATGTGTAAGTTCAGCAGGTGGTGAAGAAGTCACTATGATGGTACGTTGACCATCATAGCGACAGGAACTGAGTACAAGAGCAGGGATGCTTTGCTGTAACTATATAGGGCTTTCGCAAGACCACATCTGGAGATTTGTATGCAGTTTTGGTTTTGTTATCTTAGGAAAGATTATCTGCTTATCAAGGCAGTGCAAAGACAATCACCAGACTAATTCCTGGGATGTCAGGACTGACAAACTGGGAGAAACTGGATAGTGGAGGACTATATTCACTAGAGTTTAGAAGAATTGCAGGGGCAGGTCATGGTGAAGCTCATACAAAAATTTTAAATTATACCAGGATTAGACAGGGTAGATGCAGGAAGGGATGTTTTCATTGACCAAAGCATCCAGAACCAGGAGTCACTGACTATAGATAACGAGTAAGCCTTTTTAGGGCTGTGAAGAGGAGTAGTAAGCCTGCAGAATTATCTGTCACAGAAGACTGTTAAGGCCTAAAAATTGAATACTTTCGAGAAAGATGTAAATATAGTTCCTAAGTCAATTGAGATCAAAGGGTATGGGAGAAAACGGAAACAGTGCTCCTGTACTCTAAGGAGACATACATATGTATACAACGAATAAAATATGTATATTGAATATTACATCCAGTCTGGCACCTCAGTTTTGGGTATCTGTACTGCACTCTAGAGACTGTTCTCCTTATCTCAAGATCTGGACAGAGTGCACGGGGAGAAATTGTTCACAGTCAGATACTAATAGCGAACCAAAGGTCATAGTTTGCCAAAAATAGCAAATGCGAGCTGAGAATAAACCATTTTGTGAGCTGCCCACAGCAGATCTTATTCTAACATTTATGATAATCATTCTGCTCCTCTAAACCTTGATTCTAAGCCTATCAGAATTACTAACTATATTCTCTTAAATCTACTTCAGGTTTAAAGATTTTCTGACTAAGGAGGCACGAGTACCAATGCTGGAACTGCAAGCCCAAAGGAATAAAGGGCCTACTGTCTGCCCACAAATCTGACCTCCTTGTGGAAGCCTGGATCTGAGGCCCGGCTATCGCAGGGGCAAAACCTGAACCCATGGTGACTGGGCATCCAAGAGGCCCGACCAGACCCACTGCCAGACTCTCTAGAGTGATTGTGAGCCAGATAAGTTCCCATGTACCTTACTGAATTTGGAACTGTAAGCCCAGAGGAATCAGGGACCTTACAAAAAACTGGAAGCTAGGCCTGGCCAGAGTGGGAACAAGACCTGACCCCATGGTGATCCAATATCAAGGTAGCTTGACCAAACCGGCCACATGACCCCGCCTCCCTGGAGTGTTCAAGGCCACAACTAGTGCCCAGGACCCCATCTAGGAGCAGCAGACTTCCCTCACCAATGTCCGGGATCAACCAGGAGCAGCCACCTATCCCAGAAACATGGAGGACATGCTAGACTTCAGACGGGACTGAAATATCAGGCTTTCAAGATCCCCCTCCTCAGTTTACACCTGGCGAATGTCCGAGCCATTGAGAAAAAAAACAATGAACTTAATGCAAGGCTCACCTGCCAAAGGGAATTGAGAGACAGCTGTGTGCTGTGTTTTACAGAAGCATGGCTCACTCCTGCTATACCTGTTTGTGCCTGAGGGTTTCTCAGTTCACCAAATGGACCACTCAGCATCCTCAGGCAAGGCCAGGGTCAGTGGAGTCTGCCTCCTAATCACCACTTCCTGGTGCTCAGATTTGGTGACACTGGCATGTTATTGCTCCCTGGACCTAGAATACCATACAGTGAAGTGCTGTCCCTACTACCTGCTGTGTGAGTTCACCTCCACTATCCTGACAGCAGTTTACATCCCAGACCCATGTGGAAGTGAAGAGTGTACTTAATGAAGTACAAAACACTACAAAGGTTAGAGTTAGATTATCCCGAGGTCTTGTTCATCACAACTGGCGACTTCAGCCATGCTAACATCAAGAATGTGCTACCAAAATATCACCAACACATCTCCTGTCCCATCAGAGACTTCTTTGACCATTGCTACACAGCCATCAAAGTTGCCTAATGCTCCATCTCCAGTCCGCATTTTGAAAAATCAGATCACAACATTGTGGTCCTCCTCTCAGCTTACAAGCAGAAATTGAAACATGAGGATCCAGTACAGAAAGTAGTATCGTGTCGGTCTGAGACAACGGAAGGGATTCCATAAAACTACTTAGAGGAGGTGGACTGATCCATATACAAGAACTTATTGGCCAACCTAAATGGGTATACAACTTCTGTTGCAGATTTCATTAGTAAGTGTGTGGAAGACTGTGGACCAAAGACATTAATCCGAATGTTCCCCATTGGAAACCGTGGATGAACAGGGAGTTATACTGAGGCATAGAAGTTGGGCAACCCTGACCTATATAGGAAATTCAGGTACGACCTTTGCATAGACATCAAAATACCAGGAGGCAATACCAAACTAAGCTGGAGATCCAGACCAACCACGAGAACACCTGTCATTTGTGCAAGGCTTACACAATGTAATGGGCTACAAGGCAAACAGATTTGATGGCCACAGCTTTTCTCTCCCCAACAAGCTCAATGCATTCTATACTCACTGTGAAAGGAAGGTTAGTGAATCAATGTCACCTATCCCAACAGCCTCGGACGTACCTGTACCCTCGGCTGCTGATGTTAGATCGGCCTTCTTCAGGGTGTTCCCACAGAAGGCAACTGGCCCAAAAAAGTCCCCGGCTGTACGCTCAGATCGCATGCAGACTGGCTTGTGGGAGTAATCTCAGACATCTTTAAACGCTCCTTACTGAGATCTGAAGTCCCCGCCTGCTTCAAGAAGTGCACATCATCCCGGTGCCAAAGAGACATCATGCACCATGCCTCAATCAGTACCGCCTCATGGTTCTGACCTCCAGAATAATGAAGTGCTTTGAGGCGTTAGTCATGACTTATATCAAGCCTACCACATAGCCTTGAACTTTTACAATTCACCTACCAGTGCTACAGGTCACAGCAGATGCCACCTCCCTGCCCCAACACTCATCCGTGGAACATCTGGATAACATGTACACTTAAGTCAGGTTCCTACCTACTGACTACAGTTCCACCTTCAACACCATAATTCCAAACAAACTCATCTCTAAACTGTGAAACCTAAGTCTTGGCTCCCCACCTCAGTAACCGGATCCTCGACTTCCTGATCCATAGAGTGCAGACAGCGGGGACAGGACACAACAACTCATCCATCTTAATCTTCAAAACTGGTTCCCCACAAGGCTGCAGACTCAACCCCTTACTATACTCCTTATACATACACGACTATATAGCCAAATTCTACACCAACTCCATTTACAAGTTCGCTGATGATACCACCATTAAGATCAGATCTCAAGCAATGATGAGATAGAATATGGGTAAGAGATTGAGTGCAAAGTGGCATGGCGTAAAGATAACAATCTCTCCATCAAAATCCGCAAAACATAGGAGATGGCCGTTGACTTCAGAAAGTGGAATGGAGGCGACATCCCTGTCTGCTGAGGTGGAGCTGCTCAAGAGCATCAGATTCCTGGGAGTAATGATCATCAAAAATCTGTCCTGGTCCACCCACACAGACGCTATGGACAAGAAAGCACAGCAACATCTCTATTTCCTCAGGATGCTAAGGAAAGGTGGCATGTCCATAAGGACTCTTAACAAATTTTATAGTTGCAGTATAAAAAGCATTCTATCTGGATGCATTGCAGCTTGATATGGCAACTGCTCTGTCAAAGACTGCAAGAAACTACAGAGAGTCATGAACACAAGCCAGTCCATCAGGTAAACCAGCCTTCCATCCATTGGCTCCGACTATGCTTCTTGATGCCTTAGGAGAGCAACCAACATAATCAAAGACTCCTCCAACCCTGGTTATACTGTTTTCCACTGTCTTCCATCAGGCAGAAGATATAAAGTTTGAATACCTGTATGAACAGATAAAAGAACAGCTTCTTGGCTGCTGTTATCAGACTTTTGAACAGACTGCTCAAATGCTAATTCTGACCTTTCTTTCAGCACCTTCTCTGCTTTGATAGCACTGTATTCTGCAATCTGTTCTGCTACTCTGATGCAATTTGATTGGTATGATCTGCCTGTATCACATGCGAAACAACACTTTTCACTATATCTTGATACATGTGGCAACAATACGTCAAACTTAAAAAATCAAACACAGACTTTAAACGTTTTCACACACCAAATATTTTGCACTGGAATTATAATGGAGTCAGGTTTAACTGAGGATTTCAAGAGAGCATTGGATGATTATTTAAATACAGACAATGTACAGGATGATAGGGAAGGCAGGTGATTGGTACTAAGTTAAAATGATCAGATGGCCAGTGAAGATAGATTGGGCTGAACGTCCTACTCTGTGCCTGCTGAATCTCTGAGAGTAACCATGTTGAATGGTATTGCATAATGAAATAAGCACTTGCATATAAACAATTTGCAGGTGCATTATAGGCATTACAATCAGCCTGTGACTGGTTCCTGTAGAATGCATATTGCCACTGGAAAAGCACAAATTACTCTTGGGTCCAGATTGTAATCTGCAAACAGATTAAATTGAGCTGTGTTCTTGGATCCTTGGATGTGCAAACCTCTGTTCTGGCAATTTAAAAAAAATATTTATAGAGAGTAACGAGCAACATCCATTTTATTATGACGTGGATCTGGGTACTTTTGACACCAGATTCAACATAACTGAAGTTATACATCACACTGTGACAAACCTGAATAATATGGGTTTTGCAGGAATCTAACTTCACAGTTATGGGACATATCAATAGCAAAGCGAAAAGATGACTTTTGCTTGGAGTTAAACTGTGTGGCCAGTCCACCCACATGTACGTTGTAAAATCGTATCATAGGCTGTGAGAAATGTATATTCTCACCTTGCATTTACTTTCTTGCCAGTTTATTAATGTATAACTGCAGTCTTTGTAACTCACGAGGATCTTGATTATTAGGGCGTGACAATTCTATCACTTCTTTGAACACTGTGAACTTCTGCAACAAAATGAATTGACCTCAAGAAGCACTATGCACTTTTCATTTAGAAAAAACGTTCCAAAATATTTGACAAGATTGTAGTCTGACAAAATAGAAAATCAATACTGGGCCCAAATAATTGATGTTAGATTATCTGACTAAAAACTATGTCAAAGAGGTGTCTCTTAAGGAAGGTCCAAAAGGAGGAGAGGTTGTTTAAGAAGTTAGAATGTTTAGGGTAGGCATTCCAGAGCTGTGACCTAAACAGTTGAAGGCACAGCTGGTAACAGTCAAGCAAATGGATTTCATGGCCAACAAGAATTGGTATTTTGGCTAGATTATTAATTCAAAGACTCAGGTAATGTTCTGGGGAAATGTGTCCAAATCCTACCATGGCAGATGGCAGAATTTGAATTCAATGAATATCTGGAATTTAGAGTCTAATAATGACTGTGAATCCATTGTCAATTGTCAGGAAAAACCCATCTGGTTCGCTGAGAGCTGGGCTGAGAAATGGCAGATGGAGTTCAACCTGGATAAATGCAAAGTGATGCATTTTGGAAGGTTGAACTTAAAGGCTGAATATAGGATTAAAGGCAGGATTCTTGGCAGTGTGGAGGAACAGCAGGGTCTTGGTGTTCAAGTGCAGAGCTCCCTCAAAGTTGCCACCCAAGTGGATAAGGTTGTTAAGAAAGCATATGGTGTTTTGGCTTTCATTAAAAGGGGGATCGAGTTTAAGAGCTGCGAGGCTATGATGCAGCTCTACAAAACCCTGGTGAGGCCACACTTGGAATATTGTGTCCAGTTCTGGTCACCCTTTATAGGAAAGATGTAGAGGCTTTGGAGAGGGTGCAAAGGCAGTTTACCAGGATGCTGCCTGGACTGGAGGGCTTGTCTTACGAGGAGAGGTTGACTGAGCTCGGACTTTTCTCTTTGGAGAGGAGGAGGAAGAGAGGTGACCTGATCGAGGTGTACAAGGTAAAGAGAGGCATGGACAGAGTTGATAGCCACAGTCTTTTCCCCAGGGCAGGATTGACTGCCATGAGGGGTCATAGTTTTAAGGTAATAAAATGTGAGGCTGGATGAACACAGCAGGCCAAGCAGCATCTCAGGAGCACAAAAGCTGACATTTCGGGCCTAGACCCTTCATCAGAGAGGTGATGAAGGGTCTAGGCCCGAAACGTCAGCTTTTGTGCTCCTGAGATGCTGCTTGGCCTGCTGTGTTCATCCAGCCTCACATTTTATTATCTTGGAATTCTCCAGCATCTGCAGTTCCCATTATCTCTGATAGTTTTAAGGTGTTAGGAGGAAGGTATAGAGGAGACGTCAGAGGGAGGTTCTTCACCCAGAGGGTTGTGAGCGCAAGGAATACTTTGCCAGTGGAAGTCGTGGAAGCAGAGTTATTAGTGAAATTTAAGCGACTGCTGGACATGCGCTTGGACAGCAGTGAACTGAGGGGAATATAGGTTAAGTTATTTTATTTTTGGATTAGGATTATTCCACGGCACAACATCGTGGGCGGAAGGGCCTGTGCTGTGCTGTACTTTTCTATGTTCTATGTTCTATGTTCTAATGTCCTTTAGCGAAGGAAACTGCCATCCTTCCCTGGTCTGGCCTACATGTGACTCCAGACCCACAGCAATGTGGTTGACTCTTAACTGCCCTCTGGGCAATTAGGAATGGGCAATAAATGCTGGCCCAATGTCCTACTCAGAGACACCCTCTTCCCATAAATGAATAAAAAAAATGGGGCCAGATCGGCAGAATGCTGAGTTACAGGCCTAGAGTCACTCCAGAGATAGAGAAGGATGAGTCCATGAAGAGATTTGAATGCAAAAATACTCTTTTTAAATGAGATGATATATTTCTGGGTATCCAGTGAAGGTCAGCAAACAAAGTGCTGATAGCTGAATGTGATCTGATGTGGGACATAATAGGGGTTGGAAGGAATTTTGGATAAATTGCACTTTAGAGATGGGAAAGGATGGGAGATCATCCACACTGGGGGCATTGAAACAGTCAAGTTTGGAGATGATAAAGACATAGAGGAGGTTAGTGCCCAAGATAGGATAATCTCATGGTAGATGCATTGCAGGTGTGCTGGAAACAGTATATGTTTGTAAACTTGGATGGATGTTAGATAACATATTGAGGTTGCAAACAAAATCAGAAAGTGCTGGCGAAACTCAGCATTTGTAGAAACAGAAGCAGAATTAATGTTTTGAATCCAGTGACTCTTCATCAGATGTCCTGACAGAGGGTCACTGGACTCAAAATATTAACCTTAATTGCCTCTCTACAAATGCTGCCAGACCTGCTGGGTTTCTTCAGTTACTTTCTGTTTTTGTTTCAGATTTCCAAATTCCGTCGTTCTTTGTTTATTTTATGAGGTTGCAAACAGTTCAACTTGAGACAGTGGCAGAGATGGTAGGTGGAAATGATTGAAAGTATGTGGAGTTTGTGGTGGAAACTGAAGACAATGAATTTATGCTTCTCAATATTAACTGGAAATATCCAGGACTATATTTTGGGCATTTAGTCCAACAACAGTAATATGATATTGTAAGGTTACTGTCTTTAAATATTTCTTCAGTGCATAATAAATAACTAGCTGGGAGAAGCATGTGCCCCTTATTCAGTTGTGAGGCACAAAGCTCTCGTTGAAGAATTGCCTGTTGGAGGCCTCAAAAAAGAGGGCAGCTGGGTAAGAGTAGTAAAGAGAGTATCAACTATGTCTGACGCTTGCAAGTTCTTAAACAAATTTTTGCTTGTGTGTCCATTGGAAATAGATAGTCTGCGACTTGGGCGCATCTCACACATTTCAACTATGTTATCATGACAGGACATTTTGAGCCACAGTGAAACTTGTGTACCTTTTGCTATCATTTACAAAGCAAACGTGCATTGGTAAACTACTATTCTAAGTGTTGAGTGTTTTCGACCTGACAAAAAAACCAAAGTACCATCTGTGCCTGAAGGCCTCATGCTAAGAATCACAACATGGGGTCCATTGCATCTTATACTCCATTTTATTCTGGTCATAAGACCATATAACTTGGAACAGAAATAGGCTATTCAGCCTGTTGAATCTGCTGCACAAGGTCACAGGTGATCTCATAATTCTCAACTTCACTTTCCTGCCTTTTCCCTATTGCTCTTGTTTCACTTTCTGATTAAAAATCTGTCCGCCTCAGCCTTGAATATACTTAATGATCCAGCGTTAACATGTCCTAGTTGTAAAGAACTCTATACATCCACAACCCTTTGGGTGAACATTATCCTTAGGAAGAATCTGAGGGAACGACCTTCCTATTTTAAACTTTCATGTGTATTTACTAACTGTGTTTGGTGAATCCTAATAATTTTAAGACAATCATTTCACAAAAACTAGACACAACAAAAAGAATGCAATCAAAACCAATATATTACTAAATCTGGCCAAAACCCTTCTTTCAATTCAATGCAAGGAGCTGAAATTAATGAACATGCTGCATCATTAAGCTTTTCAGCTTATGCATAATGTTTGCCTACATAGTCAAAATAAGTTAATTTATGATCACACCTAACCTTTTTTGGTAAATATTGTGAAAGGTAATTGGTGATAAAGAGAAATATGTTAACCTCACAGCTCTTTTGAGCAGTATTAATTTTAAAAGTGAAAGTTGCATAAATATGTGTTAAGAATTAGGAAATCTCGCATATCTGTCAAATAATTAGATCTGAAAAGTAAAAATATTATGTTATCAAAAAAGTTATAACTTACTTGTCAAATATAATGCTTTCATATCAATCAAAGGCATTTTGAGTTGTTGAATATAAAACTCAACTGCTAATTAATAAACACATACATAATTTGACAAGTCTTTCTAACATGTGGGATAGAAAAAAGTACGCATTCAAACGCCTTTGGTTTTGAATTAATTCTGGAGAGTATTTAAATAATATTTTAATCCTTATAAAGAAACACATTTAAATTTCCATATAATTATTTTAGCACCCATCAAATCATATCTATTCAACAAAATGTAAATGTATTGAAACACTTACCTTTTCTCAAAAGAAGAGAAGTGGTGACACTGAGGACCTGGGCGATGTTTGTTGAATTCTAAGTTCCATGTCACTTGCAGGATACTATTGAAATCTGACAGAATTTATTAGGAAGTGTTATGTACATAGTAAAGTCCCCAATGACATTACAACGTTCACTTCAATATATTCAGGTCAGTCACAAGGCCAGCTGCTGAGTGCATTTTTAAAATAAATTACATGAATATAATCTTTGCGTGAAGGTAAGAATTATATGTGAATACTTTCATTATATATGTGTCACAACTGTGAACAATCTACCAGTCATGAATATCAACGTTGTGTCTAAACAGTCTTTCAATCAAAGGTAAGTGCTTCAATAATGCAGTATGAATTTTATAAGATTCTATTTATTAAATGGATATGATTTTTATCTCTTCATGAGGGTTGGATATTGCTAGCAAGGCCAACTTTTATTTTTCATCCCTAATTAGATCTTAGTGAGCTACCTTCTTGAATTGCTGCAGTAGATGATGTAGACACAACACTGTTAGGGAGGGAATTCCAGGATCTTGAGCCAGGAATCTAGATACATGATGGATTACAAGGGATATGTGATGATCTGCTGCTTTGAAAATAAAATTGATATCAAATTTAATGATAGCAAATGTCATATTTAATACTTTGAGCATCATTCTTTCAGCCTTCATTCTTATTCATTACTCTCTTTCTGATTTTGGCTTCTTTGTCATGGACTCCAGAGCACGTGAAGGTAGCATGCTGAAAGGCCTCTCCAACATTGTTAGATGGCATGCCCCTGGGATTTTTCTCAACTATTTAGTGATAAATATCAGCCATTTAGATGATCATGTCTAGTGACAATTTCTGTTTTTCCTGTCGGCTATATTTTCATTTGTCTTAATTTCACTCTTCATGGCCCTTAGGATTGGCAAATACCAATTAATTAACCTTTTTGAGAACTTCAATGATTCTGCATCTTTTCTAAGCACTACACATTCTCAAAATCCTCCATGTGAGCATGGTTTTCCAGCCTTTTGTTTGGTTTAAATTTAAGATTGTTTTTACGATTGTTTCAAGATTATTCAGAGTTTGGTGGCCATCACTAAGGAAAAGGTGCTGGGAAAGCTGAAAGATGTGAAGGTGGATAAATCACCTGGATCAAATGGACAACATCCCAGTGCTCTGAAAGGGAAAGCTGAGGAGATTGTAGAGACATTGGCCATGATCTTGTAGGAATCACTGGAGTTAGGGAAGGTCCTAGAGGACTGGAAGATGGTTACTGGAACCTCCTTGTTTAAGAAGAGAGGGATGCAGGAGATGGGAAATTATAGGCCAGTTAACCTGATTTCTTTTGCTGGGAAGATTTTAGTATTTATTATCAAGGATGAGATTATGGAGGTTTTGGAAGGTCATGGTAAAATAAGGCTGAGCGAACATGATTTCGTCAAGGAGAGGTTATGCCCAATAATTCTGTTAGAATTCTTTGATGAGGTAATGAGCAAGTCAGGTAAAGGATTACCAGTAGATGTGATCTATTTGGATTTCCAGAAAGCCTTTCACAAGGTGCCACACAGGAGGCTGCTAAATAAGAGCCCATGGTATTAGGAATGAGGTATTGGCATTGGCATAAATAGAGGATTAGCTGACTTGCAGAAGGTAGAGATTGGGAACAAAGGATTTTTTTTTTCAGGATGGAGGCCAGTGACTAGTGAAGTTCTACAGGCGTCAGTGTGGGACCACAAGAATTCATGGTGTACAATAATAATATGGACATAGGAACAAAGGACATTGTTGCTAATTTTGCAAATGATTGAAAGGCAATTGGTGGGATAGATCATGTTGAAGTGGTGGAGAGGATGCAGAAAAACTTGGACAGGCTTAGGAGAGTGGGCAAAGGAGTGGCAGATGGGAAAGTGTGACGTTATGCACTTTGGTGGGAAGAGTAGAGGCATAGAAATTTTTTTCTAAGTGGGAAAAGATTGGGAAGGCTGAAACACGAAGGGACTTAGGAGTCCTTGTTCAGGATTCCCTTAAGATTTACATGCTGGTTCAGTTGGTAGTTAGGCAAGCCAGTGCAATGCTAACAGTCATTTCCAGACGGCTGGTGAACACGAACAGAGATGCACCGCTGTGCCGACATAAGGGTCGAATCAGACTTCATTTGTAATATTGTGAGCAGTTTTGGACCCCTTGTTGAAGGAAGGATGTGCTGGCTTTGAAGGGGATCCAGATGTGGTTTACAAGAATGGTCCCAGGAATGAAGGGCATGTCTTATGAAAAGCGGTTGAACACTCTGGGTCTGTGTTTGATTGAGTTTAGGATGGTGGGGGGGTGGGGGCAGTCTGTTTGAAATTTACAGAATACCAAACAGCCTGCATTGAATGGATGTGAGGAGGATGTTTCCACTAGTAGGAGAGATTATGACCTGAAGGAACAACCTCAGAGTGACAGGACAAACCTTTAGAACTGAGATGAAGACAACTTTTTTTCAGCCACAGAGTGGTGAATCTGTGGAATTCTTTGCTGTGGAGGCCAATTTCTGCTGTGTATTTAAGACAGTGATAGTTTGGTTTCTGATTATGACAGGACATCAAAGGTTACAGGGAGAAGGCAAGAGAATGGGGTTGAAAAACTTATCAGCCATGATTCAATCATGGGGCAGACCTGATGACCTAATTCTGTTCCTATATCTTACGGACTTGTGGTCAATGTGTTCCTGTGGGTGCCAGGATGCGCTGAGAAGAGATAATTGTTTTGTGCTGTAATGAGAAAGGACAAAAAAAACGAAAGAACTCTGGACGCTGTCAATCAGGAACAAAAACAGAAGTTGCTGGAAAAGCTCAGAAGGTCTGGCAACAACTGTGAAGAAAAAAATCAGAGTTAACATTTCAGGTCCGGTGACCCTTCCTCAGAACTGAATTCTAGTGTCGATGGTGTTGATGAGGAATGATTGATTTTTTTCTCAGAAGATATATAAGAACCCATGACATTTCTGAAGAGGAATAGTCAGTTTGTTAGCATCCTGGCCAACATTCATCCTGTGTTCATCACCATCAAAAAAAAATTAACTATTCTGTCATCTTGTTCCTGCCTGAAAGATTGTGGAAGTTTGCTCTGTGGAAAGCAACTTCTATGTTTGGCCAGATAGCAACGGTGACACCACTTCAAAGTGATTTCTTTGATAATTATCCCTTTGGGATGGCAGGCAAGTCCCTTTTTACATTCAAGCTTTCTGGAACATTGAGAAGTATTGTTCCAGAATAGAGTGGGCCTGAACAAAATGACATCATTGAGAGTCAACATATTTTTCATGCTTTGCATTCTACAATGTTTACATATAGACACAATAAACATTTATTTTTAGAAACATTCATTCCTAACAGAGGCTTTTTGAGAGATATAGTTTAAGTTGAAATATAATCAAAGTAAACATAAATAGAAAAATATGCAATTTTACATTTCGATGAGATTGAAAGTATTAGCTTCAAAATTACGACACATCCCAAATTGCAACCGCGCGGAGGGCCAAAGACAATAGGTTCATGGATACACCATCAAGTTCAAATTCCACTCCAAGACATACCTTCAGAACTTGATCAAATAGCAATCTTCCTTCTTTGCTCCTGGTGAAAAAAAATTGAACTCCTACTTAACAGCACTTTTGATGCACAATCTCCACAAAGATCGCAGTGGATCAAGAAGACCAGTTGTCATCTTTCAATGGGCAACTAGGGACTGATAGTAAATGACAGTCTTGTCAGTGATGATCAATTTTTATGCATTGAGATAACAAAGATTATATTCTAAAATAACCCTCCAGAAACACAAAACATGCATCTCCAGCTGGAGGAAACATAAGGAAAACATTTTTCAGCTTCAGTTTCACTCACAAGAGACTTACTGCATCTTTGTGTCTGATTGCATTAGTTTTTATTAGACCTCTGTTAGGAAATAAACAGGATTGCCAGAAATAGTGCTTAACCTATTGACCCTGCCTTCAAAACTAACTGATCTACTGAGCCAGAATCTTTTCTTCTCTGTTTTTATTTGAATTAACTCATTATTTCACAACACAGAATCATTTAAATTAGGATAATTAAACAAAATAAAATATTTTTGAATATTTTGGGCTCACATTTGCTTCCATAGCATTAGTCTCTGTGTTAGCAAAATGGCATCTGAACAACTTTTGGTAACTTTGGTGCAGTCCATTTTGAATAGCATCTTGGAAACATACAGCAGCTGCATGCAGAGTAGGCAGATTGTGATATTGATTAGCATTTGGTACTACGGTTGCCTTTTTCAACTTTGTCATTCTATCCAACTCCCATTCTTAAATATAGACAACTGAACGTGTGATCAGCAGTAAAAAGAATCAGCATTACTTATAGGGAACATCAACATCTTGCAGGCTAATTGTCATTCTTATCTTTTATTGGCTCCATTTGGGTTTGCCATAATACTGGGTAGATTGAGGAGTCATTTCCAGTTGATGAAGTCTGCATGTAAGAAAGACCTAGAATATGCCTGCAAGAACTCTGCACACTCCAGTTATTCCTGGTCCTAAGTGATATTGTAGCCATCCTTCCCAAATTGCAACAATGAAAGGGGTAATGGTATCAAATATAGCCATCTACTTTTTTTCATTCTTTCATGGAATGTGTGTATGCTGTCTTGGCATACATTAAATGCCCATCCCTAATTGACTTTGGGAAAGTGGTAATGAGTTACCTCCTTGAACCACTGCAGCATGTGGTGTAGGTCTACCCACAGAGCTGTGCGGGAAATGCATCCTGCAGATTGTGCACACTAGAGGTAGTGTCAGTGGTGAAGTGAGAGGTATGATATGGTGGATTGTCCTCGATGGTGTCAATTTTCTTCATTATCAGATCTACACGTGTCCAGATGGGGGAAGCGTAATCCATCAAAGCTCTAACTGTGCTTTCTAGATTGCAGACAGGCTGTCAGTAGTCTGTACATCAGTTTATCCCATAAGATTTGTAACCATAGGGCTTACATATCTAGTCAATTGTAACACCCAGAGTGTTGATCGTGGAGAATTAAGCTTAGAGAGGATGGCGGTAAAACAGAAAAAAAAAATTCAGACAGGGAGCTTTAACAGTTTAAGGTCTTATTTTGGGTGAAATTGTGTGAAGCCCACAAACGACAACAACTTTTACTGCGCATTACTATAAATAGTGGATGATGAGAGAACACATCATACCTGAACCTTACAGATCTAGATTCTGGTTGCATGTGATCTGTGGTCATCATGACATGGCTCTTTACAGTAAAAGTATAATTCTCTCCATTCCACACTTGGATCACATCTCTTCCTTCCACCTAAGACTGCAGCAGTGTCAACACCGACTGAATTCCTGAGGAAGTGCTCACAGAATTCTATCACCACTTGGGTACCCAATTTTCAGCCTCGGAGCAAGGAGAAGATAGGAAGCTGACCATAGCCATGAGTTTTGACATGGATCTCCCAGACCAGAACTGGTGACATATCTAAGATTTTATCAGAGATAATGGGAACTGCAGATGCTGGAGAATGCGAGATAACAAAATGTGGAGCTGGATGAACACAGCAGGCCAAGCAGCATCTTAGGAGCACAAAAGATTTCCAAGCTTATACTCATTGCTGAATCAGAGACTGGACAAAAACTCTATGTGCCAGGAGAGGAAACTTCATTGTTTTCTCACTGAATGGACAGAAGTTGATGGAGTACACACATGGCTCTACTAGGTTCACATTTGAGAGAGAGCCACTGACAGCAGGGTCTTAATTTCTGTTTGAATAAGACAAAGAACTGCGGATGCTAGAAATCTGAAACACAAACAGGGATTGTTGGGTCTGGCAGCATCTGTGGTGACAAAACAGAGTTAACATTTTGAGACCAGTGATACTTCTTCTTAACAATAACCCTGCTTCCTCTCCACATATGCTGCCAGACTTGCTGAGTTTCTCCAGCATTTTCTCTCTTGGATTTTTTAAACACCAACGCTGGTTCAATCTCGAGCAAAATACCTTTACATGGTTCAGTAGTATTTATGATATCCCTTATAACATCAGGAACTGGGTATGGATAATGCTATGTGAGGAATCCATTTAATTAAATGTCACTAATAAATGCAAGTATTACATTAACAGGCACATCAGTATCTGGGCTCAAATTAAGCAGTTTGTTACAACAGCAAGATGCTTCAAGTAGCTTGTCGTGCTTCAAGTAATCTGAGTTCAGATCGAGAATGCCACCTTTGCAGCATCAGATAATTTGCTATAATGCAGTGATAATGTCATGGCAATGTCAGTTTAAGTTGTACCAACATGCTGACTGTAAGACACAACACAACAAACATCACATCTCATTGTAATGACAGCAGATGCTGTTCCACTATATCCATTGGATAAAGCCAACTAGCAACCGTGATCCTGACAGTTGTCATTGTTCATTAGTGCAAAGTTCCATCTGTTTGCCATCCAAATCTGAGGATCAGTTTGCCTTCCAAACACCACTAGACCATCACTCCCCAATCTGAGCACTGAAGTACTTGTGATGCAAACAAATTGTCGTGGAGGAGCATGGTACACTCACGGATGTGGTGCCCAGGTTTGCGATGGCCTGTTACATCCTCCACAGTCTTCTCATCATGATGACATAGCTCTTGCCACCAACGATTCAGTAAAAATCTCGGGAAGAAGAGGGAAGGAGGACGCCATCTGCCTGTCCAATTTTCAACTGTACTTTCCACGAATGTTTCATTCAACTCAAGTTTCCATGAAAATAGTTCAAGATTTCCACTTTAAAGATCAATATCTGATCATTTGTCTGTTATTAAACCACCACAGCATCTTATTGATTACAAACTTGCATTAAAAGCCAGTAGCATAATACAAATTGCAGGACAGTGGCTCCGTGGTTAGCACTGCAGCCTCACAGCACCAGGGACACAGGTTCAATTCCAGCCTTGGGTGACTGTCTGTGTGGGGTTTGCACATTCTCCCCATGTCTGCAAGGGCTTCCTCCAGGTGCTCCGGTTTCCTCCCACATTCCAAAGATGTGCAGGTTAGGTAGGTCAGCCATGCTAAATTGTCCGTAGTGTTCAGGGGTGTGGATTATAGGGGGATGGATCTGGGTGGGATGCTTCAAGGGGCAGTGTGGGCTTGTTGGGCCAAAGGGCCTGTTTCCACACTGTAGGTAATCTCATCTATTCTAAAACTATCCATGTCAGCTTTGCCCAAGAATGTATTCTACATTGATACAAAACTCACTGATTCACACTTATATATTCCCTTAGTGATGTCTTATGGATGTCTTTGCCAGCTCTAACGCTGCTGTGAGGTATTACCTCAGTGGTTTCAGCATGGTTGAGGAAAAGCGATTCTTTTTCACTAGGCGAGATGGAAAATGATCTTCCAAGATAACCTCAGGCAACTGTAGACCTTGGCTTTGGTCTGTAACATTTGGTATAAAAAGTAGGATCTGCACTGGCAGGGCTGACCGGCAACAGCAAGAAAATTAGTACAGTGGGAGCATAGTGCTCTCATCTTGAAAAATTGCAGCTTGTCCATAGTTGACAAAGTCACTCCTAAACAATCAAAGTAACCCTTTGGAGCACAGACTGCAGTGACACACTGATTGCTTTGAACAACAGTATCCTTTTCCTTCTTTCTTAGGCAATCGGTCAGGGATTCAGGATGACTTGCTTCCACTTTATCTTAGGTCATCAATATGAGGCAATTAAGAGCCAGCCACATTGCTGTAGGCCTGGAGTCACATGTAGGTCAGGCCAGGTAAGTGCATTGTGTAATCTGCTGACGCTGCAACATTGGGTAGACAAGTTATTGCGAGTTTTGTGCATCTCTATAGTTCCTGATGACATAATTGCCTTTTAAAACGAGCCTCGTCCATTTGTTCAGTCAAAAGCCAAGACCTCCAAAGATTTGACAGGAATATTTGATCTCTTGAGGGGATGATGTGAAGTGTTTCCGCTGTCTTGGTGTGAGCCTCCCGCCACAATCGATTTCCAAGTAGATATTCAGAGATGCGGTATTAGGCATACAAAAGATATGTCAGTGTGGAGAAACTGATCTGAGTATTTAGCGCCTGGGCGTTGGTGATCGCAGCCATAATGGCAGGAACTTCAGGAATTTGAGATTTCACAGCAGCAAGCTGTGCTCCATGACCTCTTGAAGTGCAACATTCAGACATTGGGTGACTCCTGCTTGTGCTACAACAAAGCCGACTTTAGTCTTCACGCAGTACATCATGATCAAGGTCCTTGAGTGTTATTGTGGAGTCTGTCACCACTTTCCACCATCGTGGAAAACATGGGGATCCAAATTCCATACAAAGCCCCGTACATAGTTGGAGTAGTCTCCATGGTTCTTGACAGTGACAGCTGGCTTCTGGCAAAGCTGCCATAATCCAAGCTTTTCTGTTTGTATTTCAGTCAACACCATTCAAGAATTACCTGAATCCTCTGCAGGAGAGGGTCTTTAACATTACATGTCAACAATAAAAATCCCATTAAAATGGAAAATACTGTTCTCAAAATCTTTTACTCAATGACCAACCTTAAAAAAGCCGGGTCATTGCTCAACCTCAATCTATTTAAACAAAGTGGGCAGATTGTTGGTGCGGTAAAATCTATTTTGAGATTTTAAACATTCTTAACAACCATTAACCTTGGGGTTTAAAATTCCCTCCAATACGATAGTGAGAAGGAAATGTGTCAGTTTCTAGTTTCAGCTGTGTGTAATATCTTCAATTAAAACAATTTAGTTGGAGTGATTAATTATTCAATTCATGCATCAAGATAATTGATTTTACTCAGTTTCAGCAACTCATTCATTTCAAGTATTGTGCAGTAACAGTTGAGCAATCAGGAGACCTAGTGTTCTTTTGAATCAAAAATACTTGGTAGTCACAGAGGTTTGAGAACAAGCAGGAATTGGAATCAGTCTGTGAGCTTGTCAAAGAAATAAATATAAGCACTCTGGTGACGGGATTTTCCCACTCCAGGAGGTGGTCTGACAGATAAGAGAGCATAGCAGGGATAACAGTGAACCGATGTTGGAATGACTTCCTAATGAATTCCCACCACTGGGGTGGTCTCCAAGAACTGGTACGGGCTGTGGATTGGCTGCCCACATAATGTGGAAGGACAACCCACTTAAACCTTAAAAAGTGCCATTTAGTGAGATTTCCTGACCTGCCAGTGACCTCCTGATTAATATGGATGTTACCAGCTTCATGGAGCCATTTGGAGAGGAGTTTGCAAGGTACAAAGAGGACATCATAAACAAGAATCTTGGCCCATATTTGTGACATTTAAATTTCAACTTTCCAATGGTGGCACCATCTCAATTCTGCATGTGCCTCAGTAGTGTCCACCTTTCTTGGTAGAGTTGCTAAGGGTTCAGAGTTGCCAGTCTTCTGATTGGATTGGTACCCATCATCTTTAACTGAACAGTGAGCCCAGAAGAATTCAATTAGTGAAGATTCCTGAATCAGTCCTGTTACAAGTCATGTTGATCTCATGGACCCCATTTTATATCAAAGTTCAGACTCTCAAAACTGATAGTAATGTCCTTTCCTAGATGGACTTTATATCTGATGTTTGCATTGGAAATTTCATTATCACTGTCATATTGGAAACTATAGAATGCATTTAAATTTGGCACTACATCGTTAGCAGCAAATGCGCAAATAGCCAAATTCATTTATTGGTGTTGGCTGAGGTAGAAATTTGGGTTAAACTTAAGAAAAAATCTTTGCTTTTCTTTGGCTATGCCTTATGGCTTCAGGTGTTAGCTTAGCTCTATGTTAGTGCTTTTATTTCTGTATCAGAGTACCAGGGATCAGTGTGTTGTTTAAAAGAGAGGAAGGATTATGACTCATGTGAGGTGTTAACTTGATACTGCTAATGTCTCTGTAGCTGGAAGTAAGAGGTTACATTATATTGTTTGAAAACAAGCAGAGATTTCTCTTAGTATCCTAGTTAATATTAATCCTTTAACCAATATTACCAGTGCAGATTAGATGTTTGTCTGTCTCATTTGCTTCTCGTGGAACCTTGCTGTGCTATTGACAACTGACTATGTTTAGCTAGAAATCACAGGAGCACAAGAACTGGAAGCAAGGATTGGTCATGCAGCCCCTCAAGCCCATTCTGATATTTTAATAAGCTCATGCTAATCTGATTGTGGCCTAAACTCCACTTTCCAGTCTGCCAATATTTCTTCCATTGACATCCACTGCCCCAGCTATGTGGACCCTCAGTTTATATCTAGTCCAGAAAGCAACTATAATGAACTTGTTGTCTGATATTCCTCACATTATCCATTTGGTGACATCAAGTGGGGGTGTGTTCCATTTTGTTGTTGCATTTCACTTGAATGAACCCAGTGAACTTTATCTGCCAAATAAGCAATGACGGCCAGTTCGCCAACTGGGACAAGAGACAGGAAACCCAATGTCTCTTCCAAGTAAACTGAAAGAACTGCAGATGCTGTAAATCAGAAACAAAAACAGAAATTGCTGGAAAAGCTCAACAGGTCTAGCAGCATCTGTGGAGAGAAAGGGTTCTGAGGAAGGGTCACTTGACCTGGAACATCAACTCTGATTTCTCTCCACCAGTGTTGTCAAAGCTACTGAGCTTTTCTAGCACTTTCTGATATTGTCTCTTCTAAAGGATTGACCAGTTAAGTCATGGGGAGTCAGAGCAGGTGCTGAGTGATCAAGAAGGCTATTGCAAAGTCAGGAGAAGCATGTGCTGGAAAAGTAGTTTTACACTTTGTTTTATTAATGCAGCCGATGTGTCCTCAGTGCTTTGTTGCACTGGTTACATACACACCACTGGAACTTAACATTGCATTGGGAACTTAAATCTGTCCTTGGGCCACGGTTTAAGCACATAAACGATGCTTGCTAGTCTGAGGGGATACACTGGCTGCTTAAAATGAGGCTGAATTACTAATCACATAAAAATAGCTTTAATCAAGGACAAGGGGGAAATTTTAGTTTTGATACAACCTCACTATCTTTCTGTTCACACAGAACTGTGGGAAAACTAAACTTAAACCTAGTGTGGCCAAAAATGCCCGTAACGCTGATGCAAGTGCACTGACAGGACCTTTGACATGATTCCACTGGGGCTTCCAGAGTCAACAGGAAGTTCCCTATTTTTTCCAGCCAGTGCTCACAAAACCACAGACCACAGACAGCTGTCAGGAGAGGTGGGGTGGAAATTGCAGTTTTGGTCAGCTGCTTGAGACACTTGTCATCTGTAGTGTTTCAGTCATTAGGTCTTGTCTCCTTGACCCTGACTCATGCATGCAGAAGAGAAATTAAAGCATAAAATTTATCTGGTCACTTCAAGGTCAGAGTGTAAGTGCAACTATTTTGCATGGTCTGGTCTCAAGAACCAATCCTTAAAATAGAAATGATGGTCCTCCTTCAGTTATAGGCTATTTGATTGCTGTAGTAAACTGGCTAAGACAAGGCTATGAAAATTGCAACTGAACAATTGTCAGGTTTAACATGTTAGTACTGTTCTGCTTCTATGGCTTTGTAGGCCAGGGAATTGGAAGTCTTGGAGTAGGTGCAGAGCATGGGTGGTTTCCCAGAGGTAGGCGGGGAGTTCCTGGACCAGAGGGGAAAGACAGAGTCAAGGGAAGTGGAGATGAGTTCGGTGGGGCAGGAGCAGGTGGAGACAATGGGTCAGCTGGGGCAGTCAGGTTTGTGGATTTTTGGAAGGAGATAGAAGCGGGCGGTGCGGGGTTGGGGAATGATAAGGTTGGAGGCTGTGGATGAGAGGTGACCGGAGGTGATGAGGTTATGAACGGTCTGAGAGTTGATGGCTTGGTGATCAGGTGTGGGGTCATGGTACTCCAAGATCCATTCCCAGCGATAGTGATGTGATACCTATGTTAGCTCCTGCAACAAATAAATGAGACATGAATCATAAAGAAATCAAAGAGCTTTTATTGCAGCATCTCGTATCTACATATGTGCATTACAAATATAGGCTCTTTTGTTGAGATAACAAAGTGTGAAGCTGGATGAACACAGGAGGCCAAGCAGCATCTTAGGAGCACAAAAGCTGACGTTTCGGGCCTAGACCCTTCTTCAGAAAAGTGGGAGAGAGGATTCTGAAATAAATAGGGAGAGAGGTGGAGGCGGACCAAAGATGGATAGAGGAGAAGATAGGTGGAGAGGAGGGTATAGGTGGGGAGGTAGGGAGGGGATAGGTCAGTCCGGGGGAGGACGGACAGGTCAAGGGTGCGGGATGATGTTAGTAGGTAGGAAATGGAGGTGCGGCTTGAGGTGGGAGGAGGGGATAGGTGAGAGGAAGAACAGGTTAGGGAGGCGGGGACGCTCGATGTTCTGGATGTGCTTCTGGGCTGAAGCTGATCAATTCAGATGTCTTATGACACACTGTTCTCCACCTGCAGGTGGAAAGAGGACTTGGCAAGATGGAACCCCTGTGCCATAAGGTTGCATGCAATGACACAATGATGATATCATAAGCATGTCACCTTAAAAGATCTACCACATTTGTGCAGCAAGACATAACACACCTCATCCCTGGAATTCAGCTCATTTGACCTTCGTTGGATGCAGATTGTTATTAGTTTTGGAGGTAAATGGTCCTAATGGAATCCAAACTGAGCATTGTTGCAAAGGTACTGATGAGTAAATGCAATTTGAGTACATTGATGGTAGATGGTTCATCACTTTGCTGATGATTGGGAGTAGACTAATCTGGCTTTAATTGGCAAGACTTAATTTCACAATTTGTGCATATTTGAGCAATTTTCTACTTTGGGTACAATTGTTCAATTTTTAATTTTCGTTTCTTTTTGCATCTCTTTAGTGTGCAATTGAACAGCTGCTTTACAGCCATGCATATCTGACAGAAAATCATTTTGAGTTCCTTTGTCCATCAGCACTCTCCTTGCCTTTTGTACAATGAAGACTTTGGCCATTTAATGTCTCCTGCACTGAACCTAATCACAGTCATTCCCTTTTGTTCTCCTCCCAGCCCCAGATCCTTTCACTTGTTCAAAACCTAATACATTTCTATCTTGCCCTCAGTTCTGCTGAAACAGCTTAAACCTGAAAAATCAACTGATTTATTTTCTCTATAAATGCCACCTAACTAGTTAATTTTTTTCAGCATAACCTGTGTTAACTGAGGTACTTTGCTATTGTATGCATTGGATAGTGCTTGGGGTTTTGTTCAAATGAACATTACGATTTTGTTTAACAGAAGATGAGAAGCGAGAGCAACTTAAAACCTTAAAACCATTGAGACATCACAAGAAGGAGACAGAAAGATAGGCTGGGAAGGATTGCAAGGCCTAGATACTGCTTTAGCTCAGGTTCAGACTAGGCAACACTTTTGGAGGGGAAGACAGAGTCCAGAGGATTGAGGCCCATCAGAAACATGGAACATAGAACATAGAACAAAACAGCGCAGAACAGGTCCTTCGGCCCTCGATGTTGCGTCAACCTGTGAACTAATCTAAGCCCCTCCCCCTACACTATCCCATCATCATCCATATGCTTATCCAAGGACTGTTCAAATGCCCCTAATGTGGCTAAGTTAACTACTTTGGCAGGCAGGGCGTTCCACTAGCTACAAGTCTCATCAGCACAATATTACTGATCTATGGAGATTAATCAGTGAGCTACAATTACCTAACAGTTAGTTTCCAGTGATTTGCATTGGGTAGAAGAGACACTCAAGTAGGTCCTAGAACATAAGTAGGGAGGCGAACGTTCAAAGGGTATGGTAAGTGCAGTCCAACAATGCCCCTCAGAAATGCTTTGGGGCCAGTGGGAACACGCCTGCTTGTCCTGGTTCCTCATGAAGGTATAAAGTTAAGGAAAAGAGATCTGCATTTTTTGTTGACAGTCTTCAGGAGTTTCTGGAAGGTATCAAGTTTTCAGGATAAATTTAAATATATAAATATGACTCTTACAGGATACAAATGTCTACACATCAACTAAACAACATTTCCTTCAGTACTTGGTTATAAATAGTTTATAGAAAAGACAAAAAAATTAAACCTTTAATCATTATTATGAAAAGATAAAAGCTTTTCAAAATAAGAGAACTGGTTACTTTGCTCAACTAGAATATTTGATGATTATTACTGCTGTGACAATACTAGTGCTAACTTTTATGCCTGTCCTAAGTGCATTTAGAAAAATAAATGTATGAATGTCAAGTCATGAGTAGCCCTAGACTTTTATTACAAAGTTGAATATCTTTCCTGGGCAGTAAGCCAATACACCCAAAAGAATTAAAACATATGAATGATGTTTTAGTGTTCAGGAAAATTATGTAAAAGTTACTGATGATTAGAGCAATTTAAAGTAATTTAACAGTGACAGCTTTTTAACTGTGTTTATATTCCCCAGGTATCATCCTGAATTTTGAGTGTGTTTGCGAATGGTGTACTACACTAATTGATTGATTTTGTAAAATCCTGTCTTTAAGGTTGTTTTGTTTAAACATTAAAAGTTCAAAAAACCTACATACCCTGTACATTTAATACTTCAGAATGTTACTTGTACTTATGGTGGAAAATGAATTACATAGTGAAAAAAATGGTGTATTTCACTATTTCTAGACAATTATAAGACAATAGCAAGTTTGGCTTCTTAACTGAGATATCATGTATTTGACAAATACGCACACACATCTAAACTGAAATTTCAATCATGTTCAGAATGGAAATCTTCTGCTTATTCTTCCACAGTCTCTGAGAAATTTGTGCCCTTCATGCATATCACCTCCAAGGACTATAGAGAAAGGATCTGAGAAGGATGATATGAGTCTAACTTCGGTGTCAAGTTGTTGCTCCGTCAATGATATGTGTTTTAAACTGAGAGTTTGAAATAAGTTGAGAGTTTGCGATGTTTAGGAATTTGTTTTGCTTTCAGTCCCACTAATGGTCCATGTCATCCAGTGGATAAAAGATGTTAAAGTGAATATGACTTTTTCCTGTTTTCTCAGGTGGTATTTACTTTGTCGACTCATCTGTGGTCCAGTGCTCTTTTCGTTGTTAACTGACCTTCAGCTCTACTTGGAATGCACATCAGCTATTCTAACCATCGCACCATTGTGTTTAAACCTATTGACAACTTGGCTACTAATCCAACAGCCAGGCAGGAAATCTCCAATAATAAACAGCATCTTCTTTCAAATCTCAAACCTTTGAATGCAGTGTCTTTCCTTTTACAATGCTCTAATGTCTGCTGGAAAGACACATCCGTGATAAAATATGCCGCCCAAGGAAAAAATGTAGGTAACATTCTGTGGAAAGATTGTTGGTTTACCATTTGGCAGAGATTTGCTTTAGAGAGTAAACTTTGCATTCTGTTGAATAAATTAATTGAAACAGGTCGGGCTGAAACGTCAGGGGAAACTGACTGAACCTTCAAAAAAAGGACAGCCAGCCCCAACACCATGGCAAGGTATTTCCAAAGGGGTTCTTCCACCAGCACATTTAAAAGGGCAACCAACGACCTCATTCAACCAAAACATCGCCACAAAGCTGTAGCCCTGCTCCCCGTTGTACCTTTACTCCCATTTACTAGTACATGGGCTGGAATGGAAATTGCTGTTATGTTGAGCTTTTTTGAGCATGTTACAGCAGCGTATAACTTCTCTCTTCGTGCTCTCTGAAAACATTTGCTGTGCAACTTGTAAAGCGACCAGTTAACTTATGAACAGGGCACCGTGGGCTTGAGGTTGGAGGGACATTGCAGAAAGGGCAGAACAAGATTTGTGCAATAGGATAAAATCAGCAAGCAGTCTACACTAAACAGTAAACATGTCTAACAGGTGAAATGGCAGAGATCTCTTCAAGACGCCTCAGATCATTTCCAAGGACTAGTGAGAAAGGTTTAGGCGTCACATCGGGATCCGACTGCCTTCCGCCTTGTCCCAATTAAAGGACGCGGGTAGTCTTCTCAAGTCATAGTAGCTGTTAATAAGCAATCAATGCTTATTGCCCACTTAAGGATTACATCCCTCTAGAGTCAACCAGAGGAGACCAGGGCGGGGCGTCACTCTCAGCAAGTCGGAGATACAAGCAAAGTGATGCGGATGTCTGGGTGTTTGTGGGGGGCTCGCTCATTATCAGGCACTCTGTGCCTATTCAAGGGACCCAGTATTTGGAAGGGTGTCCTCCTTGTTGCTGTCTGTTAGCCCCTTCTTTGCCTGTCAAACCATCTTCATGCCCCCGAACCCATCCCACTTATCAGCCATGATTGAATGGTGGAACAGACTGAAGCCAAATGGGTCAATCCTGCTCTTATATCTTATGGTCACCTTTTGTCTGGGATTCCCACTGAATCCTACATCTCCTGTTGATACATTATTAGAAGCTACCACATTTCCAATGGCACTGCCTGTGTTGGCAATCAACAGGCTTCTTATTGGCCAGAAACTCTTGGGGGTTTAGGATTTCTAGCCCTGGGGTATGTAATCCAGAGGAAGCTCCGATTGCAGCCACTTTAAGTGCCTAATCAACTGTTGGCCTTCCCCATTGGATGTGGTACAGGGCTCCCACCAAATGTACAGCTAGTGGGAGAATGTTTGCTGCCTAGATTACATTTCGCCCTCAGAGTGAAAACGACACAACATATTAGTACATTTACTACTCAGTGTACATATATATGTGTGTGTGTATATATATATATATATATATATATATATATGTATGGTGGATCTCAGGATGCAAAAAGAACAGCTGTCTGAGGAGCATAGTACGTCACAGATACCTGTGACCCTGAGATAAAAGCTTATCATCAGCTTTCCTGTTCCTCTGATGCTGTTCGGCCTGCTGTTTTCATCCAGCTATACAGCTAGTTCCCTCAGACTCTCCAGCATCTGAAGTTTCTACTAACCGTGATCCTGGGTGGATTTAACATACAAAGGGTGAAACTTCAGTTGGAATCCACTTGAGTGAGTCAAAGGCTGAGGCAGTTACTGAGGAATGGGATGGGACCAGGCCTGCTGAATTTCTCCAGCAATTTCTGCTGTCATTTTAATGTTTCCTGAGGTTTGGTCCCCTTTGTAATGTAGGGAAACAGAGCTATTAATTTGTTTACAACCAGGAACAATCTTAAAGTAAATGACATGATAATAATGTGGGGAGTTTTCGTATTTTTCATGGATTGATGTCTCCTAGAGCAGAATACCCTTTACAAAAACAGAGTTGCTGGAAAAGCTCAGCAGGTCTGGTAGCATCTGTGAAAGAAAAAAAACAGAGTTAACGATTTCAGTCTGGTGACCCTTCCTCAGAAGATTCTGTGGAGTTCTGAGGAAGGGTCACTGGACCCAAAACGTTAACTCTTTTTCTCCTTCACAGATGCTGCAAGACCTGCTGAGCTTTTCCAGCAACTTTGTTTTTGTTCCTAATTTACAACATCCACAGTTCTTTTGCTTTTTATTTAAGAATACCTCTTACACTGTTTGGAATTCTACCAAAGAATTTCACATGTCCATTCAAAAGGATGGACAGGAGCATCTTTCAACAGCACACCTGAAGGACAGTGGTGCAATGTTTCCTCAATGCTCACAAGTATCAGATAAATATTGGGACACAATTTTGTGATGAAAGTTTGAGCAGATATCTCAGAGGGCATTTAGAACATAAACGTACATGGTAAATCATAGTTTTACTTACTGACTAATACATCTCTCATGGAACATAGAAGCTGAAGTGGGTCTTTTGAAATGTCCAATCTTCTCCTACCATTCTAAATCATAGTCCATCATCTCAGTCAACTTCATATTCCTTATTAACTATATCCCTTAGGAGCAGTAGTAACAAGAAATCTATCAATTTTTGTCTGGAACTTACTTCATGATTGAACTTCCATCATCCTCTGCGATAGAGAATTCAAAGAATCACCATCATCTGAGTGGAAAAAGTTACTCTCCATCTCAGTCCTCAGTGCCTTGCATTCTACCCTGAGACTGTTCTCGAACCACAGCCACAGGAAACATTCTTCATAAATCTAATGTATGTATCCTTTTAAGAATTTAATACATTTCTGTGTGATTCCCTCTCATGTTTCTAAGTTCCAGAGAATACAGACCCAGTCTCAATCATTCCTCATTGGACAGTCCCACCATCACAGGAATCAGTCTTAAGAATCCCTGCTGCATTGTCTCTTTGGCAGATATGTCTTTCCTTCGGCAAAGGGCTCAGGACTGCGTGTAATATTTAAGGTGCCATCTCTGCAGTTATGTACAATTGAATCAAAACTTGTTTAATCCTTAATTCAAACTCTCACACAATGATGACTAACATACCATTTGTCTTCAAAAGTACGTGCTGCACTCGCATGCCAGCTTTCAGATGCACTAGGATCCCAAGGTCCCTTTGGACATTGATACTGTCCAATTTCTCACCCTTTAAAGTGACAACCTCATAATTACAAAAGATAAAGGTAAAACTGCCACAGTCCTCCTGAACCATGGGACTTCTTTCTCATGACGGAGAGAGAACTGGTGGTGGGCTACCCTGAAGTGAGGTTGAGAAGGAGAGCCAATCACGGTTACCTCAACCAGTGCAGGATTTTTACCTGCTGTTATAGAGTCATAGAGTGATAGAGATTTACAGCGTGGAGACAGATCCCTCGGTTCAACTCATCCATGCAGACCAGATATCCTTTAAAAATCTAGTCCCATATGCCAGCATTTGGTCCATAATCCGTCTAAACCTTTCCCTTTCATATACCCATCCAGATGCCTTTTAAATGTTGTTATTGCACCAGCTTCCACTTCCTCTGGCAGTTTATTCTGTACACGTACCATCGTCTGCATGAAACAGTTGTCACTTAGGTCCTTTTTAAATCTTTCCCCTCTCATCTAAAGCCATTGCCCTCTCATTTTGGACTTCCCAACCCTGGGGAAAAGACCTTGGCTATTCCCCCTATCCATGCCCCTCATGATTTTAAAAACCTGTCTAATGTCACGTGTTAGACCCCAACGCTCCAGGGCAGATAGCCCCAGCCTGTCCAGCCTCTCCCTATAGCTCAAACCCTGGCAATATGTTTGTAAATCTTTTCTGAGCCCTTTCAAGTTTCACAACATCCTTCATCTAGCAGGGAGACTAGAAAAACATGAATATCTATCCATACTCCATAGCAATGAGACAATTGCAAGCTTAAATATCAAAAAAACACATGCATCTAAATATGCAGACCCTTCATAGTTAGATTAACATAACTTTCAACTGTTTCTATGTTTCTCCAACAATGATTCATTCAAGAATACACATGTAGCAAATGCACATTCACCTGTATTTTGATATATGTACAAATCTCAAACCTATTAAGCATCTTAATCTAACCCAAATGAATTATTAAAATTATTTCAATACCTTGTATCACTCTGTGTTGCAAACCAGCAATCCAGCTAACCAAGATTCCCCACCCATACTCTATCTGGTCTGTCCAAAACACCGTGAAGCATCTTTGCATGCTCATTCCAATTCAGATTCTTAACAAGTTTTATATCACTTGCAAAGTTGAAAACATTGCAATTTGTCTCCACATCCTTTTCATTAACATAAGTTGTGATCAACGAGGACCCAAGCACTGGTAATAGTAAGTAATAAGATAACCAGGTATGGAGCTGGATGAATACAACAGGCCAGGCAGCGCATTAGAGGAGCAAGAAAGCTGATGTTTCGGGTCTGGACCCTTCTTCAGAAATGTGGGAGGGGAAGGAGGCTCTGAAATAAAGAGAGAGGGAGAGGCAGTGATAGAACGTAGGTTAATGGGGCAGGGAGGTGGAGAGAGGATGGACAGGTCAAGGAGGCAGGGATGAAGTCAGTAAAGGTAAGTGTAGGTAGGGAGTTGGGATGGAGGTTGGTCAGTGCGGAGGGAGGGTCGGGTAGGTGGGAGAAAAGATGGGCAGGTCAAGGAGGCGGGATTGAGAGGGAATGCTGGTCTTGGGATGAGGTCGGGGTGGGGAGATTTCGAAGCTTGTAAAGGCTACATTGAGGATATTGGGCTGCAGGGTTCCCAGGCAGAACTGGGGTGCTGTTCCTCCAGTTTTTGGGTGGCATCATTGAGGCACTGGAGGAGGCCCAGGATGGACATGTTGTCCAAGGAGGAAGTGGTTCGTGACTGAGAGATTTTGTCGTTTGTCATAAATCGAGTGTAAGTGTTCCACAAAACGGTTCCCAAGAGTCTGCTTGGTTTCCCCAATGTAGAGGAGGCCACGTTGGGAACAGCGGATACAGTATACCACATTAGCAGATGTGCAGGTGAACATTTGTTTGATGTGGAAGGTTTTTTTGGGGCGTTGGATGAAGGTGAGGGACGAGGAGTGGGGGCAGGTGTTGCACCTCCTGCGGTTGCAGGGAAAAGTGCCTGGGGTAGTGGGGCTAGTGGGGAAAACTCCCCCTCCCACCCCTTGGATGACATGTCCGTCCTGGGCCTCCTCCAATGCCACAATGATGCTACCTGAAAACTGGAGGAATAGCACCTCATATTCCACCTAGGAACCCTCCAACCCAATGGTCTCAATGTGGACTTTACAAGCTTCAAAATCCTCCCACCCCCAATGTCATCCTAAGACCAGCATGTCCTCTTGTCCCCACTTCCTTGACCTCTCTGTCTTTTCTCCCACCTATCTGCTCCTCCCAACTCGCTGGCCAACTTCCATCCCAACTCCCTACCTACAGACACCTTTACTAGATTCATCCCCACCTGCTTGACCAATCCACCCTCTTTCCACCTATCCGCTCCACTACCTACCTCCTATCACCACTTCTCCCTCTCTGTATTTATTTCAGAGCCTCCTTCCCCTCCTCCATTTCTGAAGAAGGGTCCAGACTCGAAACATCAGCTTCCCTGCTCCTCTGATGCTGCTTGGCCTGCTGTGTTCATGCAGCTCCACACCTTGCTATCTCAGGTTCCAGCATCGGCAGTTCCTACGATCTTTGGTCCTTGTAGTACCTCACTAGTCACAGCCTGTCAATGTGATTATGACCATTTAGTACTAATCTTTGTTTTCTGCCCATTAACCAGTCCTCCAGAGAGTTTTACTGAAATCTAACTTTTACTTCATTGCTTTGATGTAAGAATATTTGATTTGCAGGGACAGGTTTGTTTGTTGCCTTTTCTCATTGCAGTCTACAAGAATGATAGAAGACCTTAGTGAACCGCAAAAAATTCATTCGGTCTTAACAGTTGACGTTGAGAAGTTGTTTCCCTTTGTGAGAAAGTTTGGAATCAAAGAATACATCCCCAAAGTGATGAGGATGAATTTATTTTCTCATAGGGTAATGAACCTATAGATTTGCCTACAGTAGAGGGCTGTTGAGGCTGGGTCATTAATGGAGGGTAGTTAATGTGCTGCCATTATTTAAGAAAGGTGGTAAGGAGAAGTCATGAAGTTATATATCGGTGAACCTGACATCAGTGGTGGGAAAGTTGTTCAAGGGGATTCCAAGTGATAAGATCTATATGTATTTGTAAAGGCAAGGCTTGATTGGGGATGGTCAATGTGGCTGCGTGTTTGGGAAATTCAGTCTCACTATCTTGCTTGAGTTTTTTTGAAGAAGTAACAAAGGAGATTGATGAACACAGAGCTGTGGACGTTGTCTGTATTGACCTCAGCAAGGCATTTGAAAAAGTTCCACATGGTAAACTAATTAGCAAGGTTAGATCACATGGAATCTCAGGAAAGCTAACCATTTAGATTCAAAATTGCTTGAGGGCATGAGATAATTGATGTTGGGAGAAGATTTTTTATCGGACTGGAGGCCTGTGACCAGCGGTGTGCTGCAAAGATGGGTACTGGGTTCACTGCTTTTCATCATCTATATAAATGATTTGGGTGTGAATACAGGAAGTCTGGTTAGTAAGTTTGCAGATGACACCAAAATTGATGGTATTGTGGACGGTGAAGAGGTTATCTCAGACTACAATGGGATCTTGATCGGATCGGCTTATGGGCCAAAGAGTGGTAGATGGAGTTTAATTTAGAAGAATGTGAGGTGTTGCATTTTGGAATGGCAGATCAGGGCAGGGCTTATATACTTAATGCTACTGTCCTGGGGAGCGTTGCCAAACAAAGAGAACTTCGAGTGCAGGTTCATATTTTCTTGAAAGTGGAGCCACAGGTAGATAGCTTAGTGAAGAAGGCATTTGGCACACTTGCCTTTATTAGTCAGTGCATTGAGTATAGGAGTTGAGATGTCATATTGCAACTGTACAGGACATTGGTTAGTCCAGTTTTGGAATACTGACATCAATTCTGGTGTCTCTGCTATAGGAAAGATGTTGTGGAACTTGGAAGGGTTCAGAAAAGATTTACAAGGATATTGCCAGTGTTGGAGGGTATGAGTTATAGAACATAGAACATTACAGCACAGTACAGGCCCATCAGACCTCGATGTTGTGCCGATCTGTTATACCGATCTGAAGCCCATGTTAACCTACTCTATTCCATGCACGTCCATATGCTCATCCAATGACGACTTAAATGTACCTAAAGTTGGCGAATCTACAACCATTGCAGGCAAAGCGTTCCATTCCCTTACTACTCTCTGAGTAAAGAAACTACCTCTGACATCTGTCCTATATCTTTCGCCCCTCAATTTAAAGCTATGCCCCCTCGTGCTCGCCATCACCATCCCAGTAAAAAGGCTCTCACTATTCACCCTATCTAACCCTCTGATTATTTTATATGTTTCAATTAAGTCACCTCTCAACCTTCTTCTCTCTAATGAAAACAGCCTCAAGTCCCTCAGCCTTTCCTCGTAAGACCTTCCCTCCATACCAGGCAGCATCCTAGTAAATCTCCTCTACACCCTTTCCGAAGCTTCCACATCCTTCTTATAATGCGGTGACCAGAACTGTACACAATACTCCACGTGCAGCCGCACCAGAGGTTTGTACAGCTGCAGCATAACCTCTTGGTTCCGGAACTCGATCCCTCTATTAATAAAAGCTAAAACACTGTATGCCTTCTTAACAGCCCTGTCAACCTGGGTGGCAACTTTCAAGGATCTGGGTACATGGACACCGAGATCTCTCTGCTCATCTACACTCCCAAGAATCTTACCATTAGCCCTGTACTTTGCCTTCCGGCTACTCCTACCATAGGGCATCACCTCACACTTGTCTGCATTAAACTCCATTTGCCACCTCTCAGCCCAGCTCTGCAGCTTATCTATGTCTCTCTGCAGCCTACAGCATCCTTCGTCACTATTACCGGGAGAGGCTAAATAGGCTGGGAAGTTTTCCTTGGAAGGTCAAAGGCTGAGGGGTGACTTTATAGAAATTTATAAAATCATGAGAGTTAGGAATAGGTTTAATAGCCAAGGTCTTTTTCCCAGGGGAAGGGAGTCAAAAACTAGAGACCATAGAATTAAGATGAGAGGTGAAAGATATATGAGGGATCTGAGGGGAAACTTTTTCACACAGTGGCTGATGTGTGCATGGAATGAGCTGCTGGAGGAAGTGGTGGAGACTGGTACAATTGCAGTACTTAAAAGGCATTTGGATGGGTACATGACTAGAAAGGGTTGGATGGATATGAGTAAAATGCTAGCAAATGGGACTAGATTTATTTAGGATATTTGGTCACCGTGGACAAGTTAAATGTGTGGGCCTGGCCTGGTAAGGGTGGCGGATTTCCTTCCCAAAAAGGGCATCAGTGACCTAGGTGGGGTTTTTACAGCAGTTGAACTTCAATGTAACTATATCCCTTCTCTAGTCAGGTAGGGTATCTCCGAAAGAATTTGCATTTATATGGCACCTTGCCCCAGCTGCAGGGATGTGGTAAAGACCTTTGCAACTTGTTTGTCTCCTCTTCACCTATCTTCTCCTCTATCCATCTTCAAACTGCCTCCCCCCTTCCCCATTTCTGAAGAAGGGTCTAGGCCTGAAACATCAGCCTTCCTGCTCCTAAGATGCTGCTTGGCCTCCTGTGTTCACCTAGCTCCACACCTTGTTATCTCGGATTCTCCAGCATCTGCAGTTCCTATTATCTCTGATACAATTTTAACCCCACTGCGAAGCCTCTTCTAAGGATGACTAACCTGAAGAAGTTACCCTCCTCCCTCCAAACAAACCTCAGGGGATTTCTCTCCCACTGCAACTCTCTCGTAATCTCTTAGGACTTGAAACTGCTCCTCCCTGGACTGACCCATCTCCTCCCTACCTCCCCACCTACACTCACCTTTACTGGCTCCATCCCCGCCTCTTTAACTTGTCTGCCTCCTCTCCGCCTATCTTCTCCTTTATCCATCTTCAATCTGCCCCACCCTCTCTCCCTATTTATTTCAAAACCCACTTCCCCTCCCCCATTTCTGATGAAGGGTCTGGGCCCGAAACGTCAGCTTTCCTGCTCCTAAGATGCTGCTTGGCCTGCTGTGTTCATCCATAGAACATAGAACATAGAACAATACAGCGCAGAACAGGCCCTTTGGCCCCTGATGTTGCCCTGACCTGTGAACTAATCTAAGCCCCTCCTCCTACACTATCCCATCACCATCCATATGCAGCTCCACACCTTGTTATCTTAGACTGAAGGGTCTGTTTTCGCACTCTAAAACTCTGTGACTCTATGACTTCATTTAATGCTGCGAGATTTTTAATCAGTAAGAGCATCAGTTCAGAAGAAAAGGCAAAAAGGTGGAGTTGAGAGTTTTTAGATCAGCCATGATCTCATTGAAAGGTGCAGCAGACTCGACAGGTGGAGCACTGAATGGCCTACTTTGCTTCCTACATTTTATGTTCTTTACAGCCAAGGGAGTTTTCCTTTGTAGCTCAGAATTAAGGTATTAGTAAGGAGCATGCTGATCCCTTAACTGTTTGCCGTGGAAAATCATATGTTCAAAAGGTAGTTACATTCAGTTATGTTAGACTCACGTGACCAAACCTCCTTTGTGTTGGGGGGAAAGGAAAAGGAGTTATCCCTGAGACAAGGGTTTGCATTTGTAGATAGCCACTTGTTTATGGTCCATTCCATGGTTAAAAGAAAATTCATTGGTAAAGTTTTTAAATTGGGTGTACCTTGCAATTCTATAGTGTGTGGTTTCCACTTTGAGATGCTTGTTACAATCAGGAATAAAAACAAAGTTGCTGGAAAAGCTTAGCAGGTCTGGCAGCATCTGTGAAGGAGAAAACAGAGTTAATGTTGCAGGTCCGGTGACCGTTCCTCAGAACTGCTTGTTACTATAGTTGATTGTAACATAATATCAAGCATTTCTGACCCATTAAGAGGTACCTGGGAGTTGGCTGTCTGCTTGACATGGACATTGGAGGGGATTTCAGGAAGGTTATTACTGCATGCAGTTAAATGACTATTGCGAACAACTTTGTGAACTGTTTACTGTGTTTCAAAATACAGTAAGTGTAAATAGATACATATTCAGTCAATAGATATAATTAGCAATAGATGTGGTGCAAGGTATAATCTAATGGAGATGTTTAAATGGATGGAGGTGTCTGTTTAAATAGAGATAAGCTCCAGAATGCAATTATTGCAGTTTTTAAAATAATTGGCTGATTGGACAGAGTCAACATGGATTTGTGAAGGGGTTATCACACTTAACAACACTGATAAAGTTGTTGAGATACCTTGAGCAACAGGAGTAGGCCATTCAGCCCGTCAACCATTCTTTGCCATTCAATATGATTGTGGCTGATTATTCAACTTAATCACATTTCTGCCTACTCCTCATACCTTTGATCCCTTTAACCCTTTGAACAATATCTAACTCCTTCTCAAAAACATTCAATGTTTTTCCTTCAGTCATTTACAGTGACAGAGAATTCCATAGGCTTGTCACTATTTGGGTGAAGAAATTTCTCCTCATCTCACTCATAAATGGCCTAACCTGTATCCTTAGACAGACTGTGACTCTGGTTATGGACTCCCTGGTTTTTAGGAACACCCTGCTAGTGTTTACACTGTTTGAATTTTTTAGATTTCTATGAGAATCCCCCTCATTCTTCTCAGACTCACATGTACTGAACTCAACTGCCTTTTGAACATATGATTTCAACATAGCAGACAGTTAAAGGATTAACACTGCTCCTTGCTACATCTACTGAATACCAACATCATTAAGTCTGAACTACAAAGGAGAAACCCGTTGGCCTGTAAAGACTATACAATATAGAAGGTAAAGTAGGCCATTTGGTGCCCACTCTCCCACTATTCAATGGGATCATGGCTGATGTGATAATTCTCAACTCAACATTCCTGCCTTCTCCCTATAGCCCTCGATTCCATTACTGATTAACAATCTGTCTATCCCAGCCCTAAATATTAATAAACCAGCCTCAACATCCTCTGCTGCAAAGAATTCCACAAAGTCATTACCCTTTGAGAGAAGAAATTCCTCCTTGCCACTTTTGGGGGACATATGCTTTGATCCTAGAATATCCTACAAAAAGAAACAAGTTCTCAACATCAACATTCAAACTCCAGTGAACATTGTCCTAGCCAAAGCAATCTCCCTTCATAGGTCAGCCCTGCTATTCCAATAATCTGTTTGATAAATCTTTGTTACACTGTTTCCATGGCCAGAACATCCTTCAGACAAGGAAACCAAAACTATATACGATACGCCAAGTGTGGTCTCAACAATGTATAATTCCTGCTATTGTAATCAAATTCTTACTAAGAAGGTCAACATCCCTTTTGCCATTAAGATAAAGTACTGGAGAAACTCAACTAGTCTGGCAGCATCTGCAGAAATGAAAACGGTTAATGATTCATGTCTAGTGACCCTTTATCAGAACTGACAAATAGTCACTGGACTTGAAATGTTAACCTTGTTTTTCTGCCAGACCTGCTACATCTCTCCAACACTTCCGAGTTTTGTTTCAGAATTTCAGTATGCACAGTTCATCATTTGATATTATTTGCCATGATGTTAATGTGCTTATAAATATATTAATACAAAGCATTATAAACTAACTTAGTGCCGCAGTGAACGATAAACTAGCTGATTCTTGTCAAACCCACTGCTATGCCACTGTCTGGAAATAATTTGCTTGTAAGATATAGTAATTCCCAATACAATGCAATGACCTTGCATGCTACTCATTGATAACGTTGAACATTTTCTGTTGTTTATTTTAAACACATTGTTGTTCCTGATGCTATTGCTCCTATAGCTTTAAACATCATTGGATTTTCTTTGCTGGTTGTTCTTACTTCAAGAAATATTGCAAAGAGATTGATGTAGTGAGCCATTTAACTAATATCTTTGTCTCTGCTTTGTACTGGATCTCTCTACCAGCCTTTCCTCCTGTTTTAATACCATATTCCGAATTGGAGCCATTAATGCAATGTAGTCTGTAGGCCAAATAGAGGTGAAACTGCACATTGTTTTTTAAGAAGTGCTACATCATTGAAAATCTATAACACTGTCAATGGTGTATCTAAAAAGCATTAAAATACTTTCAGGCATTAAGACAAAAATGTACTTCTGTTCCATGACTATCGCTAAATTAGGAGGATGGAAAATAATTCTTCTGTTTGTTGCAAGCATTCACATATCTAAGTTAGAAGGTATAAAGTTGAAGCTTCATTCCAGACAGCCCCAATGGTTGCAGAATAGAGTAGATAATGTTAACATACAGCATGAAATTTACTTTTTGGGATATTGGTAGATGTCTCCACATCCAAGTGTAAGGGAGCCCATATAATGATCCTGTTAAATCGGATCTGCCACCCTAATGGGTATTACGAATGTAACTAAATCCGTGGAAGGTACTTTCTCTTTAAAAGAAAAGCCTTGTTCAGCGTTGTTTTGTCACAGCTCTAGATCAGCTAGGACTTGAACCCAGGCCATCAAGCTTAGAGGTGCAAACACTATCACTGCACCACAAGAGCCCTAAATCCATGGCTGGAGCTTTTCTGTCAAACATTAATCAGCTGTGAATCCACACAGTACTTACCTCAACAAAGGTAATGAGGATACGAAGCAACCAAGAGTGTTTATTTTCAGCTCTAATACAGCATGCAGTTGCACATTAATGAACTAACCTTGCCAGGTGTGAGTGCATTCTGTTCACACATGTTACTGGGACTCTGGGGATATCTTTAATGACACATCAGGGGAGTCAGAACCTCATCATTGAGTGCTGCCAGTGCTACTAGTTGTCCATTGAACACTGAACACTTTATCAGCATGAGGGACAAATGCCTCCAATCTGAAGGATCAGAGAAAGCCCAGGAGGGAGGGGCTGCAACCACCAGCAATGCAGCACAAGACTGCGGAGGAATTTAGGCTCCTAAATTTAAAGTTTAAGTTCAATCTTAAGTCAAATCTTTGATTGCCTGAAAAAAATATGGAAAGAGTCTAGCTACTGCTGAATAAACACAAGCTGCGTAATTTGTGCATTCTGACATCCAGTCACTTCCAAAAATGATTGACACTTGTATACATCCAGGAACGCTTGGTAATTGTTCTTCAGGACACTTAAGGAAATATAGCTGCTCAAAATGAGACACAATGTTCAATTTAAAACCACTCCTGTGGTGATGAAGAAATGCTAGTACAAAAGAAACACTGAGAAGTGATATTAGCTTTGCCACCCATGTATAAATCAGCTACTGTCAACTGCAAACACCATTCAGGTTCCACTTCGATGGATTTAAGTCACCCATTTAAAAAGAAGTGTTAACATGTAGACTCTATATTTTTCCCGTTAATAAGTGTATTTATTTGCAAAAAATAGACAATTAGATAAAGCCTCACGTTACTAGTTGTGTATTTATTGTTGTATGATGCAAAGTAACATAGCTGTCAATCATGGTGAAAGAAGGTCTGTTCGAGAGTATTGGCAGCTAGTAATTAATTGTGAGATTGGATTTAAATCCTGATGATGAAATACCTGCAGTCAAAAAGGTGATGAGGGTAAAAGTGCTTGATCCTGTCAACATCAAGTGAGCAATGTTGGCTCACATATTTCTAAAAAAAATGTTATTGACATAAAGAACAGTAGCATGAAGAGCCTAGTATCTAAAATTTCTTGGTACCGTCACAGATACGAAATGGTTGGGTGCAATAGGCACTTAAGACATTTTGAAAGCTTTAGATTTTTCTGTGTAGTACAAAAAAGGCAGCTTCTAATCATCATTTCATACAGTTGGCGTTGCATTGTCAATACTTAAATCAAGCCATACCGTAGCCTATGTTGTAACTTTAAGCTACAGAGGAGTTTCATCCCCAGTAGCAGTGACATCCCGGACATGCATTCCAGTACCACTGGATCAAATCTGAACAATGGGATGTTTAGTAGAAAGCACCTTCTCAATAATATTTCCCTTAAAATTAATAGTCAGTTCCTCCATATACAGACACTTGCTCAAATTCTCTAAACTCTGAAAGTCACTTTACCCAGATGATCCACTAACCCTGGGCATTGATCCAGGAAAATCTCTTTTATTCCTGTGTCAATAAAACCTAAAAGCCACAAATTTGAAGATGAAGGAACTATGGGAAAAGTGGTTCATGTTGAACCTCAAAGTATTCACGTTTACTCAAGGAATTGGACTCAAACCTCAGAAAAATTACTAACAACCTGGTGAAAGCATGTCACAGAAAATAAAACAGCCAATACTTGCTTGAAAGGCTAAATAACTTCATCTTGTAAATAGATGGGATGAGAGAAGGCTCAAAGGGAGCTGGCATGGACCTCTTTGACTGAATGACTGTTTCAATCCAAAAATGTGGTTGTAGTTAATGTTCAAATATTTTGTCAATATTTCTGTAGTCCAAACTGAAACATTATTGCACATGGAACTTTTATAAAAACGATTGATCTCTGTCATATAATTTTATTTATAGTAAGCGGATACTGACCAAATACCATACATAAGATGTAATATTAGTTTAATATTTTTCTGTAATATTCTTCAGTAATAATGAATATTTATTGCCAATGATCAAACACACATTCTATGAATAAAGAGATAGTGGGAACTGCCAATGCTGGAGAATGTGAGATAACAAGGTGTGGAGCTGGATGAACACAGCAGGCCAAGCAGCATCAGAGGAGCAGGAAAGCTGACGTTTCTGGTCTAGATATTCTATGAATAAATGCTGTGTAGGCAACAACACCTGCTGATGAACTTAAATCCATAAAAAAATGTTAAAGAATAAAATCTTAACAATGATTTAAAAATGTCACAAGTTTGATCAAAAGCCTGGACAGCTGAGTCAAAGAAGAAATAGAATATTTTATAATGTAGAGACAACAAATACAACAATAATTTCTTAACAGTTTTAAAAAGTATCACATAATCAACATAGTCCAGTAGGTTTCACTGTTGAAGAATATTTTTGTGTCATAAATAAGCTAGTTCTATATTATATACCTGTGATTAATTATAACCTCTCATTTATACCTAAAAAGTGGTCTAGTTGCTTGGTGGAGGTGTGTGGGTGGAAAGAGAGAAAATGTTTTTCAGGTGGAGTTAATATTAATGCAATGATCCCAGGTGGTTTAAGCATCATATAAAAAAAACAAAAACCTCCAATCATAAAATAATACATTGGAAAAACCCCTGATTTATAATTTTGTCGTGTGGTTAAAAAAAGTTTTTGGTAATTGATATGTTTTTACGACCAAATGTCTATTAGAAATTAAATTGTATCAAAGTTATTTTTCCCCAAGCATATTCTATTCCACAAGTAACCAGTCATTAATTATGTACAGTGCTGTGTACGGTGAGTTACCCAGACTGCTGTCATTTGTAAATTAGATTAACAAGGCACCCTTCACAGAAAATGCCCCATTGAGCTCATACCCAAAATGACAAAACAACAACTTTCATTCTGAGATCCAGAATAGAAAATTTCTCCAACCTAAAGAAAAAGTTCTATATGTGTCAGTCTGCATTTATGTTTTAGCTGTTATAAATTATTACATCCCTGAAGCCAATCTAAACAGACCAATGTAAATTCATCTGCAGACACACTGGCTGCCACTAATTTTAAACAGTGTCTGTATATGAATAAACAGATTTTTTATTAATCAGCAGAGGACATTTTTATTGCCTTTCATCCTTTGGGAGAGAGAGAATTTTGATATTCACAAGGGGATTCATTCATAAAATTCCCCAACTCAAAATACATATATTTCTAAAATTAACAGCATTTCTACCTTTGATTTTTAACCATTTTGACAGTAGCATTATTGATTTGATTTTTTTTCTGCTTGTCAACATATTTTAGGGCTTTGCTTCAAAATAATATATGAGTTTATCTTCTATGAAGTGTTCAGTTTATTGAAAGCTAGTTTATTTATTTTTGCAGCCTACAATTTTTAACCTACACACCAAGTGCTATAGGATCTGAAGTTCAGGTATTCCACTGGTAAAAATGATATACATTTTGAAGATCAGTTACGCACCACTTCCTGGCCTGAAATTCTGTATTGAAGTACATAATGGCTTTCAAGGATATTACAAGCCCAGACCCAGCTAAATACCTCCACATAGCATTCTGTCAAGCGTCTGCATGCATCAATGACAGAGAATACTTCCTTAGAATGTTTAGCCCTCTACAGGACAAAACTTTTTCTATCCATAACCAGTAATGCTCATTACTTTTTTTTCTTATAAGCTAATGTGTCACAATGACCTTCTGTAAAAATTAAGTATCCTGCAAAATCCCAACAATTTTTCACTCAGATTTCAAATGGAGGAATCAGGAAGAAAATTTGAGTTTGATATTTGGTGCTTTAATTTCTTTCCCAGACTTAAGTTGGTTTCCAGAAGTGTCTGCATTTCAGGTAGCAGTGGTTGTTTTGTGGGAAGTTGGAATTAATAATAAAGCAATAACCTGACTCCAGGGCATAACTAGAGACTTACATTTACATCAATAAAGCAAAAAAAGAACCCTGTGTTTTTCTATGGTCAGAGTGGAGAGTTTAAGATTTCAAGTAATAGATTGGGTGGGGAGATGAGCAAGTTCAAAGCTTGAAGGTTGATAGAGGGCTATCAAGATGGGAATGTTTACATCTGGGTGTTGAGTAAGAAATTGAGCCAGAGAATCACTGCTTGAGGAGTAATTGCTATCTCCTTCCGAAGTGCTATAAATAACAAGTGCACTATGGAGCTGAACATGGCTGTAATCATACCCCTATCGGGCAGGGTTAATGATTCATTCTGTGACAGAAGGGTTGACTTCAACTTTGAGCAATGTGAGACCCTTCAAAGGGCAGCAGCATCTCACAGTCACTTGGGCAGTATGGATGAAATGTACCTATGAGCACTATATGCTACGTGAATCTTGGGCACTAACTTCATATCCAGGCCCAAATTCTGAGCCCAAGCATTCCAGATTCTATCATGTAAAATTGCACATCAATCCCATCAACAGCTGTGATGCTCCATCGATGTTTTGCAGCCTGGAACTATTGACTGCTCTTGCCAGATTACCTGCAATTAAGTCATTGCCTGTACATTGTGCAGGAGCTTCTCAGTTCACAGCCTGGATCATACAAACTGCATAACAGTAAGGTGGAGAGCACCGTACCTTCATATTTGAAGTTGTGGCTAGGCAGGCATTCACCCACAAAGCTGATGGGAGTGAACATAAATTTACAAATGTGAGAGCATATTTACAGTACTGTGCATGTTGTGCAACCTATGTGGTCTCAGTCAGTTTCCTTTCTTCATTCCATTTAATTATGTCTTGGTGCAGTCCCAGGTTTCACAGCTAGGGCAGAAGAAGCGTGCCCTTTGAATTTGGTTACATGACCCTCTTGAGACCCCAAAGGCCCAGGCATGCTGAATGTGCCCTGCTCAGAGGTACGTGCACCCGTCTCAGCCGGACGTCTCACAGGGTTGAGGGTAGCAACTAGGGTGGATCTGAAAGGCTTGGCTATCTCTGGAGTGTCCTAAGGGGAGATCTCTGAGGGGTCTGGATAAGTTTCCTCCTCTGCCTGCATGCCTATTAGCACCATCCTGCCTCCTTGTAAGAAAGAGGCACTGGAGTAAGATCTGGGTCTCTCAACCCTGATGCTTTGTCATTCATGCTGAGCACTAAGGCTAGAGGGTCTGTGTGCAGGACTGGACACAGCATGGACAGATTGGTGGGCCTGGCTACTCATGGCAGCAGCTGTACCCTGTTGACCTCAGAGACCATGCTGAAGCCATTCATTCCTGCAGGAGGCAAAAGAGAGAACACATAATGCTCAAGTAGAAGTTGTATCATGTTAACTGTATATGTAAGTGGGGGAATGAGAGACCAGCACACAAACGGACAAGGCTTCTAAATTATTTGCCAGGATATGGATGTTTCTGTATCTCTATAGGAGTGATCGCAGTTCTCAAAGGTGAGGACCAAAATCCTTTCTATGATGGCGGGCAAGAAGTCGAAAGTTGGCATCTCACCACCTGTGCTGCCACTCTCTTCTCTGTTGGGGTCTGTTCTTTGCCTGAAACAAAATAAAGGAAGGGGCTGAGTGAAAAGAAAGTGGCTGGCAGATCTATTAGTGCAGGTGAGGAACCCAAGTGAGTAGGAAGAAGAGGACATAGAGGGTTATTAGTCTGTAGGGAATGGGTGGATGAGAGTGAAGCAGAAAAGATGTTGCTCATGAAAGTGAGAGTGGTGGAGAATGAGACTTGATAGGAACTGTGTGCAATAGCAGAGATAGAGTGAGTGTGAGATAGAGGAGAGAAGATTGTGGAACTTATGCTGGTGGAGTAGATCATTGACATTCTTCTTACACTGCTGGATGTTTCTTCAAATGGCTGTAGCCATAATTACTTGAGTGACAATCTCTGTTGTCTGTGGAGGATGGAAACAAAACTCTTCTGTACCACCTTGTACTCCCAGACCTCAGCTCCCTTTCCACAGACCAACTACCACTAATCTGCCATGTCTGGAACAAAGGACACAAATTGTGAACTGGGTGGACACAGCCTTTCAAATATGGTTCCAGTGCCAGGAATCCCAGAATGTCCTACTTCTGCATTCAGTGAATGAGAGAATTGGACTGGCATTAATGAACAGGGTGACAGATGGACATTGATGTGATGCGAGCTTCATACAGAGCCACAAGATAATTCTTTAGGGCTTGCAAAGTGAAACTGTCCATGAAAGTCATTAAAAATGACCGTTCACCAATTTCTAATAAGTTCCAGCCCTAGGAATGGTGGACAGACATAAAAACAGTAGGTACCTTTAACCATTTAATCAGGGTTGATCAGGTTTTCCAACAGGATCACATTCTTTTAAGCTAATTTCGTATGGGCGGCAGTTAAACCAGCAATGGGCAGACAGATGGGAAGTTTGATCCCCGTCAGGCTCCAATTTCTGGTTGGCATATGTGAAAAGCACTTGCTCAGCACATCATTCTCTGCAACGAGTCAAGAGTATCATCAGCCTGTATTTGTCTCCAATGCCACACTCTGCAGTCTGAAATCTTAAAGTTAACAGTCTCACATTAACACTAGCTATCTACTTCTGACACACGTTTCCAAGGATTTTCTTATCCGGGGGTCCCCACCACTGCACTTGAACTGTTTGTCAGAAAGGACTGGTAATACCCATTAGATAAGGCTGGAATACCCTGTTCCACAGTATTTGAGGGTTGATTTGGGCTCTCTCTTTTCTTTCGGGCTGGGTCTGATCTTCTGGTTTTCTCACCAAGATGGTCTTTCTGGATCTTGTCAGTCTGATGGTTGACACCATGAGATACAACAAGGCAGAGATGCTGTGCAGCTCAGCTGCCTGTTGATGGTGCTTTCTGGAGACACCATTAAAGAAGGTGAAAAGGGCAGAGAGAGCTGGGACACAAGGCTGACCTTTTAAATCCCTGTTCACACATTCCATGAAGGTCCTGTGACCTGTTTCCAATTGAGCAGGGTGAGGAAGATCCAATGAAGTGACCACTTCCACCTTTACAGGTTACAGAAGGTGGCTGAACCTTCAATTGTCAAGTGCTGTCCTTGCCACACTATGCCTCTGGACTCCTATTGAAATGGGTGCCACCAAGTCTGTGTAGCATTCTTCTAACACAGCAGGTTCACTGGAGTTGGAGATAATAGGAACTGCAGATGCTGGAGAATCCAAGATAATAAAATGTGAGGCTGGATGAGCACAGCAGGCCAAGCAGCATCTCAGGAGCACAAAAGCTGACGTGTCCGGCCTAGACCCTTCATCAGAGAGGGGGATGGGGTGAGGGTTCTGGAATAAATAGGGAGAGAGGGGGAGGGGGACCGAAGATGGAGAGAAAAGAAGATAGGTGGAGAGAGTATAGGTGGGGAGGTAGGGAGGGGATAGGTCAGTCCAGGGAAGACAGACAGGTCAAGGAGGTGGGATGAGGTTAGTAGGTAGATGGGGGTGCGGCTTGGGGTGGGGGAAAGGGATGGGTGAGAGGAAGAACAGGTTAGGGAGGCAGAGACAGGTTGGACTGGTTTTGGGATGCAGTGGGTGGAGGGGAAGAGCTGGGCTGGTTGTGTGGTGCAGTGGGGGGAGGGGACGAACTGGGCTGGTTTAGGGATGCAGGTGGGGAAGGGGAGATTTTGAAACTGGTGAAGTCCACATTGATACCATTAGGCTGCAGGGTTCCCAAGCGGAATATGAGTTGCTGTTCCTGCAACCTTCGGGTGGCATCATTGTGGCACTGCAGGAGGCCCATGATGGACATGTCATCTAAAGAATGGGAGGGGGAGTGGAAATAGTTTGCGACTGGGAGGTGCAGTTGTTTGTTGCGAACTGAGCGGAGGTGTTCTGCAAAGAGGTCTCCAAGCCTCCGCTTGGTTTCCCCAATGTAGAGGAAGCTACACCGGGTACAGTGGATGCAGTATACCATGTTGGCAGATGTGCAGGTGAACCTCTGCTTAATGTGGAATGTCATCTTGGGGCATGGGATAGGGGTGAGGGGGGAGGTGTGGGGGCAAGTGTAGCATTTCCTGCGGTTGCAGGGGAAGGTGCCGGGTGTGTTGGGGTTGGAGGGCAGTGTGGAGCGAACAAGGGAGTCACGGAGAGAGTGGTCTCTCCGGAAAGCAGACGGGGTGGGGATGGAAAAATGTCTTGGGTGGTGGGGTCGGATTGTAGATGGCGGAAGTGTCGGAGGATGATGCGTTGTATCCGGAGGTTGATGGGGTGGTGTGTGAGAACGAGGGGGATCCTCTTTGGGCGGTTGTGGCGGGGGCGGGGTGTGAGGGATGTGTTGCGGGAAATACGGGAGACGCGGTCAAGGGCGTTCTCGATCACTGTGGGGGGAAAGTTGCAGTCCTTGAAGAACTTGGGCATCTGGGATGTGCGGGAGTGGAATGTCTTATCGTGGGAGCAGATGCGGCGGAGGCGGAGGAATTGGGAATAGGGGATGGAATTTTTGCAGGAGGGTGGGTGGGAGGAGGTGTATTCTAGGTAGCTGTGGGAGTCGGTGGGCTTGAAATGGACATCAGTTACAAGCTGGTTGCCTGAGATGGAGACTGAGAGGCCCAGGAAGGTGAGGGATGTGCTGGAGATGGCCCAGGTGAACTGAAGGTTGGGGTGGAAGGTGTTGGTGAAGTGGATGAACTGTTCGAGCTCCTCTGGGGAGCAAGAGGCGGCGCCGATACAGTCATCAATGTACCGGAGGAAGAGGTGGGGTTTGGGGCCTGTGTAGGTGCGGAAGAGGGATTGTTCCACGTAACCTACAAAGAGGCAGGCATAGCTGGGGCCCATGCGGGTGCCCATGGCCACCCCCTTAGTCTGTAGGAAGTGGGAGGAGTCAAAAGAGAAGTTGTTGAGGGTGAGGACGAGTTCGGCTAGGCGGATGAGAGTGTCGGTGGAGGGGGACTGGTCGGGCCTGCGGGACAGGAAGAAGCGGAGCGCCTTGAGGCCATCTGCATGCGGAATGCAGGTGTATAGGGACTGGACGTCCATGGTGAAGATGAGGTGTTGGGGGCCAGGGAATTGGAAGTCCTGGAGGAGGTGGAGGGCGTGGGTGGTGTCACGGACGTAGGTGGGGAGTGCCACCCGAAGGTTGCAGGAAGTGCATCCCAAGCCACTCATCGTCTGGACTTGGAAATATGTCACTGTTCTTTCATTGGTCTTGAGTGAAAATCCTGGAACTGAGTCCCTAATGACATTGTCAACGTACTTGTAATGAATGAACTGCAGTGGTTCAAAAAGGCAGTGCACTCTTACTTTCTCAAGGGTAACTATGGGTGGGTAATAAAGATTGTCTTTGGTTGGAGTGGAGTAGAATTTGAACAAATTGTCTTTGTTCCATTCATTGCTGCTCATTTTAGGAGACATTTCGGTTAGAAGCAAACAAACCTATGACTAAGTTGACAGATAGTGGTAGCAGTGGCAATGTCATTTGACCGGTAACCCAACATCCAAGCTAATGCTCTAAAGTAGTGACAAAACAAAACTGCAGAGGCTGGAATCCAAAGTAGACAAATTGGAAGCTGGAAGAACACAGCAGGCCAGGCAGCAATTGGAGGAAAGTAGCAGTCAATGTTTCGGGTAGTACCCTTCTTCACCCAAAAGATCAACTGGTCCTTTCCTCCAGGTGCTGCCTGGCGTGCTGTGTTCTTCCAGCCTCCTGTTTGTCTACCTAATGCTCTAGGGTCATGGATTCAAATTGCAATAAAGCAGCTGGTACAGTTCAAATTCAATCAATAAAGCTCCGATTAAAAGCTAGCTTCAGTAATGGTGACCATGAAATCATCCATCAATTATTGTTTAAAAAAAGTCTGATTCACGAACATCTCCTTGGGAAGGAAATCTGCCACCCTTAGCTGATCTGTCTCATATGTGATTGCAGACACACAACAATGTAGCTGACTCTTAAATGCTCTTCAAAACAGCCCTAACAAGCCAGTCAGTTGTAACAAAACCAATGTAAAGTCTAAAAGGGAAGGAACGAGTCAGCATCGAACTACAGACTGGAAAACAGAACTATGGTATCATCATTAACTGCTCAAGATCAGCAAGATATAGGCAATAAATTTTGGCCTAACGAGCAATTCCCACATCCCAAGGAAGATGAAATTTTTTTTAAAAGTACAGATATGTATTTTGGAAAATTTTACAAGTAACTGAGTTACTTTCTTCTTAAATTTTTGTATATGTTTCCTGTGAAAAATTTTAAAGAGTTGGTTAATCAACATTCTAATCTGAAACCCAACCATGCAGATCAGAAGTTTGAAACTTTCATTAGACTTGTTAGTCTATATAAAAATGTATAAAGTAAAATATATTTCATTCTCAGTTTTGACTTGATTCTGAAATGTTCATAAGCAAGCAAACCGTTAATTCCCCACCCTGTTACATAGACATCAAATATAACTCATACCTCAAACTTCAGGTACATCTACATAACTGTCACGCTCCATACAGCTTATACACTTCATACACCACAAAAGTCATACCTCACATAGCTCACATACACTTTGGGCACACATACCTTGAACCTTGTTCACAGCATAAACATACCTCATGTAGACCACACAAAACTCACACACACATGTGTTACAGTGCCCTTACAGTTAAGCATACAGATAACTCACATAAAAGTCTCCCACACACACATACAAACATATTACACATAAACCACACACATACAATCACTGAAGGTTTTAAGGAAAATGGTTAAATAAGGTTTTAAGTGCACAGTAGTATATTTGCATAATGCATCGTTACTACTTTAAATGCTCTTTTAAGATGAAGTAAGTACTGCCTTTTATTTATTTAAAAGGTCACTTAATTCTCTGATTATCTGACAATCTTTGAACTGAACCCTAATATATATATTATTTTCATTACTTCATTTATTAGATTATTCATTTTTGTTCAAGAAGTGATTTAGGTGGCCCAGAATAGATTGTTTTATTGTTGAATATTTATGGCATGTTTAGGAATTATAGAAAACAATGTCTTTTAGATCTTCTCTATTATCCCCAAGATGATATTGAAAATGTAATCAAAACCTAACAAACGTGTTACTTTATCACTGGGACAAATAATTAAGCAATGACTCAAATAATTCCACCTATAACAATAAAAGGTGAAGGGTAAAAGTCACAAAATGCTGTACAGCATAATTAACTGACTGAAAATATATCAAGCAAACATTTCTTTTCTTCGAATCAGCTGAAATTCACCAATCTTATACCTTCATTGGATACCAATAGACACAAGTGTCAGGGACAATCAGAGGAAGGAATAGTGATATGGAATTTCAAAGAAAAAGAAATAAAAAGACATTTGCTATCCAGATATTTGGTGTAAATTGAGGCCTTAGTAACATCGGTTGAGAGGTAAACTTCGAAAGTAGTTGGCACAGTCTGATTGACGGGAAGAAATGTTTCATTATTAATATAGCAGCTAGAGTGCTCAACACAATAGATCTTAACTTAAAAAACAAAAGTATAGTTGGGTGTAATTATCCTGTCACTACAGTAGTGACAGAAGTAACAAGCAGGGGAAACAACTGAGAAATTGACACTGAAGAGATATTCATCACCTTCTGATCATCTCACCAACTAAATTCTAGATGAGAAGGGCCATGGACAACTTTTTCCCCCAGACATTAGATGAGTGCCATGTGAGAAAAATGGATAGTTAACTGAGTGGGAAACCAAGGCAACAAGCTATTCAGATGAAGGATGGGAGTTCTAATTGTGCCATCTGGCGGCAATTTGAGGCACAGATAACAGGGGCAAAAGACTGTGCCAACTACTTTCAAAGGGTAGCCTCTGAAAGCCCCCTCCCTGCCCTTGTCTCCAACCTTCCATCCCTCAACCACATCCTCGCCCAACTCCCACCCCATGACTTGAAAATGGCCTACTTTCTCATTGCAGGATCCCTGAGGAGTAGGCGTTGAACAGCAGTCTTTGTGACCAGAAGCTGGCTTCCTCTGGCTGGTTGGCATCTTCTGGTGACCTAGTGTGCCAATGTTGAGGCATACTATAGGCTGAGAACTCTTTTCTGCTCTGCCTGACAGCACTTAAGGGCTATTTGATGCACAATATAATGTGTTATATCAATGATGGGAATAGCACGTTAGTTCACAATGAACATTCTCATCCCTGACATTGGGAGAAAAAAAATGGAAAAATCACACTTTACTTATCGCCAGAAAGTTGACGTCTGTTTGGAATGTAAATGTACTAAATTATGATACACATACATAAATCAAATAACGCAAAGTCAATCTTTAAATCTGATTTCTGAGTGGTGCTGAGGAAGCGTCACTTGACATGAAATATTAACTCTGATTTCTCACCACAGATGCTGCAAGACCTGCTGAGCTTTTCCAGAAATTTGTATTTTTGTTTCTGCCTGAGAGCATCCGTCTTTATAAAGACAGCCTTTATCTTCTGTTTTGATAGATTTCACACGATTGAGAAAATATGTAGTGTCAGAGCGTTATACAGCATGGAAATAGACTCTTCAGGCCAATTCATCAGCACTAACCAGACATCCCAATCTGACCTAGACCCATTTGCCAGCATTTGGTTCATATGCCTCTAAACCTATCCAATTCATATACTCATCCAGATGCCTTTTGAATGTTGTAAATGTACCAGCCTCCATCACTTTCTCTGGCAGTTCATTCCATACATGCAGCACCCACTGTATGAAAGAGTTGCCCTTTAGGTCCTTTTAAAATCTTTCCCCCTCACATTAAACCTATGCCCTCGAGTTTTCAATTCACCTACCCAAGTTGACATTGGCTAGTCACCATATCCATGCCCCTTATGATTTTATAAGCCTCTTATATGATCAGCCTTCAGTCTTCAAACTTCCAGGGACAAAAGCCCAGCTTATTCAGCCGCACCCTATAACACAAAAACTTCCAATCCTGGCAACATCCTTGTAAAGTTGATGTTTCAGGTTGGGACCCTTCTTCAGAAATGGGAAGAGGGGAGGGAGTTGGGAAATAATTAGATTGAAGAGGAGTGGGACTGGGGATAGTAGGCAAGATGGTAATAGTTGAGTGCAGATAGGGAGTGGTGGGGATTTGTCAGCGAGGTGGGAGGCATGGATAGTTAGGAGAGAAGATGGACAGATTGTGTCAGGTCAAGGAGGTGGGGATGAAAGGGGGCGTTGGATGTGGGATGGGGCCGGGAGTGGGGAGATTTTAAAACTGGTGAATTCCATGTTTAGTATCTGTCTAGACAAATAAACACATGTACACCTTTTAGTCTACTTAACACCCTTTAGACTGAATCATCACATTCTTTCAGCAAATTATCATCCAACAGCTGCAGGGATATCAATCTATCATCACTATTCCCAAGCATCCTGATGGTTGCCTCTTAGATCATCCATTCAATGATTTCCTTCTTAACATTTGAAGCTGCCCTGACATCAAAAACAGATTTATTGAAAAGTCATTCTTCAGTAGAAAGCGTGCTGCTTTCTCAGAATTGAGAGAATGCACAAGGAAAGCTTCTCCCAGACATTGGTGGAACATATAGGAACCCCGTTAGCTAACCGCAATTAAAGCATATTTGAACACTCACTGCAATGATAAATCCCTTTCAGGAACATTATAGGTAATGAACAGGTAGTCCAATGGTGCGATAAGGTAAATGAGTCCTATACAGAGGGCAGGGATCAAATGATACAAAAAAGAGCATGTGTTCTATGTTGCTAGTGACCTATAGGACAGGTGTCTTGCTCAGAATAGTCATGTGTGATTTGCTGAAGTTTGAAGAGAAGTAGAGATAAAGTGTGCCTTGCTTCACTGACCAAACACAAAGGGCAGCTGCAGACCATGACTTGCAGCAGCATAGTGTATTTTGGAGTTGTTGAATGTTGATGTAAAATTGTATGTCACAACACTGATAACCATCAAAGTTCAAGCTCTCTGCAAGTCACTGTGTTTCTTCACAATACTTCAGGGTCAGCTGAGCAAATAAATTAGAATGGATAGCAAACATAAATATTAGGTAATAAATATGCTGAATCTGTCCATTGTGAAGAAGTGTATTAAAGGAACACTCATCATTCTGAAATAGAATTGTGCATTTTCATAATGAGTATATTCAATGTGAACAGGAAATTTTTTTTTAATCACGTTCAATCTACTTACCAGTCTGCATGCTAGTATATTGACACTTCAGTTGCATCCAATTGTATCGTAGGCATGGACTCAGGGGGGTATTATGTTGCAATAGATAGCGTCAGAAACCTCTGAGCCCAAAGCTCCAGTTTCGATTTCCATTTCAAAGCTGAAGGCCTTGGAATCTGTATTTGCAATATGGCCAAACAGATCTTTTTAATGAGCCCATGATGGACTATACGAGTGAATCAGTCTCCTGGTCAATCATGCTTGATGCAGAGCTCCTTCAAGCTGCAGCGTCAGGCTGTTGACCTGCTCCAGGAAAAATGAGCTCAGGAAACAAACGTCAGCAATGTCAACAAATGTCTGCCTCATGGCAATCCAAGACAAGAAGATGATTGGCTCATTTCAGAAATAAAAAGAAGTCAATTTTTATACAGACTGTCCAAAAGAAACGGGTCAGGTACACAATCATACAACTGGTGAGTTTAAATGTGCATTCTCAACCTATTCTAGTTAATTCTTACCACTGCAATATTAACTAGGCCCTCTTTTTAGGTGGCTGAAGCATTCATCTGATCAAATGAGAACTTCAATAATATCTGCAAATCCAAGTCTACCGCGATCATTAAGGGCTCTTAAGAGTACGGCCTCTCAGGTTAAGTTTAACTGGGTGCAAGATTAGCTTAAGTTCCTCCATGCATCCCTCTCGCCATCAGAAAATTATTCAAGGCATTCAGATATTTTAAGTAAATTCACAAGAATTTCTCTTTGCAATTATCTCAGCAGAGAAATAATTAGGCAAGTACGTAAAGAAAAATTATACGTAAGTTTATCAACCAAGCAGATTCTTGATAGAATTAATAACACTTCGCCAGTAATCTGTCAAATACAAACTGTGCAAATCAGTTCGAACAGGGAACAGATATTTAGTTTGTAGGCAGAATTATCATTTTGAGTGTGTTCACATTGAACTATTGCTGCATGTAAGGTCATAATACACAGAAATGGAAATAGCTCATTCAAACTATCGAAACTTCTCCGATGTTTTGGATCATGTTTAGTCTGATTATAATGTCAATTCTACTTTCCTTCCTGACTCCCCATAACCCTTGTTTATTAAAAGTCTAACTCAGCTTTGAAAATATTTAATGACCATCCTCTGCTGTCCTCTCAGGGAGGGAATTTCAAAGTTTAAAGATCATCTGAGAGAAGAAATTCACTTCAACCTCTTTTGAAATGGGAAATCCCTTTTGTCTTAAACCATCCCTTAATGTGGATTCTCCTAACAAAGGCCAAACACTTTCTCAGCATCTACCTTGTCAAACTATCCTTGTCAAAGAGCAATCAAGTTTCACTTTCCAAGCAACACAACAGGTTTAGTGTGCTGGCCAACATAATGCTTCCCTTGCAACAAAGTAGAGAAATTTCTTATTAGTTTGCCTCCGAATGGTTCCAAATGATTTTTAAGCACAACTAACGTCAATAAAATATGAAAATTATTACAATCCAATTGTCTAGTTAGTAAATTATAAACAGTAACCTAATTAGAGTCCAACAATTACAAATAACATAATCTCCAATAAACTATATGGGCATCATGCAAATATTATTGCTGTGAGTAGATGAAATCAGATTTTAAAATATCAGATTTTCATATATAAGACTGATTATAATACACAATTTGTCTTTACTATAAAGGTCTCCTGTTAAAACAAAAAATAAAACTAACATTCACACAATAATCCTACAGTATTTATGAGACAAGCTCTTTCACTGTCCTGAACAGTTCAGTCAAAAGCTCTCAACATACAGAAGCCATTTGTTACCCCACAAAATTAACCACTTGTTATAATTTCAATAGACATAGTTTCTAGACAGTTTAAAAATGTGTTGTATATTCCTTTCATACTCACAAGGAATTTGGATCTAATTCTCATTAATTTAAATACTTCTACTTAATGATGGTTATTGTTCTGAAATGCAGTCACAAAGTGGAGTATATATTCTTACTTGCACCTGCAAAACTTCACATGTCAGTGGTACCAATTTATCTTGCCTGCTGCTGAAAATCTTCATCTGGGTCTTTGGTATTTATCAACAGATTTAATCATTCTAATCTTATTCAGTTAAACTCTACATTGCCCAATATAGATACAGGCTGGTTATGTCTTTTGGTCATTTTATTTTTCCCTTATAGCTCACTTTGTCATATTCATTATCTCACAAATGTATTCACATGATAACAATAATATGGGAAAATGCCCTCTATTGATGCAAAAATACGTTAATAATTTTAATTGAGAAATACCATCCATATATTCTTCATCCAGGAGAAGAATGTGGAGGAGTGAGATTAGTATGGAGATCTTCTATTATAGTATTGGTAAAAAAATTGATACACTTGCATTAATTGGTTTGTTATTTAATTGCTTATGAACAATCTATGGAATAATTGCTGAGAATACATAACCCTCTTTAAAATAGCACCGTTTAGTGCTTTGAACCTTCGACTTGAATAAAATCTGAGATCTATTTGAACGTTCAGTGGAAATTTGAACATTACACAAAATGAAATGATGTAATTGGCATCAGTTTGGTTTGAGTTATAAAACATTTATAGAATTATACAAAATGAAGTTATCATTAGTAATTTACGTTTATGCTTGATTTTATCATTTGCATTCATTCCCCAGCAAGGGAAATTCTTGTACTCAGAACAAATCTCAGATGTTGGAGGCAATAGTGTAATGTTATTATTACAGGGCTCAAAATCCAGAGGCTCAAACTAATCATTTGGTGACAGGGGTTCAAATCCCATTAAGTCAACTAGTAAAATGTAAATCTCAATTAATAACAGTGGAATATAAAGCTAGCCTCTGTAGTAGTGAGCAGGATGATAACCATTAATTGTAATAAAAATCTATCTGGTCCACTGTTGGTTTTCAGGAAATCTACCACCTTTACTATAGAATGATAATGAATAATATGATGTAACAGTATGATTAGTCATGTTCAAGAGAATCAAATTTTAATCACAGCTTGGAGTCATACACCAAAATTCATCTCAACAAAAGACTTCAACGGAAAAAGAAGAAACAACCAGGAGAATTATGTAGGTGTGAGATACATTGAAAGCCATGTCATCACTAGTTAAGCAGCCACTGCCCTCCATAGGCATGGAAAAATTCTAAATATTTTGTAAGTGCTTTTGAATTATGGAATGGCCGATTGCAAAGCAATCAAATAATGTCAAGTGTCATGCCAAAGAACAGAATTACTAGGTTACCAGGTATTAATTGTTTCATTCAGTTGCTAGTTTTGCTGGTTTTGACCACTTCTGAGACAGAACTCCACCAAAAATTTCCATTGCTTTTTCAAGTTATTTCTCAGCAACCTCCAGAAAATATATCATTAATTCCAATAGCATGCCCTTCACTGACCTGAACACCGCCAGTGTTTACCAAGTTGTTTTGGCAAATATTTCTCCAACCACCATCAGCTGCTTCATCAAATCATAAGGTCAGAATTGGGAATATTCAGTGATAACTGCACAAAGTTTAGCAAAGTTTTAAGACTCCACAGATACTTAAGCAGTCCATGCCCAAATGCAACAGAATGTGGGCAATATCAGGCTTCAGCTGACAAATGGAAAGTAACATTTGTGCCACACAAGTGCTAGACAATAACCATCTCTAACAAGAAAGCATCACCTCATCCCTCATTATCAACCTGCTGGGAGTTAACATTGACCAGAATCTGAACTGGACTAGTCATACAATTGTTGTAACCATAACAACACATCAGGGTCTAAGTTTCCTGCAGCAAGTAATTCATCTTCTGGTTCCCTGAAGCTTGTCTACTACCCACTAGGCACAAGTCAAGAGTATGATGGAGGACACCCCACTTGATGAGTGCTGCTCCAACAACACTCAAGAAGCTTGACACCAACCAGGACAAAGCGACCCACTTTGTTGACACCACCTCCACAAACATTCAGTTCCTTCATCACCAGACTAGCAGCAATGTATGCTCTCTACACGATGCATTTCACAAATTCACCAAGGGTCTTTAGACAGCATCTTCTAAATCCATGACCACGACTATCTGTCAGGACAAAGGGAACATTAAGCAAGTTCCGTCGAAGACATTCATCAACCAGTCTCGCCATTCCTTCAGTGTTGCTTGAGATATCATCAGCTCTATTGATTTTTCAAAATAACATATCACATATTCTAAAAAGAAAGGGTCATTTGTGATCTAGATGACGTGCTTATATACAGCAACCTCTCTCATTCACTGTGAAGAGGTCAAAGCTGCAGCTCAGGGAGTAGACTTCACCGACGTATTTGTCCACCCCAGGTACAGCGTGCCTGGATTCTACACAAGTCACACAGAGAATGCCATGTCACAAAGCTGCTGCCACCATCCATAGAAAAGGGATTTAATTATGTACAATCGTCTGAAATATTGGTACCATATCTTATACATCTAAGCTAAGTAACTTGGGAGTCACCATGACACTTATATCCTGGAGAGCCAATAAATCCCTTCATTTCAACAGCCAGATGTCTTACAAAGATGGCTATTGGGAGTCTATGACTGATAACTCAATCCCTTAACTGATGCTGAGCATGGATATAATGCAGCCCATCCTTCAACCAGGGCCATCGTGGAGAAGATGAGCGATCTTCTTAAATGAGGTTCTGATTCTTCGATCAACCTAAGAGTAGAGGGCAGTGGGGTTGGGGCTTATAGTCCAGACCGGACAGTCTTCTACAGAATCCTAGCATGCTGTTGCCTGCATAACTGGAGCAAATAATAGACACTAAAGAGCTGGCAGAATAACAACAGCAGTTTTCCAAGATGGAAAATGAGGGCATTGAGAAGGCAGAACATCACCTTCAACATGATTCAGCACTACACCTTCAGGTGTAAGAGAGCAGATGGGACTTAACTCACAGCATATCCCAATAGATGTGAGCTCAATGCAGTGATCACATTGATAGCAAATTTGCCGTTGTTTCTTGAAAACAAAGCAGTGCCTGTCTGCTCCCAGAAATAAATGCAGTTTTTCTTTGCTTTTATTGTTGCTGAACTTCAGCTGTTTGACTTGCTTTCCAATTTGTGGTACTCCCAAATTAAACAATCAGAAGGTGATAGGTTACACAGGGTAGTCAAGAAAAAGCAGCACTTTCTTACACCTACCAGTATGAATCCTTCCAAAACAAAGTCCTTTCCATCAAACTTCTGAACATATTCGAATGGATTTCCAGGAGAATTGACCAACTGTCAGTTCTCTGGTCTTTATGTCTCCTCAAGTTCTGTCTCTTCAAGTCAGAAATCCACCCACATTCCACACTTTTCTTGGTGGTTAACCCAAAAAGAGTCTTTATCCTCCGTGTGGTAGAGCAACAACGATTGTGAGTCTTTTTCTCCAAATTTATCTTTCTCGTGTACTAACCGACTGATATTCCAGGTACAGCAAAACCCACCAAGTCCTCCTTTCCATACAGAATTTAAAATATTCACCTTACTCTCAATAAAGTTTTATCTGAGACTCTATTACCAATGTCAATTAGATCTCATGGACTTGTTTCACTACCAGCTATTTCATTTCACCTTGAATTAAAGGAGACATTTATAACTTAACCATCTTATAAAATCAAATCATAACAACAATATTCATCTGGACAGAGGTGTACCAGTTGTCTGGGCGAAGCTATACATTACCTTTAGTCTTTAATGTCTTTTGTACCTCAAGTATTTAATTGTTATTAAGACTATTCTTATGTATGATAAAAGAATAAAGATCATTTCTAAAATTTTGAATAAAAGCAGCCTAAATTTTAAAGCGGCCCACCATTGCTCACAACCTCCAGAAGAAAGGATGGAAATAAGTTGGAAAATGGTGAAAAAAAATGCTCTGCTGCAGCAGTCTTACATTGAATGTGGAATTAACACATTGAGGGTTAGGCTTTTGCACCAAAGTGGAAGTTGTCCTGCCTTTCCAGCAGCTCCTGAAGCCCTGGGAGTTCCAGAAGTTAGTGTGGGGCACAATGGCCGCAATCTGTTCCACAATGAAACATAATGGACACCAGCAGAATCTGAGATTTCTTGGGCAGGGTTCAGTCGAGCATGAGTCTATGATGGGAAGGAGTGGGGCACGTTTTAGAGGCCAGACAAGAAAGCGTAAAGCGGGGAACATTTCTAAGGTGAGAGTTATTGATGTGCACCCCATATCTTCACTTCCCCTTTCTCCAACTTTGGTGAAAATCAGCCTTCCCACTCTCATCCGGCTTTCACTGCCCAATGTATTATGACAATGGTACATGGATTGAAGCCCTTAATTGTTGTTTAGTTGAACAGCAGTAACAGACTGGTGAGCAAAGCTAGACCTCGTGAAATATATGGGACAGTACTGATATGGGTAAAATAAAATGTCTGAATAACATTAAACAGAGATTTTTGGTTAATATATGTTTTCCAGCCTGGGATAAGTTCTGTATTGAGTTTCCCAGGGATCAGTATTAGGACTCTTGTTTTCCCTGATACGCATAATAATGATTTAATACCTGATAGACAGCACTTTCCAAAGTCACGACCACTTCCATCTCGAAGTACAAGAGCAGCAGATCTATTGGAACACTACCACCTCCAAGTTCCCCTCAAAGCCATTCACCATGCTGACTTGGAAATGTATCGTTGTTCCTCCACTATCACTGGGTCAACATCCTGGAATTCCCTCCCTAATAGCACTGTGAGTCAACCCACAGCACATGGACTGCAGTGATTGAAGAAGGCAGCTCACCACCACCTTCTCAAGGGCATCTAGGGATGGGCAAGAAATGCTGGCCAGCCAGCGACGCCCACATCCCACAAATGGATAGAAAAAATGCATACAAGTCACATTTCCATATGTTCAGATGATGTGGAATTCAGAAGTATTGTAAACTGTGAAGACTTCAAAGGGCATTTATAAGTTGGTGGAGTGAACGAATGAGTGACAGATGAAATTCATTATAGGGAAGTGTGTGATGGAACATTTTTGTAGGAACAACATAGACAGACAACAAAAAAGCATGGATGTAACTCTAAAGGGAATGAAAGAGTTGGAATTGGGGTACAAATATGCATAAAAAGCAATAAAGGTGTCAGGACAGTTTCAGAGAGCATTTAAGAAAATAATCAGCATCTTATGTTTTGCTGTTAGAAGTACACAAAATAAAACCAAGGTCTTTACTGAATTGTAATAAGATACAATTCAACCACAGGTGGCCTACTGTGTCCAGTTCTGTGTGCCACACTGTAGGAAGTATGCCAATGCACTGAAGCAACTACTGAAGAGTTTTTTAAAAATGTTTCAAAAGATGAGGAAAGTCTGTTAGGAAGATGGATTGGAGAAGTTGGGGCTGCTTCCCTTTGAGAAGAGAAGGCTGAGAGGAGATCTGATTGGAGTTTTCAAATCATGAGAGACCCAGAGTAAATTGGGGGGATCTATTCCAACTCATGAAACGACCATGAGTGGAATTGTAGATTTAAAGCAATTAGGAAAAGAAACAAAGGTGGCATGAGGAAAATCTTTTCTAAAGCATATGGTTGAGGTTTGGTATGCACTGCTTAAGATTGAGCCAGCGGCATTCGAAAAGGGGTTAGACAGTGAGTTGAAAAGGATAATGTGCAGCATTGTTTTTAACAAGGCAGGAAAATGACACTTAGGAGAGACGGCCATTGTTCATCCAAATTGTTCGTTTAACAATATCAGCTGAAGTCAAATTATCAAATTACAACAGTAAAAATATGTACAAAAGCATATTTCCTGCTGCAATTTTATGCCACTTACAGTTTTGGTTTCACATTGACATTTATTACTTTATACATACCAGCCTTATATCCTTATCTGTTGTTGACTTTATAGTTTAAGCAGCCTCATGGCCAACATGGTTAAAGGTGTTTTGCTACACTGTTTGTTTACTCCTTTGTGGTGGTGTATGACTTTAAAAGCAAACCTAGGACATGTAATTGTGAAAACTATGGTGTTAAATAGCCAATTATCCCATAACAAAATAATATTAAGGGACAAATACTTTGCTTAAATGAAGCTTGTTATTCCGCATATGAAGTGAAGGTGCAGAAAGATATAACCAACAAAGGGTGTGTGTGTTTAGGAACGGAATCAGGGAGTAAATCAGGGCAATAAAGTAAAAAAAAGCCCAGACTTTCCATTGACCAGACAGTCATTATTCCTGTGTAGCTGGGATCTGTGTGTGGACACCCTGCAGAATCCTCGTCATAAGCTGCTCTGCAGACATTACCATGGAAATTGAAATACCCACTGGGCAATTCCCATACAGGTGGAAACCTCCAAAAAAAAATCTCCATTTAACTTGGAGAATTCAAAGGGTTCTGATACCTTACAGTAAATAATTGCCCACGATAAGTTTTGTTATTAAATACATAGTCTAACTCCTGACTAACTATTGAACAGAACCCATACTTGCATCACACACCCACAACTACATCTCTCCCAGACAACATACCAACCCCTGACCCAACACCCACTCGTTCCCTTGTATTCAGTACCCATCTGACACCCCGTTCCACCCTGGAAATGACACCCTCTACTCCAGATTTGGATCCGATCTGCGTGCACCTTGTCCCAGCGCCCAGGTCTCTTACTCTACACCAGATTTCGTCTCCATCCTCCCATTTTTCGGATGGGATCTGCCTCTTCATCCCCTAACCGGTACCAGACTGCCCTTTCTCTCACTGCCAGACCTGTGCCTTAACCTCACACTTATCTTATGCATTTACCATTTGTCAACTGTAGGTCTGGACCTTAAATCTTAAGATAACTGTGAAAACAAGACATGTTTGCTTTTCTTCAGCCATTCAACACCAAGAGACAATTGTCCATATGAATATAGAGCTCTATTCTTCTGACTGGAAACATAAGACAGAAATTTGGAGCTCTGTGGTTTTGTTAAAAAGAGGGGCAGAATGGAGATTGAAACTGCTCAGAAAATCTGTTCATGGTTTGAACGTACTACTGCAATGGTGCAGTACCAGTTTAGTACTTAGGGGGTCCTTCTAACTACAGAAACTCATTTCAATAAGATTGAATTTAAAGCTCCAGGGATTGTACAATAACACCATTCATTATTCACAAGTAAAAATGAATTACATGACAGTGTTCTGAACTGACATTTTACTCATTAATCAAGGACTATTATGAAAAGTATGGCATGTGGAAATCACTGTGATAGTTCCTGTTGCAATATCAAAAGAATCAGCTTATTGCATGAGGTCAAGCTCCCCACTGGTTCCCAAAGAGATAAGATTATTTTCAGGCAGAACTAATGAGTCTCAGGTATCTCTAAAGGTCATACTTTGTCAATGCAGGACAGATCAGTTTCCAATTCACGTCCATACTTGTTTTGTGAACTCTAAGCGATAAAATTAAACATCACCTTTTGTATAAGACCTCTTCAAAAAATCTTTGTTGATGATCCATCAAGACAGTGAGCAGAATTTAACGGACACTTTTTGAATCAGTTTGGCGGTGGGAAATGATGTGGGGAGGTATAATTTAGGCAGGAAAGAGGATACAATTTGCAGAGCCCAGCATCTTCCTGTCTATTTGCCCAATTGTGCTCAGGGGAGAGATGTTTGTGAACAACCTTTTCACTCAGTTACCAAAAGAGCTCCTGACTTGGGTAATTGAATTACATGGATAGTGAAACAGCAGTAGGCGGCAAGCCTGCTGCAGCCGATCAGGCCAGGACCATTGTTCGAAGACCCTCTGCCTGATCCAGGGACTCAACAGCGAGAAAGAGAAAGGTCATGGAAAGCCATTCTCCAGCCCTTCCCTCTGCCTTCTCATGATCTTCACCTACTTACCCCTATTCTGCGCTGCCTGATCTTTGACTCAAGTTACCTCATCAATCTTCAGCCTCTGATAGATGTGGCAGGAGAGTCAGGTTCATTTGTGGTCCTCAGGGAGGGTGTCAAGGTTGGATTTGTCTGCAGTAGGAGCTCAGGAGCGGCACTGAGCGATGATGTCAGGTCAGGGTCTGAGGGATGTAAGTTGGGCGTCTGTGATGTAAGTATGGCGATTGTTAAGTAGTTATTCAGGAATTAAATCTAGGCCATAGAAAGATGTTGTGCTGACCTATTGTCTAAGTCTAAGACCATACTACCCTGCATACCCTACATCATACTATCATCCATGTGGCTATCCAAGAGTCATTTAAATATCCCTAATGTTTCTGACTCCACTACCACTGCCAGCAGCGCATTCCATACACCCACCACTCTCTGTATAAAGAACTTACCTCTGACATATTCCCTATACCTTCCTCCAATCACCTTAAAATCATGCCCCCTTGAAGTAGTAATTTCCAACCTGGGAAAATATCTCTGGGTAACCACTCTATCTATGCCTCTCCACATCTTGTACACCTCCATCAAGTCACCTCTCATCCTTCTACACTCCAATGAGAAAAGCCCTAGCCCTCTCAACCTTTTCTCATAAACCAGCCTTCCGGTTCAGGCAGCATTCTGGTAAAAACTGAAAGAACTGTAGAAGCTGTAAATCAGAAACAAAAACAAAGTTGCTGGAAAAGCTCAGCAGGTCTGACAGCATCTGTGAAGGAAAAAACGGTGTTAATGTTTCAGGTCTGGTGAAGGGTCCCCTGTGAAGGGTCATATACACCCCTTATACATAATCCATATACACCACACCCACTGCTCTGCCTTCGTCGATGTGTTTTCTCACATCCTCAAGTAATTCAATAAAGCTGGTGAGGCATAACCTGCCCCTCACAAAACCATGCTGATTATTTCTACTCAAACTGTGCTTTTTCCAAATAATCAAAAATACTATCTCTCAGAATTCTCTCCAATAATTTGCCCACCACAGAAGTAAGACTGACTGGCCTGTTATTCTCAGGATTATCCCTATTCCCTTTCTTGAACAAGGGAATACCATTTGCACCCTCCAATCATCTGGTAATTCTCCAGTGGACAGTGAGAATGCAAAGATCATCACCAAGGGGGCAGCAAACTCTTCCCTCGCTTCCCGTAGTAACATTAGTTTATCCCATTTGGCCCAGAAGACTTATGTATCCTCATGTTTTTCAAAATTTCTAGTATATCCTCCTTCCTAAAATCAACCTGTTTGAGCATTTCAGCCTGTTTCATACTGTCCTCACAAATGTCAAGGTCCCTCTCACTGGTGAATGCTGAAGCGAAGTATTTATTAAAGACCTCCCCTACCCCCTCCAATTCACACACAAGTTCCCTCCACTATCTCTGGTTGGCCCTACCCTCACTCTGGCCATCCTCTTGTTCCTCATGTAAGTATAGAATGCCTAGGGGTTTTCCTTAATCCTACCCACCACGGCTTTTTCATACCACCTTCTAGCTCTCCTAGTCCATTCTTCAGTTCCTTCCTGGCTACCTTGTCGCCATCTAGAGTCCTCCCTGACCCTTGCTTCCTCGACCTTAAGTAAGCTTCTTTTTTTCCTTTTGACTAGATGTTTCACATGTCTTGTCATCCAAGGTTCCTTCACCTTACCATCCCTTCCTTGCATCAGTGGGACAAACTCAGTATCTGACAGTCCAACTTTTCTAAAGTAATTATTTACCTAATTTTATTCAGAACTCGTTGAAGGTTCAGATTTAGATGGAGACAATCAGGTATTAGGCAGTTTCCCAATGGAGTCTTCAATTTCCTGGGCAATTCCTTTGGACTCTAATACAATTAGGATTCCACATATTCCACATTAGGATTCCACATTAGGATTCTCCATATGCAATTCCCACCTACTCTGGAATACCAAAGCTGTGTTGCATCAAACACAGAATTTATAACTAAAAGACCCAGCAGTCATAGAACTGATGTGAATGCATTGAACAAACCTAAGATGGCTATCAAATCTTTGATCAATTAGGTTTCAATTGATCAAAATGCAAATCTCAGAATTTCATTCAAGTCACTGGCCGAGATAACTAAAATGGACCAGAGGTGACATCTCAGGTCAGACAATGCATTTAGGTGCAAGGCATTGTTTAGAAACTATCTGTCTTTTAATTTGGAGTCAAACTGGTTTTATTTCCAAAGTAGGAATTTGCAAAATGCCACATTGACTGTCTACAAATTGCGCTCTTTTTGAACAAAATAGAATGTATCTGCAACTACCAATCTGCAAATGCAAATTCATCCCATAGATTTGTGTGTGTGTGTGTGTGACTGTGTGCGTGTCTGTGTGTGCATGTCCAAATGTAAGAACAGGATGCAATGCTCAAGTCATTGATTGCCAGGTCCAATGTGCCACAGCGATAAACCATAATGACCCCCTCTCAAGGCAGACACAAGATACAACTGATAGGGTTCGCTTCCTGATCCAGTATTTCCTGGGAGGGGAGAAACTATGCCATGTTCTTCACAGCCTGCAACACATTATTGATAACAATAAGCACGTCATGAAGATCTTCCCTATGCCTTCACTTTTTACTTGCAAACAACCACCAAACCTTAAATAGACCTTTGTTTGCAGCAAACTACCCAGCCTTCAGAACAACATTGACCACAACACTATACAACCCTGTCATAACAACCTCTGCAAGACATGTTGATCAGGACACTACCATCACGCATGGAAACACCACCCACCATGTGCGTGGAAGATACTCATGTCACACAGCCAATGTTGTCTATCTCATACACTGCAGGCAAGGATGCCCCAGGGCATGGTATGTTGGTGAGATCACGCAGATGCTACAACAATGGGTGACTGAACACAGCGCAACAATCGCCAGACAAGAATATTCCCTCCCAGTGAGGGAGAACTTCAGTGGTTAAGGACATTTGGCCTTGGATCTTTGGGTAAATATCCTCCAAGGTAGATGTCAAGATAGTGCAATGAAGGATCTTAAAAATCTGATGGGATCTTTGTGGCATCATATACCATGTGATTGACATATGGTTCTGTGGAATAACAGTGGAAGAGCTTGATCAGAGAGGGCATACAGTATTAAGAGTTCACCAGAAGAAGGCCTTACATGGAATAAAATAGTATAAAATCCCCAAAGAATCCATTTGTTCCTTGGCACACATTGTCAACCGTGAAGATATAATGGTGGATCCTAAAACTCCAAAGTCAGTCCAGGAAGTTCAAAATCTCCTGGGTATGGTGAATCAGTTGGGCAATTTTATTTTTGGTGTCGTTTGTGGTTGGGGTTGTTTCAAAGAGGAAAGAAAATTTTGTCTTCAATTACCTTGATTGTAATTACTGGAATTTCCTTTGAAAACAATGTTCCTACTTATTCTACTTTAAAATATTCCCCAAGCCTACCTCTTTGAACAAGTTTTCAGTCACTTGTCCTATTACTTTATAGTTATGTTATAAATTAGCGTTTACTGCTGCTCCTGTGAAGTGTCTGGGATGTTTTACTGTGTTAAGGGTGCTATACGAATAAAATTGTTGTTGAATACACTACAGGGCCTCAAGTGACAGAAAGGAGCAATTTCATTAAAACTGAATCATGCCTTTATTAAAATATCTGTTTGATTTGATATCTAAGATGAGATCATCATTTGTTTTCATTTGCCCCCAAGCAACAGATCATTTATTGTGCTGTTTAATTTTTTTGGTTCTTAATTGTCCTACTTCCCTTCCAAATTAAAATTTTAGAGCATTGGGTTATGTTTTTCCTCTGTGCAGCTGCCAGACAATGGATTGTTGGAGCTCAGGGATCTGAGTCCTGCTAGTGCCAGCACCATGTGTTGCCAGAGGTAATGGTTAGGGATTAGATGGTTCAGCACAATAATGAGAACCAGGCATAATTGAAGATTGAAGTCATTGCTAATCACCATCACCAGGTACTCTTCAGTCATGCCACCCAGCTCAGAGACTATGGTCCTGATACTTACAAGGACGCAGTGGGGGTGGTGCTGTGGTGGGTGGGGTGGGGAGGAAGGCAACATTTGGGATACTTGAATATTACCTGGAGTATGGAAACAAGGTTTGGTTATCACTTAGAGATAGTAAGAACTGTTGATGCTGGAGTCAGAGATAACACAGTGTGGAGCTGGAGGAACACAGCAGGCCAGGCAACATCAGATGAGCAGGAAAGTTGACTTTTCAGATCGGGACCTTCTTCAGAAATGGGAAGGGGAAGGGAGCTCTGAAACAAATAGAAAGGAGAAGGGTGGGTCGGGGAAGGTAGTTGGGATGGTGATAGCTGAGTGCAGGTATGGAGTGGTGGGGATCAGTCAGTGAGGTGAGAGGAGCGGATAGGTGGGAGATAAAACGTACAGAGTTGTGTCCACCTTCCAGTCACAAATCATTTCAACTTCCTCTCCCACTCCCTGGGCGACATGTCCATCCTGGGCCTCTGCCAGTGTCACAATGACGCCACCTGCAAACTGGAGGATCAACACCTCATATTATGCCTTGGGAGCCTGCAACCCAATGGTCTCAATGTGGGCTTTACAATTTCAAGATCTCCCCAACCCCGGCTTCATCCCATGACTAACCCTCCTTCTCATCCCTGCCTCCTTCGCCTGGCACAACCTGACACAACCTTCCATCTTCTCTCCCACCAACTGGGGCATCAATTGGCATAGGCTAATACTTCTACTCCCATCTGCTCCCTGCAATGTCTTTGAAGGCAATGACTGCTATGGTGACTGCTATCCTGGACAGAACTCATCAGTGGAGCAGGATAAGGAGTAATTTTAAGGCCTTTTCAGCAAAGCCAGACTTGAAAGGCCTGGCAAGAGAGGTCAGAGTCCAAAGATTGCTGGAGGGGGCAGTGTTGGGAGGACAAGGGGAAAGGAAGAGTGCATGCAAAAACATTGAAGGGGAGCTCTGCCAATAAGCCCAGGGAGCCCTTTAGGGAGGCAGCACTCATCCTTACCTACCTTACAGCAGTGAAAACTTTTACCCTGGACATTGCCATCCTTTTGACATAGGAAAGATTGTGGCATGGTAGGAACTGATTCAAAGCCAGGTGTGTCACACAGTGTCCCCACGACTCCGGGTAAATTTACAGCAGGATGAGACGGGTGGGTGCTCATTGTGGACAAATCAATTGTCATTATGCCTAATTTTAAGGTCCTGCCCACCTGCCAAACCAAATCAAAGGAGTGTAAAGTTCTACCAGTGAAGTGAATTTGTATAGACTCACAGGAACATTACATTTGTACCGTTCAAAGCTTAAGGAGATCATTGCAATATTTAAGCAAAAGGACCATATATCATAGGATCGCTGGAATAATACCAGCGGTATGAACTTTTAACTACGAAGGAGCACAAGATATTGCATTTCTATTTACAGGAGGTACATGGAAAAACAAGAGAATATTTAATCCAGTTTCCTTCCTATAAAAAAAAGTGCTAATAAAGTAAATGGGGAGCAAGTATTTCCTCTGGCCGGGAAGTCAGTGAACAAGTGGTCATCAATTTAAAGCTTCTCACTGAGATCTTTGGAGAAATTTCTTTACACTAAGTGCTGCGAGAGCATACTATGTCTTATCACAGAAAGTTGTTGAAACAAGACCATTGCATCCTTAAAGGAAATATTGGATAAGTACTCGAAGCAGGAGAAGATATATGACCATGGGGACAGAGCGAACAGGAATTACTTTTAGATTGCTGTGGCAAAATGCCAACCAGATGTGATGATTCAAATGATTTCCTCCTCAATTGTAAAGCCCCATGATCGTATGCCACAGAAAAATCCCCTCCTGTTCTGGCAAATTGACTCAAGTGAACAACACCGACAAGGGCGGAAAAGAATTGGCAGACAGAAGCAGCCTTATAAAAGGTGCATTTTGCAGCAGCGGGACTGGCATAACCTTCCAGAACATTGGAAGAGAAATATGCCCTTTAACCCCTCAAGCTTCTTCCACCACTCAAACAGATTATGCTAATCTGTGACCTAAATGTAAATGCTTGCGTTTGCTCTGTATTATTTAATATTTTCCAATGTAAATGGATCATCAAAGCTATCTTCCAGTGTGCAGAGAAGTTTCACTACATTGTCCAACTATCACGACTGCCTTTGCTAAACTTTTGGAGGCACCAAACACTTAATTGAAAGAAATGAAAGGACGAGTAAAAGATAATGCTGGAACTCTATCTGGTATTGTATTGGAAAGTGATAGTTATGTTGAGTTTCATGAAGGTTCTTTTTTTTTCTGTGAGCACTCGTGAGTGTTCTCACACTATGGTCCCAAATTTGCCTCATTAATTACCTACCATGCCTCTGTGGCATGCCAGTAGGGGAGTACGTGGTCGTTGCCCATGGATTGTACCTTGATAAGTTGGTGACCAGTGTGTAAGATGGAGGTTAAGAGGAGCAAACTGCAAGTCAAAGTCACCAGATACCTACGCTAACTTTCATGTCGGGAATTGTGGGCATCTAGGTTCCTTGTAATGAGTGGAAGGATAGGAGGCTGCATACTAATGAAGTGAGATTTTCAGTTAAAGCGGCTGTGAACAATTCTCCTGAATGGAATCACAGTGCTCCCTTGCAAGAATCGTGTCTTGGTGCCCAAAGCACTGTTCGAATGCAACATATTGCTCCTGACATTGAGGACAGGCTCACTTAGTTTCTCACATGATTCTCCCAGATTTCTCAACTAGCCCACATTATTCAGGTATTATAAATTTAGTTACTATTATTTAGTAACTATTAGTGCACAGTAACTAATTTAATGACTATTTATTACTATCCACTGAAAAGCATGTATCATCATAATTAATTTTTAAAATATTAATTCAGGTTGAATTGGTGTGACAAAATCTCTCATTGAAATGTCATAAAATCTGAAGGGCGATTAGTTTCATTGATTAGTGCTTAGAGATCTTTTTGTGTAGGAGGGTGAACAGTCAGAGGTCATTGTCCACATTTGTACTGATGACTCAGGTAGAAATGATGATGAGGACCTGAAAACAGATTTCAGGGAGCCACGAAGAAGATTAAAAAGCAATACTTCAGAAATGGTAATCTTAGATTTACTGTCAGTGAGCACAGAAATAGGAGAATTAACCAATCAAATATGGAGCTGAAGAACTGGTGTCACAGGAAGGCCACCACATTTTTGAAACATTGGGACCATTTCTGGGAGGGAGGGACCTGTAAAATACAGATTATATTAATTTTATAGGAACTTAATCATTGGGCTTGTTCAAGACAAAAATCATTACATGTCTACGAAATAATAATAACAAAGGAACTCATAGAATCCCAGTTTGGAAGCAGGCCATTCAGGCCAAGTCTAGAACAAAGTGGCACAGTCTGAGAATGAGGGCTAGAACATTCAGGAGAGATGTTAGGAAACTCTTCTCTATACAAAGGGTGTTAAATATTTTGAACTCTTTTCCACAAATGGAAGTGGATACAGGATCAATTGTTAATCTTACATCTGAGATAGATATAATTTTGATAAGTAAAAGCAGAAAGGTACATGAGCCACTGTCAGGTTTAGGGAGTTAGGCCACAGATCTGCTAAGATTTCATTGATGGATCAGGCTTGAGGCACCAAATGCCCTACTCCTTTTCCTACTTCTCCAAATTCAACAGCTCTTGCCCCTGCCAAACTGTGCCTTCTACCTACCCTCCAAGACTTGTAATAATCCCAATGCCGAACTAGGGCATTTCCACGCTCATTCATCCACTATGTACAGAGCCAATAATTCTTATAGTTAGAAGAGGATATGTGTAAAACGTCTTTTTTTAACAAAGGTCTTTCAACTTTCTGGGAAAAATAATGTTTTTACTACAGTCCTATAAATGAGTTAATTATCCAGACTGTTGAATGTATCAATAGCTGAAGCTGCAAATATTTTATATCTGTATCAAAAGATATAAATCTAAATAAAATGCAAAGCACTTAAGCAGAATCGAAGAACTTTACAAAATTTCACCTTGACTTATTTTGTAAGTTGGATCAGCAGAGGCAAGTGTACGTATTGCCCTAATCTGGGTGAATAGTTGTTAGAAACCAGGGTTGATATTGCAGGGAAATGAGCTTTCAGCAAGGTGTTCATTGCAGACAATAGTCTAGCTGTGGACAAACGATTGCCTTGTACAAATTACTCCTTGTCTTCTTTAACCATATTTATAGCCCCTAGATTGTCCACACTAGCTTCAGAACATTATCATTCTTTTTGTGAAATCAATGAGTAGTTTATTAACATTCATTATCCAACCTTACATGTAAAGAGTGTGATTGAAAGAATTTAGTCTGTTGATATTCTTCAAAGAATACTCTGACTAAAGGCAAACTCACTTGACAGAAAAGAAAATTAAAAAGGAGAGAAAAAAAACAATTAAACAACTGGATTAAAGTCTACTTCTGCAGAAAAGCTTTGCCTGTTGTCTCCATTTGAATACAATTTATTGTTGTGGAAATCTGTCAAATCACTTTCAGGAAAATTCTTCGCACTGGTGGTAATTTTACAAAGTTAAGCATGACAAGACCACCATGTTTCCTTCTGTTTATTGTTCAATGCCATGCTTTGAGACTGACACAACCAAAACTAACGTTTAAAAGAGGGCAAAGCCTGATGAACAAAAACTGTGTCAAAATAGATCTTGCTGAAGGATTTTCTCACACACCAATACAGTGGGTGTTGGTATTATGACATGTGCAGCCCTCATTGTTATTTCTCACAACAACTTTGCCCGCCCTTGTACTCAATCTTCCGGGTGGCCAGGTCATAAAACAGCCATGATTTACATTCCTGGTTCAAATTATCCACCTTTTCTCTTCCTGCCTCACTTGAGCTTCTTGTTTTGCACTTCACACTGTCTTTCAATTATTAGGAACAGCATCAGTCTTTTACTGGACTGCACATGGTGAACAGAAATTCCAGTTTAGAAACTGCTTAACAACAACACATTCTCAACCAAACCTGCAGTGACTGTGTTTGGGAATTATGCACACCTCTAAAAGCAAGCATAACATAATTTCTTTGTTGTATAGTATCTTTCCAGCTGTGATGTTAGTTTTACCTTCATTTTGCTTTGCTATATATTAGCTTTATGGAATATTTTGTTTTGTATTATGCATTTTTGATTCCATTAGGGATTATCCCAGGATATTCCTATTTCATCTGTTTCCGCTGAATGTACTACACCATGTATGAGTACATAGTGAATGGGATCTTCATTGGATTTGTTCTCTGTCACTAAGTTGTCAATGACAATGAATGGGTTTACCTAGTTTCTGAGTCCCCTTCACTCCCTACAGAACCCTCTCCTCCCTCCACTCGACAACTATTATGACAGCTCACGGTATTAATCACTTGCTTCAGAGCAAACTGGTGACTTTTATGCCACAACTGAAGGCACATGCTATATCACGAAGCTACCTTCAATTTGTACTTCTGACAGTCTTTCACAGTGTTCTGCTAACAAATTTGATAACAACACATATGTTATTTTTAGATTATATTTATGCATGCTATTTTGTTTGCTACTCAGTTTCCTTTTTGAAGGGTTTCATTTTACACAGATTACCCAGTAACTTAACAGACTGCAGTTTGGAACAGAAAATTCACAGGGTCATCCAATTTATCTCCAATAAAAGTCCTGTAGAATAGCCCTTAGAATACTACAATGATCGTATTGTGCCGGGTGTCCAGAAGGTTTTGATATGCCTGGTCAAATGCAGAATCAAAGACACATGACAAAAAGCAAACACCACTGGAAAGGTAAGAGGAATCACTACACCAGGGATTCTTGTTCACTTTGCTTTATTAGATCTAAGCCTACCTCGAGACATCAGATTGCTGAGTTAGTTGAGACAGAGTGATCCCTGGATAGCACAAGTAAGCCCCATTGGATTTCATAGGCAAGGTTAGCAAAGAGATCTTGCAGAAAGAGTTTCTGATTTTAAAAATTGCTTCCATTTTACAGGAGGCTGTCAGGGATTGGGGCTGGCTAGGTTGAAGCAGAAATTACAAATATTCCAGCCACAATTGTGGAAGGGTATTGGATGCATGGAATAAGTAGGCATTATGTTTGAGTACATAGAGGCATGTTCAACTGTCTGCGATGCTGACTTTATTCTTCCCCAGTAAGCCTGAAACCATCAACAGGAGGGAATCTGGGAGAAACCAACAGCATAAAAGCCAACAATAGATAGAGTCATAAAGACGTACAGGATGGAAACAGGCATTTCGGTCCAACTCATTCATACCGACCAAAGGAATTTTGCGGACCAAGTGCCTGAAGTATGGTAATGTTGGACTATAGTCAATTATTGCAGGATGTTCAAGAGTAGCTTTGTTTTTCTGCACTTCTTTTGCTGCTTGGAGGGAAACATTTTGAGGGGGAGACGTTTCAAATCAGGTGGAATACTCACAAATGTGGAGAAGCAATGTGGGGCAGGATGTGTAAACACTGGGCTTCCATAACTGACTCAATTCTATAAAGAGAAATTGTTCACACCACCTAACCATCTCCATTTCTTGACAATAACAAATGAAAATTTATAGATCAGAATAACTTAATGATTATTGGCAGAAACAATAACCAGCAAGCATGCACCAGTCAGTCTGCGTTTCTAGGAGACAGGTCATGTTTCACCCACTATATAGGATTAATTGAAGAAATAATGGAGAGGATAGATAACAGAACAAACTGGGTGTGGCTTACATTGATTATTAAACCGTTTGGAGTAAATTGAGACTTACAGCACAGATGACAGTATTAAGGAAATATTGTTTCATTAACAGGTGGGTTGTGATCAGAAGGCAAAGGGTAAAGATGAAAAGAAGCTTCTGACTGAAAAAAAATGATACGGTGAGGTCTAGAAGTTGTGTATTGAAAGTTTTCTTGTTTTCTGTGAAGATAAAAATCCATGAAACCTCTCTGAGATTCCACTATAAATCTGGTCAGATTGTGATAAAATGGGTTATATTGTGTCCAGACTGGAAAAGGATCCTAAGGAGTTTTGTTTACCGGGCAAACACTCCATCAATCCTATGAAGTTTAGCTATGTAAGATACAGCAGATGTAGGACTGTAGTTACAATGTCATCACCTCAGGAGCAGCTCAGCACAATCCACGGCCCATTAATGTCTCCGGGTTTGAATGGATAAATATTGTCAAAGTTTTAATGGAAGTTTTGGCTGCCTTATGAGGCAGTGAATGAAAGATGTGTGCAGGGCTGGTACGAGGACAGAACATTGAAGTAACTGTAAGCTAGTTGGTACCTGCTGATGAAATCTAAACGAACTAATCTCCCTCAACTTCACAAACTTTAATATAGTCAGTATTAGAAGTATTGGGAGTGTTCACCCCAGCATTTACATTGAGAAGTTATTCATTCAGCCTTTATTTTTAAATAATCCACAAACAGTAAAATTGCATCAGATATTTGATTGCATCTGCATTTATAACATTATTTGATTTATTTACGTTCACATGTATTTGCTTACAAAATGCAGTGAAAGGTGTTGCATAGTGCCACCACTCTCCAGCATCGTCTTAAAACACAGAAAAATAAACCAAAACATAGAATGTAGAGGCTGAAAACAGAATAAAGAGATAAAGAAAAAGTGTTCAACTTCACCGGACCTCTTGTTAAGAGCTTTGGTATGGGCCATGGGCCTGGTGGCAAGACACGAGTCACCTTCACAGTGCCAGTGCTGCTGGAATTAAAATTGCCACTCATCAGTGCCAACTTGCCTCCAACAACACTATGGCCACCCCGAGTCCTTGCTAGATCTCGCCAATACAGACACCACTGATGCCATCAGGTACCACACTGGCCTGACCTGGACTCAGCCACTGCCATGAGTCTGCTTCGGGGTCTACCTCGTTGATGGAGTCACAGCGGATGCCGCCAGGTCTAGTACTGGGCCTAAACTTGCCTCCTCCATCAACGCCTTCAAGTTACTCTGCTGGATGCAGGCACTACCAGGAACCCAAACTTCACTGGGCCGCAGCAGCCACAAGTTGGTGCTAGGACTGACAGGACAATGCAGGAACGGCTGGGAACTCAAATACGCTTCCGAGTCTGCGGTGGGCTCAGTCGCTGCAGGTGTCTTCACAGCAGTCGAGCTCTTCAACATGACATAAGTAAAATAAAATAGAAAAGAAGAGAAAAGAAATGAAAAGAATTTGAGCAAGGAGGCAATGTGAATCTTGCAGCTGTTCCAAGGATTGCAGGCTTCAATAAAGATTTATTTTTTTTTCACAATTATTACAGTCACTATATTTTACGAAAAGAAGATTTTTATAGAGACATGAAGAGGAAAGGTTTGGAGGAATATGGCTAGGAGCAAAGAGGTGAGCCTAGTTAAGTTTGGAATTATATTCAGCATGGACTGGTTGAACCAAAGGGCCTGTTTCCATGCTGTATGACTCTATGACTGTCTGTCTCTAAAAGCAGATAGAGCGGACAAATCCCAAGCTCAGAAGCCCTACTCCACTACAATCTTGGTGTTGAGGCTTTTACAACAATTAACAATGCTTACATTGGATCAGTGCTTTATTTCAGACTTTTTTAAATTCAAACTTTATCAGCTGACGTGGTGTGACTTAAACACATGCCTCCACAACATTGGCCTGAGGTTCTGCATAATAGTCCAATGATATTACCACTGCACCATTACCTAGCTCAGGGATATGCTGCAAGGAAATAATCCTCTCTGTGAAAGACAATTCTGAGATGAACAGTTACCACTGGGAAAGGAAAATAATGCATGCAAACCCTCAGGAGTTAAAAACTGTTTTGGACTGGTTCTTTATCTACTTAAGGGATACGGTGAAGTACGTTTTTTGGGTTGTGTTAAAAGTAGAAGCGGAAAGTGCTGCTGTACAGTGCAATGCAACAACAGTGTTTGGTCAATAGCACTTTTAGTCTGTAAAGTCTGAACCCATGAAAAATTGTTTCATCTTTTCAAGTAATAATTGGAAGTTTGAGTTTCTTTTTTAAAATTTGACAGTCTCTACAGTGACTTTATTGTCGTTATAAAACACTTCAATGTCCGTTATACGTTGGGAGTTCTGCTGTTCCTTGCAACGACCTTTCATTCGATGAGATTTATATTTCAGGAAAGGGGCACAGTACTGTAAACTGATTTCCTCACTCCTACTAAATTACATCACTAAATTTTAAAAAAGAGGAAACTTTAGTCAGAAGCCAGCATGGTGAATAATTAGGTTGCAATATAAGTGGGGTTTGACAGACATTTAGACAGTAGAAAGAGTGGTTTGGCTGCAAAGTTCAATGACCAATAGGGATTTTTTTTCTGGAAAGTTTAGGAAATAATTAAACTTCTTTGCTGGCTGCAGCATGACAAGTGGTTTGGTTAGTTTATCTTCAAGCACCAATGGGTTCTAAATAACTTTTAAGGCACAATTTAAATAGCCTCACAGGCCAAAGCCAAGCTTAAGGTTGTTGGCTTAAGTGCTAAGGCCAATAGAGTTTTGTGGCACAGCATACCCAAAAGATATCAATAACTGCAGTGTATCTTATTATTAAAATAAATATTTTACCAAGGGGTTGTTAAAAAATTTGTGGTATTGTAAACATTAGAGCAGCAATTATTAAAATACCTTGGCTGCTAAATGAGGGGGAAGAGAGGTTCTGGTCGGGACTATTTGACTCTCGTCACATGTGGATAAAAGATTTGTTTATTTTAAAATCTGTCATGGCTGTTACTGTCTCTGCCATGGTGCCGATCTCTTACACTCAGCTAGACAAGAAAGGAGGGAAATAAAGAGAGGGTTACCATAACTACACATCTGCTAAGGTAATCAGTACAAGTAGCATTTAAAACTGCCAGACCACATGTCCACTGAGAAAATCCTTGTACAGCAAAGCCCCTTAATGGGATATAATCATTTGTCGGCATACACATGTACACTTGCCCCATTGGTGTCCCAATGGTAAACACAAATTGACAGCAGTATGGTAAGTCTGTTCTTTCTCATGTCGTCTGAACATCAATCCAAGGCTTTGAGATATGATATCTATAGTAGCTGCTTTGGCTTCTCAGTGTCCAATAAGTAAAACCAATCCCACACAGCAAGTTTTGGATCATATATTCAGAAAATATGCTCATAGGAAGATCATTAAATCAATTATAGATTGTGTAATTATTTTTGTTACACATTAAAAATCATCACCGATGCTCTATGTACTTCCATAACAATATAAGTTACACTTTTAGTTAATCATGGTTTTGTTTTCAATTACATCCTCTCTTTTTGATGTAAGTGTGATAGCATTTCCGTGTTGACTTTTAAATGGACCATACAAATAACATAGTAACGAGGGAATTCCATTCTAAGGAGACTAAATTAACTTACTTCAAAACTTTATTAAATTTAATACTATTTGAAAGCTATATGTTGAGTACCTTATGATGGTAAGAAAGTGTGTATTTGCAATATTTGTTTTATAGGCAGCTTTGTAGCCAGTATGTTTATTGAAGCTGGACTTTCACGTTAAGGTTAAAACAATATTTTCGCAGTTTTCTTTTTAAGCATATTTAACTTGTTAATGACTAAGGACCCCTAAGAAAAATCACAGTACCATTTATGTCGGTATTTCAACCTTGAGGTGGCCCTTCTATCTGATAATTCTTGTTGGAGCTGTCAGCTCACTTGTGTTGGCTAAATGCACTTCCATGTAACAAGAGAGTACTGTACTAGGGTGAATGGAAATTGCAGGCTCGGGCTTTTAAAGAGCCAAGACTAGCCTGAGATTGCAGGATGTGGGAAGAAACAGGTAAGTACTGAGTATTCGACAGACTGTCTCATGGTCAGGGATGTGGAGTAGATGACTCCTCAGAGGTTTTATGGCACTTATGAAGCATGTTGTCAAGTGGAAAGCCTGGCAGAGACACTCAAAGAAAGGAAGGAAGCCGGAAAAAACAAAGCACAACATAATGAGGCCAAATCTCTTGGATGTGATGTCGCAAGCAAGAGAAAGACTGCTGGGTCTCAACTGAACGAAGCAAAAGAAATGATGGTGTAAGGAAAGGAGACCATGACAAACCCCTTCCTCACGGATATACGCCAATGTGAGAAAAGATTTAAAGAGACAGGCAAAATGACAAACTTGACAATCTGCCTTGTGACTTTGGAAACTCTAAGCTATTCCCTCTCTAAAATGAACACCTGTGAAAATCATCTTTCCTGCTGCACTGAGTTTAAAATGGACTGTAATCACAAGTTTAAGGAGTGTGGTGTTTTGTCCCCTAACAGAAATTTACTTGTGTTCAGATTCTTAGGTCACCCTCCACTTTTACAGCGGGCAGAATTCAGTCAGGGTGATGCAGGTTTCTCATGGCTACAGCCCATCTATGGTTAACAGCACTGCCACAGGGTGAGGAAGTAGTCACCCGAGCAAAGCATGCAGAAGGTGGGCATTTAAATGTTTGGAGTGCATGAGGCACATTGAATTACACAGCAAGGCAGAAGTCATACCAGCAACCCTGAATTATCTGATGGATGTGCAGGAGCTGATGCCATTCTTAAAGGGCAGCCAACACTGCCTAAACATAGGGTGCAGGAGAGGTTCAGTGCGGTAGACTTCGGCTGCGAAATAGGTCGTTTAAGAGTGAGGGCCTGAATAAATCAAAGTTCAAAGTGCTATTTGTATCCCCAGAACCAGAGTAAGAAACAGCATATGGTTCTCAGCACAGACCTTCATCCATGGAACTGTGGCCATGCCTGTCTTGTGTATCTTGGATGGGAATGCTCAGATGATATTGTTACTATCTGTTTGCTGCCCTTGCCCTTTAAAGTGACAGGGAGCATGGAATCTGAAGATGCTGTCAAAAGAAGAAACCATGAACACTAGATAAAACATGTCAGGGAATATAATGGGACTAAAGATTAGTAAGGCCCCAATACCTGATGGCCTCCATCTTCTCTCAGATCTTAAAGGAAGTGGTTATAGAAATGGTGAATACATCTTCCAAAATTCCTTGGATTCTTGAAATGTCCCAGTGAATTAGAACTTTGCAGTGTACTATTCAGAAAAGGAGCAAGGCAGAAACTTTAGCTATAAGGCAGTAACAAGGCAGGAGGCAGAGGGTATATTGAGGCCCAGACTTAAGGGCCCAGTGGGTTTAACAGCTGTAGCTTCCAGAGAAGCCCTGTTTAGAGAAAATAATCAGAAAGTGAGATCACAAATTAAGTTGGGTTGACTGATTTGTGAATAACTGCTCTCAGGGACTGTGTATACATTACTGGTTTTTGAATAGAGTAATTTTTAAAGCTCTTAGCCATCATCATTTATTAGTAATTGCAAGTTCTTTAACAAAACTATACAGACATTGCTGGAGGAACTTAAAAAATCAAACAGTGGAGAGAAAAACAGAGTTAACGTTTCAAATTCAGTGACCCCACATCAGAACACCTTCTGACTTCATCAAAAAATCTATTGGTTTTAATAAATTTTACCAAACTGACTGTGAGGTGTAGTGTTTATCAATTTAATGCTAATTAAAATTGTGAATTAATTAACATCACTGAAGTGGCAAGATAGATGTTGTTCTATGGCTGCTGAATTTCAGAGATTTTGAATGCTAACATCATCCAGATGAAATATGTCATCAGGAACTATTTGCAGCTTGCAGTAACTTTGGATGTGAGTTAGCGGGCTGGAGGCTGAGCTAGTGATGCTGCAACATCTCGGGGAGTGGGAAATTGCCTTGAAACTTCATTCCAGGAGGCAATCACAACCTGTTCAGATACAATCATCCAATTTTTCCGGTGGTCAGGGACAAGAGAGTTTAAGTGATGCATGTAGAGAATACTGGTGTTTCAGCCTTTCTTATTGTCCAACAATTCTCAGGGTTTTTTTCAGCTTGTTTAATGAGAGTGAGGACTACAGGCTGGATAAACTAAGTGACCACAGCACCATGGTACAGGAGGCCATTCAAGTGGGAGCAGCTGAATGAAATGTAGGGGTAGTGAGAGTCAGTATAGTGAAAGAGATTCAGAGATATTAGGAGCTGCTGGTGAATCTGAGATAACAAGATGTAGAGCTGGATGAACACAGCAGGCCAAGCAGGATCAGAGGAGCAGGAAAGCTGATGTTTCAGGCCTAGATGCTTCTTCCCACTCTCTGAGATGTTGCAGCATCATTACCTCAGCCTCCAGCCAACTAATTCAGATCCAAAGTTACTGCAAGCTGCAAATAGTTCCTGATGATATGTTTCCTCTGGATGATGTCAGCATTCAAAATTTCCAAAATTCTGCAGTCATAGAACAACATCTACCCTGCCACATCAATTGTGTTAATTAATTCACAATTTTAATTAACATTAAAATAATGCTAGTTTCTGAAGAAGGGTCTAGGCCTGAAACATCAGCTTTTCTGCTCCCCTGATGTTGCTTGGCCTGCTGTGTTCATCCAGCTCCACACCTTGTTATCTCTAGTGAAAGAGATTGATAGTCCTCTCTTCAGCAAAGAGGATTAGTGCAGATGGTTGTGCTTCTTGCCACCTGCCAGGGTTTGGTATATCTGTGCAGGACTGGAGAGAAACCTGCAGTAGTAATGAAGGATCTAACAGTCATAAGTCCACATTTGTGTCAAATGCATTGGTTTGTTTTGAATGTTAGAACTAACTTAAGTAAACAAATTGATATCGCACATTGAGGTAAATAACTATGACCCAATGGCTCGCTTGGAGATGAGGATGCAAGATGACAAAGATTAGATTTTGAACATTGAGGGGCATATCATGATTAAGAAGAAAGCAATCGAGGTAAAGGTGAAGGGATACCACTCTTAATCTAAGATAGTATTGTGCAAAAGTTAGAGGTAACCCTGGTTCAGGAGATTTGGCTATAGAATTGGTTTGATTGGAGATGAGAAGCAGTAGGGGAAATAAATCATTTATATGAGTTATCCATACTAACACTAAACACAAATGAAGAATGACATACACAAGAAGAGATATTAGGTGTTTGTGATAAAGGGATGGCAATAATCATTGGTCACTTTAATCTACAGAAAAAAAGGAAAATAATAGCCTGGATATGAAGTTTTTAGAATGTTTCTGAGATTGTTTCTTATGTCCCAGAGCCAACAAGAGAGCAGGTTTTTTTTGACTTGGTATGGTGCAATGAGTCAGGATGATAAATATCCTCAAAGTAAAGGCAGCAGGCATTACAAGGAAAGTGCAGGGAAGTGGACGTGAGAAATGTCAGATCCCAAGGGATGTGATGGCATAGTGGTATGATCTCTGGACTGTTAAACCAGAGACCCTGAAAGCATTCTGGGGACCTGGGTTTGAATCCTGCCAATGTGGAATTGAAATTCACTATATATCTTGGAATTAAGAGTCTAATAATAACTATGAATCCATTATCAATTGTTAGGGGAGGAAACCGCATCCACCCCTCCCCGGTTAGCTAAAGTCCTTTATGGGAAGGAATAGCTATCCTTACCTGGCCTGGTCTGCACGTGACTCCAGACCCACAACACTGTGGTTGACTTTAGACTGCCTGCTGGGCAATTAGGGATGGGCAATAAATACTGTCTAACCAGTAATGCCTTTATTGAATGAATGAATAAAAGAAAATCAGCCATGATTCTATTGAATGGTAGACCAGGCTCAAGAGGCTAAATGTATCAGTGATAACGGGAACTGCAGATGCTGGAGAATCCAAGATAACAAAGTGTGGAGCTGGATGAACACAGCAGGCCAAGCAGCATCTCAGGAGCACAAAAGCTGACGTTTCGGGCCGAGACCCTTCATCTAGAGGCTGAACGGCCTGTTTCTGTTCCTATTCCTTCTGGTCTTTGGGGCTGACTTTTATATCTAGTTTGAAGAGGAGAGGAGTCTGTCTGATGAAAGTATTTTAAACTTAAATTAGTGCAACTACCCTAATATGAAAGTTGAGTTTGCTGAAGCGAACTGTGGTACCAGGTTAGCAGACTGATCAACAGAGAAGCAGTGGCAGACAATTAATGGGATATTTCTGAATAGTTAGAATAAATATATTCCTACCATAAAGTTCCATAAAATTCCAAGAGTAAGACTCACTATCCATGGTCACCATAAAAAGCTGAGGGAAGCACCAAATTTAAGGAAAAATAATATAATTGTGTAAAGTTGAGTGACATATTCAATAAATAATGGACCGAATATAAAGGATGGCAAAGAATCTGGATGTGAGTTTGCTCGCTGAGCTGGAAGGTTAGTTTCCAGACGTTTCGGCACTTTTTTTTTTGAAAAAATATACTTTATTCATAAGATGTACAAAAAATAAAACATATTTATACACCTACCCAGTCATGCAAGCCGCTCCGGGTTACCCAGGGGGTACATACATCAACTATAGGAAAAGAAACAAACAAACAAAGAAGAAAAAAAAAAGCAAAGAAAGTATCCTGGCAGTTGTCACCCCGCACAGTCCCAGTTGGCCCCCTGACCAGTTGGGGAAGGCACCAGCTGGGCCCAGTTACCAGATAGGGCCCTTTTTTCTATTCTGGACGAGGGGTTTCATACGGTGGTCGTTCCCCACAGCGCCTCGGCGGCAGCGCGTCCCTCAGCACGTAGTCCTGGACCTTGGAGTGCGCCAGTCTGCAACACTCGGTCGGGGTCAGTTCTTTTAGCTGGCAGACCAGCAAGTTGCGGGCAGACCAAAGAGCGTCTTTCACCGCATCGATGGTCCTCCAGGCGCAGTTGATGTTGGTCTCGGTGTGCGTCCCCGGAAACAGCCCGTAGAGCACGGAGTCCCGTGTCAATGAGCTGCTCGGGACGAACCTCGACAAACACCATTGCATCCCCCTCCAGACCTCCTGCGCATAGGCACACTCCAGAAGGAGTGGTCAACAGTCTCGTCCCCCCCGCAGCCACCTCGAGGGCTGCGTGCAGTGGTGCAGAGATTCCGGGCATGCATAAAGGATCTCACTGGCAGAGCCCCTCTCACCGCCAGCCAAGCAATATCCTTGTGCTTGTTTGAAAGTTCTGGCGATGAGGCATTCTGCCAAACGACTTTGGCAGTCTGCGTGGGGAACCACATGACGGGATCCACCCTCTCCTTTTCCCGAAAAGTCCCGAGGATACTAGGTGCTGACCACTGCCTGACGGCCTTGTGGTCAAAGGTATTTCCTTTCAAAAATTTCTCCACGAAGGACAGGTGGTACGGGATGGTCCAACTACTCGGAGCGCTCCGCGGCAACGAGGCCAGGCCCATCCTTCGCAACACTGGGGACAGGTAGAACCTCAGTAAGTAGTGACACTTGGTGTTTGCGTACTGAGGATCTACGCACAGCTTGATGCAGCCGCACACAAAGGTAGCCGTCAGGGCGAGGGTGGCGTTCGGTACGCCCTTTCCCCCATTTTCCAGGTCTTTGTACATGGTGTCCCTGCGGACCCGGTCCATCCTCGACCCCTAAATGAAGTGGGAGATGGCCCGGGTGACTGCAGCAGCGCAGGTCCAGGGAATAGGCCAGGCCTGCGCCACATACAACAGTACTGAAAGCCCCTCGCACCTGACAACCAGGTTCTTACCCGCGATGGAGAGGGGCCTGAGCGTCCACCTGCCCAGCTTCTGCTTCAATTTGGTGATACTCTCCTCCCAAGTCTTAGTGCACGCCCCAGCTCCACCGAACCAAACACTCAGCACCTTCAGGTAGTCTGTCCTGAAGGTGAAGGGAATGAAGGAGCAGTCGTTCCAGTTCCCAAAGAACATGACCTCGCTCTTACCCCTATTGACTTTGGCACCCGAGGCCAGTTCAAACTAGCGGCAGATGTCCAATATTCTACTCACTGACCGACGATCGGTGCAGAAGACGGCGACATCGTCCATGTACAGGGAGGTCTTGACCTGAGGGTCTCCGCTGCCTGGGATAGTCACGCCCTTCAGGCTCACGTCCTTCCTGATGGATGCGGTGAAGGGCTCCACACAGCACACGAACAAGGCAAGAGAGAGCGGGCAGCCCTGCCTGACTCCAGATCTAACAGGAAAACAGTCTAATTCCCATCCGTTGATCGAGACTGCGCTAACGATGTTGACGTAGAGCAGCCGGATCCAATTGCGGATGCCCTCCCCGAACCTCAATTTGGAGAGGACGTCCCTCATGTAAGCATGAGAGACCTTGTCGAAGGCCTTCTCCTGGTCCAGGCTGACGAGGCAGGTGTCCACCCGCCTGTCCTGTACGTAGGCGATCGTATCCCTTATGAGCGCGAGGCTCTCAGCGATCTTCCAGCCCGGCACAGCACGGGTTTGGTCAGGGTGAATCACTGACTCCAGGACAGACCTGACCCAGTTGGCTATGACCTTGGCCAGGATTTTGTAGTCCACATTCAATAGTGAAATGGGACGCCAATTCTTAATTTCTTCCCTCTCCCCCTTCCTCTTGTAAATGAGCGTGATGATGCCCTTCCTCATGGACTTGCACATTTCCCCTGCCCGAAGCGCACTATCGTACACTTCCAGCAGGTCCTGGCCGACCAGGTCCCACAGAGCGGAATACAGCTCGACCGGTAAGCCGTCGCTTCCGGGAGCCCTATTCCTCTCCAAGGACTTGAGGGCTCTGGTCAGCTCGTCCAGGGATATTGGCTGGTCCAGCCACTCCCTCGTGCCGTCGACTAAGACCTCCGTGTTAGACAACAGGAACGACTCGGAGGCCGTGCTGTCCGTGGGCTTCGTGTCGTACAGTCCGGCATAGAAGGATCTGCTGATCCTCAAAATGTCGGGCCGAGACGACGTCACCGAGCCGTCGTTCTGCTTCAGCCGGCTAAGCACAGAGCTCTCTTTGTGCACCTTCTGAAAGAAGAAACGCGAGCACGTCTCATCCTGCTCCACGGAGCAGACCCTGAACCGGAAGATTATCCTGGAGGCCTCCGCGGCGAAGAGCGAGGCTTGCTGGCCCCTCTCCTCATGGAGGTCCTCCGTGACATCGACCCCCATCAACTGCAGAAGGAGCAGGTTCTGCACCCTTTTCTGGAGTCGCGCCAGCTTTCCCCGCCTCTCTCTCGCCTTCCGAACACCCTTGAGGACAAAGAACCTCTTGATGTTCTCCTTCACCATCTCCCACCAGTCGCCCGGAGACTCAAAGAGGGGTTTCACGGTTCTCCAACCGGCGTACTCCCTCTTAAGCTCCTCGAAATTCTCTGGGGTCAACAGAGTCGTGTTGAGCTTCCACGTCCCGTTGCCGGCTGGCTGGTCGTCCTGTAAGTGACAGTCAGCCAGCAGGAGGCAGTGGTCAGAGAAGAACACCAGCTCGACGCCGGTGGACCTGACCGAGAACGCCTGTGACACAAACAGGAAGTCTATCCTTGAGCGAATAGACGCATCTGGCCGCGACCAGGTGTACCTCTGCTGCGCTCCGTCTGCAGGGGTGCTGAAGACGTCGAGCAGCTTGGCGTCCTACACCGTGCCCATCAGGAATCTGGATGTGACGTCCAGTTGACTCCCCCCACCCGCTGTCCCCACGCCGGATCTTCCATCTGCATCGATGATGCAGTTGAAGTCTCCGCCTAGGATGACCGGCCTGGACGTAGCCAGCAGGGGTGGAAGCCGCTGCAGGACGGCCAACCGCTCATTCCGTACCGCTGGGGCGTACACGTTGATCAGCCTCAGGGGAGCATTCCTGTAGGTGACGTCAGCCACTAGGAGGCGCCCCCCCCACCACCTCCTGAACTTGAGAGATGGTGAAGTCGCGCCCCCGCAGCAGAATAGCCAGGCCCCAGTTGCGACAGTCGTTACCCCCCGACCAGATCGAAGGCCCACAGGTCCAGGCACTGGACCATTTCCCGTACCTGGCGAGGTGCGGTATCCCGCACTCCTGCAGAAACAGGAGGTCCGCCTTGACAGTGGTCAGGTAGGCCAACGTGGATACACATCTTGCAGTGGACTTGACGCTGCGCACATTAATGCTCGCAACTCGTACCCCCATTGTGGGCAGTGACTGCAGTACCCTCCCCAATTCCAATGTCCAGCCCCTCCATCTGTCCCTTCATGCCCATTGCCCGGGCTAACTGCTAGACGCTCTCCGGGCTCAGGAAACCGTCCATGCTGCCTTCCGGGTGGCATCCCCCCGTCAGGGGTGCGGAGGCAGGAGGGTCCGGCTCTGGGTCAGGCTGGGGACGCGCTGTTTCCTCCTTCCCGCCTGGAAGCTCCGGGGGGCCCTCCAGTGCTCCAGCGGCACTTGACTGGGCTTCGGAGGGAGGCTCAGGACGCCTCCCGTCACCTGGAAGCGGGGTGCTGCTTTCCTTCTCCCTCAAGATCTTTAACTTCTGCTTCAGGCGGGCCCTCTCTGAATCCCCCTCGTCAGAGGGGCTCTTATAGCCCCCCTGTAGCTGCCTCCTCCCGCCTGATGGTTACGGCTCTTGGGCCCGTCGACGCACCTTCCTCCTTGCTTTCCGGACCGTCGTCCACTCCCCTGGGTCGCCTGTCGCCGCCTCCATTGGCTCCGGGTTGTCGGTGGGGAGCGGAGCCTGCAGGGGCGCTTTGCTGGCCTCGGGCCCATCCTGCGGGGCTGGGCCCTCCTGCACGACCTGGCCCTCCTGCACATTAGTGGGGTCCTTGCTGGGCCCTGGTGCCTTCCTCTCCTCCAGGGGGGCGGGCCCCGCATTGCCCCTGCCGGCAACCTGGGCGTAGGTGTTCCCCCGCTGCGGGCATGCCCTATAGAGGTGGCCCGCTTCCCCGCAAAGGTTGCAGTTTTTCTCTTGTGGGCATTCCTTTGCAAGGTGTCCCTCCTCCCTGCAGATGGTGGCTTTGCAGTCGGCCGCCACATGACCTGACCTACCACAGGCATGGCAGACTTTAGGTTGCCCTGCATATGTCAGGTAGCCCTTGCTCCCGCCGATCGCGAAGCTGGACGGTGGGTGTACGACATTCCCGTCCACGCCCATCCGCAGTGTGACCTTGATCTGCCTCTTACTGGTCCAGATGCCAAAGGGGTCCATGATGTCAGTTAGATCCCCTTCCACCTTCACGTACCTTCCAAGGTCAGGACATCAACTGCTGGCACATGCGGGTTGTACATGTGTACAGTCACCATACGGCTCCTCTGCACTGGCATCACAAACAGCGGGACAGCGGTCAATACAGAGAGGGGGCCCTCACCTCCTTTCTCCTTGAAAACCTCCAGGAAGCGCTCGCAAAGCTTGGCACTCCTGAAGGTTACATCATAAAAACCTCCTCCGGGGAAATCCTGCAGGCAGTAAATGTCCGCAGCAGCGAACCCGCAACAGTCCAACAGGACCCTCTTCATGAAGAAGGTGCGGTCCACAGGTGCACCTTCATCCACCTTCTTTACGGAAACACGGATGATGTTCCGGACCCCCTGACCTGGGGCACGAGCACTTGCCGCAGCCATCGTTGCAGGTTGGCTGCTCCCCTGAACCAGTGTTAGGCCAAAGCCAGCATTAAGATCCACTGGTCGCAAGGGTGCACAGCCAACGCGACGTCCTCCTTTCACCTCCAAGACAGCACTCTCCTCCTCTCGGTCCACAAGAGAGTGGGTCTTTATTGTGTTCCAGATGTAAGCTGGTTCACTGAGCTTGACGGTTTGTTCCCAGATGTTTCATCACCATTCTAGGTAACATCAACAGTGAGCCTCCGACGAAGCGCTGGTGCTATGTCCCGCTTTCTATTTATCTGGTTAGGTTTCCTTGGGTTGGTGATGTCATTTCCTGCGTTGGTGATGTCATTTCCTGTTCTTTTTCTCAGGCGATGGAAGATTGGCTCCAAATCAATGTGTTTGTTGATGGAGTTCCGGTTGGAATGCCATGCTTCCAAGAATTCTCGTGCATGTCTCTGTTTGGCTCGTCCTAGGATGGATGTGTTGTCCCAATCAAAGTGATGTCCTTCCTCATCTGTATGTAAGGATACGAGTGATAGTGGGTCATGTCGTTTTGTGGCTAGTTGATGTTCATGTATCCTGGTGGCTAGCTTTCTGCCAAACTGGACAAACTGGGCCATCCAAACAGAGACACGCACGAGAATTCCTAGAAGCATGGCATTCCAACCGGAACTCCATCGACAAACACATTGATTTGGAGCCAAACTACCATCCCCTGACAAAAAGAACAGGAAATGACATCACCAATGCAGGAAATGACATCACCAACCCAAGGAAACCTAACCAGATAAATAGAAAGCGGTACATAACACCAGCGCTTCATCGGAGGCTCACTGATGATGTTACCTAGAATGGTGATGAAACATCTGGGAACAAACCGGCAAGCTCAGTGAACTAGCTTACATCTCGAACACAATAAAGACCCACTCTCTTGTGGACCGAGAGGACGAGAGTGCTGTCTTGGAGGTGAAAGGAGGACGTCGGGTTGGATGTGCACCCTTGCGACCAGTGGATCTTAATGCTGGCTTCGGCCTAACGCTGGTTCAGGGGAGCAGCCAACCTGCAACGATGGCTGCGGCAAGTGCTCGTGCCCCAGGTCAGGGGGTCCGGAACACCATCCGTGTTTCTGTAAAGAAGGTGGATGAAGGTGCACCTGTGGACCGCACCTTCTTCGTGAAGAGGGTCCTGTTGGACTGTTGTGGGTTTGCTGCTGCGGACATTTACTGCCTGCAGGATTTCCCCGGAGGAGGTTTTTACGACGTGACCTTCCGGAGTGCCAAGCTTTGCGAGCGCTTCCTGGAGGTTTTCAAGGAGAAAGGAGGTGAGGGCCCCCTCTCTGTATTGACCGCTGTCCCACTGTTTGTGATGCCAGCACAGAGGAGCCGTATGGTGACTGTACACATGTACAACCCGCATGTGCCAGCAGTTGATGTCCTGACCTTCCTCGGAAGGTATGTGAAGGTGGAAGGGGATCTAACTGACATCGTGGACCCCTTTGGCATCTGGACGAGTAAGAGGCAGGTCACGGTGACGCTGAGGATGGGCGCAGACGGGAATGTCGCACACCCACCGTCCAGCTTCGCGATCGGCGGGAGCAGGGGCTACCTGACCTATGCAGGGCAACCTAAAGTCTGCCATGCCTGTGGTAGGTCAGGTCACGTGGCGGCTGACTGCAAAGCCACCATCTGCAGGAACTGCAGGGAGGAGGGACACCTTGCAAAGGATTGCCCACGAGAGAGAAGCTGCAACCTCTGCGGGGAAGCGGGCCACTTCTATAGGGCATGCCCGCGGCGGGGTACCACCTACGCCCACGTCGCCGGCAGGGGAAATGCGGGGCCAGCCCCCCCGGAGGAGAGGAACGCACCAGGGCCCAGCAAGGACCCCACTAATGTGCAGGAGGGCCAGGTCGTGCAGGAGGGCCCAGCCCTGCAGGATGGGCCCGAGGCCAGCAAAGCACCCCTGCAGGCTCCGATCCCCCCCAACAACCCGGAGCCAATGGAGGCGGCGACAGGCGACCCAGGGGAGTGGACAACAGTCCGGAAAGCGAGGAGGAAGGTGCGTCGACGGGCCCAGGAACCGCAACAATCAGGCGGGAAGAGGCAGCTACAGGGGGGCTATAAGAGCTCCTCTGATGAGGAGGATTCGGAGAGGGCCCACCCGAAGCAGAAGTTAAAGATCTCGAGGGGGAAGGAAAGCAGCACCCCGCTTCCAGGTGACGGGAGGCGTCCTGAGGCTCACTCCGACACCCAGTCAAGTGCCGCTGGAGCACTGGAGGGCCCCCCGGAACTTCCAGGCGGGAAGGAGGAATCTGCGCGTCCCCAGCCTGACCCGGAGCCGGACCCTCCTGCCTCTGCACCCCTGACAGGGGGATGCCACCCGGAAGGCAGCATGGACGGTTTGCTGAGCCCAGAGAGCGTCCAGCAGTTAGCCCGGGCAATGGGCATGAAGGGACAGATGGAGGGGCTGGACCTTGGACTTGGGGGGGGGGGGTACTGCGGTCACTGCCCACAATGGGGGTACGGATTGCGAGCATTAATGTGCGCAGTGTCAAGTCAACCGCGAGATGTGTATCCACGTTGGCCTACCTGACCACCATCAAGGCGGACCTCCTGTTTCTGCAGGAGTGCGGGATACCGCACCACGCCAGGTACGGGAAATGGTCCGGCGCCTGGGCCTGTGGGCCTTCGATCTGGTCGGGGGGTAACGACTGTCGCAACTGGGGCCTGGCTATTCTGCTGCGGGGGCACAACTTCACCATCTCTCAAGTTCAGGAGGTGGTGGGGGAGGGCGCCTCCTAGTGGCTGACATCACCTACAGGAATGCTCCCCTGAGGCTGATCAACGTGTACGCCCCAGCGGTACGGAGTGAGCGGTTGGCCGTCCTGCAGCAGCTTCCACCCCTGCTGGCTACGTCCAGGCCGGTCATCCTAGGCGGAGACTTCAACTGCATCATCGATGCAGATGGAAGATCCGGCGTGGGGACAGCGGGTGGGGGGAGTCAACTGGACGTCACGTCCAGATTCCTGATGGGCACAGTGAAGGACGCCAAGCTGCTCGACGTCTTCAGCACCCCTGCAGACGGAGCGCAGCAGAGGTACACCTGGTCGCGGCCAGATGCGTCTATCCGCTCAAGGATAGACTTCTTGTTTGTGTCACGGACGTTCTCGGTCAGATCCACCGGTGTCAAGCCGGTGTTCTTCTCTGACCACTGCCTCCTGTTAGCCGACTGTCACTTACAGGACGACCAGCCGGCCGGCAAGGGGACGTGGAAGCTCAACACGACTCTGTTGACCCCAGAGAACGTCGAGGAGCTTAAGAGGGAGTACGCCGGTTGGAGAACCGTGAAACCCCTCTTTGAGTCTCCAGGCGACTGGTGGGAGATGGTGAAGGAGAACATCAAGAGGTTCTTTGTCCTCAAGGGTGTTCAGAAGGCAAGAGAGAGGCGGGGAAAGCTGTCGCGACTCCAGAAAAGGGTGCAGAACCTGCTCCTTCTGCAGTTGATGGGGGTCGATGTCACGGAGGACCTCCGCGAGGTGAGGGGCCAGCAAGCCTCGCTCTTCGCCGCGGAGGCCTCCAGGATAATCTTCCGGTCCAGGGTCCGCTCCGTGGAGCAGGACGAGACGTGCTCGTGTTTCTTCTTTCAGAAGGTGCACAAAGAGAGCTCTGTGCTTGGCCGGCTGAAGGAGGACGACGGCTCGGTGACGTCGTCTCGGCCCGACGTTTTGAGGATCAGCAGGTCCTTCTATGCCGGACTCTACGACACGAAGCCCACGGACAGCACGGCCTCCGAGTCGTTCCTGTCATCTATCACGGAGGTCTTAGACAACGGCACGAGGGAGTGTCTGGACCGGCCGATATCCCTGGACGAGCTGGCCAGAGCCCTCAAGTCCTTGCAGAGGAATAGGACTCCCGGAAGCGACGGCTTACCGGTCGAGCTGCATTCTGCTCTGACGGGCCTGGTCGGCCAGGACCTGCTGGAGGTGTATGATAGTGCGCTTCGGGCAGGGGAAATGTGCAAGTCCATGAGGAAGGGCATCATCACCCTCATTTACAAGAGGAAGGGGGAGAGGGAAGAAATTAAGAATTGGCGTTCCATTTCACTTTTGAACGTGGACTACAAAATCCTGGCCAAGGTCATTGCCAACCGGGTCAGGTCTGTCCTGGAGTCAGTGATTCACCCTGACCAAACCTGTGCTGTGCCGGGCAGGAAGATCGCTGAGAGCCTCGCGCTCATCAGGGATACGATCGCCTACGTACAGGACAGGCGGGTGGACACCTGCCTCGTCAGCCTGGGCCAGGAGAAGGCCTTCGACAGGGTCTCTCATGCTTACATGAGGGACGTCCTCTCCAAATTGGGGTTCAGGGAGGGCATCCGCAATTGGATCCGGCTGCTCTACGCCAACATCGTTAGCGCAGTCTCGATCAACGGGTGGGAATCAGACTGTTTTCCTGTTAGATCTGGAGTCAGGCAGGGCTGCCCGCTCTCTCCTGCCTTGTTCGTGTGCTGTGTGGAGCCCTTCGCCGCCTCCATCAGGAAGGACATGAGCCTGAAGGGCGTGACTATCCCAGGCAGCGGAGGCCTTCAGGTCAAGACCTCCCTGTACATGGATGATGTCGCCATCTTCTGCACCGATCGTCGGTCGGTGAGTAGGCTGTTGGACATCTGCGGCCAGTTTGAACTGGCCTCGGGTGCCAAAGTCAATAGGGGTAAGAGCGAGGTCATGTTCTTCGGGAACTGGGACAACCGCTCCTTCATCCCCTTCACCATCAGGACAGACTACCTGAAGGTGCTGGGTGTTTGGTTTGGTGGAGCTGGGGCGTGCACTAAGACTTGGGAGGAGCGTATCGCCAAAATTAAGCAGAAGCTGGGCAGGTGGACGCTCCGGTCCCTCTCCATCGCGGGTAAGAACCTGGTTGTCAGGTACGAGGGGCTTTCGGTACTGTTGTATGTGGTGCAGGCCTGGCCTATTACCTGGACCTGCGCCGTTGCGGTCACCCGGGCCATCTTCCACTTCATTTGGGGGTCGAGGATGGACCGGGTCCGCAGAGACACCATGTACAAAGACCTGGGAAATGGGGGAAAGGGCGTACCGAACGCCACCCTCGCCCTGACGGCTACCTTTGTGTGTGGCTGCATCAAGCTGTGCGTAGATCCTCAGTATGCAAACACCAAGTGTCACTACTTACTGAGGTTCTACCTGTCCCCGGTGTTGCGATGGATGGGCCTGGCCTCGTTGCCGCGGAACGCTCCGAGTAGTTGGACCGTTCCGTACCACCTGTCCTTCGTGGAGAAATTTTTGAAGGGAAACACCTTTGACCACAAGGCCGTCAGGCAGTGGTCAGCACGTAGTATCCTCGGGACCTTTCGGGAAAAGGAGAGGGTGGATCCCGTCGTGTGGTTCCCCACGCAGACTGCCAAAGTCGTTTGGCAGAATGCCTCATCGCCAGAACTTTCAAACAAGCACAAGGACATTGCCTGGCTGGCGGTGAGAGGGGCTCTGCCAGTGAGATCCTTTATGCATGCCCGGAATCTCTGCACCACCGCACGCTGCCCTTGAGGTGGCTGCGGGGGGGACGAGACTGTTGATCACCTCCTTCTGGAGTGTGCCTATGCGCAGGAGGTCTGGAGGGGGATGCAGTGGTATTTGTCGATGTTCGTCCCGAGCAGCTCCGTGACGCGGGACTCCGTGCTCTACGGGCTGTTTCCGGGGACGCACACCGAGACCAACATCAACTCCGCCTGGAGGACCATCAATGCGGTGAAAGACGCTCTTTGGTCTGCCCGCAACTTGCTGGTCTGCCAGCTGAAAGAACTGACCCCGACCGAGTGTTGCAGACTGGCGCACTCCAAGGTCCAGGACTACGTGCTGAGGGACGCGCTAAAGCTTGGGGCAGCCGCCGCCAAGGCGCGGTGGAGAAAGACCACCGTATGAGCCCCCTCGTCCAGAAAAGGGAAAAGAATCCTATCTGGTAACTGGGCCCAGCTGGCGCCTTCCCCAACTGGTCAGGGGGCCAACTGGGACTGTGCGGGGTGACGACTGCCGGGGCGGTTTCTTTGCTTTGTTTTTTTTTCTCTGTTTTGTTTTTTTTCCTTTAGTTGGTGTACGTACCCCCGGGTAACCCGGAGTGGCTTGCATGACTGGGTAGGTGTATAAATGTTTTATTTTTTGTACATTCTATGAATAAAGTATATTTTTTCAAATAAAAAAAAGTGACGAAACGTCTGAAAACTAACCTTCCAGCTCATGAAGCAAACTCACATCCAGAACCTCAACCTGAGCTACAAATCTTCTCAAAACTCGATGGCAAAGAATGCCTAATGGGTTAAAACAAGAATGAAATTAAAGCAAACTAAATTGAGTGTTGGTTCTCTGGCACATGTTAGATGTTAAGGAAATGGCAGATAAAATGCTGTTTTCATAGTAATAGCTATAAATCATGAAGTGGAAGAAAGAGACGAACTTAGTGAAATAACAATCACCAGGCTAGTGATACTGAGCAAACCAATGGAGCTGTGGACTGATAAGTCCCTGAGTCCTATTGGACTTCATTCTACAGTCATAAAAAACACGGCTAATGAAAGTAATAGATGCATCTGTGTTAATTTAAAATCACTATATTCTGAAAAAGGACCAAAAGACAGGAAAATATTAAAGTTAATCATTCTATTCAAAGGTAGGCAAAAACAGAAAATCAGAGACTAGGATCTAAGTGTTCTATAAGGTCACTTGACTCAAACTGTTAACTTTGCTCTCCCTCCACAATTGCCACCAGACATACTGAGCTTCTCCAACAATTTCTGTTTTTGCATTAGTGCAGGAGTTCCTCAGAGTAATGTCTGAGGCCCAGCCATCTCCAACTGCTTCATCAATGACCTTCCCACCATCCTAAGATCAGAAGTGATGATGTTCACTGATGATTACAAAATGTTCAGCACCTTTTTGAATTCTTCACAAACTGAAGCAGCCCATGTCAAAATGCAGCCAGCCATGGGCAATATCCAGGTTTGGGCGGATGTGGCAAATACCATTCATGTAACACAACCTTCAACTTAGGAGAATCTAGCCATCACCCCTTGATAGTCAATGACTTCACCATTGCTGAAACCTCATTATCAACTTTTTGGAGGATATTAATGACCAGAGTCTGACTTGGGCTATTCATATCAGTGCTGTGGCTGCAACAGTAGGTCAACTCACTACCTGTCTCCCAAAGCCTGTGTACCATTTGTTAACAGCAACTCAGGAGCGTCGTAAAATACTTTCCATTTGCTTGGCTTAGCGCAGCTCTAACTACACTCAGGAAACTCAGTTCAATCAAGGAAAATGCTGTTGTTTGATTGGCAATCAACTGTCAACTTCAACATTTACTTTGCCCACCATTGACACTCAGTGGCAGCAGTGCATGCCATCTACAAGGTGAACTGCACCAACACTCTGATTTTTTTTTAATGTAAATTCTATATCCATTAACTCTACCAATTTAAACAACAAGGGGAGCACTACATGTAAACACAACCACCTGCAAGTTACCTTCCATACCACACACCATCCTGACATGGAAATATATCATTATGGCTTCACTGTAGCTAGGTCAACATCATAGAGCTCCTTCCTAATATTGTTGGTGTGCCTACAGCATGAGGATAGCAGCAGTTCAAGAAGGTAGTTCATTAAAACCTTCTGAAGAACAATTAGGGATGGCCAAAAAACCACTGGCCAGCCAGTGATGCTCACATCCTTTGAAAGAATAAAACACGTCTACAGCACTTCCATTCTTCTTCAGTTCCCTATCCAAAGACAAATCTAACCCACAGTTTTGGAATCTCCACCATGGTGAGCACAAAGAGGCAAGTCTAAATCTACATCGGCAGGAACAGGGACTAAACCTCATGCTGTTGGCACTTATTCACCACTGAGCCAACTGAGTTAGGACAGGGAGTTGCAGTGGAAGTGTGTACTTTTCCAAGCATGTTGTTATTGAAAGCTATAAATACAATGGTAGAGATTCCAATTTTCTTTCCATCACATGGTTGACCAGGAATCTCTCCCCACCCTTATCCCTGCCATTGACAAATATTGGAATGATTTATGAGTTTGGTCACACCTTCTTGGGGAATCTATTCCAGAATAGGACTTGAAGCCAGAGCTTCTGGTCTCATGGCATAATGCTACCTGTTGTCTGTTATATAGTGGAAGCCATAAGCTATCCAAAAGAATTGCCATATGTTCATTTTAAGCTACAAGTTTTCCAAAAATGGTGACTAATTTCAAGTATAATTAAGTATGTACAGAAAACTAACCAATTCGTCAAAGTTCGTATGACAAAATTTGACAGAGCGATGAGAAACATTCTGAAGTTGATAATGCATCATCAATGAAACGTACATAAGTACTTATAGAGTATAGAAAAAGTAGTAAGTAAAATACTTACTAATGAATACAAGTACACGCACAAAACTTGTTTCATTTGCATGAGTTTTAAGTAGGGTTACACAATTATTCATAATTACTATCTACCACTTTCATAATTCAATTATAAAAGTTTTCAAAAAATGAAGTATGCACTATCTCAGAAATATAATACAGACAGATGGATGAAAAAGGAAAATAAAATAGGTTTGTTCAAATTTTATTTTCCCTCATGAATAAATTTCCTAAAAATTAGAGATTTACTTGGAAACAATAGCAGAGAACAGTTCAAATATACATGAACAACTTCACATGGAAATCCTCTTTTCATGTTTCGAAGTAAAACAAAGGAATAATGCAAAGTAATATAAGGATTAGACTGCCAAGGACTGGAGTAAAAATTCAGCACTTCGTGTAAGTGCCAGACATAGATTTAAGGAGAATCTCTCTTACATTGTCAATATGGACATTGGTATAGACTCGTGCGATCTTCTAAATTAAATATCCATACAAATACCTTGGGGGCTGCTCAGTTGCCCAAAATAGGATGAACTGGGAACACACACATGTAGAAGGATGCCCTTTTTGTCTGCACACATCTACATTTTATTAAAGTGCAGAGGGCCAAATGGTGAGTGGAAGATGACCAAGGTCATGTTTTCAAAGAGAGGTTAATTAGAATCAGGTGATGGGAATTATACCTACAGAAAAGTGTCTTCCTTGACTGTGTTCTGTGTTCCAGGTTTTTGAATAATGCCTGATAAAAGTAAAATACATTTCTAGATCCGATGATGCAAAGGTTCAATGACTGGGACTGCCATCCAGAAAATAATCCACATTATGAACTGCTTTGAAACAATTTTACATGTTAAAATAATTATCAATCTATAACTTTTTCTTTTACCTTAACTTCCCACTTATTCAGCTAAATCATTGGAGGAACTATTCACATTTTGACTAAAATAATTAATAATAGGACTATTTGAGGCAGAAAAGCCGATATATTGCAGTGTTTATTCCTCATGGTGTGTACAAGAAAGATTGGCCAAGCAGCAACATTTAGTTTTAGGCTCTAAGTAAAATGCTACTCAAGGTCTGTAAATAATATCTAAGTTAAAGTTTTTACCTATTTTCATCTTCATAGCTCCCATTTAGAAAGTAACCATATCAAGTGTATGAAGAATGAAACACACTATTATTACTACATATTAAGTAATTCTGAATTACGCTTTGAACTGTCATAAAAAAGATTATTTTGAATCACTTATAGGAAATGGCAAACCCTTAAGTGGTTTACCAGCATGATTTATTTAAACTTTTGAAAGATTTCCAAGCACTAGATGTACTTCAGTATTATTGAGATGGTATTTCTGGTCCAGCCACAAATGATCCCAGGCATGTTAACATTTATATTTTTAAAATGGCCAATTTTACAAAATCACGTTCCCTACAGGAAGCCTCACTCACCAGTAGTGCAGAGCAGGATTTCAGGTGCATGTTTTTCAAGGATTTTCCATCCATTAAAATGATCAATAAATCACAATTCCAAATATATAATCCCAGTAATGAAACTAGCCAAATGGATGAGAATAAACCCCTTTGTGCTTCAGTGAAGTTATAATTGCAGCTTTGGAAACAGAGGGATTGTCATTGAAGGAGCTTAAAGCCTCTGGACACTACAAATGGTTTCATGGATTTATATGAACTCTTACTGCTCATGAAAAAAAATTGGTAAAGTAAGAAAGAAATGACCAGATTGTTGATTTTCTTTTCTCTGTCTCACACACATCTAAAGCAATACCACATCTTTCTAACTTACCTTCTCATTATGTATGGCACCAAGGCAAAAGGAAGGAAAATGAATTGACAGTTGAAGCGTTCTTCATTTTCATCACTTAAATGCAGAATGATGGGCAAAATTTGATCAGGTAAAATCTGTGCCAGTGCGGGGAGGGAATATGCTTCAGAAGGCAGACATAGGAATGGGGTTTAGTGGTAGGCTTTCCTGCCTATTTTCCTTGCGGCCGTAATAAATATTGGTTTAAAATGCTTAGCTTCCCAAAGGAAAATCCAGGCATATGTTTCGTAATGTCTGTGTTTGACACCCCCATTTCCACCCCCACATCCACAATCCCTCCAATGGTTTGTTGCAGGAATTCAACACATTTTGATGTGTCACATTTTGCTGTGTGCTTATTAACATGCAATAAACTCAGTGGCTACTGTCTGTAAACATTGGCATGTGATCAATATTTTTGTCAGCAAACTCTATTTCCCAGCTTTAGCAGAATGGAACATTTGTTCGAGGCAGTCAATGCTGTGGATGAGAAGGACAGATGGGCAGAAGAGATAATCTTAACACAAATATTCCAATTTTTTACTCGTAAATAAGATTACTAAAATTGATGAAAGAAAAGAAGTGGTAAGAAGAAAAACGTGGCCTTTCTTGACCTTCATTGGCATGGCTGAAACATTTTTTTCAATAGCTTCTTTGCTCCTAAGGAGAATACAATTGTAACAATCACTCTCTGCAATTTGATTCTTGCATACTTTGTTTTAGTAGAATATGATGAGAGTTTTTTCAACTAAACGAATGAAAGTTGACAGCACCTGGTTGTTTCTAGGAACTGACTGTTTTCTGAATCTGAATAGTTGACTGGGCTGCGAGCACCAGTATCTGAAATCTGGGCATGTGATTGATTTGAGGAATTCAACACTACAATGTCATTATATAATGCAAAACATAGACACATGCAAGCAGATGCCAGGTTATTAATCAAAATTATGTGTTCACTTTCAGACATGTTCTTGAAACATTGCAGAAGTCCACTAGGTTGAGATTATGCTGAATATGCAACGCTTCTAAATTTACTTCCACAAGATCACGACTATCATTACTGATTTTGCATGCCACAATTCATTTTTTAAGAACAAACCATTTATAGAAAAACAAAAAGAATGCAATGCTGTAAGAACCAAGTACTTATTTGGTCTTTGCAACAAAAAAAGAATGTTTTATGAAATGCAAATCTATCTTTCCCTATGCAGGTGCAAGCTTGTTTAGCCAATTTGATCCAACATGTTTAAAATCACTCACAAATAAACAATGTCTGCAAAATCTGTCAATATCCTAGGCATTACCATTAACCAGAAACTGTACTGAACTGGTTTTATAAATGTCGTGGTTACGAAAGCAGGTCAGAGACTAGGAATCCTGCAGTGAGTGACTCACCTCTAACTCCTCAAAACCTGTCCTCAAGGCACAAGTCAGGAGTGTGGCAGAATAATCTTCACTTGCCTGATTGAGTGCAGCTCCAACAATGCTGATGAAGTTTGATGCCACCCACGACAAAACAGACCAATTGTTTGGCACGATGTCCAAGAATATTCACTCCCTTCACCATTGATTCACAGTAGCAACAATGTGTAGTGTTTTCAAGATACACGGCAGAAATTCAGTGACACTCCTTAGACAGCACCTTCCATACTCACACTCACTACCACCTGGAAGGACAAGGGCAACAGATACACAGGAGCATTACCACCTGCAAGTTCCCCTCCAAGCCACTCACCTTTCTGTTTGAACTATATTGTTCTTCCTTTTCTGTTGCAGGGTTAAAAACCTGGAACTCCCTTACCAACAGTACTGTAGATCTAACTACACCAGAGACTAAAGTGATTCAAGAAGGTAGCTCATCTCCACAACCTCGTGGGCAAGATAGTGGTGAGCAACGAAAGCTGGCGTAGCTAGTGAAGCCCACACCTCCTGCATGATAAAAAACAATGAGTTCTCAAAAAATATTATATTCAACACCTCACTTCCTTTTACGCAAATGCTTTGCCCCCTGGGTGCAAAATACCATCTTAACAATCACAATTAAATTCATCCATTCGGGAAGACCTCCCTTTATCTGACATCACATACCTCATTGACTCTTCCCTGAAATGCAGTGGGAGGTCACCCAGTTCAAAGCGAGTTGTGGATAGCTAACAAACACTGCCGATGATACTTCAGTCTCAAATACCATTATAAATAAGCTATTACATCAGAGGCCGAACTCTCTTTGTGACAAGTGTTGTATTTTTATCCTTGACCTATGATGATATAATTGGGCCTTTCCCTGGAGTGGATATCAGCTTACTAGTAATAGTCAAATTAGGTTCTTGGGGGCGCTTCCGGGCTGCTGCCTCACAACACCAAGGGCCAAGGTTCAATTCCAGCCTCAGGCGATTGTGTGGAGTTTGCACATTCGCTCCTTTTCTGCGTGGGTTTCCTCCAGGTGCTCTGGTTTCCTCCCACGTCTAAAAGATGTGCAGATTAGGTGAATTGGCCACGCTAAACTACCCATAGTATCCAGGGGTGTGTAGGTGGATTAGCTATCGGAAATGCAGGGTTGCAGGGATAGGGTTGGGAGGTGAGTCTGGGTGGGATGCTCTTCAGAGAGCTGGTGTGGACTTGATGGGCCGAAGGGCCTGTTTCTACACTGTAGGAGTTCTGTGATGATTCTATTCAATGACTTTTCTGTCATCAGTTCAGATCAGGGGTTGATCAGTTCTATTAGCTGTACAGTTGGTTTATGATGCAGAATGCTACTAACGGTGTGAATTCAATTCCTGCACTGGCTGATGTTTCCATGAAGGACTATCCTATTGATCCTTTCCCCTTGCCTATGGCATGGTGACCCTCAGGTTAGGAAACCACCAGTCGTTTCTCCCTCTCTAATGAGGGAGCAGCTTTATGGTCTGTTAGGGCTATGGTGACTTTACAGATCACTAAACAGGAAACTCTGATTTCATAGGCCCAATGCACAACTAATGGTCTGGGATGTCTCCACTGGTAATCAAACACATATAACCAATCAGGGCCAGGTCTGTGCAAGGAGTTCTGCATCAATAAAAATAAAACTTGAGAAAGTTATCAAAAGCGGCTGTCAATTCTTGGTCATCTGTTTAACATGACCACAAAAATATCACCATTACCTCGGGATTAGCTAACAAATTACAGTGGAGAAGTGCTGGCATAGGTATTATCATTGGACAAGTATACTCGCTATGCCATTTGGTAAATGATCTATTTAATAAGACTTGAAATAAAAGCTGGTCAGTAATTCGAAAATTCATCTTGTTTGGAAAAACTACCATCCTCACCAGGCCTGGCCTATATATGGCCCCATCTTATGCACAAAGATATTCTCTGAAATACCCTCCAATACTCCAATGTATGTAACTGCAATACATTCTGATAAAAGTAAAGAACTGAAGGGAATAGCAAGATTGATCAAGGCACAGGAAAAAGAAAACTAGAGAACACACACTCTGTCAACCCTGCAAAGACCTCCTTACTTGAGACAAAATTAAATGAGTTATCTCATGGATGATTCAGGCAACAGCCTGATATAGTCATTCTCGCAGAATTGCATCTTACAGACAATATCCCAGGCAATATCATCACTATTTTACTGGTGAATTAGGACGTAACTAGCAGAAGTGGCTTCACAGTTGTTTATATGCCCATGATGGTATTAGTAAGAGTAGCCACCTTTTAAAGCTGTAGTCCTGTTTTCACATCTCTTTACTCAAGATGACAACAGAGTGGGGGTGCTGAGCCAGGGCTCAACTGTTCCAGTTGGCTTTCTTTCCCTTTCTTCTCTTTCATTTTTCTTTTATCTTCGTTTTCTTTCCTTTTGAGCTTCTGGTGGCATCGGCAGCAATCCCAGGATGAGCCAGGTATAGCTCCACCTTAGCCAGGGGTCTACCAGCCAGCAAGGAGCAGGTCGCAGGCTGACTCCCTGGCTCCAGACTCGCAGGTTAAGCCGGGGCTCCAGTTCAGCAGCTAGGTTTGAGCACCTGAAGGAGGAAAATAGTGGTTTCAGCCCTGTGTGGCAGTTTCCCTATGGGGAGGCCTTGCAATGTGGCAGTCTCCCAGTGTGGCAGTCTTGTCCCTATGTAAAGATCTTCCTTGTCTTTGGTGTCCAGTTATTCCAGTGGTCTGGCAGGAGGTCTTCTTCAGCAGAGGCTTCCAGCCTAGTATCAAGCGGCCTGGTGTGGCAGTCTCATCCCAACTGCATAATCAGGTTATTCCATTGTACCTAAACTGACTGTCCACAAGCCCAGCAATCATTACCTGAACTGTAATGAGCTTTGTCTTAATTTTGCACTTTTTTTTATTATAATGTATAACTTCTGTCATTGATGTTGGTACTATGGAGGGGAAATGTATAAACTTTTCACTGTATTTTTCATGTAAACTTCCAGAGACAATAAATTTCTATTCTATCATGTCTTCAGGCAGAACCACTGTGCTGAATGGGACAGATCTAATCACTCAAGGCTGGCCATCCATGAGGTTTTAAGGACCATCGGCAGCAACAAGAATTGAATTCAGGCCACAATGTATAAGCTCAAGGCCTATCATATCCTGCACTCTATGCTGATCATCAAGGCAGAGGGGAGGTCAATCCTGGCTTAACAAAGGCTGCTGAGTGATATGCTACAAGCAGCATCAGGCATACCAAAAAATCAGGGGTAATCTCGGCAAAGCTACTGAAATAACTCCACAGAGGCCAATATCCCATCACCAACTCACTCTTTACTTACCTGTGCATAGTCCCTGACACCAGTCCAGTTTCCTCAGAGCCAACTCTCAAAGTGAATGGAAATCCTGACGCCCCTGTTTATATCTGTCAGCCAGGACTCCCTAATTGAACCAGGTCAACAACCCCAGTCAGGGAACTCATATTCTGTGAGCTCCACCTGGCTGACCTCACACCAATCACCACATCCCTCACCCTTTAAGTCTACTGACATAGGCCTGTTCCTTTACTTGTATCCTCACCTGGGGCATTTTACAGCCTGCTTCCTCAAACTCAGCCTTGGATATGGGTGGTATATAACAGAACATAGCCCATCTCTTGCACCTCAAATGTCACAGAAGGAATTCATCTTCTTCTTCAGGTGGTAAAAGCATCGAGGCTGTGATATACGTCATGCCCATCTCAGACTCTGAGGTTTCTTCGACACTAGAGGGAGGAGAAGAATCCCTGGGTTCTGACAGCCTTTCCAGCTGTTCTGAGGATCTGGCTGTGTGGCGTGGTCCACTAATCAAGTAGGAACTGGGAAAGTTTGGCATCTGGTGAGACTGTAGGCTGTTTCTTTAAACTTGCCTTCAAAGTTTGGACTGCTCTTTCTGTCAGGCCATTGGTGATGGATAGTATGGAGCTGCCCTTAAATGCCGAATGCCATTCAACTTTAGGAAATACTCAAATTCCATCCTGGTAAATGATGGGTGCATAATCTGTGACCACCACTTCAGGAAGTCTGTGTATTGCAAAAGATGCTCACAGCTTTTCTATCATTGTCCCCATGTTTGTCAAATGAACTCTATGCAGGTCCAACCATTTTGAGCGGGCATCCACAATGACTAAGAACATTAAGCCCATGAAAGCATTGGCATAGTTGACATGTACTCAAATCCAGGGTTTACCAGGACATCCCATGAATGTGGGAAGCTGTTGGCAGTTATTTTTGACTTTGTTGGCACTCTGGGCACTGCCCAATCAACACAGCTATGTCTGCATCCTATCCTGGCCACTAGATTTTCACCAATATCTTCATTTTTGACACCTCTGGAAGACGCTGGTGATATTCAGCCAGTATCTGGCAGCAACCTTTGCTCGGGACAATCACTCTTGCTCCCCATCATAAAATACTGACCTATACAGTGATCTGGTCTTGCTGGGCTCAGAAAGGTTTCAATTCATCATAGAATCCATACAGAGTGGAAGCAGACCATCTGTCCCAACAAGTTCACAACGCCCCTCCAAAAAGCACAGCATCCAGACCCATTCACCTACCCTTTCCCTGTAACCCCACGTTTCCCATAGCTAATCCACCTAACCTACTAACACCTGGGCATGACAGGCAATGTAGCCTGAGGAAACCTGAGCACCAGGCAGAAACATGTGTAGACACAGGGAGGATGTGGAAGCTCCACACAGACAGTTGCCCAAGAATGGAATCATACACAGGCCCCTGGTACTTTGAGGCAGCAGTGCTAACCACTGAGCCACCATGCCACCCAAATCTGGTTATGATGGCCCATTTGTTTTCCCAATCACCACGAGCTGTTTTAGTTCTGCCAGGAACTCAATATTCCATCAATACTCCTTAGACAGAAGCTCCAAACACACAAACTAGACACTGTAGATAGTCAAGAGCAGTAGATGCATGGAAATATCACAACCTGCATGTTCGCCTCTAAACCACACACCACCCTGACTTGGAAATATGTTGTTGCTCCTTCATTGTTGCTGGATTGGAAAACCTGGAACTTCCTTAGATTGTGTGTGTCCACATGGACTATAGTGGTTCAAGAGATAGATTGCAAAGACCTTCTCAAGAGCAGTTCGGGATATGTTGGCCTAACTAGTAACAATTACATTGCATTAATGAGTAAAAGAAATGATATATTATGCAATCTCCTCATGAACATGTCATCAGCAAAACATTTTCTGCAATCCCAGACATTCTTTTATATCTACCTAAAGAGTGAGATTGGATTTTTAACCATGCACTGGAAGTTGGTCAAAGCCATCAATGTAAAAGCCCTATTCCCTCTCGCGGTATCCTTTCTTGTGAAGCCAGCTTTAAAAAAAAGTACAAATGTTGACAACCTAACATCTTTCTGCAATTGGTGCTGAAAACAGAAGGCCACCTGATTTTTAATTATAATGACCATATTACTGAGCTTGGTTACGAGGTCAAAGACGGGAATTCATTTGTTGCCAGTACATGTTTTTAGTTGCCACAAAGAAGGAACATTGTAAGTGATTTCCACTAGGAATAAAGAGCTGGTACAAGGATGGCGAAACAAGCCTACCGCTGGGACTATGGCTGTCGGTAACAGTACATTCTGCTGGTGAGATTGGCTGCTTCTGGCTGGGGTAGACTTTATTTCCTCAGTTTTTTTTAAGGTGACTTTACACGTAAGGACACAGTGAGAGGGAATAGGAGATCTGTGTTGTGCTGTGATGAACTTCGAGTGCATGGCTTGAACCCTATTCTCCCAGATGTCTTGACCCAGATGTCCAATTGGGTGCCGATCTCCTTTTCAATACGAAATACACAGTCGAGCAAGTGGCTGCTACTTCACTAAGTATCTACATTATTTTCTCAAAGAAAACATGCACAGAGCTGCACAATGGACCCAGCAACAGCATTATTTAGTGGACCTGGCACACTACTTCTAGGTATGTTACATTTTTAGGACATTGTTCATTACAATTCATTTGGAAATACTCCAGCATGTTAAATAATGTGATTCAAGAGTTTCTGGATGTGGCAGAGAGTGATGCATCTTCCTAGTATCTTCCTAACCAGAAGGGAAAGGAACTAGGTGACCTGATGACACAATAACTAAAACAGAAAAAGGGGTAGCAATACCATTACGTCTGGGTTTGCAACATGATAGGGAGAAGGGTTTTTGGAGAAGCCAAGAATGTACCACCCTCTCAATCAATATTTTACAGTTCCATCAGTGCCAGTGGATGACAATCCTGGCACTCCCTGCTTAAAAGCATTGGGAGTATCCCAACAGCAAATGGATTGCAACAGTTCAAGAAAATAGCTGTCCATGACCTTCTCAAGTGCAATTAAGCATGAGTAATAAATTCAGACCCAGCCAGTGAGGGGTGCATCCCCTGAATGATCAGATTTTAAAACGTTAGACAGTATCGGGGCGGCTGGAGGGTGGTTGTAACAAGATCTGCCACCTTCCCACGAAAATTGAAATATTACTAGCCACAAGGTATGTGTTGGGAGACCCAACGACATTTAGACCAATTAATGGTTACCACTAAGGGCCTTGTCCTGTTAGAGCTGGTATTTTACCTGTAGCAGATGGGTATCTTTTGAGAAACTGTTAAGTATGCCCAATCAGCCTTCCTGCAGGATCAGGGCGGTACTCCTGATTGGGCGCTTGTGGCAAATTCCACCCTTGCTGGAAAATTTCCCCCCTTGCTCTAAGAATTGACCGTCCACCCCCACTGATTCCTTCCTGATTGGCCTCAGATCTCTCTAGACCCAAGTGACCTGCAGTCCAGGTCTCTTTCATTGGATGTTTCTCTGCTGCAGCCTCAGTATTGACGATTGCTCCCAAGTATGCTACAGTCAGGAAAGGTGGGTGCAGAATGTTTAAATGTTCCCACTTTTGATCTGAATAACTGTGAGCAGATCACAAGTTGCACTGTGGAAACCAGAATCATGGGCCACAGTTGAAGGATATGGAGTAGGTCATTTAGGACTGACATGAGTAGAACTTTCTTTATTCACAGAGTGGTAAGCCTGTGGAAGTCACTCCTACAGAAAGCAGTTGAGACCAAAATATTCAACATTTTCATAAAAGGATTTGGATATTCAGGCTAAAGGGATCAAAGATTGGAAAGAAGGTGGAAGAAAGGTACTGAGTTGGATGATCAGCCATGATCATATTGAATGGCAAGGCAGGTTTGAATGGTTAATCCTGCTCCTATTTTCTGTTTCCATGCCTCTGTGGAACTATTGTACCCAAAAACAGAGATAGAAAATTTCTAGTCTTATGAAGTTAATGAGAAAGTAATTTACCGAAGAGTGACTGCAATTGAAATAGAAAATGAAGCTCATGCACTCTCTCTGCGATTCCTCCTGAAACTGGATAAGTACTTAACGTTAAGGTTTTGGGGTAGATTTGTAGCTCTATTTAATATTTAACACACTTACCATATTTTTCTGTCAATGTATTGAATGTTTGTATATCTGGATTTCAGGCCTATTTACCTGATTCAACATGGTACTTTTGTTATCAGAGAACATCCTCATGGATGCTCTGATGAAGGATCTAGGCCTGAAATGTCAGCCTTTGTGCTCCTGAGATGCTGCTTGGCCTGTTGTGTTCATCCAGCTCTACACTTTGTTTGCATGGAATTAATGTCAGGAATTACTTATGAGGACATGGAGAGTCATTTTAAAACCTACATGTCGTATATGTAAAAACTACAATAAAACACCTAAACTTGACTCGTGGAAATACTACAAAGCAAAATACAACTAAGCTACAAAAGGAAATAATAGAGCAAATAAACACTAGCTTCTGAGAAATTATATAAAGGAGAAAAACAAGGTAGAGAAATAGAAAGCTTAATGGAAGGAGTTCTGGAGTTAGGGCCTATCCAACAGAAGAAGTGGCCACAAATGTCTGGTGTGGGATGGAGGGATTCAGGTATGTGGATCATTGGGACATCTTCCAGGATAGGTGGGACCTGTTCTAGAAAGACAGGTTGCATCTAGACTGGAGGGGCACAATACTCTGGCAGGGAAGTTTGCTAGTGTCTCTCAGGATGGTGTAAACTAATGTGGCTGAGGGGCAGGTACCAGAGCAGTAGACCAGCAAGTGAAATAACTGAGGATGGGTCAGATGCTAAGGCAAGTAATACTATCAGAAAGGCCAGGCAGGGGGAACTTACTGAAAATGGGTAGACTGGCAGTCTGAAGAGAATTTGTTTTAATGCGAGGGATATGACAGGTAACATAGATGAAATTAGAACTTGGATTAATAAATATACCTATGACATTGTAGCTATTACAGAGACTTGGTGGTGAGAAGGGCATGACTAGCAGTTTAACACTCCAGGATTAAAATGTTTCTGCCAGATAGAGAGCCATGTAAAAGAGTGGGGAGTTGTGTTACTGAATCGGGGAATATCATAGTTGTACTGAGCGAGGTCATATGGATAGAGCTCACAAGTAGTAATCGTTCAATCACTTTGATGGAATTGTACTACAGGCTTCCCATCAGCCTGCAGGTGATAGAGGAACAGATATTTGGACAGATTATGGAAAAAATATTAAAACAACAGGATTGTTGCAGTGAGAGATTTTAATCTCCCATATGTTGACTGGGACTCGCTTAATGGCAGGGGCTCAGATGAGGGTTGGAATTTGATAGGTGAGCCCAGGAGGGTTTCTTGAAGCAATATGGAAATAGCCCAACTGGGGAAGGGGTTATACTAAACCTGACATCGAAGAAAGAACCCAGCCAGGTGATTAAAGTTGCAGTGGGGAAGTATATTGGGAACAATGATCATAATTCCTTAAATTTTAATTTAATTATGGATAAAGATAAGAGCAGTCCTCAGGTGGAAATGCTAAACTGAAGAAGACCAACTACCACAATATTAGGCAGAAACTGAGAAATGTAGACTGCGCTGTTTGTGGGTAAATTCACATCTGTCTTGTGGGAATCTTTTAAAGGATAGGAGATTAGACTTCTGGAAAAGCATGTTCCAGTGAAAATGAAAGATAAGGATAGCAAGATTTTGTAACCTTGATGAGAAGAGAAATTGTGATCTTAGTCGGAAAGAAGAAGAAAACTTACATAAGGTTGAGGAAACTGAAGGCAGACAGATAACACAAGGAAAATATAGAAAGAAAAGAACTTAGTAAAGAGTTTGTAGGGCTAAAGGAGACCAAGAATTGACCTTGGCAAACCATATTAAGGAAACTCCCAGGCATTTTATAGGTTATAAGGAGCAAGAGGATACCTGGGGAAAGGGTAGGTCCACATGAAGACAAAGGAGGAAAATTATGCATGGAACCGGAGCATGTGGGTGGGGTCCTTAATGAATACTTTGAGTGGATATTCACATAGGAGAAAGATGGATAGTGAATCTCGAGAGAGATCTGTTGATATTCTAAAGCATGTTGATGTAAACAAGGAGGCTGTGTTGGGTGTTTTGAAAAGGGTTAAGTAAACAAGAGGCGAGGGAGGAAATTTCTAGGACCTTGTACGAAATCTTTGTACCCTGTTTAGTCACAGGTGAGGTCCCAGTGGACTGGAGAACAGCCAATGTTGTTCTTTTGTTTAAGAAGGGCAACAGGGATAGTCTGGAAAATTATTGGCTGGTGAGCCTTACTTTAGTGGAAGGGAGATTATTGGAGAAGACTCGTAGAGAAAGATTTACTTACATTTGAAAACATATGAATTTATTAGCAATCGGTAGTATGGTTTTGTGCAGGGGAGGTCATGTCTCAGAAGCTTTATTGAGTTTTTTGAAGTAGTTATAAGGATGATTAATAAGTAGATGACAACAGTAGATGTTGTCTATATGGTCCCTGTTGGCAGGCTGCTACAGAAGGTGAAGTCACAAGGGATCTGCAGTGAGCCAACAAGATGGATACAGAACTGGCTTGGTCATAGAAGTCAGAGAGTAGAGGTGGAAAGGTGAGTCCTATGACCAGTGGTGCTCCGCGGGGATCAGTGCTGCGACCTCAATGAATGATTTGGAGGAGAATGTAGGTGGTCTAATTAGTAAATTTGTGGATGACACAGAGATTGGAGGAACTGCAGATAGTGGGGTTTTATCTGGACAGAAGGAATTTAATCCTGACAAATGCAAAATGATGCATTTTGGAAGATCTAATGCAAAATGGCAGTATACAGTAAATGCAGAACTCATGAAAATATTAACGTACAGATGGATTGTTGGCAATTCGTGTTGCATCTGTACAGAACTTTAGTTTGGCCACATCTGGAATATTGCATATAGTTCTGATCACCACACTATTAGAAGGATAAGGAGGCTTTGGAGAGGCTGCAAAAACAGTTTACCAGGATACTGCCTGAGTTGAGAGGTATTAGCTATGAAGAGAGATTGGAAAAAGTCATTTAGTTTTCATTTGAGCACTGAAGGATGATGGGCAACTTGATTAAAGTTTACAAAATTATGCGAGGCATGGATAGAATGGATAGTTGAAGTCTTTTTCCCAGGGTAGAAATGTCAATTATTAGGAAGCATAGATTTAAAATAAAAGGGGAAAGCTTAAAATAGGTGTGAAAGAATGTTTTTGCCACAGAGGGTCGTAAGTGCCTGGAATGTGCTGCCAGAGATCGTAGAAGCAGACATAGTTGCAACAATTTAGAGACATCATGATAGATACATGAATAGGCAGGGAATAGAAGGATACAGATCATGTGGAGATAAAGGTTTTTAATTAGAAAGGCATTTGTGTCAGCACAGGTTTGGTAGGCCAAAGGGCCTGACCCTGTGCTGAACTATCCTTTGTTCCATCATAAATGCTGTTTTGCGTATCTTCATTATGCATATATTCTTTAAGGGTTTATGCAGTTAAACTGTGTGAGGGTAGTCACCTTTCTGGTCTAACAAGAAGAGTTGCGTCAAGAGAACAACATACAGTTTATTGCATCTCTGCAATTATTTATAGATATATAAATAGACCCAACATTATTGCAAAGACTGTCTCCCACAAGATCCTACTTTATCCTTCATGACAAAGGGTGTGGTGCTTATTGCACTAAGTTCAGTTTTAACCTTTTCAGATCCTTCCAGACTTAAATACAATTACCACCATGTCAATGACCAAGCCGACCACTTGATTGCATGAGACCATGCCAGGAGCAGTACCAGGCATTCCTGAAAAAATAAGGTGTCAATGTGGTCCAACACAGGTCCAAAACAGAAAGTGCTATAGAAATTCAGCAAAATCTGAAAGCATCTGTAGAGACAAGAACAAAGTTAACACTATGAAAGTTCAGTGACCTTTCATTGGACAATATCAAGAAGCGAACAGATTTCTGCTGGGTGCCAAAGGCTTTCTGTTGATGACATCACTCACAATTTCAATTTCCAAACCCTGAACATGACAATAACATGTGTGTGATGAAAACCATGCTGCAACAAGAAATCTGACAAAGCAGCTTGATGGTAGGCAATAGATAGGGCACTGGCCAATAGCAGTGGTGGGAACATAAATGCCATTGTCCTGAGTCAAAACACCAGACCCATGTTCCTTGGAGCCACTGACATTCCCTCAGGCCTGTGCTTCAGCAATGTTACGTATCTGTTGAAGGTTAGTTTTCCGAAATTCTGTGACACTCTCTGTTGAGCTTGCATGTCTTAGTCCAAGCTTGCACTGTAGCAGTCAAATTTCTCTTGGAAACTATAATTGTTGCAATAGAAGCTGAGGCATTATGTAATTGTTATGGAGATGATTACCACTTCTATGGTGGAAAGAATGGGCTCCAACATTATGTCAAGTCCTGTGTTAAACTGATGCCAGAATTTGCCTGTTCCTCGGTAGTAACTGTAAGGTTTCAGGCTGGATCACAATTGATGAACTTATTGTGTGTTTTTGTGTTGCTCACCACCCTTCTTCTTTAGCTCCCACACAGCAGAAACCCCAAACTTACACTGCACCCAACAAAGTTCTCGTCCAAGTTCTATGCAGCAGAATTCTTGTGTAACTTCACCGTCTAATGAAATGACGCTTGCAAGTGCCATGCAGGCTGTTTAAGGGAGCTGGCAACGTTTGTTGAGCTACTGAAATCAAATCTGTGAATGTGAGATTTGTACCAGTGTTAATTATCGGAATGTATGATGAAGCATATGAACATTGGGTACAAGTCCTGGTGAATGGAATAATAAGGCGTAGAGCTGAATGAACACAGCAGGCCAAGCAGCGTCTTAGGAGAAGGGCAGCTGATGTTTCTGGTCTAGACTCTTCATCAGAAATCTCTGGGGAATGGAATTGTTGGTTTCGTGGAGCATGTTCCAGTGGCTATCTGACCTACACCTGTTCCCACGGTGAATCAAGCAGTGACTGAGACTAGTGGCAAAAGTGACAGGAGATAGCCTTGGGAATGCATTCGCTGACCTTGGTGACATGTGTTGTATCATTGTAGAACTGTATGCAAGGTCTCCCTGCTCAACTCCAGGCCATAGTGTTACCTGCTATCTGTTCTTATTGCCTTTTATCCATACGCCTGGAGGGCTTTGCTGAAGAGAATTACTCTCAACTGTGAGCTGGATCAGGTTTGCGCTGGAAATAAATAAACTTTCAGAAGTTGCCAAAAGTAGAACAGCCAGGCTTCACCTTTCCTTCTCCTTCACAAAGACTCCCAATACAGCGTTGGAAAACTTTGAAGCCAACTTTCAAGACATCTTTCACTGTTTCCAGCATCTACTCCAGGGAGAATGCATTCCCTTTTATGAGATACAGGCCAGTTTGAAGCAGTGCAAAACTTGCTTCAAAAAGTTCCAGACGCTTAGAAGTTTAAGGCCGCTGTGTATGAATGAAGCCAATGAACAGTGTAGTTAGCCCTGGTTGCACACAGTTATCATTTCAAGTAACATTCAGCACAAAGGCAGCCTATGACTTACATCACAATTCATTGCTGTAGCATGTATGGGCATCACGAGGGTTCCTGTGGGACAGTGCCCCCACTTTTGGGCTAAGAGACTTGCATTCAAGTCCCATTTGCTTCAAAGGTGTGGAATAACATCTCTGAGCAGTTTGATTAGGAAAAACAAATTGTGCATCACAATTCCCATATGCTGTTTTCAGGGCCTGTTTTATATATTCATTTGCTCCTCTAAAATTTTAGGCTGATTGTTTCTCAAGTGAATAATGACAGCATTACCTTTGCAACATTTCCAGCAGACGTGACTTCATTAATGCTCCTTAAATTTGCTGATTGCAACATCATCTAACACCTTAACCATTGATTATTTTTGCAGAAAGTCTGTGTTCAATCCAAGGGATTAGAGTCAAGAGAGAGAATGGGAAAAAAAAATCATCTGGTGGAGATGAGCTGAGCCCTTCTCTGTCTACTTCCCCTCAACTTTTCTCTGCCTGTTTCTTTTCCTCAGGTTCATTAACTGAGAACATCTGGCTCTCATATTAAAACCTTATCCTGGCTGTTCTACTTTTGGCAACTTATGAAAGTTTATTTATGTCCAGCGCAAGCCTGATCCAGCTCACAGTTGGGAGTAATTCTCTTCATCAAAAGTGCTCTTTTCTTAGTGAGGTTTTGATTTTCCTTCAATTCTTTTACATTTATATGTGCTCTTAACAAGTGCTGTTTGGAATCAACACTTATTGATGACAGCTTTTTTTCCGAAAGGTGCAATAATAGCAAAATAAAGAGAAAAGATAACAAATTTAAAAAAAGGTTCCTTCATCCCACAAAACTGAGACATGAAAAAAATCCTTAAAAATAATACATTTTCCATCAGTGCCATTTTCGAAATGCTTTTACACTTTGTTAATGTATGAAATTCCAGCATAATATTGGTGTATCTGAAAATGAGAAAGATTGCTGTTTAATTTCACAAGGGAAACATTTTTTGAACTTTACCACTTTGCGATTCCAGAATTCTATTTCAAACCCAGGAAGTTAAAAAATTGGGAGGCATCAATTGGCCATCTCTAAGAGATTATGAATAAATTCTCTGTTGAGTTGTGGTTTACCAGCATTTTGTGGCCTCTGACACAGTCAACTGTTTAGGCTGTTGAAAAAGATTTCCAAATTACTAAAGTGTAAGAGGTTTTCAGCATTCTTTTGGTGCATAAGCTACCCTTATACTGAGTGGCTTCTGTATTTTGATGATTTTATGCCATTCGGCTGTGATGCAATTGGCCAAATTGTAAGTTTGCTCCTTGTGTCATTCCACACGTCCTGTTTGTCTAAACATCTTACGATGGCACATAATAAACCTTGAACATCATTAGCCTTTTATTCTTCATCCAACGACGAAGAAAAAATTATTTCATTGCCATCTATCTTCACACTCAATTATTGCCATGTTGTGCCTTTCCAGAGGTTTCAACAATAAGACCTGACCTGTAGATGTGTTCATGTTGTTTGCTACTTCTGACAGGAAATTAGAACCAGGACATTTCTCTGGACCATTCTTTGCACAGCTGAAATTTTTCAAACTTCTTTTATTACTTCAGTGTCCTTTTAGCACAGGTCATCCCTGTTAACATTCATTCATGAAAACTAGAATTGGATCAACCAGGAAATTTACCAAATTTCACAAAAATGTCACAAAAAAATCTTGGGGCGAGCTGTGTCATGAGTAATAGCACTGAGGTGAAAATTGTAGTATTTTTTCAGATGATCACTGCTGGCACCTTATGGCACATACAGCCTCTATTAGTAAATGGTATTCAATAAGGATATTTTACTACCACCAATTTTAATATGTCTTTGATTTGCCTTGGGCCCAACTAATGATTAATAACAGAAGATGCCCCACCATAGAGTATCTACTGAAGAGGCAACTGAGATAACAGGAAGGTCTACTGTATTATAGAAATAACTACAATTGCATTTAGCCAGGCATAATTACTAGGATTTTAGAGAATTGATACAGGTAGATCGCTTCCTCTAAAAACTGATGTTGAATCCCTGTCTACACCCATAGACTGCAATAGAAAGAGTGGATACAAAGGACAATGTTAGCTTCAAGATCATTACTTTATGCTCACTGGGCCAAGTCTGCAGAGACAACTGCACACAAAACATAGTTTGGCTTAATGCAAACACTGGGAATCAGGTTTTCATGCCTCACTCCAAGTAAGAATGGAGGAAAGTTGGATTTGAAAATAACAAGATTATCTCTTTGGTTCTCAATGTGTGTGACTCCAGGATTAAAGTTCACAAAGTAAATCTTCATGGAGCAACCCCATCCTTTTGCCCGCTCCTTTGTCAAACTAGGTATTTTAGAGCTAACACTATTTTTATGGATAACAAAGTGTGAAGTTGGATGAATACAGCAGGCCTGTTCCTGCCCCACCGAACTTATCTCCACCTATCTGGACTCCATTTTCTCCCCCTTGGTCCAGGAACTCCCTACCTACGTCCGTGACACGACCCATGCCCTCCACCTCCTCCAGAACTTCCAATTCCCTGGCCTCCAACACCTCATTTTCACCATGGACATCCAGTCCCTAAACACCTGTATTCTTCATGCAGATGGCCTCAAGACCCTCTGCTTCTTCCTGTCCCGCAGGCCCGACCAGTCTCCCTCCACCGACACCCTTATCCGCCTAGCCGAACTCGACCTCACCCTCAACAATTTCTCTTTCGATTCCGCCACTTCCTACAGACAAAGGGAGTGGCCATGGGTACCCGCATGGGTCCAAGCTATGCCTGCCTCTTCGTAGGTTACGTGGAACAGCCCCTCTTCCGCACCTACACAGGCCCCAAATCTCACCTCTTCCTCTGTTACATTGATGACTGTATTGGCGCCGCCGCTTGCTCCCCAGAGGAGCTCGAACAGTTCATCCTCTTCACCAACACATTCCACCCCAACCTCAAGTTCACCTGGGGCTATCTCCAGCACATCCCTCACCGTCCTGGACCTATCAGCCTCCATCTCAGGTAACCCTCGAGAAACTGATGTCCATTTCAAGCCCACCGACTCCCACAGCTACCTAGAATACACCTCCTCCTACCCACTGCCCTGCAAAAATTCCATCCCCTATTCCCAATTCCTCCGCCTCCACCGCATCTGCTCCCAGGATGAGGCATTCCACTCCCGCACATCCCAGATGTCCACATTCTTCAAGGACCGCAACTTTCCTCCCGCAGTGGTCGAGAACGCCCTTGACCGTGTCTCCCGCATTTCCCGCAACACATCCCGCACACCCCGCCCCCGCCACAACCGCCCAAAGAGGATCCCCCTCATCCTCACATACCACCCCATCAACCTCTGGATACAACGCATCAACACATCATCCACCAACACTTCCGCCATCTACAATCCAAACCCACCACCCAAGACATTTTTCCATCCCCACCCTTGTCTGTCTTCTGGAGAGACCACTCTCTCCATGGCTCCCTTGTCCTCTCCACACTGCCCTCCAACTCCACCACACCCGGCACCTTCCCCTGCAACCACAGGAAGTGCTACACTTGCCACCACACCTCCTCCCTCACTCCCATCCCAGGCCCCAAGATGACATTCCACATTAAGCAGAGGTTCACCTGCGCATCTGCCACTGTGGTATACTGTATCCATTGTACCCGGTGTGGCTTCCTCTACATTAGGGAAACCAAGCGGAGGCTTGGGAACCGCTTTGCAGAACACCTACGCTCAGTTCGCAATAAACAACTGCACCTCCCAGTTGCGAACCATTTCAACTCCTCCTCCCATTCCTCAGACAACATGTCCATCATGGGCCTCCTGCAGTGCCACAATGTTGCCACCCGAAGGTTGCAGGAACAGCAACTCATATTCCCCTTGGGAACCCTGCAGCCCAATGGTATCAATGTGGACTTCACAAGCTTCAAAATCTCCCCTTCCCCCACTGCATCCCAAAACCAGCCCAGCCTGTCTCCACCTCCCTAACCTGTTCTTCCTCTCATCCATCCCTTCCTCCAACTCAAGCCGCACCTCCATCTCCCCCCTACTAACCTCACCCAGCCTCCTTGACCTGTCCGTCTTCCCTGGACTGAACTATCCCCTCCCTACCTCCCCACCTCTCCTCTTTTCTCTCCATCTTCGGTCCGCCTCCCCCGTCTCCCTATTTATTCCAGAACCCTCTCCCCATCCCCCTCTCTGATGAAGGGTCTAGGCCCGAAACATCAGATTTTGTGCTCCTGAGATGCTGCTTGGCTCCCTGTGTTCATCCAGCTTCACACTTTGTTATCATGGATTCTCCAGTATCTGTAGTTCCCATTATCACTATTTTTACGGAGTCAGGCTCATTTTGTTTAGAGACATGAGTCTCAACAAATCAAAGGAGCCATGAACCTCAGCTGGTATTTAGAACTTTTGGTCAGGTACGTTGAAAATGGCTTCCCAACTTCAAATGTCAACATTGAATGCAATTTGATCAGGTAAATCTATTTTTAATTTAGTGATTGATCATTGTTGATCAGAATTATGTAAAGGTTCACATGCAAACACTTTTTAGAATACTTTATCTGTAGCTAAGGTGTTTCAAGGATCTGATTTGTGTGGGTCACCTGAACAACATTAGATTTTTGTATTCATTTAAAGTCATACATTTGTAGAGCTTTTGAAAACGCTTGATAAATGACAAAGTACTTTGATGCAGATAAAAGCAAAATATTATAAATGCTGGAGACCAAAAATGAAAATAGGAATTGCTGAAGAAACCTGATAGATTTGGAAGCAATTGTAGAGGGAGAAAGAATGTTAACAATTTGAGTCCAATATGCCTCTTCTTCAGAACTCCAGGTTAGAGTGGGTAAGCTGCATGAAAATTTCAAGGCAGCCGATATCACATAAATGGTTAGTGATGAAGAGATCAGGGGCATTTAAAAGGCCTGAAGGAATACAAGCTGGAGGGAAAATATTGCATGTGGGTGGGAGAGCCATGGAGTAGGGTAAGGGCATCTACCCAAAGAAGTTGATACAGAGGTGAAGGCAATGGAACAGAAGTTAAACGGCATGTTGTGCTCAGAATTTATTGAAATTCCCAAGGGAGTCAAGTTCTTTGGGGTCTGAAGAACAGTCATGTTGGACTCAAAATGTTAATTCGGCTTCTCTCTTCATGGATGCTTTCAGACCAGTTTCCAGGGCTTTCTGATTTTACTTTGGTTGAAATTTGATCTATCTTTGCAACAAAGGATCAGAAGGTTAGACTTCTGGTCAGGAAACTTCTTGAAGTATGTCGTATTGAAGTCAGGGAGGATTTATTTCTACAACTGTTTTAAGAAGTCCCATTTTGAATGTGTGGCTAACTTCCAAACCTCACTGATCAATTTTAATGTAGCAAAAGTTGTTGATACAGCTTTGGAAGGGATTGGGAAATTTGTTTAATCGACAGCTTTGTGAGCAGATAACAGGATTAACTGTTTTGAAGAGGTTTTGATTGGTGGTTTGCTTGCTTTACCAGATTAATGAGCACTGTCAAGAGAGATTTAATTTCCAATGGGTGCTTCATTTGCTGTATCATTGACAGTTTTACATTATTTTATGATTGATGAATGAATCAGTTTTAGCATAAACACTTTCTCATGAACATTTCAACTATTTTTCTGCATTCTTATGTGGTTTGTAAGTTTTATATATGATGGATACTGGGAGCACGGATTTTGAGGATACATGGAGCAAAGAAGGGTAAGGCTAGGGAGCCAAACAACCATGTAGAGAACCAGTCTGACATCCCAGTGAATAGGAGCAGACTCTCTAACCTGCTAAGTTCAACGCCTATCCAGCTCTATTGAAGCTTTAAACTTCTTCTAGAGGCAGCAGCTGTGGCTACAGCCTGACCCATACTTTGAAAAATGAAAATTCTGTACGAATGAATAGGCTAACTCACAAAAGTGACGATCAAAATGTTAATAAATAGCCTGACTTTGAGTAAAATCTCCTAATCCAGCACCTCTGTGCTGTTTTTAAATTCTATTACTCCAGTGTTGCAGTGGTATCACATCATCCCGACAACGATGAGCTCCATTTTCTGCTGAACTGCCCAATTTCAACCTCCTCTGCGCCAAGGAAATCAATGCTAGTCTATCTCAATTTCCTCGTTTTCAATTTTGGCAACATCCTGGTAAATCTCCTCTTGACAGCAATTATGCTTTTTCTAAAATGAGATTACCAGAAGGACACACAATGCTCAAGCTGTGGTGCAAATGAAGCACCCATTGGAAATTAAATCTCTCTTGTCAGTGCTCATTAATCTGGTAAAGCAAGCAAACCACCAATCAAAACCTCTTCAAAACAGTTAATCCTATTATCTGCTCACTAAGCTGTCGATTAAACAAATTTCCCAATCCCTTCCAAAGCTGTATCAACAACTTTTGCTACATTAAAATTGATCCAGTTATTCTTTTTTGTAAGTCTCCAATATAAAGTACCGACTCTGCCTTAGATAATAGAGGAAAGTATTCCATATGCCTTATCAACCTGTCCACCTCCTTTTGGAATCTCTGAATCTGCACAAGGTCCTTGAATTCGTCTACATCTTTCAATATTGTTCCATTTATTGTGTATTTTATTTTTAATTAATGTTCTCCACCATGGATGCAACTGAGAAACTGGAGCCATTTCCTTTGGCTAACATCCTTATCACTTACAAAATTGGCTCTCTTCAATTAACTGTGATAGGCTTTCTTTCTTTGCGTTACGTCTCACAGTTAGTATATTCTTAACAGACACGTTCACGATATTGTCACTGTATCACTCCATTTGCCCTAATGGTATATAGGTTCAGACTCCATCTTAACTTGGGCTACATACAGCTTGACACTCTGATGAAAGTGTGCTATTGTTCGGAACCAAATAGCTTAATATTTGCCCACCATATCAGGAGCTATAATAAAAATCTGTTGAATCTTTCACTGCCATATTAACCACATCCAGATATTGCATTAGGAGAGCTAACATGAATATTGCCGTATTGGTTGCAAATAGCCTGCTGAAGACAAAGCCCACATTAAAACGATCATTCATTCTAACTAAGGGTGGGATTTTAAAAGTTACAAAAACACTCCTTTTCCCTTTCTCACAGCAGCAGCAAATCATTGAGGAGAGTTACAACAAATTTTAACTCTTCCTACTTTGATATTCAACGCCCTGAGAGCAAAATTCAGTTAGTTAGGAACAGACTCATATTGGCTGGTAGGCATCACATGGATGGACTGAATCACTGTTCTGGCATCAATGGAAGAACAATCCAGGCAGATGGTTCAATGGACTCTTTCCGTTCTATGGCTTCTCTAAAGAAAAATGATCACCAAGCAAACTGACATGATCTTAATGCAAGGGATAAAACAATATGATAGATACATCACCTTTAAGACTATTGTTTTAAAATAGGAATAATAATTGAACTTATTTTTGTATACTACCTTATCAAGTTACCTGAAAACAAAATCAAGTATAAGTATTATGCAAAGGCTAAAGAATTTTAAACAAGAGTCACATCATGAAGTTTCTAGCAACAAATTGATCCCTATTACCTGGAAGATCTTTAGCTTATATTTTTTCCCCAAAAGTAAAATCCTTCCTTACAGTGCTTCTTTATTTCACTATAAAAAAGATGAGGATATTTATTTAATAAATTGAGGCACCAAATTTTCTTAAATTCCAGTAGATATTCTTTGATATTCAATTTCCATGACAAAGCTATATGAAGTAGATAATAGTTACACATTGAACAAAAACAGATAATATTTTATTCCACCTGAGGGCACTTCAGCTGTTCTCAATGCCATTAGAGAGAATGTAATTCCTGGGAAGTTCTAACATTATTTGAAACTCATTTTATGTTTTAGAATGTTAATAGGACATTACATTTTGATTGTAAGCAAAGGATACCCGTACAAGGTAAGTGAAAAGTAGGTTAAAGTACATTTATGAATTAGAAGAATATTCGGCCAAAGTTTTAATGTTTAAATATGTGGGCTATCAGGAACATGTAAGAGTTTTTAAGTTGGTATTTCTACTGAATTTTGCTGATGCCCTATCTTTAATTAAGATATTCTGTATAATTTACAGATTTTAAGAACACCTTACCCATTATGTACTTAAGAAGAGTGTTGTAGTGTATGCAAGTGCAGTAATTACATTACTGGACTAGATTGAAGAGGTATGACTAATAATAAACATAAATTAACTTGCCACCATGACAATTTGCAACTTTCAATTCAGTTTGGTGTTTAATAATTCCTGTCGTAGAGCTTGATCAACTTGCTTCCTAAAATACGATTATGAAATGGGTACATGAAGTGAAGGTAGAAGGCAAGATATTCTGATAAACATTTTTCTAAAATAGAATTATTATAAAATGTTGTTTAAAACAATCTAGCAGTTAATCAATTAACAATATTCCATATATATAAAATATTCTTAAATCCAGTTCTGTTCATTAGTCACATCACCACTTAAAATTCCAAGTGTACCTGATTAAGCAATGTGCGATATTTTAAGGGGATTTTAACATACTTATCACTGATAAAAGAAGAGAGTTGTTGACGTTTTTCATCTTGAACTTATTATTGTAGTGACAAATGTATGCTTTTCACTGTACTTTATTGTGTTCTTATGAAAACTACATGACACAATAAAATCAAAATCAAATTAATAGGATTATTCATAAAAGAAAAATAAATTAAAGGAAACAACATTTATACTCCATGAAAGGCAAATGTTAATTGATTGGCAGCAGATCCTGCTTGGTAGAGGTGTTTCCATTGAGTATGTGCCAGCTAACGATGACTAAAACTTAACTACCAAACATTGTTCAAATGTTAAACAAGGAAGATGACTGTAATTGGTCAAGACATTGCCATGAGAATTTTTATTTCAGTCACTCATGGCTATGAAAATTGCTGACTGCATTACATTTTATTGCCTATCGACAAACCAGAGAACTGAATTGAAACACGCCCAGTGTTTACGCCTAGACCCTTCATCAGAGAGGGGGATGGAGAGGGGGAACTGGAATAAATAGGGAGAGAGGGGGAGGCGGACCGAAGATGGAGAGAAAACAAGATAGGTAGAGAGAGTATAGGTGAGGAGGTAGGGAGGGGAGAGGTCAGTCCAGAGAATATGGACAGGTCAAGGAGGCAGGATGAGGTGGTAGGTAGGAATTGGAGATGCGGCTTGAGGAGGGAGGAAGGGATGTGTGAGAGGAAGAACAGGTTAGGGAAGCGGAGACAGGTTGGTCTGGCTTTGGGATGCAGTGGGGGGAGGGGATGAGCTGGGCTGGTTTTGGGATGTGGTGGGGCAAGGGGAGATTTTGAAGTTTGTGGTATATTGTATCCATTACTCCCAGTGTGGTTTCCTCTACATTGGGGAAACCAAGCGGAGGCTTGGGGACCGCTTTGCAGAACGCCTCCGTTCGGTTCGCAATAAACAACTGCACCTCCCAGTCACGAACTATTTTAACTCCCCCTCCCATTCCTCAGGCGACATGTCCATCATGGGCCTCCTGCAGTGCCACAATGATGCCACCCAAAAGTTGCAAGAACAGCAACTCATATTCCACTTGGGAACCCTGCAGCCCAATGGTATCAATGTGGACTTCACAAGCTTCAAAATCTCCCCTTCCCCCACTGCATCCCAAAACCAGCCCAGTTTTTCACCTCCCCCCACTGCATCCCAAAGCCAGCCTAGCCTGTCTCCACTTCCCTAATCTGTTCTTCCTCTCACCCATCCCTTCCTCACACCTCAAGTCGCACCTCCATTTCCTACCTACTACCTCATCCCGTCTCCTTGACCTGTCTGTCTTCCCTGGACTGACCTATCCCCTCCATACCTCCTCACCTATACTCTCCTCTCTACCTATCTTGTTTTCTCTCCATCTTCGGTCCGCCTCCCCCTCTCTCCCTATTTATTCCAGTTCCCTCTCCCCATCCCCCTCTCTGATGAAGGGTCTAGGCCTGAAACGTCAGCTTTTGTGCTCCTGAGATGCTGCTTGGCCTGCTGTGTTCATCCAGCTTCACACTTTGTTATCTTGGATTCTCCAGCATCTGCAGTTCCCATTATAAGTGTTTGTGCCTGTCACTTCTGCCTACAAACAAAAAAAAGCCTGTATATGGACAAATATGGCTACTGGAAGAAAACCTCGGATCAGATCATTTCTCTCTGCATATTGTGCAAATTCATGAACAGGTCTAAGTTTGTCACTTTTGGCCATTAAAGATATCTAGTCTGTCTCAGATTACCCTGGAAGAGTAAAGTATTTCAAAAGCTTGAAATGCTGATGAAAACAGTTATTTCATGCTGCTGGTATGCAGTAGTAACTTAAGTGGAGTTCGCAGTAACACAGTACTGTTGTCAAGCCAAAATCATGTTTTGCCTATCAAACAAATGAGTAATGTAGCATATCAATTTCAGTGCCAGTTTGATGCTAGGTATGGAGGCTATATACCCCAAAGATTAGAACAAATATATCAAACAGCATATCCCTTCAGCTGTTCACAGTCAAAAGTTACCATACCCAATCAGCCTGTGCTTGCAAAACTCACTACATAGTATCCAACATGAGATATGACTTTGTAATTGGATATTATTTGCTAATGCTCTTCACTGCATGAAGAATAGCTCTGATCATGAATGTCTGATTGCCAGTTGAATTCAGTATAGTACACATATATGTTCTAGTAGCTACATATATTAATACACAGGATCCTGATATTTACAGACAGAAAGCACATGTACATACGCTGCACTGGTTTCAACTTAACATAACAGGAGATGTTGATCTTCTGGGCAATTTCTCAGGACACTATCTTGATCAATCAGAATCTTTTTGTTTATTTACTCAAGGAATACAGATGTCTGTTGCTAGGCCAGCATTTATTACCCATCCTAGTTATCTAAAGGGTAGTTATGGGTCAACTACATTGTTACGGGACTGGAGTCAGATGTCAGCAAGACCAAGTAAGGATAACATATTTCCACCTGGTTTAAAATTGAAACAAACCTTGGCAATTAACTGTCAGTCATCAGTGACTGAATTTTTTTGGCTTACTCATAGATGTTGCTGGCTGGGGCAACATTTATTGCCCAAAATTAATTGCTCTTGAGAAGATGTTGAGCTACCTTCTTGAACCACATCAGTCCATGTGCTGTAGATAGACTCACAATGCTGTTACAGCAGGAATTCGAGGATTTTGACCAAGTGACAGTGAAGGAATGGTGAAATATTTCCAAGTGAGGACATGCAGTGGCTTGGAGGGGAACGTCCAGTTGATGGTGTTCCCACATATCTACTGCCTTGTTCTTCTAGATGAAAGTGGCTTTGTGTTTAGAATGTGACGTCTAAGGATGATTGCTGAATTTTTGCAGTGCATCTTGTAGATAGCACACGCTGATGCTCCTGAGTGTCCGTGGTGGAGGAAACAGATGTTTATGGATGTGATGACAATCAAGCAGGTTGTTTTGTTCTGGAAGGTTTCAAGCTGCTTGAGTGTTTTTGGAGATATGCTCAACCAGGCAAGTGGGAGTTTTGAAGTCAATGAAAAACAAAATGGGACAGGACATATTATTGATAGCTGATGAAATGCCATATATTTCCTACTGAACAAATGAGTTTAGATGTACCCCACTTTATTCCTTGATTTTCTAAGGTAAAACATGCTTTCCCATGATCAGAAAGGGCATATGAGTTTAATGAGGGACTGTTTACTGTTTCACTTGTCACCATGAGCAGCAATAGTTGGACCATGCCATATTGTGTATTAAGGAAAATAATTAACAGCAATTATATTGAATGAAGTGTGTGTATGTACTCCTTAAAACATTGTTATTTCTTATTTCACTTTCCCTTCAGCATATAAAATAGATTCCCTATCCCAATCTACTTTGTGTTTAGAAAATCCTGGAGTGAATTGATATTCCAGATATTTGATTTGTTTTTGATTGGCATTAGGAAAACCATAACTCTATTAAAGACATCTGGGAAAGGAATCATGTTACTCCTATTGAGAAAGAATCCTACAACAACACATTAATGCACTTGTGTAAGATCTTGATCTCCAATCAATGAATGGTACACATAGTCTCAATTACATCCCTGTGGTCATGAAAAGAATCTCCTCATAAAATTGTGCACAATATACTAGGTGTGGTGTTGAAATGGGCACCTTTATACAAATGCTCAGAATGTCTCAAGATTGTTCTCTAGTCATTCAGTTCAGCTCTTAAACTGCCTGCTTTTTAAATGTATTTTCCCTTCGATCTCTGCCCCAAGTTTATTTACATATATATTTTGCAAAATGAATCAATACTAATATTTTTAATGGATAGGGGAGGCAATAGCCTACTGGTATTATCTTTGCATTGTTAACCCAGAGACCCAGATAGCATTCTGGGAACCTGTTGTTGGAAACCTGCCACAGCAGATGGTAGAATTCAAATTCATTAAATATCTGGAACTAAGAATCAAGTTATGGCCATGAGTTGATTGTCAGGAAAAAAAACCCAGCTGGTTCACCTAATGTCCTTTAGGGAAGGGAATTGCCACCCTTAGCTGGTCTGCCCTACATGTGACTCCAGACCCAAAGCAATGTGGTTGATTCTTAACTGTCATCTGGGCAATTAGGGGTGGGCAGTAAGTGCTGGTCTGGCCAGTGATCCCCTCGCCTGTGAATGAATAAAAAAAAAGTTTTGTTCAAATTGCAAAACCTCCTTTAAACTGTAATATATTTTGGATGCCATACACCTTTTGTCTCTTAGTTTACTTACAGTATTTCTTTTATGTTATAACCCTAGTTGATGGAATACTGGACAAATCAAATCCCAAAGTGAAAGCTGGCTTGATAGACCTTGCAACAACTGGATCCTGGGGGACAAGGCCTGCCTCCTTCAGATAGGGCAAATGGTTCCTGACAAAAACTTTTGCATGACTGCAGAAATAAGAATGATGTTATTATCAGAAAAGCAATTAATTATTCAGTGCCCTGAATTAGCTTTTTATTGCTTGGGCAATTAGAGATCTACATTAGTGGCTGCATGTTATAAGCTGAATAACATTTTATTACTGAAGAAGCATCCCTGACTACCATCTGAGCAGGAGAAGATGAACAAGGGAGAATTGGAGGAACATTGTTTGACCAGTGTGTCATGCTACTTGTTCCCTTAGTGAATTATTCATTCATGAGCACCTTACATGAACAATATTTCCTGTACTCAATACACAGAGACTCCACAACCTTAGCTAACTGTCTTAATAATTCTACCTGCTGCCATCATTTGTTACCAACTTTTATGGCATATCGATGATTTATGAATGCACACCAAATGCTGAACTGTGAAAAGTTGTTTTTAGTTGCAATAAAGTTAGAGAAGCCAGAGAGAGAATTTAAACAAAAATAATTATAGCTGATAATTTAAAGGCTCAGAATTGTCCTTTGTGCGCACTATTTTTTTGGCTGTGATTTATTTTATTCATTTATACTTTGACATCTCTGTACTTACTCGCAAGAAAAAGTTTTTTGACACTTGGATACCAAGAAATCATTTATGTAATACCCAACACTACAGTGCCCTTTATTATTGAAAGTACATGGCAGTATAATGTCAGCTTGGAACAAAGTAGCCTTCTGAAAGTTTGTTCTCAGGTTCGTTTTCTCATCGGCTCATTTTTTTGGCTTTTGACAAGCTCTATTATTATTAATGGGCATTAATATCCTCAGGATAGGCAAGGGAGACTGTGAAAATTAAAATTGCTAACCAAGATTTATGTTGGATTTTGAATTAAATGCATTTCTTCATTTCTATTAGTTTTCCTCCTTTCCTGGCACAACAAGAATGAAAGGATGATTTTTTAAAAAGTAAAATAATGGAAAAGAGAAAGAGTTAAGGCTGTAAGAAATACTAACAGGGGTGCGCTATTTGGTCCCTTGAGCCTGCTGTACCATTCAATAGAATCGTGGCTGATTCTACCATCATCACATCCACTATCCTGTCCTTTCCTCGTAACCCTTAGTTCCCCTATTGATCACAAATCTACCTCAGCCTCAAGTACGCACAAGGGCTCTGTTCCATAGCTCTCACAACAAGGGGTTCCAAAAACTCACAACATCCGTGAGAAAAGAAATTCCTCCTCGTTTGAAAATGGTGCCCTTTAATTCTCTCTGGTTCTAGACTCTGCCATGAGTGAAAACATCTCTCAGCATTTACTCTTACAAATCCCTTAAGAATATGAAATATGTCAATGAGATCACCGCTCATTCTCCTAAATCCCAAAAGGTCCCAACCTGTTTAACCATTGCTCATTAGATGATACCTCCATACTAAGAATCATCCTAGGAGACATTCACTGAACTGTGCTTAATTAAACGATGTTTTCTTAAATAAGGTACAAAAGCTTCTCACAGTACTCCAGATGTGTTCTCACCAGCACTTTGTACAGTTACAGTAAGACTTCCCTATTCCAATCCCCTTGAACTAAGGGCCAACATTTTATTAGCCTCTCTGACTGTCTGCTGCACCTGTGTGCTAGTTTTGTGTGCACATTTTCCTGCAGAAGTATCTCCAAGCCCGTTTGTGTTGCAGCTTTCAGTACTTTTTCTCCTTGTTAACAGTATTCTGTTCTTTTCTCTCCCTTCCAAAGTGAACAACTGGGACAATAACTGGGTCAAGGGGCAACGCACGAGTACATACATTTAATGGATGAAATAAAAATAGATATTTTTAAACATTTCTAAAAGCCAAAAATCAAAGGACAGAATGTTTTCAGAAGTGACCCTTTTACAAATCAGAGTAGTGGAGTGAATATTCAAGAGATTGCAAGAAGATATGAATAAATAATTGTTGTTGTCTAATGCATGAAACTAAACACACAAGAGTTGTTGACCTGGTATAAAGTTTACAGAGGCTTGGATTTTTGCCATAATGCAGTTCATGGAAGCAACTGACCAACATCCATTCAAGTCAGATTTTTGTAGCCTGAGAGTATGAAGCCTCGACTTCATAATTGCTGGTCTGAAATTTGTGCAGTTCATTCAATAGCTAGGGTATCCTTTTCGAGGAGTAAATCAATCCTTTGCATATGCTCCCAGAACACTTTTGTGGGAGGTGACGTGCACTTTGGGGGAGATAAGGTGCCCTTTGGAGTTGTTAAAACCAGACTTGAATGTCTGCCAAAACTGCCAACACTCACTAACTGTCAATGTCACTGAAACCGTCAGTAGACCTATAAAAAAAATGTGACAATATCTGTTAAAATATCATGAGGCTCTGTCAAGGGAACCTCTCAAAGTTTCTCGGTGACCTGTCAAAAGGGCCTGCCTGCCACTTGACTTGGAAAAATTGTCGAGACATCTTGTCAAGATTAACTGTCAAAAGCAGCTGTCAAACAGAGCTGCAAGTTTTCATGGCGTTTAAAAACTGTGCCCTTTATTTTTTTAAGTCAAGGCCTGAAGTGTTACTCTGTTTATGCATGAACAGCTCTAAATTTGAGGGGTTCGATTACTTAACTAAGGCTGCATGGGTGATTTCAGAATTATCTATTATAATAGTAGCATGCCTGCCATTTTAAAGTTTGAATGGTAACTGCAAATGATTATAAACATTTTGAAGTACAATGCTTGTGATAACGGACTGCGTACTTGAATGAAACATTTCTTGTTATAAAGCATCATGTAGTTGAAGAAATGTAAATGCTGTAAATGGATTTTTATGAACAAGAGCTTGTTCAATATATTGTTTCAACAACTGTAATAGAACTTCATTTTTTAGAACTTTACTTTGTCTCATCTCAGCATGGGTCCAGGAATCTGTACAGATTGGCTCCTCGGTAAAAGAAAAACAACCAAAAGAACTGTGGATGTTGGAAATCAGAAACAGAAACGGAAATTGCTGGAAAAACTCAGCAGACCTGGCAGTATCTGTGGAGAGAAATCAGGGTTCATGTCCAGTGTCCCTTCTTCAGTTCTGTCAGTCTTTGACATGGGGCATAAACAAAAGATTTGTTCTAATACGTAGATATATAATAGGAACTCCAAGAGCCTGCTGGGCCATTTATTAAGATCATGGTTGATCTGACTGTAGTTTTAATTCCAATGTTATCTCTACCTCCCGCCCTCCCCACTCTCTTTATCTTTTGAGATCACTGTGAAGGATTGGTTAGACAGCTGGTTTGTAATGCCATTAGCATGGGTTCAATCCCTGCATCAGCTGATATTACAATGAGGCACTTCCCTTCTCAACCTCTTCCTTTGCCTGCAGCATAGTAAATGTCAGGCTAAATCATAACCAGCAGTTGTGTTCCTCTAAAGAGAGAGCAGTGCCAGGGGCTGCTAGGTATATTGTATCTTTACCTTCATGTTTCGTCAAACAGCTATCTACATCTGCCTCAAATATATTCATGGCTCCGATCTTTACCATTGTCCAGTAAAGTGAACTCCACAGACTCATGATCCTCTGAGAAAAAACTTTATTTCATCACTTTGTTAAATAGGAGACTGGTTATTTTGTGCACCATGCTTCAAGTCTCTTGCACAAGAGACAATCTTCCTTTAGAATCCAACCCATCAAGCACTCTTGGGATCTGTTTCAATAAGATTGCATCTTATGCTTCTGAACTCAAACAGACACAAAACCAACCTTTCTTCATATAATGCAACCAGGAGCCAGTTGAGTGAACCTTCTCTGAACTGCTTTGAAAACAATAAGAAGACCAGAACTGTACATCCTGATCTAGACATTGTCTCAGCCAATGTGCTGCACAAGTGCAGGGAAACTTTCCTATTTTTGTGACAGCCTGTCTCCCTCCTTTCTTAAATAGAAGAATTGGATTTAGTATTTTTCCAATTTGTTGGGAACTTTCCAAAATCCAGAGAATTTTATTCAATTAAAACCAATATATTTACTATTTCATTAGCCACATTTTAAAACATTTTCATTAAATACGAGGGGTTAAATGTTGATTGCAAAAAGTCCAAGCATTTAATTTTCCAGTTAGAATTTTATTCCAATTCAAACATCACAAAACTCTAATCACACTTTTTGGTAGTTTCTTATTCATATACACCCAGTCAAATTCATCCCCAAAGCACCATTTGTTCCCTAATGCAATAGCTACACATTTTTTGTGAAAAATTCAATAAGATTGAAAGTGCAGGGATTGCAACTTGTGGTTCAATCAAAATGATTCAGAGAGCATGCATTTTTATGTAAGGCAATGGCCATGAAAAAGTTCATCCAAGCTAAGCAGAAGCTTCACCTGTGCTGATACATAACAGCATTTAAACAGACACCAGTGTATAGAAGATAGTGGGAACGCAACAGTTGCACACCAAGACAAACAGATAGCCAAATCCAGAGGGGAAAATAAACGTAGAAGTAAAAAAGAGTGTGGGCTACAGACAGGCACACTTGGGCAATAAGGGAAGAAATCTGAGTCGTGATTCATCCAAGATGTGAACAGATGTCAGAACTACAGTAGTAAATCAAGTCGCTAAGGGGAAAGGATAAAAAAGACTGGATGGTGCATACCTAGGCTCAGAAACTGGAAAAGAACAAAAATAAGTACATGCTTTTTATGAGCATTGTTTTCATCAGGAACGGAGCCATAACTGCCAGCACCAAAAAATTAGGATCGTATTGTTAATTGTACCGGAAGTGCTAATTTTAAGAACAAATTAAAATTTATAAGTTGATAGAGAAGAATTTAGGCCAGAAAAGTGATTTACAGGCAAAAAAATGTTTTAATGAAAAAATATGTTTTAATGATGAAGAGGCCATCGATAAGCCATTTTGTCAGGGAAGAAAATGTACAAATTATGTCAAGAATAAAGAGGGACATGAAGCCTCTCAGATCTCAAGAAAAACAGGAATGTTTTGGGTCTGGAGTCACATGTAGGCCAAATCAGGTAAGGAATTCAATTTCCTTCCCTCAAGAATATTAGTGAACCAGATGGGTTTTTCCAAGAATTGATTAATGATCATCATGAGTCTCTTAATTCTAGATTTTTATTGAATTCAAATTCCACCCTCTGCCATAACAGGTTTCAAACACAAGTCCCCAGAACATTACTTGGGTCTTTGAATTAACAGTTCAGAAAAATAGGCCTAGGCGATTGCCTTTCTCATAATATTGAAATTATACAGACTTATGATATTTCATTGGTATCGGTGGAGCAGAATCTTATAGGGGCCTGAGCGTCTTGGACTATGGTAAAATGTGTGCCAAAATCAAGCAACAAGTCAGACCAGGCCCATCTCAACATCAGGAACAACTGGCAGGATTTTCTACATTTTTCATAAGTAACATGGTGCGATCCTTGCTATGCAGTGGTGAGCTGTCAAATGACAATGATTACTGTAGATTAAACTCCATTTTCAACAGCCCAATTCACATCACTAATGTTCAGCCTCCCTTCTTACACAACACAATGAACAAGTTTGAGGTCCAAAAACTCAACAAGGAAAGCAGAGTTGAGCATTTGTCAGGTTCACCTTGTTGCTTTCTCAGAACAATGAGGTGACTAAGAAGGGGAAAGAAAATGAGGGCAGAGCTGTAGACATTGTCCTCTATGGCCTTCAGGTTCCACATGGTACACTAGTTAGTATGATTAGATCACATGGGATCCAGGGAGACCAAGCCAATTGGATACAAAATTGGCTCGACAGTCAGAGACTTTGTGAGAAAAAGATCCCCCTCAGGTCCCTTTTAAATCTTTCCCCTCTCACCTCAACATATGCCATGTTATGGAGACTGGAGGATTTGAGTCATGAAGGGAGGCTGGATAAATTGGGACCTTTATTCCCTGGGGCATAGGAGGCTGGGTATAGACCTCATAGAAGTTTATGAAATCATTAGGCGTTTAGATAAAGTGAATAGCCAAAGTCTCTTCCCCAAGATACAGGAGTCCAAAACTAGAGGGCATAGGTTTAAGAGATAACAAGGCGTAGAGCTGGATGAAGACAGCAGGCCAAGCAGCATCAGAGGAGCAGGAAGGCTGACGTTTTGGGCCTAGACCCTACTTCAGAAATGGGCACAGGTTTAAGATGAGACAGGAAAGATTTAATAGTGACCTGAGGGGCAGCCCTTTCACACAGAGGGTGGTGTGCATATGGAACGAGCTGTCAGAGGAAGTGGTAGAGCTTGGTACAATTACAACGTCTAAAACATATTTGAACAGTACTTGGAAAGGAAAGATTTAAAGGGATATGGGCCAAATGCAAGCAAGTGGGATGAGGTTAGTTTGGGAAATTCTGTTGGCATGGCCAAGTTATGCCAAATGGCCTGTTTAGGTGCTATATGACTCTATGATTTTAACCTCCATACAGGTAAATTGGCACGGACATCTCAGGGCTCGCTCCATGGACACAGGTCACATGCATTCCATGCCCAGGACATAGGTATCCGACATGAGTCAGTCTCTAAGAATGCTCATCTCCAATCCATTTACAATACAGTTCTGCACATTGGGTTGCACTGGCAGCTATCATAATGCATGGGACATGCATCCAGTTCATGGACTGGACCAGGCTGCATCTCCAGGGTCTTCACTTGTCACATTGCTCATTCATTCCGAGCCTACCTCGATGTTCACAGCATTACTAGTTACACTGCCTTGCTTATTTGTGTCTGCCTTCTCATCCAGGGATACCAGGCTCATAACACTGCCATCATGCCTTGCCATTTAGTGCAGCCACAAAGCTAGGAAGTTTGTCATAATTGGCAGTAGGATGTAAAAATTTCAAAGGGGAAAGACTTTGCTGGTTTAGGGGCTCTCAGCACAAAAAGGCAAGGGCAGCTTGCAAGGTCTAGGCCCTGCTTGGGACAGCCAGAGTCCGGAATACCTCTTCATAAGGGTTGAGAAGATAAATGCTAGCAGCATACCATACCCATCCTGATAATTCTGTCTTATTTGGAGTTGCTTTTCTCATAGAATGAGATTTAGACTGATATATGGGAGGTGAAAGTGAATGGCACAGCTGTGGCTTTTGATGCTGATGGGGAGGTGTCCAAATGAGCAAGTAGGCAGTGCAGAGGACACAGGGGGTCTAGTGATTTGCCATCCACATGAGCGACAGTGAGTGGGAAACATTTTACAGATAATAGTAAGAGCGATAGGGCGTGAACATGAGTGCATGGTGGATGCAGTGGTATCAGAGAATGATTATGACACTTCATGCTGTTAGATTGACCTCCTTTCTCCAGTGCTGGGTATTCCTCTAGATGGCTAAGACAGCTTTAATCCAGCTGTCAGCCTTAGAGCAGGTTTGCTAAGTCTAGAGTAATGGCCTCTGCTCCTGGTCCTGGAGGAATCCCAAGTCTGCACCACCCCAACCAGCAAGACTTCCAGAAACCCGCCTGCAAAGAAGTCACTGATTTCCCTCTGTCTACCATGTATGGAGTGAACAAACTTGAAGCACATTCTCAAGCTGACAGTGATTGTCCTAATATACAATGGGCTTTCTAAGGTGGTGCAGGTGCAAGAGATGCCTGGCTTCTGTTGAAAATGTCCTCAGTGGCTTGCTGTTCCAGTAGGTAATACAAGAGTGTGGAGCCAGGCTTGAGCGATACTATAGGGATGTGATAATGAATGAAATGAGTTTGCTAAGCTAGTTTGAGAGAACTTGCTCAGCCACGAGATGACAAACTTTCCAAAAAACTCTCACAATATGAACATCAACAAAAAGATTAAGATTCATCCCAATAGAAACATAATACCACCTAAGATATGGAATTGTTTCAAAGTTGATTATCAAATCAGAAACAGAATAAATTCATACACTACAATAATCAGTAGGTCCAATAGTCAAGTAATATTTATGTTGCACATCTGGGGAACGAAGAATGAGATTACTTTAATCAACAGCATGGCTGCCTTCCACGGTACACATTGATTAAATCAAGGCTCCCCTCAATGAAATAATGGGTGACCAATAAGAACATTATCAATAGTCAACCAAATCCTCAGATTTTTCACCAGAAATTTCTAGAGGGTTCTCTTGGTCAACTGATGAAATTGCAATACCAATTGTCTACCAAAGTCAGGTATGCGTTTTACTGTCTACAGATGCAAGTGCACAGGTACATGTGCACAGCTGTCATTAACATCCGGTGCTACGTGAACTGCATCCCATTCTTCCTCCTTTTCAACCAGAAAACTGGGAAAGGAATTCAAAAAGGGGAACTTGATAACTGCCTTAATGAACCTAGAAGCAAGGGAAAAAAAATTACTGTAACAATTTATGTCAAAGCTTATGGGCATAGAACCGGTACCAAAAAAGCCAAGATGTAGAATTGGTTAAAAGCCAGTGAACATGTTGTCTCATGCATTGCCAGCAACAACTAAGATTGTAATTCGACATCAGAGTTCTTTTTTTCACTATGTTATTTTCTGATTCAGCTCAGAACTAGATAATCTTCGTTCTATTATTTATAGGCATGCATACAATTGATTGTTATACCAACATAAGGAGGCTAAGTGATTGGCAAATGCTGGAGAGTAAAATTACCTTCCAATACTGAATGTTATTTAATATTTTGTAAGTTTCCTTTAATGATTTCATTTGTGTTGGAGTGCTCCCTTTAAGTGGTTGTCATTTGTTTATTTAGTTAATTTATTTGAGTGATTGTTTGGAGAATAAATGATATGATAGCAGATGGCTTAAATATAACCACAAAGATCACCTCCGAGCCAATTAGGGGCTCTAATGGCAGTGTGGTAGTGGTTCTACCTCTGCACCAGGAGGCCTGGGTTCAAGAAGAAAATGAATACGATTAGTCTGAACAAACTGAATGTGCTTGCAGATTTGTGGGATGGTACAATGTATATAAATGATGAGTGAATGAACTGAATAGATTATGAAGACTCCAGAATAGTTCCCTAGTCTTCATTGAGTTAGTTGGTCTCAACTTGTGTCAAGGCATGAAAGCAATAATTAGCCCCAATGCCTTTGATTTCCAAAAGGCAAAAATTGGATGGATTTCTATTGTGAACTATTATCTGGTGGGCTTTGCACTAAGTGAGTAAGATAAATGCTGGGCAAGCATCAAGTTTGACTGTGATTCTGCTTACAGCTCAGAGAAAAGTATGAGAAATCACCAGTATGGTCAACTGTCAGCATCTTGAGAGAAAATTAGTCAGTTTCCTTTTGAAAAGCTTCACCCTGATGTTCAAACAAACTATTTAAATTGGCAAAACAAAAGTAGCATTCCCACAGAAAATTTCCACAGATATGGCATTGTGTAAACCTGACTGACATTACCCTTTCTATATATATATATACACACACATACATATTATATATATACACCAGAGAATGAGCAGAACACATCATTGTATTTGGGAATTTTCTGACCTGGAATTATGTTACTCAGTCTATTTAGAGATTATGTTTGATATATTTATTAGCAGAGGAAGAGTTGATTTATGGTCTGTGTAAATGACCTTAACGATCAGCAAGTAAAAGCAGAACTAGTATTTCCTTGGCTCAGTTGATATACTCATTCTTAAGCCAGACCCCTATGATCTTGAACACATCAGCGAGAGTAACAGTTTACTCTACTGTTCAGGGAAAGCTGCAATAGTGTACCATCTGTTGGAAGAAATGTTGAATGATCAGATGAAAAGATTTGTGCCATCATATGAATATAATCACGGAGGCATTTTGGTTAAGTTCCTCTCCCAAAAAAAAATCCATGAGGCACTATTTCTACTTTTCTATCTGTGCGACTATAGTAGATAGGCAGGTACCGTTGTGATAATACCGTAGATTTGTATGTATGTATTTTAGTATCACTTCCCGCAAATTTGGTTTCTTAGAATATGGGCTTGTTTGTGTATTTGGAGTTAACAATTAGTTTAGAAAAACTATAATATGGGCACAGGGGGAGAACATTGCAGCCTCACTTTCATTTTTAGTCTCTGTTGGGAAGTCGGTAGAGAGAGAAACATGTATCAAGCAATGAACAGCTGAGAAGTATTTCAGTGGAGTCAAACGTGCTATGCAGCACTCTGAACAAAGGAGTTTAAAGTAATGAAATTATCTTAGAATACGAAGCTAATATTTAATCCCGGACAAGACTATAAGCACATGGTTAGTGAAAGTGTAGTGAAATTAAGTTTTTGAAGATGTTTCAAAAAGGAAATAAAATTTTTTAAAAGTGCAGAACCTGTGGTCACAGACGAAGCATACAATGTAGGCCAGTTAGGAGTGCTAGGAGAAAAAAATTGTCCACCCAGGAAATAGTGAAACTGCGGAATTCTCTGCTATGCAAAAGCCACTGAGGTCAAAACATTGATTGTTTTTTAAAGAGGGAGTTGGAAACAGTTCTTAGAGCTAATGGGATCAAAGGTGTGGGGAGAAAGTTAAACAGGTACTGAGTTGATTGATCAGTCATGATAATATTGAATGGTGGAGCTGGCTCGAAGAGCTGAATAGCCCAGCCCTGTTCCTATTTTCTTTGATTCTATATTTCTAATAGAAGCTGCAACACAGATAGTATAATGAGATTCAGCCAGGTGGACTAATTCTGAGACACTAATTGATTTTACTCTGCAATTTGAGAACCCGAGGAATCCATATTGAGATTTTTGACGAGGTTGAGTTGATTGGCAGAAGCATGTGCCTTTGGTTTAACCCTTAATGAGATGTTGAGAGATTATTTGGTATGTGAGATTAATGATGTAACCATGCAAAAGCACCTACAATCTGACAGGCACTATAACTAGTTTTATCATTGAAAAGGGTATTAAGTGGAGCATATGAGTTACAGGATATGCTATGGAAGTGGGACACCGTCACCCTCAATTGGGGACTTGAGTAAAAGTAATTGCAAAGCCTCAATCAGGACAATATCCTGACCAGAGGGACTCTAGGTCAACCCACAGTAAAACCCAAAATAAAGCAAAGCCTTGGCCAAAAGGTTACAATTTTGTTCAGGATCCAGGTTGGCAAGCCATTGCATTTAAATAAACATATAATCCTTACTGTATAGAAACAAGTCCTTCGGCCCAACAAGTCTACACCAACCCTCAGAGCAACCCACCCAGACCTACCCCCCTAATCTACACATCCCAGAACACTACAGGCAATTTAACTTGGCCAACCCACCTAGCCTACACATCTTCGGACTATGGGAGGAAACTAAAGCACCCAGATGAAACCCATGCAAATAAAGAATGTGCAAACTCCACACAGACAGTTGCCCAAGGGTTGAATTGGGTCCCTGGCGCTATGAGGTAGCAGTGCTAACCACCATGCTGCCCATACAGGTACGCAGACCCAAGGCAACAATAGAGTGCCACAAGACCTAATTGAGTACAAGAACTCACGGGTCAATATCAAGGAGAGTGCCCATCCTAGGAAGTGGTTTGGAACAGTTAAATTGCTTAGTAACATCTAAATTGGAACCAATAAAAATAAACGTCTGCTTAAATGGTCACCTGGTTCTAATGGAGGTCAATACCAGCTCAGCTATTTCAATGACTGCAGAACCAGTGTTTAACAACATTTGCTCTGGACACCAACCCCTAGGTTTGCACAAGACCTTGACTAGACTGAGAACCTATACTGGAGAACCTTCACAGATTAAGGGTACAACTTTGATTCTGGTCTCTTAGGAGGAGCAGCTGATTCAGTTACAATTGGTTGTCGTAAAAGGCTTGGGCCCAGTTTGAAAAAATTCACCTAGATTGACCCAGCATTTTTGAATTGGAAAATGGCTGCCTGAGCAAAGTCCTTATTAGATACTCAGACATTTTCTTGTAGGCCAAGGGATTGGTTAGGTGGGTAGTTCACTGAGTGAAAAGAGGTGTTTAAGCTTCCTTTCCAACAAAGGCAAAGCACGTCCAGGTCTTGATCTCTACTCCTAGAGAAATAGATAACTTTGAGGTAAAAATTGTCAGCTCTTACAAAAGGAGATGCTGGACTCTTCAAACATTCTTCCAGTCTAAACACTGCCCTCTGTCACGACTTCCATTCACATGCCCCTTCCTAAGAAGCCTCAGGTGGACTACATATGCCATTGGTGATCTCCAGTCTTTTTTTTAAGAAAAGGAGTCACCCTTTAAGCCTGGATTCTTTAATGGCATGATAATGCCACCTGGCAGATCCCAATCTGTACAGAAGTATCAAAACCCTAAGGACACTCAGCATTTCATATCGGATTGGAGCTACATGTGGGAAATGAAGGATGCACTGATAGGATGCCTTGAAGTAGAATGAAGTTCATATAGGCCATAAAACAACACAGACCAGTTGGGCTGAAAGGCCTGTTTTGTGTGCAAATAACGTGTGCTCAGTTTTCTGTTAGCGAGCATTATCAAACACATCGACAACAGATAACAAAGCGTGGAGCTGGATGAACACAGCAGGGCAAGAAGCATCTCAGGAGCACAAAAGCTGATGTTTCGGGCCTAGACCCTTCATCAGCAAGTCTAGGCCCGAAACGTCAGCTTTTGTGCTCCTGAGATGCTGCTTGGCCTGCTGTGTTCATCCAGCCTCACATTTTATTATCTTGGATTCTCCAGCATCTGCAGTTCCCAACATCACATTCAGAACAGATGTTAGACACAGCAACAATCACTCTATACTGGCCATTTCTACAAAAAATTAACCTGGTGTTTCACATGTTTGGCTTAGATCATAGATCATAGAATCCTGACACTGTGGTGACAGGCCCTTCAGCCCAACAAGTCACCACTGACCCCAAGAGCATCCCATCCAGACCCATCCTCCGATAACCCACCTAATCTAGGCATCCCTGAATGCTGTGGTAATTTAGCATAGCCAATCCACCTAAACTGCACATCTTTGGGCTGCGTGAGGAAACTAGAGCACCCGAAGGAAACCCAAGCAAATACGGGGAGAATGTGCAAACTCCAGATAGTCGCCCGAGGGTGGAATCAAACCCGGATCCCTGGCGCTGAGGCAGCAGTGCTAACCACTGAACCACTTCTCGGTAAATGTTTTGAAATATCATTTAAACGTAAGAAAGATAACTGCAAATCGTTCCGTTTACAACTGTATTTAATAAGCCATTTCCTTAAACAAAATTATGTGTTTGCGCTTTAACAATGCGTGTTGTAAGATGTCTCAACTGAATCCAAGCGGAGACCATTTACAAAGAAATACAACCCACGGAATTGGAATTGCCAATTTCTCCCTGCACTTTCAGCAGCTGTTGCTGTCACCAGAAGTATTTGCCCTTGGCGTTATGAAAAATCCGAGGTCAGGGCCGGTAATTATTCCACAGTGTGAACTGGGGAAATGAGGATTTGCACCGCTCTAGGAAGTGGTGATGGAGAATTAGTGGGGAAATAGAGCAGCTTCTCGATTTGGACTGAACGAGAGGGGCAATGAGTTCTTTTGGGAGATTGATAGGTTTTTCTTCTTTCCGAGATCACGAGGCTTGGCTCTGCCAAATTCTGCGGATCAATCAGACGTTCAGTGGAAAGTTTAACAGCACTCCTTCAGCAAACGCGCACACTGACTCTTTCATGCTACACATCTTTCTACTCCTGTGGTCAAGTACCTTGCAGTTATTATCGCTTATTTGTTCAAGTGGTAAGGAAATATTAAATATCACAAGTTCTCAACAGAGACTGGATCGTAATTACCAACAGATGCCTGGCTGCGGGGTACCGAGAAACTCTGCCTCTCTACAAAGAGGTGGCTGGAAGCCTCCGGCAAGTCATTGCGGGACGATCTGGTTAAAATCAGCTTGAAGTTAACTAGCCTCTTTTTCCACTTTGCACGTTATCTTAACCTTTCTCGTGTACCCCAAATGACGAATGCAAAACTTCACAAGCAATGACAGTGGCTCGGTAATGCATTAAACAGATCCGCGTACGTTCCTGTTGCTCAGATCCAAATCCATCATACAATTAACAATCATATTGGTGACATTAACCTATTAAACGCTCACTTTTATTCCCTTCCTTGTTTACGGTGCAAATGTTAATTGTGACACCCCTTAAAAGTCATCACCAGCAGAGTCTTAGCATGAACTAGATTATTGACTTTGTGCAAAAATGCACCAATAATATCAGCAAAGACCTTTCACTCATCTGTTCGGATCTCTTGAGACCAGAGGAGGTAGCTATTGAATTTATAGGATGAAATGGTAGATAGTTTAAAACTATGTGATTATTGGTAAAGATTTATTGAAGTATGACTCTGTAAAATTTCAGAATAATCTAATAAATGGTGATTCCAGCCAGAGACACCTCTCAACTGCTTTACTCTGCCTGGGAAGATCCTGCGATCCTGTTGTAACATTTTAAGTGAAACCAGAAGAGTAACCCAGAACGAGGCAGCATTTAAATGCATGCCTGCAGGAATATGGAGTTAATGGTCTCTTTATTTGTTAAAATGGATTATTTTAAATAAATTACGGAGCACTTTGACTGAATAAACAGAGTCTCAGAGGCTGTGGCATGCGTTACATGCTTAATTTAGCCACAGAATTCCTAAATGAGTAGTGAGCTGTGTAATCGCCTTTGATTTCAGTGATAGATCCAATTCTTCAGGCAAAAACCGAGCCATTGAGAACTGAAAGGTAACACCATCGTGAGGAAAAAAATAAAGTTTAATCTGGAACATATACCTATAATATTTAGGAAACCACAGGGTTGGAGTGTTCCATTAACAGAACACAGGCAGCTTTGGAAGTGAATGATTTGCTTGTCAGTTTTACTTGAGCTTGATGTGCTCATTATATCCATAATGTTTATGTTGTATAGGTCCACTTAAATGTCATAAAGAATGACAGAATCCAAAATGCAATAAAAAAAGTTTGTTTGAGCAGTAAATCCTGTCTATGATAATAACCGAACACTCATTAACTGTTTATAATTTGTGGCGCCTCTTACATAATTTTTCTTAATTTCATTTTTTAAAAATATTCCAACCTTTGCAAGGGTCAGAAATTGAAAATGTCATGACAATGCCAACATTGTTTGTTAGCTTCCTTTTGTGGCTGGTAACAAAATGAATGGTGAGGTTTTAATGTACCGGGCTGGCTGGTTCAGGAATTTTAGACAAAAGTTATTTTGTGAATGAGCTGCTATTTGTTTATCATTAAAACTAAGTAAATAACCTTTTATCTTACACACAATCAAACAAATGACTCTTTGTGACCATGTTAAGATGTATGCATATTATTGTCATAGTGCCCAGTTTTTTTAATAGTGTTTTACAGCAAAATAATGTAACAAAATAATAATGTAATAAGACATGCAAGGAAACAATTTACATTGCACATTGGACTTAAATGGTATCATGAAATAGTCAATAAGCTTCCCTCTGTGATAAACTACGCAGGAGAGTTCATTGTGAGCCCTATTCTATCCTATGCATATTCCGCCTTGCCACAATGTTAGTTAACCTTCTGGAAGAGAGTTCACATCTAACGATGTTAGTACAATTGACAATGTGTTGAGTTTGGCAGCTAGTTTCTCATGTGTTCTTTGAATACTACTTTTCATCAACACTGAAGCAGAAATAAAACCAAATTACAAATTTCTGTTACACAAAACCAGATGAGTTAAATGTAGGAAAACTCTGAATTTTAGATGAAAATGTAAAACAAGAGACAAAAGTTTGCCTAATTATTGAACGCCTCGCCTCAAAGGATTTATTGCAAATGAAACGTGGGGGATATATTTTATAAATGGTGACATGGACATCGCTTGGTTTAGACTATCATCCAAATGCAAAATTAACTATGGTATTTTGTTCTTCCTTCCTTCAATATTAGATCTACAGTGTAAAGGGTAAGCACAGGAAGATTTAGATTAACATCAAAAACTTCTAAGTATCAAAATTTGCTCCATTCCCAACAGTAGAATGTTAGCTTTTGTTAAAATGGAATTGGAATAAAAGAGCAAAGAAATCTGACCACAATAGTTACTGGGCTTTTGTGAGGCCGAAGGTAGGTCTGTGGCCTGTTTCAGTGTCCTCACTTAAGGGAGGCATTGAAATTATATGCCTATGTGAAGAATTAGAAAATATTGAACTGTTTGGACCCTTTGTAGATTAGAAACAGTTTTTATGAAGAGTTTGAAGGGAACCCACATTATTTTGTGCAACTGAGGTTGACAGTTTAATATGGGTTGCAATCCACTTGCTGATTGTAGAATGTCAAATGATTTGGGGAAAGTAGCTAAGTAAAACCTCATTGGAGGTAAGAGGAGGTTTATTGCGCTTAAAGTGCTGAAAAAAATGTGTTCAAAAAAACTAAAACATCATTGCTGATGGTTTTATAACAAACATTTCTGGACTTCTTGTTTCATGAACAAACCTCCAAAACGGCAATTCAGCTACAAGACCCTACATCTGCTGTTTGAAGTACGTGGGAAGCTGATAAAGCTTCCACACCCCAGTATTTTGGTTAGTCTGTAAACACTGAAAAGCTGAACCATTATCCATAGACTTGGAGACGGTAGGAAGTGCAGATGCTGGAGAATCTGAGATAACAAGGTCTAGGCCTGAAACATCAGCTTTCCTGCTCCTCTGATGCTGCCTGCCTGCTATGTTCATCCAGCTCGACGCCTTGTTATCCATAGACTAGGATCCAGCTTGTTTTCATCTAAGCTGCATCTTCCCATTTGGGAAACTTTCCATTGAACTACAGCTGCAAGCAATTGAATCTGATCATCAGAAAACTCAGTGTACTGAGCGAATTAATCAAATTCTATCTTTTCTTTTTCAGACCATTGGCCAATGAAGATGTGCTTCATTTGTCCTTCTTGAAATGCTATCTCTGCAGAGTCTTTAATATCAATAAGATCATGGCTGATCTGGTTGTGTGCTCAGTTTCACTTTCCTGCTGTACCTATGACACTTGACTCCCTCATCTGTGAAAAATCTAACTCAGCTTTGAATAATTTTAATGACTGAGTCTAATGCCTTCTGCAGAAGATAATTCCACATTCTAATGACCCACCCAGTGGAAAAAAAAGTCTTATTACTGTCTTAAAGGCAAACTTCATCTTAAATTTGATTCCCTGGTTTTAGTCTCCACCACAAGATAAAACATCCTCCTTATATCCACTCCACTCCACTCCATTAAATTGCTTGATATATTTCAATAAGAACACCTTTTCATCTTCTGTACTCCAGTGGATGTAGGCCTAACCTTTCCTTCGTACTTTCCTTCATAAGATAAGCTCATAATTGCAGAAATAAGTCGAGTGAACCTTCTCAGTTATATTGTTCTTCAAATAATGAGACTAACATTGTACACAGTATTCCAGAGTGGTCTTGCCAATTCTCTGCCGTAAAATTTTCCTACTCTTACATTCCATTCCCCTCACAATAAATGACAATGCGCCATTTGCCTTCCCAATCACTGACTGCACTTGCATGCGAAATTTATATGATATCTATACCAGATCCCTCTGTACCATTGAGCCCACTGTCACTCCACTTAAATAGGATACTGCTTTTCTATTTTTCCTGCCAAAGTGAACATTTTCACATTAACACATGTCATACTCGATCTGCATAAGGTTTGCCCATTCACCTAACCTGTCTATTTCCTTGAGTATTGCTGAAAAAAACACTCTTTTTTTCAATTTTTCTGTCTTGCATTCATTGCAACAGTACACAAAAATACCAATTCAAGTGGAAATCTAACATTTAAATCATGTGAGCAACAGTGTTGATTTGTTGTCAAGTTGAATCTGATTTGTAGAGATGTTGTCATTGAGAATGCAGCAGTTAATACTGCTTAACAGGTGACAGCCAGGATTTGGTTAAATTTGAAAACAGGCTGGCTGACACTGAGCGCTCGGGGCATTGATTTGAGAAATGAACCTGCAAATGGCTGTCACGTCTTCTCTTATATTCAAACAGGTGCACTGTGTGTACATGCCTTTACTCACTTCAAGGAACAGGGCCCTGTGTACTTCTATTTAGCTTCCACTAACCACAGGTGTACCACACTGCAAGCCTGATTGACATCCTAGATTGCAAAGTGTGGGGCTGGATGAACACAGCAGGCCAAGCAGCATTTTAGGAGCATAAAAGCTGACGTTTCGGGCCTAGACCCTTCATCAGAAAAGGGGGATGGGGAGAGGATTCTGAAATAAATAGGGAGAGAGGGGGAGGTGGACTGAAGATGGATAGAGGAGAAGATAGGTGGAGAGGAGAGTATGGGTGGGGAGGTAGGGAGGGGATAGGTCAGTCCGGGGAGAACAGACAGGTCAAGGGGGCGCGATGAGGTTAGTAGGTAGGAAATGGAGGTGCAGCTTGAGGGGGGAGGAGGGGATAGGTGAGAGGAAGAACAGGTTAGGGAGGCGGGGACGAGATGGGCTGATTTTTGGGATGCAGTGGGGGGAGGGGAGATTTTGAAGCTGGTGAAATCCACATTGATACCATTGGGCTGCAGGGTTCCCAAGCGGAATATGAGTTGCTGTTCCTGCAACCTATGGGTGGCATCATTGTGGCACTGCAGGAGGCCCATGATGGACATGTCATCTAAGGAATGGGAGGGGGAGTTGAAAAGGTTCGCGACTCGGAGGTGCAGTTGTTTATTGCGAACCGAGCAGAGGTGTTCTGCAAAGCGGTTCCCAAGCCTCCGCTTGGTTTCCCCAATGTAGAGGAAGCCACACTGGGTACTGCGGATGCAGTATACCACATTGGTGGATGTGCAGGTGAACATCTGCTTGATGTGGAAGGTTATCTTGGGCCTGGGATGGGGGTGAGGGAGGAGGTGTGGGGACAGGCAGACAAGGGTGGGGTTGGAAAAATGTCTTTAGTGGTGGTGCCGGATTGTAGATGGCAGAAGTGTCAGAGAATGATGTGTTGTATCCGAAGGTTGATAGAGTGGTATGTGAAGACTAGGGGGATTCTCTTTTGGCAGTTATTGTGGGGGCGGGGTGTGAGGGATGAGGTGCGGGAAATGCGGAAGACACAGATGAGGGCGTTCTCAACCACTGCGGGGGTGAAGTTGTGGTCCTTGAAGAGCGAGGACATCTGGGATGTGCGAGAGTGGAGTGCTGCATCCTGGGAGCAGATGCGGAGGAGGTGAAGGAATTAGGAATATGGGATGGTCGAAAATGCCCTCAACCGTGTCTCCTGCATTTCTCACACCTCATCCCTCACACCCCACCCCCGCAATAACCGCCAAAAGAGAATCCCCAGAGACCTCACATACCACCCCACCAAACTTCGGATACAGCTCATCATCCTCCGACAGTTCTGCCATCTACAATCCGGCCCCACCACTAAAGATATTTTTCCAACCCCACCCTGGTCTGCCTTCCAGAGAGACCACTCTCTCCGCAATTCCCTTGTCCGTTCCGCACTCCCCTCGAACCACTCCACACCCGGCACTTTCCCCTGCAACTGCAGGAAGTGCTACACTTGCCCCCACACCTCCTCCCTCACCCCCATCCCAGACCCCAAGATGACCTTCCACATCAAACAGATGTTCACCTGCACATCTGCCAATGTGGTATACAGCATCCGCTGTAGCCGATGTGGCTTCCTCTACAGTGGGGAAACCAAGTGGAGACTTGGGAACCGCTTTGCAGAACACCTATGCTCAGTTTGCATAAACGACTGCACGTCCCAGTCGTGAACCATTTCAACTCCCCCTCCCGTTCCTTAGACGACATGTCCATCATGGGCCTCCTGCAGTGCCATAATGATGCCACCCGTAGGTTGCAGGAACAGCAAGTCATATTCCGCTTGGGAACACTGCAGCCTAATGGTATCAATGTGGATTTCACCAGCTTCAAAATCTCCCCTCCCCCTACTGCATCCCAAAATCAGCCCAGCACATCCCTGCCTGCCTAATCTGTTCTTCCTCTCACCTATCCCCTCCTCCCACCTCAAGCCACACCTCTATTTCCTGCCTACTAACCTCATCCCGCCTCCTTGACCTGCCTGTCTTCCCTGGACTGACCTATTCCCTCCCTACCTCCTCACCCATACTCTCGTCTCCACCTATCTTCTCCTCTATCCATCTTCAGTCCACTTCCCCCTCTCTCCCTATTTATTTCAGAACCCTCTCCCCCTCCCACTTTTCTGATGAAGGGTCTCGCCCCGAAACGTCAGCTTTTATGCTCCTAAGATGCTGCTGGGCCTGCTGTGTTCATCCAGCTTCACGCTTTGTTATCTTGGATTCTCCAGCATCTGCAGTTCTCGTTATCTCTGACATCCTAGATTGGTTGTCAATGTAATTCATTGCACATTTAGGATGAACCAACAAATGTTGTCAAATTGCAGAATCACATCTGATGTCATTTTACTTTGTGGTTTCCAAGTGTAGGCTGTTTGGGTAAGGTCAATACCTTGCTTGATGCAAACAGCTGAAACGATATGCTTTTTGACATGATTTGCCAGTCTTTGGGACACAAAGCCCTACATCATACTCGCACTGATATTCTATATGTCTATATCCCATTACAGACTCTTTGCTTTCACTTGACACCTATTTTGGTGTCATTGGCAAATTAATCTACCAGATAGTCATTCCCCTCATCTAAATAATTGATATAGACTTCAAATAGTTGAGATCTCAGTCCTCATCGCTTTCGCAATACACTCGAAACAGTTTGCCAAGCTGAAAATTACCTACCCATTCCTACTGTCTGTTTCTTGTTAGCTGGACAATCCTGAACGCATGTTAATGTGTTGTTCTCTTCACCATGTGCCTTTACCTTGTGCAGCGACCTTTGATGTAGCAACTTATCAAACACGTTTTGGAAATTCAAGTATGCCACTTTTGCCAATACCCTTTTATCCACTGTGAATGTCGCATTTTTCAAAAGCTCTAATATATTAATGAGACACAATTTCCCTTTCACAAAGCAATTTAGATGTTGCCTCATAAAATCATGATTTTCAAAGTATTCTGCTATTAATTCCATAATAATGAATTCTAGTGCCCTTCCTACTAAGGGTGACTGGCTTGTAGTTTTCTGTTTTCTGTCTCTCTCTTTTCTTGAATAATGTGTTACATGTGTTATTTTCCAATCGAATGGGACTTTTCCAGAATTGGAAGAATTTTGAAAGATTATAACCAATGGTCTACTATCTATACCACAATAATAGATAACAAAGTGTGGAGCTGGATGAACACAGCAGGCCAAACAGCATCTCAGGAGCACAAAAGCTGACGTTTTGGGCCTTGACCCTTCATCAGAGAGGGGGATGGGGGGAGGGTTCTGAAATAAATAGGGAGAGAGGGGGAGGCAGACCGAAGATGGATAGAGGAGAAGATAGGTGGAGAGAAGAGTCTAGGTGGGGAGGGGATAGGTCAGTCTGGGGAGGACGGACAGGTCAAGGAGGCGGGATGAGGTTAGTAGGGAAGAAATGGAGGTGCGGCTTGAGGTGGGAGGAGGGGATAGGTGAGAGGAAGAACAGGTTAGGGAGATGGGGATGAGCTGTGCTGGTTTTGGGAAGCAGTGAGGGGAGGGGACGAGCAGGGCTGGTTTTGGGATGCAGTGGGGGGAGGGGGAGATTTTGAAGCTTGTGAAGTCCACATTGATACCATTGGGCTGCAGGGTTCCCAAGCGGAATATGGGTTGCTGTTCCTGCAACCTTCGGGTGGCATCATTGTGGCACTGCAGGAGGCCCATGATGGACATCTGTATGCCACAACTCTTTTTATCGTCTTATGAGACAGGCTACACAGACCTGGAGCTTGTCAGCCATTAGGTCCAAAAGTCTTCCTGGCATATTTTCCCTGCTGATTGGATCCCTCTTCCCCATCACTGCTTGATTGCCAATAACTTTTTAATTCAATTATTATATAAAATGCCTGTTCCAAACCTCTGACGTTTCTTTGTATTCCATTATTAATTTCCAGGACTCTCACTCTAGATGACTAACGTTTAAATTGTTCATAAGCATAATGCACCGTATTACTATCAAAGCAAGGTTTTACCTTTTGCAGAAATCATTAGAAGTAGGGATTCATGAAAATCTGAGAATTTCTAATACCCTATGTTAGTGCACTTGCAAATCTAGATATAGGACAAAAAGATATATACTGAAGGGCAAATGTTCAGGATATCCTTTTGTTTTCTAGTTCTGAGGAGCTTGACAATTTAAACGATATTTCAAAACTACTTAAAAATTTCAGCTATAGGCTCAAGTAGTTTTAACAGTTCAAAAGTGCAGATTCAGACTATTATTTGTCATTAGTCACGAAAGACAACCAGCTGATCGGGAGACAGTCAAGTAATTCAGCTTTGTATTGCTGTAATTTAGTGAACATCCTGAAGTGATAACAAGTGACAAAGTAAGAAGTCTTTCAATGTTAGAAATAGAAGCAAATTTTGCATCTCTCACCACATGCAAGCTGAACTGGTGAAAACCTTATCAGATTAGAAACAACATTAAGTTTACACTGTATCATAATTACATTAGCAGCAACAAGTTTAAAGCCTGTATCAATCAGTATTCAGCAAAAAAAGAATATTGACAGACATTCTGAGGATCTAGATGAGTTAGTCAACAGATAAAAATTAATCTAAAATTTAATTTAGCAAACTCTGCCTCAAGAAATCAGCACCAAATTTAAAAGAAACACTTCTTATAAACCTATAATATCAAGGCTTTATTATAGTATTAAGCCTATAAAAATTTGTGAAGGATACTGAAGAATAGAAAGGGACCACCTTATACAAGCAGCTCCATGTAAATACTTACTTAAGTATATTGATTAACCTATAGTTTATACTGGGTGCTCTAAAAGAAAAGAGATTTGAGCTCGTCTGGTTCAGGTAGGGACATATTTTTGTCATTTCTGAACAAGGGTCTTGACCCGAAACATCAGCTTTCCTGTTCCTCTGATGCTGCCTGGCCGGATGTGTTCCTCCAGCTCCACACTGTGTTGTCTCTGACTCCAGCATCAGCAGTTCTTACTATCTCTGGTTGAGCTCATCTGATGTCTTGATTAATGTCTTTATGAAATTGTGTAAAATAAAACATTAATACAGCTTCATTATGATTACTTTTCTAATTGTGTTACTTTTCTCCTCCTTCTCCCTAAATTCAAAACTTGTTAAAGTGTTGAAGAGTAGTACATGGTAACACAAATCATCAAAATCAGCATATTACTCATGTTGAACAAAATCACCAGTAAACATTTTATAAAAATGTGTTGGATAGCTTGAACAGAACAGCTTTAGAAATCATGAGGGATTACATTTGAATGATAAACATGAATCAGATTCTGCCTGGCCAACTTGTATCATTTGTTCACAAATATTTGGTTCTTTTGGTTAAAGTGATACCTTATCAGGTGATAGTACTTTGCAAATGAGAAGAATCTTTATTCCTATACATGAAACACTCAGGATTGAAGTTACTATTGATGAGAATTCTGGAAAAGCCTGAGATTTTAGTCTCCAGCTGATGAAGGAATTTAGGGTTAGGAAAAGCAAAACAAATTTTGTGGGAAATAAGATCAACCAGATTTTCTTTTTTTCAAAATAGCCTGAGGAATTTGATCACATGACAGTGAAGTCAACAGCATTGTTGTTTGGCCTGTTTTGATACCCAAAATGGGATCCATGAAGTGCGTGTACACTTTGGAGTGAATCTCACAGGGTACCATGCTACTGAGGGCATTAATACAGGCAGGAGGAGCAGTGATCAGAGTAAACTGGTTGAATATGATGTTGACCACTGTACCATCTGATTTTGCACTAGTGGTAATCAAGATTCCAGTTAACACTTTCTCTTAATCTCGCACACCTGATTATACAATACAGTATGACTGAGTGAATGAACAGATGGCAAGAGGAGCAAGATAAGCTCCTGGGAGAGAGATAAGAGAACAGGGAGGAAGGTTCTCAGTGAAGGTTTAAGATGCAATTCCCCTTAGTGACAGACAAAAGCCTGTATTTCTTTGAGAATGCTGACACTGCAGCATGAATTATAACCTTATAGCAATGATAAGGATTATATTTTCAGGTTGTGAAGGTGATTGTGGCAGTGAACTGTTATGCTTCAAAACTAAAGTTCAAGATCCACAGAATCCCTACAATGTGGAAATAGGCCCTTCGTCCCAACAAGTCCACACCGACCCTCAGAGAATCCCACCCTGACCCATTCCCTTATAACCCACCTAATCTACACATTCCTGGACACTATGAGAAGCCTAGCATGACCAATCCACCTAGCCTGCTTATCTTTGGACTATGGGAGGAAACTGGAACAACGCAGAGGAAACCCACACAGACATGGGGAGAATGTACAAACTCCACACAGACAGTTGTCCAAGGGTGGAATCAAACCCAGGTATCTAGCACTGTAGGGCAACAGAGCTAACCACTGAGTCACTGTGCCACCTCCATCAAACCCAGGTCCCTGACTCTGTGAGGCAGTAGTACTGAGCCACTGTGCGACCCAAAAATTTGCAACATATTGCAGTTTACCATTCACCGTTGCGTGAGGGAAGTCACTGGTGCTCTCTATTCATTGATAGCCAACCATGTTTCATTCTTTCTTGCCAACTCAGGGACAGTGAATTAGACAACAAGTTAGAGACACTCTGACATAGAAGGGAGGGGAATTGTTTCTGGACAACTTGCTGAAAACAAAAAAGAAATGCGTTAGTTGTTCGAGGATTCAATAATTAGCATTTGTAAGGAGGACTGAGTTCCACTTGGTTTGTTACTTAACTGGTATGAGGGTGAGGGACATCACAAACCAGTTTGAAAGCATTGTGTGCTGGAGGAGGAAGGATCCAGTTGCTTGGACCCAACATAAGAAAAGGTAGGTAAGAAGTCTTATTTAGGGAAAACCAGGAGTTGGGTGCTAAATAAAAGGACCTCAAATGTTATAATCCCTGGATTGTTACATATTCCTTGAAAATTGGTATGAAAATAAACATAAGGTAACAAAGAGTAGGGCTGGATGAACACAGCAGGCCAAGCAGCATCTTAGGAGCACAGCTTCTGTGCTCCTGAGATGCTGCTTGGCCTGCTGTGTTCATCCAGCCCCACACTTTGTTATCTTGGATTCTCCAGCATCTGCAGTTCCCATTATCTCTGATGAAAATAAATATATTAGGGAGATCGAAACATTGTTGAAGGTTTGGTGGAAATAAGTAGTGTTCCAATTCATGGGACTCTGGCACCAGTATTACAAAAGGTAAGAACTGAACCATTGGGGCATCTCTACCTTTGCTGGGCTGCGACCAATATTCCGATGGAGAAGATTAAAAGGACAATCAATAGATTATTCAAATTGCAAACAGGGGGATTGGTGAGAAAAGGGGTAGGCTTACATGATAAATAGTAGCAGAAAAAAGGTTGTAAAATAAACAAAATATAAAAAAGAAGAGTAACATACCTCAAGCAGAAGAGCTGAAATGAAAACGAAAAGATGTGAAGTAATTAAAGCAGGAAGATGAAATAAGAAATACATGAGTAAAACATTACAGCAGTAAAACAGGCAAAGGTATGTCCCTTGTACAAACACAAGCAATTATAGCGGCTATGGACATGTTTTCAGTGATTGGGGAGCAACATAAAAATATGTGGGTGATCAGCCCACCTCATATCCGCTCTCCATCAACCTTGTCCCCACCAAAATTGGCAAGCTACCCACCATTATATTTTAATATCGCAATTACCCACCAAAACCTACCCCGTGACTTTGCAGCCTCCCCCACACTAAGAGCAGGGGGCGAGGCACCTCAGCACATCAATCAACTTGTGTAGTGTAATTGTGTAAAAACCCTTCTACAAAGTATATCAGGAGAATATGTGCCAGTAGGTCACCTTGAGGATTTATCTCTGGATACTCCCAGACAGACCAGCTGCCCATTTCCCCACAGACAGAATCTCCATCACCTTCAGTACTTCTGGCCAAGGACAGTGCACCTGCAGGAAATTCATAGAATGTAGGGTCATCTAGGCCTCAAACCCCACAGGACATCCAGTAAGGTCATTACAGTCACTACGGCCGAGCAGTCAGCAAACTGCGTTCATGTCAGATGTGAATATTGAGGCAGTACCCGGACACGGTAGTAGACAAAGTAAAAGAAGCTGTTTTGAGATCACTTGGATGCCGCAACAGTTGATTTGATGCACACAGCCAGCACTACTGTAAATATAGTGCAGCGTGCACTGCATAATCATTTGAGGTATTGTCATTCTGCCACAACATGGTTGGCTGAAGTGAAAGGAGTGGGGCATCCTCCCCCAACAGATTGTGGTACAGGTCTTCCATCAACAGATCAGTCACTGTCTCACATCACCAGCAATGTGTGTGTCTAGTGTTATTCTCAATAAGTGGGTATTCTAATTGTATCAGTATAACAGATGGATTGTGAATCCTCAAAACATCCTTGGAAATGATGGATGGCTCAGGAGAAAATTATCCCTCAATATTGCTGAAAAGAATCAGACATTGGAGCGTCTGAATATTTTTCCTAAAATGTCTTATTTGTGCATTATATCTAAAGTTCATGAGGCTTATTTCAAGAATAGTAGCATGAGTGGTAAAAGGCAATATTCAGTGGTTATAGGTTTGTCCCTTAAGGTTATCCATTAAAATGAAGGATTATAAGGAAGCAACCTAACCAGATACTTGTTTGAAATTTTTCCATAACGTCCACATTGATGATGTCCACACATTTTAATGTCAGCAATCAAACACACTGATCCTACAGTAACTCTTTTTCTCATGCAAAATTCTAAATTATATTTTAGCATCATTTAAGAATTATTTAATTGAGTGTCTGCTATCAAAAACCTGAAAAGCAGCAGTTTTGATAGATACTCCATGATATTTCATGTGAACAGTCACATTTGGGTAAAATATCATATGGGAGTCAACAAGGAAACTAGAGCAATAGGAAAGTTAGGGTTGGAAAAGGTATTAGTTTTTGTTAACAAACAGAAGGATCCCAAATCAATAAAAGAGAAATGGGAGATGTTAAAAGTAATGTTATGAATAAGAACAAGAATGAGACTGGGTATACTAAACCCAGTTGCTGAAGGTAAAAGGGAGACCTACTGCATTAGTAAGGATGTCTAGGAAGAGAGGTTATCAGGGAAGAAAGTGATGTTGGAATTGCAGCAGTGGTACAGGTTGAATGTGTTCCCTCGAAACCTACGCAGAAGCGAGAGAGGGCTCAGGAGAGTCAAACAAATTATTCCTCATTTATTGCTGAAAAAAATCAGACCACTGGAGGTTCAGAATATTTCACATCAAAATTTTACATCATTTCTGTTTTAGCTCATGGTATAATTTGCCATCCAAAGGAGATAATGAAGGGAAAAAATACGAGTTAGAGTTGTACACAGAGATTACAAATCATTATATGAATTTGTGGAGTAAATTATCAATGAAGAAGTTGTAGTTGGAGTAGTGCAACAAAATCATATAGAAAGAACTGATTTTATTTTAGGGAATGACATTGTAGCTTTACTAGAGGTAGTGGAACAACTAGTGAAAATAAAGTAAATTGATAGGCGAAAGGAGACAATCCTGGATTGTTTTCTGGCTGTGTTGTGACTAGATCTCAGAATCATAAACGTAGACAAAAAGAGACACAGTCTGTGATAAAATGGAGATAGCTTATCAATTCAATTATCTGAACAAAATAAAGAGAATGAGACTGACATGTTTAGTCTATCTTCCTGAAGAAAAATTCAACAGATGGATCATGAGAAAGCTATATCAAACAGCCTAGTCATGAATTGAATTCGAACTAATACCTGAGCATTACTATTTACAAGACAAATTATTAATAAGGAAATAGAGACCACCTCACGTAGCAGCGGATGAAGAATATGCACTGGCCAATCAGGTGGCATTATCAACTGAGGATCAAAAAAAAACATTTTTAAGAGGCTCATGAAAATTTTTGACGGATCATTTGACTATTAGGAAAATTCAGACTAAATACTGAAATATTTCTATTCACCTGGACTATGAAATTATTGTTAAAGTTAGCCCACGATGCCGTTTATGCCAGGTAGTGGGGAAAGCCTAACCGTCATTTAATCCTGCCCCTTTAATTCTGATCCCAGCTTTTACAGAATCATTCAACAGAGTGTTTAAACATTGTATAGGGCCCCTGTCTAGTAGGAGTAGGAATCAGTTTCTTTGATCAATTGTGGATGTTACAACAAGACTTACTGAAACAATACTTTTAGCAAACATTAAGGCAAAAATGGCAGTAAAATGTTAGTTTAATATAACCATAGAAATGTAATGAAACCCAAATTCAAATTCTATGTCACAATTATTCAAAGCAATAATAAATAATTTGTGAATAAAACAATTTATGTCTTCAGCTTATCATCCATGATCTTGCAGAGCATTGGAAGAGTAGCATTTGTAAAGTGCTCATCAAACAAGGAAAGCTGAAGAAGATTTTAAAAGTTTCAGGTTGGAAATTTGTTATTGGAGACAAGCTGTGAGCATTGTGACCTGTCTCTGGAGAGTTATTAAAAGCAAAGACCTTTGCAAAGTGAAAAGAAACTCAACAATGTGAATCATATAGTAAGTACTCATTGCAGGAGGAAAAAGCAGACTGTGTATCATATTAGATACTATGACAAGTGGGATAGCCAAAAAAGGCTAAATCACTACACTGAAAGACATAGAGAATTCAATAGAAATAACAGGACGATCGCAAAATGAATCAACATGAAAATTCTGAAGTTGCCATTCAATAATCAGATTGAGTAATATAGATTTGCTTTAGAAGCTGAATTGAATAATATGCTATCTCTCAGAAAAATGCTGAAGTGACTGACAAGCTCTTGGACACTCAGATTGATTTGTCTAAAGAGGTCAAGGAAAACTTCTTTGGCTAAATATGATATTACTTCAGGGGGAGGAGTTTACCAACGACAACATCCTGAAGGAGTCAACTCAGAGCAGTTAGCTATTGGAAATTAGTTAGAGAGAAGTAGAGGCAGTCTGAGAGACAGAGCACAGACAAAGAACAGTTAGATCATAATGGACATTGGCATTATTGAACCAAGAGATGGTAGCTTAAGCTCACCACTTGTAACGATACCAAAATTAGATGAGTCATAATAACTATATAACATATCACAGAGTCAAAGTGGTGACAAAGGTAGATTCAAATCTAATTCTATGATCAGAAGACAGTAATGGGAGAAGTAGACAGTGTCTTAAAAAAATGTTTTAAAAATTGGCAAGTTGCATAAACCAACAGAAAACTTTTGTAATGTAAGATAGACTTTATCAATGTAAAGCAACAACTTCTCAATGATTAGCTATCAAAGCCATAAAAAGATTATGCAACTATAAATAACATGGTTATGTTTTATGTATAAACAGTATGGTTATGTTCAACCACCTTTGAGGGAGCACTTAACAATGCTTGTGCAAATTCTTTGATCAGTTTCAGAGAGCAAATTAAAAGTAAATTTGCGAAAGCAACAGTGACTTTTTTGACTAGGCTGTGGCTCAAAACCAAATTGCATTGAGAACTGCAAAAATAAGGGCTATATTGGAATTTTCCATGCCTTAAAGAAAACACAAAATTTTGCAATATTATTTGAAGTTTGTTCTGAATTTCAGCATTCTAGTGATTCCTAGACAAGTTGTTAAATAAAGACAAGAAATGTGAATGGATTAACAAATGCCTTTGACAATTTGAAAGCTGTACCTATTTGCATTGGTTTGAACAGCTCAACATTACGCTAAACCATTCAAATTGGCTGTTGCTGCCAATGACATTGGTCTTGGTGCAAAGTTATTACAGGAGGGTGAGAGAGGGAACAAATGTCCAGTCATTTATTTTTATAGAAAATTAAATTCATACCAAGAGAAATATTCAATGGTGGAGAAAGAGACAATGAACCTGATGGTTGCTCATACAACATGTTGGAGTCTACCTAACTATAATGACAGCCCATCAAGGCTGCACTGATCAAAACAAAACAAAAAATCACTCAACTATTTTAATCACATTTTCCATAGTCTACAGGGATTATTCTGCAGTCTACTGGTCATAATGATCTCACTTTCCTGCAATTATTCCATAACACGAATTTGAGACTGTTTCATTGGAGTTTAATGTAACAACCATATAATTTGAAAATCATTAACAGGACAGGAAGAGACAATATTAAAGTCAATGGATGGCCAGGAACAAGTATGAAGAAAAATAAATGTCTTGAGCAGGGTGATTGAATAGGATCCTTGTGTTTTGTGGTAAATATATTATTACTGTCAAAATAAACTTCAAATATTGACAAGGAATTTTTAACAGAAAGAGTTTTTTTTAATCTTCTTTTGCCTTGGGTGGTGGAGAAGGAAAGTGTGATAATTTTTACTATGTCATTAGTATTGTTATTATTATTATTATTATTATTATTTGGGAACTTGGATTCTCAAGTAAAGGTAAATTATTTTTTGTTTTATGAAGTGACTTTTGTTTTAAGAATCAGGAATTCTGTTTTTAGCATTGGGCCAAAACAGCATTTCCAAGACTTAAGCTAAATGATCAAGAAAGCTACCTGGTGACATAATTGTTCAAGCATTTACTAAATTGAATATTGAGCTCAAGAGAAATACAAATCCATGCCAGGCCTGGTATTAGCAGCCACAAGGCAATCAAGGTAACTGGAAAAAGCCCTGAGTTTATTTCTTAGAAGTCAGTGAGAAACGATTGTTCTAACCTGTAATTAGGCGTCTGGAAGGAGACATTAACGGAGACGATCACATCAGGTGAAGGAATAAGATATTACACTTCTTACTGCTTATTTTTCTGGGCAGAAAAGGTTGATTAGCAAGCATTAATAATTATACTTGCTGAAAAATGACTTACACTGTTAATGAGCAAAGTCATGTTTCTGTGCCATGTGTCGTAGATAATTTTAAGAAAATCATGGAGCGGTTAAGATTTTACCCTTGTTTCTGTAAATCTAATGGCAGACTGACACAAATTGACTAGGAACTTGTGGTGATTCACATGTCACAGGGCATTTCTTTCTTACTGCAAATTGTTGACTAGTGTAAACAGTAGTAACACTCTGCATTGGTCAGGCATAGTTGTTTCTTCAGCAAATTCTCCATTATTGTACATTATTATTTTTTAGCTTTTTAGCAACCTCACAAAAATAACACCTTGTATTTATATACCATTACATCTAATGTAATGAGATTTCCCAGAGCACTTCTCAGGAACATCTTAAGGCAAAATTTAACAATTATCCATGCAAAAAAATATGGAAAATAACCAGAAGCTTAGTCAAAGAGGTAGATGTTAAGGAGTGTCAAAGTATGAAAGAGAATTGCAGAACAACACAGCAAATGATTCATCTTCGTAAATAGGTAGATCCAATTGCGGTTATATCTGGAAATAAACATAAAGATAAGGGATTCCCCTTGGTCTGCACAGCTTTAACATGTTCACTTCGTGGAGAGACTAACAGCTCCACTGTTCACTGTTAGCAGCTTTACTAAAACAATATGTTGTTGAAACAGAATTAAAGATTGCCTCTGATTACCTCCTGAATTGGGCAGAAACACATGGCAGATTATTTTAGGTGTTTGAATGACATGGCACAATTTTTGGCAGAATTGCATCGGAAGTCCAGTGAGGCACATCTGAACATTGGAGCATCCCATGCCATTTTTTATGCTTTACACATGTTGTGTGATGTGTTTGTTATTTGGCAACGATGATTTGACTTTTAACTGGGATTATTGTCTGTTAATTGCCTTGCTATAGGCCCAACTTGCCTCATTAATATTCAGCTTCTATCTTATCAAACTTGCCAGGCAAGTTAGATGTTAAGTAATCTTGGCATGGAAACCAGAGCTCATGAACTGGACCAGGCTGCAGCTCCAAGTTCTTTGCCTGTATCACTATGCTCACTCACTCTGAACTTACCAGCCCTGTGAGTAGAACTGCCAGGTCTCTGCCCTCAAAGTGGCAGAATGATTTCCCCCATCAGCCATACTGGGGGCAAGTGACATGATCTACGTCTGCCAATCCTGCATCTACATTAATTGTCCAGAGGCACAATGGGCTTTTAAATATGGCAGAGACCCAAGGAGTGCCACTTAATTCTGAGCTATTCTGGTACCAGCAAGTTTTTGCAAGAAAGGCGCCTGCTCAGATGGGCTGGAATCAGAAACCTAAGGTCCGTGTTAAGTAGATAAGACACTGTGAGGAAACCCATGAGACCTCACAGTAAAAAACAGTCCAAAACATTTGACTCAACTCACTTAGCCAAAAAAAATCACAAGATTCACCCCCAAGTCCAACCACAGACTCTAGTTTGAGAACCTTTTCCCATGAATTCTTACATGATTTGATCTTTTTTTAAACAATACTGGCCAGGGTTCTTCTCTGCATGAGCAGAATTGTGACGGGGAATGACTGAATGTGTTTCAGAGATAGCAGGAACTGCAGATGCTAGAGAACCTGAGATAACAAAGTATAGAACTGGGTGAACACAGCAGGCCAAGGAGCATCAGAGGAGCAGGAAAGATGACATTTCAGGCCTAGACCCTTCTTCAGGGGTCTAGGCCCGAAACATCAGTTTTCCTGCTCCTCTGATGCTGCTTGACCTGCTGTGTTCATCCAACTCTACACCTTGTTATCTCAATGACTGAATGTGTGCTGGATACAGTCTCCTGCTGTTTCATACCATTAACAAACGATGCTGCCACCTCTCACCACTCCCACAGAGACTGTTGCTGTCTACGCCTTCTCATCCATTGTATGCCAATTGTGGTAGGGAGAGTGTGGAATGTGCTCCAGTTACAGATGGAGCTGCCATGAGAAAGATGGAAGCCATGACCCTTAGAACTCTCATAGTGGGAGAGGGCAGGCTAACATTCTTACAATAGTGCTGCCACTCTTTATGAAGCTATGGTCAGATGCTGACATACAAAACTCTTCAGCCCCAGTAACAGACAACTCCTGGTGATCTAGTGATGATCATTCTCCCTAACACCTCATCTAAGTTGTCAGTATCTATGGGTAAATCAAGGTTGCAAATCAAACTGAAAGCATTATTTACCATTTATGTTAATGAATTGTAAGAGGTAAATGAATGTACTACAACCAAGTTTGCAGGTGACACAAAAATAGATGGAAGGCAAGTAGTGAGGATGACACAACACATTAGCAGAAGGATATGGACAGTTTCAGCGAGTGAGCAAAAGCTTGGCAGATGGAATATATTCCGGAGAAATGTGATGTTATGCATTTATGTAGGAAGAATACTGGAGATGAATGTTATTTAAGTAGTGAAGGACTGCGGAAAGCTAAAGAACAGTGGAATTTGGGAGGCTTCATTGATGTATCACAAAAATCGACCATCCAAGTTGAGTGGGTAATAAGGAAGTCAATTAGAATATTGGCCTTTACTTTAAAGGGATGTACTCCAAATTGGGGGGGGGGGGGTTTGCTAATACTATACAAAGCATTAGTCAGACCACAGCTGAAATACTGTGAACAGTTTTGGACCCTGTTTTTCAGGAAAGAGTATCAGCATTCAGTACTGGCATTGAAGGCATTCCAGGGAAGATTCACTATGCCAAAAACAGGTATGAAAGGTGTATCTTATTTGGAAAGGTTAAGTAGATTGGATCTGTACCCATTGTAATTTAGAAGAATGAGAGACAACCTGATTGAAACATACAAGATTGTGTGGCTTAATGACGACCACACAATAGCTCTGACTTCAATAACCATGAAGTGCTTCAAAAGGCTGGTCATGGCCTACATCATCTCCAGTCTCCCAACCTGCTTCAATCCCCTACAGTTTGCCTACCGGGATAACAGCTCTACAGAGGTTGCTATATCCCTCGGCCTGCACTCATCCCCGGAACATCTAACAACAATGATACCTACATTAGACTTCTGCTCATTGACTACAGCTCTGCCTTCAACACAATTATCCCCTCCAGACTGATCTCAGAACTCTGTGACCTTGGTCTTGGCTCTATCCTCTGCAACTGGATCCTCAGCTTTCTGACCCACAGGCCACAATCAGTGAGGATAGGTAGCTGCACCTACTCCATAAAAACACTCAACACTGGAGCCCATCAAGGATGCATCCTCAGCCCCCTACTGCACTCCCTGTACATCCACAACTGCGCTGTCAACTTCCTGACAAACACTATCTACAAGTTCACTAACAACATCACCATAGTGATATCTAACAACGACAAGTCAAACTACAGAAGGGAGATAGAGGGCTTTGTGATGTAGTGCAATGAAAACAATCTGTCTCTCAATGTTGGCAAAACTAAAGAACTGATCATCAACTTCAGAAAGAAAGGAGGAGAACATGCCCCTGTCTACATCAATAGAATTGATGTTGAGAGGGTGAAGAGCAACAAGCTCCTCAGAATGATGATAACCAATGATATCTCCTGCACTTCCAACATAACTACGACAGTCAAGAAGACACAATAATATCTCTTCTTCCTCAGACAGCTCAGGAAATTTGGCATGTCCATAAGAACCCTTACCAACATCTACAGATGCACCATTGAAAGTGCACTGACTGGGTGAAAAAGGCTTGGTATGGCAATTAGGTTGTCCAGGGCTGGAAGAAACGGCAGAAGGTGGCGTGTGCACCCCAAACCATCACAGAAGCCAACATTCCATCCACGGACTCTATTTACACACTGCTATGGAAAAGCTGCTAACATCATCAAAGAACTATATCACGCTGGTAATGATCTCCTACTGCCTCTTCTGTCAGGCAGAAGGTACAGAAGTCTGAATACAGACACAGGTTCAGGAACAGCTTCTTTTCTAGCCGTATCAGACTTTTGAATGGAGTCTAGCCTCAAATAATGTAACCAGCAATGTAGCCTGTATGCCTCTTAAGTTTTTTTTGATCTGTGCATCCTTTAGCTTCCTTCAACCAATCAGTCAGATTCTTATGGGACTTGACAGGGTTGATGCAGAAAGGCTATTTCCCCTTGTGGGAGAGTCTAGGGCCAGAGGGCATAATCTCAGAGTAAGGGATCACCCATTTAAGACAGAGGTAAGGAGGAATTTCTCCTCTCAGAGGGTAATAAATCTGTGGAATTCTTTATCATAGAGGGCTGTCAGAGTTGTATTATTAATTAGACTGAAGGCTGTGATAGACAGATTTTTAATCAGGAAATGAATCAAGAATTATAGGGATAAAACAGGAAAGTGGTGATGGGGATTATCAGATCAGCCATGATCTCATTGATTGGCAGAGCAGTTGCAATGAGCTGAACAGCCTATTTCTGATCCTATGTATTAATCTTAGAATCTAGTCTACGTAATTCAGCTTTTAACTTCAGGAAGTTAGTAAGCCATGGGGCTGCACCCCTAACCTTTTCTTCATAAAAGATCATGAGGCTCCAGCCTTGTATTTGGGCCAAGTAAATGGTAATTGATTATTTAAGTGATACTATACATGGTTTTATATCCGATGCTGTTACACACAGTTTTTAGTTCCCCACAATTCAATGCTTTTAACAAACTAATAATTAGTTCTCTCTATTACAGAATTAAGAATCACAAATTCAGGGCCCCTTATTAGCTACAACAGCCTGCTGTAAAATGAGCAGACAAATTACACAGAGGCATCGACAAGCTGAGACACCAAATGGAATTTTCCTTTTTTAGCTATGTTGTGGTTTCCCTGTGACATAATGTGTTCGTCTTTATTTATTTGTAAGAAAGTGTGAAACACTGGCCTTGATTATGTATGTTGGACCTGTTTTAAACTGAGAGGTGTGGTATGTCTCATAATTTGCCTTACATCATGGTCAGACTAAACCTCAAACTTCTTTGAACTACTTGTCTCTAATTATATTGGAAAACATGATGAAATAAAGTATAATTTGACACGAGTGGTTGAATTTAGCCACTAAATGAATGGAATGAACCTTAGCTACTCTGCTATCCCCTCAGTTTCCAGTGAATAGAATTTACTGTGGATTAATAAATCAGGGCAATGTTGATCCAATTCAGAAAATTGGACACTGAGTTTCCAGCTTCTCAATGATGGAGAGTGAAACTTTCCTGCACACTTCTGGAGTCTGGACTTGAAAAACTGCTGTAGAATGTAAACATAAGTTAACAGTGACTGGAATATTATTACCATTAATAGACTAACGTGATTTGCTAGGGGCTTGGTTTTCTGGCTCCAGCCATTTAATTCTTTTTCTGCAGTAAGCTTCCAGGTGAAAGGCACAAAGGAGGCTTCAGGAAGATACTAACGGGAAAGGAAACAATTCCATCGATCAGGGCATACCAAGACTGAGGTGGACCACACTGGCCCCAAGAGAAAAGTTAACCTTTTCTTTTACGTTTTGACAGCCTTCAACCTGAATGACAGTGGTTGACTTGCTTTAAGCTGGCATGAAGGCTACAAAAGCTTCTGTCTAATCTTTCTGTGGAGAAGCAGGTACAGGTTATAGTAGAATTGGAATGCAGAAACACAATCACTTGTATAATTTGTGTTGAAAATATTTGCAAAACTTCATATCAAACTTCACTTTCAAATGTCATTACTTTCTTAGAGAGAAACACCTTCACTTTGTATATATTCAACTAAAGTCACAATTAAATCAAACAGAGAAATGTGGTGCCTGGCAGCATCTGTGGGGGAGAGAAGCAGAGTTAAAATTATGGTTTGTCATCTTTCTTTAGAATCCTATTTCAGTTTCTCTTTATTCACACTATTGTACCTTTATGAAAGAAGCACGTTGTATTGGATAAAACAGGACATATCGTTCAGGAAGAGCAAACACCAAAACGCTCATTGAATCCTGGAAGTACAAGTTTGGATTTTAACCAGGCAGTCACAGATTGGGTTTTAAAGCTGACCAAAATGTGACCACATTGGGCATTTGGGTATAACCTGTCGATTCCAATGTATAACTCAGTTTGAATCAGGCCTATTAAGTTAGTTGTGCACAGTCCCTCGGGCTGGAGAGGGCAGGAACATGGAGAGAATGGACTTGAACGTGTGGCTAAGGGACTGATGCCGGAAGCAAGGATTTAAATTCTTGGATCACTGGGGTATGTTTTGGGGTAAGGATAAATTGTACAAGAGGGACGGTTTGCATCTTAATTGGTGGGGGACCAGCTTTCTGGCAGGCAGGTTTGCCACTGCAACACAGGTGTGTTTAAACTAAGTAATGGGGGGGAGGGGACAAACTGGAAATTTAAGAATCAGGTTAAAGGGAAAGTGAGAATAAGAGAAATTAAGAAGGACAACAGAATCAACAGAGCAGAAAACTCAAGAAGGGATCGTATAGTATGGCCAAGTGAAATAGGGATTGATAGGAAGGGTGAGGGGAGAAACAAATTAAAAATATTATATATGAATGCACGAAGCATAAGAAATAAGGTGGATGAGTTTGAGGCTCAGTTGGAAATTGGCAAGTATGATGTTGTAGGGATAACTGAGACGTGGCTTCAAGTGGACAGGGCCTGGGAAATGAGTATTCGAGGCTATATGTGCTATCGAAACGACAGACTGGTAGGCAAAGGGGGTGGGGTGGCCCTGTTGGTGAAGAATGATATTCAGTCCCTTGCGAGGAGGGACATACAATCAGGAGATGTAGAGTCAGTATGAATAGAGCTGAGAAATTCTAAGGGTAGAAAGACCCAAATGGGAGTTATCTACAGGCCCCCAAACAGTAGTCAGGATGTAGGGTGCAAGTAGAGTCAAGAGTTGATATTGGCCTGTCACAAAGGTATCACTACAGTTGTTATGGGAGATTGCAGCATGCGGGTAGACTGGGAGAATCAGGATGGTACTGGACACCAAGAAAGGGAGTTTGTGGAGTGCCTCCGAGATGGATTCTTAGAACAGCTTGTACTGGAGCCTACCAGGGAGGAGGCAATTCTGGATCTGGTGTTGTGCAATGAACCGGATTTGATCAGGGACCTCAAAGTAAAGGAGCCATAAGGAGGTAGTGAACATAATATGATAAGTTTTAATCTGCAGTTTGAGAGGGAGAGGGGTGAATCGGAAGTGTCAGTATTGCAGTTGAGTAAAGGGAACTATGGAGCTATGAGGGAGGAACTGGCCAAAGTTCAATGGGACGATACCCCAGCAGGGATGGCAGTGGAACAACAATGGCAGGTATTTCTGGATATAATGCAGAAGGTGCAGGATCAGTTCATACCAAAGAGGAAGAAAGAACCTAAGGGGAGGCAGGGGCAGCCATGGCTGACGAGGGAAGTTAAGGACTGTATAAAGATAAAAGAGAAGAAGTATAACAGAGCAAAGATGAGTGGGAAGTCGGAGGACAGGGAAGCTTTTAAAGAGCAACAGCGGATAACTAAAAAGGCAATATGCAGAGAAAAAATGAGCCATGAAGGAAAACTGGCCAAAAATATAAAGGAGGATAGTAAAAGCTTTTTTAGGTATGTGAAAAGAAAAAAAATGGTTAGGACTAAAATTGGGCCCTTGAAGTCAGAAACGGGTGAATTTATTATGGGGAACAAGGAAATGGCAGAAGAGTTGAATAGGTACTTTGGATCTGTCTTCACTAGGGAGGACACAAGCAGTCTCCCAGATGCAGTAGTGGCTGAAGGACCAAGGATAATGGACGAACTGAAGGGTGTTTATATTAGACAGGAAATGGTGTAGGATAGACCGTTAGGACTGAAGGCCGATAAGTCCCCGGGACCTGATGGTCTGCATCCCAGGATACTTAAGGAGGTGGCTCAAGAAATTGTGGACACGTTGGTAATTATTTTCCAAGGTTCTATAGATTCTGGATCAGTTCCTGCGGATTGGAGGGTGGCAAATGTTGTCCCACTTTTCAAGAAAGGAGGGAGAGAGAAAACAGGAAATTATAGACCGGTTAGCCTGATGTCAGTGGTGAGAAAGGTGCTGGAGTCAATTATAAAAATGAAATTACGACTCATTTGGATAGCAGTAACAGAATCGGTCAGAGTCAGCATGGATTTACGAAGGGGAAATCGTGCTTGACTAATCTTCTGGAATTTTTTGAGGATGTATCTATGAAGATTGATAAGGGAGAACCAGTGGATGTAGTGTACCTGGACTTTCAGAAAGCCTTTGATAAAATCCCGCATAGGAGATTGGTGAACAAAATTAGGGCACATGGTACTGGGGGCAAAATACTGAGTTGGATTGAAAATTGGCTGGCTGACAGGAAGCAAAGAGAAGTGACAAGCAGGTCCCTTTCGGAATGGCAGGCAGTAACCAGTGGGGTACCACAAGGTTCGGTGCTGGGACTGCAGCTGTTTACGATATATATTAATGATATAGATGAAGGCATTAAAAGTAATATTAGAAAATTTGCTGATGACACAAAGTGGCAGTGTGAAATATGAGGAGGATGTTATGAGAATACAGGGTGACTAGGACAGGCTAGGTGAGTGGACGGATGCATGGCAGATGCAGTTTAATGTGGATAAATGTGTGGTTATACACTTTGGTGGCAAGAACAGGAAGGCAGATTACTATCTCAATGGAGTCAAGTTAGGTAAAGGGGAAGCACAACGAGATCTAGGTGTTCTTGTACATCAGTCAATGAAAGCAAGCATGCAGATATAGCAGGCAGTGAAGAAAGCTAATGGCATGCTGGCCTTCATAACAAGAGGAATTGAGCAAAGGAGCAAAGAGGTCCTTCTGCAGCTGTACAGGGCCCTGGTGAGACCGCACCTGGAGTATTGTGTGCAGTTTTGGTCTCCAAATTTGAGGAAGGACATTCTTGCTATTGAGGTGGTGCAGCGTAGGTTCATGAGGTCAATTCCTGGAATGGCAGGACTATCATATGTTGAAAGATTGGAGCGACTGGGCTTGTATACACTTGAGTTCAGAAGGATGAGAGGGGATCTGATTGAGACGTATAAGATTATTAAGGGATTAGACACTCTGGAGGCAGGAAGCATGTTTCCGCTGATGGGTGAGTCCAGAACCAGAGGACACAGTTTAAAGATAAGGAGTAGGCCATTTAGAACAGAGTTGAGGAAAAACTTCTTCACCCAGAGAGTGGTGGATATATGGAATGCTCTGCCCCAGAAGGCAGTGGAGGCCAACACTCTGGATACTTTTAAGAAAGAGATAGATAGAGCTCTTAAAGATAGTGGAATCGAGGGTTATGGGGATAAGGCAGGAACAGGATACTGATTGTGGATGATCAGCCATGATCATAATGAATGGTGGCGCTGGCTCGAAGGGCTGAATGGCCTACTCCAGCACCTATTGTCTATTGTCTATTGTCCCATTGGAATGAGTTGGTTTACCAATATATGGTAATTGTTAAAATAGAGCAATGTTTCAACAGACTTTTAACTTGAACATCACATCCACTCATTTCCCAGGGCTTTTGAAACTCTCCATTGAAAGCAAGACCAAAGCAAACCAGCTGCTTAAATGGGCTGTTTAAAACTCTCAGCAACACTGCTCTGTACAAAAGGTTGCTTTCTTATCTACAAGTGGAGAAGGATTGTTTACAGTGTTTGGCTGAGAGTTTAATATTGACACTTTGGAAAGTTTCTGAAGCACATCAGGGTTGATGATGCCTGCTTTTAAACATCAGATCAGGAGCAATATCACTAGTACCTGCACCGACAGTTATGGGAAAAGTCGGATTGGACAAAGAGAGGAGAGCAGCAGCAAAATCCAGCTCACAGGAGGCTCTACACACTACATAGGGCTGGCACGCAGAGCTGGGCTTCTTCAACATAGGGTCGGACAGCATTTTATCTTCTTATAAGTTATTAAATTAAGTTATTATGTTATTAAACTGCTCGTACTTAGCATTGCCAAGTCATAATCACTGGATGAGATGCACCCAAGAATAAGTTGAGAAGGAAGGTTAAGAATTGGCCGTGATCTTCCTCAGAGGGCTAATGACAAAGGGCTGGAGAAGCATAAATGTTACATCCTTGGTCAAAAGAGGCTATAAGGATAAACCCTGCAATGTAAGCCTTTCAGACCATTCCTCAGCAGTGGGAAAGATTTTACGAATAATAATTTGGAACAAAATTGACAGCCAATCAGGAAATAGGTTTAATAAATGAAAGTCATGGAGTTTTAACCAAAATTTCTTTTTAACTCAGATGTTTGGGTTTCCTAATTAAAAGAGGATCACGTAATTAATATGATATGTGTGGGATTCCAAAGGGTATTTCTCAAGGTGCCACAAGCAAACTCATGAGCAAAGTCATAGGATGAAAGGGACAGGAGCAAGATGGCTATTAAATTATTGAGTAATGGGGAAAAGAAGCATTTTGGTGAAACAACACAATTTCAAAATTTGCAAATTACACAAAACATGGAAGTTTTATGGACATGAAGATGGAGAAAGGCAGGTCGAAAAATAGACAAGTGACAGATGAAATTTAATGTAGAGAAGAGCGAAGTGATCGTTATCTGAAATGGAAACATGGTGGCGTGGCATTAAGCTGAATTGTTTTTTCAGATAGCTGGCACAAATATGACAAATCAAATGGCTCATTCCTGAATTGTAACCCTTCTATAAGTCAATGATCAAGTCATGTCTTTTCACATTGAGCAAGTTTAAAGGCCACTTTCTACCCAGTGACCAAGAACAGGGTGAAACAGGGATGCAATAAAATTTATGTGATACTACTAAAAGAATAGCAAAGATATTTTATTTCATGCTTATTGGTATCAACTTGTGAATGATTTACAATTCAATTTATCCCTCCTGCAGAGCCAGAAGCAAGTGCTCAGATTATTCATTCTCACTGCCAAAGATTACGAGCAATGGGCAATGACAGAATCAGAGATTTCTTAGTGGTGATGGTGAAGAGGCTAGAATCTGGGAGAATACCAAAAGTGTTCAGGGAGAGGATGCTTCAGGAGGAGCACTTGTATTTCTTTAACAGAACACCTGAGATGGGAATGGGAAACCACATGATATTGTTTATTGAAATTGGAATTGATAATCTCCTTTTGAGTGAACGATGAGGTTGACGCACTTGGAAAAATGTGCAGTGGATCTGCCCTAAGGCAATCATTTCTGCACTTGATCTCAAGGCACTGTCAAATCAAGAATCCACACCCAAGAAGCTTTATACCATCCAGGATAAAGCAGCCCATTTGATTGACAGTTCAATAATCGAATGCCTCCACCACTGATGCTCATGAGCAACTATGTGCACCATCTGCATGATGCAGTGCAGAAATTCATCAAGAGTCCTTACAGAGCACCTTCCAAACCCATGACCACTTCCATCTAGAAGAAAAAGGGGCGCAAACACATGGGAATTGATTGAAGATAACAAAGTGTGAAGCTGGATGAACACAGCAGGCCAAGCAGCATCTCAGGAGCACAAAAGCTGACGTTTCGGGCCTAGACCCTTCATTTGCATGGCCCTGTGCAAGCCACTTGCCATTCTGACTCAGAAATCGCTGGGCTAAAATCCTAGAATTTCTCCCTGTGGACATTGTGGATCTACATCCAGCACATGGACTGCAACAATGCATGAAAGCAACTCACTGCCACCTGCTTAAGGGCATCTAGGGATGAGCAATGAATGCTGGTGATGCTCGCATCCCATGAGTGAATAAAAATGCAATAAAACAAACAGTTTTATTGAGAGCAATATCAATAGCATTCACGCTGCTTCATATTCTTGATTGAGCCCAAAAGTGATAAAGGCCAAATAGCTACAAATTAAATAACATCCACACCTAGAAACCTGGCAAACGCAGGCAAACACCTCTAAAAAAACACTAGCACCTCAATGGCGTCTTTGTAAGTCTCTGACACACAAGAATGAATTGTTCTATAAGTTTGTAGCTCAAGCTGTGATAAGTATAACATTTGTCTATTTAAAATAAACATGAAAAATTTTAAAGACTGGAAGATGGAATTCAAATAGTGAATATAGAAAAATATCCATGGAAAAGTTTTAATTTTTATAGTAATAGTGATGTATTTTAGTTAATTTCCTTTATACTACAGTTAATAAAGAATGATAATAAATGTAGGCGATTGGGTAAAATGGGTAATAATGAATTCATCAGCCTTGCTTTAAATTTTCTCAAATTTTCTATTGGAATTGTTTCAAAAATCAAATTGTGGCAAAAGAAAATTAAATAAAATCAGGCAGCTAATTCTCTGGTCCTGATTCGCCTCATTTTCAACACCAATTGAAATTCTTTAGATTTTAATCATAATACAAAATAAAGAAAGTGTCTTTGGATTAAAAGTAGACCAAACAGCTTCTCATTTTCATGGGCCTCCTGCAGTGCCACAATGATGCCACCCGAAGGCTGCAGGAACAGCAACTCATATTCCGCTTGGGAACCCTGCAGCCCAATGGTATCAATGTGGACTTCACCAGCTTCAAAATCTCTCCTTCCCCCACCGCATCCCAAAACCAGCCCAGTTCGTCCCCTCCCCCCACTGCACCACACAACCAGCCCAGCTCTTCCCCTCCACCCACTGCATCCCAAAACCAGTCCAACCTGTCTCTGCCTCCCTAACTTGTTGTTCCTCTCACCTATCCCTTCCTCCCACCCTAAGCCGCACCCCCATCTACCTACCAAGCTCATCCCACCTCCTTGACCTGTCCGTCTTCCCTGGACTGACCTATCCCCTCCCTACCTCCCCACCTATACTCTCTCCACCTATCTTCCTTTCTCTCCATCTTCGGTCCGCCTCCCCCTCTCTCCCTATTTATTCCAGAACCCTCACCCCATCCCCCTCTCTGATGAAGGGTCTAGGCCCGAAACGTCAGCTTTTGTGCTCCTGAGATGCTGCTGGGCCTGCTGTGTTCATCCAGCCTCACATTTTATTATCTTGGATTCTCTAGCATCTGCAGTTCCCATTATCACAGCTTCTCATTTTCAACAGTTAACTCAACCACATTCTGCATGCCTCTTAAATCCACTTCTGTGCATTTTGTCTTTCCCTTTCATTAGTGCCATCTGCTCCCTCTCCTTCTCCTTATCCACCTTCAGCATTTTAATTTCAGCATTAAACTCTTCTTTCCTCACCACATCTTAATTACAATTCACTTTCCCATCATTGATATTAATTCCCCTCTTCTCCAAGGAAAACCTCTACATGGCTCCTGTTGCTGACAGTGGGAGATGGGATCTGCTTTCCTTGAAGGCTTTCCAAAGATGCTGTAATTCAGAAATGGAAACAGTAAGTGCGAGAGAAATGCAGCAGATCTGGCAGCATTTGTCAGAGAGAAGCAGTTAATTTTGAGTCCAGAATGACTCTCCTTTGAAATGCAATTCTGATCTCTGTATTTTGGAATGAGGGATCCTTGTTCTTTCTTGAATTCCAGGCTATGTTATACAAAGGTCACCATCACCGTCAATAATGTAACGGGCTGAAGGCTCATCCAGCAAGTTTTAATTTTGCCAACAAATGTTGGCGCAGAAACAAAGACGTAGTACTGCTGAATGTCTGTGTGAAATAGTCATGGTTGACATTTTTGATTAGTTAATACAGCAAGGCTGAGATATAGAAAGAAACATTCCCATTGAAAAATGTAAGCAAATTTCAGTACAGTGGAGTGAGTACTTGGTAGTGAGAACTTTACATTTTCTTGTGTTGTTTGGTCAATACTAGCATATTGCTGACATTCCTTGTGCAGCCAAATTCTTATCAAAGAATCCCCACAGATTGGGAAAAGGCCCTTTGGCCCAATGAGTCTACACTGACCCTCAGAGCATCCCACCCAGACCCATTCCCCTACAACCCACCTAATCTGCACATCCCTGAACACTATGGGAAATTTAGCATGGCCAATCCACCCAGCCTGCACATCTTTGGACTGTGGGAGGAAACCAGAGCAACGCAGAGGAAACCCACACAGACACAGGGAGAATGTACAAACTCCACACAGACAATTACCCGAGGGTGGAATCAAACCCGACTCCCTGGTGCTATGAGGCAGCAATGCTAACCATTGAGCCACCAAGAATGATATGTAGACATCGGGGTTAAGTTATGAGGAGACATTATACAAAGCAGGCCTGCTTTCTCTAGAATGTAGAAGGGGGTTAATGGGTATCTCCAAGATATTAATATGAAAAGGCAGGGTAGATAAAGCTTAAAGGTATATATTTCCATGGGTTGGGGATTATAGAACTAGAAGGCAAGGACCAAAAATGGACAGTCAACATGGGTTTGTGCATGGGAAATTAGTCTCACTAACCTGATTGAGCTTTTTGAAGAGGTGATAAAAAAGACTGATGAAGGCAGAGTAGTAAACGTCTATACGGACTTCAGCAAAATACTTGACAAGGATCTAAATGGTAGACTGGTTAGTAAAGTACAACATTTAAAAGACATCTGGATGGGTAAATGGATAGGAAGGGTTTAGAGGGATATGGGCCAAGCACTGGCAAATAGGTATATGTCAAATTGAGGTGTCTGGTCAACGCAGATGAGTTGGATTGAAGGGTCTGTTTCTGTGCTGTATGACACTATGACTCTATAACTATGGGACATAGACTGAGAATTCGGCAAAGAACATAGAACATTACAGCGCAGTACAGGCCCTTCGGCCCTCGATGTTGCACTGACCTGTGAAACTAATCTGAAGCCCATTTAACCTACACTATTCCATTATCATCCATATGCTTATCCAATGACCATTTAAATGCCCTTAAAGTTGACGAGTCTACTACTGTTGCAGGCAGGGCATTCCATGCCCTAACTACTCTGAGTAAAGAACCTACCTCTGACATCTGTCCTATATCTAGGACATCACTCATGATGACAGCTTTCATGCGGTGCGGTACCCAGTGGCATCGGTGGCATCTGCACTGCCGAGGTCCAGTAAGGACTCAGCGGGGAGGGCAATGGAAGCAATGTAGCACCAAAGGTGGTGACTTTTGTTCCAGCAGCAACAGTGCAGTGAAAGAGACTCGTGCCTGGTCACCAGGTCCATGGCCCATGGTAGAGCAAGTAACAAGAGGGAATGTAAAGTTAAACACTTTTTCCTTCATTTCCTTACTCTTCTGCCTTTATGTTCTATGTTTAGGTATATTTTTCTGAGTCTTAAGATGGTGCCAGAGAATGGTGACACTGTACAACACTTTTCACTGTATTTTGTAACAAAATATATATGACAATAAATAAATCAAATCAAGCTGCATTTCTGAATCAACCAGTAAGGTCAACATACTGAATACAAGACATTTGAATGCTGGTTTAATTTCATCACCATCATCTCAATTATGGGTCAATGAATTGAATGAAAATGAACCTCCATAGTTTGGAAAACGAACATTAAAGGTTGGAAAAACCAGATAAAATTAAACCATACCTGGACAATACTTGAATGTTGGTACAAATTACACAGAATATATTTCAGTAGTTGTTGCTTGATTGCAGGGCCATGGTAGATATTTGGGTAAAATTTAACTTAGGGCACTATGAAGTGATTAACTTTGGCAGAAGGGACGGGGAGAGGCAATATAGACTTAACGACCAGTTCTAAAGAAGATGGTGGAAAAGAGGAACATGGAGGTTCATAGATGTTTGAAAGTGGGAGAATAAATCATGAGCATAGTTATCAAATCATATGGGATGTTGGGCTCCATCAATAGAGGCATTGAATAGAAAAGCACAGACATTATAATGACTATGTATAAAAATCTATTAAGGTTATTATTGCAACTATGATTGCAATACTAGATTATTGCATTCAGTTCTAATCATTAAACGTTTGGAAGAATTTGAGAGTGCACAGGGCATTGTTCCTGGGAAATGGGCAGTGGAGGAGCTTTAGTTATGAGATTAAATTGTATTGAAAAATGGTGGTCCTTCTTGGAACAAAGGAGATTAAAGGGAGATTTGATAAAGTTGTCTAAGATTATGACAGAATTCAGTAAGGTCAAAAAGCAGTTTCCATTCAGGAATTTAACATAAAAGTAAGTAAATTTTACTGCAGCTGCACGAGGTCCCGGTGAACTACACCTCAAATATGGTGTACACCTTTGCTCTTTCCTTTTTGAAAAAGGATATAATTGCATTCAAAAGTGGTGCAGTTGTGGTGTCTGTACCAGGAGGAACGGGTTCAAGCCTTACCTGCTCCAGATGAGCTTCAGAATGTATGTGCCTGAACTGGTTGATTAGAAATATGTTTAATTGCACACAAGGCAGTTCAGAGAAAGTGCAGTTCTGAGCTGAGGAGCAGATCTTATGAAGAAACATTGAACAGGTTGGATCTTTACTGACTGAAGCTAAGGTATCCATTGAAAGCTGTAAGATGTTGAGGAGAACTGACATGGTGGATACTGGAAGGATTCTTACTCCTGGAGATATTAGTTCTAGTGGACATAGATTTACAACGAGAGGATAAGATGTCTCCATTTTAAGGAAACGGTGAAGAGGTTTTTACTTGAGTCATTAATGGATGGATTTTTCTACCCCATGAAGCAGTGAAGGCTAGATTGTTGAATTTATTCACAGATAAGTTTGATAAATTTTGATAGACAAGGGAGCCAAATATATGGATATATGTGTGTGTGTGTGTGTGCGTGTGTGTGCGCGTGTGCGTGTTGTGTGTGTTTGTGGCACATGCATGTAGTGGGGGGAAGGAGGAGGCAGAGATAAAAGTGGGGTTGAGACAACCACAAGATCAGCTTAATGAAACACAAATTGGCCAACTCCTGCTCCTAAGTCCTATGTCCTATGTCCTATGTTCTTATGGCGAGAGGGCACAGATTTCATATTTTGAGCAAGTGATTTAGCGAAATGTGAGGAAGAACTCTTTTACACAATGAATAGCAAAAATCTGGATTTCACTGCCATGAGTGTGGTGAAAGTAAAACCAATAATAAGTTGAATAGAAAATTTGACAAATGTTTGATAGAGCTATGGAAATAAAATTGCTGAGCTATGGGAAGGAACAGGGGTGAGAGGAGTATTAGTTCTGGGAAGTCAGAATGGACTCAATAAGACCATAAAACATGAGTGAACCCATTTTTTTTCACAACAATCAATGTTAGTTTACAGTCACCATTATGGGTTCTAGTCTTATATTCTAGATTTATGCACTGTACTCAAATTCTATCAGCTGATGTGATGGGATTCGAACCCAGGTCCCAGGTTATTAGCCTGGGCCTCTGGTCTATGCCACTGTCTCCCCAGCAGGCTGGACAGTCTCACTCTGCATTAAAAACTAATTTATGACTCTTAGAGTTCATGTAATGCAGGGAAGGAATGTATCAACCTCCTGACCTGGCCTTTAAACAGGGGTAGTTCTGCATTAAAGTCATTTTTCAGCCATATTGGAGCCTCACTTACGTCTTATGCTTGTGGAACAGAAGGAAATAACCAAATTTGACCAAGATCAATGGAGAGGTACCCGGTGTCCTTATTCTTACCCTAGTGAGGATGGAGTCCTTGCATACTGCACAGGAGCAAGCTATTCGAGCTTTGTCTGATGCTGATGTCAGGAATCTGGTGCAGAGAATGTGGTCAATTTGTACTTTGCCATGACTCACACAGGAAAGGGAAAGCACTGCACTTTGTTGTCAGTGTTTGTGTCCAGTATCACAGGACCGAATTACATGTCTTTCCTTAGCAAGAAGGCTGCAAGATAATGTACTTGATACACATCTCAATTAGTAGATGAGAAAACAAGGTGTAGAGCTGGATGACCACAGCAGGCCAAGCAGCATCAGAGGAGCAGGAAAAAAGAGGTTTTCTTGCTCCTCTGATGTTGCTTGGCCTGCTGTGTTCATCCAGCTCTACACCTTGTTATCTCAGATTTTCCAGCATCTGTGGTTCCTACTATCTCTGAATCGAATAGTAGATGCTTGTGATTTACCTCCTTTGTGTCTCATGACAACTGGGCAACTTTAGACTAAAACAGAGATCCCATCAAATTGTAAAGTATCTTTACAAAGGATTCCTGATACACGTGATTTGGTATTATTTTGATTTTCTAAAGGAATGGCAGTCAGATTTTCCAGAGTATCCTTCTCAACCTTGTTTTCCTTTCCTCACTGACACGTAAGAAGTAAGAGGGAGGAAAGGAGAACACTGTGACGATCATGATGGTGGAAAATGATGTCCTTTTCCTGCCCATTAGGTTTGTACATTCAACATTTGCACTTCACAAGAGTAAGTTCTTCTAATCAAATCTACTCCCTCCATTCTTAAATCCTCTTATTTACAGTGCCTAGTGCAAAAGCAAGGGCATTTTCACCAAATGAAGCTCCCACTCAAACCTATGTCTTACCTGTGCAAGGAAAAGTATGGATGATAAGACAGCAATGCAAACGCCATAGGAAACAGTCCTCAGCACTGATGTAAATCACTGGAAGTGAGTTAGTCAATGTAGTTTGTTAACCTCTCTTTTAATCTTTCTTCCTTCAAAATATATATTGACTACGTCCTCTTCACCAATATACCAACCTTCACTTATACACAACATTTTACAATGTCAGGAGGAAAATGGGGTCTAAGAGAAAGCAGCTCAACTCATGATGGTTGACCATAGGTTTAGACAAAAGAGATGTATCTCAAGGAGGATCTTAAAACAGGAGATGGTAGTGGAGAGCCTGAATAATTTTGAGAGGAATTCCAGAGAGTTGAACCTTGATGGCCGAAGACTTGTTTGTCAACTATCGGGCAAAGTCATGAGAGTGCAGCAGAATCCAGAGGCAGAAAACTCGAAAGTTTGGGGAATTAAAGGCAAATGGCAAAGCTTTGAGAGTTAGAAAAAGCAGAAACTGGGTTTCCTGTGGTTCGTGTAAAACCTGGATAAGGTTTGAATTTAGGAAAGATCAAGTCATTGAAAAGCCATGGAAATTTACAAAGACTGCTGATATGGTCATGACTTTTGGCAAAATTATAATCTCCTCCAATGTTTGTCTAATGCCTTCTTCGCCCTCCCTGGACTCAGTTTCCCTCAATTCCAGTACACATTTTGTTCTTTTCCAGCCTAATCGTACCCATTTCTACTGCTGAAATGCAGTTTTGGATGCTGCCAGAATAACATTCAGAGGTGCATATTCCCCATCCTCTCCTTTACTGCTCCTATGAGGAGAGGTGTGTTTGTTTGTGTCAGTTGTAGGTTTTTGTTGTTGGAAAGGCAGAGTCTTGTGGGTGCTATTTTCAGAGCTGTAGCGCAATAAACAAGAGAAAACTTGAACAAGCATCTGATGGAGAAGACAACGTCTAAAATGATGCTTCAAGTTTATGGTTAAGATGCATTTTCTCCAATCTTTCATACGAAAATGTCTTCACTGACATGGCTAAGTCTTGGAATTATATATTTTTACATTTACCAGCCCCCAAAAGACCATTGATATGTATCCTACTAATGCTTTATTAAATAGACATGAGATGGAAGTAAATGCATTATAGTTAACACTATCCAAAGATCCTTTTTTACCAGATATTGTCAAAGGTCTGTAAATAAACACAGCCAATTATTACCACAACAATTAATGTTTGAACATAACAACCCTGATTTAGGTACGAGGATAAGAGTTTTAAATTCAAGATTTTGGATGATTAGGACCATATTTCATTTTGGTTGGTTAATGAGAACAAAAGTGAAGTATTGGGATCTCTTTTGCATTTCTCGTTTTGCAACCAGACTATTTCTTTTCAGGGGAAGTAATATATCTGGAATGTCAAATCAATCATCCTTGTTGATATGGACTGTCACCTTCTAGAAAAGCAGACAAGCACTGGAAAGCATCAAATGTTTAGTAATAGTGATAGTGGTGATGACGAAGAGGGAGGGAATTCTGGTGATGCAGAAGATTTTTAAAGATACAGATCATGACACTGAAGATCAAAAAAAGTTTGACACTGTGTTTTATCGTGTATAGAAGTTGAATAATAATAGTATCAGCCTTAATATTTAATCTCGTGTCTTAGTTTAGTGGGTATATATTACACTGCTATTGAGGCTGTTTACCTAACTGTACATTTTAGGTTTGTCCTCTATATAAAACAATATGGATAAGCATGCCTGGTTCGAGCAGACCAATAGATCAAGAGAGTTTATTTTCTCAGAAGGCTATTCAGGAATGGAACACCCTCCTGGAAAGTGGCAATAAAATCCATAATTGCTTTAAAAATGGCAAGCAATAAGAAGGGTATGGGGCAAGAATAGGGGAATGGAACTCAATTAGTAGTCTGTTTTTATAAAAATGCAGCAGATGCTTTTTTGATTGTGTATAATTCCGTAACTCTTACGGTTATATTTGTTGAACAGTTAGAGAATTGTGAACACTGCAGTTTTTCTTATGGGTTACCTCAGAATACCAAACTCAAAGACTGTAGATAAGCTTGAGGCTGCGGTTGAGTGTCAGTGACCAATAACTACTGATGCTTGGAAATTCGTTGCCACAACAAATTGACCAATACCCTCCACCCTAACCCCCAACAGGATAGGGAAGTCCAAGACTAGAGGGCATAGGTTTAACGTGAGAGGGGAAAGGTTTAAAAGGGACCTCAGGGATAGCTATTTCTTACAGACTGTGGTGCATGTATGGATTGAGCTGCCAGATGAATTGGTGGAGGCTGGTACAATTACAACATTTAAAAGGTATCTTGGTGGACATAAGAATAGGAAGGGCTGAGAGGGATATGAGCCAAATGCTTGCCAATGGAACTAAATTAATTTAGGATATCTGGTCAGCATGGATGAGTTGAACTGAAAGGTCTGTTTCCATGCTGTACAGCGCTATGACTAAGGCTGACTTCCCTTATCAATACTGGTTTTGTCATCTTTTTCAACAAAGCTTCTTTGAAAAGTATTACATGTAAGTTTAAAGTGTATATTAAATCCATGACACAACATATATTTGTGTATACTAACATGGAGCAAAATCATGACAGAATTGTAGTTCTATTTTAATTTTTTAAAATTTTGCCTTGCGATTGGTCATTATCTTTTGCATAAAATTCAATATCTAAGAAAATTCAAGCGTTGTCAATTGGTACATTAAGTAACAAAATTTAAATTGAGAGAAGTATTTTTCAACCAAAACTTAAAAAGGAAGGGTCACCAGACCCGAAATGTTAACTCCGATTTTTTCCTTCACAGTTGTTACCAGACATGCTGAACTTTCCCAGCAGCTTTGTTTTTGTTCCTTACAATCAGCTCTTGTACTAATCTGGCATCATATGCAAGCACATTTTTTTTTTGTCCACTGAAAAGTGTTAGACAGTGAAAGATGACAATGAAACATAACACATTTATTTTCAAACTGAACAGTGAACTCTGGTATTGCACACACTTTAATAAAAGTCTGCGCGAGTGAGATATAATTTCATAAATGACTGAACAAAAACCAATTCATTTGGAAAATAAGATCTGTTTTAAACTTTACCAGACATGTGTTTACATTTGGTTCGTTTCATTTTCTATGAAGCATATAAGAATTTCCATTTTAATAGAACTTACTTCATGGAAATACAGATCGCAGGGATTAAAAAACCATTAGGTTCTGCTACAATGTTCATCAATCCCACTTTTCTCCAACACATCAGTGAAAGTAGATTGTTACATATCTGCTAGAATAATATAATTCCTTTTGAGTCCCAGATTCATGCTCCTGGACCCATGATAGAAGTGGAGTTGGCCTGCAGGGTGAAATATGAATAACACTCCTGTCTTCAACATTTTTTTTAGATTTGTTTTAACTTTAAGTTCTTCAGTTAGTTCAAATTATCCTTATTTTCACAATTTTGTGTGACAGTTTGGTACAGAAGCCCCAATGTACATTTCTGACCACACTCTATTCATTCTTAAAACATCCTAATGACCACAGCATTTTGAGAGTATGACACAATTAATGCTTTTGCACTTACCTGTGATGAACAGATTTAAAATAAAAACACATTTTGCCTTTTCAGTGAAATATTTTAAATAGATGCCTTAATCTCCAGAATGGTGGATAGAGATTCTTTAGAATCTAACTGCTGCCGCTGTTAAATAAAAATATTTCTTGGCCAGTTACGCACAAGTTCAAGAGTATGTTAATAGATATAAATGTAATTGTGGTCTATTTGACAAGTCCAATCCTTTACAGTAGATTAGCAACAGAGAAGAATACAATGATTCAATGTTACAAAATGTGGGAAATGTGACCAATCTTATTCCTAGGGGTTCCAGTTCATAGAAAACAACTTTCTAAAGATATTAAGTGTACAGTCATGCACAATAAGTAATGTCTTTATGTCATTGAAGAGTGATAATTCAAAAGAGGAAGAATCAATTTAATAGACATAAATCATTCAACTTTACAACAATAGATTGATCTATGTATACACAGGGTGTATTCCAGTAATGTGTCATACTGGACTTTGCCGTCAGCAGTGAAAACACTTCTTGTTCTTCTGACTGATAGGTGACCACAAAGCTAATGAGGACTTTTGAACACTGACTTGCTCCACTTCAGGATCTGATCCAGTGAGACATTCTCTATAATGCATTGCTGAACAAGAAAAAATATGGTTTTTCAAACAATTAGAATGAAGAATCATCTCTGCATGTCTCAAGTCTAAACTGACAAGTACTACGCAACAAGTATAAATTATACTTTAATGATGTAAAGAAAGTAAAATAATGATTAGGAGAAACAGGTGGGTTTGAGAAAATGTGCTGAGATACAGAAAATAGTTTTTAAAATGCTCAGATACTAACTAACTTCTAGAGGTATAAGAAACCTGTAAAATTAATTATCATAGAGAAGTTGTTCAGTGGTACATATTTCAACTTCCAGAATGTATTTATTCCTAGTTGCAATTTCCCTAACCATTTCTGATGTGTTGAGTGGTTAAATACTGGGGAAGTACCTTGTCTACATATTATTGTACATATTTCAAGGCTCAGTTAATGGATAAGATAGAGTATTGTTATTGTATAGCCTATAGAAGACCAACGACACTTGGGCTGCAAATTCCAGATAGCTGCATTTAATCAATATGAGTTTTAAAAAATTGCTATCCGATTTACTTTATCACAGTAGTGGGCACTGTTTTCTAACTTTTTCTAGCTCTGGTGAAATAACACAGATTTAAGTGATTAGATTAGCACATATTATCTGGTCATTGGTAATGCTGGAGTGAACATCACTCACTGTGGAGATCTTTGACCTCCTACTATCATGTAGTCTATTGACAATAACACCTTTTTATTTTGTTTTCATTTAGAATCCCTACAGTGTGGAAACAGGCCCTTTGGCTCAACAAGTCCACACCGACCCTTGGAGCATCCCACCCAGACCCATCCCCCTATAACCCACCTAATCTACACATCCCAGAATACTACGGGCAAGTTAGCATGGCCAATCCGAAAGCCTGCTCATTGTTTGATTGTGAGAGGAAACCCACGCAGCCACGGGGAGAGCGTGCAAAATCCACACAGACAGTCGCCCAAGGGCGGAATTGAACCTGGGTCCCTGGCACTGTGATGCTGCAGTGCTAAACACTGAGCCACCGTGCAGAAAGAGAATCTTCAAGCAAGCCAGGCCTCCAACGATATTATTGATAGATCTCGTTTTCATCTACATACATAACTTTTATCTTATTTTCTTTAAATCTTGTATTCATAGCTAATAACATTACCACTTTTTATTTAAGTAACTTGCAGACATAGTTACATATTAAGCTAACCTTTGATGTTGTTCAAAAACACAAAGCTGTGTTGCTGGTTGTTTTTAAATCGAAGCACTTTATATATAAAAGTGAACTGGAAATAAGCTTACCTATAAATTTTAGTTCGAAAAATGCCTTATGTGGTTGTGACATTGTTGACGATTTTCATTAACTATCACTTTGTGGCTGTTGGATCATATTCTCCATAATACATTAACAAGCCTGAATGAAAATGAGACTAAAGTTGTTTGTTTAAATTATTGATGACCCGTGCAGATCCCGTCTATGCTTATTTGTCATCGTACCACAGGAGCTTGTGCTTCACAGAATCTTTGTTTAATGCCTCATGTGAAAGACATTTTACTCTAACATTACTGTATTCCATCAATACTGCATTGAAGTTTTAGTTTTAGTTTAGATTTTATGTTCAAGTTTCTACAATCAGATTTGATATTACACCCCTCAGTGTCTACAGGAAAAGAGCTGCCAACTGAGACAGGTCATACAGAAGGGTAGGACTTTTTTAAATCAAAGAGTGTTGTAGTAATCATTGACAGGTGTGTGGCAACGAGAAGAGGTTGCAACAGTACTGTAGGGAGCTTATAAGACATAAAATCCACATCACTTATTATCTCAATAAGCAGTGCAACTGAAAAGAGTCAATTGTTTGAGAATGACACAGGAATGGTATGCAAGCTGTTGCTGATGTACATCATCTGCCTTAATTTACAAAGAGATTCGACCAACTGCAATGCCTTCAGTTTTAACCCATAAACCAAAGGAACAAAATTTATCAAATGAACACCAAATGAAGACATTTTAACCAATAAGGTTTTACCTGCTCATGAGTCAGAGTCAGCGTAAATTAAGAAAAAATTAACAGGCAAATTGACATAAACTCTAATTTACACATGGAGTTGCAGATACAAAGGTTTATCTCGCAAATCTTGTACATTATCCACTCAACCCATATGGCACTAATTTCAGCTTGCAATTCTTCTGAGCTTGGTTCTTCCTCATACAAAATTCCACTCTCTTTCCTTCAAAGGCTTAGCTGATTCTGCACAGACCATGGAGTCCATATAAACATGCAATCTCCTACATTGATACACACTTGGTATCTGCTCAGATCTCAGTTTCTGTGGATCATGGTAGTGTGGATCTACCCTTTCTGTTTTTCATTAGTACAAGATTTCTGTATTTTTACTTCGTTCCTGTTAGAACTGATTGCCAGTTCATATTTGCCAGTATATCTTATTATTCAAAGTTTTATAATTGATCCTTTTACGAGTGATGCAGACACTTAAGTCATTTTGAAACAACATATTCAAAAGCAATCGTAGATTCCCTCAACGTTTTTGAAGTAATTACATATTTTCCAAAATGTTATTGCTTCTGGTTCTTTCCACCACCAGCTTAGCAAACACAATGGTTTTGTTCTGTTTGACCTTGGTGATCTGTACTTGTTGACAGTCTTTTTTTTTGCTGTTATCACTACAGTTACTAGCAATAGCACATAACAGCCACTAACATAACTGCAAATCAGCTACTCCTGTATTATTCCATTGGCATTGTGGCTCACAATATTCACCGATATTTCTGAACATAAATAAAGAGCATGAGTGAATTCTCAGAACACCTTTCTCCGTCATGCCTGCAGAAGCTGTTCCTCAACTGGATATTAGGCATCCAAAATGGAATATTCAAGTTTAAACCCCAAAATCATCACAACATGGAAACATGACCATATATCTTTTACCTGAAATTCCAACCACAGGTTTTGTGGTCTTTTAATCAATAATGTTTCCATTTGGTTGATGAGGTTGCAGGAGTAATAAACATTGCTATATGACTCATTTGGGTGAAGTGGTTTCACAAAACCTGAGAGTTGGATTTCTTGATATTTTTCAGTCTGCTGAGAATTTCAGAATGTTATGAACAAACATGTAAGTGACTCTATTATCATACCATTCTCCCTTAGAAAGGTGGACTTTATCACTGTATAACCAATGGGGGGGGAACTCAACAGACATTCTACTATGCTCTAACAGACATTTTCTGATAAATGTTCAGTGAATCTCTGTGTTTTTGTTCTGCAGAACTGCTACCAACTTTTGCCAAGATAGGTTTGTATTTGTGTTGAATCCTACCTCAAGTGAGAGTAGCAATATTTAATAACCTCCAGAGGCATAACAAATTCTTATACCGTGAGAAGAACAGTTGGAATATTCTAAATAAATTATTCATTTTGGATATTGCAACCATTAAATGCAGTATGTTTCTGTCCAATTGTCTTGGCCATGTTAATATGACAATGCAAAGCATGTCTTCAGTCATCTGCATCTTTTCTTGACACTTGAATGAAGTTTCCTGGAGAAGGTGTTGAGTATGCAGCTAAATGCAATATTTCAATTCTTCATAGCATTATTGTTTCTGAACTATGTGTTGAGAACTCAGAGCATTTTGTTTCTTCCCAAATAATTTTGCTCATTAAATCCAATGCTCTGATTATTGCAAGGTAACTGATATGTACAGATTTACTTTCATCTCACTCTGATATAATAATCCACTGCAAAAAAGAGACAGCCTGTCATATAGTTTACCTATTCTTGAATAATTTGAGATTTGCTGCTACTATGCACAAAACTATCCCAAATATTGATCACTCAGTGTGGGAGGTTTTCCCTATATCTGTCTTAAATTAACCTTTTACTTTTTTTAACCTAATGTTATCTTGATTTATAATTTGCCACATCTATACATTTAATGTTTGCACAAATCTATATGTTCCTCTGAAAATGCTTTCGTTTTACGATTAAAAAGCTTAATAGGATCATTTTAGCCCCCAAAACAATGGCATGAAGAAATCTTAAAACTAATTCCTAACTTGTTCACTTCTAGATTGAATGGAGGTGGGACAAAACCAATCTTCTTACAGAGGGGTGGTTGACGTTGGAGGCAATTTAAGTATTTTAATAAGGCTAGCAGCTCTGATTTAAACTGTGGTGCAGAGTTAAACCTCGTTTCCCAACTCTCAGAAGACCTGACAACTGAATGGAGGCAAGAATAGCTTTGGGGAGAAAGAAAAATTTCTTAGCAGTACTACTTGTGGGCTGGGGAAACTGAGATTTTTTTAAACTTCTTCTGTTAAACCACATAGAAAGGGAGCTTGAATACGAGGTTGGTTCATGCCTCCAACAGTTCAAGGTTGATGGAGAAAATATGGAAAAGCATAAGCTGTAGTCACTCACTGTATCATTATGATGTTCAAATGTTGGCTTTTTTTTAACTCCTTCATGGAAGGTGAGTATCTCTAGCTAGGCTAGCATTCAGTGACTAACCATAACTGGCTTGGAGAAGGTGGTAATGAGCTACCTTCTTGAAGCACTGTAGTCCTTGGGGTGCAGGGACACTCACACATTGTTAGGGAGGGAGTTTTATCACGTTGGACTGCATGACAATGAAGGAACAGCAATACAGCTCATTGTCATACTGAGTCATACAGCATGGAAATAGACCCTTTGGTCTAACTAGTCCATGCCAACCATGTTCCCAAACTAAACTAGTCCCACTTATTTGTGTTTGGCCCACATCCCTCTAAACCTTTCCTATTCCTGTATCAATCGAAATGTCTTTTAAATGTAACTGGGCCTGCACCCACCACTTCCTATGGCAGTACATTACAAATAGGATCCACCCTGTGTGTGAAAAAGTTGTCCCTTAGATTAAAAAGGACCTTTTTCCTCTTACCTTAAAAATATGCCTCCCCGAGTTTTGAACTCCCCCACCTGAGGGAAAAGACCTTTGTTAATCACCTTATCTATTGCGCTCGTAATTTTATGAACCTCCATAAGGTCACCCTCTCAACCTCCTACGGTCCAGTGAAAATTTCCAGGCCTATCCAACTTACCCTTAACTGAAACCCTCAAGTGAAGTAGACTGAGAGGAAACTTGCAGAATTTATGTTCCAATGCATCCGCTGTCCGTGTCTTTCTCGGTTGTGGATTTAGAAGATGCTGTGGCAAGAGCCTGGATGCGTTATTGGACTGTACCTTGCACATAGCACACACTACTTTCTCTGAGTGGTGAGCAAAGATAAATATTGAAGGTGGTGAGTAGGGTGCCAGTTCAGCAGGCTATTTTGTCTTATATGAGATCGAGCCTCTTGAGTGTTGTTGGAGCTGAACACATCCAAGATAGTATTCCATAACATACCTGGTTATTGCCTTGAATATGGTGGACAGGCTTTGGGGAGTCAAGAGGTGAGTTACTCACTGCAGAATTCCTACCCTTTAATCTACTCCTGCAGCTACAGTCTTTCTATGCTGGTACAATTCATTATTTTCATTTGTGATAACTCCCAGGATTAATTATGGTTCAATGATGACAATGCCTTTGACTGTCAAGGGACAATGATTAGTTGTCATTTTTTTTTCAATATAGTCATTGCTTGGCATTTCTGTAGTGCAAATGTGACTTGCCACATTATTAGTTGATTCCTGGATATTGCCCTGGTCTTGCTGCATGGGGGCATAGGCTGCTTCAATATCTGAGGAGTTGTGAATGGAGCTGAACATTGTGCAATCATCAGTCAGCACCTCCAATTTTGACCTTATGATGGCAGGAAGGTCATTGGTGAAGCAGCTGAACATTCTTGGGCCTAGTACGCGACGCTGAGGAATTCACGCAGAGATGTCCTAGAGCTAAGATGCTTGACTTTGAATAATCAAGCTACTTCCTTTGTGTTCGATGTGATTTCTAACAGTGAAGATCCTTCCTCCTGAATCAGTGATTCCAATTTAGCCAGATCTTCTTGATGCCATACTTAGTCAAATGCTGCCTTGATGTCTAAGGTATTGAAGTTCACCTTACCTCTGGAGTTCATCTCTCTTATATATCTTTGGACAAAGAGTGCAATAAAATCAGGAGCTGAGTTACACAAGCAGAATCCAAACTGAGTATCAGTGAGCAAGTTATTGACAGTGCTATCAAACATCACTGACAAGGCAATGACCCCTTCCAAACTTTTGCTGCTAATCAAGAGTAGATAGGCAGAGCAGTTATTAACTGAGTTAGATTAGATTATATTCCCTACAGTGTGGAAACAGGCCCTTCGGCCCAACAAGCCCACACAGCCCCTTGAAGCTTCCCACTCAGACCCATCCCCCTATAACCCACACACCCCTGAACACTTTGGGCAATTTAGCATGGCCCATCCACCTAGCCTGCACATCTTTGGACTGTGGGAGGAAACCGGAGCACCCGGAGGAAACTCAAGCAGACACGGGGAGAATGTGTAAACTCCGCGCAGACAGTCGCCCGAGGCTGGAATCGAACCCGAGTCCCCGGGGATGTGAGTCTGCAGTGCTAACCACTGAGCCACCGTGTTGGATTTGACCTGCTTTTTTTGCGGACAGGACAAATCTAGGCCACTTTTTACATTGGCAGACAGATGCTAGCGTTGAATTGGCACTTGAGAGGCTTGAACAGGGCTAGAGTTAGCTCTGTAAGTCTTCAGTGTTGTTCCCAGAAAGTTGGAAGAGCCCATCGCCTTTGAAGTATCCAGTATCTTCAGCCATTCTTTGATAGCATGTGGGCTGAAACAAAGTGGCTGAAGCTTGGCACCTGAAAAGATGGGATCCTCTGGATGGGGCAGAGAATCATCCACATGGCACTTCTGTCTGAAAATGGTTGCAAATATTTGAACATTGCCATTTATACATGTCATGGCTCCCCTATTAATGAGGTTGGAGATATCTGTGGGAACTTCATTCTTACTTGATTAATTGTTCATGACTGGGTGAGACAAGGTTGCGAAGCTTTGCTCTGCTCTGTAGGTTGTGGGATTTCTTAAATCTGTTGCATGCTGTTCCCTCCCTTTGTTATGCATTTAGTCCTGGGTTGTAGCTTCACCAAGTTGACACCTTATTTTTAGATACGCATTGTACTGCTCCAGGCATGCCCTCCTGTACTCTTCATTGAATCAGAATTGATTCCCAGCTTGATGTTAATGGTAAAACGGGGGATATGTCATGCCTCAGACTATGGTTGAATACAATTCTGCTGATGATGATGATCAACAGTTCATTTTATTTCTACTTGCCAAAGACCTAGTTTAGCAGTTATGTCCTTTCTAGAAATTACCTAAGATATTGTGGATTAAAAAGCATTTCAAATACTGAAATGAAGATGATTCCACCTTAAATATTATTGATTCCGCTTTGTCTAAACAGGTATAAAAAAATTATTTTGCTGGTGACTCTCAATCTAAAAATTGAAAATAACGTCAAATGTGACATGCAAACACTTAGAAAATCCAGCAAATACTTGACCTCTAACTTATTTTCCAATTAAAATGGCATTTTCATACTTCCTTTACAGACCTAAATGCAGTCAAAAATGTCAATTTAGATTCTTGGTATTATAATTAACTTTTGAAACATAATGTGTAATATTTTCCCACCAATCAGGGCACAGTACATTTGTATTACGTACTTGATACTTTGAGTTGAAGTTAAAAGAAAAATGAACTACTCTATCACATCATTAAATATATAAGATTTAATCTTTTCTATGTAATTGCTTATTGTGTCTATCTCTGTTCAGCCTGAATAGCAGGATTGATCTACAGAATGGCAAGCACGGAATGATTCAAAAATAAAACTAGGCTACTGCTTTCAGTTGAAGGCTGTGAGAGATCTGATTTTGTGAAATAAAAATGTCAACAGTTTCCTGATTTAAGTGTTTTATTTCATTCAACATTCTGAGTTGAAACTATTTGAAGCACTTGCAAAATAACGAGCAGTGTTGCCTAGAAGTACTATGTAAAACTCCATTAGAGAGATTTGGAGCAGTTTGAAGAGAAAAGAACACCATTTAGTACTTTCTGCCGATGGGTATTTGTTTCAGGATTTTGTTCCTGAAATTAAGCAGCAGGTACAGCTGCTTCTCTGGGTTATAAGATAGCTATTTTGATCCATTTGACCTTGGTGGGGCTTCCCTTAGGTATATGGGGGAAGGAAGGGAGGGCGGGGAAGGTGTCATGTAAAAATCAAAATAATGGCAAAGGCCCTCAAGACCTGTTGTCAAGGCCACGTGTGGGAATTAAGCAAGAGACATTTGTTTCAAATAATTAAAGCAATTACTGGGAACATTTAAGGAAAGGAAAATAGCTTATTATTTTCACTTGTCAGTCCTGATTTCCCCTTGCAAGACTGATATTTGTGTATTTTTAAAATCTCCCATTCTTGCAATGGAATCCAAAGTGCAAGGGTCACTCTTTTGTTGCTCTAGTGTGCCAGATGGTGGCACTGTGACAGGTGAATTGCTTAGCTCACGCAGTCATTTGACTGTGTACAATACATAGGCACCTGCCTACAACTGTTGACTTTTGACCTATAGACCAGAAGACAACTTTGATACCTGACCACTCGAGTAGGATTTGTCAATTTTGTACTCAAAGCTGTGGGCAGTTATTTTGACATCCGGTTCTCTTTTCTGAATTCAGCTATCTGAAATGCATTGCAATTTTTAAAAGAAAATACTGTTTTCTTAAATAAAAACCTTGTACTTTGTACTTGGGAATTGACCTGGAATTGAGCTATCTGCTACTAACTTGTCTATATAGGTTAAATAGATTGGTGTGGAATCAGTTTGGCTGGAAATAAGGAACAATGAGAATAAGAATACACAGCATGAGACATCAGTAAACACCCAAGAGTTACCATAGGGCCAAGTACAGGTTGGGAAAAAGCAGCAGCAAGCCAGAAGGACACTACAATTGTGATAGATGATTTGAATCTGTATATTGTTTGGGCAAATTAGATGGGCAAGGATGTTGTGGAAAGCAAATCTGTAGAGCACATCTGGCATTGTTTCCCCGGGCAGTAAATTGTAGAATTACCTGGGAAAAATATTATTTTAGATCCAGTAATGTACAGTGAGGTAGGATTAATATGGAATCTCCTAGTTAAGAATCCTCAAATAAGTAACAATTACAAATTTGTAGCATTTCAAATTCAGCTTGTTTGAAAGTTTTCACTATCAGAACCTACCTGGATATCAGTATCTAGCAGCCAGCATTGAAATTTTTGAAAGCAAGTCATTGTAGTGATTATGAAGGCATTAATCAAAATATTCCAGAAGCCACTGGAAGATTCCAGTGGATTGGAAAACCATTAGTCATCTCTCTATTCGTAAAAGGGGAGAGAGCAGGAAGGGCAGTTAACATGACATGTGTCATTGTAAAATGCTGGAGTCCGATATAAATAAACTCACAGCAGGACATTTAGTAAAGTTTCACCAAATCAAATTGAGTCAATATGATTTTGCGAAAGGGAAAATGAGAACATAATAAGCAGAGTTGATAAAGGAGAACTAGTAGATGTAATGTCTTCAGACTTCCAGAAGGCTTGCTTTAAAGGTGCCACATACAAGGTTATGGCAGAAGATGGAAGCTCTCAATATTGTGAGTAATCTATTATCACAGATTAAGGACCAGTTAACACACAGAAGACAGACTCAGGATAAATGGTTCTCCAGGTTGTAAAGACAATGAGTGGAGTGCCAAAATGAGTAGTCCTTGGATCATGATCAAATTATGTTAATGACTTAGAGGGGTAAGGGTGTATTGTATCCAAATTGTATGTAGTGATGGGAACCTAAGGAATCTGCATGGAAGTGTGAAATAGATTGAGTGAGTGGGCAGATAACTTGGCAGATGGAGTTTAATGTAGGAAAGTGTGAGGTCATCCATTTCAGTCAGAAGAATCAAAAGGAAGCGTTTAAATCAATAATTTAGATGGAGAGACATTCCAAAAAAGTGCAGTGCAGAGGGATCACAAAGCTAGATGTAGGTCAGCATGTAATTCAGTGCGTAAATGGAATGTTAGCCTTTATTGCTAGGAGGATGGCATTTAAAACTGAAGTCTTGTTGCAAGTGTCCACAGTGTTGGTGAGTCTGCATGTGGAGTACTATGTAAAGTTTTGGTCCATTTATTTTAACAAAGGAGCCAACAAAGGCAGTTCAAAAGAGATTTACTTGGCTGATTCCTGACATGTAGGAGTTGACTTATCAACAATGACTAAACAGTTAGGCCTTCCTTTATTAGAGTTCAGAAGGAGGAGGTGATCTTATTGAAACATACAAAATCATTAAGAGACCTGATAGGGTAGATATTGAAAAGATGTTTTTTCCCTGCTGTTATCAGACATTTAAATGGGCCTCTCATATTAAAGTTGATTTCTTGCTGCACCTTTTCTGTCGCTGTAACACTATTCTACATTCTGTTCTATTACTCTGATATACTTATGTATGGTATTACTTGCCTGGATAGCATGTGCAACAATACTTTTCACTCTATCTCAGTACATGTGACAATAATAAAATCAAATTATTTGGTAAATTTCAAACTAGCGGATATAGTTATACGGGAAGGGGGACACTCATTTAAAACTGACATATGAATGGGTTTCTTCTCCCAGAGGGTCGTGCACCTCTAAGTCTCTACCTCAGAGGGTTGTGGAGCTTGTATCACAGAAAAATATGTAAAGAGGAAGTAGATGATATTTTGAAATAGCCAGGAGTTGGTTATGAGCTGTCAAAAAGTGGAGATGAGGCCTGAGGCAAATCAGCCTTGATTTTGTTGAATCTGATGCAGGCATAAGGGACTGAATGGCCTAATCCTGTTTCTATGTATTAACTACTCAGTTTCAGCAATGCATCCTTATATGTAAGTAATATGGTCATAAGTTAATTTTACGATATCCGTTGCTTAATCCTCAAGAATACTGGCCTACACTTGGCTGTTTAATTTGTAAGAGAATTTTCTTTCTTTTAACCCAAGCACTAACTTGAAATAAGTGCAAGTAATTACTACAAGTCTTCCCATAGCCCAAAGAAAGCCTTTTAAAGTGACTGCTGGAGGCTTTACTTTAACATGAAGGGTTGTTTTTGTCTTCACATTCAATACTGTGGGCCATCAGTATAACTGGGGCACTGTCAAATTTAGTTCAAAGTGTCTCTTAATGGAAAAAATTTATTTGAAATTAAATGCCATTTTTTAACACTACCTGACACCGTGAGGTGAAAATCATTCAAATAGGGCCAGCATTTACTCAACAAAAGACTGAATTTTACTTGACATTTACATGCTACGAACAGGAGAGGGAGCCATGTTAAGCTGCTCCTTTGCTGTGAGTTAAGATAATAAAGTGTGAAGCTGGATGAACACAGCAGGCCAAGCAGCATCTCAGGAGCACAAAAGCTGACGTTTCGGGCCGAGACCCCTTTGCTGTGTGTTGCCCTTTCTCTCAAGATCAAGAGTACAAATAAGTCTGCACCTTAGAACACAAGTGAACTTTCCACTAAGTAAAAGGGAAATAAGCATGCCTTTGTGTCCTTCCTGTCTCCACTTCACATTAAACAGAAATAATTTTAATAAGACTGAAATTAAGGTGTTACTTCGCATTTGGGAGCATGATTGATCTTGTCAATCTTTAAGCTAAAGGCTTCACTCATGTTACATCCATTATTAGCCTTTTAAATACTGTAGTCATTTTTGAATGTTTCAAAGACAGAGAATTCTTGGCACATTGTAATGTATTAATGATTATTGAATACGTGACAGTTCCCTAAAAGTTAGGAATGATCCATGGCCTGCTGACTTTAGAAATTCTTATAAAAGCAAGTGTTATTCCAGATACTGCAAATTACTTTGTATTCAAAAATAACTAAATCACACACCCAATAAAAGTGATTTTAAATCTGAATGAAATCACGATTATTGGCTACATGCATAATAGAGTTTCAAGGTGTGAGGACCTGTTTGTTTCCACCTAAACTCCCAAATTTATGTTCTGTTGCAATACTTTGCATGACCCATAGATCGAGGGTGAAACTAATGAAGTAGGTAAGACTGGAAATATACTAGATGTGTGTTAAGCTTTAAAAATCTATAGCATTATTACATATTTGGGTCTATCCTGATAACTTGTTGAATTAATATCGGTCACTTCCTTAAGTAGTTGTAATGCCTTGTTCATGCTGGAATTGACATTTACCTACATGAAAATGTAATCTGGGGTTAACAATAACATCCCCTTGAGAGGTCATCGAGGCATTATTATATTTCAGACTGTAACTTAACTTCATTATAACTATGCAGTTCTTCCTTGAGGTTTCCCCTGCCTAACTGATGTGCCATAACTATAAAGATGAAAAAAACATTTTTTGTTCATTAAGGAGACATCAAGCCAAGTTAGATTCAACAACCAGTTCTGAACGCTCATTTTGATAGCAGTGACATAGAATCTGTGTTGCTGAGCTACACAATGATTCTAAGTGTTATAATTGGCTTATTCTAAAGCTATCAAGATAGTTGAACCAAACAGCCAACATCATTCTCTAAAAAGAAGACACTGCACCATATTGGCACTTTAAAAATTTGTTCATGTGATGTGAGCCAGGCCAATATTTTATTGTCTGCCCCAAGTTGCCCTTAAGAAACTGGAGAGCAGCTGTCTTGAATCACTGCGGTCGTTTAGAATGCAGGTACACCCACTGTGCTCTTAAGCAATTTCCAGTATTGTGACCCAATAACTGAAGGAATCATAATACAGTTCCAGGTCAGTTTGGAGTGTTGCTTGGAGGGAGACTTGCAGCTGGTGGTGTATTTCTGCATCTGTCAGTCTTATCACTTTTTGGTGGTATTGTCATGCACTTGCTTCCCTTGTCCTTCTAGGTTGAACAGATTGCAGATTTAGAAGATGCTGATGCAGGAGCATGTATATGCACCTGCACATGGTGCTATTGTCAACCCTGTGCCATTCATCTTTTCATATTCAACATCAAAATGATCAGTTGCCTCAAATAATAGGTTTGTGATTTTAGACAACTTTTGAGTATTTAGTGTCACACTGGAAACACCTAATAATTGTTGATCTTTCTGGGATTCATAGATAGAGTCATACAGCATGGAAACAGACTCTTCAGTCCAACTCATCTGTGCCAACAGGACATCCTAATCTGACCTGGTCCCCTTTGCCAGCATTTGGCCCATATCTCTCTAAATCCTTCCTATTCATATACTCATCCAGATGACTTTCAAATGCTGTAATTGTATTCATTCCCACCACTCCCTCTGACACACACACACTACCCACTGCATGGAAAAGTTATCCCCAAGGTTCTTTTTAAATCTTTCCCCTCTCAACTTAAATCATGCTCTCCAGTTTTGGATTCTTCCACCCTAGGGAAAAAGACCTTGACTTTTCATCCTATCCAACCCCTTATGATTTTATACATTTCTAGGGTCATTCCTCAGCCTTGGACACTCTGTGCAGGGGGATGCTCCAGTCTATTCAGCCTCTCCCTTTAGTTCAAAACTTCCAGACCTGGCAGCATGCTTAAATCTTTTCTGCACCCTCAAGTTTAACAATGTGGACAACCAGAATTGCATGCATTATTCCAAAAGTAGCCTCATCAATGTCCTGTACATCTGCAACGTGACATTCCAGCTCTTATGTTCCATGTTCTGACCAGTGAAGGCAAGCATGCAAAATGCATTCTTCACTATCCTGTCTACCTGCAATTCCACTTTCAAGGAACCTGCACCCCAAGGAATCTTTGTTCCGCCACACCCTAGGGCCCTACCATGAACTGTTAAGTTCCACCCTGGTTTGCCTTACCAAAATGAAATACCTCAGAAACATTTAAGTTAAACTCTACTGCCACTCCTCAGCCCATTGGCCCCTTTGATCAATGCCCTGTTGTACCAAGAACCTTCCTCGCTGTCCACTTCACCACTCGTTTTGTTGTCATTTGCAAACTGACTAACCATTTTTCCTATATTCACATTCGAATCATTTATACAAATGATTAAAACAGTGACCCACCATTGGTCACAGGCCTCCAGTGTGAAACACATCCCTCCACCACCACCCTTTGTCTCCTACCTTCAAGCCAACTTTGTATCCAATTGGCTATCTCTCCCTGGATCCCATATGATCTAACCTTGCTAACAAACCTACCATAAGGACCCTTATCGAAAGCTTTACTGAAATCCACGCAGACATGTTTACTGCTCTGCTTTTTTGTAAATAATGGCACCACATTAGCCAACCTTCAGTCTTCCAGCACTTCACGCGTGGCTATCAAATACAAATGTCTCTCCAAAGGGCCCAGCATTCACTTTCTTAGCTTCCTAGAGTTCTGGGAAACACCTGATCAAATCCCAGAAATTTACAAACTTATGCACTTTAAGACCTACAGCATCACCTCTACTGTACTATGGAGACTTTTCAAAATATGACTATTTATTTCGCTAAGCCCTCTAGCTTTCATGTCCTTCTCTACAGTAAGTACTGAGGTGAAACAATAATATAGCATCTCACCCATCTTCTGTGGTTCCACACGTAGGTAGCTTTCTTGATTTTTAAGAGGCCCTAGTCTCTCCCTAATTGCTCTATTGCCCTTAAATATATTTATATCTTCTCTTTGCATTTTCCTTAACACTATTTCCCCAAGCTACCTCATGTCCCATTTTTTTGTCTTCCTGATTTCCCTCTTATACTCTTACTGCTGTTTATATTCCTCTAGGGATTCACTCGGTCCCAGCTGTCCATAGTAATACATGTCTCCTTTTCCTTGACCAGAGCCTCAATTTCTCAAGCCATTCAGCATTCCCTACACCTACCAACCTTGCACTTCACACTAAGAGAAACACCCTGTCTCTGGACTCTTATCATCTCGTTCTTAAAGGCATCTTTCTTCCCAACCTTTCCTTCACTTGTGAAGGAATCCCCAAACAACCATTGAAAGTTTCTGTTTAATGCTGTCAAAATTGGTCTTACTCCAATTTAGAACTTTAACTATTTGACCGGCTCTATCCTTCTCCATAATTATTTTAAACTAATAGAATAATGATCCTTGCCCCAAAGTGCTCCCCCATGGACATCTTAGTCACTTACCCTGCCTTATTTCCTAACAAAAAATCTAATATTGCTCCATGTCCAGTTCACACATCCACAGAGCGAATAAGAGTGTTTTTTGTACACAATTAACAGATTCTTCCCGATCTAAGTCATTAACACAATGACAGTCCCAGTCTATGTTTAGAAAGTTAAAATCCCCTACAATTGCATTTACTATCATAAATCCAGTATTATTTTTCAGATAGACATCTGAGATTTCCTTACACAGTCACTTCTCAATTTCCTGCTGACCATTGGGATGCTCAGAATACAATCCCAAAAAGATGATCATCCCTTTCTTAGTATTGAATTCCATCCATATAACTTCAATAAATGACCTTGAGGAATATTCTCACTAAATACAGCCATAATGTTCTCCCTAACAAAAAGTTCCAGTCCCCTTCTCTTGCCTTCCTTGCTATCCTTCATAAAGCATCTGTACCTGGAACACTAAGCTGCCAGTCCTGTCCACCTCTGAGCCATGTTTCTGAAATAGCTATGATATCCCAGTCCCACAATCCCAACCATGGTGTTCATCCAGCTTCACACTTTGTTGTCATGCATCAAGTACATCTGCTTTGCTTGCCGGGCCTCTTGCATTGAAGTAATGTAGTTTAATTTAGCAGTCTTACTTCATTCTCGACCAAGCTCTTGTTTGCCTTGGCTATTTTTCTTGCTCCCCTTTATCTACCGTAGCAGTTTCTCACAATCCCTTGACACCACAGTGATTAACAGACAATTAAATCCATCGATGTGTTGTAATGTATGAGCTGCAATATTCAATTAGCATGCAGCAAACTCCAAATAGTCACCAGACTGAAAACGTTAACTCAGTTTTTCCATTCACAAATGCTGCCAGATCTACCGAGCTTTTCCAGTAACTTCTGTTTTTGTTCCGGATTTACAGTATCCACAGTTCTTTAGGTTTTCCAAAAAACAACAATCTGATAATGATTAGGTAATCTGTTTTTGTGTATAATGTTCATTTGAGGGATAAGTATTCCTATGACCACTGACGATAAACTCCCTTTCAAATAGTATGTTGTATAACATTCATCTTCAGAGTATATATTGGGATAATTTGCATTTAGATGAGTAAGTATATGGGATCATAGAATCCCTACAGTATGGAAGCAGGCCTTTCAGCCCATCAAGTCCACACTGATCCTCTGAAGAGCATCTGACACGGATCCACTCCTCTACCCTATCCCCATAACGCTGCATTTCCCATGGCTAATCCATCTAGCATATGTATCCCCAGACACTATGGGCAATTTAGCATAGCCAATCCACCTAGTTGAGACATCTTTAGACTCCAGGACGAAACCTACACAGGCATGGGGTGAATGTGCAAACTCCACACAGTCACACAAGAGTGCAATTGAACTCAGGTCCCTGGTGCTGTGAGGCAGCGATGCTAACCACTGAGTCATCAGCTCGCCCAGTATATATGGCCTTGTTTTAAATGTCATCTCCAAAAGACAAAATTCCTAACAGGGCAGCATTTCCTCAGTACTACGTTGATTTGTGTGCCATAGCAATGTGGTTGGATCTTAAACTCTAAGAGATTAAAGTGCTACCAACTAGCCCACATCCTCCACTTACTTCATAGCTATGAAGCATTGGTCATAAAATTGCCAAAGGATTTTCAACAGGCTGTGTTTTCATGCACAGACTGGATGGTGAAGTAATTTGCAATATAGTTGGTACATAAAGTGCAAGAGCTTAATTACTGCACTAGCTCATCATCCCTGCGACCTCTTGAGCATAGTATTAGTCTTCATGTAGAGACTGACACCCAACAGTTCCTCACTACTTTCTCCCTGGACTCTTCCACTGTTGCTACACTGTCAGTCTGTTAAACTGAATGCGCATAGATTTCCTCCAATTAATTACTGGTGACACTGAAGCCAATGTTTTCTGTTCTCATCTCAAAAAAGTCTCTTCTCTAACGACCAACTCCATCTGTAAACCTGGCAACCTCCTGAGATTATGCCATTCTCTTTGTAAACTTGATGTAATATGTGATCCTGAGATGAGATTCCTGACTTGTATTGATACAACACTGATATTGATACTAACTATTCCCACCTGACTTTGCATCATTTCAGCTCATTTGCAAAAACTCTCATTCATGCCTTTATTTCTTCCAATCTCAAATATTCCAGTATGCTAGGCTCCCACGTTTCATTTTCTGTAAATTTGAAGTCATTCAGAATTGTAATCACAGCTTAACTTGCAGAAAATTCTGTGTACCTATTCTCATTGTGCTCGCAGAGTACATTAGTTCACAGTCAAGCAACATCTTGATTTTAAAAATTGTATCCTTGTTTTGAAATTCCTCTCGTCTCACACCCACCTGTCTCTAATCTCCTGCAGTCCCATAACTTGTGAAGACATCTGTACCCTTTTAATTCTGGTCTGCTGTGTAACCCCAAATTTAATCGTTCTTCCACTGGTGGCCATTCCTTCTCTTATCTAGGGCCTCAAGCTCTAGAATATCCTCCAAAAGCTCTCTACCTCTCTTTCTTTTCCTTTAAGATGCTCCTTAACTTAGTTTGCCAAAGGTTTTGGTAATGTCTTCTGTGTCTCATGGGTCAGATTTTATAACAGTTTTCTTGTGAAGTTTCTTGGAATGTTTCTTTATGTTAAAGGCAGTATTTAAGTGTAAGCTATCATTTTTATTCATATGAAATGGTTCATAGGAGTGATCCAGAGTCTCACTGTGAATAAATGTAAGGTATGTGTTGCATTTTGGATGTTTATAGCTCAGGTGTTACTTTCTCGGCAAGAAGGAGCAGGAGCTCAAGGGTCACTAAATGATCCTTAATATCACATTTGAGAAGTCTTTCGTTGAACATGGACTGAACTTTATCCCCAGTTCAGGACCTTAAACATTACATTTCTGGGCATCCTAGAATTCTATCCCACTTAGCTTGGTATTGCCACACAACACAACTGAGGGGGTTTTTAGAGTGAAATGAAGTTTCCACTTCCATAAGCACTCGTCCATTCCTACAATTGCATGCATGAATGAAATCATGTGGACTTTACCAGCATGTTGATTCTTCCATCACCTGAGTGAAGGTTATCTCTCAATGCAGCTCGAGAATCACAACTGAAGTGAGATAATCTCAATGTTGAGATGGGCATTCTTGCACTTGTCACCTGATTCAGCCACATCTCACCATAGTCCTCATCACTTAGATACCCATAAGATTCCACATGATGGAATTACTAGTTAATTGGAAATTACCTATCTCATTCACTATTGTACTTCAGGGACAGAAATTCAGTGTCCAAAAATGCCACAGGCCCAGTTTGGCAGCACACCTTTCAGGCCATCACCGGTATCATCTGTCGTAGTGCTGCCAAGTGACTCTCGGTCATTAACATTAAACTTTCCCATGTAGGGGATATTCTCTGCTCGTGCAAGCCTCAGTGCTTCTTCCAAGCAATGTTTATTATTGAGGATTTGGGCTCATCAGCTGAGATGGGTGGTAAATGATGATCGACCGTTTATGTTTAATCTAATTCTGAGATTTAATGGAATCCAGAGTCAATGGTGTGGACCCTTGGACCAGGCTTTCTTCATTGTATACCATTATGCCACTACCCCTATGAATCTTTCCTACCTTTACTATGTCCGATGCCAAGCTGATGTCATGTTGTGCATTTGGTTATCATCCTAACACTGCTTTCAGTTTGATTGTGTTTACATCTAGTAGGTTTAGGCTGGTTCAGGGCATTAAGTGTCACCAACTTCACTGTGGATCTGCTCCATTTTTAGACACTGAATTTCCTTCCCTGAAATACGAAAGTGAAAAAGGTAGGTAATTTCCAATTATCTAGTAGCTTGATCAGGTGAAATGTTAGAAGGGTCTGAGCAATGTGGACTAGGTGAGATGTGTTGCAGAATCAGGTGACAAGTGCGCAAAAGTTCGTCTTGACATCAAGATCATCTTCTGCATCTTTATAGATTTCACAAGCTGCATGGCGAGAGAATTTTCACTCAGGGGGCCCTGGCACAGTAAGTCAAGGGCAGCCTCTGATGCCAGTCCAGATCCTGTTTGGGATGGTCAGAGTCAGGATCCTTTGCTCATAATGGGTAAGGATCTGAATGACTGTCAGCTCGCCAATCACCTTGAGTCTTTCTGCCTGAAATGGGCTGTTTTTATTTTCTCCAGGAATGAGAGAGAGAGAGAGAGACGGAGGTATTACAGAAGATGAACTCCTATTAGTGTTGGCCCAGGCAGAAAGATGACACAAATGTCTAAGTAAGCAGGACATCAGCCATGCCGGGTTAATGTTAGAGGGTTGGGGTCGGTGGATGACAATGAGAGGACACGTTGTTGTAGGCAATAGAGAGTGAGAGATCATGAGGCTTGGTGGAGGTGAGTGTACAGTAGTAGAGATGAGTGAGTGTGAGGTAGCAGAGAGAACAGTGTAGCGAAGGTCATTGACCATCTTCCTACAGTGCTGGCCATTCCTCCCAAATGCTGAGGTTGCTTTAACTCTGGTAGCAACCTCAGAGCAGACTGACATGGTCTGATGTGGCCTCAATTGTCAGTCCTAGGAAAAGGGGAAGTTCCTGCTGTACAGCTTTATGCTCTGTAGGAAAAGTAGCACAAACTGTTGGAAACCCATAGAATTGAGCATTCCCTCAACATTCAGCTCTTATCAGTGGTGGAAGTGGTATTAGCAATGATCCTGCTGATTTAATGTGCCTGTGGATAGCAAACTATAGCTACTAAAACTATCAACCACAACAGTCTGGAAGGAATTGATGTCAACATGAGTGAAGCTTTGATGGGAGTAGGCATCATTGACCCTATTTTGGATGTTGTCTATCTGTCTTCCTGCTAACATTCAGCACCTGGTGCAGTGTTCTTTAATCATTGCCAGATAACTATGCCAGCATCTATAGATATGCCTTTTGTGGACACAATGCCTAGGATACCTTTGATAACTCTGGCAGGTTTTCCATTCTCTTTGTTGTCTCATTCTCTAAATGTTGATGTTTTCTGGGTGTTGATGATGAGGAATCTTATCTGACTAATACTAAATTTGAAACATAAATGAACCCTGATGTAAATACTTGCATTAAAAGCCATATCCACAATGTAAGACTTGGAATGCCAATAAACTTGAATATTTTGAAGAGGTTTATGTTAAAGTCAACCCCCGAAAATAAATATCTTTAAATACTGCACAAATTAGTTTGTGTGCTGATCAGAAACAACGAGTGCAATTTTCCTGGTCCCATGAAGCTCAATGTGGGAGATGCTGAGAAAACAAGGGGGAGCAATGTCAGGGCAGCTCTCCAACTTGTACCCTACCTCACTCACCAGCTCAGTTTCCTATGGGTGGATGGGCAATTGCACAATATGGGTAGGTTACATAGTAAAATAATTAAGACCCCAATTAGGAACATTTTTAATGACCCTAGCATTTTGCCATGAGTGGACCAACCCTTTCCCACATACAGAGGCTGCCAGCTCACAAGAAGCAGGCTCCCTGTGTCAAGGTAGGGGATCATCGGAGCTGGAGACGCCTCATGCTAAGACAAGACCATGCATAGGAATGGCCAAATCCTTGCCTCTTGTTCCCTTCAACCCCATGGGCCTTACCTAAAATGCCAACCATCTAGAAGGACACAGGCAGCAGATACATGGTAACACCACCATCTGCAAGGTCCCCTCCAAGCCAGTTGGCATCCTGATTTGGAAATATCCTTCAGTGGCATTGTAAAAGTCTTGGAACTCCATCCCTGCTAGCACAATGGGTCCACCTACAGCAACTGGTCACTGAAGGAATGGCATTATATTTCCAAATCAGGATGCCAACTGGTTTGAGGCAGCTCATCAGCAACTTAAGGGCAACTAGGGATCGTCAATAAAGGCTGGCCCAGCCAGCAAAGCATCTATTGCTCAGAATGAAGAAAAAAAATCTAAAAAATCTAAAAATGAGTCGTGAACTTTGTAAGCTAAAACACAGGACTATATCCATGGTTAATTGCAAAAGCAATGTGCAATAGCTAAGTGACCTACAATAAAAGAATCATATCTAATCTCTGAAGTTCTACCAGATCCAGTTAGGAATAGTATTGGACATTTAAACAACTAACCAGGCAGAGACTCCAAAAATATCCCCATCCGCACTGACGTTAGAGTCTTCACATATTTGCAAAAGGAGGGCTGAAGTTATTATAATCATTTACAGCCAAAAGATGCCAAGTAGATAATCCGTCTTAGTTTGCTGTTAACGTCCACAGCACTACAGATGCTGGTCTTTAACCGATTAAATTCACCCCATGTTCATCAAGAAACAGTTGAGAAAATTGTAATTCTGCAATTTTTATGGATGCCAAAACACATTCCAGCTGAAATGTCAAATATTTCTGTTCCAATACTAGCAGCACTCTTGGCTAAACTGTTCCAATACGGCAACAGACAGGCAGATATAAAACAGCATTAAAAAATTGCCCAGGTATGCCCTACCCCAAAAAACAGTGAATTTAATCCTATTAGTTACTGCCCCATTAGTCTTTTCTCCATTATCGGTGAAGTGATGGACGGAATCATTGACAGTGCTATCAGATAAGACTTTGGGAGTAATAGCTGCTCATAGTTGTTCATTTTAGGTTCCACCAGGGGAACACTTAACTCCAGATTTCATTTAATCTTTGGTCCAAACATGGACAAGCGGTGAGGCGAGACTGATATTAAGGCAGTATTTGACACAGTGTGAAACCTTCACAAAATTGAAACCATTTGAAATCGGGGGAAAAACTTCATTAGTTAGAGCTAAAAGAAGATAGTTGCAGTTCACTGAGTGCATTCATCTCCGTTCCTGGATGTCACCGGAGCACATCCTCAGCACATTGTTCTCGGCTCAACCATCTCCATTTGTTGCATCAGTGATCTTTCTTCTATCACTAGGTAAGAAAAAGGTATGTTCTCCAATTGCAAAGTTTTGTACCTTTTGCAACTCAGATAATGAATCAATCCCTTACCTCATTCAACAAAACCGAGGCGGTATTCAGGTTTGCACATGTAACATTCTTGCTTTGTAAGTTCCAAGAAATTACCATCCACAGTAAGAAATAATCTAACCATATCCCATGGTATTGAAAAGTCCCCACTATCAACATTATCGTGCAACCATTGACCAAAAATAAGAAACTCACTTGTGTAAATACTCTGATTACAAGAGAATATCTGAGGTGGTTATTCAGCAATGAGTAACGCACCAACTGCTTCCCAAAATATTTTCAATATCAACAGGGCACAAGTCAGTGTGGCAGAATGTTCTCCATTTATCTGAATAAGTACAACTCTGACAATACTCAAAAAGTACGTCATTATCCAGGAAAAACCTTGACCCTAACTACCATTTTAAATATTCATTCCCTCCACCACTGAAGGTCCACAGCTGCAAGTTGCATTGATCTACAAGATGCAATGTAGCAACTTACCAAGGCTCCTATGACCACACCATCCAAACATGTAAAATATACTACCAACAAAAACAAGACAAGAATGCACATAGAAAGATCACTACCTGCAATTTCCCTGAGTCATACATTATCCTAACTTGGAGATGTATTGGTTTCCATTGTTCTTGTTGATTCAAATCCTGGAACTCCCTCCCCAACAACAGTACTGTGGGTAAACCTGCACACAAGGGCTTCAGCGGATCAAAAAGGCACCACAATATCAGAACAACGTTCAAGGACAGTATCAGAGAGTCATTAATTCAGGCAATGCCAGTGACACCTCGTTGTTTTGAATAAACAAGTAAAGCTCTGTTCTTTAAGCTGATATGCTGTCATCTTATGCTGAATTCTTCCTGTATTTAAGCCATGGACAAACTTTGTACACAATGTTTAAGAAGTGATGGACAAAATTTCCCATCAAATGTATTTTGTCTCATACAAAGAATAATTAAAAAGGCAAAATATATAGCAAGTATTGCAAAGATGAGCCTTTCAACCTATTTGGAGCAGGCAGAGAGATATTGGGTGACCATTTCAATTCCCTGTCCCATTCCTCAGGCGACATGTCCATCCTGGGCCTCATGCAGTGCCACAATGATGCCACCCGAAGGTTGCAGTAACAGCAACTCATATTCTGCTTGGGAACCTTGCAGGCCAATGGTATCAATATGGACTTCACAAGCTTCAAAATCTCCCCTTCCCCCACTGCATCCCAAAACCAGCCCACCACATCCCTGCCTCCCTAACCTGTCCTCCTTCCCACCTATCCACTCCTCCCACCTCAAGCTCCACCCCCATCTCCTACCGAATAACCTTATCCCGTCCCCTTGACCTGTCCGTCCTCCCTGGACTGACCTATCTCCTTCCTAACTCCCCACCTACACTCACTTTTACCAGTTTCATCCCCGCCTCTTTGAACTGTCTGTCTCCTCTCCACGTATCTTCTCCTCTATCCATCTTCTATCGGCCTCCCCCTCCCTCTCTCTATTTATTTCAGAACCTCCTTCCCTTCCCTCATTTCTGAAGAAGGGTGTAGGCCCAAAGTGTCAGCCTTCCTGCTCCTCTGATGCTGCTTGGCCTGCTGTGTTCATTGAGCTCTATCTCAGATTCTCCAGCATCTGCAGTTCCTGCCACCTAAGAAAGGAGAAGGAGCAATATTTGTTTTGATTAAGAAGAAAAGCGTAGTCCAGAGGAGAGAAATCTTGCTGAAGACTAAGCTGGGTGACTCGCTTATTTTATTTAGTGCCTGTGTAAATCTGGGAAGAAGATTTCCACTGGCTGTACTTTGGTTGCAATCTCAGATTCTTGGTATGACTTTTCTCTTTCTAGGAACGTTAGAGGATTATGGTCCATATAATGAACAGTCTCTGCAGAGTTGTTGGGTATGTAGACTTCAAAAAGTTGTACGACCAATATCAAACTCAGTGTGTCTTTTTCTACAGTTCAGTATTTCCGCTGGCAAGCACACAACTTTTGAGAAAATAACTGACCAGCCATTTGGTCCCCATTTCACTTTACTGCAAGAACTACACCAACACCTGCATAACTGTATGTATAAAGTATAATTAGTTAGCGTATTTCAGTGTTGCTAAAACCAGTGCAGTAATCAGCTTTCAAGCTGTGAGATCTGACACTCTTCTGCCTATTCAGATTTCTTGCCTTTTTTTTAAAATAAACTTGCCAGAAGTACCACTACAGAGTAAATTATGGCCTAACCCACGACCCCACGTTCCACGAATGAGCTGTTTAAAAAATAGTGTGGAATTCACCAGCTGGGAGTGTGGTGGAGGCACATTCAATCTCAAATTTTGAAAAAATTGGGTAATTTTCAGAATGGAAAATAGCTATCAGACTTCTCACAAGGATAAAGGATTAGGGTGGTACTGGGTTAATTGTTCTCGCAGAGAGCCAGTGTGGACACCTGAACTGAATAACTTCCCTCACTGCTTTCACTATTCCCAAACTATTATGCTAACCTAATAATGGAGGCCAATTGCATTACTTTAGTAAAAGCCAAGCTCAGATCAGGAAATATGTGATTTAATTTAAAATTTCCTTGACTTCCATGCCTTAGTTTTATCAGTTGTGCCATTTAACAAATTATGAAGAGAAGCTCCTCAATTTTACACTGAGCTGTGTTTTTAAAACATCAAATTTCAAGTTATCTTAAATTACAGGAACAGCCTAGTTTATTTCTATGACTTGATAGCATCACTTAATAAAGATCAAGTGGTCTCAATAGCATGAACATTTTGACTCAAGAATTCAATTAAAGTAGCACACGGTGAATTAAGCAATTTTAAAACTGCTAGAAGTTTTCTTGTTAAAAAATTTATGACCTGAAGTGATAGTGATCCTTCCACACTGTGTTTAATCTACACTATAAACAGTTAAATGAGTTCCTTCTACCAATTAACCTTATAATGCATTCTATTAATTTAGAAACAAGTACAAAAATCAAAGTCTTTGACTTCTCAAAATGTGAATGAAGCTTTGGTGAACTGAATTTGGACATGAAACTACTTAATGCCACTGTTCTGTAAATTTCTCTGCCCCCAGTATTCCCTATTTATAGATATGAAAGTGCAAAAATCTGTAATTCAGAGCTTGTAGGTCTGTGGCTGAGGAAATAAGAACTCGCTCCTCACAACTCAAAGGGGTTGATTTGTGTAAAGTCAAAGAACTGTTTGTGAAAACCTTTAGTTTGTGAATAGACTACTGTGAGTTACTTGGGAGCAAGAATGTTAAATACTGCTGACAGATCCTGAATTAACATGAATCTCTAATTATATGCTTATTTTAATAAAGCAGGAATAATTATAGATCAAAATATGCCCCTCAGTTTCATATGTTATCATACGTTTTGCAATGTTAAGTACTAACAATTTGGCCCACAGTGTTACTATCAAGTAGCTATTAATCCACCAACAGAATCAGCAATAAAGTATCAGATTTTAATTTTGTTTCGATTAATATATCAGATTGTGTAGAAATACGATGATGCCCTGCTTTGACACCAATTTTAAAAATGCTTAAACTGAATGCCTTCCCTTAAGGTGGTTTTGCTAATCAGTTGTCAATCACAAGTACTGAAGTTGCAAACATAAATCTTAAAACAGGAATATAATCTATATTCTGATGTGGTATGTGACTTTTTAAAAAGCATTTGCACCACTTCTTTTGTTAAAAAAATACTGACAGTGAAATATTAATTGTGAATCTAAAAAGCTGATGGAATTCAACAACCAGTTTCCAGACAGCTGACATAGACCTTTAAAAGACTGAAAGCAGGTGGCCAACATTCAGATCCTCACTACCCCACCATCCGGAGAGGACGTTGACATTGATTAAGGAGATCATCAAGTGAGCATTAGGAGATGTTGAAACAATGCCCATTGCTGTGCTACTCACCTATTCCCCCATTCATCTCTTCCCACACCCTCCACCCCACAGTGAATGTACATGATGACAATGCATTTCCTCTTTTGTCTGCTGCAGATACAAGCATTATCAGCACAGTGTCCATGTCTGAACGGATGGCGACAGACAGGAGAAGACCATTAGTGTTGGTCCTTTGAAATGTCATTGGCATGCACAGGTGAACAAAGGAACAACAGGCAGGTTTGTTACGGGCACTGGCCAACCTGACACAAAATCTGCAGGATTGCAGCCGTACCATTGGGACCCTGCTACCTCAGGCATGTAAACGTCTGACTGCCTTCATCGTCAGGTCGCTGGCTACCAAGGAGACCCATGTCCAGCAGCCTCAAACTGCTGGATATGGACACAGACCTGACTCAGAACCAAAGGACACAGTTTAAAAATAAGGGGTAGGCCATTTAGAACAGAGTTGAGGAGAAACTTCTTCGCCCAGAGAGTGCTGGATATATGGAATGCTCTGCCCCAGAAGGCAGTGGATACCAAGTCTCTGGATAGTTTCAAGAAAGAGATGGATAGAGCTCTTAAAGATAGTGGAATCAAGGGTTACGGGGATAAGGCAGGAACAGGATACTGATTGTGGATGATCAGCCATGATCATAATGAATGGTGGTGCTGGCCCGAAGGGCCGAATGGCCTACTCCTGCACCTATTGTCGATTGTCTATTGTCTATTGTCAATCATTCTGGCCATTGATGCTGAGTAACAACAGCAAGGTGACAGGTGAACAAGGACCTTGAAGTCAGCCCAAGTGGCCCTTCCTCAGGAGCCTGGGAGGTATAAAACAGCAAGAAACACCTACAAGCCCGTCAAGTGTGTATGGTCAGCATGGATGAGTTGGACCAAAGGATCAATTTCTAAGCTGTATAACTCTGACTCAATGACTCTGTCTCCTCAGAGGAAACAGAGGAGGCCAAGCTTTCCATCTCAATATTGGCAGCCTCCCTCAGGAAATTCACGCTGAGGAGGGGATCTCTGGGCCAGGAAGAAACAATCTTCCCAGGATTGCCTGACCAAAATCTGAAGTCAATGGGTTCAAATGTAGGGCAGGCAGCTGTCACCCTCACTGTAGACCCTGGGACTGTTCTGCGATGTAGAGGGATGGAAGGAAAGAAAGAAGACCACCTTCCGAATGCACATTAAAAATCTGTTACGATAACAATAAATTTGTGTTCACTTTCTATCATCGGTTGTGTGTGTGAATGTCTGTCTAGTCATAACCACAACATTGAAGGTGCAGAGACTGGCCGTCCTCAGTGCTACACCAGGTTTGATGGTCCAAAGTGTTGTGAGCACCTGCTGCACTGTGTAGGTTAAGGGGCCTTGGAAGATGCTCAGTACTTTCCCCGACAAGGGTGAATATTTCCAGCTGCAGTACATTTCTTGCGCATCCCAGTCATAACAGGCATTGATTCCTGAGGAGGAATGATTTGGCCAAGTTTGCCTGGGTTTAGGAATAGGGTCTACAGACAAGATGCCTAAGATTCATGTTACATGTAGTGCTTACATCTACCTGCAGCCTCTGGATGTCTGTGCAATGCTCTTTGCTCTTTGAAGGACCTATATCCATTGAAATTGTTTCATTCTGTGAGGCTGCTGTTTTCAATCATCCTACCCACTGTGGGTGCAGATGGATTCGCTGCATCGAACGCTCATTATTTACAGCACAATGGTAAAAAAAAACACACTGATCTCATCCACTTCAGGTGTGTTTGGAGCCTTTCTCTAATTTCAGGCATTTTTACAAGTGGCAAGAAGCCAACACAAGTCACATTTGAGATAACAAAGTGTGAAGCTGGATGAACACAGCAGGCCAAGCAGCATCTCAGGAGCACAAAAGCTGATGTTTCAGGCCTAGACCCTTCATCAGAGAGGGGGATGGGGAGATGGTTCTGAAATAAATGGGGAGGCGGATCGAAGATGGAGGAGAAGATAGGTGCAGAGGAGAGTATAGGTGGGGAAGTAGGGAGGGGATAGGTCAGTCCGGGGAGGACGGACAGGTCAAGGAGGCGGGATGAGATTAGTAGGTGGGAAATGGAGGTGCAGCTTGAGGTGGGAGGAGGGGATATGTGAGAGGAAGAACAGGTTAGGGAGATGGGGACGAGCTGGGCTGGTTTTGGGATGCGGTGGGGGGAGGGGAGATTTTGAAGCTTGTGAAGTCCACATTGATACCATTGGGCTGCAGGGTTCTCAAGCGGAATATGAGTTGCTGTTCCTGCAACCTTCAGGTGGCATTATTGTGGCACTGCAGGAGGCCCAGGATGGACATGTCGTCTAAAGAATGGGAGGGAGAGTTGAAATGGTTTGTGGCTGGGAGGTGCAGTTGTTTGTTGCGAACCGAGCAGAGGTGTTCTGCAAAGCGGTCTCCAAGCCTCCGCATGGTTTCCCTGATGTAGAGGAAGCCACAATGGGTACAGTGGATACAGTACACCACATTGGCAGATGTGCAGTTGAACATCTGCTTGATGTGGAAAGTCATCTTGGGGCCTGGGATGGGGGTGAGGGAGGAGGTGTGGGGGTAAGTGTAGCACATCCTGCGGTTGCAGGGGAAGGTGTCAGGTGTGGACCTGGCCCATGGAATAGTCATGGACATTACCCTCATCTTACTGTGCCAGGATATCCTCTATCAAGGCTGTCTCGCATCAATTAACTGAGGACTATTCTTCTTAGACTTTGAGACATAGCCATTTGATTGAGTCACATGTTGTGTGTATATTGGTGGCACATTGTGCAATTGTGAGATTGACATAGCACTGTGCCAGTCAACAAGATGGCCACTCCCTTGATCAATGACTGACAACTATGAGAAGTTGACTGGCTTTCTGTGTGCTCTAACAAGCAAGTCAAGACCCAAGTATTGGGAACCTTTTAAGCTCTTACCATCATTTACTGGAGTATTGCACTGAAATGAAGTCCCACTACTCCCACAGTCACAACAAACAGCTACCTGATTGTTGGACTCAGGTCAATAGAATAACATAGACCAGGCTTGTGGTTAGCAAGAATTACTATTTATTGTAAATAATTAGACACTACCTGCAAGTAAACAGATATAAACATGTTAGAATATAACATCACAAATTAATATTCTAATTCCTTTTTGCATTCTCTTATACACACACAAACATGCACAAAGAAAGGGAAAAATCAATGGATAAAGAGAAAGTTGTTCATTAGTCTTTGTTTACAAGATCTGTTGAGTTGGTTCTTGCTAATCAGAAAGGTTCTTCTTGGCTGTTCTCATACAAATGCTTCCATTGGTTTGCAAGAAGCATAGGGTGCCTGGTTCATTTATAAAGGTCTCTGACTTAACACAAGATCACAATTGAGAGCAACTTACGAAGGAAGATATCTTCGTTTTCTTCAGATTAAAAGTGAATTTGGACTTCAGAGAACAGTGAGACAACTCCTAAACTTAAGAGCTGATTGCCTGATTGGCAGGCAAAATGCTTTTGTCATCGATAACTGGTCAGTAGCCCCTGGACCAATCAAATTCTTGCTGCTAATCAGAGCTCCTACTGAATACAGAAGCCCCCAACTCCAATCTATCTGTTAGATAATTTTCTAACTACTTACTCAAGCAGCTGTTTAAGTGAGAAACTAAAACAGAAGTTGCTGGAAAAGTTCAGTATGTCTGGCAACATTTGTGAAGAGAAATCAAAGTTAACATTTCAGGTCCAGTAACCCTTCCTCAGAACTTTTGGATTTTATTTAATTTTTAAATGATGCTTGACATGACTGTCAGGTTACTTGCTTTTCAAATCAATCTTTTTTGAATCAGTCCTTTAAAACACTGGTTTTAAGCAAACCTTTTTCTGTCCATTCGCAATTTTCAAACATACTAAAGCAAAAATGTAGCACATTGCGAAATGGCAAGGCATGACAGAAATACTAGGAACTTCCAAAAATGCATAAAATGAGTGAATGCTAAGGCTACGAGTGAGGATCCCCAATATGCATTAGTCAGTCGCAGGCTATCCTTCTCTTGAAATAGGAATAACATTTGGTGCTGACAGCACTCATTTGTTTTGTAGTCTTCACTAATGACACATTGAATGTCATTTTAAGCAATCATTCTTCCCAGAATTTCTGGAAATTCTCTTTTGAATTTTGGATTTTGAAATAGATTTCTACCACTAACATGGTGAAATAAAAATCAGGATGAAAATGAGGAGGTGAGGATCATGTACTGGTAACAGAGTCTTAACTTTTCTTCCACTTAAATTAAAGGAAGTAAATGAATTAATATGAAGGCACATTAAAATCCCAGCCCAATTTGCTTTCTGATGTATCCTTAGGCCATACTCCCTTTGGATACGCTAAAACTAAAATCTATCCTCTAGTACCGGGATTTACTCTCCATTTTGCAATGTGTTGGATATAATGCAAGTGCCAAAAGTATAGAGCAGTGGCTTAACACAACAAGATTCTTGATGGTTTCGGATGGAAGATGCAAGAGAAATCTATTAGAAAAAATGAGTCAAATCAACAGATGTGAATTCCTGGTGAGTAACAACTTCAATTGGAGCACGCACCTTTGGGGCCATAAGAAAGGGCAGAGGATGTGCTCCTCCTCCTTGTCTTTCTCAATGAAACAAAGTTCCAGGGCATCTTGAGCTTGTATCATATAATGATAGAATCATAAAACACAGAGGTTCTTTTGGTACCGCATGCCTGCTCTGGCTCCCTGAAAAAAGCTATCAGTTAAACCCTGCTTTTCACCATAGTCACTTTTTTTCTCCTTTTTGAACATGTATCTCAGTCTCCCTTTTGACATTTAAGATTGAAAATTTGTCCATCATCATTTTATATTTCCACCTTCTAAATAATAATGGTTTGCTGAGTTAAAACATTTCTTGGTGTATCCCTTCCGGCTCTTTTGTCGATTATTTTTCAAAAGCCGATAACAAATAGTTCTGTTATGGCTTAGAATCCCAGACAATAGGCTAATGTATGCAGGATCTGTCTGTGAAACTTAGGACAAAGCTGAAAGGGTATATATGTTTTTAATCTACCTGTACAGACACATTATAACATATCTCTAGAGCAGGTGAGATTTGAGGAGAGACTACTAATCCAGAGGTAGGGGTGCTACCATTGCACCACAAGAGCCCTCTGAAAAGCATATAGGGTTGCAGAAAGGAAGTGTTCCAGCCTACAACAATTTATTACTGATCTAGCCTGGAGAAAGATTTATTTGTTTTGTCGCTTTTCCGAGGCAGCTGTCATGAAGGCATTGATTTATGCAATTCATTGTGATTCCATTTAGTTTTGGATTTGGATGTTTGGAATATCGATGTATTTTCTCTTTTACCTGCCCTGTGTAGATATTGCAAGTGAAGGAAACAGCAAAACTTGGAATGATAGCTTCTAGAAGTGATTACTAAAAGCCCGACAATCCAAAATGCACTTATATGTCTTGGGCACCAATCATGGGTTGGAATTCTTCCGATTGGGTTAAAACTAGTCTCCTTGACAATGCTTGACACCAGTAACATTTTGGATTCCACATTAGAAGAAGTGTCATCGTTGTATTATTGCTCTATTTTTGATCCCATTTTTGATTTCTAACATCCAAGATTTAGGACAAAATCTTATAGGGGCCTGAAATACATGGGTTATCGTGCAAAACATGGCATGACGGCATGAGAATTCCGGCAAAGGCCATCACCACATTAGGAACAACTCAGTACAACTTTTAACTGTGCTCCAGGCATCGAGATGAGATTCTTGCAAGACAGTGGTGAGTTGCTTATTAAAGGAGATTATTACTTGCCTCATCTTGGCTCACACCTTCAGTTTCCTATCATACTACCCAACATGGGAGACTAGACACTGAATTCACAGCATTGAAGTCATTGCACTAAACTAGGCTGCATCTCCAACTATTCACATGTTGTCATAGCACTCAATTTCCCTGAGCCTACCTAACTGATCCCAGTATTCCCTGCCTTGCCATGCCTTACATTTTAGGCTTTGCCACTCAGCCAGAGAAATCAGACTCACAGATAACAAAGTGTGGAGCTGGATGAACACAGCAGGCCAAGCAGCATCTTAGGAGCACAAAAGCTGACATTTCGGGCCTAGACCCTTCATCAGAGATCTCTAATGAAGGGTCTAGGCCCGAAACGTCAGCTTTTGTGCTCCTGAGATGCTGCTTGGCCTGCTGTGTTCATCCAGCTCCACACTTTGTTATCTTGGATTCTCCAGCATCTGCAGTTCCCATTATCACCGAAATTAGATTCACAGTTTGGTTGTCTTCCCATGCCAGAAGGTGCAGACACAAAGCCAGGAAGCTTATCATGGTTCTGAAGAAAGGTCACTAGACCCAAAGTGTTGACTCTACCTTTTTCTCCACAGATGATGCCAGACTGCTGAATTTCTTCAGAGATAGTAGGAACTGCCGATGCTAGAGAATCTGAGATGACAAGGTGTGCAGCTAGATGAACACAACAGGCCAAGCAGCATCAGAGGAGCCAGGAGGCTGATGTTTCAGACCTGGGCCCTTCTCCAGCAATGACGAAGGGGCTAGGCCCTAAATGTCAGCCTTCCTGCTCCTCTGATGCTGCTTGGCCTGCTGTGTTCATCCAGCTTTACAACCTGTTATCTGCTGAATTTCTCCAGCAGTTTCTGTTTTTGTTTCAGCTTGTCATGGTTGTCAGTGGTTCTCGGGCATGTCAGTGGAAAGAGCTTTTGGTCAAAGTATTGACGTTTATTGTTAAATTTACTCTTTTGCGGGACACGAGCATTGATGGCTGGGCCAGTAGTTATTGTCTGTCTCTAGTTGCCCTTGAGAAGATGGTGGTGAGCTGCCTTCTTGATCTGCTGCAGTCCATGCGTTGCAAGTAGCCCACGGTCTTTGACCCAGCAACAGTGAAGGAACATTGAAATATTTCCGAGTTAGGTTGGTGAGTGACTTGAAGGGGAAATTGCAGATGGTGGTGTCCCCATGTATCTGCTGCCCTTATCTTTCTACATCGAAGTGATCATGGGTATGAAAGGTGCGGCCTAAGGATGTTTGGAGAATTTCTGCAGTGCATTTTGTTGATCGGACACACTGTTGCTACTGAGTGTCAGTAGTGGAAGGATTGGATGTTTGCTAATGTAGTACCAGTCAAGTGGCCACTTTGTCCAGGACATCACCACCTGCAAGTTACCCTCCAAGCCACTCAACATCCCGGTTTGGAATTATATCAATATTCCTTCAGTATCGCTGGGTCAAAATCCTCAAATTCCCTCCCCAATGACTTGGACTGCAATAGTTCAAGAAGGCAGCTTACTACCAACTTCTCAAGAGTAACTCAGAATGGACAATAAATGCTGCTCCAGCCAGTGATGTCCATGCCCATGAGAGAATAAATAAACATTTTCAGATATCTTCACCAAAGGCTCTTTCCCTTGACATGACTGAGGATTACTGACAAGCATGGTGGTGCCAAATTTATTGAGAGTTTGTGAATAAGTCAGTCAAAGGCACCCTCTGGTACCAGTCCAGGGGCTTGGACAAGGCTAATCAGGTGCTTCAGGCAGTCAGAGCCAGGACCCTCTCCTCATAAACAGTGATGAGCTGAATGTCAGGCATCTTACTACCTGTCATGACTCCTTCTGCCCTCTTGAGGGCTATTTTGCTTTCTAGAGAAGCCTCTTGGTGAGAGAGGCAGCTATTATGAATGGCAGAGAGTAGGAGGCATAGCTGTTAATGCTGCTGCAGCTGGAGAGATAAGTAAGCAAATAGACAATGCAAAGGGTGTGCAGGGCTAGTGATGATTGGGGTTGGAGTGAAGGACAGGGAAAGAGGGACGATGTCATGGGAAATATTAAGAGCAGTAAATCATGAGCCGTTGTGGAGGTGGGTGCAGTAGATGTTGGAGAAAAGTCGGTGGCATTTATGCTGACAGAATGGAAAAGGTAATTGACCTTTTTCCTACATTTCTGGGCATTCCTCCAGACCACTGAGACTGTATTGATCAAAAGTGGGATCCTTAGGCTGGCATGGAGCTCCTCTGTTGGTCCAGGTGTGTGAATAAGTCCCACCTCTGCATCACCCCATTCAGCAGGACCTCAAGGTTCCTGATGTGAAGAGGGGTGTCAATTTTGCCTTGCCTGCCGTGTCTCCGGCATATGTCAAGAAAAGTGAAGGGCAACTCCAGATTGGCCAATATTGTCCCGTTTCACTAAGGGCTTTTAAACCAAGCATTGGCACCAGTGTCTCAGCTAATTCTGGGACATTGTCTGAGTGGTGAGCTGTTCCGCATACAGTGTATGATAAAGTCAGTCTAGAATTGGATGAGAGGCAGTATTGCAGTGATGAGGCAGGTAGGTAGTGAGGTAGGTTCAGTAAGTTACAGCTAGAGATCTAGTTAAAGCTTATGGCAAGAAACCCTCCATGTAACCTGGCCAAACTGGCAAGTATGATTCAGCCCTTGGTTGTCTTTCTAAGTCAAATGACCAGCATGTTTCCACCATTTATGCACCTATTGTACAATCGAAAGTCCTTGATGGAATGACATTTTATGCAATACCATACTCAACAGCTGTCAAAAGAAATTTTCATATCTTTGGGTCCAAATCTAGGCCCAAAATTGAAAGGCTGTCACATTCACCACTACACCAACTCCCCCATTCTCCACCCAACTTCGTCCTCCCTGCCTCCCAGCAATATCTAAACTGCATTACTTCAAAGTTCTGTATCATGGGCTAAGTGGGATTTGTAAACATTTTGCCAACAACAGACATGGAATGTTTTTAATCTCTTAAGTCGCATTTACAAGAGCTGTTTTGGTTTTCTTCGGCTCATGGACTAAAGACATAAAATGGTGCACTTTGTGTTCACACATAAGTGTCACCATGATGCTTCACTCTCTTACATTTTTACAAAACCCTGGTAATACTTTTGCTGTCAGAAAGCTGGCTTATTGTTTATCTTCACTTCATTGCATTTAATTCTGTGCAACTTACTCAGTGAAACAGTGTAGTGAAACTGGAAGGTTAAAAGTTATCATAACAACAAAAAACCGCTTAAAGAGCAAGCAGGTGTTAGTAACTTAGTGACCTTTAATGTTAAACAAAGCCAAGGTCTTTTAATTTTTTTCTGTCAGTTGGACATGTCGTGTTTTGGTCTGGGTGGTTGTTGCATAGTTTTGTACAATGCACTTCATCTTGTAACTGGTCTGCTGAAATATTTCACATTTTTCTGCCCTTGTTGCAGTTCTGCAGAGAAACTATTTCTTATAAACAGTTCTGTCTTTCATTATGTTGTATCATTTTGTTATGTTCATATCACTTAATTTTAGCTTATGCACCCCTTTATAAAATTATATTTACTTTTAAGTGTCATTGTCTGCGAAAGTTTGGGTAATTTCATGTTCTCAGACATGTGGACTTACAGTGTAGATTATGGGAAGAACCCATGTGAAGAAACAGAAAGCAGATGGGCACTGTGGCTTGCAAATAAGTAATATTTCATAGTAATTGCAATACAGAAATAGGCTGTACAGCCAACAGATCCAAGCCAGTGTTTATGTTGCACTTAAACTGCCTCCCACTTCAGCTCACAACATTGACATATCCTTCTTCCCCTTTCTCTCTCAAGTGTTTATCTAGCTTTCCCCTTAAATACATCTATTAGCCTCAATTGTTTGTGTAGTAGCAATTACTCCACATTCTAATCACAAACTGGGCTGCAAAATTTCTCTGCATTTGCTTCTGTGACTAAATAGAGACTGCTGACATGTTGAAGAACAATAAATTTATGGTTAATAAATGATGATTTTGCTTAGTTCACAACTTTTGGAAGTGGGTGTCAGTTAAGTCTTTTTTTGTTTTGAAGAACCCAACGTACCAAAGGTGATATTTCCCCTACTCAATGTCTTCATCTTCCTCAGAAAATCATTCTTTCCCCCCGACTCTTCAGCATCAATCACATCCCCTCACTGCCCACTCCAGCTGTGAAGTGCAAAAGTTATGTAGTACATTCTGATTGGTTTGTACTTCAATGGGTAACAGACAGATCCAGGTATCAGAACTTCATTTTGAGAAGGCCTATCATTGTTTCCATGACGGCTCTCATGGAGGAAGGAGCTACATTATATCAACATTCAACCTCAGTCTGAGAATCATGTGATGGAACCTTTGGCCGTGTTTGGAAAGTCTGGCCCTTCTCTCCCAGCAGCCATTCTTTAAGTCATCTGGCCCTTCAGATGAAGCCTAAACATCCAAATTATCAAGATTATAGGCATCATGGTAGCTTTCAGAGTATGTGGTGCAGACCTCTAAAATGTGGTGGTAATTATCTTCGATGACTTTTACTTTTACAGAATGGAACAGTTTGTTTTTCTATTGACAATATAGCTCATTATCATATGGTGCTCTCAATGCTATATCTGTACAGTCCTATATCTGCCTTGCAGCTGGAGGGGGTCAGCAATGTGGGCAAAGACTTGTGCTCAGGCTGCAGCACTGATCTTGTCACAGGGAAGTGAGATGAAGCAATGTGATCTGGCACAAATTGCATCAATATTCGCCTTGATACATCCATGCAGTGAGGACTGTGATATCCCACAAAGATCACAGCAGAATTTTGAAGCAGCTATGTGCATAAAGATTTAGTACAGTTGGTACCTTGACAGACACCAGGGTATGATGGCCTCCCACCTTTCTCAGACCATGGGTCCTGCTTCAACAGTTGACACAGTTCTGTGAGGGTGGCCCAGAACATACTCAGTTCCTCAGTCTGCAACAATGCTGTGCCTCTCACCTGGAGGGAATGGCATTAACGATGATCTACGCTGGATCTCTTGAACTTCCTCTGCATCCCGAGGGGACTTATAGCAATGGCCTCTGCATGTGGTGGCTGTTTGACAGCATCTTGAGTTTCTGCTGATCGTGTGTTTCCTGGCACATCCTCAGCTTCTCTGCACCTTCATTGCACTATAGCCACATTGACAACAACCCCCTACTGGGGCTGGATCCATTGCTGATGGCTCCAATGAACCTGTGTGAGGAACATCAGAAATAGAACAGGTTCCATAGCAATGTGAGCAGTCACATCACTCACAACAAGTTGTTTTGTACATTCCTCCTTAGGTAGGAGACATGGGGACTCCAATTAGGAGGGTCACGGAATGCCTGGACGTGAGTCCTGACATTGTGGACCTTATTCCAATTTACCTTATTCCAAACAAGCCATGTCACACAAAAACAGAAGGAGATAGTAGCTAATAGTGGGACTGCTAAACCTTGTTTCCCTCTCACTCCCACATCAACAAGAAAGACAACATTGCATATAAAAGCATGTTAGGAAAGCTTACCGTTCATGATGAGAGGAAATCAGCTCTGTGCCTTTGTGCAGCCTATGAGATCTGGGATTGTCTTTTTGAATTGGGGACTGTAGGTGATGACTTTAAGGTCACTTTTGATCAATTCTGCTTCACAGAGTTGTCTTTGATTCTTCTGTAATGACCCTGATAGACGTGTGTCAACCTCTCGCATTACCACAGCTTAGTGATAGGGCCATGCTGATGTTACATGAGGGATGGGGCAGAAGGAATGACTGCAGCCATTGAAGTCACAACCATACATTGGGCTTCTCTTCTAAGTTACCAAAGGTGCCCTTTCAAGCGATGAGGGGCATGAACTGAGCATTAAGACTGAAGGATCATTAGTTAGAAAAAGATGTCATCTCTAATGTGCTGCAGGCACCCCTTTTGTTTTATTTTTAATAGTTCTTGAGCATTTTATTGAGTTTTTGAGGAATTTTATATATTGTAGAACTTTTCCCACTCCATGCCATCTGGTAACTATCATGCCCATCACCATCTGGAAGGCCTCATCCAGGTACCGAGGTCAAATTTGTCATCATTAGCCCAAGGCTAGGTTCTGTGGTTTTATCACCTGTCGCTGAAGAATTGCGGTAGTTCAAGCGTCAGGGATATTATCAGTCTCGAGATTTGCTGGAAGAAGGACTTGTGTCTTTTTATGTTCAGGAAGTCCATTAGTTTGCTATTAAGCTGCAACTACTTCCCACCTGCTCCCACAACAAATCAAAAAAAATAAGCTCGAGGCCTCCCATCAATTCCTTTATTTGCGGGCTCAGGTGTTGGTATTTCAATGTTTTTCTACCCATGCTTCCCGAGCATATTGTTGACATCCTCTTAGCCGATGGTGATGTCTAGCACTGCAACTTTATAATCTTTCCAGAGTGTTATGTCTAGCTTCTAGAAAGAACCATCCTGAGCAATCAATTTCAGTTCTTAGCACAGCATCCATCTGTACTGATTGACCAGGATTTACATTTGACATAGCTTCACATGAAGAAGCAATGATTACAGATGCCTTAAACATGTATGGTGTAAGTTCTTGATGAATGCTTTTGCAGAAAAAAGACATTTAAACTGCCCCTTTTGGATGTGTGTCAACCACTTTTCCTTCCCATTTATTTTCATTGAACTCCCTCTTGTTCCCATCAATTCTGCAAATCCCCACATTCCACCCAACTCTTCCATTTATGTCTACATTTCCCAAAATTACACTCTGATGCCCAGGTCTACAGTTATGCCAACCATCGTTATCCACTGCTCATTCCCCACCTATTGAAGCCAGGGTAGTGGTGACCACTGATGACATACCTACCATGGTAATCCATGTTGTCTAATACTCTATTGTCTCCTACCCTTATGTGTTGAGTTTTACCCTATCACATTTATTACCCCCTCTGCATCTGAACATACTTCCTCCTGTTACCACAACTGACTTCCCAGCTTACCTACCACAGCAGTGGTCCCTGATAACCATTCTTTGACTCAGTGAACAGACTCCGGGAAAGAAAATGGCCAACTCCCTTGACTCACTTGAGATGACACCCCCTGACTGATGAATGACTAGAAACCGGACTCATCTCAGTGCAGTTCCCTGACCAATTTAGCATTAATCTTCAGACTGGGGAAGGGGTACCTACAGGTTTAAATATTGCACACTCCCTGGACCATAATGATTTAGAACCCCTGACACCGAATGCAACAAGTAGTTGACTGGCCACATTGAAGCTCCTATACTAAGATCAGATTATGCCCTTGATGCTTATGATTGGACAGTCAGACTAATGGCACTCCTTGTTGACTTGACTAAGAAAGCATATGGCCATTTGGTTAAGTGTGTTTGCCATGTAAGTTGATGGTACGTGGTAAAGATGTTAAATTGACGTAGTTCAGTTCTGAAGGAGGCTCATTGGACCCAAAACATTGTCTAACCTTTCTCTCCACAGATGCTGCCAGAACTGATGAGTTTCTCCAGCAATTTCTGTTTCTGTTTCACTGATGCCCATTATCATTCAGGGCGTAGGAAGATTCTACCTGAGTCTAACCCTATATCTTTCCATGTCTAAAAATGAAGAGTGTGGCTGCAAAGTGCACACATTCAGCCATTTGGTACTAATGTTGAAATGTACCTTTCATTGCATAGTATCCCAGAGTGACAGCAAGCTTGTTATGTGAACTTTTGGATCGCCCTGCTAACGAAGGGGAATTATCGTCTAGAATTCCTGTATTCCTGTTCCTTATTAGTATCTCACAGTCCCACATCCCAACTCCCAACTTTAAAATGTGTACCTGGATTCAGGGAAAAGGGCCAGGTCAAGCTCATCTCGGATCATTCACAATTAGCCTTCTAGCAGTAATGATCCGGGAATTTGTGAAGAATGGCTACTTGACTAAGAAATGCACTTAGACCTGGCACTGTGGTACCTTGCTGTTAGACCTTATAGTTGATGAGTTGGAAATGGCGTTTACTGATCATGTCAAGCCTCCATGCTAGCCTTATTTAAACCAAACAGATTTCAATCATGACCTTGTGTCAAGAATAGAGTCACAATTTCAGGTCTCCTACATCATCCTGAAGATCCTCGTCCTTGGTTGCTGAAGAACTAGATTTATTACAGTGATTTTTAGTTTATAATAAATGTATTGCTTCATTTTCATTACTGACAAAAGAAAAAAAATAGTTTGCTTAATAATCCTAAAATACCTATAACGACCGCTGTCTTATTCAGTACAATGTATCAAATTAGTAACATAGTCCTTGTACACAGATAATTAAAATGAACCGGTACAGAAAATAAAGCTCAAGAGTTTCGGAATGCTGGCCTCTTTATGTTTAGAGAGCAAGTGTGTAACAGGTTAAAGTCATGGTTCAGCTACACAAAAACCTGATTAAACCATACCTGGAGCACTGTGAGCAATTTGAAGAACTCACCTTTGGGAGAATATATTGACCTTTAAGATGAAGCAGAGTGGTAGTGTGCAGTGTAGATTTTAGTAGAATGATTCCAGGGGTTAAGTTTGTAGCACAACTACACAAAATGGGATTGGAAATGTTTCAACTGGCTTTAGGGCATCTAGGATCAAGAATCATGGTTTAAAATTGGAGCCAAATGACAAAACACTTGTACACACAGAGTGGTTGAAGTGTCAGATTCTCTTCTGCAAATAACAATTGTTACTACATCCATTCTAAAATTTTAAATCTGAAATTTTTGATTCCCAGAAGTATTAAGGGACATATGAGCAAAGACAAACATGAAGAGTGAAGTTTCAGTGAGAGGCACAAGTGGCCTGATGGGTCTATTTCTCTTCCTATTTTCCAAAATCCCAATAACTTCAAAGGTAAAAAAAATCAATGGTAATGTTTACCTTCGGCACATTGACTTTCATGGAATGGAGTGGATAGCTTGCCTGCTATGAATCCCCCAGATTTAACTTCCATTGATCTTAACAAGCTTAACGACAAAATAGAAGTAGGAACTTCAGCCCACAAGGGCTATTCCACTGGTTTATTCTTAGGTTCAGGCAAAGCCAACATTTACTGTCCATTTTTAGCCACCCTGAGAAGACAGCTGTTTGACAGAATTAGCACCTTTATAAATTCCTACGGTCCATTAATGACCAAAATGCTCATTTATCATAATTATGACAACAGCACAGCTAACAGCAGAATGTGTGCATGCTAAACAATCACCAGCATTTCCACAGACAGAAACATTTCACCTCCAATCATGCAAACATTTTTGTTTAGGGGAAAGAAAATCTGTTAATGATGTAATCTTAGTCTTTGCTGACCTATGTAATCTGTAACCATTTCCCCGTATCCTTTTTAACTGCCTTGATAGCTTCTTCTGGGAAAAAAATCACAGACAAAGTTTTGTTTTAATTGAAATGTGCACTTGAAATGGACCATGATAATGTTTTACAGATTTTCACCAATTAGTGCAGTAAAACTGCCATCTTTTAGTGATTAACTGTACCGAAAATACCTTGAACTTCAGGGAGAAATATGAATGTCATGTAATTTTAACTGGCAATAATTATCTACATAGGTTAGTTTGAAAAAGGATACTGACAATGAACAAATAAAGAGTAAAAAAAACTGAGTACAATGTCAAAGAACACTTGAACTGATTGTGCTAAGTTAATATGAATGAAAGTATCTGATTGGTAAAAGACTTGCATTGCTCTAATATTTTTGATTTCAAATGACTTTCCAAAGTCCTGAAATAGTTGGATGGTTTATTCAGTCAAAATTGGAGCTTTTATGTAAAAATTCTCTCCAGTGCAGAGAAAGGAAATTTAGGTAATATTCACCCAGCCAATGTGAACACAGTACCTGCGATTCAGGTCCAAGTTTCAAAATAATTTAAAAGGGCCCATATCCATTGTGTCCAATTACTTCCAGCATCATCACTTAGTAAAGGGTAATCTTTCAAGTCATCACCTTTGATGATCCTGTATTCTTTGTCATTATTCTTTTCAACAATGAAATTCAGCTCTGTTACTCATGAGCTTTTTGTACATAAGAGGCTGGACTCTTGTTTTACTTATTGTTTAACTTTCTATGCAACTGATCATCAGCAATATGCCAAAGGGTGAGATGGCCCAGGATGAAAATGCTGTGCAGCATAGCTCTCATATTTGAAACAGCATAAAGAAACAAATCAATGTCTGACATGCAGGGAAGTTCAATTTAGCAAGACTTGCCCCACAACCATCCATCCATCAAAAAACTTAAAAGTTACAAGGAGCCAAAGAAAATACTGAGTGATTCATAAAGTAGCAGTAGATAACTATATTTGCCATTCCACTAAAATCCTTGATCTCTCTGAATTGAGTGGAAAATTATATGGGGCTAATTCTGGTAGACATTGAAAATGGACATAGGAATCACAGTGCAAGATTATCACCCACCCATTGATCACAACTGAAAAAAAAGGATTTGGGACCCGACCAGGGCTGTCGGACATCAGTTACCAAGAACTCAGGGCATCTTCCATGACAGCAACCACCCGCACCCCAATCCACTGATTTTGACATTGCACATGTTCTGATTCTTCCTCACTCTCATGGTGCACGTCTAATTCACTTACAATATGGCTCTGAACTTAATGCCTTAACTTGGAATGCACATACACCTTTCATTGATATGCTGTTACTACGACCCTGAGTGTACAACGATAGGCACACATCTCATCAATTTTACTAAAGTGTGACTCAGGGCTCCTCAGTTGCTGTCTTAGTGCTCACTTATTTTGCATCTGTTTGTATGCTCACAGCATTAGTGTCTTACCTTTTCTTGCCTTTTTGCACTTTTACCCCAAAGTCAGAAAAAAAGGGTTCATGGTAATTGTGTCTTGACCTGCCTTTTAGGCCAAATGCAAAGCCAGGCTGCTTGCATTCATTGTTAGAGGTGATCATTCAAGGGGGGTGGCCATGCTATGTCATTCTTACGCCTGCACCATGTGCCAACAGAGTATGCGACAAACACGCTGAAAGTGCTTCAACCAAGTGGTCATGAATTAAAGTCTAATAGGAGTAGTCTTCAGTCAAACCCAGGGACTCAACGTTCATTGAGGGGGTCTCAGCCCATTAATACAGTCATAGAGGTATACAGCATCGAAACACACCCTTTGGCCCAACTCATCCATGCCAACCAGACATCCCAAATAAATCTGCTCCTATTTGCCAGCATTTGGCCCATATCCCTCTAATCTCTTCCTATCCATTTACCCATCCAGACGCCTTTTAAATGTTTTAACTGTACCAGCCTCCACCAATTCCTCTGGCCGCTCATTCCATACATGCACCACCCTCTGTGTAAACAAGTTGCCCCTTAGGCCCCTTTTAAATCTTTCTCCTGTCACCTTAAACCTAAGATCTCTAGTATTGATCTGCACCCTAAACCCCGCAAACCCACCCCCTGCAAAAACTTTGGTTATTCACCTTATCAATGCCTCATGATTTTTTAAACCTCTATGTGGTCACCATTCAGCCTCTGACACTCTGGGGCAATAGCCCCAGTCTATTCAGCTTCTCCCTATAGCTCAAACCCTCCAACCCTGGCAACATCCTTGTAAATTTTTTCTGAACCGTTCCAAGTTTCAAAACATACTTCCTATAACAGGAAGGCTCAAATTGCATGTTATTTTGCAATAATGGCCTAACTAATATGCTGTATAGCCACAACATGACCTCCCAACTCCTGTATTTAATGCACTCACCAATAAAGGCAAACATACCAAGCACCTTCTTCGCTATCCTACCAACCTGAAACTTCACTTTCCAGAATATGTACTCCAAGGTCATTTTGTTCAGCAACACTCCCCAGAACCCTTCTATTCAGGCCTGTCCTGATTTGGTTTTCTAAAATGCAGCACTTCGCATTTATCTAAATTAAACTCCAGCTGCCACTCCTCAGCCCATTGATCCATCCGATCAAGGTAACTTCCTTCAATATCCTACTAACTATACCTCCTATTTTCACATCCAAATCATTTATATAGACGATGAAAAGCAGTTGACTTAGCACCAATCCTTGTGGCACACTGCTGGTCACAGGCCTCCAGTCTGAAAAGCAACCCTCCACCACCACCTTGTACCAAGTCAGGGAAAGTAGTGCTATCAGTTCAGGAGCTTGGCTACCGTTAGCTAGCTGCTTGAGGCAGTCTGGGTCAGGGAACCATATCACAATGGTCAAGGGGAGTGGGCCATATGTAGCTTTCTAAGTCCAATTCAAACAGACTGATGAATCATGGCAAGTCGGTCAGGGAGCTGCACATAGATCAGTCAGAGGCTAGGTCATCCATTCAGTTAGGACTGTACTTCCAAGTCAGTCAGATAGGTGGGCCACGGTCAGCCTTGGGGTCAACTCAATAAAAGCCAAGGGATTTCTTATGAGCCACTGTTCTGGCAGAGAATTTGGGGAACTTAATATTGGGGAGTAGAGGCAGCATGCTGGGATGTTGAGAGGGCAATAATCGTGAGAGTAGGAAACTCAGTATGTAAGAAGGGAGATAATAATTCATTGTAGGACATAGGAGACTGCAGCCACTACCACCGTAGCCTTTCCAGAAACAGTGCAGCACATCGGTTGGCTAAGCTTAAAGCCAGGATCTCGGGTAATATTGAGCAATGAAGCCATAATTCAAAGAGGTGTTTGGGAATGTTTGAAATGCCAGTCCATGACAGAGAATGCTAGGAAGAAACAAACGTAGAGGTTCGGGAGTGACAGGGAGGGGTGATCTCTTGATTATTGGTCTGAGCTTGTACATCACAGCCTGTCAAGTGTAACCTGCATTGACTCCCATACTCATGCAGTTTATAAATATGTACAGGAAATGGAAAATGGGTAAATTAACTAGACCAGATGGACCACACCCCTGAATTCTAAAGGAGATCGCTGAGGAGACTGAGGAGGTATTGCTGATGATCTTTCAGGAATCACTGGAGTCGGGGCAGTGCTAGAGGACTGGGAAATGGCTAATGCTACATCTCTGTTTAAAAAAGGAGGGAGGCAGAAGCAGGGAAATTATAGTCTGGTTAGCCTGACTTTGGTCATTGATAAGATTTTAGAATCCATTACTCAGGATGATCTTGTGGAGTACTTGGAAGTACACGGTAAGATAGGGCTGAATCAGCATGGCTTCATCAAGGTAACCTTGGTCCAGGCTGCATGAGTCAGTTGATTGGGCCTCCAGTTGCCCAACACACAAAAACTGTAAATCCCTTCTCTCCTGCACAGCCTGCAGGAGAATATTGAGCAAGGTGTCACAGAAGTGTGGAGTGACTTGCAGAACTTCTAAAAGATTTGGTGTTCAATGTGTGCATGTGTGTGTAATAAGCTAAGAAGAACATATTCACATTAAATTACCTGAGCCACTACTGAGTGAAAGTACATCTTGCTGTTAGGTCTGATACCACACTGTTTTGTAAAGGAAAAGATTCTGCACCCTGTGAGATTATGTCTCCAGGCAAATACCCACAAGAATTCTGAGCAGCTGTAAGTGAGGTGAATGACTAGAGCTGCTGCTTTGTCGCTGACGCAAAACTGCAGGCCAATGAATTGTTTCAAACTATTAGCATGTTAAAGGCATCAACTGATAGGACTTTCCCAGAGACACTAGTCAATCAATAATCAAGAATACTTATAAAATATTGATGTGCCACTGGTCATGCAATATTCAGAAAACACTTGATGCGATTTGGCTGACATTCAGTTAAATGATTGTTATAGGCAGTTTGCATTTTGCAATGAATACAGGTATCAAGCTTTACATAAGTGCATGTCTGATTCAATCTTTTTTAACTACCTCTTTTGCTAGTCAGACAATAGGGAGGGTTCTGTTACCATGGCTGCCATTGTTGCTTTTTGGCAGTGTATCATGAACATTATTCAGCTCCTTTTAATTTTGAAAGGAACAAAACATGATAAGCATAAAAACTTCAGATGCTTAGGTTTCACTGTGCTATCCATTAATACGTAGCCAATAGCTACTGATTAAATAAACTGCTTTGTTTAAAATATTGAAAAGGAAATAAGGTATTCACAGGTATAGATATAAATTCCCAATGAGATGAAAAGCACCTTCCTCATCTGAAACATTTTGCAAGCTCCTTTTCTCTTTTTTATTTACATATGTTATTTTTCAGAATTTTCCTCTAGCTTTGATGAAGATATTTAAACAAGCTTGTATATGTTTTTATGATTACTAATGAGATACTGAATATCAACCAACCTAATCATTTGTGTTGTATGGAGCTAACGAGGGCCTTAACACCAACCATCATCTTATCTGTATTCAATAAACAAAAATATACTTTCCAAAAGGTCTCTTTGGTCAGGAATAGGGATGCAAGACGATTCCTTTTGAATTTCTATTGCAATTTTAATGTAAGTTCCAGGACTCAATTACTCCATTCCAACAATAGCTCGTCTATGTAAGAATAGCCAGGAATCAAGTCTGGACCTTTCCTGGAGATTATGGATGAGTTTCACACTAAGTGAAGATCTTTAGATAATAGGAAAAAGACATGAAAATACACCTTGATATGTACATATCACAATTATCAAAGCAATAATATTCAAGATTTGGGGAAGGTTATGATAAAAAAAATGTTCAGAAACATTAGCACTCTACATCAGAGAGGTAAGCTTGTTTTCTTGACTGTAAAAGGTTAAGAGCAGCTTGTTACAGATTCTTAAATATTGACAAAAACTAATCATGTGACTAGAATGAAAGCATGACTAGAAATCAAGCATGAATTTATATTTAGCAAGCTTCAACTGAATCTTGAGATTATGAGGAATTTACTCCACAGAATAGTGGCAGTAGTGATAAGATTCTTGGTTAAATCAACCATACTGTATATACACCAATTCACAACTGTTTAAAATTGATGCATGAACATCTAAGCAAATGCGAGGTGATGCATTTTGGAAGATCCAATTCAAGAGCGAACTATACGGTAAATGGCAAAGCCCTGGGGAAAATTGATGCACAGAGAGATCTGGGTGTTCAGGCCCATTGTACCCTGAAAGTGGCAATGCAGGTCGATAGATTGGTCAAGGAGGCCTACGGCATGCTTTCATTCATTAGAAGGAGTATTGAGTACAAGAGTTGGCAGGTCATATTACAGTTGTATAGGACTTTGGTTTGATCACATCTGGAATACTGTGTTTGGTTCTGGTCGCCACATTACCAAAAAATGTGAATGCTTTGGAGAAGGTGCAGAGGAGGTTCACCAGGATGTTGCCTGATATGGAGGGCGCTAGCTATGAAGAGAGGTTGAGTAGATCAGGATTATTTACATAAGAAAGGCAGAGGTTGAGGGGGTCCTGATTGAGGTCTACAAAATCATGAGAGGTATAGGCAGGGTCGATAGCAAGAATTTTTTTTTCCCAGAGTGGGGGACTCAATTACTAAGGACCATGATTTCAAGGTGAGAGAGAAAAAGTTCAAGGGAGATATGCGTGGAAAGTTTTTTACGCAGAGAGTGGTGAGTGCCTGGAACTCATTCCCAGCGGAAGTGGTAGAGGTGGGCACAATAGTGTCATTTAAGATATATCTAGACAGATACATGAATGGGCAAGGAGTAGAGGGATACAGATCCTTGGAAAATAGATGACAGGTTTAGATAGAGGATCTGGATTGGAGCAGACTTGGAGGGCCAAAGGGCCTGTTCTTGTGCTGTAATTTTCTTTGTTTTTTGTTCAATGAGAGTGGCATTATAAAGGAATAAATGTGGAGAAAAACAATCCAATGCCATATAGGATTTGAACGTTAATGAACTGTAGGAACCATGGGCGTCTCGTGCCAAAGAGCCAACTGATCTGGGATTTAGAATTGGATCACTACTTCGCTTGATACATTCAATTTGAAATTCTGCTCACTGTCCTCTTTTAGTCCTGCATTCCCAATAATAAATATTGCTGCACATCAAAACTATTAATAGAGGGATCGAATTCCGGAACCAAGAGGTTATAGTGAAGCTGTACAAAACTCTGGTGCGGCCGCACTTAGAGTATTGTGTACAGTTCTGGTCACCCCATTATAAGAAGGATGTGGAAGCTTTGGAAAGGGTGCAGAGGAGATTTACCAGGATCTTGCCTGGTGTGGAGGGAAGGTCTTATGAGGAAAGGCTGAGGGACTTGAGGCTGTTTTCATTAGTGAGAAGAAAGTTGAGAGGTGACTTAATTGAAACATATAAAATAATCAGAGGGTTAGATAGGGTGGATAGGGAGAGCCTTTTTCCTAGGATGGTGACGGCGAGCACGAGGGAACATAGCTTTAAATTGAGGGGTGAAAGATATAGGACAGATGTCAGAGGTAGTTTCTTTACTCGGAGAGTAGTAAGGGTATGGAACGCTTTGCCTGCAACGGTAGTAGATTCGCCAACTTTAGGTACATTTAAGCCGTCATTGGACAAGCATATAGACGTACATGAAATAGTGTAGGCTAGCTGGGCTTGAAATCGGTATGACAGGTCGGCACAACATCGAGGGCCGAAGGGCCTGTACTATGCTGTAATGTTCTATGTTCTAAAACTAATGATAGGTCAGTTACTTCGATGATTCTACAAAATGCCATGTCCTCAAGCATCAACACAAATTTCATCTTTTCAACACGTTGCAGGTTGGTAAGTAGACATAAGTTGTACTGCACATTTTTTTTTCGAGGTTTCTTTGATTCAACTTTGTAATCAGTGAGGCATGGAGAAACTTTGCAGATAGAGTGAATGGTTGAACAGATTATATATGGTTTGTGAAAAGAATAAATTGATATCTTAAATCAGGCACCATTTTTCTGTATTTTATGTTTTGAAGAGAAGAGACAATATGTGCTACCTTGAGAAATGATTTAAAATAATTAAACAGCTTCAGGAACAGTATGTAAGAAAAACAGAAAATGACGAAAACATTCTGGTACTGTTCTGGGGCCCAGATTCAAATTCCACTGCAGCAGATATGTGACAATGCTGTGATTTTAAGAGAGCTGGAGACATCGGTACCAATTTGTCTTCTCCAAGCCAACGAAGCAAACAGCTTGTGAGTCCCGGGAAGATTTATTTAAATTGCGGGGGAGGTAATGGCATAGTGGTACCATTGCAATACTGTTAACCCAGAGACCCAGATAACATTCTAGGGACCCAGTTTCACATACAGCCAGGGCAGATGGAAGAATTTGAATTCAATAAAATATCAGGAATAAAGAATCTAATGCTGACACTGAATTCATTGTCAATTGTTGGAGAAAAACCCATCTGGTTTACTAAAGTTCTTTAGGGAAAGAAACTGCCACCCTTACCTGGTCTGGCCTACATATGACTCCAGACCCACAACAATGTGTTTGTCTCTGAACTGCCCTCTGAGCAAATAGGGATAGGCAATAACTGCTCCCCTAGCCAGCAATTCCCACATCTCATGAATTAATTCAACAAAACCTCAGCAGGTCAGACGGCACCTGTGGAGAAAGCAACAAGGTTAACAAGTCGGTTCAATTACAAATATCAAAACAGGAAGATTTTAGAGATTTAATAACTTACAGCAAGTACAGAAACAAGGAAAATGGAGCAGGGTAGGGGAAGATAGTGGAGAATATTTTGGATTTTTTGGCAGAAACATGGTAGAGTATGGAATAACCAGCTTCTTCAGGAAAACTAAGATTATGACTTAATAGTGAAGACTATCTGGAAACATTATTTTGGAGTGATGCTTCATACTCCTGCAAAATGCAATCTTATATGCCATTCTGTTGAAATAAAATGATTGTGTTTCCTTAATTTCTTAAATTATTAAAAGAGACAATTGATCCTACTTAATTGCTTGTGAAACATAAAACTTAGCAATGCTGAAGTGTAATGATCAGACTATGTCAACAAATTATGATAGTGAATTATTTGCAAAATGTCTGTCCCATATGTTCAGTCTTTAAAAGCTATAAAGCAAGTAGACATTCAATTTTTTTGAATGGTTTTGCTTGATCACTTAATTAATAATATCTAATGATTATAAAAAAATTAATTATTAACATGCGTTCCTGTGACAGGCATGTCACAATAAAGATAAATATTCAATTTATTTGTTTATATTTGTTTCATAATAATAGCAGAATATTTATTTGTCCCATATTGTCAATGTTGTAATTAATTAGTGTAGGCAACAGTTTTGACAATTTTTTGAATTATCTGATGCTTATTGTTGAAGTGTTAATGTATCAATGTTTACTTTCCAACATTGTCTCCTTGTCCTGTAATAAACATAAGTCATCCGATTAACTTTATGCTAGTTCTGAGATTCTCTTGTTCTTTTCGTCTTCTTTTTAGTCTTTTAGTGGGCTACATTTTTATGTAAGCCCAAAACGACATTGCTACACTATTTCAATGAACTTTTCCATCATTTGCTGTCTCCTGTTTGCAATTATTTTCATTTAATTAATGCTCTGTGTAACATGATTCAGTTAGAATAATAGAATGGTCTGATTCTAGTGCACTTTAAAGGTATTACCAGATTCAAAGGTGAAGGAAGGTTACTGTGGCAAGGTCAAGGACGTTGTGGCTTAACATATCATTGAAATCTGACCACAATTCTGACAAAGTTATGCGGATAATAATCGCACCTCAAGCTCTCTGGTAAATTATTTCACTGATAAACTTCTATGAGGGCCGATCTGTTAAGTCCTATGACAATGGAAAACTGGTGGCAGGGACAGTGCTCTGAAATGGGGAGTCTGATCAAGAGTTTTCACACAGGGGTAGTACAACACAACTCTGATTCCTTAGTCCTAAAAGGTCTACAAACCTAGCGACTGCAAGACATTCAGTTTAACTTTGATGGGAAAATTTGCCATCAATCTCGAACGAAATGAACAATCACTTGGACAAGTGAGGAATAGTAGCCATTTGCTAAGGACAAAATATATTGACCTTTTTGATTCAGCCTTTTGATTAAGTAATAGAGGGTTAATTAAGGTGATCTGGTTGATGTAGTGTACATAGACTTTCAAAGGCATTTGATAAAACTAAAGGACTGAAAGGAGCAGTGGTAGTATGCATACAAAGTTGTGGAGTGACAAAATGGTTATAGTTGTATCACAGACTAGGGGAAAGGATAAATTGGGGTTCTCCAAACATTTGTATTTGGGCCTTTGTTCTTACTTGATTATATTTACGACCTAGGCTTGAGTGTACAGGCCACACTTTAAAATTTGTATAAAATACAAAACTTGGAGGTATTATGGACTGTGTGGATGATAGTGATAGACTTGAAGAGGACATTGGCAGTTTGGCCAGATACGTGGCAGGTAAAATTCAATGCAGAGAAAAATGAAGTGAGACATTTTAGTAGGGAGAATGAAACTGAAGCAATATAAAATTAAGATTTCAATTTAAAAGGGGCACATAATCAGAGGCACCTGGGGTATACATACATAAATTGTTGACGGTGACAGGGCAGAGAGTGGTTATTAATGGTAATGGGATCCTGAGCTTCATTGTTGGGAAATAAAGTACCAAAGCAACTGTATTTTACGTTCAATTCTGGGGACTACACTATTGGAAAGATGTAGAGGCATTAAATAGGATGAAGAAGGGATTTGTGGCAATTATTTTACAGATGAGAAACTTCAGCCATGTTGATTGATTGGAAAATCTGGTGATGACCTCTGTAGAGAAGGGAATTTTAATAGTGGTGCTCAGCATAATGAGGGGGTTAAAATGAGCCAGAGAGAAATTGTTTCTCTTGGTGGAAGAGTTAAAACCAGAGGACCCGGATTTCAGGTGAATGTCTAAAGGATCAAAGGTGACAAGAGGAAAAACATTTTCATGTGACAAGAGGTTAGAATATAGAATGCATTACCAAAGAATGTGATGGAAGCAAACTTAATCATGGCATTCAAAAAGGAATGAGATAATTATCTGAGAAGAGAATAATTGCAGAGCTATGAGAAAACAATGTGGAAGTTGGGCTAGCTAAGTTGCATAGTGCCAGGAAAGACATGGAGGGCCAAATGGCAATAACACAGAAGGAAGCCATTCTATGATAGAAGTTCTGCGATTTTGTTGGAGTGACAGTGGCCTGTCTATCGACCACAGTATGATGGGCCAAGCCCACTTCAGCCATTTTGTGGAGATCTTGCTGGGTTTTATGTTTATCAGGCACCTAATAAGCAGCTTTTGATTTTTGTTTATTTAAGTGATAAGATCCCAACTTCACCAGCTGCCACCAATTGGAAGGCCAGTTGTTCATTAGTCCTAGCAGCAGCCCTGTTAGTTGTGGCCACTGTTAGAACTGCACCAAGCTAAGAGAAGCAGATGGTAAAATGCCTCCCTCAGAATAAGGTGAGCATTGTGAAGGCTACTGGGGCCATTCATTGAGGCCCAGTGAAGACATGATGAGGGTGTGAAGGTATGATCATGGTGGCCCTTGGCATGGTGTGAGGTACTAACCACAGGATTTTCAGGACGTCACTCTCACCAAGTTCACAGAGAGGTCACCAGGGCTTATCATTTAGTCGCCCAATTTCTTGTAGACCCCTTGCATGTATGCACCTACAATCCCAATAGCAACAAGAAGAGAATTTTGGTTGTCTATTTGAGTGGGGCAGTCAAATCTTATTTCCGTGGCCCTGGAAAACAACAGGCAATCCATTCATTCCATAATCAGCCGCAAATATTTTAGCACCACATACCCCATAAACCCCATCACAACCCCTCCTCACAACCAGCTACCAACACCACTCACCACTCACCTATCTCTTGGTGGTACAGTAGAATTTGGCCACATAATTACCAATTTTATTCTGAATGTTATTTCCTCTCATTGTGGTGCTGGATGCCAGATATCAGTCAACAATGTAGACATCAAGAAAAAAGATATTTTTGTGGCTTTGAAAAACATCCCCTGAAAAGGAGACTTCATAAGCCAGGATCTCTAATTGGTTGCTTATTTATGTGAAAAAGAATTGTATCTTATTTCCTGATCTATAGAGGCTGTAACCTGATAAATATCAAGATATCTGCATTCTATGAATCCATTATTATGCTTGGAAGCTTTGCTTTCATTTCCCGCAGCTACACTCATTTTCATGTAGATAGTAGAAAATATACTGAACATGTTGGAATTTTCTTCTAAAAAAAACCCACTTTCCTGATGCTTCAAAATAGAAATGTAGGACCCTGTCCAGCACTGAGCCATACAAACTCAAAAGTTCTCAACTTCAGAAAAAAGACATAAATTGCTGGAGATACTCAGCAAGTTGGGAAACTTCTATGGAGAGAAAGCAGAGTCAACAGTTTGGGCTTGAAGAAGAGTCACTGGATTTGAAACTTTAACTCTGCTGCCTCTCCACAGATGCTGCTAGACCCATTTACTTTCTCCAGAAATTTCTGCTTTTGTTTCATATTTTGTGCATCTGCAGTTCATTGTTTTATTTGAGTTGTCTTGAATGTGGGCTATGTTAAGGTAACCATATTAACTAACATGATGGTGAGGGCACTCTAAAAAATTCTGCCTTCTTTAGACATAGAATCCTGCCACAAATGTGAATAAATAGTCACTGAGTGCATACATGGCATTCTCAATTCTGAAGAACTCCACCTTTACAGCCCACCTATTCAGTGATCACAAAAACTAGGATGCAATATTGGAGATTAAAATGGAAAGTACAGGTCAGATTCAACAGCTCTGGAACTATGTGTGAAAAGAGAAAAGATTAGAATTAGGTTTGTTGTCACATGTACTCAAGTACAGAAGTAGAGGACTATAGTGAAAAGTTTACAATGTCGCCCCACATGGCACCACTTTAGGTGCAAAGGACTAAGATACAAATCTTAGCTACAAAATATGGAGATAAGGGAAAACCAAGTTACATTACCTTGCAGTTATTCATAGTCTAAGAAAAATAACAGCTAAGGTTAAAAAACATCAATGTTACAGTCCTTCTATAAGTAGATCAGTGCAGGAGGCTTCCACATGTAGTCTGACCAAGCTCACAAGCTGCTGACCGCTCATACTGGTACGCAGTCTAACAATTGTCCCTGCTCATGCTTTGAATCAAGAACGATTCTCGCAAAGAAGAGTGAAGAAGAATATGTCTCAGTTGCTTTTCAGGAGTGCATAAGAGGAAGGAGAAGGAGAAAATGATGTTATTTGATGTCAATGAATTAATGCTTTCCCAGATTTCCAATTCAGACTATGCAATGGTATGCACCATGCACTACTAATAAGATGCAACCTAAACAAATAGCTTTCATAACAGCAATTAAATACTGCAAAGGGAATTACCTCTTCTTGTAGACTTGAGAAATTAAATATAGATGACTGATTACTCTGTGTCAATTGCAGGAAGTTAAAGATCAGAGAGTGCTCAAAACAATGGTTGATCTTCAATATTCAGTTATTGAGTCATATGATATTTTTATCTTATGGATGATTTAATTCCCATTTTCTGAAATGTTTATCCAAAACTTGTACTCCAAATGTTATTTGCGCAGATTTAATTTTAGAGCCTGTAATAATTTCAGTTGGTTATGAATTAATAAACTACCAAAGTCATGCTTTGACAGTGTTTAAATAATATAGATGTTTACACAAGTTCTCCAATAAATTAGAGGAGCTTTTATTGTAGATCAGTTGAATTATTTTTAGAAGCTTTTACTAAGCATTTTTTGAACCGGGTTTTGAAATAACCATCAATTGATTCTTTATTATTGTTGATACTGCTGCACTGGCTTAGAATTACTCCCCAAGTTTAACTGTGGAACAATCCTTTCAAGACATTTGCCAAAATGCCTTGAGTTAAACCAGCTTCCGTCAACTTTTATTTAGCTTACTGAAAAGAATCTGCACACTTGGTTTTTTCACACACTAATAAATCTGATTACAACATTTGTAAAGAATGTTGAAGAAAAGTGCTTAAACATAAGATTTAGTCTAAACAACTTATGAGGTCTTTATACTATTTACTTAAATAATGAAGATGTTAAATTCCAGCAAAGGGGCAAATATTAACATTCTGTTACTTTAGGAATCTTCTTTAGTTTATGCTATTAAAATAATCTTTTACATGAGGTCTAATGCTAAACATCCCATTAAGCTAACAAGTGCTCCTTAGTCAAATTATGCAAACATTTCTGTTCTCTGCAAAGTAAGCCTTCAAAGTAGAAGTTTTACTGTAGATTTGTTTAATGGTAGAGGATTTCTATATAAGGAATATGTAATAGAACTAGGGAAAAGGAGGAATACTTTCAGCGCAAACAATCATTTCATTTGTTAGGTTTCTTTCTATACACTATATTTTAACCTGACAGACAGACATATATTTTTGGATTTTTTTTATATTTTCCATGGAGAGATTATTTTGGCTTTTTGTTAGTCCTTAAGGACTGTTAGTTTTATATTGGAGAAGATAAGATAAGCATGTTCTAAATACATTCTATGCTTAACCCAGAACAGCCTTTGACATCCAATAATAACAAAATAGAGCACAGCACCTCATTGAAATATTTCTAAGTCACGTGAGACAGTTTGTTTCAAATGATTATTACCTGCTCCTTGTCACTTAAGGCTTCTTTTCATAATTCTAATTGTTTGCAGAATACCTTCAAAACTTCTTTGTTAGTACAATTTTTATGTATTGTATATATTACATATGAGTGATAACATTCTAAATTGCCTGGACCAAATCAATAACCACACACATTACACATACTGCACCTTTAATGTAGAAAAATGACCCAAGGCACCTCTCAGAGGTCGAATGCAACAAAAATGAATACTAAGCCAGATTACCTAAGCAACCAAAAGTTTTAGCAAAGATGTACACTTTAAAGAAGATAAAAAATGGAAAGGAAAAGGTTTTAGGGATGAGCTTATGCAGTATGGATCAAAAATGGCCACAGCTACGATGAAGAATGCTGGTGCACTGGGAAGAAAGAAGAACTGCAGCTAATTGATTAAAATTTGTACAATTAAAGCTAATTATTGATCACATCCTTGCTTTTAAAGAATCAGCATAACGTAGTAGATGTGTGTAAATAAACTTTACTTGGTTTATAACTGAAACTCATACATGGTTACCAATTAGTAGAACCTTGCATAAATGGAACAAACCACTGGAACAAGTCCCAAACAAAAACCAACAGCTTCTATTATTTTTATTTTCTTTAAATCAACCTGTCAGGTATGTAATTGCACACCTCCAGAGTAGGTGGGAATTGAACTTGGCTCAAAGATAGGGCCACTGCCATTGCACCACTTGAGCCCTGAGCTTCTAGTAATTGATTGTGGATTAGCACTGACATTAGCTCTGGGCAACCATTGATAAGGTTCTACAAACAATGGATTTAACATGTCTCTGTTTGGTGTGTTTTCACAGTGGTGTGAAGGCACATAAACTAGGCCGTCAGAAGATAAATACCCTTTTCTTTTCTCCTTGCCTGCACTTGAAAACCCACCCCTTGACCTTCACTCACACAACATTCTTTCTCCATCCACCAATACCCCATCCAACAACCCCACGCTGTCCCACCAGAAAAGATGCCAATATCTGTGATTTATCTGAGGATCCATTTGGGACTTCATCCTAGACTGGCCTTCAGCTCCAGCACCATCATTGCTGAGCTCTGGCATAGTCAGTCAGATTGACCAACAGCTCCAAAAAGTGGGCCTTCCTGTCACTGAGGAGTAATCTGTACCAAGTTAGCTCACCCAAAATGCATTATTGTTACAGGGTCTTTCTGGTGGGGTTGGGATAGGAAATGGGAAAGATAAATACAACTTAATGTCATGATTTTAGCCCACAAATTTCATTACATAAGGAGATGTGAGCATTAATTTCTTCTTTCCCCTATTGCAATGATGAATCAGGAAAAACACCTGAACCCATGCAGCCATATATTTTACATCCTTAATGCAACATTTCTATAGCAATGGAAATGCAAATTGTATCATGTTTCATCCTAAAGCTCCCACCGTGTCATGCAAAGGCCTGAAAGCAAAAAATATCAAAGGTCCTTTGCAGGGAGCTAGAAGATGGATGACAAACCACGAAAAAAGTTACTTCTTCCTTCATTTCTGAAGAAGGGTCTTGGCCCAAAACGTCAGCCTTCCAGATCCTCCGATGCTGCTTGGTCTGCTGTGTTCATCCACCTCTACACCTCGTTATCTCACGAAAAAAGTTAAGATAGCGTGTATTTTTTTTAAAGTTTATGACAAAAAAAAAGCAGAAATGGAGCAAAGGAGAAAGGGATGAAAACTTGTTATACAGTAAAGTACGATGGTATCTTGTGATGGAAAGAGCAATAAAGGTGAGAGATAGAGAGTCATAAGGTCCAGAAAAGAGATTTATGTTTGGAAGGTATTGCAGTGATGTGCAGACAGCTACTCTGAAGGATTTTGCAGATCAGAATTGGAAATGGATGAAATGAATCTTGTGGACACTGTATGACACAAAGTGAGCAAGGAAAACCTGGAGTGTGGATATGGATTTATGTTGTGCATATAAAAATAACAGGAATCAATATGATGTTAAGTTTTAGTTACAACACTGGGTGAACAAATGTGAAGATTTTAGATTGTCTGCTTCAGCCTGAACCAGTTAGCTAGAGGGGGAAATAGATTAAATGGTAAGAGAACAGTATTTATGCTGGCTATGAAAAATAATGGTGCTTGTTTATCTGCTTTTTAATTGGAGAATGTTTAGCCCATCTGTAACTTCTTATTGGAAAGGCAATCTGACGAGAATGAGGTGGCAGTGTTATCAAAGAAGGCAATGGAAAGGCAGAGTTCATCATTGCCAGTTGTACTTATGGAAACAGCCTTGTACTTATGGAAACAGCATTGTACTTAAAAATGGCAGCATCAAAGAGCAACATGTAAGTTAGGCAAAGAGCCAAAAGTAGACATTTCGGTAACTCGAGAGCTAACAGTTCAGGGTGTGGGAAGAGAAAACATTGCTGCAGATCTAACAGGTACATTTATGCAGATGGGGACCCAAATAATGACAATTGCATGCATTTCCACAATAGATGAGAGACAATCGTGGACCAATAAACAGTGTTTGATATTGATGTAACTATGAAAGGAAAAAAATGCAATTTTAAAAGTAAAGAAAGTATTAGATAGAGTGCATATTCCACCATTCTGTATTAACACAAATATACAATTCTTCCTTGACACCTTTCCTGCCTTGTTCATGCTCTGTACCCACAAAGGTAAGAAGAAAACTTGTTGTTAAGAGTTTCCATCACGCTCTGGGAGCTTCAAGCCAATCCATATCCAAAACTCGGCTCTGAAAATTCTGATCACAGCTCAACAGCAGTGACAAACTTTACCACTGCAGCTGAAACAATCCAAAACATCCTAAATAAAACAACCCACGGCTCTTTTTAAAACAGTCAATTCTCCTTATTCCCCAATGTTCATGGAACCATTAAAAAAATCCTAGGATCTCATTTTGCATCTTTGCCGAAAGCTAATCACTTTTTCCTTGGCCATAACTTATTTGTGTATCAAATTTGATAGAAATCTGAAAATTAGTTTTTGGTAGATAGTTACTGTGATGATGCTGTCACTTTGAAAAGGTTATTTTGTCCTGGGTAATTTTTTTTAAGAGAGATTGTAAAGGCAAAGGCGTCGGAGCATCTATTGGACCTGGGATAAGTCAATAATTTAAGATGCCTTTAGATATTCTTAAAACAAATGTAACAATGGAAGAGGGGTAGCCAGTTCTCCCAGATCAGGCTTTCCAGCTTTCTAGCAATAGAAGCTGTCTGGGTGTCATCCAGAATTGCAGGAAGCAGTAGAACAGTGGCATCAAACTTTAAAGCAATATTGGGGGCTTGTAATCAAGACTATTCAGATAGTTAGGATGAAGGAATTCTGTTCATACCTTTTACATTTAGTGATGTACCAAATGAATCTACCAAATTCAATCCATTTGAATTAGGTTTTGGGCATGAGATGAAAGAACCACTAAAATTAATTAGGCAGAATTTGGTGAGTCAGAGTTCAGAGACTACCTTATTGAACCGTGTATCAAATTTTAAGGAATGATTACATAGAGCTGGCTAGATAGCATTTATAAGAAGGACAGAATATGATGAAACAGAATGTAGACAAGAAATCAAAAATTCGCAATTTTGCAAATGGAGATAAAGATATGTGAAAATTTAAAAGAAAGTTTAGTGGATCTTACCAAATCAAAAAGAGATTGAATGCATGCTCAAAGACAAAGTGAATTACAGCTCAGCCATAGTAATGGTGCCAAAACCAGGTGGCACCCAATGATCATGTGTGGGTTATTGCAAATTCAATGCACTTACAAAGTCTGATTCATATCCTATTCCACGTTTGGAAGACTATATTGAGAAGGTGGGACAAACAACTTTTATTTTAAAGGATATAGGCAAGTACTTTCATCCAAAACAGTGAAGACAACTTTGGCTTTTGTGGCCTTGAATGAATTACACCAATTTAAAGGCAAGTCATTTGGTATGAAAAATGCACCAGCCACATTTCAAAGACTAACTAATAAAGTCATTTCTCGATTACCCAGTTGTGTAATGGGCATCGATGGCCTGGTAATTTTTATTCATACATGGAAGAAACATTAACAGCATTTACTGGGCTTATTCAGTCAACTTCCGGAGGAAGGCTTGGTGATAAACCTAAAAGTGAATTGGCAAAAGCCCACGTCACTTTCCTGGGCCATGTTACCAGACATGGACAGATGCCCCCACAGTATGTGAAGACAAAGGTTACTGGGGAGTTTCCCATACCATCAACGAAGATTGTAGAATTATGATTCCTTGGACCAAATGTGTTTACTGGAAGATCATACCGAATTGTAGCAGTGTGGATGCTCCACTGACTGACTATCGAAGAAGTGCAGAAAGCTTCAGTGGATGGTGGACTGACAAAAGGCATTTGACAGTGAAAGCTGTGTTAACCATTGCCCCAATGTTAGCCATACCTAATTACACAAATCCATTCAAGGTGGCTATCGATGCAAGTGATGTGGGTGTTGGTGCTATACTCTGACTAGAAGATGACAAGATGCTAGGAAAACCTATCCGGTATTTTTCCAGAAAGTTGAATAATCACCAACAGAAATATTCCATGATTGAGAAGAAGACCTTTAGCCTAGTGTTGGCATTACAACATTTCAATGTTTATATCACTAAAAATGTGTCAGAGATAATTGTATGTTGTGATCATAAATAACCCATTAAAGTTTTTGCAGAAATTTAAGGACAATAATTCCAGATTGAATTTCAACGGAACTTATTATTGTAGCCATTGAATTTGAAAATTATACACGTGGCATGACAAGAAAATGTAATTGCTGATGTGTTATCGCAACTTGGATAAAGAAAAATTGAGGCGTTCAGTGGCAAGAATAAACGAACTGAAATACAATGTAGTTGTGAATGTTTGTATGCTTAGGGTGAATGCAATGTATATGTATTGTAGTGTACTAATATTGTAAGGCTAAGGTGTTTAAAATGAAACCGTCTTTGTATATTGATGGTTCATTTTTTTAAGGAGCAAGGTGTGACGATGCTGTCACTTTAAAAAGGTTACTTTGTTCTGGGTTTTTTGAAGGGAGGTTGTAAAGGCAGAGAGGAAGGTTCCAACCCGAAACATCAACTTTCCTGCTCCTTGGATGCTGCCTGGCCTGCTAGGTTCCTCCAGCTCCACCCTGTGTTATCTGAGTCCAGCATTGGCAGTTCTCACTATCTCTGGTGCTGATGTATCTACTGTATCAGGGTAAGTCAATAATTTAAGCGTTCTTTAGGATTTTTTTTAAACAGATGTAACAATGGAAGGGGAGTAACTAGTTCTCCCAGATCAGGCTTTCTAGTGTTTTTAGCTGTAGCAGTAGAAGCAGTTTGAGTCCCAGAAGGGTTGCAAACTTCAGTAAATGATTCCTGACAGTGACTTTCTCGAAAATCTCTCTTGATGTTGTTCTCCCCTGGATTAGGAAACTGAGTGTAAGAATCTGCATCTGAATTTACTTTTTGCAAAGGGATGTATTGGTGGGAATGTACTAAATTGGAACATTTAATTAGTAATAGGTACTGCATCTATTATTCAGTTAGGTTTTCCAATAGCTAAGTTATTCTAAATTCCTCTTTCTTATGTTTTTGTTTTAACTATAATGTTTGAATAAATAGTGTTTTGCTTAATGTTGAGTAGTTTGACCAGTTGTATCACAACTGGAACAGGCACTTCACATCGACCTTTAAAATAAGAAAAAAATCAGGTCTAGGCTCCATGAAATATTTTGAGAGGGTCTGGTCTGGTAACAGAAAGGTTAACAAACAGGGGTAAAAACAATACCTCAACTAACTTTCAATAGTGGAGAAAATCATAGCCAGAAAGGATGGTTGAGTGATTAAAAGTGGAATGACCTGAAGATCAAATACGAGGAGGTGGGTTTCATTGATCTATATAAAGATAGGGTGGGTGAGATGAGACAAAAGCATCAGAGTAGTGGCAATAGAACACTTACGAATCAATGATCCCATTCCTGACCCTTGAGGTGAGTGAGATTGGAACCCAAGAGGTTCTCACATCAACATTTTTATTGTGTGCCCTATAGGGAGTAAGCATTGGTCCTCTGCAAATGTAACAGCAGTGCAAACCACAAAAATGAAACATTAAACTTATAACACTTCAGTGAGATTACCTCCAGTTACAGAATGTGCTCACACTGAATAAACAATGTCCTTAAACCAGTCCTCCCTGTCTGAAATTGTAAACACTAAAACTGTTGGTATGTTCATTCATGCTCATAGCAACATGATTAATTCACACAATAGACCCACAATTTTAATTCATAACTGGAGAAGAAGGAAGTTACACCAATAAAGATTTATTGTGTTTTTTTGAACGTTAGTGGCTTTCCTGGCTTATTCCTACCTGGACTGTATTGTTTGAAAAAGTGGCAAGAAATGCTAGCTGCTTCCACATAAAAGGGATAAACTAAAAGCTCTATAACTTTCCCTCATCCCTCATTCTTACTCTCAAAGTATTTAAATAATAATTGAAAAATAATGTGTCTTCCTAGAAAAGAAGCAGCTTCAACGACAGTTTGAAGCAATAACATGAGTAATAATTTATTCTGAGTTGTGTTGCTGACAGCATTCTCAAATGTACTTATTTCATGAATTAGAGACTAAAACATCATTCAGTTCAGTTCCCTCTTCTGTTACACGACGGCCTCAAAATAAATTCTCTCTGCTTGCCCTTGGAATTCTATAATAAATTTGGACAAATACAAATCAACAAGTCTGTTAAGGATTGTAAGGCAGAAGGTATCCACAGTGTTTAAAAGGAATTAAGAGTCACGTTGTATGGGGAAAACAGCTGTAAAATGTTTTTTTTTTGTCCCAGGTGTGAAGCACACTGAGCAAATTTATGGACCTTTGTAAGTTGCTGTTTACCAAATTTCAAACTGGCCCCTGCATGAAGTAGGCATTATTTAAGGTGGTTCCAATCTTACAGAGCATGAATGTCATAAGAAATGAATGAAGTCTGTTATAAATCTTGGATGGTGTAAATCTCACGAACAGCAATCAGAATTAAATACTTTACATCTAGATATATTTCAATTTATTTGGATTATAAGAAAATATTTGGTATCAATGATCACATGATGGTGAAAATTTTAGTAAAAGAAAACCAGGGTGCTTTTGGGCTGAAAAGAGCCTTCCTGCTCCTATGATGCTGCTTGGCCTGCTGTGTTCATCCAGGTCTACACCTTGTTGTCTCGTATTCATTTTAGTTCAGCTTTTCATTCCATTTCTCAGGTAATATAAGAAAACAAAGCTAAATCATGCTTTTGCAGGGAACCGGTAGAGAAAGCTGCAGCTATTTTCGTATTGTGCTAGAACTGTTGTCTGTCAATGCACACGATGTACAGACAAAGCCAAAAGTTATCTCGTCAGATTTTACTATGAGTTTCCTTTCATTGGCCTTAGCAAATCTGGCAAGTTTATCTTTGGTATTACACTCACTATGTAAGACCCAAACTTTGGCAACCAGAGGCATTACATCATATTAAAGCAACTCTTAAATGGTAATCCATGATTACTAGCTAATGAAAATATCTCCCCAATTTATAGTTGTAATCCATATCAGTAATGAATCTCCATATCATCTATCATTGCTTCATATATGCAATCTCTTTGAACTATTTCTTTTTGAGCTTGAATGTGAGATTTCAAGCAAGGAAATTCAATATGATCTGTAGTCTTCTGTTCATACCTACTAAACAGTAAAGACTATCTCCATTGAATGTGGTTACAGTGAAAAATGAAAATGCCATTTACTTAGACTTAAGCATTAATTTTATAGTAAAACATGATTCTGATGATTTGGCAGTAAAATGATTCGAGTTTCTTTACAAAGCGTGAAATTATTTTCCAAGCATTTTCACTGACAGTTGAAGAGGTTTAACATTGTTAAGGTGTGATTCGAAGTTGTTTTGTGCCAGTTCCTCTTGCATTCATTAATTCACATCAGTTGCCATTGCCGTAAGACCATAAGAACTAAAGCCTTCTGTGGTAAAAACTACAGAGAGGGAAGAACTGAAGGAATTCATTATTACTAGGGAAATTATATTGGGGAAATTGATGGAATTGAAGGTCAATAAAATCCAACGGCCCAATAATCTACATCCCTGTTTAAGGAAGTAGCCCTATAAATAGTGAATGCATTGATGGTCATCATTAAAAACTCTATAGACTCTGGAACATTTCCTATGGATTGGAGCGTAGCTAATGTCGATTCACTATTTAAAAGATGAAGAAAGAAAGCAGGAAATTATAGATCCCCAGTTATCTTGACATTGATAGTAGTTTCTATTCATCCAGTATATTACCCCTCACATCATGAACTTTCATTTTCCACAAGAACCTTTGATGTGGCTCCTCATCAAATGCCTTCTTGAAACCCAAGTGCAAAACGTCCACTGGTTCCCCTTTATCTACAATGCCAGTTACTGCTCCAAACAGCTGCAATAAATTAATTAACATGGTTTCCCTTTAATAACAACATGTTGGTTCCACCTGATTACATTTACTTAGCCAAGCGTCCTGTTATGGCATCTTTCATATTAGCTTCTAATGTCAAATGATTAGATGTAGGAGCAAAAGTAGCCCATTTGGCTCATCTAGTCTGCTCCTGCACTCAATTAGATGGGTGGCACGAAGGCTCAGTAGACAGCACTGCTGTTTCATGGTGCCAGGGACCCAGGATCAATTCCAGCCTTGGGTGACTATCTGTGTGGAGTTTGCACGTTCTCTCCAAGTTTGCATGTGTTTCCTCTGGGTGCTCTGGTTTCCTCCCACAGTCCAAAAATGTCCAGGTTAGGTGGATTGGCCATGCTAAATTATCCTTAGTGTGCAGGCTAGGTGGATTAGCCATGGGAAACGCAGGGTTACAAGGATAGGGTTGTGAGTGGGATGCTCTTCAGGGAGGTAGTGTTGAATTGATAGCCTGAATAGCCAAGCGTCATACTGTAGTGATTCTATGATTTAATGAGATAAGGCCTGATCTGATAATCCACAACACCATTTTTCTGCTTTATTCCCATAGCCTTCAATTTCCATACGGTTAGAAATTTGTCTGTTTTGATCTTGAGTAAACTAACCTCAAGAGTCTTCTGTCGTAAAGAATTCCACACACTGAGAGAAAATATTTCTCAATGCCTATATTAGATAAGTGACTCTTTCGTCTGAGAAACAACATTTCCACATTCACCTTCCATGTGTCCTAAGAACCTGGTCTTTCACAAGCTTTCACAAGGTCTCCACTCTTTGTTCTAAAATCCAATGAATACAGGCCCAATCGATTCAGCTTCTGCTCATCAGAAAATCCCTCCATAGACAGTGAACTTTCTCTGCATTGCCTGTAATGCCAACATATCTTTCCTTAGATAAGGAGACTTTTTTAGTCAGTGTTTCAGTTGTGGCTTAACTTGTGCCTTGTATACTTTCAGAAAGTACTTCCCACATTTATACTCCAATCCCTTTGAAATAAAGGCCATGATCCAATTTTCTTTACCTTGCTGAATTTGGATGCTCGCTTTCTGTGATTCGCCAAATCCTTGTGTTTCAGGTTTCTGCAGTCTTTTTTCCATTTATATGTAATAGAACATAGAACATTACAGCACAGTACAGGCCCTTCGGCCCTCGATGTTGCGCCGGCCTGTCATACCGATCTCAAGCCCATCTAACCTACACTATTCCATGTACGTCCATATGCTTGTCCAATGACGACTTAAATGTACCTAAAGTTGGCAAATCTACTGCCGTTGCAGGCAAAGCGTTCCATTCCCTTACGACACTGAGTTAAGAAACTACCTCTGACATCTGTCCTATATATTTCACCCCTCAATTTAAAGCTATGCCCCCTTGTGCTCGCTGTCACCATCCTAGGAAAAAGGTTCTCCCTATCCACCCTATCTAACCCTCTGATTATCTTATATGTTTCAATTAAGTCACCTCTCAACCTTCTTCCCTCTAACGAAAACAGCCTCAAGTCCCTCAGCCTTTCCTCGTAAGACCTTCCCTCTATAAAAGGCAACATCCTAGTAAATCTCCTCTGCACCCGTTCCAAAGCTTCCACATCCTTCTTATAATGCAGTGACCAGAACTGTACGCAATACTCCAAGTGCGGCCGCACCAGTTTTGTATGGCTGCAGCATAACTTCTTGGTTCCGGAACTCGATCCCTCTATTAATAAAAGCTAAAACACTGTATGCCTTCTTAACAGCCCTGTCAACCTGGGTGGCAACTTTCAAGGATCTGTGTACATGGACACCGAGATCTCTCTGCTCATCTACACTATCAAGAATCTTACCATTAGCCCAGTACTTTGCCTTCCGTTTACTCCAACCAAAGTGCATCAGCTCACACTTGTCAACATTAAACTCCATTTGCCACCTCTCAGCCCCGCTCTGCAGCTTATCTATGTCTCTCTGCAACCTTCAGCATCCTTCGTCACTATCCACAGACCCACCGACCTTAGTGTTGTCAGCAAATTTACTAACCCATCCTTCTACGCCCTCATCCAGGTCATTTATAAAAATGACAAACAGCAGTGGACCCAACACCGACCCTTGCAGTTCTTCTCAACTTTCTACTAAAGGGCTTAAGTCATACTTCCAAAATTATATTCCATCTGTCAAGCTTTTTTCCCATTCTTTTAACCTGTCTATATCATCTCCAGGCTTTTTTTTTATCATTCTCACCACTTCCCACCTATTTGTGTGTCACCCATGAATTTTGCTATAGCACATTCACTTATCATATTCAAGTGAATAATATATATTGTAAATTGTGGGCCCAGCACTAACCCCTGTAGACTCCACTAGTTACATGTTGCCAACCAGGAAATGCCCCCCTTCTCTTAATTCTGTGTCTTCTATTAGTTAGCCAACCCTCTACACATGTTAATACACTGCCCCGAGCGCCATGGGCTGTTACCTTATTCAGTAATCTTACATGCAGTGCTTTTTTGAATGGCTTTGGAAGTCAAAATATATTACATCTACTGGCTCAATTTGTTCTATCCTTCTCATGATTACCTCAAAGAACTACAAAAACACTAAAGGTGAGTAAAACCCCAGGACCTGATCAAGTGAGCCTTAGAACTCTGTGGGAATCTAAGGAAAAGATTATAAGGCCACTTGCTGAGATATTTGTATCATCAACATCCACAGGCAAGGTGCCAGAAGACTGGAGATTGGATAATATGACGCCACTATTTAAGGAAGGTGGTAAGGAAAAGCAAGGGAGCTGTAGACTGGTGAGCCTGACATCAGTGGAGGGCAAGTTGTTGGAGGGAAACTGAGGAACAGGGTTTACATGTATTTGGAATGGCAAAGACTGATGAGGGATAGTCAACATGGCTCTGTGTGTGAGAGATTGTGTCTCATGAGCTCGATTGAGAATTTTTGAATAAGTAACAAAGAGGATTGATTAGGGCAGAGTGGTGGACGTGATCTATCTGCATTCGACAAGGTTCCTTGTGTAGATTGGTTACCAATGTTATATCACACAGAATACTGGGAGAGATAGCCATTTGGCTACAAAACTGGCTTGAAGGTAGGAGACAGAGTGGTGGCAGGGGGTTGCTTTTTAGACTGGTGGCCTGTCACAAGCAATGGGCTACAAGGATCATTGCTGGGGCCACTGTTTTTTGTCACTTATATGAATGATTTGAATATGAACATTGGAAGTATGGTTAGTAAGTTTGCAGATAAGACCAAAATTGGAGGGATAGCCGACAATGAAGAAGGCTACGTCAGAGTACAACAGGATCTTGATCAAATGGGCCAATTGGCTGAGGAGTAGTAGATGGATTTTAATCAAGATAAATGTGAGGTGCTGCATTTTAGAAAGGCAAATCAGGGCAGGACTTATATACTTAATGGTAAGGTCCTGGGGAGGGTGGCTGAACAAAGAGACCTTGAGGTGCAAGTTCATAACTCCTTGAAAATGTAGTCACAGGTAGATAGGATAGTGAAGAAGGCAGCTGGTCTGCTTGCCTTTATCGGTCAGTGCATTGCATAGAGGAGTTCGGATTGTTTGAAACAAGAATGTTGCCAGGATTAGAGGATTTGAGCTATTGGGAGAGGCCGAATCAATTTGAGCTATATTCCCTGGAGTGTCAGAGGCTGAGGGTGACCTTAGACCGGTTTATGAAATCAAGGGCATGGATAGGGTAAATAGGCAAGGTCTTTTCTCCGGGGTCGGTGAGTCCAAAACTAGAGAGCATAGGTTTAAGGTGAAAGGGGAAAGATTTAAAAGGGACCTGAGGGGTAACATGTTCATGCAAAGGGTAGTGCATGTACGAATGAGCTGCCAGATGAAGTGGTTGAGGCTGGTATGGATACAACATTTAGACCATAAGAACATAAGACATAGGAGTGAAAGTAAGGCCATTCGGCCCATCGAGTCCACTCCGCCATATAAATCATGGCTGATGGGCATTTCAACTCCACTCCCCTGCACTCTCCCCATAGCCCTTGATTCCTTGTCAGATCAAGAATTTGTCGATCTCTGCCTTGAAGGCATCTAACGTTCCGGCCTCCACTGCACTCCTTGGCAATGAATTCCACACGCCCACCACTCTCTGGCTGAAGTAGAGTCTCCTCATTTCCGTTTTAAATTTACCCCCTCTAATTCTAAGGCTGTGCACACGGGTCCTAGTCTCCCTGCCTAATGGAAACAACTTCCCAGCGTCCACCCCTTCTAAACCATACATTATCTTGTAAATTTCTCTTACATCTCCCCTCAACCTGCTAAACTCTAATGAGTACAATCCCAGGATCCTGAGCCGTTCATCGTACGTTAAACCTACCATTCCAGGGATCATCCGTGTGAATCTCCACTGGACATGCTCCAGGGCCAGTATGTCCTTCCTGAAGTGTGGGGCCTAAAATTGGACACAATATTCTAAATGGGGCCTAACTAGAGCTTTATAAAGCCTCAGAAGCACATCACTGCTTTTATATTCCAACCCTCTTGAGAACAACAACAACATTACATTCGCCTTCTTAATCACAGACTCCACCTGCAAGTTAACTTGTAGAGAATCCTGGACCAACACTCCTAGATCCCTTTGTACTTCTGCTTTACGAATTTTCTCTTTTTAAATTTTTCAGTTTAAAAGGCATCTGGATGGGTATATGAATAGGAAGGGTTTAAAAGGGATACGGGCCTAATTTAGGAAAACAGGACTGGATTTATTTAAGATATCTGGTTGGCATGGACGAGTTGGACCGAAGGGTAGTGCATGTAGGAATGAGCTGCCCAGTGAAGTGGTTGAGGCTGGTATGGCTACAACATTTAGACCATAAGACCATAAGACATAGGAGTGGAAGTAAGGCCATTCGGCCCATCGAGTCCACTCCGCCATTTAATCATAGCTGATGGGCAATTCAACTCCACTTCCCTGCACTCTCCCCATAGCCCTTGATTCCTTGTGAGATCAAGAATTTTTTCTGCACTGATATATCTCTATGACTCTATGACTTTATTTGTCATAGATATGCCCCCTACATGAGTCATGCTGTCTCTACTCTTTTATTTCTGTTATAACGTTCTTAGCATTTTCAGAATGACAAATGTTAAGTTAATTGGCTTGTAATTATCTCTTTTGGTCTCCTTTCCATTAAGGATGTTACATTGGCAGTTTTCAAATTCTCTGGAATTTTCACTTAGAATCTGAACATTTTTGGAATATTATTACTTGAACATCCACTGTCACTGCAGCTACTTCCTTTAAAATCCTCAGATGCAACCCTTCAGGTCCAGGAAGCTTGTTGGCCTTTAGCCACAACAGTTTTCTTAGTCCTTTATCTCCAGTGATTGCTGTTTTATTCATTTTCTCCTCCCCTTTTGCATCTCTATTTCCTATTTTTAGAGTGCCATTCATGCCTTCCAACATCAGTAATAATATAAAGCACTTGTTTAGCTCTACTGTCATTTCCTTGCTCCCCATTATTGTTTCCAGCATATTGTTTTCCAAGGGTCCTATGTTCAGTGTTGCCCCTCTTCCTTTTTACATGTGTTCATATGCATTACATGCCTCCCACTGTTTTTTTTTTGTTACTCTCGAGTATGTCCTCCTTTGTTTTCTGCCATATATGTTCGCTTTGCAATTCTATACTCCACGCTCCTGAATCCTCCCTTAAAGTAGTTTTAAAAGCACTCTGCAGGTTTCCTTATTTGATTCACTGGAATGGCCCCGGCTTGTTTGAGGTGAAACCCATCCTTCTGAACAACTCCATCTGCTTCAGTTCTCGTACCCATAGGCCATGAACTGAAATCTATTCATCCAACACCAATCTTTTAGCCACACATTTGTTCTGGCATTTATTTGTTCATTTGTGTGGGTTGTGGACGTTGCTGGCTGGTCAGCATTTACTGCCTGTCCTTACTTGATCTTGTAAAGGTAGAGCTGCCTTCTTGAACCGTCGCAGTCTACCACCTGTGGGTTGGCCCATAATGCCATTAGGGAGGGAATTCCAGGATTTTACCACACTGACAATGAAGGAACGGCAATACATTTCCAAATCAGGATGGCGAGTAACTTGGAGAGGAACTTGAAGATGGTGGGATTCCCACATATCTGCTGCTTTTGTCCTTCTGGATGAAAGTTGTTGTGGGTTTGGAAGATGCTATCTGCAGATCTTTGGTAGATAGTACACATTGCTGCTACTGAGCATTGGTGTTGAAGGGAGTGGATGCTTATGGATAGAGTGCCAATCAAGCAGGATGCTTTGTCCTGGGTAGTCTCAAGCTGCTTGAGTGATGTTGGGGCTGCAGCCATCTAGGCAAGTCAGAAGTTTTCCATCACAGTCCTGACTTGTGCCTTGTAGGTGGTGGTCAGGCTTTGATGAGTCAGAACGTGAGTTACTCACTGCAGTACTCTTGGCTTCACGTCTAGCCACTCTGTGGTAAGTCCAATGGAGTTTCTAATCAATGATCTTCCCTAGGATGTTGATAGTGGGGGATTCAATGATGTAACTCTATTGAATGTCAGGAGGCAGTGGTTAGATTGTGTTTTATCTGTGATGGACACAGCCTGGCATTTGTGTGATATGAATGTTACTTGTCACTTGTCTAACATTGATATTGCCCAGAACTTATTGCATTTGGACATAGCATGCTTCAGTATCTGAGATGTTGTGAGTGGTGCTGAACATTGTACAATCATCGGCGAACATTCCCACATCTGACGTTATGATGGAGGGAAGGTCATTGGTGAATGGCACAGTGGAAGATGGTTGGGCCTAGGACACTACCCCAAGGAACTCCTGCAGAGATGTCCTGGAGCAGAGATGACTAACCTCCAACAACCACAGCCATTTTTCTATGTGTCAGGTATAATGCTAACCTCTTGAGAGTTTTCCCCCGATTCTGATTGATTCAACTTTTGCTAGGGCTCCTTGAAGCCACACTTGGTCAAGTGCTGCCTTGATGTCATGGGCTGTTACTCTCACCTCACCTCTGCAATTCATCTCCTTTGTCCATATTTGAACCAAGGCTGTAATGAGGTCAGGAACTTAGTGGCCCTGGCAGAACCCAAACTGGGCATCACTGGGCAGGTTATTACTAAGCAGGTGCTAGTTGATAGCACTGTTGATGACACCTTCCATCACTTTCCTAATGATTGAGAGTAGACTGATGGGGCAGTAATTGGCCGGATTAGATTTGCTTTGCTTTTCATGTGCAAGACGTCCTTGGACAATTTTGAAAATTGTCAGATAAATACCAGTATCGTAACTGTACTGGAGCAGCTCGGTTAGGGGAGCAGTAAGTTCTGGAGCACAAATCCTTAGTAGTATTGCTGGAATGTTGTCAGGGCCTATAGTCTTTGCAGTATTTAGTGCCTCAGACCATTTCTTGATATCATGTGGAGTGAATTGAATTCGCTGAAGACTGGTATCTGGGCACCAACAGAGGACAGTGAGACGGATCATCCTCTTGGCACTTCTGGCTGGAGGTTGTTGTGAAAGCTTCAGCCTTTTCTTTTGCACTAAACGGTGGGCTCTTCCATCATTAAGATTACAGATATTTGTGGAGCCTCTTGCTCCAGTGAGTTTTTTAATTGTTCACTCCCATTTGCAACTGGATGTGGCAGGACTTCAGAGCTTAGATCTAATCCATTGTTTGTGGGATCACTTAGCTCTGTCTATCACTTCTGTTTTCTCTGTTTGGTGCACAAATAGTCCTGTTTTGGGCTTCACCAGGTTGACACTTCTTCTTCAGGTATGCCTGGTGCTGCTCCTGGCATGCCCTCCTGGACTTTCCATTAAACCAGGGTTGATCGCCTGGCTTGATGGTAATGGTTGAGTGCAGGATATTGCCAGGCCATGAGGTTACAGGTTGTGCTAGATTACAATTTTATTCATCCTATGCCAATTTGCCCCTGGCTCACCCAGTAATCCTGAGATTATCGCCTTGGAGATTCTGTATTTTTGTTTAGCTCCCCGCTGTTAAAAATCTTTCAACAGCACTTCCTTTTCCAGTCCAATGAATGGCATTGCTATCAGCAGAGAGAACAATGACTGGATCCCTCCTCTCCCACTCCAATTACCTAATTTAAGGACTATCACTGCCTTCTGAAGCAAAGTGTCCAGCCAACATTCTCCTCTTTCCTGATGTGGCACCATGTCTACAGCTCAAACTCCAAAGCTTAAACTCAGATCTGAAGTCGTTTCAGCTGCAAACACGTGCTCCCAATATGGATCACCTTGGAGTCCAGCAGCTTTCAAAATCACCACAGTGCACCTGCTCTTTCTACTTTACTCTATTAATTTTCCTTTTTAACTCAGTAATATTGATCTTAAACTCAATGTTTTAAATGAAAGACGGCCAGAGAACTGAACACAAACTGAAGACCTTAATTTATTTTCAATACCAGAAATACTCATCATCAGCTGTGGTAAAAATCAACCAAACACATCTTTCCTTCCTCAGCTGAACTCCTTGGTACACCTAAATTCTGCATTTTATTCCAAGTTACTCTAGGTTAGCTACCTCTATGTGTTTCCAAAACAAATGGCCCAGCTCACTCAGTTAGTGAGGATCCAGTTTCATCCAGTTGTTAATTAAGCTACTCTTTCAATCCATTCCTTGAAAATAAGCTTGCTCAAAGCTTACAGGTACACATTTTAAAACTGATGATTTCTCTTTAAAGAAACTACAAGTTACAATCTAAATTAAGTTTGTATAAATTGAAGCTTTAATCACTTTCATACCTAACAAGCACATGATCTTATCACATTTTGTTGCGTCAAAATAGGTCTCACTAGCTCGGTAGTTTTAACTCCGAAATCTCATTTACCTTCCATCTGGTTGGCTTCCAGAGGAACACAGCAATAAAATGGCAGCCACCAGAGTGCTGCAGGCCAGTGGAAGTTGCAGGATCACTTACTAGGGTTGAGGAAATCCTTAAAACATGTATTATTCATGGATCCCTATGACAGGATGTCAAGGCCATAGGTGACACCACACCTAGAGTTTCATAGGCAGTTTGGTCTCATCTGTGGAAGAATTTTCCAGCTATAGAGAGAGTGTACTAACAGTTTACCAGAATGATTCCTCAGATAGTAGTGAGAGCGGATATGAAGCGAGAGTGGATCAGTTAGGACTATATTCACTGGCATTTCGAAGAATGAGGGTGCATTTCATATAAAACTCAAATTAGACTAGAAGAAGTAAATGCAAGAACTGTGTTCCCAATGACTATGAGGTCCAGAACAAGGTGTCATAGTTAAAGGACACAAAGTAGGCCATTTAAGTTTGAGAGGAGGAGAAATTCATTCACCATTTCTATCAGCCATAATTATTTTGAATGCCACTGTAACACAAGGGCCAAGTGGCCTACTCCTCATAATAATTTCTAAGCTTCTAGTTTTCAATAAAGAATTCCACAAAATCACTTTCCTCTGTCAGAAGAAATTCCTCCTCTTTGTTGAAAAAAGGTAACTCCTTATCCTGAGGTTATGCCCCTTGGTCCTAAGCTCCCCCAGAAGGGAAGAAACAACCACTGTGTCTATCCTGACAAGTCCCCTAAGAATCTTGTATGCTTCAATAAGGTCTAACATGTTGGAGGACAATGTAAACCACCGTTTCTTGCCCCTTGTCATAGGGACTCTCTGAAAGTGTTTTGCAATTAGCTTAAGGAATTTTACTTCAAGAAGATAACTTGTCTGAAGAATGACAAATTGATAAAAGTCTACCTATACTTAGCCTCATTCAGCAGTCGATTTCAAAGTGATTAGAGAAACCTTATGACACAAAGCTGGGTGGCAGTGTGAAATGTGAGGAAGATGTTGTGAGAATACAGGGTGACTTGGACAGGCTAAGTGAGTGGACGGATGCATGGCAGATGCAGTTTAATGTGGATAAATGTGTGATTATCCACTTTGGTGGCAAGAACAGGAAGGCAGATTACTATCTCAATGGAGTCAAGTTAGGTAAAGGGGAAGTTCAACGAGATCTAGGTGTTCTTGTACATCAGTCAATGAAAGCAATCATGCAGATACAGCAGGCAGTGAAGAAAGCTAATAGCATGCTGGCCTTCATAACAGGAGGAATTGAGTAAAGGAGCAAACAGGTCCTTCTGTATCTGTACAGGGCCCTGGTGAGACTGCACCTGGAGTATTGTGTGCAGTTTTAGTCTCCCAATTTGAGGAAGGACATTCTGGCTATTGAGGGAGTGCAGCGTAGGTTCACGAGGTCAATTCCCAGAATGGCGGGACTATCATATGTTGAAAGATTGGAGCGACTGGGCTTGTATACACTTGAGTTCAGAAAGATGAGATGGGATCTGATTGAGACGTATAAGATTATTAAGGGATTAGACACTCTGGAGGCAGGAAGCATGTTTCCGCTGGTTGGTGAGCCCAGACCTGAGGGCACAGTTTAAAAATAAGGGGTAGGCCATTTAGAACAGAGTTGAGGAAAAGCTTCTTCACCCAGAGAGTGATGGATATATGGAATGCTCTGCCCCATAAGGCAGTGGAGGCCAACTCTCTGGATAGTTTCAAGAAAGAGATGGATAGAGCTCTTAAAGATAGTGGAATCAAGGGTCATGGGGATAAGGCAGGAACAGGATACTGATTGTGGACGATCAGCCATGATCATAATGAATGGTGGTGCTGGCTCGAAGGGCTGAATGACCTACTCCTACACCTATTGTCTATTGTCTATTGACTATTCCTAAAGCCTCCTGATTGCACTCAAAATGTTAGGAGTCCTTGAACCTACAAGAAAATACATCAGTGATCAAAAATTATATGAAGTTGTGGCATTTGTTTCACTTTTCTCCATTAATCTGCACCAAATCACACCTGGCAGTGGGAGCAATGTCTATTAAGAGATTGAGATTACTGCTTTCTTCTTGATCAATGTGGACCTCACCCAGCAAATCCATGATCATTGCTGGCTGTCACTTTCCTCCAAATGGGTTCTCACAGTGCAAGCTATTTGTCCCTTGTTAGTACATTCTGAGAGGTTAGTACCTCATCCTCCAAATTTTCCTTGTCAATAATTTGTTTCTTCCTTTGCTGCTGTAAGGTTACTGCTGTTAAAATAACCACCTTAATCACATGAGTCATTGCAGGTACTCACCAATGTGACTGAGAAAGCTTGGGTACAAAGTGGGTATTTAATTCAGAGTTATGATGCGTAACAGGCATGTAGGAATATGCTAACATTTAGTTGATTTACTTTATCAAATCTTACTCCTTCAATATAATTTATGACTTCACTATTGCGTACAATGTGGAAATTATAAGCTTGTAGGAATCACAAAATGTCAAGGGTATTGCCAAAATAATCGTTCTTCCAAAGAAGTGCTCGTGTTATTGATACCAGGACACTCTATCCATAGCATATGTGTACTTAATTTGCAACATCATCCATTGACTGAACTGTGAACCTTTCGTGCAGAACAGTTTGAGGTAAATTACGTCTTCCCCAAGAGCATGTAAGAGGCTTCAGGGGAAAAGGACATTGCAGTGTGAAATGGCCTGTCAAATTGCTTTTGTCTGTTCATAAAATTTCCTCATCAATATGTGCAATAATGAAAATCCAGTTCACAGCTTTCTGTTTTTAAAATGCTTCCTTTGCTAACGGTTAGGGATATTTTAACCAATATGTGCAAACATGCAGTGACCTTTGGGGAAGGTGGGATATGAACTGGGTTTTCTGAATCAAAGGTAGGGACACTTCCACTGTATCACAAGGCTGGCTATTAAAAAATAAGGAGTCAATGCAGCTTCCTCTTCTTTGGTGATTAGCTAAAGCAACCTCTATGAAAAGGCAAATGAAGAGTTCAGTGCTTCATCTGAGAATCTGATTTTCCCCTCTGTTCTGTTCCCAAATAAAATTCATTTTTTTAAAAAAATGTATTCATTGTAAAGAAAGATTGACAGAATTCCTTTGTTCCCATGCTACTCTGGAAAACATCATGTGTTTATACAAGATACAAGAAAAACTCAGGGGATGCATTGCATTTCTGTTACAGCGCAATGTAGGTCAGGGGTGAACTGCCCTAATTGGAAGGCTGACACTTCTGTTTCCGAAGGTCAAGGTTTCACTTTGATGGTCATTATTTTGGGTGCCTTGTCAGTGTGCCTACTTCTGGCTTTACAACTGATCTGCCCCTCTCCCCCAGACATATGCACCTGTGAATACTTCTCACCATCTCAGCATTCTTTCAGCTTTGATAAGTGTTGCTGACTCTCAATGCAGAAGAATAGAATGATTACAGCACATTTGATCCATTGAATCTGTGCCAGCTCTCTGCATGAGCTATTCAACAACTACACTCCCAAGCTACTGCCCTTTGTAGTCCTGCCTTTCAGGTGCTTATCCAATTTTGAAAGTCACAATTTGCTTCCCAACAGCACTTTTTAAAAAAATCATTAACAGAATGAGGGTGTAGCAGGCTAGGCAGCATTTATTGCCCATTCGGCAGTTCAGAGACAAACAAATTGCTGTGGGTTTAGGGTCACATGTAGGCCAGCCAGGTAAGGATGGAAGTTTTCTTCCCTAAAGGACATTAGTGAACCAGATGGCTTTTTCCTTAACAATCAACAATGGATGCATTGTCCTCATTAGATTTTTAATTCCAGATTATTTTGACACAAATTCCACTATCTGCCACTGCCCGATTTGAACGCAGATCTGCATGAAGTTATTTGGGTGTTTGGATTAACAGCCCAGTGATAATACCACTAGGTCATCACCTCCCCTGCACAGTTAATGTACTCCTACACCACATGGACAACAGCAGCTCACCATCAGTTTCCCAAGGGAGATTACGAATGGCCAACAAATACTGGCCTTTCCAGCAACAGTCATATCCCAAGAATGAATGAGAAAAATAAATTAGCCCTGCCTCTGCCACCATTTCAGTCAATGCATCCCAGTTGCTGTGTATGAGATTTTACCTCAAGTCACTTTTGTTTTTGTTTTTGAAAATCACGTACATTTATGGCCCTTAGTTCTCAGTCATTCTACTGCTGTGAAAGTTCCCTCTATCTCTTCTTCTTAAACAGTCCCTTGGGAACGTGATAAACCTATTTCCATTCTGGTTCAATGTGTTCTGAGTAGTATGATAAGTCCAATGCATGATCTGCAGATTTTGCCACGTTTGAGGAAGATAAGGTTTGAAGAGTTGGGTAGATAGGCTTCTTTTGAATTTTTATACTTGCCATGGCACCTCAAAAAACGCCTGCAAAATGTCTCTACATGTTCGGAGCCGTGCCGATGGAACCGTCTCCACTTTGATTTTTCACAAGTTAGGATGTCCCACCAGTTGACAGGGGTACTCGAATTCTTCAGGAATGTTTTGATGGCATCCCTACAGCATTTCTACTGTTCCCCTGGAAGTCTTCTGAGTTCAAAGTGGAGCCGTTTCTGGTGGTTAAGCAAAACATGCCCCACCCAGCAGAATTGGTTTTGACCTATTTGAGGAAGCGTCTGCTTGCGGTATTACTTCAACTCTTTGAGGTACCTGTTGTAAGTTGGCTAAATCTCAAAAGCAGCATGGGAATCACTACTAAAAAAAACCAAAAGAACTGCAGATGCTGTAGATCAGAAGCAAAAACAGAAGTTGCTGGAAAAGCCAAGCAGATCTGGCAGCATCTGTGAAGAGAAATCAAAGTTAACATTTCGAGTCCATTCTGAGGAAGGGTCACCGGACATGAAACATTAACTCTGAATTTTCTTCACAGATGCTGCCAGAGCTGCTAAGCCTTTCCAGCAATTTCTGTTTTTGTTTGGGAATTATTATCACCTGACAAAGAATCTAAGACAATCATGGTTTTGAAAAACCCTATCAAATTGCCTTCCATTCTTCTCTTCACTAAGGCAAAACAATCCCAATTTCTTCAATCTATCCATATAGCTGAAGTCCTCTGTCCTTGGTAACATTCTTGTCAATATTTTCTTTACTCTCTCTAAAGCTTTTCTAAAGTGCACAGAAAAATGGCCAATACTCAAATTCCAGTCAAATCCGATTTTTTTTAATGATGAACACAGCAGGCCAAGCAGCATCTTAGAAGCACAAAGGATAGACCCTTCATCAGAAAAGGGGGATGGGGAAGAGGATGCTCATCCAGCTCCACAATTTGTTATCTCAGATTCTCCAGCATCTGCAGTTCCCATTATTTCTGATCACAATTTTAACCTCACTGCGAAGCCTCTTCCAGGATGCCTAACCTGAAGAAGTTACCCTCCTCCCTCTGGACCAACCTCGGGGGATCTCTCTCCCACTGCACTCCTCTATCCATCCTCAGTCCGCAACCCCTCTCTCCCTATTTATTTCAGAATCCTCTCCCCATCCTCCTTTCCTGATGAAGGGTCTAGGCCTGAAACGTCAGCTTTTGTGCTCCTGAGATGTTGCTTGGCCTACTATGTTAATCCAGCTCCACACTTTGTTATCTCAAACTGACAATGAGATCCTGGACCTGATGACTGATCTCCAATAACATCAGACATCATCTTTTGTGCCCTTTATTCTCATTGAATCAAGTTTGGGGATTGTGACTAGGTAATCATGGCTTTCTGCTTACAAAGTTGGGGCTGGGATCCCCAATTTCTACAAACTGGGGGCAGTTAGAAGCATGGATGGTGGGTGAGTGCAGCTTCTGAAAGCCCCTGACTCTCTGACACACCTTCCCAAAAATCCCCAGTCACGAATATTACAAGAAATACTTTGTTTTGTCATGCAGGAGCCTCTGAGGAGTCAGCCTCAACTGGGAAATTTTAAAACACAGGCACTTCTCTTAATGAGCTGATTGGTAAGCAATTGACACAACCTAATCCTCTCACTCCCTCACTTAGAAATATACAGGGAAATTCTACCCCTAGATATTGTTTGTATATAGTTTCATTTCTTCAAATAAAAGGAGCAGATTGTTTGTGTAAGCATGAAGAAACACAACACCAAGTGAGGTTAAGAGGGAACATTACCAGAAGCATTGAGTTGCAAAATGGCACAAATGGCATCAACTCAGCGCATGGCACTAATTAATGTTGTGATCTTCCTACTCAGAGCACATCTTGTGAACATACACTGTGCACAGGCTAAGTCCTTACTGAAAGTGTATCCAGCATGATTTCTTCTGCCATTGTGAGAGCCACATACACAAATCTGTTTATCGAAATACATTGAAAATGTACTGAAAATGAACAAAAAGGTTCATGAAGTTAATTTCTCTCGAACATAGCGTCAGACATCAACATGTAATTTTGCAGTTTGCATCAGTCCCCAAACTTTGCATCAATCCTGTTGCAGGTTAAAATCACAGTTAGTGTTTTACCACCATATATTTCTATCATGTTTCATTGTGATTAATAGATTGTATCTATGATTTGTTTTGACAAATATTTACACAACTGGGGTGGTAGGGTTATAGAATTCACTGCCTGAAAGTGGTAGAAATCCTAAATGTTTTTTTCATTTGCCTAACACTAGCAAGCGGTCAGTTAGCTCAGTTGGCCAGGCAGCCAGTAAGCGACACCAGCAGTGAGGGTCAATTCCTCACAGCTGAAGTCATCATGAAGGTGAATCTTTTTCAGAACTGCCCCCTGCCTGAGGCTTGGTGTCTCTCAGATTAAACCACCACCAGTCACCTCTCTGTAATGAAAAAACATCCGTATATTCATTTAGGACTGTGGTGATTTCACATTTAATGCTAGTCCTTCCCTAACTTTATGATAGCCTCTTCATTTGGGACAGACAGTCCATCACACAGTAGTTTTAATTATGTTGCTTATGGACCGAACAAAATATTCATAATTGTGCAATAAAATCTATAATATATTTTCCCTTATTAATCTGAACTTTAACCTTTAATAGATGTCTAAAGATGAATACCAGATGAGACTGGGAATTAAATAACATTTTTGTGGCAAGTATTTGATGCTGTAACAGTATAGCTACTAGATGACCCTTGTTACAACTTTAAATTCACACTTGTTTAAATATAGAAAAGATAAAGCTGTAATTGCAAAATTATAACTTGTTCTTATAAAACACAAAAGCAGAAATACAGTACAGGAATTGAGAGCTATCGGTTACAGGCAATCAATCATTCAATTAATAGAATAAAGATGCTTATTTAAGTACTAAGATACTGTGCCAAATGTGCTTCAATAGGTTTGTTATGAAAAATGGTTGACAAAAGTATTTGGTACCCTTCTTGAAAGGTTCACTGACAGTGCACTAGTTATTCAGTACAGGGTTACTTTTAAACTATAAAGATCATTAATCATACTGGAATCTGCTGATGACTTTGTTTTCTACTTGTGAAAATCTTCAATCTGGGGGTTCTATATCTCAACAGTTTTTGTTTGATTATTGTTCAGCTGTAAAATGTACCTGATTAATTGTTTCTGGCATCCAGTCAAAAGCCTGGAAGGCATGGAGCTTGGAAATAGAGTCAAGCCATGACAGTGTGCCAGACTGTAACTGTAAAACAGAGTCCCTATTGTGGAACAAAGAAACGGACCTGTATGTGCTCTGTATTTTCAACCTCTTCTTCTTCCTGAGACAGTGTGAAGAGCGGAAGTGAGCTGCTGGTTTCTCAAATGAAGCGTGCTGTGAAAAGTGAGTCCACATTTCATCTCTGAAAACCAGATAGGCCATTAGTCTTAATCTCTAGGGTTCTGTTTGTCATTATTAGTTAGTCTCATAATAGCTGGATCCTATTTCTACAACTATTAACCTGTTTCTATGACCATAAGTATATGCCAAAGGTGGTTCTGTCTATTGGTAATTGTTACAGTTCGAAAACCTCATAATTGAATATGATATCCTAATATAATTTAACACTAATGATATAACATAGTCTAACGCATGGAAAAAAATGTTAAATGGAACACCCCTGTCATGATATGTGCAAATTCACATTCAGTTAAAAATTGGAGTTCAAAAAGAGATCAATACAGCAGAGTAAGCATTTCTTCATATTAAATAACTGTCGCTGGAGGTAAGAAATGAATACCGGCTCAGAAGAAGTCCACCTCCAAGTACTAGATCACCTGAAAAGCCACATTGTGTTGTAAGGTGTGCTTTCAGTCGTATATTACGATGGATACAGTGTCACAGGAAGAAAAGTCCTTAACAGCTCAAAGTTGACAAGATATTACTTTTCATACACCCCAGGCACGTTGAGGAAAATTCCAATTGCGTAAGCCCAATCTCATTGCATAACCCATTATTGTGGTCTACTTTGAATCATAGAATCATAGAATGAGGAGAAATTTTACACAACAAAAGTGGTAGGGCTCTGAACCTCACTGCTAGATGGGTGGCAGAGACAGAAACCCTGACTGAGCTTTAAAATATACTTGGCAATGCACTTGAAACACCACAAATGACAGAATATAAACCTAAGCAATGGCTTAGATTTAATCACTAGCAAGCGGTCAGTTAGCTCAGTTGGCCAGGCAGCCAGTAAGCGACACCAGCAGTGAGGGTCAATTCCTCACCAGCTGAAGTCATCATGAAGGTGAATCTTTTATCAGAATTGCCCCTTGCCTGAGGCATGGTGTCTCTCACGTTAAACCACCACTAGTCACCTCTCTGTAATGAAAAAACAGCCCTATATTCATTTAGGACTGTGGTGATTTCACCTTTAATGCTAGTCCTTCCCTAACTTTATGATAGCCTCTTCATTTGGGACAGACAGTCCATCACACAGTGGTTTTAATTATGTTGCTTATGGACAGAACAAAATATTCGTAATTGTGCAATAAAGTCTACAATAATTTTTCCCTTATTAATCTGAACTTTAACCTTTAATAGATGTCTAAAGATGAATACCAGATGAGACTGGGAATTAAATAACATTTTTGTGGCAAGTATTTGATGTTGTAACAGTATAGCTACAATACTATACTAATAATCACTAGACTATTAACCCAAAAGGGTTATCAAAGAAAAAGAGACAGCCTATAAAGAGGCCAAGAGCACTGGGAAATCAGAAGATTGGGAGGGCTACAAAAACGAACAGAAGAGAACAAAGAGAGAAGTAAGGAAGGAGAGGATCAAATATGAAGGTAGGCGAGCCAGTAGTATTAGAAATGATCATAAAAGTTTCTTTCAATACATAAGAAACAAACGAGAGGCAAAAGTAGACATTGGGCTGCTCCAAAGTGATGTTGGAAGGCAAGTGATCGGAGATAAGGAAATAGCTGAAGAACATAATAAGTACTTTGTGTCAGTCTTCACAGTGGAAGACATGAGTATTTTGCCAACAATTAGGGAGAGTCAGGGGCAGGGTTGAGTATGGTAGGCATTATAAAAGAGAAAGTGCTAGACAAGCTGAAAGGTCTAAAAATTGATAAATCTCCTGGCCCCGATGGGCTACATCCTAAAGTTCTGAGGGAGGTGGCTAAGGAAATAATGGAGACTTTGGTTGCGATCTTTCAAAAGTCATTGGAGTCTGAGAAAGTCCCAGATGATTGGAAAATCACTGTTGTAACCCCCTTGTTTAAGAAAGGATGAAGACAAAAGTTTGAAAATTATAGGCCGATTAGCCTAACCTCAGTTGTTGGTAAAATTCTAGCATCCATTGTTAAGGATGAGATTTCTAAATTCTTGGAAGTGCAGGGTCGGATTAGAACAAGTCAGCATGGACTCAGTAAGGGGACGTCGCGCCTGGCAAACCTGTTAGAATTCTTTGAAGCGGTAACAAGTAGGTTAGACCAGGGAAACCCAGTGGATGTTATCTATCTAGTCTTCCAACAGACCATAAGACCATAAGACATAGGAGTGGAAGTAAGGCCATTCGGCCCATCGAGTCCACTCTGCCATTTAAATCATGGCTGATGGGCATTCCAACTCCACTACCTTGCACTCTCCCCATAGCCCTTGATTCCTTGTCAGATCAAGAATTTGACGATCTCTGCCTTGAAGGCATCTGACGTCCCGGCCTCCACTGCACTCCGTGGCAATGAATTCCACAAGCCCACCACTCTCTGGCTGAAGAAATGTCATCTTCTTTCCATTTAAAATTGACCCCCTCTAATTTTAAGGCTGTGCCCATGGGTCCTAGTCTCCCCGCATAAAGGAAACAACTTCTTAGCGTCCACCCTTTCTAAGCCATACATTATCTTGTAAGTTTCTAGTAGGTCTCTCCTCACCTTCTAAACTCTAATGAGTACAATCCCAGGATCCTTAGCTCTTCATCAGACATTAAACCTACCATTCCAGGGATCATCCGTGTGAATCTCCGCTAGACACGCTCCAGCGCTAGTATGCCCTTCCTGAGGTGTGGGGCCCAAAATTCGACACAGTATTCTAAATGGCCTTTGATAAGGTGCGTCACGGGAGGCTTCTGAGTAAGGTGAGGGCTCATGGTGTTCGAGGTGAGCTACTGACTTGGAATGAGGATTGGCTGTCTGACAGAAGGCAGAGATTTGGGATAAGAGGGTCTTTCTCGGAATGGCAACCGGTGACGAGTGGTGTCCTGCAGGGTTCAGTGTTGGGGCCGTGGCTGTTCACTTGATATATTAATGATCTGGATGAAGGGACTGGGGACATTCTGGTGAAGTTTGGAGATGATACAAAGATAGGTGGACAGTCAGGTAGTACTGAGGAGGTGGGGAGGCTGCAGAAAGATTTAGACTGTTTAAGAGAGTGGTCCAGGAAGTGGCTGATGAAATTCAATGTGAGCAAATGCAAGGTCTTGAACTTTGGAGAAAAGAATACAGGCATGGACTATTTTCTAAACGGCGAGAAAATTCATAAAGCATAAGTACAAAGGGATCTGGGAGTGTTGGTCCAGGATTCTCTAAAGGTTAACTTGCAGGTTGATTAAGAACGTGATTAAGAATGCAAATGTAATGTTGTCATTTATCTCAAGAGGATTGGAGTATAAAAGCAGCGATGTGCTTCTGAGACTTTATAAAGCCCTAGTTAGGCCCCATTTAGAATACTGTGCCCAATTTTGGGCATCACACCTCAGGAAGGACATAATGACACCAGAGCGTGTCCAGCCGAAATTCACACTGATGATCCCTGGAATGGTGGGCCTTAACAAACGATGAACGGCGGAGGATCCTGGGATTGTATACATTAGAGTTTAGAAGGTTGAGGGGAGATCTAATAGAAACTTACAAGGTAATGTATGGCTTAGAAAGGGTGGATGCTGGGAAGTTGTTTCTGTTAGGCGGGGAGACTAGGACCTGTGGGCACAGCCTTAAAATTAGAGGGGGTAAATTGAAAACGGAAATGAGGAGACAGTTCTTCAGCCAGAGAGTGGTGGGCCTGTGGAATTCATTATCACAGAGCGCAGTGTAGGCCGGGACGTTAAATGTCTTCAAGGAGGAGAGTGATAAATTCTTGATCTCACAACGAATTAAGGGCTACGGGGAGAGTGCAGGGGCAGATAGTGGAATTTGAATTCAATAATAACTTGTAATTAAGAGTCTACTGAGGACAAGGAAACCATTGTTGCTTGTTGGAGCCCAACTGGTTCACTCGTGTCCTTTAGGGATGGAACTCTGCCATCCTCACTTGGTCTGGCCTGCATATGTCTCCAGATCTACAGCAATGTGGCTGAATTTCAACCGGCCACTGAAATATCCTAAAAAGCCACTCAGTTCAAAGGCAATATGGATGGGCAATAAGTGCTGGTCAGCCAGCAATACCCATGAGTAAATAAAGAAGAAAACATCTGGAAAGTGGAATCAGACTGGATAGCTCCTGTCTCTTGGCTCAGATATGATGACCAAAAGGCTTTATGATTCATTTACTTCTATAATTTTGTTGTCTACTATCCCCTAAAGTTGAGGGGTTGAAATTTAATCTTGTAAACAAGGATTATACCTAGTGGCTGGAGAGCCAATGACAGTCCATTGTTATCTTCTTGGGAGAAGACCCATTGCAGTAATGACAATCAGGTACTTGGATTGCTAGCAGTATCCAAAAAACAGAAGTTTCGGTAGGAACTCAGTAGATCTGGCAGCATCTGCCTCACAAGTCTTCTCTGAACTTCTGTAATGCTTGAGTGGCTTAATTTGTTTTGCTCTGACACATCTTCAGCGTTTTGGATCAAAACCCAAGTCAAGCAGATTGGGATGCTTTGCCAGTGCCTGACAAGGTGATTGATATCAAAAACAGTGAATTGTGAAACTTTAGAATGGCTTATGTGGAGAGGAGGGAGAAACACCATTTGTGGAATCTTGACCTGAAGCATCAACATTACTGCTCCTCTGGTGCTGTCCGGCCTGCTGTGTTCCTCCAGCTCCACACCATGTTATCTCGAAGTCCAGCAACTGCAGTTCTTACTATCTCCCTTGATCTGAGGTGAGCTGTGTAGGGGATTGCTGGGAAAATCAGAAAATGGGCATTGGCACTGAAAAACATGATGAGACCTAACTGAAGTTCTTGATCCTCCTGGTACAATGTCTCTAGATTAGTGGGACCACACTTCTGGTTTCCTCAGTCATTGCCATCCACACCTGCTTTGTTGGAGAGGTGGTCCACTTTCTCCCACCCTGGATGGCTCACCTCACTGTAGCTCCTCTGATCCTGCAATTGCATCGTTGAATAAAATGACCTTCCCAAGTCATCTCGCAATACCTGACGTATGCGTCTCCTCAAATGTAAAGTGCTACTGAGCCTTTATAACTTATGCCATGGTCCCACTGATATAGAGACCCTTCTTTGCAAGAACGGACACATCCCTCATTGGTTCAAAAGCCTGCTGATATGAAAATAATTAATTTCTTCTGAGAATGAGTAAAGGTCCAGTGCACAATGTCATCAGATGTCCAACCTAAAAAGAGCACTGCCATTCCAGCAGCTGCAAAGTGAGAAGATTGCACCGTTAGGGTAGATTAATGTCTGATTACCTGATAGTAACTCAGTTTATTCTATCCAGTAAGTCTGGCTGGAGTTCTTTGCCTTGTAAACTTGGCTAGCTCACCTGGGTATACTGTTTGTAGAAAAAACCCATACATATGTTGCAATAATAAGTAATCCTTGAAAACACAATCGGGGTTGACATTAATTTAGATAGAGATCTATTTAACAGTCAAGGTTTTGTTCCTTTCAACAGTTGACAGAGAAATATGATCTCTCTGAATCTGAATTTGTCAAATATGTACAATTCAGAAATACAACCTTTTATTTATTTCCATGTCTAGGTTTCCTTGCTTTAAGCGTTCAGTCTGAAATGGTATAAAATCTTTCCAGCATTCTCAGCATGTGGTATCAATCATTTTTTGTAATTTTCTATTACAGACTAAATGTGGCGATGGTCTGGTGCAAAGACACTTTTTTTTAACAGCATTCCTAACAATGAGACAGACAGAAAGAATATTGAGAAACCAAATTATAGCTTCTAATGACTATCTTTATTTGTGTTAATGTTATACATACTAGCCACAGACATTGATGTAAATCTTGGCTGATTTCAAAATTTGATACTTTAGGATCAGAAAGCTTATTTATCCTATTTACAAATGCCAAATCGCTGTCAAAATATACAGACATTTCAGAACTTCTGAAAATGGTGCGGCATAAGGTTTTTGTTGTGCATAAATTTAAACAAGGAAGATATTTTGATTTTCTTCATTCATGGTGTTCGGACATTGCTGGATAAAAGGTGATAACGAGCTGCCTTCTTGAGTTGCTGCAGACTTTTGAAATTAGGGAAGGAGTTCCAGGATTTTCACCCAGCAACATTGAAGGAAAGGGAATAAAGTTCTATGCCAGGATTATATGTGGCTTGAAGGGTAACTTGCAAGTGACAGTATTACCTTGCATCAGCTGCCCTTGTCCTTCTGGAGATAAGGAGCTTGCATTTACAATACATTGTCAAAAAGTCTTGGTGAATTATTGAACTGCATCTTGTAAATGATAACAGTATTGTTGCTACTATTCATCAGTGTTGGAGAGAGTGAATGTTGACACCAGTGGATTGGTTGCAATCAAGTGAGCTGCCCATGTCCTGAATAGTCTTAAACCTCCTGAGTATCAGACCTAGTACATTACCCTGAGGAACTCCTCCACAGATGTTTTGGAGCTGAGATGAGGGATTTCTACCAACCACAACCAAGCTAGGTATAATGACAACCAGTAAAGAGTTTTCCTCCTGTGCCTCATTGACACTAACTTTTCAAGGGTTCCTGTTGTCACGCCCATCAAATGCAGACTTAACAACAATGCTGTTACTCTCATCACATCTTTTGTTCATGTTGGGCCAAGGCTTTAATGAGGCAGGAGCTGAATATTTTTTATTTATTCACATGATAAGGGTGTCGTTGGCTAAACAGCATTTATCGCCCATCCTTAATTGCCCAGAGGGCAGTTAAGGGTCAACCACATTACTGTGGGTCTGGAGTCAAACATGTAGGGCAGACCAGGTAAGGAAGGAAGTTTCCTCCCCTAAAGGCCATTAGTAAACTAGTTGGGTTTTTCCAACAATCGACAATGGATTCATGGTCATCATTAGACTGTTAATTCCAGTTATTTATTTAATTCAAATTCTGCCATCTGCCATGGCATGATTCCAACCCGGGTCCCCAGAATATTGTCTGGACCTCTGGATTAACAGCCCAGCTATACTACCACTAAGCCATCATCTCCCCATCAGCTCTTACATAACCCTGCGAGTGTCAGTGAGCAGGCTATTCATTTTCAAGCCCTGCTTGATAGGGTTATCGAAACCCGCTTCCAAAACTTTGCACAAGCATTAATAAATCAAAGGCAGCATCCTTTCATTAAATATATTGATATACATTGACAGTAAGCAACAGAAACACTTCAGGCATCCACACTGGCAATGGTAGTCTCAGCCATGTTTAGCTCTTCAACCATACCTCGCTACGCTTTTCGTAGGGCTAACTGCCACAGTGCAATCATCATCTTACAAGACAAAACACTACCACTAAAAAAAGCCATGTCATCCCATTTCAGGCCTGGGAAGCAGGAGGTCAGAGGTCCAGCATGATTAGACATTAAGAAATGCATGCATGTCTGCAGAGCGTTACCTCACTCCCCATTACAAGCAAGCATTTCACCCACAAAGAGTTTGTGTGCCAGGCCAATGATCTGTCCACACAAAATCATTCTTTGTTGAGGAAATTATTCGGGGCATATTTGACTTGATGCAAGTGCAATGGAATAAACAGATAACCTTGTTTGTTGCAAGGCACCGATGAAGAAAGGAATTTATTTCATTGCTTGGGGCTAGGTCACTGAATACATATCTCCATTTTGGGGCAGGCAGAAAAGCATTTTAAGAAACATTACTAGGGAAAAAAATTGGTGTTTTAATTTGTTCCTGGAAAATAAATAAACATGATTTCCTTCGATACCACATGCAGATAAATAAATAAATGTCTCCTCACATGCCACACTTGTGTAACTAAATAAATCTTGCAATTAAAACGGGGGAACCAGACTTTAAGAGTGTAAGTTTTTAAGGTACAAAGTCTAATGCATTCACACATGCATTATTGTGTGAATGCATAATAAAATAAATCTTTACCATCTCTACAATAATTCCTAAATTTACATGACAAAGCTTAAATTCGGAACTTCTTTTTGATACTTCCCTATTTAAAGCTGACTACAGACTCAATGAAATCTCATTCTATAGGTCAAACACTGGCAAGAAAAGCTGGTAGTTAGCTTCCATCGTTTCTCCCTGAGTTGATGAATCAATGTTCCTTCATACTGAACACCATTTGGAAGGACCATTGAGAGTCACAAGGGTGTAGAAGATACTCTGGGTGGGGGACTTTGGGTCCATCAACAACAGTGTCTCAGCACCAGCACTACCAATTGGGCTGGCTGTGTCCTAAAAGATATTGCTTTTATAATGGGCCTGCAGCAGGGAGACAACAAAAAGGAAAAGCAAACTCGATCTCACGCTCATAAACACGTCTGCTACAGATGCATCTGTCCTTCGCAGTATCAGTGAGAACAACTGTCGCACAGACCCGGTGGAGGTGGCATCCCATCTTCGCATTGAGAATACCTCGCATTGTGTTGTGTAGCACTATCACTGTGCTAAATGAGATAGACTTCAAACAGATATAACAATTCAAGAATAGCCATCCAGGAGACATGGTGGGCCATTTGCAGCATCAGAACTGCACTCCAGCACTATCTGTAACCTCTGGGGTGGGGGGGGGGGGGGGGGGGGTGGGGCACGTGGGCATATTCCCCACTGAACCATTACAATCAAACCAGAGGATCAACTCTGATTCAATGAAGAGTGTCGGAGGGCATTCTAGGAGCAGCACCAGGCACACCAGAAAATGAGATAACAAAGTGTGAAGCGGGATGAACACAGCAGGCCAAGCAGCATCTCAGGAGCACAAAAGCTGACATTTCGGGCCTGGACCCTTCATCAGAGAGAGTCTAGGCCCAAAATGTCAGCTTTTGTGCTCCTGAGATGCTGCTTGGCCTGCGGTGTTCATCCAGCCCCACACTTTGTTATCTTGGATTCTCCAGCATCTGAAGTTCCCATTATCACTCCCACCTGAAAATGAGGTGTCAACCTGGCGAAACTTGAAAACAGGACTACTCGCACACCAAACAGCATAAGCAGCAAGTAATAGATTTAAGTCAGTTAAACAATCCCGCTAACAATGGATTAATTTTAAGTTTTGCAGCCCTGCCACAGTCAGACATGAATAGTGGTGAACAATTAAACAATCACTGGAGGAGGAAGTTTTACCCATCCTCATCCTCGATGACGAAAGAGCTCAGTACATCAATGCAAAAGATAAGCTAAAGCATTTGTAACAATCTTCAGCTAGAAATACTGAGTGGACGAACTATCTCAGCCTCCTACAAAGGTCCATAGCATCACAGATACCAATCTTCATTTGATTCACTCCACCAAGCCTGAAGGCTTTGGTTACCTTAAAGTCTATGGTCCCTGACAACAATGCAGCAGCAGTACTGAAAGCTACTTCTCGCCAAGCTGTTTCTATACAGCTACAACAATGGCATCTACCCAGCCATCCATAATATTGCCAAGGTTTATCCCATGTACAAAAAGCAGGATAAATCCAACACATCCAATTATCGCTCCATCAGTCTGCTCTTGATCATGCTAGGTAGCATCAACAGTGCTATCAAGCAGCACCTGCACAGCGATGTCCAGTTTGGGTTCTGCCAAGGCCACTCAGCTCCTGATTCCATTACAGCCTTGGTTCAAACATGGGCAAAAGAGCTGGGGTGAGGGTGACAGCCCAAAACATCCAGGCCATAATGGACCGAGTGTGGCAAGAATGAGTCCTAGCAAAACAGGAGTCAATGGGATTTGGAGGAATGTCTAAGCTGGTTGGATTTATACCTAGAACACAGGACTTTAGTTGTTGGAAGTCAGTCGTCTCAGCTCCAGATCATTTGTGCAGGACTTTATCAGGGGGCTGTGCTCAGCCCAACCATCTTTAGTTGCTACATCGACCACCTTCCCTCCATCATATGGACAAAAGTCGGCAATGATCATACAATATTCAGGTCCATTTGGTGCTCCTCAGATGCTGAAGCAGACCAAGTCCAAATACAGAAAGACCTGGACATTATCAGAGAAGACCTGGACATTGTCTGGTTTTAGTCAGATAAAAGGTAAGTTTATACTGTAGAAGTGCCAACAGTAACTATTTTCAAACAATCTAGCCATCATCCCCTGACATTCAATGGCATAGCTATCACTGAATTGCACATTATCAACATCCTGGGGGTTATCATTGACCAGAAACTGAACTGGATTAGCTAAAGAGAAGTCGACAAGGACAAGAGCAGAGGATGCATGGAAGGACAACCACTTTCCAGATCCACTCCAAGCCACTCTCCATCCTGGCTTGGAAATGTATCATTGTTCCTTCAGTGTCACAGAAGGCCAGCATGCTAAGTGTCTTCCTCACCACCCTCTCTACCTGTGGCACCGTTTTCAACTAATTATGTACTTGTACTCCCAGGTCCCTTTGTTCCACTGCACTCCTTAGGACCTTACCACTTACTCTGTAAGTCCTACCTTGGTTTGACGTTCCCAAGTGCAACACCTCATTGTTTGTCACTTGTTCCCCAACCAATGAAATTATCTATCTCTATTGATCTTGTCATATAGTTTCATAACTTTTAAAGCCCCCTAGTTTCACCTGCTAGTGGAAACAACTTCCGTGCCTCCACGTTATCTATTCCCTTCATAATCTTATATATTTCTATAAGACCTCCACTCATTCTTCTGAATTCCAATGCGTATAATCCCTGCCTACTCAGTCTCTCTTCATAATCCAATCCTCTGAACTCTGGAATCAACCAAGTGAATCTCCTCTGCACCCCCTCCAATGTTTGTATATCGCTTCTCAAGTAAGGAGACCAAAACTGCATACAGTACTCCAGGTGTGGCCTCACCAGGACCCTATACAGCTGTGGCGTAGCCTCCCTGTTATTAAACTCCATCCCTCGAGCAATGGCAGACAAAATTCCATTTACCTTTTTAATTACTTGCTGTACCATGCAATCCTAATTTTAGCGATTCATGCACAGGACACCCAAGTCCCTCCCCATAGCAGTGTGCTGTAATTTTTTTACCATTTAAAACATGGTCCACTTTGCTGTTATTCTCAGCAAAATGGATGACCTCATACTAATCAACATAATGCATCTGCCAGACCTTTGCCCACTCACTTAGACTATCCATATGACTCCGCAGAGTTCCAGTGTCTTCTGCACACTTTGCTCTACCACTCACTTTAGTGCCATCTGCAAATTTTGACACACCATACTTAGTCCCCAACTCCAAATCATCTATGTAAATTATAAACAATTGTGGTGCCAACACTGATCCCCGACGAACACCACTAGCCACTGAATGCCAACCAGACAAAAAACCCATTTACCCCCACTCTTTGGTTTCTACTGGTCAACCAATCCCCTGTCCATGCCAATACATTACCTGTAACACCATGCAACTTTATCTTATGTAGCAGCCTTTGGTGTGGCACATGAATGACATTGGCAATGGGACAAAATTTGAAAAACTGTGTCAGGAATGAAAAAAATTAAACTCTCAATATTGCTAAAAACAAGCCCAATTTTCTCTTTAAGGTTTCAAATACTCAATGAGAATCTCAAGTGGCAAGGCCCCTTGTCACATGCATTAATATCTCATTATTAGCTAGTATCACCCTATTTCTATGTAGTTCATGATACTCCTGGGCACCTGTGAGAAATAATTTAGTGCTAATTTTCGACTTGAAAATCTGATTTTAATTGACGGCTGCAGTTGTAGTTTCTCTGGGTGTCCATGTTCAGCATCATTCCACAATATCTCATGGTACTCTGCTGGGACAGCAACTGCCTCTGCACTCCAATGATGGAACTTGGAACTGGCAAAACACAAGGCTCAATACATCATCAAGTCGGAACTTGGACTACCTCAAAACACACTTCAGCCCTTCGCAACTCCACTTTGGAGCTCACCAACACCTTACATTACCATAATACTCTGCCAGATAACACAGGGACCTAGATTCATCTCATCCATCTGCACAGGATGCATCTCAGGACTGTTAGTTTATTTTCTTAGTGCTCACTCACTTTGCATTTACTTGGACACTCACAGCATCTCTGTCTTGCATTGCCCTTTAGCGCTGACAGATAGCTAGCCAGCTTGTCATGCTTACCAGCACTGAACAGTCAGGGAGCTGGACATGTTGTTGTAGTGCACCACACTGCATCCATGTCACACCAACAGAATTTGCCGGCATTTTATATGGAAAATATACTGTATACACCTCAACAAAAGTTTAAGGGAGCACCCCTTGTTCAAGTGAAGGGGCACTATGGTCAGTCACTAGGGATGCTACCAGAGTCAGTCGAGAGCGTTATCTGATTTTGATCCTGGGCTTGGCCACAGTCAGTCAAGCACATTAGGGTGATTAGGTTTTGCGTATTTGGGCCTCTAAAATCCTACCAGTACCAGGGGTTGCAGTTAGGGTTGTCAGGAGCTGTTAGATTATTAGTCAGGAAGCTGGTACATTCTTAGTTGGGGCTGTCCTCACTAGTCAGCCCATGTGTTGGACATTTGGGCATAGACATCATGGGGGTTACCAGGGGCCAATCCGTACTGATGGGTTTATAACCATTGTGGTGGGATGTAGAAAGGGCTGTAAAATGACAGTGAAAGGGGAGCAACTCAAAATATAAGGTTGGATCTGATGTCGCATGAGAGAGCATGGATACTGTGGGAGTGGGGTGTCTTATAAATCACCACCACCTTGGTTTCAGTGGGGGACATTGTATTGTGATGACCTACATGGCTACATGATGGCCAGAGGCTAAGAGAGTAAACAGAAGATATTGATCGTTAAATTTAAGGGTCCCATCAGAATGTGCAGAGCCTCAAAGCTGATGGTGTTACAAGAATATCTACACAAAATGATACATAAAGAGTAAAGAGTGGGTGTTAGTCATCACCTCAGGCCAAGCCTGAATCTTACTCTTGACTGTGACCTGGATACTGTTCCATCTTACACCCAAGTTCAATCGTATGAAAGGTTTCCGCCTGCTCATTCAGAGCGGGTGGTGTTTGTTTTATTTTCTCTGTGAGGGCGCGTACAATTGTGGGTGATGTGGGGCACTCAAGAGGCAATTGCGTAAATCAAGCATCCATAGTTTCAGTGATGACATCTTTCATCAAATTATTCTGCATGTACGGCACATGCATTGACCGACAAGGGTAATGTCATTGTTCGTCACAATTTAATCCGTCTCAGATTTGTGAAGCAGAAATGATCACAGCTGAGCTTAAAAGAGTCCCTTGCCTTATTCAATTCTTAAAGACATTCCACAGATTTCAAAGCTACAAAATGAGATGGAGCAGTGCTACCCTTTAAGAGAAATGTAGGCATCTGAGAACATGGGTCTTCAAATTCAGTATTTCACTGTAAGGTAGTAGCATTCCCACCATTGTTACAATATCCAATATACGAGTGTGAAGGTCTGTTATGGATGTATCTGCATAAGGTGTAATATTTCAGTGGCTCATGTAGAGGCCTTTCATGGCCTTCCTTTTAGGAGGCCTCCATGTCATACTGCAATGTGGCCTTTGATAAAGTCTCATTTACATTTGATGTGATCGCTCAGGAATCACATTATTAATAAACTATAATGTTTATGATATTTCCAAGCATTACAGAATCATCAAATTGTTATGGCACAGAAGGACTTCCTCTTCCGCACCTACACAGGCCCCAAACCCCACCTCTTCCTCTGTTACATTGATGATAGTATCGGCACCGCCTCTTGCTCCCCAGAGGAGCTCGAACAGTTCATCCACATCACCAACACCTTCCACCCCAACCTCAAGTTCACCTGGGCCATCTCCAACACATCCCTCACCTTCCTGGACCTCTCAGTCTCCATCTCAGGCAACCAGCTTGTAACTGATGTCCATTTCAAGCACACCGACTCCCACAGTTACCTAGAATACACCTCCACCCACCCACCCTCCTGCAAAAATTCCATCCCTTATTCCCAATTCCTCGCCTCTGCCGCATCTTGTCCCAGGATGAGGCATTCCACTCCCGCACATCCCAGATGTCCAAGTTCTTCAAGGACCGCAACTTTCCCCTCACAGTGGTCGAGAACGCCCTTGACCACGTCTCCCGCATTTCCCGCAACACATCCCTCACACCCCGCCCCCGCCCAAAGAGGATACCCCTCGTTCTCACACAACACCCTACCAACCTCCGGATACAACGCATCATCCTCCGACACTTCTGCCATCTACAATCCGACCCCACCACCCAAGACATTTTTCCATCCCCACCCTTGTCTGCCTTCCGGAGAGACCACTCTCTCCGTGACTCCCTTGTTCGCTCCACACTGCCCTCCAACCCCACCACACCCGGCACCTTCCCCTGCAACCGCAGGAAGTGCTACATTTGCCCCCACACCTCCTCCCTCACCTCCATCCCAGGCCCCAAGATGACTTTCCGTATTAAGCAGAGGTTCACCTGCACATCTGCCAATGTGGTATACTGTATCCATTGTACCCAGTGTGGCTTCCTCTACATTGGGGAAACCAAGCGGAGGCTTGGGGACCACTTTGTAGAACACCTCCGCTCAGTTCGCAATAAACAACTGCACCTCCCAGTCGCAAACCATTTCCACTCCCCCTCCCATTCTTCAGATAACATGTCCATCATGGGCCTCCTGCAGTGCCACAAGGATGCCATCCGAAGGTTGCAGGAACAGCAACTCATATTTCCCTTGGGAACCCTGCAGCCCAATGGTATCAATGTAAACTTCACCAGCTTCAAAATCTCCCCTTCCCCCACCGCATCCCAAAACCAGCCCAGTTCATCCCCTCCCCCCACTGCATCACACAACCAGCCCAGCTCATCCCCTCCTCCCAGTGCATCCCAAAACCAGCCCAGCCTGTCTTGCCTCCCTAACCTGTTCTTTCTCTCACCCATCCCTTCCTCCCATCTCAAGTCGCACCTCCATTTCCTACCTACTAACCTCATCGCATCTCTTTGACCTGTCTGTCTTCCCTGGACTGACCTATCCCCTCCCCACCTCCCCACCTATACTCTCCTCTCCACCTATGTTCTTTTCACTCCATCTTCAGTCCGCCTCCCCCTCTCTCCCTATTTATTCCAGAAGCCTCGCCCCATCCTCCTCTCTGATGAAGGGTCTAGGCCCGAAACGTCAGCTTTTGTGCTCCTGAGATGCTGCTTGGCCTGCTGTGTTCATCCAGCTCTACACTTTGTTATCTTGGATTCTCCAGCATCTGAAGTTCCCATTACCTCTGGCACAGAAGGAACCCATTTGGCCCATCATTGTGCATTGGCTTTATTACTGAGTGCCAACCTCCTGTCTTTATTCCATTTCCCTGCACTATGCAAAAACTCATCCAATGCCTTTTGAAAGCTTCAGTTGAAGCAGCCGCCATCAGATTTCCAGAAAGTGCATTTCACATCTTATCTACTGGCTGTACAATAAAAGATTTTTCTCACATCACCCTTGCTTCGTTTGCAATTTAAATCAATGTCCTCCCATTCTTCTGTAAGTGGGAACAATGTCTTCATAATCTACTCTATCCTGCCCATAGTTTTGAAACTCTTTATCAAATCACCTCTCAGTCTTCTCTCCAAGGAGAACAGCCCCAGCTTCTTCAATCAATCTTCATTTGCTGAAATGTTTCTCATTTCTGGAACCGTTCTTATAAGCTGCTGCTGCACTCTCTACAACGTGTACACATTGGTTCAATGAATCCATTCCAAATGCATCCAACAACAGGAGGGTAGTGTTGCATTAATACAAAGACAGTGTCAAAGCAAAGGAATGAATTAAACATATCAACAAGCCCAGAAAGAGCAGCAAGTTCTAACAAATGCCAAACACCTTCTACAAGAAGAAGCTGCAACAATGGAACTCACTAGTAAGCAGAGGTGGTTTAGAAGACCAAGTGTGTACTGACTTCACAACCATTTCCTTCAGATGACTGAACCTCAGTGCAAGCAAAGACAGAAGAAACCCTAGGGCATACCATTACAGAACTGTGCCATATGCTGAAATGGGACTTATGCTCAGAGGATTGGGTGGTCATCCCATCCCAATGGCCATCAAAATGAAAGATAATTTATTATTTTTGCAACTAACTCATTCCAAGTATCCCCTAGGGACTTGTGTGGAATCTCTCAATCCTCAACTCACAGAGGTATTAATTCACAATTGCACAAATTCAATCTGTACAAGATCATGCCACTCCATCTCCTATCCACATGGCAAGTTCAGTGCTGCAGCTCGGACAGGTGGATTTGCAAAACATTTTTCACTTTCCCCAAGGATAAGAAAACAAGCCACAAGATTCCAGGGTTGAACTGAAACACCAAAAAGCCTTTATTACATAAACTTAAACAGAACTAACGTAAAAAATTAAATCAGTATACAGAACAAAACCACATACACTATAAATACAACTTAAATTCAAAAATATAGGCTTAGAGAAAAACTGGAGTCCTGAAAAAAATCATATTGGATTCAAAACTTTAGCTCTGTTTCTCTCTCCACAGATACCGCCAGACTTACTGAGTTTCTCCAGCACTTTCTGTTTTTGTTTCAAATCTCCATCATTCGCAGTAATTAATTCCAGACTACTTTAAGCTCTCCTCATCCTGAGTTTTAGGTTACATACTCCTCATTTACAATTTTTTCTCTGATTTAATGAAATAAATGGAAATTGCAGCCTTTGCAAGTTTTCTTAATCTTTCAAACCAATGTAGCTTTAACTCTCAAAACAATCACTCTAGGTCATCATCTTGAGCTCAGCAAGCCCACCTTCTGCTTCTGATCATACCTTTCCAGCCACCTACCTCTTAAGGCAACATGAATGATGCTTTGTGGATGGAATAGACTTCTAAATGCTTCAGCTGGATTTACCCCATTTCCATAGTTAAAAGTGAATTCCTACAGCTAAAATCTTTGGTAAAACAGGAACAAAGAGCTAGACGGCAGCAATGTAGTAATGTATTCATACCATAATCACATTTTAGACTCTGTGCTGCCAACTAGACATCCCATTTACTTTGCCTGTTTGATTTGGGGCAGATTCCATCATATTTTACAGAATGTTTCCTTTTTCAGTCTAGCATATATAACATACTTTTGGTCTTTGTTAACTTTTCATTGGTTCACATTTCAGGGGAGGCAATGCCCTAGTGGCCAATATTATCACTGAACTATTAATCCAGAGATGACCTAGGTTTGAATCCTACCAGGTCAGATGGTGAAAATTGAATTCAAGAAGATCTGGGATTAAGAGTCTAAGGGTAACAATGAAACTGCTGTTGATTGTTGGGGAAAAAAATTTGGTTCACAAACTCCATTTAGGGAATAAAACGACTGTCCTTATTTAGACTGGACTATATGTGACTCCAGGCCAATAGAGACGCAGATGATTCTTGGTTGCCCGCTGGGCCATAAATGATGGCCCATATCCTGTGAATGAATTCAAAAGCATTACATTATAGTTATGTGCCCCAATAGATCTTCTATTCTCACAATATCTTTAGTTCACCTTAATTTCCTTATTCCTCTTGAAATATGTTAACCAAGGTAAGAGCGACAGCTGCTTTAAACACGAGAAAGTGTGTTCCACTCAGTTATACACATCATCTTTATCCTAGTCTATCTGGAAAATCACATGGATTAGTCCTTTTCTAGACTACACATTTTCAATAAATAATTCTCTTTCATCAATATTATCTCCATTGTTTGCTGGTCTGCGATGAATATCAATCGTCCCGTTATTTCATATTTACCCGATTACTTCACAGACAATTTCCGTCCATGTCATTCCTAAAATATTCTCAAGAAGTATGTCTAACTCTTTGGTCTATGCTAACAAAAGTCACATTCCATGTAGATTTCATATTAAAACATATGGATACAGTTCTTTTGGAATCTGCAAATGAATATTTAAAAGAAAACCCTGTATTTATATTGTGTCTGTATTTATATAGTGTCTTTCATGACTACAGGGAATCCCAAAGTGCTTTACATTTAATTCACCATGACTGTGACATTTTCAAACCAAATCTGTTCATTAACCATTAGAATGAGTGGCTCAAATTAACTTGTTAAAACTCAAACTAAAACTAATCAAACTAGTATTAGCTGCAAACTGAAACTGTAATTATCTTCTAAACCTTTAATTGAAAGTACAGCTATACAATTATTCAAGATCAGGTAATCACATTATAATATAGGAAACATGGTAATCAATTTTAGCACAGCAAAGTCCCAGTGACAGCAATGTGGTAATGACGAGATATTTTGCTTTTATAAAGCTGTTTGAGAAATGAATATTGACCAGATGACCAGGAATAACTCCCTTGCTCTTCTTCAAAGGCAATGACAAAGGTAGGCTCTTCTGCATATGCCCAAGACTGTCAGTTTAAGATCTCATTTTGGACTCTCTGGGAGTACACTGGGATATCAGCCCTGACTTTTTTCCCTTAAGTCACAGAAAGGGGCTTGAACATACAAAACTTCTGGCAAGAAGTGGCACAATGTTTAGCACTGCACTCACAGCAACTGGGGGCCAAAGCTCGATTCTAGCCTTGGGTGAATGTGTGGAATTGTACATTCTTCCTGTGTCTGCATGGGTTTCCTCTGGGTATTCCAGTTTCCTCCCACAGTCGAAAAATAGGCAGCTAGGTGAATTGGCCCCGCTAAATTATCCAGGGATGTGCAAGCTGGGTGGGTTAGCATGGAGAACGCAGAGATACAGGGATAGGGTTGGGGAGGTGAATCTGAGTGAAATGCTCTTCAGAGGTCAGCGTGGACAAAATGGGCCAAATGTCCTGCTTCCACACTGTGACGATTTTGTGATAATGACGTTTCCAGCCTTGGGTATCTATCTATGTGAATTTTTTACTTTCTTCCTGTATTCACATGGATTTCCACCAGGTGCTCTGGTTTCTTACCACAGTGCAAGGATGTGCAGGTTTGGTGAACTGGCCATGCTCCTGTAGTGTCAAGGGATACACTGGCTAGGTGGCCATCCTCATCCCATGTCCAGCCCTGCCCCTCTTTCTCATTTCCCTGACCTGACTTAGCCATCTTCCTACTCACCTATACACTCCACCCTTCCCATTGACCAATCACAATAAGTCCCTACTTGCAACAGATATCTCCATCCCACCTACCCTTCCCCCAGCCACACCACTTCTCTCTATTTACCTCAAGGCTCCCAGCCCCCTCTCCAGTCATAATGAAGGGTTTTGGCCCGAAACTTTGACTTCCCTGCTGCTCAGATGCAGCCTGGCCTCCTGTGCTTTTCCAGCTTCACATCTGTCTTCCTGTATCTGTAGACCTTATTGTGCAGACGCTAGGAGGGTGAGCCAGGGTAAAAACCATATGGAGGGTGGTTTTGAGTGAGATGGATTGGTGTAAACTCAATGGGCTGAATGGCCTCTTTCTATGCTGTAGAGATGCTATGAAGTGGCAATAGTGGTATATACCGAGGGACACATATGCAAGGAATAAAACTATTCGTATAAACATAGATAAAATATCGAGAATTTCATCTGCAATTTAATTGTGTGTATATGATGATTCTGAAATGTGAAATTACTGTTTCCCAATTGCTGTCTCGCATTTTAATGGACAGGCATTATTCCCTGGTCAAGAGAATTAAGTCATCAATAGCTGCATAAAGAATCAAGACTTATGCAGAAAAGTCAGGAAAGTGAATTTGAGGAATACCACAGCAGCATGATCTTGTTGAATGGGAGAACAGACTCAATGGGCTCAATTGACTACTTCTCTTCCTATTTCCATTGTCTTCTGGTCTAAATGCATTTCATATCCATGTTCAGTAGCTTATCAATGAAGGCCATAGACTTAGCTGAGGCTTTCGGGTATTAAGTGTTTCTATTTTTCAAGCTCTGTAGAATCACTGATGTAACTTTCACCTGGAGCTAAACTCACAACACTATGGTAAGAGAGATAATGGGAACTGCAGATGCTGGAGAATCCAAGATAACAAAGTGTGGAGCTGAATGAACACAGCAGGCCAAGCAACATCCCAGGAGCACAAAAGCTGATGTTTCGGGCCTAGACCCTTCATCAGAGTGCCTACTATGGTAAGATTGAGTCCAGGCATGGGCAGGGATCCTGCTATGAATGGGACAGGGACAAGTAAATTCAGTTCATGACCGCTACAGTCCTTGAAACGTAATTATTACATGTTTGTACATTATAGAAGAGCTGAAAATTTGCGTATTATTTTAACTTTTTTGCAAGTTCTCTCAAGAAACTCATTTTACATTGTAAATGCACAGTTTTCTGTTGAAAACTTCTAGTTTGGTTATATAAATTACTCATTAATTTTTAAGTTTCTACATTGGGTGATGAAGAAAAGCCTCATCTCAGTTACATATTACAGTGGCTTTACCCTCCAGCTAAAGGAAGACGATACAGCTTCTTTGACGCAAAATAATCTGCAACTGGTTGTGCTGTCAACAGTCAGTAAAGACTCAAGAGCCTGAAAGGAATTCATTTTATATTGCTGGGATCTTGAAGTTATCAGCTAACCTTAACTATTAAAGAGGTCACCTTCCTGTGTGGGAACTAATGACTTGTGCTCATCAACTGCTGCTCAAGTAGGTGGACATTGGATCTAGTTTCTTCATCCACAACCACATATGGCCATGATCTGCCTGTAAGGTGGATTCTCTCTTCACATACACAATGCAAAATGTATTATAAAGCTGCTTGTAAAAGACGGAAGTTTATGGCAGAATTCCTCAGCTGTTAAACTGAGATCACTGCAGCCCTCTCTGAAGCAATGGCACAAAGCACACTGAGACAATCACTTTTTGTTAGGCTGTCAGATTAGGATACATGGCAGAGAATAGCATAAGCAAAATGTGTGCTTCTCAGTTTCACACAAGAAATCTTAATTCCTAACTCATCAGCCTTCTGTCACTTATTCTCAAGCATGATGGGCAGGACTGAAAAAATATTTATCATACGGAAACTATGAAGAAATGCTCTGAAAGTTTTGTTGAATCCTGTCTCAACAATCAGATAAAAAGCTTTTTTTTAAACAGTGATTTAAAGTCTAGCAATTTCTCTAAAAGTCAGATTTTTGTAGCAAAAATCATGTGCATCATGTTAGAATCAGATTGCTATCAAATCAGAGAAACTGGAGTCAGAAATTAGCACTATAATTCAAGGCAAACCATTGCAAGTTATAGTCATGATTGGTATGAAAACCTCTTGTCCTCATTCGTATGAGTTTTCCAAATTCTTGGTTGGCTAATTGAATGGGACGTTTTAATTATTCAAGCTAAGTATTGTATTTCAGGAGCAGGGGAAATGATAGGTTTACTTCTACAATGGTTATAATTCCAAAATCCATTGCTTCTCAGCACTGTGGCATTTTGCCACTAATGATGGCAAGGGAAAAGTGAACTTGTTTTTTCAAAGATTCATGAATTAGAGAAATCTAACGATAAGTAAATTCTTTGATTTAAGAATAACAAATCAGTGTTTATCTTCTGTTCATGCTCCTGTTCTGCTTCTTTACTGGGATCATGCATCAATCCCAAATCAAGCATTCAAATCTTCAAAACCTTCCGAGTTCTGAAGTAGAGTTCTATTAGAATCAAAACATTAACTCTAACTCTCCAGAGATGCTGCCAGATCTGTCGAGTTTCCCCAGCACTTTCTGTTTTTATTTTAGATCTCATGCATCATCAGTTCTTTGCTTTCATTACTGTGTTAAAGCTGTATTTGTTCTGAGTGACTACGTGTTGAGATAACAAAATGTGTTTCCTTGCTTTTCATAATTAAAAGCGAGCATTTATTTTAAAATACAGCTTCCTTTACATCTTTGCTCCAGTGGTTCTGTGCATAATCAATTTTCTTTATCACGCTCTAAGTGAACAGTTTATTCAGAGGCCAGTTTGTGTATCATCTTCCGTGAAAAATGCTTTCTTTAAGAAGGCTGTTTCTGCATGTTTCACATTGGGCCTGCTGAGCTACTACTCAATCACAGTCTCTCTTTCTCTAAAATACTGCAGAAGTATACAACCCATTGCATATTTCAGAAATCAATTTGTGCAACACCTAAGTAAGTGTTTACAAAGTGCTCTCCTTCAATTTACTTACACATTCTACATTGATATAAAATAACAACATAGGGCCTCAGAACTTGGAAACTTGGAAGTGGTGGTGTTCCATTGATATCAAAGCTGCATTGGACTGAATGTGACAACAAGTAGCGCTAGCAAAATCAGAATCAACCAGAGCCAAAGGGTTATTTAGACAGTGCCTTCCAAGCCCACAAACACTAGCATGTAAAAGGACAAAGGCAGCAAACTCAATGGAATACCACCACTTCCAAGTTTCCCTCCAGGCCACTCATTATCCTGAATTAGAAATATTATGCCATTCCTTTAGTGTCACCAGGTCAAAATCCTGGAACTCCCTCCATAATCACAGTAGTTCTACCTACAGCACATGAACTGCAGCAATTCAAGCAGGCAACTCAATACCACCTAGTTAATGTCAAAAAGAGATGGGAATTAAATGCTGGCCCAGTCGGTGACCCTCACATCCTCCCCAGCATGAATTTAAAAAGATGACTCAGCAGTTTATTTTAGCGTTACATCCATCGTGTCTTCAGCTATGTTTTATGTGCCCATCACATCTTTTCTCTGCTTATGCTTTCTATTCTGTAGGCTGACAACCAGTGTACTCCAAGATTTCTCGTCTCTGCGCTGTAGATTATATTAACCTCTGACCCTACAGCTCATAGCATCATCTGCCAAGCTCCACTTTGTCTCTGAAAGACCAGTGAAATTAATATTTTGTTCATTCCAGTCGAAAGAATTGATTGGGTGATATATAATATTAAAGTTAGCCCTGGATCCTGATTTCACATCTAATTTACTAAATCTGCACAACATGTAATGTGTTGCTCAGAGCATGATATTTATGTTTTTTTTCCTGAAAACAATCGTATCTCTTTTGATATATTTGAAGATATATTAGTTGGTTAGTAACTTATGTCAGCACTAAGCTAGAGCTAAATTTCCAAGCCAAATGTATTTGACTGTTTATCTATGATTAAACTCTAAGAAGACCTTTAATTACTGTGTCATGCAATTACGTTGAAAGCTTCAATGCATGTCAGGGCTTTTTGATTGTTTACAACTTTGCAGCCAGGTACATAAAATCTTAAATTTGTGTTCAGAAATGCACTAACTTATTTTTTTTTAAATTTCTGATTTGTAAATGGTATTGCATGCATTCATTTGTTTTTCCCTTAAGGCAGCAATTGTTAAAGAATACTAAGGATAGACCTAGAGCTGGCATTTTGTGTTCCATGTACAAATTCTCAAAGTTACTAAGTTCAAATCAACCTTGCCATTAGGCACAATAGTACTATTTTTTTAAGTCCTTAAGTAGCAAGCAAAAAGAAGCATAATCTAACCAGCACATGCATTTGTCAGTGTTATGATGCCACTGTGCTAGCAGTTGATAATTGGTGGTTGACACGACCCCAGTTTTGGTGACAGTTGTTTCCTCCAGTTTTTCCAATATGTAGAAGTCCCTATGACCAGGCACACATCTGACCCTGCAGTGTAGATAAAAACAATCCTCCCAGTCGGTGGGCCAAATATATAATTGTTTCTGTGAAGATAATGCAGATCAGGACCATGGTCTGGTCGAACTATTCATCAACACTGATTTCAATCAATACAAACATGCAATGATAAATCCTCATTAAAACAATAAAATTCACATATTATATTCAAATTCAGTCCACTTCAAGAATTTGAAATAGAAATTATTTTTAAAAATCAAAATCAAAATCCAATTAAAAACTTTAGCCCAAGGGGTAATGTGCCCACAGCCCTGGACAGAAACAAATCATTTCTCATCTCAATGCCTATTTTACAGTAATGACTGCACATCAAAAATTTTTAGTCAACTTTGAAAAGTTAAAACGTTAAAATTTGAAAGTTTCTGTTCAAGTACAAGCCTTATAACAGCTGTAGTAAATCTGTACAGGATCCTGATCAGTTTGCATGACTTATAGTTCTAGCCTACTTACTATAACAAGTATACAGAAGTACAAAGGACGGTACAGTAAGGTTCAAATGGGTAGTACCAAAACTGAAAGGTCACAGTCATGAGGAAGATTGGACCTTTATTCTTGAAGAAATCAGAGACTTTGAGATGATTCTTTAAAACAGATTGAAAGGTTAGACACAGAGAAAATGTTTCCACTTATGTGAGAATCCTAAACTAGGAAAATAAAGATGAGATACTTATTAATCAACCCAATAAGCAAATAAAGAGAAATTTCTGCACTCAAGAGAATAGATAGGATATGGAACTCACCACTTCAGGAAATGGTTGAGTTCATTCACAGGGATGATTTCACAAGGAAATAAGACAACCACAAGAGAAAAGGAGGAATATAAAGCCATTCTGAAACGTTTCAAGTAAGATCGAGAGAGAAGTCTTGATCAGAATATAAAATCTAGGACAGTCTGGTAGGTCAGAGTAACTTGTTTCTATTTTGTATGTTCTAATTAAAGTGAGGAAGGAAAATAGATGTTCAATGAATGATCAGAATACCATGCAGGATGTGAATTGAACATTTCAAAGGTCCCGTCATGTAAACAGAATGTGGTGAAGTGTTTCTTAAGCTCTTCTTAAGCCAACTACAGAGTTTTTTTTTGTCTTTCTTTATTCTAAAGCCGAAATACATTCTGTAAAGGTAATTGAGCCTGATTTCAATTGATTGTCTCACTTTTGTTAAAAACTGGGCCTTCACAAAGGTCTCAGATGAATTTACAACAACTTCCATCTGAACCAAAAGAGCAGCAAGGACAGTATTCCTAAGATGATCTGGCCACTTTCCTTAATTGAGAGTTAGGGGATAAAGTTCCAGGGTCGGAATTTATATTTTCACATTTCCTCATCTCTTCTCTGCCCTACTTCCTACACTTTCTTAAAATTTTCTTGTTCCTTTTGTACCTTCTGGTCATCAACCACTGATGCCTGTGATTGGGGCAGATCACAGCTACCAATTCTCCTTTCTCTGTTAAGTCAAAGGCCTTGCATAATTATCAATGGCAGAGGTAGAAATCCTCAACAGGAAGCAGCTGTCTTACATAACAATGTATAATTTATTTTGCAATAGTAATAGGCACAATGAATATTAACTAGTTAGACACAAGTACAAACAGATATGGAAAGGACGCTGTGTGGGTCACAGTTACCTCTATCAGGACCTCATGCAAAACCAGCTGTTTCTGCATCACATTGGGTGTACTGGAGTAACTTCAACATTAACACTTTTAGAACCATGACATTGCACCGTTAGTTTCCAACTTTACTATTAAATATTTTCACTGATTATTGTAATGTAATGTTAAGGTTGGTTGGCTCGCTGAGCTGGTTTATTGTTCTGCAGATGTTTCATTACCACGCTTGGTAACATCCTCAGTGCAGCTTTCCCATTTCCTTGCCAGTTTGAGCGTGTTGCGCCCATAGGTCTCTAAGACTTTTGAGTAGATCTGTAGCTTGGGTTGTGGGTGTCGAGGTTGGTTGCATCGCCGAGCTGGTTTGTTGTTCTGTAGACATTTCGTTATCGTGCTTGGTAACATCCTCATTGCAGCATGACACGTCTGCGGAACAACAGACCAGCTCAGCGAGACAACCAACCACAACATCCACAATCCAAGCTACAGATCTACTCCAAAACCTTGTGATGTAATATTTAAAGATCTGTTTTCAGATATCTGCATTTACCCCGTTCTTCACTCCTCAGCTGGGACGATCATATGCGTTCCCTAATTCTTTGATCTTGAGTTTGATCTTGGAGGGTAGAATAAAGAACCAGGAGATTTCCTAACATCAGGATTCCACCGCCTGACAGGCACTACTTTTATGCAGGGCTGGCTGACACAGACTGGAGTTATATTCACTGCATCCTGCAGCACAGGTAGATCCTAATCTTGAGGTGATAAGGTTAAAAGGCACAAGTTCATTTGCTAGGACAGAGGTTTATTTCTGAAGATCAATGTGAGGGCTCATAACTCTCAGTCCATGAGTCTCTTACACCCCATTGCTTCAACACCATAGCCACTTAATCATCCCCAACTGCTTCCTCAACACTTACACCCATACTAATAGCCCATACCCATTCTCCTATTATCGATTATAAATCACAAATCCCATAACAACATTGGAAAATCTTTGAACAGCTCATATATCTGTCAAAATAAGCAGTGCTTTGAAATATATTTTAAAACATTACCCTCGTACCAGATTATGGATTTATCAAAGAGCAAAACTCATATTCACCTTGAAGACTTTGTCAACATCCTACTCCTGGGCTGAATTAATCAGTGGGTTTTGAATTGAGCCAATTAGTGAAAATAAGATTCCATCAAGCAACTGTGTCAACAAAACCTGCAGAACTGAATATATTAAAGCCTTTGAAGTTAACTAGAAGCTTAGCTAACTGCCAAAGCTTTGAAACAGCTAAACTATTTTCCTGATTCTAACCAACCAGAAACATCCGGAATCAAGAGGTTATGGTGAAGCTGTACAAAACTCTGGTGCGGCCGCACTTGGAGTATTGTGTACAGTTCTGGTCACCCCATTATAAGAAGGATGTGGAAGCTTTGGAAAGGGTGCAGAGGAGATTTACTAGGATGTTGCCTGGTCTGGAGGGAAGGTCTTACGAGGAAAGGCTGAGGGACTTGAGGCTGTTTCCATTCGCGAGAAGAAGGTTGAGACGTGACTTAATTGAAACATATAAAATAATCAGAGGGTTAGATAGGGTGGATAGGGAGAGCCTGTTTCCTAGGATGGTGACGGCGAGCACAAAGGGGCATAGCTTTAAATTGAGGGGTGAAAGATACAGGACAGATGTCAGAGGTAGTTTCTTTACTCAGAGAGTAGTAAGGGAATGGAACGCTTTGCCTGCAACGGTAGTAGATTCACCAACTTTAGGTACATTTAAGTCGTCATTGGACAAGCATATGGACGTACATGGAATAGTGCAGGTTAGATGGGCTTGAGATCGGTATGACAGGTCGGCACAACATCGAGGGCCGAAGGGCCTGTGATGTGCTGTAATGTTCTATGTCCTATGTTCTATGAATAAGAAGGGGACAATTTGTCCAGACAAATCTAAATCTCACTGTTGTGCAAACCAGAAGAGAACTTTTTCCAGTCAGTAATGAACTCTATCGCATCTGAAGACTTCGCTGTTTTTGCAAAGTTATTCAATGTAATGGCCCTCTTGAATCAGTATAAAACAGCACCTTATCATCAATCAATGCATTAAAAACATATATAGCCTGTGATATATCTCATAATAATGTCAGGCTTGTAATACCGTTTGATCCTATTCAGTTTCTGACTTCAAATCTTTGCTTTCCCAAGATTCATACTTCTGAGCTAGAGTAAATTACTTCAGCCTACAAAAAAGTCAGAAAGCTTGAAAATTGTGGAGCTACTTACATAGCCACTTACTGCATCAGTGGAGCAGGCAACGTGTGATAATTAGATGTGACCCCTGTCCCACCCTCTTCTTGTGTTGCCAAAAATTGCCACCAATTGGTATTGGGGCATGACTCCCATGTCCTAATTACTGTTTTTTTTAATCATGAAGGGCAAGGCTGTGTTCAATTGCTCCATTCTTGGCTTTGTGAAAACTGCCTCTTGCTATCTGCCTCAACATTTAAATTGATTGAACACTGAATGCAGTGTTTATCTGGTAATTTTACTTTGCTATTCATCCAAGGGATTGGGCGTTGCTAACTAAGCCAATGTTTATTGACCACTCCTTGAAGAGGTGGTTGTAAGCTGAATTGTTGAACCATACAATCCATTTGCTATCAATACACTTAAAATGCTGTTAAGGAGGGATTTCCAGGGTTTTGATCCAGCAACACTGAAGGAATGGCAAGATATTTCCAAGTCAGGATGGTGAGTGGCTTAGAGGGGAACTTGCAGCTCCATGAATCTGCTATCCTTGAGCTTCTAAGTAAACTATAAACTAAATTCAACACAAAGCTAATTTTTATCCATTCCCTTTACAGTAAACTTCAAATGATGTGATAAGAGTTAATTACTGCCTAGCATCGTTAGGCATTGAAAATTAAAATTTAAACTTTATTGAAACTTAAATCAGAATCTTATTCTTCAGACCTTAATTGTTGTTCAAGATTTTTAAAATGCAAAATTTAACTTTTTTTTATCTTTATACCTTTCCATTCCATCTCTTTCTTCTGTCTTTTTTTTTTGCCCCAGTTGAATCCCTTCTTTTAATTTTGTTTTTGATTCGTGTGTGTTTGGTGTTCAGAAGAAGAATCATATTGGACTTGAAACATTAACTGTTTCTCTTTCTACAGTTGCTCCCAGATCTGCTCACCTTCTCCAGTATTTCTGCTTTAATTTCAGATCTTTAGCATCCGCAGTATTTTGCTTTTACATGACATACACAGTAATTGAAAAATAGCTGAATTTAATAGTGCGGCAGTGGTCTCATTTGCTGGCACAAAAGCTGAAGAAGAGTCCTAACCCAAAACATCAGCTTTCCTGCTCCTCTGCTGCCTGGCCTGCTGTGTTCTTCCAGCTCCACACTGTGTTATATTAACAACTCACAACCATACCATTTTTAGAAGCCCTGAGGCCACTGTGTGCCATTCAGGCAGTAAACTGGCTACCAGGGGAATATCAGAGATAATGGGAACTGCAGATGCTGGAGATTCCAAGATAATAAAATGTGAGGCTGGATGAACACAGCAGGCCAAGCAGCATCTCAGGAGCACAAAAGCTGACGTTTCGGGCCTAGACCCTTCATCAGAGAGGGTGAAGGGTCTGATGAAGGGTCTAGGCCCGAAACGTCAGCTTTTGTGCTCCTGAGATGCTGCTTGGCCTGCTGTGTTCATCCAGCCTCACATTTTATTAACCAGGGGAATATCCACTCATTTAAGAGCAGAAGCCCCACTTTCAAGTGCTACTGACCAATGAGAGAGTCAGCAGTTCTTCGGTCCCAGCAATGCCATCAGGAGTGGTGGCGAGCCACTGGGAAAACTGCAGGCCTAAAGCCTAAGTTGGAGGAGGTCCCACAATTGAATCAGTTTGTGGGATTCTCTGAGGCCATTCAGGCAAGCTCTGCAAAGTTGGAGGGTCCTGTTTGGGTGCTGAATGGGGGAATCTTTCACCAATCTTTCCTTTGCTGCTGGAGATGGAGAGGTGACTGGAGGCCTAACCAAGCCCTTAGAGAGGCAGCAACTTTTGTTTGGTAATTTAGCCATGTAGCTTAAGGCCACCCTGCTGCTGATCAAACAAATGACAGTGGCATGGTATAAAGACTTTAACTGTGTGCCTTCCTTCCTCACTCTATAGTGACTGCTACCTCCTAGCCTGCTCATTGATTTTACTGAATCTGATATCTACTGCACAGATACAATAACTTTATACATGCTCAAAATAATTCAGTAGTGATGTTGATGACACAAAGGTAACAATGTAGCAATGTACCCTGGACATCCATCCTAATGTAGACTGCTTTTCAGTCTTTATGCTTTTAATTCTTTTACTCCTTTAATTCAATTGGTCAGGAGATACACAGTCCCTTGCCCCATTCATTAAAATCGAGCCACATAGTCTCCTACACTACACCATGACCAGTATTTGAATAATTTGGCAGCAAAAACTTTAAAAATACCAGCACGAGGGGTGCGTCTGATCACTGACAGAGACCACTAGATGTCTTGCCGAATCAAAACCTGTCCCATTAGTGAGGTTGTAGACATGCTCACCAAGCCGGTGGGTTTGGTTGCAAACGTTTTGTCACCCTGCTCAGTAACGTCGTCAATGCGCCTCCGGTGAAGCATTAGTGTTCTGTCCCACTCGTTATTTATATGCCTCAGCTGTTTGGAGTGATTAGCATCACTTCTGGTTCTGTTTCTCTTTGGTTTATATACGGGGTCTAATTCAATGTGTTTGTTGATGGAATTCTGGTTAGAATACCAGACCTCCAGGAATTCCCTGGCATGTCTCCGTTTGGCTTGTGCAATTGTCGATGTGCTGGCCCAGTTGAACTCATCCCTCTTTGTCTATATGTCGTGAGACATGTGAGAATTGGTTGTGTCTCTTGGTGGCTTGTCGGTGTTTGTGTATCAGTGTTATCAGCTCTCCTGCAGTTTGGCCTATGTAATGTTTCTTGCAGTCCTTGCGTGCCAAACCTTGCCCTGTTTACCCTATCCATGTCCCTCATGATTTATAAAACTCGAAAAGGTACCCCCTCAGCCTCCAATGCTCCAGGGAAAATAGCTCCAGCCGAATTAGCCTCTCGCTTTGACTCAAACCTTCCAACCCTGGTAACATTGTCATAAATCTTTTCTGAATCCTTTCAAGCTTCACAACATTCTTCCTATAGCAGGGAGACCATAACTGAACGCAGTATTTCAAAATAACAAAGTGTGGAGCTGGGTGAACACAGCAGGCCAAGCAGAATCTCAGGAGCACAAAAGCTGACGTTTCGGGACTAACCCTTCATCAGAGGTCTTGGCCCGAAACGTCAGCTTTTGTGCTCCTGAGATGCTGCTTGGCCTGCTGTGTTCATCCAACTCCACACTTTGTTATCTTGGATTCTCCAGCATCTGTAGTTCCCATTATCGCAGTATTTCAAAAGTTGCTGAACCAGCAGCTGATTGACTTTTAAAATGATTCCAGAGTTTTCACTTCCATTACTCCATAAGCAAGTCTATTTTGCAGATTGATCATTTTGATATCATACATAAATTTATTCGGTTAATTCTACAACATATCCTTCAAAACGCTGTCTCATTTAATTCTACAGCTTTACCTATTCCCCAGAACAATAACAGTCTTATATAGGTTAAGGTTACTTCTCAGCTGTCTCCTTATAAGGTGCACACTTTCCTCATAATTCACGTTTCCAGGATTGGGAATCAACCTCTGTCACTCTTCTCTGCCCAGTCTCCAGTGTTGGAATAAAAACAGAAGTTCCTGGAAAAGTTCAGCCGGCCTGGCAGCATTTGTAAAGAAAAAGCCTGAGTTCTGAGGAAGGGTCACTGGACTCGAAATGTTAATGTTGATTTTTTTTTATTCTTCGCAGATACTGCCAGGCCCGCTTGGCATATCCAGCAACTTCTGTTTTTGTTCCTGATTGACAGCATCCATACTTCTTTTGGTTCCAGTGATGGAATGTTGCTTTGGTATCTTGAGATTACAGGTGGACATTGGTCGCAAAGTGTAGTTTAATCAGACCATTGCATGATTTGGTTTTTCTTCAACATGACTGTTATGGTGATGCAGTTCAACATTCTATTGATTTTGTTGTTTGTTGTTCTGCATTTGTTTGTCATTATTGGGATCAAATTCTTTAAGGACTCTGGTCTTTATCAATAAGTTGAATCTTCCTTTTGTTTGGCCAGTTACGTTGAATTTTTTTGAAATTCTCATCATGAATTCTAATGTTATTTCTCACCGGGTCTTAAGACCATAAGACATAGGAGTGGAAGTAAGGCCATTCGGCCCATCGTGTCCACTCCGCCATTTAATCATGGCTGATGGGCATTTCAACTCCACTTCCCTGCACTCTCCCCATAGCCCTTGATTCCTTGTGAGATCAAAAATGTATCAATCTCTGCCTTGAAGACATTTAACATCCCAGCCTCACTGCACTCCATGGCAATGAATTCCACAAGCCCATCACTCTCTGGCTGAAGAAATGTCATCTCATTTCCATTTTAAATTTGCCCCCTCTAATTCTAGGGCTGTGCCCACGGGTCCTAGTCTCCCCGCCTAACGGAAACAACTTCCCAGCGCCCACCCTTTCTAAGCCATGCATTATCTTGTAAGTTTCTACTAGATCTCCCCTCAACCTTCTAAACTCTAATGAATACAATCCCAGGATCCTTAGCCGTTCATCGTACGTTAAACCTACCATTGCAGGGATAATCCGTGTGAATCTCCGCTGGACACGCTCCAGCGCCAATATGTCCTCCCTGAGGTGTGGGGCCCAAAACTGGACACAGTATTCTAAATGGGGTCTAACTAGAGCTTTATAAAGTCTCAGAAGAACATCACTGCTTATATGTTCCAACCCTCTTAAGATAAACGAACAACATTACATTCGCCTTCTTAATCGTAGACACTACCTGCAAGTTAGCCTTGAGAGAATCCTGGACCAACAGTCCCAGATCCCTTTGTACTTCTGCTTTATGAATTTTTCACCATTTAGAAAATAGTCCATGCCTGTATTCTTTCTTCCAAAGTGCATGACCTCGCAATTGCTCATGTTGAATTTCATCGGCCACTTCCTGGGCCACTCTCCTAAACTGTCTAAACCTTTCTGCAGCTTCCCCACCACCTCAGTGCTACCTGCCTGTCCACCTATCTTCGTATCATCTCCAAACTTCGCCAGAATGCCCTGAGTCCCTTCATCGAGGTCATTAATATATAAAATGAATAGCTACGGCCCCAACACTGAACCCTGTGGGACACCACTTGTCACCATTTGCCATTCCGAAAAAGACCCTTTTATCCCAACTCTCTGCTTTCTGTCAGACAGACAATCCTTAATCCAGGCCAGTAGCTCACCTCGAACACCATGGGCCTTCACCTTACTCAGCAGCCTCCCGTGAGGCACCTTATCAAAGGCCTTTTGGAAGTCTAGATAGTTAACATCCACTGGGTTTCTCTGGTCTAACCTACTTGTTACCTCTTCAAAGAATTCACATAGGTTTGTCAGGCACGACCTCCCCTTACTGAATCCATGCTGACTTGTTCTAATCCGACCCTGCAGTTCCAAGAATTTAGAAACCTCATCCATAACAATGGATTCTAGAATTTTACCAACAACCGAGGTTAGGCTAATCAACCCGTAATTTTCCATCTTTTGTCTTGATCCTTTCTTAGACAAGGGGGTTACAATAGTGATTTTCCAATCATCTGGGACTTTCCCCGACTGCAGTGACTTTTGAAAGATCACAACCAAAGCCTCCGCTATTTCCTCAGCCACCTCCCTCAGAACCTCAGGATGTAGCCCATCGGGGCCAGGAGATTTATCAATTTTTAGACCTTTTAGCTTTTCCAGCACTTTCTCTTTTGTAATGCCTACCATACTCAACCCTGCCCCCTGACTCTCCCTAATTGTTGGCAAAATACTCATGTCTTCCACTGCAAAGACTGACGCAAAGTACTTACGTTCTTCAGCTATTTCCTTATCTCCCATCACTAGCCTTCCAGCATCAATTTGGAGTGGCCCAATGTCTAGTTTTGCCACTCGTTTGTTTCTTATGTATTGAAAGAAGCTTTTACTATCATTTCTAATATTACTAGCCAGCCTACCTTCATATTTGATCCTCTCCTTCCTTATTTCTCTCTTTGTTATCCTCTATTCGTTTTCGTAGCCTTCCCCATCTTCTGATTTCCCAGTGCTCTTGGCCACTTTATAGGCTTCTCTTTTTCTTTGATATATTTCCCGACTTCCTTTATCAGCCATGCCAGTCTAATCCCACCCTGGATAGTCTTTCTTTTCTTTGGGATGAACCTCTGTCCTCAATTACACCCAGAAACTCCTGCCATTGTTGCTCTACTGTCTTCCCCGCTAGGCTCAGCTTCCAGTCGATTTTCATCAATTCCTCTCTCATGCCCCTGTAATCACCTTTATTTAGCTGTAACACCATGACATCCGAGTTTGCCTTCTCTCTTTCTCTTTCAAACTGGATTGAGGATGGGCTGTCTGACAGAAAGCAGAGAGTTGGGATAAAAGGCTCTTTTTCGGAATGGCAACCGGTGACGAGTGGTGTCCTGCAGGGTTCAGTGTTGGGGCCGCAGCTGTTCACCTTGTATATTAATGATCTGGATGAAGGGACCGGGGGCATTCCAGCGAAGTTTGCCGATGATACGAAGATGGGTGGATGGGTGGGTGCTACTGAGGAGGTGGGGAAGCTGCTTAAAGATTTAGATAGTTTAGGAGAGTGGTCCAGGAAATGGCTGATGAAATTCAATGTGAGCAAATGTGAGGTTTTGCACTTTGGAAAAAAGAACACAAGCATGGACTATTTTCTAAATGGTGAGAAAATTCATAAAGCAGAAGTACAAAGGGATCTGGGAGTGTTGGTCCAGGATTCTCTAAAAGTTAACTTCCAGGTAGAGTCCGTGATTAAGAAAGCAAATGTAATGTTGTCGTTTATCTCAAGAGGGTTGGAATATAAAAGCAGTGATGTGCTTCTGAGGCTTTATGAAGCTCTAGTTAGGCCCCATTTAGAATACTATGTCCAATTTTAGGCCCCACACCTCAGGAAGGACATATTAGCCGTGGAGCGTGCCCAGCGGAGATTCACACGGATGATCCTTGAAATGGTAAGTTTAACGTACGATGAATGGCTAAGGATCCTGGGATTGTAGTTAGAGTTTGGAAGGTTGAGGGCAGATCTAATAGAAACTTATAAGATAATGTATGGCTTAGAAAGGGTGGGCGCTGGGAAGTTGTTTCCGTTAGGTGGGGAGACTAGGACCCATGTGCACAGCCTTAAAATTAGAGGGGGTAAATTTAAAACGGAAATGAGGAGACATTCCTTCAGCCAGAGAGTGGTGGGCCTGTGGAATTCATTGCCACGGAGTGCAGTGGAGTCCGGGACATTAGATGCCTTCAAAGCAGAGATCGACAAATTCTTGATCTCACAAGGAATCAAGGGCTATGGGGAGAGTGCAGGGAAGTGGAGTTGAAATGCCCATCAGCCATGATTTAAATGGCGGAGTGGACTCGATGGGCCGAATGGCCTTACTTCCACTCCCATGTCTAACGGTCTTATAGTCTTATGGAATTTACAAACGCATACTTCATCGATCTTTTACTGCTCTACAGAGAAGATTTGTATGTTTCAACCACCAAAGGGACACTAACTCCGCTCATCTCAGACGTTGTCCAAGCTATTTCTCAGTCATGTTTTACATCTAAAGAATGGCAGGAAACCCTGATAGATGCTTCAGCATCGCAGCCCATGTGGTAGCCAGGTATCCTGTCCCCACCCTGCGACCCCATGCCCCTTTAACTTCACACTACTTTAACAGTCTTCACCCATCACCAACACAAAAGTTATGTGCAAATTCATTGAATTCAACTTTGTTGCCAACTGTCCTCCCTGCCCCCTCAAACCTTGGTATTCCATCTTAATGATGCCCATCCTGTTCGTTTCTACTCCCCACTCGCTGAGTCTCTTCACACATTGGCACTTCATCCAGGGACCAATGCTCTCAGTCTTACCATGTTAACATGCTGTTTTGGACAGGCACACAATCAAGCTGTTTATCATTTTTTACTAATAGAAATTTGTGTGGGGAGGGCAAATCCCAAAGTGCAGGCACCAAGCCATCAATCTGGCTCACAAAATGTATTAAACCCATTGCACGTGTATTCAACCGAACACCTATACTGGAAATTGGGTGAGGCTGGTCCTCAATCCAAGTGTCTGTGCAGTGTTTGTCACTGTCAATACCATTGACTGACTCCCAAATAACCTTTCATGCCCTCCAATGCGTTTCTGTCTACTTTCAATTCACCTTGAGCTCCCCCCACCCCGGCCTCTGTCATCATCCTTGTTCCCATCTCCACAAATGCCTCAGCTTCCTCTACTCAGCCTCAACTCCTGCATCCCTTTTGGAACTGATTTTCCCGCTGCCCTGCGGCATTTGTTCCTGTCCCTACCCCAAACCCCAAAACCTATTTAAGCATTGGCCAACACACCCCAGGACTGTATTTATCCCAGACCTTTGACTGACTTTGACAAGCAATCCCCAAACATGCCTTTGTAGCTACACAATTGGTGATAAGCGATTCCTGGAATGCTGCTGCTGGCCCTTCACGACGGATCGTTGAACATTTCCTGGACTGCATTCAGACAGATACTCTGCCATTGAACATTCCAGCTGACAACTGACCCTGACTAAGCCCCTGTACTGTGTGTGGGCTGTGTCCTTGACTGATGGTATCAGACCTCATGACTGATAACAGCCCACTTATGATTGGATTGAAGGCTACCCCAACTCACTTTCCGATATAATAAAATGTGAAGCTGGATGAACACAGCAGGCCAAGCTGAGATGCTGCTTGGCCTGCTGTGTTCATCCAGCTTCATACTTTATTATCTTGGATTCTCCAGCATCTGCAGTTCCCATTATCACTTTCCGATAACGATTACTTGTCTGAATATGAGATCAATGAGTTTGTCGTGCAGGCAGCTGACATGTGCTGTCGGTGCTGGTCTGGTGGCTCGGTGAGTCACACATTATGATGTTGCCCACCTCCACACCTCAGCCCCTCTACTCCTCACGTCGCACTGACCAGCAACCTGTCTGTGCGGCTCCTCAACAAAACATCTCAATATGGCAGCACTAACAAGCTTTGTCACTGGTCGAAGTGCCTACATCCTAACAGGAATGGGCATGGCATAACAAGAATTGACGCTGCAAAAACACGAACATGCACCAAGTGTGTGAGCATGAAGAAAGCAAGTGAGCAAACCTTCCATGCATGAGCTGAGGGCCTACCCTGTGGAACAGCAGATCGTTCAGTTGACTGGATGGCTACTTTGTAGTACAGAGTGAAACCAAAATCATGAGATTAATTCTCACACTGGCTGAGGTTTTCATGGAGGCCTCTTTGTCTCAACCTCTCCCCTCACCTGATGTACGGTGACCCTCAGATTAAACCAGTACGAGTCATCTCTCTTTAATGAGACAACATCCCTATGGTCTGGTAAGACTATGGCATCTTTACTTTTACCTGCCTGTCCCTATACAAAGTGACCCCACTGCAGCCTTTCAATGCTCAATGCTTGTGCATATGTTGTCTTTGCTTCTAAGCATCCTACAAGTGGATCAGAGAGGTGCCACAAGATGTTGGGAAATTTTAGGGTAAGGGGTACATGTAGCCAGTAGTCAGATTGTGTTCTGAGGCGCTGCTCATTCCTAAGTATCATGGAGAAAGCAGCAAATGGAAGTTCCAGGTACCCGTTTTGCTTTTCTCAACAAGATATGTTTTTGTCTAGCTTGTTTGGCACATTTATTCAGATAGGAAGCTGGATATTTATGTGGAAAGTTGGGACATTAACCAGGCATTTAACAAGCAATAATCTATATAAATCGCAATTTGTTGCTGCCCAGTTGAAAAACTCACCTCGTCCCTCAGCAAGTCAGAAAAGATGGAACAAAATGCTCCCAACATCAGCATGGGCCACATTGGACTATTCATCTGGTTTGGCCACAAATCTCTTCCTAGCCCACTTTGCTCAGGGTCCTTTAAGTTTCTGCCAAATATATCATCATCTATTTAAATGCCGTCTGTGGGCAATGTGTGTTGCAGAATTTATTTCTTTGTGCATTGTTTACACTTTCCTCTAAATATAATTTGATTTTATTCATATGAATATATTTTTCATTCAATATTGAACACTGTTGAGTTCATTCTGTAATTTCAGAGCTTCTCTCTCTGATTCTATAGCTTCATCTGACATATCATCTTCAAACTTGGCCGATTCACATTAGCATTTCGTTTTTGTTAATCAGGTTAAAAATGAGATGTGCAAATCACTGCTTTAACGTGTGATGTAATTGTTCTTAATTTTCCAAAAACAAGCACTGAAAAGTAAGTATTGTGGACAAGATCACTTTTTTACTATTTTTGATCAATTTGTTCAGAGGTCTTTTGCACTCATCTGGAGCAGGTGGGCCTTGAGCCCAGGCCTCCTGGCTCAAGAGTGGAGGCCCTACCACTGTGCCACAATAACCCCCACAAGAAAATCTCTCTTCTCTGATTAAATAGCGTATGTGAATTGTTTTTGTTTATTGAAGCTGATCTTTCATTGACACTAATTCGTTATGCATTGATAAATAGATGCATCAATTTTATCCAGATCTGGCTGCATTTGTCTGCTTTGTTCTCGACGCCTCACATACTTTCAATGGCCATCTGAACATCGTGTACTTTCCAAAAATGCACTGTAATGGGACAGCGAGCTGCATGGTTCATAATATTTTTTAATTCTTTCCTGCTGGAACTTCTAATCTTGTTAAGATTACCATTGTTTTACAACATTTGTGATGGAGTTACTTATTGAATTAAAGCACGCAGATAAAAATAAAACAGTCAAAATCACAAAAAAATGTAAAAGGTATTCCTTTGTTCATGGCAGTTCAGCCACTGTGCACTCAGTCAACAAAAGGAGAGCTGAAGTGGTGTAAAGGATCTTTTCCACTTCAGAATTCAGATGTGGAATTTGAGAATTATATTCCGGGTTTTTCTTTTGCTTTGAATGTTCAGTTATTACCACAAGATATTTAGCTGCTTTTTAGTTGTAAGCAGTGTGTAATCCAATTCCCCCTGTTCTGGAGTATGTGTTACCTGGCAGCTGAGACAGAGGCTTCAGTTGGGAACTGTTGGCAATACACTGAGGGTTTCCTTGAGGTCAGCACCCACTGTGTCAGCAAAATCCTGAAGCTAATTCAGGTGAACTTTTGTTCACCCCATCATTTTAATTCTGCAGTTCCTCATGATAAATACCAAAGCGTACTTTTCCAGATTGGTTTTTGGAATTAAACCTACTTTACACCAACTTTTCCAAGAATAAGATGTTGACAGCTGTATACACACTAGGTAAAGTATACTGAAAATAAGTCATTTGCATGGAGGGGAAAGTGAAATATAACAATATTTCAAATTGAGAGTAACACTGCTGTACTGGGATTATCTCGCAAAAATTCAACAAAACTAATATATTGAGGGCAATGTGTTAATCCCTTGGACTAACTGATCAGTGTATTGTGTTCTTACGACCAGTCAAACAGACGTGCAGTTTATGTAACCCTATTACCTCTAGTCAGCTGGCAGAGTCAGCTCTCTCCCAAAACTCTTGCAGATCAGCAGCTTAATAACCCAAAGCCAAACTGATACTTAGAGTATAAAGGGGCTTCAGTTGTGGCCAGGACTTCACTGAATTATTCATTTTCACCTACAGTGCCTTTTTGAAAATAACATTAGGTTTAAATTATTTTATTTCACATAATGTGAAAAATGCCTCATTTGAATGTATTTGACATTAAAGAATACAAAATTAAATTGAACAAAATATTGTTGAAAAGACCCCAAAATGATCAATGGAATAGAATTCTTGGTGGATATAGTGGATGAAGTACTGTAGATGTAAAGGTATTTATTAAAAGCTACAATTTACAAAACTATTCAAATTTTAAAGGCATTAGTACAGTCAAAAAAGTACAAAAGGTTTTTATTAACATTTATTACTAAATGATGGCTACTTAATTTTCCTTATTATCTGTTTGAACTATATAATTGTTTAACTTGCTGTTATTACTAAAAATTAACTTCCCTGCAATAGCTCAAACTATGCTAGAGGTAACGTAGAAAATAAAATAATTCTAATTAATTAGTAACAGTAAAACACGCATAATGAGATCTCTTCTGTTTAGTCTGTACTGTAACCTTGAGATAAATGTAGACCTAAACAATACTAAGCGCTTTGATCATGACTGCTTCATTTAATGTTTCCCTGGGGAGGTTTCATAATCTCTGGGAACAGTCAGAGGAACTGACCACACCTGTTATGGTTAGGTTTCATGCAGATCCCATGAATACCTGTTACTCTCCTGCTGTCGATACCCCAGGGCAGCACTGCACTTTTCTCAATTGTTTAAAGAGAGACTGCCTTTTTTTTGTCTGAATTAAACAAGATGGACTTAAAAATGATCTAAAGCAAGTGCTTCACAATTTACTGTACTAATTGCCTCATTAATTCAAGATGTTTCAGCAAAATTCTTCAGAGGAATAATATTTGATATATTTTTCTAAACTCAGTTTCCCTTGAATGTACATGTACTAATAACACAACATTCAAATAAAAGTAACATCGTACTCTAATATTTATACAATTCTGACCACTGAGACAATGGCCCTGAAATTTACAGAAGATGGGAAGTGGGTGGGGGTGGGGAAGAGGCTGGGCAGTTGGAGTGTAACAGCTGGCCAGCTGGCAAAGAACACAAAGTCAACAGCAGGATCCCATTTGTTTTTTTTTTCTCTCCTTTTTCCATGGTGACCCCAGGTACCAAGAAGGGCAAAGCTGGAGACTGGAGATGGTGATCGCTGCAAGAGAGTGATGATGGCTGGTGGGGAATCACTGTGGGGTCGAGAGGTGTCAGGACACAAGTACTCTGGATGTGCGCTGGAGGGGTGGTTGGGAGTATTGTGTTTTTGATTGTACAGCGTGGGGCTTACAAGATCAAGGGCTTGTCTCAGGCATGGAGGACAATCACAGGTTACTTTGGAAGGGCTGTAAGAGGAAGTAAAACTCTGGCCATTGTTTCTATTTCACCCAAGCTTCCATTTGTAGAAACAGGTTAGACTGGCTAAATTTTCTAAATAAAGCATCCTTTAATTTTTGATAGGGAATGAAACATAAAAACTTAGTATCATGTTATTAAGAGACATTAGACTCAAAAACTTAACACTGTTCCTCCCTACACAGGTGCTGCCAGACCTGCTGAGTTTCTCCAGCATTTTCTGTTTTTATTTATTATCAACTGGGTATTGCTGTTACATTCCTTCAGTCAGGATTTCAATTTAATTGTTACATGCTGTTCCTTATACAAGTAAATTTAAACCCAAGTGCTCCATCTTTCTGTCCTTATCCTACAACATGTGATGAGAATATGCAAAGCTAGCTATTTGAATCAAGACATCTAAGTGTGGCAAAAACTTTAAAACACATAGGAACATAATTTTATTATATTCCTATACATCAAGGCATGGTGATGAGAGTACATTTCCATTAAATTGCGTACAACACCTCATTGTAGGTATATCCCCTTCTCTTTCAAAGGTGTTGATTCCTGTTAGTGTGCAATTTCAATACAGCAGAAGCTGAAGTTAAGCAAAGTGCCAATCCTGTTGCCTGAGTTGTAGAATTTTCCAAGAGTTGATGCATTAACTTTACTTTGGTCTCAGAGTACATTAGTGTTGACAGTTACACACCTGAGAGAGCAGAAAAAGGTATTGTGTATGGCGTCAATTTCTGGGGCCTACATCTTATTTTTTGGGAGGGAGGGATTACTGGATTCATTGGCCAAGTAACCTGGTACTCAGAGGGCCACTGCACAAAGCAGTCAATCTCATGTCTAGACCATCCTAATTGACAAGCTAATCAGCTAAAGATTGTTGTCATTGTGACCTGCAGTAATCATTGGCCCATTAGGATGCTACCAGCATCCAAGTGCCTTCTTTCTTGCCTACCTTGTGTGATGAACCACAGCCTGCTCTTCTGGACACAGTGGCTAATGAAGCCTCCTTCTATTGCTCTGCCCAGTCTGCCCCACCCATCCTTACTCTCTTATCAATATTTTCGCTCACCATGTCAGTGTGAAAGTGTCTGTGTGAGAGAGAGAGAGCCAGGGACACAGAGTGTGAAAGAAAACCCACAGACTGGGAGTGAACTAGGTACACAAATACACACCCAAAAACAGGGGCTGCTAAGTGCAAGACAAAAGCAAGTCAAGCTCCCTCACTAGTTCTGGTCTGGGTGACCAAGATTTGGGACCTAATCTCTGTTTCTCTAACTCTGCTTCTTGAGGGAAAAGACAAAAAGGTTTTCATAGTTATTTCTGCTCTTGGCACATGTTAATGCTCGTTTTTATTCTTTTTTTAAAATTAACAATTGATTGCATTTGGCTTGGATTATTTTTGCAATTTGCTTATGGTTTCTTCAGATCATAATTCTTTTTTTCTGAAATTCATGTCTAATGTTATACCAAACTTGCTGGATTTCTCACGCTCAGGCAGCTGCTGCTGGTTTTCTTCCTGAATGTGAATATGAGAGGCTCACAAGAAGTCTGGCTGTTTGTAGGGCTGACAAAAGGAATTTTTTTTGTTCAAGCAGATGTGGGAAATGCTCAGCAAATTTGGTAGTATCTACGCAGAGAGAAGACGAGGTCAGTGACCTTTCAGCAGAATTAGCACAGAATGTGGACTACGTTTGAATCACCACTAGTATTCTTAGCCTATGGAATATTTCCAGTATTTTCTGTTTGTATTTCAGATTTCCACCATCTGCAGCGTTTCCTGTTGTATGCTCCATGCTGGGTATTTATTTGGGTGGCTAGTTTTAGGTAAAATGTGGAAACACGTATCAATCAAAGAAAAGTACAATTTTCCTGTTAACTCTCTCAAAATGTTGTGGATGTTGTAAAAGCAAAATACTGTGGATTCTTTAAATCTAATATGAGCATAGAGAATACTGGACAAACCCAGCAGATTTAGCAGAATCCCTAGCGACAGAAACAGAATTGATGTTTTGAGTTAGGTGCGACTTCTTCAGAACTGAGGGTGTTTTATATTTGACAGAGGCAGAGGAGGAGCAAGAGAGCAGATGATGTAGAGGCCGTACAAATGGTAAAAGAGTTTTTAATGGACAAGAGCAAGAAAAAGATGCAAAATGGGTTTAAATTAGGGTGTGAAAGTGAGAGAAAGGGTCTTCTCTGCTAGGAGCAAATTAAATAAGACCATGGAGGGCTTTGTGTTGCGGGGAGTGTGTGCGTGAGACAGTATAATTAGAATAGAGAACAGATATAACACAGTCAATTTCGGAAGTTATGAAATTCAATGTGGAAATCTTGAGGCTATAAAGTGCCTAAGCAGAAAATGAGGCGTTGTTTCTCTAGCTTGTGTTGTGTTTCATTGGAACACTGCAGCAGGTCCAGCATAGAAATATTGGTATGAGAGCAAGGTTATTGAAATGGCAAGCAACTGGGTTGTAAGGTCATTCCTACAAACAAGGCAGAAGGGGTTCCTTAAAACAATCACCTGGTCTCTGTTTGGTCTTACCAATGTAAACTAGACCACATCAAGAGCTACAAATACAGTCGACTAAATTGAAAGAAGTAGAAGTGAAATGTTACTTCGCCTTGGACAATGAGAAGGGAGAAGGTGAATGAGCAAGTGGTATACTTTAACAATTGCACAGGAAAGGTGGCATGGGGGTTGAGGAAGTGTTAGGAATGATGGAGGAGTGGGCCAGGATTCACACATGGAATGGTCCCTCAAGAATGCTGACAGTGCTGGGAGGGGGAGATGTGCTTGATGGTGACAGCCTGCTGGATCTAGTGGAAGTAGCAAAAGGTGATTGTTAGAATGTAAAGGCGAGTGAGGTGGAAAGTAAGGAGAAGGGGAACCTTTCATTGCAGGAAGGAGGAGGAGCACTGAAGGCAGAAATGTGGGGTTATGTCAGAAACAGTGAAAAGCCCTTTCAATCATGGTAGGGGGCTTCCTTAGTTGGGGAAGAAGGAGTCAATGTTGAAAGGTGGCATCAGAACAGATGCAATTTTTAAATTCATTCACAGGATGTGGGCATCACTGGCTTGGCAGCATTTATTGCCAATCCCTAATTCCCCAGAGGGCAGTTAAGAGTTAACCACATTGCTGTAGGTCTGGAGTCACCTGTAGGCCAGACCGGGTAATGATGGCAGTTTCCTTCCCTAAAGGACATTAGTGAATCCAGATGAGTTTTTCTGACAATCAACAATGGATTCGTGGTCATCAATAATTGCCGGTTTTTTAAAATTGAATTCAAATTCCACTATCTGCCGTGGCGGGATTCAAACCCAGAACATTACTTGGGTCTCTGGATTAACGGTCCAGCAATAATACCACTAGGCCATTGCCTCCTGACCTGGAGATGGAGAAACTGGGAGAATGGAATGGAACCTTCAGGAGTCACGTTTTGGATGTTGCTGTCCAGATATTGCTGAGGGCCAGATTTTGAATTTTTTTTAAATCATTCGCAGGAGGTGGACGGCTAGGCCAGCTTTAATTGTCCATACCGTTTGACCAGAGAACGGTTGCGTCAAACACATTGGAGTCACATATATACCCTTATCTAAAGAACATTAGTGAACCCCAGACGGGTTTTTCCAGTAATCAGTGATGGTCAGCAGACATGGTGATCATTAGACATTTTAATTCCAGATTTTTATTGAATTTAAATGCCACCATTTGAAAGGTGCCTAGAACACTACAAGGGTTTCTGGATTACTAGTCAAGCAACAATACCACGAAGCCATCAGCTTCCCCAGGTTTGAAGAAGCTAAATAACATGAACAACCATGTGTGTGGAATTGTGTGGCAAAGCAGTAATTTATAAAATGTATCACTTGAGCTTTCGATTGGCTAAAAAGTAGAGTAAAAAGCCAAAATATTTTGGTATTCCATTATAAATTGTTTTGACCCCACTGTGGCAATGGTTGAAAATTCTGGGTCCTGTAAGGATTTGAGGGGGTGGTAATGTATAGGACTAGCATGCTATAACAGGAAAGCAGCTGACATATCATAAGATATCAGATGTTATCCTTTCACCAAGCTTTGGACAGATGTGCATGGTAGAACTACTAAATAAAATGCAAAACTCAGGTCAAGCGTTACTGCAAAGCGTTACGTGGAGGCCAGGTGATACAGCACACACTTAGAGCTACTAAGTAGTGATTAGCTGTGCTGAAATTCTTGACTAGTTCAGTTACTATTGAATGAGATGGTGTATCCAAGGTGTAGGCACATTGCTGGAAAAAGAAGGTTTTTAAGAAAGTTTGTGCTGCTGCTGCCTGGAACTTCCTACTTTTTTTTTCTGACCACCTAGCAATGGAATCAAAGGTTATCAGGAATTGATAGGAATGTGGAATTTGAAACACACAAACCAGCCATGATCATATTCATTAGTGAAGCAAGCTCTTGGGGCAAATAATCTACTCCTGCTCCTAATTCACTTGTTTGTACACTTTATGCCGACGCTGGTCAAGTGGCTAATTTGCAACTGGTGCCTATTCCCTTGAGGAAGGAAGTAAAGTATGCTTATAGGAGGTCAAGGTAGACTAAAGTTGACAGGCTTGGTGATAGAACTTATTTGGTTTCAGTCTTACATGTCACAGTCTTTGTAAACCAAAACCTACATCAGGCTGCAGTACTCAAGGGCAGATTTGATGATGAGCCAGTCAGTTAGTCTGATTAATAGATTTACGTTTAAATGTTAAAATCTATCATATCTTACTGCAGTTTTGGGAATCCTTAAGTCTGCACTTTTGTGAATCTGTGCTCGAACTCTGTAAACTTCATCTAAAGTTCAAACTTCCATTTATATATCACCTATCACAAACTTAGCAAATTCAAATACACTTCAGGACTAATGATTAAGTTTTGAAATATCCTCATTGTTGCTTTTCAGGCAAAAATAGTAGGAAGTACTCACGTAGCATAATCCTATAAATGGCAATGGGATGAATGGCCAAATAAGCTTTGTTTTTCAAGGTCTTAGTTAAGACTAAGGGATCAAAATGTTTGACAGAAATTTATAAAACTTGTGTGCTCTGCTTTTAAAAAAAAGTGCTGTGGAATCTTTTAAACCCATTTGTTCAGATGGAAGGGCTTAAGGCTTGATCCAAAACTCCTCAGCTGAGCTTAATTTCTTATCTATACGGCAGTACCTGTTTAAAAAAATGTTGCAGTCTCTCATTATTGCTCACGCTAAAGTGTTAGTCAGGGTTACATCCTGAAACCATGGAGCAGCACAGGGAACTGCCTCACACTGGCTCAACAGTCAAACAATTTCCAGTGAACTACGTTAATATTTCTAAGACAAGGGAAGAGAATCTATCTTGTTGAACTTGCACATGTAAATGCCATTAAAAGTTGGTTGACTGCCATGTAGAGAGCAACCTCAAAGGGGCATAACAAACAGAAGCACTATCTGTACTCATTTCCTTGTGCTGTGGTTTGGATACTCTGATATGCAGCTGTTTCTTCTGGAAACCTATCTTCTTATCTATGTAACATCTATCTTTTCATCCTAATCTCATTCAATATCCAAACTTTCAGCAGAGGTCCATTAGACAGAAATGGAAATGAGTGTGAGACCCTGTCCCACTTTTTAGCTCAGGAACTGAAAAACCAATTGAACTCTCTTTTCCACGAGGATGACCATCCCATCAGGATTGTCTTAAAGTCACCAGCAACGAAAGATTCACCTCCTGGAGACTGCAGTGAGTAACAAAGGGAGAAAAATCAACATAACGGTATCGATCATTTCTTTAGAAAGCACAATTTTCAAGAACACTTTATCATCCTAAAATGTTGGAACTGGGGGGCAGGGAGAAGGCAGTTAGTGACAAGAAGTCATATTTTGAAATTCCAGGAAGCTCCCCAGCAAGTGCTAGTGCTTCTACCGACCACTGATCTGTTTGAACAGAGCTACCTCAACAATGACAAGGCAATATACTGGGACCCTCCTGTCACTTATCAGGACATTCTGGAGGAGCGCCAATAGAATGGAAAAACTAACATTTATATTGCATGGGAGAAGAGTGCTGATTGGTTGGCAAGTGAACCCTGATTGTTCATCATCTTCACATTTGAGAATACCCTCCATTGTGTTTTGCAGCACTTTCACCATGTTAAATGGGACCGATTTCAAACAGATCTAGTATTCAAGACTGTGTATACATGAGGCACTATGGACCATCAGTTCAGTACATGGCCGAACACATCTCCCAAATTCCAGAAACACAATACTTTGACTGACTCCTCTACTTCTATCCAGCTCACTACCTCAAAGAATTTAAATTGTCAGGAATGATTTCTCCTTCTTGAGGCCACGTTGCCTCTGCTTGGTTTTATTACATATTACCAATGCTCTGCTTTTACAGTTTTTATCATGGACTCCAATATTTTCCTAATGACATGTTGTTAACCGGCCAAAAGTTGCATGTTTATTTTTAGGTTCTCTCTCTTTCTTTTGAATAAGGGATTTGTAAAGAACAGGCAGTTTTTTTTGATCCTCTGGGACTTTTCATGAATCTAAGAATTCTTGGAAGATTATTACAGTGCATCTACCATGTCTGTAACTAATTCCTTTAAAATCATTTCATGCAACATGTCAAGTCTAGGGGTTTTATTGGCCTTTAGCCCCATTGGTTTTCCTGGTACCTTTTCTTGAATGATTATTATTGCATTCATTTCCTTCCCATTTGATTATTTAGTAATTTTGGAATTCAATTATTGTTCTCTACTGTAAAAACTGATGCATATTATTTATTCAACTCCTGTGCAATTTCCTCCTTCCTCATTCATTCTCCAATGTCATTTTCTATGGGCTCTGTGGTTAATTTGGCCTTTCTCTTCCTTTTTATATATTTAAAGGCACTTTTACTAGCTATTTTTATATTACTTGCTTGTTTGACTTAAAGTTCATTCTCCATCTTTTATTATTTTCCTAATCAAGTTTTGCTGGATTTCAAAACTGCCAACCTTTTTGTTTGCCACTAATTTTTGCCCCATTATGTATTTATTTTTCTTTCAATTTGATATTATCCTTGTCTTCTTCCTCACTGGGAAATATTTTTGCTGTGAGCCACAAACTATTAAATATCTACCATTGTTCTCTCACCATCTTTTCAGCTAAACTCCTTTCCTAATCCACTCAGGCCTCATACTTACAGAATTACTCTTATTTAAGTTTAGCACAGTTGTTTCCATTCGGTGCCCTGCTTGCTTCAAAGAGGCAAAGGGACATGCTGTTCGATACAATCCACTAATCTTTGGAAAGTATAGCCATATATCTGATATCACACCAGTACCGAATTCCATGTAACACCTTATTCATTTGGGTGATAAGCAGAATGATGTTTTGGCTCGCGCAGCATCCTCTTTATGCTGAACTCTACTTGTGTTATACTGCAGATTAACAGTGTGCAACAGCTAGCTTTTCCTGTGGCTCAAACATTTGTGATACGTTACCATTCCAGAGGAATCTAAGGTAGCCTGGACATTTTGCAGGACCAAGTGCAACCACCTTGGTGCCTTTTGTGAGTTTGCATGATAAACAATGAGAAATATCTGATCAGGGCTGTCATTACCTATTGGATGGCTTTGATTTTCCCTATTTCAGCACCAGGCTTGCATGGTAGGCAAGTGACTCAGACCCAGTTTGAGATGTTAATAAGGCCAATCTTTTTGTCCGTAGAACTGTACACAGTTGTGAACTGTTTTGAATGCTACAGATATTAAGCATTTGATAATCAATAATACAATATCAGTTTTAGGCTCTGAATTTGTCTGCCAGAAGCAAAGAAGACTCTCCTCAGTGCAGATAGAGGCTGTTCGGCCCTTCAAGTCTATACCAATCCACTAAGAGCATCCCACCTGGACTCACGTCCCCACTCTGTTCCCGTAACCCCACATTTACAATGTCTAATCCATCTAACCTGCACAACTCTGGGCACTATGGGACTAATATGTTTACTGATGAGTGAAGGTAGGTTTGATTAATCAAGGACCTCCTGGTCGATTTCTCAACATCGAAGAAAGAAAGGTTTTAGAACAAATACGTTTCTTAGTTTAGCATGGAATGATGCTTGCAACTGAAATGTAAACGGGATTTTTCTGAAGGATGGATATCAACTGACATATTCAATCACTACACAACTATAATATCTAAATGTGCTTGGATTTTGACTACAAATCACTTGGCATCAGAAGATGCATACACTGACATCAATCCTGAAGCTTAAATTAACAAGGCCATCTTTTACTGATTTTAGATAAGAATAGAACACCAAGTTATTTCTGTTCCTTTGTTTGAAATACACAATATTTTGGTATCTGACCACTTCAAATACAGAGTAAGCGGTCAACTGAAAGAAAATTTAGTGCAATGATAGACTAAAATACATTAATGCAGAGAAAGGAGATCACAATTCAAGAATTGTATTGGTGTTTACTGTGATTAGCTTCCCTGAAGAAAGGGTGTTAACTGTAAAACCTCTAATTCTGTCAATGTTCAGATTTAAGAAGTGACTATAGAGATGTTGGAGGAACCTCATGTCCCAGTGACGTTGCTTCTGGGGTATTTTACATGAATGACAAAAGTAGATGCTTCTCAGTTAACACTACCAGGACAACTTTAAGTGGATTTGATTTCCCCATTTGTATAATGGGTAGTCAGTCACGGCTACCTAATCCCTTACTTGCCTCAAGTGACAAGTCCAATGCATTTTAAATAACAATGAATTCATCCCAGTGCAAGGTTGAGGGAATGCACTTGAAAGTGTCAGGGTGACTGAAGCACTATCCCAGGCTCAAAGTACAGTACGCTTTTCAGAATAAAGCTTCACAGAGGCCAAGTTTACCCTGTAAACCAGATTGCAAGTGACATCTACTGGAGTTGCACTACAACTTCACAAAATCTACACTCCTTAAATTGAAAAACATTTGAATGTTCATATGAAAGATTTAAGTTTGTCAAAATTGTGAATTGTTTTGTTAGCTTGCAGATATTGTGCATTTAATACTCAATGATACAATGTCAGTTTTAGGCTCTGAATATGTCTGGCATAAGCAAAGTAGACTCCCCTCAGTGTAGACAGAGCACCATCAAGTCTACACTTACCCTCTAAGAGGGTCCCATCTAGACCCATTCCCCTCCGCTGACCCCATAACTCCCCATTTACCATGTCTAGTCCAACTTGTCTACACAACCCTAGACACTACGGGGCAATTTAGCATGTCCTGCAGGAGGAAACCGGAGTACTTGACAGAAACACACAAACTCCACACAGACAGTTGCCCAAGGCTACAATTAAACCCCAAGTCCCTGGTACTATGAGGTAGCAGAGCTAGTCACTGTGCCACCTTGCTGTCCCAACAGTAGGATAAGTATGTTAAAAATATCAATGTGATGAATAGGATTAGTATAGCATTTTCAATTTTATAGCTGAACTGATTTACTATAAATCCAGGGGTAAATGTTTTGCAAAGATTCTCAGTTGAAATTGATGTGATGTTTTAATCTCAATTTTTCCCACATGAAAATATTAAATATTTATATCCAAACTTCTCTACTGCTGCATTGGCACAAATTATGGTGATAAATCTAATACAACTTTAGCACAAGAATGTAAGCTTATAACATTCAGCTACAAAAAGAATGTTTGTTATTCATTTTCTGAGTGAATGCCTCCTCCAGTTTCCATTAAGGGATTGTCAGGATCATTTTTTGTTGCACTGTCCTTCAATGCAGGTACTGGACAGAATAAAATAAAGGGCCCCATGAGTACAAACCATTGGTTAAGATTACCTACCACAATCTAATCTATCACCTGGATCTTTCTGGTTCCAAACTATTGACAATACAGGTGTAGTTTTGAAAGATGAAATAATTAGTTGGTAAATGCTGTGATATTCTGGTAACTTGATGAACAGAAATGGGAGACAACTGTAACCTCTTCATAAATTGATAAACTTTAATGCAATGGATTTGGGACAAGAATGGATCTCTTTCATACTTTAATTTTTAGGTACCTATACACTAGGGAGGCAAAAATTAAGAAATGGAAAAGTTTTATTGAGATATGTGAGGAGATTATGACGAAAAACATGAAATTTGAACTGAATCTGACCCCTTTATTAATGTACCCAAATGTTGTAATGAAGCTGGTCATTCATTCCAGCAAAAGCTGCAACAGATAATTACAATGAGTTATCAACATCAATTCTGATTATCAATACAGTTCAAAGCATCCAAAAGATCTCATAAAATGAGATTCCATAATTTGGAGATTATCCTGCGTCTCAGTCACAGAGGCCATCTGGGCATACTGAATATTTAAAATAAAAACATTATTAAAGAACCCTGTTGGATTTTCTGCATTTATTTATGGTGTTATACCAAACAATTTATCAATTATGTTATGCAAAAAACTGGACATCCAGAAATTTCTTAGAAATGTAAAAAGAACACTGAATATACCATTGAATAATCCACTGAGTTGTGTTGTCATAACTAGTAATTATGAAGCTATCTCCCACAGATTTGGTGAGAAACTGTGCTACATAGTGTGATATACAGTCACAGGTCAGGCAAATCACAGATTTGACTTATTGATCATAACCAGAGTGAGGTAGTCCCTAAAATATTATTTCATTTTCATGAAGTAGCAGAAAAAATAGACAAGGTTCCCATCTCTGACTAGTACCAGATTGTAATCTTTGCTGACATGTATGTATGGATGTAGGGTGAGAAAAAATTAGTAGGATGACAATCTCAACTTCAGAATTCCAATGACAAACTCACCATAATATTGGACCTATGTTGCCCATCCTCCTGACAATTTCATCAAGGAACATATGTTTTCTTAACTCAAAGGTTGTAGAAAATGACAGAAGATCAGAAAAAAATGACAGAAAGTTTTCAAAGAACTGTCAAATATGCCAAAGAGCTGCTAAAAAAAAGTGTGGAATTGAAGAAAAGGTTTTGCTATTTCTAAGTACTTGTTGACATAAACATTACAGAATACATGCCACATGATTAATTTTCACAATGGGCTGCTTGTCGAATTAGCATTTTGTTAGATAGCTCCAACTGTTTAGAGAATAGAAATTTTCTTTTCTTAAGAGATTATGTATTTAGACAAAATGTTTATTTTCCTAATATTATTTGAAGGAATTTCAATACATTGAGTCAATTTTTATCACTTTTTGAATAATCAGTAGATATAAATATATTTTATGTCCATGTGTCTTTTGAGGTTTGCCCATAATGGACATTAGTTGACTCAGTATAGACAGTGAAAGCCAAAAAGTGGCATGCATTGGCATTGGTTGGTGCTAAGTTAGCATAGAAGCTATAAAAGGCCATAGGGATGATTAGAGACAATATGTCATATGGGGGCTATAGGATGTGCTAAAGGGGCATAGGTAGTCTAAGGTGCTATACTTGGGCAAGAATGGGGTTTGGGGAATGTGAACATGGGGTGGAGGTCTGTGACAAGTGCGGATCTTTTTTAATTATTATCAATCCAGGCAATCCTGGTTCACAGAGATAAACTTTGGGTCCGATCTGTACCAGGGCAGAAGCCTCTACAATCCTGTGGGATGGACCAGCCCACCATTCAGAACAGATTTGCAGGAACCTCCAATCAACACATTTCTGTCTAGAGGGTGAACTCAGGGTTTGGAATTTTCCAAGGATTCTGTTCACTAGATCCAGCAAGGTAGTGCCAGTAAAATGTTGATTGGTAATCCTAAATCCCCAAAGAGCTAAAGAGAGAGACATTTAAGTTTCAAAATACCTCCATGTACTGGGAATTTCAAAGACAAATAGGACCTTCTGGCTGCAGATTACCATCAGCCTTCTAAATGCAGCAAGCTCAGAAGACAGATACAAGGCTTCAGATGGGTGATGCTGGTATGCTGCACATAATTTTCAGCCCCATCTATCAGTACTAGGTCACACTTTGGCTGAGCGAACACACAGGGGTCCCCATGTCCTTTTAATCATAAGAGATTTAGAATAAATACAATAGAAATTTACGTGTACTTTTACATGAAAATACAGTGAAAAACATTATAAGTCGCTCCTACCATGGTGCCTACACCAACGACAGAAGTAAAATTAAGTCAAAGTTCATCACAGTTCAATTAATGGCTCCTGGGCTTAGGAAAAGCTGATTTAGGAACAATGGAATACTCTGAAGAGCAGCTGGAATGAGGTTGCCACTGGATACTAGGCTGGAAGCTCCACTGAAGACGACCACCATGCCAAACTGAGACCACCACTCCTGGACAAGACCATCTGCTGGACTGCTGGAATGTCAAAGACAAAGACGACTTCCACACAGGGACGAGACTGTAACACCGAGACAAGATCACCACACCAAGAGACCACCAGACTGAGATCACCACACTGGGCTATATGAATTATAGATAAGAGCCATGATTTGCTCCATGCTAAAGCATTTATCCAGATTAGCCCGAAATTTCCAAATTTCTGCAGCTAACTGTCCCTTACATGATTATTGGGTTGTCTCCTGCATCACGTTGCCCTGAAGTCTTTCCTGAGTGTTGATAGTTCATTCCTCAGATAAACCATCTAATATCACTCCTAAAGTTATCCTTAAAAGGTAAAAAAAAATGCAGTTATTATTCTACTCCTTTAAACTTGTTTCCCCTGTTCTACTCCGCCACCACATTAGGACAAAAAAAAGCTCTTTTTTGTTAGTTTGATCACTGACAGTATCCTTGGGGACTTTTTAAACCTGAAAGGTCAAACAAAGTGGATTACTAATCAAAGATTAACCTTTCAGTCATTCTCTGCTGTTCTTTATATTCTGACTTGTAAAATGACATGTCACTCATCCTTCTATAATTATATGCTTTCCCTTGTTTCATGCTTACTTTAACTTCTTTAGTTGACTACAGATAGTGGAACCACCTTCTGAATTCTTTTCTTTCTAACAGGAATGTACTTATTCTGAAATATCCATTTAAAATGTCTGCCACGTTTGTCTACTGACCTATCTCTTAGCCTAAAATCCCAGTTGACTTCAGATAGCTCAGCTTTCATGCCCACATGGTTGTCTTTATTTACATTTAAAATTGCGACCTTAGACCACTCTTACCTTTCAAACTAGATATAAAATTCAATCACATTATGATCACTGCCACCTAAATATGCCTTAAACCTGAGGTGATTAAATAATTGTCATATTATTTAACATTAACTGTAATATAGCCTGCTTTCCAGAATGGTTTCAAAATCTGGTGTTTTAAGCAACTATCTCAAAAGTCTTCTATGAACTGATCAATTTGCAATATGATTTTTCCAGTTTATATATAGATTAAAATCACTCGTGAATATTGCAGTCTGTTTATCACAAGCAGTGAATATTTCTCAAACAAAAATAGAAATTGCTGGAGAATCTCAACATTCATGGGGACAAAGCAGTGTTAACACTTCAAGTGACCCTTTTTCAGAACGGAATATTTCTTCTTGTATACATATATTCGTGAAAGTAAAGAAAATATGGTATGTTCAATCTACTGGACTGTCAAATGATAACATGATTACTGCTAGTTAATGCTGCTTTACAGTATCAGGTACCTGTGTTCGATTCCAGCCTTGGGTAACTGTCAGGGTGGAGTTTGGACATTCTCCCCATGTCTGAATCGGTTTCTGCCGGGTGCTCCGGTTTCCCTCCACAGTCCAAAGATGTGCAGGTTAGGTGGATTGGCCATGGGAAATGCAGGGTTACAGAGATAGGGTAGGAGGATATGTCAACGTGGGATGTTCTTGGTGGGGGTGGGGGTGGCGGGGGAGTTCAATGTGGACTCAAAGTGCCAAATGGCCTGCTTCTACACTGCAGAGATTCCATGATTCTGTGAGAGTCTTGGGATATCAAGTATGATCATTTGGACAGTGGTAAATGCCAGAAACACTAACACTTCCTCAAGATGCTAAGTCAACTCCAAAAGTCTGAAACATGTTAGCATTATGATGCATTAACAAATCTCTAATTACTGTATTAAATGTTGGATTATGTAGGATTATGTGTACTATGTATATAACCATGTATTATTTCGGGAAAGACCTCCTAGCTGACAAACAGGAAGATCAGTGGCAGAACATTTTGTTTTTCCCCAGATCCATGTTAAAAATTATTGATATTTTTTAGCAAGATTGAAATCTGTTAAACCTGGAGGTGGGGTGGATTCTAAGATGTGTAAAAGACTGTTAAGTTACTCAGGTATCCATGGCCACAAACATTTCAATAGTTGGAATATAACTGTATCTTGATGGTGTTTTCATTTATATGGATGCAAGAAATGTCATACCATTAAATATTTTGTTCTACACTCCAGGACCTACCAGGTGCCCTGTGGTTAGAATAAACAGCTACTACCAATCCTCCTTTCTACTATATTAAAATAAATTTTAAACAAATTAGACAGCCTCTGGTGGGACATTGTAACAAAAGTAAAATCAAATGGTCAATGGAAAATTACAAGAATAGTGGAGTCATACAGCATGGAAACAGACCCTTTGGTCCAAATAGTCCATGTCGACTAGGTTTCCCAAACTACACTAGTCTCACTTGCCTGCACTTGGTCGATATCCCTCCAAATCTTTCCTATTCATATGCCTATCCAAAAATCTTTTAAATGTTGTAACTGCACTTGCATCCACCATTTCCTCCGGCAGTTCATTCCTCACAGAAGCCACACAATATGTTAAAAAAGTTGCTTCTGAAGTCCCTTTTAAATTTTCTCCTCTCATCTTAAACAAATGCCTCCTGGTTTTAAACTCACCCAGCCCAAGTAAGAGACCTTGCTCCTCATGATTTATAAACATTTACAAGATCAACTTTCATCTTCCTCCGCTCCAGTGGAAAAAAGTCCCAACCTATCAATATAACTTAAACCCACCAGTCCTAGTAAATCTTTTCTGAATCATTTCCAATTTAATAATATTCCTCGTATAGCGCAGCAACCAGATTTGTACAGAGTACTCTAAAAGTAGCATCACCAACATCCTGTATAACCTCATCAACTCCTATACTCAATGGTCTGATACAACCTCAACAACTCCTATTCTTAATGGTTTGAGCAATGAAGGCAATTATGCTAAACGGCATACCGTTTACCTGTGATGCACCTTTCAAAGAACTATGTACCTGAACCCCTAGGTCTCTCTATTCAACAACACTACCCAGGGGTCTACCATTAATTGTATGAATCCTACCTTGTTTGACTTACCAAAATGTAGTATCTTGCATTTATCCACATTACACTCCAACTGCCACACCTCAGCCCATTGACCCAGTTGATCAAGATCTCTTTGTAATCTTACATAACCTTCCTCACTCTCCACTATCACACCAATTTTGTATCCAATTGGCAATCTCTCTTTAAATTCCATGTGGCCTAACTTTACTAATTAGCCTACCATGTGGAACCTTGTGAAAGGCTCTACTAAAGTTGACACAATGTCTACCACTCTGCCCTCATCAATCTTTGTGGTTACATTCTCAAAAACACAATCAAGTTTGTGAGTCAAGAATTCCCACGCATAAAGCCGTGCTATTGCCTAATCAGTCCTTGTCTCTTTACTGCTTGTAAATCCTATCTCACAGAATCGCCTACAACTGATGTCCATTATTGATCTCAAACTCACAGGTCTACAGTTCCCGGGCTTTTCCTAACAGCCTTTCTTAAATAAAGATGCAACATTATGCACTCTCTAGTCCTCCAGCTCCTCACCTGTGGATGTCGATGAAAGAAATATTTATGCTAGGGACCTTACAATTTCTTCCCTAACTTTCCACAACATTCTGGGGTAGACTTGATCAGTCCTGGAGTTTTATCCACTTTTGTGTGTTTTAGGACCTGAAACACTTTCTCTTCTGTAATATGGACTGTTTTCAAGACATCCATATTTATTTTTCTAAGTTCCCTAGCTTCCATTTCTTTTCCACAGTAAAGAAAACTGATGCAAATTATTCATTTAATATCTCTTCCACCTCCTGTGGTGGGAGATGACCTTGTTGATCTTTAAAAGGGACCTATTCTCTTCCGAGTTGCTCTTTGTTCTTAATGTACTTGTACAATCTCTTTGGATTAGTCTTAACCTTATCTGCCAAGGCAATCTCATATCCCTTTTTTGCCCTCTTGATTTCCGTCTTAAGAATACCCCTAGACCCTTTATACTCTTCAAGTGATTCACTTGATTCCAATTGTCTGTACCTAATATATGACCAGATTGTTATTGTCAATATTGTTATTCATCCATTGGTCCCAGCCTTACCCTTCATTCTAACTGGAGCATTATGCCTCTAAACTCTCGTTATCTCACCTCTGAAAGCCTTCCACTTGCCAGACATCCCTTTACGTGTAAAGTCTACTCCTCTCAACTCTTGAAAATTCCTGTGTCATACCATCATAATTTGCCTCACTCCAATTAAGAACTTTAACATTTATACAAGGCCCAGCCTTTTCCATAACTGTTTTAAAACTAATAAAATTATATCAAAATATTGGGGTGATGATGCGCTTCAGCCCTTGCAGTCAATTCTACTTCCCATCTGATAGCTAGTTATTATTAATCAAAATGTTCAGGTACATAATAACGAGGTCCCAATAACCACAGACTTGTCATTTTTGGCCCCTGATATCCTTTATAATTATACTATCTAGTCAATATAATAAACACAACATCTCGTGTAAGAAATGTGCCTATTCTCTTAAAGACAAGTGGATCTTGAACTGGGGGCCTTGTATGGCCTAGAGGAAGGTCACTACTGCTGAATCTAAGCACTAATTTCATGAGCAATATAGAGCAGAAACCATGACTGAGTTTAACAGAATAGGCACATTTCTTACATGAGATGTTGTGTTTATTATATTGACTAGATAGTATAATTACAAAGGGTATCAGGGGCCAAAGATGACAAGTCTGTGGTTATTGGGACCTCGTTACAGAGTCCTTCAGCTCTACCCAAATACTGTGTGACGTCAGATTGGATGGAGCCAAGAACTTGCTGTTATTTGTGAGATCTAGCTGCATAAATCAATTAAGCTTTGAGAAAAACAAATATTATGAACATCTGACTCTCAGATTTTCCAGCTTAATGAGTAGTTCCTTCTGACCTCATCGCTTTGCACAACCTACTGTATGTATTGATGCTCCTAACCTTAACCAGATAAAACAATCCCATCTATCCTGCAAGTCTTCAGTGATCTGAACTTTAGGCACAAAGAATATCTTTTATATCTGTATATACATAGCTTAAGGTTGCATTGTTGACTTTACAAGTTAAAGAGTGGAAAATCAAATTTTGTCATGGCAAGCAGCAAAATGAATTTCAATATATGGTGGTAAATTACACGTCAGCATTAGGAAGTATGACAATTAGAGATTCTGAATTCTTGCAAAAACCAACTGGTTTACTCATTTACTGAGAAAGAAAACCAATCATCACTAAGCTGGTATTGCATGATTTGCATGTGACTCTTGCTCACATTTATATTTCCTTCATGAGAAAGAAAAGAGGAAAGATTTGAACTGTAAAAAAGAATCACCAAATTCAATCAGAAGTTAAGGTATTAAATTTGATGCAGGCCCCAAGCAGTGCGTGACATTGAAGTTTTCCCAGGTACAAGCTTTCAGACAGCACTGCAAAGAGAGGGAAGTGTGGAATGGCCTTAGCAGCCTTGTACTTGAGGTTGTTTATGCCAAACCAAGTCACATAAAAACAGTGTTATTATAATTCATTCAGAATTCTTTTTTCTACAAGACTTAACAATAAACAATTACAAGCTGTTTTAGTGGACTACAAGGACAAAGTAGAATGAAATGTGAATAACACACACAGTTAGGAGTAGCATTTTTGGATGACCCCTAGGAGTGTCCTTGCCTTGAGACCTCCTCTTTGACTGAGACAAAGATACTCCATCCTATGAATAAACTATCCTGGGAGTACAATCTTCTTCACATATTTGCTCAAGTATTAAATTGTTTCTTGAAGTAAATTTAAGATTGTATGTAAATTTAAAGTATAATTGTCATAACTATCTTGAATTACCAGGTACTCGACGGTAGAGTACTAATCACTACAGTATAATCTAAGCTTGATATTTGTAGTAAATATTCACAAGTATTAAAAAGTTGATTGTCTCATACTCAATTTCTCACAATGCCACAAACAGAAAGCAATATCTTAGATTCCTAAATTAAGAATTCTATGTGCTGATATTGATCATTGTAGACAAGTTGCTCGTTAAAACATACCTGTATTTTTTTTTAAACAGCTCCCAGTCTATAACTCGTAATGCTGACTAAATTCTCTCTTACTTGAGGACTTATGCTGACAATAAATTTGACTGGAATGGTTTACCATGCTGTTGCAGGGTGGGGAGGAAGTAGCATGGGGGATGAAATTAACAGAACTATTGATATCCTGGGAATCTCCTAAATGTTTTGGGCATATCAAAAATAACAAAAAAGCATTTGGCTAGGTAAGTGGAAACTATAAAGAAACAAATAAAAAAAAATACGGTTCAAAATTAGCCATTATAGATTACCACAAATTTCAATCAAAGATTCCTTAAACCCACTTCCAGGCCAACACACGATAGAATCCTTTGTGCTTATTTTATTTGAAGGGAATAGGTTACTGTGGGCTAAACAGGGGAGAAATTGCCTGGATAACTAACTAATATAATTGGTGTCTAAATTAAACACAATTGACAACAAAATGGCAGACATTTCTGACACCAGAATTTGACCTGAAAGCTGGATGTCAAGCTGAATGGACAGAAACACCATTATCTTGTTTCTTTTGTCAATAATCTCCACACCCATCAATTATGCCATCACACTAAAAAAATCACGCTAAGGTCTCCTTTTCTCAGCACAAATTTCTTCATTAAGAAATTGCAGCAACATATGATCAAATTGCTTTCTGTTAAAGAGAGGGAAGACGTGAAAGGTAAATTGCTTCCAATTCCAATCCGGGAACCTTGGCTGAGAATGTGTAGCAAAAGCTGAATTTTTGCAAGGGCTCTCATCCTCTGCAACTTCGCTAAAAGTGTCATAATGCTCTGCAGCTAGAATGTAATGGTCACACCGATAGGACATTCCACTAGCTGGCACTGGCAACCTCACTACATTATTCCTTACCCCAACTTAATGTCAATGAAATTTATCTGGTGCCCAGTTTCTGAGCAACTCTAGGTTGCTGGCTCTTCAATATCAACAAAGCCTATGGGAATGATGGCTACTGCTGGTCCTGCAGGTGGCCCAGGCTAAACAACTTTGTTGGAATCCTGGAGAAAGACAGGTGAGGCAGGTTCGCCAAGATACATCAGAGAGTACACAGTACCCAGCCTCACATAAGGAACACGGCCATTTGCCAAGTGATATAGTTCAGAATGATATATTGCAGTCTGCATAAAATTTTGACAAACTTGGAGCTAAAAATGGTTTTGGGAAAGTTTCAGAAAAGCATAATTTTCCTTTGTACAATAAAGAACCACTCTCTATGAACTTTAAATTGTTAAGTTGACCAATTTTAATTAAAAATAAAACTCTTAAAATATATAATTCTTGAATATTTCAAAGTAGCAATGTAAAAAAGTTAAATTGAAATACCTTCAATAAAGATCAGGCTGTTTACCATAAATTGTGTTCAATGAATCAATCAGGCCAACTTCTGTAAATCTCATTGATTTCATTTTATAAGTAGATATACATTCCAACAAAGCTGTAAAATGTTTTTCTTCTAACATATTTGTATACCAATAAAATTTACAACACAAGAACAATTACATCAATGTTACAACATCAGCTCAGCAATTTTTAAACAGTTTATTTTGTACATCCTTTATATTGTGCATTGAGAAATGACATACATTTGGAAAGTCCGTAATAAAATTGCAATGCAACTCTATTTTTATGTAATACATGACAAAAAAAATCATATTGAAATATCAAAAATGTTTTTGAACTACTGAGTCTTCATTGATATTGCAAATATTGGGCATCTAGTTAACTACTTTTGGGACAATGAATCATTTATCTTACAACAGGAATTGTGAAGTTTGCAAAAGATCATAGATGATTTATTTTACAATTTAATTAATGATCCTTAGTAAGATGAACTCATATAGTATCATGGTTGGAATATTAGAGAGGAATATTATTAAAAGTGATGTAAATATTATGTACATTTCTAAATGCTGCATTGAAACCATGTAATATACACTGTACTTGTGTGGACTTGACACTACAAAACTTCCAACTATTCAGGCAGCTGGCACTTTGCTAATCTGCAAGTGGACATGGTTCAAACGGCTACCAATAATCACATATATTTGACTGCTTTCAGAGTAGATTAGATTAGATTAGATTAGATTCCCTACAGTGTGGAAACAGGCCCTTCGACCCAACAAGTCCACACCACCCCTTGGAGCATCCCACCCGGACCCATCCCCCAACAACCCACAAACCCGCGAACACTACGGGCAATTTAGCATGGCCAATCCACCTAGCCTGCACATCTTTGGACTGTGGGAGGAAACTGGAGCACCCGGAGGAAACCCACGCAGACACGGGGAGAATGTGCGAACTCCGCACAGTTAACCGTATGGATACAGTGTTAGTGTTCTCCTCCGGGCCACAGAGCACAGGTTCAAGTCTCATGTGCTCCAGAGCTATATAATAAAATCTCTGAACAAGTTCATTAGAAAGTATTTACAAATTAGTACAGAATGTGAATGCCAAGAGTCCTTTTGTGCTGTTGAGACATCAAATAGAACGCGATGGAATTTGCATTGAAATAGTTAAAACAAAATATGCATAAAATCAAAAATATTTGTACGTACCTAGCAAGATTCAAATATCACTTACTATGAAATTATACATTTATGTTTAAATATTTGTAAAAAAAAAATTTGTTAAATGTCTTTAGTCTTACTTTACTGCATTCTCAAGCTGACAGCCATGAGGTATAGAGATGTGTAAGGAGTCATAAAGAACAAGACCAATATATACTAGCACTTACAAATCAGTTGCATTATCAATAAAGGTTGGAAAGAAAACAAAGTATAGACAGTACTGTCTTAGGAAAGTGCCAATATCAATAATATTGTAAAAGTATGGAAATTAGTCTAAGAGACAGTACCGGAGCGTCACTAACCAAAGAAATAAAAAAAAAATCAAAGTAGGAAACACCTAACAAATCACCTTGATTTACTGGTGAATGCTCCAGAAAAAAAAGCTGATGGTGGATCTTCCAATGGTAGTGCTTGTTTATTTGAGATTTCAGAATATCTGCAAATTCCAGTGAAAAGGGATTAGACTAAATCTACAATAGAGCTATGGTAAAACTAGAATAAGAAGCTGGTTTAAAAATAAAAGACTGCTTATGGCTGAGGCCTTGCAACTTCTAAGTGGAAATTGCCATTTAGTGGTCCTGAAGTTTCAGGATCTTACGCCTCATTTGGTGGGGCCTTTTAAATTCCAGCAGTGGCAGGGCAGAGTAGTGATGTGCCAGTGTTAACAATAGTAAGAGTAGACAGAATGACATTTGATATGAGAAATATGAAGGAGTACATATACACTGATTGAGTGAAAGTGTTTTTTAAGTAGTAAGGGAATGGAACGCTTTGCCTGCAACAGTAGTAGATTCGCCAACTTTAGGTCGTCATTGGATAAGCATATGGACGTACATGGAATAGTGTAGGTTAGATGGGCTTGAGATCGGTATGACAGGTCGGCACAACATCGAGGGCCGAATGTTCTATGTTTGCACCATGTTCCTAAACTGGTTAGTAAAATCCAACTGTTTCGAACACGGAGCTAACAACTTCTACGCACTAATGTCTTAGGGTTCAAAATTGTACTCCAAACAATATGAATTTCAAGCAAGTGGCAGTTCTCTCCTGAGAAGTTCTCACACTGGCATGAAGTTAGACCAGGATGCCAGACGTACAGCGAACATTTGGCATTGAAACTAGACAAAAGTGCTATATAAATGCATATGTTGCAAAAGATTCTACAATGGTACTAGTCCTTATTTCTTTGAAGATGAAATAACATACAAATAAAATGCTAAAATAATACCAAGTCATTTGACACAACAGCAGAGTACACAGATACAGGAATTATCTGAGGGCTTTATAACGTACAGTCTCAGATCATACTTCATAGTTAATTCTGTTCATGCCACAAAATGTGTTTATAAAATATACACAGATGGACAGACGGGTCCACAAACAGATTCATAGAGGACAGGATGCAAAAGTCAATGGCATGCCTGACTTCCAGGAGTAGAAGGGAAAGATCTACAAAACAAAATTTAATGCAAAACTCTGGGGGGAAAAATGGTTCAGGAAGAACATCACAGAAGTGTGTAAAATATTCAATGGTATAAGTAATGCTACCCAGAATACTATATTATACCATAAAGACTTTGAAATTAAATTACCTAAAACAGACTGAAATCGAATAAAAGTGGTACCAAAAGATTGATAAATGCATGGAATAATCAGCCAGGCAAGTAAGTAAGAATAAAATCATTCAGGGTATTCAATATGCAATTGGCTGCTATGGAAGTGTAAAGGTATAGAGGGCTACACTCAATGGCTAAATTTATTTTCACAGGCTTGACTCTTTGTTTGCCCAAGGAGTTTTTTTCTTAAGTAGTATTCGCATCTTCATGGCAATTTGCTACAAAGTTCACATTTCTTATTTAAAAAATTATAATAAAAATGGATTTTATTTAGGTTTTTAAACCTGTATGTCTTGTTATTTCAAGCAAATTTCCTGGGAGTTAAAAGCATTTTCTGTAAATGTCGATATACATAAACTGTAATACTGAATAAATTAGGTTTTTGGTAATTACAAAAAATGTATCTGATGCAGTCACACCATCATTTTAAACAAAATGGTGAAAATCCTTTCATAACGCAATTCTGAAAATTATGCTCAAATGTGTGGTCCAAACTCTTGCATCTCTGCAGTGGACAGTGGCTGCCTTGTATTTCTCAGCATACGGTAATGCAGTCAGTCCGTGAAGTCTTTTACTGTGTTACCGAGATGGTTGCTGTCAAAACTAAGTTCCTGAGAAAGAATGGGCCTGTGTGAACGAAGCAGGATTGCCAAATGTACTAATATGGATGTGACGGGATCATTGAACTGCACACATTGAACTTCTAGGAGGGTTCACAGTTCTCACCATAGGCTCCTGGCTGTAATTCACAATATCTGCCTTCACTACACGCTGTCATAAAAGAAAAAAGGAGAGATATTATGGAATGTTCAACAAATTAAACATAAAATATGTCAAAATAGATTTATTAGAGACGGTCAGTATGCTAATATGAGACGAGTAAAATTTTCAATTGCAAGAACATAAATAACGTATCCTTGCATTGCTGAGCACAGTAAGGCAATAAACGTAGAATTAGCTTAGTACTCCACAAAAATAGATGTACAACACTCAATAAACTGTCTTCATTCTGCGTGAGTTAAGTTTCAGTAAACAAAAGACTGGACAGAATGTACTACAATGTGTCAACTACACATTATGGATTTTTATCTCTTTATAAAGTTGCTAAGTGAATGCAAAAGTAACACAGAATGGGATAAATATACATAAAATGATAATTTTATGTACACAAAAATGCATATAAAAATTATCATTTTATGTTAAAATAACTCTGTATAAATGAACCACATTTTTGTCCTTCATTTGAAAAAATTTTTTCAAAGAGAAACTAACTGGTTCAAGTTTCTGCTGTAGTACCTGAATTATTGCATCGTACACACTTTACTCCGGAATTGTGCAGAGCCCTATGATAGTTTCGCATCATGTGGGTAATTTACCAACTCAGCCCTGACAATACGCTGTCAACAAAAAGATTCCAGAAACGCAAACAAGTGAGGGAGCAGAGAAAAAAAACAATGAAAAGAACAAATGAAGACAGAATTGAAATGTTTCACAGGTATAGGTAACAACTAAACCGATTGTCAAATATAGCAAAATAAAACAGTGAAGCACAGATTTCTCTTGTGATTTTAATACCACCAGTAATGTGTTTACTTTAAATGGATTACCAATAATGTTAAGGTAATGATGATCAATAAATTCAAACTGAAATGTATGGCAACAATGAAGGAAATCTACAGGGCAGAATAGGAAATGAATTAACCCATACAGAACAACTTTCCTTTGCAGAATAAAGAACTAATTTAACCTGAAATTTAATAACATAAAGTTATGTTGCATAACATATAACTTAAAGTATTACATAACCATGCACTTTATCTTTATATAAAAATACGAACAGCACAATAAATACTGTTTGAACAGTAAAGGCACTGCAAATAATGTAATTCTCTAATATAACTGTATTTTACTGGGGTAACAAAAAGCAACATATTGCAGGTTTGCACATGGAGTTAAATCCCCCAAAACGTGATATTGGGTTAGGACCCAACAGTTCTTGGGGATACGTTGTATCTACCTACTATACTCTGTTTTGGCTGTACTTTCCTGCTCCAGGTTTCATCATTGTATTGGAACAGCTTACACAGCTCTATCTTTCACCTTTGATAAGGGTCAAGCAGAAAAGCAACACCATCGCCAAAACTACCACAGAAAGCAACACCACCAGCAGCAGTACCAGCTGGCTTTTCCTCGGCCACATGTCTCTCCACTGGACAGAACTGACACTGATAACAGGCTGAATGGGAGTGAGCCCCCAAAACCTAGTCTCCCAAATAGACATTCCTGAGCACCAGCAGATCAAAAGGATCTGGTTCTCACCACAGGTCACTACTGACACCCATAAACTCCTGGATTAAGAATCTTTCCAAGTGGAATAGAAGCACACTCATTGCTAGTGGTCAATAAGATGGCCAGCACCAGAGGGCGACTCCACACTACACTATCAACACATTCCTTCCTTGTAGGAGGAGAGAATGCAAAGTAGAGAGATGCAAGTACTCATAATGGTTTGTCTTGTCAACATCAATCATGCCCTCAGAGTAGTTCATGAACCAAGAATTTGTATCAGCTCGCACAGTCTCCTTTTAATTTGAGAATTTCCACTTAAAAATAATCACCAAGGAAGTCTTAAAGATAAAGGTTACTTTATTGTAAAACTACAGCACAAAAGAAAACACACATTGATAAACTTATTTCCTAAAAATTCACAAGCATGAAAGTAGGTAAGGATAAAAGATACTTGTAGACATGAAGGCCTCTTAGATTGCTTCAATCTTGAAGATTCTTCTCCCCAAATGAAGTAATTGAAAGATACAAAAATTGAAAACAGCAACCTTGATGGCTTCTGACTTTGCCTGTGAAGGTGGACTTAGGTCAGGAGGACTCTGGAGAGCGAGAGAAAGTTCTTTGTTCCTCACTGGTTCTATTGGTACAATGCTTGCAGATTATCTGGAGCAATTTGGCAAAACAACAGCTGATTTCTATACATAGAATACAAAGTGTGGAGCGGGATGAACACGGCAGGCCAAGCAGCATCTTAGGAGCACAAAAGCTGGCGTTTCGGGCCTAGACCCTTCATCAGAAAACGCCTTCATCCTTGTGTTCCCTTTGGCTGAGAACTGTCTCTGATGCCTTTTAGCATTCTTCCTAGGATACTGCATAAGTTGGTTTTTGCTTTCTCTTTATCACAAAAAGTAAAACAGATGCTAACTGAACCATTGTTTCATAAGACAAACAGGTTAATTACATTGAAGATAACAAAGTGTGGAGCTGGATGAACACAGCAGGTCAAGCAGCATCTCAGGAGCACAAAAACTGACGTTTCGGGCCTAGACCCTTCATCAGAGAGAGGGTCTCTGACGAAGGGTCTAGGCCCGAAACGTCAGCTTTTGTGCTCCTGAGATGCTGCTTGGCCTGCTGTGTTCATCCAGATCCACACTTTGTTATCTTGGATTCTCCAGCATCTGCAGTTCCCATTATCACTAATTACATTGAAGTTCTTTTTTGTCTCCTGTTTTCCCACAGGTTGCATTTGTGGCCAATGCCACTGCAAAATTGAGCAAAATGCATGCATGAAAATGACGCCGAACGATGTTATTCACCTTTCCTGTCCCGCCACCCCCTCCACCTACCCAAGATAGCGATACTTTTCATGCAGCATCTTGAATTTGTGGGAGTCATGCATCAACTACTGACCTCCCCTGCTATTTCTACTTAGCCTGCTTGGATGGAGAGGCTCTTTTCCTCCCTTCCTTAGGAACATAGGAAAGGAACGGGAGTAGGCCATTCAACAGTGAGCCTACTCTGCCATTATTACAATCATGGCTGATCGAACATTTCAATACCATTTACCCATATTATCCGATAACTCAGAGATAATGGGAACTGCAGATGCTGGAGATTCCAAGATAATAAAATGTGAGGCTGGATGAACACAGCAGGCCAAGCAGCATCTCAGGAGCACAAAAGCTGACGTTTCGGGCCTAGACCCTTCATCAGAGAGGGGGATGGGGGGAGGGAACTGGAATAAATAGGGAGAGAGGGGGAGGCGGACCGAAGATGGAGAGTAAAGAAGATAGGTGGAGAAGGTGTGGGTGGGGAGGTAGGGAGGGGATAGGTCAGTCCAGGGAAGACGGACAGGTCAAGGAGGTGGGATGAGGTTAGTAGGTAGATGGGGGTGCGGCTTGGGGTGGGAGGAAGGGATGGGTGAGAGGAAGAACCGGTTAGGGAGGCAGAGACAGGTTGGACTGGTTTTGGGATGGAGTGGGTGGGGGGGGGAAGAGCTGGACTGGTTTTGTGGTGCAGTGGGGGGAGGGGGCGAACTAGGCTGGTTTAGGGATGCAGTAGGGGAAGGGGAGATTTTGAAACTGGTGAAGTCCACATTGATACCATATGGCTGCAGGGTTCCCAGGCGGAATATGAGTTGCTGTTCCTGCAACCTTCGGGTGGCATCATTGTGGCAGTGCAGGAGGCCCACGATGGACATGTCATCTAGAAAATGGGAGGGGGAGTGGAAATGGTTTGCGACTGGGAGGTGCAAACCATTTCCACTCCCCCTCCCATTCTCTTGATGACATGTCCATCATGGGCCTCCTGCACTGCCACAATGATGCCACCCGAAGGTTGCAGGAACAGCAACTCATATTCCGCCTGGGAACCCTGCAGCCATATGGTATCAATGTGGACTTCACCAGTTTCAAAATCTCCCCTTCCCCCACTGCATCCCTAAACCAGTCCAGTTCATCCCCTCCCCCCACTGCACCACACAACCAGCCCAGCTCTTCCCCCCCACCCACTGCATCCCAAAACCAGTCCAACCTGTCTCTGCCTCCCTAACCGGTTCTTCCTCTCACCCATCCCTTCCTCCCACCCCAAGCCGCACCCCCAGCTACCTACTAACCTCATCCCACCTGCTTGACCTGTCCGTCTTCCCTGGACTGACCTATCCCCTCCCTACCTCCCCACCCACACCTTCTCCACCTATCTTCTTTACTCTCCATCTTCGGTCCGCCTCCCCCTCTCTCCCTATTTATTCCAGTTCCCTCCCCCCATCCCCCTCTCTGATAAAGGGTCTAGGCCCGAAACGTCAGCTTTTGTGCTCCTGAGATGCTGCTTGGCCTGCTGTGTTCATCCAGCCTCACATTTTATTATCCGATAACTGTTCACGTCACTGACAATTTAATATCTATCAACTTCTACTTTAAATATACTCAAAGACTGAGCTTCCACCACCTCTGCAATAAAAAATTCAAAAGATTCACTATGCTGAGTAAAATAATTTCTCTTAAACTTGATCCTAAATGGCATTCCCCTTAATTTTTAAATTGTGTCCCCTGGTTCCAGACTGCCCAGCCAGGAGAAATATCTTACCTGCATCTATCTTGTTTATCCCTTTAAGTATTATATAAGTTTCAGTGAGATTGTCTCTTAATTTTTCAAACACCTAAAGGTTGAGTTTGTCCAATCTCTCTGGAGGAAAATGAAACTGGGAAGAAAGAAGCTCTTCTTGTGCATGACAAAGCTTAACATCAGGCACTACATGCCAAACAGAAGCTGTCTGACACCTGATTCCAGTGGGTGAGAACTGGGCGCAGTAGACCATCATGGAATGTTAAATAGTTGCTAGTCACAACGTGAGATTGTGAAGGACTGGTTTTGATTTTGTTTATACTCCATTTTGCTGGCTGTCAATAGAAGTTAATGTTTGGGATTGTACGATTATCTGCCTGTACGTGATGTTCCCCTCCTGGGCAAGATGAAATCTACAGCGGGCGCTGGAGACACAGTCGCGCCGACATCAGAGGGGTATTAAGACTCAGGGATGTGATGTTGCAACAGGTAAACGTTGTGCTGTGGTGATTTAACAGCAATGAGGGTTAAGTTGAGGTTGTGAGGTTATGGTTGATATCACTTATATGCCATAAATAGCTTGTCTGCTGTGCCATTACAATGTTAGCAGCCTTCAAGGGTGGTTCAGGTGCAAGAAATGGTGTACTTCCAGCGGATATCTGCGGAGTAGCAATTTATGGGAACAGTGTGCAATAAACTGGGAACAGAATTAGATGTAATGGGTGCTGAGGGAGAGCAGTTAGTCAATGAGACGAGTTTGGCAAGATACTGTGCAAAATGTGAATGAATTACAGAAAATTAACTTGCTTACAATATGGAACTCAGAAAGCAAATGATATGTTATACACCAATCATTTTGTAATAAAGGCTAAGAGTGAAGAAATCTTGCTGAAATTGCACAAGACCAGGCCTGGAGTACACATGAACAGATTTGGTCTCCTTGCATGCAAATAATATATAAGCATTGGAGAAAATGCACTGAAAGTTCACCAGACAGAATCCAGGGATGAGGAGATGTTATTTGAGTTGAGGCTGAATAAACTTGGCCTACATTTTCTAGAGTGTAGAAGAATGAAAATTGATCTCATTGAACTGTAAAATTGTTGATGAGTTTAATAAGGTAGATCCTGAGTGGAATCTAGACATTGGGAGTCACAATCTCAGGATAAGATACACGCTCTATCACCCACCCTCCCACTCCAAATCCTGCTGCTGACATGGATGTCTAGTTGTGAGTTCCTTGATCTTTTCAAAGTCACACCCATTTAGTGTAGTTGTCATGCCAGACAACATGATGGAGGCAATCCTCAATGTGAGAATGAGATATTTTACACAGAAAGAACATGCAATGGTCACTTCTATCAATGCTATCATGGAGAGATGTATCTGTGGCAGGCAGATTGGTAACAATGAGGTCTGGTTGGTTTCCCCTTGTTAGTTCCCACACTGTTTTCTGCCAATCCAGCCTACAACTTGGTCAGCTTGGTTAGTACTGGTGTTACTGGGTCACTCTTAGTGAAAGAGTGAAGGTGATGTAGTCCACCTAGTGTACATTGTGTGCTCTTCCCACCATCAATGCTTATTTCAAGTAGCGCTCAATATGGAGGAGCATTACTTTACCATACAAGTGATCTTGGTAAATGGTAACAAACACGAGGTTTCTTTGTCAATGTTTGACTGACACCATGACATTCCATGGTCAATTCTGAAGATTCAGAGGACAATGCCCACCCAAACATACATCACTCTGCAACCACTCTGGTGAGTCTATTTTGCCTGTGGGATGTTGATGGTGGAGCTTGGGACATTACCATACTCAAGGCATCATATCTTCCAGGCTATGTTAGGCTATTGATTTACTCGTCTGCAAAATAGTTCTTGCAATTTTACCACGTTTCCAGATATTAATTAAAAACATTTTACAACTGTTGTTTTCCAGAACCTAAGTTGATGTCAAGTGGACAGTCTAGATCATTTCTATGTTTACACCTCATATCAGTTTGATATAACTGAGGGACTTCCACTACAGTTATGAATCAACCAGATGTCTGTGAATCTTGACTCACATACAGGCCAAATCAGGAAAGGATTACAGATTTTTTTTTGCCTGAAGGCTTGTATTAAACCAGATTTGTTTTTATAACAATCAACAATAGTTTCAGGGTTAGTATTAAACTGCGTTTGTTTTATTTAATTATTTTACTGAATACAAATTTGAATTGTTGCAATGGGAATCAAAGCCTTGTCTCCAGCACATTAGCCTGGGCCTCAAGGTTATTAAGTCCAAATAACTTCATCATCCTTTTGTACACTAAGGGAATTAAGGAATTTGACGACTGCATGGGAAGATAAAGGTGAAGTTCAGCTGTGATCTTGTTGAATTCAAGTGCAAACAAGGAATACCCCTAAGTCTTATTTCTCATAAACTTTTGCACTGGACACATTCTGTGGATGCAAAGTGAAAACTCATCTTCCTACATAGCCCCTTCCCTCCATGCCACCCATACAGATTTGTTCACAGCAGCAACCAGGAACATAGTCTCTCACTTCTGGAAGCTCTAGGAGACTGCGGGAAGATTAGAAACATTTAGCAGGAGAAAACTGGCAAATTTAATAAATTCCAGTTTGGAACTACAAATGTTACATTGGGAAATCTGGGTGACAGCACAAATTTTAAATGCAAAAAGACAGCATAAATGGCTGGAACACAGGATAATGTGATAAAAGTTTTTTTTTAAAAACAATCCAAGAATGATAACATATATTAGAAAAGACAGATGAATTTTGGTCAATTCTGTGACATCACCGTTTCATAAAAAGATCACAAAGTAAATTTGAAATAGTGATAAATAGATCCGTTCTAAGGAAACATGTGATGCAGTTTAGTACCCGGGAGAACACCCGAGATGTTAATGGATTAAACATTTATACTTTGGGTTTGTGTCAGGCAGGGCAAACACATTAAGGCAATTAATTTCATTTTTACTTCAGAATAGAACAAAATGTAGAAGATTTTCTCCGAGAAGGAGAATCGAATTAGTTCAGGGGAAAGAGTCATGCTAACTCAAGTGTATTAATGTTGGGCATCCAAGTCAGGAGAAGTTTGGACAGGCATCTCCAAGTTGTTAGAACTGAAGAAATTTAGGCCATCAGGATTGAGCGAAGTTCATGTCAGTGGACTCAGAAAGGAATCATGAAAAACAGTCTCAAAAGTCCATAGGAAAGAATCTGGAAAATGTCAGTTCAGTAAAGATTTAAAAACTCAAGACAGGAATGATCATTCTCTGGGATTGAGAGTTTGTAAGGGGTGGCGTAGTGAAACGGGTTGAAACTTTGTTTTTTTCTGTTTCTATTAAGATCTTTCTAACTATTGTCTAAACATAGATCCATAGCTTTTGGTAGTCATTTCTTCTTTCATTAATAAACTTGTGTTCTGTTGTTTAAGAAAATCTGCAGCCTCCTGGCAAAATGTCTCAATGACTTATCACTGTGTCAACCAACCGCAGAAAATGAAGCATGACCTGTCAAACCAGGTATTGCTCTGGGATCTCACCTATGTGGAGATTTTAACACCTAAAATAAGTAATCAAACACACAAAAAATCGAAACTAACTTGATGGCTGCTCCAAAAGCCTTGTGAAGAGCACTGATTGGAATTAGTTCTGTTATTCAGTGGCTGCAAAGATATTGACCTGGAAATTTGACATTTGAGTTGTTATCATGTGATTTTTAAAAAATCAACATGAACAGCCATCTTGTAAGGAGTCATTCTATTGACTGTTTTGAATTCAATTGTCTAACCAGTGAAGTCATAATATCTTCATCTAGATTAATTACATTTTGACAAAGTCCCAAATGAATAAAATCATGTTTGGCTTTCAAATAAGCCAATAAAAATAGTCACTTCTTTGAATTGAACTGACAGTTCCCAAGAGTTGAAACTCCACCTGTAAACACTGCGGTTCTCAGGCTGCAATAAGAAGCTCACTGTAAACTGACAGTGCCCAGCTTATTCTACAGATCTTGGCATTTTTTTAATATAAGATTTCACAAGAGAACTATTAGACTGCTGTTAAACATCAAGGGGGTCAATTTCCTCAGTTTCTCTAGCCATGTTTCAGAAACAGTGGAAACATTATTTAAATTCCCCAATCCAATGACCTTCCCTATGAAGGCCTCCAACTTTTGCTCACCACCACCAGAGCCCAATCCTTAATGAGCCCCTGACATTACCACATAGAGTGAAATCATCATGCACTACAACAAATTCAAGTTCAAAGGAAGCCAGTCCCATGCCTTTAAACATTACCAGACCCTGATCCATAGACCCAATCACCAGACCCCAATTCTTAACATGTGCTCAAGATTTTCAAGAGAATTGTGCCCATTTCACTTACATTTGATTCACACTGGGTTGTTAAACACAAAAATCATCAGAACACAAGAAACAGAGATTAGGTCATTCAGCCTATTGAGGCATTCTGTCATTTAATGACGCCATGGCTGATTTTCTCTTACAACATAATTTTCTTGCATTATCCATATAACTCTGAGTGTTTTTAATATGTAAAAATCTATCAATCTCAATCTTGAGCTTATTTAACAATTTAGCAAAGATTTTTAACGATTACCACCCTATGAGTGACAATATTAAACAGCCTTACCCTTGACAACATTTGTACTGATTAGGTTTACCCAGCCTATATGTAATTTGAAATCCCCCATGACTGTTGTGTTATGCTTGTTACATACAGCTCTAATGTGTCTATTTATACTGTGATTTACATTACATATACATGGTGGCTTATAAGCAACTCATACCAAAGAATTTTGCCCTTTGGTGTTTCTTGGTTCTACCCAAGCTCATGCTGCATCTTGAATTTTAGAACAAAGGTCATCTCATACTATAATGTTAGTGCCTTCTTAACAGAACTACAACACCACCTTTCCCCAACTTCCGTATTTCCTGGATATCATGTATCTTTGAATACTCAGCTCTCTGCTTTGGTCTCCTTGCAGCCATGTCTCTATAACAGCTAGAAATCACACCACACTAGGTTATAGTCTAACAGGTTTAATTGAAAACATAAGCTTTCAGAGTCTTATTCCTTCTTCAGCTGTTAGTAAGAGAGGATAGTATCAAACGCAGAATTTATAAGTAAAAGATCAAAGGGTCACACTACTGATGAGGATGTTCTAAATAAACCTAAGAAGCTGTTAAATCATTAATCATGTAAAAGGGTTTAAGTGATTAAAATGTATATGTAAATCCCCAAATTCCTTTGAAGTCACTGTCCTGAGAGAGTTAAAGGTTTTATCACTGTAAATAATAGGTGACATTTTAGGTCAGACAATGCATGCCAGGTCTGAGACCTTGTTTAGAATCTGTTTGTGTTTTAGTTTGGAGTCAGACTGGTTTTATTTCTAAAGTAGGAATTTATAAAACACCATATTGACTATCTATAAATTGTTTGCTTTCGAACAAAGTAGAATGTATCTGCAAATACAAATTCGTCCGATAGATTCGCATGTGTGTGTCCCGTGTGTGAGTGTCGTGTGCGTGTGAGAGTGTTGGGGGGGGGGGGGGGGGGGGGGTGAGTGTGTGCGTGTCAGTGAAGAGAGAGAGAGAGAGAGAGAGAGAGAGAGAGAGAGAGAGAGAGAGAGAGACACACAGAAAGAGTCTGTGTGTGGGAAAGAGAGAGAGAGAGAGGGTGTGCGAGAGAGAGAATGAGAGTGAGTGTGCATGTGTGCGTGTGCTTGAGAGACAGTGGATGAATGAGAGATGATCGGTGAGAGTGTGTGTGCGTGAGTGTGAGTAAGTGACTGTGAGTGTACGTATGCATGTGTGCAAGAGTGTATACTGTGGTGGGGTCACCTGTACTGTAACATAACTCCAAGATCCCGGGTGAGGCGTTCTCATCAATACTGAACTTTGCTACCAGCATCTGCTTGGCGATTCTACATTGTTGTGTTTCCCAAAGTCTGCCAGATGTCCTTGGCTGCTGAAGTGCTTCTCCACTGGGAGAGGGCATTCCTGTCTGGCGATTGCTGTGCTGTGTCCATTCATCCATTGTCACAGCATCTGCACGGTTTTGCCTACGTACTATGCATCAGGGCTTCCTTGCCCAGTGTATGAGGTAGACAACATTGGCCGAGTCACATAAGTATCTGTTGGGCAGGTGTTGGGTGGTGTTCCCATGTGTGATGGTATATGTGTTGGGCTTGTCTGCAGGGGATGGCTGTTTTAATATGCTTAGAGTAGAAACTAGAGAAATGTAGTATCGTGTAATTTCCGGTAGAGTGAGGTACAGAGGTGTCTGTATTTGATAGAGCTGCATGTGTTCAAGAATGAAACTGATACTAGATAGTCCATAGGAAGTCTCTTGGCGAGTTGAAACTTGTTGATATCACTAAGCAGTTGTTTCAGTGATTTCTCACCATGAGTCTAAAGGAAGAAAATGTCATCAACACATCTGGTATATAGCATTGGTTGGAGGTTCTGTGCGACAAAGAAATCGTGCTCGAACCTGTGCATGAAAAAGCCGGCATACTGGGGAGCAAATCTGGTCCCCATGGCTGTTCCGTGACTAGATGAAGAGCTGGTTGTCGAAAGTGACAACGTCGTTTTCAAGAATGAATTGGATGAGTTGTAGGATGGTGTCTGGAAATTGGCAGTTGCTAGTAATGGGTACTGAGGGGGTTGCAACAATGTCATTGTCGTTGGAGATGCTGATGTAGAGTGCTGAAACATCCATTATGATGAGGAATGTTCCTCATTCAACTGGTCCATGGGTGTTGAGTTTCTATAAGAAATCTGTAGTATCATGACAGAAGCTGGGAGCTCCCTGTAGAATGGGTTTCAATATGCCCTCAACATAGCTAAAGATGTTCTCACACAGGGTCCCATTTCTTGATACAATGGGACATCCAGGTGTGTTCGTATTGTGTATCTTTGGAAGGCCATACAAGTCCCCTATACAGGAAATATGCAGGATGGATTTGTAGGGTGCTCTGCAGGGCTGGATCAAAAGTCTTGACCAGTCTGTTTGGTTGACGGGTGTGTTCTTTGGTCAGATCAGCAGGTAGTTGTCTTATAGTGTTCTTGGTTGTTCAATTGTTGGTTCACTTCCTTGCAGTAGTCTTTCTATTCTGTTTGACAATGGCTGTCCATTGTCTGCTGGTTTGATGTGTTTTCAAATAAACCTGTTGGACTAAAACGGTCTTACGAGGAAAGGCTGAGGGACTTGAGGCTCTTTTCGTTAGAGAGAAGAAGGTTGAGAGGTGACTTAATTGAAGCATATAAAATAATCAGAGGGTTAGATAGGGTGGATAGGGAGAGCCTTTTTCCTAGGATGGTGACGGTGAGCACGAGGGGGCATAGCTTTAAATTGAGGGGTGAAAGATATAGGACAGATATCAGAGGTAGTTTCTTTATTCAGAGAGTAGTAAGGGAATGGAACGCTTTGCCTGCAATGGTAGTAGATTCGCCAACTTTAGGTACATTTAAGTAGTCATTGGACAAGCATATGGACGTACATGGAATAGTGTTGGTTAGATGGGCTTCAGATCGGTATGACAGGCCAGCACAACATTGAGCGCCGAAGGGCCTGTACTGTGCTATAATGTTTTATATGTTCTAAAACGGGTGCAGTGTGATTTGTGACCTTGTCCACACCGGTCCTACACCAGGATCTGCACATCATGGCTACCATCTACGACACCAACTGCCAGCTCAAAGTGGAGAGGATCTCCAAGAAGATTGCACATGCTGACACTGACATCAAGTTTCTACAAAAATGCAAGAAAGTGCAAAAGATCCAGAGAGGACTACAGATTACAAACCCACTCAAGTCAACCTACAACGCTGATTACACTGACAGACTTTGCCATCACACCTCTCGCAAACTCGCCAATCATCTCATACACCAACTCTACAGCAAGCGCCACAATCTTGAAATCGAGATAAAAGCCCATATTCTCAGCTTGTGCCCAAGATACAGCAGTATAGTTACGAGACACTGCAAAACAGATGAGGCAATGGAACTACAGTACCCACATGCACACCAAGAGCATGAAGCTGGAGGGACTACACATCCCCAGCAGCAACTACCAAGCCTCCCCTGTTACCACAGATGAAAGGGGTACCACCATGGGAAAATCCACTGTCAAATTAGCTGACCACACCCTTCAACCAGAAGGGATCAAAGTTCCCAGCTAAGAACAGGCCTTGAATCAGGCCCCGTTGGTCTCACGGCAGACACAGAGGAATTCATTAGACAAATGAGATTCCAGGAATTCGCACCCATCTTGGTCCCCAAGCGGAAAATGAGGTGTTGTTCTTTCAGCTTGCGTTGGGCTTCGCTGGAACACTGCAGCAAGCTTGTCCTTTCAGGACAGAGAGGAGAATTTTTTTCTTTGGGAGCTGAGTGACTTTAGAACTCTGCCTCAGAAGGCTCTAATAGTGGGATAATTGAATATGTTAAAGACAGAAATGGATAGATTCTTGTTAGTCAAAATTAATGAATATGGGGTAGATGGGAATATGGAGTTTGAAGCATACCAATCAACCACGGTTTGCTTGAAAGGCAGAAAAGGCTTAAAAGACTGATTTGTTGACTTCTGCTCCTATTTTATATGCTCATATGAACTTATCTTACTCTTTTAAACAATAGCAACATTTTAAAACAGTAAATTTTGGTTAGTTGCTAAATGTAAACAAAAATTTGAATTGAGGATGAGATTAATTCCCTCCAGGCATCACACACTGCTTTAGGCAGCAGAGTGTCTGCAACAAAAAAATACAAGCAGCTGATTATTATTAAAACGTAAGTTTTTGTATAAAGGAAAAATGTTGACTTTTAATGGTTCACAGTGGACAAGTATGTATTTGTTAGTGTACAATAGTAATTTCATCCACTAACGAGTAATGTAAATCTGTTCAAAACACATCATATTCACTTCAAAATGAAGCCATGTCAACATGAATGATGCTTGGTGTATTATTCTGTCAGGTGAAATGATATAAACATAAAACTAGAAAATAGTTTTAGAATGGTGGGAGTTGAGTATTATAAAAAAAACAGATCTTGAGGATGACAATTAGCTAACGAGTGCTCTGCTAAGGTTTCAGTTGATCATTTCACCTCTTGTTATCGAAAAGTCTGAATTAATCAAACCTTCCCTGTCCATGTGATCACAAAAAAATGTCACTGTCTTCCAAGCAAGGTCATCTGTCCTGAGTTTTCACAAAGCACCTGATCTATTCATCCAGAAAAATATGCAATCCACCCCAAGTAACTTCCATAATATTTATTTAAATTGCAAGACCTAATTTTAAGAACATGCCAGTCAATAACAGAAGCAGTCATCTTTTCTTTAATACAATTTGTGGAATCAAATCAATCCAAACCACAAGCCGTTAGATACGATCACAGGGGTTCAATTGCCAACTGCTGATCCTCATAGAACCATTGAATCCGTATAGTGTGGAAGCAGGCCATTCAGCCTGACAAGTCCACACCACCCATCTGAACAGCATCCCAGCCAGACCCATTCCCCTACCCCTGCACTTCCCATGTCTAACCAACCTAACTGAAACATCCCTGGCCACTATGGGCAATTTAGCATGGCCAATACATCCACCCTGCACATCTTTGGACTATGGAAGGAAACCAGAAAATACCTGGAGGAAACTCACACAGACACAGGGAGAATGTGCAAACTACATACAAACAATTGCCTGAGGGTGGAATTGAACCTGGGTCCCTGGCGCTATGAGACAGCAGTGCTAACCACTGAGCAAAACTGTTCCTATCTGCTATGTTACTATGTTTCTATGTTTCTATGTTACAAATGCATTTTCCAATAATCAGTCAGGGTTCGTCTTGGAGGCCCAACACACAACTTAAAAAACAACCCTGTCTAAATTGAAATTTCATTTTAAAATTTCTGACGCTCTGCCAGCCCTGGGACCCCAAGGGATTGTTCTTCCCATGGATGCTGCTGGACATGTCAATAGCCTATGTTAGAAATTTCAAAAGCCCCTGAATGGGGTGACATGGTGGCTGAGTGATGGGCATCGATGTCTCACAGTGCCAGGGACCCAAGTTTGATTCAAGTCCCGGGTGACTATCTGTGTAGAATTTGCAATTCTCCCCTTGTCTGCATGGGTTTCCACCAGGTGCCCCAGTTTCCTCCCATAGTCCAAAGATGTTCAGGTTAGGTGGACTGACCATGCTAAATTGCTCCCTAATCACATGGAAAGTGCAGGTTAGGTGGGTTAGCAGTGATATAACAGGTTTACGAGTATAGGCTGGGAGGCTGGGTCTGGGTGGAATGCTGTTCAGGGGGTCAGTGTAGATTCAATAGTTGAATGGCCTCAATCCCCACTTCAGGGATTTTATGAACCTGGAATAGCTCATTTCTGTAGATCTTATTTAAATTTCATCAGTCTGTCAAAATACATGATGGTAGCTCTCTGTCTTATTTACAGATGGAACACTAGTCTCATAAATTTACCCCATTATAGTTATGGGGAGGTTGTCATGTAGTGTTTACGTGTGGAACTAGCAATCCAGAACTCCACGCTGATGTTCTGAAGATATGGGCTTGAATCCCCACCACCAAATTTGAATTGAATTAAATTCTGTAAAGCAAAGCTACTCTAACGGCATCCAGGTAACCTGTGTTAATTGTAAAAACCAATCTGGTTTACGTCCTTTAGGGAAGGAAATCTGCCATTCTTAGCTGGCCCGGCTTACATATGACTTCTGACCAACAGCAATGCGGTTGACTCTTAAATGCCCTCTGGGTAATTAGAAATGGGCAATAAATGCAGATCCAGCCAGTGATGGGCACATTTCATGGATGAATAAATTTCAAAAATGATGAACTGTAGCGATCTGCCCTGTACACAAAAGTGAAATAATAATAAAAGGAATACAATGAAAGAAAGAAAATATGCTTATGCTCAAAGAGATACATACAAATTTCACAGCCACTAGAAAAGTTATCTTATTAAAGTATCACATTTTCCTTTATAGATTACACACAATTAGACATTGTTAAGCTACTACTATTTACCTAGCACTCTGGCTAAGCACAGCAATATTGTTTCATTTAAACATTACTCCCTTTAGGAGAAATCACGGACTAAGTAGAATCAGTATTTTCTAATGCATTTAATATAATTGGAATGCGATATTTTAAGTTACAACTCTCAGAACAAAATCATACACTAAATAAGGCAAAGCAAAATCTCAGCAATTACATTTGTTCAGTTTCTATTTGAAGGTCTTTTTACTAAACTAAAAAATGCAGTTATTTTTAAATTGTTTGCAAACATGATTACCTGTAGCTATAATATTGCTGTAAGGATGAAATAGACCGTTAAATTATGAAGTACAAAATCAATTTTAATTCTGTTTAAAGACTTTACGTTGGGAAATGTTAAGTAAGGAATAAAAAATCATACCTAAATAGTAATTAACTTGGTGGTAAAAAGCACAGCAAAGGAACAAGGTAATATACAACATTTAAGCAGTACAAGTTCTTCTTTAAAGGTGCAACAAATAAAATACATAATCTTATGTAACCTAGGCATTTCACATACGTTTCTTTGCAGATAATTCAAGGCTATTACTATCAGAGAGCTGGGAGAAGATCATCTGCCCACCCACTTTGCTGGGAAATACTATATTAACATAGGTAGTGGGGGAGTGGATGGAGCTCGAAACAAATTAAACAAGACAGGGTAGGGAAGAAAATCATTTAATAAGTAATTAGCACAAAAATTCACCACCGTTGATTGGCAATGGAATTCTCAGTGCCAAGACAACAGTTTAGTTGAAATAAAACAACCAGGTAATTTGTCATCCAAAGTGAGGTGCTGACTCTGGCATTTTATGAGAACCTTTGTGGGTGTGAAGAGGTCAGGTTAGATGACACTACACTGAACCACCCCCACATTTTCCACAGCCAACATGTCTCCACTAAAACAATCCTACAGAAAGACAAATGGGTTTTTAGGAAGCTAGGGAAACTTATCACTAAGGTCCCAAACCTCTGGATAACATATCTCTTTGGGAGTAAATGCTTGTCAGTGTTGTGCATACCAAAAATCAACATCTCATTAAAATACTAGACTTTTCTTGCTATCTACTGAAACTACATCTTTATAGAAAATGTAATAAGAGATAGCCTATACTTATTTTTTCTCAGAATAAGTTCTTTCAATTTTTTTCAAAGGAATATGAGTTACTAATATACAGACAACTGAAAACTTTTCACTTGAAACACTATTCTATGATTTTCAAATGGCTTTTATTATCAAACTTAATAAAAATTACCATGGCTGGTGTTATAAATTCCACTTTTCTCTTTTCCTCTCCAGAGGTTGACAGCAAATAATGGAAATGATTAGTAACACAACTCTGTACTTTACCCAAAAAACAATTCTCCACAGTTGAGTCGATAAACTGTAGGTCAGCAGCTCTTTATTTCAGAACAATAGTGGAAGAACATCACTATCAATTTGAATTGTGATCTTTCAAACAGAGCTGATCAGATCTCAAATCAACAATGAGCAGAAGCAAAATCATGAAATTTTTCCCCTTATCAAGCACTGCAATGTGTCACCTCCTCTATTGTAGCTGAAGTGGCAATTTCAACACATTCACAATCAAAGTGACTTTACAAATTCCTATACTCAGCAAAGGGCTTAATTTTATCCCCTCAATCAATTTCAGGTATGACATGGCATTGAATTCTTCGTCCACTGTCCACTTCTTTCAATAGGAGTCCTTTGCCATCATATAGGCCCTTTCATTCATCTCCAATAACTCTCCCTCCTTCTGGATCTCTTCGTCAATCTTTCGACTTCCACTTGTTTTCTTCAACTTCTGACATGATATCAGCTGACTTAATTTATCTATGGTCCTCATTCACACTAACCTGTCTCCATCTGAACTTGCCAAACTCCATTTTCTCAGGTCCAACCTCAATTTGACTATCAAAACTGATGATAAAGCTGGTGCCATTGTCTTCTGACTGCTACCTGACTGGGGTTGAGTGCCAACTCTCAGAAACTGCCACCCAACTCCTCTGGATCCCCAGCCTGTAATGTAATCTGGTCTTTACTCTAATGAGGTCAGCCAGGTGGACCTCACAGAATATGAGCTCCCTGACTGGGGCTGTTAATCTGATCCAATCGAGCTGACAAATAACAACAGGAGGGTCAGGCATCCTTACAGTCTGAGAACTAGCTCTGAGGGAGCTGTGTCAGTATCAAGGACTTTCCACAAGTAAATAAAGATGACTTGGTGACAGGATAAGGCCTCTGTGATTTCAGACCCCATCACTGAACATCAATCTGTTATTGTGAGAACTGTCAGAGAGTTCATTTCCTCTGAAAATGATGCCTCCACAGCTTCCTACCTTATAGTCCTCAAACCATGCACAGTCCACTTCTGCCTCTTTCCCAAAATCTAACAGCAGGACTGTCCTGGCAGACCCATTGGTTCAGCCTGTTCATGCCCGCTGAAATTATTTCTTCTTGCCTTGACTCTATTTATTCCCCCCTTGTTTAATCTCTTCAATGTTTCATTTGTGATTTTTCTGATGTTTTACATCAGTTCTAAAATTTCGAGTTTTCTAACCCGAGCCATCTCTTTTTCACCATAGGCATGCAATCTCTCAAAACATCCATCCCCCACCAGCATCGCCTGAAGGCTCGCCATTTCTTCCTTGAAAATAGGTCTAAACAGTCTCCATCCACCACCAACTTCCTTTGTCTGGCAGGGCTCTGTTCTCTTGGAACAACTTCTTCATCTCACTTTGTCCAAGTCAAGGGTGTGACTATGGGTACCTGCATGGGTGCCAGCTATACCTGTGTTTTTTTCATGGACAATATGGAATTATCCTTCCTACTTAGATTCTACTTGCAACATGAATGCTGCTTCCTCCTGTGTGGAATTGGAAATGTTTGTGTTTATCAATTTTGCTTCCAATTTTCAGCTTGCTCTCACCCTCACCTGGTCCATCTCTAATTCTTCCCTCTTCTTCCTTGACTTCTGTGTTTTCATTTCTGGGGATAGGCTGTTCACCAATATTCATTAATAGTGCACTGACTCACACAGTTACTATAATTACACTTCCTCACACCCTACTTCCTGTACGTTTCTACATCTGTCGCAACTGTTCAAATAATGACACCCTCCATCAGGGTGCCTCCACCATGATATTCATTTTCCTCAGCCTGGTCTGACCAATTTCCCAGACTTCTGCCCTCACCTTTACTACCTCTCCTTCTCTGAACAACGATAGGGTTCCCCTTGTCCTCACTTTCTACCTGACCAGTCTCCGCATTCAAAGGATCATCAGCCACCATTTCTGCCACCTCAGCAGGATGCCACCACCAAACATATCCTCTCTTTCCCTCTACTGTCAGCATTTGCAGGGACTGTTTCCTTGATGACATCCTGGTCCACTGTACCATCATTCCTAACACTTCCTCACTCCTCCAGGGCACCTTCCCATGTAATTGAAAAAGGTGTAACACTTGGTCATTCATCTCCTGCATTCTCAGTGTCCAAGTCCCAAAACATACCTTCCTAATGAAGCAGCTTTTCACTTGAGATAACAAGGTGTAGAGCTGGATGAACACAGCAGGCCAAGCAGCATCAGAGGAGCAGGAAAGCTGACATTTTGGGCCTAGAGGGTCTAAGCCCGACACATCAGTTTTCCTGCTCCTCTGATGCTGCTTGGCCTGCTGTGTTTATCCAGCTCTGCATCTTGTTATCTCAGATTCTCCAGCACCTGCAGTTCCAACTGTCTCTGAAACAGCCTTTCACTTGGACTTTTTCCTCAGTCTAGTGCATTAGAAAATCTATTCACAGTATTGTCTCCCTTACAATAGCAAGGTTGGATGACTGTTTTGCTGAACATCCTTGATCTGTTCCTAGGAATGACCCCCATCTTCCAGTTGTTTGCTATTTCAATAAACCACCCCTCACTCTCATGTTAACCTGAGCCGGCTGCTGCGTTCCAATAAAGCCCAACACGGGCTCAATGAATACCACCTCATTTTCTACTTAGGCACTTTACAGCCTGCCCTGGGGGTCATATTTAAAAATTACAAAGAATATACATCACAGAGTCGGGCCACCTGGCTCACCTGGCCTGTACTGGTGTTTGCTCTACATGACACTCTTGCTGTTCTGTCTTCCTTATTTCAGATTTTCTCAATTTGTTCCACACATTTGTCTAGCTTCCTTTTGGAAGCAACTAAACATCTTACATTAATCAGTTCTAGTAGTAATGGGTTCAAATTCTAATCACTGTCTTGTGTAAAGAAATTGTTCTTATTTTGTTATTGGACTGAACAGTAACTATTCTGTATTTAAAACTTCTAGAACTGAATTTTCCATATGAAGGCAGGAAACTGAAGTCAGGTTTGTTTTGGGAACAGAAACTAGCACTGGTAGGAAACTGACTGTAATTCGTACCTTCGCCTGAGGAAATCCTTCATCATATTTTTCCATCTACTTACGGTCAGCGGGGTAGATATTGGATCTGAAGAAGTATGGCACTCACGTTAACATCCCACGGAAGCTATCACTGCCTGTTATCCTCAGGGGCAGATTTACAGTTTTTACCAAAGCTCCTTATTTCGACAGAGAGAAGTGTGATTGCAGAGGTAAACAGGTGACATTGGTTTTTATCATTTTTTGTGCATAAATCTGGTGTTCCCGTGGAAGAATGAGTAAGTAGGCACATCTTCATGGAATTTCTCATCCCTTAGGATCTATCCAGTCATTGAGAGGCTGGAAGTGAAGATTGAGGCAGCATGAAACAATAGAAGATAAAGCAGTTGTGGCACCTAGCAGGAAAACTTGCCGACAAAAGGAGAACTTTTATTTTGATTGGAAACTTGTTGGATGTTGACCGAATGCATCTTTCCTGCTAATGGATATCACTGTCCAGTCACTGTGCTTTGATTGCCAGAAGGTGCAACTGATTATATCCCGGATTTGGGAGAATCCAGTGAAGGAGGCCAAAGCTCTTGAGCTGACTATTAGGAGGAACCAAATGCGAATACATTCAAGATCATGCTGATTTTGATGGTCGCTAGCAGGTCATGGAGACCAGCATCACAAGATGCAAGGTCTTCTACACGAGGAGCACAGATACCTTAGATGATTTTGCTTAGAAAGTTATATCCTCCTGCAGCACTATTTCTCAGTCATCTCCAAATAGTTCAGCAGTAAATCAGTATCGGAAATTCAACTCCATCACCTTTCTGCCCATTTTCTATCTGTGCCCTCTCAATGCCCAGAGTTCAATTTTTCCTAGGAAAGATGTTCTTGCTTAACACCATTAGGCCCAAAATCTGAGAGTTTTGTCTCTGTTCCTAGGAATGACCCCCATCTTCCAGTGGTTTGCCATTTCAATAAACCACCCCTCACTCTCATGTTAACCTGAGCCGGCTGCTGCGTTCCAATAAAGCCCAACACGGGCTCAATTAATACTACCTCATTTTCTACTTAGGCACTTTACAGCCTGCCCTGGGGGTCAGCTGGAATGGTTCTATGTTGAAAACAGCCACCCAATTTTCCTTGGCAGTTTTGGCCCCCACCCCTAATGCAATGTTAATACATATCACATTTAAGCCTTGGAATTAGTACCCATTTTCCCCTGCACATGTGCGGTGCCAAGGTATTCTCTTATCCAGTCTCCTTTTGCACTACTGAAAGTATTACACAGTCCAGGTGACAACCCTTGGGCAGTTCATCCGCATATACCAGCCTGTTTTCAGTTGGTTAGTTTCTGAAGGTGAGAGTAGCATGGCCACTCCTTCAAATCAGAACTGCAACTCATCAAAAGCTCTTACTGAGCTTTAACTATTTTAATTAGCTTGAATTAGAGGACCAGCAGGATTTCTGAACAATCCTTATGATATTTATTTTGCAAGTTTGTAATCCAATTTACTTTACAAATAATTCATGAATAAACAAAATATTTGCTGTGATCTTGAATCTATTTCACACCATAAAACAAACCAAAGCACACGGGCCCTTTTATCAGGCTAATCAGGATCATTTCTTGATCATTAATTTTCCTGAAACTTAAGTTTCAGGAAACTGCCTGACTTAAAACTTCAAGTTTCATTATCAGTTGGTGGACCATCAGACAGTGACATTTTCCCATTTATTCTTTGTTAACTGAACAGCTAGTCAAAAAATGACCTCTGATTTGACCCAGAGTTTCATGCCTAGAGTCTGGCAACTCAATTTGCCAACAGGACAAGCATCTGGTTGCAGTCGGAGCTTAAACATTTCCCAGTGGTATAAATCTCCCAAACACTACAGACCCAATCAAACTTAAGTTTATTTCATAGATACTTGAACTCTGATTTTAAAGGCTTTAATACACTTTTTAGAATTAACAATGTAAATTGCAAGTTGGAGAAATCAGCAGGATAATTCTATTATATTTAGCTCTCAGCTTTGTCTACGTTGCAGACAAGTCTCCAAGGCTGCTATCACATCATGTCCCTCTGTTTCATGAAGACTTCCACATGTATATTATTCAAAACATGCCTTGCATTGGCAAAAATATGTGATCGCCCTGAATTACAATCTGTGCTAATCATTATTGTACCTAACATTAGCGTTACTTTCTGATTTTCTACTTTTGCTGTTTGTGAGATAATTCTCACAATTGATACAGAAGACTTCAAAGTAACAGTGCAGTCTGTGTTTAAATATCAAACTATTAGAATTTAAATATAACTTGCATGCCCTGTTCACTAGTCCTCTCTGACTGGCATTGGTTTCTGCTTCAGTAATAATGACAATACTTTTATTTATAACGTCCATCCTCAAATTCAATGTGCTCAGGAGCTTGCCCAACAAATCTAGGACTTCCTCTAGCTCTAGAATCTTCTGTACTCCATCGATTTTGGCTTTTCATTCACCTTTGATTTTAATCACCCACCACTGATGGCTGTAACTTCAGCTGCCTAATCTATAGACCAGAAATTCCTTCTCTAATCTCTCCACCACTTCTCCGCTCCCTTGTTTTCGACACTCCTTAAAACGTGCCTTTGAGCAAGCTTTTAATTGTCTGTCATAACATATCGGTTTGTGGTTTAATGTCAAAGTTTTTTTGACAGCACTTCTATCTTGGTGCATTTTTATATATTAAGCCACTACGTAAATGTAAGTCGCTATCATTGTTGCATGTTACAAGCCTTGACATACTGTGTAATTCATAAGGATGCCTTGCTACAATTTATTGTGCTTTGTTGAGGCCACATTGAAACATTGTGCACACTTTTCTCTCTATATCAAATGAAAGATATACTTACTTTGCATCTGCTTCAGAAAAGATTTATTGCATTGGCTCCTAGAATGGAAGGGTTTTCCTAAGGTGAGATACTGAATAAATTGAGTATTTTGTGATTTTCAGATGAGAGGTCACCTTACTGAAACAGATTCCGTAGAGGCTTGACAGGGTAGTCTCAGAAAGGCTGCTCCCCCTAGTTTAAGTATGTAGAACATGGGAGCATAGCCATATAGTAAAGGATTGACTATTTTGGACTGAGATAAGGAGAAATTTCTTCAGAGGGCTGTAAATGTTTGGAATTCTCCACCCCAGAATTATCATCGTTCTATCTCACAATTATATTCGAGATTTGGAAAGGTTCTTGATTGGGATATCAGGATCAGACAGAAATGTAAAGTTGAGTCAGACTAGTCATGAACATGCTCAAGAGGATATACAGTCTACTTCAGTTCCTATTTCTTATGTTCTAACTAAAAAGGAAGTAATGCACAATATAAAAGATAAAATGAACTTCTGGAGTAAGATTGAAGAGTTCAGGAACCTTGCTTCACCCTGAAGCATCTTAATACATTAAAATGTGCATGTTACAATTGGTAATGAGTGCAATGTGCTTACATTCTGAGAATAAGCATATGGAAGTAAAGGGATTTTTATGAACCTATGTTCAATTTACTACTTTATCTCACTTGAAATATATAAGATTGAACATGCAAGTATATGATGGCTAGATGTGAACCGGACATTTCCTGTTCTTGGAAATCGGTAACTCGGGGTTACTGTTTAAAAATGCATCAAAGATCCATTTAAAACAGAAGGGAGGCCTTCTTTTCAAGGAGGATCATACATTTTTGGAACTCTCTTCCTGAAAAGCTCACGGAAGCAGAGTCTTTGAATACTTTTACAGAAGAGGTGAATTGAGTCTTGGTAAGCAAGGGAATAAAAGGTTATTAGGACGTGTAGGAATGTGGATATATGGTTACAATCAAATCAGCCACAATCTTATTAAATGGCTGAGCAGGATCAATGGGTCAAATGGTCTACTTATGCTTCTTACTCATATGCTCATATATTCCTTAATCTTTTGTTGTTTTTGGGTGGCAATGAGAATGTTTAGCTCCAAACTATGCATTGTTTATTTAAAACAGAAGTGATATCACCATTTAATTCATGGATATAAAAGAAGAAAAATATCTTTGTTTATAATAATACCTGTATAAATGGATATTAACCGTTTATAAGTGATTCACTGGTGCCTGAAATTCTTTTTTTCATAAATGAACTCTTGACTTGAATAAATTTTGGAATAACATTTCACCATAATTTACATACTGATTTATTTATTCATTAAATCATTAATTGATCTATAAAATACTTAGAGACAGCAATATGTTGATTAAAGTAAAACATCTTAATAAATTAATATAAACTAATCAAATTCAGTGATTTTACAATACCTGTGATTGCTCAATCTCTGCTTTATTTAGCTTGATACCAATTATATCAGCTGCAAACCTCTGAAAACACAGGAATACCTACCAAAAAGAACACATTAAAAGATAAGAAAAAAGCAAATATACACAGCTACTAAACTAACTAGATTAATCATTTTTTCATCTCATCATTGGACATTCAAACTAGATCTACCCACATCTTGAAGTTTGTCATAAGTTGTATTTTATATACAGTATTTTATCCAGGTCCTAACTAAACTGATGAAAATCGAAACATAATAAATATGGCAAAAAACTTGAATTAAAAAAATGACATTTATTTTTCTGGAGTGGGTTGGGAAAAATAAAGCTCTAACTTTATCAATTGCATTGTACACAAAATGGTACGCAGTTGTAAAACTATATACCAAATTGTAAAACTCATCATCACTATTATTAAGCGGTTCTCATTTGCGATCAGCAATCTGCTGATTTTTAGGTGTTCGAATCACCCCCAGATCCCTGATTCTGATACTGACCTTATTTAGGAATGTGAAATTAGTAAAGCAGTAGACAGGTGTTTCAGGGGCAAAAGAATCTCTGTGATTATAAAGTGCAAAAGGTATGTATTTAAAACAAATAAAGGCAAATACAACAAATAGTGAAATTGACACCATCAATTATACAGAGGACAGTAACTAAAAACGATTAAATCAAATACAGGTTAAACACTATTAGAACTAAACAACAGGGTTTTAATCACAGAGGGACGTTTGTCAGGCTTCATACCTTTTGGTTCCCTGCAGTGTATCCACCCACCTTCTCCTCCCTGCTATCTATGTTGGATACTTTGGGATCTTGAGATTTTAAACTCACCACAGGGTATAAACATGATTTGGAAATAAAGCTGGTGGTTGCTACTTGCTATGGCCAGTGCTTCGATAAAGACAGTTGACAGCCTGGGTTGAATCTGCTGATGCGGTAGGATGCATAGTGGGTTTATTGAGTGAGTACTTGGTTTTCCTTACTTTGTGGTGGTTTTTGTGAGCTGTTTTTGTGTCTGAGGCCTTATTGAGTGAGTACTTGGTTTTCCTTACTTTGTGGTGGTTTTTGTGAGCTGTTTTTGTGTCTGAGGCCTTGTGGAGTTGGTCGGGTCAGTGATTTCAGAGGTCATCATTTGTCAGATCTGATGGTCGGGATCATTCACTGTTGGTTATCCTGGTATGGAACAGGCGTGCGTCAGTAGGTTTCAGGATTGCCATCGGGATCCCTTTTCCAGAGATAGCTGTGCAGATAGTTCTCGGGGAAAGCCACACATGTTGGGATTCCTCTCCTGACAGTAACTCTGGGGATAACTCCTGGGGCAAGTCGCTGTCTCAGGTGAGGTCGGGATCTGCAATTATACTAACTATGGGCCTGTGCACGCCAAATCTGCACTTGCCATTGTGTTATGGTGTTCCCTTTGAGGCAGTGATAGTCAGAACTACAGATGCTGGAGAATCTGAGATAACAAGGTGTAGAGCTGGATGAACACAGCAGGCCAAGCAGCAGAGGAGCAGGAAGGCTAATGTTTTGGGCCCAGAAATGGGGAGGGGAGGGGGTTCTGTAATAAATAGGGAGAGAGAGAGGGGGAGGCGCATAGAAGATGGATAGAGGAGAAGATCGGTGGAGAAGAGACAGACCGGTCAAAAAGGTGGGGATGGAGCCAGTAAAGGCGAGTGGAGGTGGGGAAGTAGGGAGGAGATAGGTCAGTCCAGGGAGGACGGACAGGTTAAGAGGGCAGGATGAGGTTAGTTGGTAGGAGATGGGTGTGGGCCATGAGGTATGAGGAGGGAATAGGTGGGAGGATGGACAGGATAGGGACGCGGGGAAAAGGTGGGCTGGTTTTGGGGTGTGGTAGGTGGAGGGGAGATTTTGAAGCTTGTGAAGGCCACATTGATACCATTGGGCTGCAGGGTTCCCAAGCGGAATATGAGTTGCTGTTCCTGCAACCTTCGGGTGGCATCGTTGTGGCACTGCAGGAGGCCCAGGATGGACATGTCATCTAAGGAATGGGAGGGGGAGTTGAAATGGTTCGCGACTGGGATGTGCAGTTGTTTAGTGCGAACCGAGTTTAGGAGTTCTGCAAAGTGGTCCGCAAACCTCCGCTTGGTTTCCCCGATGTAGAGGAAACCACAACGGGTACAGTGGATACAGTATACTACATTAACAGATATGCAGGTGAACATCTGCTTGATGTGGAAGGTCTTCTTGAGGCCTGGATCGGGGTGAGGGGGGAGATGTAGGGGCAGGTGTACCACTTCCTGCAGTTGCAGGGAAAAGTATGGGGTGAGGTGGGGCTGGAGGGGAGTGTGGAGCGGACAAGGGAGTCACAGAGAGAGTGGTCTCTCCGGATGGCAGATAAGGGTGGAGAGGGAAAAATGTCTTTGGTGGTGGGGTCGGATTGCAGATGGTGAACGTGTCGGAGGATGATGTGTTGGACACAGACGTTGGTGGGGTGGTACAAGAGGACAAGGGAGATTCTCTTTTGGCTGTTATTGCGGGGACGGGGTGTGAGGGATGAGTTGTTGGAAATGCGGTCAACGGCGTTCTCGACTACTGAGGGAGGGAATGATGCAGTGCTTGAAAAACGAGGACATCTGAGGTGTACGGGAGTGGAATGGCTCATCCTGGGAGCAGATGCGGCAGAGGCGAAGGAATTGGGAATAGAGAATGACATTTTTGCAAGAAGGTGGGTGGGAGGAGGTGTATTCTAGGTAGCTGTGGGAGTTGGTGGGCTTGAAATGGATATCGGTTTCTAGGTGGTTTTCCGAGATGGAGAAAGAGCGGTCCAAGAAGGACAGAGAGGTATTAGAGATGGTCGAGGTGAACTTAAGGTTGGTGTGGAAGGTGTTGATGAAGTGGATGAACTGTACGAGCTCCTCATGGGAGCATGAGGCGGCGCTGATACAGTCATCAATGTAACGGAGGAAGAAGTGGGGTTTAGGGCCAGTGTAGGTACGGAAGAGAGGTTGTTCCATGTAACCTACAAAGAGGTAGGCATAGCTTGGGCCCATGCGGGTACCCGTGGCCACCCCCTTTATCTGTAGAAAGTGGGAGGAATTGAAAGAGAAGTTGTTGAGGGTGAGGACGAGTTTGGCTAAGCCAATGAGGGTGTCAGTGGAGGGGGACTGGTCGGGCCTGTGGGACAGGAAGAAGCAGAGGGCCTTTAGGCCATCTGTACGTGGAATGCAGATGTATAGGGACTGGATGTCCAAGGTAAAGATGTGGTGTTGGGGACCGGGGAATTGGACGTTCTGGAGGAAGTGGAGGCCGTGGGTGGTGTCACAGATGTAGGTAGGGGTTTCCTGGACCAAGGAGGAGAAAATGCAGTTCAGATAGGTGGAGATGAGTTCGGTGGGCAGAAGCAGGCGGAGACAACGGGTCGACCAGGGCAGATAATGGGAACTGCAGATGCTGGGGAATCCAAGATAACAAAATGTGAGGCTGGATGAACACAGCAGGCCAAGCAGCATCTCAGGAGCACAAAAGCTGACGTTTCGGGCCTAGACCCTTCATCAGAGAGGGGGATGGGGTGAGGGTTCTGGAATAAATAGGGAGAGAGGGGGAGGCAGATTGAAGATGGAGAGAAAAGAACATAGGTGGAGAGGAGCGTATAGGTGGGGAGGTAGGGAGGGGATAGGTCAGTCCAGGGAAGACGGACAGGTCAAGGAGGTGGGATGAGGTTAGTAGGTAGGAGATGGAGGTGCGGCTTGGGATGGGAGGAAGGGATGGGTGAGAGGAAGAACAGGTTAGGGAGGCAGAGACAGGTTGGACTGGTTTTGGGATGCAGTGGGTGGAGGGGAAGAGCTGGGCTGGTTTTGGGATGCGGTGGGGGAAGGGGAGATTTTGAGGCTGGTGAAGTCCACATTGATACCATTGGGCTGCAGGGTTCCCAAACGGAATATGAGTTGCTGTTCCTGCAACCTTCGGGTGGCATCATTGTGGCACTGCAGGAGGCCCATGATGGACATGTCTTCTAAAGAATGGGAGGGGGAGTGGAAATGGTTTGCGACTGGGAGGTGCAATTGTTTATTGCGAACCGACCAGAGCAGTCAGGTTTTGTGGATTTTGAGAAGGAGATAGAAGCGGGAGGCACAGGGTGAAGAACAATGAGCTTGGTGGCTGTGGATGGGAGGTCTCCTGAAGTGATGAGGTTCTGGATGGTTTGGAAAATGAAGATTTGGTGGTCAGGGGTAGAGTCATGATCTCGGGGACGGTAGGAGGTGGTGTCGGAGAGTTGGCAGAGGCGGCGGAAAAACTGCTCTGTCCAAACATGACCGGTATTTGTCGATGTGTGGATGGAGAGGGACAAAGGTGAGCCCTTTAGTGAAGACTGACCGTTCATCCTCAGGTGTAGGTATGGGGGGGATGGTGAAGACTCGGCAGGGCTGAGTGCTGCTGTCTCCTCTGGAGCTGCTGGCTGTGGAGGTAGTGGGTGGAATGATGTCGGCGTCAGCTATGGGTGGAGATGCGTTGGTGGTGGTGGGCAGAGTTGCATTAGCGTTGGCAGTGGGTGGAGCGCCATCGGCGTTGGGCGGAGTGGGGTAGGAGGCAGCAGCAGCGGTGATGGTAGGTGCATCCTCAGTATCTATGATGTTGGCCTCGGAAATGGAGGCAGTGGCATCAGCAGCGACGTCGATGGCGTTCGCTGTCCCAGAAGTGGAGTACCCGGCCAGGGAGGATGTGACATCATCCGTGGTTGCTCCGACAGTGGCCACACGGCCAATGATGGCAGGCACATTGTGGGGAAGGACCTGGGTAGGGTTGAGGTTTTGGGATGTGGAGGAAGCCTGTTTTGGGTGGTAGATACCAGTAAGTTTACCGTACTTATGGTTTTTTGTGTCCAATAAGGCTTCCTCATAGTTGAGTGTCGGTGTGAATGTATTTTGATTAAATAGAATGTCCAGTATCTCTGTGCATAAATATTGATGGAAGTTGAATGTGTTCTTATCTGTATACGGTCTATAATGTCTGGGCTGAGGTAAATGTTAGTTTCAGTCTAGAGTGTTTGGTCTGGTTAATTTTTCTTTTAGAGTCGAGGTATGAACTGGATTTTTTTCGGGCTAACCAATGAGTACAAACAGCCATCTCTGTGTCTGTGTGTTTTTCCCAGAGCCCTCAGCCCAGCCACCCTTTTGTTACTTCTAAAAGGTTTTGAAAAGTCCAAAGTTTTGGTCCAGTATTTTAAATGATTGGGATTTTTGCTCAATTTTACACTATCAAGAATAATTAAACCAGCATTGTGATTAGAACATGCAACATTTTTAAATGTAAAATCATGCAAATATAATTTTAACTAATGTACCTGCTTATAAAAACATAACTGGGACTCCAAGAAACCCTAAATCATTCATTGCTACAGCTAATTCTAGCACAATAAAGATAATTTTGTTTAACTATGGGTTTTCACAAAAGTTATTTAAGAAATAAACTGCTTTAGTTACAGTTCAGGAATTCAGTACAGGTTCATAAAAGCCAACTTGTATTAATTGATGCGATAAAATTTCTAAAATCATTTGGAGAATTTATTTTGCCAGCTTGAAAAATATGTTTTATAAATGGTGAGGCAAAATATTTTCATAATATAGAATGTGATATCAACCATTTTACTCGTTTGGCCCCATCTTTATCAGGTTATGGATGATCCGATCGCTCGTTCTTGAAATAAAACAATGTTCAAATGAAACTGCATTTAACAAGGTGACACAAAATTAAGGCCACCTGTAATTTACAAAGGACAAATAGCCATTTAGCATTTGGCTTGTTAGAATAAGGGGTGCAATTTCTGAGGAGTGACAATTTTAAGCGAATTGTCATTCAGCTCCTTTTCATAAAAGGGGGGGCCTCTGCCTTTATGAGATGAGATTTTGATCAGGGCTCCTTCAGAAATGCAGCGCCATACTTCCATTCTGGCAGCTGTTTTAAAATGCAGAATTATTGGAGAAAGGCAGACCATTCCTCTTTTCACAGCAGTCGTTGTCCAGACCCTGACAAAGATCCAGTCAGCCACATTGGAAACTGCTATCATATGGCAAGTACATAAGAAAAATGTAATGTTAAGGGGAGGGTGCCAGGTAAATAGGGGTTAGACACAAAGAAGAAAAGAAGGGCGCCAACTGAAAACACCTAAATGACAACAAGGTGCCAAGCTGGATGAACACAGCACGCCAAGCAGCATTACAGGAGCAGGAAGGGTGACGTTTCAGGCCTAGACCCTTCTTCAGAAAAATTACCTGCTCGGCCTGCTGTGTTCATCTAGCTGTACACCTTGTTATCTCAGGTTTTCCAGCATCTGCAGTTCCTACTATCTCTGAAACACGTAAATGATGTAATGTTTAGTAGGATTGAGGTGGGTAAGAGAAATCAGGATCAACAGAAGTAGATAGGGTGGATGTTGAGTCTGGTGGTAGAAGAGAAGCTATTTGTGAAGCAGGAGAAAAGAGGAGTGTGTCGACTGACAGGAAAATTGGGTCAGCTGCATAGCTGGAGGAGGATAGGTTCAGACTGGCAGCAGGAAACAGGTGGGCCGTGTCCTGGGGTTGAAGCAGGGTCAGATTCGGAGCAGGATAAGCGTGATTGTATCCAGAGGGGGTGAAGAAGGGGCAAGGGTATGGAGTCGGAAAATGATAGGGCAGCAGATCAGGGCTGTCAGGTCAGTGTTTTGACAGCGTAAATTGTCTGGGGAAAATGTAGATGAGGGTCGGTGTGACTGAGGTATGGGGTCATTTGAACAGTTACTCTATGTAACTGTTAGGCTATATATTTAATACTCTAACTTCTACTGAATGTAATTGGAAATTCTGAATTCTCGATTTAAATTGAGACTTTAAGAGGGTTCCAGATGTAGAGGACCGGGAAAGCAGAACCTTTAAACTCCCAGGCAATTCCTTCAGAGTCTACTCCGATGGAGATTCCGCAGGACTCTCCTGTCAAATCCCATCCACACATGAGTGATGGCTGGCTGGTCAACAGGAAGTCTGGACCCATGTGTTTTCGAAAGTTACTGTATGATAACGGTTAAAATAGAAATATAAATTCTTCAACTGCCGTAAATATTAATCAACAATTTATCAGAAATTTCTTTCCCTCTTCATTTGTCATGGGGTATATGCATTTTGCCATCAATCCAGGTCATCCTTGCACTTTCGATTTACTTATGCAAACCTAATACTCCTAACCAAGAAAAACATAGCATTTTAAGCACTGTAACCAAGTAAAACAACCCTTAAATTAATTAGGTGGAAATGTCTTCTATGTTATTGATTCTGTGCATATCTGGTTTCAATATCATTGGTTTCTTTATACCATTTTTCTACTTCTATTATTCTAATATAAGCACACTGTTCCAAACTGCTTTAAATGTTCAAACTCACAGAATCTCCAGTTTTGGCAGACACAAAATGACCACTGATGTTGTTTTCCTGGCAAAATCGTTGATGCTTGTCTGCCTTCACAGTTCGCATATGCTCCAAGTCGACTAGGGGGAAAGAGATACAATACTGTTCTGTATTCAACTAATGTATTTTAACATTTAGCCATATATAATGTTTCAACTAAATTGATTGTAAAACCATACAAAACTAAAAATAAAATATTTCAGGTATTACCCTTCTCTAGTTCTGAAGAAGAGTAATACCAAAACATTGACTGCTCCTTTCCTCCAGATGCAACCTGCTTGCTGTGTTTTTTCGAGCCTCCCATTTCACTAGTTTCATCAATAACATGGCTCTCAGCTAAGAATTCATAACGAGACCTGGCTGACAGCTCAAAAATCCACTAAACCATTGAAACAGCTGAGCCCCAGGGAAAATATCACTTGATTGACAATTTTAGCTGTCTTTGTAAATAAACATCAATAAAAGATAAAGACGTTTCAACTGCTTGCAGTTACAACTATTGATACTTGAAAAGGATCAGAATGTTTGACACTTGATTTGTAGGGAAAGGAGATCTTTAAAGAAATTGGCAAGGGAAAAACACCAATGCAATCATAAAAGCTTTCTTTTAAAAATTTCTTGTTGTCACACTTGGATTCATTGCTTCTATGCAGCATATGTTGGGTGACTGGCCATAGAAGTGACATAGCTAGCATGGGAAAAATGTTTTGAACTTACCTTTCAAAAGATTCTCTCTTGCAGATCATGGCTTATAACTCCTGAGGTTCAGTTAACTAAAACTCTATGAAAACTTGGAATGACTCAATTAAACAGCTGAGGACTAGGAAATTTCTATCTCACGTCCCATGTTAGCTGAAACTCAATTAAGGAGCTCCTGAAAATAGCAAAACTATTCACCAAAGTCAAAATTAAGTTGTGTGTGCCATTTATAAAGCACTGCCAAGTCATTCTGAATTGGGACGAGAACATGCAGGCAGTGGTGTTCCCATACATCTGTATGGTGTGCAAACAACCTTGCATCAATAGCAACGAATCACAAAGAAACTGAAAGCAGGGTTGATTCCTTGGTTTGATAGCAATACTAGATTGGGGAATATGTCAGAACATCACGTTTCAAATCTGCTGCTGCTGATCATTTTTGGAAACCCAGTTGAGTTGTAATATCTGTTGAAAATAAATCACATTCAGCAAGTGGCAGTACCACACAACAAAAGGGAAAGCATCCTCAATGCAAAGGTGAGACATTGTCTACCCATGGACTGTGCAGTTGTCACTGTTGTGCATTTTGTCTCCATCAAAACATTTGAAGATGTAGTATATAAAATCTACATATTTTTATTTCCTTTGTTTTTGAAAAGTGGACTAAATAAAAGGAAAATACTGTTTTCAACCAAGTGTGAAGTGATGTTTACTTGCAACATTTTGATTGGCTCTTGGATGGTGACTATGGCTCATGAGGGTCCTGGACAGCAGAAAACCTAGCCCGCAAAGGAGAAGCAGCTGGATGGCTTAAAATGCATAAAGGTGCATAAATCCCCAGGACCTGATCAGGTGCGCCCTAGAACTCCGAGGGAAGCTATGGAAGTGATGGCTAGGCCCCTTACTGCAATATTTATATCATCGATAGCCACAACTCACCAAGCCAACCAGACATCCTAAATAAATCTAGTCCCATTTCCCAGCATGTGGCCCATATCCCTCTAAACACTTCCTATTTGCATACCCATCCAGACACCTTTTTATTGTTATAATTGTACCGACTTCCACCACTTCCTCTGGCAGCTCACTGCATACACGCACCACCCTCTGTGTGAAAATGTTGTCCCTTAGGTTTCTTTTAGATATTTCCTCATGATTTTATAAACCTCTACAATGTCACCCCTCAGCAGGGAAAATAGCCCCAACCTATTCAGCCTCTCCTTTGTAGCTCAAATCCTCCAAACCTGGCAAGTATCATTGTAATTCTTTTCTGAACCCATTCAAGTTTCACAACATCGTTCCTACAGCAGAGGCCAGAACTGTATACAGTATTCCAAAGTGGCCTAACCAATGTTCTGTAAATCTACAACATGACCTCCAACTCCTACACTCAATGCATTGGCCAATAAAGGCAAGTATATCAACTTCACTATCCTATCTACCTGTGACTCCATTTTCAAGGAACTATGAGCCTGCACTGCAAGGTCTCTTCCCAGGACCTTACCATTGAGTGTATAAGTCCTGCCTTGATCTGCCTTTCCAAATTGCAGCACCTCACATTTATCTAAGTTAAACTCCATCTGCCACTCGTCAGCTCATCGGATCAAGATCTCATTGTACTCTAAGGTAACCTTCTTCACTATCAAATACACGGTCTGAATATTGAATATTGATATGCTAAGCAAAAATGAATTGGCAAAATCTATTACACAGTACTATTAAGTTCATTGCAGGTCAGGATCAATGTCATGGATGCAAATACAGTAGCTTTCACTAGATGGGAGTACTGTTCTGACAGACATTTCAAAATTGCTACTGCTTAAGCGATACTTACACATAATTCACAGCTTTGTAATGCAACAGTAGTGAAAAGGGTTGCTTATTTCATTTTAAATGTACATTAAATGACTGGCATAACTTTTAGAATTGGATTCAATTACATGAAATGTACATTTTTCTCAGCAACATTTTATTCCCCAGAGAATCGTGCCAGACGAAAGCAGATTAAGCGCTGCGTGAATTTGTATACTTGCAGGTCTACAAGCAATAAATTTATTTAATAATATATTTTGCTCAATCACTGCTTTCAGTATTGGTTCATTTTGAAACTGGCCAGAGACAGATGCTGTGAGTGTTAGAATTTTCATGTTTACAGAAAAGTCAAAATGGTCTCAGATTCATTAGCAGTTTGTTTATGGAGCCTGCTTCGTTGTATGACAAATGGATTGCTCTTAGTCAAGCCACATTGAGAATTGATCCTTGTTAGTAATCTTCTGTAGGAGGATAAAGCATCTATGCATAATAAACACTGCACTACTCAGACAATGTCTAAGTGCCCAACCTCAAAAGGTATCTACTATTAAACATGAGCAGACCATCTATAAACAGGCAAAAACCACACCCCACAATGAATAACCTCCTTGGCCTCAGTAGCACAGAAGGCATCATACCTCAGAATATTTAATCATTTCAATCGCCTCTAAACTCCTTACAGAATCATAGAATGTTACAGTAATTAAATAGATTTTCCAGCCATTAAATTTGTAGTTATTTTACTTCACAATCACCCTAGTTAAATTCAAACTGCAGACGCTGGGAATGTGAACGAATAACAGAAAATGCAAGTCAGGCAGAGTCATTGTAACAGTGCTGACGAAAGGTCATTGACCTGAAACATCAAGTTGTTTTGCTACCCACAGGTGTAGTCTGACCCTCTGAGTATTTCCGGATTTTCACAGACCCTAATTATACCCTTCTGCTTACTTCTGAAAGGTAGAGATCAACATTAGGGTAAGTCATCTCTTCATTTCTTCACAGATGGACATACTTCTTTGTTTGATAATAGAGGTCTTTCATTCTCAGTTTCAAGTTGTTTAGCATAATTCTATTTCTTCCTCTTCATCTACATTCCTCCAATCTTCAATGATAGAAACATAGAAATAGAAAATAAAAGCAGTTGGCCATTTGACCTTGAGCCTCCTCGGTCTTTCATTCTGATCATAGTTAATCATCCAACTCAGTACACTGTTCCTCCTTTCCTCCCATATCGTTTGATACCTTTAGCCCCAAGAACTATATCTAACTCCTTGGAAACATTCAATATTTTGGCCTCAGCCGCTGTTGGTGACAGAGTTCCAACAGCTAACCATGCTCTGGGTGAAGAAATTTCTCCTTATTTCAGGCCTAAATGGCCTACACAGTATCTTTAAACTGTAACCTCTGGTTATGCACTCTGCAGTCACAGAGTCGTAGTCATTACAACAGAAGCAGACTCTTTGGTTCAACTGGTCATCAGGAATATCCTTCCTGCATTTATCTTTCCTTGTCCTGTCAGAATTTTATTTTATGAGATCACTCTTCATTCTTCTAAACTGCAATGAATGTAATCTTAACCAATCCCCTCTGCATACCTCAAGCCTACCATCCCAGGGATCACTCTGGTAAACCTTTGCTGCACTTCATCCATAGCCAGAACTTCCTTCTTCAGATAAGGCAACAAAAATTGCACACAATACTCCAGGTGTGGACTCAACAACCCTCTGTATGATTGCAGCAAAACATTCCTGCAACTGTAATTGAGTCACCTCCTTCAGCAAGTTCACATGACATACTATAAGGTCAATTCAACCAAGTTACCTTCAGTTGATCACAATTGCTAATGTTTTTCTCCTTTTCACTACCCTGAGTTTCAGTGTTATTTGTGTTTTCTCCAGCTGACCCGCTGTATCCTGTTCCAGACTCCCAATTCAAAATGCCCTAGTCTTTACTATTCAAAAGGTCCACATTCAAAACCTGTACAACAAGGCACTTCAATTTTGACAACTATTTTGAGATCATTCTTATGTTCAACAATTCTTCATATTAAGACATCATGGCATTCTTTGCCATTGCTATTCCACTTCCAACATTTCCTGAGTATCTGAACTGTAACACCTGTTCTTGTTATTGACCTTAGTATTATGACAATTTTCATCACTTTCAGCATTTTTACATTAAGTTTTATTCCATGTATTTTTACCACAGCATTCATTCCACCCATTAGTATCTGTCAATCTTTAGTTCTGCAAGCCATTAGGCCTTGTTCTTACAGCCTTCACAATTGGTCTTTTTACTTGCCTTTCTATATTTTGTCTGATGTTTTAATCATAGATTAGATGCTAATGACCAATTTTTGTCGACAGTTTGGTCTCACAACACACCCAATCACACAGGGTTCAGTGCACCGAATATTGTCCTGATTGTAGCAGCCTTCACCATTTTACATCTCTAATAAACCCTGGTCATCTTCAACATCTTCTTTCAATTTATATGGCTGATAGCTTTTGCATAACCCAGTGTATGTATCTTTTTTGCTGGTATTCTCTGCTTCTGTCACTGAAAACACTCATCAGTGCTATAATCTCAATGACGTTACCTTTAATTCTGTTAAGATACAATGCTCTTCACATATTATATTTCACAGTACTCATCGACCCTGTAATATCCCACTTTTTTATGCAAACAACTGTCTAATTAACCTTTTAATAGAATTTATGCTCTCTGTTTCAAAAACAGCCAGAAGTAAATAATTGCACATTCTAACAATCTCTTACATTTTTCTCAAGTTCCCCTTTATTTTCTGGTGATCTCAAATTTTGGTGTTTCAATTACTATCTCTCTAACCAATGGAAACAATCTATTGCTATTTACAGACAGTTTGAGGGAACCTGGAAACAAAAAACAGACTTTCAAAATAGGGAGGAAAACAGCATGAAATATGGAGGCAAATGGTATTTTAGATTTTTTACTAACTATCACGCAGAATCCAATAAGTTCACAAATGAAATCCGGCTAAGGCTCAATACTTTCAAATGCATATTATGATACAAAATCTGCACTTTCTAGAGAGTAGTCCAGAAATTCGAAAATGACATGATAGATCTCTCACACCAATAAATCAAAGTTTAGAGGCATCAATGATGCATATAATGTGCAGGCTAGTACACATTTTTCTGCTTATCGCAAGAAAATTAATCCCTCTGCTTGTAAAATTCCATGCCTTATACACAAGTGTGCATCTTAAGTGGATACATAGGAATAGAAGCAAGTGACACATGGTATTCTCCCCAAGGATGTAGAAATGACAAGAGACCATGATACATGTGATGCAACATCTTCTATAAATATGACAGCACGTCCTTTAATCATAGTAGAACAATAGGGTGGTATGAATACAAAGATGGGAGATTAATATCCTAGCTGTAAAGCAAAAAAATTTGAGATCCAATCAACCTCAAAGCCAGGAAAGAAAGTTTCCAATGGCTTTTGCCAACTATCCCTCTGATCGACATAAATCTGGAACAGCATCAACATATATTGTGAACTCATCTTGACGGCCTGGAGGTTTGTAGCAAATTAAGTACATTTTAAGTGTAGCCAGTTGCAATGCAGAAAATGTGGAAGCTAGTTTTCTGACAGCAAGGATCATAAATAATTCAAGAATAAGAGCAGGAGTGCTCCATTCAGCTACTTAAGCTCTCTCTAACATCTATTTTTATTCCGCCATCCCCTTATCCTTTGATGCTTTTGATATATAGAAATGTATCAATCACAATCTTGAACATAATCAACAACTGAACCGCCACAGCCACAGGGCAAAAGAATTTCAAAGACTCCCAATTCTCAGAATGAAGAAGAAATTCCTATTCATCCCAGCTCTAAATGTCCCTCCCCTTACTCACAGCCTGTGTCGCTCAGTTATGAAACCCATCCTACTCGACCCAGGCAAGGTACACATTCTTCCGGTATCTACTTCATCAATCCCTGTATGAATCTTAATAAATCTGTCATCCATTTAGAAATAAATCTCACAGGAAAAAAACAGATCCATCAATGGCTTAACAATTAGGCTGAATTAGGGGTTCCCTAACTGGAAGCCAGAGTAGAGCAATGAGCTGGAATTTTGGGGTTGTAAATTCTTGGTCTATTACCTTATTATTTCTATTTAATGTATTCATTGTTCCTCAACACAATGCCTTTCACCCCTTCAATTTGGGTTAAATCCCATTCCAGTTCCTTGGTATATGAGTCATTAGAAAAGTAGCTATAGAACAATTCACATTAAGTCTGTCTCAACAGTGTAGCCCCAACTTTCCCGTTATTGGTGCCAGTGCCCCTCAAGGCAAAACACATGTCTCCCACACTGGTCTTTGAGGCACAGATTTATCTTGCTGATCATTTTTGCAATATGCCAATATGCATATGGTTCAGATTGTTATTACTTTTGATGTTCCACATTTTAATTTAGTGCCTACCTCCTCATATGCCTATGTAGAACTGCCTGTCCTGAATAGTCCTACCCATGTCACTGGTACCTACATGGACCATGACAATTGGATCTTCTCCTTTCCACTGTAAGTTCTCGACAGCTCTGAGCAGATGCTCTGAGCAGATATTCCGGACCCTGTTACCGGACAAGCGACAAGCCAGCTTGATATTTGCTCTTGGTGATGGAGAATTGTGACTATCACCATGAAAATGCTGTTGCCTTCAACCAAACACTCTGTTAAGTCCTCCCACTTGAATAGCTTCCTGTACCACAATACCCTTATTAGTCTGCTTGCCCTCACTTGCCTTCACATTCATTCATACTAGCTGAAAAAACCTCAAGTCTGTTGGACCAGTGTAATGGCTGAGGGTCCTCCACTCCCACCATCTCAACCCCTCGTCTGTCTGACTCAGTCATTTTTGCCTCTATCCCTAGCCACTGACCAAATTAGTTGCACGTTGCACATACCTCAAGAGGTTGGCCTGTCTGCAAACAGCTTCCCCCACTGCTTGAACAAAGCAGCAGTGTAAACACCGCATGCAATGAGTTTCAGAAACTTGGTTTTGAAAGAGCAGCAATTTTTTCTAAAGTCTTTGTTTTAAGATATTTCATTTTCTTTTCATTGAAGTCCACAATCAAAAATGTATATTTTTAAAGTTACACTTTAGCTCCTAACTCTATTTCAAAATTTTGAAGTAAAGCTCCTTGTGCTGCAGATCTGCAAATATTTACTGAAGATATGGGTGCTGTGGATTGCCCTTGGCATCTATGAGCTCCCACATGCTCCAGCTGTGACATAACACTTACACTGCATTTTTTCTGATAACTAGATTTATCTGTTTCAATTCATTTATGGCATCCCTCCTCATCCAACTCCTCTCATTCTCCCAACTCTTGGCTTCACAGTCAATGCAGGCCAATTAATAATGACCAAATAATCAGTAATGTTGGCTGACAGATACTAAGAAAAGCTGTTTCAAACTAACGCATTGGGCTTTTACATTCTCCAAAGAATGCAGAAAGGGCCTCAATTTAACATTTCATCTGAAGAATGAGAAAGGATTTCCTCAATACCACACTGAAATCTCAACCTAAACCGTGCTGAGATGTCTGAGGCGCAAGCTGAAATCATAATCTCCCAGACTCAGAGGAAAGAATGCTACCAATTGAGCAGAAGTTGACAACTCCTGCACATTGGAGATTTTCTGTTCATCACAGCAGAGAAACCACCCTCCATTAGATGCTCAGTAATGTTCTTTTCCCTGGGTTCACAGGGAGGAGGAGGCAAAATAAAGAGTAATGGCAAGCTCAAATAGGAAAGCTGTGCATTTAGTTTTTTACTTATCAACCACAATAACTACTTCACATTCTGTGTTGAAAACAAAGCTTTTCATCATACATAATTTTAGTTTGTTTTTAATCTAGGCATTGAATGAATCAACTGCATTCCAATTAGCTGATCATTCATTTGAATAAGGGTGAGGGAGAATAGGAAGAACAAAATTTGTTTTTGCTAAGTAAACACATTTTCACAAAACTGAGGAAAGGAGGGCAAAAGGGAGTCAGTATAATCTAGTGCAGAAGACAGTTAGTGGTAATTATTAGGAGCTCTGCTATTGCTTACAAACAACATTTCGTGAAGACTAATGGATATTAATATGATGGAAGCCATACCAGGGTGGAGGTTACAATTCATTTCAAAATACAAGGCATTCCCTGTAAAGTGTTTACAGCTGTGTATGTTGCTGACTAAACCACAATGTTCACATAACACTGCCACCAGAGAAAGACTCAAGATGTGTAAATTCTTTACAATGATTTTTAAATGAATTGCATAAACAAAGAATCGTCCTACACAAGGTGGTTGTGTTTAGTTCCTTTAAGCAAAAGAATACAATTAGTTTGTGCAGTTTTTTTTAATCCTTTGTAATTATACTGCATCAGGCAAGAATCTGGTTCACTGTTCTGGTTAAACTCATTTCTGACAAACTGTGTGTCACATTAACTACCCCCAGGAAGTAATTCCAAACACAAAATAAACTGTTTATGCCTTTACTCAGATGCCTCTGACAGATTGCTATTAGTTACTAACAGATGAAATACATTTATTTAATTCCCTGTATTTGTTTATCTTAAAGTACCTTTATGTACAATATTGTGAAGTGTATAGCAATGTTAACACTAAATAGCACTAGCTAATGAAACAGGAGGCACAGTAATACCCAGTCATATAAATTTGAAAAATATACAGTTGGTAAAGATAGGTACATTATTGTTCAACTGGACTAAAGCGGCCTTAAGCTTGTTCACATCTATTATCACTAGCAGACTAAATGTGAATTCATGGTCAGCACATTTTGAGGTTGCACAACACATTGTGTCTCAAAGTTCACATGTATTTTATACACTCAATGGTTGTAAAACCTGACCATATTATTATCATTTTGAAGATTTCAACATAGTTGTCCTACATCATAGGATCAAAGAACAATAGAGCAGAGCTACTCAACCAATCTTGCCCATGCTCCTTTTCAAAGTGCTTCAATTAGACACACACTTCTGTTTTTCCCTACATCACCACTACTTTCTTTTAGAATTTAAGTGTACTCCAATTTTATACTGCAATTCACTTTTCAAAGCTGTAACTGAATCTGCTTCCACCAGCTTTTCAGGCAGCATATTCTAGATCATAATGACTCACAGCATGACTGTTTTCATTTTAGTCACCTCCGATGTTTTTTGACATGTTCCTGCATTAAATTCATCTATCTACTTCTTCTCATAAACTGCCACTTCCCTCCTCATGGTTCACATTTCCAAGTTTTCTGTAATCTGCAGATTTTGAAATTATGTTTGGTATACTGAAATTTAGGTCATTAATACATATCTAAAAAAAATGCTCCCCATACCAATCCTCATGGGACATGACTGAACAATATGTTACCACTGCTTTCATTTTCTGTTCCTTTGTAAATCATGTACCAATGAAGCCAATGTCCCTTTAATTCAATGGGTTTCAATTTTGCTAAAAAAAAGTTTATTATGACCATTTACCAACTGCCTTTTAAAAGTCAACATGCACATTAACTGAACTGCCCTCAATGGCCCTCTGTACTGCATCAAGTCAGCCAAAAATTATTTGCTTTGAAAAGAAACATATTAGCTTTCATTTCTATACTCATACTTTTCAAATTGTCATTGATATTGCTATGGATTATTGTCTCCAGAAGTTTCTCTGCCACTGCTGTGAATCAGATTTATCCCCACCACTTTTTGAAACATTTGAAACAGGTATAATACTTCCAATTTTCCAGTTCTCTAGCACGTTATCCAAAGGCAACAGTAAGACTGTGAAGACTGTGTCAAGAACATCTACAATTTCAATGTGCAATTCCTTCAAAAACGTCAGCATTACCAGCTATTTCCACCTCTAACATAACCTGAAGGACAAGTGAAATTGGGTATGTGCTACTGAAATCATTATCAATGCCTTTGTTAATCAGTTTATAAATTTGCAAGGAAAGCTTTTTACTTGCTTTCAAATCTGGCAGTACAGTGAATTGATTTGTTTCAGTGGAACATTAGATGTTAAATTCAGATACATTTCTAAATAAATTTTAGAAAGGACAAAAATAACACTGTTGGAAACACATACTTAACTGTTCTGATACTGTAACACTGCAAATACTGAAAAAGGTCTGTAGCACATACATGCAACATATTCCCTTCTGAAAAGTGAATCCTTTTTATACAGTGACTGATTAGGTGAATTTAAAAATCTGAAGAAAGAAGCACATTTGTAGAAGCAGCAATTATGAAGATATCACCATTTCAGTGGCCAGTCTTTATACAATTTTTAGCAACATTGAAGCTTTCTTTTATATGTGGTTTTCTGGTTGGGCACATATGCGCCAATTCATTTGGAAAAAAAAACAAATTTTAAGTCTAAATCTCTGGCCGACTAGATGCTGTAATACAAAAGAGAACAAGATAAATTTATAACAAAGGAAAAGTCTTGTTCTCTCCTCATAGCATTGTACTTTCCACTATTTCAAATAATTATCCAATGTTCCTCGAAAAGATGCAATGGTCCTAAATACTTCATGCAATATTCGATGCACAAGGAACCCATTTCCATCTCTCCAAACTTTCCCCCAACCATCTGGGCCATTTTTATAACATTCATTCCTTGTTGCTACTGCCCCCTTCTTCCCAATGGGCAAAATGAGTCAAATAGATGTTTCCTAGTCGCTACCAAAAGCATTTCTCAGGCTTAATAGCAAGGAATTCATGTATTTGAAACCCTAAAAGACTTGGCTGATCTATAATTGTCAGTATCCTTCTTTTGCATACATGCTAGATGTAGGTACAAATGAAACAGGAGTAAGCCTTGAGCTTGTGCTCCTATTTAATAAAATCATAGCTTTGTTTTTTCCAACCAAGATTCCCTTAAACACCAAAATAGAACAACCTCAGCTTCAAATATACGCAATGTGCTAGCTTCTACAATGTTATGACATAGAGAATTCCAGGGGTTCACAAACCCAAAGTGAAGAAATTTCTGATCTCAACTTAAAAATGGCTGCACATTTATCTGGAGGCAATGCCTTCTGGTTCAAGGCACTCCAGTCAGAGGAAATAATTTCTCAATATTCTATGACATTAAGCCCTCTCAGACTGTTTCAATTATTTCTCTTCTCAGTCTTCCAAATTCCAGGTATCATGGACCCATTCTAGTCAATTTCTTCTCATAGGACAAATATCTCAACCCAGGACTAATCCAACAAACTTTGCACTCCCTTTAAAGCAAGTATTTCCTTCCTTAGAAACAAAGGCCAAAACCATACACATAACTCAAGGGGAAGTCTCACTAAATCTCTGCACAATCTCAGTAAGGTTTTCTTCTGAATGCAATCCAACTTCCTTCTACTAAGGTTAACACACTATTTGTCTTCCAAATTGTTTCAGATACTCAAAAGCTTACTTTATACTTTTTAGAACTACACCAAAATTTCTCTGAATACCAAAATCTAATAGTTTCTCATCAACTTCAAGTATATTGTTTGTTTTTTTTCTTACTACAGAGTTACAAACCCTATTGTGCTCCATCTGCCATCTTCTTTCACACTCATTTAGCCTATCCATATCCCGTTGCTGACTTTTTGCACCCTTCTCCCTCTTCCACCTATCTTTGCATCCAGATGCAGCACGAGGCATGCCAACAAATGAGATGTCAACTTTCTGAAGTTTCAACATTGCATTACTAATGTGCAAGTGATAGGCACAGCTCAGCAATTTCTCAACCAACAGAGCAGATCTAAGCTCTGCAGCACTGTCACATCCAGTTGTGAATGATGGTGGACAATGAAACAACCCATTGGAGGAGGCTGTATAAAAATATCCCCATATTCAACGATGTACAATAGATGAGACTGAAGCCCTCACAACAATTTTCAGACAGAAACACTCAGTATTTCAACCAGCATCATAAAACCAGTCTTTACCCAATTTGATTCACTCCACATGATAGATGGGAATGGCTGAACCACTGAATACTGCAAAGGCACTGAAAACATCTGGCAACAGTACTGAACTAGCTACATCACTAGCCAAGCTGTTCCATACAGTTAGAACACTAACATCCACCTGGCAATGCGTAAAATTGCCCAAGTATATTCTATACATAAAAAGCAGGCCAAAACCAAATTTACCAATTCTCACATGATCAGTATACTGACGAAAATCAGTGAATGGATGGAAGGGATTTCAATAGTACTTTCATACAGCACTTTTTTAAGCAATAAACCGCTCAGCGATGCTCAGCTTAGGTTTCAGCAGGCCCACTCAGCTCTCTGCCTCATTACTCCTGAAGTGAGACAAGAATTGTCATCCTTCACACTAAGGTAGCATTTGACAGAGTGTGGCAGCAAGCAGGGGAAATCTCTCTGCTGGGTAGGTTCACACCTTGCACACAGGAAGTTAGTTGTCATTTGGAGGGCAGTCACTGCAGCTCCAAGACATCACTGCAAGAGTTCCTCAGGGTTTAGGGCCAATTTTATTCATGACCATCAGGTCAGAAGATGTTCACTGATTGCACAATGTTCACCACCATTCACTACTACTCCTTTTGCTGAAGTAGTCTATGTCCAAGTACAGCAGGTCCTGGAGAACACTGATACTTCAGCTGACAAACAGCAAATAATATTCACACCACACACATACCACGTCATAACCACGTTCAACAAGACAGAATCCCACCATCACCTCTTGACATTACCATCGATGAAATCCCCATTATCAACATTCTGGAATTTACCACTGACCAGAAAGTGAACTGGACTAGCCATATAAATATTGTGGCTACACCTATTGAGGGAGATCACAGGGAATTTTGCAGTGAGTAATTCACTGACTCGCCAAAGCTTGTACATCATCAGACGGTACAAGTCAGGTGTATGACAGAACATATTCCACTTGCCTAAATGAGTGCAGCTCCAACAACTCTCGAAAAACTTGGCACCATTCAGGAAAAAGCAGCCTGCTTGATTGGTACCACATCCACAAACGTTCACCTTCTCCACCACAGTTGCTCAATAGCAGAAGATTGTGCTATCTGCATGATGCACTGTAGAAATTCACTAAGGCACCTTAGACAACACCTTTCAAATCCAAGAATACTACCAACCAGAAGGAAGAAGGCAGCAGATACATGAGAATATCACCGTTTAAAAGTTTGTCTCCAAGCTACGCACCATTCTAACCGGGAATTAGGTTGCCATTCTTTTGTTGTCACAGCGTCAAAATCTTGGAACTTCTTCGTTAACAGCTGTCATGACACCAAGGGACTGTAGTGGTTCAAGAAGGCAGTTCTCCACCACCTTCCCAAGGACAATTAAGGATGGGCAATAAATAATGGCCTAGTCACATCCCATGGATGAATCTTAAAAAATTCTGCTTCAAAGAGACTTGCAGTCAACCAGTTCTTCTCGCTGGGCATATTTACACACTGCATTAGCCAAATAATGGATGCATACACTATTAGGCATTCCTCTCCACTGGGCCACCTATGAGCTAATACTACCCTAGTGCCACATAGGGAAGCATCGCATGTCAACAGCAGAGCTTTCTTGGGATCATAGTTTGCCAACACCTTTACTTCATTGAAAGCTAGGGCTTGTAATATGGGACCATTTTCAAGGCTGACCCTTTTCTCGGAGTTGATGTGAAAGTGCTACAATGGAGGCCAGGTTATATATGAATTTTCCATAACAATTTACCAGTCCAAGAAATGACTTAAGCTCGTGGGCCAATGTGGGAGCCTATGTACCTGTGACTCCCTTCACTTTATCTTCTAATGGGTGTAATGCAGTCTTGTCAACTCTGTATCCCAAGTAAGTCATTTGAGGGACCTGGAACACACATTCTTCCCTTCTCAGCGATATACCTGCCTTGGAAAACCACCTTAGGGTGACATCCAAGTTCTCTCAGTGTTTATTATTAGTTTTTCCTGTTATTAGGACTTCATCTCGGTATATATAAACCTGAGATAGACCTTGTAAAGTGTTCTTCACTTTGAAAAATTGAACAGGGCGATGATACCCCAAATGGCAGTCTCATATAGCGGTACAAGCCCTTATATGTATTAATTGGAGCATACTTTTGGGAATCATGGCCTAAATACAATTGCAACTAAGTGTAGCTCATGTCCAGCTTTGTGAAGAGCTGCATTGCCTGCCAGCCTTACGTACAAATCCTCTATCCAAGGGATTGAGTGCTTATCCAGCTGAGAAAAGCTGTTTGATTGAAATCCGCACCAGCGTAACTGACACTTCGAGCTTCAAAATCCGTATAATCAGTGCTGACCATTCTGTAAATTGGATTGCTTTGATGATTCATTCATTTTCCAGCCTTGTAATTTCGGCCTCTACTTTTCCTCAGAAAGCAAATGGCACTGGGCGGGTCTTGCAGAATCACAGAATTGCGTTCTGGTGAATAACGGTAGTTTGACTCCTCTGATAGTCCCTAGATCTTACTGAAAGACGTCCGGGAACTTAATTAGGACTTCACTCAGGCATCCATTTTCTAATTGAAAAATGTTGAGCCAATCTCTGTGAAACACATGCAACCAATTTTTCCCCATCAAGCTTGGGCCTGCTTACTATAATCACTAGTAACTGAACCAGCTGCTTTTCATAAAAGACCACAACCAAAGTTGTACCCTTAATCTGTGAAGCTTCCCCAGTATAGATCCTCAGTCGAGATAAGATCTTGTGGAAAGTTAAGGGTTGGAGTCTGGTGCAAATTTTATTAAAAACTGGTTCTGCAATCACTGATACAGCCATGCCAGTGTCAAGCACCATTAGAACTGGAAGACCATTCAATCAGATGTTTACCTTGATTGGTTCTGATTTTGGTGTTGCTAAGCAACTTAGCTGTTCCAACCAAGTTGCAGAGGGACTTTCTTGGATATGAGCTCTCCTGGATACCAGCCTATGGGTTATCTTAATCAATTTAGGTCAAGCAGGACTCCTTTGTTGTCTGAAGACTGTATACTAGCAACAATTGCAATCGCTTGCTGGCCTGGATCCTGATGAATATTTTAACCCTTGGCCTTGTTTTGGAGTTTTGCTGTGAGGCAACCTAGAGTCTCTCTGTTCGTGGTATGTCCTGAGTGAGGCTATGTAATTGGCTGCACTTAAGTGGTATTCCCCAGGCTCAGTTTGACTGGCGAGGCTGTTCACTTTCACTGGAATACTGGGCAACTCACATGCTTCATTTTGCAATGATAAGGCCAGTAGCAGCATTGTTTGAAGTCCAACTGGGCTTCAGCTAGTTATGTCATTGTCTCACATACCAGATGGTCTCTAAGCACCTCATTTAGGGTTAAACCAAAGTCACAGCCTTCTGCCAGCCATCTTAGCCTAGTCAAAAATCCCAACATGGATTCCCTTGGTTCTCGAATAGCCGAGTAAAAGCGATAATGTCTCAGAATTAGAGGGGACTTGGGGTCTTAACATTCCTTAACTAGGTCCATCAATTCTTGAAAAATATTATCATGTGGCCTCAGGGAAAGTGAGGCTCCTAATGACAGAAAAAGCTATCACTTCACAGGCTGCCAGAAGAATTACTCATAGTATTTTATCTGCCACAATGTCATTTGCCCAGAAAAAATAATGCATTCTTGCCACATACTGGGCCCAGTCTTCAATATCAGGGTTGAATGAGTCAAGCTTCCCAAACAGAAGCATGATGTAAGAAAAGCTTATCCCAACTCAAAGATGACTAATGAGGGCAAGTTTACTGAGGATCATGCTTTACTCTCGGTGCCACTGAAATAACTCCCCAGAGGCTGGTATCCAATCACAGTTCACCCTTTATTTACACATGAACAATCCATGAATTTAATACTGCCTCATTCAGAATCACACACCAGAGTGTCAGTATCTCTGACGCTTACACTTTTTAATCTGTCAGCCAGAGCTCCCTGATTGGATAGACTAACAGGCACAATCAGGGTACTCAGATTCTATGAGGTCCAGCTGCCTGACCTTGATACAATCACTGCAGTTAGAAGTTGTCACTTTAACTTGCAGAACAATGTGAAAGCATTAGATAATTAAAGGATTGTGCATAGAAATTCTGTGTAAAATTTAGTGATTAGCAAACTAAGATTACTCTGGTTCAGGAGGAAGTACACCAAACCTTTCAGGAACAACAAAAAAAAGTGCATTGATTGACAAGAGGCCAATCGTGAAAATAACATGTAAAAAAACTAAAGAAAAATTAGTTACAAGGAACAAAAATATTATCAGAGAAACTTCAAGCATATAGTTTCTTACAATAAATGTAGAAATATGAAGATCTGGAAGAAAAAAAGGATACTCACTGATAATCATATTCACACTCAGCTCAATCAACTATTTTCTCAGGAAACCACTTGACTTTCACGTCTATACTTTTGTAATGGAATTTCAGTGACAGACAGTTAAATTATTACTGCAACTAACAAAACACAGATTAGAAGCATGTTTGACTTTGCATCATCACCAAGCATAAATAGGTAGTGGTCAAACAATACAGCAATGCATTTTCATCTGAACAGCAATGTAAGATTACCATGACAATCTGCCATACAAAAAGTGATGTAGAAAGAAAACGAGGCATTTAAACTGATTTTGATACGGTATAGTAAAAATTCTAATATATCACATCTGTCATATATAAGGAGAGGTCCTTAATGAATACTTTTCTTCAGTATTTACAACTGAGAGGGACCTAGTTATAGAGGAGGACAGTGTGGAACAGACTGGTAGGCTAGAGAAGATTGCTGTTAGTAAGGAGAATGTACTAGGAATTTTGAGGAAATTGATGATAGATAAGTTCCCATGGCCTGATGGGATTTATTGAAGGATTTTATGGGGAGCGAGGGCCTTTAGCAATGATCTTTTCATCCTCACTGTCCATGGGTATAGTGCCAGAAGATTGGAGAGAGGCAAACGTCATTCCCTTGTTCAAAAAAGGGAATAAAGGATAACCCTGGATATTACAGGCCAGTTAGTATTACATCAGTGGGGGGCAAATTATTGGAAATGGCTCTGAGATAGGATGTATGATCACTTGGAAAGGCACAGTTTGATTTGTGATAGTCAGCATGAATTTAAGGGGGGTAGATCATGCCTCACAAACCTTAGTGAATTCTTTGAAGAGGTGACCAAACATGTGGATGAAGGTAGAGCAGTGGATGTGGTATACATGGATTGAAGTAAGGTGTTTGATAAGGTTCCACATGGTAGGCTCACGTAGAAGGTAAGGAAGCATGGGAAAGGGGAAAATGTGGCAGAATGGCTTCAGAATTGACTGACACTTCGAGGACAAGGTGTGGTAGTAGATGGAAAATATTCAACATGGTTCTCAGTTACGAGTGGTGTACCACAAGGATCTGTTGAGTCCACTTTTATTTGTGATTTTGGTGAATGATTTGGATGAAGGAGTGGAAGGGTGAATTAGTAACTGCGCGGTTAATACAAAGGTGGGTCATGTTGTGGACAGTGCATAGGGTTGTTCTCGGTTACAAAGGGACATTGATAGGATGTAGAGCTGGGCTGAGAAGTGGCAGATGGCGTTTAACCCTGAAAAGTATGAGGTGATTCATTTTGGAAGGAAAATCTTGAAAGCAGAATACAGGGTTAACGGAAAGATTGTTGGCAGTGTGCAGGAGCAGAGGGATCTTGAGGTTCACATCCACAGTTCCCTGAAAGCTGCCACCCAGGTGGATAGAGTTGTTAAGAAGGCGTATGGTGTGTTAGCATTCATTAATGGACGGATTGAGTACAAGGGCTGCGAAGATATGCTCCAGCAATACAAAAGCCTGGTTCAGCCACATCGGGAGCATTGTGTCCAGTTCTGGTCGCCTCATTACAGGAAAGGTATGGAAGCGTTTACCAGGATGTTGCCTGAAACAGAGGGAAGGTCTTATGAGGAAAGGTTGAGAGTGCTAGGGCTTTGGTCTGTAGAATGACGAAGGACAAGAGGTGACCTGATAGAGGTGCACAAAATGATCAAAGGCATATATTAGAGTAGACAGCCAGAGACCTTTTCCGAGGGTGGAGGTAGCTATCACAAGGGGGCATTGTTTTAAAGTGAGTGGAGATAGATATAGGGGAGACATCAGAGGTAGGTTCTTTACTCAGAGAGTGGTCAGGACGTGGAATGCATTGCTGGAGAGGGTAATGGAGTCGGCCTCATTAGGGGCATTTAAGCAGCTATTAGATAGGCATATGGATGATAGTATAACGTAGGGGTAGAGGTTAGATAGACCTTAGGATTAGGGTCAAAGTTCAGCACAACATCATGGGCCGAAGGGCCCATACTGTTCTATGTTTTATATCATGTTGCGTAATGTTCAGGATTAGTCATGGCAAAAACCACTGCAGGCACAGTGTGTTATTTTTGATATTGCTTGATTAAACCGTCCATTCAGTTGCTAACTGTAGTCATTCCACACTGGTATTCCAACAGGATGGCAACATAAAAGCAAAAAGAATATTTAAAAGTAGTAGCTTTAGTTTAGTTTCCTTCAAATAGAAACCTAAATTCTAGTTCACAATGCTTACAAATGTAAAACCAAAAACTTGCGCTTAATTTTTTACTTCAAAATTATGCAGTCTGATTCGTTCAAAAAGTGACGTTATGACAATATATCTATTGACAAATTGCATATACAAAATCCTTAAATTGTCCAAAAGCTTTTATTTTTAATTTCCAGTGAAAACAATGTGCCCCCCTGTTTGAAAAGAGCAAATTTCTTGGCTAAGACAGTGTGGAGCTAGAAAAACACAGCAGGCCAGGCAGCTTCAGAGGTGCAGGACAGTTGACATTTTGGGTTGGGACTCTTTTTTTCCCTGAAGAAGGGTCCCGACCCAAAACGTCAATTTTCCTGTTTCTCTGATGCTGCCTGGCCAGCTGTGTTCCTCCAGCTCCACACTGTGTTATCTCTGACTCCAGCATCTGCAGTTCTTACTATCTCTGAACTTTTCTGGCTGCTTCATTAATCTAGTTTGAATTAGTGCAGCATTTTATACCTTAATCATTCAGCTTATACCACAATCTAAAGAGATTCCACAGTCGTTAACAGAGCCTTTCCCACAAATCAGCATGCTTTGCTATTCAAATAAAAGTATATTTAACTGTAATGGTATAACCAGACTGCCACAGATCAGGTGGTTACTCATAGTTAATGATCTGTGACATACCACACAAGTAGTTACAAAAAGACTTCTTATATACAGTATGTGCAACAATATTTGCTTTTTGGATGGCTAAATGAATGAATACATTGAATTTCACTGTACATCTGAATTTAAAAGAAAATTTACAAGAAACATGTTTACTTTGTGTCACGAAAATGTGAACATTTTCCATTAATACTTAACCTTTTTGTGCAGGACAGTGACCACAAAGAGCATCCTAATCAATGAGCCAAATTTTTCTCTTAATCTCTTAAATTTGCGAATTGCAGAAATGAAGCCTCTGGGGACCCCAGCGGGTTTCTAGAGTGGATGGTAATTTTTTTTTGGTAATTATTGTACTAGTATTAATGTTGTTTTCCTTCAAGCACTATAATGCTACAGTACATTTTCAAAATTGAAATGATTTATTTAAAATTAGAAAAATTGTAAAATGGTTAGTTTCATAACATATGTTGAGCCTACTTGAAGTTTGAGTAGTGCTGTGTGTTGTCAGTCATTTATCATTTAAACTTACAGATTCAGCACAGAATATGGAAATTAAAGAAAACATTCATAGAAGTGCTCTCACTGACCGGCATCCCTACAATACAGTGTAATTTATTGACCAGCTCTGTGGTTTATTTGTTACATACTATTTTTGCTCCACCAGTATATATTAAATTTCAAAGAAACTCTTCTTATTGCCTAAAATTTGTCCTTTGGAAAACCAGATATACTTGACTTGGATTTTGTAGTTCTAATGACAAAACTGTCAGTGTTCGCCATAAAAGTATCAGGAAAAGCCCAGTAATTGTGCGACTGTTGCATGCACATTAATCTACAAGTTATCATAAACTATTCTGTTTTGAATAGCTTAGCTATTTGATTCACTGACATCAAGATTAAAAGAAAAGAAATGATACTGGTCAGAATTTGGGATGAATACTCACAAACAATGAAACATTTTCAATTTTCACTACAGTATTTTCACTACAGTATTCCAGAGTTGGTGTTTTGGAGTGGAAAGAAGTTACAGAGTTACTTTGCCAATAATCAGAGGGTTAGATAGGGTGGATAGGGAGAGCCTTTTTCCTAGGATGGTGATGGCAAGCATGAGAGGGCATAGCTTTAAATTGAGGGGTGAAAGATATAGGACTGATGTCAGAGGTAGTTTCTTTACTCAGAGTAGTAAGGGAATGGAACGCCTTGTCTGCAACGGTAGTAGATTTGCCAACTTTAGGTACATTTAAGTCGTCATTGGACAAGCATATGGACGTATATGGAATAGTGTAGGTTAGATGGCTTGAGATTGGTATGACAGGTCGGCACAACATCGAGGGCCGAAGGGCCTGTACTGTGCTGTAATGTTCTATGTTATGTTACCTCTATGTAATTTTAATAATCCAGGTCATTTGTCATCGAGGACACTGAAATAAGTCATTTCAACTTTCAAAACAGTTGTGAGAAGGTCTCGTTTTAAAATCATTTAAAAACATTTCAACATTTGTTTTTTTTTATATTTCTTTAAAATGTTAGATAACAACATAACTTTTTATGTTTTGTTCCAATGACTCATCAACACCTTTGCCAGGGCAGTTAGGAATCGACAGTAATTCTGGTCTCTCCAGTCACGAATGATTAAAATAAAATTAAGATGAATCTATTTATATAAACCAATGCAATTTCCATAACATTCCACAGAAAAAAAACTATAATTATTACAAAAATTTTGATGTTCAAAATTCCAAAGTACTCAGCTCAATATTTAACATTCGTGCTTAGTACGCTTAATACTACTTTAAGCCTATTATTTGCAAGCTATTACAGAGAATAATCAGAAGGTAAATGAAATATTTGCATTTATCACAAAGGGAATAGAATATTTCAGACAGCATTTACAGCGGCTGTACAGAACCTTGATGAGCCCACATCTGGAATACTGTGTACATTTTGGACTCCTTATTTGAAAAAGCAAATAATTTTGTTAGAAGCAGTTCGAAGATGGTTTACTCCACTCGGTCCTGGAATGAAATACTTGTCCTATGAAGAAACATTGAATAGTTTAGGCTTATACCCGATGGAGCTGAGAAAAATCTAAATGAAAGACAAGATTCTAATGTTGGATATCAGGAAGTTGTTTCCTCTCATGGTGAAGACGAGAACTAGGGGACACATTTTTTTTTAAAGGTGGTGTCTTTTTAAAATGGAGGCAAGGAAAATTTCTCCTTTCAGAGGGTTGCAGGTATGTAGAATTCTCTTCCCCAGAAAGCTGTGGAGACTGAGTCATTGAACTTACTCATGGGAGAGTCAGATTAACTTTTAATTGTCATGGGTATGAGACACAAAAAGCAAAATAGAGTTGACACCACATTGAGATCAGCTATGATCTTATTGAATGGTGAAGCAGGCATAAAAAGCAAATGATCTACTCTTGGGAGATATCAAGAACTGCAGATGGTGGAATCAGAGACAACACAGTATTGATCTGGAGGAACACAGCAGGCCAAGTAGTATCAAAGGAGCAGGAAAGTTGACATTTTGGGTCGGGACCCTTCTTCAGAAATGGGAAGGGGGAAGGGAGCTCAGAAGTAAAGAGACAGAGGAGAGGCAGGGCTGGGGAAGGCAGGCGGGATGGTGATAGGTGAGTGCGGTAAGGAGTGGTGGGGATTGGTCAGTGGGATGGGTGAAGCGGATAGGTAAAAGAGAAGATGGGCAGGTTGTGCCAGGTCAATGAGGTGGAGATGGGATGAAGACACAGGCATAGCTCAGGCCCATGGCCACCCCGTTAGTCCGTAAGAAGTGGGAAGAGTTAAAGAAGAAGTCATTAAGGGTAAAGACGAGTTCTTCTAAGCGGATGAGGCTGTCTGTGGAGGGGGACTGGTTGGGCCCACAGTACTGGAAGAAGCGGAGGGCTTTTCGGCCATCTGCATGAGGGATACAAAATGTGCAGGAGCTGGATGTCAAGACTAATACTGAGGTTTTGGGGGCCAGGGAATCGGAAGTCTTGGAGTAGGTGAAGGGCATGAGTGGTGTCCCGGATGTAGGTGGGGAGTTCCTGGACTGGTGGACAAAAAACAGAGTCAAAGTACGTGGTGATGAGTTCAGCGGGGCAGGAGCATGCAGAGACAACGGGTCAGCCGGGGCAGTCAGGTTTGTGGATCTACTCTTGCTCTTAAGACCCAAGTTGAAGTGATCAACTATGTTTTAATATTGCAAAAAGGAAGTCAATAGTAATAAGTACTATCAAGGATATAAAAATAAATTTGCACTAAATTATGCTTAAAATATTAAGAATCTTCAAAAATTAGCACATTATTTATATACATTTTAGTCCCTGGTAAATCCTGCTAAACATTTCGATCAATATTGTCTAAAGGTTTTAACTGAACAATGTAAAATGCAATGGACTTACAAATATATTCAATTTTATACAGTGTTGTCAATTTAGATACAGAAGGAAGTCAGCCACATAATCCCTCACCTCATAAGAAAGGTAAATGTAATCTTAGGAATGGAAAGCAACCTAAACTGAAATAACAATAGTGGAAACTGGCTTAAGATTAACAATATGCAGTATTTAAACCAAGGTACACGTTCCAAGCATGGATGAGATTCTGTTTACTATGAAAGTTGTTTAAAGTAAAGTAATGTTGGTTGACAGCCTAAAGTGAAATTGCTCAAGAATGTGTTGTACTTGATTTGGTTGCTATAACAGAGAAGCCCAAAGCAACATTTCAAAATCATCCTGAAGGAGTCCCTCTATGTACCACAATCAACCTTCTCTAGCACAAAGCACAAATCATGAATACAGCTGCCTCGTGATGCTAGAGCACAAGTATTCTAGAAACTTTTGAGACTGAGCAAAAAGCTATCCATGAAAGAGAAAAAAAGATAGATTCAAATGCCCCCAGCAACGGCTACACCTTCACAAGCACTACAATCTGCTGGTCACCAGTGGGCTTGTAACTGATGCGTACAACCTTCATAAAATTTTCATCCATGGAGAAATGCCAAGGAAGGAAGGCTAACTACAGAATAAAATGAAATTGTTTATCTATGATAAAATGTCATATACTTTAAGATATTGCAACAAACTAGAAAGAATCAGTCTATTTAGATATTAAAGAATCCTAACAGTTGAAACATAAATATATTAACGAGAAATGTAATCTGCAGAGATCAATTGTTGAACTTTCTTCATATCTTAAGATGCCTTTTCATATGAGTTTAATGATTAAAATATAGTTAATAACTAAAAATAAAATTACCAGGAAAACACCAGGCTCTTACCTCTTGAAATTTTACTGCGTATTATAAAGGCCGCGTTGATAACAATAAAGTCAGACATATCTTTACAGCAATAATTAAAATTGCAGAGATCATGTGGATACATCCTGATTTACAAGTCAAATGAAGATGCGTGAAGATGGAATTTACACACCAAATTAGGTACTTCAGATAACATAAGTCAAACTACTCACACTGGAATAACGTTTAGATCAGACGCTTAAACAAAACTTCAGTTCTGGATGTAAGTTTGCTCGCTGAGCTGGAAGGTTCGTTTTCAGACGTTTTGTCACCATTCTAGGTAACATCATCAGTGAGCCTCCAATGAAGCGCTGGTGTTATGTCCCGCTTTCTATTTATCTGTTTAGGATCCAGAACCTCAACCTGAGCTACAAATCTTCTCAAAACTCGCTAACATAACTTCAGTGACATGATAAAGAAGTTGAGTGGTCTTTTTGACATTCCTACAAATTCTACTCTTGTATACATTGATGAGGAGTTTTAGGAGATTATTTTGTGGTGGATACATATTAAGAATGGCAACATTGGTTAACTTATTTTCCCCGTCTAAGCTAGAGATATTAGAGTCATGCCGGCTCAGTACGGGCTCGGAGTTCAACGTAAGACCTTCCTAGTCAGTATGTCCAGGCCATTTTCTAGATAACCCGAAATGCATAGGAGAACTTGCTACCTCATACTTATAATTAAAACATCCTGACTGCATTTTCTGCAGAAAAAACATTTTGACGCAGGGAACTTAAAACGACAGACATTAACTACGGAAAAGTTTTGGCAGATGCAAATGATTGTTCCCCTCAATTTGCTTTTATTTTCAAATTATAGCAAGTTAGGATTCTGGCATACAAGCAACATCCCAAATCTGCCAGACAGGGAATGCCATCAACAAATTTCTATTTAAATTTAACCAAATTCACTGCACCACATCTTCTTTACCATGAGGAGATAGCAAGAACACCAGTTGCCGGAGACAGAGACAACAGTGTGGAGCTGGAGGAAAACAGCAGGCCAGGCAGTATCAGAACAGCAGGAATGTTGATGTTTCAGATTGGGACCCTTCCTCACAAATGGGGAGGGAAGAGTGCTGGGAAATAAATAGAGAGAGAAGGGGTAGGATTGGGAAAAGCTAAGTGGGATGGGGATAGGTCAATGCAGGGAGTGGTGGGGATTGGTCAGTGAGATGGGTGGGGCAGATAAGTGAGAGAGAAAATGGACAGATTGTGGTTGGTCAAGGAGATGGGTGGGAGGATGGTTGGGGCTGGGGAATAGTAGGTGGGATGCAAGTAGGGGTAGTGGGGATTGGTTGGCAGGAAGGATAGGACAGTTAGGTGGGGAAAAAGATAGACAGGTTGAGTCAGATCAAGGAAGTGGGGATGAGGGGGATATTTGGGCATGGCATGAGGCTGGGAAATTGTAAAACTGGTGAATTCTACGATAAGGGCATCAGACCTTACCTCCTGAGGTGGAAGATGAGGTGTTGCTCTTAAATGCTGTCATTGTGACACTGGAATAGGCCCAGGATAACCATGTCACCCAGCGAGTGGGAAGGGGAGCTAAAATGGTTGGCGATCTGAAAGTATTGTCGTTTGTCACATACAGAGTGCAGATGCTCCACAAAATGGTCCCCGAGTTTGTGCTCGGTCTCACCAATATAGAGGAGGCCGCATCAGGAGCAACAGATACAGTAGACCAAGTTGGAGGATATACAGGTGACCTCCTGTCGGCTATGAAAGGTTTGCTTTGGTCCTTAAATGGAGATGAGAGGAGAGGTGTAGGGACAGGTGTAGCACTTCCTGCGGTGGGGCAGGGAAAGGTGCCAGGTGTGGTGGGGTTAGTGGAGAGTGTGGAGCAGGCAAGCGAGTCGTGGAGTGAGCAGTCCCTACAAATGAGACATAGAGGTGGGGAGGAAAATACCTCTGGTGGTGGGGTTGAATTGTAGGTGGCAGAAGTGGTGGAGACCAATACACTGGGTGCGGAGGTTGGCAGGCAGTATGTGAGGACCAGGGGGATTCTGAGTATATTTTTGTTGGTGTTAGGAATTTGAGGGCAGAAGTACACAAAATGCAAGAGATGGAATTTTTTTTTGATCATCAGAGGGGGCATGTTGCAGTCCTTGAAATAGGAGGACATCTGCGATGTCTGGAAGTGAAATGTTCCATCTTCAGGGTAGACGCAGCAGAGGCAGAGGAATTGGGAGTAAGGGATCGCCATTCTTGCAGGAGTGGACATGTAGTCCAGGTAGCTACGGGAGTCAAGGAGCTTGAAACAGATGTCGGTGTTGAGGCAGTTACCAGAGATGGAAACGGAGAAGTCCAGGAAGGAGTGGGAGGTATCGGAGGTGGTCCAGGAGAATTTGAGGTTGGGCTGAAAGGCGTTACTAAAGTTGATGAACTGTTCAAGCTCCTCACGGGAGCACAAGGCAGTACCAAAGCAGTCATCAATGTCGCGGAGGAAGAAGTCGGGGATAGTGCCAGTGTAACAGCAGAAAAGGGACTGTCCCACAAGTCCTACAAAAAGGCAGGCATAACTCAGGCCCATGCAAGTGCCCATGGCCATCCCCTTAGCTTATAAGAAGTGGGAGGTGTTAGAGGAGAAGTTGTTAAGGGTAAGGACAAGTTCTGTTCAGCAGACGAGGGAGTCAGTGGAGGGGGACTGGTTGGGCCTGCAAGATAGGAAGAAGCGGAGGGCTTTTAGGGCATCTGCGTGAGGGGAATACAAGTGTACAAGGACTGGATGTCCAAAGTGAAGATGAGATTTTGGGGACCAAGGAATTGGAAGTCTTGGAGGAGGTGGAGGGTGTGGGTGGTATCCCGGACTTAGCTGGGGAGTTCACGGACCAAGGGTAAAAGACAGAGTCAAGGTAACGGGGATGGCAGAGTTGCCAATTAAATGGGATTATCACTAGAAGCTTCATTAATATTTGGCTTTGCATCTTAACAAACTCACAAAACTAGTCAAACATCAAGAAACCTTGACATAAAAACCAGATCAGATTCCTGGCAAACTCAGCTCAACACTTGTTTCAGATGGTCTCATGTCAGATACTCGGCAGAACCCCTAGGCACAGACCACACACAACCCATGTCCTCACACACTGGCATCCAACATATGCCAACCTCTAAGAGGGGTCATGGCACACTCTGATTCACTTACAGGATGCTTCTCAACTTCAGGTGTTGTACTAGCAACTATCTGTGCTGCAGCACGGACACTGCCCACGCAGGGACAAGCACCCAGCTCATCGACAGGCCAGTCTACATCTCCAGACGCTTATCTCACTGTCATACTATTCGTCAGTCTGAGCCTACTTAGATGTTCACAACATCTCCGCCTTGTATTGACTTGTCTTTCCTTTTAGCTTTTTGTCTCCTCAGGCAAGGATACTAAGGTAGTATACTTCTGTCTTGCTTTATCATTTAACACAGATACAGACAAAGAAAGCTTGTCATGGTTGTCAGCAGTCCTCAGCCGATGGAAATAGCCTTCATTCAGGGGATCCATGCACAGTAAATTTCTGATACCAGTCCAGGAGCTTGGAAATAGTCAGTCAGTCAGTTATGGGGCATTCAGGATGCTCTCTGCATCAGATGTGCGGAGAGGCTGAATGTCCGGCAGCCCACCACCCATCTTCTGCCTTTCAATGCTGTTGGGGGCTGTTTGCGTCCTAGGATAAAAGATAAGTATTAAAAGTCGGTGGTGCAGCTGCCACTCACAGTGCAGGTGTGGAAATTAGGCAGCATAGAAGGCATGCAGGTTCAGTGGTATTGGAGGTTGAGGTAGGTGAGTTCAGAAGAGATTTACCAGAATGTTACCAAGTACGGAAGGTTTGTGTTATAAAGAAAGGCCAAATAGGTTGGGACTTTTTTCACTGGAGTGTAGGAGGTTGAGAGACAACCTTATAGAAGTTTGTAAAATTGTGAAGGGGATAGACACAGTTAATGGCAGTTGCCTTTTCCCTAGGATAGGGGACTTCAAGACGAGGAGGCACATTTTTGAGGTGAGAGGAGAGAGATTTAAAAAACCCATGAGAGTCAAGATTTTTATTCAGAGGGTGGTTCGCGTGTAGAATCCACTTCCTGAAGAAGTGGTAAATGGGGGTACAATTACAATGTTCAAAAGGCATTTGGATAAGGACAATGATTGGAAAGGTTTGGAGGGATATGGGCCAAGGAGCAGGCAGGTAGAGCCAGTTTAGTTTGGGATTATGTTTGGCATTGACTGTTTGGACTAAAGGGTTTGTTTCTGTGCTGTATGATACTCTGACTCTATGTTACATGCAAATGTGGGCGCTGTGGAGCATTGGCACCTTGGTGATGTGTGGGTACATGAGTGTGAGGTATGAGAAAGAACATAGTAGATTTGCTTCTCCCAATTTGTTCTAAACAGACCCCTCATAATTTTGAGCCGGTCAGTACTAGGCATGTTAGATGTGTTCTACCTGGAATAGTTTTGTTGTCTTGCATTCTTGGAGAATCATCTATTCAGCACTTTATTTTGAATGTCAGCATTTAAGAGACAGTTTATCTTATATTGTCTCTCTTCAGTTGAAACCAAGTTGGTGGCATGGCGTGGAGAGGCAGTAGGATTTATAGTAAGTCTGCTAAGTAGCACTGACAGGCCAGGATTTGAATATAATTCAACAGTGAAATTGTGCACATTACAAGAAACCAATTACTATTGCTTCATTATAAAAGAACAAAGAACATTTCTTTATACCATCAAGAGTGTTTTGAAGGAAGAAAACTATGTTCTCTACTCTCTAGGATTTTCTATTCACAGCTCTTTGACCAAGAAGACAGGTGGCACATTGATCTACACATAAGGTTGGAGCTCAGCATGCAATTTTAAGTCAACTGTTCCAAGAGTGAGCATTGATGCTGATCTAATTCTACCACTAACCTTAATTCCTTCTTGGCTAATTACGTGACTGCTTCCATAGCTTTCTCAACACGAGTTAATCTGATGCTAACAGATCAACAACAGCTCCAAAGACAGAGGCAGGAGCTGCTAAAGAAGCGAGGAAGGCACAATTCTCACTTGCTAGCCACAAATTAGGTAATTAAGAGAAGCAGGAGGATTAGGAACTTCTGACATCACAAACAAAACATTCCCAAAACCACTGCCATAGTCACGGCCAGTTTTTAGAGCATCACGTTCCAAATAGATTGAAGCCACAGGCTCCAATATTTACCCCCTGCAATGGGAAGGCTAACACAGTTTCATAAAAATAAACAAATGAGGAGTAGGGTTACTTGGCCCTTTGAGTGTGATAAAGTACTGGATAAGATCACAGTTAATCTGGTTGCGTCCTCTACTTTCCTGTCCATCTCAACAACTTTTGACTTCTTGACAGTAAAGAATCCAACTCAGCCTTAAAAATAATCAATAATCCTAACCCAACTGCTCTCTGAAATAGTGTATTCCAAAACTACAAATACTCAGAGAAAAATTTTCATTTCCAACTTAAAGAAGGAAACCTTTTCATGGTGATTTTTATATTTTTTGTAGCCCAAGGGACTCCCTCAATAGGCCATGGAAGCTAAATGGGAGGCATCTCCCACTGAACTGGAACCCATTAAGCTTTTTTTAAATTCATTTGTTGGAGCTGGGCGTTGTTGGCGAGCCAACATTTATTGCCAATCCCTAGTTGCCCTTGAGAAGGGGGTGGTGGACTACCTTCTTGAATGACTCTAATCCACACACTGTGGGTTGACTCACAATGCCATTAGGGAGGGAATTCCAGGATTCTGACCCAACAACAGTGAAGGAATGGTGATTTATTTGCAAGTCAGGGTGGTGAGTGACGTGGAGGGAAACTTTCAGGTGGTGGTGTTCCCATGTATCTGCTCCCCCTTTCCTTCTAATTGGAAGTGATCATCGGCTTGGAAAGCACTGTCTAACAATCTTTGGTGAATTTTTGCAGTGCATCTTGTAGATAGTACACACTGCTGCTACCGAGTGTTGACGGTGGAAAGGGTTTGTGACTGTGGTGCCAATCTAACTGGCTGCTTTGTCCTGGATGGCGTCAAGCTTCTCGAGTGTTGTTGGAGCTTCAACCATCCAGATGGAGTATCCCATCACGCTCCTGACTTGTGCCTTGTAGATGGTAGATAAGCTTTGGGGAGTCATGAGGTGAGGTACTTTCCACAGTACTCAGCTTTTGACCTGCTCTTGTAGCCATTGTGTTTATGTGGTGAGTCCAGTTAAGTTTGTGGTCAATGGTAACCCCAAGGATGCTGATAGTTTGGGATTCAATGATGGTAACTTTGAACATCAACCAAACAGCATACAAGCTGATACAGAATTTAATTCATGGTTCAGTGAGTGTATCCAATGTGAAGCTAAATCACGGCAATCAAGAAGATCTCAGCCCAATACCCATCCCTTGCAGTATGTGTTAGTTGAATTCTGCCAGGACGGCAACAGTGGCATTACAATTAACTTCACCACCTAGTACTGACATGGGAGAAGAGCAATTTATCCAAGCATTCCAATTCTGATAGATGGAAGTTCACATACATTCACATCAGTTCTGCCTGCCCCTAAATTACCCACAAGCTAAATCTCCACACCAGGATTCGCACATTTTGAGATTCAACTAGTATCCAAGGCACTGTATCAAAAGATTGAACTTCTTTCGGATGAGGAGGGTTTGGAATAAGCACTGGGCAAGATAAAATATATTTGAAGCAAAGTAAACACCAGCAAGCTTTATCCGCTGGCTGCATTACTCAAATACAGATGATATACAAAAGCCAAATAGTGCTGGAAATCCAAAGTAAAACAGAAAATGCTGAAAATAAACAAAATCTCGGGCAGCACCTATTGCAACAGGAACAAAATTAACATTTCAGGTCTATGGCCTTTCTTCAGAACAGTAAAATTTAGAGATGTTGCAGTATGTTGCGATCAAATACCAAGACGAGGAAATGGGGGAAGGAGGAAACAACAAAAGGGAATGTCTGAAATAGGTTCAAAGGTAATACAACTTAAGTGATAACAATAGGGATGATGGCACTAGTCAAAATGGGTTGGGAAGGAAAAATAGAAAAATAAAAGATGGGTCTAGAGGAACTGTCAATGTGAAAAGCAAAATCATTACATACAATTTCCGTCCTACAAAAGGGGGCAGTATGTATTCTCTGTAATTGTTTAGTTTAATGTTAAGTTACAAAAGCCGTAAAATGTCAAAGCAAGAGATGAGGTGCTGTTTCTTAAGCTTGAACAAAGCTTCATGGAACAGTGTCACTGACTAATTGAGAGAGATTAGAGTCAGATGGAGAATTAAAATGGCAGATGATTAGAAGTTGGGATCAAGCTTGCAATGAACGGTGGCAAGGTGGCTCATAAAGGATGGCACAGTGGCTCAGTGGTTAGCACTGTTACCTCAGTGCCAGGGATTTGGGTTTCCCTCCAGCTTTTGGTGACTGTATGGATTTTGCACATTCTTCCCTTGTCGGCATGGGTTTCCACCAGGTGCTCCAATTTCATCCCTTTATCCAAAGATGTACAAGTTAGGTTGGTTGGCCATGCTAAATTGTCCATAATGTCCAGGGATGCGCAGGCTAGGTGGAATAGTCATGGTACATGTGTGTTATGGGGATAGGGTGGGCCTGGGTGGGATACTGTTCTGAGAGTGGGTGCAAATGCAATGAGCCGAATGGCCTCTTTATGCATTGTTATAATTCGAATGAATAGAGTGTACCTGAATGGAATAGTACATGAGGATCCAATTCCAATAATGGTCTAAAACTAAACAGGAAAATGCTCCATACGTAACATTGTACTCCCATATCAAAAATTCAATTTTTCTAAAGTAATGTTGTATTCCCTTACACCAGTGAGTTTTAGAGTCTACCTTTTTCCAAATTAAGAGTGGAATAAAGCAAGGTTAGTACTTTCCCTTAAATTTCTTGCTGTTACCCTCTCTATTTTTCTCAAAAGTGTTCACTCATACAATTACAGGAGTAAGGTTAATCTCCTGAACCTTAGTCGAGTGTAAACCCTGGTAACAAAAACAAAGTTGCTGGAAAAGCTCAGCAGGTCTGGCAACAGAACTGTTCTGAGGAAGGGTCACCAGACCCAAAACATTAACTCTGTTTTCTCCCCCACAGATGCTGACAGGCCTGCTGAGCTTTTCCAGCGACTTTGCTTTTGTTCCTAATTTGCAGCATCCACAATTCTTTTGGTTTTTATTGTGTAAACCCTGGCAAGACAGTCAGCCATTACAGTAAATTCTGATCCTGGAGTAATTTGCCAAGGGGGGCACCACACCACAACCAGAAGCAGAAACGCTATTTTTCATTCCCTAGTTAAGGCACTAATATAAATTCAATCTTTTCAGAGATGACAGAAACAACTGATTGCAAGCAAAAGAATGAAATATACCTTTAACATATAACGTAGTGAAAAAATACGTCATGAGAAATCACAGATGTCAATTTTAACCCTGACTAAATGGGCAGATTAAATGAATTGATTTTAAAGATCAAGGAGAAAATGGAAAAGTAATTCTCCACACACACAAAAATGCACACTTCTTATTGAATGTTGGCACAAGGGTATTTATATGGCAAAGTAGAAGTACTCCAGCATATGAGAAACAACCTGAAAAAGGTCCAAAATTCAAGGTATTGAAAAGCATGGCTACTGTTTGCAAAAGGCATCCAAATTAATTTATTCAGTAGAATAAAGGTCAATAAATGTTTCAAGATTTATGAAGTGCCACAGGGCTTTTTATTAACCCACTGGATCAAGCCATGCTTTTTATTTTGAGATACATGTATGCAAAAGAAAAATACACAAATATTACCTCCTATTGCTGTCCTTGGGGAAATTAACTGTATTCCACAATACTAAGTTTATAAATAGATTGCAGAAATAGCTCTAGCAAATGGTGTCACTGTAAATTTTGAGGTTAATGCATCACTACCAACAGCAGTGCATAAATATTAGAATATACTTTGAGATTTAACCTTTCACCTAGCAATGTATCACAGCATCATTTCCTGGTGTAGAGATAGCACTCCTGTACTAATCAATCACAACTAAAGAGAACATACAGTCAACATTCTTAATTAGACTCTATCTACTCTCCTCCTCACGTCCATCCGTCATGAACACTGTTTAAAAATAAGTGTTATTAGTCTTTATTTGTGAGTAGATCTGGTTAACATCTCCACGTCTCAGCAGCAGAAATCATTCATCCATCTGAAGCACGTTAGTGCCTGATAAATTCATACCCCTACATAGAAGTTACAGATAACAAGAGCCCCAAACCCACTTCAGAGTCATAAATCACAATGTACACAGCTCCCATGCAACCTGGGTTAATTTCTGTTTACAATAAATCTACTGAGAAAGTTCGTTTGACACTTAAGGAGTCTGATTTCGAATCAGATGGTGGGAAAAGCAAAGAAATCTGACACAAACTCCAACTCGGCTAAGCGTTTTGCCTTTGGGGATCCTCAATAGAACTGGATGACATTAACGGAGGTTGAATGACTTTAAAAGATGGCTGGTCATATAGTGAAACAGAATTCCTTCAAATATTTTGCTGTACAGGTAAATATAAATGAATGATAATGAATGCTATGCTTCTCCCATAAAAGGATATAAAATTCTTCAATAACCTCAGCATTTGTACCTTGCCATGTAATCATAGTATCACAAAATTTGAGGTAATATCAACAAGAGTTAAAACAGATTGACGCTGTGCATTACTTTTTCAGTCATTTCCAAAACAAAACTGCAGATTATGGAACTTCAATTGCAACAAAATGCCACTTTACTATTTTCTAAAACAGTAAACAATAATTTAACAACATAATATTAACAAATATCCCTGAACAAATAGTCACACAGATTTGCTAGCTAACACTTCACAAATTGTTGACATAAATGCTTAAGCCTTTATTTGTTAAAAATGAATTGTAAAGCAGATTTAAAATTAAAATCTTCAACTATTTCTTGGCAAATGATGCTCCTGTTAAAATTTAAATCTGGCATTTTTCTTTCTTAAAGAGAGAGTTTCTGGAGTCTCAATATCATTTTCTTGCAAATTTAGCTTCAAACAATTCCATACAGTTAAGTAAATGTTGGAAGAAAGCAACAGGCGGCACGGTGGCTAAGGGGCATCACAGTGGCTTAGTGGTTAGCACTGCAGCCTCACAGCCCCAGGGACCCAGGTTCAATTCCCACTTGGGCGACTGTCTGTGCTGAGTTTGCACATTCTCCCCGTGTCTGCATGGGTTTCCTCCGGGTGCTCCGGTTTCCTCCCACAGCCCAAAGATGTGCAGGTTAGGTAGATTGGCCATGCTAAATTGCCGCAGTGTTCAGGGGGTGTGTGGGTTATGGGGACATGGGTCTGGGTGGGATGCTTCAAAGAGCGGTGTGGACTTGTTGGGCTGAAGGGCCTGTTTCCAAACTGTAGGGAATCTAATCTAATAAAAATCTAACGTTGCACAATATGATCAAATTCTCATCGAATAACAGCTTTACTCCATAGATTTTGGGTTTACAGGCCTGTTACAATTCAGATACTATAGTTAGTAGTGGTTGAAATGAAAATATAATGATTGTTAAAATTGCAATGGTGACCTGATCAATAGACAATTTAACTGTATTGTGTCTGGCACTTTGAAGAACAAAATAATCAAAAATTTCAGCTAAATAATTCTAGAATACATTTCCTCCACTATGCTAACTAGGTTATTTTAGGTATTGATCAATGTTAAACTAAACTTTGCACTTTTTCCGTCAATTTCTGTTAAGATTTAACCAAGATTCAAAACATACCATGCTCCTTTGCAACCCTCTCATCTGATGCGAGCTCAACTCTCCTAATCACTGGAAGAAAAAGTATTCACCTGCGATAGGATGCTGGGATAGACTGGAATTCCTGGCCACGCATTCAGTCAACCATTGGCAGTCTAGAGACGTCTTTCACAGACAACATGGTGGCACAGCGGCCCAAAACAACACCTGTCTTGACACACAGGCAGCACTGCTGACACAATCTTGCACAATGAACTGCACATGTCTATTCCAATCATTATTCAAGCACCAAGCCACAAAGCTTATGTATTCTTAGCCACATTTCTTCTTAGAACCCTCTAAGTCACTGCTACTCTTTCCCAGAAACTCACTGTAACCAAGCATCACATCACTGTTCAATATGGGATCATCACATACAAAGGAAGATTTCAAACATATTAGAACATTCACCTTTATTCAGCAACATTAAAAGTGAACTGAAATCAAACTATCAGAAACTGCGTCTGCCTCTCAGAACAGAAGCATTCTACTTGCATGTCAAACACCAATATTTTACAGTCAATGAGTGATCATTGTACCCAACTCTCTTCTACCGATATTGGGTATCAATTAAGTCCTCTCTGACTTACGGTGTCCAAAGCTTCTGTGTTCTACCATGCAGAAAGTGATGATTCCACACCCCCCCCATTCAGTATATCCATGACCCTCTTTGGATTACTGCTATCAAGCTCCCAGTTTGTTAATGTCCATCGTATTCTCCCTTTGCCTGTTCCAACTGTGCAGAGCCAAGCATACTGGGATTATGCAGCACATTCTTTCTGGACAATACTATGAACCCAAGATTGATCCAAGTAATGAAATCTCAGCTTCATAATGCTCCACCATGGCTCTAGTAAAAGAATGAGAAGCGCTGTATCTACACTCCACCTCAGTCAGGGGCCTATGTAACAGAGTCGTCAGCCATGGCTGCACAGCACAGCCCTTGGCCCTTAGTAACCATCCTTACTAAGTATCTGGTCCCCCAAGTACAACAGGAACATGAGTGCTTTCAAGGATGAAAATAAAATGGCAGCTGATAAGTTACTGTAAACAAATTTCTAAGAACTGGTATTGGTGATCACAGATCACTTATGCCTTGATGAAATGGAAGCCTTTTCTAGTCATAATTCAGTTGCATTACGATATGAGCCTCTCAACACAGCATGTGCAAAATCTATCTGTCCTGTATCGGAGGGAAGCCAACTTACAGAAACCTACTGCTTGGGCTGAAGCACTGACCTCATCACTTGGAAACGAGATGAGCCCCACTGGCTCAGAGAGTTCCAACTTGTAATCAACCAAAATGGGCAGAATTTAATCAGGAAGGCACTAATAGGGACTTCGAAGTCAGCAAAAGTGAAACCAATGCATCATAGAGAATGCATAAATCTCCTTTCTGAAGAAGGATCTAGGCCCAAAACGTCAGCTTTCCTGCTCCACTGATGCTGCTTAGCCGGCTGTGTTCATCTAGCTCTACATGTTGTTATCTCAAACTTCCAAAACAACTTTGACCTCTCAAACGTCATCTGCCCCACGTTTGGCCAGGGCTGTAGGCTGTTCTCTGGTTCTGAAATGCCTGCTAAGTTCAATCAAACCAGACTGAAAGTAAGTCATCCTCAATCCCAAGGGATTGTCCAAGGAAAAGAATCCCATTACATGGCAGCACTGATAAGCTGGTCTCTTTCAGTTCAAAAGAAAGACATGGCAACTAGGCAAGGCATTTAGTGACCTGAAACTTAACAGATGGAGAGAAAATTGAATACGAAAAATACTAATACTGAAGCAGTCTGTCAAATATCCAAGTACAATGCAGATAGCCGGCTTTAAAAAGACCAAAATGTGCCATTGCCCTCAGTAGCAGACTGCTTCACATTGAGAAAAACAAAAATTAAATCAAAATGTAAAGGCCAAACACATACCACTGTAGATTTTATTGTGGATATTAACATAAATTAATGTAATTACAGTAGACAATAATAAGCATTTGTGCAACAACAGATAAACCTACTTTGCAAATTCAGTTACAAAAAAGGTTTTTGAAGTATCTATTGAGCATATATAAAATTATTTAATCATTCTCAAAAAATTACCAAGTAATGATCAGATTTCAGACTTCATTGGTGGATAAATCCAGTTCTGGAATCTGCTTTCTGTACTACAAAAGATGTATTAGAAAACTTATAACAAACTAATCAGGAGACTTAATTTTCAAGGATCAAGTTATGATGGTTAGCAACTGAACCATATGAACTAAGGGAACACATGAATCATATGCTAATTCAGTATATAAAAGCAAACTATCTAACTTGAAAACACACAGGGTTATAAGTCATGAATACAAAACTTAACCTAGGGTAAAATTAAGGAAAAAAGATTTTTTTATTTCATCGCTGTGCTGTAGATACCAGGTGTAGGCACAGAAAGAAAGCAATAATTCAGGCTCAGTTGGCAGTTAAAAGGGAGATGGAATGATACTAATCCAGAAAGTGGGGTACATCATTTCTTTTTGAAACATGCTAGAAATGAGTTCTAAGGAAATCAGCAGTGGGAGGCACTAACTGATAGTAGACAGGCATGGCATGAGCCTTTTAGCCTTTTCTTGACTGTGAATTTTAAGTATTTAAAGGCATCAAATACTACTGAGTACATAGCGGAATAGTCTTATAATGATTTTGAATATTATTCATAACATAAACAAAAGTTCTTCAAGTTAACAACTCACTTACTTTTATTTCCAATTAATGCAACTACAGGCTGTTGCTCAGATTCCTCATTTACTTTCTTCACTACGGCATACCAGTCTTCAAGGTTTTCAAAACTCTGGTAGTTCGTGATGTCATATACCAATAGGATACCCTGAGGAACGATAGAAACAATAAAACTACACATTAGAAGTAATACTAGTAATAGCTCTAGTGCAAGGAATAATAATTAGACCTTTAAAAGTTGACTTTAGTGATAAACCACGCCCATTTTAACAGTTTCAGCTTTTAGTAATTCTGAAACATACGGTATATTACAGTAACAATAATTAACACAGAATCTGTTAGTAAGCTAACAAAGACTTTACAAGGAAGTACTCTAATGAAATTAACTACAGTATTCTCATAGCATTACGATCATAACTCTTAAAACAATGTTTAATATTATATTGCATAATGCAGACATTGCTGATCAACAGATGCATAAATGAGGTAACATATACATACAATCTTTCCATTAAGCTGTCTTAATTTTCACCAGTAAATTTCCAGATTATTTAATGGATCACTAATTAGTAATTAATTAATATTAATTTTATCCCCTTAAACTTGAGGAGAAAAGAATGAAATTTTCTGATTTGTCCATTACAAGGTGGTCCAGAATGGCATGCATGCACAATGTTAATATACATACAAAATTCCTGAACGGTTACTGTAACTTAATTCTGAAAAGGACACAATGTATGTAACAATTATATTATACTATTCATAACATGATGAAATTAGTTTTTAGTTTTACATTTTCATCAGACTTAAAACATCATTGTGATACATAATACAGTGGAAATGATCTTACTTAAAAATGCCTTTTAACATGCAATATTTTTCATGTAGTTGATTAGGCAACCAAAATGTCTCAAGACTCAATCTCATCTTACTTGACCTGATGAAATCTTATACAATTAAACATATTTACATATTAACAAACTCCATACTGGATCCAACAATGATTTCTCCCCTTTCTACACCAATGTATTATCTTCTAAAATGTAAGAATACTCAAGAGTTGCAATTGTATTTCAACAAAATTCACAAGCTTACCATTCAGTATCAAAGTTATTAATGTTAATTTAGGGAGAAGCTGTTTCTGCTTGTAAAGAAAAAAAGAACAAGTCGGCATATTTAAGATGCTGTGTAAACAAAGCAAGAAAAGCTCCTTCACACAGCGAGGAGTTAGGGTATAGAATGCACTGTATGGAAATGTGGTGAACGCAGGTTCAATTGAGGCATTCAAGATGGCATTGGATGAGTGTTTCAAAGAAATACTATGCAAAAATGTCGAGAAAAGGTGGGACATTAGCACTCTGTAAAGAACCGGCACAGGCTTGATGGGCTGAATGGTCTCTTTCTGCACCTCAACAATTTCAATAATATCTTTAGAGAATCACGAAGCGATTCATTCTAAGTTATCATACATGTCAGAAAAAGATGCAGCCTACCACTTCAAATCAAGATAACTTACAAAAAAATCCCGGGATAAAAACTTACTTTGTTATCTCCACAAAGAAATATACTTGTGATTTTAAAAAGTAATTAATCTTTGAAGCTTCAGAACAATGACCAGCTTTATTTAAGGTATAACAATCAGGCAAGTTCTTCAATGCTGAGTGTAACAGCAATTGCAGATTAAATTATTTGGCACTTTAAGAGATCTTAAAAGGTAAACTAATGTGCTTCCTACCTACAAAGGAGTTTTACGTTTAAAATTATTTTGGTTGATGTTTTAACGTTAAAATGAGTCAGCTGCATCATTGTAATAGTTTAGAATGTTCACTAGCTGGTGCTGGTTTTTAAAAAAATTCACCTTAATTGAGTCAAAGTATTGCAAAGGATTGAAGAATTTTAAGCCCACATTACATTGAGTATGACTCATGTTTTTGCAGTCTGTAATGATGGTATTAAAAATCATTGCTTCCTTCTTAAAATACTTCCTTCCAAACAGCAGTCTAGGTGTACTACACCAGCTGGGACTAGCCGGATTTCAAAAAGGCATCTCACCTCCATATTTCAAGGGCAGACAGAGATGAGGAATAAGTGTTGGGTCTAGTCGGTTATTATCACATACTTTTCAAAAGTAAATTGTGCTGAATAATTGCACAATAAATTGCATAAAAACTGGCACACCTTCACAAAGAACATAGAACATAGAAAAATACAGCACAGTACAGGCCCTTCGGCCCACGATGTTATGCTGTGGAATAATCCTAATCCAAAAATAAAATATGGGCAAGTTTAAAGAGTCTTGCAGGGTTCATGCTGAATTTGGATCATTTGAGTTTGAAATATTTCAAATTATTCTTTTCTCTACTGCAAGAGGCACTGGGAAGTGTATTTTTAAAGGTTATACAATAAAAGTTTAATTTATTAAGAAATGGACTAATGCAGTACAATGAAGCTGGCGACAGTTTTTCTAAAAGAAAAGGTCATTTTCAGTGATTGATAAAACTTATTAAAATCACTAATCACTAAGTTTTTGTCCACTCTATTAACGCAACAACATAGAAGTTATACTCTCTTACCCTACTTGAGTGGGCTAGCCCAATGGAGGTAAAAATGGAAAGTATGGGCATAAACATGCCTGCTCACGTGATCCTACAAACAAACACAGCCAAGCACCTAAACTCCAAACCCAGCGCCCACCACCCCATCTCTGCCCACCTCTGCCCCATCTCACAAACAAATAACACCACACACCATCTTAGCAATTCCACTTTATGTCATAATTATTAATGAATGTTTGGTCTTCCACTGTATAAAAACTATTACCTCCACTACGATCTTTTTTATATGGGGACTTTCCTGTTCCAATACGAAAAAGGGTCTTTTGTGATTCTCTTTGCAAATGCAGTTAAAAAACATCCATTTGGTCCAAAACAAGGCAAAAAATAACACCAATATTGTACTATTTTTATCAAGTGGACCAGTGAAAAATGCTGGCAGTTAAACATTGTAATTCATAAATGGGCTGCAATGTTCAACTTTCGAAAGGATATACTGTCCATTAATTAGGGATACATAGTAGTACAGAATACTTCTTTGCACTTTAGAAATGTTATTATTAATTATCTGCCTCTTGGTTAGACATTCACAGTACTTAAGCAATTCTAAGTTTGTTCTGCTCAGTGAATTCTCTATTTTAATTATTTTAAGAGGTAACTAAACATCTTCCTTCATGATGAACCAGTTTATTTTTTATTAAGTCTACTAATCAACTTTACATTTTCTCCAACTTTCCCATGAAAATACAGTACATTTTGTGATCATGTTTTTCTACATATATGGACGTAAACTTTTTTTGCATGCAAAACACACTAATAAATGTAACCATGAATATGATAGACAATTCTGACAAATTAAATGTTCAATGATCAAACAAAAGTTCTAGTAACAAGGAATCATTTAAGTTATGGAAGTAGAAAGCAAGGAAAATACAAACAGTCAAAGATTAAAAAGAAAGGGTTGAAACAGACAAAGTGAAATATATAAATGACAATCAGCAGGAATTAAGACAGTACAGGAAAAAGTAAAGTTGAAAAATTACAAGCAAAGAAAAGACAAACAAGAAAGAATAAAACAGAGTACAGTGGACAGCAGTTAGCAATGTTCCAAAATATTCTATTTCTGCTCACCAAAGGCATTAATGATTTTCATATAGGTCTGGAGGGAGTTGTACTAAAATAGGAGGCACTGTAAATCACTCTGAAAACCAAAGAAATGTTGCAAGAGAATACTGGTAAAACACTTGGCAGAAGGAATTCAATGCAGTTAAATGCATTTTTACTCAAAGATGGAAATATGGAAGAGCAGGGGAAATTAGGTAGCCCAGTTCACAACTTATTAAAAGCAGCTTAAAAGGCTAAGCCTTAACCAGGATTTACAACTACAGCTATAGAATTTTTTAAAAATGGAGATGAAGAAATGAATCCATGCAAAATATTACTAAAATCACAGGTGAAGCACTACGTTTAAGGTCCCACATTTCAGGAAGAATTCTTAAAACAGCAACAGCAGAATTCAGATTCAGTAAAAATTTCACGCACTATAAAGGAAATCAAGAGCCAAAAAGACCTGAAACATCGGTGCACATTTTGCTACTTAAAAACTTTGTAGTGATTCAATAGAGGTATTTAAAGTCAAAAAGCATTGTGACAGAGACGACAAAAACAAACAAACAGTCTGTTTCCATTAGTTGAGCCATTAGGAACAAAGGATTATAGGTACAAGATGAAATACAAGGGATTTAGGAAATAAGTCATGAAATACATTTATTAAAACAAAAACAGAGAGACTTCGCCAGAAACAGCGATTAAAGCAACAACCAAAATCAACATTTAAGAATACATGAGAAATGTGATTAAGTGAGATGGAAGTAAAAAAGAAATGAGAATGAAGCAGTTAACCATGATTAGAATGATTGTTTATTGAGAACTAAGATGTGAATTTACGGGGTGAAACAATTAGTTTCCAGATTGTAATTATTACACAATAATCCAGACTTTTTTGATGAATTTTTTTTATTTCTCCCCATTATGCGCAATCCCATATACTTTAGGGCCACTCAATGTTCTGTCACTCCTGGTAAGAACAGCAAACACAAATCTAAAAACAGGCACATATGCTTCAACGTTATGAATAACACACTAACATTAAATGTCCCATTCTCCATTCTTGAAACTCAATTTATGCTCAATTGCAATGATGCCTCTATAAAATGGGCATCTAGCAATACTAGGCATTGCATTAAGGGAGGAAGTGATTTAAAAGCTCCAGCATGTACTGCACAAGAAATGTATATTTCTCCCCAGAGGATTTGAGTGTTTTATTTTTGCAGCAGTACAAAAAAAAATAAGAGTTTTCTTGAACCTCCTTAACTTGATTATTTTGGCTCAGATATCTTGGATCACTTTCACAGCGAAATTCCAATTCTCCAAACCATTTAAGACAGTGTCAATACTTGCCACAAGATCTAGACAAAATTTAAGTAACAATCCAGGAAAAACGAACAGAAAGCTTTCTTTGACCAAGTTACGTACTGGGCTATCTTAATCCTCTGTAGGATCTCACTTAACAGTCATCAAAACTGAGACAGTATCATTATAGATAACAAAATGTGAGGCTGGATGAACACAGCAGGCCAAGCAGCATCTCAGGAGCACAAAAGCTGACGTTTCAGGCCTAGACCCTTCATCAGAGAGGGGGATGGGGAGAGGGAACTGGAATAAATAGGGAGAGAGGGGGAGGCGGACCGAAGATGGAGAGTAAAGAAGATAGGTGGAGAGAGTATAGGTGGGGAGGTGGGGAGGGGATAGGTCAGTCCAGGGAAGACGGACAGGTCAAGGAAGTGGGATGAGGTTAGTAGGTAGCTGGGGGTGCGGCTTTGGGTGGGAGGAAGGGATGGGTGAGAGGAAGAACCGGTTAGGGAGGCAGAGACAGGTTGGACTGGTTTTGGGATGCAGTAGGTGGGGGGGAAGAGCTGGGCTGGTTGTGTGGTGCAGTGGGGGGAGGGGACGAACTGGGCTGGTTTAGGGATGCAGTAGGGGAAGGGGAGATTTTGAAACTGGTGAAGTCCACATTGATACCATATGGCTGCAGGGTTCCCAGGCGGAATATGAGTTGCTGTTCCTGCAACCTTCGGGTGGCATCATTGTGGCAGTGCAGGAGGCCCATGCTTGGCCTGCAAACTTGTTAAGCAAACAGTTAACCAGATAACTAATGATAAAATTGGTACAAATTTCAACAGAAAGGCTTTTCTCAAGCAGATAAAATAAAATGAATTTTAGATAGTGCTTTAAATACAGTTCCTGCCTTTTTCTTAACACTTTAGAAATATTAACTGATCTGAGATTTTTTCCCCCACTGTCTTTGTTGAGCAGAATCATTTTATCCTTGAAAAAAATACATTCCAGAAGTCATCATGACTGTGTGTTTTGAAAGCATTCAGAACCAAAATGTCAAACACATCAAAGTTCACAAAATTTATACATGTGAACATCCATTTTTAAACCCTTGAAAAATTGTTGCCAAGGAAACTACAACAACAAACTTCTAAACAGAGCTTCAGCATAGGGTTTAACAGAAAACTGTTTTGACTTAGGAGCTATAAGCCTCACTTTGCACAATGAGTTTTAAAGAGGTAGTATCAAATAAATCCTAACTGTGAGCCAAGAATACTGCTTGAAGAGCCTGTGCTTCACAATAGGAAGCCAGTCACTTGCTTCATAGTAAACTACAGGTCACCTCTAAACAGGAAACTGTTAAGAACAAAGAGGAAGGGCTGCATTGGGAAGGAAGGCAGGGCTGATTAAAATGACAAAACAAATGTGCAAGGCAGAAGCGGGAATGGGACAAATAAAGAACCAAAACATGGATCATAAACAAAAGTAAATGGCATTGCAAAATCATTACCAGCAATACCTTTCTCACATTTTTTTTCTCACATCTGGCCCTGGTCTGATTTTGACAAAAGATCACCGATCCAAAATGGTAACTCAGCTTCTCTTGCCATATATGTTGCCTGAGCTTTGGGTATTTGTAAAATTGTGCTATTTTATGTCAAGAGTTGAATAACTGAAAGTATAAGTGTTGATATTTCTCCCCAAATATCAGAACAACTCATTTAAATAAAGATTCACTCTCAACAGATTATACTAGGTAAGGACTAAAAACCCCACAGAATGCAGAGCTGTAATATTGTTGACCATTCAAACACTGACCCACCAATAAATAACTAGATGCTTGTTTTTTCCATTTGCAAGAAAGAAAACATTGAACTGATACTTGTAGGTCACTTAACTAAAACTGAACAAGTCCCAATTAAAGAAAAAGATGTTTCTTCTTTACAAATTAACAAAAAAAAATGAATTTAAGTATCTAAATGTGAATTTTACATGAAATTGGGCTACCACTACTAGCTAACTTCAGCAATACAACAGTCTGTGAAGGGTGATTTATGGCATAGATGTTTGAAAAGTAAACTGCACATGTTCAAAGTCTACTAAACTAGGGGGAAATAATGTAGTGGAACTTATTATCAGATCACTGTCAGAGATAATAGGAACAGCAGATGCCGGAGAATCCGAGATAACAAGGTGTAGAGCTGGATAAATACAGCAAGTCAAGCAGCATCTTAGGAGCAGGAAAGCTGACGTTTCAGGCCTAGACCCTTCATCAGAAGGGTCTAGGCCCGAAACGTCAGCTTTCCTGCTCCTAAAATGCTGCTTGGCCTGCTGCGTTCATCCAGCTCTACACCTTATTATCATTAGATCACTGTCCATTAGTAAATTTAAATCAGAGACTGAGTTCTGAGATGAAATAATAAAAAGTAACTACCTGGATAAAATCTTCAAGTTATGATTATATATGACACAAAAGCATTGGCTCACAAGTCTCTGGAAGAGGTGAGATAATGGTTTGTGTGTGTCTATAATATTGAAATAAAACTTCTGTTGTTCGCTTATGCCTGTTGTTGTGGGCCCATTTAAATACTATAGGAAAATGTTTTTCCTTGTGTTATTGCGGCTTTCAGTTTAATGGAAATTGAGATTATTGCTGAATTTTTGAAATTCCGATGTTCTACAAGTCCATGCACCCCAAATATCAGCACAAATACTTATTGCCATTAAATGACTGTATCAGTGAGTGAAATAACTCTACAGAGGCTGGTATTCCATCATCAAGTCACCTTTTGCGTACAAATGAACAGTCCTTAACTATAGTACTGCCTGACAAAGCGTCGGGCGCAAAAGTGTCAGTATCCCTGCTCAATGCATTGATGTCATGCAGGGCTCCCTGATTGGACCAGATTAACAGCACCAATCAGGGAAGTCACATTCTATGATGTCCAGGAGCTGACCTTGTTACAATCACTACACAAGTATCTAGTTAGATATTGAAAAATGAGTTCCTGAAAACTAAAATGATTTTTAAAAATTCATTTACAAGATTTGGGCTTCACTCACCATGGCAGCATTAATTGCCCATTGCAAACGGACCACGTGGTGAAAATGCACCACAAATGCAGTTAGGAAAGAAGGAAGTTTCCGTATTTTGACCCAGCGACAATGAAATAACAACAACATAGTTCCAAGCAAAGATGGTGTGTGGACTGAAGGAGAATTTGCAGATGGTGGTGTTCCCATGTATCCCCTGCCTTGTCCACTGATGTAGTGGTGGTCATAAAGATCAGAGGTTGAGGTATTGTCTCAGGTTTTTTTTATTTATTGCAGTAAATCTTACAGATAGTCACACTGAACAGTTGTGCATTAGAAATTAAGGGAGCAAATGTTGAAGGTGGCATAAGGTTTGTGAGCCACTCTGTCCTGGATGATAGAACTTTTTGAGTGTTTTTGGAGTTGCATGCATCCAGGCTAGTCAAGAGTATTTCATTAAACCCCTAACCTCTTCTTTATAGATGGCAAACAGGCCATCTTGAGAAGCCAAGCAAATTGCAGAATTCCCAGCCTCTGGTTCTACTCGAGTCAAGTATTTATAGATTTTTTTATTCAACCTGTTCAGACATGTTGTTATGGGGCAAGTGGGACTTGAACTCAAGGGCAATGGTTGAATTATTTCCTGTGAAGAATCACTGCCTAACACTTGAAGTGTGAACATCACGTGTCACATATCAGCCCAAGCACGAATGTTGCCCAGGTATCGTTACATATGCATCCAGACTGCTTTAGTGTCTAAGTAGTGAATGGTGCAAAAAAAAGGAGCAATCATCAGCTAACATTCCCATCTCTGATCTAAATTGGAGGGTACATTATTGGTGAGGCAATTGAAGGTGGTTGGGTATGGAACTGAGAAACTGCTGCAGTGATGTCCTGTGGCTAAAATGATTGGTCTGCAACAAACACAACCATCTTTTGTGTTAGGTATGACTCAAACTTTCCATCACGATTGCATTGATGACAATTCAGTACTGACTGATGAGGTGATTTGTTCATGTTGAATTTATTTCAGAGATAGTAGGAACTGCAGATGCTGGAGAATCTGAGACAACAAAGTGTAAGAGCTTGATGAACACAGCAGGCCAAGGAGGGTCTGGGCCTGAAACATCAGCTTTCCTGCTCCTATGATGCTGCTTGGCCCACTGTGTTCATCCAGCTGTACACCTTGTTGTCTCAAGTTGAATTTACTCTGCTTTTTGTAAACAGGACAAATCCGAACAATTTGCTACATTAGTAGCTAGATGCCAATGTTCTAACTAAACTGGAACAGCTTAAAACAAACAGCAGTACAGCATAGGAACAGGCCCCTCAGCTCACCAAGGCTGCGCAACACGTTGCCTTTCTAAACTAAAAACCTTTTACGTTCACATTGTCAGTGGCCCTTTATTCCCTGCCTATTCAGATATATGTTATTACGTTTCTTAAATGGTTCTATTGTATCCACCTCCACTTTTGTCTCCAACTCATCCTCTCACAGCATATTCTCGGCACTTACCACACTCTATGTAAAAAAACTTGCCTCTCACATCTCCTTCGAACTTACTTCTTTTTACTTTAAAATATGTGCCCTCGTAATTGACATTTCTACCCTGGGAAAAAGACTCTAACTGTCCATTCTATCCATGCCACTCATAATTTTGTAAACTTCTATCAGGCTGTCCCTCATCCTTCGTTCATGCGAAAACAAACTAAGTTTGTCCAATCTCTCTTCATAGCTAATATTCTCCAAACCAGGCAATATTCTAGTTAACAATTTCTGAGCCCTCTCCAAAGTCTCCAAATCCTTCTTGTAGTGTGGTGACCGGACCTGTATACTATGTTCCAAATGTGGCCCAACTAAAGGAATATACAGCTGCAACACAACTTGGCAGTTTTTGTGCTCTGTACCGCAAACAAACATGCTATAACCTTCTCAACCACCATATCCACTAGTGTTGCCATTTTCATAGAACTCTGGACCAGGAAGCCTAGACCCCTCTATATGCTGATGCTGCAAAGCACTCTGCCATTTGCTGTACAGTTCCCTCCTCCATTAGATCTTCCAAAATGCATTACCCTTGCATTGTCCAGATTAAACCTATTTAGCCATTTCTCCACCTCCACCCTATCAATATCTTGATGTATCCTCTGGCAATCCTCCTCATTAAGTGCTGCTCTCCCAATCTTTGTGTCATTTGCAAACTTACTAATCAGGGCATCTCCAAATCATTTATATATATTTTACAAACAACAGGGGTCATAGCACTGATCTCTATGGAACACCATTACTCACAGACTTTCATCCAGAAAAACATCTTTCTATCACTACGATCTGTCTTCTATGACTAAGCCTGTTCTGTATCCATCTTACCAGCTCAGCCCAGATCCCATGTGACTTCACCTATTGTATCAGTCTGCTATGAGGGACCTTGTCAAAGGCTTTGCTAAAGTCCATATAGACAACATCTACCACCCTGCCCTTGTCAATCATTTTTGTCACTCTCAAAATCTCAATCACATTTGTGAGACACAAACTTCCCTGCATAAAATCTTGCTGCTTTTTGCTAATAAGTGCACATTTTTTTCACATGTGGTAAATCCTATCTCTAAAGATCTTCTCCAATAATTTCCTTCCCACTGACATTAGGCTCACTGGCCTGTAATTTCCTGGATTATACTTAAACAAAGCAACAATGTTGGCTTTCTCCAGTGCTCTGGGACTTCTCCTGTAGCTGAAGAGGATATAAAGATTTCGTACAAGGTACCCGCAACTTCCTCAACTGCCTGCCTCAGCATTCTCTGATAGATCCCATCAAGTCTTGGGACCTTGTCTACCTTAATGCTTTTTAACACACCCACCATCTTCTCCTTTTTTATATTTATCATATTGATGTGCCACAGAATGTCTACGTACGCATGCCGAGTCTCACCCTCCACTGATAGTGGCAAATACCGATGCAGAATATTCATTGAGGACATCACCCAGTTCCTCTGGTTCCACACATAAATTCCCTCCTTTGTCCTTCAGTGGGCTTACACTTTTCTGAAATATCTTCTTGCGCCTTATTGTAATTTTCTTAATGCTTTTTACCAAAGACATTCATGGTCCTTTTCGCCCTCCTTGACTTCTTTCTTGTAATCTCTGTATTTTCCGGGGGCTTTTTTTGTCTTCAGTTTCCTAAACCCAGCTTAGCTAGGGGGCTTGGGTACACTGACAGCATAAGTCTTTAGTACTATAACTAGAATATTGCCCAGACCCATAACCTTTGCAATATCCATGCATTCTGTCATATGGTAAAATAACAGAAAGCCATCTTTGGTTTTTAATAGCCTAGCAAGCCATTAGGATCTGAAATTCACTGGCTACAAGTTTGATGGAAACAAATTCAACGGTAATCCTTCGAAAGGAAAATGGATAAAGATTTGAATAAGAATCATGGGAATATGGAGTGACAACAGGGCTTTGGATGAGTTTAATAAAACAAAGAACTGTGGATGCCAGCAATTTGAAATAAATGCAGAAATTACTGCAGAAACTCAGCTGGTCTGAGTTAAGATTTCTGCCATTTCTGAAAAAGGGTTTACTGGACTTGAAACATTAATTCAGCTTTCTGTCTACAGATGCTGCCAAACTTGCTAAATTTCTCCAGAAATTGCTGGTTTTGTTCGGATTAATTTAATAGATCTATTAAAAATTAAAAACAAAACATAGCACAGTCTTGATGGGCTGAATGCCTATAGTTTGTGCTACATTTGTGATGTTTTTTATTATTCATTCAGTGGATGAGGATGTTGCAGGCGAACCCATTCCTAATTCCCCAGAGACAACCACACTGTCGTGGGTCTGAAGTCACACGTAGGCACTGAATTCATGGTCAGCATCAAACTCTTAATTTCAGAATTTAAATTCCACCATCTAGTATGATGGGATTCAAACCCAAGTCCCCAGAACATTTTCTGAGTCTCTGGATTAATAGCCCAGTGATACTAATGATTATGTGAAATTTACAAGAATGTGGATTTAAGATTATGTGGAAGGAAAGAACAAAGTAACAGTCTCCGTGAAAGATCTGATCATAGTGACAGAATACAAGAACGTTCAGGGCGGTTCTCCAAACATAAATTCTATATGGATAAAAATATAAAACTGAAAAATAAGCCGACAGTTAACTGTATGTAGTACAGGCCATAAAACAATGGGATGAAGTGAAAACATTTATCTGCGAGATAAAATGAAATAAAGCAATAAATACAAGGGCAGAAAGCAGGCAGACAGCCAAACATAAAGCAAAATAACTATGTCTGACATACTTAATGTTTTTTTTACTAATAACAATACACACACATGTATATAGACACTTAAACAGTGAAGTTTAACTCCAAAGTATATTAAATAATTTGGGTTTGATTTTCTGAAGAGGACAGGTCTTTGCATATGAATACATCCAAACTGAAAATGCTCTTTTCTTTGAAATATAAATGCTGTTTTGAGTGGGCATAATGAATCTTGTGTCTGTTCTGATGAGTACAAGACAAAAAGCTTTAACAGCATGTACCTTTTACCAGAAGCACTCAATTTCTATAGTACTAAGCAAATATAGGCTTATTCAAAAATATTTATTACAAGAAATAAGCTTACAAAAAAAATTAAAGAAAAGCATATACAACTTCTAAGTTCTGAAGATTTAGACCATAAAACCTGCAAATGCATTTCTTCACGAGAGGGGTGGATTCAATCAAATGCAACTTATCACTTTGTTATATTCTGCTGAAAAGAACAAATCAACCTTGGCATATTTTATCTTGTGACTTTCTTTGTACTTCAAACCTATTCCTATTATTTGTAAATACTGACATCAAAATTAGATTCCCAAAATATTATACAAATCAAAACACCCTATTGGCACTCCAAAGATAACTACAAAAATGCAAGAATTTGAAAGGTAAAGGTCTGTTTTAATCGTGAAGTAATTACACTAAAACTAAATGTTAAGTCTGGTGTTAATTGAATTTGAATTCAATATGCCCACGCAAAACAGCATTTATCTTGCTCTTAGTTTTATCATAAGTATACCATTTTACCTGTTGCACTGAGCACACAGGGCTGTCAGGTACACAATTAAAATGGAAAAAAGCACAACACAGAAAATGACACTGGAAAGTATGTTTGTTTAAATGCAAATCACTTCTGACAGCAACAGTTACCAACAATGGTAAAGGCATATATAAGGCTGCTGCATCACACATGGACTTCTACGTACAACCTAATATTTCAGTCTATTACTGTGAACACTGAGCAATTTAAATTTATCTCCATAAAATTCATCTATCATTTTTTTCAATCATACAATATTCTCACGTAACTCAGTCCCTGTAGACAAAAGGGATTCAAATAATTTCAAGAATCTCTGTTTCAATAGTGCAATGACTTAAAAGTTCTATAAGCATAAAGGCAGTAAGAGTATACTTAAGAGGGAAATCAGGAGGGCCATTAGAGGACAGGCGATCGCTTTGGAATTAGGGTTAGGGAAAACCCAAAGGGATTCTACAAATACATAAAGAACAAAAGAGTAACTAGGGACAGAATAGGGGTCCCTAAAGATCAGCAAGGTTGTCTATGTGTGGAACTACAGGAGAAGGGGGAGATACTAAATGGGTATTTTGATCAACGTTTACTGTGGAGGAGGATATGGAAGCTAGAGAACATGCAGAAATAAGTAGCAACACTTTGTAAAATGTCCATATTACAGAAGAGGGGTTGCTAGACATCTTAAAACACTAAGATGGATAAATCAATGCGACTTCACCAGGTCTACGCTAGAAGTCTGTGGGAAGCTAGGGAAGTGATTGCTGGGCCCCTTGCTGAGATATTTGTATCATCAATAGCCACAGGCAAGGTGCTGGAAAACTGGAGTTTGGCTAACATGGTGCCACTAGTTAAGAAAGGTGGTACGAAAAAGCCAGGGAACTATAGAACAGTGAGCCTAAGATTGGTCGTGGGCAATTGGTTGGAGAGAATCCTGAGGGACAGGATTTACACATAACTGGAAAGGCATTGACTGATTAGGGGTGGTCGACACGACTTTGAGCATGGGAAATCGCATCTCACTAACTTGATTGAGTTTTTTGAAAAATTAACGAAGAGAATTGATGAAGGGCAGAGCGGTGTGCATGATCTATTCCAACTTCAGTAAAGCATTTGACAAGGTTCCTCATGGCAGATTGGTTAGCAAGGTTATATCACATGAAATACAGGGAGAACTAACCATTTGGATATAGAACTGGCTGGAAGATAAAAAAACAGAGGGTGGTGGTGAAGGGTTGTTTTTCAGACTGGAGGTCTGTGACCAGCAGTGTGTCACAAGGATCTGTGCTGGGTCCACGGTCCATGTTTTTCATCATTTATAGAAATGATTTGGATGTGAACATGGGGGGTATGATTCGTACGTTTGCAGATGACACCAAAATTGGAGGTGTTGTGGAGAGAGAAGAAGGTTGTCTCAGAGTACAACAGGATCTTGATCAGATGGACCAAGATGTGGCAGTTGGAGTTTAACTCAGAAGTAAGGTGCTGCATTTTGGAAAGTCAAATCAGGGCAGGATTTATTCACTTAATGGTAATGTCCTGGGGAGTTTTGCTGAACAAAGAGGCCTTGGAGTGCAGGTTTATAGTTCCTTGAAAGTGAAGTCACAGGTAGACAGGGCAGTGAAGAAGGCACTTGGTATGCTTGATTTTACTGGTCAGTACATTGAGTTTAGAAGTTGGGAGGTCATGCTGCGGCTGTACAGGACATTTGTTAGGCCAGTTTTGGACTACTTTGTGCAATTCTGGTCTCCCTGCTTTAGGAAAGATGTTTTAGTGAAGATCTGTAGTTAGGATTGTGACTGGAGTTGTCGGTTGGTTCGTCTTGCTGATTGGTTTTGATGCAAACGTTTCAACCCCCGTTTAGGTGACATCTTCAGTGCTGTCTAATCTCCGTCAAAGCATTGTTGTTTTGTTCCATTCTGGATTTAGGTGGTCTGTTCTGTCATGGTGGGTAATTATGTTTCTGGTAATTCTGGTAATTATGTTTCCTTGTGAATAGGCAGAGGGACGCTGAGCAGGAGCCGACACGGGACTGGCGAGTGAGTGTCTGGGGTAATATATTTGTGTGCCTGATTGGTAAGGTAACAAGTTTATTTTTTATTCTTTATTTTTTAAGCATTGGGAATTTTGATTAATGGGAACAGAGGTCAGGGCAGTTGAATGTTCCTCCTGCAGAATGTGGGAGGTAAGGGTCACCACTAGTGTCCCTGCTGACTACATCTGCAGGAAGTGCACCCAACTCCAGCTCCTTGAAAACCGCGTCAGGGAACTGGAGCTGGAGCTGGATGAACTTCGGATCATTCCGGAGGCAGAGGGGGTTATTGAGAGGAGATACAGGGACGTAGTCACTCCTCAAGTACAGGAAAAAGGCAGATGGGTTACGGTCAGGGGGCGGAAAGGGAACCAGCAGGCAGTGCAGGCATCCCCTGTGGCCATTCCCCTCAACAATAAGTATACCGTTTTGGATACTGTTGGGGGGGACAACTTACCAGGGGAAAGTAGTGGGGCACAGCTCTCTGGCACAGAGTCTGTCCCTGCTGCTCAGAAGGGAAGGGGGAAGAGGAGCCGAGCATTAGTCATTGGGGACTCCATGGTTAGGGGGACAGATAGGAGGTTCTGTGGGGACGAGTGAGACTCACGGTTGGTGTGTTGCCTCCCGGGTGCCAGGGTGCGTGATGTCTCTGATCGTGTTTTTGGGATCCTTAAGGGGGAGGGGGAGCAGCCCCAAGTCGTGGTCCACATTGGCACCAACGACATAGGTAGGAAGAGAGACGGGGATTTAAGGCAGAAATTCAGGGAGCTAGGATGGAAGCTGAGAGCTAGGACGAACAGAGTTGTTGTCTCTGAGTTGTTGCCCGTGCAACGTGCTAGTGAGGTGAGGAATAGGGAGAGAAAGGAGTTGAACACGTGGCTACAGGGATGCTGCAGGAGGGAGGGTTTTGGATTCTTGGATAATTGGGGCTCTTTCTGGGGTAGGTGGGACCTCTACAAGCAAGGTGGTCTTCACCTGAACCAGAGGGGTACCGATATCCTGGAGGGGAAATTTGCTAAGGCTGTTCGGGTGGGTTTAAACTAATTCAGCAGGGGGATGGGCACCAAAATTGTAGTTCGACTATAGAAAAGGTTGAGAGTAGGGTGGTCCGAAATAAAGTTTCAGGGAAGCAAGATGGCACCAGCAAGCAAGAAGTTGGATTGAAGTGTGTCTACTTCAATGCCAGGAGCGTCCGGAATAAGGTGGGTGAACTTGCAGCATGGGTTAATACCTGGGACTTCGATGTTGTGGCCATTTCGGAGACATGGATAGAGCAGGGGCAGGAATGGTTGTTGCAGGTTCCGGGATTTAGATGTTTCAGTAAGAACAGAGAAGATGGTAAAAGGGGCGGAGGTGTGGCATTGTTGGTCAAGGACAGTATTACAGTTGCAGAAAGGATGTTTGGAGACTCGTCAACTGAGGTAGTATGGGCTGAGGTTAGAAACAGGAAAGGAGAGGTCACCCTGTTGGGAGTTTTCTATAGGCCTCCAAATAGTTCCAGAGATGTAGAGAAAAGGATAGCAAAGATGATTCTCGATAGGAGTGAGAGAGACAGGGTAGTTGTCATGGGGGACTTCAACTTTCCAGATATTGACTGGGAACACTATAGTTCGAGTACTATAGATGGGTCAGTTTTTGTCCAGAGTGTGCAGGCGGGCTTCCTGACACAGTATGTAGATAGGCCAACGAGGGGCGAAGCCACATTAGATTTGCTACTGGGTAATGTGCCTGGCCAGGTGTTAGATTTGGAAGTAGGTGAGCACTTTGGTGATAGCGATCACAATTCTGTTATTTTTACTTTAGTGATGGAAAGGGATAGGTGTATACCACTAGACAAGAGTTATAGCTGGGGGAAAGGCAATTACGATGAGATTAGGCAAGATTTAGGGAGCGTAGAATGGGGAAGGAAACTGCAGGGGATGGGCACATTAGAAATGTGGAGCTTATTCAAGGAAAAGCTCCTGTGTGTCCTAGATAAGTATGTACCTGTCAGGCAGGCAGGAAGCTGTAGAGTGCGGGAGCCGGGGTTTACGAAGGAGGTGGGATCTCTGGTCAAAAGGAAGAAGGCGGCTCAGTTAGGGCACTTGAGGGCTACAAGGTAGCCCGGAAAGACCTAAAGAGAGAGCTCAGAAGAGCCAGGAGGAGACATGAGAAGTTGTTGGCAGATAGGATCAGGGTAAACCCAAAGACTTTCTATAGGTATTTAAGGAATAAAAGAATGACGAAAGTAAGATTAGACCCAATCAAGGATAGTACTGGGAAGTTGTGTGTGGAGTCAGATGAGATAGGGGAAGCGTTAAATGAATATTTTTCAACAGTATTCACTCTAGAAAACGACAATGTTGTCGAGGAGAGTACTGAGATACAGGCTACTAGACTAGGTGGGATTGAGGTTCACACGGAAGAGGTATTAGAAATCTATCTTCACCTTATGAAGGATAAGTCCCCTGGGCCGGATGGGATTTATCCGAGGATCCTCCGGGAAGCCAGGGAGGAGACTGCCGAGCCTTTGGCATTGATCTTTAACTCGTCATTGTCTACAGGAATAGTGCCAGATGACTGGAGGATAGCAAATGTGGTTCCCCTGTTCAAGAAGGGGAGTAGAGACAACACTGGTAATTATAGACCAGTGAGCCTTACCTCAGTTGTTGGTGAAGTGTTGGAAAAAGTTATAAGGGATAGAATTTATAATCATCCAGAAAAGAATAAATTGATTAGGGATAGTCAGCACGGTTTTGTGAAGGGAAGGTCGTGTCTCACAAACCTTATTGAGTTCTTTGAGAAGGTGACCAAACAAGTAGATGAGAGTAAACCGGTTGTTGTGGTGTATATGGATTTCAGCAAGGCGTTCGATAAGGTTCCCCACAATAGGCTATTGTACAAAATCCGGAGGAATGGAATTGTGGGAGACATAGCAGCTTGGATTGGAAATTGGCTTGCTGAAAGAAGACAGAGGGTGGTAGTTGATGGGAAATGTTCATCCTGGAGACCAGTTACTAGTGGTGTACCGCAAGGGTCGGTGTTGGGTCCACTGCTGTTTGTCATTTTCATAAATGACCTGGATAAGGGCGTAGAAGGATGGGTTAGTAAATGTGCAGACGACACTAAGGTCGGTAGAGTTGTGGATAGTGACGAAGGATGCTGTAGGTTGCAGAGAGACATAGATAAGCTGCAGAGCTGGGCTGAGAGGTGGCAAATGGAGTTTAATGCAGACAAGTGTTAGGTGATGCACTTTGGTAGGAGTAACCGGAAGGCAAAGTACAGGGCTAAATGGTAAGATTCTTAGTAGTGTAGATGAGCAGAGAGATCTCGGTGTCCATGTACACACATCCTTGAAAGTTGCCACCCAGGTTGACAGGGCTGTTAAGAAGGTATACAGTGTTTTAGCTTTTATTAGTAGAGGGATTGAGTTCCGGAACCAAGAGGTTATGGTTAAGCTGTACAAAACTCTGGTGCGGCCGCACTTGGAGTATTGTGTACAGTTCTGGTCACCGCATTATAAGAAGGATGTGGAAGCTTTGGAAAGGGCGCAGAGGAGATTTACTAGGATGTTGCCTGGTCTGGAGGGAAGGTCTTACGAGGAAAGGCTGAGGGACTTGAGGCTGTTTTTGATAAAGAGAAGAAGGTTGAGAGGTGACTTAATTGAAACATATAAAATAATCAGAGGGTTAGATAGGGTGGATAGGGAGAGCCTTTTTCCTAGGATGGTGACGGCGAGCACGAGGGGGCATAGCTTTAAGTTCAGGGGTGAAACATATAGGACAGATGTCAGAGGTAGTTTCTTTACTCAGAGAGTAGTAAAGCAATGGAACGCTTTGCCTGCAACGGTAGTAGATTCGCCAACTTTAGGTACATTTAAGTCGTCATTAGACAAGCATATGGACGTACATGGAATAGTGTACATTAGATGGGCTTGAGATCGGTATGACAGGTCGGCACCACATCGAGGGCCGAAGGGCCTGTAATGTGCTGTAATGTTCTATGTTCTGTGTTCTATGGTTTTGCTCCGTAGTGGTACGTAGATGGGGACTATTTCAACTTGTTCCTTTATGGCGCCAGTGGTTGAAATCCAGGCTTCCATAACCAGGCAACCACTAGTACAATAAACAAATGGAAGCACAGTTGCTCAGTGATTAGCACTGTTACCTCACAGCACCAGGGACCCAGGTTCAATTCCAGCCTCAGGCGACTGCGTGCGTTTCCTCCTGGCGCTCCAGTTTCCTCTCACAGTCCAAAAATGTGCACATTAGGTCAATTACCCATTGCTAAATTGCTCAAAGTGTCAAGGCTGAGAAGTGCAGAGACTGGGTAGGGGTGGGTCTGGATGGGATGTTCTTCAGAGGGTCAGTGTGGACTTGATGGGCCAAATGGCCTGCTTCCACGTTGTAGGGTTTCTATGGATCTATGACACATGTTGAAATGGACCCCCTCTACATACCATTATGGAACAAAACCAGAAACAGATCTACCCATCATGACAGACAAGACCATATAAAATCAGAATGGAACAGAACAACAGCGCTTCAACGGAGACTAGACAGCGCTGAAGATGTCAGCCAGAAGGGCAATTAAACGTTTGCATGAAAACCAGTCACTTTGGCAAACCAACAACTCCATATGAAGGATTTTGTTAATCTTGACAGGGTGCAGAAAAGGTTTACAAGGATGTTGCCAGGGTTGGAGAGTTTAAGCTACAGGTCGTAGCTGAATAGGATGGGGCGATTTTCCCTGTAGCATTGGAAGCTAAGGGGTAAGCTTACAGAGGTTTATAAAATCATGAGGGGCATGCACAGGGTGAACAGACAAGGTCTTTTCCCTGATGGGCGAGTCCAAAGCTAGAGGGCATAGTTTTTAAGGTGAGAGGAGAAAGATTTAAAAGGGACCTAAGGGGCAACTTTTTCATGCAGAGGATGACGTACGTATGGAACAAGCTGCCAGTAGAACTGGTGGAGGCTGATACAATTACAACATGTAAAAGACATCTAATGTGTACTTGAATAGGAACAGGTTAGAGGGATATGAATGAAATGCTGGCAATCGGACTACTTTTACTTGGGCTATCTGGTTGACATGAATGAGTTGGACGAAAGGATCTGTTTCCACGCGGCATAGCTCTATAACTCTGACTCTGGATGGACAAATATTGATATTTTAATGTTTTACAATCTAGGTATTTATTACCTATTAATGTCAACATTAAATCTAGATATTTACCTTGTTTTAGTATCTATGGAGATTAATCAGAAAGTTCTTACCTGAGCTCCATAAATGTACTTGTCCAACATCTTTCCTCCAATGGTTTGCCCACCTATATCCCAGACTTGCAGTGTAACATTTAAATTACCTACACAAAGAAACAGACAAGTAATTTAGAACCAATTGTTCATGAACTAGAATTAAATTTTCCAACATACAAAAACAAGTAAATGATTTCAGTCAATTTCCCATTCCGCCACAATGCCAGTTGAGTAGAAAAAGTTAAAGTGACATCATTGTTGTCGATAGAATTGTTTCCTTTGAATGCTTGATTGGGATATTCAATACGAGGTCTGCACATCAAACCCGATGCTTAATTATTAATCTCATTTGAATAATGAAAATAGCTAAATGCAAGGATCACTGGATGAGTATTTACTTTGTCCCAACTCTAACTAAAATGTCATCTTAAAATTATGGAAGGAGTCTACACATTCTCTAAATATGGAGTCACAAAAGAATCTAGATATGAAGTGTGTGCTTACATGAGCCATTAGAAAATTACTAAATAAGTAATAAACCAAATAATATTTGTATTCATAGCAGATTAATATCTGAAGTACAGACTAACAAAAAAATTCAGTGTTTAAAATTTAGTACCATGTATTTCGCAGCAGTCTGCATTTAGCAACTACAGTTAATACATTGGGGAGCAGACATTTAACAAATGCACAATAGAAATCTTTTCTGAGAGAGTTTCAAGGACCATCTCTCTTTTCAATAACCATATATTACAGGAAGTAAGCGACAAACTGTATGAATGGAGGAAATAAACAAATAACAACAAATTTACATTCACTGCATTAAAAACATTAGGCCAGCACACTGACCAGTTCATACTGGGCTGAATTTAAAACCACCAATGGGTCTTGCAATAACCTTGTAAAATATTTTTGGCATAACTCTTAACCTTATTTTAAGTGTCAAAAGCCAAGGATGGAACTAAAAACATTACTTTGGCTATTTTTCATTAACAAGACTGAAATAATCCATTCATGGGAATGAACTTATTTACTGGATGCCTCCCAAATGACTAGTGAAACATATTTTACAGTGGATCCTTTAAGAAGAGGAATATTCTACATTAATCAAAACTCTATGAGCCCATGTAAGGTGGGACAATAACTCATCTCTTTCAAGCTGATTCTTTGCAGTGAGTGCTCCTTGATCATCATTTTGATGTTTTGGCAGTTTCAAAATACTTAGCATACTTAAAATCTAGAAAAGAATGCTCAAGTTTTAATATTACAGTGCTGAAGATCTCACATGGAATTGAAAATGCTTCCACTCAATTTTAAGCTTTTCATCTTTCCATTTGTAACCAAAGTTGGTCTGAGCCTTCTATATTGCCAGTCACTGGAGTGAAAGAAGGGCATTTCTTTTACAACTCAAACTTAAACCAAAGAAATTCCAAGCATGTTATGAAAATTTCAAAGCAATATTTTTTGGAAAAATAAATAATTCACAGAAGCTGATTGTTTCTGAAGCAAATCCAATGAACTGTCTGAAAACTAAATTTTCAAAGGCTTGTATCTAAGCTTTTATTTAAAATCGAAATACATAAATTTAACACAGAAGTGATAGAATGTGCAGTAGCACAGAAAGTATTTGCACCAAAGTATTCAAGATGTACAAGTTTTTATAAGTTCTGATGCAGTTACTTTCAATGCCCATTCTTAGCTGCCCAGAGTTGGTGATGTTAGACGCTTTTGAAGCACTACATGCATTGCACTGATGATGTTAGGTAGGAATTTGCAAAATTTTGACCAAGTGATAAAGGAATAGTGGCATCTCCATCCAAATTAGAACAGTATGGCTTGGAAAGAAACTTGAAAATGCAAGTCCACAGTGTCCATTCTTGTCACAGAACTATGAAACAGTTTCAAGATAACCCTGGTGAATTTCTGCATAGTGAACGTCTTTGCTTCCCATTACTAATCCACCTAGCCTGCAGATCCCTGGACACTATTGTCAATTTAGTATCTCCAATCCACCTAAACTACACATCTCTGGACTACGTAAGAAAACCGGAGCACCCAGAACAACTCCACGTAGACACGGGAGCATGCGCAAATTTCAGTCACCTGCCAGTGTAATCAAACCTGAGTCCCTGGCACTGTGAGGAAGCAGTGCTAAGCACTGTGCCATCGTTTATGGTCAAGAACTCAACCAGAGGAAATGGATGGCAAAAGGTATTACCCTCTGGGTTCTCGTGGTGTTTCAGGAACTCCAATGAGTAACTGAAAAAGACAGATAAAAGTATAGGCTCAGATTCAATGCCCAATCATTGCAGTTGGAACACTAATGCTCACCTTTAATACTCAGATCATTTCAGGAATGGGCTCAAAGAGACCACTAAGTTCAACAGTGAAGCCGTATGACTCAATACTGAATCAACATGTATTTTCAAGATACATGCTTATGATAGCCAATAGAATGAGGAAGGAAAACAACAATTTTAAAAAGTAAAAAAAACCAAGGAGCGATGTTGCTAATACAAGGAAGGCAAGTGTCGTCTGAATTAGATATGATTCACAGGAATCTTTCTTCATGCACTTTCATCATAAGCAAACATTAATTAATAAATTCCCTGGGTATACTTCTCGATTGCCAGTCAGATAAGAGTTAACTAATTATGGATTTATTAATGGAAAATTGTGTTTCCCTAACTTTCTGGATGCATTTGAAGCAGTAGCAGAGAGGGTTGATTCAAATAATGTTGTTGATGTGGTGCATATAAACTTCCAAAATGAATTTGATATTGTGCCACATAAAAAATGGAGCTCATGGAATAAAAGAGACAGTAGCAATGTCGATATAAAATTGTCTATGTGTAAGGAAACAGGAAGTAGTGGGCCATAGCTTGCAGTGAAAATCTCTGGGATCAGAAATGGGACGCTTGCTTTTCCGGAATTATATTAATGATCTAAACTTAGATGGGCAAAAGACAATTTCAAAATTTGCAAACAACAGAGAACTTGGACGCATCATCAACTGTGAGAAGGACAAAGTCGAACTTCAAAAGAATATTGACAAGTTGGTGGAATAGCAGAAAAATGGAACATGAAATTCAATGTGGAGAAGTGTGGGCCTGATACATTCTAGTATAAACAGCATGAAGAGGTTATAAAATAAATAGTCCCATGCAAAAAAGGCATGCAGTACAAATAAATCTCAGTGTATATACGTGCACAAGTTATGAAAGGAAGCAGGAAAGGTAGAAAGGGCAGTTTAAAAAGCATACAGTACCATGAACTTTATTAATAGCCATAGAGAATTCAAGAATAAAACGGTTATGCTGATCTTTTATGAGATGCTAGTTAGACCTCAGCTGGATTTTAAGAACAGTCCTGGCTGCCACATCTTAGGAAGGATGTGAAAGCATTGGAGAGCAGCAGAAGAAGTTTACAAGAATCATGAGAAATGTCAGTTGTGAAGATACATTAGAGAAGTTCAGATCATTTTCCTTGAAGAGGAGAACTGATAAGAGTTTTCAAAATTGAAGGTGGTCTGGTCAGAGTAGGTAGGGAGAAATTGTTCCCACTCCTGAAAAGATTCAAAATGATGAGTCATTTTATCACAGCAAGTAGGGAGAAATGATTTCCAGTGACAAGACAGTCAGTAATCAGATGTCTTAGATTTAAAGTAACTAGGGTAAAAAAACTAGAGGAGAAATAAACAGAAATTACTTTGCACATATCTGGAGCAAAAATCAAATTCGAGAGGAAATTTCAAATGATGATTGCCATATAATTCAAGATGACTAATTTGTTGAGTCATGAAAAAGCTGACTAATTTGAACAGCTCTTTCTTAGAGTTGGCATGGACATGACACACCAAAGAGGTATGCACTAAGATTCTATGATTATAATTTTGTAGGAAACACAACTCAAGGGTGAAGATAACATGCTCATTACTAGAAGGCCAATACTAATTATACCTTCCATTACTTAAGCCATCCAAACACTGACAGTATAGCCCTGGCGACCAAATCACACCTTTGTTTTGCCTCCCAAGAAGGAGCCATCATAGGAGTTGTGAAGAAAGCTGATGAAAATGAGCAGATCTCACATACATAATATACATATAATACTGTTTAAACGTTGGTCTCTTAAGTAGTGCGAGATTTGCCAGTAGTGAGATTGTCATGTGGAAGTACTATGAGGGAGGATAAAAGAGTAGTAACAAGAAAAGCACTTGTCTGAAATGTAAGACTGGAATTCTTGGTGGCAAATCAGCAAAAGAAACAGGAAAAAGACAGTTGTTTTGGACAGTGGAAAAAGAAAGAAAAATGCTAGTGTAGGAGATCGCAATAAGCTACAGTGGTAAGAACGTAGTGACAGGAAACCATAGGAGAAACCTCACTGAAAACAACTGCATCATCTGCCTTGGTGACCATCTAAAATAGAATGCATCACTGAACTGTAATCAATTATGGAAAATCACTTTGTTTGAATATAATGCACATGACAGAAAGGGATGGCCTTCCATCAAATGTACATTATCAACAAGAGTAATATTTTACTGGAATAAAACAAAGAACTGTGAATGCTTAAGATGTGAAACAAAAATTGCAATTGCTGGAGAGATTAAGGAGGTCTGGCAGGACCTGTGCAGAGAAAGTAGTTAACAGCTTGGAGCCCAGTGATCCTTTTCAGAACTTTTCGGAATGATCAACCACTTCAGAAAATCAAAGAAGAAATCATTATCTATGCCTGTAGAACATTACATTGTGAAAACCACTTAAGTAATCTGGCCAGTTTTTTAAAAAATTATTCCTTAACGACATTGGTTTGTCTGTTTTTTGTGTGAATGGGAGTGAAAAACAAAAATTTTTGGATTTATATATTAGACTAACTGCATAACTTCATTTAATTTTGCTCAACTAAAGTTATTGTATTGTAAATAAATTGCCAAGTTTTTTTTTAAGACACTAACTGGTTGTCAAGAATTCATTATTCTCAAAGTCTGGGATTGGTTGTTCAAAAGTCTGGTACGGAATCAATCAGACCAATTTTGAGAATCTTTGAAGTTTAATTTTTAAATGTTGCAAAGGTAAACTAGATGGGCTTCCAATATACTTATTTGAAGAGCCGGTGCAGGCACTATGAGCTGAATGTTCTCCTTCCACGCTGTTAGATTCTGTTCTCCTTCCATGCTGTTAGATTCTGTGGGTCAGTGATACTTCCCTCCACTGCTGGGTCAACAACAAATTAACAAAATCCTTACATCTGGCCACATCAGAGAGAGAAGATTGTTGAGCTTTAAATGGATGAATTCTTCCACTTACGGATTAATTTTATCTCAGTATTTCATAATTCGTCGCTGAAGGAAAGAAAACAAACTTAAGCTGCATACAACACAAAATGCCAACTTCTAATAACAGCAAAGCCAGGTTCTCATTACTTTATATTCAAAAAGCAGAAAATCTATTCCAGCAGGATCCATAACAGGTTTCCATATTATTGCAAAAGCAGACAGGTAATTTTTAAGCAAGTTCAGAGATGGTCGGAACTGCGGATGCTGAAAAATCTGAGGTAACAAGGCGTAGAGCTGGATGAACACAGCAGGCCAAGCAGCATCAGAGGAGCAGGAAAGCCTTCTAGGTCCAAACCAGAAGCGTCAGCTTTCCTGCTCCTCTAATGCTGCTTGGCCTGCTGCATTCATCCAGCTCTACACCTTGTTATCTCTATTTTTTAAGCAAGCTTTCTTTTCCATATGAAATTGGAAATCCTTGAGGCACCACACTATGCATGATACAGTCAGCTTTGGCCTCACTCTTTTCTATGATGGTACATCAAATCCCACCAAGACATACCAATTCTTGACAAATCTTTCTGGAGGAATTTACGCAAACCTCTCTGGAAAGGTGTAAGAGATTAATTAAAAAAGAACAAAATACATAGTGTAAAAATAATTCCTTAAAAATTGATAAGGTTACAATAATACAATATTGGTTCCTACTTTGAAGACAAAGCAACTAATAGAATTAGTAGTTGTTCTTTTTTCTTAATTCCAAATTAGTTTCGACCTCCTGCTTCTTTTTTGGCAGCCTTAAGTTTCTCAATTCTATATTTCACGGTCTGCTCAGTTTGACCATTATGGCATTAAAAAAAAAATTGAGGTAGAAATGTTTCTCCTTTCCATATCTGAGTCCACGAACAACAATTATATGTAATCAAAGAGAGGTTAAAAGGCTTTGCAGTGACAAGACACCCTTTTTTTTAAAAAAGTGCAATAAAATTCACACAGCAAAAACAATTACAAACCAACTCGGTCTTAAAGGATGTAGAACAGACAGGACGAAGAAAATTCATTGAGAAACATTGAAAAATTACATCACAGATTCACAGAGGTGTTATGGTGCAGGAGGAGGCCATTCAGCCCATCATAACTGCACTAGCTCTTCAAACAAGCCACATTACCGAGTGCCAACCTGCTGACTTGCCCCTCTTTCCCACCAATACCTTTGCACATTATTTCTATTCAAGTAATAATCCAACACCCACTTGAATGCTTCAATTGAACTTGGCCCCACCACACTTTGAGGCAGTGCATTCTACACCCTAACTACTCGCAGTGTGAAAACAATTTCTTTTCCTCACATCGCAATTGCTCCTTTTTAAATCACCTTAAATCTGTGAACTCTGTCTCTTGATCATTTTACAGGTGAGAACTGTTTCTCCCTACCTAATCTACCCAGCCCATTCATGATGTCGAAAACCTCTACCAGCTCTTCTCTTAGCTTTCTACTCTCCAAGAGAGACAGTTCCAACTTCTTCACTCTATTATCATAACTGAAATTTTCCATTGCTGAAACCATCCTTTTAAATCACAACTGCACTCTCTCCAATGTATTTGCATCCTTCCTATAATGAGGCAGCCAGAACTGTGTACAATACACCAGCTGAGATCTAAGAAGTGTCTTCAACAAATTCAACATTACCAACAAATTCCACATTGTTTCCTTGCTCTTGTGTTCTATGCCCTTATTAATAAAGTGGAAGACAGATAATACATGTTTTGTCAATTGCTCAACCAGTCTTGCTAGCTTCAATAATCTCTGCACACCCAAGGTTCCTTTGCTCCTGAGCTCCCTTTACAATTGTGCTCCCTATTTTAGATGATCTTTCACATTTTCTTACTATCAAAATGCATCACCTCACACTTCTCTGCATTCAACTTCATAGACAGGTTTGTAGAGTGGGCAGATAAGTGGCCTATGTTCTTTCAGAGTACAACATTGTCTTCTTCATAGTTCACAATTCTTCCAAATTTTGTGTTATCAGCCAACTTTGAAGGTTCCACTGCACAGCATGATCAAGATATATTAATACTTAACAGCAAAAGCAAGGGTCCAAATACTGACACCTGGAGAGTTTCATTACAAACGTTCCTCCCACCTAAAAAATGTTCATTGAATGCTACTCTCCATTTCCTATCACTCAGCCAATTTTGTAACCATATAGTCACATGCCCAAAGTTCTGATATATGTTTCCAATGGGGAAGACTCCAAAGTGCACAGCCAAACTTATTCCTTCAAAGATTTTGTAAAAACTGTTTGCCTCAATGTCCAGACAGAGTTGTAGCCTCTTTGCAGACCAAGAAGAATGCCAATTGAACAAATCAAAGTTCTCTGTTAAATTAAAATGAGGTTCAAAAAGAAAGTTACAGTTATAAGTATACTAAATAAAGGGGCAACTCGGTGCCAGCTTTTTAATTCATCACAATGGTAGTGTTTCAAGGTTTAAATGAATATTTTTGAAGACTGAAAAAATAAAGGATAGAGAAAGAAATGAGAAAAGGAAAAAAAAATAGAAAAAGCAAAAGACAGAAGGGAGAAAACAAGCTCAGGTTTTTATTGTAGATAACGAAGTGTGAAGCTGGATGAACACAGCAGGCCAAGCTGCATCTCAGGAGCACAAAAGCTGACGTTTCGGGCCTAGACCCTTCATCAGAGGTGTATTTCATGACATCCTACAACATCACAAAGCACTTTCCAGACAATTAAGTATTTTTGAAATTTAGTCATTGTTGAAATATGGAAAACTCAGTGGTCAATTTGTGCAGGACAAGTTCCCACAGCAAAAAGACAATGACTAGATAATGTTAAACAATTTTCCTGTCAGGCTCTCAAATGGTCACGAAAGATTCCATGGCTATTTTGAAGACAAATGATGCTGCTTTCTCTCATTTCCTGGGCAATATTTTTCCTTTAATCAGGTTTAAAAACAGTTTATTTGATCATGAAATCATTCCTGCTTTTGGGAGCTTGACATGCAGCAACACTCTATCTGAAACTTTAATTTCAGAATTATTTAACATTTTCCCATCAGACAGGGGAGAGCAGGGACAGGGAGCCCCAGACCAGGAGAGACCAGGTCCTGGTCAAGCTGTGCCATGTCCAACTCTGAGGATGAAATTCACGACCAGCATATAGGGATAGCAATGGTCGGCCCATCCACCATTCAGAAAAGTGAGGCACATCCCTCATCAATCCCATTCCCCATATCAGCCCCTCCATCAATGTTCACTGTAGTGAGGGATTCCAGCAAACAAGACTGGGTTCCCTACCTGGTTTTGATTCACAGCCCACAACCCCCAGCCGCTCACCTTCCCTGAGGCACCATCCCCGAAGATGATGATCTTTAGCCACTGGTCATGAATTTCATCCTCAAAGTTGGACATGACACAGATGAACCAGGCCCTAGACCATTTTGAGAGCCTGAGAGGAAAATTGTTTACCATTACCTAGTCATTGCCTTTTTGCTGTGTGAACTTGTTCTGCACAAACTGACCACTTTGTTTTCCATATTGCAACAATGACTAAATATCAAAAGTACTTAATTGTCTGGAAAGTGCTTTGTGATGTTCTAGGATATCTCATCATATCACTGTTAGGATGGAGCATACAATGAGAGAAAGAAGCCCCACTAAGCACCCACTCCCATGGGCTGGTGATAAACGAGGGTGGTCTTCCTTAATTGGCCTCCCGGGCACAGAGAAATATCTCCCATCTCATCTCTTGCCCTCCCAATGCAAGGTGTACCCACCTAGCTCTAAAGGCTAGTTCCCAAGAAATGCAAAGGCACACTGTGCCACCACCTTAGAGAAAGCACAATTATAAGGTGACAACTCACATGGACATTTTCCATTATACATGTTGGACTAAGAATTTAAGATAATATGGGAAGTTCGCACAGATGCAATATTTATACAAACCATATATCTACTCCAATTAACATTATTACACTTTGTACAGAGTGAAACTTCGACGAATGTTCATACCTGGTAGTTTATACAAACCATATATCTACTCCAATTAACATTATTACACTTTGCACAGAGCGAAACTTCGTCGAATGTTCATACCTGGTAGAGATATTCTTTTCAGGAAAAAATCCAACCCAATTGTTTGTTTGTACTGTTTCCCAAAAGCTTCCTGGGCGAAACGCATTGCTAAGGAAGTCTACAATGGAAACTAAGAGTTAATGTAAGAGATCAGGAGTGATTTACATCAATGTTCGCTGCAGCGAGGGATCCCAGCAAACAAGACTGGGTCCCCTTCCAGGTTCTGATTCACGACCCCCAACCCGCTCACCTTTCCTGATGCGCCGTCCCCTAAGATGACGATCTTTAGCTGCCGGTCGTGAATTTCATCCTCTGAGTCGGACATGGCACAACCGGACCAGGCCCCGGTCTTTCCTGCTCTAGAGCTCCCTGTCCCCGTTCTCTCCTGGGCTGTCTGACTTTATATCTGCGCTGTCACAGTCTCCTTGTTTGCCCGTTTCTGTGTATCTATCGCTCCCTATTCTCTTTCTTTGTGTGGCAGTCTGTGCGTCTGAACCCTTCTCCCTGACCCTGTTGGCATCTATATACATATATCTCTGATCCTGAATCCGCTCTGCTGGCTGTCGCTGTCTCTCTCTCCGACGATCTTTCTCCTTATCTGTCTGTGTTGGTGTCAGCCTACAGTACGTCTTTCTTTCACTGAAACCCTACTCTGTCTTTTTGTCTCTGACCCCCTCACGGCTCAGCCTCGCCGTATCTCTCTCTCTCTGACACCCCTTCGCTCACTAAGTTTCTGTACCTGTTTGAGACTTTGTCTGTGTCTGGCCCTCTCACCGTTTCTATGTGTGTCGCTCCCTGAACCCCGTCCACATTTCCCTGTCCGAGGATCTGTTTCTATGAGTATTTCTATCTTTGTCTCTAACCGCTCTCACACGCCTTATCCTGACTGTCTGTCCTGTCTCTGACCCGCAATCCCCGATTTTATGAATACGTCTGTGTCCCTCAATGTCTCTAACACCTTCCCCCTGACTGTATGTTTATGCCCGTGTCCGTCTCTATCTCTAACCCTTTCCCCCTGACTGTACGTTTATGCTTATGTCCCTCTCTGTCTCTAACTCCTTCCCCGGACTGTATGTTTATGCCTGTGTCCCTCACTGTCTCTAATCCCTTCCCCGACTGTATGTTTATGCCTGTATCCCTCTCTATCTCTAATCCCTTCCCCCTGACTGTACGTTTATGCTTGTGTCCCTCTCTGTCTCTAACTCGTTCCCCGAACTGTATGTTTATGCCTGTGTCCCTCACTGTCTCTAATTCCTTCCCCGATTGTATGTTTATGCCTGTGTCCCTCTCTATCTCTAATCCCTTCCCCCTGACTGTACGTTTATGCTTGTGTCCCTGTCTCTAACTCCTTCCCCCGACTGTACGTTTATGCCTGTATCCCTCTCTATCTCTAACTCCTTCTCCCTGACTGTATGTTTATGTCTGTGTCCCTCACTGTCACTGACCCCTTTCCCCTGGACTGTATGTCTATGCCCACATCCCTCTCTATCTCTAACCCCTTCCCCCTGACTATATGTCTATGCCTGTGTCCCTCTCTGTCTCGAACCCCTTCCCCTGACTGTATTTTTATGCCTGTATCCCTCTCTATCTCTAACTCCTTCTCCCTGACTGTATGTTTATTTCTGTGTCCCTCTCTATCTCTAACCCTTTCCCCCTGACTGTATGTCTATGCCTGTGTCCCTCACTGTCACTGACCCCCTGACTGTATGTCTATGCCTGTGTCCCTCTCTACCTCTAACCCCTTCCCCCTGACTGTATGTCTATGCCTGTGTCCGTCTCTGTCTCTAACCCCTTCCCCCTGACTGTATGTTTATGCCTGTGTCCCTCTCTGTCTCTAACCCCTTCCCCCCGACTGTATGTTTATGCCTGTGTCCCTCTCTATCTCTGACCACCCCCGATTGTATGTAGATGTTTCTGTCGGTCTCCCTACGCCCTTAGGTTGTCTGTGTCCTTCCCTGTATGATTTCTCTCTCTATGATGGTATTTGTCTCCCTCACCGCTCCGCCTCGCCGTTGCCAGGAGCCATTTTCACGCCGGGACAGCGCAATGTGTCAGTGCGGAGAGAGCGGGCACCTTTCCGCAATCACAGCTTCCGCTCAGGGGGAGGACATGGGAGAGGCACACAGTCAGGAGTAAAGTAACAACACTCTTCCAACAGTACTTTACGACCCCATGTACCAAAGGTTTAGTTTAATTGATGAGTTGATTAATTTTTGACGCCCCCCCCCGCATCGCGATGAGCTCTTCCGATGCTGACGCGTTTTGGTCACTAAGGTACAGAGGTCAGAGTGCAAAGCGGTGTGTAATACACCGTAATATACTGTCACAGTACAGTTTCGGCGAGATGCTCCGGTGTGTAATATACTGTAATGTACAGTATTAGTACAGTGTGAGAGAGTGGATCTGTACTGTAATACACTGCAATGTACTGTTCCAGTACAGAGTGGGGGACAGTATCTGGACTGTAATTCATTGTAATGTTATGTTACCGTACAGTGAGAGAGGGAGGATCTGGAGTGAAATACATTGTAATGTACTGTTTCAGTACAGTACTAGGGAGATGATCTGAAGTATAATACCCTTATGTACACTGACAATACACTGTGGGTGAGAGGATCCAGTGTGTTATACACAGTAATGTACTTTAGCAGTACAGTGTGTTGGAGAGGATCTGGTGTGTAATACACTGTAATGTATTGTAACAGTACAGTGTGGGGGAGAAGATCCAGAGTGTTAATATGCTGTAATGTACTGTAACTACAGTTTGGGGGAAAGGATCCTGCCTGTAATACACTGTAATGTATTGTAACAGTACAATGTGGGGGAGAGGATCCGTAGAGTAATGCATTGTAATGTACAATGACAGTACTGTGTGGGTGAGAGGAACCAGTGTGTAATATGCTGTAATGCACTGTAACAGTACAGTGTGTAGGAGAGGATCCTGGTGTGTAATACTCTGTAATGTATTGTAACAGTACAGTGTTGGGGAGAGGATCCGGAGTGTAATACGCTGTAGTGTGCCTGAACAGTAGAGTGTGGGGTTGAGGATCTGGAGAGTGATACTCTGTAATGTATTATATCAGTACAGTGTGGGGGAGAGGATCCAGTGTTTAATACACTGTAATGTACTATAATAGTACAGAGTGGGGGATGAGCAGAGGGATCTCGGTGTCCATGTACATAGATCCCTGATAGGGTTGTTAAGAAGGTGTACGGTGTGTTAGGTTTTAGTGATGGAGGAATTGAGTTTTGAAGCCATGAGACCATGTTGCAACTGTACAAAACTCTGGTGCGGCCGCACTTGGAGTATTGCGTACAGTTCTGGTCGCTGTTTTGGGGGAGAGGATCCAGAGTGTAATACACCGTTATGTACAGTAACAGTACAGTGTGGGGGAGAGGACCCAGTGTGTAATACACTGTCATGTATTGTAACAGTACAGTGTGGGGGAGAGGATCCAGAGTATAATATGCTGTAAAGTACAATAAACGTACAGTGTGGGGGAGAGGATCCAGTGTGTAATACACTGTCATGTACTGTAACAGTACAGTGTGGGGGAGAGGATCTGGAGTCCATTACGCTGTAATATATTGTAAACGTTCAGTGTCGGGGAGAGGATCCTGTGTGTAATTCACTGTAATATACTGTAACAATCCAGTGTGGAGGAGAGGATCCGGTGCATAATACAGTGTAATGCACTGTAGCAGTACAGTGTGGGTGAGAAGATCCAGGGTGTAATACACTGTATGGTACTGTTACAGTACAGTGTGGCAGAGAGGATCCGGAGTGTTATAAGCTATAATGCACTGTAACAGTACAGTGTGGGGGAGAGCATCCAGAGTGTAATATACTATAATGTACTATAACAGTACCGTGTGGGGGAAATTATCCAGAGTGTAATACGCTGTAATGTACTGCAACAGTACACTGTGGGGGAGAGGATCCAGAGTGTAATACACTGTAATGTCTCCTAACAGTACAGTATGGGGGAGAGGATCCGGAGTGTAATACGCTGTAATGTACTAAAACAGTACAGTATGGGGGAGAGGATCAGCAGTGTGATATGCTGTAATGTACTGAAACAGTACAGTATGGGGGAGAGGATCAGGAGTGTGATATGCTGTAATGTATTGTAACAGTACGGTGTGGGCAAGAGGATCCAGAGCACAATAAGCTCTAATATACAGTAACAGTACAGTATGGGGGAGAGGATCAGGAGTGTGATATGCTGTAATGTATTGTAACAGTACGGTGTGGGCAAGAGGATCCAGAGCGCAATAAGCTCTAATATACAGTAACAGTACAGTGTGGGGGAGAGGATCCAGAGTGTAATACGCTGTAATGTACTGAAACAGTACAGTATGGGGAGAGGATCCGGAGTGAAATACACTGTAATGTACTGAAACAGTACAGTATGGGGAGAGGATCCGGAGTGAAATACACTGTAATGTACTGAAACAGTACAGTATGGGGAGAGGATCCGGAGTGAAATACACTGTAATGTACTGAAACAGTACAGTATGGGGAGAGGATCCGGAGTGTAATACGCTTAATGTACTGAAACAGTACAGTATGGGGGAGAGGATCAGGAGTGCGATACGCTGTAATGTATTGTAACAGTACGGTGTGGGCAAGAGGATCCAGAGCGCAATAAGCTCTAATATACAGTAACAGTACAGCGTGGGGGAGAGGATCCAGAGTGTAATACGCTGTAATGTACAATAAAAGTGTAGTCTGGGGGAGAGGATCCAGAGTGTAATATGCTGTTGTATCATATTACAGTGCAGTGTGGAGGAGATTCTCCGCAGTGTAATACGCTGTAATGTACAGTAACACTACAATTTGTGTGAGAGGATCCAGTGTGTAATACACTGTAATGCACAGTGTGGGGGAGTGGATCCGGAATGTAATATACAATAGTGTATTATTACAATACAGTGCGAAAGAGAGGAACTGGACTGCAATACACTGCAATGTACTGTTTCACTACAGTGTGGGGAAGAGGATCCAGAGTGTAATACACTGTAATTTACTTTTACAGTGCAGAGAGAGAGAGGATCCATGGTTTTATACACTGTAATTTACTGTTACAGTACAGTGAGGGAGAGAAGATCTGAAGTGTAATACACTGCATTGTGAGGGAGAGAAGGCATGTTGTCCACTCTATTGTAATGGATTGAGGGCCCGATGTGTATTGTGGAGAAGGACCCAGACTTTGAGAACAGGTAATCAGATAGAAACTCTTATCATACCAGATCATCTGCTTGTTTGGCATTTTCATTATTAAGAACTGTTGCATTATCCACAACCACCTGCAAGCCAGGTGTTATGTTTTTCTTTTGTTCATAAGCAGTTATAATTTCAAACTTTCATGTGCACCATAAATTAGTTAAACCTCTCCCTTAGTTTATTTTTACATTGTGGATGATGAGTTTTTACAACACCCAAGAGGCTCTTTGGCACAGTGTGTTCACAGCAGTTATCTAATACGTGTCTATTCTCACCCCATTTTCCAGCACTTGGCATGTAGACTTGTATGCTACTCATGTTTCAAGTGCTTATCCAAATAGTTCTTAATTGTATCACCCTTTCAGGCAGTGAGTTCTGGATACCCACAAATCTTTGGGTGATTTTTTGCTTTCTCTCATACTCTCTAAATGTACTCCTTAATTTGAAACTATCTCTCGGTTATTGACTCCGCTACTGGAAGGAAATATATCTCCCAATTGACCATGTCTATGCCCCTCAAAACATTGTACACCTCAATCAGATCACCACTGAGCCTTCTCTGTGCTGAGGAGAATAATCTTAGCCTCATGTAGTGGCCAGTTATCAAACATCTATCAACACTAATCCTATTTTCCTCTTCATAATTGAATCACATCAGCCTCGGCAACATCTTGGTGCAATCACATCCTTTCTATTGTGTGGTCACCTGAACTGCACACATTACTCCAGCTGTGGCCTAACTAATGTTATATACAGCTTCTTGCTCTTTTATTAATGCCTTGACTAATAAAGGCATGTATCCATATGTCTTGTTGGCTTCATTATCTGCATGTCGTGCTACCTTCAAGGATGTATGAACATGCACACCTCTCTGATCCTCTGTACTTCCAATGATCCTGCTATTCAACATATACTTCCTTGCTTTGTTAGTTCATTCAAGATGAAGCATCTCGTACTTTACAAGATTAAGTTCCATTTGCCCCTGTTCAGCCAATCTGAACAACCTGAGCATATCGTCCTGTAGTTGAAGACTTGCTGTTTACCACTCCAAAAATTCTTGTGTCATCTGTGAACTTACTGTTCATATCTCCTATATTCATGTCGAGATCATTAATGTACACACAAACAGTAAAGGATCCAGCACTATTACCCATCCAATCACAAAAACACCCTCTGACTGTCAGACTCCGTTTCCTGCCACTCAATCAACTTCAAATTAAATTTGCCCTCGATCCCATAGGCTCTTTGCTTCTCCATCAGCTCTCCTTATCAAAATACTTACTGAAGTTCATGCAGACTACATCAACTGCACAACCCTCATCTGTACATCTAGTCACCTCATCAAAAAGTTCAATCAAATTTGTAAGATATGATCTCTTACTGACTCTTACTCCCATGCTGACTATCCTCGATTAATCTTTACCTGTCCATGTGGAGATTAATTCTTTCCCCCCACAGTTTTTTTTTCCAAGTGTTTCTCTACAACATATGTGAGACTCACTGGCCTGTAGTTTTCTGAAATATTCTTATCACCCTTTTTGAATAAAGGTACAACAATATCTGTGTTCCAGTGCCCACACATGCCTCCTGTGGTCAGAGAGGATTTGAGTATCAGGGTCCCTGAAACATCCTCCCTTGCCTCCAACAGCAGCTTTGGATACATCTCACTTGGGAGCAAGGGAGAGAGAATCCAGAGTGTAGTACACTACAATTTACTATTATAGTACAGTTTGGTGGTCTCTGTTCAAAAGATGGACTCTCAGATTATTTTCTTGTGCTGATCAGATGCTGCCTTTTGGTTTTCCTTCTCTGGAAGCTTCCACTTATTTGCAGGAGGCAAAAGGAGACTGGTTCATACTTACCTCTCTGATAAAGGGTCGAGGCCCGAAACGTCAGCTTTTGTGCTCCTGAAATGCTGCTTGGCCTGCCGTGTTCATCCAGCTTCACACTTTGTTGTCTTGGTTCATACTTAAAATGTCTCTGACTCATTAATTAAAAGTCATAGCTTACAGCAACTGTTGAAAGAGACACCAACTGGTTTTCTTCAAGCATAAAGTGTTGTTTACGGCAGAGAACAGAGACAGTCCCTAAGTTTGTGTAGATCTGATGGCTTCTCCCTATCTTGTTCACAGTCTCAAGCTGTCTGGCTACTTGAGAACCATTCACATATTTCAAGTTAGGTAGAAGACCTCATTCATCCAAAACTGATCACTAGCCCACAGAGAAATCATCTACTTGTTGCTGGATGATCCTCCATTTGTGCACATCCTTGGCTGTATCTACTGCACATTCCCCTATTACTACACAAATCAGCAGCAGTTTAAATATGAGTGTGAGGTTACTTGCTTTCAAAACACATGCAGTAATCCTTCAGCTATCCTGGCTTTGATCTCGTTATTTTTCTATTTAGCCCACATTTAAAAAATACAGAAAAACAAAAAGACGTGGATATTGCAGTGTTCATACAGATGCAATTTGTTTTTATTCATTCATGGGATGTCATCATTCTAACAAGTCATTTATTACCCAACCCTAAAGGCAGTTAAAAAGCTATTATGAACAACTTTTTGACCACTGCTGCCAACTATCTGCTGTCCAGGTTCATCAAAAGTGCTGTTAAGGGTGGAATCCTAGGATTTTGATCCAGCAACAATGGAGAATACATATTTCCATGTTACAGAGCTACGTAACTTGGCAGGGATCTTTCAGATGGTGCAGTTTCTATGAGCCTGCTATTCTTCTCCCAGAATATCAGAAGTTGCAGATTTGAATGCTGCTGCCAAGGAGTTCAAATTTTCTCTTTCAAGGCTGTTCTTGAGATTTTCTCAAGGGGCTACTTTTGAGATTTGGGGCCTACCTTTTGGCTGTCAGCAGCTCTTTTTCATTATTACTAACACATTCAGCAGATGATACGATCAGGTATTTTGGTAATGATGTTGTATTTTTACATACATTACAGAACCTTTTAGCTCAGAATTTATAAATACTACGTGTTGGTAATCTTATTATATTTGAATCTCTCATACTGTCCACAGTGAAAATTCTATTTGGCACGAAGTAACTTAATGGAAATAATTGGCACAACTCCAGCCCTTTTTTAAAAATTACTTGTGAACAATTGGCATTCTCCATCATTCTTTGTTTTCTTTTCTGCCTATTTCAAATTCACTGGGTCAAAAACTTGGAATGCATTCCTGAACAGTCTTGTGGGTCTATGTACAGCACATGGACTGCATTGGTATATGAAGGCAGCTCACACTACCTTCTCAAGGACAACTAAGGATGGCCAATCACACAAGTGAATTTTTAAAGAAGTTTCTATTCCCTTCAACACTTCTCTGAAAGAGGGTGCCAGCAAGCACATCAGGTAACAAACTTCCAATGGTCCAGCAATGCAGTGAGAGAAAAACAAATTAATTTGCACAGCATGCCAATGAATGGATAACAATGCGAAACCACATGCAGTTCACATTTCAGTAATTTCTTTTAAGTTAATAAATCACCTTGCATGATCATCTTTGCATTAGAGAGACATTTATTGGAACTTCTTGGTACAGAAGCACCTTATTCCCTTTAAATATACATTTCACTTTATACAGGCGGTTAAGTCACTAACTGTATCTCCCCAATGCTATACTTTTCACAATGGACATTGAAAATTTGCATGCAAATATGGGAACAGCAATATACAGACTAACTGGCTGAAATATTCTTGACAAATTTCCCTTGGCTGACAGAATAGATAAAAGTAGCATCCATTTACAGTATTTTGGTTTAACAAAAAAATCTGCTTTGATTTCAATATTGAATGCTTGTCTTCAAATCATAGGTATAGACAACTGGAAGAAATTTTCCCAGCCAACACAGCTATATATATGGGAGAGTAGGAGGAGTGTCAATTTAAAAAATTATCAATATTCTGAGTAATTATCACAATGCCATTAAATTTAAAGGCAGAACATGCAACGGAAGCATTAGATTAGATTCCCTACAGTGTGGAAACAGGCCCTTCAGCCCAACACCACCCCTTCAAGTATCCCACCCAGACCCATCCCTCTATAACCCACACACCCCTGGAACACTACGGGCAATTTAGCATGGTTGATCCACCTAGCCTGCACTTCTTTGGACTGTGGGAGGAAACCAGAGCACCGGGAGGAAACCCACGCAGACACGGGGACAATGTGCAAACTCCACACAGACTGTTGCCCAAGGCTGGAATTGAACCCGGGTCCCTGGCACTGTGAGGCTGCAGTGCTAACCACTGAGGCACTGTGCCTCATTAACTTCATAGACACCGCAGTATTTAAATGAACAAAAAAAAAGCATAAAGTCAGCAATGTAAGATTTTTGAGCAAAAAAACGCAAATTTCCACACAAAAGCCATCAGCCTAAAAATTGTGAAGGTCTTTCTGGAGGTATGAACAGGGATTCAGTTACATACACACCACATGTAGGACAGCCGCAGATTCAGAGATTAAAAAATAAACACTGATCTGAAAATAGCTAACTTGTAAAATGTATTTGACCCCAATTGTAAACTAAAAACTCAAATCCTACCCTATCCCAATTTATATAAGTTATGGGAGCCTAAAATAAAATTACATTGCCTCCATTCAAAGATTCCCCTGTCAAAGTGATTGAGGATGACAGCAGTGGGACCAGCCAAAATAACTGCTCCAGGTTCTCCACCATTAGGTTCCCAATCTCGCACACTTGCTGCTCCTCCAATCACAGTCTTTGTCTCTGAAAAAGCAGTGAAAAAGGGAAAGGGGGGGATCTTGTGATTGGTGGAGCTAGAACAGTGATCTTCAGTGAAGCAGCATCCTCATAAATTTTATCAGAGATAATGGGAACTGCAGATGCTGGAGAATCCAAGATAATAAAGTGTGAAGCTGGATGAAAACAGCAGGCCAAGTAGCATTTCAGGAGCACAAAAGCTGACATTTCAGGCCTAGACCCTTCATCAGAGAGGGGGATGGGGAGAGGGTTCTGGAATAAATAGGGAGAGAGGGGGAGGCGGACCGAAGATGGAGAGAAAAGAAGATAGGTGGAGAGGAGAGTATAGGTGGGGAGGTAGGGATAGTAGTATGTAGGAGATAGTAGATAGATAGCAATAATAAATAATAGATAGTAGCTATGCCTGCCTCTTTGTAGGTTACGTGGAACAGTCCCTCTTCCGCACCTAGACAGGCCCCAAACCTCACCTCTTCCTCCGTTTCATTGATGACTGTATCGGCGCCGCCTCTTGCTCCCCAGAGGAGCTCGAACAGTTCACCCACTTCACCAACACCTTCCACCCCAACCTCAAGTTCACCTGGGCCATCTCCAACACATCCCTTACCTTCCTGGACCTCTCAGTCTCCATCTCAGGCAACCAGCTTGTAACTGATGTCCATTTCAAGCACACTGACTCCCACATCTACCTCGAATACACCTCCTCCCACCCACCCACCTGCAAAAATTCCGTCCCCTATTCCCAATTCCTCCGCCTCCACCGCATCTGCTCCCAGGATGAGGCATTCCACTCCCACACATCCCAGATGTCCAAGTTCTTCCAGGACAGCAACTTTCCCCCCACAGTGGTCGAGAACGCCCTTGACGGCGTCTCCCGCATTTCCCGCAACACATCCCTCATACCCCACCCCCACCACAACTGCCCAAAGAGGATCCCCCTCGTTCTCACACACACCCCACCAACCTCCGGATACAACGCATCATCCTCCGACACTTCCGCCATCTACAATCTGACCCCGCCACCCAAGACATTTTTCCATCCCCACCCTTGTCTGCTTTCCAGAGAGACCACTCTGTCCGTGACTCCCTTGTTTGCTCCACACTGCCCTCCAACCCCACCACACCCGGCACCTTCCCCTGCAACCGCAGGAAGTGCTACACTTGTCCCCACACCTCCTCCCTCACCCCTATCCCAGGCCCCAAGATGACTTTCCAGCTTCACACTTTATTATCCTCATAAATTTTGCCTAATCTACCTACCGGGCAAATTTCTCCTCGTTTGTCATTTCTGCTATTTGATTTTTCATTCAATTTTTAAAAGTGAATTTGCCTGCTGACACTGTGAGTTTAGAATCATGGTACTGTTAAAGAGGTCTTAGTGGGCCTCCAGTGTACCATATTAGGATATAGACTAGTACAGCACAGGAACAGGCCCTTCAGTCCATCATATCTGTGCTGACCATGATACTATTATAAACTAATCCCATCTTCCCACACATGATCCGTATTCCCCTGTTTTCTGCCTGTTCATGTGTCTGTCTAAATATCTCTTAAATTTGCTATCATATCTGCTTCTACACCTCCCTTGGCAATGCATTCCAGGCATGTACTTTACTCTGTATAAAAAAAAACTTACCTCTCACATCTCCTTTAAACTTTTACCCTCTCACCTTAAACCAATGCCCTCTAGTATTTGACAATTTCACCCTGCGAAACAGACTCCAATATCCATCCTATCCACGCTTCTCATAATTTTATATACTTATATCAGATAGCACCTCAGGTTCCAAGGCTCTAGAGAAAACAATCCAAGTTTGTCCAACTTCTCCTTATAGCTTACAAACTCCATCTATGGATACATCCCAGTAAACTTCATCTGCACCCCCTCCAACGCTTCCACATCCTTCCTACAAGTGCAGCGACCAGAACTGCAACAGGACTCCAAATGTGTCCTGACGAAAATTTTATACAGTTGCAACATGATTTGCCAACTTTTATATTCAATGCCCCAAGAATGATGGCAAACATGCTGTTTGCCTTCTTTACCACTTGGACCACTTGTGTTGCAACTTTCAGGCAGCTATGGACTTTATTATCGAATCGGAGAATTCCTACAGTGCAGTTCGAGGCCATTGGCACATTGAGTCTATTCTGAGCAGCAACCCACACCCCCCCAACCCTGCACTTCCCAAAGCTAGTCCACCAAGCCTACACATCCCTAGACACTATGTGGCAATTTAGCATGCCTATCCACCACAACTGCATACCTTTACACTGTGGGAGGGAACCCGAGCAACAGTGGAACCCATTGCAGATATGGAGAGAATGCACACTCCACACAGACATTCCCCCAAGGTTAGACCTGCTGCTGTCAGGCAACAGTGCTAACCGTTGTTCCACCATACCACCCCTAGATCTTAACATCCCTCTGTATATCAATATTCCATATCACAATATACTTTCCTCTTGCGTTTAACCTCCTAAAATGCATCACCGCACACTGATCTTGGATAAAACTTTGCCATTTCTCCGCCATATGTTCCAGCTGATCTGTATCCCACTGCATCATTTAATATCCTTCCTCACTACCCACAATTCTACCAATTTTTGTGTCATCTGGAAACTTACATATTAGAACTCCAAAATTTTAATCCAAATCGTTACAACAGAGGTCCCAACACTGCTCCTTGTGGAACACCACTGGTCACAGAGTTTAGCCTAGTGGAATTATGACTGGACTGTTAATCCAGAAACTCAGCTAATGTTCTGGGGACCCAGGTTTGAATCCCACCATGGCAGACAAAGTTGAGAAAATCTAAGCCCAGTTATGTGAGTACTCAAGGATAAGGCTATCAAATTCTCAAGACTGGGATTTGAAAGAAACAGATCAGTCAAACCTATCTGTTTTTTCAGCCATATAACATGATTGTGTTGGGATAGATTGCATTATTACTGTGTGGTTCAAAATGTTTTAAATTGTGTTGTATGTGAACAGTTTGATTTATTCTATTTTTAATTCAACTTTCTCTCCATTTCTTTTGCATAATCAAATGCTGTTTTATTGTTAAGACCAAATCTTCAGCATTGTGTGGTTGTGTTTTAGTGAATGAACACCTTGTTTTAGTGAATGAGCATCTTGTCAGTAAAAACAAAACAAAAACTGATCTATCAAGCTAGATTTCAGTCTAATGTGCCCTGTAATAACATCACACCACAGAGAAGTATTGCAATGCAGCACATGGGTAATTATATAGCAAAACATGGTATGTTGGAAATGAGCCTCTGCTGCCTTAACTGGCCTGGCAGAGGATTGCAATGCATGCTACAGAGGGTAGGCTGCAATGCATAGAACAACATGACATTGCAATGGGAGAGCAGTTGCCATATAAGAACACGTAGGAACATTGAAGATGGAGGAGGCCAATCAGCCCTTGGAGCCTGCTCCACCATTCTTCACAATCACGGCTGATCATCCAACTCAATAGCCCAATCCTGCTTTCTCCACTAAACCTTGGATCCCATTTATCCCAAGAGCTACATCTAGCTGTCTCTTGAATACATTCAATATTTTGGCATCAACTACTTCCAGTAGTAATGAATTCCACAGTCTCACCACTCTTTGGGTGAAGAAATGTCTCCCCACCTCCTTCCTAAATGGTCTACCCTGAATCCTCAGACTGTGACCTCTAGTTCTGGACACACCCACCTTTGGGAACATCATCCCTGCATCTAGCCTGTCTAGTCCTGTTAGAATTTTATATACCTCTATGAGATCCCCCCTCATTCATCTGAACTCTACCAAAAAAACAACTGCAACAACACATCTCTGCTCCTGTACTCAAAATCTCTGCAGTGAAGGCTAACATACCATTTGCCTTCTTTACTGCGTGCTGCACCTGCATGTTTACCTTCAGTGACTAGTGCACATGGACACTCAGATCCCACTGCACTGTCCCCTCTTCCAATTTACTGCCATTCAGGTAGTAATCTGCCTTCTTGTTATTGCTTCAAAGTCAATAACCTCGCATTTATCCAAATTATACTGCATCTGCCATTGATTTGCCCACTCACCCAATCTGTCCAGATCATGCTGAAGGATCTCTGCATCTTTGTCTCAGTTGAACCCCCCCCCCCCAACTCAACTTGGTATCGTCTGCAAACTTTGAGATGTTACATTTTGTTTTCTCATCCAAATCATTAATACATTTTGTGACTAGCTGGAGTCCCAACATCGATCCCCATGGCACCCCGCTATTTACTGCCTGCTAATTTGAAAAGGACGCATTAATTCCTGCTGTTAGTTTCCTTTCTCCCGACCAGTCTTCTATGCATCTCAATACATTTCCCCTGATCCCATGTGCTTTAATCTTGTACAATAGTCTCTCATGTGAGACTTTGCCAAAATCTTTCTGAAAGCCCAAATATACCACATCAACCAGCTCCTCCTTGCCAACTCTACTAGTTGCATCTTCATAGAATTCCAACAGATTTGTCAAGCATGATATCCCCTTCATAAATTCATGCTGGTTCTGTCTGATTCTGCCAATGCTTTATAAGTGTTCGACTATGAAGCCCTTGATAGTGGATTCAAGAATTTTCCCCACTACTGATATTAGGCTCACTGGTCTATAATTCCCTGCTTTCTCTCTGTCTCCCTGTTTTGAATATTAGAATGACATTTGCTACCGTCCAATTTGCAGGGACTGTTCCAGAGTCTGTAAAATCCTGGGAAGATGACCACCAATGTATCTGCTATTTGTTGAGTAACTTCCTTAAGTACTCTGGGGTTTACATTATCAGGCTCTGGGGATTTATCCACATTCACTCCCATCAATTTTCCCAGCACAATTTCTCTGCTAATAATGATCTTCCTCAATTCTTCCCTTTCACTAAATCTTGCATTCTCCAACATTTCTGCTATGTGATTTGTGTCCTATTTTGTGAAGACAGAACCAAAGTATGTATCAGATGCTCAGACATTTTTTTGTCCCCTATTATACATTCCCCTATATCTGTCTGTAGGGGACGTACATTTTTTCTTCACCAATCTCTTTCTCTTCACGTACCAATAGAAACTCTTCATGTCAGTCTTTATGTTCCTTTCAAGCTTACTTTCATACTGCATTTTCTCCTTCTTAATCAATCCCTTGGTCCTTCTTTGCTGAATTCTAAGCTGCTCCTAATCCTCAGACATTTTGTTTTTCTTGGCCAATCTGTATGCTTCTTCCTTGGATCGGACACTATCTCTAATTTGCTTTGTAAACCAGGGATTGGCCTTCTTATCCATTTTGCTTTTGTGCCAAACAAGAATAAACAGTTGTTGCATTCCTTGAATGTTTGCCATTGCCTATCCACTGTTATCCCTTTAAGTACCTCTCCCCAATCTATCAAGGCCAACTCACACCTCTCATCTTCACAGGTCCCTTGATTAAAATTCAGCACCCTTGTCTCCGAATCAACTACCCCACTCTCCATCTTGATTAAAAAAATCTATCATTTTATGGTCGCTCATCCCCACAGAAGGGCTGCTTTCCTTCACCAATGAAGATGACTGAGAAACCTATGAAAGAAACTAAAAATGTTTCCAAGATACCAGGATCATGGTCATCTGTGCACAAGAATGAGACATCTATCTGACCAGCAGCATATCTCCTGTGAACCATTATCCACTCTCAATACACATCTACCTCTGCCACCTTCCACCTGGAACTACTTCATGACCTGTATACTTCATCCCCCAGAAGGGACTGGCCCTCATCATACTAAATCAAAAACTATGACTGGCCACCAAGATGTAGACTTCACATTTGTATCTACATTGCTGAAGCTATGTTGACCAAAATTTGTACACCTTAGCTATAGGGAAGAGCTTGAGTGTACGAAGACCACATCATATTGGTAAATCTCCTTGGCACATCATTTTACGGAAGGTCCACAAGAGGCTTGTCGACAAGTTCAGCCAAGTCACATGGCTTTGAGAATATAAATCCCGCTGCACACATCATCCTGCAGAAAAGGCTGAATCTGAACACACCATGAAATTGTTCACAACACAAGTGACTTCAACTTTTAAACAAAGAGATGATTTCTTGCTAGTTTTCATGATCTAATGCTATCATTGATAGGCCAGTGAGGCCCTAGTAATATAATATCCCGTCCACCACTGAAAAGAAAATCATTATTAAATAAATGCCCCTAACCATCATCAGAGGAACATTTAAGGGAATTCAAATCAGTTCTGAAGTATATATAGGAACCTGACCAGAGGGCATAGTCTCAGAATATGGGGCTGCACATTAAAGACAGAGATAAGGATGCATTTCCCCTCTCAGAAGGCTGTGAATTTGTGTAATTCTTTATAACAGAGGGTTGTGGAGGCTGGGTCGTTAATTATATTCAAGGCTGAGACAGACAGATTTTTAACCATGTTTAATTATGGGAAAATACAGGAAAGTGGAGTTGAGGATTATCAGATCAGCTATGATTTCATTGATTGGCAGAAGAGACTCGATGGGCTGAGCAGCCTTATTCTTCTCCTATATCTTATGATCATATGGAATTTTTCAAAGAAGTGACCAGGTATGTAAATAAGCGCAATGCATTTGATATAGTCTACTTGGATTTCAGCAAGACTTTAGATATGGTCCCATGTGGGAGAGTTATAACAAAGGTGAGATCATAAGGAAATTTGACAAATTTTATACAGAATTGGCTTAGTGACAGAAAGCAGCAGATAATGGTTGAGGGTGTTTTGTGTCAGGAAGTCTGTTTCCAGTGCACTTCCATAGGGATCAGTGCTGAGGCTCTTGCTATTTGTGATATATATCATTGATTTCAGCTTGAATGCAGGAGTGTTGATCAGTAAGTTCATGAATGATGTGAAAATTGTTGAGGTGATAAGTAGTGAAGAAGATAGCCTTAGATTGTAGGAAAATATACATGTGCTGGTCAGATGGACTGAAGTAAGGAGGATTGGAAGGACGTTGGTGTTCATGTCCACTGGTACCTTAAGGTGGTAGGACAGGTAAATAAAGTGGTTAAGAAGGTGTATGGGATATGCCTTTATTAGCTGAGGCATAGAGTCAAAGAGGAAAGAAATTAGACTAGAATTGTATAAAATAGTGATTTTGGCTATGTCTAGAGTATTGTGTGCAGTTCTAGAATCTAACCACAGAAGGAATGTTATTGACTAGAGAAGGTACAAAGGTGATTTGCCAGGATATTGCCTAGGCTGGTTAGTTCTAGCTATTAAGAGATAGATTGGAGATAACAAAGTGTGGAGCTGGACAAACACAGCAGGCCAGGCAGCATCTTAGAAGGACAAAAGCTGATGTTTCGGGCCTAGTCCCTTCATCTTTTTCTGATGAAGGGTCCAGGCCCAAAACGTCATTTTTTGTTCTCCTAAGATGCTGCTTGGCCTGCTGTGTTCATCCAGCTCCACACTTTGTTATCTCGGATTCTCCAGCATCTGCAGTTCTCATTATCTCAAGAGATAGATTGGAGTTGTTTTTCTTGAAGCAAAGGAGACTGGGAGGGAACATGATTAAAATGTACAAAATTATGAAGGACATGGATAGGATAGACAGGAAGGATTTTTTCTCCTGGGTGGAGACATGAATGACCAGCAGCCTAGATTTAAGTTAAGGGCAGTCTACAGTTATCTGCCGTACACCTAGGTAGCAGAGAGGGAAATCTGCCAGGGTTCCTACTCCTGATGCTGATCACTTCTCAATGATCCTAGCATAAAGTGCACCATTTTATTGATGAAATGAGCATTCAGCTCTGGTGTCTCTGAAGAAAAGAACATGTTGACTTTCACAGGCAAGTCTCACACAATTGTCACAAATAGGTTGTAAATTTTCAAACAGAACTCTCTTATTCTCACCACATGTCTGTAAGCAGATTGTTTTCTTTCCTGTAATAATGCTGTAATATAGTTGAGACAAGAACAGAGTCGGAGTTTATATCACATACTTTTAGATGTGGGATGAATTTGAGGCTTGGGAAGTGCTTCTCAACATAGATGCACATACAAATATATCCAGAGAGATGGAATCAGAAATTATGAAGAGGTTACTCAACCCCTAACAAGTACAAAAGAAGACAACAGAGGGATACCAGTTCAACAATGTCCAAATTTGAAAGATAAATTTCAAAAATCTAATGTTGGCATTGGCAGTCTAGAATTCCTCTGTCAATATGATTGTTTGGATAGCCAAAAGTTGAGGCTGTTACCTCCCTGAAAAAAATCCCTTCAAAGTCTTCTGGGGAGGTTTGGTTGAAACATAATTTCTTCCCCATAGTTGTGATGAAATAATTTGTATGGGAGTCAAGAACTAGAGAGCATAGGTTTAAGGTAAGAGGAGAAAGATTTAAAAGGGACTTAAGGGGCAACTTTTTCATGCAAAGGGTGATACATGTATGCAACCAGCAAGGTAGTGACTGTACGTAAACAGTCCAAAATTGCAAATTTCGCATCACAGCGTCCAATATGAGATGTGATTCCACAAGTGGACACATTTAATGAATAATCCTGAATATGTGAAGAATTCTGCTCTCAACCAATTTAGAATTGGCAGTCAAGCTCACAGTGTGGTGCACGTACACACGCTTGGAAGCTTAGTCCATTTGTATACAGAGCCCTATTCTTTGCAGGCATAAAGAACAAGTATGTACAGTAAGCCTGTATCAACTCAACAATAATTGACAACTTTTTGCTGCCTCTTCTGTCAGGGCAATGACTTGATCAATCAAGTCTACTAGCTGAGTTTAAAATTTAAACATAGACTGGACAGTCAAGTGTCAATCATCATTAATTTATGCATTCTCCATCGCAATGCTTCTACCAATCAGGATCCACCGCCAATCAATCAGCAACCCCCCCCCCCCCCCCCCACCCCCGGCCCATACTGCAAAAGGGTAGGTTTTTGCCTGAAATTCATATTCTTGTCATTTGTCATGATGAGTGCCAGAAGTGTGTGGTTATTTTTTTTTTCATTTTTTTCAGGAATAGCAAATAGCTATTAGCAGAAGTAAAGTGAATACGCAATGACCTGGAAAATGGATTATATTGTGGAAACATGAGAAATTGTCCATTTTGGCGGAGAAAATACAAAAAAAAGCAAATTATCTAAATAGTAAAATATTGCAAAGATCTAGTGTGCACGGGAATCTGGGCGTCCTAGTGTATGAATAATTATTAGGGAATTGATTTTTTTATTGAAAGAGGAATTAACTACAAAAGTAAGGAGTTTACGTTTCAGTTATACAGAACACTAGTGACAACACATCTAGACTATTATGAGCATTATTGTTACAGAAGGAAGGATGGGAATGCATTGAAAACAGTTCAGATAATGTTTGGCAAGGATAATACTGGTAATAGGTGAGTTGTCTTCGGTGAAAATATTGGACGTGCTGGCCTTCTAACAGCTGGAATTAAGAAGATTAAGAGACGACGTGATTGAAACATGAATCCTTTAAAGGCATCTTGTGAATGCGAGAATGCGGAACAATTAGATCAAGCATGACATTGAATAGTGCAGAGGACTTGAGGGGCCGAATGGCGTACTTCTTGTAATGTGTGTGTTTATATGTAAAAAAAAGACTCTGACTTCAGGCGAGGAAAGGAGGTGAGAAATTTGGCAATGTTATTTCTTTTAAATAAATAAAAATTGTTCATAAGTTTCTGGAAAGGAAACCAGATTTATGGGTGACAGCCAAAAGTATGAAGGATACAGTAACGCTGTGAGAGTAGCGCATGAGAAAGTAATCCCTTTGGGGAAGTTTTGTCTGTAAGCTTTCTTGTAACTGACAAGAGAAGCATTGAAATACCAGAGGTATCCTCTGGACCAAATCACTGCAGATGAAATAGAGCAAAGCTTTTCTTTTTGATTATTCTCGAATGTTAATTGATTCCTCTTGGCATTGCTCATAGGCAATCTCTTCTAATGAAATGTTTTTCTCTTCTTGTAACTACAGGCAGTCCCGGGTTGCAAACGTGTTCTATTCTGCAGTCCATTCGCAAGTCAAATTATACGCAGGTCGGAGCACAACACTGCACAAGATAAAGCAGCTGTTCGTAAGTACAGGAAATGTTCATATGTCAGGTCTTTAAAATTACACCCCGTATGGGATCATGTTCGTATGTATGAGCTTTTGTAAGTCAGCTGTTTTAAGTCGGAGACCCCCTTGTAATTGTTTCGTTCCTATTTCATAGTTCTCTCACTTTAAGTCTCCCTCTCTTCACATTCAGCGTGTACTTTACTTTTTAGCTAACCGTCTCTCTCTTTCTGTACAAGCCTGTCACTCAGCGGTCCCATTCTGTCTGTTCCTGTATGAAAGTCTCTTATATTGTATCTTGACTATACTCTTCGGCCTAAATTTTTTGAACGAAATAACCGTGAGGCTACTGCACTCGTTGTTATAGTGGAGGAAATCTGACAGGAACTTCTATTGTATGCGAATACATTGATAAACATAAAAACCTAAATGTTATACCCAGTGATTACGCAATGCATGGCATAACAGTTCCTCATAACAGACTTGCCCCTGAAATCACTACAATTGCGTGAACTTGAGGGTACTTAAGCCATTATTTCTTCACTAAAGATGCCTCAAAAGTATTAGTCTGGTGCATTCAATGGTAAGTGAATTTTTTACAGCACAGCTATTGGTAAGTTGTCCCAAACTCCCTGTCTTGTCCTGAAAATTTAAAGTTACAACTGTAGAAGATGATTCCTTCAGAAATTCGTTGTATGGCAGATTTCTAATACATAGAATAGATGTTCATAGAATCCCGACAACGTGGAAGCAGGCCATTTGGTCCAACAAATCCACACCAACCCTCCAAAAAGCATCCCACCCAGAAATATTCCCCTAACCTTTCCCTGTAACCCTGCATTTCCAATGAGTATAACACCTAACCTATACATCCTTGAACACGATGGGCATGTAGCATGGCCAACTCAGCTGACCTACACATCTTTGGACTGTGAGGAGGAGACCGGAGCACCCGGTGGCAACCCACACAGACAAGGAGAGCATGTGCAAACTCCACACAGACATTTGCCTGAGGGTGATATCGAAGCTGGGTCTCTGGCATTATGAGGTATCAGTCCTAACCACTGAGCCAAAAAAACCCAAAGTACTGCAGATTCTGGATATCTGAAATGAGAAAATGCTGGAAAACCCCAACACGTTTGGCAGAATCACTAGAGACCAAATAGAGCTATTGTTTACAAGAGAAATTGGAAAACTTATAAATATAAATTTTGAGCAATGAACTAGGAGAACAAGGGCAAAAGGAAAATCTGTGATAGATTGAAAGGCAGGTCATCTCAAATAGCAGAACAATTATTTTTGCAGAGTCAAAGAGAATGGAGCTGAAGCAAGAGAAGAAATAGAAGATGTATCTAGAACAGATTTGCTACTGGTTGGAAGAAAACAAAACAAGCAAATAACAGAAAAAATGTTGGGTGGAGATTATGATTGAAATTGTTGAATTCATTGTTACATCTGGAAAGTTGAAAAGTGCTTAATTGGAAGATAAATTGATACTTCTTAATCCTACAATGAGTTTGACTGAAATAGTGAAATAGGCTGAGGACACGACTGTCAGCATGACAGCAACGTGAAAATTAAAATGACAAGTCATTGCTCACTCTTGCTGACTGAATAAAGATCTTCACCCAACTGCTTTTGGTCTCCCCAGTGTACAGGAGACCACACTGTGAGCAACACATACAAAGCAACTGATTGAAAGCAGTACAAGTAAACCAGTGCTTCCCCTGGATGGAGTGTTTGGTGTCCTGGATGGCAAGGAGAAAATTATTAAAGCGACGGGTGTACAATTTCTGCATTTGCGGAGGAAAGCTGTGATGAGAGGAGATGAGGTGTTGGGGTTAACTGAGGAGAAACCAGGGTATCATTGTGATTGACAAAGTCTTGATTGTGTCCACCACTTTTCCCCCATTTCTTTTATCATCATTCCCCTCTCTCCAGAACCAAGATAGGGCTTCCTTTGTCCTCATCTTTCAATCCATCAGGCTGCATATTTCACAAATCTTTTCATGTTATTTCTGTACCATTCATTTTGATCCCACACTTCCAAGTATGTCTTCCTCTCTGCTCCTACCTCAGCATTCTGAAGGACCATTCATTCTGTTCCAGCTGGTCCACTTCTCATTTCGCTAACAGCACCACATCTATTTCCATGGCACCTTTCCATTCTTACAAATGTGGGAGAATTTTGGGATAATTTCGTCCTTTTTCTCACCTCTCAACTAACTAACAACATGTATTAAGAAGTGTTTTAAGCTTTTGATTGCTGTGACTTTTAAGAACAGTCACAAAAAATATTTTCTTCTCTTTGAATCGAAAGAAAGGATAAAGATGAATTTACACAACATTTTGAATATAATCATAGTAAGCAGCCACTCCTCATTCATTAAGTCATGGACACACATAAGAAAGCATATTACATAAAAAAGCATGTATTGATATATTCGAGAAGAGTTCAAAGTCACTATTGCAATACTTCTTCAAGGTGGTCACTGGAGCATCCCTTTTAATTTTGCTGACAGAAAAGTGAAGGTTTCATCTGATTAACTCACAATTGTTTAATCCAAGCAGTAATGGGCTTCTGACTTTTTCAGCCAAAAATCATACTTGAATCCCTGAAAGAAAATATATAATCCACAGGTTCACGCTGCACGTCTCTGCCTCAGATAGCTTCTTGAGACCAGTTTCTTTTTGTAAGGATGAGGTCTCTCTGCCCTGCAGCTGGGGTCTCAGATGCCCTCTCTGGGCTGGTCTTAAAATGACAAGATATCTGCCATCTGAAAGCAGTTGCTGTTATGATCTCACTGAATTAATGCGCCTATTGTCCACATAAATGACTTGATGGCACAGGCTATTGTCACACAATGGGCAATGAATGATGATCATTCACATTGTCTGGTGTTACATTAGTTCCATGACACTGTGCTTAGTTAAATTTCAAGTTTGCAATTAAGCCTTTAATTTTTGTAAGGTGGGAGATCCTTGCCATCCTTGTGTCGATGGTAGCAAAAACAAAATTTCCCATGTCTACCCTTGAATAAAAAATTTCATGTGGCAGAGGTAGGGACACGGTGGTAAGTAAGGGTGAGTTTCAAATCCCACAACCATGGTTCGTGGAGGCAGCAGTCCATATAAATTAGCCTCCAATTGTGCCGAATTTCCATTAGCCAAGGGGAAGTGTTTTTATTGCTTTTGTAAAGGATTAAGTATTTGAATTAAATATTTGTTTTTATAAAGGATTAAATCTACCTCTGCCTTAAAAATATTCAATGACTTTGCCTTCACAAGTTTCAATGGCTTCCATCCGCACTGTACAGGACATTGGAGAATTAGATGCAATTCTGTTCTACCTCCTAAAGGAAGGATGTTGTGAACCTAGAATGGGTTCAGAAACAATTTATAAGGATATTGCCAGGAAGCTATAGGGAGAGGCTGAATAGGCTGGGGTTATTTTCCCTGGAGTGTCAGAGGTGACCTTATAGAGGTTTGTAAAATCATGAGGGTGATAGAGAGGATGAATAGCCAAGGTCTTTTTCTGAGGCTAGGGAAGTCCAAAACTAGATAGCATAGGTTTAAGATGAGTGGAGAAAGATTTAAAAGGGACCTAAGGGGCAACTTTTTCATGCAGAGGGTGGTGCACATATGGAATGAGCTGCGAGATGAAGTGGTGGAAACGGGTACATTTACAAAATTCACAAGATATCTGGATGGGGTATATGAATAGGAAGAATTTAGAGGGATATGGGTGAAATGATTTCAAATAGGACGAGATTTATAGAGGACACCTGGTCGGCATGGACAAGTTGGACGAAAGGGTCTGTTTCCATGCTGTATACCTCTAAGACTCTGTGACTCTCTGGAGTTAAAGGAATATAAATATAACAGGTGATGCATGTCTGCTTTTTTAAATAAAACCTACAATAGAAACATGAAACTTTATTTTATCTTATCCCAGCATGAGGCCTGAAGTCTACCCATGGTGGATATGTGGTGTTGGGTTTGCACAAGTTAGCACTAATTTAGCATTCAGACTTTAAAATGGGGTTGGTGCAGGGGAACAGTTTGAGTTGGAAGGTACAACACACCACGCAAATGGGGTGCAAGTTTGGGACATAGGGATTGTATGGTGGTGCGGGCTGAAGGGCTGTTTGTTGCCTTCTTGTTTTTTTAAACCTTGGGCCAAGTGCTAGTACCAAGTGTCTGTCCAGCCTGCTTTCGTAAATGGCAGTGTCTGCATTTTTTCTAGGATTTCTGGGCCCAAATTCAAGAGAATCCCTCACTCTACCCTAGAATGAAAACCTAAAGTTTCAAGGTAATTTTTCTCTGGGTTGGGCATGTAGTACTGAGAGTTGCTCTGACTCTGTCCTTGTAGCCTGGGATTGAAGATTCAGATCCAAGTCTGGAGTTTCTGTAAATATCCAGACAGTAGTTAATCCCCCACAAGATCTATTGTTTCATAATGCCTCTTTAAAGGTCCTCCAAAAAATCATTGACATTTTAATAACTTTCTCGTGGTACATCCAGACAAGTGTTAGTCTATCTATAAAGAAGCAACAAAATAAGTTACATCATTTTTTGGACTTCAATTTTTCTTGGTAAATTATCCATATTCTACACTATTTTAGAAAGTAAGTATGTTCTTTGTCTTCCTATGGTCATGGTCACGTGCCATGTGGGTAAGATCACAGTCTCTTAATCAAATTCTTCACTTTGCTGTTCTGATGAAAGATCGCAAACTTGAAGTGTTATTTTTTATTTCTCTATCCATAGATGTTGTTCAATCTGCTGGACTTTTCAGCATTTTTTGTTTTTATGCTTTCTTATAGATTTTTCATCCCTCTCCTTTCTACCTCTTTCTTAACACTGTCCATTTCTGCTAATCATAGTATAGAATTCCTACTGTGTGGAAGTAGGCCATTCAGCCCATTGAGTCCGTATCGGCCTTCTGAAGCACATGCCACCCAGACCTACCCCTCCTACTTTATTCCTATAATCCTGTACTTTCCATGGCCAATCCACCTCACCATCTTTGGACTTTTGGAGGAAACCAGAGTACCCAGAGGAAACCCACACAGACATGGGGAGAATGTGTAAACTCCACAGAGACAGTCACCTGAGATTGGAATTAAACTTAGGTCCTGAGCACCGTGAGGCAGCATTGAACCACATGCCACCAATCTGTATTTTACTTTCTAGACAGGATTTAAATCTGATTTGTACTTCCTACTTTGCTTGTCTCAGTGGAGAGCCTTTACTCTGACGATTTGAAGAGCCTCGTTATTATGGCTTCTAGTTCCTCCCTGAGTCTCCCCAACAATTTCAAAACAGAATACAATGATTTCTGGGCACAGACAGCAAAGAGAAGAGGTTGAAGATGTCTCCCAAAGAACTCCAATGATCTGATCAATAAAAGGTGAATGATCCTGGGCATTAATCGTTCCAAGCCTGGATCATCCAACAATTGTTGGCAGATCCTATACTCAGCATACATCACACCATAGCAAATGTAACAATGCCAAAAGACTACACTTTAAATGCTCCACCTGTTTCTGGAGGTCAAACATAATTTTTTCAGTATTTTTACTGATGTCCTAGAAGATCAACTTAAAATCAGAGTCAACCTTATGATTCAGAGGCTTGAGTTCATGTCATACTCCCAAAAGCTAGCTGAAAGTATCGGTCAATTCACTGGCGGATGTTGATGCAAATTTGATTTCACTGAAGCTATCTTAGCTGAAACTCTGATGGATCTAGTCATTGGGAAAATTGGAACATAGGAACAGGAGTAGGCCATTCAGCCCCTTCTGCCTGATCAGCCATTCAATGAGATGATGGCTTATCTGTGGCCTAACCTGCCTTTGGCCCATATTCCTTAATACCTTTGCTCAACAAAATTTTATCAATTACAATTTTAGAATTAACAACTGATTTAACATCGACTGTCACTTGTGGGAAAGAGTTCCAAAGCTCTAGCATCTTTAGTTATGGAAACGTCTCCCAACATCTCCCCGTGAATGGTCTAGCCCTAATTTTTAGACTATACCTTCTAGTTCGAGAAACTTCAACCATGCTCCCTGATTATTCACCTTTCTACTAATGGAAAATATGCCTCCCTATCCACTTTATCTATGCGTCCCATAGTATTAAATACATCTATCAGATTCTCTCCCTTTTATTGCTACTCCAAGGACAATAACTCCGGCCTATCCAATCTTCCTTCATTGCTCATAATCCCCAGCCCTGGCTGAATCCTGGTTAATCTCCTCTGCACCCACTATAGAGAAATCACACTCTTTATAGAATGTAGTTACCAGAACTTCGTGCAATAATCCAGTTATGGCCTAATCAGCATTTTAAACAGTTCCATCAGAACCTCATTGCCCTTGTATGCTATGTCTCAGCTAATAAAGCTTCTAAACTACCTTAGCTGCCTTTGGGGAGGTATGGATATGCACACATGGTCCCTCCAGTTTTCACTACTTTTCAAGGCCCTTCCATTCATTGAGTAATCCCTCACCTCGTTTGTCGTCCCAGGTGCATTGCCTCAAACTTTTCTGTGTCAAAACTATTTATCACTATCCTTCCCATCTGATAACTGCTTTGATAGTACCTGCATTTTATGGTTTTCCTCCTATTTACCATGCTGCCAATTTTTGTGTCAGCAGCAAATTTCCTGAACATACTGCTTAAATTCTAGTCCAAATCATTAATGTACGCCACAAACAGCAGAAGTCCCAGCACCAAGCCCTGCAGAACCCCACTGGAACAGGCTTCCAGTGACAGAGAACCAGTTCTTTACAATGACCCTCCGCTTCCTGTCTTTCAGCCAGTTTGGGATCCAACTTGCCATTTTGCCTACAACTCATGAGTTCTTCTGTTCCTGACGAGTTTGCCATGTCTTGCTAAAGTCCACATCAAAATTTTACATCTATCAATGTTCCTAGTTAAATCCACGAAAAGAAATAACTCAAATTTGTGAAACATGACCTTCCTTTAAGAAGTCCAAGCTGACTAGTCCTGATTAATTCATGTCTCTCCAAGTGCAGATATATTCTGTTCCTCAGATTCTTTTCAAATAATGACCCCACCACTGAGGTTAGACTGACAGGCCTATAATTTCTAGGTCTATCCCTTCCTCCCTTGTTAAGTAGAGAGCAGTCCTCCAGTTCTCTGGAACCTTACCCGTGGCAAGAAGGGACCTGAAAATTACTGCTGGGTCCCCAGTATCACTTCTCTTGCCTCTTTCAACAGTCTAGGATCCATCTCATTCAGACGTCTAAGCTCTATCCACTTTCAAGAATGCTGAATCTTCTCTTTCCCTATGTTAATTTTTTCTAATGTTTCACTGTTGCCCACTCCAATGTTTTAAACTGTATCATCCTTTTCCACAGTGAAGATAGACAACAATGTATTCACTGAGAACTATGCTCATGCCCTCTAGGTCAACAAATCGATTACTTTTGTGGTCCCTAATGGACCCAAATCTTTTCCTCATTATTCCCTTGCTCTAAAAAATTAAGAAATCAGCCTTTGGGTTTTCCTTTATATGATACTTCAAAGTTTTCTCGGGTATTCTTTTAGCTTTCCTAATCTCCTTTGTAAGATCTACTGTATACGTTTTTACTCTTCTAGAAACTTTGCCGCATTGAGCCCTCAGTATCTGCCATCATCATCTCATTTCTCTTATCATTGATGTCCCTTGATACACAGAGTTTTCCATCTTGCTCCCACCTTTGGTTGTAACAGGAACCTGTTTGACCCTTACGCTCGCTATTTCCTCCAGGAATACCTCCCATTATTGTGACCCAGTTTTATCTCGAAGTAGTTGTTCCAAGTCCATTCTCCCTAACTCCCCACCTACATTCACGTTTACTGGCTTCAACCCCACCTTTTTGACCTTTACGTCTCCTGTCCACCTATCTTCCCCTTTATCCTTCTTCTATCCCCCTCCCTGCCTCTGCCTCTTTTTTTCAGAATCTCCTTCCCCTCCCTCATTTCTGAAAAAGGGCCTTGACTTGAGAGGTCAGCTTTCCTGCTCCTCTGATGCTGCTTGGCCTGCTGTGTTCATCCAGCTCTAAACCTTTTATCTCAGATTCTCCAGCATTGGCAGTTCCTACTATCTCTTATGCTCAAACTGATGCGCCTTCAACCTGCCATTTCCAACTACTAGATCCAAAACTGGCCCCTTCTGTTTCTACATATCGGCTACAAAAGTACTCCAGGATACAGTTTAAGAATTGGGCTATCTCCTGACCTTGTACTAAAAAATGATCCCAGTCAACATTTGGATTGTTAAATTCCCCTACCACTAATTTTTTAGTCGTTAAACTTCACTGAAATTTGATGACATATTTCTCCTTGACTGTTTAAGGGTCTATTGTACACACCCATCAGCCCCTTTTGTCATTTTTGCTTCTACCCATAGAGCTTCTAAAAAACCATTCCTCCTGTATACTGCTGACCACCATTATTGATTCTTGATTGTAATTTTAATTCCTTAATTGTCACTTAAGTGGAAGATTGCACCTCCCCCTCCTGTTCTATATCCCCTCTGCTCCTCACCTGAATACCCTATAACTAGGAATGTTGAACTTCCAATCATACAATCCCTATAGTGTGGAAGCAGGCCATTTGGCCCATCCATTCCACACTAACCCTCCAAATAGCATCCCACCCAGACCCACAACCCCATCCTATCCCTCTAACCATGCATCTCCCATGGATATTCCACCTAACCTGCACATCTTTGGACTTTGGGAGGAAACCAGAGCAGCCGGACAAAACCCGTGCAGGCACAGAGAATGCGCGAATTCCACACAACTCTGAAATTGAGCTCGGGTCTCCGATGCTATCAGGCTGCAGTGCTATCCATTGAGCCACCATACCACCCTGAAATCATAAACTAAAGTGAACAGTCTTACAGAGGATGCAGACGTAATGCAGAAGGTACTTCATCTTTCCCCTCATTTGAATCCCAGCTGGGACTTGAACCCAAAATCCCAAGCTCCAAAGATTAGTGCCTACCTGTGGACTAATATTAGCCCAAGCCCCTACACTATCCCTTCATCATCCATATGCTTATCCAAGGATTGTTTAAATGCCCCTAATGTGGCTGAGTTAACTACACTGGCAGGCAGGGCGTTCCATGCCCTTACCACTCTCTGAGTAAAGAACCTGCCTCTGATATCTGTCTTAAATCTATCACCCTCTGGTCTATCTGGTCTATCCTTCTGTTCCTATACTCAATACTATGTGGCACTGGGAGTAATCCACACAATTATTACCTTTGAAGTCCTGGTGTTCAATTTCCAAGCTGACTCCCCAAAGTCTGCTTCTGGGTTTGCTCTCGCTTCTCCTTTCAACCTCACTGTTACAGCTCCTAAGTCCCAGACAGATTTGCCTCCAGTATGGCTGCTTCTGTCTCACCTCTCCACTCCACTTGATGATACTAACTGCTTACCTTGGGGTCCTTGCCTGTCTTGCTCCTCTTCTAGTATTCCTGCCGGAAAAAAGGATGGCATTCCATGAGCTTTGTTAATTACTTGTTGTACCTGCATACTAACTTTGTGTGAGTCGTGCACTAGAACACCTGTATCCCTCTGCACCTCAGACTTCTACAGTCATTTCCCGCTTAGTTAACACTCAGCTTCTTTATTCATCCTGGAAAAGTGAACAATTTCGCATACCCCTTGTGCCAGGTTTTTGCTGACTCACTTTACCTGACAAAATGGTCAATATTCAGTTTGTTCGTCAGCCAGTCGACTAAATATGCAATACAATACATCTAACGTAATGTATAACATAGATTGTACATTTAAGTCTGATGTGTCATGTTAATGTGAATGATCCTCCAGATATCTAACTCAATAAGAGACATGTCATATTGAATATGTTACAAAAGCTAGTTATGAAAAGAGACACATCAACAACCACAACCATCTTAATTTATATGAGGTAAAACTCCATAGAGAATATGTGAAGAGTTTCCTCTTGATTCCCATTGAATTGAGTTTTGCTTGGATGCCTTGATGCCATGAAATGGTGAAATGATGCCTTAATGTCCAGGGCGATCCCTCTGAGCTCACTCATGTAGTTCAGCTCTTTTGTCCATATTTGGATTAAGGCAAATTGAAATTAACAGCTAAGTGGCCCTTTTGGAACCAACACTTAGCATCAGTGACCAGGTTATTGATAAGCAAGTGCCACTGGGCAAGACTGAGAACAACTCCTTCAATTACTTTGCTGATGATCAAGAGCAGACTGATGGGATGGTAACTGGCTGCAGTAAATTTGTCTTGTTCGCTGCAGTTAGGACATAGCTAGGCCATTTTTCACATGCCAGGTAGATGCCAGTTTTGTACCTTTACTTGGTACACAGTTGTGTTAATTCTGTAACATGTCTTTAGTATTACTGCTGAAAAGTTGTCAGAGCCCAGAGCCTTTGCAGTACCCAGTGCTTTGAGCTGCTTCTTGATATCACATGGAGTTAAACGAATTGGCTAAGGATTGGCATACATTATCCTGAGGACTTAGAGAGGAGACTGAGTTGGATTACCCACGCAGCACTGTAGCTGAATATAGTTGCAAATACTTTGGCCCTGTCCTTTGCGCTGATGTCCTGGGTTCTCCCATCATTAAGTATGGTGACATTCTTGTTTGCTGATTATGTCTCCACTACCAATCATGACTACATGTAGCAGGATTGCAGAGCTTACATTTGATACATTGGATGTAGAATTGCCTAGCTCTATCAATTGCTGATAATTCCACCATTTCGAACCCAAGTAATTCTATATTGTAGTGTCACAAGGTTGACACCTAATTTTTTAGATATGCCTCATTGCCTGATGCTGCTCCAGGCATGTCCTTCTGTATTCTGCATTGAACCAGTGTTGATTCCACACCTTGATGGTAATAGTAGACTGTTTGTTACCCTCGTATGTACATCTATTTTTCTGTGCAATTTAATGAAGCATCTTTTGTTCAATGTGTTGTATAAATGCATGCAGTTATTTCAGAAATAAAGCAGCATTTCCAAAAAGAGCACAAAACCTCTTTCGCTCAGTACAAGGTAATACTTAAACTGTATAGTAGGTAGGTCAACTATTTGTCGGTTTGTTTTTCAAACTGCAATATTGCCATGGTGAATCACCAATTGATGGGGATAATAAGATGAAAATAAACAAGGATCACAATCATTTTCACAATCCAAAACATTAATTATACTATTGTCAGAGAGGGATTATCGTGTTTGTCTACATTGATCCCTTCAGTTCTATTAAATTATTAGATGTTATCAAATTATTTGAGGTGAGATAGATGAACTAATAAGACTGACAAGATGACTTGAGGTTTTGTGCTGATATTCGCAAGGTGAGGAAGCTAGAACAATTTTATCAAAAAACTTGCAACATGACTGTATACACTGAATTTTATAATGTTTTGAATAAGTCCAAGTTATGTGGAGGTTTTTGGTGGGTTTCTTGCCTCAAAGCTTAGCTAGGTTTCTAACTGTGATTTACCAATCTCAGCTCTTTAATTAACTACCTCTGTCCCTATGGTATCCCTCATATCTGTGTCATTTTATCACACACACCACTCCAAGAACAACTCCCAGGATGAAGTAAAATTCTTTGCAGCCATGCCATTTCTAAGAGCCTGCTGTGCACTTGGACAAGTGCGGTCAGTCTTGAACTGCCCTGCACGGATCCCCAGGCATGGCAGAGAAAGGGAGAAATTAGCAGCCCACTGTATAGGCAGGGGCCTGAAGGTTCTGCTAGAAGGGAAGGATGCCCTCTCCCCCCAGGGTCTCATCTTAGTTCAGCATTGCCTTGCCATTTGGTGCAGACACAAAGGAAGAAAACAACAAGCCTCAGTCAAGTCAAGGGGATAACCTTTGCTCAGGGGATTGTGGCACAAAGTAAAAGGCAGCCTCAATACCATGGCAGTGGAGACCATAACACCAGACCACATCAGCCAGTTCAAGGTTGCCACCAGCAATACAGCAGTCTCAGCCATCTGGAGGATTGCACTGGATTATAGGAGGAAAGTCACTAAACTTCTCTACTCACCAATATCAGTGGCATCATCCGCTCTCCAATGCCCCATACTCACTTCATCTCTGCAACTGTGCCCACCTCCCACCAAAGCTCAAACTATCATTCCTGCAACACCTTCTGTCATTGGCTCTAATCCAGTCCAACTTCTAAAACTACTAATCCTGCATGCCCTCATGTAGCCTACTCACTCACCCAGGCTACCTCCCTACCTGTACAAAAGAAATAGCTGTGCCATCCACTTGCTTCTCCCTTAACACCTGCCTCGCTCTCATTCCAGGGGTAAAACAGCCTCCAATAGCTATCGCCCTTAACTTGACTGAGGCTTGTTGTCAACCATGACAAAATCCCTTCCTTTGTGTCTGCACCAAATGGCAAGGCAACACTGAACTAATATCAGCCTCATATACCTGGCTGAGGAGGCAAAGCGCAACAAGGAAAAACAGAACAATTCACGGTGAGAATGCTATGAGTATCCAGATAGGTTCGGATTGAGTGAGCACTATGACAGTGAACTAAGAACCTGGAAATACAGCCTGTCCAGCCCATGAGCTGGATGTGTGTTCCTGAGGACGTACTACCTTTGCTGCAGCATTGCAATGACAGTTACCGGGGCAGCCCAAGGTGCAGTATTGAAGTGTAGAAACAACCTGTAAGGGGATAGCAGATGTGCTATGAAGTTTCAATGACACATGCCAGGTTGCAAATTCCATGAACGGCCGGTGACCTTGCAGTGTGCCCTGAGTAATCTGTGCCCAGTGTCCAACATGGAGGTACAGGAGAGCAAGTAGCAAGCTGAGTTTAGCAGGTACCTGCTCTGGTTTCTATGGTTGGGTTTTCTCAACATTTGGCCTATTTGGCAAGTTTGGTAAAATTTTGGTATGATAAGAAGATAAATACTAAGGAGGTGGTTTGGGCCGTGAACAAGGCATTTAGCAAGAAATAATCTCCTTTAATTCACAACTCACTGCTGCTTAGCAAGAAACTCACCATGCTTCTTGTGAAAAGCATAAAACATTAAAGAAGATTTTCTGAGGAAGGGTCTAGGCCCAAAACGTCAGCCTTCCTGTTCCTCTGATGCTGTTTGGCCTGCTGTGTTCATCCAGCTCTACACCTTGTTATCTCCCAGCAACAAGATGGATCTTAGCAGACTTGTCATTGCAATTCTGCCACAATCTCGTCACAGCCCACATTATTCAGATAACAATGAGATTCTGCCGTTATTTATGTTGTTGTGTCAGCCACTCTCTGACAAATACTCATTTAAATTCATACCACGCATTAAAAATAAAATTTATCCATGATTTCCATAATCCAGAATCATTAAATTAACGCCTTTCTCGAAAATGCTTGATCAAATTTTCACTGTTTTTGAATACTTTACCAATTGCCACAAATTATTGCTTTATTATGTATTTACACACACATAGCTAATTTTGGTGTCACTAACATTTATTTTCTTTTAGCGCCACCAGCAGTAATTGGAAAATCCTGTGGTAGATAAAGTTTGCAACATAAATAAAGATTTTCTATTTACAAATTTAAATAATGTTCAAATATTTTCATTCTATTTTCCATTACATTAAGACTGGATTTTGAATGATTTCCAAAACCACCTCTATCCGCACTCTCTTGGCTAGGGAATTTTTTAAGTGTTGCTCACTTTTCCAGTAAAAATTCCATGGATAACCATCCAAACCTTATGTTGTGTTCCTGGGTTTCGGCCTTATTACTGTTCTGAGTTTTTACTGCATGAAAAATATTTTTTTGATGGTGTCATTTGATCTTGGATTCAAATTAGGAGCCAAGTCTGCAGAAAGCAGGATTCAGGATCTTTTAAGGTAAAGCAAGAAGAGGGCCTAATTTAATGAAAAAGTACCTAACTACTGTATTAAATTCACCGTCACCCACTTCATTAAATTTGACAAGCTTACTTACAAAGAGTTCAATTTTCCATAGCTATATGGCTGAGCTTTTTCCTGCCATTTGCTGAATGCAAAAAATTCTCTTGAGTTCAAGTGTAGACGTCTAGCCTGTTTAATAAGAAAACGTTTCAGTTCCAGTTAAGCTGGCCCTGACTTTGTAAACATCTTTACATCAAGCATATTACTGTGTACTTATTCTATCAGTTTATTTTGTGCCTCCTGATTTTGCACATTTTAATGATTTTATTTTGTGTAGAAGTAAATCCGACATTTGAAGTTTTTGTATGCATCTTCTTCAAATTCGCATTCAACTGTTGTCTTTGTAAGCGTCCTAATGAGATTTATAATGAACTCCTTTAGTATGTAATCTTACTGTCCTACCAATAAAGGTGTTGTTTTCTCAAGTAGAAGAGAGTTGAGTACATTAGAATCTTAGTTTCCTAGTTGATAAGCAAGAATGTTTGGCATAGCTAAGCTCCAAGAATGAACATATTTGTCAATGAAAAATAATTGGCAATTTTGTTCAGTTATAATAATTTGTTCTCATTGGAAACAATTACAGCTACCTCCAACACTACTGTCTTCCCTGTCATGCTTTTTCATCGCTGGATACTTTTTTGAACTACAAATGGCTCTTCTCGTTTCTCTCATACGATTCGTAATGAAGTGCTGTCATTTGTCAAGCTGGTTTGTCAATGTCTTACTATCTTCATCAAATAGCCTATTAATGCATTTCTTATATGAATTAATGTAACATTAGTCACATGTAGGCATGCTTATTCATGAGTTTTTGGGTCACTAAGCATCATTACTGCAGTAAAAACCAAAAGAACTGTGGATGCTGTAAATCAGGAACAAAAACAAAGTTGCTGGAAAAGCTCAGCAGGTCTGGCAGCATCTGTGAAGGAGGAAACAGAGGTAATGTTTCGGGTCTGGTGACCCTTCCTCAGAACTGGATGTTTGTGAGTAAATGGAATCAGGGAATATTGCCAGAATGGATTGCTTGTTGGCTTCAAGTCAGAAAGCAGAGAAAGGGAATAAAGGTCAATTATTCAGAATACAAAAGGTGTGAAGTGGTGTTCCACAAGGATCAGTGTTGGGATCATTACTGCTAAAACATTACATTCATATTTTGGACTTGGAAATTAAAAAAACACAGATATCTAAATTTGTAGATGACACCAAATTGGGACTGTGGAAAGGCATGTTCAGGAAGAACACAAAAAATTATGGAAGAGCACCAATAAATTTACAGAAAAAGCAAATAATTGGCCAATGATCCATAAACTCATTACTGCAGTTTTGTTCCAATTGACTGCTATGCGTTAGTTTTAATGCATCACAGCTTTAAGAAAGCACATTCTGCAAACCTGTATGTATATGCAAGTTACAAAAAGGGAAGAAAAATGAATTTTCTCTTAACACGAAAGCAGCATGAGTGCTAAGAGAAAATCTCTCTCAGAGAGAATAGCCTGATTTATAGCAAGGAAGACTCCAAAGAATCAAAATGGTCAAAAACAGGCCAGAATGTTTTCTTTCTGCAAGTTGATGACAAGGGACTGGTTCTTCCCTTCAGCTTTGGAAACCACGCGTCATGCCGTTGCACAATTTGTGATTCTGACCTTGAATGTCATTTCTGATATATAACACAACACTCTCTAATTTTCAATTATATGCTTGCTAACCTGTGATGTAGGATACATTTGTACTTCAAGATCCTTTTGTTCCTCTACACCACATGGATTTGCATCTTCCAACTAATAAGTTACTTCCCTATTCTTTCAAACAACTATTTAACAATTATCAACTCTGAAATTCATTGGCCAATTATTTGCTTATTCTGTAAATTTAGGGAAGCTCTTCCGTCATCTTTCGTATTCTGTCATCTTTTGTATTCCTCCTGAACATGTCTTGCAACAGCCCCAATTTGGTGTCATCTACAAATTTAGATATTTGTGTTTTTAATTTCCAAGTCCGAAATATGAATGTAATTTTTCAGCAGTAATGATCCCAACACTGGTCCTTTGAAACACCACTTCACACCTTTTGCACTCTGAATAATTGACCTTTATTCCTTTTCTCTGCTTTCTGACTTGAAGCCAGCAAGCAATCCATTCTGGCAATATTCTCTGATTCCATGTACTTACATGCACTAAAAATTATTATTTAAAATCCAATAAACCATATCTTCTGTGTCTACTAAATTTGTAACTTCATCAGAAAAGATCAAACATGATATTTTCTCTTAAACTCCGTGCTAAATATTCATTGTTAAAATTCCCATTTTTAGATGTTCTATATTTTACCCTTCAACAAGAATTCCATGGTCTTTTCTGCCACAGATGTTACGCTGACTGGAATGTAACTCCTTAGACATGTTATGGCTCCCTTCTTAAATATAGAATTTATGTCAGTTACCTGCTAGTCCTCCAGCACAGCATATTTTTCTAATGACTTATAAAAATGCTGCTGAATTTTTTTGAACTGCATTGACAAAATCTGTCCAAACCAAAAGGTCTATCTTCTTTGAATTTTAGTTTGTTTCTTAATCCAACATTTTATTTTAAATGCATTATCTCATCACACTCTCATTACAGAATAAAATGTCTATTTGTCCTACCTCCCTTATAAACATTGAAACAGAATAATTATATCGTATTTCTGTCACATCTCTATCAACATCTGTGCTATAATCTTCACTTAAATGTGTAATCTCTTAATTGTCCTATTCCCATCACAGTCTTCTTTGTTTAGTTGATGCCTTTGTAAGATTATTTTACTTTATATTGTGTTCCTTGATGTTTTAATTGCATTGTAATCTTTTGTTTTCCTTTTTAATTACTTCTTTCCTAATCTGTTTGTATTTTCCATCATCATGTATTCCTCTACAATCTATTGTCTGCCGATGTCATAACTGTTAATTATTTCTGTACATTTTTATTCATCGATGGAGTACCACTTGTCTTTAGTTTGTTCTTTCTGCTTTGCAGAATGATTTTTTGGCTTTCAATTGAACATGATTTTAAATGTTTTACATTGCTGTTCTACACAGTTGTTTGACTATATTGTTGTACATGTTTTTTCTCTCAAGATCTGTTGCCAACTCCATGAATTCAGCTGTCCTGTTATAAATGGCTCATAGCACCTCCCATGCACCTGTTTCGTACATTGACAGTAGTCAGTCATGCCACATGAGAGGAAATGCAATCCCTTGCTGTTCCTTACAACTCTGAGCTTAAATTGTACACTTACATGACCACATGTTGTGTTAAAGGCTCCCTGGACCATGAGAAATCATGCGTTTCTGTTGAATGCTAAAAATGTCTAACTCCAGTTTTCTCTGGCAATAAGAGATTAATCATTCCTCACAACATGTAAAACTGCAATGAACTGTGCACGTAAAAGTGTGCTGAGGAATTTGAGATGTCATTTATATAACCTGTGGTGCTCTTCAAGGATCAAGTTGCATAAAAATTAAGTACTACTGTGACCACCATGATGTAGTCCTGACTGCACCATCTGATTTATTTGATAAGTCTATGCATCTCATAAATGATCTCCTTGGAAAAGCACCACCATGTGCATATGGCCAAGTGAATACAGGAATACTGGTTTTTGAAAACCATGAATACAAGGGACCTCTTGCTCATAACCACTGTGCACTCCTGTCCCTCTTTGTTGCTTCACTGACTAACCTTACATCTTCCAATTTATCATGCAGAGCAAGGGACACCTCTAACAAAATGCTAATGACCTGTCACTGTAAAGTGTCCAGTAAAGTTTTGTACGTATGCTTTAGCATCATAGCATAGTACTTTAACATGTAGAAAACATACTGCTAGATGTTGGCGAAATCGTAACAAAATGTATGTTCTGTTGAACATGATTTGAAATCATGTATTCTAATTTTTCATATAATTCACTTCAAATGCAAGGCAATGACTCAGTCTTTACTCAGCAAATGAGAATTGGAAACTGAGCATGGCTTTACATCTTTTCATTTACACTTACATGGCTTGATAATACAGAGCAAGGAAAGCAACATTAGTAGACAAAAACAAAGTTAACAGGCAGAATTTAATTGCGCCAATGGAAGTCTGAAACATATTTTAAAGACTTTGACCTATTTTTCTAATCAGCCTGTTCAGAGAGGTTATTATACACCTCTGGAGCAGATGGAACTTGAACCCGGGCCTCCTGGTCAAGGGGTAGGGACACTACCACTGTGCCATAAGATAAAAGTTTTGATCAGATCACCCTTTAATCTTTTGTACTCAAAGGAAGCAGCTGGGAGCCCTGTGTGGGTTTTCCAAGGGAGGCCTAATGCTAATTCAGTCAATTCTCTCAACAACCACTGAACTTCAGCCCCACTTGAATAGAACTGTCCCCCACCTCCTCACCATGACCCGCCAGCCTGTTGGAGGCCAGCAGGTTTTCACTATCAGCAGTATGACTGGCGCCAATGCAAAAATTAGCATTGAATTCTCTGGAGTCAATGAAATAGGGCAGAATATATTTTTGAAGAACAGGAAACTCACCAGACGATAGGGGGATCAACAGCGGAGCTATGGAGTGAATTCCTATATGGCTTCATTCTCAAAGCCATGTTTCTCACTCAGGAACAGAATGTCTGTGATTGAAGGACTTCCACAGAAGGCCACAGGCAAACCCAATACGATTTTCTGCACAACCTCCCTGAATGGCAAATCCTCCTCCTAGTTGAATATCCTTAGTGCTGGGCTGAGACCCACGAGTCAACTTTAAGGTGCCGCTTAAGGGCCAGAGTTGGCTTTCAGGCAGGAAGGCCACCCAGAAACCTTCCTGTCCTAGATTTAATCAGATGGTACTAGAAAGACTGCATGATCTCCATCCATTAACCAATCCCACAGCCTCCTCCAGACAAACTCACCCTGGATGTGCATTAGATTCTCCTCGATATTTCACATCAATGACCTTCATTGGATTTCTGTTTAATATATCTGTAATTGGTGAAGCATTCAAAAAGGAGTACTGAAGAAAAACGCTGGACAGCCACTGATCTAAAAAACTAAAACCACACATTTGAAAGAAAAGTAATGCATTTTCATGGGTATCCTGGACAAAATTCATTCCTAAATCAAAATTGCCAAAATCTATTCATTGATTATGTATTTTGTTTTTTCTTGGTTGTATCCTCCATTAGCAAAAGTAACTCCTGTGTCTACCAATAAGACAATAGCCCATTTTCTTAAAATAATTCATTGGCAATGAAGCACTTAAAAGGCATGACACAAATGCAAACTTTCTTTCTTCTAATCTTTACCCTAGCAGTAGGTATATAATCTGAGGATTTTTGTGTAAATCTGTGATTTTGCAGCTGGAAAAAGAGTCAGAATTAGAAGTGTAAACATAGTGAGCTGACTCACTTGAGTAGTTGACTCATGGGCATCAGTTTCCTGCAGTCTCAGCCAAATAAACATCAGTATAAAAGTACTTTTGAATACTCTCACCAGATTCAGTGCTGTTAGTTACCTTCTGGGGCCGTCATGGATCTCACAGCACAAGCATCTCAAGTGCTAACTCCCCAAACATAGCATTTTAAGCATAATATCTCATTTTTTTTAGGAAACATTAATGTATTTTATTGCAAATTCTAATATTCACTATCTCAACCATTACATTTTTGAGTGGAACTTGGGTTGGTAGTTTCATCATAATTCCAAAGAGAGAAGCCTATATTCTACCCTGTATGTCAATGCTAAAGGCTACCTCTTGCTTGATAATTCTTGACTTATTAACTTTCTTGTTACTGGAATTTTGCACAATTCTACATAAATATTATTTTTAGGGTCTAAGGACTTTAATACGTGAAGCTGTCCAAACCAGTTCTGAGAATACATTTTAATTCCATGGTTTAATTGATGAAAAATGGTTGATCTGAAGTAATAAATGCACAAAGTTAAACTTTATCAATTGAGAAATGTATGTATACAGCTGTCACATATTTGCTCTCAAGATTTCTAAAGAGAGAAGAATCTTCCTATATGAATATATTTTGTAAAGGTTATGACTGTGACTAAACTAAAACAAGTTTTCAACTCATGCCTCTGGCTTTTCCTGTTTAACCAAGAGAGTTTTACTTTATGTAAGGTGCATGCACACAGAAAAGTAACTCTACTCTCCTGGAGAAGTGATGGGTCAACCACAGAGTTGCCACTCATTTCCTAAAAGATTGGAAAAAACCTTTGAAGTATTCAGTAATGCCATGATGATCCAAGAATGAGACATTCATACAGTATATTCAGGGCTTCTGGAGAAGAGGAATTTATCCAAATTTATTTCTTCTGATGTGTGGTAAAAAATTGGCCTAGCTGAAATTCAGAGTGAAGGCCAAAAGCTGATTTATCAAAGGTTAGACACCTTTGCCCACGTACGCATTACATTGGACTGAATGTTGGTTCTCCAAGTACATATGGAAAACGGTTTAAATATAGGGTGACGATGTTGATTCCAATGTGAACAGTGACACTGTAGCTACTGTCCTTTTCAAAGGGTCCTGTTCCTGGACAGCTAAATTGTCTGTCTCATTCATTCAAACTGAGGTCTGAATGACATTCTACAGATCACAAGGGATAGATGGCTAAAAAGCTACAATTTAGCCCAACCAGTCCACGCTAGTGATTATTTTACATACAAGCATCACCTGATCAAAATCTACAGCCATATCTCTCTATTACCTTCTCCTTCAAATCCTTGTTTAGTTTATCCACTTAAATGTATCTGTACTATTCACTTCAAACACTTCCTGTATAGTACATCATCATGGTGGGTACTATTTAACAACTGTGTCAAGTTATTTTTATGTACTTTGATTGCAGTCTAAAAAGGGGGGGAAAACACTGTTTTCAATCAATGATCTAAAGAAAAAGTTACTGAAAACCGTTATGAGTTGTGTTTACTTGTTGCTTTACAAGTAGTCGGAGTGGTGAAGCAAGATGGCTTGTCACCAGGGTGTGTATATAAAGTAAAATTCAAACAGCAATAGATAGCTGATTTGTTTGTGCAATTGTGACCAGTTATGGACAGCAAAAGTCAATGGAATAAAATTAATGCTCGAGAGGCTATGGATGTCCTTAAACAACAGTACGTAGTTTTATTACACAAAACAGCTATATGCGAAAATAAGTTGCTTAGAATGATCTTAACACAAACATCAAAACAAATTCAATCCCTTTACCATACACCATCTGTTACAGTGATTCAATCCCAGAAAAAAATCACTCCTACATCTACTTTCTAGATCTTTACTCTAACCCATTTCCCACAGTTTCTTTCTCTTGACCCATCAAGCTAATTTTTCAATTCCTTTCAGAGTTGGCAGACAAGAACCTTTCACAATTCTGATGGCCTAAACATTGTCAGTTCTAACAACTCGGAAGCTTTCTATCCATTCTCTTCTGGCTTGAAAACTCAAAGATGAGAAGCCAGATCTGCTGAATTGAATGATTCCTCTGAATGGAACTTAAAAACTTGGTTCTCTTGCTAGGAGAATAAGAATTCTCTTCTGAACTGAACTCCAAGTGTTTCTGAATTAAATCTTGAACCTCCTGTTCTCAAGTCAAATTTAAAATAATACCTTTAATGTGTTTGCTCCGGCAGTTAGAAAACCAACATTATATACATTTTATCCATTAACCCTGTTGGGGTCTCCCAGATACTCTGTTGCAATTAAATGCTTTCTTGCAACTGATGCATTTACCTAATAAATTTCACAGAACTAACCCATATTCATCTGCCTCCATATCCATATCTAAATATGTAATACATATATAATACACATTTCATCACAACCTTGAGCTCACTCCAGCTGCCCCTTCATAGCAAGGAGACAGTATAGTACCACCAGGCATAGAGAGGGAGGAGGTGGAACTTGCAAGCGTGCCAGAAGATTCTTCTCAGGGCTCTCCAGAGACATGCTGCCTTTGCATCTCACCTTGCCTGTGATTCCAAAGACGTAGAAGCTGTGAAGAATGAACCTACATCTGGGCAAGCGACTGTCAACAATGCATTAGATTCAAAGGCACCAAGGTATGCTTACCCAAGTCTTCCAAGTAAACAGGGAAAACAATAGCGCAGGCTCCCTGATACCAGCCACATTTGCCAGACCTACACCCAAATGTAGTAGGAGAGGAAAAGGAATACATACTGGGGGAACATACGTGGCACTGGTACTATACCATTTAATTAACATTTGTCAATAAATTTCATATGCATTGTAACAATGTATATTGTAGTGTTATTTTTGTTATAACAACAGGCTAGTTCACATCCATGTGAGAGATAAGGAGCATCTTCATACATCCCAAGAGTGTAAGACATTGCAATTGCTGACTCAGCTTATCTCTCACAAGGAAGCAAGTCTTTGAATGCAGATAACCTGAGTTGTCAGGGATCTTTGATGTGTAACTTTGAAAACTGACGCCAATGCATACTAATGCAGAAAACACTGAGGCTAAAGACAATATCCAAGGAATGTCTGAGGCCCTGACCTACACTCATCATTCCACACTTACACCTACCTTACGAAACACGGAATGGAATTAATAGTGATTCTATGCACTGCTGCAGGGTAAGTTTATTTCTACATATGAGCTTTCCATGAGAGAGCACTGACATGTAAAGCCTGGAGATGTTCAATAGGCAGCTCATATGTTTATTGTCCCATGCCTCTCACATGTTAAACATTATCCTGGTGGATATTCAAATATATGGAGGCCATTTAATAGTCTAACCACACAATCAAGCATTGGAGGGTTTCAGAGGAATGAAAGATCAAAAGCAGCTCCATCAGGAATTGTTAAATCTGGTGGCTAACATGAGGGACTGCAATACACAACTCGGTCCACATATCCTCACAAATGGCCTTAGAGCAACATACCTTGAGCACCATGCAATGTATGCGTACTGCCTCACTGCTGCTTTTCCCTAGCATTCATGTATGGCCGGTTATGCCTAGTTACTTTAATATGCAATTATATGATTTGCGCATTAACACAGGTAATTAAACATTTATTCCATACCACAAAATATGAAGTCCAATAAAATAAGGTTGACATGTTCTTTGAACAAAAAAAGGGCTCCTGCCAGTTGAGCAGCAAGTTTATAATAAAATCAACTGAGGACCAAACTCAAGTCAGGAATAACAAAGTGTGGAGCTGGATGAACACAGCAGGCCAAGCAGCATCTTAGCGACACAAAAGCTGACGTTTCAGGCAACTCAGGAATTGGGTTGTTTTTGGCTTCTGAAGCTCTGTGACATATTGCTGTGTTCTGCTCTCTTGACAACCCTCCTGGGAATGTCCTAACCTTCATCTTCCTAACGTCCCACCTTCCTAACCTTTATTGTAAGAAGATTGAACTCAATCCTCCATTTTGTCCACACTCAGGACATTCCCACATTTTGTCTGCTCAGTTTCTGAACAGCACATCATGCTTGAAAGATAAGCACACCCTTTTCTGAACTATACTGCAAAGCCCCACCACGCAAGCCAAGCATCAAAACCTCTTCTGAAGAAGGCCTACGGTCTGTTCCACCTTGGTCCTAACAGAGGCGTGCACAATGTTGTGTCTAGCTATAGATTTTGTATAAGTGTCATAATCCATATCTGGCGGCATTTTCCTCAACTCCTGGCAGCCATCCCTGTATGGGCCAAGAACTTCAGAGAGAGGTAGACAACTGTGAATGCCCTCGTACATACAAGTCGTGGTAGCTCCCAGGATATGACATTGATGGCAAATTATCTGAACATTAGGAGAATGAAACCTTTTCCTGTTAATAAATGCTGAATGTTGGTTACAAGTTGTTCTCAAAGCAATTTGAACGTAATCGATTGCAACCTGCACTGGAGGGATGCCAACAACATAATCCTAGAGGATATTCTCTATCCTAGAGGAATAAATAATCCCAATGCCCTACCTTTTTGATTATCATCATCAAGAGGGGAAGGATATGAAGAGGTAGGTTTTGGTGGAAGTGGCATCAATAACATCTCAGTTGTACTTAAGACTCAAGGATTGGATGATTCCGCACAAGTCCCCATTTGCATTCTGAAACAAGCCACTAGCATAGTAAGTAAGGGCAGCTATGACCCTAATGTTCACTAAGATGGGAGTTCCACCCAGTCCTGTAATCTCAAATCTTTCTTCGCAGATTGCATATCCCTCATTAATCATGGCACTATGACTTAGACATTTGAAGGTAACCATAGAAAGCCTTTCCACTATGGATCCCATAATTTATCTGCACATTATCTAAATGGTGAGAGGTTGCAGAATTCTGAGCTGTACAGGGATCTGGGTGTCCTCATGCATGAAGTGTAAAAGGATATATTCAAGTGCATCAATCAATTAGGAAAGATGCCAACAAAATTTACTGTGAGAGGAATTGAATGCACAAGGTATGGAGATTATGCTTCAGTTATACAGGATACTGGTGAGGATTGGTGAGGACAGAATGGCCTAGTGGTATTATCACACAGCCATTAATCTGGAGACCCAGGTAATAACTTGGGGACATGGATTCAAATCCACTGTGGTTGATGTTGGAATTTAAATTCAACAAAATAAAATCTGGATTGAAGAGTCTAACGATGACCATGAAATCGCTGCAAATTCCATCTGATTCATCAATACCATTTAGGGAAGGAAACTGTTGTCCTTACCTGGTCTGACCTCTGGACCCACAACAATATTGTTGACTCTTAACTGCCCTCTGGGCAATTAGGAATGGGCAATACAACACTGGCCTAGTCAATGACATCCATGAATGAATAAATAAAAAAGAGACCACATCGTGAATATTTGGAAACAGTTCGGAGAAGGTTTATTAGACTAATACTGGGAATGGGTTGGTTGTCTTACAAGCAAAGGTTGGACATGATAGGCTCCTATCCATTGGTATTTGGAAGAGTGAAAGATCATTTAATTGAACATGTCAGATTCTGAAGGGCCTTCACAGTGTACTTGTTGACAGGATAATCTAGAATGAAGGGCCACAGTTAGAAAGTCAGGGTCCACACATTAAAACAGAGGTGAGGCAAAACAGTTTCTCACAGAAGATCTTGAGTCTTTGAACCTCTCTTCTTAAAAAGTCATTGGAAGCAGTGTTTGAATATTTTTAAGGCAGTGGTGGATAGATTCTTGTTAAGCATCAGGGTGAAAGATTATTGGGCTTAGCAACACTGTGGATTTGTGATTATAATTAGATCATATTAATGATCTCATTAAATGGCAGAGCAGGCTCAACGGTCCAAATGGCCTATTCCTGCTCCTTATTTGTATGTTTTTAGTACTCCTTTACATTAATAATCCATTGTAAACTGCTGGGCTTCAATTCAATATATTTTGAGGTGGAAAGCTATCTTGTATATGACATCTGTTGCTGCCTTTTTAGTGCAATGCTAGCATCTTCAGGATTTTACCGTCACCCACATCAAATCTGTTCTTCTCTCACCTCTTTGTTTTTATCAGTTTTACAATGGAGCTAGCAGCCTGACCATTCAGGTTTGATGAAGGATCTCACCAGGAATGTAACACACATCTTCGAGAAGCTAACACTTCAACATGTTTTTGTTGTTTATTTTTAACTGCAATGAAATCATTGTGTCCAGACATTGATGTCTAATCATGCATAACAAAGGAATCTTATTTATCTAAATACAAATGTAGCAGCTACAGATTCATATTTCCTGAATTTATTTCTTCTTTTGACTTGGATACTATCCAGAGTATAAACAGGCAGCAGACCTCTGGGTTTCAGATCCATTGGGCTTAGCTCATATGAAGCTTCCCTCCTCATCATTTTAATGTATCAACAAAGCAGTACTAATAGAGTCTCTTCATATAGGACATGAACTGAATTTATACGAAGTCATGGAAAATATAACTCAGTTTTTCCACAGCTTCTTACTGTACCATCTATTTGAAACATCATTTGCTCGTTTTCCCTTTTACTACTTACACATCTCTCAATTCCATTATTGTTTTCCCCCTCTTTCTCATTTCATTCACTTTGTTTTTTTTCTTTCATAATAGCATTTTCATCTTTCTTCTGTTGAATTTCACCCTTGATTTAGTCCATAATTGTTTATGACAATAATGGATGTCATTTTTCAATATCAGCACAAACTTCATGCAGTGTTCTTCACGGAAATCCATCATATGCATAATAGTGTTGTAAAGCTAGAGTATCTTACCAACAAATATTATCCTTTTATACCTTCCTTGTTTTATATTCCATCTTTTAGTCACCATGTGATTTTTTTTCATTAATCACATCTCATGCCAACACGAAGCTCTATCTTTCCAGCTGAAAAATAAATATGGACTTCACAATAATCTGCACACTAATCAAAGGCGAACAATAACAATATGGGTAATGTTTTGTCGAACAGCCTTTCTGGACTATTTTTGTACATTCAGATGTAACAATTAGGTGAATGGAAAGGAAAATAAAGGAATGATCCAAATTATTTTTGGCAATATCCATTTAGAGTCTCTAACTTCGCAGAGTTTATACTTTGCTGCTGCTTAATGCAAAATGTTGATTTATTTTATAATAGTCTCTTTAAAGATCCCTGTGAGTGTACAAACATTTCCCACACCAGATCATAAGCTCCCTAGCAATAAGATGTATTACTTTTCAAGTAACCTATTTGTTACCAATAAAAGCTATTTGTACTAGCCTTCTAAATGTCATTAGTTTGCATTTTTTTACTGTGTTAAAGATTACACATTGCAGTTAGGAACATGTCAGTGAATATAATTTTGAATTTTCATATTATGCACATAGCTCATAAAATGGAAGGGAATGATACTTCTATATAGTTCTGTCACTCACTGACATTTTAGTTAATCAATTGCTGTTGTAACATCATACTTAAAAAGGTAGTTGGAAATCTTTGTAAAATAGGTAATACATACAAATTCACAAATATATTATATATATATGTGAATAGAATACTAATGCTATTTGTGAATTTGTATGTATTACCCATTTTACAAAGATTTTAAATGACCTTTTTAAATATGATGTTACAAGCATATATATATTAGACGAAAAGACAATTGCACATTTCAGTTTTATATAATTGAATTACTCCATTTCATTTTAAGATCACAAAAAGCTACTTAAATAGTCAGCATTTTTGTTTGCATCAACCTTATCTCATTAGCTGTGAGGCCATAGGTCAAAGATTTTCCTACCTTAGTCTAATTGAGGAGTTTAACCAAAAGCTAAAGGATGATTTTGTCAGAAGTAAAACTAAGCATTAACCTCTTGACGCACAAATAACTGTTTTCCAGAGGCTGGGCTTAAAAGGGAATGGATCGACATGTGTATTATTACAAAGAACACTGTAAATCGTTGTTTATTCATACAGAGCTTTGTTTGCTATCTTGAACCGCAGCTGAAAATCTAACCCGCAACAATGTTATTTTCAACATCTTAACAATTTAGTTTTGTCGTGTACTCTTCCACTGACCACTGGGGGCAAGTCTTCCTGTAAGAATGGTGGAAGGTGAAGCAAGTTATTCCAAGTACTTTGCCACTATATTCAAGTTGGATAATGTATCCTAACTAGGATCATTTTGCTGAAAGTTTTTACAAGGTCTGAAACTCAAAATGGATACAAGGTGTTCATGTACACTAAGTATTTTCTTTTTAAGATCAGTCTTTAAAATGCTGTTGTTCAATTCGTGACTGAGCACTTAAAAAAATACTCTTAACGGCATGTGAATTTATGTTTGCTAAGCCAAGTCCCATTTTAGTGAAATATCCAGGAACTATTTGTCTTGAAAACAATAAAATATATTGTAAGTGAGGAAGTAAATGGGAATTCTGTTATGTGGACTTTGCATTTTTATGTGGACAATGCATTTTTAGTGTAGATATAAATATTTTGAGAGCTTTATGTGCATAAATTTACTTATCAGCATTTTAATTTCCTTTTTCATGTAAGGATCACAAAGTCTTAAAAAATTGTAATGCAAAGAAGTGTATGTTCTCCTATTTGATCACACCTCGGGAGCAACTACACTGGAATCTACGTGCGTGTCAAAACAAAAACATCGTCATTGTGACCCGATTATATGCCAATTAACAGATATAATGGCCAGAAACCTTCCAGACCCTGAATAATATAGGCTACGGCGAATAATAAGCTAGAATTACGTGAGATGTTGAGTGAAGTCTCCATGTCGGGAGCAAAACGTCACGATAAAGTTCCAGATGCTGAACCAAGATTCTTGTTAATGAGGAATAAGAGAAATATTATTATGGATTGTTGGCGATAGTCACCCGCATTACTACCTAATCTTACTTTGTTAAGATGGAGATTCCCATTCTATTAACTGCTGGATATGAGCTAGACGCTGGGAATTCCTGATGTGGAAGTTAAAGCCGGTACCTGGTGATTTCAGTTTGTATCTTGCTGCTCCGGACCTCTTCCTTGAACATCTGGTACCAATGTTTCAGGATAAGCTCTACGGGCGGTGGGCACATGCACCCTACATGCAAGAATGTTAGTATCCAACACAAACCGGATCTCCAAATCTTCAGAGCACATCTCTGATCGACTTAAAGCCTGCTTTTGAACTGTGATGGTGCACTGTGGAGTGCACCAACAACTATCATTGGAATGATGCTAAAAAGACATTTTGCGCACATGGCCAGGTACCCAGTTCCTGAATTCAAATAGGCCGCATTTAAGAGTTGTTCATTCACTCTATTAGTTTACCTGTGCCTATCTGGATGCTCATAGCATTCATGCTTTCCTGTGCCTTGCCTTATGAAGCTTAAAGACTCACAATATCACTGCATTGCCTCACAGTTTAGAACAGACGCCAAGCCAGTAACAAGATAATGAAATGTGAGGCTGAATGAACACAGCAGGCCCAGCAGCATCTCAGGAGCACAAAAGCTGATGTTTCGGGCCTAGACCCTTCATCAGAGGCTCTGATGAAGGGTCTAGGCCCGAAACGTCAGCTTTTGTGCTCCTGAGATGCTGCTGGGCCTGCTGTGTTCATCCAGCCTCACACTTTATTATCCTGGATTCTCCAGCATCTGCAGTTCCCATTATCACCAAGCCAGTAACATTCCCTCTCGGCCACTGGGCAGTTCCGTGCAAAACAATCAGCATGTTGATACGTTGTCTTCTGCTGGTGGAAGCTGCTTCTGCACACAGACCTCAGAGGTCCGTGCAACAGGGAAAACAAAAAAAAATGACAACATTGCAAGCCAGGCAGCCTGTCATACTCATTAATCGTCAAGGGGGTGGACATCTTACTCCAAGGCATTTTGCTACATCAGTCTCACATCTGCACCATGTGCCAACAAATTACCTGGCAAATACACTACTGCATATGCAGCAAGAAAACAGCCATGCTTCCAAGTATAAGTGGAGTAATCCTCAGTGAAGTTCAGCGAGAAGGCCTTCAGCTAGAGAGTGCCAGCACAGTACCTCAAGGGAGCCTCCAGATTCAGAACAAAATCATGGGCACAGTCAGGTGTTAGGGTGGTCACATTCTGTTGCTCTCCTAGCTCAGTACTGATGTGCAGGTCGTACACTTATCCAAAAAATGCTGAGGCTTCTGGACCTTACTCTCCATGACAGCTTCCAACCGGTCCATGGAGGCAGCCAGATGATCACATGCCTGAGGCAACCTGGTGCAAACAGCATTGTTACAGATCTGCAGTTTTTTTTGTTTCAGATTGCCCAGTGACTCTGATAGACCTGCCTGCTGCTCCAGGTTTTGCTTCTCCATGCTGATGTGGCAGTGAAATATTCGTCAACAGATGCTCTTGACTCTAACCTAGTTCTAATCAGTATCTGAGCAAGTAAAGGATGCAGGAGGCAACAGCGCCGATACTTTGTCAGAGACATTCATGCTCTCTTCCTTAGAGGTGGAGGAGAGCATGTCTTGCAAGGCTGCCAACTTGACCATTGCCATTGTGGGCATCCCATTCATATCCACAGGAAACAATGTGAATGTACGAGCAATGGATGGAAATTGTGGCGCACTAACATTAAACACACCATGGGGCAATGTTTGGAGGTCAGCATTCTCTCAGTGCTCTTTCTGGATGCATGAGCCCCTGAGGCCTATACACAGTAGAGACATCTGAAACCAGAAATCAATGCCATTGGCATGCCAATCATTATGGGCAGTACATTGGACCAGCCATGCATGCGAGATTACTTGGCTTGAGGCACCATGACAATAACCAATACGTCTTACTTAGTGCTGAAATATGGTCGTTTCCATAATGCCACAGAAATGTCCCTGGTCTTTTCCAGTAAGAGCTCAGTCCTCTCCTTGAAGGGGGTGAGGAAACAAATATCAGGTGACGCACCACCCTCCTGGCTCTTTCAACCTTGCTGCAGTCTATTTACTTATGGCATGAGAAAAAGGGTAGGATAGAGTTGGAATAAAGTTGGTGGCACAGCTATTAGTGCTGGTGCAGATGACAGGGAGATGGTCAACTGAGTAGGCAGTGCAGAAGGCCTGCAAGCTGGGAGAGTGTGTTAGAATGAGTGAGATCAAGTGAGAAAAATTATTGCATGCAAAAAGGAGAATTAAAGGCCATGACTCTTGGTGATGGATGGGTACAGGATCAAAAATAGTGAAGTGGCCAAAAGAAGGGTGTGGCACCTCCCCTGACCTTAACCCTATCCTATCAGAGCAGAGAAGGTTATCCACCTTCTTCTGACATCCCTGAGCATTTCTCCAGACTGTAGAGACTGTATTGCCCCAGTCAGTAACTTCAAACCAGGCAGGCAAGTTTTTTGGTATTGTGGCATCCTCTGAGCTTACTATGGCAAAAGGATATCCCTCCTTCACCCTACCCTGTCCAACAGGACCTTCTTGTCCCTGTCCTCAACGTAGAGTGTAATTTACCCCTTTTTGCCATGCCTTGAAAGAATGTGTGGGATTGGGCAGGGCAGCTCTGAACTGTCAGCAATTAGCCAAATGCTAAATAGTATTTTAAATATAGTGTTGATGTCAGGAATTGTGGTGAAGTGTCAGAACTGCGATGAGTATGTCTAACTATAATGAGTGGGAGAATTGGGCTAGCATCAGATGAGAGAGGTGCCATAAGGGTATAGGTAGTACCTAGTGAATGAGGAAAGTTTGAAGAGATCATGCAAGAAAACTCAGCAGGTGTCATGGAGAGAAACCCTTTACAAACTCAAAAAAACTGATACTTTGCAAAAATATAGTAAGATTCAATTTATTTTTCATCTCCCTGTATCTGTACATTTTGAGCCAGAAGAAATTTTACTGATGAAACTTGGATTTGACTTTCTAATACTATTTCCTAGCCTCTAATATATTTCATGCTATAGACCATGAAGCCAACGCTTATTTACATTTCCCTTTCTGACTGAGAAAGTCATGAGGTAACTAAAGAACTTAAAAGCCAACCTTATTTCATTAAAACATACATAAAATCTTAATATTTAAGATCACTAAAAGTGCCATAAAATAGATAAATGAGCCTTGAAATCAAAGCAAAATGAATTGGTGTCCAACGTCAATAAATAAAACTATAATATGGAAACAAAATCCTAAGAATGCCACAAATCTGAAATAACTATTCCACACATTTGGCAGCATCAGTGAAGACAGAAATAAAGTCAATGTTTTAGGTCAATGGACTTTCATCAGAATGAATATCCCTAGTAACCTATCCTAATGAAGAGTGTATCTATATACAATGAACTGGGTTTGATTCAACTTCAATTATTACAGAAATGTTTAGTCTATATGTAATTTTAAAATTGGGAGTTAACCTATTCTCTTTGTCCTGAGGGTGTATCCAAATTCCTATAATGTGCTATATATATATAATAATGATAATCATGTCCTGGTGGTACAATTTATGGTTGCATTCCTATTAATAGTTTGAAAGTTACAACCAAGTTTGGAATTTAAGTATTCAATAGATAGAGCAGAAGGGACACCGGCATAGGAACATGAATATAGGACAAAATAATCCAAAAGACACATTTTCTGCCATTCAGGGCAGTTGGTTAAAACGTGACCTTAAATGTACTATATTCCAACTGAATAACTTCTTATAACTGCTTTCTTGCTGCTTTGTGAATAAGTATTTTCATCTTGTTGCCTCCTTTTGAGATATTTTAATGATTTGTGTGAACTGAATTTAACTTTTACTTTTTAAACTCACAAGTCACACCTCAATCCAGCCAACGTGAGTGTGCAAATGGTAAGATGAATTTTTAACTTTCGAAACCATTTTGTACAGTTAAATGAGCAAAAAAAACACAGTACAAAGAAATACAGTTGTTTAGTCCTGTAAATCGTTTTACGCTTCCTACGTTTAACGGTTGTGTTTGGTTAGTTAAGGATTATGGTTAAGTAGAAAATCAAAATGTATTGACAGTTTTTTTCGCTATATTTGTTGTCTTAACTTGTGGGAGATCTTGCAAAGAAAGTTTAAATCATGTGTGTATTTAGCGAATTCCGTTTCTACTTTACTCAAAATGCTGACTAGGTCGGCCAGCTTTAAGCAACGCCAATACATTGCCATCTGTTGGCGTTACTTTGGAGCGAAAATCGTACCAATTTGCAAACTATTCGCCGAAAATGAATCGAGACAGCTCGGTTGGCCTGATGCTGGGAAATAGTGGTTGGATTTGAACGTTAGAACGCAATCTTCTTTTGTTATTTAGGACGCGCAATCCAAAGAAACAGCCAAAATTAAATATTTTGTCCAGTACTGCATGGCCTTTCAAAAGTGTAATGTTAATTACAAACAACTCCTCCAAATTTACGGTTGGATAAAATCAGGGGAAAATGTTGTAGTGCAACTTCCTGTGTTGCATTAAAAGAGGCAGTTTTGAACTTCACAGCATTCCGAAATGCCAGATGCAGTGATCTGCATCAAAGTTCTTGGTTTTAAGGACTCTACCTAATTAACACTGATACCGTTTCCCGGCTTCATTATCCAACGTATCACTTTACCGGGCTGATTTCATGCCTTGATTTTCTTTTCTTTAAATTTCTACAGTACAAGTCACGGCACTACGTAGCGGGAAAAGCTGGTACAATTTTAAAGTAAATAGAAAATTACAACAAATGTGTAGCCTTTCAATAGGGTGGGGGGAAGGCATTCTAAGTGAACAGTGCGATAGATATTATAGGTAGATGGTAACAGCGACTATGTTAACAAAAATAATTTAATAGTTAATTTAGTATATTAAAATGATCGCCGTTTAGTTTTAACTGAAAGATGATTGTCGGGTTTAAACCTTTAATAGCTCTGGGCGAAAATATCGTGAATGGTCAAATGCATTCTACACTCATCGACTATCGACGCAAAAGCATTACCACATGTTGAGTTGGCACGCATTCGTATGTTATCAAGAGAAATATATTTCATGCTAGAAAATATTTGAGCTTGTGAAATACCCATAAACGGATCTCTGCTCCAGGCGTGTTAACAGATTAATTTTGCTGCTTAGCTTAATCATTAAAGATTCTTGCATATCGATGTTGCAAACGTGTACCCACCTTTTCCCGCAAACTATAAAACACATTCGATTAACAACGTGCATTTCGATACTATCAATTGATGTTGGGTTAATTCAAACTGACTTATTGCCCCTTTCAGGTAACCCACTTCGTGTTACCGAACAATCGGCCAATGTCAAATCTGGTATCAGACAGAATATTGACAGCAATGCAATAAATAATGTGTTGGGAACAAACATATATAGGTGCCAACTTATTGTAAAATATATACAGAATAATATATCCTCCTTTGATATTTTGCTGCTTGTTTTATTTTGAAATGTTGAATAGCTTCTTCTGTTACTTTAACCGTCCAATATGTCAAGAAACTTTTAAAAATCAATTAGGTTGTGATATGACGGAATGGAAGGGAAAATACCCCGTCAAATACCTCGCCTATAAGTCATTTTAAAATAGGACATTTTGGCATGAAATATTTCAAGAAGAACTGAAAAGATCATTTTAATATGTTGTTTGAGTGGCATTTACAAAGCAATAAATGGGGAAGTCAAAATATAATGATTAATGAAAGAAGAAACATACAGACATGGGCTAGATGTCAAAATGATGGCGTTTGCGAGCTGGTAATTTGGGTTCATTAAGTGTGAAACTGGATATGGAACAACAAATGGAACATGTCTGTGCAATTGAGAATAATTTTAATGATTAAGTGCTATTATGGCTGTCAAGTACATTCGGTTAAGTTGTATAGCACGCTTTGCTTTGAACATTTCAAAACTTTCCCAGATCGGACAGGAATTTACAATACACGAACAAACTATTAAGTTATGTTGTTGTGTTTTATATCAAAGAGCAAATGAAGATTCTCACATAAAACACACGGTCATTCTCTGACGAATGAAGATTGCCTGGACCATAAGGCGAATGCTCTAGTCTGAAACTGTAGTTTTCTACCTTCAACCGACTCTTGTCAATTACACCGTACCCTACAGTTACCTAAACTGGGAGAGGGGCGGGATAGAAGTGTCCCTTGATCATTGTCATCCTACTTAGTTAACTTTATAGCAGAAAATGTTACTGAATCCGAATGGTTTTCATTCAAACTTCAAATCAGCAATATACTTTTTTGGGTTTTTTTTTGTACAAATGTCAGTGTAGGCCTCTGGAACAGCTGAGATAAAGGAATACTGTAACACTGCGTTTATGAATAGACTCCATTTATAACAAACAGCACCGCGGCTCATTCGACAGATTCCCTTCACTAAGAAAAAAAGTTCAGAAAGCCAACCGGTTCAAAGATAGTTAAGCTTTTTGAGATGAAAACGCCAGTAATTGGTTTCGTATTTGATGTGCTTGTGAATGCGCGTATAAATGCAACAAAGCTTGAGAATTTTTCAGCGTAGCTGGGCAACAATGCAATTTTCGCCAAGAAGCTGCGCGCAGTGAAAGCATATCTATGTCCGGTTGTCTTCATTGTATTAAAGAAGGATTTGATACCACCTGTTGGCTTCGGCGCTGGCGGATGGACCGTCTGTTGCTTTCAGACTTACTGCCTCCTTGGTTTTTCCTTCCCTCATGATTAATGGCAGCAACAGGGGCACTGACCGCAATTAATATTCTTTCATTCCAACAGACTTCAACCAGAAACAGCTAAATGCTGCACTTACTGAAAAAAGGCCAAATATTGGTGATCGCATCCAGCTTTAGTAGATCAATCTGAATGTAGCGAAAACATGAATTAACTTTGGTGGCGTCCTGTATTAATGGAAACCAATCTTTAGACTGAGCTGTGAACTGTCATGTTTGAAGTATATTCCCGGCAATTCGCCTCTGCTTTTCATTTCAGTCACCAGATGACCAATTACATCAGTATCTGTTGATCTCAGGAGCACATGTGGGCAGAGATATGAGAGTTAAGCCTCGTGATACTGATTAGTTTATTTATGAACCTATACTATATTAAAACAATGATTAAAACTTTTCAAAAGATTGGCGATGTTTAAAATCGTTTTAAAAAATGATCAAGGAAAGCTTCGAATTTCTAGAATCCGAATCGAGAGAAAAAAGGTGTGTAAACTTCTCTAAGAGTGTAATAGGTCCAAACGAACACGTGGAATCTTCGAAAATGCATAACAAACACTATCTTAACCAGTTTTTTAATTGCAATAAATTTTGAAATCCCTTTGTGCTCGCCTTGTTCATAAATGTTATCCAACATGTTTTATTTTTGTCGGCACAGTTTTAAATTGTGAAAAATGAACTGTTTTGAATGCACCATTAACCTGTTGACTAGTGACAATGTACACTACTCTGATGGTTTATAATAAATGTCTGGTTCGTATTGTTGACTCCGAGATATTGTTTACTTTTAAACTGGAAGCGCATCGTTGAATATATCGAGGTTAAATACATTTTAATCATGTTGCAGAAACCATATTTTTAACTCTGTTGAAAATTAGTCGATTATGAAATAAATTACAAGAACTTGTATTGCAATATTGAATTCAATATTACCTCGATAATCTGTTACGCCCCAAATTAATGTGTTAAAGTGAATAGTGCTTGACGTTTCGTTAACGTGAAATCGTTACTGTGTTGGAGAAATTCTTTGGATGATGGCTTGTAATAAAACCGGTGCAAAATTACCAGTGCAGTTATTTTTAAAATCGTGTTCAATTTGCGAAGTCGCTCTTCACCGACATTCATAAAATAAAAGGACTGACCCATAAGATATACGCACTACTTACCTCAGGAGATTGCTCAAACATTGGCCAATAGATTTTAGAGACTGAATTTAGAATGAATAATATCTGGCGACACTTGTTGTGCAGATATACCTGGAGTGCCTGCTATAATGTGTTTGTTTGGAGTGTACGGTATCGTATTTTTGAGTAATCAAAAATTCAAAATGCTACATACAATAGTTTGCGTTAAAACAGATAGAAAAACATTAATGAGACGTCTATATATCAATGTATGACGTTGAATTTCGATTTATAAATAAAACAAAATGAGTCAAATCGCACAGGCTTTAAATTGATACTTTTGCTTCTTTTATCTCTCCCCCGAGTTATCTAGATATGAAACTGAGTGGAAAAGGGTAATAATTTCTGAAACAACATTAAATATAACTGTGCTATTATCTTTGAGCTGACCGAACACATCACAGCTTGAATTATAGTTTAAATGTTGTCAATCCCCTTATACAGTACCCATCCGCAAATAAACCTGTCTCGCTGCTTATTAATGGTCTGACGTGAAATAAAAGGTGCTTATTTTGTGAGCTAAAAAAAACTTTCGAAGTTCCCAACGCTGCACCTCTCCTAGCGTGCACAGGAGAATAGTTTCTAGTTTAGACAGGGCTGCTCTTTCATTGGTGAGTTATGGACTCCCCTCTGGTTCCCCAACGCGTTGCTGTATTGGATTCTATATAACGGCAACGGTGTTCGTTGAGATGCTAACTTTCATTAAGAACACCATTCTTATAACTAAACAAGTTGTCCTTGTCTTCTAAGCTGAATGTACTGATCCTTATAAAGAAACGTTTGATCACAGGTAGGTTAGTCATCGAATTTAGTGTCCTGAAGCATAGTCTCAAGTGGAACAGAAATGAATATTAAATACGATTGCCTTTTTAAAATATTCTTACGGATATGGATTTATTGTCCACATCTGTATCTGTGTACTTTTCCAATTTACTTTTCACTTAGTTCCCATGCAGAAGCCTTTACATGTCCATAATCTCATTTGGGACGGCGTCTGGAACGCTCGGATTATCACAAGTATGAACTGATAAGCGAACGCAGAATGATGTGATAATTTACAATGCATATCCTTAGTTATTCTTCAATTTGTATTTCTTTATAAGTAATGGGAATTTAGCAGATGTAGATGTACCTGAATTCTGGCCGATTCTCTTGAGCGCCATGAAGCCACCATCTGCCTGACTGCAGATCTAACAAAAGAACAATTTCAGTTCTTTTCTACACGTGAGCTTGATGAAAATTAATCAAGATATCCACCGACATGATATAATTCAGAATTCTATATTATTCGATTCTAATTTATTTTAAATGAATCATGCTGCATTTGGACTTGGTTTTTTCCTGTATTTTACGAATTTAGATTTGGGGCTCGCAGATCACTGAATAATGAAAACTAAAAATTAAGGACTAGTACCAGATTGTAACCACCTTCAAGCAGGGACTCAAGATATGTAAACCAGATTCTGTTTTTATGGAGCTTCTCTGCGTTTAGCTAGCATGCAAAACAAAACCCAGTGGGGCAAAGTTGAAATTAGCTTGGTTTATTCGCACCAAAGCATTTGGAATGGTCTTTATGTTCTCTCCATTGCGAATATTCCGTCAGTGAGGATAATCACTTAGGGGGATTAGATTAAATCGAAATATTTTCGTTTTTGTAACAAAAAGGCTAACTATTGTGAATTGGCGTATATTTTAAAAACGTGTCGGATAGAATCTTTTCAGCTATATTGGCTACATTACACCTTTAAATTCACTCGTATTTTTTTAAAGTCATGTACCCTCGTTCATTTGCCTTTCCACTTCAATAGGAGTTGGGACTGTTGGGCAAACCAACTTCACTAATACATGGATAAGATGCGAATTTTTTTTTTGTATATGCAAATATCTGAATGGATGAGCGCCCTTGATTTTGACGTTGAGTACTGTGACGTTGAAAATGTTTCCAGGCTCTCAATTGAACAAACTACAAAACCAACTTATTGAGAGAGCCAGAACAGCTTCTTTGTAAAACTATTTCTGACACTTACTGGTCCACGAGAAAACACAACTCTAACATTTCAAATCGTGCGTCCTGATAGCGGATACTAAAACTCCGGACTATGTCTACAAAAACGACAGGGAAAGAACAAAGATAATAAAGTGTGAGAGCTGGATGAACACAGCAGGCCAAGCAGCATCTCAGGAGCACAAAAGCTGATGTTTCGGGCCTAGACCCTTCATCAGATGTCTCTGATGAAGGGTCTAGGCCCGAAACGTCAGCTTTTGTGCTCCTGAGATGCTGCTGGGCCTGCTGTGTTCATCCAGCTCTACATTTTATTATCTTGGATTCTCCAGCATCTGCAGTTCCCATTATCAGGGAAAGAACAAACAAGTGCGAAACTTGACAATTTACCTGAGAAGGCGAGGCCAGTTTCCTGCAGGCGGCGCTATGACGGTAAGTGCTGGGCTCACAGTAAACTTTCGAAGGCTTTACATCCAGTCTCCCGAAACTCACGACTGATTTTGTGAAAAACTTCACTGAAAATCATTGCATTGTGTTTCCATCTTGTAACTGCACAATTTATAGAATTTACTGCACAATTATAAATATTCGACCAAAAATGATGCTTTTGCTTTCAGTTTCCCAATACGAGTAAATGTGAGATGGTGTGCTTTATGTAGGAAATGAATATAGGCATCTATTGTTTGGACAATTAGAGTCTGAGTGATATAAAGGAGTAAAGCTGTCTACCGACACAGGTACCTACCTCATTAAAAGGCAGGTTAGTGGGGTCATTAACAGGATGCAAACGAAGCACCAGATTTGTTTGTAAAGAGAGAAGATTTAAATAAAGAGTTAATATGAATTGCAGATGCTGGAGAATCCGAGATAACAGGGTGTGGATCTGGATGAACACAGCAGGCCAAGCAGCATCTTAGGAGCAGGAAAGCTGATGTTTCAGGCCTAGACCCTTCAGCAGAGATTTAAGATCTAAGATTTAAATAAAAGCAGGTATCAAGGACTATTGGGAACGGAGCAGACTTGATGAGCTGAATGGCTTACTTCTTCTCCTATGTCTTATGGCCTGACCTATCAGGAAATATTGAACAGGCTTGGGTTTTGTTTTAGAGAAGTGAAGGTTGGAGGGTGACCTAATAGAAACCTTGAAGAAGATGAAAGGTATGATAGAATAGGTATGAGAAAGTATTTCCACAGTTCTGTGAATCCAAAACTTTATTAATGATAATTGCTAACAGCAACCTTTAATATATCCAACCGGCAATCCAGAAGAAACTACAGACAGATTAATTGGACGGTAGTACACTATAGCACAAGGGAGAGTTGAGACAAATCGTATAGTTTAATTTAAGGAGAGATTAAATAAACGCGTGAAAAGAAATGGAAGGCATGCTGATGAAGTCAGTTGGAGTAAACTGGAAAAAGGATGACACGGAGAGTAAACGCTAGCATTAAAAATAGGCCGAACGGTCTGTTTGTGCGATCAAAATTGGTTAATCTGATTTTTTTTTCAATGAGTCGGGGCTTGATAGATGATGATTAAAGTCAACAGCATGCCTTACTTGGAATCCAGTGCCATCAAGTGCATTTAACAGGACAGCAATTTATTTTTATATTGATAAAAAGAATTGAATCATAATAAATGCTCAACTATTTTCTCAATAAGTTGAATTCCAGAATGACACTGAGATCAGGGTTGATGTACACAGAAAAAAAAGTATTAGAAAGTTTAGGTGTGACAAACTCACGCAACTGTCTGTTCAGCGCTATAAGCTAAACGGAAACTTTCACAAACCTACTCTTTAAAACTTAACCGTCTCGAGCATTGAGTGATGGACTCCTACGTTTGAGTGAATTTTGGCAGTGGGTTATGTTCCGAATGACTAAGAATAAGCATCAAAAGATTGGGCATATGTCATGATTGCCTTAGGATTTATAAATTAAGTTTTAAATCTAGAAAGTAGTGAATTTGCAAAGTTAGTATTCTATGCTTGGATCACGGTTCACCATGGAGCAGTTTCGTTTATAGTTGTTTTTTGGTCGTGCAATCTTAGATAGCTGCATTCGAAGATGTGCAACCTAGTCCTCATACGCGTGAATACTGGCCTTACCTAATTAGTTATAGCTGGGTAATAAGTTTAGAAAAACTTGCATTTATGTAGAACCCTTTCCAGGATCCCAGGGCGCACAAAAGTGCTTTGTATCAAGTGGAATACGTTTAAATTAAAGTCGCTGTTGCAATGCGAGAGTTGTAGCGAAAAGAAAAATAGACATTTTACCGGTGTTTTGCACAGATACTGTTTGAAATGTTTCAGCCTGTTATGTATTTTTAGCCCTAGTTGCCTAAATACTCTTACTAATAACAGTTAATGAATAGATGGAAGGTGCACTCTTCAGACGTTGATCAATTAATTAAAGCACCGATGACGTCTGCATTTCCGAGCAGCGAGGCAGCAGCCCCTCCGATGAATTTAGGGTAACCACCACCCCCACCCCCAGCTTCGCCCAAAAAAGCATTGAATCAGAAAATTTCGCAATCGGCTGTGTGTCGATGCACAATCTCAAAATGAACCTGGAGACCCATCAGGCTCATTCTAGTTGACCGCAAAATTTCAAAAAAAATTCATAAGGTCTTAGCGGCAAGTTTGCGTAGGAGAATAGACTTTTAGTTGTTTGGATATTAGAAACCTTTTCTATATTTATGTACCGCGGACTGATACAGATGCCTCTAAGATGAAGCTCTAAACACAATCGTGCAAGATTGACAATATAGGATGTGGTTAACAGATGTAATAACCGCGACAGATACAGGTTATGTTCCACTCAGTATTCCATGGGAATGTCTGCACTTACAATAGCACTGTAGATTCAGCATTGGCGTGTTTTGGTTCTAGCCTGACCGATTGAGCCCGGTTTAACGCCTCCAGTAACAAACCATGTTAAATGTGCTTTACTCAAAATTGCACTTTCGTGTTTGCGAAAATTGCACGCAAAGAATGTCCGCTTTTCTGATGTAGTCAGTACAACAACGTTTGCTGTTTCCATTCTACATGACGCATTTGTCTTCCTCCACCTTCATCTCTCCTCGCCAATGGGAAAAAACATACCTAAAGGGAGATGTCTCCATGTAGCGACGATACCACAATAACTGCATGATGGGCAAAGGAGAAATGCAAGTACACGGCTCACATTGTTTCTGAATACAGTGGAACGACTTTGGACACCGCGGCGTTCACATCTCTCAGCATTGAGCTAAGTGCTAAAAAGGAGAGCGAAAGGCTGCCATGGGTTTAGGTGTGATGATCAAAATTACAATTTCCAATGTTGGGGAATATACACTTCCTAACATGGCTGGGGAGCTCCGTTTACTACGGCAGACGTTACTAGTGCCTATTCATTACAGATGTTCCGGCGATTAGATTTGAAATCAACCTAATATTTGAAAATATTCGGAACTAAAATGCGAGCCTGGAGGCGAAGTCCCACAGTTTTGCCACATGGCGATATTTTTGTCGATGGTAGATTACTGGTATTGATCGTTCTTGGGTGAACTAGTTTTGAAACTGTTCACTTCGGAAATCTATTGCTCGATAATAAAATGCTGAAATTGTCTACCATTGCAGAAAGCGGAACAACAGTAATACATAAACCGCATTTATAGGTCGCCAAAAAGGTTCTTCGCTCGACGTGTCAGAATCTTCACAAAACATACTTGGTATGATACTTTGTTATTTATAAATACCATCATTTGTAATATACCGTGTAATAATTTTACACGTTCATACCGTCTACTGTTAAATATAAGTGGCCTCACTAACATTCAATAAATGTATTACGGAGGTATAAATTACAGTTGAATAACTGTAAATTGCAAAATGCAATGCAATATTTATATGCGATAAATATTGACACAAATATTACTTAAAATATACAGCAATAAATCGGGGATGAACCTGAGCTAACCGTATAACATTACACTTAACAATCGGTCACAATATAGAAAGCACTGGAATTTTTCAGTTGGTCTGGGCAGCATATGTTAGAATGCTGTACTGGATTGACGGTGTAGAACTTTCTCAGCACCGATGCTGCATGACTTGCCGAATGGTTCCTCTGCTTTCTAGTCTGGTGTCCGAAGACCAGTTTTGCCAGTATTTTCTTTATTAACTATAAGTACAACTCTTCACCAATTAGCAAAAGCAGTAGAACAGTGTGTATTTTAGCAACGATACTATTCTTTTAAAATAAAAACATGCACCCGCTGTGATGGTTTGATAATGTGGAAGGCAATTTATAACATTTTAGGACGCCCGCGGTATGACAACCCGCTCCTTATGTTAGACAATTCAGATTGTAGCTGCCCGAACAGGCACCTCATTGCTTGTCTGCAGCAATCTCAATTTTACTGAGAATAAATCTTTGGACAGAATGACATTGGAGTTTTGTCGCTAAGACAGGCAAAGGATTAGCCTATCAGCCCATTAATCTTTTTTGGTCATTGCCCCCTCTCGCAACTTTGCCTTCACCGAAGATATTTGATTCCCAGCACCCACGGAACATAAATCAAACAGTGATCACACCAGTGTTATCTCTTCAAACAATCCGCTGGAGACAAGTTAACTTCATTCATTAATTTGGGGATCACATTAGCAAAGGGGTCCAAGCTGTCTCAGTGCAGCGTGGTCCGCCTCCGTTTGTCTTACTCACATCATTACCATGCTTCTTTTCACTCGTGTATACTACACAGTTCAAAAACAATGGCTATAATAATTATTAATTGATCATTTCTCCAGGGTAACACAACAAAATCGTTTTCTTCTGACACTGTTGCTAGGTTTAATTTCGCCGAAACATGTTGACAAATTAAGATTCAACCTGCTGCCAGCGATAGTGACATATTTGGCTGTTGTTATGAAAGCTACTCCTGTTTGGCATCAGTTTGGAGATCCATCACTCTGGTGGAAAGAACGATGTTTGTTTAGGGTGTAGAGCGCCTTTTATTCAATATTAACGAAATTTCCAGGGGGTACAAGGATCATAGTTATTATATTGTTATTTCAGTATCTTGCAGTCTACGCTTTGTTAATTGGCCCCATCTTTTTATTGGTTTGACGCACCGTAACACTGCGTAAGAATAAACAGTCCCCTCTGCGGGCAGAATATGTTCTTAAGAAAAAAATGCATATAAAGCAGAATCTCAAATTCAAAGTGCAATAATTATTCTAAAAATAAAATCCTGAAAATATATGCTGTGAATGAAATCACTTAAATGTTACACCTCAGAATTACTACACAGTCGATAAACATTCAAACTAATGTTTCATCTTCGTTATTTCAGAGAATACCTTGAATATGTAATGTTACCGTTTGTTAAAAAAAATAGAAACGGCCATTAAAAATCTGCGCTCTACTTTTGCTTTGCACTGAGCGTCAAAAGTTTCTAATGATTATTAAGGTTGAAAAGCGAAACAATTTGAGTCGATAGAAATGTGAAGGTTTATGACGTTTCTCGCTTTTGCGACTCAATGTCGCCAATCGGATATGCTTGGCAAAGTTGAAAAGCGAAACTGCGCTTTCTGGATAACAATTTCTAATGTACAAATTATTCCAATCCACAGTGGAAGCCATACGGCCTATTTTGCATAACATTGACTGCTTGTTTGCCCAAGCAAAACACTCCAAAAAACAATTAGTAAGGGTTGTTTGTGTTTCTCCGCAGTTACACTGATAATAATTGGCTGCCCCGGCATATCGAATATGTTTCAATCTCATAAAACGAGTATCGAGAAATCACATTTGAATATGGTCATTTTGAAACATTTCCTTCACAGAGCAATGGAGACTAATGGTTGCAAACATTTCGCTGGGAAACATACTCACGTGGGTCTGTTGACTGGCTGGCTGGCAATGGAAAGCCTGTTAACATGGATACTGGGAAAAGCTCAGCGGCAAAATGCACTTATGATTGTTCACTACAATGCACGTGATTTACACTTCGGCATCTGGTTCTTAACGTTATCAATTCGGATGCGATCTTTAAAGCCCTGATTCAATGCGTGGGGATTAATGTCAACGTCATCAAATGAATGGTTCTTACGGAAATAAATATTACCACGTCGGGCGATCCTTGTAAATTAAACTGAAAATAACTAGATACAATATATACTCTATTCTTTTTCCTTCATGACTTATATTGTCCCACAAATCTTATATGTAATAGTTTTGGTAGAAGGATATCACGTTAAAATACTGGACACTCTCCCGCGTGGGCCCCTGTGACATTACGAACCATTGCACCGAGGCTTTAGTTATCTTTATCAATGTAATACTGTTCTCAAGGGATGTTTTGAACATTTTGAATCGTCAAAACAGAGCACTTCTTTTCTTACGAATAATCTTATATATCCTTGACTGTCAGTATGTCCACGCTTGAGAGGCACGAAGCCTAATATTGTTTGCATAATGGGTTAATGACTTGTGTAGAATGGAATTAAAGTCTAGTACTGAACACGATAATACATCTTAATTAATTTGGATGTTTACAGAGAACAAAAGGCACTTTTTTAAGTCATAGCAAATTTTATTGTTTTAAGAGCTGGAAATAATTCAGAACGAACACTTTCATAAGAGGGTTACAACTCCAGAGGCACCATCCTGAATCGAGCCAACCTCTGTCGCTGTGATATTTGTGCCGTGTTTAAACATTCATTCCTAGTTTTAGTTTAAATTCCGGATCCATTCATGAGAAACGATTAACCAGTTACAATTTTACACACGCTGCTATTACAAAGAAAGCCTGCAATAAGATCGCCCACACTAATCGCTACTAAATATCAAAAAGAACGGAAAGTGCTAAATTCTTACCCCTATTAACTGCTCGGATATAATCACAGATCGAAATGATTTTGAGATTGGGGCAAACATCTTCACAACATCACCCAAAGCAGTCTGCGAGAAAACGTTAAATGTTCTGCGCCTTTTTCGCTCCGCTGTTCTTAACCAGGGAGTATAATAAAACAATATATCTCTCTTTAGATATTTGCACTTGAGACAGCCCGCAGTTTCTCTAATGGTTCATACATTCAGCACACATTGCTTTGCAAAAATAGAAAAGAAAAGCATGTCCAACCAAGGCAAAACTTCGAGATTCTTTTCTGTGAAATTTAGAGTACGTCCGCCGCATTTTTGTTTTGTTCTCTCGCTTTCCGGCGGTCTTTCATTATTTGAAGCTGGATTCGAATTAAATATCAGTTACATGGATACCATGGAAACTCCATCTGCTGAGCCCAGTCTGCAGCTTATACTTCAAACCAACGCAAATAAATACTGTAGTTCTAAGGGCGCGTATTTGAAACTTTGTTCTTTGAAAAACAAGAATCTATTGAGTCCCCGAACAAGCGGTTACTGTCCATGCCGGCAGACAGTAGGTGAACGGATAGTACTGGTATGATGGTTGAAGAGAGAGCAGTGATGGCCGAAGTAATTCTCCCGGACTGTACTGTCTCTGATCGTCCCGGATTAACACTTTCACTGCTACCTTCTTCGCGGCTGGAGCCGAAGCCATCAGGTCAGCGGCAAGCTGCCGACGTTTGGTCTTGTACCTGCGGTTCTGGAACCAGATTTTAACCTGAGTTTCGGTGAGTTTGAGGGAGGCCGCCAAATCCGCCCGCTCGGGACCAGACAGATACCTTTGATGGTTGAAGCGGCGTTCGAGCTCGAATACCTGGGCGTGAGAGAAGGCGGCTCTGGAGCGTTTCTTTCTCTGTTTGGGCTGATCCGGGCTCTGCTCAGATTTACAGTCTTCCTCAATGGGGCTTGGAGCTAAGGAGTGAACAATAAAATCTTAAATTAATACCATTTACTTGTCTATCCAATCCATTAAGAGGCCATTTAATACAATAATGAGGGTGACTTCTTAAATAAACCGCTCGAAAATATATCTGGATAAATCCATTGTCAAAGTGTGTAAATCTCGAGCGACATTTCTAGAAGTTGCTTTGCAGATGCACTTTGCAAAATACCTAGTTTACTTAGAAATCAATGGTTAGTTAATTGTGTATACGTGTGGAAACAGTTATTGTCATGAACTGCAGTGATTTATTAGCGAATAAGTATTGTATGCTACCTGCTAAATGTTCTGCCATTCCTCCGCTACACAGATAGTCCTTACTATCATCTTTATCTTCGCTGAGACTTGAACTTGCTTCCTTCATTGGTTTCGACTGGAAGGAGCACGCTCCTGCAATCTCTAGCTCCTTTTCCGAGTTGCAAATCGAATGATTTTTACAGTCATTTTCATCACCGACGCCTGAATCAGAGTCGCAACAGAGCTGCTCACTGGGCAGATCTTTCCCTGCATCGATTTTCCCAGAAGACGCATTGATCTTTGGACAGGAATCCAAAGCGTTCAACATCTTCCAACAGGTAGCGGGCGAGAAACAAGACACGTCCAAATTTTTCGAGTGTCGATTCTCATCCTTTCTGGTTAAAATTGCTTGGATGGAGAACGGGGTCAAAGTGTTACCACGAACAGCCATTTTAGCAAATGCTGTTCTCCACGAACTTTTCTAAACGTTGTTTATCTCTTCTTCCCACCCACCCTCTCTCTCTCTATGGAGTTATCGGTAGTGCCCGTACTTCCGTGGTGAGGTGAGCACGCAAGTCATTGCTGCTTGTTGGCCTGGGATCTGAGAGCGAGCGGAGGTTTGTTAACACTGAGGCTCTCAGCTCTTTCTCTCGGCTCCCGGGTCATTGCTGCTCGGATGATTGACAGCAGCAGCCCCAAAGAACCACAATCCGATTGGGCCACCACAAAGAGGCTCGATGTTTTAGCGTCTCCTCATTGGTTACTCGCCGTACTCCTTCGAAAGGCCGGACAGTGCTGGACAGAGAGGGGATTTGGAGAAAAGACGGCACCTTTGACTTGCCGTTTAAAACTGCTCTGGAAACCCGTCTGCAGTGAAAGATAACAATTACTTGAAAAAGCATTCGATACAGCCTTACTGCCACACAATCACATCATTGAATTGGATCATCATCAACTTCAACGATCTTATTGATATGTTTCATGCTTTACGGACCCATAACAGGTTAAAATATTCCCCAGGTTTTTTTAAAGCATTTCCTGCAAATTTAATATTCTAATAATACACTTCAGTTGTAATAACTTCTGCTTATATGCATTGCACACACATGTATAATGTATAAATACACATTAAATCGATTTTGTCGGTTAATAATATTAGGCTGATAGACATAGATTAGGGGGATATATGTACAGATTAGACATGCTGTTTATATGTTGTTGTCTAAATAAACATACATTACAGGCACACATACATAGTCACAATATTTTTTATAAATATTGGCAGGGTAGATACATCTACAGATAAACAGGTGAATAAACAACACTCAGAGAACAATAACACCATTGGATAAATATGGAGAGGGCGTAACACGGGTGAGACGAACTCCAACAAAAAAACCCCAGAAAATTCCAACAAAACAATGTCACTCAACAAAAATACCATTAACCTAATCACACAATTCAATGTCGATGTTTGCAGTCTAATGTGTAAACATATCAATTTTTGTGACAAGATTGTCAAGCGGGGATTGGGGAGAAGAGGGGCAGACTCAGAAACCCCAGCCGTCGGCGCCCTTCAGGAGCTGGGACAGTCAAGGCGTTTGCAATTGTGCTACTGCAGGAACGGGGGTAAAAACCGAACAACGAACACATTAACACGTAAGATAAACCGTTTTAGGCACGGCTTTGCTTCCTGAGTTTTGGCAGCCGAACTGGGTGGTCCGTGTTCATTTCAGCAGTTTAGCTAGCTCCAAATGCTTTCCTCTGGTGCAGCTCACAGCTCCGAACCAATAGGGAGTGGGCGGCCTGAGAAACGTGATAAATTATAACGTGTTCGTTTGTTTGCAGAGCAATCAAGTCCCTAATTTATACGCAGTAGCGTGTCAAATGGCGGAGAGCTCCACTCGGCAACACTGCTTCTCTGAACTCTTCCCATATGTCTCTTAACCTTTTCACAGCAATTGAAAAGGCGCATACACTTGGGCTGGTTATATGTAAATATAAAAAAGCTACCCAGAAATATTTAATATACCAGACTCTTTTAAGTTATTCTTCGTGTATGAAATAGTATTTACTGATAACGTTGAAATTGCCGCCAGTATAAAAGGTTTGGATAAGGGAAAAATAGCATAAAGTGGTCCATTACAGTCTTGTGTAAATTGTGGTTGAGAAACTGCTGTTAATCCTTCATCGAATGGATCTTGCATTCAGACAAAAAGAGGCCGGAGAAGCTTTGTCAGGTCGGCTCTCATCACCTGTTGCATTTGCAAACATCCAAATTGCTCTGGCGTAAAAAGAAAGTGCAAGGATGAAACGAAAGACGGAAACACACATCTCGCTTAAGTGCTGAGCACTCCAGTTTCTGACATGCTGAAGTCAAAAAGCGTGACTGGAGGACCCCTTGAGTGAGTGGATTGTGTGTCCGCGCCACGGTCCGAATCTCCCATTACGGCAAACCAAAAGAACCACGGGCTTAAAATGCAGGAAATATCTCACCCCAGTGAAGGGGAGACTTTCATCACGGGACAATCGCATGTCGCCGATCATGAACAAAACACTACCGTAAAAAATGCCAGCTTTATTCGTAGGAATATACAATACCCTTACCTTAAAACTTTATAAAGGCCAGCGATATATACGTGAAAATAAAATGCAGGGATTGGAAAACCAGCTTTCTCTGTACAAACAGTACCGAATCCTTCAAGAAAAATTCGGATGTTACACCGTTCAGTCTGTGAACCTGTCTTACTGAATGAACGAAAAGCCTGCCATTTCCAAGTTCATGGAAAACGACCTGGCGCTGCGTTTGAGCTGTCACCTCACCTCATCCTCATCCTCATCCAGTCTGCAAACCTTAATGGGACATTGACAAGACGTCCTATCGCCATTTACAGAAAGACACATGCCCAGTACACTTTTTGTAAGCACAAGGTCCATTTAAAAATTTCAAGCAAAGTTTCCCCAATCAACACTAACGCATGACTTGCAACAGGAACTCCGAAATTATCTCCTTTCTCTAGTTCTTAATTTGATGAGAACAATGCAATATAAAGCTTAAGCAGCGGTTATAGGAACGATGCACTGATTCCGTTTCGCAGAAACGAATGAGGTGCAGATGGGGTTCACCGATCAGGATTGCAGGTGAAGTGAGAATAGTTTGGTCCCTCCAATCTCCCAGCCCAGAAACTCAAACCCCAAGTTTACTTTGAGCTGCTTTCGCACGCCATCTAGAGTCTCTAACATTCACACACATGCTTTGTCAGAAACCATACATTACGACGTACGAGAATTAAAACAAGTTCTGATTATAAATCAATAAATGCCCTTCCAACGGGTAAAGATCTTCCTTTAAGCCAGTACTCAAGAACGTTTAAAAATCCAACATGATTCCAAAGGAAAAGGAGGGGAAACGTTAACTCTGATTTCTCTCCACAGATGCAGCCGGACCTGCTGAGATTTTCCAGCAACTTCTGTTTTTGTTTCTGATTTACAGCATCAGCAGTTCTTCGGGTTTTTATTTATGATTCTAAAAGAGGGTGAGTTTTTCTGACTGAAAGACAAAAGCAATAATCTTAAATTTTCACATGTTTTAATACAAGCTCAATGAAAGAGTCTGTCAATTATTCACAATTACCTCGCTTTGTACTTTCGACATACATACTGATTTTAGATGACTTGGAAGCAGGCACTTGAAATAGAACGTGACCCTTTTGACAAGGCGGTGAACTTGCGAAGCAGCGGTATCATAGAGAGGAACAGTAGCCATTGGAGATAACAAAGTGTGGAGCTGGATGAACACAACAGGCCAAGCAGCATCTTAGGAGCACAAAAGCTGACGTTTCGGGAAGGGTCTAGGCCCGAAACGTCAGCTTTTGTGCTCCTAAGATGCTGCATGGCCTGCTGTGTTCATCCAGCTCCACACTTTGCTATCTCGGATTCTCCGGCATCTGCAGTTCCCATTATCTCAAATAGCCATTGGACCCTTTCAATTGTGAGAGTAGTGGAACAGGATTTCACCAATCGTCTCAACCTACCCCTAATCTCTACGTCCAGGTTTTCTCGAACCAGCATCTTGAAATTAAGAGAACAAACGTTGACTTCCAGTATCCCAGGTCTCTCCAGAGAGCCTGGACAGGCTCGAATTGTTTTCTTCAGAGCAGGACAGGCTGAGAGGGAACCCGATTGAGGTGTATGATGTTGTAAAGGTCATAGATAGGGTGGAGAGGAAACGGCTGTTCCTATGGTTGAAGAGTCCATAACAAGAGAGCACAATTTTAAGGGGAAGGCATAGAAGGAATTGAAGAGAAAAAAAATACATCTAGAGTCCCGTTGGAATCTGGAATGCGCTGCCTGGTGGGACAGCAGAGGCGGGAAACCTCGCAACCTTTAAGTTATTAGACGAGCACATGACATGACACAACATTCAAGATTAAGGATCAAATGCCAGGAAAGTAAGACTGGAGCAGGTAGGTCAGGGCAGACTCAATTGGCCAAAGGGCCTTTTCTGTGCTGTATGACCTTATTTTACAACACTTCAAGCAAGCACTAACATTTGATGTACAGAATAATCCACGTGGTATTAATTAAAACTGGTTTTCATTGCAGAAAAAAAAGACGAGACAAATTCTGGATCTATAAGGGCCATGGGCCTCAACATTTGGTTGGGTAGTAATCTTAATTGTAGCCCTCAGGATGCTGTTTTCAGTCCAAAATAATATCAACATGTTGCATGTATGCATAGTTGCAGTGCTGTCTTAGTTCTATGCACTTCTGGAGATGTGGGTATTGTGGCCAAAGGCAATGCTTGTTAGATTCCAGACCATGGAACTGACTGACTCCAATACTGTCATTTTCAACTATCACATTCAAGCAACTAGTTCTTGATCTCATGGAACTGAAATGATAATCAACAGTAGGGCCCACCTGTATCATTTAGAAGAATCAATAACCACTTTCAGATCAGTTGATGGTTGATTTGTTACTGTTTTGGTGGTTCATGCAGCTGCCTTAAATTGAATCCTATAAGGAATTGTGTGACATATGTTGATAACATTACTTATATTGCTGGCTAGCCATCTCATGTCCCATTTTACCTACAGCATTACAGAAAGAATGAAAAAATATGACACAGAGGTGGACAATTGAGTAAAGACGGAGGAGTTGGAGAGTGAGAGGACTCACAATAGGAGCCCATATGGAGACTCAGGATATTTAGGGAGCAAATTTCCTGCCTCAACCTCAACAAGGAACAGTGTGTGTGACATTTCTGAAGGAGAGTCATACTGGACTTGAATTCTGTTTTTTTCTCCACAGATGCTGCCAAAGCTGTTGAGTTTCTCCTGCATTTGATTTCAGATTTCGAGCATCTGCAGTATTTTGCATTTACTTGTGCAACATTTTCATTTGGCTAAGCTGGTGCTCACTGCAACTTTCTTTACCAGTTGTCAGCAATTTTAACACTTCAAAATAGGATGAGACACATTGCCATTGGAATTGAAGTGGCCACTCCAATTGAGATGAGTCCATTTTCCTCATTAGAGTGAGGAATGCAGCTGTCTGTCCATCTTCAGTTAGTTCCTGTCAGCTTCATTTCTGTAACATATCCTGCAAGAAATAGGAAGTGTATTAGTCAATGCAGTGCAATGTGTTTGGTTGATCTGCATTCCCTGCTGAATGTTTAATAGATTGATGAGGTCTGAGAGTGTTACTTACAGAAGCTAATATAAAGGAATCCAAAACGTATCTGGATAATTTGTAAATGGCTGATAAAAAAAACGAATAGAACTGATGTCTATGTACTTTTATAAATATGAAGATTTATATGTGGAGTTAAGGGTGTTGCTGAAGTATGGTTATTTTGCATCTGTCTTTAACAAGGAAGAATTCACAGTCAAAGCCACAGTAAAAGAAAGGGTAGCTGAGGCATTGGATGGGCTAAAAGTTGACAAGTAATGGTATTAGTTTATGAGATAACAAGGTGTAGTGCTGGATGAACAAAGCAGGCCAAGCAGCATCATAGGAGCAGGAAAGCCGACGTTTCGGGCCTAGACCCTTCTGAAATGTCAGCTCTCCTGCTCCTCTGATGCTCCTCGGCCTGCTTTGTTCATCCACCTCTACACATTGTTATCTCAGATTCTCCAGCATCTGCAGTTCCTACTATTTCTAATGGTATTAGATTGACTGCTGCACACCAGAGCCTGATGATATGCATCCAAGGATAATGAAGGAAATAAAAGAAACAGCTGCTGACATCTGGCCATGGTCTTCAAATCCTCCTTAGATATGGAGCTGGTGCCAGAGAAATACAAAACTTACTTTGTTGAAGAAAGAGTTTAAGGATACAGACAGCAGCAACATGCTAATCATTTTCTCCTCAGTGGTCGGAAAATTTTCAAAGGCTTTCAATTGGGCCAACATTGGCAGTCACATGAACAAGTGTCAATTAATTAAGGAAAGCCAGCATGAATTTGTTGAGGCAAACTGCCTTTAACTTGCTGAAGTATCTTGGTGAGTTTACAGAGAGGGTTGATGAACATAATGTTTCTGACTTTAAAAGTGCAACCTACCAGGTGTGTCATTGAGTTTGAGCCTATGGAGAATTGGAGAATGATAGTTCAGATGGGAAATTGGCTGAGTGACAGGGAACAGAATTCATTATGAATAATTGCTTTTTGAATAGGAAAATGGTAAGGTAGTGGGATTCCTAAGGGGCTTGTGTTAAAATGCCTGCTTTACTTGATCTATATTACTGGCCTAGGCTTTGGTGCGCAGAGCACAATTTCAGAGCTTGTGGATAGCAAAACCTGAAAATAGGGGACTGTGTGGAGGGCAATGATAAGTTTCAAGGTGACATGAACAGAATGATTGAATGCATGAACAAATGGCAAATTTAATGCAGTAACGTGCGAAGTGATTCATTTTGGTACAAAGCAAGAAAAAAGGGAATAGTTCTAAAGGGTGTATGGTATATATGTGAACAAATTACTGCAGGTGGCAGGACAAGTTGAAAAAGTGATCAACAAAACGAATGGGATCCTGGATTTTATAAATGGGAACATCGACTTTCCTGCTCCTTAGATGCTGTCTGACCTGCTGTGTTCCTCCAGCTCCACATGTTATCACTTCTGTATAAAACACTGGTTTAGCTTCAACTGGTGTAAGTGTCCAATCTGGGCATTACAATTTAAGCATTTGAGACAATGCAAACTAGTTTGGTGTGAATGTTTGCAAGGATATAGTACTTCATTTGGGTGGAGGAATCAAATTATTCTTCTCTCAGAAGGGAAAATTAAGAAAATTTTAATAAAGGTATTTAAAATCACAAGCAGTTGGGAGAAAGTTGACGAGGAGAAACTGTTTCATTTTGGTAGAAGATCGTGGACCAGAGAATCCGGACTTAGGTGACTCCCAAAATAAGCAACACCAACATGAGGAAAAAACATTTCATTCAGCTTGTAGTTAGGGCCTGGAATGCAGTGCCTGTGACTGTGATAGTATTAAATTCAATTGATGTCTTCAAATTAGAATAGGATAATTATGTGGGCAAATTAATGGAGAGGTTTCTGAGAGATAGTATTTATTATTATTTGGAAAATCACAGTTTGATTAGAAATAGTCAGCATGGCTTTGTGAGGGACAGGTCATGCCTTACAAGCCTGACTGAAGTCTTTGAGGATGTGACAAAACACATTGATGAAGGCAGAACAGTAGATGTGGTGTGTATAGATTTTAGCAAGGCATTTGATAAAGTTCCATATGGTAGGCTCATTCAGAAAGTAAGGAGGCATGGGATTCAGGGAAATTTGGCTGTCTGGATACAAAACTGCCTGTCCAATAGAAGACAGAGGGTGGTAGTAGATGGAAAGTATTGAGCCTGGAGCTCGGTGACCAGTGGCGTGCTGCAGGAATTTGTTCTGGAACCTCTGCTCTTTGTGATCTTTATAAATGACTTGGATGAGGAAGTGGAAGGGTGGGTTAGTAAGATTGATGATGACACCAAGGTTGGTGGAGTTGAGGATGATGTGGAGGGCTGTTGTGGGTTGCAATGAGGCATTGAAAGGATACAGAGCTCGCAAAGAAGTAGCAGATGGAATTCAACCTGGAAAAGTGTGAAGCGATTCATTTTGGAAGGTTGAATTTGAATGCAGAATACAGTGTTAATGGCAGGATTCTCACCAGTGTGAAGGAACAGAGGGATCTTGGGGTCCATGTCCATAGATCCCTCAAAGCTGTGACCCAAGTTGATGGGTTTGTAAAGGAGGCGTATGGTGCATTAGCTTTCATTGGCAGGGGAATTGAGTTTAAGAGCCGTGAGGTTATGCTGCAGCTCTATAAAACTCTGACTCGACCACACTTGGAATATTGTGTTCAGTTATGGTCACCTCATTACAGGAAAGATGTGGAAGCTTTCGAGAGGGTTTGGAAGAGATTTACCAGGATGCTGCCTGGACTGGAAGGCAGGTCTTATGAGGTATGGTTGAGGGAGCTAGGGCTTTTTCATTGGAGTGAAGAAGGACGAGAGATGACTTGATAGAGGTTTACAAGATGATGAGAGGAATAGATAGAGTGGATAGTCAGACACTTTTTCCCAGGGTGGAAATAACTATTACAAGGGGACATAATTTTAAGGTGATTGAAAGATGGTATAGGGGAGGTGTCAGAGCTAGGTTCTTCACATAGAGAGCCATGGGCGTGTGGAATCTGCTGCTGGCAATGGTAGTGGAGTCAGATATTTTACAGTCTTTTAAATAACTCTTGAATAGGCACTTGGAGGATAGTAAGATGTAAGGTATGCGGGGGTAGATTGATCTTAGTTAGATAATAGGTTGTCACAACCTTTGGCCATGGACCAAAGGGCCTGTACTGTTCTATGTTCTATGTTCTACGCTCTATGTGAAGCAGCTCTATGGAGAAAAGATGGGAAGGCAAACAAGGGGTTTGCTGTTGCAGTGAAATTGCATGGACCATGTTAAGTTTAAGCAGTAATTGATGTGAGATTGCCTGAGGTAAGTGCTGGAGCAATGTTGCATTGAGCACAGTCTGAGTTTAAAGGTGCAGTTATATCAAGGTGCCATTTGAAAATGCATTAATTAACTTCAACCATTCACATAGCATCATCAAACTACTTGTGGCATGGCTTTTATATGCTTGGAGTCAACCTGCTGCCATTGACAACAATTGCTACGTAGCTCCATTGCCTTTGAAGTGTTTGTTTGGACTGCTGGTCACTTGTGGATTGAGAACATCTCCTGTCGAATAGTGGTTCCTCTTCTTATAACTGAAACACTCCTGCAGCCACTTTCAACACCTGCTCCAATCCAAGTTTAGGAGGTGAAGCAGTTGGTTTACACATGTGTTAATTTCTTCAAATATGTGACTCTGCCCTGGCAGCAGTCACTCAACGGTGTAATTAGTGTTCGCTGCTTAGTATAAATGATCAAGCAGTACAAACTTTTCATGTTGCTCACGTTGAAACCAATGGATTCAGCGTGATCTTGCATCAACATTCCCTAGCCTGTCTTGGATCCTTATTGGATTTTACAACTTTGAAGTGACAAAAACACAATGTATAATTAAGATTACTTAATTAAATTCTGTTGATAGAACTGGAAGGTGATTGTATAAGTAATAAGTTTCAAGCCAAGACTCGAGATTGGAAAAATATGTTCCTCTCACGATTCCAGATTGGTAGATGTGCAGAATAAATGCTTGGCAAAAGCATTTAATATTGGCAACTAATACCTTTGAAACATAATCAGATAACAGATAATATATCATTATGTGCAGATGTAAAAGAGTAAATGTTCTGCAGAGCAACTGAGTCTCTGTCATGAGTTCAATGAAATGTTAGTTGCGGAATGCAACAGTCAGTTAAATGATGCAGGTTGTACTGTTAGATCGATAAACTGAAGTTTGGCTGGCTTCTGTTATAAAGGCAGATAAATATATCACGGAGACTGATCTTTCTTTTATAAACCTGGCCTGGGGTAATTCGGCTTTTTCGATAGATTGGAGGTTGATGGAGCACATGTGTGCAAATTGTACAGTGTCTATTGACATCATTGTACTACCCAGTTAGATGGAAGTGCTGCAAAACATACAAAAGACTGACAGTAAATAATGTATCATGCAGCAAGCAAATATTGTTTATTCAGTAGAAGCTCTTTAAATGAAACATCATAGAAAACAGTCCATACAGTTCATTTATGAAAGGAACATGCATTATGGATGGAATCTCCTTCTTTAAGTGCATTTTTTTACATCTCTTTCTTGAGTGTGTGGTGATGAAAGATATTTACACTTAAACTTTTACGTTTGTTTTCTTTTTTTTAAACTGCTGCTGTATCCTCAATTTATCAACATATATTGTCTTTTATAACCACATGCAATAATTTTAGTCTGTACTCTATGAAAGGCCTGTTATGTTTTTCTTTTTATAATGGTGAATGAATGTCCTTTCTCCACAATGACAGCTTCTTGGGAAGGTGGTGATTTTCAATCTCTAATATACTCATCACAAAATTATATGTAAGGGATATGAAACTCTTGGTTTAAATAACTACTGACTTTACTAGCAACTCATGACATAAAAGATAAGAGACTTCAGTTATGTGGAAAGACTAGGGGAATTGGAATTGTTTTTCTTAGAGCAGAAAAGACTAAGGGAAGACTTAATGGAGATATTCATAATGATGGGGCATTTTTGTAGAATAGATCAGGAAAAAACTGTTTACACAGTTATTCAGATTGCAGTAATTGAAAAAAAAGAACCAGCAGGTTTTTTATGGTTTTCTTTTCACAAGATGAATCATTATAATCTGGAATGTATTGCAAGAAAAGGTGATAGAAACAAATTCAAGAGTAACGTACAAAAGGTAGTTAAACACATACTTGTTAAGAAACATCTCCAGGACCATGGGATAAGATTGGCATTAGTTGGATAGCTGTCATATGTATGATGGACCAAATGATCTCCTTCTGTGCTGTTGGACTTTATTGACAGATTTTTCTCTCAAAGGGGTTCGTTAGCAAAATGGTAAAAAAGAGAAATAATTGAGTTAGTTGTCCCGGAAAGAAACTTAGCCCTTTTCATCATTTGTGTAATTAAACACTGAATGAAAAGGTCCTTAGGTCATTTTCACCACAAACAATTAAGTCCCTTTAAGTGGGCATTTAATCATCACTTAATAGTTTCAACTCACTTTCTTCCGGAATACCTGCCTGTTGGTCAGGCAAGATAGATGGTGGGTTTCCCAACTGGAAATCCAGTGTGACTTGTCTTCTGTGTTTGGGGAGTGGTTCCAATTAAATCATGATTCCAATAGTTCAGTTGGATGTATGCATGACTGGCAGGAGGATGGCCTCTGAAGGTCACCCCAAAGCCTTTATCTCTAACTCCCCAACTTCTCCTTCCTACAAGACCCACCCCATGAGAAGGAGAAAAGAAATCACCTTTACTTCTCACCATTGGGTGCCCTCCAGAGAAGGTCTCAACCAGCAGCCCTTAGAACGTAGAGCCACTAGTCTGTGATTAGCTGACAGTTTCTGGCAACTTGGCACACCAGTATGGAACACTAGATAGAGTGAGAATGTGCACTAACTATCATCTCTTAATGAGTGGAGTTGACCTGTCAGTGGAGGCAGGGGGTCAATCACCATCTAACATATTCACTCTACACATTGACAAAAAGTGAGAAAATCACACTTCACGCTTATTTTACATTTATTACTGAGGAATAACACTGAGGAACACAGTGTTCTTCAACAAGTTACCTATTCATCTTGAATTGTCTTACACATAATTAAGTATTAAATGTCTGTCAGTTTCAGGTTTGTTATCAAATAGGGTGCAGCTAGTGTCATACATGATTAAAATTAAGTTATAATATCATCTGAATCAACTGCCCTTACTTCTTCACTGGTGTGTTATTTTCTTTATAAAGTCCCGGATGCCAGCAACTCAGTTTCTAATGTTTGAAAATTACACATGTAAAACATTAGGTTAGGAGGTTATGAAAAATAAATTACTACAGATTAGAAGAGGGAAATGGAAAGAACCTCCAACAGCCAACCATAGCAGTTCAGGCAGCATTAGAGTCAGAACGAATATCTCTGTGGTCAAATATTTCAAGCATCTTATCAACATGAGGAGAAAGAGTGGCCCTGATAGCCTACAAAAATATATTTCATGATTCAGAAAATGATGGCAAGTTTCACCATGGCATATTCTCTTTTGAGCCGGAAGTACTGTAACCAGAGCAAGATTGACTGAGTCTGATTTTCACCCAGGTAGTATTATGATCCCAGCTATGATAATACGAGAGAAGTCAGATCCAAAGTGGGTTGCTCGATCATAAATATTATTTTTCTTTCTGATTTCCAGGAAGGTCATTCATTGAACATATTCATATGAAATTTCAAATTCACTTTTGAGAAATGAAAATCAAAGTTTATTATACAAAGGGGAAAGAAAAGCATGAACTATATCAGAGTATACATGAGTTATTGGAACAATCTCTTTACAAGCTTTAAAAGGAAAGATTCATCCTTTTTACTACTGCCATTGCCTAACTGACATTCAAACCTCAGTGAAGTGCCACACCTATCTTCATGCTAAAGTTTCCGGCTCAGCTGGCGTAGCTGTAATCTGTTTCCATTCAGCAAATTTCTGTACAATTACTCAATGCTATTTTCTTCAATTAATGTCTCTCCATGAGATTTTAAAACAATCTGTGAACTCAGCTCATTTATTTATTGAGATACATTCTCTAAAATCTGTCTTCAACAGCCTTATAAGTTATCTTCCTGCCTGATGCCTTCATGGTCATCTACTTCTAAAATTTTGTTCCCATTGACTTATAAACAATTCAGGACTTATCCGCAGCTGTGACTGCTTGGAAACTGCTAATAACAATATCCCACCTCTTAGCAACCTCTTCTCTCTGAATAAGCCCGTTTCTGGCCTTCTCTCCCTTTCTGAGTTGTAAAACCCAAGTCACAAATCACTCTAAAAATGATCCCTCAAGTTAACTTGCTGACCATTTAGCTGAAACCACATGAGTTATTGTAAATGCTGTTTGAGCTATATGTTCAAAATGAGTTTCTCACTTTAAAAAATGTCACATTTTCATAGACTTGAAAAACTAAAATCCATTTCTCCTTCGCATTAGAAACCAAGTTCTCTAGTAATATGTTATGAACCTTCATAACAGCAGAAAAAATGAAATCTAGACAGAAGGAACACATTAACGTATGAACCAAATGAATACAAAAAAGCTTGTAAAAAAGAAGTTTGAAATCAATCGCCTGAGAATAAATACTTGGTTTGGGAATAATTATGATAATAATCAAGTTGGAGCTCATCAGAAAGCCCAATTTAGTAAATATACTTCTTAAAATATTTAGTGAGAGAAGATTCAAAGCATCAGAAATGTTTAAAATGACATTGTGAGGAGAACATTTTCAGAAAAATGTCAGCCTTGTATCAATATGGATCAGAATTAATGGGCAGAATGGCTTATTTCTGCTCCTACATTTTATGGTCTATTACAAACAGCATATATTGTGTCTGACACTAATGTGAATCCATTAAAGGCAAGGTGCGACATTATGAGCATTGAAGATTCTATTTCAGCATAACATACAGGCATCACTTTGACTACACAGAATAAAGGGAATCAGTGACCCTTTCTCAGAGCCCGAAACGTTAACTCCGTTTTTTCCTTCACAGATGATGCCAGACCTGCTGAGCTTTCCCATCAACTTTGTTTTCATTTTGATTTACAGCATCTGCAGTTCTTTCAGTTTTGAAACAATTCGAAGGTTTTTAAATTATCTCTATGGAATAGTAACATTGAAAATTCAACTCAATTTCATGAGTCACCATTGAAATCAGCCACGTCTTTTGATGAGTTAACACAAAGACTCTGGGCCGAAGATAGAGTCAGTTCATATGAGAAAATGGAGGATAGTAAATCTCATTCATTGCTTAGGATCATGTCTTTTTCTTCTTAAAATACTAAAGACTAATTCGAATAATATTTTTATGTATGTCATTAAACAAAATTTACTTAACGCTATAATTAATATCTTGTCATATGAGATTTTCAGAAAATCCCTTTGTGACTTTCTCATCTCACGTGCAAAATACAGAGCCGTTCTATGTTCTGCATGCTCGATGACTGTGCAAGATAAATATTCCTTGTGGTATGAGTTTATGCAATGCACACAAGCAAAGCCTTAGATTTGATTAACAGTACATATTGAGCCAGTAACTGTCAGTCAGAATAGTATAGAGTACCACCAACTTGTCTCAGTTTTCTCTGACTGTGAAGAAGAAAAATGGTCTCCCTCCTCTCTGATGAAGGGTCTAGGCCCGAAACGTCAGCTTTTGTGCTCCTGAGATGCTGCTTGGCCTGCTGTGTTCATCCAGCCTCACATTTTATTATCTTGGAATCTCCAGCATCTGCAGTTCCCATTATCTCTCCCTCCTCATTTCTGTTTGTTACGCTATGCATTCTCTTATTCCTGCTAAAGATGCTCACTTGTGAAACAACAACTGAGAACAGGATCTTCGGACTCATTGTCCAGGAACACAGTTAGGCATTAATCACGTGAACAAATTACTACTTTGAAAAGGAGACTGAGAATGAATTGGAATGAAGACCAGAGAAACATTTCTTTGTTATGCATGTTTCCTTTGACACCAATTACAATTTTGCCTCAGCTCACCTGCTGCTGAAAGCATCATTTGTGCCTTTGTGGCCTTTACCTGTTTTCTAACCAATCTGCTCAGAGATGTTATTTCAACGCCTCTAGCGCTGGTGGGATTTGAGCCCAAGTCTCCTGGCTCAAAAGTAGGGGTACCACCACTGCGCCACAATTCCCTTAGACTTAATTCTACCCATGAGGTTCTGGCCAATCTCCACATTCTACTATCTGCAAACAATGACATTCAATGCTCTGCTGTGTTTGTATTTAAATGTGACAAATCCACTGCTCCCTCTCATTTTTCCTGCTGCTGCGTGACTCTCCAAGGTACATGCACAGCAGCAGCCTTTGGAATTGGAAGCTGTGCGTTTGCATGCGAAACAGCATGCGCGGAACACAGCACAGCTTAAAGGGAATGTTGGTCAAGTCTCATTCACTTATCAGCTTTCTACTTGCTGACGGCCTAATATTGCCTTCTGTGGCAAAGTATCTCATCCTGTTTTATAACGTTCTGTGAAATGGCTTTTAACCATTGAGACTACTATATAAATGCAAGTCGTTGTTGTACCGAGAAGTTAAAATGTAAATATTTGTAGACCTGGTGAGAGCTTAAAGAGTTCCGGAATTATTAAGGAATATAGGAAAATATCATTATAATGACAAGTACTATTTCAAAACGTGGTAACAATGTGTGGAGATAATGGGAACTGCAGATGCTGGAGAATTCCAAGATAATAAAATGTGAGGCTGGATGAACACAGCAGGCCAAGCAGCATCTCAGGAGCACAAAAGCTTTTGTGCTCCTGAGATGCTGCTTGGCCTGCTGTGTTCATCCAGCCTCACATTTTATTATCTAACAATGTGTGGAGCTGGAGGAACACAGCAGGCCAAGCAGCACCAGAGGAGCAGGAAAGCTGACGTTTTGAGTTGGAACCCTTCTTCAGAAATTGAATTTTCAAAGGGAATTTCAAAATGTATCTTCTTTTTGTAAAAGCCTCAAACAGCTCAAAAAATAAAATTACATCAATTATAATGCAAATTCTAATATCGTGCTATATAAATAAAAAATAGCACAGACTTGAGCTCAATCGGAATGAACGCACATTGTGTCAGAGCATTAATACTGATGAATAATATATATCTGGAATTTATCACAAGTACTGGAGAACAATTGGTGTTTAAGGGATATGTAATATTGAGAGATATATCATCTAACATTCTGACAAGCATCCATGCAGTTTATAGGATATCACTATGAGAAGATCAGGAATATAAGTACTGTGTAATGTTACATTTGCACTCACATCATCAATCACAGAAGTTTAACCATGTAAATGAAATATAAGACTTACACAAGGTCCACAGACAAGTGGCATTACTGAGGTGTGACTTCAAGAAATTCTACAATAATTTAGCTTTGATACATTCATTTTATGATCTTCCTCAAGAAGCCCATGGGATGGCATAGCATAGTGATCAGCACTGCTGCCTCATAATGCCAGGGTCTGGGTTTGATTCCAGCCTTGGGTGATTGTGTTGAGTTTGCATATTCCACATATGTTTGTGTAGGTTTCTTCTGGGTGCTGTGGTTTCTTCGCACAGACCAAAGATTGTAGTTAGGTGGATTGGCCATGCTAAATCACCCATAATGTCCAGGGATGTTTAGGCAAGGTGGATTAGCCATGGGAAATGGTGGGTCTGGGTGGGATGCTCTTTGGAGGGTTGGTGTGGACTTGATACGCTGAATGGCCTGCTCCCATGCTCCCTATGACTTTGTTGTGGGATCACGACCCTGCTAGACCAAATGGAAATCTGGAACCAGCAATGTGCTCAGTATTGCCATTTCTACGTGCATGCTTTCCTCTCCTGTTATGTTGGGTTGACAGGCCATCAATACAGATAGCTCATTTGGACTATTAGCAGTTCTGACTGCCTCAGTCGTCCATATGGGGCAGGTGGTAATGCTGATGCAAGTTGCAAACAATGAGAACAATCTAGTGTGAGGCAGCCTACACAAAACTACACAGAAATCTGTGAATAAACAGGATCTAGGCCACACTGGTTTGGGTTTGACTACAACTGTGGTTTTTTGAGGCTGGAACTGTATTTTTCCCTTATGAAGCTTCCAAATCTGAAGACTTTTGTAAGGGAAGAGCTTCAACTGAGCTGATGGCTTCTGCATTTTCTGTGCCTGCATGGGGTTGTATTGAGGGGACGCACCATGGGTCAAAAAATGCCAGCATCTATTGGGGCTTTAATCACCAATTCCATGGTACAGGGAGCCATCTTGACTCAGCTCTCCCACAGTTTCCTGGACGCCTGCCACCCTACCTCCATGGGGCTGGAAAGGTCCATCTCACAGATTCTGTATTAACTATTACCATGAAAACTTGCCACAGTTAAAGATACCAGAGAGAACAGCTGTTTGCATTTAATATACATAATATAGTTCACAGCCTTGTGGATATTGTATTTGTTTTTTTTCAGTCTGGAACAAAGATATTTACACATTTCTAAAAAAACTTGGATCATTTTTAGCATCTGCCAACATAGAATTAACATAACAAAGTGTGGAGCTGGATGAACACAGCAGGCCAAGCAGCATCTTAGAAGACGCTGCTTGGCCTGCTGTGTTCATCTAGCTCCACACTTTGTTATCTTGGATTCTCCAGCATCTGCAGTTCCCATTATCTCTGATGGAATTAACATACTTGTGTTCACAAGTCAAAGCTTTAATTCCCCTCAGCATTCATTTAAATACAGGTTTTGGAGAATGGGGGACCAGAAGTTTTGGAAGCGCAGAGATATACAGCGCAGAAACAGACCCTTCAGTTCAACTCGTCTGTGCTGACCAGCTATCCAAAACTGACCTACTCCCATTTGTCAGCATATCCCTCTGAACCAGTCTGATTCATGCATCCATTCAGATGCCTTTTAAAGGCTGTAATTGTACCACCTTCCACCACTTCCTCTGACAGCTTATTCCATACATGCACCACCCTCTGCATGAAGAAGTTACCCTTTAGGTCTTTTATAAATCTTTCCCTTCTCATCTTAAATCTACGCTCTCTAGTTTTAGACTCCCTATCCCTCTGAAAAAGACCTTGACTATTCACCTTATCCATGCCCCTCATGATTTTATAAACCTCCATAAGGTCACCCCTCAGCCTCCACTGCTCTCAGGAGAAAAGTCCCAGCCTCTTCAGCCTCTTTATACAGCTCAAACTCTCCAACCCTGGCAACATCCTTGTGAATCCTTTCTGCAACCTTTCAAGTTTAACAAAATATTTCCTATAGAAAAGTGACCAGAATTTTTCGCATTGTTCTAAAAGTGGCCTCCCCAGTGTCCTGTACAGTCACAACATGACATATAATTTCTTTTCGGAGATTTAGCCTGACACCATTGCTAGTTATTTATTGGTTGGTTCCAGATAAATTCACAAAATCGTCAATAAAGTGGCTAAGAGTTGCTGTTGACTTATTAAACTGTTATTCACACACAACTCTGTTAGAGACACAAGGGGAAGTTAAAAAAAAAGCAGACACTTTTTCTGTTAGCTATTAAGACTAACCAAGCAATAACATTATGAATTCTTTTTGCAAGGGAAAGTACATAGAATATTAATAGATGACTATAAAATATATGTGTATTAAAACCACGGAAAGCAAAGGGAAAAGCTGGTTGACTTTTTCAATTCTAGTAGAAATATTGCCATCTTGTGGTTAATTTATTTTGTACATGTTCCATTTTAAAATCATTGCAATTGCTGGATTGCAACCTTAGATTACGTTTAACATCTTCATATGATTTAATGCTCTTGTTAACAGCCACACTTTCTTCACTCACAACAAATTTCAATTCACTCAAGCATCCATGGCCTTTGTTTGTTCCCCTCGCATTTTGCCTGCAGTCTCACCCTTCACTCACTCAGTAAAGATTGAATTTGTTTTAAGACTCATCCACGTTGTGTAAAATAAGGCAAGGATATCAGATTATTCAGAACATAGTAAACATTCTATATATATTCATTTAAAACTATTCTTTAGCCTGTTCTATATATAAATATTATTAGTTTTACCATGAATGTTAAATTGTTTTTTTTTAATTACTTGGAAACACTCAAATGTGTTTGTCAATATGGGCTGAATATAATTTTTTAATATACCCATTTTATATTTATATAAACTTTTTATACTCCTGTTCAACAATGTATCTTAACTACTCTCCTATGTTAACTTCATATTTGACTTGCTCATGGTATATGAAGTTATTTCTTACCCACCTTTTTCTCCCCTCCTGATACTTTGACTGGTTTACAGACTGCTATTCCCATGTCCTATTCTGCACTCTTTGCTATTTTATCCAAACATCTGTTCTTCGTATGCGTTGGGTGAATATTTGACCTTTCCTAATCTTATCCTCCTCAACAAACATTCACTTACAAGAAAGTTCGCTAAATAGAGATCATATCTGATTTGTTCTTCTGGAACAAGGAACCATGGAAGCCATTCATTTATGTCATCATTCCTCAGGCTAAAACCAATTAAGCCAGCTTACACAGGCGAGTGAATCTGAGAGTCTCTTCATCTGTATGGCTCAATCACACAACAGAATTACCTGCCACTGAGTGATTAATATTTACTTCTTGATACAGATTCAATACTGAAAATTCAAAGCAATTCTGGCATGGATCATAGAAATATTAAAGTTTTGGCCAAGCAGCAGACTTTCTAAAATGGCATAATTAGGACTGAAGTCTTTGCCACTCACTCCTTAATGTCTTGAGGTAGGATGGGGATTCCCTGCATTTGGTGTTCCAGTGCAATAAGTCTTCCATGAGAAGTGACTTGGCTACACATATTGTCGATTAACCTAACGGAAACTTGAAAGGATTCAGAAAAGATTTACGAGGATGTTGCCGGGGTTGGAGGGTTTAAGCTTTTGGGAGAGGCTGAATAGGCTGGGGCTTTTTTCCCTGGAGCATCAGAGGTTGAGGGGGTGACCTTATAGAGCTTTACAACCTGTTTGATAACCATTGAAAGGGCCAACTAGCAGGTTGGGATTGTAGCTCAAGCCTTCAAAGATCTGGCAGCAATTATTACTCTTAACTTGAAAGTGGTACCATCACTTCATAAAATACCAATGCTAAAATTACTTACACCACTATCCCAGCTTTGTCACCAAGTCTCAGTGTTCCTGCTGAGTTGTAACCTTGACAATTCTAAAACAATAAGACATTTCTCTGACTCCATGAACTCCATAGGTCAAATGATAAGGCTGGGGCATTCACATCTTGGATGTTCTTCCGAGGTGTGCTGTCATGTTGATCTTTGTGGCTCTGATTTATACTTACATCCATTTCATAAGCCAGGAGTTAGTCAACATGGCTTTGTGCATGGGAAATCGTACGTCACTAACTTAATTAAGTTTTTCTGTAGAAGTAACTCAGAGGATTGATGAAAGCAGAGTGGTGAGTCTATATGGACTTCAGTAAGGTGTTTGACAAGGATCCTCATGGGAGACTACTTCGCAAGGTTAGATCACATGGAATATGGGGAGAACTAGCCATTTAGAGACAGAACTGGTTCAAAGGTGACTCCAAAATCGGTGGTACAGTGGACAGCCAAGAAAGTTACCTCAAAGTCCAACAGGGCCTTGATCAGATGGGCCAATGGGCCGAGGAGTGGCAGATGGAGTTTAATCTAGATAAATGAGAGGTGCTGCATTTTGGAAAGGCAGATCAATTTCAAATCTTAATGGTAAGGTCCTGGGGAGTGTTGCCGATTAAAGGGACTATGAAGTACAGGTTCATATTTCCTTGAAAGTAGAGTCACAGGTAGACACTGTAGCAAAGAAGGCATTTGGTATGCTTGCCTTAATTGCTCAGTGCATTGAGTATAGAAGTTGAAAGGTCATTTTGAGGCTGTACAGGACATTGGTTAGGCCACTTTTAGAATACTGCATTCAGAGGTGGTCTCCCTGCAATAGGATGTATGTTGTGAAACTTGAAAGCGTTCAGAAAAGATTTACGAGCATACTGCCAGGGTTGGAGGGTTTAAGCTATAGCGAGAGGCTGAATAGGCTGCGGCTTTTTTCCCTGGAGATCGGAGGCATAGGGGGTGACCCTATAGGGCTTTATAAAATCATGAGGAGCATGGATAGGGTAAATAGGCAAGGTCTTTTCCCCAGGTTGTAGGAGTCAAAAACCAGACGGCGTAGGTTTAAGGTGAAAGGCGAAAGATTTAAAAAGGGATCTAAGGGGCATTTTTTTCATTCAAAGGGTAGCACATGTATGGAATAAGCTGCCAGAGGAAGTGGTGGAGGCTGGTATAATTACAACATCTAAAAGGTGTCTAAATGAATATATGAATATGAAGGATTTAGAAGGATGTGGGCCAAATGCTGGCAAATAGGACTAGATTAAATTAGGTTATCTGATCGGCATGGATGAGTTGGACTGAAAGGTCTGCTTTCATAGGACATCAAACAGCACAGCACAGTACAGGCCCTTCAGCCCACGATGTTGTGCCGACCTAGTATCCTACTAAGATCAACCTACTCTACATGCCCTACAATTTGCCATCCTTGTCTCTCTTTCAGTTTCCTCTCTTCATAGCATGTCTTTATTTTTCTTACTCTGCTCTCTGGAGTGCTTCTCTTTCAAGTTCAAGTTCTCTTTAAATTTCCATTTCATTTTCAGTTTCGAGCTCTTCATCTGCAATTGAATTTTAGCTAATTCAGTTAACTCACAATCTGTTTTGTTGCGTTCTTCCAATTTCGATTGTTGTGCTGTTACCTGAATTATATCTGCCTTCTTATTTCTGCTTCCAATTTTATTTAGCCTGATTTTGGTTATTGTTCTAAATTATTTAGGAATAACTCTTCCATTTCCAAAAAAAATCTCAGCACCAGTAAATGTTGGGCATGTTGTACAGCTCTATGACTCGATGAGTTATTTTTTTCTAAAACTGACAAATCATGCAAAATATATGCATAGTATTAGGCAAGACCCTTTTCTCCCAAGTTGAAAGTTCTACTTACAAAACTTGCAGCTTTTTCCTGAGCAGGCTGAAGTTTTCAGTTAAAGATGCTGATAAACCTGTTGTTGGGCTAGTAAAGCTCCTCACGAATATGTACTGTGATGATGCCATTGGGCTGAACCTTAATTTTTTTGGCTGAGTCCAATTGTGTTGAAATTCCTCGAGGGTTTGTTGCTGCCAGATCTGACAAATGTTCTTGCCCTATCAATATTCCTGCCCGAGCATGCCTCATTAATGACCTACTATGCTTCTGTAGTATCTCTTATATGTGATTTCCACACCATCTTAGCCTAGGTTGTTTCCAACCCACCATTCAAAAGACATGTTCCAAAAGACCAGTATCTCCTGCATTATTGCCATTTTTGAAAAGTACCTTGATACTTTTGCCACCTCTCAGCCCAGCTTTGCAGCTTATCTAAGTCTCCCTGCAACCTACAGCATCCAGACAAGTGTTGGCAAGACAGTGCTTCCCCAGCTGGTAATGTCACAGCACAGAAGGATCCTGACCCAAAATGTCAACTTTCCTGCTCCTCTGATGCTGCCTGGCCTGCTGTGTTCCTCCAGCTCCACGCTGTGTTATGTCTGACTCCAGCATCGGTAGCTGTTACTATCACTGAGCTACAAATTCATACTTACCATTGCATAAAACTGGCATGACTGATACTCCCTCGTACATATAACCTCATTCTCTCATCCTAGCCACTGTCCAATCATCACACTTTGCCTGTCTTTAGCTACATTCCGTTTGAACCCTTCATTCTATGTTTATGCACGTTTCAATAAATTGCGCCTTTCACTGTTCCACTGCGGTACAGGCCAAACCTACTCAATCTCTCCTTATAAAACAGTCATGGAATTCCTACAATGCTGATAGGGGCCATTTGGCCTCTATCTAGTCTGCCTCATATCTTGTGTGCACTGACTCTCTGAAGAACCTCCTACACGGATCCACCCCTCCTCCCTATACCTGTAAACCCTGCATGTCCCATGGCTAATCAACAAAGCCCGTTCAGCCCTGAACACACTGCGGGCAATTTAGCATGGCCAATCCCCCCAACCTGCATATCTTTGGACTATGGGAGGAAACTAGAGCACTCATCAGGAAAACATGCAAACTCCATGCATACAGTCACCCAAGGCTGGAATCGAACCCAGGTCATAGAACATAGAACATTACAGCACAGTACAGGCCCTTCAGCCCTCGATGTGGTGCCGACCTGTCATACCGATCTCAAGCCCATCTAACATACACCATTCCATGTACGTCCATATGCATGTCCAATGATGACTTAAATATGCCTAAAGTTGGCGAATCTACTACCGTTGCAGGCAAAGCATTCCATTCCCTTACTACTCTCTGAGTAAAGAAACTACCTCTGACATCTGTCCTATATCTTTCACCCCTCAATTTAAAGCTATGCCCCCTCGTGCTCGCCGTCACCATCCTAGGAAAAAGACTCTCCCTATCCACCCTATCTAACCCTCTGATTATTTTATATGTTTCAATTAAGTCACCTCTCAACCTTCTTCTCTCCAATGAAAACAGCCTCAAATCCCTCAGCCTTTCCTTGTAAGACCTTCCCTCCATACCAGGCAACATCCTAGTAAATCTCCTCTGCACCCTTTCCAAAGCTTCCACATCCTTCTTATAATGCGGTGACCAGAACTGTACACAATACTCCAAGTGCAGCTGCAACAGAGTTTTGTACAGCTTAACCATAACCTCTTGCTTCCGGAACTCGATCCCTCTATTAATAAAAGCTAAAACACTGTGTGCCTTCTTAACAGCCCTGTCAACCTGGGTGGCAACTTTCAAGGATCTGTGTACATGGACACCGAGATCTCTCTGCTCATCTACACTGCTAAGAATCTTACCATTAGCCCTGTACTTTGCCTTCTGGTTACTCCTACCAAAGTGCATCACTTCACGCTTGTCTGCATTAAACTCCATTTGCCACCTCTCAGCCCAGCTTTGCAGCTTATCTATGTCTCCCTGCAACCTACAGCATCCTTCGTCGCTACCCACAACTCCACCGACCTTAGTGTCGTCTGCAAATTTACTAACCCATCCTTCTAAGCCCTCATCCACGTCATTTATAAATATGACAAACAGCAGTGGACCCAACACCGACCCTTGCGGTACACCACTAGTAACTGGTCTCCAGGATGAACATTTCCCATCAACTACCACCCTCTGTCTTCTATCAGCAAGCCAATTTCCAATCCAAACTGCTATATCTCCCACAATTCCATTCCTCCACATTTTGTATAATAGCCTATTGTGGGGAGCCTTCTCGAACGCCTTGCTGAAATCCATATACACCACATCAACCGGTTTACTCTCATCTACCTGTTTGGTCACCTTCTCAAAGAACTCAATAAGGTTGGTGAGACATGACCTTCCCTTCACAAAACCGTGCTGACTATCCCTAATCAATTTATTCTTTTCTAGATGATTATAAATCCTATCCCTTATAACCTTTTCCAATACTTTACCAACAACTGAGGTAAGGCTCACTGGTCTTTAATTGCCAGGGTTGTCTCTACTCCCCTTCTTGAACAGGGGGACCACATTTGCTATCCTTGGCATTGTGATGCGGGAGTGCTAACCACTGAGCCACCATGCTGTCCGCTCGATCCATATCTGGTATCAGCTTAGTGAAATCTGTCTGGACTACCTCCAATGCAATTGTTCCTTCAGTGAGGTGCCCAAAACTGTTCACAGTATTCCAGCTATATGTGATAAATGCCTTGTATAGTTTCAGCAACTACCTTGATACTTTATTCCATCTGAAATAAGGGCCAAAATATTATTTGGCTTCTCTATTACCTGCTGAATTTAGATGGTAGCTTTCATTTGATTCATGCACAAGGACTCCCAAATCCCTCTGTTCCACAGTTGTCTGCAGCCTTTATCTATTTAAATAATATCCAGATCGTTTATTATTTCTGCTATGATCTCCCATTTTCCCACATTAGACTCCTTCTGCCACGTTCTTATCCAGTCATGAAGTCATAGGGTAATGCTGCATAGAAACAGATCCTTATGCATAAACATGTGCAATGTTTCAAAAGTGGCCTCACCAATGTCCCATACAGCCACAACATGACATCCCAACTCCTATAAATAATGTTATGACCAATGAAAGCAAGTGTGTCAAATACCTTCTTCACCTCCCTGTCTACCTGCAACTCCACTTTCAAGGAACTATGCACCTGCACCCTTTAGGTATCTTTGCTTGGCAACATTCCCCTGGGCCCTACCATACACTATATACTTCTGCCCTGATTTGCCTTACCAAAATGAAACACGTCACATTTATCTAAATTAAACTCCATCTGCCACTCCTTCAGACCATTGGCTCATCTGATCAAGGTCCCGTTGTATTCTCAGATAACCTTCTTCGCTGTCCACTACACCACCTATTTTGGTGTCATCTACAAACTTACAAGCCAAACCTCCTATATACACATTCAAATTGTTTATATAAATGGTGAAAAGGAGTGGATCCAGCACTGAACCTTGTGGTGCACTATTGGTCACAGGCATCCAGTCTGGAAAACAACCCTCCACCATGATTATCCTCTGCACCCTATCTTCAAGCCAATTTTGTATTCAGTTGGCTAGCTCGCCTGGCTCCCATATGATCTAACCTTACCAACTAGGCTACCATGCGGGATCTCTTTGAATGCTTTGCTGAAGTCCATATAGACAACATCTACTGCTCTCCCTTCATCAATCTTCTTTGTCACCTCTTCAAAAAACTCAGTCAAGTTAGCAAGACATGATTTCCCACGCACAAATCCATGATTACCATCTCTGATCTCTCCTTTACTTTCCAAATGCATGTAAATCCTGTTCCTCCAAATCCCCTCCTACAACTTAATCACCACTGACATAAGACTCACTGGTCTATAATTCCCTCGTTTCTCCTTACAGCCTTTCTAAAATAATAGCAGCACATTAGTCAACCTCCAGTCTTCTAGCACTTCACCCATGGCTATAAATAATACAAATATCCCAGCAAGCGGTCCAGCATCTCTTCCCTAGCTTCCTACGAAGTACTGGGAAGCACCTGATCAGTTCTCAGGATTTATCTATCCTCATGCATTTTCTTTTCTGTAATATGAACTCTTCTGAAGACATCACTATTTATTTCCCCAAGTTCCCGAGCTTCCCTGTCCTTCTCCACAGTAAGTAGTGGCACAAACTATTAATTTATTATCTCGCCCACCTCCTGTGGTTCCACACGCAGACGGACATGTTGTTCTTTATGGGGCCCTATTTTCTCCTGAGTTACTCTTTTGCCTTTAATATATTTACAGAATTTGCCAAAGCTATCTCATTTTGTCACCTTTCTGCCCTCCTGATTTTCCTCTTTCATATATCCCTACTGTCCTTCTACTCTTCTAGAGATTCACTCAATCCCAGCCGCCTATATCTTATCTATGCCTTCTTATTTTTCCTGACCAGAGCCTCAATTTCTCTGGTCATCCAACATTCTCTGCACCTACCAGCCTTGCCTTTCACACAACTGGAGCATACTGTTCTCATTATCTATTCTTAGTGGCCTCCCACTTTCCAATTGCCCATTTACCCATGAATACCCTCACTCACTTAACCTATCTATATTCTTCTGCAGACTCTTTTGCCATCCACACCATTTGTTTTCCCATTTATTTTACTGTTGTGTACAAACTTGTCTACAGTACATTCACTTTCCTCATCCAAGTCACAATTATAAATAGTAAATAATTGTGGCTGCAGTACTGATCCCTGAGGTACACCACTATTTACAGGTTGCCATTCTGAAAATGACCCCTTTATTGGGATACGTCAGTTTATTTATTAGTTAGCCAATTCTCTCTCCATAGTAATGTACTACCTCCATCATCATGACTATTAAGTAGCCTTATGTCTGGTACATTTTCAGATGCCTTCTGAAAATCCAAATATATTATATCCACTGCTTCCCCTTTATCTATCCTGCTTGTTCCATTGTCAAACAATTGTAGTAAATTGAAGGATGCCAATGTCTGTGCACGAAGAGTGCAGCAGGATAGTGTCCATAGATCTTGCCACTTTGCATCCTCCCTTTCAGCCAGTCTCGTTTCATTTCTCACTTGCCCTCTGAAATTTCAATCTGGTTCTCCCTTGTGTTAGCAAACCTGATATCTACCAAATGTTCACAGCATCCTCGCCTTGGATTGCCTTGCTTTTCCCCCTCATTCAGAGATATCAGGCTCATATTACTCTTACCTAGCCATTCAAAGCAGTCGCAAAGCCAGGTGTTTTGCCAAGGTTGTCAGAAGACTTCAGTTAAATCAAGGGGTTTAAAGTTCAGTCAGGAGTTCCTGATGCAGTAAGTCAAAACCAGCCTCTGATACCAGTCCAGTCCCTGAATGGGGCAGTCAGAATCAGAATCAGGATTTTCTTCTCATAAGAGGTGGGGCAACACACCACTGTCTTGAATCTTTCTGCACATTTGTGAGCTGTTTTACTCCTAGAAAGAGAGGGACAGAAAGAGAGAGAGAGATAGGTATGATGGAAGATGAATGCCGGTGGTCCAGCTATTACTGTAAGACTGTCAGACTACAAGAAATAGTAACAGGAGTAGGTCATTCGGCATCATTAGTCTGCTCCACCATTCAATAGGATCATGGCTAATCCAAAACTCCTCATCGCCACTTTTGTGCCTTTCCCCATTACCCTTGATTCCTTACTGATTAAGAGCTTATCTATCACAGCCTTAAATTTACACAAGGACTCTACCCCTGAAGGCAAGGTGTTCCAAAGACTCAACCCTGTAAGACAAGATATTCCTCCTCATCATCTCAGCCTTAAATTGGCACCTCTCACCCTTCTAAATTCTAATGAATAGAGTCCTAATCTGCTTAATCTTTGCTCATAAACAATTCCTCCATAGCGGGAATTATCCTCCTAAACCTTTTCTTAACTGCATCAAATAAAATTATATTTTTCCTTAAATAAGGGGGCCCAAGCTGCTCATAATGCTTCAGGTATGATCTGACCAGCACTTTGTACAGTTCCATTAACACTTCCCTACTCTTATACTTCACCACCTATGAAAGACGTGCTAACATTCTATTGGCCTTCATGAGTATCTGCTAGATCTGTGTGCTAGGTCTCTGAGTTTCATGTACTAGTATCGCCAAGTCCCTTTGTGTTTCAGCTTTCTGTTTGGTGAAGATGGAGAGGCTTCCTGAGTGAGTGAGTAGGCCACACAGAGAGCATGCAGTGTTCGTGGTGTCAGGGGTTAGGGTGGTTGAGGGTGAGCGATGAAGATGTTGCAGGTAATAGTGAGTGGAAGAGCATGAGTCATAGTGAAAGGTGGGTACAGTAACAGAGATCGAGTGAGTGTGAGGTAGTAGAGAGAAGATGGTGTCACTTAGGCAGGCAGAGCAGAGAAGGATGTTGACCTTCTCCTACAGTGTTGGGCATTTCTCACAGCCTCACAGCGCCAGAGACTCGGGTTTGATTTCAACCTCGTGCGACTGTCTGTGTGGAGTTTGCACATTCTCTCCATGTCTGTGTGGGTTTCCTCCACATGGTCCAGTTTTCTCCCACAGCCCAAAGATGTGCAGGCTAGGTGGATCGGCCATGCTAAATTGCCCGTAGTGTTCAGGAATATGTGGGTTATAGGGGGATGGGCCTAGGTGGGATGCTTCAAGGGGCGGTGAAGACTTGTTGGGCCAAAGGGCCTGTTTCCACACTGTAGGGAATCTAATCTAATCTCCAGACGGCTGGGACAACTCTAACCTCAATGGGAACCTTGGACCAGGCTGGCATGGTCCAGTGTTGGACTCTCCACTTATCCTGGGAGAAGAGAAAGTCTCATCTGTGCACCACTTCATCCAACAAGATCTGTGGGACCATGCCTGCAAAGCAAGGCACAGATTTCTCACTGTCCGTCATGCCTAGGGCAAATGTAATGAACAATGCAGGGTAACTCTAGGTCACCAGTGCTTGCCAGACACACAACAGCCTTTTAAAGATGACTCCAGCACCAGTGGTGTCATTGATTTCTGGGATTTTCAGTGCCTGTGAAGTTGCTTCAAGGTGTTACAAAGGAGTGGTTGACACCCCTCTGATAATTAAAATTGAAACACACAGAAAAGCTCACCTTGCCTTATAATCTATTAAAGGAGTGGGTAAATGAAAGAAATCTCTGATACTCACTTTGCAATCAACAAGTAACAATTTTTCTAGCATTTACAGTTAATAAATTAACAGAACCACTAACAAACTGAACAATTTCTGAATAAAACAGCTAATGGTATGCTGTTCCAATAGATATAAGTACCACTTATGTAAACCAAATTAATTTAAAAAAATAAAGTTAATCTCCCGCAATTACACCCAGAATAAATCTTTCAGAGTGTTCTTTGCCTTCTCTGCTATCCTCCATTCAGAAACACCTTCCTCCATTGAATTCTTGTGTCAGGAATATTAGCTAAGAGTGCTGTAGTGCCTTTATTTGGAGGGTGTTTATTCTGACAGCACAGAGATTTCTGTGAGAGCCAGTGATTTTCTCCTTCTTTAGAGCTGACGTATGTTGAGAGCTGTTTCTCTGAAGAGACGGTTGTTTGCTCTCACCCCAATTTTCAATTTTCAAATGTCCTCTTCTTTTATATCTTTGATGATCCATTAATTTCTTCTAATAGGATTGGTACAAGGTTGTCAAAACCATCAGATTTAAACTTAATTGGGCTTTGCTATCTAGGGCCTGGTTTAAATTAATTGGCTAAATTCAAAAACTCGATGTCTTTGTAAAAAATGCTGCTTTGCCTGCTAACAGCATAGCCTGTTGATACAAAATTTCAATTTCAAGAACTCTGTACATCTTTTAAAGGGACCACACTTTCTTCTCCCCTAGTATTTTACAAACAAATCTAATGTTCTGCCTTCCAATCTGTGAGGACTATACCAACTTTGCAACACCTCCCCCTTTAAGAAAAGATGAACCATCATTACGAAAAGATGGCTTCATTTTCTTTTCTCTAAATCTTAACATCATGACTACTAGACACATAGGTCATTAATATAGTGTTACAAATTTCACACTAATTCTATGTACTATATATAACATTGAAGACTACCGTGTATATCTATATACACATTTTCCTTTTAAAGCCTCAATAACACATCGCAATAACATTTTCACAACCTGCAACTCATACAATCTGTGAATTAAATGCTTCTAACATCAGACTCCAATGAAATAGTCTGGTGCTCTTGTCTTTAAATCGTGCCAAAAATTCAAAGGGTTGTGATCAGCGTACACAACTGTCTCTGATAAATAATATGAAACACAAATATTAAAATGTTGTAAGCCCAGTACCAAACTTAATAGGTCCTTTTCAATGGTGGAATATTTTCTCTGGTAGATTTTACATTTTGTTAAACAATAACAAATTGGCCATTCAATTCCAAAATCATCCTCCTGCCACAGCACAGCACCAAACCCTGCATCACTTGCATTGATGGTGACTTTAAAGGATTCAAAAAATTTCACATGGCTAAAGCTGGTGTGGTGGCTAACACCACTTTTAATTTCTCAAATGCTTCCTGACATTGTGTTGTCCGCCACAACTTCATGGCCTTCTTCAACAAATCCATCTGCGGTGCCAACATACTACTAACATTTAGTACAAACTTCTGGTAGAATCTGCTCAGTCCCAAAAATCGAAGCACTTCCTTCTTCGAGGATAGTCTTAGAAATTCCTCAACAGCCCTTGTCTTCTCATTCATCAGTGTCATTCATCTGTGTCTGATGTTGGGCCCTAAGAACGTTACTTCTACCTTCCCAATTTCTGTTTTTGCTATGTTTATGATCAACTTTGCCTTCTGTCGACTCTCAAAAGGGCCTGCCCACTGTACCATGTGATCTGTCCATGAGTGGCTAAAGATCACTAAGTCAGCTATTTAGATGGCACAGTTTGTCAATCCTGCCACAACTCTGATCATAAGTCTTTGAAAAATGGCTGGTGCATTCTTTATTTCACAGGGCATTATTTTTTAAATTGATACAGCACATTGAGGGTTACAAACGCAGATGAGGGGGGGATCTAATTGAAACTTACAGAATACTGAATGGCCTGGACAGAGTGGATGTTGGGAAGATGCTTCCATTGGTAGGAGAGACTAAGATCTGAGGGCATAGCCTTAGATTAATGGGAAGACCCTTTAGAACAGAGATAAGGAGAAACTTCTTCAACCAGAGAGTGGTGAATCTATGGATTCACTGTCATAGAAGGCAGTGGAGGCCAGGTCATTGAGTACATTTAAGATTAAGATAGATAGGTTCTTGATTATCAAGGGGATCAAGGGTTATGGGGAGAAAGTGGGAAAATGGGGTTGCAGAACTTATCAGCCATGATTGAATGGCAGAGCAGACTCGATGGGCCATATGGCCTATTTCTGCTCTTACATCTTATAGTCTTATAGTCTGATGGTCTTAAACCTCTTTCATTCTCTCCGACAAAGGTACTTGGTTGTAACCACAAAGTAAGCCCAACGTTGTGATGTAAGTGGCTTGTCCAACTTTTTCCACATAGTCCATCAGCCTTGGAATTGGGTATGAGTCTGATTTAGTCACGGTGTTGAACTTCTGATAATCTACGCTGGATCATTAGATACCATCAGGTTTGCAAATCAACATGATCAATGATCAATTTGCTTTGGCTGGGTTTGATGATGCCTTATAGGAGCATTGCTTCCATTTCCTTCTGTATCTGTGCTGCTTTGAGAGGATTAAGCCTGTAAGGGTGTTGTTTTATTGGTACAGTATTCCCTACATCAACCTCATGTATTATAGTATTAGTCGCCACCTCCTGTTTCTAAATATTTATCTCATAGTGCTGCAACAAGCCTTTCAATTCAGTTCTCTGTTCCTGAGACAGATAGCTCACTGTCCTATCCCATTCTTTAAGGTCTTCTTCATTACTTAATTAGATCAAAGGCACATCAAAATCCAAATCATCTGAATTTGATTCTTCACTCTGAGTGGCAGTAACTAATGCTTGTTTCTCCAGTTTTCTTTCCCTGTCATAGTAAGGCTCACATGACATATCCAGTCATTTTTTTTCTTATCTGGCATCTTTATCAGATAATTCACCTGACTTAACTTCTTCTCAATCTGATGGGGTCGACTAAACCCTTCTTTGGAGGGATCTCCTACCACTAATAACAACAACAATACCTTATACCCATGGGCAAACATATGAATTCTAGGTTTCTTATCTGCTCTTTGCTCCGTTGGATGCCGTAAGACCTTCAAATGTTGTCTAGCTAATTCACATACTCTGTTTAATCATTCTCTCACCTCAGATACATAATCCAATTGTGAGATTTCTAACTTCAGGCCTATCAATTTTTCCTTAATTAATTTTAAAAGCCCTCTTACGTCGTGGTCAAATATCAATTCAAATGGAGTAAAGTGAGTTGATTCATTTGCAACATCGCCAATAGCAAATAACATAAATGGGATACATTTATGTCAAACATTTGGGTAATCCTGGCAATAAGCCCTCAACATGTCTTTAGGGTCTGATTCCACCTTTCCATGGCCCTCTGGGGTTCAGGGTAGCACAGGCTTGATCTAAAGTGTTGGATTCCTAAACTATCCATAAGCTTCTTAAACAATTTGGCAGTAAAATTGGAACTTTGGTCTGATTGAATCTCCCTTGTTGGTCCATAATGATAAAGAATGCAAGCAACTCTTCCACAACTATTTTTGCCTTGACTTTTCATAATGGAATTGCCTCCAGAAATCTGGTGCAAACATCCAGTATGGTTAGCAAATACTGGTTCCCACTTTTGGCTTTAGGGAGGGGACCTATACAATCAATCAAAACTCATGTGAAAGGTTCTTCAAATGTGGGAATTGGAATCAAAAGGACCGGTTTTATTCCTGCCTGTGGCTTTACTACCATTTTAAGCATATGACAGGTATGGCAAAATTCAACCACGTCTTTATGTAATCCAGGCCAATAGAAATGCTTCTGCATCTTAGCCTGACTGCTAGTGACCTCCTCCAGGTAATTTGTGTGCTACCTGCGATGTTTCCGGTCTATAAATTATTCACAACTCAATCTGATGAACTTATGTCTATTTCACCTCTGCACCTTCCTGCCAAGATTTCCATTTTGACCTTAGGATTCTGTCGTAAAGGCAATAACAATCTGAACAAATTCTGATTCCTTTTCAGAGTAGGCTTTATGATAGGAATCTTTTATTGTCTCATCTTTGTTGTAACTCCATTAGTCTTTCAAAACTAAACACCTCAGCCTGATCCTCTACCTGCTTAGATTTTTCCTTTACTATTAGGTTTCTCCTTTACCATTTCATGAAACAGGGTGCCGGCTAACTGCACCTCAACTCCTTTATCTTTCTCTTTGGTTTTCCTTTCTTGCTTTAACTTATGGCTGTGGGATCTTGTCATCACATGGTCTAGAAAAATTCCAGCGTATTTTTCTTTTAACTCTTCAGATCCCTGGTTTTCTTTTGGTTTCTCCATTACAATGAACGTCACTCCCACCTTTGATCTGGCTAGGTCCTGGAATAGACAATCTTTCAATCACTCCCAGTCTCATTTCCCCAGTCTTGATTGGACTTTTCAACCTTATCCTACACAGGATTTGCTAAATCTCTCTCCATTTATTCCACAGATTATCACTCTCTTGGGTAACATTTCAGGAGTGCAAATATTTTCATCTCTCACTATTAGAGACTGACCAGCTCCCGTATCTCTCAATATTGTAACTTCCTCACCTTCTCCCCCATTCTACCTGAGTAAACTGTACTAACAGAGGTGAAGTCTTTGAAGGGATCAGGCACTATCTTACTTTCCAGCCCATGGCTAGGCTGTGCACTCTCCTGCAGCTCCTCGACTTTTCTTGGGATTTCCTTCACTAGCTCAACTAACCCCACTGGTCTAGCCTCTTTTGCCATATCCTTTTTCCCAGTGTCCTTCTTCACCCCCCGCACAGCGACTTTGTGTGTCCCCATCTATTATTTTGGAAACACCTGAGGGCTTTCGCCTCTTTTTCACACCCTTGGGTTTCTGTTTTCACATGTGGTAGACTGTTCCCAGTGTGGTCTACTTTTTGCTTTTCATTGAAGAATTTCCCCTTTCCCCAATTTCTGTCCCTCACGGAATGGAATTGTTGCCAGAAGCTAGATTTTGCTTTATGCACTAATGGGTATTCATTCACCATCTCTGCAGCTCTTCTTGCTGTTTTAATTTTCTATTCCTCAACATGAGTTCTTATTGTTTCTGTAAGTGAGTTGTTGAACTCCTCCAGCAGGATAATCTCTCTAAGATCCTCATACAGTCGATTCTGCTTCAACATGTATTTTTTCATTGGCTTTAGTGCAATTGAAGAATCTAGACCATTATTTGTAGAAAGTAAACTTTTGTTACCTTTACTGGCTACAATGAGATTCCAGCCCCATTTGTTTAAATGGTGCAGCTATTGCACAATTTTCTTATAGTGCGAGATCGTACGAGAATGGAACTATCGCGTCATATCAGAACCAACTGCCTATCATCTTTAACTTTAATGGTCTTACCTACCAATCGAAGTTGCCATGTTTAATTCTTTCAAATTCGATATAAGTCCTTTCTTACATTTCAGACATGCTTCTGGTATCGACTTGTAGGCCCTCAAAATAGCCTGTTTTACTTCTTCATCTTCTCTTGACACCTCCTCTGACAGCACTGCAAACACCTTAGTAGCCCTGCCTACCAAGTTGGTCTGAATTAACATTACCCACACAGTCTCGGGCCAGTTCATCAGTTGAGCCAATTTTTCAAAGGAAATGAAAAAGGCTTCTATATCTTTTTCATAAAATTTCAATAATATTTTGACATTGCTTTATATATCCTCATCAGGCTGTTAACTACAATGAATTTGCTCATCCTCACTTCTATTTTGTACTGTACTTTTCCATCTGCCCTTTGAAGTCTTTTTGGTTCAAGTTTCAATTTCATCTTTTCCAATTCGAAAATTCTTTCTTCTGTTTATTTTTCCCTTTTTTTTAACTCCAATTGCCTTATTTGCAATTTAATTTTTTCTAACCCCAATGACTTGCCTGTTACTCTGGTAAACCTAAATGCTTGACTAACTCCTTTATAATTTCAGCATTCCTCATATACCAAGTTAAACCGATTTTGCTAAGTCTAAAAATATATTCTTTCTCTGACTTTCTAAACTTTCTTGGCAAATTTGGGAAGCATCTTTAAACCCCAGAGCCTCTTTAACAATGTTATGAGCCATTTCCCCACTTTTGATTCAACCAACCACAAGTAACCAAAATTAAACAGATTCTCCACTTCATATCTAGGACAAATATCTAGGACACTAATACCCAAGTCTGTTTAAATCTGTTCAGATCCCATACATGAACCTGGTCTCGAGCCCCCAATCTGTTATGAAGGAGTGATCGTCACCTCTCTAATAATTAAAACTGAAACACCCAGAGAAGCTCACCTTATCTCATGGTATATTAAAGGAGTGGTTAACTAAAAGAAATCCCTGGTACTCACTTTATAACCAACAAGTAACAATTCATTTATCTAATGTTAACAGTTAACAAATTAACCAAACTATGAACAAACTGAACAATTCCCCCTTAACAACTAATTATTCCCAAATGAAACAAAATTCTAATGGTATACTGTTCCATATTTCCACTTATATAAACCAAATTAATTTTTTAAAAAATTAAGATTAATCTCTCAAACTTACAGATAGGAGATTTAGAAAGTGTCAGAGGGGCAACTTTTTCATGCAGAGGGTGGAGCATGTATGGAATGAGCTGCCAAAGGAAACGGTGGAGCTAGTACAATTACAACATTTAAAAGGCATCTGGATGGGTACATGAATAGGAAGGGTTTGGACAAATATGGGACAAATGCCGGCAAATGGGACTAGGTTTATCATTTCGTGTTGGACCATTTTGGGCCAAAGGGCCTGTCTCCATGCTGTAGGACTCTCTACGACTCTTTACGTTATGCCTCACTGGGGTAGAGCACTGGATATTAACCCAATATTCCCATAGTCATCATAAAAGTTATAAACTTTATAAAAGTATGCAAGTTTCCTCGAGTTACCTGTTTTTATGTCTAGGTTCACAGAAAGAATGGATCAGGCTTCCGATTTCAATGAGAATTTCTCCCCCTTCACATAAGTCAGAAGTGTAATGGAATACTCCCCACGGCCTGGATGAATGCATCTCCAAAATGCCATGCAAGACAAAGCAACATGCTTGGCTGTCACCACACTGATAAGCAGTCACTGCCTTCACCACCAATTCTCAGTTGCTGCAACGTGTACAATCTCCTGAGGCAGCACCTTCCAAACCGAGACTACTAGCATCTAGAACATGGGAGCACAAACAATTGCAAGTTTCCTCCAAGCCACTCACCATCTGACTTGGAAATATTTTGTAAATCACTTCACTGTTGCTGGGTCAAAATCATGGAACTCTTTCCCTGACAGCATCATGCATCTTCCTACAGCAATTTTTATTAAGGAAGATATATCAGGAAATAATAAATGCAATTAGGCAGATTAAACATGTGTTTGTGAAGGAAAATTTTGTCCAAATAATTTGTAAGAGTTTTTGAAGAAGTAGCAAGCAAGGTGAAAAAAGAAGACTGTGTAGATCTGGTGAACATGGATTTTCAAGAGGCATTAGATAAGGTCCCACCTCAAAGTTCACTACAGAAGATCTCATCTAGCGAATAATATGTTAGCATGAATAAAGAATTGATTAGCTAACAGATGGTGATAAATAAGTAATTTCAAATTTACAAGATGTAGCTAGTGGAGTACCGCAGGCACCAGTGTCTGAGGTCTCAACTACAATCTATATAATGACCTGGATGAAGGAACTGAATGCAAAGTAGTTAGATTTGCCTATGATGCCAAGGTAGGTAGAAAATTAAATTGTCAAAAGCAGTTAGTGAGTTTACAAAAGGATATAGACCAGATAACTGAGTAGGTGAAGACTTGACACGTGGAGTATAAAATATGAGTTTGTCCACTTTGCAGAAAGAATAGAAAAGCAACATTTTATTTCAAAAGAGATTTGCAGCAGTGAGTACTGAGTGATCTGGGTACCCTGCTATACGAATCACAAAAAGTTAGAGCAGATACAGTAAGTGATTAGGAAGACACATAGAATGTTGGTGGTTATTGCAAGGGGAATTGAATGTAAAAATAGGGAAATTTTACTGCATCTACCCAGAGTCTTGCTGAAACCGCATCCAAACAATTGCGTCAGAGATAATGAGAACTGCAGATGCTGGAGAATCCAAGATAACAAAGTATGGAGCTGGATAAGCACAGCTGGCCAAACAGCATCTTAGGAGCACAAAAGCTGACGTTTTGGGCCTAGACCCTTCATCGAAAAAGGGGGAGGGGGACAGGGTTCTGAAATAAATAGGGAGAGAGGGGGAAGTGGATTGAAGATGGATAGAGGAGACGACAAGAGAGTTGCAGTGGGAGAGAGATCCCCTGAGGTTTGTCCAGAGGGAGAAGGGTAACTTCTTCACCTTAGGCATCCCTGGAAGAGGCTTCACAGTGAGGTTAAAATTGTAGCAGAGATAATGGGAAGAGTATTGGGCTCATTATTTGAGCAAAAAGATGTAATTGCTTTAGAAGCAGTTATAAAACATTCATTCAACTGACTCCATGGATGAAGGATTTGTCTTACAAAGACAGGCTGAGCAGAATCTATATTCATTAGAGCTTGGATGAGTAAGAGGCGATCTTATGGAAAGACTTAAGATCCTGAGGGGACTCGAAAGCGCAGATACTGCAAGGATGATTCTCTGTGTAGGCGAGATTAGAAACAGGGAATATTGTTTACGATTGAGAGGTCACCTTTTTAAAATGGCAAGTAGGAGAATTTGTTGTCTCTCAGAGCATTGTTAGTCCGTGGAATTCAGTTCTCCAAATGTAGTAGAAACTGGAGTTTTCAATTTATTCAACTCTGAGTTCGATAGATTTTGATAGACAAGGGAGTCAAGCATTATGGAGTGCTGACATGAGACAAGGGTGAGACTACACCAGATCATCTATTATCTTATTGAATGGTGGAGCAGACTTGAAGGTCTGTATGGCCCATCCCTATTCCTAAGCATTATGTCCTCACATTGGGATTCATATGCCCATGATTTTATGCAGAAATGAATCACCTTCAGTTCAATTTTTTTCTTTTGGGCATTTAAATTACAACTGTCTTTTTTTCTTAGCGTTTCTTCCCATTAAGTGCTCCATATTAGAGGCTCCTAGGCCATTTCCATAACTCATCCAAAAATCACTGAACAAAGCCATCTTCTTTCCTTTAATCAAATTCACCAGCTTATTGACATGATTAAATTAATTTCTCATAAACTCAATGTCTAATTCATGTCAAGAGAATTCAGTGCTACTTATGATTTATATTGTTTTAAAATATTGTCCTGTTCTTTAAATTGCTCTCTTCACATGTGTTACCAAATTGATTTGATTTTTGGCCTGTATTAACTAATTTTGTTTAGTATTAAACGTAAAAATTACATCACCACTTTACAATTTTTTAGCGTTGTGTTAGTGAGAAGTCTATCATAATTTAAATTGTAGTTTCTCTTCTTCACATGCTGATTTAATGCCATTTATGCCAGCTCCAGCTGACACTCCTTCTTCCTTGTACATCATTTGTTCAGCAACAGGAAGGCACCCTATCAGCACCAATTAAAGAGATTGCTTACTACTTAATATTTGTTGCTAATTGATTTTCTTTTCTGGCTATTGTAATGTTTCTCCATGTATTTGGTGCTGTTCATCATTCTTCCAAGTTTTAAATAATAGAAAGATTTAAAAGATGTCGGGATATTTTACTGACATCAGGACTCCTGGGCAACCAGTTGTTCCATGTCCTCAGTGTGAAACAATGGGACCATAAAAGGTAAGAGCAGAAGCAGGCCATTCAACCCATCAAGTCCACTCAACCAATTAAAGAGATTGTGGCTGATCTTCCAACTCAGTACCTTGGACCCACTTTCTCCCCATACCTTTATCCCTAAGAACTATATCTAACTCTCTCTTGAAAATATTCAATAATGATCCTCAACTAAACTTTCCTGCTCTATCCCCAGAACACTTGATTACCTTAATGATTTGAAATCTGTTTATCTCAGCTTTGAATATAAAAGCATGCATTTCACTTTTATTATGCGAATAAGCAGGAGCCATTCAAAGCAGAATTGGTTGTTTGAAGAGCAAGACCAAGAACAAGACTAGGGCCCTCTGGATAGTGCCATCTATTCCCAGAATGTTTGGAGAAGAATGCTCCCACTTGAATTTCAGCAAGGAATAACATATGGAATGTCTGTGCTTCAGTAATCTTCAATTTGCTGTAACTACAATTCCAACTTCAAAGCAGGGCAGGGACAGCATTGACAGTGGCTCTAAAGATGAGTTGTGAGAGCATGGAATGCGTTGCCAGCAGCAGTTGTGGAAGCAAGGTCATTGGGGTCATTTAAGAGACTGCTGGACATGCATATGGTCACAGAAATTTGAGGGTGCATACATGAGGATCAATGGTCGGCACAACATTGTGGGCTGAAGGGCCTGTTCTGTGCTGTACTGTTCTATGTTCTATGTTCTATGTTCTATGAACATGATGAATTTTTATATCCCTATTGCCTTCCAGGCTGTAGTTTAAGATATTTGCAACATTTTGCAATTTTCCATCCATGTTGTATAAGGCTGACTGATTCTTGCTATTCATGAGATCTACATACACTTCAATCCCTTTTGTCAGAGCCCAGCAGCCAAAGCAAACGCACAGCTTCTTGAAGGCTGCAGGTTTCTGAGTAGTGCTGAGGGCTATGCACATTGTCCTGTGAGCAACGCATGTCAAATTTGATCTATACCAAACCAAGCAAGATGTCACCCCTTCAACATCCACTCAGCCTATTGTGAGACCAGAAGCAATGCATCTTGCAGCTTAATACCTTGTCTCTCTGCTGCAGTCGCAGTGCCTTCATTCAGTGGTAGTCTGCTGTGTCTGTCGCATTACAGCCACATTGGAAAAACCAAAGTATTCCTTCTGAATAACAAATTATTCACTGAGACAAGTGTCATAGGCACATTGCAGGTTGACCACACATTACGAATACAGTGAAAGCAGTGCTGCCACATTATATGTAGATAGAGCAATACCCCTGTTGTGCTGAAACAACACTGCTGCTGCCTGGCCAGTTTGATGGAACCCTACAGTAAAGTACAGTATTAAGATTTGTGGTGATCTCCTGCATGCTGCAGCTTCATTTTTATTAAGGGACAGCTGTTCTGACCAGCTATAAAGAGAAATAAAGATTGTTGAGGTGTTCGGACTGGAGTGTGGTGATTTGAACAGTGGATGAGTCAAGTGGTGCATTTAGTGGAGTATGGCATCTAAAACAGTATTCCGTTACTTTAACCTTTTACTTGAGGTCATGAAATGATGACTGACATTGATCTACCTTAAGTTTGGTGGGCCTTCTGCCACCAAATGGATATACATCACCTTTCCTCAAACAAGACTTCCAGTGCAGATTTGAAAAACATTGGAGCTCATTCCCTTCCTTTCTGTGCCCTTTTTCCCTGTTTACAAGGACAGATTCACTTTCTGTATGGCACCCAGCACCACAATGGCCACAATGCCATACCTCCTCCCACCTCTCCCCCCACCCACACCTCATCACCGTTTAAGAGTTTCAGATTTTTTTTATATAGTGCAACAAGATTGGAATTTTTAACCCTCCCTTCATTTGTGCTGCCAGTGAGCTATGTCTTTAGTGCTGGTTGAATGCAAAGCTCAATATAATTATAGATTGCACGGTGTTCAGCACTATTCATGACTCCTCAGATACTGAAGCAGTCAATTTCTAAATATAGCAAGACCTGGACAACATCCAGGCTTAGATTTATCAGTGGCATGAAACATTCACAAGAGTCAGCAAACAGCCATCTCCAACAAGAGGGAATCTTAACCATCTTTCCTTGACATTTGATGGCATAATCATTGCTAAAGCCAGTACCATCAATTTTCTGGGGGTTACCATGAACCAGGAGCTGAACTGGACAAGACCTTTAAACACTGTGGGTACAAGAGCATGTCAAAACCTAGGAGCTAGGAGCTTAATAATGTACCTCCCACCTCCCTAAAACCTGTCTACTGTATACAAGGCACTTGCCAAGAATTTAATCGAATACTGCCTGGATGAGTGAGCTTCAGCAGCATTCAATAAACCCAACGCCATCCAGGACAAAGCAGCCTGTTTGATTGGCACACCATCCAACACCATGAACATTCTCTCCCTCCACCATTGAAACACAGAGTGGAAGTGCGTAGTATTGCTGTTGCTGGATCAAAATCCTGGTACTCGCTGCCAGCATTTTGGATGCCCCTGCACCACAAGGACGGCAGCAGCTCATGAAGGCCACTCACCACCAACTCAAGGATAATTAGGGATGGGCTAGCCTGGTCATTTGCATCCACATTCTGTGAATGGCTGAAAAAAATTAATAACCAATACAAAGTTGTCATACTGCTTTTCAATCATTGCACCAAGTTTACTGTGTGTCACGGTACTCATGTCTGTTTTTGTGGGCTGATCACTTCAGTTCCTATTGAACTCAGTTCACCAGTATCTAGAATTAAAGACCATTATCTATCTTTTAAATCCTTTTTATTTATTTTTCATGATTAATTTATTTTGCTATTACCCCAGGCATTAAAGCACGGGTTTGGCAAATTAGGGGTCAAAAAGGAGTTAGTCTTGTGGAGGCAAGGATCACAGCTGAGATACTAAATGTGTCCTTTGAATTTATCTCCTCCAAAACAGAGTATACTGCCCATATTGCAGTAAAGGATGAGGCATTTGTGAGTCTGGTTAAATAAAAGAATACAAAGATGATTTACTTAAAAGGTAGGCAGTATAAATGGAGATGGGTAAGCTTGCCCAGATAAGATTTATTTCAGGTTACTGAAGGAAGCAAGGATGATAATCCTTGAGGTCTGACTATAATCCTAAAATTCTCCTTTAGGTTGGGGTAGTGGCAGAAAACATGAAGTTTGCAAATGTAAGTGGCTTGTGTATAAAAGTAGGCTTAATGTGTGAGTCCTATGGGAACTCAGAAACAGCAGTATGTAATTAATTGACATTAGAAAAGTGTGACTGAATTGATAAAATTCAACATGGGTTTGATGAGGGGCAATTTTATTTGACTAATCTTTTTAGGTAGTTTGATGAAGTAATGGCAAGAGTTGCTGGGGGTAATGCAGATGATATCAATTGTAAGGATCTCAAAAGTTTCTTGACGAACTGACACTTAATATATTTTTGTTCATAATATTGAAGCCCGAGGAATTGAAGGGAGGTGACACTGTGGATGTAAAATTGGAGAAGCTGAAATTATTGCGAACAATTGTTTGTCAAAACTTGACTCAAAAATACAGTGCAGGGCCAGTATGAGAGCCACTACACATTTTGATATATCTTAGTGACTTCAACTTGGGTATATAGTGCATAATTTTAAAGTTTGTTGATGGTACAACATAGTTAGATGAGGCAAATAGCAACGAGAATAGTTACAAGGCGTAAACAAATCTGTGAATTGGGCAGACATGTGGCAGATGTGACTTAACACGGAGAAGCTGCTAAATTTTACACTTGGTAGAAAGAATAAGGAGAGGAGAAATGAAATAAATAGTCCACTTTTAAAGACAGTCCAGGAGCAGGGAGATTCAGTGGTGTGTGTACACAAATATTTGTGGAGACAGAACAAATTGACAGAATACTAAAATTAATGGTAGGATAGTGTACAGAAGCAAAGAAGTCGTGTCTGATATTTATGAACTAATATTTAGGCACCATCTGGCATATCATTCAATTCTAGAGAGCTGATGTTAGGAAGGATGTCAAGGTCTTAGAGAGGTGACAGAAGAAACTGATTAAATTGCAGAGAGACTGGAGAAGCTGGAGTTGTTGTCCTTAGAATGAAAAGAGCTAATACAAGTTTTCATAGGTGTTCAAAATCATGAAGAATGTTGATAGTGTAAATGAAAAGAGATTACTTCCAATGGCAGAAATTTGCTAATTAGGACACACATTTAGGTTGTTGAGAAAAAAAATCAAGGTGACAAAAGGAAATAATATTTTATGTAGTGAGTAGGCATGACTTGGAACGCACTGCCTGTGAGAGTGGTGAAATCAGAGTTAGTGGTATTTTTAAAATGGAATTGGATAAGTTCTTAAAGGAAAACTACTGCTGGTGCTGTGGGGAAGGAATGAACTTAATTGGGCAGCTTTGCCAAAAAGCTGGCACAGAAATGATCGGATGAATGGCCTGTTTCTGCACTGTGATGCATGATTCAATCAAACTACTCAATCCCTATCATTTATTGCTCAAATATTTAGGATCTAATTAATTTCATTGCCATATGCTGCTTGGTTTCTTTTAAAGTTTAATTGTTAGCAATTAGAGTGTAAACATCTAAAGATAATAACACTTTAAAACTGTCTATATTTGTGAAATTCCACAAATTACAATTCAAATTATAATAAATTGCAAAAGAAATGAAACATTAACATCTCACGCTGAATTCCTCATTAGAGAATATTCTTGTTGAAGTTAACAGTCTACTTAGGACAAACAGTTATTTCCTTATCAGAAATTTATGTTTAAAAAGTGTTTGGACATAAGACAGATGCATAGTTTAACGTAGCCTTGTAGAGACAACACTCTTCTATTGAGCTCATACAGGCCAGCATTTTAGGAAAGATTTTCTGGCATGCAGCTAGTCACTGTTATCCTATTATTAGTCCCCAGTCACCAGACTGTGTAAAATGCATGGTAAATAAAATGCAGTCATACAAATTGGAACATCAGAATGGCCATTATAGGTTAGTACAATGCTAGTGACTGTCACAATGTTTCTGTAGTGAAGCAGCCAATACTAGACAATGTACAGATGTGGATGACGTGTGCCAAATAATATTAATACCTCATATGCCCAGGTAATGACCTTAATAAAAAGAAACTGCCAATCTCTTGTGGGCCTTCTATGGGATTAACAACATGATATCCATCACTGTCAGCACCTTAAGGGTTGCCAGACACCAGAAGTTGAATGTTACTAATCAGAATTGACAACAGTAGGGAAGATACTAGGTGCTCTACCATGTGTGCTAGGAATGCAAAACAAATGCTGGCTAGCCACTTATACATACAACCGATAAATGTATAAAAAGTAAGGTGACATGAAGACTCATTACCACCTTCCCAGAAAAGCTGGAAAAACGCAATATATGTAGCCTTCTCCACAAAGCCAAGGAAAAATATTTTTTGGCACTGGAAAGATAGCATCTGCAAGCTTAGGTCATTGATATTCTGTTGATATTCCACTCCTTGAGCTAATGTAGCCTATATCTAGTAATAAACGTTTTTGTTACTGGTAATGGTATTTCTATCATTCTGTTTCATTTCAATAATTAAAAATCAATACTTCAGTTAGACAAGAAAATTACAAGAATGGAGAATATTCATTTGAAATTTAAAAAATAGAAAAAATATTCCCACAATCTCTTTGGAAAAGGATAAAAATTTATGTAATCAGGGAATTTAACAGCACTCTTTAAGACAATTTATTTCATACTTTTCTCACCTTTTCCAATATAATATTCTGAATTTGCAACCAGTTATAAAATTATAGCTTAACATATTGAAATATTTCTCAGAACTTTTTTTTTGAATGCATTGAATAACTTTACAGGCAAAGCCTGATTTCCTCACAGCTATAGTTTATAATTAAAGGTTTTCTAACGTTTATCTTTTCAAGTAATTATAAGAATTGAAATCGCTGCAGAAAATTACAATACTAATATCCAGGGTTCTTAAAATTGAAATGTGATCAAAATCTGAACAGAGGCTTCATTTCAGAAAACACGTTTCCAACTACAAATCTCTACCTTCATTAACTATTTCTGCTTCAACTTCTTTAAAATTGCTCCACTCTATTCCTGCCTCAGCCCATCTGCTGCTGAAACATTAAGCAATGTTTTTCGAACATTTGGAGCAACCATTCCAATGCACTACTGGCCAACTTTTTCACTTTCCCTTTTATAAATTTGATGGTATTTGGCACTGCACCCTAACTCATACAGAGTTCCAAATGTCCATCAGTGTACGTTTTCTGACCTGATGAGGTTCCCAGCTTAGCAGCGAATTATCTGTAAATCCCTCCATAGATTCCTCTTCTCACCTCTGTAGTCTTCTACCATATTATTCTTTGCAATTTCTGTTCTTCTTAATTCTGGCCTCTTGAGCATCCTCAAATTTAATAGCTCCATAATTCAGCTGGCTGAGATCTGAGCTATGGAATTCTCATTATAAATCATTCTACCTCTCCAGCTCATTGTCCTTCGTTAACACACTCTTAAAGTCCACCAATCTGATCAAACTTCGGATCATCTTCCCGTTATCTCATAACAAGACTTGGTGTAATTCTTTTTATAACACTCCTGAACAGTACTTGGGACATGCCATAATATTAGCAGCGTTATGTGAATGCAAATTCTTGTAATACATCAGAGTGTAATAAACTTATGGGCAAGGTTTTCAGATTATGCATCTATTCAAGATTTATTTCTGAAAGATCTATGAACATGATGAAAATAATTCTACAAAACTACATACATTATCTAGGATCTTAGCCCTAATATTTTCCCTGTTACTTTCTCCCGGAACTTTCTCTTCTTTCAAGTTGAATATTTTAAAGGCGTGTAATCATCCGTACCTTTCGAAATAACAATATTCTTCACCTATCTTATGGTGCTATTATTATAACCAGGTGAGGAGGGGTTAAATAACTCACCCATTCTCCCACTCCTGTTTGACCATAGCACATTCTTATTTTAGGATTTAGGGAAATCATGTTTCCCAAATTACTATTTATGTTATGAGGCTTTGAAGAATCTACTCAGACAGATTTCCTTAAGTTAAGAAAAGAACAAGGTCAACTTATTGAAATTACTTCGAAACTAGGTAATGCAGTGCCATTCTTACAATCTCAAAAATTTGTCTGGGCCTGCACAAACACAAATACAGTTGGAAAATTGTGCTGATAGATGTATAATGACTTTTCAGTCCATGAAAATTAAAACAGAACAATATAAGGTTAGTTGTTTCTTGATTAGTCTTGATGTGGTGAGTTCAAACAGGAGCCATTTAATTCAGCTGATCTCCTGGAGGCCGCTGCGTGGAGCAGATTTACATATTTCAAAACTTCAATTTGCAATTGGCTTTCTCACAGGGATGGTCAGTCTTGCAGAACCAGGCATATCACTTGCAAAGAGAGAAATAAGTTTATTGGCTTGTCTTCAGTGTAGCATTGTCTTTGTCTCTCTGTCCTGCTTCATAAGGAAATCTTTATATACTCTGCTTATTTGTATATTTCAGCAATTCTACTAGTTCATGCTTCAAAACAGATAATTTCACTTAATGTCTCATTGTAGAAACTATTGAAAGGTTTCAGGGTAGTACAAATTATTAGGAAATGGAATCTTTCACACTTCCTAGATGTTTAATTATCTGTTTTCATCCTACTTGATGGAATTAAAAATTATGTAATTTTCAATAACCACTCTGCCTAGCTGTCTCTTTATTACCAAACACAGTTGCCTAGACAGCATTTCAGTTTTGTTTTAAAATATAGTCATGAAAATTCAAATTATATCTTTAAAAGGAAATGCATCCTGTATTACTGATTATAAAATTGTTTTGTCATTACTAATGATGTTATTAATTCATACCATGATTTATTAAACTTTAAGAAAAATAAAGGTAACCATTTTTCATTGAAAGAAACAATTACAATTATTGCCAAAGTATGAACCATACCTAACTTTAGCAATGCATTCAACAGTCACACAGGTATCTGTATAACAGTTCTAATGAAGAGCTACTGGACTCAAAATGTCATCTCTGCTTTCTTAACATGAATGCTGCTGGATCTGAGATGATGGGAACTGCAGATGCTGGAGAATCAAAGATAATAAAGTGTGAAGCTGGATGAACACAGCAGGCCAAGCAGCATCTCAGGAGCACAAAAGCTGACGTTTTGGGCCTAGACCCTTCATCAGAGAGGGGAATGAGGTGAGGGCTCTGGAATAAATAGGGAGAGAGGGGGAGGCAGACTGAAGATGGAGAGAAAAGAAGATAGGTGGAGAAGAGAGTATAGGCGGGGAGGTAGGGAGGGGATAGGTCAGTCCAGGGAAGACGGACAGGTCAAGGAGGTGGGATGAGGTTAGTAGGTAGGAAATGGAGGTGTGTCTTGGGGTGGGAGGAAGGGATGGGTGAGAGGAAGAACAGGTTAGGGAGGCAGAGACAAGCTGGACTGGTTTTGGGATGCAGTGGGGGGAGGGGACAAACTGGGCTGGCTTTGGGATGCGGTGGGGGAAGGAGAGATTTTGAAGCTGGTGAAGTCCACATTGATACCATTGGGCTGCAGGGTTTCCAAGCGGAATATGAGTCGCTGTTCCTGCAGCCTTCAGGTGGCATCATTGTGGCACTGCAGGTGGCCCATGATGGACATGTCATCTAAAGAATGGGAGGGGGAGTTGAAATGGTTCGCGACTGGGAGGTGCAGTTGTTTACTGCGAACTGAGCGGAGGTGTTCTGCAAAGCAGTCCCCAAGCCTCCGCTTGGTTTCCCCAATGTTGAGGAAGCCACACTGGGTACAATGGATACAGTATACCACATTGGCAGATGTGCAGGTGAACCTCTGCTTGATATGGAAAGTCATCTTGGGGCCTGGGATAGGGGTGAGGGAGGAGGTGTGGGGGCAAGTGTAGCACTTCCTGCGGTTGCAGGGGAAGGTGCCGGGTGTGGTGGGGTTGGAAGGCAGTGTGGAGCGAACAAGGCAGTCACGGAGAGAGTGGTCTCTCCGGAAAGCAGATGGGGTGGGGATGGAAAAATGTCTTGGGTGGTGGGGTCGGATGGATCTGCTGAGTTTTGTCAGCAATTTCTGTTTTTGTTTCTGTAAAACAGTATTGTTCTGAAAAAGAAACATTAACTTGGTTACTCTCTCCAAAAAATTCTCCCAAACTGCTGAGGTTCTCCAGCACCTTCTGTTTTTATTTGAATACATCTACTGTTTTTCACTTTTATTTGCCAGTAAGGACACGTTCCCTGCTCTCATTCCTACATTCTTTATCAATAATCTTCTCTTGATATTTCCTCATTTCAGATCCCACGATTACTGGAAGCAATTCATTTTTACTTCTTCCTAACTTGAAACATATCAATCAAAATAGAGCCATAGAGTCATAGGGTCATAGAGATGTACAGCACAGAAAGAGACCCTTCAGTCCAACTTGTTCGTGCTAACCAATGATCCTAAATTAATTTAGTCCCATTTGGCAGCATGTGGTATGTATCCCTCCCAAACCTTCCTATTCATATACCCATCCAAATGCCTTTCCACTGTTGTAATTGTACCAGCATCCACCACTTCCTCTGGCAGCTCATTCTATACATGCACCGCTCTGTGTGTGAAAAAGTTGCCCCTAAGCTCCCTTTTAAACCTTTCCCTATGCTCTCCACTTGGGACTCCCCTACACTGAGGGAAAGACTTTGACTACTCACTCTATCCATGCCTCTCTTCATTTTATAACCCTCTATAAGGTCACCCTTCAGTCTCCAATGTTCTAGAGAAAACAACTTCAGCCTATTCTGCGTCTCTCTGTAGCTCAAACCCTCCAAACCTGACAGCATCCCTGTAAATCTTTTCTGAACTCTTTCAAGTTTCACAACATCCTTCCTATAGCAGGGAGACCAGATTTGCACACAGTATTCTAAACATGGCTGAACCAATGTCCTGTACAGCTGCAACATGATCTCCCAACCCCTTTACACAATGCACTGAAAAATAAAGGCAAGTATATCACATGCTGTCTTCACTATCCTATCTACCTGCAACTCCACTTTCAATGAATGATGAACCTGCAGTCCAAAGCCTCTTTGTTTGGCAACACTCCCCAGGATCTTACAATCAATGTATAAGTCCTGCCCTGATTTGCACTACAAAAACGTAGCACCTCACATTTATCTAGATTAAACTCCATCTGCCACTCCTCATCCCAATGTCCCATCTGATCAAGGTCACAAATTATTCCATAATATCTTCTATTCTTGTGAAATACTGTCTGTTGCTGTCATTCATTTCATTTTTCTCATTAAGAACTGAGAACAATAAGAAAATGTGGGAAAATGCAAGATCTTGATATCGTGGTTGATAATACACAAATAAACCCATTGAAAATAATTACAGTACATTATATGTACTTTTTTTAAAAATCAGTTCAGATGTGTTCTGGCACACCTCTGGAGGTGTGGTGGAACAGCAGGTAAGACTTGCACTCAGGCTTTCTGGTACAATGCAGGGGCACTATCACTGCACCAGAAAAGCCTGTTTAATGGTTTGGGTATGTTGTGACCCAAGTCTGGGGAAGCTGCTTCCTGAATCCACACCTTCTGACCCAGTGTTAGGGACACTACCTCTGCACCAGAAAAGCCCTTGGCAGCACACTGCAAAGTATGAGATTACCAAGGAGGCCTCTTCTTCTCAACCTCCCTCTTCACCTCAGGAACAGTGATTCTCAGGTTAAACCTTCACAACTTGTCTCTCTCTCTCTAATGAGTGAGCAGCCCTATGGTCTGGTGGGACTGTGCTGACTTTACTTATCCTATTATGTCCTGATATATTCTTTGAAACTCCCTTATGGCTACTCATTCAGGGACTACGTGACAGAAGGCATTATGTATATACTTGAACATTGTGCATTTGAAATAAACATTGCAGAAAATATGCCAATCTTAATTTGGGTCTGTTTCCTTTCACATTTAGCACAGATTATATTGGTTGTGCTTCCAAGTTAACAGGTGCATTTATTGAAACTTATATTTTTGGACTAAAGTTGAAGTTTCACATCAAAACGAGTTACCCTTGTCTAAATTTGATGTCTTCCGCATCTTAAGTGATGTGTCATTTCGTATACAGGCTTCAATCAGCGTCCACAGCATGGGCACGAAGGTAAGACCATCTCGTGCATTTAGAATTGGCTGCAGGCAATAAAACTACAGACGGTTGGGAAGCCAAGTTATAGGGAATGCTTGGATAGAGGTTGGGAGGGAACTCATTGAACCTCTGAAGAACAGAAACGCAGCTTTCAATTCCTATAATGGAACAACCCAAGACAAATCGCTTCTTGAACTTGGGCTAATGCCACATTTCAAACCAACCAGACATAATTTGACCACTTACTTTCATTTCGATACCACTGTTGGAAATCCAGACAAACTTGCTTCTTATAACTCTGCGTGGAGCATTTAGAAACGCCGCGGGTAAAACGGCATCTCGCATTTTATCCCCAGGTAGAACAATCAATTGTTCATACAATCAAGCAGGGGCAGCAGGTTTATCCCCATCCTAGTCCTGCTGAAGACCCATACTTACGAGCCAACTCCAAAGATCCTGCTTACACTGTAATCTCTAAAACTGTTTGTAATCCCCGTTCCAGTTGGCTCCTCTACTTCTTCCGGAGGCAGAGTTACCCTTGATTCCTTGAAGCAATCTCACGGAGAATAAACACGCTGACTGAAACACAATTGAAAAACCATAAAGATGTGTATGTTTTGCCACCGCCAGCTCTTTTTCAATGGAATATTAATAGTCTAATTCGTAGTAACATGGAGATAAAGGCTTGCATCTTGTAACAGGAAAAGAGGTTCCAGTGCCGTTTATCGTATGCTTCATCATGAAATGTTGTTTGGCTTCCTGATTGAAGAACTTTGGGACATGCTACTGAGGGGCTTATACGCTATTTAGAGGAAAGTAACACTAAAGTGTGAGTGGCAGTCCCCTGTAACCTGTTTAGATTGTGCCTAAAGAGCAGTCATACCAACTCGGCATCAATCATGTGGAATGATTAATACTACTCTATTTCTGACACTATCGCCTCCAAGGATCGATGCTTAAAGCAGACACAAAGCAGGACATTGTACAGTTTGGGATTAGAGTTTGCAATTAAATTATCCTAAATTCAGTCACTTCGACAGCACTTGTTCAAATGGTAAGTAAGCGCTTAAAAATACTCACGAAGAATATTAATCCTCTCTCTTCCATACTATAAGAAAGCCATCAAAAGGCATTACTTAATGCATTTATACGACAATCACTGGCGTACTAACTTTAGGAATAAATCCTAACATTTGTCCAATTGTTGTGGATTATTTCCTACCTAAATTGAAAGCTTCCCGTTGGGTTAATTCTTGATAGACATCCGAAAATGACAGGCTCGAGTTGTGCTTCTATTAATTGTCTGTTTAGTTTCTCTCACCCTGAATAAATACAAACAGGATTATAAGGGTGATAAAAGCGATTTTTTCTCCAGGCAGCGACATGCTGACGCCGTCCCTGTTTACTCCATTAGCTCCATTACCACTGACAGTGAGATCCCACTGCCGATTGGCATCGGTCAACTGAGAACGTCGACGAGCGACAGTTCTCCACATCTAATCTACAGTTTAAAATATCCTTTACTCCCTATTAGTCACGTCCCCGCCCCCCCCCCCCCCATTAAGAATAACGAGGATGTAACTAAGTAATGGTAACAAAAGCAAGATAATCTGGTCCAGAAGAAGGGCGACAAAGGAGATTACAGTGCTGGACAGCATAACGAAGTCATTTGTAAAACACAATGGGCCCTTTGGAGCTCTTCCATTCATAATAGCCGTGCACTGAGGACTATCATAATTACAGCAGAGAGCACCGCGTAAAAATTAATTACAGCGACTGACGAAACTGCCCTGTGTAATTAAACATTGGCTTAAAAAAGATACACGATGAAAACTCGCACGAGAAACTAACTAAAGTGGGCCTTGAGAGTGTAAGAAACTCAAATGCGTCGGACGCTGTCACATCAGATGCAATCAGCCGAATCATCATGTTTTCTAAAACATATTGAGATCTGTGAAGGTCCGTTGGCCATTTCCATTAGTGATATCAAAGAGTGCGAAGCAGTTACAATGAACCGACATTCAAATCCTCCAGAAATCTGCAACACGCAAAATGCTCATGTGTAGGAATTTCAAAACATGCCTTAAAGAAAATAACATCAATAAAACCCAGATATACTTCCACCAGTGCCCACAAAACCCTAATGTTTTATCGCTGCTCCCCACGACCAATAAACGCATCAGCACTGATCGAAACAGCTGGTGTGTCGATTTTGTTTGGATCTGTATTGTAAGTACAAAGTCAACCCAATAAATTACCCACTAAGTGGACCCCAAATCTGGTCATTATAATAATCTTCGCAACAAGTGTATGTCACTGGTGAAATATAGTGTAAATTACTGGTGGAAATGTTTTAAAGATTGCTTTAAGGGCGGCAGGAATCTGATTTTGATTAATTTAACCCAGTTTGTTATTCGAAGCCAACGCAATTCCTGCACCGCCAACATCTTCCTCACGGAATTCATTCGGCTGCCTCGTGAATGTTGTTCAGGTAATGAAGTGGTTATCTAACGTACTCACTTCACCTGACGAAGGAACAGTGCTTTGAAAGTTGTGATTTCAACTAAACCTGTTGGACTATAAACTGGTGTCCTGTAACTTCTGACTTTGTCCGCCCAGTCTCACATCAGCACCTGGGCCTTTGCCTTCCTGGGGTAGAGTTTGTTGTTGTTTGGGCTCTGGTAGCGAAGGATGTGAGCCAGTGTCCGTCAAATAATTAACGCAGAGCTACCGATTGAATACCGCCAGACCTTACAATAAATGGTATGTCTGGCGCCTTATCATATCCAAACATCTAAAATGCCAAAATTGTTGTTAGGATTAAAATGACTGAGATGGAAATTTAACGTTCAACACGTAATGAAAGGGCTCTCTCAAACTTCCAGTCGAATCCTAGACAATGTAATTTCGTTAAAGTGCTCTTATTTCTAAAATAAAAAGCTGTGGTCGTTTAAACATGACGTTATCAATGAAATAAAGTTCCAATCAGTCGGCTCCACAATTGAATGAACACACTGCTTTTATTAGCGATTCAAACCTTACAAAAATATTTGTCAGTGACAATTTCAAGGGCTTTTTTTTCCCAAAAGACATATCGAAAACTGACACTGGTGCCAAAGTTAGGCCTGTTAATGAGTCAGGTCACTAAAGGCACACATCCGAACGGCGTCCAACTTTTGCAATCAAATACATCCAAACATTCGTTGTGAACAGACCTAATTTTAAAAACGAATTAAAGTACCATAATAAATAAAACGACGAGTTCCTCGATTTCTTTTGCACAAATGTCTTACCATTCCCAGGGAATTCATGCGTCTTAAATTATTTCGACATTGAAAATTGCTGGCATTGGTTTTGAGGTCACCGGCTGTTTCTTGCCCGCAATCCTTACCAGGCTCGGATTCCATGCAAAGAACCTTGCAGAGCCGACACTCCGGGATTTTGGTGGGCTTGCGACTGCGCTGCCGAGTAATTCCCGTTGCCAACATTAAAATTCATGCCCATGTTGACGAAGGGGCTGGCAGACGCGGTCTGCTGCATTGTAGCCATGCTCGAATACATGCAGCTGTAGTCTCCGTCACAGGTGCCAGTGCTGTAGTTGGGATAAGTGGGATAAATATTGTAGCTGTACGGTGCCACGCTGACATTGTATGGTGCGCTGTAGGAAGGGGATGCTCCAAGGCAAGGCTTCCCGTCCCGTACCAACACAGGCACAGCAACCCGACGGGGGGCAGCAGGCGCTGCTCCCAATTCCAAATGTTTATCCTGGCGCTGTCTCTTGCATTTGTACCTGCGGTTCTGGAACCAGATCTTGACCTGTGTCGATGTCAGCTTTAACACATTTGCTAGATGATCTCTTTCTGGGGCGGAGAGGTATCTTTGCTGCTTGAAGCGTCTCTCCAGCTCATAGACCTGGGCCTGAGAAAACAACACTCGCGGTTTCCGCCGAGCCCTCCTCCCAGAGCCTTCAAGAGCATCGCTCCTTCTCGCATCACGCGTCGTCTTTTTATCCATAGCCTTCCCGTCTAGATTATAACAAACAAGGATGTTAAAGATTAATGCGGGCTTTTTTAAAAGATCACGCTTCTGTCGGTGTTTAGAGTTTACTGGTCAAGTTTGAAACTCAGTCTAAAACTTCCTGATTTTTATCGTTCTGCGGGCTCCTGGTTTTCTAAATTTGCATCATTTACTCAGTTTGTTTAGTACTTCGACGCTCACCGAACGACAGTAAAATCAAACTATTTCATTTTCTGAAACTCCGGCTAACCTTGGAGTCTTGTTGAAGTTTTCATGAAAATGTACAACATTTTTGCCACCCAGGGCCTGTGCTTCCCTGACACTCCAGCTCATTTTCATCAACTGGAAACGCCAAATAGTATTCGAGTACACAGGAACTCACAGCACCTTCGACAATATGTTGTCGACACCTTTCTCTTCGCACACCAAATGACCGAAGACCATTGTAACAGTATTGATGCTGTTCCAACACTTCACTGGTGTCTACAGCAAGTGTACATCCCCCGAACACATCTCCAGTACTGTACACATCCCTGTACTGTACACATCCCTGTACTATACACATCCCCGTACTTTGCACATCCCTGTACTGTATGCATCCCTGTACTGTACACATCCCCGTACTGTACACTTGCCCAAACCTATGCACATCTCCAGCACGGAACGCTAGGACTGTACATGTCTCCAGTACACATCTTCAGTACTGTGCATATTCCCAGTACAAACCTTTAGTGCTGGTAGAGATCCAGTGTTGCACATAAGCCGGTAAATGTGCTCAGCATACATTGACAGTACTATACACATCTCTGTACTGTACGTATCCCAGAATTGTACTGGACACATTTCCAGTGGTGCACACATCCTAGAATTGTATACATCCCTGTACACGCATACAGACACATACGCACACACTGCGCGAAAACGCAGTTGGGCTGCAGGATTGCCGAGGAGATGAGCAAAATTACAAGAGGACTTTCAGATTGGATACATGCAGCTAAATCTATTGTTAGTCGGATTCAGTACCACGAATGTACGTGTCTATCGGCATCGATTAGCTGGTTTTTTTTCTTTTCTCGCGCTCTTTCCTTAGTCATTAATTGCAATGTTTAGATGTGCTCTAGCTCTTTCCGATGCCGGCTTTGACAATCGGGTAAACTACATGAAGTGATTTTCTGTTCAGTAAGAATCGCTTGTCGGCCATTCTCCCATCTGTCAGTGTATTTACCTGGGCTGTTGCTGTCAATGGCGATCTCCATCCGCGGCTCGCTGGAGCTCGGGGTATCAATCACACTCACTCTAGCTGGAAATACCGCATGGCTCTTCTGGATATGAGGTTTCATCACCTCATTGCCAAGGCCCGGTAGCACGGTGCATTTGGACTGATATCCTTGCTCCAGCATACAAGAGGAAGGCAGGACATCCGGAGTTGCGCCCCCATGATCTAGGATCCAGTGCTTTTCATGGCGAAGTTCCAGGTTTAAAATATCCTTGACAGAGAATGGGGTGCTCGAAGCTGCGGGGCTCGGAAGCATCTCGGGGTAATTCCGGCGGTAAGTGCTTCAAAAGTGTTATGAGAACCGGTGACCAAACCCGGCCCTACATTACTGATTCAATGACGCAAATTTGAATAGATTTTACTGCGTTAAGGGGTGACTGACGTTAGCAGAGGCAGAGCTTGAAAACTTCCAGCTACATCGAGAGATTTCTATTGGCCACAAGCCTTTTACTCTGGGCGATGGGCAGAGGCCAGGTTTCCTTTTGAAGAATGCATTGGGCGAAGATTTCTTTAAAACCCTATAATATTTCCTTTTTTCCCTGGGCTACGATAAACACATTGAAATGAGGCAATTACTAGGATTATTTCACACCGTTCATGCAAAATTCTTTATAAATTACATCCGTTTAATGATATTATGAACAAAGACAATTATTCAGCAAAAGTACCCGACATTAGCAATCTATTAGGATGAGCATAAACAGTTCAAGCCAACGAACACACATAATTCATTTTACCAACACTTCGAGGAGTTCGAAAAGTTGGTAAATATTTGTCCGATAAATAACGTAGAACTCACCTCAGCGGTAAGAAGGTCGACGTGGAACTTTTAAGTTTGCAAACCAATCACGATTCTTGCAGAATTGCCATTTGGGATTTTCTTCATGGACATTGAAAAGCATGCGAAATTACTAGGATGGATTTTCTTTTCATTCGAAATTGCGTTTTATTTTCCCACACTTAACGACTCCACGATGATTCCATCATTCATCCCGTTCTTCAGTCTGAAAGTTGTCACAATCTCGTTCTTTCACGAACACAGATATCTGTACATTCTCTGCTAAGTTAAATTGCGCCTCCAAATGCAACAACGGGCCCCGCGATCTTCCTGTACGCTTTAAGAGATCTGTGCCATCGAAAAAGGAGTTATCTAATCTTGAAAAGGTGCTGGCACTTTTAAACGACCTTACTGTGGGCACTTCAAGAGTCAATTGAAGGATGTTCTCAGATGAAGAGCAGGGGTTTTAAATTTAGCTCATCTCGGAAAGGGAGAAGCAGAGACTTGCTTTAATACGCTCTAAACGCTGGAGTTTGGCTCAGGCAAAAACGATCACAAAAAATATACTGGTTACATTAAAGTTGTGTGTTTATTTTTGTACTTAGAACTGAAGAGGTTTTAATAAGCTGTCCTCAATGTGTTCCAATTTGAAGAATGATAACAAGAGTAATAAATTTTTCCGCAGAGGGAAATAACGCTTTATTAGAATTTTGGCAAATGCCTCAGTTTAAAATTGCACGCTGAATGTCGTTCAGCGAATGGTGTTATTAATACCCGAGGCGAGCGATCACTAAAGTACGGAGCCGCGGTTTTAATGGTTGACTTTGTCACAGATAGTATTCCGATGGATCACAAGGCGTGATAAGCGCTGTCCTGCAATCTCTCCCCCAGTCAATTAACATTTTGAAAAGGAAGTTGGCGCGCTGCATGTCTGCCTTTCTATCTGGGTAATTAAACGCCAGAGAGTTTCCGTGGCGAAAGACCTAAAACCATGAACCTCCGCTGTGGTTAGATCGCTTTCATCCGCTGACTTGTGCCTAATAATGTGCAAATTCGAGGTAATTTCGTAAACATACGAGAAACCATCCGCAGGACAAGGAATATTAAAACGGTTTTGACAGAGGTTCGTAGTGGAAATACAATTTAGCTACAGAGCACAATTTACTGAGTTTGCATCTGCTGGATTATCGGACTGGTTGTATTGTGGTTTGAAATGCCCAGGTTCCAGGTTATACTGTTCCGGCTAGAACATGATCGACGTCTCTTTGAAGTTTGTGACTGCAATGAGGATAAGATTTTGCTTTAATCGTTAATACAGTCACAAATCAAATCGAGGAATGGGACAAGTCATTGCAACTGCAGGTTTAAAATCCCTATGATTTAAATTATTGTTTCTCCAGTCCTCAGTAGCCCTCTTGCACATTCATCACTCACGGTGCATGCATTTCACCGAGATCTACGTGTTTTAATTTGCGGAGGTACGCGATTCTAAAAATTCAAAAATTTAAAAAAAGAACGCGGATAGGACGAGTTGCAATGGTGTACAGGCGCCGTTTTAATGTGGGTGACTATTATTTACAGAGACGGTGGGCGTTAATTGAAGCTGTATTACTTTGGAATTAATATTGAATGCAAAACCTGCGACCGGGATCATAACTTGATTCTTGTCCGCCAAAATAACACCACGTACAATTTTGTTTATTTGGTATGAAAATACAAATATATTCAACGATTCATTCGTGAAGTGTAATGGTTTGGTCGTGTTATCAGGAATTTTGGTATTACGCCGTTTGCTATGTCCACGTTTAAAAACCAGACATTCTAAGAGCGCAATTTCTTTTTAAACAAACGGTGTTAACATGCTGCCTAACAAAACAAAGTTTTTGAAGAAAAACGTTGCTAATTGATATTAATATCACAGGTCATCTGATATAGAGTTTTGTTTCAGACGAACGAAGCCTCCATCTGTTTCAAGCTGAAATCATTGCCAATTTTTACCAAGCCATAGTTGATGATAATTATTTTCCTAAGCATAATAAGTAAAGCAAAAACGAATTCCGTAAGTTTAGGTGGCAGTTTCTCCCTGAGTTCATGAGCTCTGATGTTGATAAATAAAATCCAGGAGCACCCGATAAAACGCGTTATCAGCCAACCATTAATACCTTTATCAAACAGATAACAAGGCGTCGGATTCAATTAAAATTCCTTAGGCAAAATTAATGACTGTGCTTAATGATACACTGCGCCAGTTTGCTGATGGCGAGGGTGCTGTGTGGAGCTATTGGCGGTTTGCACAGTCTATTTGCGTGCCGCATTCTGCCCAAACGGAAAGAAAACCAAACGCAAAGACTAAGACGGCCTGGTGGGCCCTATCCAAAGCAATATGCACTGAACTTCTCCAGCGCCGTCAACAGCAAATAGGCGCACGGCAAACAAAAGCAATGAGACTTTGCAACTTGTCGCCGAAGCATGATGAGCGAACATAACATATCACCCTATCCCTTTCACTTGTGCAGCCGAAAGAATGGTGCTGTGGATCACGGAGAATTGTTTTTTTTACAGGAGAGCAGCGTGGGTCAGTTCTAACATAGAAACTGACTTCCAGTGACGGAGTGTTCGGTGCTAATGGACGCTGGTCGCTTTTGCTCAAGAGTAAATCTGGTCCCAACACAGGCAACTCTTTCTCGGAAAGTAAACACATGCCCAAATGTTGTTTTACTGTTGTATTTCAAGAATATTAACAACAATCCAGATTAGCTTCTCACTTATTAATAAACTGAGGAAATCCGTGACTGTATCGATATACACGCTCTAAAACCCGCCTAATATTGTTTATACAGAGCTTTAAAACGGCAGTTCTCAACCTACGATGCTTAAAAAAAATTGATGTTGGAGTGTTTTAATTAGGTAGACCCAATCTGGTTACTGAGGGAATTGTGCACTGAACATTTACCTTCTCATTCTTTGATATAAAATAGTTTGTCTAGGAAAAAAAGTCGACCCAATTAGTGACTAAATACGGAAATATTAAAACAATGCCCACTTTAAATATCGTCGTTCATATAGTTTGCTGTCACAGCTGATATTCCAAACACTATGAATATTACTGCAATTTATAAGCCTCTATAAAGTTGTTTTTAAAGTTAGTTAAATGTGGGGCTTCGAGTGACTCGGTCTTTAATCGGTTCTAACATACATGGAGTGTGTTGGTTTTAATGTCGCAAACATGTTATAAATATTTGACTTAGAGCAGCCTAGACTAAAGCCCCGCTGACCATATAAATTACTGCTACTATGAGATATGTTCAGTTGGTTCTAGAGGTGTTTGGTAATTTGAAATTGTCAGGAGGAGCCTACTTCTTTATCAGTCACATCTCCAAGCCGGCCCCATGTTCGGTTGCGCTCTGGGACGCATCTATTTCATGCGGCTGAGATAGGAGAGAGGAAGTCGCCAGAAGCATTAAGTATCGGGCTATTTCTTTTCCGCCCTCTTCAGCTACTGTCAGTCAACATTTCAGAGCCAGCAGCTAATCACTGACCCGGCCATCAACATCTTCCCAGCAGCTGCTAGCTGGATGGCCTTACGTGCGTTCAATCAGCATAACTCACTCAAACACAGGGGAAAGGAATCTGTCTGGGTTTCACAGCAGCTCAAATGCAGTGGTGACTCACGAGGGCGATTCGTGTTCTGTGCTGGACAATTGGACGTTGAAGTCATTTTACATCTGCTGAGGGTTTGTTATTAATCCAGTTCCTGTGGGCGCTCTGAACAAAAAAGTACAGAAGTTGACGCAGAGGCTCAGAGAAATGCACCGCGCTGTAATTCGAAAGCTGAAGATTACTTTAGGACCGTTTAAAATGATGAGCTCTTCGACTGTGCAAGCTTTTACACAGGATATACTGCACCGAAACAGGCCATTCGACCCAGCCAGTTGACGCCAGAGTTTAAACCCACAGTAGCCCTTCCATCTTTCCTCATCAAAATCTATTAGTATAACACTCTATTCCAATCTCCATCATCTTTTTGAACGGCTTACTTTCAAATATCTCTACACCATTCACTTCCGTGGTACTGAGTTCCACAAGTTCACCAGTCTGGGTGAAAAGGCACTGTAAATATATGCATGAGACGTCAATACAGTTTATTCCTCGCCCATTAAATACACTGTACATTTCTATGTTATTATTGGATCCCAAGACGCATATACTACATCTCAGAAGGGTTGTTATTTATTGAGCTCAGTTACCAACTCACATTCATATATAGATTAGATGTTATTGCAGAACTGAGGGCTCATTTGAAGGGCTTTATGGTGCAGGGATACGATCCCCACCTGTGCCAGGAGGCTTGTGTTCAAGTCCTACTTAGTCCAGAGGTGTGTAAGTTGACGACTGAATAGGTTAATAACCAACACGGATAGGACTCGCGTTTGAACGTTCTTTTGGATGACTTGATGCAGTTCAATGACTGAGCTTAATCACCTGCTAATAAAAAAAAACAGTAAAACATTCATTTGGAAATAGAAAATAATTCAGAATCGTTTTGTTACTGTATCTAGACAAAATATGTTAACGCTTTTAGTAAAAGCAGGCATTGTTGACATGACGCCGGACCGAAATGAGATGTATGTTTCATTAAAATATTAACATGAAAAGTAACTGAAATTGAAGGTGTTGCAGCTGTACACAACAATCTGTAAAACTGGAAGTGGCAGAAAGGGAGAAACTCTATAATCACTGGAGAAGTGATACAGAGCAAATTGCTGCAACGGCGGTTTGACAAGTGCCTATGTCCTAATGGAATTCATCCTAAAATCTGAAAAGAAGTGGCTCTTAAGATAGGTGATACGTTGGTTTTAATTTTCTAAAGTCCCCTAGATTCAGTGAAGAATAGAAAATAGTGAACAAAACTCCTTAATCCTGAGAAGTCTACGAAAGGAAACTACGGACAGTGAGTAACATCTGAGATGAGGAAGATGTTATTGAAGAAGCGATAGCAAGACATGTAAAAAAAACACGGTAGTGAGGCAGAATTAACAAGAGAAAATAAAGGGGAATCGTATTTAATCCAACTACTGGAATTCTTGGAAGAAGTAACATGCGCTCTGTATAAAGGGCAACTCATGGATATGCTGAACTTACATTTCCAGAAGAAAATTGTGATATAATGAGGGAATTTATGCTTCAGTTTTACAAGGCATTGATGAGAAAACATCTGAAATACAAGCAGTGTATTGGTTGCTTTATTTAAGAAAGGATGTAAATGCATTGGAAGCAGTTTAGAGAAAATTTATTGGACTAATAACCGGAATGAGCTGATTGCTTAACGAGGACAGGTTGTACAAGCAAAGTTTGTATCCATTGGAGTTGTATCCACTGTGTCAACCTAAGAGGTGATTTAGTTGGAACATAAAATCGAGAGTTGACTTGACAGAGACCATAGGGAACGGTTTCCTCTTATGGGATAATCTACAGCTAGGGTTCACTGTTTAAAAATAAAAAAGCTCCCTATTTAAGATAGAGATGAAGAAAAACATGTTACAGGAGGCAGAGTGTTTCTAGCTCTCTTAAAAAGCGATTGACTTTTTTTAAGCAGAGGTGGATAGATCATTGATAAGAGGGTGAAAGGTTATTGGAAGAATGTGGGAATGTGAAGTGATCGGATCGGTTATCATGTGACTCGACCCACTGCAATGTGGTTGACTCTTAACTGCCCTCTGGGCAATTAGAGATGGGCGATAAATGCTGGCCTAGCCAGTGACGCCTCATCGTGTGAATGAATTTTTAAAAATCATCTGATTAAAGGGTGGAACAAGCTCAAGAGGCAGAGTGGCCTATTCCTGCTCTTAAGGGACATGTCTACACGTGTGTTATGCATGCACTTCATATTTATTTTCAATTTTTGGAATCGTGGAACACCGTTTTGTGCTGCTCAAAGAGAGATAATGTGGTGGCAAATTACACAGCGCTACAGCTCACTCTAGCATTAATCACTCTCAGCCACCAATATTATTGCAACAAAATTATTAGCAAGTTTACACTGATGAGACATACATAGGTAAAAAAAAAAGAAACTGTTGCTTATGTTATCTTTGCCTTCCTTTGCAACTTCACCTTCCCCTCCATTATTCCTTTTAATGTTAAAATGAACCTAGCTAATTTTTCTGTGAAAAAGATTCACCCATCGCCTGTTGGGGTCCCACCTTTCCAACTGTGAGTGACTCTCGACCATCTCTAAAATCTAGAATGTGAGTGTCTGAAACCATAGATATCTGAAAATTGTTCGAGTAATCAATAGACGACTCAAGCTGTATGCCCGTCTTCTACATCAGAACAGGTACCACGACACAAGTTAACTTGTCCAGAGTAGAAGATAATTTGAATTTAAAGAGTCATAGGCCAGTAGAAGTTATAACAGGCAATAAAAGTACAACTGAATTAATCCTATTAAAATGTGACACGTATAGAAGGCAATAAAATATTTTACGATGTTCGGGGACGAGCAGCCTGGCATGGGACAGTGGTGGGATATATGCTTGGAATGCGCTTGCAGCCACGTTTCGCTAAAATACAAAAAGAATGACTTCAGTGTTGAAAATGACACCTTTTCTCACCTTCGGCTACCTGTGTTGGCTCCCAGGTCTTGTTGCCCGACTTGAGGGTCAATCGGGCTGTACGCCAATATATCCGAAATGCAATCAATGATTTCTGTTTTGTACTTTGAGTAAGAGTTATAGTCCACGTCGAAATTCGAGTGCATCTAATAATCCACACATGAAACAGTTGATCGGGGTCGTATTTAAAAGGGAAGCCCATTAATTCCAAATATTCTCACTTTCGAATCAATTCTCTTCAACTTCGTCGCTTTGTTTACGGGAAAATCGACTTAACTTGGCGAGAGTATGGAATCCTTCAAACACAAGGTTGATGAGCCTAGTGATTAGTGAGCAATCTTTAAGAAATACTATTTCCAATGCGTTGGATGACTATTACGTTGGAAAGCAATTAGATTCGTGAATAGCTTTTATTTGCTCTGGCTACTGCGGTGTAATGGTGAGCACGCTGGTTCCCGAACGCTATAATTCGAGTTCGAATCTGGATGCAGCCTGTAAGGGGCGACATGGTGGTTCAGTGGTTAGTATCGCAGCCTCACAAAACCAGGGACCCGGGTTAGATTCCAGCCTCGGGCGACTGTCTGTGTGGAGTTTGCACATTCTGCCCCGTGTTTGTGTGGGTTTCCTCCAACAGTCCGAAGATGTGCAGGCTAGGTGGACTGGACTTGCGAAATTGCCCATAGCGTTTAGGTTTGTGTGGGTTATAGGGGGATGGGTCTGGGTGGGATGCTCAGTGTGGACTTGTTGGGCCGAAGGGCCTGTTTTCGCACTGTAGGAACTCTAATTCTAATTTATATAATTTTAAAAAATCCCTTGCTTCTGCCGAGATATTAACGAGCAGCAGACATGACAACCCCGACAAAGACTTTTGAGCACTTCACCTCGTACAGAAAGTCTTTCAAAACTCATTATCCCCATTATAGACCATACTCGCTTTCAGGGCTATATCGAAATACAAGCCACTACTATAAATATCAATTTCCTGACACCCGAGATGGCCGCGAAAGCCTGGAACCTACATGAGTAAAGTGTGCTCGTTAGCAACAGCCTGTAAAAAGTCCGTCATCACAACTTTAGGAATCGGTTAAATGATTAATTATTGTTTGTGCATTTAGGTAAACGAGTTCACGGCTGATTGAATCGTGCACTTAAATAGAGCCTTATACTAAATGGCACACAGCGATTTTAGTAGTTCTAAAACGTCTAAAAACATGGCAACATAGACACACAAACACGGTAGCAAGATTGAAAATAGTCATGGAATGATGGCGTCTCTGTCTCGGCTAGCATTTATTGCCCGTTCCTATTTGACCAGAGGGCAGTTAACAGTCAGCCACATTACTGTAGGTCTGGAGTCACATTGAGGCCAGACGAGATGAGGACGGCGGATTTCCGTCCTGAACAGGACATCAGTGATTAAGGCGATTCCAATCCTATTTGCTAAGGCCAGGTACAGAATTGTCTGTTGATGATTAAAAAATAAGTTATATAAAGACTAAACACAATGTGGAAATATTATAAACAATTTATTTACAACTTTATTACATTTTAATTTTGACTTAAGTTGTCTATGTGTAACAGAGCAGTCATTGATTACCTTGTGATTGGGATTTTAGGAAGAGTGAGAATAGGACATGTTAGAAAAGTACTGGAGGGTGGGGTGGTGGAATCTGCCACATTCCTGCCTCCATTGTGGGAAGGTTCAGAGTAGGAACTGGGAAGGCTTGTTTGAAGAAGACAGTCCAAACAGACTACCTACTGAGGGCCTCAATTTTATCTTGCAGTCTTTGACAAGTGGTGAGCTAGCTGTACAGGGAATAACTGTGCACTAGATGGCCTGTAGGGTTTGGGGGAATAATTTGCTCCAAGACAATCCATACTGGTCTGAGTGATCCAGTCTCAAGAAGGAGGGAATTTGCTGAGAGTAAGGCCCTTCCGTGCTGTTGACCAGCCTCTTCCTAAACTCTTACCTTCTGTTATCACTAACCTCTGGCCTGCGATCCAGCAATGAACATTAGTATTAGCCTATACTTGCATCACCCACGATGTCTTGCATTTAATGGGACTGCTGATGTCCAATTAGCTGGTAAATCTCAGCAGGTGGGACTTCAATTTCGGGGTCTCTCATTCTGTGAGGTGGTCTGCTATTGACATATCAACTATCTGAAAGGAATATGGTGCAGTGGAACATCACAAAAGGAGGCAACATTGAATGTTTGTTGGCTCTCCAAATGATAGCTGAAACCATTATTAACTCCACAAAATTCCTTCCCATTTCTCACCCTGACTCCCAGGAAAAGATAAAAAAAACCTAAATATTGATTCTTGAAGTAGAGCAGGGCATTTCTCCCCTCCTGACTAATATTATCAATTTTGAATAAAGGAGAAATTGCTGGAGAAACTCAGAAGCATCTGTGGGAAAAAAAGCAGAATTAACACTTCAAGTCCAGTGATTCTTCATAGAACAGTTAAGAGCCAGGAAAAAGTGGGATTTACACTCTAGAAGGAGTGTGCAGCAGGTCAGCATCTCAGTGAAGTAGACTGGGAGGATTGTGCAGCAGGTCAGCATCTCAGTGAAGTAGACTGGGAGGAGTGTACAGCAGGTCAGCATCTCAGTGAAGTAGACTGGGAGGAGTGTGCAGCAATGGGTTTCTTCCCACAGCAATCCAAATATGGACAGATTGGGTGGTTTGGCCTTGTTAAATTGCCCATAGTGCATAGGAATGTATGGGTTAGGTGGATTTATCATGGGAAACGTAGGATTACAGGGAATAAGGTTAGTTGGAGGGTGTACATAAGTATGATGCTCTTCGGAGGGTAGATTTGGAATTGATGGGCTGAATGGCCTGTTTCTGCACCATAGGGCTTCTATGATTGTATTGATTTTATGCTGCAGCTGAAGTTTGGGTGGGGGAAGGAGAGAGTTGACCAGATGTGTGGAGACTGAGCCCACAGAGAGAGATGTATAAAAGAGGTAAGTAAATAGGGAGATTATGGATATGGATAATGAAGAGTTAAGATGCTGCTAGACCTGCTCAGTTTCTCCAGGAATTTCTGTTTTTGTTTCATATTTCCAGCATCGACAGTTCTTTGTTTTATTACCACATTATAGTTTGTGAAACATTGCTGCCTACAATTTAGCTGCTGGCTCTTCCATTTAGCTAGTGGCTACAATTCAAACATACTTCATTGATTGAGAAGTGTGAGATGATGTTTTCAGGTTATATATCGTACTACATAAATGTAATTTTCTCCTGTTTACTTTGATACATTTTAACAGTGGTGAACTTTTATTGTGTTATGTCTCATAGTCAGTATGTCAGCATGCCTTTAATGGAGATGGTTTTGATTTCAACACTGTAGCATGTGACCGTGGGGACATAAATGTCCAATTCCTATCTTACCTTGAATCACTTGACACTCTATCAGAAGTAGGCTTCTCTGTCATAACGTAATAGCTTAATGTTAGCCCAGACACCTATGGACTTGAGAAATATAACAATTGTGTATAATAATTCGGTATGATAAATGTTAATGTTTATTACTAGCTGAACAGATCTATAGATGAAACATTGACTACTAGGAAAACACAGCAAATTTCTTTTTGGTTAGGATATAAGCTGTTTCACATTTGGGAGCAGTGGCTTAGTGGTATTCTGCTGGACTGTTAACCCAGCAACCCAGATAGTGTTCTGGGGACCAGGTTTGAATCCTGCCACAGCAGAAGGTTGAATTTGAATTCAATAAATATCTGGAATTAAGAGTCTAATAATTACCATGAATCCATCGCTGATTGTTGTAAAAACCCAACTGGTTCACCAATGTCATTTGGAGAAGGAAACTGCCATCCTTATCTGGCCTGGCCTACATGTGACTCCAGACCCACGGCAATGTGGTTGGCTCTCAACTGGTCTTAGCGATGGGCAATAAATGCTGTCTAGTTAGTGATGCCCTCATCCTGTGAATGAATAAACAAAAAACAAATTTCTAAAATAGCCTTATTTGTAAATAAAAATACTGAAGTGCACTCAAGCTGAAACACAGAGCAGTGCAGTACGGTACAGAAAGTTAGAAGGTTAGAATGCTTAGTTTATACATTAATAACAGTTTCTTGTAGCAACAGCGACAATGTCTTTGTTTTTAAGGAAGGAACAAATTTAAAATTGAATTGACACAAAATCAAAAACATAAACTTTAAGCTAGTACAGTGTGAAGCTTTTAGGGAAAATTTATGGATAGCAGAAACCTCATTAGAAACCTCACTGGACATCCAGTGTTACCTTTATGGAATTACAATTACTCAAAAACATATTTTGTTCTATTTTACAGACCAAATGATGGACAATTGAAAGAAAAGAGCGTAATTTTTCTGCTATTGGCAAAGATGGGCTTTGTAAAATTATCACATCTGGTCTTTGCATGAATGATTGGAAAGACCCAAAAAAATCTGGAAGGTTCTTGATGCCCTGCTCGAAGTAAGAATTAACTTGAACATTAACAGACTCCAGTTCATGCCACACAGACATCAAACACAGAAATCTACTGACCACCAGTTTGTTGGAAGAGTATGCAGCAAAGGACATTTGTCAGAGTTTTCCAAAGAAGAACTTCCAAAGAGCCTGATTGAGTTGGTCATCACTCCTACACCACTTAAGTTTAGGAAGGATCTTTTGGGAAAATGTCTAGGCAATATCATTGATATATTACTTGAGGATGGAGGCAATGTATGAGTACAGGTTGCCAGGCCCTCAACAACTATATTCTTTGGGTGCAGCCAATGCCATTGTTACAGTCAGAAAAGCATGTACAAGCAATAAATTTATAACGGATGTGGTTTGTTGCACCAATAAAAAACTTCTCAACTTTTCTTGATACCTGCAAAACATATGACACTGAGGCATATTTGCGTATGCATGTGAAGTTATTCTGCTACCAATGGCCAAGCTATATCCCACAACAAAACATAGATGAGTAACAAAATTGAACAACACCAAACACTGGTAGCAAAGACATGTTAAGAAGGTACACAAGCATGAACACACCATCTAGGGTCTTACTTAACCAAATGAAAGGCTAAATTCATAAGATGACCATGCTTTCCATATGGTTAGTCTTGCCCACCTTGCTAATGCTATAAGGTGATCTGATGTTTCTACAATCACAAATATCATATGTGTTGAAAAGACAGGATAACACACTTAAAGTTAAAATAGTAATGGGAGTGTGTGCCAACATATTACCACTATGCATTCTAAAAGACATGTATTGCAGCAAGTGACCCAAACACACTTATTTGTAAGATTTGACTTGATGTGCATTTTTTAAGTGTGATGCAGTATTGCAGCTTAAAGATGGAGCAAACTTCTTTGCTAATCCTGCAAGGAAGTACATTGTGCACATTCAAGAGAAGCTTCATTCACAAAAGCTTCATACATAAGACCATCCCCAAGGCACCTGAACCATCACTTGAAAGGTGCCCATACAAAATACCAATGTTGGAACAACTTTCCCGGAGCAAGGTTCTTCACTAAGGTAGCTACATAGCACAGATACTGGGCTCTCCATTTAGCAGAAGAATTTCAATAGCTTACATTAAGGAGCCCATTTGGAAGGAACTGTTTCAAATGGTTAGTTTGGTTAGTTAAGACCTATTCCAACAGTAGAGATAGTAAGAACTCCAGATGCTGGAGCCTGAGATAACAAAGTGTGGAGCTGGAGGAACACAGCAAGCGAGTTAGCATCAGAGAAGCAGGTAAGTTGACATTTCAGGTCAGGACCCGTCTTCAGAATTAGGCAGAAACAGTACATGGATAGGATTACTGAAAATGTACAGCTTAAGTGCACAACTTACAGTATCAGCATGACATTAGGGATTAGCATTTTACAGTATGCAATGCTGGTTCAAAATCAACTAGATGAGCTATGTTAGGTCAACTTACAGTATAGAGTCTAATCCAATTCGTTGGGACAATTGAGGATGTTAAACAACTGAAAACCCCACATGATAAGTAAACCTGAGATTCTGCCTTGGATTTTAAATTTCCTTTCGCTATATATTCCTGGATTCATGAACAAGCTGTCTCCACAAAGATTTGCCCAAGATGGATGTCTCCCTATGTGTACCAAGGTAACTACTTTTACATCCTTGATTTTCGAAAGCAGATTCTGTTGGTAAAACCTTGCCTAATGCAAAACCACATCCTCGAGAAAGCCACAATTCCTGAAATGGATGCAATACAAGCCTTAGGTGTGTGCCTTTTGTAGGACAGGAAACCTATTGCCTTTAGTTTGAAAATTCTTTAATCAATATTCCTATAGGCTGTGAATCATATAAATGCCACCTCTAGGTGGTGCAAAGACTATGTGCGTGCAAAAATGTCAAATCCAATATGCACCAGACACCTTTATTTTATGACAGAGAATGTGCAATTTAACAAATGTCAAATTCGAATAAATTCCAAATCGGCAGTATTTAGCTAATGTATTATTTCAAAATGATCTCTATTGAAAGTGAACACTGCTGCAGGACAGGAATCAGTTTATTATTATTTAACAAGTCCAGGGATGTCTCTTTGTGACTGTTTTGTTCTGACATAGCATTTTGTTGCTGATTCACAGTCTTTGTAACATTGACAAACACCAAGAGTGAGCTGCGCCATCTGCACACATGTAGGTGATGCCCATGTTGGCATTTGTAACCTATGTTCCAGTTCTATATGACACAAGAGACATTAGGTCTTATATTTAGCATCAAGCAGTTTCACTTATACGTACTTGGCCAGGAATTCACCATTGAATCATATCATAAGCCATTAGATATTATATATCACTAACTAGCACAATTCTACATTTGCAGCATCTACTTGTCAAAGTGCCAGGATATGACTTTCAAGTGATATATAAACCAGGTAACAGGATGATTACATCTGACAAATTGAATAGACTACCAAACCCACAACACCATCATATTCCTCTTGATCTACTTGTTGATACTTATTATAGAAGTGTCAGAGAAGATTTGTTCACTTTGATCACGCAGTGACACACTTGATATATCACAACAAATAATTTACAGAGACAAACAAGTCCTAATACCATTAACAATACACCAAAATATCATGTTCATCACATTATACCAGAGACACATAGATATTGAATACATGAGAAAGGTACCCTGTGAATCATTGCATTGGCCAGGATGAATCAGGATATTCAATGGCTCTTGATTGCATGAGAGAATACCAAATTTATCAATCCAGAGCAGCAGAGAGAGCCTCTACATCCACAAGATGTTCCAAGACATATCCCTTGGATGAAAATAGCAACAGATCTATTCATAGTGCATGGGCAAGATTATACCCTTATGACAGATTACTTCTCTAAATTTGCCATTAGTAGATGACTAAGTATGAGTGTAAAAACCAAAAGAACTGCGGATGCTGTAAATCAAGAACAAAAACAAAGTTACTGGTAAAGCTCAGCAGCTCTGGCAGCACCTGTGAAGGAGAAAACAAAGTTTCAGGTCTGCTGACCCTTCCTCAAGATTTTTTTTGAAGAGGAAAGGTCACTGGACCTGAAACATTAACTCTGTTTTCTCCTTCACAGATGCTGCCAGACCAGCTGAGCTTTTCCATCAACTTTGTTTTTGTTCCTGATTACAATGAGTGTGACTGCTTTCGATATGAGCACTATTTTCAGTTTATTTGGTGTCCTGGATCAGCTGGTGTTTGGTGATTGACCAGCTGGTGTTATTACTGGCTAAGTCAGATCTCAAATATCTGGCTTAATAAATCATACTTTGTTCAATTTTCATTCCAACAAGGTAGTCTTTCACTGATACACAAACATGTAATACTGCTGATTCAGTTTCAACAATTAAACATAGATAATTAAGCAAAAGAGCCAAAGATAACATAAAATATTCTAAACTATTTATATACAACACACATTTAAAATTTCAAAACATACAGTAAAAATACAATTCCATTAATCCCATTAACATCACAATACAGGACTCAAACACTGGAGAGAAATCCCTTCTCTGTTCTAAATAAGATTTGACTTAGCTGTGGCATCAATTCCTGATCATGAAAATCTAATAGCCTCTTCCTTGTTTTTTTCATAGAACTGAACTTAGACTTTCCCAACTTCAGATAAGACATTTTGGTTTCAACCAAACACTTTTGGTCTGGAACTTTTAAACTAAAGAGGTAACTTTTTTCTGGACAATCCTAAAATACCTTCCTGTCTCAGGAGCAACAATTTCACATGTACTGCTTCAACCAACACTTATACAAACTGACCTAAACTGAATCTAAACAAAAACTGCAAGTGTTTTCCTCAGACCAAAATAAACAATTCCAGAATCTTGTATCTGATAGGCTAATGCACTACACTGTTCATTTGTAAACTCTTCCAAAATAAACAAAATCCCATTACAGCCCTAACAAGTCTGTCTCTGATACTATGCCCTAAAACATATCACCATGGCCACAGTGATACTTACAAGTAAATCATTAAACCCTTTCAGACACACCGAAAACAAATACGCCACAATTGAAAATTTAAAAATCCAAAATCAGTAATTTTTTAATATAGATATGAATATAAATCACACACTTAACATCACATAACTGTATCAATATGTGAGTTGTGACTGGGGAGTAATCCATATTACGTTATCACTCAACTGTCCACATTAAAATGGTCTAACAGTGTATATAATATGGAATCATTGATCATTAAGTGTCACACAACAAAGCAATACTTTCACAGTGTTACTGTAGTTTTGTGCAATGCCAATAGAGAAGGGGTTACAGTCCCCAGCAAAATTTATAGTCAGAAGTCAAGTGCAAATGACTTTTCATGGGAAACAATTCTCCAAACATTTTGAGACAGATGACGTTTTTCTTCAAAGATAGAAAATGACGAAAGAAATTCTCAATGAGCAATCAGGTAGACAATGACAAAAACTAGAGAGTATGAGCTAGAAATGTAAATATAAATACTTGGATACTAAAAATGTTTCTGAAATATGCACCAGCTCAGATCATGTGCAGTCATTTCTGATTTCACATTGTGAAAGAACAGAATTAGCTCAGACCAATGTATTGCTCACCAAAATGTATGGAATGAGTTGAAGAAGCACACTCTGGTGATGATAATTGTTCTCTAATGATTGATAGAAACCAGCATCAAGGCAATCAGGTTATCAAACAAATACAACAGAGAACAATGCAACCCTATCCAAGCAGGTATACAATCGCCAGATCAGGATGAATTGTCAAACCTCCACAACAATATACTGATATTACAAATGTTAATTCTGTGAGTTCTGTTTTAACTCTTCACAAAATGCTTTTTGGCCAGCTTATATTGTTTTACTTCATTTTTCTCTGAAACATGATTCATAGTACATAGGTAGAGGTGTGGGGGAGGAGCTGGGAAGAATTGACTGGGAGAGGAGCTGAGCAGGAAAGACAGTTGAGAAGCAATGGGAGGAGTTTCTAGGAGTAATTCAGGACAGACAGCAAAAATTCATCCTGACGAGAAAGAAGCACTGTACAGGGGCGATGAGAAAACCATGGCTGGTGAGGGAAGTCAAGTATAGCATAAAAGCAAAGAAAAAGTATACAATGTGGTGAAGGGCATTGGAAAACCACAGGATTGTGTCACTCTTCACAGTGGAAGACATGAGTAATATCCCAAAAATTCAAGAGAATCAGTGGTAGAGCTAACTATGGTGGCCATCACCAAGGAGAAGGTGCTAGAAAAATTGAATTACCTGAAGGTGGATAATTCACCAGGACCAGATGGACTACAGCCCAGCATCTCTATGGAGGTAGCTGAAGAGATAATGGAGGCCTTAGTGATGATCTTCCTAGAATCACTAGAGTCGGGGAGGGTCCCAGAAGACTGGAAAATCACAAAAGTGACAGGCCTGTTTAAAAAGGGGGTATGGCTAAAGACTGAAAATTATAGGCTGACAAGCCTAACCTCAGCCATGGATAAATTTTAGACTCCATTGTGAAAGATGAGATTTCTGAATATTTGGAAATGCATGGTAAAATAGGACAAGTCAGCATGGTGTCATCAAGGGGAGGTCATGCCTGACAAATCTGATAGCATTCTTCGAGGAAGTAATGAGCAGGTTAGACCAAGGAGAGCCAGTGGATGTTATCTACCTGGACTTCCAGAAGGCCTTTGACAAAATGCTGCTCAGGAGGCTGCTGAGTAAGATAATCGCCTATGGTGTTAGATGCAAGGTGCTGGCATAGATAGAAAATTGGCTGTCTGGCAGAAAGTAGAGAGTGGGATTAAAAGGGTCTTTCTCAGGATGGCAGCTGGTGACAAGTGGTGTTCAACAAGGGTCATTGTTGGGTCCACAACTTTTCACTTTATACTTTAATAATCTAGATGAAGGAACTGAGGGCATTTCTGGCTAAGTTTGCAGATGATACAAAGATAGGTAGAGGGGCAGGTAGTATTGAGGAGGTGGGGAGGTGAGAATGGCCCCGCAGTGAAAAGCTTAACATATGAGGGGTGATTGCAGTCTCTGGGTCTGTGCTCGATGGAGTTTAGAAAGAGATGGGGGGATCTAATTGAAACTTACAGAATACTGAAAGGCCTGGACAGAGTGGATGTTGGGAAGATTTTCCATTGGTAGAAGAGACTAGGACCCGAAGGCACAGCCTTAAAGTCAAGGGAAGACCCTTTAGAACAGAGATGAGAAGAAACTTCTTTAGCCAGAGAGTGGTGAATCTATGGAATTCACTGCCACAGAAGGCGGTAGAGGCCAGGTCATTGAGTATATTTAATATGGAGATAGATGGATTCTTGATTGTCAAGGGGATGAAGTGTTATAGGGAGAAAGTGGGAGAATAGAGTTGAGAAACTTATCAGCCATTGAATGGCGGAGAAGACTCAATGGTCTGAATGGCCTAATTTATGCTCCTTTGTCTTATGGTCTTATTTCTCTTTAATGAAGCTAAGGGATCCTCTTACCTATTGCCAATATATCAGTCTAAAAGGATTGAACCTTGTAGATTCAGTTTGACTGCCCTAATGGCCAACAGTAACAAGAGAATTTCTTCATCCAAATCATGAGGTCATTTCTGACAATAAGCTTGAATAAAAGTCATTAATATTTGATGCTATCTTTCCAATGCTCCTTGAGCTGAAGCAACAAACTGCTTTATTTTTGAACTATTCATTATCTCTTTGAATGCTTGTGGTAAAAACTGAACCTTGAGCCAATTGAATTTCTTTCCATATCTTGTAAAAAACTGAACTCCTTTCTCCACTCTAATTATTGCTGCAATCTGCCCAAAGGCATTGCTTCAGTAAATGTTGTCAAAAGATGCATAATAATTCAAAGATACTGATTGACATTCCTGGTTTTAGACAAGCATCCTGCAAAATGCATTCATACTCTGTTAAACATTTCTTCCAAAGCTGTTGTTGGTTTAATTGATGTTTGGTATTTCCTCTCCACCTGATGTGTATGGCATGTCTGGGAAAATTTAACCACATCTTTATGTAATCCTAGCCAATAATTATAATTTAGCATTTTAGTCATGTTTTCATTATACCTTGGTGATCTACTATTGGAATTTCATGATTAACTCCTAAAATATTGTTAGGATATGCAGAGAGAGCTTACACATGATGGACTACTGACTACTCTTCAATGGCTGATTTTTGATGTGGTTTCCATTTCCTTATTAAAACATTGGCTTCAAATAATACCACTCAAATCCTAGTTCTGATTCAACTTCTGAGAAATCTAATATAACTTCCTCCAATCAGGATCATTTTGTTGCATTTCTATTAAATGAGATGGGCTGAATACATCAGCTTTATTCTCTTTAACTTTATCCCTTTTATTTGATTTTTTGAAAATTGTGTCTGATAACTGAATTTCCAAGTTATTTCCCCTTATATTATAGACTTCTCCTTTACCTGTCTAATTCTACAGGCCTGAGATTTAGTCGCACCACAGTTAGGAAATAATATCCTGAGTTCTCAGTTCCTTTTACTTTTGTTGATTTTAAATAACCCACTGTACTCTTCTACTCTGCGAAAAGTCTAATCAACAGTCAAAGCCATGTTAAAATTTCAAACTGTGTAATATATCTTACAACAAGACTCCCAGTACCCCCATATATTTGTTTCTTTAAGAGATACTAATCCATCTTAATCCTCTAATCCTTTTTTATCATTCCAATAGCCACAATTATGTTATGGTCCACTCCGTGGCAATATTGGATATGTCAGATCCCAGGCTGCAACCTGCCTTAATAGATCATACATATTATTTGTTCAGTTGATTAGTCACTGAACATACTCACACGTGTCTTCTGATGCTCTTCTAACACAAGAACACAAATTTATTATACAAAAGATTAACAAAGCTCTATTTAAGCAAATCAATTTGAAAAGCTATTAACATCATGGCAAAACATAGGTCCTACTTTTTCCCAGCAAAATTTTTTCAGTTACTCAATCCCAGAGTAATATCACTGCTGCCATAACTTCTTAATTTTTCACATAATTGACTCCTTCTAGTTTTCCATCTTGGACTGTTGGTACAGCATTAAGATTTCTTACCAGTTCAATGTCCTGAATTCTTCTTCAGATTTGACAGCCAAGAAATGTGTACAAACTCCCACAGCCTAGAGCTTCTACGGGTGGAATTTTCCTAGCTCCTTTTAGAAAATTTAGAAATACTAGAAAAATGAGATTCTTAACATCGACGAAAAAGTTTGATTTTCTTCCCAAGATTTTAATGGCAAGATGAGAATTTTACTAGTAACTGGAGAAGAACAAGTCAACATGTGTTAACATCTCATTATAACTTATTCTCACCTTATTTATTTGCAATTTACTGTTCTCTGATGTGACAGAAAAAAGAAGTAGATGACAACAATACCTAATATCAAAGTTTGAGCAGGAACCTGATGGTTCCAGCTCACTGCTTGATCCTCCAGGTTACAATGTTGGGCAGCATTCCCCAACATCTCAGAGCATGTTCCATAGGCTTCTATCATCCATGGAAGTTGGCATCAAAACTCATGAGCCTCACCACATCATTATGGCATGTCTCCAATTCACTTATAATGTAGTTCGTCACTTCACTTCACTTTGGACTGCTCTAACAAGTTTCATTACAATGTTGCTGCCAGGCCATTTTGCGCACAGGGACAGGCACCCATTTTATGCATCAGAACAGGGGTATTTCAGGGCTCGTAGCTTACTCATTTAACAGCTTTGCCAGCATAGCTGGATTCCCCAGGTTTAGGGTGCTACAGACTGCTAATCACAGGTTACATTGAGTGTGCCAAATAATTACATGGCAGACTTTGTCAATAGGAAAGACTTCAAATTCATAAACGTACAAGCCATCTGTGATCAACTGGCTGAGGATTCTCCTTTTCAACCTCTTCCCTCGCTTGAGGTGTGGTGATCCTCAGATTAAACAACCCCAGTCTTCTCCCTTTAATAGGACTGCAGCCCTATGGTCTGAAAAGGCCACAGCAACTTTATTTAAAACAGAGGTCATAATAGTACCATAAAGCAGCTAGTACCATATTCTTAGAGGTCTGCACCAAATATTAGGGACGCTGCCACAGAGGCCTAAACCTCTGAAAACTCTCTGTTTCATTCAAAAAGCTGGATGCTTTGCAAGGATGGCTTCTGGTAGACAAGGGTTACAGTCTGCAGCCATGACTGATGACTTCATAACACAAGAACCTGGCTGAGGCTGATGATAAACACAATGCACCTCATTATTCTACCAGGGCCAAGGTAAAGCAGACATTCAGTCCCTTGATTCCAATGTCTGTACCACTCAGGGTGAAGAAGATGGAGGTGGGCTTATTAGTATACTTCAGATAGAGTGTGTCACACAATCCTTGCATTTCATGCCCTCCACAACTGAAGCAAGAGGGGTAATGATTGACACCGACGAGCTGGGAAAATGGCAGCCATCTTCCAACAAGGAAGATGAGGATATTGAGCACAAGAAACATTACCATCTTCATGATTGACCAATGCGGCATCTGGCACTCAAGCCAGACAGAACATCATTGATACCGTATCCAACAGATGTATATATATTGAGGTCATCATTAATTGATGGTAATTTTGTTGCTGTCCGAAATTCAGGCAGACCTTGTTTAGTCTGAGAAGCAAATGCAGTTTTTGGTTTTTCTTTGCTTTTCCTGTTGTTCAATGAAAGTTAACATTTTAAACTGTTTCACAGCTTTTCAATATGTGGTGCTCCCACATTGAACCTTGACAAGGTATCATGCCATGCTGGACATTAGGGAAAATGTAACCTTTCTTCAGACAGAGTAATACAGTATGACACTAAGGATTGGCAACTTCATTCCAGCAGCTGCAATTACTATGACAATCAGTCAGGCAGGTGTTGATGTAAAATAACAGTACATTTCTGTATTTGCAATGAAGTATCACCCATGCAGCTATGTTCTCTCAGAAGCTTTACTTTTTCATTTTACTTTCTCTACTTGCACTGAGAAGAGGTATTTGTTACTAGCAGTGTTGACCTTGACTTCACATAAAGCAGCCACGGTCTCATCAGAATGTGAGGCTGCTGGCTTTTAGGGAAAGATGACTGCCATTTGTTGAGAATTGCCACATCTCAGGTAAGGAGAGATGTCGAGAAGGAGAATCCTCAGGTGGTGTGGGGACTAATCCCATGCTGCTGGTGTAATTCTACATCACAAAGCAGCCATCTGAGCTAACCAAACACCTAGGATTTAGCTGTGGCAATGGAGGCACAATCCCAGATAATCCAAACAGCAACAAGCCTTTCTTGCAGGTCATAAATGCAGAATGGTATGAGAGCAGCACCATGAACCGTTGGAGCATACACAATGTGGATAGCAGTGGAGAACTGTGTGAAGTAATTCACTCGAGCTCATGGAGAGAAACCCTCCATGAAACTCCCCAAAATTGACACTTAGCAGTTTTTTTCTGAAACTCAACACTGTGGGATGCACTAAGGCTCGGTATGGACTTGTTGAGCCAAAGGGCCTGTTTCCACACTGTAGGGATTCTATAATTCTATGAAAACTAACAAACTACTCTGCTGCTGAGATCAAAACTGCTCTCCTTAACTGAGAACATGATTCATCTGCTAGGATGAAACTGAAATCAGTTTTTTTTTAAATTTCAACTCCAGTTAACCAATGTCTCCTGATCATTTGTCTCTCTGTATATCATAAATTCAACAGCGTAAGGATTTGATCAATTAACATGTTAAGTATCTGAAAAGGCATCTATTAGCTACATGCTTTCTTGGAAATCATGTAGTTAGGTGACTTTTCCAAATAACTTTATGACCTTTAAAAGAAAATCAACTTCACAGAGCTGACACCAAAATCCATCTCCTTCTATATTATAATTCCTGATTCCTCAATAATATATTACCAATTTTTATCCCAGTCACCACATCTATACTATTGCCCTCATAAACTCTTGCCCACTACCTCTTCAAAAAATTTGAGCAAGTTTTTTAATCACAATTTAGCTTTAACAGATCCATGCTGACTTTCCTTACTTAACTCAAATTTGCTTAAGTGACAACTAATTCTGTCCTGAATTATTTTTATATAAGCTTAACTACCAGCAATGTTAAACCGACTGATCTGTAACTATTACAATTGAAATGTTGGAGTCCTGTTGACCATGTTAAGAGCTTAATTATTAAAAAGATATGATTATATTATGCACTTTTTTTAACAACTAAAGTGCTGGAGACAATTGCAACCCTGGCAGTAGGGCCAGTGCAAAACAATACACTTGTTTTCACTTGTAGAGCTAAATTTATTTAAAAGCATTTGATAAACCCTGAAAATGTTCAGATTTGTGAAAGAAGGTTAAATGAGGAATACTTAACCTAAGTCTTTTTGAGAACATCCCAGAACACCCATTGCAACCTGAAGAAATCCTCCAATGTCAATTCACCTGTGTGTTTACTGAGAGTTTTAGCTTTCGCTTGTATTTTGTATGTGGTGCAGCTCATTGATAGAAGAAAGCCACAATAAATGACAGTGAGGCTTGCTCTGTGAGCACAGAAAAATCTAACTTCATCAGTTGTTGTGTGGAATGCAGATAAGGCTTAACTTCAGTTGAATTTCATTAGGCTGGGAGTTTGCCTAGTTTGAAGCGTATGAAAGAATCTACAGTGGTCTTCACGGAGCATTGTTGCAAAGAATGCAATCAGCAGAACTAACTTGAAGGCATCAAGAAGGCAACCAGAACATAGGATCAAAATCTCCACAGTCGAAAGATAGTAAATGAATAGCTGGAAGTGAGAGAAATTAGTTTCCTGAGAACTGTGATATATATTTGTGAGTCCCAACAGTAGTAAATAACTCAAAGATGCTATTAAAAAAATTCTTGAGGGAAATAAAAAGTAAAAGTGACAGCATAGCATACATATTGTTCAGTTAACAGTGCTTGTTTCATTGTACAAGTATGTATGATAATTATATGTTTGTTTATGTTTAAAAACATGAAATCCTGCCACATGATTTATTGGTTAAAATTAGATGCTTGGATTTCTGGTGAATTATTATTAGTCCCAAACAGAATTGCAATTCACAACACTGAAGGAGAGATCAAAAGTTCTTTGAAGAAACTCAAGTTGAAAGGTGGGGAGGGAAGAATATTCTAAAGTAATCAAACGTAGAAAGGATAAAGCCATTGGAATCAAGATCATTGTCTCTATACACAATGAAAAGGAGAAAGGACAGAGATAATAGAGACACTAATATATAAATTCATTAGAAATGAATGGTGTCAGATGACTGGTGGACTGTTAATGTAATTCTGTTTAAAAGGCAAAGTAGAATAAGTCCATGGAGCTATATACCAATTAGATTAACACCTCACTCTTCCCTTCACAAGAACTGAAATTTCCTCTGCTCCTCCCAATACCCTTCTTACCTGGCACCGCAGTTACATGGCACCCTGACCACCAGGCATTTTACCTTCTTGCACCCTAACTTCACACTTGCCCTTTCCAGGAGCTGTCAAGGTGTTTCTCTATATTGCTAGACCTTTACATTAAAAGGGTGACAGTGTCATAGTGGTGAGCACTTCTGCCTCACAGCACCAGGGACACAAGTTCAATTCCACCCTTGGGCAACTGCGTGGATATTGCACATTCTCCCTCCATGTCTCTGTGGATTTTCTCCAGGTGCTCTGGTTTCCACCCACAGTCCAAAGATGTGCAAGCTATGTAGATTGGCCAAGCTAAATTTCCCTTAATGTCCAGGGATGTGCAAACTCAGTGGGTTAGCCATACAAAATGCAGGATTATAGGGTAGGGGTGGTGGGTCTCGAAGGGGTGGTATGATTGCTGGGCCAAATGGCCTGCTTCCACACTGTAGGGATTCTATAATTCTAAAAATACAGAAAATGACTGCTGTGAAAAACAGACTGTCTTCCTCCCAAACATAGCAAGGGACCTGTAAGAATGGAAAGAGTCCTGATTAGAATCCCCTGTCAGAAATTTGTTAAAAAAAGAATGGGAAGGGAATCTATCTGTGGGTGCCATTCCTCAGAAAATTCAGCCCCTAAAATATTTTAGGAAACTGATTCTGCTTCATCTACAATGAAAGGGAGAATTATAGCTTCAAATAGAGGTTAAATGATGGGCAAGGTTTGGTATATCAGTCAAAGGTGCTCGTTGTACTTTCAGCCTATGGGCATTCAGCTTTGCATTCTTCACATTCTGACAGAAAATGGATTTCTGCAGTTTCTTTTCCACAGAGGGCAACTGTGAAGAAAAATTGACACATTGTGAGCAGCAATGCATGTTTTGTACGGGAAGAAGTAATTGTAAATCCTGTAAGTGATTATATTGTAAATACGTGCATTCTGAAAGCAGTTTTTTATGTTAATTTATGAAGTGTCATAAAGTATCTCTTCACAATAATAGCTATACTGATGACAGTTTTATACCTGAATGCAATAGTTGTCTCTTTCCTGGGAGAGCATTGTATAATGTCTGCTGAGATTATTGTCAAAATTGCCATTATTAGCAAATGTAACAAATAATCTGAAAATCTTGTTCTTACTTATAATTTGTGCACCATCTGACCATCAATCAGCACTTTTACATCCAATATTAAATATGGATTTGACTCAGAGTCACTGAAAGCAGCATCACCACCAACAGTTTATGTATTTCAATGATATGCTGAATAATCTGGATATAATACAAAACCTTTAAAAATTGGTGAGTTAACAAAAGATGAGAATAATCCATTCCTGATTGAGGCCCAGATGGTCCTTCTAAAGCAATCAAGTAAGAACCTTTATCTGTAAATATTACCTTGCAACTTATACATCCACTTGAAAAGCTTTCAATCAAAATAAAAAGGTCTAGGATATTAGCATAATGCATTTTCCCAACAATAAATTTTAAACAAGCCAATCTATTTGCGATATTTTAATACACCAAGGTTTATCAGGTGATTACAGATCTCCGGAAAGACTTTCAAACATTGGAGAAACTGCAGAAATCGCTTCCAAAATGTTGGACTAAATCTTACTTTTGTTTTGCAAATTTCCAGATGTGTCAAGGTTTTAGGAGAGATTCCTGCCATGAGACAAATCAGTTTTCTCACCATATTTTACCAACTTGCTTCATTAATTACCTTACCCCATCACGGCATCTCTCTCATCTGATGTTCACCCCAAGAAAAAGACAACCATGAAACTAATTGGTTAACATCAAAACTAAACTGCGTCAAGATGACCTTCAGGAAGGGAACCTGCCACCAAATGTGGACCTACTTAAGGCATTGAGCTCAACTGGAGGAGAGAGAGAGACAGGCAACAGAAGGACAAAGGAGATGGACTTCATCAAACTATAGCTCAAATAAACTATTGACTGAATTTCCCAACTCCAAAATCTCAAAGACCGCACACTAGCAAGATCAACAGCAACTGCAGCAGTTGGCTTTAGGTAGTTGTTAATCACATCCAGGACTGAGCCATAGTCACTCTGACAGTTGGGCTTTACTCCTGTTGACAAACTCTTAATATCAACTTGCTAGTCCTACATTTGCAGCTACCCAAGCCCAGGTTAACAGCGGCCACCTTAGCTCAGGAGGGAGGTCGGTGCAGGTACAACAATCCTGGTTACAAGGATCCTTTAGAATTTCTAATTTGTTCTTCAGGTGCTCTATCCAGAACAACTCACCAGTCAGCAGATATCCCAGAATTCACCAACATCCCTTGCAACTACAGCATCTTTAAAAGCCTGTTGCACACTAGGACAACCACTGTCAGTCCTGACATTTGCCCTGGCCACGTCAGACAGGGGAATATTGGTGCCCCACTTTGCAGGCCTTTCTGGGTGGCGTAGTGCCAACACAAGACTTCTTCCTCTTCCAGGACCATGGTGGAAGCCACAACACCACACCTTGACAGCCTGTTCCATGAATGACACCCAGTTTAAAGCAGTATCAGTTATCTAGAGGAATGCTCAGCATGACAGTAAGAAGGTCAATTTCTTTCTCCACTCTGCTAGGGTACGTTACCTCAATCTTCTCTCTGATACCTCACACTCACTTTGTCTCTGCTATTGTACCCACTACCCACCAAAGCTCATGCTTTATCACTCTACCTGATGCCTGCAACATCTTCTGCATTCACTCTCACCCACCCCAACCCTTCACACCAGTCATGCTGCATGCTGTCTGTGCTGCCTACTCACTACTGTGCCGTCTACTTTCATCTTCCATACTAGCTGCCTCTCTCTCATTCCATGAAAGAAACAGCTCACAAAAGGCTATAAAGAGTCAAGACAGGTGATGAGCTCCGTGTCATTTAGCTCCTAGACCCTTATGATGCAAGTATCCTGATTCTGACTGCCCCGAGCAGTGCCCTGACTGACATTGGAGGCTCTCCATGACCTACTGTGGCAGGAACCCCTGAGAAAAGGCTTTACCCCTTGACTGACTGAGGTTTATTGCCAATTAAGACAAGCTTATTGCCTTTGAGTCTGAGTTAAACAGCACAGCAAGACAGAAAAGATATAAACCTTCTATCTCTGGCTGATGGGGCAAATTTTGATTTGATTTGATTATTGCTGCATGTACCAAGGTACAGTGAAAAGTGTCGTTTTGTGTGCTAATCAGACAAACCATATCTTACATAAGTTTTATCAGGGTAATAGAGCACAATGCAGAATATAGTGTTACTGCTACAGAGAAGGGGAAGAGAAAGATCAACTCTAATATATGAGACATCCATTCAAAAGTCTGATAACAGTGGGGAAGAAGCTGTTCTTAAACCTATTGGCATGTGCTTTCAAACATTTGTATCTTCTGCTTGATGGAAGAGGGTGGAGGAGAGATTAACCAGGATGGAAGCAATCTTTGATTATGTAGGCTGCTTTCCTGAAGCAGCAGAAAGTGTAGATGGAGTCAATGGAAAGAAAGTGGGTTTTTTTTTGTGATGGAACAGGCTGTGTTCACAACTCTCTGTAACTTCTTGCAGTCTTGGGCACAGCAGTTGCCATACTAAGCTGTGATGTATCCAGACAAGATGCTTTCTATGGTGCATCTATAAAAGTTGGCAACAGTCATTGTGGACATGCCAAATTTTCCTACCTTTTGAGGAAGTAAAGACGTTGGTGTGCTTTCTTGACAGTAGCATTGACCAGGGAAGATTGTTAGTGATATTTACTCCAAGGAACATGAAGCTCTTGACCATCTCTACCTCAGCATCATTTGTACAGATAGCAGCATGTCCTCTACTCTGCTTCCTGAATTCTATGACTAGCTCCTTTGTTTTGTTGACATTGAGGAAGGGATTGTTGTCTTGACACCATGCCTATTAGTTGCCTATCTCCTTCCTGAACTCCCTCCTGTCATTGTTTGAGATCCACCCTTCTATGGTGGTGTCATCAGCAAATTTGTAAATTGAGTTACAGCTGAATTTGGCCACATGGTTATGAGTGCATAAGGTGTACAGTAAGGGGCTGAGTATGCAACCTTGCATTGCACTGATTTTTTGAGGATTGTCATGGAGGAGGTGTTGTTGCCTATCCTTACTGACTGCAGTCTGCAGGTCAGGAAGTAAAGGATCCAGTTACAGAGTGGGGAGCAGAGTCCTAGGTCCTGGAGTTTGGAGATGAGTTTGTTTGGAATTATGAGTTGAAGGTGGAGCCAAAGTCAATTAAAAGGAGTCTGACGTAGGTGTCCTTGTTATCCAGATGTTTCAGGGATGAGTATAGGGCCAGGGAGATGGCATCTGTCATGGACCTGTTGAGAATTGTAGTAGATCAAAGCAGTCTGGGAGACTGGAGTTGATGTTGGCCATGACTAACCTCTCAAAGCACGTCATAATGATGAATATCAGAGCTTCTGGGCTGTAGTCACTAAGGCACGTTGCCTGTTTGTCTTTTGCACTGGGATGATATCGGTCTTCTAGGAGCAAGTGGGAACCTGATATCATTCTAGAGAGAGATTAGAGATGTCTGTAAACATTCCTGCCAGTTTGACTGCACAATTTCTGAGAGCACGGCTGGGGACTCCATTCGGGCCAATCTCCTTTCATGGGTTTACCCTCAAGAAGGCCGATCTGATGTCAGCAGCAGTGACCATGGGTACAGGTGCAGCCGAAGCTGTTGGGGCAGCTGGCATCATTTCAGTGGCCTTCTGCTGCAAATGTGTATTGAGCTTGTCAGGGAGGAATATATTTTTGTCAGCAATTCTCTTCAGCTTCGCTTTGTGCAAAAGTGCAAAAAAACAAAGCAAGGCAGGGATGCTGTGAATATCCAGGTAGGCTCAGAATGTTGGAGCCCGATATCTATGAACCTGGAATGCCTATGAATGGTGACCATAAAGTATGTCCTGGAATGTTGATGCCTGAGTTAGGGGAGAAGTACCTGGACTTTTTTTTTACTCCAGAGGGAGGTTGCACCTTTCAAGACGGGGATTCAAATTGGTCTCTGATCTATGATCAGGCATGGGAAGTGTGACTTCAGCTGAGGCGGGTATGAGAACCCAGCAAGTTGCAATTGAGGAGATTGGACCCCTGAAATTGTCCAATAGTAATGAAATTATTGCATGCTGTGTGGGATTTGGAAGAGGGGAAATGTAGGCTTACAAAGCAAGAGAGCATTACAGGGCAACTAGGAAGATAATGATTCTCAGAGTCATACAGGAAGGGACAGAGTGTACAAACATACAAAAATATCAGTAAATAGGGTCAAAGGGGGAGAAGTGTTAAAATGGCAAAATTAATAGCTCTATATTAGAACATGCATAGTATTTGGAACAAAACAAATAAATTAATGGCTCAAATATAGGAACGTGGTTACAGTCTTAAAGCTATCAAAAGTTGTGCAATCTATATTGGAGAAGGTAAGAAATAAAAAGGTGTGGATGGCACTGGTAAGCATGATCTATAGGTTCCCTAACAGTAGCAATATCATAAGACACACAATAAATCAGGAGATAATGAGCACACATTTTAAAATGCATTACAATAGTTATGGGTGACTTTAATCTTCATATTGGTTAGGATTGTCAGATTGGTGGAGGAAGCCATGAGGAAGAATTCATAGAGTCTATTTCAGACAGTTTCCTAGAACAGTAAGTTGTGGATCTAAACAGGGATCACGCTGTTTTGGATCTGGTGATATGTAATGTGTCTAGCCTAATCAGAGTAAAAGTTCCCCTCGCAGTTTAAGTTAGCATACTGTTTGAGAGGGAAAAGCTTGTGTCGGCCACAACAGTGCCAAGCTAAAATAAGGGTAATTACAAAGGACTAAGCTGGTTGGATTGGGCTGAGGAAAGGGTTTAGCAGCAAAGACATGGGAAAAATAGCAGATGTTTAAGAAAACAGTTCATGGCTCAAACTTTATCCCCGTGCGAAAGAACAGTTCTTGGAAGGGAATAATCCAACTTTTGGTTAAACAGGGAAGTTAAACATAACATCACATTAAAAGTGAGAAAAAAAAATCAATGTGGCAAAGATTAGTTGTAAGCCAGAGAATTGGTAAAATTTTTAAAAATCAACAAAAGATTATGAAAAAAGTAATAAGAGGACAAGACAATCTTTGAAGGTAAACTGGAGCTTCAATATATGAAAAGGCAGAGAGATGACAAAATTCACATCAGCCCATTAGAAAAAGACCCTGGGGAAATCATGATGGAGAGTCAGAAAATGACAAAAGAGCTGCATAAGTAGTTTGCATCAGTTTTCGCAGTAAATGATGCTAATTACATCTCAAAATTACCAAATTTTCGAGGAGCAAAAGGAGAGCAGGAAATAACTACGGATAAAGTGCTAAAGAAACCAACGGGAATATGTCGCAGAGATAGCAGACATACTTGTAGTAATCTTCCAAGACCTCTTAGATTCTGGAAAAATCCCAGAGAACTGGAAAATTGTCAATGTGCATCTGTTTTTAAGAAGGAAGGAGACAGAAAAAAACCTCAGGTAACTACAGGTCAGTTAACTTAACATCTGTTTTTTGGGAAAATATTAGAATCTATTATAATGGAAGCACTAGCATGGCATTTTGGCAAAATATAATGCAATTAAGCAGAGTTAGCATGGCTTCATGTAGATGAAATCATCAGAATTTGTTGGGGAAGTAACAAGCAGCAAGATAAAGGTTAAGCAGTAGGTGTAATATATTTGAATTTTCAGAAGGCATTTGATAAAGTACCAAACATGAGGCTATTTAATAACATGATTTGTTATGTTAGTGTTGATAAAGGATTGGCTAACTTAGAGGACAGAGAGTTAGGATACAGGGTGTATTTTTTAGGATGGTAACCTGTAGCTAGCAGAGTACCATAGAGCTGTGGCCACAATTACTTACAATGTATATTGGATGAGGAAAATGTGTGCCTAATAGCCAAATTTGCAGGCGACACAAAAATAGATAGAAAGGTAAGCGGCGAGAAAGGCACAAACAATTTTCAGAGGAATATAGACTGGTTGCACAAGTGAGCAAAAACCTGGCAGATATAGGAAAATGTGAGATTACGCACTTTGACAGGAAGTATAAAGAAATTGAATAATATTTAAATAGAGAAAGACTACTGAAAGCTGAAGCACAGAGGAATGTGGGAGTCTTATGAATAAACCAAATGTGAAGGTATAATTTCAGCACGTAATTTGGAAGACAAATGGAATTTTGTCTTTACTTCAAAGGAAAAGAAGTATAAAAATAGGAAATGCTTGCTTAAATTATACATGACACCAGTCACTCCACAGCTGGAATAGTGTGAATAGTTTGGGGTCCTTACCTGAGGAAAGGTATTCTAGCATTGGAGGCAGTCGAGATAAACCTCACTAGGCTGATCACAGGAATGGAGGTATTGTGTTATGAGCAGTTATTGGGCCCCTACTCATTGGGGTTAAAGAAAATGTGTGGCAACCTGATTGAAACACTCACGATTCTTAGGGGACTTGACAGGGGAGATGCAGTGTGATTGTTTCCCCTTGTGACAGAGACTTGGAACAGAGGGCATAATTTTAGAATAAGTGGGTACCTTTTAAGTAAGATATGAGGAGGAACTTCTTCTTTGAGAGTAGTGAATCTTTGGAAATCTTTATTGCAGATGACCATCAAGGCTGGGTTGTTAAGCATATTCAAGGTTGAAATAAACATATTTGTAATCAGCAAGTAAACCAGGGGTTATGGGGAAAGGCTGGAAAGTGGTGTTGAGGATTATTAGATCAGCTATGATCTCAATGAATGGTGAGCTGACTCAATGGGCTGAATGATTACTTCTGCTCCCACATCTCATGTTTTTATGGTTTCCAACACAGAGGTCACTCACAGCAAGTAGCAAGCTGGGAATCTGCTGTTAGCCTTCGAGTGTTTTCGTGCTGTTAAATTTATTTAGTGAATTTGGTAGAATGTGGGGCTAAACGTTAATGAGATGAGTTGGGTTGTTAACAAGGTATTTAACAAGCAATTGTCATTGTTAATTGGCATCTCACTGCTACCTGGTGTGAATCTTGCCCCTCTGCTCATGAAAAAATGGCATGAATTGTTCCTCACATCAAGATGAGCCTCATTGCAGTTAATGCTCGATTCTGCTCCAACACAACCCAAGCCACTCAGGCCCTATAAGATCCCCCCCCCCTCTTTTTGACTTGTAATTGTTCAAAAGCAAGGTACATTGTCAGCCAGCTTTTCTCTCTCTTATAGGTAGCCAGTTGGTATCCATGATATTACACAGGGCTTTTGAAATGAAATACAGTCTTCAGGTGTATTAGAGAGCAGGGAACAGTTTGTGAATGACATATGTGTAGAATTTAATCCTCATTTTAAAGACTCACATTCTGCCTTTAATTTTATATATTCTTATGGATTGCTACGCTCATATTTGTAATGAAAATCACCTATATAAATTTATCACACTATCATCATTGCTTTTGTCAGTGGTCATGCTAAAGCTATTCCACTAGAGGGAGAGTGTAATTACAATATGACAAGTTTACATGGACAGTTTCAGTATAAATATGGCATTGGTAATTTCAATGGAAAACATTATCATGCAGAAATAACATTTTTATCAAATAATCTAGTGGTCTAGACTTTTTGTAATCGTTACATCTCAACAGTAGACAGTCATTTTACTTTTAAAAAAAACTGAAAGAACTGCAGACGCTGGAAATCAGAAACAAAAATGGAAAAGTTAACATTCTGGGTGCAGTGACCCTTCTTCAGAACTTCAAACCTATTCTGAAGAAGAGATAACAAAGTGTAGAGCTGGACGAACACAGCAGGCCAAGCAGCATCTTAGGTTCCTATTATCTCTGATTATTCTGAAGAAGGGTCGTTGAAGCCATAAGGTTAAGTCTCCTTTCTCTCCACTTATGCTGCCAGGCATGTGGAGCTTTTCCAGCAATTTCTGTTTTAGTAATCATTTTCCTTTATCCTTTAAATTGAACATGTGTTTCCCAATAAATTGGGGGAATCCATGAACAGAAGGCAGTACAGCCAGGCCATAAAAGCATCTAAGACTTCAATTAACAGTGGAATCAACAGTCTACCTCCATATCCTAACATGTCCATGGATTGAGAAACAGGCAGAGAAATGATGCGGAGTAGAATTAAGAATTGGAGTCAAATCAGATACATAAAGAAATAGAGGAGACAACACAAACAATATTAAGAGAAAGAAGAGACAAAGGAAAAAGGCTTTTCCCTGAAAAAGAGAGGTGGAGTAACACTCAGATATTTTCAAGCAACCCCTTGTATTAGCAAAGGCTTGAGAGGAACAATTCTTACTATTTCAGTAGAAAAGTAATGATAGATTCAGTTGTAAAAACAAAATAGTGAGTAATTGATTTTAAGAAAATGTCTATATTAAAATTTTGTTTTATCTTTTTGATACCATACAATAAAATTGTTTTGATAATTTGGATAAATTTAATTTGAATTAGTCTTAAATATTTGCAAATACCATTCCGTATGCTTATGCAAAAGTGAGTATAAACTATGAGTCACCCTAGCAAAGTCAAAACCTAAGGAAAGTAACAACCTTGGGAAAAGTGAAGGTGAAAATGGAAACATCCAAAAAGTCTAAAAGGACTATTATTGTGGGTACAGCAACTGTTCAAAAAACAGCTACCATGCAACAGTTTTTCAATTAATATCAATACAATTTTATATATAATATTTAATGTAGAATGCACTTCTCTCTTAAACCACATTAGAAGGAATTTTTATTGGTAATGATTAGCTTGCCCCAAAATATAATGGAATGTCTGTGTCTATAACAGCATCTAACTGTATAAACATTAGCTTTTATAAATCAAGCATGACAACACTGGGTGACTAAATGTACATTTTTTAACATATGATGCATGCCAATAAATTAATCACAGCGGTAATAACTAAGGGCCTTAATAGGATTGATTGGAAGGAAAGATTGAAGATATCTTGACAGCTTTTGGATTCAAATGCAGCATCAAGCTAGCCCAGTACGAAAGATTAAACAGGAAAGTTCCATTACATGGTTCATGACCTCTTGCAGTGTAAATAGCTGTAACTGCAGCACACTTTAAAGATTCATTTCCTTTGCTTAACCATTATAGATTAGCCTTTAGCATTTGTTCATTTAATCCTGCAAGATTCAGTTGTGTTTTGTTTCACTTCTGTTCAGAAAAGCAATAATTTCAAGGGGTGTGGTGATATCTTCAACCTCCTTCTGGTTTGCTGGCAGCTAGTTTGCTAAATAAAGACAGGGTAGATACTACACCTGTTAGCAATAATAAATACAGAACTACAAACTTATTTGTTTGTGACAAATTGCTATTCATTTTAAATGTCTCCCATTCTTGTTGGTGATTTATATTATACAGTCCATTGCAACAGCTTTTTTCTGTTACAAACAAGTTAATAGGATGTGTAACAATGCCACTCAGTACAGAGAAAAAACTGGCTAACCCAAGCACCTCGTAAAATGTAGCTGAAACTGCATGGTAAGCAGTTCAATGAACACACAGACATTTGTACACAGTCTGGGCAGACTGCAGCAGCCTTATTTGGAGTGTCTCTGAGAAATGTGACTGAAGTACTATAAACTGTTAACACTTCCAAATGATTCAGTATGACATCCTGCAAGGTTGCCCTAAACAAGCAGAATAAAATTACCATCTGGCATGCAAAGCAAAAATAAGTTCCTGGAAGGTTAAACAAATATTTTCCATGAAATATTGTCCATATGATATAAATCCTGAATTATAAAATATACACTGTGGCTTTAATGAACTGGTTCTTGAAAAAAATTGTGACCAAATCATGAAGGATGATCAACACAGGCACTAAGGCTTTGAACTTATCAACATTTCATTCTGGTAATTCGCATAAAGTTCAAAATTGCTTTGAAATTTAAACAGCTGAATATGTGACTCATTATCAAAACATTTTCCTGTCCACCACATTAACGGATAAATTATAATTGGATATATTTTATCCTTTTTTTTGCAAAAATAAAGGACGCTAAATCTTTAAAATCTTCTTCTTTGGAGAAGGTGGAAACAAGGCCATTGAATGTTTCTAAGGCAAAAGCAGATAGATTCTTGACAAACAAGTTAGTCACAAGATTGAAGTCACAATCAGAACAGCCATGATCTTATTCAATGATGGAGAAGGTTTCATATGCCAAATGGACTCGTTCTAATTCATATTTTCATATCTTGATATAAAACGTGAGTTTTGGTAAATTATAATTGTGGATGGTTCAAAATTCAACTCTGCTCTAATACTGAATTGAGAATGAAATGGAAGGAACTTTACGTGTTAAGGTCAAACCTTTGAAATGATTACCATTTTCCAAATCTGTGCCCACCTTTCCAACATTTTTACGTTTGTAATTTTCTAATCAGTTTTCAGCCCTTGCCACAACGTCAAAACAAGCTTTATCATAGTCACAAATATCATCCTATGTGACTGTGACAAAGGTAAACTATTCCTCCTAATCCTTCTTGACCATTCTGTTGTCTTTTACCAGGCCATCTTCCTCCTAAACCTCCCTTGTCATCTGGCTGTACAGGACTTGCTTCTCCTGGTTTGACTTTTATCTGAAACAAAAACAGAAATTGCTGGGAAAGCTCAGCAGGTCTGGCAGCATCTGCAAAGAGAAATTGGAGTTAATATTTCGGGTCTGCTGACCTTTCCTCAGAACCTATGGTTTCCTTGCTACCGTCAGTTCTGAGGAAAAGTCACCAGGCTCAAAACGTAAACTCTGATTTCTCTTCACAGATGCTGCCAGACCTGCAGAGCTTTCCCAGCAATTTCTGTTTTTGTTTCAGATCAAAGTGAAACCAGAAGAAGCAAGTCCTCTACAGCCAGATGCTAGCTAGGAAAATGTCAGTTTATATGCAGCAGATAGAGTGACTGTATAAATTTGTAAACCATGATGTGAATGCAAAGATGAGATTTGCAACATTGAGATTTTTCATCCCAGGTTATAACATTGAGAGAAGAATCTGGCTAGTAAGGCATAACCAGCCTATTTAAGTATATTAACATCTCATTATTACCTAACTGCACCGTATTCACATGTAGTTTGCTATTTTACCATGGGCAGGGAACAAATTGGATGATAATTCCTAAAAATAATGCTAATACCTCCAAGGGTGTTCAGAACGCTGAAGAAGGGTCACTGGGCCCGAAACATTAACTCTGCTTCTCTCCATAGATGCTGTCAGACCTGCTGAGCTTTTTCAGCAACTTCCGTTTTTGATGCGTGTTTTTGGTCCTCTGTTTCTCGAAATGCTTAAGCAATAGAAGTAACCTAGTCAATATTTAAATGTTAAATTTATCTGCTTAAACTCTGGCAAATTCCACTGCACTCATTTACTGGACTTCAGATTAAATTCCTTACAGTGTGGAAACAGGCCCTTTGTCCCAACAAGTCCACACCGCCCCTTGAAGCATCCCACCCAGACCCAGCCCCCGAGAACCCACATAACCCTGAACAATACTGGCAATTTAGTATGGCTGATCCACCATTGGACTGTGGGAGGAAACCCACGCAGACCCAGGGATAATGTGCAAACTCCACACAGACAGTCATCTGAGGCTGGAATTGAACCCAGGTCCCTGATGCTGTGAGGCTGCAGTGCTAACCACTAAGCTACTGTGCCGCGCTTTACTTTACTTAGTAGTAAATACTTTACAACTAATCCTCTGGTACAACAGCACAGGCCTTTGCTGTTTGTTAATTACATTAACGACTTAGATGTAATTGTAGAAGGTATAGCGAGTAAGTTTGCAGATGACATGAAAATTGGTGGTGTTATTGACAATGAGGAGGATGGTCTCAGGTTGCAGTCAGATATTGATCAGCTGATAAGTTGGGCAGAGCAATGGCAGATAGAATTTAATCCTGGTAAGTGTAAGGTGATGCATTTTAGGTGGTCTAATAAGGGAAGGACGTGCATAATGCATGATAGGTCCCTAGGGTGCACTGAGGAACAAAGTCCAAAGATCTCTGAAGGTATCAGCACAGATAGGTAGGGTAATGAAGAAGTCACATGAAGTGCTTCCCCCTGATGGCCAGGATGTAAAATATAGGAGCAAGGAAGTCTTGTTGCAACTTTATAAAACATTGGTTAGGCTGCAGATGGAACAATGTGTCCAGTTTCGGCTGATACACTATCATGAGGACACTTTTGCACTGGAGAGGGTTCCAAGGAAATTCACCAGGATGTTGCTTGGAATGAAAATTTTCAGTTATAAGGACATATTAGATAAGGCTGGACTTGTTTTCCTTGGAGCAGAAGAGGCTCAGGTGGTGATCTGAGTGAGGTATACAAAATTATGAGAGGTACAGGCAGAGTGAATTGTGAGAAGCACTACCCCATCACAGGACATAAGTCTCGGGTGAGGAGCAAGTGGTTTACAGAAGATACGAGAAAGAATTTCTTTCACGCAAAAGCTGGTAGAAATTTGGAATGTGCTGCCTGAGAGGCTGGTGGAGGCAGAGAGTCTTGCAACATTTAAGAAGCATCTGGAGGAGTATTTAAAATACCAGGTCATAGTAGGCTACAGAACAATTGCAGATAAATGGGGTTAGTGGAGTTTGGTATTGTGGTGGGCCAACCAGCCTGTTTCTATAATGCATGACTCCATCAAATAGATTTTACAGTCATAGTCTGCAAGATAGGAAATTGTACGATTATAGAGATTGCAAATACAAATGTTCATTTTTTTAATGCATTGTCTACCTTGCTAAAATCCTAAGAAATTCAACAATGTCAGACCAACAATTCAAACTCAGGTTTCTTTCCCTGCATGTCCACTGAATGAACATATTTGTACAACCACAAGATGGCACAATAAATGTAATTATTTCATAGTAATTTCTCATCAGTGAGCTAAAAGCTGGAAACAACAACGAGCTTGTAACATAGTATACAATGTCCCAAGATAATGTAGAACAATGCTTTCAAACAAAATTAGACACCAGTCCATAGAGGGAGATTGTGGGGTGATGACCAAAAGCTTAGACAAAAAAGATTTTGTACAGTGGCTTAAAGGCAGAGAGAGGAGGGATTTAGGGGCAGCATTCTAAACTTGTGCCCAGGCGACTAGAAGCAAGGCCACCAATGGCAGAGCGATTAAAATCAGGAATGCAGAAGAGAGTAGAATTGAAGCAGTGTAGATCTTCAAAGATTGTAGAATTGAAGGATGCTGGAGAAATAAGAAGGGACAAACTCTTGAAGGGATTTCAAAACAAGGATAAGAATTTTAACACTATGGTGATACTGGATCATGAGCTAATGGCAGCAAGTAAAGGGCTGCTTTCAAAGAGTAGAACCCCTACTGTGTGGAAACAGGCCTGTTGGCCCAACAAGTCCACACTTATCTTCAGAGCATCCCACCCAGACCCATCCCTAACACCATGGGCAATCCACCTAACCTACACATCTTTGGTCTGGGGGAGGAAGCTGGAGCACCCCCACACAGACACAGGGAGAATGTGCAAACTCCACACAGACAGGTGTCTGAGGGTGGAATTGAACCTGGGTCTCTGGTACTAACCACTGAGCCACCGTGCTACCCCAGTTGATGGATGAACAGGATTTCATTTGAAATAGGATGCAGCTGCAGTGTTTTAGATAAGCTCAAATTTATGGAAATTGGAAGACAGGAGACAGTCAGGAAAGCATGTGGTAACAACTAACATTTCAGGAGCAGATAAACTTAGGCAGGAGCAGAGTCAGGCAATGGCTTTTACAGGAGATTCACTAGTGTTGTTGGGAAAGTTTCAACTGGATTGGCAGGGGAATGGTAACCTGACAGGGATCTCAGATTTGAGGAATTTTAAAACTGGTAAAAGGAAATAGTAAAATAGAAAGCAAAAATAGAATGTAAAAGAAACATAGGCAAGCAGCAAATAGAATGAGAACGGAGAATAATATTTAAAGAGTAGAATTAAAAACATTATCTGAATGCATATAGCATTCACAAATTTAAATGTACAAATTGAAGCAAATGAGGGTGATTTAAAATTAGAGATGCATTTAATTTGGGTAATACAGTAATAATGGGTGACTTCAAAGTACACAGACTGAGTTAACCAAATCAGCACTCATGCTGTGGAGGATAGCTTCCAGCAGGAAGATGGGTTTCTGGTGTCATATGTGAGGAGCTAACTAAGGATCAAGCTGTTTTGGATGTAATGTTATGAAATGCAAAAGGATTGATTAATTACCTTGCTGCAAAGGAGCTTTGACAAATAGTGATCAGAATATAATAGAATTTTGCATCGTGTTTAATTGCAAAGTAGTGCTTTCTGAACCTATGGTCTTAAATCAGAAGAAAATGAATGATGAAGTTCTGAGGACAAGTTGGTTATAGTTAATTGGGAAAATACACTCTAAGATTTGACAGCAGATGGTATTTAAAGAAATACATCTACAACAGATATACATTCCTCCAAGGCAAAATTACAAAGGGATAAGTAAATCAATCATAGTTAACAAGAAGTTGAAGATTGCATTATATCTAACAAAGTGGCTTATAAAGTCCCAGAAAAAGGTGGTAAGCCTGAGAAATAAGACAAAATGGAATATGCAGAGCCTGCATTAACAATGAACCTCACTTATCCCCAGGAAGTTGTTTCAAGGCTGAAAGACTCTGTCTTTCTGCGGACTTGATGCATCCTGAGAGGCCTTGCAGATCTTTGCCTGAGCCGAGTACTCCTTAGCCTGAGTGGTGGTTTGCTACTGCTCTTATCGCTACGTTCTTAACATTTTAGAGATTGGGATAGGCTTTCTTGATGATAGAGCAGTCATATATCCTGGGGGTCACATCTATTAAATACATCACAAAAGCTGTGAACTTATCTATATATTAGCCAGGTTTTATATTTCCAGATATCTATATTTTTGCTCACATTGACAGTGAAGCTCATTGAAGATAATTTAATAGTGTTGTACTTTGTATTGAGAGTTATGCCCACCAACAACATTTATTAGATGTTCAGGTAACTTAATAGTTGCAGGCCACTTGTGCTACGCTCAAGTATTTTATGTGTGGACAAAATCCAGCTTCAGTAACGTAAGGATGGGAAATCACACCTCACAATCACATATCTACACTCCACTTAGACATAGAGAGACTTCAAAACAAGCAGCTAAATTTTAGTCTAATACAATACAAACTTCTGATATTTAATCACTTAAAAATAGGCCATTTATACATTGAACAGTACATTAAAACCAGAGATGCACTTGTCATTGGCTTATACTTCTCCACATCCCTAATTCTGAGCTTTGATCATCTTAGCTCCAACTTCTACTTTCCAAACCATGATTCCAACTCTGTTCTAATGTCGTTCAATGCTTGAGAAGGCTGTCCTACTTTTAATCTGGTAAGTTATTTCCATCATGAAAATATGCACACACAGCCCAAAGAGGTTGGGGTTAAGATCCACTCTCGACTTCTGATTGTAATCTGGGCTCATACTTGAGTACAATGCTGAGAAAGTGCAGCACTATCAGACAGAATGTTAAAACTAAGCACCCTTGTGGGCTGTATGGACTTTCCAGTTGGTCTGTGAAATAGTATCAAAGTGCTTACCTAGCAAAGCTAGCCTTCCGGCATGAAATGTGGGAAATCTACAAAATGCCTTGGTTAAGTCACTAAGCAATGGGTCAAGGTGATCTTGGGTGTGAAATCAGATGGCAGTGGTATATTGGTATCGTCACTGGATGAGTAACTCAAGGTACAGCTCTGGGGATATGACTTTGAATCCCACTATGGTAGATGGTAAAATTTGAATTCAATTAACAAATCTGAAATAGTTGGCCTGAAACCACCGGTGATTCTTAGAAAAGCCCATCTGCTTCACCAGGGAAGGAAATTTTGCCATCCTTACCTGGTTTGGCCTATATGTGACTCCAGATCCTCAGAGATGTCATTGACGCTTCCATGTTCTATGAATTGGCCATGAAAAAAATTCGTTTTTAGACAAACACCTCATAGTTTGATGAAAAGATTTGATTTATTTATTATTGTCACATTTACCGAGATACAGTGAAAAGCATAACTTTGCATGCTAACCGGACAAATCATACTTTATGTAAATACAGCAGGGTAATAGAACAGAATGCAGTTATAGTGTTACAGCAACAAAAAAGATGTAGAGAAAGATCAACTCTAATATATGAGAGGTCCATTCGTAAGTCTGATAATAGAAGGGAAGAAGCTCTTCTAGAACCTGTTGGTACGTGTTTTCAAACTTTAGTATTTTATAATGAATATACAGCAAAGAAGGTACACAAAACCCACCAGGTGAGGGTTAAGTAACTAATATTTAACCACAAAAAGGGGAGGTGTGTCAAGGAATTTAGTCAAATTGGAGCTGTGCCTGAGCTGTAGAAGCATGGAGAGTGGAGCTCAAGAATCGTCCTGACATTTGGCAGCATTAGGATAGAAATCTTGCATTTTAGCAGCATTGATTGGCCTGATAGCCCAGGTTTGCAGGTTTCTAGACGATCTGAGTGATCAATGAATGAATTGTTCTGTGACTAGAAAAAATGGTTCTTTAGGTAAACAAATATCTCAGCTGCATAAGTAAACATACAGATTCCACTCCCTGTCTTTGCTTCTGTGGAATGGTAAATATTTATGGATGCTAAATTCAGCTTGGAATTTTTTATGTCACTTGGTAAGTGGTTGAGAGCAGACAGGGCTTGGAACCAACATTCTCCGAAATGACCAGTCATTCTGTCAAAACTGAATGTTTCCGGAAATCTGAAATAGTCATGTGAGGTAAGAGTCTGAAAAAGAAGTCTTTACTTTGCTGCACAACATCCAGCTTCAACTTCCCTGCTCAGCTCTGCACCTCCAAAACCAGCAAAAATAGGCTTACTCCAGGATGCACCATCGTCACCTGATGATGATTGGAGCAAGAAGCAGGAGAACAAAGCAAATGAAATAAGCTGATTCCTGAAACTCTGCCTAAAGAATCTGGGATATCCTGCTCTACTTACCTTCATTTACACCCACATTTTGTCTGAGATAATTCCAGCCCAGACACCACAAGTGAATTACTGCTCATAATGCACTTTCAATGAAATACCATTTGGAACTTATAACACCTAAAGAGAGATTGAGCAGTGCTCCGATGTGAGCAGAGTAACTTTATGCACAGGTCCTGTTTGATTGCACTGGTTGATTGTTCTGCAGCTCGAAACACCCTTGGCACACTGCAAACTCAGCTAAAGCAGCCAATATAGCTGAGACTGGACCTGTAAAGCCAGACTAATGGCTATTGTTGTATCACAGCATATCTGTCAACTCACTATGAGCAATTACAGAGGTATTGGTGAAATATGTTGAGGGTCTAACTCACACTTCTTTATAGATATGAATAGGGAAACATTGGACAGTTTGTGTATTTCTGATTTTAAAATAGAACAAATACTTAGATTTTCATGTACAAAGGGCTCACATAAACTATCCTGGAATTGGGCTGATTCCATATTGACATGAAAAACTTTTACTCCATCCTATCAACCTACCTGAAAGCAGCAATGTAAATTAAGAGGCCCACGGCTGTCAACTTCAACGTTTGAAGTATGCGTTTATCCCATCCACAAATCCATGTGGGAACAATAGGAAGGGAAGGTGCTCCAATGGTTACATTCAAGCACATATTTGGGTCTTCATTGCAGAATGTTTGTGAACTTTTACAGCTATATCAACAAATTTTATAGTGCTTTTCACATAAGAAAATGTTGCATGATGCTTCACAGAGGCATTATAAAACAAAATATCATGCCAAACCACACAGATGTTCGGGCAGGTGATGGAAAGCTTAGTCTAAGAGATAGGTTTTAAGGAGAATAACTGTGTTAGATGCTTTAGCTGAGCTAAAAAATTTTGTAGCTGTTGGAAGCTTCAGAACTGTCTCTGCTTGGGGCTTGTGTATAAAGTTTGTCTGTTCCTCAGGCTGCCTCTAGGACTAGATGACGAGAAGGAAGAAGAGCAGAAATGAAATAGCAGAGACGTTCTGGAAAAGAAAGGGTGGATAGAGTGACCCTTAAAGAATGTGAATACTCAAGAACAGAACATCTTTTCTCCAGCTAACTGAGCAGTAATGCATTTGACAGTTCTACTTCAGAAATGTAGGCTGTAACAGAGGGATACCACATGTTGAGACACTGACTGCAACACGGAACCAATCTTAGACTTCAATGCTGGTAATTCTGAAGGTGACTCTGATCCTGAATTTCTACACTGCTGCATTAATCTAAATATTAACAGATGGCATGAGCAAAATGTGCCAATTTGTGGTGAACTCTTATTTCAAGCCATTTGCTAATATATTCTTTGGTAAGCAAAATATATTCATCACTTTTTTTTTCCAGTAGCGCTGCAAGAAGACAGGGCTCTATGTTTTATCAGGACAATATGTTTGTCCAGATGCTGGGTTTGACTGACTAAAACTATGTACCCCTGAATATTCAACATGGAGAACTTGCAGCATCATGAGAAAGCAAAGTACACACTCTACACTGATATTTGACAACATACAGAGAATCCAGGCAAGACAAACCCAACCCAACCAATTATTGCCCCATCAGCCTTTTTTTTATTCATTCATGGGGCAAGGACGTTGCTGGCCAGGGCAGCATTTACTGCCCATCCCAAATTGCCCAGAGGACAGTTAAGAGTCAACCACATTGCTGCAGGCCTGGAGTCACATGTAAGCCAAACCAGGTAAGGAAGTCAATTTCCTTCCCTAAAGGACATTAGATGGGTTTTTCCCAACAATTGACGGTGGATTCACCATCATTAGACTCTTAATTCCAGATCATTATTGAATTCAAATTCCACCATCTGCCATGGCAGGATTCAAACCCATTATCTGTGTCTCTGAATTGACAGTCCAACAATAACATCACTGGACCATTGCCTCCCCTCTACTCTCGATCATCAGTAAAGTGATGGAAGGTGTCATCAACTGTGCTATCAGCAAAACCTGTTCTTCCAGGGCCACTCAGCTGCTGACCTCATTGCTGCCTTAGCTCCAGCATGGACAAAGGAGCTGAAGTCCAGAGTTGAGGTGAGAGTGACAGTCTTTGACGGCAAGGCCACATTCTACCAAGTGTGTCATCAAAGACCCCTAGAATAACTGGAGCCAATGAGTATCAGGAGACAAATTCTCTGCTGGCTGGAGTCATAACTGACACATAAGAAAATGGTTGTGGTTGTTGGAGGTCAGTCATCTCAGGTCCAGGACATCTCTGAAGGAATTCCTTGGGTTAGTGACCTAGGCTCAACCATCTTTAGCTACTTCAACAATGAACTTCCCTCCATCATCCAAGATCAGAAGTGGCAATGTGCACTTATGATTGCACAATGCTCAGCATAATTCCTGACTCCTCAGATAGCGAAGCAATCCATGTTCAAATGCAACAGACGTGGGCAATATCCCGGCTTGGGCTGACAAGTGATAAGCAACACGCATGCCACACAAATATGAGGCAGTGACCATCTCCTATAAGAGACAATCTAACCACCGTCCCTTGACATTCAATGGTATTATCACCTCTGACTTCCCCATCATGAACATCCTGGGAGTTACCATTGATCAGAAACTCATCTGGACTTACCACGTAAATACAGTGGCTAAAAGTGAAGGCCAGAGGCTAGGAATACTGCGGTGAGTAAGTTACCTCTTGACTCCCCAAAGTCTGTTCGCTGCCTACAAGGTACAAGTCAGAAGAGTGATCGAATAATCCCCATGTGCCTGGATGGGTGCAACTCCAAGAAGTTTGACACCATCCAGGATTATGTAGCCCACTTGATTGGCACCACATCCACAAACATCCAATTCCTTCACCACTGATACTCAGTAGCAGCAGTGTGTACGATGGAGAAGATATTCTGCAGAAATTCACCAAAGTGTCTGAGACAGAACCATCCAAACCCATGACCACTTCTACCTAGAAGGACAAGGGCATCAGGTATATGGTAACACCAACGCCTTCAGGTCCCCCTTTAAGCCACTCCACGGCCAGCCTTGGAAATATATCACCATTCCTTTACTGTCACTGGGTCACAATCCTGGAATTCCTTCCCCAAAGGCATCATGGACCAACCTATAGCATGTGGACTACAACAATTCAAAAAGTCATTTACCACTGGCTTCTCAGAAGCAACCAGAGACAAACAATAAATGCTGCCCAGCCAGTGATGCCTATGCCCTATGAGTGAGAAAGAAATGTAGTCTCCTTATCATTTCCTTGGAAGGCAACCACATTGATACAGTGGGATGTTTCTCTTGGCAGCTGATTTCTGATTGTGGCATTTACAAAGGCCTGAATGTAACAGCAGTGTAGATCAATCAAAGAAAAATTGATTCAAGAGAGAATGCTCTGAAACTTGAATAGCGACAATGCCTTGAAAGGAAGATAACACACTGAAATTCTCTTACACCCTTCCACATTTTACACAGGTCAACGGAACTTAAATCTGGCAAATTAAAAGTTGATGAGCATTCTGAAGTCAATACTGCAATAAGGAAATAAGGAAATGAGAACTTCCAGCTCCTTCTAGGATAAAAATTTCTCTTTCCGTAAGCAATGGGATCATTTGCACATTTGGTCCTGCTGTGGTACAGTGAATGAGATTGTGGTCTCCAACAGAAAGAAACCTTGTTCCTTCATCAACAATAGAACCAACTTGAAGATTCAAGGAAATTATACCCGCATCTGGATTGGAATCCATAGAAATTTCCTGCATTTTGCCTTGGTACGCAGACTTGCTTTGAAATTCCATCTCATGCATTTTCTTGTGGATTGAGCTTGGGCCAGAGTGATGGCAGTGGATCAAGAGTGGGCCGTCGAGATTGTGCCAGTGAGGCAGTGGTGGTGAGAGCAAGCCGGGGAGGCAGCTGAGAGTGGGCCAGTGAGGCAGCCGAGTGTGGGATGCTGGCAGTGGCATGGCGTGGGCTGGAAAGCCCAGAGCGGGACTATGGCAGTGGAAAGGAAAGTTGGACTCTCTTAAATTTTTTTTTTCCTTGTCTTATTCTAAGTTAATGTGAAAAGCGCCACATATGTATAGCGAAGGTACACACTTTCCACTGTATTTTCACATTGAATACGTGACAATAAATGATTTGACTCAATTCAATTTATTCAATTCAAAAGAGCAGGAAGTGCGGGTTTTTCTTTGAATATTTTCTCTGCGGATTGTTTGTGATCTTTGTCTACTTAAAGTTGAGCTTTTAGTTCAGCGATCTCTTTAAGGGAATTAGACTAAAACAACTCTTACCTGATTTTAATGTGCTCAAGATTCAATTGATGCTCAATTTTAAGCTTTTCTGAAGTACTCCTCAGCTCTTGAAGCTCTGCAGATTGAGCCTCAGCTTTCTCGTTCACATTTCTGCAACTTAATTATCCCTGAGCATTCAGTATTGACTTGTGGTAAGTTGGCAGTGGATTAGAGCTTCTGAGACTGGAGCTTATCCACCCTGCCCACTTTCCTTTTTCTTTCTCTTGTTTTTTTTTTCTTTTCTACTCATTTTTTTTCTCTTTATTTTATTTTACTTACCTCTTGGTAAAGAGCTTGGTACCGGCGAAGGCATTAGTGGTGGCAAGTGGGCCCAGCAGTGCGGACTCGAGTGGGCCTAGCAGTACGGACTCGAGTGGGCCCAGCAGTACGGACTTGAGTGGGCCCAGCAGTACGGACTCGAGTGGTCCCAGCAGTATGGACTCGAGTGGGCCCAGCAGTACGGACTTGAGTGGGCCCAGCAGTAGGAACTCGAGTGGTCCCAGCAGTATGGACTCGAGTGGGCCCAGCAGTACGGACTTGAGTGGGCCCAGCAGTACGGACTCGAGTGGTCCCAGCAGTATGGACTCGAGTGGGCCCAGCAGTACGGACTTGAGTGGGCCCAGCAGTACGGACTCGAGTGGTCCCAGCAGTATGGACTCGAGTGGGCCCAGCAGTATGGACTTGAGTGGACCCAGCAGTGTGGACTCGAGTAGACCCAGCAGTGTGGACTTAAGTAGGCCCAGCAGTGTGGACTTGATGGACCCAGCAGTGTGGACTCGGGTGGGCCCAGCAGTGTGGGCTCAAGTGGGCCCATCAGTAAGGACTTGAGTGGGACCAGCAATGTGGACTCGAGTGGGCCCAGCAGTGCGGACTCGAGTGGGCCCAGGAGTGCAGAGTCAAATAGGCCCAGGATTGCGGACTCAAGTGGACCCAGCAGTGTGGACTCAAGTGGACCCAGCAGTGTGGACTTGTGTCGGTAGCATTGGAAGACAGTTTTGGTTCCCGGGGGCTGCAGCATCGTCGCGACAGTTCTAGCACCGAATCATGGCTGCTCCCGTGGAGGTAAGTTTGGGTTCCCAACAACATCTGCATCCAGTGCAGATATATGAAGGCAGTGGTGGAGATGGGTTTGGGCCCACTACAATGCCCAGTTGCATCAACAGTTGCTGCAATGATGAGGTAAGCCCAAAGTGGACTCATGGCAGTGGGCAAGTCAAATTTGCATTGGCGAAGGTCCGGCAGCATCGGTGATGTGTGTTTTGGTGTGGTCCAGTAAGGACTCATAGTGGTGAGGGTGTCGGTGAAGGTGACGTTGCCCCAAAGAGTGATGACTTTCGTTCCAGTGTCAAAGCGAAGGGGACTCGTGCCTGGCCAGCAGACCTATGGTTCATGGTGGCGCATTTAGCAAGGAGGACTGTAAAGTTGGACACTTTATTTATTCATTCATTTTTCTGCCTTTATATTCTATGTTTTGGTTTATTTTTCTGTGTTCATGATTGCATTGGAGAGTGGTGACACTATACTACACTTTCACTGTATTTTCTAACAAGGTACATGTGACAATAAATAAATAAATGAACTTATTGACTTTTCCCAATTTGGACCTAAGGGTCTCCTTTTCCCTGGATAATTCCTTACTGGCTGCTTACAATTGTTGCTAGTTCAGTGGAATAATTTCTTTCTCACCTTTTTTAAAAAAATAGAGATTCTTCAAAAGACAAGTAGAAGTTTCATTACTATTGGCACAATGGTCAAAGAGCGTCACTAGGCCTAGAGTCTCTTCATCCAATAGATCACCTGCTTCAATGACATGCTGTTCCATTTCTTTTTGGAAGAGTAAATTAAGGTCTAGTGAGTAATCTTGCTGGTCACCATTATTTTGGTGGCTTCTGCTCCTGCTTCTTCTCGTCTGTCTTCAAAGAGATGAAAGAGCTGCAATATTCTCCTGTAGTTTAGGGATGACATTTTTCCCCCTCCCATAGCTCAATTGTCTGTCTTTCTGTCTTCTATTCGACAGCAAATCCTCTATCCATGCTTGTCTATTACCTCCACCATGAGCTCTTATCTGATTAAGTAGCCTAATATGTGGTACTTTATCAAATGCCTTATGAAAATCCCAATATATTACATCCACTGCTTCTGCTTTATCTATCCTGCTTGTTACATCCTCAAAGAATTCTAATAAATTTGTCAAGCATGATTTCCCCGTTGCAAAGCCATGATAACTGTGATTGATCATATTAAGCATTTCTAGGTGCTCTCCTCTCACATACTTTATTGTAGTCTCTAACATTTTTCCAATAGCAAATGTTAAGCTGACTGGTCCATAGTTACCTGTATTTTTGTCGCCTTCCTTTTTTAAATACAGGTGTCACCTTGCTAGTTTTCAAATCAGCTGTGACACTTCCAGAACCTAAGGATTCCTGGAAGATTACTATCAGTGCATCCATTATCTCTGCAGTTACATCCTTTAGTATCCTAGGATGCATATCTTCACATTCAGTGGATATATCGACCTTTAGCCCCATTAGTTTCCCTATTTCTCTCTTGACTGTTATTGCATTTATTTCCTCACCTCCTTTTGCCCTTTGATTCTCAAGTAATTTTTGGATTGCTGTTAGTGTCTTCTACTTTGAAGATTGATGAAAAGCGTTTATGCAGCTCTTCTGCCATTTTCCAATTACTCATTGTTAATTCTTCAGCCTTACTCACTAAAGGGCTTTTGTTCACTTTGGCATCTCTATTCCTTTCCACATATTTATAGAAGCTCTTGCTGTCCATCTTGATACTACTTCGAATTTTATCTTTAAAGCTTAAATTCTCCCATTGTATTTGATTATCCTTTGCCAGTGTTTAAAATATTTCTATGGCTTACTACAAATATTTGCCACTTTATGTATTTTTTTCTTTCAATTTGTTGACGTCTGTAACTTCCCTGATTAACTTTGTTTGGGTTATCCCCTTCCTAGAATCCTTTCTCACTGGGATATATCTTTGTTATAAGCCATGAACAATTTTCTTGAACGTCTGCAATTTTCCGTCAAAAGGCTTTGCTGCTAAATGTCTATCCTTGTTCACTCTAACTAATTCTGCCCTTATTCTTTTGTAATTACTCTTATTTAAGGTTGGCACATTAGTATTATATGCAAGCTCCTTCCTCTGGAACTAAATGCTAAATTCGACCATATTGAGGTGGCTATATCTTCAGCGATCTTTTACTCTGAGGTCATCATTAAACCTGCATCATTATTTATCAGCAGATCCAAAATAACCTGCTCCCTACAGATCTACAAAATGTTGTTTGGGGTGGGGCTGTGCCAATCACATGATCTGCGAAGTCTTCCTCTGCCAATCTGGCTATCCCAATCTACATGAAGACTAAAGCCACCCATGATTAATATACTGCATTTTATGCAAGCCCTCATATTTCTTGATTTATTCTCTGCCCTACTGAGTAGCTACTACTCCACCAATCAGCGCCTTTGTCTCTTTCTTATTTCTTATCTCTACTCAAATAGACTGTACACATTCTGACTCAAGATCATTTCTTGCTACAGTATATATTCCATCCTATACTAAACAATACTACCCCATCACCCTAATGCAGACAAGAAGCAATGTTGCCCCCTACTGTTTTCTTACTGGTGCATTGTCAGCCATCTGACAGGCAAACTGGACTGAGTCGGAATCAGCAGCAGGGTGCAGGGAAAAGTTTTTGCCTCACAAATAATAAGTCTGCTTTGCTTGTGAAGTTCAGCCTGTCTGCTGAACTGCATTGTCTTTGTTAATGTAAGGTATTATTTATACTGTAAAAATTCTAATAGAACTTCAATGAGCACGCTTAATACAATATGATTCCTCATGAGCTCCTAACTTTCTACTTGTCGATTAATAGTGACACTTTCAAACCATTTACAAAATAATCAATAATCTCCTTGGCTGCTACTAATTACACTTTGTTTGGTCTATGATATGGTTACATTTTAAAGTAAAGTAGGAATCAAAAGCCTTTATTACATTCTTGCACTAAGTGGTCTTGTCTTCTATGGCCTGTTGGGGGACAATGGTGTTGACATTGCCGTCATTCATGTGCAACTTTACACTGGCCTAGACTATATTGGGTGTTTATAAATCAAGGCCTGATCCAGTGTTGTGTCTGCTGAATTGTTGGGCCAGTTCCACTTCATCCCATACACTGTCTGGGATCACGGCCATTCTTGTGGTCTGGTAAAGAGATGGCTTTTTCCATTTACAGGTCCTTTTGAAAGGTGAATTATGGCAACTGCAATTCTTTTTCCTTTCTGCCCATTGTCAGCATTGCTTGGATTCCTCTATTCTGTCATTTTATCTTTCTAAGGTTCAGTTACTAGGTTGGCATAGAAGTCTTTCACCTGCTGAAGCCATTAGGCATTAGTTCAGGTTTTTGCCCATTTTCTATGGTTGGGTTGTTGGGCTGCTCTCATCCTTTGCCTCTTGTATTGTACTGTGAATGAGCTTCTCTTTAAGTCCTCCATTCCTAGTTGTGTCCAGAAACATGCATTTGGTTGCTACCATATATTGAGACAGATCTGGGTAGATGGTAGAAGACAGTTAATACCCGTATCAGTGAAAATTAACAACCCTTATTAACTATAACTGCATATAAGTGATGGTAAGAGAAGATATCTATGGAGCCCTGGGTAATTCAGGTCCCATTCCCATGCAATTGTATGCCATAATTGTATTGCTGTACAAGATGATAAGAAGCATAGGTAGACTGGATAGTCAGAGACATTTTCCCAGGGCAGAAATGACTGTTACAAGGTGGCATGATTTTAAGGTGATTGGATGAAGGTATAGGAGAGATGTCAGAGGTAGGTTCTTTATACAGAGAGTGGCGGGTGCATGGAATGCACTACCAGCAGTGGTAGTGGAGTCTGATATATTAGGGACATTTAAGCCACTCTTGGATAGGCACATGGATGATAATAAAATGTAGGGTATGCACAGTAGTTTGATCTTAGAGCAGGAAAATAGGTCAGCACAACATCGGGGCCAAAGGGCCTGTACTGTGCTGTACTGTTCTACGTTCTATATTCTATGTAATGACATAACTTGTTATCCACAGGCTCAGTAACTGTTGTTAGAGGAAGGGTGCAATTAATCTTATTCTCTATTGGCTGCTCAGAGGCAAAATTTAACCAATGGTACCTGATCATAGATGTAAAGGAGAAAATATGAACAGAGCCATAGCCCTATCTGAACAAGAGAGTGGTATTCACGAACTGAAGTTTCACTGCCTATGTGTGTGGTGAGGCTTTCTGGTATATAACTCTGAGACACACTAAGATTCATTGTTATTTATTGCATGCTCCATTAATTTTCTCTGCATAGGGACAACCATTGTAGCCAGCTGGGGAGAAATAAGAGGATGCATAGGAAATGCAAGCCATTAACTGCTAGGCCTTTATGACAGCAAAACACTAGAAAGCATTTTATTGAACCACGCGTGCCCCACTCCACACCAACAGTCTCTTCTATCATCAGGCCTCAAACTCTTAAACCCTCCACATCAACGCCACTGTCTGCACTAGCACCATTTTACTAGTTATAGTCAATCACCACTCCACAGAAATTGTGCATTAAAATAAAATGTTGTTAAATTATTAGTTTTTCCACAGTGATCAAATTTTTAAAAAATTTGTTTAGGAGAAATGATCCTCATTGGTGAGGCCTGTGCTTGATCCCCATTGTTAACTGCCTTCGGGAATGTGATGGTGAGCTGTTTTCTTGAATTACTGATGTCCATGTGGTGTAGGTAAAAAGTAAATTCCAAGATGTTGGCTGAGTGACACCGAAGCGCAACAATACTGCTGTTCCTTCGGGATGGTGTGTGGCTTGGAGGGATATAACTTGTCTAGTCAAACCATCAGCTGGTACCAGAGCACAGTGCACAATAATTCCAGGTAGCCTGTGCATTCAGCAAGATGCCAGTTTATCAGCTAGTATCTCCAACAATAAGGCTGAAACATGGTATGCCTTCAGAAAGGCAATTCCTCTTTTCCTGCTGCAAGTGAAAGACCAGGAGAGAAGACCAGCCAGTTCTGAACAAAGGACAGTTATTGAAACTCATTATGTCTGAAGTAGCGCTAACAATGCAGTCTTGATCTCATACAAATGACAGTTCTGACCAGTGGAACAGAAACTCCTCAATAAGTTGGAGTTTGACTTATCTGGGGACAGCCATATGATCAACTGGTCTCTAGAGAGTTTAGTTACAATTCTGGATTGCTTAACTTTGATTTAGTAAGAATCAATTTGCTGTTAACAGTGAGACAGTTTGCTAAGAACCTAACTGGTAATTCAATTTCTCAACTCTAGGCTTAGCCAGGGTGGCCTCAAGACTCCTGAAAAGCCTACTTTCTGGAGAAATCTCATATCCACATGAAAGTTGGAAAAACCTCATATTGTTATGCCCTTAACAATACAAAAATAGATACTGCAAATTCAGCCAGCTGCAGAAACCCTAACCTTCTGGATTCTGATTTTAAAAAATCATGAATGTCCTTACCTTTGATTAATATGTTATTCTTAATAAGTCTCACACCAACTCCTACCACCAGCTTACAATATATATGCTAGGAGACGATTTTTGGGTTCCATTTTAAGTTGACTTCCATTCTAGTTGCATGTTTTCTCTTTGGGAGCCTCACTATCCTCTTTACTTTTCCTCAACCTATTGTATTTAACCTGGCTCTTAAATGAAGAATTCACCTGATGAGGGCATTGCTGGCCAGGGCAGCAGTTATTGTCCAAACCTAATTGCTCAGTGGACAGTTAAGAGTCAACTACATTGCTGTGGTTCTGGAGTCACATGTAGGCCAGACCAGATAAGGATGGCAGTTTCATTCCCTAAAAGACATTAGTGAACCAGATGGGTTTTTTTCCTGACTCGGCATGTTCATCACCAGATTCTTATTTCCAAATATTCACTGAATTCAAATTCCACCATCTGCCATGGTGGGATTTGAATCCACGTGCCCAGAACATTATCTGGGTCTCTGGATTAACAGTCCAGCAATAATACCAATAGGTCATTGCCACCCCTGTTCATTTTTGGGCCATTGTGTTCTCGATCTTTCTTGTCATCCTGGGACCTCTGGCCTTGCCTTCCCGCATCTTTTGTATATATTTGGACATACAAGTATACTAATCAAGAACAGGAGAAGACCATTCAGCCCTCAAGCCCACTCCACCATTCAATAAGATTATGGTTGATTGGCCTCAATGCGAATTTCCTGCCAACCCACAATATCTTCTAACTCTCATGTTAGGTAAGAAGCTATCTATCTCTGCCTTAAAATATTTAATTGAACATTTAAAATCTGAAAGTTACAGCACAGAAAGTGACTATTCAACCTATCACAAGTGTGACACAAATCCTCAGTTCAAAGCCTCCACATCTACTGCTCTCCAGGAAAGACAGTTCTTGATTCACAACCCTCTGAGAGAATAAGTTACCCTTCATCACCATCTCAAAGGAAGACTCTTTGATTTGAAACAATGTTCCCTAGTTCTACTCACTCTCAGAAGAGGAAACATCCTTTCAGCATTTACCCTGTCAAGTTCCCTCAGGATTTTTCATGTCTCATATAAGATCATCTTCCATTCTTTAAACTGCAGTTAACACAAGCCCATCCAAATTCAAATGAAATAATAAAACAAATCAAATCAAAATCTGCCCAACCTTCCCCATAAGACAAAGCATCATCCCAGGAATTTGTTGAGAAAATCTTACTAAATTGATTTAAATGCAATTATTTTCCTCATTAAATAAAGAGACCAAAACTGTACACAATACTCTAGATGGAGTCTCATCAACACCCTGTACAACTCTGGCAAAATGTCTCTACTCTTATATTTCATTGCTATTGCAATAAATGGCAACATTCCATTTGTCTTCCTAATTACATGCACACTAACGTTTGAAACATACCTAGTCTTTCAACGAATTGTCTCCTCAAAGATTACTTATTATTCTATTACATTGTTCTGCAAGTTTTTGAATAATTTACCCTGGCTTCATTCCTTCTTATTCTATTGAAATTCGCCACTCCCAATTTAGAAACTTAGAAACTTGGAAATTTAGATTTTTTTTTCTCTTCTGCATCACTAGTCTCAATTTTACTATTGATGATCATACCCATTACTTACCCTACCTTAATCCCCAGCACAAGTTACTGCAACGCCCCCTTCTTAGCTGGACAAAGAACATGCTGGTAAAATAAGTTCTTCTGGTCATGTTGCATAAATTCTCCCAAGTCCTCCCACTCATATGATCCTAATTAATACTTCTAATTGGCAAAATTTCCAATGTCATCAATTAGTAGTTTTTTTACATATCTGTGATTTCCCTAAAGATTTACTCAACTACCTTTTTCTCTCCCCCACTATTCGGAGAGTTATAGAATGCCCCGGTATCCCATGTTTGCTGTAATTTCTCCAATAACTGCATGGACCTTGAAAGTGAATGTGTCATCGCACATCAGCAGCTGATAGGCGTAGTCAGAGTAGCTACACAGTGGGAACATTGCCAGTGTTATGATAATGCCTGAAGGGGGATAGACAAGGAGATCGAAACTATGGTTTTAATGTTAGAGCTGGACTGAAGCTGTCAGCAGAAAATGCAGAGCAAGCAGATTGTTGAATTTTTAATCCAGTCACAAAATATTTCTTTCAGAGCAAGAGTGAATTCCTAATGAAAGACTACTGTATTGCGACAGTGTAATAAATGTGTATGACGTTGATTAGATAATCATGGGGGTGTAATAACTAACACTAATCCGTGATTGATAGGTGCAAATGAACTATACCCATTGACTCTAATACTAACAAAGTGGAACTAATGAGGGAGTGTGCATCATTGTGGATATTTGCAACCCCTCAACACACCCTGGCCCTTACATATGGTCGAATGAACTGGTAAAGAACGAAATTTGAATCCCATGTCCAGAAGAGGGGGATTGAACTCCCACTTCAATAGCTTCTTTAACTTAGCTTCTCATCTTTAACAAAATTCTGTCACTTTCCCTTGAAGAAAGTTTTCTACTCAGAACTAAACTGAATCAACAATGCCATCTCACCTTCAATTCAGATCATTATATCCTTGAATATTAAGCACTCTGTCTCCACTATTTTTAACCCACATTTCCATTAATATCACAGCACTATAAGTCTCATGGTCATTTGTGCTTGCAGCTTCTACATTATTCACCACACCTTGTGTGTTTTTTTTTATTATTCATTCGGGGATGATAGCCTCACTGGCTAAGCAGCATTTAATGCCCATCCTAGAGGGCAGTTACGAGTCAACCACATTGCTATGGGTCTGGAATCACATGTAGGCCAGACCAGGTAAGGATGGCAGTTTCCTTCCCTAAAGGACATTAGTGAACCAGATGGGTTTTTTTCCCCCAATAATCAACAATGGATTCACAGTCATCATTAGGCTCTTAATTCCACATATTTATTGAATTCAAATTCCACCATCTGTCATGGCAGGATTCGAACCTGGATCCCCAGAACATTATCTGGGTCTCTGGATTAACAGTTTGGTAATAATGCCATCGCCTCCCCACCATATTTACAACCATGCATTATAAATCTGTTGTTGCATTTGTCATTGACTTTATTAATCTGCTCCTGTATGTTATGCTACTGATTCCTTCTCTAGTACTGCCTAACGCATTCACTTTAATTACTGTGTTCCGATTTTGTCGTTTTAATATGTTGGTGCCCATTTCCCTGCCAATTTACTTTAAACCTCCCCAACGATATTACTGAAACTTCCCATAAGGACAAGGACCCAGTTCTTTTGGGGTGTAACCAGTTCCTTTTGAATAGATACATCTTGCCCCAGTACGTATCCCACTATCCCAAGCATCTGAAGCCTAACCAATGCCTGAAGCCATGCATTGATCCTCCCTAACTTCCAATTTCTATTCCACATCTCATGGCACTCGAAGTATTGTAGACATGCCTTAACTTTTAAGATTCTCCCTTAGCTCCTGAAAATTTGTCTGGAGAACCTTGCTACCTCTAAGACAACAAAGTGTGGAGCTGGATGAACACAGCAGGCCAAGCAGCATCTCAGGAGCACAAAAGCTGACGTTTCGGGCCTAGACCCTTCATCAGAGAGACTCTCTGATGAAGAGTCAAGGCCCAAAACATCAGCTTTTGTGCTCCTGAGATGCTGCTTGGCTGCTGTGTTCATCCAGCTCCACACTTTGTTGTCTTGGATTCTCCAGCATCTGCAGTTCCCATTATCACTTGCTACCCGTACTTTTTTTTATGTGACTGGTACTGATGTGAGCTAGAACCTCTGACTTGCTCCCTTCATTCTGCAAAATATTCCACATTTTCTCTATGTTATCATTTACCATGGCGCTAGGGAGGCAACATACCGGGTAGGACTCACGATAGTGTTACCAAAATCTCTATGCGTCCCCCTGAGTATAGGACAATCTTTACTGTTACCTCTTGAGTTGTCTAATGGCCATTGATGTCATGATCTTAACTGCAGTCCTTCAAGGTGCAGTCTCAAGTACTGCGTACATGTTTGATATGGTACCCATCCTGAAGGCTTCAGTAATGCTTTCCCTACTGCTTTTCACAATGGCCATCCATCTACAAACATGACATCTTACTTCTACTGGGCTGGCTGCCTTCTCAAATGTGTAATCCAGGAAATTCTCATCTCCTTTGATGGCCTGCAGTGATTCCAATTACCTTCAAGCTTAATGTCCCTGCCAGATGTTAAGTTGAGCATCAGTAAGCAGAAATTGGCAGGGTTTTTTTCTGCTTCTGTCTGCTGCAAGAGTGTCTTCCCTGAGTTATCTCGGTCTTGGGGTTTCAACAGTTCCAGCTTTAAGAATGGCCTTAATGGCAACACCATAATTGAGCCCAAGCCATTTGCTCACTGTGTGAGCTTGATGCTGAAATACGGTATATCACAGACAGCAAATGAGATAATGACCATACTTTTCAGATTATTTCTCACTGTATATCATATCACCTCTTATCACCTTATAAACTGTGCTTGTCTTTTCTCCTTCGGGATAAGAAGGGTCAGACTGGATTTGAGATAGTAAGAACTGCCGATGTTGGAGTCAGAGATAACACAGTGTGGAGTTGGAGGAACATAGCAGGCCAGGCAGCATCAGAGGACCGGGAATGATGATGCTTTGGGTCTTTCCAGCTCCACACTGTGTTATCTCTGACTCCAACATCGGCAGTTCTTACTTTCTCAAATCCAGTCTGACCCTTCTTATCCCGAAGGAGAAAAGACAAGCACAATGTATAAGGTGATATGATACACAGTGAGAAATAATCTGAGAAAAAAATTCTGTGGAGACAGGCTGAACATGATTTCAAGGCATTGCCCTGAGGAAAGAAGAAACAGGAATAGCTGACACTTAATTTGTTAAGTTAAAACCAATGCAATGCATGCAATGTTCTTTTTGTTTGCAAACATCAGGGCCGTTTACATTAATATTATAGTTGCTTTCAGAATGTGGAATTGTAGAATTAACACTTCAAATCCAGTTTGAGATAACACAGTGTGGAGCTGGAGAGACCCAAAGCGTCAACATTCCCGGTCCTCTGATGCTGCCTGGCCTGCTATGTTCCTCCAGCTCCACACTGTGTTATCTCAAACTGGATTTGAAGCGTTAATTCTACACTTCCACATTCTGAAAGCAACTATAATATTAAGTAAACGGCCCTGATGTTTGCAAACAAAAAGAACATTGCATGCATTGCATTGGTTTTAACTTAACAAATTAGGTGTCAGCCATTCCTGCTTTTTTGCCTCAGGGCAATGCCTTGAAATCATGTTCAACCTGTCTCCACAGAATTTCAATAGAGTTTGGAAATAAAATAAAAACAAGATGTGCAGATTTGGCACTGTCTGTGATTAGAGAAAAATAGAGTTTATTATTTCTTTTTCGGAGTCTTTTCTCTTGTTATACAAAGAATTCCAGTATTCATCAAATCCATCTCCTGTATAGTGAAATTACATTGCATCGAACTCTGATGACAAAATTTTTTAACTATTTCAAACCCACCAACTGTTCCTGATCATAGCAATGCAAATTCCATAGGACAACTCGCAAATAAGCTGAAACTCCTTAACTGGTAATTTTAGATCAGCCAAATGTATCCAGCCCTGTTATATGACACGCTGACCAATCAAAGCAGAGTTAAAATAAACAAGAACACGAAATTGTAAAGCATAGGGAAAGCCATCATTAAAAACAGACCCCTCTCTGTGAGAGGATATATAACACCAATATGACTAAACTTGTAAGAGATAAAATAGCTGATTATTGGGGAGAAGCTGAACTTGATACAGCAAACGGAAAACAGTGGAATGAAGCGAAAAGTGGACTTTGCAAAGGTGATGGAAATTTGATCAGTACATTTGTCAATCATTCAAGCGAAGCCTAATGCAAGCTAAAGAATTGTACCACAATTTCTACTCATGCACTTAGAGTAATAGAGTAATACAGCATGGAAACAAGCCCTTCGGCCCAAAATGGCTTGTACCGTTTTGTATTCAATGTTCAATTCAACAACTTCATACCATGAACTCCCCACTCCTGAAAATCACGTGTTTTTCTTTTATGGTTTTACTTTCAACAGAGCTGGCCTATATTCTGCTATCGATACAATTCTGCGATTAATAGAATTGATCTATGCTTTTTCTCTTCTCCGGATCCATTGCCTTTGCCTTTTGATCTGTGACATCTTTAACATCTAATTTCTCTCACTCTCTAACCTTTGCCAGAACCTTGCAGTGGGCTGACAAGTGTTACTTACATGGGTTCTGGAACATATCTCTACATCTCCACACGTGGCCAGTGCAAGTATCCTTTCCTTGAATGGTGACTTATGTATACCTGGTACCCTCCCCACTTGTGTGCTATCACTCAACCGGGTGATGGATTCTTTTGCAATGAAATAAAGGGGGTAAATTAGTAAGATACAAGTGGGTGGCACAGCACTACTGGTACATCTGAGTTGAGGTGTTTGAAAATATTAGGAGGCAGCACAAAGCAATGCTCGGTTAGTGGTGTGGGAAGATGGCCGTAGGAATGACAGTGATTGAAGGAAGATAATAAAGTGTGAAGCTGGATGAACGCAGCAGGCCAAGCAGCATCTCAGGAGCACAAAAGCTGACGTTTCCGGCCTAGACCCTTCGTCAGAGAGGGGGATGGGGTGAGGGTTCTGAAATAAATAGGGAGAGAGGGAGAGGCGGACCGAAGATGGAGAGAAAAGAAGATAGGTGGAGAGGAGAGTATAAGTGGGAAGGTGGGGAGGGGATAGGTCAGTCCAGGGAAGACGGACAGGTCAAGGAGGTGGGATGAGGTTAGTAGGTAGGAGATGGAAGTGCGGCTTGGGGTGGGAGGAAGGGATGGGTGAGAGGAAGAACCGGTTAGGGAGGCAGAGACAGGTTGGACTGGTTTTGGGATGCAGTGGGGTGGACGGGAAGAGCTGGGCTGGTTGTGTGGTGCAGTGGGGGGAGGGGACGAACTGGGCTGGTTTTGGGATGCGGTGGGGGAAGGGGAGATTTTGAAGCTGGTGAAGTCCACATTGATACCATTGGGCTGCAGGTTCCCAAGCAGAATATGAATTGCTGTTCCTGCAAACTTCGGGTGGCATCATTGTGGCACTGCAGGAGGCCCATGATGGACATGTTGTCTGAGGAATGGGAGGGGGGAGTGGAAATGGTTTGCGACTGGGAGGTGCAGTTGTTTATTGCGAACCAAGCGGAGGTGTTCTGCAGAGCCATCCCCAAGCCTCCGCTTGGTTTCCCCAATGTAGAGGAAGCCACACCGGGTACGATGGGAATTGTGGGAGACGCGGTCAAGGGCGTTCTCGACCACTGTGGGGGGAAAGTTGCGGTCCTTGAAGAACTTGGACATCTGGGATATGCGGGAGTGGAATGCCTCATCGTGGGAGCAGATGCGGCGGAGGCAGAGGAATTGGGAATAGGGAATGGAATTTTTGCAATAGGGTGGGTGGGAGTCGGTGGGCTTGAAATGGAGATCAGTTACAAGCTGGTTGCCTGAGATGGAGACTGAGAGGTCCAGGAAGGTGAGGGATGTGCTGGAGATGGCCCAGGTGAACTGAAGGTTGGGGTGGACCATGTCCTGAAGCAAAAAGCATTTCGCGCAAGACATCCCTCACACCCCGCCCCCGCCACAACCGCCCAAAGAGGATCCCCCTCGTTCCAACACACCACCCCACCAACCTCCGGATACAACGCATCATCCTCCGACACTTCCGCCATCTACAATCCGACCCCACCACCCAAGACGTTTTTCCATCCCCACCCCCTTGTCTGCTTTCCGGAGAGACCACTTTCTCCGTGAATCCCTTGTTCGCTCCACACTGCCCTCCAACCCCACCACACCCGGCACCTTCCCCTGCAACCGCAGGAAATGCTACACTTGCCCCCACAACTCCTCCCTCACCCCTATCCCAGGCCCCAAGATGACTTTCCATATTAAGCAGAGGTTCACCCGCACATCTGCCAATGTGGTATACTGTATCCATTGTACCCGGTGTGGCTTCCTCTACATTGGGGAAACCAAGCGGAGGCTTGGGGACCACTTTGCAGAACACCTCCGCTTGGTTCGCAATAAACAACTGCACCTCCCAGTCGCAAACCATTACCACTCCCCCTCCCATTCTTTACATGACATGTCCATCATGGGCCTCCTGCAGTGCCAAAATGATGCCACCTGAAGGTTGCAGGAACAGCAACTCATATTCCGCTTGGGAACCCTGCAGCCCAATGGTATCAATGTGGACTTCACCAGCCTCAAAATCTCCCCTTCCCCCACCGCATCCCAAAACCAGCCCAGTTAGTCCCCTCCCCCCACTGCACCACACAACCAGCCCAGCTCTTCCCCTCCACCCACTGCATCCCAAAACCAGTCCAACCTGTCTCTGCCTCCCTAACCTGTTCTTCCTCTCACCCATCCCTTCCTCCCACCCCAAGCCGCACCTCCATCTCCTACCTACTGACCTCATCCCACCTCCTTGACCTGTCCGTCTTCCCTGGACTGACCTATCCCCTCCCCACCTTCCCACTTATACTCTGCTCTCCACCTATCTTCTTTTCTCTCCATCTTCGGTCTGCCACCCCCTCTCTCCCTATTTATTCCAGAACCCTCACCCCATCCCCCTCTCTGATGAAGGGTCTAGGCCGGACACGTCAGCTTTTGTTCTCCTGAGATGCTGCTTGGCATGCTGCGTTCATCCAGCTTCACACTTTATTGTCTTGGATTCTCCAGCATCTGCAGTTCCCATTGTCAGTGATTGAAGGAAGTGTTTCATGCAACAGAGGAGTGTCAGAATGTCAGCGATGGTGGTATTTGTGTGTGGTAGCACAGACAAGTGTGGGGTAGCAGAGAGAAAAGTATGGGACTTACCCTGGTGAAGCAGAGAAGGTTATTCACATTCTTTCTGTACTGCAGCCCAATCCTGGAGACAGCACTGACCATGTTGCATGGTTTAGTGGCATGTCCTCCTCTGCCAGTCCTCCAGAAAGAATACTCCTTACTTGACAAGAACCTGGAGGAGTTTGTGGATGTGGTGATCAAGAGGTAAGTGTGGTGCCAGCCACCCCTTCTGCAACATCTGTAAAATGGCCTCACTACAAGAGATACTGGCCTTATGGAAGGCCACTGCTAAATGACAAGTTGCCCTGGGCGTGGCATGTTGTAAGATGGTGTGGAAATCAGAAATGATTCTCATCATGGCTGCCTCTTCACCTCCATATGGAAATTAAGGGGACTAGAGAAAGTAGGTGACCAGGAAGGCACATGTACACGGCTTGAGTGATCACTTGGGGAAGAGTAAAATCTATGGGGTCATTGGAAATGAGGACTTAGAAAGGAGAGGGTGATGTTGGGAGTTTCAGTGGCACAGTAATTCTGAGGGAGGCTGAAAGCTCCAGGCAGAGGAGCACTCACTGTCATGTCAATTGTGAAGCACAAGGATGGAAAACAATATTGAAGAGAATGATCGGGAAGAGACTCGTGGTCAGGGCAAGTAAAATGAATTGTGAGAGAGGATGTTGAACCTGATATACTCACTAATATGGCAGGATTGGTATGATACAGCAAGAAAATCCATTTGGCCTCATGGCAAGAATCACTCCACCAAACTCAAGGTAACTTAAACTTTGCTAACAAACCATAACATTCAGCCTGAGAACTCTGTGTCACTCTCCACAAATGTTGCCGACTATGGTACATTTCTCCAGCATTTTTATTCCATCTCTCACTTGCTGCTTTTTCACACCAAGTACTTTGTTTGACTGTGCCTTTTCAATTGTCTGTCCTGGACCCAGTTATGTTTGCTGTTCCCCAGCTGGTGGCCTAATTTTAGTTTTATATAGTGGCTTTACCTTTCACTGGAACAAGAGTCTGGGCTGCATCTATTCTTATTGAACTAAACAAAAACTTGGAGTTATAAAGCAGTCCTGAGTGCATGGTACAAAACTTATTCATTAACTCTCCAGGATGGACTACATTAAAAAAAATACAATATAATCCTGGCCCTGTATTTTCTTTTCTAATTTGGGTGGTACGTTGTTTCCTCCATTTGTTGTTCATGATGCAGTGATCTGCATGCGGTAAGAGTTTCCTCCTGGTTGTCAAAGCAGAACAATGAGACTGGCTTTAGATAACAACGTGTGGAGCTGGAGGAACACAGCAGGCCAGACAGCATCAGAGGAACAGGAACGTTGATGTTTCGGGTAGAGACCCTTCTTCAGAAAAAGAATTTAGATTTATTTCATTCACTCATGGGATGTGGACGTACCAATATTTATTGCCCATCCCTAGCTGCCCTTTCAGAAGCTGGTGGTGAACTGCCTTCTTGAAGTCAATGGTGTATTGTGACAGCTTGGCTAGAGCTGCAACATGTTCTGGAGCACAAGTCTCTCATACTTTTGCCAGAAAGCTATCACGGCCCATAGCCATCATAGTACCTCCAACTATTTGGTGATATTATATGAAATGAATCAAATTGGCTGAAGACTGGCATACACTATGCTGAGGATCTTGGTTAGAGGCTAACATTTTTTTTTGTTCATTCATGGCATGCGGGTGTTACTGGCTTGAGTCAGCCTTTATTACCCATCCCTAATTGTCCTTGAGAAGGTAGTTACGAGCTGCTTTCTTCAATTGCTGCAATTCATGTGCAGTAGGTAGACCCACAGTACCCTTAGGGAGGGAATTCCAGGATTTTGACCCAGCAACAGAGATTGACCAGCAATTTGTTCCCAAGACAGGATGGCGAGTGGCTTGGAGGTGAACCTGCAGTAGGTAGTGTTCCCATGTATCTGCTGCTCTTGTCCTTCACAATGGACGTGGTCATGGATTTGGGTGGTGCTCAGGAGCCTTGCTGAATTTCTGTCATGCAACTTGCAGACAGTACATACTGCTGCTCCTGAACGATGATGGTGGAGGAATGGATATTTATGGATGTGGTGCCAATAAAGCCAGCTACTTTGTGCTGGATGGTGTTGAGCTTCTTGAGTGTTATTAGAGCTGCACCCATCCTGACAGGTGGGGAATATTCCATCACACTCCTAACTTGAGTCTTGTAGATGGCAGACAGACTTTGGGGAGTGAGGAGGTAAATTACTCACTACAATATTCCTAAACTCTGATCTGCTCTGGTGACCACTGTATTTATATGGCTAGTCCAGTTGACTTTCTAGTCGATGATAACCCATAGGAGGTTGACATTGAATGATTCAGTGATAGTGATGCTATTTAGCATCATGGGATGATGGTTAGATGATCTTTTATTGAAGATGGTCATCGTCTGACATTTGTAGAGCACAAATATTACTTGCATTTGTAAGTCCACATCTAGATCTTGACCAGGTCTTGCTGCATTTGGTCATGGACTGCTTCAGTATCTGAAGAGTCATAAATAGTGCTGAATGTTGTGTAATCATTGGGCAAACGTCCTCAATTCTGACCTTATGATGGAGGGAAGATCATGGATGAAACAGCTAAACATGGTTGGCGGAGAGCATTATTCCAACAACCAAACCATTTTCTTTTATGCCTGCTATGACATCAACCAGCGAGAGATTTCCCCTCAGACCCAGTCTAGCGGTAATGTCTTTTAGGGTCTGATCAACTCAATCAATAGTGCTGCCAATGAGCCAGTCTTGGTGGTGGACATAGAAATCCTTGTTGAACCCCAGCCAGGGCACATTCTTTTGATACTTCTGGCTGAAGATTGTTGTGAATGCTTACAAGTTATAATCAAATGCTCTTGACAAGCTATTTAGTTAAACCCTCAATAACAGCTTTACATTGATTGAAAATTCATTAAATAGGTCATCATATCTTCAGAATATGTGAAACTGTGCTTATTAAAATCTTCTTTCTATTCCTTTGTTCAACAACCTGTAGGTTCAAAACTATTAAACCTCTTAGATACCATTCTCCTTAAAAAGGAAAAGATTGTACCTTAAGAAAAGACTGAGATTTATTCACACCATGTATTAAATATTCATGAACGCTGCAACATTCTCAAAGAGACCTAAACACACAACACTTTGGAAAGGAAATCAGTATACACATTGCTTGTTGCACAAGTTGGCACCCACACAAACCACAGGATTGCTGTGAAAGGAAAATTGTAAAATATTATACTGGTGCAACCATGGTGTTATTTCAAGTTGGGGCCTTTATACATTGTTGAGTCAAATTACCATGTTAAATCTAAAGGGGCAGATATTGACATGGTTGTCGACTACTCAACATGTCTGACGTCTCAATGCCCCTCACCTATGGCACACATCTTTTTCAAGTTAACTAAACACTTACTTACTAAATTAACTGCCACAGTATTTCACTTGAGACAGATAATCATCCAGGTATCCTTAATATCCACAGGTTGTATTACTCAGGTGTCAGGAGGCTAGTTAAAGTAAGACATTGAGGATCTAAGGGAATTCAGGTGAAACATTTTCATTTGCAGGGTGAGTTAATCTACTAATGAAGGTGAACAAAGAAAACAGCACAATGGATTTTAGAGACAAACTAATTAAGTTACTGAAAGTGAAGGAACACTGAAAATTCAGGCAGACAATACTGGTCTTTTGGGTATTATGCCTCATATTGTTCTTTCAGAGTAAGTCATAATTTTTTATCTGCATCATTTAAAATACAACAGATCAGAAAACACATTTTTGATGATACACAAAGTGACTTAAAATAACAGCTTCCTGGGATGTGACAAGGCCATTATTTACTACCTATCCATGATAGCTCTTGAGATGATAGTGATAAAGAGGCATTTTAAAATGTCTAAAATTCATGTCATACGGGTACTCCCACTTTGCTGTTATTCATGGAATTCCATTATTTTGACCCAACAACTATGAAGGAATGTCGTCAGGTTGTAGACCAACAGGTCAATGTGAAGTCACAAGCTAATGGAGTGTAACTCCATTTACCTGACAAAACAGTGGCACACTGAAAGCTTGTGATTTAAAATAAATCTGTTGGCCTATAACCTGGTGACGCATGACTTTGGTCTTTATCCGCCCCAGTCCAACTCCTGCACCTCCACATCAGGTCAGGTTGATAACATGACTTGGAAGGTGTTGTGCATGGTTGTTGCTTTTAAAAGGATTCACTTATGAGACGAGTCCATGCACTGTGTGTTTACAATGCTGAAACTCTGCCTGGCACTTAATACAGAAGTCAGTTGGTTTGCTGTAATGTCTGCTTTATAATTTATAACTTTTACTGTTTTAAGTAAACTAATCCACAGTTTTAATCAATCTCTGAAAAGTGATTGATTGTCCATTATCATTAACATGACAGGAGTACCAACAAATATTGAGCGCTCATGCACCAATTGTCTTTGTGCTCTTAAGTGGTAAAGAGCACAACTTTGGAAAGGGCTATTAAAAGGCTTGAGAAATTGCAGATGGTGCCTATACAAATATAGGGCTTTTCTGCAAGTGCAGGGTTAAGGTGATGAATGGGTTACCAATTCCACAGGGTGTTTGATCTGCATGGTGCTGAGCTTCCTCAGTGTCCTTGAAGGCTACACTCAGCCAGGAAAGAGGAAATCCATCACATTACTAATTTTAGTCTTGTCAATGATGGAAGGAGTTGGGGGAGTCAGGTGCTATAGAACATCTAATCACTACCTTTCCATTGAACTACAGTTGTAATGCAATTGTTGCCGTTACATTTCTGGTCAATGATGGCTCCAGCACATTGATGGGTCAGTGTGCAGAACTTGAACTTGATCTTGATATTGAATATCACGACTGAGGTGGGCATTGCCAAGCGCAAAATATTACTTGCCTCCTTTTAACTCAAATTTGAATGTTTTCCAGATCTTTCTGATTATTATCAGATTGCTACAATACTGGAGGTGCTGCAAATGGATCATGTTATTTTCCCAATTACAACTTCCAAAATTTGTGTTACAGTCTGTCTGGGGACTTTTACTTGCTTAAAATAAAGTATGTTTCAAATCGCAGGGAACTGAGGGAATAAAATCACAAGATTTCAGCGTTTGAACAAAAAAAAACTTTACTATACAAATTTAGAAAAGTAAAACAATCTTCAATATTTACAACTTATACTCTAACATTCAGAATTAACATGAGGTAAGTGTAAGTTATTAGAAGAACTGTGGTCAAACACCCTAGAGAGTCCATTAAATAGCATGTGCAGAGAAGACAGATGGATTTCTCAAGAACCTGTCAGTCAAATTGTTAGTGATATTGTGGGTCACCAAATCTCGTTAAAATGTTACATTCCTCTTAAACCATATCAAGTCTTCACTTCCAAGATTTAGCCTCTGAATCTCCTCAAAAAACATGTTCGTTCTTTAGTAGTTCAATCTCTTCTCTCAAGATTACATTTGCCAAATTCCTGAAATTCCTCACAAGTACCTAATTATTTACATTATTTTTAATATTTTTAAACAAACAGCTAGGTTCACAGAGATAATGGGAACTGCAGATGCTGGAGAATCCGAGATAACAAAGTGTGAAGCTAGATGAGCACAGCAGACCAAGCATCCTGATGCTGCTTGGCCTGCTGTGTTCATCGAGCTTCACAATTTGTTAGCTAGGTTCACAGAGCTGGCCATGAATTTCCCTAATCTCCCAGAGCCAGATTTCTTATACTTCTGTTCTAGCTGTGCTGACTGACTGTGTGCATTGTACCCTATGAGAACCAGCAACAAATCACTGACACAATTCTAACGCTCTGGCTGCTTAGAACAAAATTCACTTATCTATGGACCATTGTTTGCATCAACTCCCTGGAGCCAATAAACAGTAGTCACCTTCTTTGATTCTGTCATTGACAAAACTGCTTGCTATTTATGAGCCTTTGAATTCATTTTAATGAGCCCTTAAAACAACAGCATCCTCGCTCTGCTCCTAGGCAAAAAATTAATGCTGCAATGAACGTTACAATCTTCCCATGTACTAGTTTCCACAACACACATGGAGACAAAAAAACAAGATTTTATTAGTTGTAACACTCTGCAATCATCAGTGAGCACTCTCATTCTGATGTTATGATAGAGGGAGGGTCATTGAGAAAGCAGCTAAGATTATTGACCTTACAGTATCAACTTGAAGATTCTGCACCACTGATAGTGATGACTGGCCACCAATTGCCACAATCATCATCTTGTGAGTTATGATTCCAGCCAGTGAAAAGCTTCTCTCACCTCCATTGACTTCAGTTTCACCTGGATCTTATGCTGCTACACATTCAAATGATGCCTTCATCTAAAGCAATCATTTAGCTCTGGAATTCAGTTTTTGTCTATATTTAAATGAATGCTGTAATGACGTGTAGATCAAAGCAGTCTTAATCTAAATAACTAACTTCAATAATGTAGAGAGTAGACTATTGAGATTATAATTGGTTGACTTTGTGAAAAGATCATACCTAGGCAATTTTCTACCTCGCTATATGTCATTTGTGTAGCTTTATTAGAACTGTTTAATTAGAGCCCTGGGAGTGTATGGAACACAGTTCTGCAATACTATATTAGAATTTTAATCCAGATTGGAGAATAATCAGAAGCTGAGCAGCAAAAATGGTAAATGAACCTCTAATGGAATCCCTTGTGCTTAAATACAGTAAAGCATAATGTCACATTTTATCACCAGAAACTGATCCAACACACTGCATTTAACTAGCAATACATTAAATTGAAATTATTTAGGTTCCAGCTTGGTTTACCTTCCGGATTATGTGGTTAAACTATTTCACAGAAGATGGGGCTTTTTAAAGTTTTAAAATAGTTAAAATGCAGAAGGGTCAAACACAATAGGTAAACAGGTTTAGCAGAGAAAGCAGATTTAAAAATGCTTGGATAAGCTGCTAAAAATTATGTTGGAATATTTTGCATACAAGGTCTGTTTTACTTTTAAACAAGAAACATTAAATAGCTGGCATAAGCATTGCAATCAAACACAAGCTAGCTTAACGTTTCCCATATTTAGCATGCTACCAGCATTTACAAATTAGAAAAAAAAACTGAGGAGTTTTGCAAACTTCAAGTTTGGGTAAATAGTGGTGCTCCTACTTTAAGATATTGTAACTTCTTGCAACCTCTTGGAGAAACACTTGTGTGCATCCAACAAAATAGATTCACTTGGTGGATAGCAATGAGCCCCCATCAATAAACACTTGGCATGCTCATTGACCTTCATCTCAAATTGGGGCATGCGAGACTGAAACATTTAATACCAGCTGGGTACTGAATGTTCCTGTCCCAGACAAATGTTAATTGGCATCAAGGATCAAGAGAGATGCCAAGTTACTTGGAATCCTACACATCTGATGGTTAATGGGAGCTTATAACAGCAGTAGCGCTTTGCTGAAAGATCTCAAATGGAAAAGGAACATAGAAAATATGCACAATTAAAAATACACTCATTTTGCCATTTGTCAAGAGACAATTATATTGGTTGATGAACTGATTCCAAGATGAATCGTTTGGCATATTACCACCAAGTACCAAAGTCAAACAAACAGATCAGCAGGATTATTGTTTGACCCATTTATGTGTCCTCAGTCAGGAAACTATAATTGGGTTATTCCAGAAAAAGACAAAATTTGAAAAAAGAAGACTTTCCGTTACTGATTATATAATGGCACCTGCAGAAATTGAATATTTGAGAACATTAAGATCACACTGCTCTCACTCTTATTCATAGCCCAATGGCGTTCCACCTCAGGCAGTTAGAAAATAGGATCATGGCTAATGCAAGTGGCCAAAAGTAGTAAAGTACTTGTAAAGGGAAATTAATGAAATAATTTTTTGGATGGAAAAAAGACAACTCAAGGCTTACAAGCAGGATTTCAAAAATCTGACACTCAACAATTCATATCAAAATAAATGTGTCCTTGTCTAGAAAATGAAGAACACAGCTGGCTAAAGGGGCCATATGATTTTGTTCACTAGTTGCACCTAGTTTCAATAATTTGCTGGAATTAATCATCATTTAACAGAAGCTCTCTTATTAGTGAATGTTACAGTAGTGCATGCCGAATCTAAAATATGTTTTAGCTATTGAGGGGACATTACATTTTATAAACAATTTAGCTAGAAGGCATACATTCTGCAATATTTGACCCAACTACATTAACACAAAAATCAATGAGCACTATAACTAGCTTCAACTAATGTTTACTACATTCAAGCAGCACACTGCATTCAAGCCACACCCTCCTTAGTTGGTTTGTTTACCACCTAGCCAGGAAGTAATGACTAGCAGAGGAAATATTTTAGAGCAAAATCATACAACACAGGTATATACAGAGAACAGGTTACAAAATGTGGAATAATACTAATCCTATCCGCAAGCTTACCAAAATACAGAATAAGGAAGATGATAAACTGAGTCCAAACATAGACACTAGGCCTTTTTTTCATACAACCTCCTTGTCAAGGTGAATAATAAGCAGTATCAAGTGATGAAATAAGACACCCAAAAAAGGGAGAAAATGAAACTATATTGCAACTGGAAACAGGGCTGTAACAAGGAAATAAAAACAAAAGCAATTAAATATGTTTAATAAAAAAGTACATGCACAAAAAAAATCAATCATTGTACAACTATTTACATCTTTTCCAGCTCTATACATATAGAAAATTAGTGATTTGCACAGAATAGTTAAAAGAACTAGATGTTTACAGATACAGCTTTTACAGGAAGAAAATCAATTTTACACTGTGATTGAGGCTTCATTTTTAAGTTTCTCAACCATTGCAAGGAAGATTGATATATTTCAGTAAATAATTAACCATCAAGTGTTACTTAACATCACAGGAATATTCTGATTATCCAGTTGTGAAATGGTCTTTAAAACACTATTATGCTCTACATGGTGTATTATTCTTTACGGTCTCCTTGCTAAAAGGCTGAAACTGTGTTTAGTACCAAAACTATCGTGTATAACAGCAATGATTAATGCCTGACTTGGGAAATAAGGTAACTAAAAGGTGCTGTAATAAACCAGCATTTTATCAATCAAGCTATGAGTAGCACCAAACTGTACATTTAGCATTAAATGCAGAAATCGATGCACAATTATGGAAATCTATGTACAGGTTTTTCAGTTTTCTGTTTCCAGTATTCATCTCTAGATGTAAGGTTGTCTAATCCAAGGCTTCTCCCTTTTCTACTGATCTTCTCAGGCTTCACAGTAGATCCTGGTGTTCGATTTTTACCAAGTAATGTTGCTTTCTCTATTATTCTACAGGAATCATCTTGAATCATTCTCCTTAAAATATCAAGGGTTGGACCAAGCCGAGTTTGTATACTTCTCCTTATGCTATTAGCAATATTAGTATCACAGTCAAATAGCACCTTTACAAATTTTAAGTACACCCTGTTTAAAAAAGACACAATTTTACATTAATATGTAATCTCCTTTTCTTTCAAGTCCTATCAAAATATTCAGTCTTTTTCAATAGATATGTAACAGCCACTATTTAATGAAGCTGACAGGGGACTTGACTGCCAACTGGAATGCACTGTGCTGTCTTTTTTTTGGGAAGACTTGCTGAATTAAGTGCCAATTAAACTGGCAACTGGTCAGTACCAAGTCTAACCCAAGATCATGGGCCCTACAGACAAAAGTCCTAGATATTTAAAGTTCCCAACCTTCTCATTGCTCAGAGTACTGGGAAGGTGATGGCAACTGTTTGCACTATACCCATCGGGCAGTCAGGACCACAGAGACTGTGGGCTGCAAGGGCAGGGAATGGCACCACTTCCCTTTGCCAGGTCCCTCAATGAGGATACAAGAGCCTTTGAATAAGGAATCCGTCACACCTGAGAAGTCCGGCAGGTTTATTTTTTGGATTTCACACACGAATGGATGAATATAAACTTAAAATTAGGGCAAATGCACAAAATGTTGGGGTCTCAATCAGTTTATCTCTGACTCAATTAAAATGTAACCCTCACAACAAACTCACCACACCCTAAGGGCAGGACATGCAGATTGCAGAGGTCGTGGTCCTAAAGCAGGAAGGGCATGAAATTAGGTCGGATGTTGGTGGGCTGAATCTTTGCCACCTTTTCACATTCATCAGAATCAAGTCCAAGTTGGGCAGTGGCATAGTTGACCTTGCATTCAGTTATAAATCAAGGTTCTTAAGTGGCCAACTGAGGACCACTGTCCACAAGCACGGAGCTGCAAGCAAGCCTGTTACCAAGGCCAGCTGACCGACTCAAGCTGGCAGCTTGGCACCTGGTGGGTACAGGGAAGGGGAGATTATCTCTGTGATCAAAATGTAATCAGTGCTTAAACAAGGGGCAGGGCAAACATAGGGGTTGCCAGGTGGGACCTTCTAACCTTGACTTCTTATTGGCTCCCTCCCCTGGTTTTTCCTCTCCCTGTGACCACTACTTGATAAATGCAATGCCCCTCCAAACTTCTTACCTCTGTTCTAGGTCCTTCATAATTTTGGGACTCCAGGGATCCCCTCCAGCAGCATCCTCCCTGGCGCTGCTGAGCGTAGGAGCTACAAGCCTCTTATCGGCCAACAGTCCCTGAGGTCTTTAGTTCGGGCAAATGTCCACTACTGACCTTGCCGGCGACCAGTTGGCACGTAATTCAGCAAGCCTTCCTTGGAAAAGGCAATGTATGTCTTATGCTGGTTGTTCAGTCCACTGATGGACTGCCTCCACAAGATTCACCCAGTAAGTCCAAAGATCTTCTTTTCCACTAGCACTGCCATTTCAAGTTAATGGCAAAACTATATCAGCAAATTCTCAACACAGGGATTCTTGGAACGGTGTCTTGATCAAAGCTCAGCTTACTCAGACAAGCCCAATGTTTTCAACAATGCATTCACGCACACAACATATCATACCAGATCTAAAGAATTGAAATTACAAGGCACTACACTACAAGGGATACAGGTTATGCTACAGAAATGCACAAATTGGTTGGCTCAAATATTGGTAATAAGGTATTGGATTTAGATTGGCTGCCATGTAGGACAACTAGAATATTTATATACAAACAGCAACTACAAAATTGCATGGCACTGAAAATTGCATTATGCAGTTTGTTCACTTAATGCTACTATATACCAATATACCAGTGGAGGGAACATAGAAGAAACAAAAAGGAATACACATTTCAACAGGATGTGGAGTTATGATTCTGAATGCTTCTTCTTGAATATCTTAGTGTTTCTTCCCACAACGTCATAACAACTAAGACAGTATTTCCAGGGAACTGAGGGTAGATTGTTTTTGAAAATAAAAATTAGTTATTTTCAAAGGATGAGTACGTGTGACTGGCTAGGCCAGCATTTTATTGTCCATCACAAATTTCCTGTGTGAACGTGGTGCCGAGTTCTTGAACCACTGTAGGTCATGCAGATATTTCCCAGCACTCAGGATTCTGACCCAGCACCAGCGAAGGAACAGCAGTATAGTTCTAAGTCTAGATGGTGTTATGATTTGAAGACTGGTTCATAATTTTAAAATGACAGGCATTTTCAGGAACAAAGTTAGAAACATACAAGGAGAGTAGAAATTGGAATGCTTCCACACTTGGCAGTTTGTGCTGCTCAACTGTGAATTTTAACTCAGGTTGTTATCTAAATTATAAATGGGCACGAAGCAAAGGGACTAACACAAATAGCACTTCACAGGTCAATGATGATTTCAATGAGGCATATGGCAGACTTGTAGGGCTGAATGAACTACTCATTCTAAGGGAAAAAACAGTTATAGATCACATCACAGAGCGGAGTGCTAGAGGAAGAAAAACAAATCAATTGTCAAATCTTCTCAATGAAAGCTTCTCTAGTCCAAACCTGAAATTTTAAGTTACATTATTCCCTTTTTCTACTCTTGCCAATGTTTTCAGATAGTACACCCTAATAGTGAAATGTTTCCTGCAAAATGCAAACTAAACTGATCAAAAACTAATGGTGACAAAGATATGGGAAAAATATCAACAATCAATTCTACCAAAATAAAACTCAAAAATGCAAGAGACTTTGTAAATACAAAATTAAAATTTAACTGCAAGAAAATCTAATGCAATATTACTCATCTAAGAAGTACAATTACATTCCTGTGTCCTGATGATGTTCAGAGTTTTTCTGCCTACTTAACAATGGTAGAGGAGAAGGTGAAAAACCAAGCCAGGCAACTCAATACATACCCACCTATTTGATAACATATTGTGTACATCAATCATTTCCGCAAAAGCATCAGCATTATCATTCGCTACAGCACAGATGTCATTCTTCTGGTAACAAGTCTCTTGCAATTCAGAAAGGATCTGCTGTATTGCAAGACATCTTCGAATACTGCAGCTGAATCTGGATTTAATTCCAACTGCATTACACTTAAGGAAATCTTTGATAAATTGCTTTCCCTGGAAGGAGACATAAAAAGAGTGAGAACAAGTGCACCAAATTATACAACAAAATAAATCATTGCACCTTCTACCGTTTGAATGACTATTACTAAACCACAAGTAGACATTCCTGTCAGGTTGTGTTGTTTTCCAACACAATTCACCCAAAACTGGCTAAACTTGCACAAGAGAAGAATTGAGATCAAATTTCTACAGTCTTGACACTGTCCACAAAATAGCCTTCATTCCAGATTTAATCAATCATCAGTGCAGACTTGGATTTTCTTTAAGCTGCTTTGGTGCAAAGATATTCGGGCATGTCACACCTTGCTGGAGTAGCGTATTGGAACCCAAGCTCTGATAGTCCTGGAGTCATTACAGTATTTAAAAAGTACAAAGTACATAAAGCCCCCAATGTACCCCTGATAGATCCAGGTTAACGAAAAACATGGACCAGCAAGTACAATTTATTATGAAAGAATAGATTCTATCTACGTGTACACAACTATGATCTGTTGCAATATAATGCTACGAGTTAAAATTCTAATCTGTTTCTAAAAAGCTAATACACAACAAAAATAGATGACATTTCCTCGAAGTGGAAGGAAAAAAATCCGGGAAGCAGTTAATGGACTCGGTCCACAGGATTCATTGAGATATTCCTGTTGTTTGCATGGATTTTCTATTCTTTAATCTCCAGGTTCATTTTATTTCTTCACAGGAGGGAAATGTGATTGGTACATTAACTGCAAAGTCTCTTAGTAGCTAGTTCAATAAACACAGCTTACTGGCAAGGGAAAATAAACTGGCTTTCTTCAGGCTTTAGGTACTTTTAGAGCAGACAGTGTGAGAGAGACAGAGTGAAAGAGAGTGTGAGAACGTTGGGGGTTGGGGGGAGAAAGGAGGAAAGGTAAGTATATTTTGATTCATAGTGTGGAAAAATTAAAGTTTAATGAAAAAGAACAGAATGACAAAGTAATCCTGAATCCTTAGTGTCAATTTCAGCCTTGGATCAACATACCTTTCTAAACGCTAATCACTTTCTCAAATAGGGGCAGGAAAGAATTTGAAAGACACCCAAAATGTTCCTCTCACTTCATTCCTCTGACAGCATTTCTATAGGCTGCAATGGATTTAAAGATAGGAAACGTAGCATCTGCTTGAAGGTTATCCCAGTGCTGTCTACCACGTTTCAATAGAATTTATTGTGCAGAGTCTTATGTTAGTATTTCCAGCTCCGTTCTACTCTGAAATAAGTCTCCTTTCACACAAACAACCTGGGGGATTACACACCTACACAATTCCCAGTAACTAGCAGCTCAACAAAAAGCTTAGAACGGTTGCAGCATAGAGGGAGGTAATTCAGCCCAATTGGTCGTGCCAGTTCCCAGCAAAAGCAACTTGTCTAGACACAGTACCTTACCATATTTAAGCTGAAAAATAGACAGATGCAAAGCACAGTATGCTGGAAATACTTAGCATGTCTGGCAGTACCTGTGGAGAAAGAACCAGTTCAGGCTTCAGATCTGTTTCAGAACAATTTATACAGAACCTTCACTATAATGGAACTGTTCCAAATGTCACAGAAGATATTAGAACAGATGACTGAAAGCTTGGTCACAGCATTGGTTTCTAAACAGAGTCTTAAAGTGGCGAGGGGAGGTTTAAAAATTTTAGAAATAACATTTTTCTTTTGTGCCTAGAACACTGAAGGCATAGACAATAGGTGCTGGAGTAGGCCATTCGGCCCTTCGAGCCAGCACCACCATTCATTATGATCATGGCTGATCATCCACAAGCAGTATCCTATTCCTGCTTTATCCCCATAACCCTTGATTCCACTATCTTTAAGAGCTCTATCCATCTCTTTCTTGAAACTATCCAGAGTCTTGGCCTCCACTGCCTTCTGGGGCAGAGCATTCCATATGTCCACCACTCTCTGGGTGAAGAGTTGCTCCTCGACTCTGTTCTAAATGGCCTACCTCTTATTTTTAAAACTGTGTCCTCTGGTTCTGGACTCCCCCATCAACAGAAACATACGTCCTGCCTCCACATTGTCCTATCCCTTAATAATCTTATACACCTCAATCAGATCCCCTCTCATCCTTCTAAACTCAAGTGTATACAAGCCCAGTCGCACCAATCTTTCAACATATGATAGTCCCGCCATTCCAGGAATTGACCTCGTGAACCTACGCTGCACTCCCTCAATAGCCAGAACGTCCTTCCTCAAATTTGGAGACCAAAACTGCACACAATACTCCAGGTGCGGTCTCACCAGGGCCCTGTACAGCTGCAGAAGGACCTCTTTGCTCCTATACTCAATTTCTCTTGTTATGAAGGCCAGCATGCTATTAGCTTTCTTCACTGCCTGCTGTACCTGCATGCTTGCTTTCATTGACTGATGTACAAGAACACCCAGATCTCGTTGTGCTTCCCCTTTACCTAACTTGACTCCATTGAGATAGTAATCTGCCTTCCTGTTCTTGCCAAAGTGGATAGCCACACATTTATCCACATTAAACTGCATCTGCCAAGCATCCATCCACTCACTTAGCCTGTCCAAGTCACCCTGTATTCTCACAACATCCTCCTCACATTTCACATTGACACCCAGCTTTGTGTCATCAGCAAATTTGCTAATATTACTTTTAATGCCTTCGCCTATATCATTAATGTATATTGTAAATACCGATAATTGCCACTGATAATTGAATGATCAAAATCAGAGGAAGGAGTGGGTGGCAAATTAGGAGTTAAGATTTGACAAAATTAGACTTTGAAAGTTTATGTGTTGCTGAACTGGGACAAGGAGTACTAAAGCAAGGAGGCAATAATCGACCTTGCGTAAGATACTTGTAAGAGTTCAGCTGCAGTGCTATTTACAATTTCGGATGCCACATTATAGGAGAGGTGCAAATGCAATGGAAACAATGTAGAAGCGAATTACCCAAATGGTTCCAGGAATGAGGAACTTAGAAAGTTAATGAGAAAGTTATGAGTAAAAATTGAATAAGTTGGAACTGTTCTCCACGAAGAGAAAAGAGATGGGAGGAGATTTTTTTTAAACAGGTTTACAAAATCATGAGCAGACTGGATGCAGTAGATGAGGAAAAGCTTTTCCCAATCATAAAAGCAATACAATTGAAAGGCCGTAGATTTATAGCGATGTGCAAAGGAAGCAAAGGTGATGTAAGAAAAGTAACTCTTCATGCAGCGAATAGTTAGGGTCTGGAACAGACTGCCTTAAAGTGTGATGGAGGCAGGTTTAACTGAGGGATTTAAGATTTAAGATTCAGGGCATTCGATGATTATTCAGATAGAGATAATGTGCAAGTTTACAAAGAAAATATAGAAGATTGCCACTCAGTAATGCTTGCTTAAGTAGACAGAGCAGGCTGCATGGTCTCTTGCGGTGCTGTGACACGTAACCCCAGAGTTGCTCTTCAGTGACCCCTGAACAGTTGAGAGAGCTATCGAACAACTTGTGATAAATCTCTCGCTGTCACGGGGCAGAATTGAACGTTGCTATCTATCTAGTTTTGGAAGTTTTCTGTAAATGATACACTCACACCAATTCCAACAATATATTGTAACCCAATTAGCTGACAATGCAGAGATAGATTGGAAAGCAAGCTTGAGGAGGACGCAAAGGCCTGGATTTTCATCAAGGCAGGCAATAGGAGATGGAAAAATTCCTGACTTTTACGACTGTCTCAGCAGAAAGTTACAAAGATGTGATCTTCATCGTTGGGAGGCAAGTTGTGGTTGAGCAAGATGGGCCAGGAAAGAGGTAGCACGCAGCCAGGAGGGTGCCTAGATGTTAGTGTGTTAATTAACAGGCCTACCTCAGCACTGTGGGACTTCATCCCAACTAAAATAAAACAGGCAAGGGGCTTGAGGCTTCACTCTTTGAATCCCCACAATCTCCAAACCCCGCCTACCACCCAACACCCCTGATGGGCCACATGAAGTCATGCATCCTCACACATCCTCCATAGCCAGGCTATGCCCCTCAACTCATTGTCACTCATTCCTGTCAAGTCAACCCCCACTACTCACTAATGCCTCTTCATACCAATACCACTTCCAGTCTCATTCACCTACTACACGGAAGCAGCGTATCCTGGACTGTCAACTGGATGTGCAAAATAATGGTAAAACAATTTATTCATTAGTTTTGATTTTCTTAAAGAAAGAGGTATTTTTCTATTCAGGAATGTACAACCTTGTCAGATAAGGGGGTCACACCATATCTTTTCTCAGAAGGAACCAATGAACAAATTTCTGAAATATTAGGCACAACATTAAAAATTAAAGTAGAGGCATGAAGAAAACAAAAAGAATTTTGCAGAACGAAGAGGTCAACACAATATAATCATTTTTTTAAAAGCAAAACCAACAAAACTTTACTTTTACTTTATTTACTTTTTCACTGGAGGAGGAGAAACTGTGATAGAACCACAGACACAGTGACATGTCTTGTTCATCAAGGAATGAGGGGAGGACCAAAACGGAGCTAAAGAGTTGAGTTTAACTAACATCAAATTTGCTTTTGCCACTGGTGGCATACATAGAGCTGGCCTCAGCAAACTTCATAAAAGAATGCGGAACCAAGGAAGACTTTCCTTTCAGCTTGGGATCTCCACTTCTCCCATTCTGGCGTGTGAATAGGTTTTGGGAGGGAGGAGAAAAGAAATTCTATGTGCGGGTTTATTCAGTTCACCTTTCTTTACCATCTTGACTAATGTCCTTCCGGGAGCTGATGCAGAAGGCAGAGAACTTCATTGTCCTATCTGAGAACATGGAAGCTCTTTTTCCCCATGGAAACATGGAACCTCTGCTCGTTGTCTCTTCAGTTACCAACACAGTAGGAAACAAATGGCTTGTGACTGGAGAGCAACTTCCTGCTTATCTGCATTTTGAACCATGAGTTGTCAAGCAGGACTGTGGCTCCCAATTTACATTCTGGACTAGACAAATTTTGCTACAACCCAATTAAAAAGTCTAATATTCAGACTGTTTCAAAGTATAGATAGCAGAAACTGTAAGCAGAGGCAGTTCAAAGAAAGTTGACTCAGTTTCTTGCTTAAAGAGATTGTCTTACGAATAAAGCATGTGCAGGTTTGACCTGATTTCATTGGCATTTAGAAGTGCGAGAGGTTATCAACCTTAAATATCAAATAAAAACTGTGCAATTCACAAAATAGATTAAAAAGCCAGAACCGTGAATCTTGTAATGGCCTCTTTGAAGCTCAGGAGTTTTAATAGGTTAATAGCTTTCAGGTCTCTCAGGTAAAAACGCAAAATGAGACTTGGTTGATAACCCAAAAATCCATAAAATTGCAGTTGAGTAGGACATGCCTTTTTCCACAAGTGAACAAGCCAGTTTGGGAATGCTGGATACAGGCACGTGACCTAAGCCAACCCAAAATCTTAAAAGGCAGTCCTGAAAAATCAGAATCTCCTTGATTAGAGGAGGAAATCACAGAATCTGGACCTGTCTGTTATTTTTAACAGAGTTCTCAACTCACGCAAGATCCAGGTCAAAGAGTCTGCAAGTGGATATGGTTAAGTGAGTGGACAAAATGTGGTAGATGCAATATATAATGTGGGAATGTGTGAATTTTTCTACTTTAATGGGAAAAATTAAAAAAACATAATATTATTTAAATGGAGAGGCACTACAGAAAACTGTGGTGAGAGAGAATCTGAGGTGCTCTTCGACTCAAAAATGTTAGTGTACAGCTGCAGCAAATCATTGAGAAGGCAAAAGTAATGTTGCCTTTTATTGCAAGGGGAAGTCAAAAGTAGGGCAATGTTCTAATGACGCTATATTGGTGAGACTACACCTTAGGCACTGTGTATAATTTTAATCTCTTTATTAAATAAAGCATACACTTACATTAGAAACAATTCATAGCAAGTTGAGTCGGTATCTCGCTTAAAGAGATTATTTTACAAATAAAGCTTGAGCAGGTTTGATCTAATTTCATTGGCATTTAGAAGCGCAAGAAGTTATCTTATTGAACCAAACAAAATTCAGAGACACCTTGAAAAATTGGATGCTGACAGTATGTTTCCCCTTGTGGAGAACTTAGAGTTAGAGGTACAAGTTAAAAGGGAGACCCTATTGTTTGAAAGGCAGAATTGAGAAGGAACCTCTTCTCTCAGACAGTCATTAGAACTTTGGAATTTCCTATTGCAGGCAGCAGTAGATTGAGATGTCAAAGATATTCAAGGCTGAGTGAGACAGATTTTTAATCTACAAGGGAGTCCAAGGTTGAGGTGTGTGGGAAAAATTGAAGGCAGGAAAATGGAATTAAAGTTCCAGAACAATTATTATCTTTCTGAATGGTGGAACAGATTTAAAGGGGCAACCAGCTCTTTCTAGTATCTTAGGCCCCCATACTAGGAAGTTCAATTATTTAAATAAATTAAAAATAGATCTATTGAACTATACTTTGGACAACTTAGATGGAGAGAAGCTCTTGTTGTTAGGTCCTCACATTTTACAAAGCTTTGCACAATGCAATGAACCACACATTTAATTATCAAAAGAGCTGGAATCTTTAAATAAGATTTAATTCAAGATGTGGATAAAACTTTTGTTTATGTTAACAGCTGTCAAAAGTTTAATATTAAAGCATTGACTGTGGTGGCACTGTGTCAAATGTTACAGCTGGATCTACTCATTCCTGTAGAAGCACAGATAAATGCACACAAACAAGCTTCAAGAGGGAGTTTATGGGTAAAGTTTATGTAGCACAGTGATTTACAGGAGATACAGAGATGTAATAATGCTAAGAGGGCAAGCCAGAGGAAGATCATAAAAAAATTACAAGACAGTGGGAAACTTCAGTTTTTCAGCTTTTGGAGAAGCATTGAGGAAACAAATTCCACAAGTAGAATTCTTTTGCATTGATAACAGAAGAGAAACAAAAAGTCCTACTATTGAACTCCTTTACGTACAAGAAATTGACAAGATCTGAAGTGCTATATATTACTTGCTTAAACTGTATAAAGTATAACAATCTGTTGACATGATCCTGGATTAAAATACAAACTGACAGTCAGAAAAAAAGACTAGATCTGTCTAACCTCTCCCAGATAGTGATGAAGTCCCAAGACACAAAATCAGGTCCAATTCAAGTTCTGACAAAAGGCCAGAATACTTCTATTTTTATTTTGAACATTTTTGCAGGATTTTGCCACTGTGTCAAAATTAAAACCATTTTACACATAATACATGATTTTCTTTCTTCAAGTAAAGGAGGGTTTGAAACTAATCCACAGGAAAGGTGAAACAAATGAAAGCCTTCTTTGCCTTGAAACGCTAAACTTTCCTGCAGTCGAAGGAAAAATAGTACAATGGCAATTACAGTGAGCTATGCCCTTCAAAGCTCCAATGGGAAAATCCACCATATGGTGCCAGGCTAAGCCACAGAGAATGTGAAATTTAATTTCCTAGTCCATGAAGAAAATATGCCAAGGCTTCTTAATTACACCTTCTGAAGACCAAAAACTGGTTTTGGGATGGAACAAGAATAAGGTTGCTGCAAAACGCAGTTTTCAAACTGCCCAATCACACATTGTTTGATTCAGGTTAACCAGTATTTGTACATTCATGAGAGAATTTGAAGTGTTTCTGACAAATAAGAGATTATATTTACACACTCCATCATTAGTTTATTATGCTTCACCTGGTAAAATTGTGCTTAAAATTATGGTTTCTGGAAAAGCACTCATTACATTTATTATAAACTTTAAAAGATAGAATTGCAGTATTAGAGTTCATTTTTTAATTTTGGACACAGAATTCATTAAACAGTCTCTGCATGATTGATACTTAAGAACATCAACCATAAAACAGAAACATTCCTATTGATGAGAAGGTTGACTATATCTTGTGTATTTGAAATTAGTTCAGTCATTTAAACCAATGTTGTCGTGCTGCTCTATATTCCTCCTGCACTATTACCTTTGCTGTGCCTCATGGATCCATTCATAGCTCCTTTCCATTCTCATATATATAGCTCCTAAGTGATTTTATCCAGAAGTGTTAGCTTTCAAACGTATGCTGCTGAATCCCAATATTTACCTCACCACAATTTCCCTCAACCCTTGCGTTACAATTAAATTATGAAACTACTTATTCAATATCCAATTTCAGGGTGAGCAGAATTTTCCTCTAATTAAATACGCCAAAGACTGAAACCATTAGCTTTGATCCCTGCTCCAAATTCTATCCCCAAGCTGTAAGCTCTACCCACGTACCTGGAAATGGTCTGAAATCAAGCCAGTCTGTGCTGTATTTGAATGTGGGATGAGCATTTAACCACACATTCACACCATTGCCTACTTTGACCTCTGCAACATTATCTCATCCTATCTCAACTTATCCACTGCTGAAACCCTTAATTGTGTCTTTCTTGCCTCCAGATTTGCTATTCCAACGCATTCCTAACTGGCCTCTCACATTCTCCCTCCAGAAACTTGAATTCATCAAAAAATTCTGCTATGAACTACCTGTCTACAAGTTTTGTTGAAACATAGAAAACAGGAGCGGGAGAAGACCGTTTAGCCCTTGGAGTCCATTCCACCATTCAATGCGATCATGGCTGCTCATCCAACTCAGTACTTTGTTGCCACTTTCTGCCCACACACTTTGATCCCATTAGCCCAACAGTTATACTTCACTCCTCTGGAAACAGCCAATGTTTTGATTTCCCCGTCACACCTATGTTTGGTAACCGACACTGGCTTCTAGTCAAGCAACATTCGAATGTTAAAATTCTCCTGTTTGCTCCAAAATCTCTCCAAGTCCTCACTGTTCTCTTCTATAATCTTCCCCATCCTCATAACCCTCTAAGAAGTCTTTTTCTGGCTCCTTCCATCGGTGAAAATTCCTTCACCATAACCTCTCGAACTCTACCCTACATCTCTTTCTATCTTGCCACCTTTAAGACCCCTACTCAAAACCACTCTTTTTCTGAGTTTTTGGTCATCTAAACTAATACTTAATTAGGTATCTCAGTGTCATTTTGTTTCCAAATGGTCTTGCAAAGCACTTTGGGTGTGTTAATACATTAAAGCCCCTAATGTTACTGTTGCTTCATAAATTAATTGAAAGGAACATTCCTCTGAAACACCCAAATCAAAGCAGATGGGAATAACTTAGTGCCTCATAACTAGTGAAATTTATGAAAATATGAGAGGAGACCTTACTGAAACATAATTTCTCAGAAGATTTGACAGGACAGATGCAGAAAGTTTGTTTTCCCCTTTTCGGGCCAGAGGGCACAATCTCATAGAAATGGGCTTGTCAGTTAAAACAGAGATGATGAGGAAATTGTTGAATGTGGTTAATCTATGGTAAAGAATTCCACAGAAGACTGTAGAGTCATAGAGTTATAGAGCCATAGATCACGGGAAAAGACCCTTCAGTCCAACTTGACCAAGCCAACACAGGTTTCCTAAACTGAACTGATCACTTTTGCCTGCATTTGGCCCATATCACTTTAAACTTTTTCTATCCACATACTTGTCCAAATATCTTTTAACTGTTGTAATTGTACTCAACTCCACCACTTCCTCTGGCAGCTCATTCCAGTTTGCGTCATTAGTGTATTTGTGGCGCAGATAGATTTCTAAACAGTAAGGAAATCCAGGGTTATAGGTATGAGGCAAGAAAAGTGCAGTCTAGTATGATCATTTCAGTCATGTTGAGGTTAAAGATAATGGAAAGAATTTCAGCAAGTGTTTTAAGGGAAAAAGAGCGACTAGGGAGAGAATACAGCCCCTTAAAGATCAATGAGTGAAAACACAGGAGATGAAAGATACACTATATTTCACTTCAGTATTTACCATGGAGAAAGACATGGAAGCTGGAGAACTCGGGGAAATAAAGACTATTGTCTTGAAAAACAGTCCACATTACAGAAGATGATGTGCCGGAGATCTTAAAAAGCTTAAAACTAGATAAAGTTCCAGAGCCCTACTACCTGCCATGAGATTTCCCCTCAGCCATCCTGACAGCAGTCGACATACCACCCCATGCGGATGTGAAGAATGCCCTAGACATGATTTACACCGCCACAAACACGCCAGAGACAAAATTCCCCAAGTCCCTGTTCATTGTGGCCAGCAATTCAATTAAGCCAACCTCAAGAGGGTGATGCCAAAATACCACCAACACATCTCCTGCTCCACCAGGAGGCTGACCATTCTGGATCGCTGCCCCACAACCATTAAAGATGCTTACCACTCCATTCCCTGCCCACACTTCGGAAAATCAGATCACAATGTGGTGTTCCTCCACCCAGCTGGCAAGCAGAACTGAAACTGGAGGATGTTCCACAAAAGGAAGTACAGTGCTGGTCCCAGGCTGTGGAAGACAGTCTCTGGAACAGCTTGGAATCAGTGGACTGGACCATGTTCAAGGGTACAGCGGAAAACCTGGTTGAGCATGCAACCATCATCATGGGCTTCATTAACAAAACTTGTGGAGGACTGTGTACCAAAGAAGTCAATTTGAATGTTCCCCAACTGTAAACCTTCGATGAAGCAGGAAATCCACTCCTTACTAAAGGCCAGACGCATAGCATTCAAGTTGAATGACACAGTCCAATACAGACATAATCTGCGCAAAGCCATCACGGAGGCCAAGAGGCAGAATCAGACCAAGTTAGAGGCCCAGACATACCAACCTGACTCCCACTGTCTATGGCAAGGCCTAAAAAGACAGTACAGGATACAAAATGAAGCAGAGTAAGTTAGCAGACAAAAACACATCCCTGCTTGACACACTCAATGCTTCTTATGCTCGGTTTGAGCAGAATTCCAGCGGTGTGGCAATGCCTTCCCCGACAGCCCCAGATACATCACTTCCCTCGGTCAGATACATCACTTCCCTCGGTCACTGATGCAGACATCAGATCGATTTTCCTGGGAGTCAACCCAAAGAAAAGTGACAGGCCTGGACGGCTTCCCCAGTCGAGCACTCAGATCCTGTACATACCAACTTACAGAGGTATTCACCGGCATCTTCAATCTCTCCCTCCAACAGGTCTCCACCTGCTTCAAGAACACGATCATCCCTGTACCTAAGAAAGCACATGCAATGTGCCTTAATGACTACTGTCCAGTGGTTGTGATCTCAATAATCATGAAGTGCTTTGAGAGGCTGGTCATGGCCCACATCAACTCCCATCTCCCAGCCTGCCTTGAACCCCTACAATTTGCCTACCAATGTAACAGGTCCACAACAGATGCCATATCCCTAGTCTTACACTCATTCCTGCAACATGTGGACAACACGGACACCTACGTCGCACTCCTGCTCATTGAGGGTGGAGTTGTAGTCAACAACATTATTCCCTCCAACTGATCTCAAAACTGTGAGACCTTGGTCTCGGTGCTGCCCTCTGCAACTGGATCCTCTGCAGTCTGTGAGTCAGAAAGCTATCAGTGAGGATAGGTAACTGTACCTCCTCCACAATAACACCCAATACTGGAGGCCCTCAAGGATGTGTCCTCAGCCTCCTACTGTACTCCCTGTACACCCACGACTGTGTTGCCAAATTCCTAACTAACACCATCTACAAGTTTGCTGACAACACCACTGTAGTAGGACGGATATCAAACAGTGAGGTTTCAAACTAGACAATGGAGATAGAGGACTTGGTGACGTCTTCCAATGTGATCAACACCTCCCTCAACACTGGCAAAACTGAAAAACTGATCGCTGACTTCAGAAAGAAAGGAAGAGAACACGCTCCTATCTACAACAACGGAACTGAGGTTGAGAAGGCGGAGAACATAGTGTTCCTCAGAGTGACAATAACCAACCTGCCCTGGACTTCCTACATAGATGCAATGGTCAAGAAGGCATAGCATGCCTCTTCTTCTTCAGGCAGCTCAGTAAATTTGGCATGTCCGTAAGAACCCTCACCAACTTCTACCGATGCACAATTGAAAGCATACTGTCTGGGCGCATAACGGCCTGGTATGGCAACTGCTCTGCCCAGGATCATAAGAGATACAAAAGGTGGCATGCACAGCCCAAACCATCACATAGGCCAACCCCTTCCATCCATGGACTCCATTTACATGGCTCGCTGCCACAGAAAGGCTGCCAACATCAAAGACCCATTGCCCCCCAGTCATGCTCTCCTACAACCTCTTCCATCAAGCTGAAGGTGCAGAAACCTGAACACACACAGGAGCAGGTTTAGGAACAGCTTCTTCCCACCAACAGACTGATGAATGGACTCTCTAGCCTCAAGTACTGCTGATCTCGCTAATATTGATCTCATCCAATGCATGCCCTGTGCAATCTACCTAGGACGCTTCTGTCTAAGTCTTTTTGATCTGTACATCCTTGCTTACTATTATCTGCCTGTACTGTGCACAAAGTTTCTCCACTGTACAATCAATTAAGTGTATCCTAGGACATGGTGGGAAGAGAGGGAAGAAATTGCAGACTCCCAACAAAGATATTTGTGTCATTAACAACCACGGGTAAGATGCTGGAGAATTGAGGGTGGCTAATGTTGTGGCTTTATTTAAGAAAGGCTGCAAAGAGAAAACTGGGAACAAAAGACCAGCGAGTCTGACATCAGTATTGGGTAAGTTATTGGAGGGAATTTTGACAGACAGGATTTACATGCATTTGGAGAGGCACAGATTGATTAGGGATAGTTGACATGACTTTGTGCATGGAAATTCATGTCTCACAAACTTGGTTGTCTTTTTTGAGAGGGTGACCAAGAAAATAGATGAGGACAGAGTGGTAGACATTGTCTATATGGACTTTAGTAAGGCCTTTGATAAGGTTTCATACAAGAGACTGATTAGTAAAGTTAGATCACAAGGGATTCAGGGAGATCTTGCCAAATGGATACAAAATTAGCTGATGGCAGGCAAAGGTGGTGGAGGAGGAGGGTTGATTTTCCACACTGGAGGCCTGTGTGACCAGTGGTGTTTTGCAGGGATCAAAGCTGGGTCCATTATTAGATAATAAAGTGTGAAGCTGGATGAACACAGCAGGCCAAGCAGCATCTCAGGAGCACAAAAGCTGACGTTTCGGGCCTGGACCCTTCATCAGAGAGGGGGATGGGGTGAGGGTTCTGGAATAAATAGGGAGAGAGGTGGAGGCAGACCGAAGATGGAGAGAAAAGAAGATAGGTGGAGAGGGGATAGGTCAGTCCGGGAAGACGGACAGGTCAAGGGGATGGGATGAGGTTAGTAGGTAGCAAATGGAGGTGCGGCTTGGGGTGGGAGGAAGGGATGGGTGAGAGGAAGAACAGGTTAGGGAGGCAGAGAGAGGCTGGGCTGGTTTTAGGATGCAGTGGGGGGAGGGGGCAACCTGGGCTGGTTTTGGGATGCGGTGGGGAAAGGGGAGATTTTGAAGCTGGTGAAGTCCATATTGATACCATTGGGCTGCAGGGTTCCCAAGCGGAATAGGAGTTGCTGTTCCTGCAACCTTCGGGTGGCATCATTGTGGCACTGCAGGAGGCCCATGATGGATTGTCATCTAAAGAATGGGAGGGGGAGTGGAAATGGTTCACGACTGGGAGGTTCCGTTGTTTATTGCAAACCGAACGGAGGTGTTATGCAAAGCAGTCCCCAAGCCTCCGCTTGGTTTCCCCAATGTAGAGGAAGCCACACCGGATACAATGGATACAATACACCACATTGGCAGATGTGCAGGTGAACCTCTGCTTAATATGGAAAATCATCTTGGGGCCTGGGATGGGGGTGAGGGAGGAGGTGTGGGGGCAAGTGTAGCACTTCCTGTGGTTGCAGGAGAAGGTGCCGGGTGTGGTGGGGTTGGAGGGCAGTGTGGAGCAAACAAGGGAGTCATTGAGAGAGTGGTCTCTCCGGAAGGCAGACAAGGGTGGGGATGGAAAAATGTCTTGGGTGGTGGTGTCGGATTGTAGATGGCGGAAGTGTCAGAGGATGATGCGTTGTATCTGGAGGTTGGTGGGGTGGTGTGTGAGAACGAGGAGAATCCTCTTGGGGCGGTTTTGGCGGGGGCGGGGTGTGAGGGATGTGTTGCGGGAAACGCGGGAGACGCGGTCAAGGGCGTTCTCGACCACTGTGGGGGGAAAGTTGCGGTCCTTGAAGAACTTGGACATCTGGGATGTGCGGGAGTGGAATGCCTCATCCTGGGAGCAGATGCGGCGGAGGCGGAGGAATTGGGAATAGGGGATGGAATTTTTGCAGGAGGGTGGGTGGGAGGTGGTGTATTCGAGGTAGCTGTGGGACTCAGTGGGCTTGAAATAGAGATCAGTTACAAGCTGGTTGCCTGAGATGGAGACTGAGAGGTCTAAGAAGGTGAGGGATGTGTTGGAGATGGCCCAGGTGAACTCGAGGTTGGGGTGGAAGGTGTTGCTGAAATGGATGAACTGTTCGAGCTCCTCTGGGGAGTAAGAGGTAGCGCCGATACAGTCATCAATGTAACGGAGAAAGAGGTGGGGTTTGGGGCCTGTGTAGGTGCGGAAGAGGGACTGTTCCACGTAACCTACAAAGAGGCAGGCATAGCGGGGGCCCATGTGGGTGCCCATGGCCACCCCCTTTGTCTGTAGGAAGTGGGAGGAATCAAAAGAGCTCCGCACTGCCCTCCAACCCTACCACACTCGGCACCTTCCCCTGCAACCGCAGGAAGTGCTACACTTGCCCCCACACCTCCTCCCTCACCCTATCCCAGGCCCCAAGATGACTTTCAATATTAAGCAGAGGTTCACCTGCACATCTGCCAATGTGGTATACTGTATCCATTGTACCCGGTTTGGCTTCCTCTACTTTGGGGAAACCAAGCGGAGGCTTGGGGACCGCTTTGCAGAACTCCTCCGCTCGGTTCGCAATAAACAACTGCACCTCCCAGTCGCAAACCATTTCCACTCCCCCTCCCATTCTTTAGATGACATGTCCATCGTGGGCCTCCTGCAGTGCCACAATGATGCCACCCGAAGGCTGCAGGAACAGCAACTCATATTCCGCTTGGGAACCCTGCAGCCCAATGGTATCAATGTGGACTTCACCAGTTTCAAAATCTCCCCTTCCCCCACCACATCCCAAAACCAGCCCAGTTCGTCCCCTCCCCCAACTGCATCCCAAAACCAGCCCAGCCTCTCTCTGCCTCCCTAACCTGTTCTTCCTCTCACCCATCCCTTCCTCCCACCCCAAGCCGCACCTCAATTTCCTACCTACTAACCTCATCCCACCTCCTTGACCTGTCCGTCTTCCCTAGACTGACCTCTCTCCTCTCCACCTTCGGTCCGCCTCCCCCTCTCTCCCTATTTATTCCAGAACTCTCACCCCATCCCCCTCTCTGAAGAAGGGTCTAGGCCCGAAATGTCAGCTTTTGTGCTCCTGAGATGCTGCTTGGCCTGCTGTGTTCATCCAGCTTCACACTTTATTATCTTGGATTCCCCAGCATCTGCAGTTCCCATTATCTCTGGGTCCATTATTGTTTGTCATTTATAGAAACAATTTGGGTGTGAATATAGGAAGCATGGTTAGTAAGTTTTTGGGTGACACTAATATTGGTGGTATAGTAGATAGTGAGGAAAGCTAAGATTACAAAGGGATCTTTATCAATTGGGCCAAAGGACTGAGGAGTGGGAACCTATGTTTAATTCAGATAAATATGCATTGTTGCATTTTGGACGGATGAACAAGGGCAATTGGAACATTTGCCTTCATTGCTCAGACCATTGAGTTTAGGAGGTGGGAGTACTTTTGGAGTATTGCATACAGTTCTCATCACCCTGCTGTAAGAAGGATATTATTAAATTGGAGACGGTGAAGAAAAGGTTTGCAAGGATGTGACCATGATGAGACGGCTTGATTTATAAGGACAGGCTGGGACTTCTTTCACTGAAGAGGAGGTGGCTGAGAAGTGAACTTACAGATGTTTATAAAATTATGAGGGGCACAGACAACGTGAATAGAAAAGAGGTCTTTTCCCTAGGGTTGGGGAATTCAAAACTAGAGGGCAGAATTTTCAGGAGAGAGGAGAAAGATTTGAAAGGGGCCTGAGGGGCAACTTCTTCCAAAAAGAGAATGGAATGAATGTGGAATGAACTGCCAGAGGAAGTGGTAGATGCAAACACTATTACAACATTTGGGAGTCATTTGGATTAGTGTATGAATAGGAAAAGTTTGGAAGGATACAGGCCAGGTGCAGGCAAATGGGACTAATTTCATTTGAGAAACTTGGTCGGTGTGGATGAGTTGGACTGAAGGGGCCGTTCCCATGCCATATGATTCTCATTTACGGCAGAGCAGACTTTATGGGCAGAATGGCCTACTTCTGCTCCTGTCCCGAATATTAGAAATAAATACAATAAGAAATTTTAAGAGTAGGTGACTAGCAGCATGATTACAAACAAAAACAGAAATTGTTGGAAAGGCTCAGCAGGTTGGCAGTATCTGTCCAGAGAAATCAGAGGCAAGAAAGGGTCACTTGACCAGGAGTAAACTTTGATTTCTCTCCACAATTGCTGCCAGACCTGCTGACCCTTTCCAGTAATATGTTTTTGTTTCAGACTTACAACACTTGCTGTTCGTGAGGTTTTTATTTAGCATGATTACAAACATTTGCACAATTTTAAGACTTGAGCATTAAAAATAACTAGCCATTACCTGTGTGTTAAAGCTTCCTGCATTCTGGAGAAGGAGGCTACAGATCTTGTACGGATTATCCAGATCACAGGTGCTGTTTTCCAAACATTCAAAAACAGCACATCCCACCTCTGGCGCATTCTTCAAACAATTATTGATTTCAACTGTTGGAAACAGAAAGTACCATGCAATGGTGTCTTAATTATTTCACTACAGTATACTTGAGCAGCAAAAAAATAGCGTGAGAGCTATTCTCCATGGTGTCATGTCAGAAAGGCGCAGCACTCAGATTAGCATTAGCATGCAGAAAAAGCTCAATTTATACGAAGACTTGAACTGCAGAGATGTTACTGCTATCTTAGCTTTTGATTTCCCAACGTACAAACATTCAAATTTACATCGTCCGTAATACGGTAGAAGTGGAGAAATAAATACACGAGCTATAGAGAATTACAAAACGTAAGCTTTAGTTATGCATACCTAGACTGTCATTTTGTTGATTCACATTAATAGGAAGTATTTAGACTTTTGCACCGAAACATTAGAAAGGCGTGTACAGAAAGCTGTAAAGATCGGAAATTCATATAATGTGTTGCTACAAATGAGTGATACTGAGCAGTTCAGTTCAACCTCAGATCAGATAACACCCATCATGCAGGTTCCAGGAATGAGATTGCCGCACCATTGTATGCAACAAGTCTGTGTTCACACATTTCATTTGGAAAAAATGGAATTTAGAACACAGTTAATTTAAGTTCAGTGGGCGCTCGGTAATTAGTGCATTGGCCGCATGATGCCAAAAGCTACAGAGTAAAATGAAGGGCGGAAAGAGGTGGGAAGGAGAGAAAGCGGGGGGCGAAGAGACAGGGCCAACAAGTTAAACACGGGTTTCCCAAACCCCCAGGAGGATTAACGCGAAAAAAAAGTGAGAGAGCAGATTATCTGACCCACCTTCCAGTCCTCTCTTCCCTCCTCAGCCAGTCCTCCAATCTCCTCAGTTTTCTCCCGGCTCCCGAATCCACAAACCCGTCCAACCACCCTCCTGTAGTGCCTCCGGGTGCTTACCTGCACGCAGCGCTTCGCCTCGCACCTTCTCCGGTGCAGCGCCGCCGCCGCTGGACTGCCAAGCCCCGGGCAGCTCATTCACATCAGCACGCTGCTCTACAGCGCCCAGCAACCGGGCAAGGAAAAGCAACAGCGACAGATAACCCTCCATCTCCAGCGCCAAGCGAGGAACCTCACGACGCCTTGAAGCGACAGCAGGTTAAGATTAGGAATCCGAAAATAAATCACGTGAGAAAAGGTGGGAGGGGGATTTAAAATCGTGCGAGGAAGAGACAGCGGTCACCACTTCCCAGAAGAACTGCCAAGTCTCAGACTGGCAAGGTGAGGTATTTTATAATCTTTAAAGTGTCATCAAGAGGGGCAAAAAAAATCCACAGTTGCACTTGCTCCCTAGCAATTGTACAGGTTTGGTTGAAAGTGATCCCTGAGAGGGACGCGGGCTTGCGAATGCCTTTTCAGGAATATTCTGCTGCTTAATCGTTGTGAAATACAGGACTGCCCCAAATGCCATCAGCAAAACATGAAACAGCAGTACTCCTCTCCAGAGAGTAGATGTGATGTACTACCCCAATAAACAAGAGACATGAACAAATCCAATTAACATCTCTATCGACTCCACACTCCAGTCCTCGCTCAAATACTTTGAGGCGGAACAGCTATGCGGTGTGTGTGTGTTTTTACCCCATTCTGCCCGCTGCATTTCATTGAGTTTTTAACTTCACCGCGTGTCTAACAAGCCGGTCTGGACATAGAGCCATGCAGCACAGAATCCCACACCCAATTACTTTAGCGACACGCTTTCCTTGGAACTGTAGAACTGAAGGCCTTAAGTGAGAGTTTGGGGTTAAATCCCGAGATCTGCGGCAATTTTTGTTTTTTTTTTACGTAAATCACATTCTGTGAAGCGCTTCGGAACGTTTCGCCCTTCCCATTTATAAAATTGTCGCTATCTCTCCCCGTGAACGTAAACCTAATATTGGACAGTCAAAAAGACAAGCTCAGCAATCTATTGATGTTAAGTTAACAAATACCAAACCTCAACCTTGAAATAGTGTATTCAAAAACAAGAGTGTCAGCGCAGATCAGTGACCAAGATACAGTCTGCTTGGATTTTTTTTTAAATAGAATGCGTTTGGGTATATCATACTGTCGGATGGGTTGAGGTGCTTTAAAATTGGTTCCTATTTTTTTTCTTTTTAAATCCCATTCCTCATTAATGAGTTTTGAAAGCTTGTTTATGGAATATGACTGTTGCTAGGTAGGCCAACATTTATTGCGCATTGCTAATTGCTCTTGAGAATTTGATGAAGAGCTGCCTTCTTGAACTGCTGCAGTTCCTGGGCCCTCCATACGTCCACAGGGCTGAAAAGAAGACAGCTACAGGAGTTTGACCCAGCAACTGAACAGTGATATGTTACTAAGATAGGATGGTGTGTGGCATGGAGGGAATCTTGCAGGTAGTCAGTGGGATGTTGGTAGTAGAGGACTTAATAATTATGATGACATTCAATGTCAAGAGGTAGTGGTTTAATTTGTTTTTTGTTTGGAGATGGTCATTATCTGAAGCTGGTATGGTGCAAATGTTACTTGTCTATTTCTTAACCCAGCCTAGATATTGTCCAGGTCTTGCTGTATTTGGAGATAGACTGCTTCAATATCTGAGGAGTCCCAAATGTGCTGAACATTCTGCAACTATCAGCGAACATCCCCACTTCTGACCTCATGGAGGGAAGGTCATTGATGAAGCAGTTGAAGGTGGTTGGGCCTAAGGTACTATCCTGAGGAAAGCCTGGGTTCAAGTCATGCCTGTCCAAGGCATATGTCTATACAGATGGATATGACAAAAAAAACTACACTGAGGAAATTCTGCGTAGATATACCAAGACTGAGATGATTGACCTCCAACAACCACAATCAACTTCCTATGTGTTAAAAATGTGTACAAACTGTTCCCTTGCCCCCCCCCCCCCCCCCCCCCCCCCCACCGGCCCTGATTACCAATGATTCCAGTATTGCTAGGATTCCTTAATGCCACACTCAGTTAAATGCTCCTGGATGTCAAAAGCAGTCACTTTCACCTCATCTCTGGAGTTTAGCTAATTTGTTCGTGTTTGAACCGAGATGGTAAAGAGGTCAGGAGCTAATTGGTGCTTGTGGGGCCCAAACTGAGCTTCAGTGAACAAGTTATTCCTTTACAGGTGCCACTTGATTTACTTTCTTGATGATCCAGGCAAGACTGATAGTGGTAATTGGCTGGGTTGGATTTGTCTTGCCTTTTTGCACAGGACATTCATGGGCAATTTTCCACATTGCAAGGAAGATGTCAGTGTTATAGCTGTACTAGGACTGCTGACACATTGTGGAGGAGAAGTCCTCAGCTATACAGTCAGGGCCCATTGCCTTTCTAGTATGAAGTGTCTGAAATGGTTTTTGATATCATGTGGAGTGAATTGAATTGGTTAAAGATTGGCATCTGTAATGCCGGGGATCCCTGGAGGAGGTTAAGACAGATCATCATTCAGCACCACTGATTGAAGATGGATGCAAGTGCTTCAGCCTTGTCTTTTGCACTGACATGTTGGCCTCTGTCATCCACAAGGATAAGGATATTTGTGGAGTCTCCACCACTTGTTAGTTGTTTGATTGTGCACCACAATTGGTGATTCAGTGTGGCAGAACTGTAGTGTTTCAGTCTGATTCATCAGTTGTCTGGTCACTTATCCCAGTCTTTGTGTCTATTGCACATTGCTTCCACAGTTTGGCATCCAAGTCGCCCTGTGTTTTTAGTCACCAGGTTGACACCTGACTTTTCGGTATGCCTGGTGATGTTCCTGGCACATGCTGCTGCACTCCTTTGAGCCAGGATTTATCTCCTGGCTTGATTATAATGAGTTTATAGATGATAGTTGATACAATTCTGCTGCCGCTGGATTACAGTGCTTTAAGTTTCTAGATCTGCTGAAAATGTGTCCCATACTGTGGTCATAATGCCACATAGCTCAGTGGAGGGTATACTCAATGCAAAAATGGGACATTAACTCCACAATCTCTGTGTGGTGTCACTGATACAGATACTCTATGGACAGTGCATTTGGGACAGTCAGATTGAGGACAAGGTCACATAGATTCTTTTCCATCTTGGTAATTCCCCCACCACGTGCTGCAAGCCCAGTCTGGCAGTTATGTCCTTAGGACTCCACTGGCTTGCTCAGTATTTGTGCTTCTGAATCACTCGATGATGGACATTGAAATCCTCTGCCCAGTGTACATTCTGTACCGTTACCTCCTTTAGTGCTTCCTCCAACTAGTATTCAACGTGGAGCAGTCAGCCTTCATCACATGAGGAATGGGCTGCTGTCATGAAGGTAACAACATCAGCTAGATGGACCTCATAGAATGTGAGTTCTCTGACTGGAGCTGTTAAATCTGGCCGAGTCAGGGTGCCCTGACTGACCGTTATAAACAGGAGTATCAGGGATTCTGTTCACTCTGAGAACCTGGCTGTGAGGGAGCTGCATCAGTGTCAAGGGCTTACCATGTATAAATAATGGGTGACTTGGTGATGAGATACTGGCCTCTGTGGAGTTACTTCAGTGGAAACAAGAGAAAAGCACACTCCTGAAGAAATTTGCTCACATAGTTGTTGCGATTTGGGGTAAACATTTCTGGCACTATGCTGTTATTTGGGAAATTTGATTTGTTTGATCATCAAAGACAGGATCCAGCATGTGGAAAGAATGCATTATTTTTCTGCGCAAGTGACATTAGGGCAGATGAAAAGTAACAAGTAATTCTCCTGACGGCTTGTAGGCCCACAGGCCTTTTTGTTATTAGGAGCCAAACTTGCCCTGAGGCACTAAATACTAAAACATTTAAAGGGTTGATAGATTTAGTTAAAGAATAGTGCGACATAAGCCACCTCTAATTCCAAGATGCTTACAGTTTTACTCGGCAATTTGAGAACCAGGCAATCCATATCGTGATTTTTGACCAGGTTAAGATGAATGGCATGGGCATGTGACTTTGGTTTAACCCTTAATGAAATGCAGAAAGACTGATTGGTATGTGGGATTAATGATGTCACTGTGCAAACGTGCTTAATAGCCGAAGTTCAAATAAACTTCGAGCGGGTGCTACGACTGGCTTTATCATTGGAAAATGTGGCAACTGGACCATACGAGTTGCAGGGTATTCTGATGGAAGTAGACACCCTCGCCAGTCCGATTGAGCATGGGGAACACCACTTGAGTGAACAAAAAAAGAAGTTGCTGGAAAAGCTCAATGTTTCGGGTCCAGTGACCCTTCCAGAGAATTCACGGCTTGAGGTGGGAGGAGGGGATAGGTGAGAGGAAGAACAGGTTAGGGAGGCACTGCTTCCACCTCCCATTCTTCAGATGACATGTCCATCATGGGCCTCCTGCAGTGCCATAATGATGCCACCCGAAGGTTGCAGGAACAGCAACTCATATTCCGCTTGGAAACCCTGCAGCCCAACGGTATCAATGTGGACTTCACAAGCTTCAAAATCTCCCCTTCCCCCACTGCGTCCCAAAAGCAGCCCAGCTCGTCCCCGCCTCCCTAACCTATTCTTCCTCTCACCTATCCCCTCCTCCCACCTCAAACCGCACCTCCATTTCCCGCCTACTAACCTCATCCCGCCTCTTTGAACTGTCCATCCTCCCTGGACTGACCTATCCCCTCCCTACCTCATCACCTATATTCTCCTCTCCACCTATCTTCTCCTCTATCCATCTTCGGTCCGCCTCCCCCTCTCTCTCTATTTATTTCAGAACCTTCTCCCCTTCCCCCTCTCTGATGAACGGTCTAGGCCCGAAACATCAGCTTTTGTGCTCCTAAGATGCTGCTTGACCTGCTGTGTTCATCCAGGTCCACAATTTGTTATCTCAGTTTGTAGAATGGGCAGCATCAGTCCTACCAATTGTGAAGCCTGATGGGTCAATTTGCCTTTGTGGGGATTTTGAAAAAGCAAGAAACCGCTTTTTGCAGCTGGATAAATACCCTATCCCTCGCATAGAAGATTTATAAACAAATCTGGTAGGCAAGAGCCATGCATACTTGCAATTGCGGTTAGATGCTACAATTAATTCCCGTAACAGTTTACACCAATATATGAGACTGCCATATGGGGTATTGTTTTCCTGTGCAATTTTTAAGCAGATAATGGAGAACATGTTACAAGGTCTACCCAGGCTTCCCATTTATCTATATGACATGCTAATAACAGCGAAACCAATAAGGTGCACTTAGAGAATTTGGACATAGTCCTTACACCTTTTTCCCAGGTGTGTGTACGCCTTAGAAGGAAAAAAGGTATATTCCAGGCACTCTGTCTACAAAGTTGACAAGTTGGAAGATAAAGTGTTGCAACCAAAGGCTCCCCAGCTCCCTTGTCTGTACCAGAGCTTAGATCTTTCCTTGGGCTGGTGAACTATTACTGAAAGTTCTTACATAACTTGACCTCCATCCTGGCACCTTTTCATTAACTCTTAATGAAGGATCAGCTTTGGAAATGGCCACATAGCCAAGCCATAGCCTTCAGAGAATTGAAGAAGCAACTATCATCCTCTGAGGTGCTGCCACACTCCAAGTGAGATCTGCTATTGACAGGCAATGCCTTCCTGCAAAGCATCAGGGTAGTATTAGCTCATGAGTAGCCCATAGACAGGAACAACCAATAGTAGATGCAACAAAGACTTTGGCTAATGCAGGGCATAAATACACTCAGATAGAGAAGGAAGGTTTGGCAGTCATATTTGGAGTCAGGAAGTTCCGCCAATACCTTTACTGACGTAAATTTGTAATAATAACAGACCACAAACCCCTGCTAGGTCTATTTAAAGAAGACAAGGCAGTGCCCCCCATCGCTTCAGGCCGAATTCAGTAGTGGGCTCTAATATAAGGTGCATTTAATTGTAAGTTGGAAAAGTAGTAAATGCAGATGCATTGAGCCGCCACCTGCTGGCAGATAAGCCACCAGTGGTATTGCCACTGGAAGAGCCTAATATTTTTAAATTTCCTGGACACAGTCACAGCTGACAACATCAGAATTTGGTTGCAGAAAAATCCGGTGCTGGCAAAACTGAAACAGCTGGGGAAAACCACAGACCATCACAAACAGAAATGAAACCTTTTTGAGAGACCAAATCATAGTCAAGGACCGCATATTATTACGGGCAGCAAGAGTGATTGTCCCGAGTAAAGATCGCCCCCAGATACGGGCTGAGTTCCAGCAGGTTCATGCAAAGTTCTCAAAAATCAATATATTGGTGAGAAGCGTCATCTGGTGACCAGGATTGTGGATGCAGTAGGGCAGTATCCAGAGTGCTAACAAGGTGACAAATTGCCTCCAGCAGCTCCCCCACATTCATGGGAATGTCCAGGTAATTCGACTATGCAGATCTTTTCATAAGATCAATGTTCTTAATCATTGTGGATGGCCATTCAAAATGGCTGGGTGTGCTTAGAGTTCAATCATCAAACATGGGGATGACAGTGGAAAATCTACACGCATCTTTTGTGATGCACAGACTCCCAAAGGTGTTAGACACAGTTAACAGGCCATTGTTTACAGCAGGGAATTTGTGTGTTTCATAAACTTGAATTGTATTCGATATATAAAGACAGCTGCATACCACCCATCATCCGATGTTCTGGTAGAAAGAGCAGTCTAATCTTTTGGCAGGTTGTAAAGAAACAGCTACAGTTTCAGTGGTTATCAAACTATCTCAGTTCCTATTTGATTATGGGACTACCCTTCACGCAACTACAGGGACAGTTCTCGCAGAGTTGCTAATGGGGAGAAGACTCCGTACCAGGTTAAATGTGATCTTCCCAGAATTGGGAAGGGGTGAAATGACATCATATTTGCCAGTACTGGACGCAAGACTCCACTAAACAAGAGAGACAATTTCTCTTGAGATGCTCCAGACACAAGAAGCAAACCACTGCATTACATTCCCCCACACTCTTCCCCTCCCTGTATTAGAGGCAGAATTGGAGGAACCTGACCCAGTGCTAAAAAACCCCAGGAGAAACTACAAAAATAAGAACCAGCCTATGTCCTCATACTCAGAGGTGAAGGGATATAATCATTTAACAAGGTCAGCCAGGTGCACCTCACAGAATGAGTTCACTGATTGGGCTGTTAATCTGGTCCAATCAGGGAACCCTGACTGACAGATACAAACAGAAGTCCCAGACGTTCTGAGATGTCACAGTATGGAGCTGGAGGAACACAGCAGGTCAGGCAGCATTAGAGGAGCGGGAAAGTTAATGTTTCAGGTCAGGACCCTTCTTCCTTTTTCTGAAGAAAGGTTCCAACCCAAAACATCAACTTTCCTGCTCCTCTGATGCTACCTGGCCTGCTGTATTCTTCCAGCTCCGCACTGTGTTATCTCTGACTCCAGCATCTGCAGTTCTTACTACCTGTGTCTCAGAGGTTCTGTTCACTCTGAGTGCTGGCTCTGAAGAAGCTAAAACAGTGTGAAGGACTTTACACATCTGAATAAAGGGTGACGTTGTGATGGGATAATAGCCTCTGTGGAGTTATTTCAGGTGCAGTATGTGGTAATCAGCAGGAGGTTTCCTTGATCATATTTGACCTGATGCCACCAGCTTTCATGGAGTCAATGTTTAGGACCTCCAGAGCAACGCCTCCTTCCTAACTTTCTACCATTGTGCCTCTGGTGCTTCTGTCCTGCCAAAGAGCTTCTGTTAATTAAATATTATGTTCACACAGTAGAGGGGGATGACCTTAATTCAGGAAACCAGGATACAGAAGCAGTCTGGATAAAGATGAGGAATTATGAAGAGGTCTTTTACGGGAGTTGTGTACAGATCCTGAAACAGGACCAACTACACGGTACAATAGGGTATCAAGGGAGAAATAATGGGAACGTGGCAAAAGGTCACAGCAATTATCATGGCAGATTTTAACTGACATATAAACTGGGGGAAAAAAATCAAATAGGGGAAGAAGAATGTTTGGAAGAAGAATTCATTGAATATTTTTGGGACAATTTCTTAGACCAATGTTATGGCACCAGAGATTAAGCTAATCAAGGCCTGGTTTTGACCGCTAAGATAGGATTACTTACTGACCTCACAGTGAAAGCATCCCTGGGTGGCATTGACCATAATATGATCAAATTTTTATATACGGTTTAAGAAAGAGAAGTTTGGACCAGAGACCACACACTTGAATTTGAAAACATGAAAACAGAGCTAATGAACATGAACTGCAAACTAGGTAAAGGGCAAGTAGAGATGCAATGGCAAACATTTTAAGGGGATATTCCAGAAAACAGAGAAATTATATATTCTAACAAGTAAGAAAAATTCAAAGGGGAGGATTTGTCATCCATGGTTAGCCAAAAAAGTCAGCAATAGTATCAAATTCAAAAAAAAATCTATAATTCTGCAAAGATAGGTGGTAAATCAGAAGATTGGACAGAATATAATAAAAGCAAAGAATTACTCGAAGGTTTTTGGCCTGAAGCATTGATTTCCCTGCTGCTCAGATTCTGTCTGACCCCCTGTACTTGTCCAGCTCCACATTTATTGACTCTAAAAATCATTGCAGTGAATTTGGAGTCACATGTAGGTCAAGCTGGGTAAAAGAAATTAATGAATGTTGTTTTTAAAAAAAAATTTCAATCAGTAACGGTTACATCATTGTCATTAGTCGGGTTTTTTTTTATTTCCATAGCTTTGTTGAATTCAAATTGATTCGAACCTACATCCCCAGCAATTACTAGTAAAATGACCATACCACTCTGCTACCACCTTCCCAAGCTAGTGATGAAGAAATATTACTGCTATCTGTACAGCACATTAAACATTTAGCATGCCACGTGTTTCTTACCAATAAGCACAACTGTCTGTCACAGTCATGCTAAGAAATGTAACAAGAATAATAATAGTTAGTTTCAATGAAGTTTGGTTGAACATTTACCTTTATTCCTTTATTCTTCCACTTAATACTAGAAAGGACTATAATGTTATCTTTTAACTTTATTTTTCTACTTATACTAAGAACAATGTCAATGCTTTACTTTTAACTTTGTTTCTCTATGTTACTACTTATACTTATGTTTTGTACCTAAGTACCTTAACAGCCAAGATGGTGGCAGTGCACATTTTTCACTGTACTCCACTTCTGTACTTGAGTACACATGACAATGAAGCTTAAAGCATCAATCATAAAATATTTTATAATGGTCAAACAATAAACTGTTGCCATTATGATTTGTTGAATCAACGGAATCATTGAAAGTTTTCAACTATAATTTTTTCATCACATCTTTCTACACTTAGTTAAGGTTTTTAACGTAATTTTTTTTCACAACACTGTTTAATTTGTCAATTATTTTTGCCTCTTTTACCAGATACATCAAAGTTTCTATTTCTCCTCAAAGCCAATGCTTGAATTTGATATTTCTTTCCCTCAAGAGCAGTCCAGTGTGTACTATTTCTCAGGATATCCTTGTTAGTCTTTTAGGTTAGCCAAATGGGTAGAATACTACTTTATGTTGAACAAAATCTGTAACTATTTTTAAAAATTATATTTGAAGAAAGCACAGATCACATTTCAAAATGTTTATTTTCAGGCAAAAATCAAATGAAATATTAAAATTTGTGAATTTTTAAAAATGCACTCTCTTGAAAAATGTTCTGTAAACATTCTTATAAAAATGTCCCTAGCTGGTTCTGATCTTTCCCCTGATATTGTCAGTGAGTGTCACTTTAGAATTTCCAATGTTGATCTATCTTGGAGTCTGGTAGGATTAACTTATCCAGTCCATCGAGGCCCAGTCCTTATTCAGTAAGTGATGGCTGATCTGTATCTTACCATGATTCATCTTCCTGGCTTCACATTTTATATCACGTATCTTATGTCCTTGATTACAAAATTATCAATTAAGCTAGTGTCTTTTTTTTAATGGGAGACTTTCAAACTTCTTCACGCAAAGGTTGGTTGAAGTACTGTATTTCCTAACCTCTCTCAATGGCATGGCTATGAATGAAGACTTGCCTGTACATAAACTAAAGTCTTTCTCTATATATCCTATTGATTCATTTCAAAATCCTGAATATCTAAATTTAATCAGAGATAATGGGAACTGCAGATGCTGGAGAATCCAAGATAATAAAGTGTGAAGCTGGATGAACACAGCAGGCCCAGCAGCATTGCTCCTCAGATGCTGCTTGGCCTGCTGTGTTCATCCAGCTTCACACTTTATTATCTAAATTTAATCACCCCTTAACTTTCCATATCCTAGAGAGAACATACTACATTGTGTAATGTGTCCACGTAATCTAGACAATGAAGCTCTGGTAACATTCTGGAATTATATAGATTTCTTCTCCTTTATATTCTATTTCTGTATATGAAGGAGGCTGCCAGTTCATTAATCTTTTAAATCATAAAGTTGAAGAACATAATTTGTGATCTGCTCCATAAATATCTAAATGAATTTGCCTCTATGCTGCTCCTAGATTTTCACCTCTACAAACAATTCACTAATCTATTTTCTTTCAGTCAAAAACAGTTGGTCTCTCAGTTACAAGCATGAAATTAATCTGTCACAGCTTCACCTGTACACCGAGTCTAACAATGTCTGTATAATTTTAAAGGTCTGTTTAACACTACTTGCATTACCATTAATCTTTGTGTCACTGGCAACCTTGATATATTGTTCTCTCTTATGTAATCGATGTCATCAATGAATGTAGTGATAGTTCCTGTCTCGGCATACATTGTTACTAGTTCCTTCCTTACAGTTTGAGTTCATACCAGTTATTCCTGCCTCTATTTTACATAACCAATATCCTAAACAAATCAAAATTCGTCTTTCATTTCACAAGCTTCAATTGTAATCTTATCGAATGTCTTCTGCAAGTCCATACAATCAACGTCAGTTGACATTCTGTGTCCTGCTTTAAATACTTACTGAAAATTATTTATTAAATTTGTTCAACATGGATTTCACTTTACAAACCTGTGTTGAATCTGTTTAATCAACTTAAACTCTAAGTGTCATCACTTCTGACCGTAATTATAAATTGCATTAATTTTCAAGAAGAAATGTTAGATTAAAAGGTCTACATGTTCCTTCCAATAAATAATGGAATTATATTTGCAAATTTCCAATCTAAAATTAAGTTTTCCTGGAATGGAGAATTTTGAAAAATTATGGCTATAACATCCATAATTTTTTCACCAGCTTCCTTTAAAACCCTGGATGGAAATGGTCAAGAGCTGGGAATTGGTCAGTTTTTATTATTTCTTTCTAATCTTTTGCCCACATTAACTTCAGGGCGTTCTCATTCTTGATGTATTAATAGTTTCTCTGGAATATCAGCACATTATCCTCTTCCTTTACAGTGAAAATAATTGTTCAAGAGTATTGCCATTACTTGATTTTATTTATGACATAACCCATACTTCTTTAAAAATACTTTTGACTACCCTATTGCCCTTAAACATAATTGTAAAAAAATTCTGTTGTTAATCTTAGTATCTCGTGAAGTTTCTTTCCATATACCTTTTCATTTTTTAAAAAAACCTTCATTCGCTGTTCTTGGTATTTTTCTCAGATTCCTGGATGTACTCTTTTCCTTCAACATCCTCTTTGCTTTTTTAGTGTTCTTTAAATTTCACATTCATTGTTGAAACTGCTTGTGTTTTATTTGGTAAGTTAATGGATGTGAGTTTGCTTGCTGAGCTGGAAGGTTAGTTTTCAGATGTTTCGTCACCATTCTAGGTAACATCATCAGTGAGTCTCCGGTGAAGCACTGGTGTTATGTCCCGCTTTCTATTTATCTGTTTGGGTTGGTGATGTCATTTCCTGCATTGGTGATGTCATTTCCTGTTCTTTTTCTCAGAAGGTGGTAGATGGGCTCCAAATCAATGTGTTTGTTGATGGAGTTTGGTTGGAATGCCATACTTCTAGGAATTCTCGTGCGTGTCTCTGTTTGGCCATCAACAACCACATTGATTTGGAGCCTATCTACTGCCCTCTGAGAAAAAGAACAGGAAATGACATCACCAATGCAGGAAATGACATCACCAACCCAAGGAAACCCAAACAGATAAATAGGAAGCGGGACATAACACCAGCGCTTCATTGGAGGCTCACTGATGATGTTACCTAGAATGATGACGAAACATGTGGGAACAAACTTTCCAGCTCAGTGAACCAGCTTACATCCGGAACAAAATAAAGACCCACTCTTTTGTGGACCAAGAAGAGGAGAGCGTGACTGTGTTGGAGGTGGAAGGAAGATGTCAGGTTGGCTGTGCACCCTTGCAACCGGTGGATCTTAATGCTGGCTTTGGCCTAATGCTGGTTCAGGGGAGCAGCCAACCTGCAACGATGGCTGCGGCGAGTGCTCGTGCCCCAGGTCAGGGGGTCCGGAATACCATCCGCGTTTCCGTGAATAAGGTGGATGAAGGTGCACCTGTGGACGGCACCTTCTTCGTGAAGAGGGTCCTGTTGGACTGTTGTGGGTTCGCTGCTGCAGACATTTACTGCCTGCAGGATTTCCTCGGAGGAGGTTTCTACAATGTAACCTTCAGGAGTGCCAAGCATTGCGAGCACTTCCTGGAGGTTTTCAAGGAGAAAGGATGTGAGAACCCCCTCTCTGTACTGACCGCTGTCCCGCTGTTTGTGATGCCAGCGCAGAGGAGCCGTATGGTGACTGTTCACATGTACAACCCGCATATGCCAGCAGTTGTTGTCCTGACCTTCCTTGGAAGGTACGTGAAGGTGGAAGGGGACCTAACCAACATCATGGACCCCTTCGGGATCTGGACCAGTAAGAGGCAGGCCAAGGTGACGCTGAGGACGGGCGCGGATGGGAACATCGTACACCCATCATCCAGCTTCGCGATTGGGAGAAAGGGCTACCTGACCTATGCAGGGCAACCTAAAGTCTGCCATGCCTGTGGTAGGTCAGGTCACGTGGCGGCCGACTGCAAACCCACCATCAGCAGGAACTGCAGGGAGGAGGGACACCTTGCAAAGGATTGCCCATGAGAGAAAAGCTGCAACCTGTGCGGGAAAGTGGGCCACCTCTATAGGGCATGTCCACGGTGGGGGACCACCTACGCCCAGGTCGCCGGCAGGGGCAATGCGGGGCAAGCCCCTCTGGCAGAGGAGAAGGCATCAGGGCCCTGCAAGGACCCCCCTAATATGCAGGAGGGCCAGGTTGTGCAGGAGGGCCCAGCCCCGCAGGACGGACCCGAGGCCAGCAAAGCGCCCCTGCAGGCTCTGCTCCCCCCGCGACAACCCAGAGTCGGTGGAGGAGGTGACAGGTGACCCAGGGGAGTGGACGACAGTCCGGAAAGCGAGGAGGAAGGTGCGCCGGCGAGTCCAGGCACCGCAACCATCAGGCGGGAAGAGGCAGCTACAGGGGGGCTATAAGAGCTCCTCTGACGAGGGAGATTCGGAGGAAGCCCGCCCAAAGCAGAAGCTAAAGATCTCAAGGGAGAAGGAAAGCAGCACTCCGCTTCCAGGTGATGGGAGGCGTCCTGAGGCTCCCTCCAACACCCAGTCACGTGCCGCTGGGGCACTGGAGGGCCCCCCAGAACTTTCAGGCGGGAAGGAGGAAACAACGTGTCCCCAGCCTGACCCAGAGCCGGAGTCTCCTGCCTCAGTACCCCTGACGGGGGGATGCCACCTGGAAGGCAGCACAGATGGTTTCCTGAGCCCAGAGAGCATCTAGCAGTTAGCCCGGGCAATGGGCATGAAGGGACAGATGGAGGGGCTGGACCTTGGACTTGGGGAGGGTACTGCAGTCACTGCCCACAATGGGGGTACGAGTTGCGAGCATTAATGTGCGCAGCGTCAAGTCCACTGCAAGATGTGTGCCCACGTTGGCCTACCTGACCACCGTCAAGGCGGACCTCCTGATTCTGCAGGAGTGCGAGATACCGCACCTCAGCAGGTACGGGAAATGGTCTGGCGCCTGGACCTGTGGGCCTTCGATCTGGTCGGGGGGAAAAGACTGTTGCTCCTCGGGCCTGGCTATTCTGCTGCGGGGGCGCAACTTCACCATCTCTCAAGTTCAGGAGGTGGTGGGGGTGCGCCTCCTGGTGGCTGATGTCACCTACCAGAAATCTCCCCTGAGGCTGATCAACATGTACGCCCCAGCGGTATGGAATGAGCAGTTGGCTGTCCTGCAGCGGCTTCCACCCCTGCTGGCTACGTCCAGGCCAGTCATCCTAGGCGGACACTTCAACTGCATCATCGATGCAGATGTAAGATCCGGCGTGGGGACAGCGGGTGGGGGGAGTCAACTGGACATCACGTCCAGATTCCTGATGGGCACGGTGAAGGACGCCAAGCTGCTCGACGTCTTCAGCACCCCTGCAGACGGAGCACAGCGGAGGTACACCTGGTCGTGGCCAGATGGGTCTATCTGCTCAAGGATAGACTTCCTGTTTGTGTCACGGACGTTCTCGGTCAGGTCCACGGGCGTCGAGCTGGTGTTCTTCTCTGACCACTGCCTCCTGCTGGCCGACTGTCACTTACAGGATGACCAACAGGCCGGCAAGGGGACATGGAAGCTCAACACGACTCTGTTGACCCCAGAGAACTTCGAGGAGCTTAAGAGGGAGTACGCTGGTTGGAGAATCATGAAACCCCTCTTTGAGTCTCCAGGCGACTGGTGGGAGACGGTGAAGGAGAACATCAAGAGGGTCTTTGTCCTCAAGGGTGTTCGGAAGGCAAGAGAGAGACGGGGAAAGCTGTCGCGACTCCAGAAAAGGGTGCAGAACCTGCTCCTTCTGCAGTTGATGGGGGTCGATGTCACGGAGGACCTCCGCGAGGTGAGGGGCCAGCAAGCCTCGCTCTTCGCCGCGGAGGCCTCCAGGATAATCTTCCGGTCCAGGGTCCGCTCTGTGGAGCAGGATGAGACGTGCTCGTGTTTCTTCTTTCAGAAGGTGCACAAAGAGAGCTCTGTGCTTAGCCGGCTGAAGGAGGACGATGGCTCGGTGACGTCGTCTTGGCCCGACATTTTGAGGATCAGCAGATCCTTCTATGCCGGACTGTACGACGCGAAGCCCATGGACAGCACGGCCTCCGAGTCCTCAGTACGCAAACACCAAGTGTCACTACTTACTGAGGTTCTACCTGTCCCTGGTGTTGCGAAGGATGGGCCTGGCCTCGTTGCCGCGGAACGCTCCAAGTAGTTGGACCGTCCCGTGCCACCTGTCCTTCATGGAGAAATTTTTGAAGGAAAATACCTTTGACCACAAGGCCGTCAGGCAGTGGTCAGCACGTAGTATCCTCGAGACCCTTCGGGAAAAGGAGAGGGTGGATTCTGTCATGTGGTTCCCCACGCAGACTGCCAAAGTCATTTGGCAGAATGCATCATCGCTAGAACTTTCAAACAAGCACAAGGACATTGCTTGGCTGGCGGTGAGAGGGGCTCTGCCAGTGAGATCCTTTATGCATGCCCGGAATCTCTGTGCCACTGCACGCTGCCCTCGAGGCATCTGTGGGGGGAACGAGACTGTCGATCACCTCCTTTTGGAGTGTGCCTATGCGCAGGAAGTCTGCAGGGGGATGCAGTGGTATTTGTCGAGGTTCGTCCCGAGCAGCTCCGTGACACGGGACTCCGTGCTCTACAGGCTGTTTCCCGGGATGCACACCGAGACCAACATCAGCTGCGCCTGGAGGACCATCAGTGCGGTGAAAGACGCTCTTTGGTCTGCCCGCAACTTGCTGGTCTGCCAGCTGAAAGAACTGACCCCGACCGAGTGTTGCAGACTGGCGCACTCCAAGCTCCAGGACTACGTGCTGAGGGACGCGCTAAAGCTTGGGGCAGCCGCCGCCAAGGCGCGTATGAAACCCGTATGAAACCCCTCGTCCAGAATAGAAAAAAGGGCCCTATCTGGTAACTGGGCCCAGCTGGCACCTTCCCCAACTGGTCAGGGGGCCAACTGGGACTGTGCGGGGTGACGACTGCCGGGGTATTTTCTTTGCTTTGTTTTTGTTTCTTCGTTTTTTTTTCCTTTAGTTGGTGTATGTACCCCCTGGGTCATCCGGAGTGGCTTGCATGACTGGGTAGGTGTATAAATGTTTTATTTTTTGTATATTCTATGAATAAAGTATATTATTTCAAATAAAAAATAAGGTGACAAAACGTCTGAAAACTAACCTTCCAGCTCAGCGAGCAAACTCACATCCAGAACCTCAACCTGAGCTACAAATCTTCTCACAACTCACTTGGTAAGTTAAATTTATATAGCTCAGATCTTTTTATCAAATCTCATTGCTCATTTGTCATTTTATCTGAGAACTAATTTGACGAGTTTGTTGTTGCCAACCTCTCCTTCATGCCATCAAAGTAATTCTACCAAAATGTAGAAGATAGACAAATGTTGAAGATCCTCTTTTCAAGGCTAACATGAAGTTGAACCATAGTATGATGCTGTTAAATAAATATTTTCTTACAACTAGATTTTAACTAAGCTTGCTTGTTACTTACTATTCATTTAATATGGTTTTCCCTCTTGTTTGTTTAAAACACATTGTGTCATGTGTATTCCACCCAAAAGAAAGCTATTGGTTCATTGCCTCATAATGTATCAACTTGAGACTTTTTTTGTCGGCTTTTGTCAGTGGTGGTTTGCTGTTATTTTGATTGCACAGCATCAGGGCAAGGAGGCAGCTCTTAACTCTACAACAGGAATCAAATGTGTCGTGTTGGCATTTACCTGAAACACATGCTAGTCATTGGGCTGTTGGTGTTTTGAGGTATTGAAATGCCACAAGTCCTTTTTTTCCTATGATTAATCTAGCGTCTGACTAACTATCAGTGGTAAAGGACAGACCACTGGTGAGTAAAGGCTCAATGGCCATGCTGCTAGGAAATCCCACACATACACCATAAGCCTCTTATTTGGACATCTGCACAGGAAGAAAAAAATTAGAAGAATATTACTAGTGAGGTATAACAAGAAGAGGCATTTGCTGTCCCAAGTAAGAGCCTTTTTATAGGTACAGTTAGGCACAAGTTATAGGTACAAGTTACATTCAAGCGTTAGACATAACTATTTAAGACAATCAGTAGCCAGCTTTGTCACTGTCAGGATCTTATCTTAGAGTGCCTGATTATCTACCATGTCACATTATTCGGATTGATTAATGCAACTTCAACACTAACTCTTCCAGAACCATTACCTTCCGTGACAGCTTCCCCATAGATAATATTTGTACATTCACATATTTAATTACTTATTTATTTTAATCATTACTGCATCATCCACCAAGTCTTGACTTCATAAATGCAGGCAGTCTAAAGATTGCACTATCTTCCAGAATATATTCCTTTCAGACTGGAAAGATTGGTATACCTTGAGGGCAATTGACCATGATTGTTATCTTAATATTCATTGGTCTGTGAACCATTTCTCTCCTAGATAATTTTCTTTTAACCTCTTAAATGTCCTTCATTTAAGATGGTCTTCCTGTAAAGCTTGTTGTTTGCTCCATTAACTTATTTAGAGAATCGTTAATGTGCCGAATCTCCTTTAGAAAGCTTACTCTTCTCTCCTGACTGAGGTAGTCATCCCATATAATTGGAAGATCTTTAATCTCATGAATGTGCATCAGGGAGTTGGCTGCTCTTTAGAAACAAGTATTTTCTTGCTTGTAATAGTCTGAATTCTAGATCACTTTGATTTCAAACGTTCATAGATAGTGGGCGATGCTACTAGATCAATATTTATTGTGTTTGTCTAATTGCCCAGAGGGGAATTGAGAATCAATTACATTACTGTGGATCTGGGGTCATATGTAAGGACAGATAAGGATGGCAGGTTTCTTTCCCTACAGGTTATTAGTGAACCAGATGGGTTTTTAGTTGTTACATGGTCATTACTAGGTCAAGTTTCTATTCCAGATTTTAATGAATTCACATTTCACTAACTGCGGTGGAGGGATTCAAACCCATTCCTCAGAACAGCCTGGAGTTCAGCACGATTCCAGTGACATTACCACTACACTTCCCTCTTAACAACCCATTTGCTCAGTAAAGATTGACTGCCCTATATAAAATATAATCAACACTTATGTACAGAGTTATGAAATTTGTTCTGTCATGCATAAAAATCTGTAATATCAGTTAACAAAAATGGAATTGTGTTTACTTGTTTGGTGGTATATGTTATCACATATATAGTGTAACACCTTGTTTTTTTTTATACTTCATTCATGAGATATGGGCCTTGCTGGTTGGCCAACATCTATTTCCCATCTTTAATTGATGCACGAACTGACTGGTTTTCTAGTGCTATTTTAGAGGACAGTTAAGAGTCAACCAAATTGTTAGATGCCTGGAGTAATATTTGGGCTAGATGAGAAATTTTCAAAAATCAATTGACAATAGTCACCATTAAGCTAGATTTCAATTCCAAATTTTCATTGATTCAGATTTCACCATCTGCCGAAGTGGGATTTGAACCCCTGTGCCCAGAGCATTAGTTTGAGTCTCTGGCTTACTTGTCTAGCAACAGACCCCCACAGCACCACCTTCCCATGCTATAAGTTAAGTATTGAATCTTTGACTCCATTAATGGCAGTAGTTAAAGGATTTTAACTGATTAGAGCCACAATTAGTTGGCAGCGATCTTGCCTCAGAATCAAAAGTAGAAGCTGACCTCCTAAGCAGTACTGAAAGAATGGTACCTTTTTCAATGCAGTACATTTTGGAATGAAATGCTAAAACAAGGCTCACTCTCCCTGTTGACTGGCAGTATTTGAACAGAAACAGCATTCCTCCCTGAATAGTCATCTGAAAACAATTTAACAAGTCAAATTATCTCAGCTTGTGCTTACAAATCTTGAGTGTTGTATTGGCTTATGTAACAAGTCATAGCAATTCAAAGTAAATTATGATCTTTGGTATGCTTCTGAACGAAACAAGGTATTCCATAAATAAGTGCATTTCCTTTCTTGTATGCATGGTACAGTACTTTTCTACACAAGTGTGGGTAATTGTGACCTGCCTGTGCAGATGAGCATCTTGTGAGATCACCTAAAGAAAGCAGCATCCAGTACAATGCCGATGTGGTTTTAAGTTGAGTTTAAAAAGTGTTGAGAGTTTGCTAGACTGCTTGGTTCGCTGACAACCTATTTGGAGACTATTTAAATATATTGGAGTCTGGACAAACACACTTAAACTCATAAATTATTTAACATTTCATGTCTGAGATTTGAGTACTATACATGCATATAAGCATGAATACAATGTTGCATCTGGTCCAGAAGATTCGAGTCAGAGCCAGTCATTACAAACAAGCTGTCAATGCACTCAAGCTTGCAGTTTGTGGCCATAGAATTTAAACCAAGCAATCTGTGCAGCAGCAACTATATTAATGACTTGTGGTATGTTACCAAGTGGTTTCAATATATTTATCTTTGCAAAATTGCAGCTGCAACAGACTTCTTTTTTTAAAAAAAGCTGAAGTTTAAAGAGAATCACTTGAGTTGTAAATCCACAGTAATTGATGAGGAGTGGAGCCTAGAAGACGAGAGCAGCCAGCTCACACAGTTGGCCCGTCACTACTAAAAGGTTTGCCAAACCAAGTAGAGGAGAGACTTATTCAGGTCCTTTAGATAATGGAAACAGCAGCAATGGGATGATTATTTATGACAGAAATATGAACGATGCAGCCAACGTTTACCTGCTTGTTCTATTTTCTTCCATTAACCAATTCTCAATTTGTGCTTATATATTTCTTCCAGTATGAAGTGTTCTAATTTTGTTCACTGATCTCTTGTGTGTACCTTATGCAAAGCCTTCTGAAAATCAAAATACACTATAACCACTTTCTCACCCTTAGATAATCAGCTAGTTAGAGTCATAAAGTTGTACAGCATGGAAACAGACCCTTCAGTCCAACTCATCCACACCGACCAGATATTCTAAACTGATCTGGTCCCATTTACCAGCATTTGGCCCATAGCAAAACTAGACCTTCTTTTGGGCAATAAGGAAGGGCAAGTGACTGAGGTAAAAGTTGGGGAACATTTTGCATCTAGTGATAATTATTCTAATAGTTTCAAATTGGTAATGGAAAAGGATAAGCCTTCCATAAAAGTTAAAGTTTTTAATTGGAGTGAGGCAGATTTTAATGACATGAGACAAAAACTTTCAAAAGTTGATAGAAGTAGACTGTTCACAGGTAAGACGATGCCTGACAAGTAGGAGGCTTTCGAACATGCGATGACAAGAGTTCAGAGGCATTTTGTTCCTGTTAGAATAAAGGTTAAGGTACAAATGGATGAATAAAAATAGTGATGTTCTAATCAAGAATAAAACAGAATCTTATTTTACATATAAACAATTTGCTTAATTGAATTTCTTAAACAACATAAAAAGTGTAGGGGGGTTCTTAAGAAAGCAATCAGGAAGGCAAGGAACGGATATGAGATAGTGTAGCCAGATAAGGCCAAGGATAATACAAAAAGATTCTATAAATACATTTAGAGCAAGAAAGGGTAATGAGAGAGGGAGTAGGGCCTCAAAAAGATCAAGGTGTTTGTATTTGTGTTGAATCCCAGGAGATGGCAGAGATATTAAATGAATACTTGGCATCAGTTTTTACTGTGGAGAAAAAAATGGAGTCTAGAGAATGCAGAGAAATAAACTTTGATGTTTTAAAAACAGCTCACATTACTGAAGACGGCATTCAGGAAGTCTCAGAAAATATAAAGGTGGATAAATCTCCAGGATATGATCTACTACATCCCAGAACATTGTAGGAAGTAAGGGAAGAAGTTACGAGACCCCTTGCAGAAATATTTGCATCATCCATAACAACAGGTGAGGTTCCTGATGACTGGAAGGTGGCCAATGTTGTACCTTTGTTTAAGAACAGCTGTAAGGAGAAACCAGGGAACTATAGACCTAAGAGTATGACTCCAGTTGTGAGTAAATTGTTGAATTATAAAAGATAGGATTTATGGACATTAGGAGAGGCAAAAATTGGTTAGGGATAGTCAGCATGGTTTTGTACAAGGAAAATCGTATCTCACAAACCTGATTGAGTCTTTTTGAAGAAGCTACCAGAAAGATTGATGGTGGCACAGCAGTAGGCATTGTTTATTTGGATTTTAGTAAAACCTTTGACAAGGTTCTGCATGGTAGACTAATTAGCAAATTTAGGTCAGATGGGATTCAGGATGAGCTTGCCAATTGGATAAATAATTGGCTTAACAGCAGGAGACAGAGAATGACGTGGAGGGTTGCTTTTTGGACTGGAGGCTTATCACCAGTGGCATTCCGCAGGGACCAGTTCTGGGTCCTCTTCTTTTTTTGTTTGTCATTTATATAAATGATTTGGATGAGAATATGGAAGGCATAGTTAGTAAGTTTGTGGACAACACCAAAATTGGTGGCATATTAGAGAGTGAAGAAGGTTTTCTACAATAGAGGGATCTTGATCAAATGGGTTCATGGGCTGATAAATGGTAGATGAAGTTCAATCTGGATAAATGTGAGATATTCCATTTTGGTACAACAAACAAGGGTAGGGTTTGCACAATTTACGGTTAGGCCTTCAGTAATGTTGTAGAACAGAGGGACATAGGGGTGCAGGTACATTGTTCTTTGAAGTTTGTGTCACAAATAGACAGGATGGTTCAAAATATGTTTAGCTCGCTTGCCTTCATTGCTCAGTCCTTAGAGTATTGGAGTTGAGAAGTCATGTTGAGGTTGTATAGGGTATTGGTATGTCCAGTTCTGGTCGCCCAGTTATCGGAAGGACATTATCAAGCTGGGGAGGGCTCAGAAGAGATTTACCAGCATGTTTCTAGGTATGGAGGGTTTGTGTTGTAAAGAAAGGCTTGGAAAGGATGGGACTTTTCTCAGTGGAGCATAGGAGGTTGAGAGACAACCCGACAGACATTTATAAAATAATGAAGGGTATAGATAGAGTTAACGATGGTATTTTTTTTCCTGGGGTGGAGGATTTCAAGACTACAAGGGCACATTCTTAAGGTGAGAAGAAAGAAATTTTAAAAAGACATGAGAGGCAACTTTTTTTTACACAAAGGGTTGTTCGCGTGTGGAGTAAACTTCCTGATGAAGTGGTAAATGTGGGTTGAATTACAGCGTTTAAAAGACATTTAGATAGGTGCATGAATTGTAAAGGTTTGGCGGGATATGGGCCAGTAGCATTGCAGGTAGAACGTTTAGTTTGGGATTATGTTCGGCATGGACTTGTTGGATCGAAGGGTCTGTCTCTGTGCTGTTCGATACTATGACTCTGTAACATCCTTCCTACAGCAGGGAGAACAGAACTGACTGCAGTATTCTAAAAGTTATCTCACCAACATTCTGTAGAGCCACAACGTGATATCCTAACTCCTATACTTAATACACTGACCAACGAATGCAAGCGTGCCAAATGCCTTTTTCACCACCCTGTCTACCTGTGACTCCATTTCAACAAAAAAATGCACCGGAACCCTGATCTCTTTGTTACACAACACTCACCAGGATCCTACCATTAATTGTATAGGTGCTGCACTGGTCTACCTTTCCCAAAATGCAACACCTCACATTTATCTAAATTCAACTTTGTCTGCTGCTCCTCAGCCCATTGTCCCATCTGCTCAAGGTCCAGTCGTACTTTGAGATAACCTTCTTCACTGTGCACTACACCACCAATTCTGATGTCATCTGCAGATATTTTAACCATACCCGCTATGTTCATATCCACATCATTTATATAAATGATGAAAAGCAGTGGACCCAGCACTGATCCTTGCAGCACATCACTGATCACAGGCCTTTGGTCTGAAAAATAACTCTCCACCACCACCTTCTGTCTCCAACCTTCAAGTTATATCTTCAAAAAGCTTGACAGGTTTGACAAGCATGATTTTTTGTTTATAAATCCAAATTTGACTCTGCCCAGTTGTACCATTATTTTCTGATGTGTCCAGTTGTCACTTCCTTTGAAATAGATTATTTATCAACTATAATTTCCCTGCTACTGATGTCAGGCTAACAGGTCTGTAGTACCCTTTTCCACTCTGTCTCCTTGCTCAAACAGTAGGGTTACACTTAATAACTTCCAATCTGCAGGCATCATTCTGGAATATGTAAATTTTTTTGATGATGACTAGCAGTACATCCGTCACCTCGATAGGCACATCTTCAACACTCTGGGATGTAGATCATTAGGTACAGGGGGTTTGCTGACTTTCAACTACATTAATTTAGAAAGGGCTTTTGTCTAACACTAATTCCTTCAGTTCTTCACTCTCCCTATATTTTATGTATTTTCCTACATGAAAACAGACAAAATATTTATTTAGTTTCTTTGCCGTCTTTTTTTCTCCTGTCTCTACCCGTAAACTACTTATCCTATAATTATGAAGATACTGTCAGTTTCTGCAGTTAACTGTGAAATCTTATGGAAGCAAGAAATGCATGGAAGATTTTGTGTTAGCTCTATAGTGCATTTTTAAAAAAGGGCAAAATATTTCATGCTTCTACCACTTCCTAATTCTGCTCTCATTTTCCAAAGGAATATGTACAGTCTCTTTGTTTACTTATTCAGTAGGCTTTTCCATGGTTACTGGTTAACTATGGATATGCGGGATAGTTATTCCATTTCTTTGGCTCCATTCTTCATCAATTATTGAACATATCCAATGGTGTAAGGGTGTCAGTCATTCCAGCTATAATATTCCTTGTAGTTTGCATTCTGCAGTTGACTCCCATTGCCCAATTTATTTCGTGCCCTGGCATATAAGAACAACATTTGCATGTTGCAAGAGAACATAAAAATAAGTCTGAGACATTTATTTTCTCTATTCGTTAACGGGATGAGGGCATTGCTAACCAGGCAGCATTTATTGCCCATCCCTAATTGGCCAGAGGGCAATTCAGAGTCAACCACATTGCTGTGGGTCTGGAGTCACATGTAGGCCAGACCAGGTAAAGGTGATAGCTTCCTTCCCTAAAGGACATTGGTGAACCGGGTGGGCTTTTCCAACAATATACAATGTGGTCATCATTAGATTCATAATTCCAGATATTTTTAAATTGAATTCAAAGTTCACCATCTGCCGTGGCGGGATTCAAACCCAGGTCCCCAGAAACTATCTGGCCCTCTGGATTAACAGTCCAGCGATGATACCACGAGGCCTTTGCCTTCCCATTAGTTAATTTAATATTAGCAATACAAGAAATGAGTAAACTAATGTGACTTAATTTAGATATATCTCCAGGGCCAGCAGGTTTTTAAGCCTATTAAAGGAATTAGGTAAGGAAATTGTAGATGTGTTCATCATACTTCTTAGAAACTCTTGACATGCAAGAAATGTGCTTTTTGAGTGGAAAGTTAGAAGTATTTTTTAAAAATATAGGTACCTCAGATCCATTGATTTAACATGAGTTGTGAGGAAATTGCTGGAATCTATCATCTGAGACAAATTGTTTGAACATTTGGACAAGTGAATTCGAGACACCGTGAACTTGTGAAGAGAATGCCATTTCTGACTGATCTAGTGTGTTTTTAAAAAACCCATTAGCAGAGTGAGCAGTGATAATGGGTTCTGCAGATGCTGGAGAATCCAAGATAATAAAATGTGAGGTTGGATGAACACAGCAGGCCCAGCAGCATCTCAGGAGCATAAAAGCTGACGTTTTGGGCCTAGACCCTTCATCAGAGAGCTAAAGAGTTTATGTGGATGTTGACTTGGAAAAGAAATATCCTTTGGCTTTAGGCAAGAGACCATTAACAAATCTAAAAGCATACGACATGAGATGTAACCTTGTGGGTTGGTGCTTGGCAGTGATTTAGGTAAGATTAGGAACAGAGGGAATATCCTCTGTTTGTTAGTTGACCATAAACAAAGTTTCCCAGATTTAGCTCAGGGCCTAAGCTTACTGCCACTACTATTAATGATTTGAACGAAGGAATAGAGTAGTAACTGTACAAGTTTTCGGGTCTCACTAAATCAGCAGACATAACAAATTATCTGGTTCAGACCAGACAGCTACAAAGGGACATTGATATATGGAGTGAGTGGCTGAAATATGGGAGATGGATTTCAGTGTGGAATGTGAAATGTCATCCAGTTTTGATCTAAGAAAGATCACTTGAAACATTCCCATAGTTGTGAATGTCTAACAGCTATGGAGAAGCTAAAACATTTGATTGCAAAATGTCTCCGATAAGTTTCACCATAATCAGATAAAGGAAATTTAGAAATCTAAAGAGAGAATTTGAGACAGAAGACCAGTAGTGATTTAAATAAACACCAGCAGCGTGTAACAGGTAAGGACACAGAGTTTAACAACAGTATTGCTTCAGCAAATATGATTCATGTGAATGGTAGTCTTAAATGCTCTTTTATCTGAATCTGTGAAACAAGAAGGTAACAGGTAGAGTCAATTACTTTTGATGTAAACCCCTTGCAAACATACTGGGCAATATCTTACGTACCGCCCCCCCCCCCACCCCACCCATAACCAATATTAAGTTTGCAGGCATAAGTTCCTCAAGTGACCCTTTTTGAATCAATTATTTATTCCAAGATAAAATGCACTGGTGATTCCATAGTTAATCAATGTTTCTGGATATAAAGGCCCATTTGATTCACATCATCATGGTGCTCAGCTTTGAAGGGATACAAAATATAGAAGCTGATTGTAGTTTGGCGTTGTCCCCACCGTTTTCATTTAATGTCTATTGAACAGCAAGTGATTGCAGAGAACACAACTCACAATGGACATTGTCAGCACTAGGCTTCACCTGGTCACCACATACTCTGCCACTTTCCGACATCGTCATTTAGTTCAAAGAACATGCATTGTATTTGCAGTCAGACGGAACGTCATATAGGTATTAGATTGATGTCGTAGTGTCCTGCACCACAAGATGTCCTCTCATCCTGCCCTGGACAGATCTCTACTGACAAACAGCATAGTCATTATATGTGCAAAGATAAATGTCAGTACTATTAACCTTTAGGCTTTGCTGAATCATGCTAACAGGCATGGAATGACAAGACAAGGGAAGGTATGGATGTTGTGCGTGTGTGAGTAGGCAAGATGTGAGTGAGCACTATTAGAGCAAGTGCACTGTTCTGAAATACAACCGATCCATAAGCTGGGTGCCTGCCCCTGGGTGAAAGTTGTCCTTGCAGCAGCCTTTTAATGCTCATTGCTGGTGTACCCTTATTCTTAATCTCACTTACTCCTTAAACTGCCTGCAGGTGTGGATCAGAGAGGTGTCACTCAGGGTTTGGCAAATATTGGATGCCAGTGTCAAAGGACAAGGGTTGCATGTGGCTGGTGCTCATGGAACATTCCCAGTGGTGCCAGCAGGGAGGCTCTTCACAGTCAGCAGTATGCTAGTGTTACTAAGGTACCAACTCTGGCTTTCATGTCAAGAATGAGGTTTTTAACCAGTGAGAACCTCTTTGATAGGCAACTCCCTAAAGAGAATGTTGCCTCAATTTGGCCTAAAGATGAGGCAACTTGCACCTGATATCAAAATAGGCCTCACTGGACTTATCACATGATTTCACCAGATTTCTTGCCATAATCCATGTCATTCCAGCCCCCATGTGATCTGCCCGATGTGTTTATTAATCAGCTGGTCACCAACGCTTGATTTGTGTTCCACCATGGCCAAACCTAGGTCAAAATCTGAATTAAATAATGTAACTTCAAAGGTGAGGTAAGAGTGAGTGCCCTTGACATTGACATATTTGACACCCAATCCACCATATTCAACATTTCTTCCTTCTACAGATACATTGTGGTATTGTGTAACCATCCACAAGACTTCTTTGACAACATACTCCATCGCCAAGAAGGATAACGGCAGCAAAGCATGAGAATATCACCATCTACATTGAGGGGTTCCATAAACATAGATTACTTAAATTAAACTGTAAAAGTAATAAGGTGATACTTCTTAAGAATGTCTGCAAAACATTATACCTTTATATTATTCTCACATTTAATCACAACCAAAATATAGCACGCTGAATCTCTAAACTTTATCAAGCTGAATAGCTTCCAGGAAGGAATATGAAAATAGAAATATAAAAGTCTTATACTTGCAGTTATACAGAGACAAAGGCACAATGGAAAATTAATAATAACTAAAATTTGTATTGTGCAATACAAATAAGTCTATTTGCATTATGAAATTCTTTCAAATGCAAATATTTAAATTTCTTAATTAGCAATTCCAAACACTTGTCAACTACAATAACAAACAATATTGATTTGCACTTTCTGAATGGAATCAGATATATGACCTGCATAAAGTGTAAAATATTTTCTTTTATGATTTTGGATTGCAAAGTAATTGATGTCATCAAATAATAAGCTACAAAGTGTAGATTAGGCTAGATTGCCTACAGTGTGGAAACAGGCCGTTTGGCCCAACAAGTCCAGACCGCTCCTTGAAGCATCCCAGCCAGACCCATCCCCCTATAACCCACACACCCCTGAATAATACGGGCAATTTAGCATGGCCAATCCACCTAGCCTGCACATCTTTGGACTGTGGGAGGAAACCGGAGCACCTGGAGGAAACCCATGCAGACACGGGGAGAATGTGCAAACTCTTATCACTTTCTTTGCACATAACTTTTCATACAGACAGCTTTTCTTGCAGCATTGTTGTCAATAGTTCATGTGATGTTTTGCAGCCTTGAAAATGATCTTTCTCCTGAGCAGCTTACTATCATTAGACTTAGAAACAGCCACATTATTGCTTTAGTATTGGAGAAAGCTAACTGAATCTTTTCTTAGATATTGGCTTGCTACAGGTCCTGGGGCATAAATGCCCTTTAGCTGAACTAGATTCCTTGATACAAGCATGGAAGCGCTTTACTTCTCCATCAAGGTTAGCATCAACAGCATCAGGATAACATTTCATCAGAAGCTTCAAACCTTCACATAGCTGTTACCTGAAGCTGACTGGTGAAGGAGAAGTGGTTTCTAACATTTTTGTAAACAAGTTCTTCAAGTTGTTTCAAGTGCATCTATCATAAGAATAAAGAATTTCACCCAGGACTTGTCACCTAGGGAAAGTGTTTCATCAGCATTAAGTACATCACCATCACTGCCGTCTTTTTTATTTTTCTTTCATTCTTTTATTGATGATTCACACAGTTGTAGTCAACAGTAGGCAGGTGTTTCTTTTTGCTATGACTTCAATTTCATTAAAACTTTCTCTGGTTTCTTTCAAGAAGAGAGAATGTGGCATGTAACTCTTTGTTCATGTACTGAAGGCTACCTGTCTATCCTGTAGGACTTTGCTGGTTTTGTGGAATTGATCTAATAAATGTTCCAAAAGTTCTAACATCAACACAAACTTAAACTCCTCCAATTTCTCCTGAAGTTTGCCACCTTCTCACCTTATATCAGCTGCATCACTTATCATTGCTAGGAAGATGAGTAAAAGCATCAGAAATTGACCGTATCTTTCAGCAGTGACTGAAGTAGTCTTTGCATGTGCTTTCCCAAGAATGTCAGAGATATTTCGATACAGTGGGATCAAGGCTCACAAAAGATCTGAGTACTGTCCAGTGTTTTATGTAGTTGGAGGAGGGTCTCTATACTAGTTGCACAACATCTGAAAATGTTCCTGTAACTTTGAATGAAATAGACCCTTTGAACAATATCAGTTTTGCTTATTGAATGACTGCTTTGACTTCTCAAATGGACCTTTACAATGTAGTCACTTTGACAGAACTTTGACCAAGATGATATATCAGCCACAGTCAAGACACCTCGGGATCAACATTAATTTGGCCTATTGATTTCCTTCAGCTGTGATTTCAGGTTCTGTAACATTCTCAGATGTAGTAGTTGCTTTCACATCTATATTACTATCTATCATTGTACAAGAGGTAGATGCCAGTGATTGTTGTGGGCCTAGCTAACTGTCTTCAGAGCAAAGTCTCACTTTTAATTACAGTCAAATAATTGACAACTTTCAGTCATTCTTTCATGTTTTCTTCAAGCTGCTGCTTCCTTTTTCTCATCTGGCATCCACCTTCAAACATGCTCTTCATTTTTAATAAGCCTCTCTATAATAAAGAGAATAAACCGAAAAGAAATTCTTTGAACTCAATCCTTTACATTTGCAAGTAGAAACAGAAAATGCAGTACGTATGTTCCTGGTGTCAAGGAGAGAAGGAAATGTTTTTCACATTTTATTAGATTTTAGCAGGTAAATTTGTTTTAAGGGAAAATGTTTCCAATTATAAAAGAAACCTATTATTTGCCTTGAAAAAGGAAAATGAGGCACATCCATTTAGTGATTGAAGTGTCTAAATGGATCCCATGAATGTCAGAGGTCATGAGAAAGGGACATCACTGCAAAGTGTTTTTCACCTATGTCATTTTGCTGATATGAGAACTTGAAAGGCCAAGAACTGATTTGATAAATGGAGTCAACAAGTAAATTAAAGCTTTCTGATGTATCATATAATATCTATGTTGCCACATAAATATATTTTTAATAATAAGATTCTTTTTCCTTTGCCTCCTCCATTTTTCAACCGATTTATGTAAAACTTGAAACTTAGTCTTTTTTGTTCAAATTTGAAGGCCCTTCATAATACAAGTCCTTATGCTGTAGCTTTCTTAGTTTACGCCTAAATCTGGCACCACACTTAACTAAAGGTTTTCAGACAAATTTTACCACAGCAACACACAAGCGAATTTTTTAAAAAATTGGTTCTTGCTCAAATGGCAGAGGTTCGTATGAAGTTTAGTTTTTACATGTTATTGCATTCCACATGGTGTAAAGTAGTCTTTTGTCCAAGTATTCAGGGCTACTAGATCGCTGCTGCATAAATGTGATGTGATATAGTATAGCAGCCAAGTTTGGCGAGAATGAATTCACATACTCAAGGACATGACTATTTGAAAAATGCTGGTAAGACATAGATCTTTTTTAACATTTGCTATGTAAAGAATCCTACTGTAATTATGCTTTAGCTTACACTCAGCATCAACTAGAAGATCTATAATTCTTCCAGTGTTTATTTAAAAAGTAATCATGTCTCTCCAAATTAAATCCAGAACATTTGAAATTAATCAAAACACAAGTGTTACAAAATACGAAAATAAGTAAAATCAAAGAAACAAACAACAGGGGAATTAGGAGAAAGTGAGTAACATTGATAATGATTAAAACTAATTAGCTGTGGTTTCTATGGACTACAGGCACTTCACTACAGTAAAGAGAGACAGTCGGTTACTTTAATTGACTTGACTCCACAACTGCAGCATTACATGAAGAGGCAACCCACCATAGATTATCACGGGGACTGAACCCATCATTGGTATCATTCTACATCAGATTCTAGCCAGCTGACCAAACTCCACACTGAATTTCCTATTACACACAAACACTAATCATACAAGTTTCATTCTGCCTTTCTTCTTTGTTTGCAAAATTAGTGAAACTGTAAATGGACTTAAATAATGCAAGTAGGATTATTTTTGTTGGATGATTTTCCTTTTATGCAGTGAATTTTGAAAGCTTAGCAACTCAGTTGCCTCCCTGCATTCTGACAGCAACACTATTGTTTCAGTCAAAAATGATAAAACTTGACAATTGACATATTTTAATTATACTTTGAACATTTCAAAGATTGAATAGGGTGAACTTCCTTAGCTTTGTAGGAGTGCAGTGATGATACTGAAAGTATTATTTGGGAGGAAGGCATTTCCATTGTTTGTCACCTTCAAAAGAAATCCTGAGTTTTGTGTTTTTGAGCTTCCCACAGTCCTTCTGCCAAGTCATCTCATTTCCACAAACCAGAGTGAGAACCAGTAGCTTTTGTTGATGTTAGAAGAAGTTAGCTTAATGAGGATAGCAGTTCAAAAACTTGTTTTTGACTGGCAGGAGACAACTGATGTGAGGAGATGAGCTGTTTTGTATTGAGAGCCTGGGTTTTCTGGTTATGCATGTAAGAAGTTGCTTTGAGAAAAGCTGGCTAACCATACTGCACAATGTTCAATCAGATCCTCCAAATTGAGTGTATAATTGATGCATTAAGCTGGTGTCGAGTGTGCTGGTATCCAGGCTAAGTTCTCCTGGTTCTGCATTAGTATAAGTTGCATAAAATGCTGCAGTTGTCAAATCAGCCAGTAAACGTGGAAGTGAAAGTTTTGGAGATAGATGAGTTCAGAACATTTCAAAAGCAGATTTCTGTACATGAGAAACATTTCTGAAGCTTTCTTTTTTACCGTACTGCATCCAGACAACTGTATTTTGTTCTCCATTGCTACTTCTTGGCAGATAGCGGTAAAGTTGCCAATAGGGACCAGAGGGCTACTCTCTCAATAGAGAGATGGTGGTTTAACCTGGGGGTCACCATATATCAGGTGAGGGGAGAGGTTGAGAAGGAGTGTCCCTCATAGTAACCTCAGCCAATGCAGGAAATGAACCGGCACTATTGGTGTTATTCTGTGTGGCAAACCAACTGCTCAGCCAATTGATCTAGCCAAGCCTCACCTTGGAAGATGGAGCCCAATCAGTCTATCTCTCTGCTCCTTTCTATTTACCCTGCCCTTCTATGTTTCTGCCTAATGTCCAATTCACGCCTCTGCAGAAATGCAGAGTGTACTCTCTGAGGAAGTCTTCTGGCACCAGTGCAGGACCAGTGTTGCTGGAGACCAAATCACACCCTGTTTCTACCACAGTAACTGCTATGAGTTAATAAAACAATTTTTGATGAACTATGATGAGGAAGTAAATGTGTAATATAATTGGATTGGAGAGTAGGATGCTAGTTGGATAGGTAAAAAGGATGGTAGATGAGTGGGTGAAGGTGTTGGGTGGAAGATAGATGGACATGGGCACAGATTGTCATGTAGATGGGGAGGAAGGGTAACGTGGCTGAAGAAATAGGGTGACAGGTTGGGGGAGGGTGTACGTGTGGCAGATAAATGAGTGAGAAGGTAGGCTGGGTTATGAATTGGCATGGTGGTTGAGTATCGGGGGTGCGTATCACCTTCTGATAGGTTAGAAGGCTGTTTGTCAGTGGTAGGCTCGGTTTTGTGGAGGTGGAGACCTCTGTTGTCAGGTGTTGGCTGAGATGTTGGAGAGTGGGAAGGTGTCAGGAATGGTGCAGTCAGATATTGGAGAGGTTGCATGTCTTTGTCCGGTGAGGTTTGAGGATTTGGGACATTAATTGTTTGGGAGTGGTTGTGATATAGTTAGGTCTAAAGATTAAGTGTTGATGGATGAGCTGGGTTGGGTTTTCAGGGAATGGATCAGTGTGAATGAAGGGGAGTCAGTTTTGTAAATAGCCAGGAGCTAGAGTGGGTATTGATCCCTCTCATTTTTCCTGTTTGCCTTGTAAATAAATTCCAGCATCCTGGAGATTTTATCAGAGGATTCAAGATGCAATGGGCAATTATGGCATTGAAACATCCAGGGGAAATGTACACCTTTTGGGATTTGTCCAGTTTCTGACTGTCTGGAGATCTTGGGCCATTGAATTCCTCAGACTACTAGCATCAGCAGGTTCACGCGATCCCATAGTCAGTATTTCTCACGGGTAGATACAACAATTTCTCTGATCATATCCATGTCTGTTATTATCGTGAAGGGGGAGTAGCACATGGAGTAAAGGAGACTCAGGAAGGATTTAACTGAACCAAAACAGGCAATACTAAAGGTCAGTCCTAAGCAGGTAGACAAACAGGAGGCTGGAAGAACACAGCAAATCCAGCAGCATCAGGTAAACTTGCATCTATTTGGAAACCGATTTTACCTTCTATCACCTAGGTATGACATAGCAGCCTCGAATGGTGTTGGTAGTCACACTGTTATCCCCGATAATCAAGCTGGCATTTTTTTTTTAAAGGGCTTGCTGCTGGGTGCCCAAGTTTAGACGAGACTTTCAGATGGGTCAAGGTCAGGTGCAGGCAGTATGGAAATAGCTCTCTTGGATGCCATTCAATCCTCCAAAAGCTTTGTGATGTGCCACAAGTTTCAGAGTAAAGGTGGGAAGTTAGCTCAAGCCAAAACCTCCAATTAAGCTGCTGTTAAACTCATTGAAGAGCGTGCTAACTTGCTGAAGAAGACCAAAAGTAAAATAAAATGAGTAGACAAGGGTATGTTAGTGTTGTCAACAACATAGCAGGGATTTGTTAAAATTATATTATGACTGCTGATTTGAAAATCCAAGGGAGAAAAGGGAAAGTCACACTGTGATCCTGACATAACACAAAATTGATATTACTTGGGCAGACCAGATTAAATACCCTGTCAGGGGATGCTTGGGCATTTCTTCAGACCATCATGATGGCGTTTTGTTCTGGTGTTTGCTTTGTTCTACAAGGCAATGGCAAAATGAAAGTACAGTTCTGGCTGATGTGAAAATAACCCTCAATACCCAGCTCCTGTTTCCTTGCAGTGTTGAACCCCACTAAGTGGGCACTCAATTTGCTTCCTACCCAATCATGTCCATTGCACGTCAAAATACACAAGCTGGAGGAACAACAGATCATATTCTGCCTCAGGAGCCTACAGTCTGATGGCCTAAGCATGGTATTAACCAGTTTCAAAATCTCCCCACCCCCCAGCCTCATCCCATGTCCAACCCTCCTTCTCATTCCTCGCCTCCTTGATGTTACACTACCTGTCCATCTTCTCTCCCACCTATCTGGTCTACCCTTCCCAGTGATCAACCCCACTACCCCCTACCTCCCACATACCTTTCCCCAGACCCACCCCTCCTCCCTCTATTTATTTACCAGCTCCCTTCCCCCTCTCCAGCCCTGATGAAGGGTGTAAACCCAAAACATCGACATCCCTGCCCCACTGATGTTGCTGGGCCTGCTGTGCTCCTCCAGTTCCATGCTCTGTTATACCTGCTGAACGCTGATTTGTGGTTAGAGTGTACGTACTTTAAAAAAAAAGATTTCCTTGTGAAGCAGCAATGCTTCTCTGTGCTCCACAAGAAAATGTTGGGCCTTCCTTGCCCTGGCTGACCAGCCTGATTACCCCTGGTCCAGACCCATCATTAATATTAGGAGGCTGATGGCATTACTGAGCTGACACACAAGAGATGTTGGAGACTGGGGCAGATTGGCCATGATCTTGTTAAATAGCGAGGCAGACTTGAGGGGCCAAATGGCCTATGTCTGCTCTTAGGCCTTATGTTAAGACCTGTCTTAGTGTCAAGGATTATTATGTTAGGTTCCCAACAGCGGGGAAGTGCCATACAAAATGCCATTCCACCTCCCCATTAATGGTTCAGATGGTTTCACATTGGAAGTTTGCAATCAATATTAAAATGAGTCCTGAGAGCTAACATCCTTGAAGGTTTCTGCCGTGCTGATTTGAGCCCACATTTGTCACGATCCTTGCCTATCCTGTCCCCACCCTCATTCTGATTCAATCTCCCACTAATACCAATCACTCTATGCCAGGTCCTATTTTGGTTTGGTGTCACTGATTGCTCCAATAAGCAGTTCTGGTATCCCATGAAAACCAGAGGATGCAATGCAGGATATTTATCAGGCATTGCAATATCAAGCGATCAATGAAGAACCTTCTCATTCAATTCCAGCTTCTTGTAATTTAGCCTGACCAACCATGTGACCTTTTTTACTTTGAAAGTTAGGAACATAATCACTGAACCAGACTGAATCTATAAAGGACTGAATTTTTTTGCTATAAATTTAAACAGGTAAATTAATAATGATCTGTGCCAAACACAGTAGTTTTACTGTAATTTTACAGTAAGTTTACTGTAATCATTATTGGCTCAGAATGCCAAATTAATAGCCACCACTAATTGTGCTAACGGTCAATGCAAAATTGATCTTTAATGCGCTGTCACTACTTCCCATGTGGTTATGTGTTGCCGTAATGTGCTGTCTATGCCTCTTTACCTCTGCTGACTGCAGGCTGAATAATAAACTGAGTGCAGGAAACCAAATGTAAATCCTAAATGGAAATTCCTAAATAATGTATTGCCTGTTAATAAATTGTTTGTCTGGCTCCTTCTCAAATCTTTAACATCAGTATAGAAAGCAGTAAAATTTACTAGCCCCACTGAACTTTGATAAAGATCCCCTCCTTGGTCAGTTACACAATATGTTTGTATTAAATAAAATATTAGCTCATTTCATACACAATTATTGACCTGTTAACAGGATTCTCTTTTCTGAACTCTGAACTCCTCTACCTACTTGCCAAAAATCCATAAACAGGACAGATATGTCTTGATTTGCCAGTTCATTGGAAGGCAAATGACTTTTGCTGCAAGAGATAAACATAAGGATCTTGATGCTTTTCCATATGAATTTGGTCTAAATGAACATAGACTGCCTGTTGTTACAAGCAAGAATAAAGGGGAATCTGTCAGAAGCCACGCGCAGTACATCTGCTCTCTTTGCTCTTCCTTCCTGATGTGCTGCACAGCCAGATGTACCTGTAGCAGCCTAAATGTGCACATCACCAAGTCAGATATTTTCCCTGTCAAAATGCAGTGCCATTTTCTAAAAGATCCCAGAAATCACCACAGCACTTCCCAAAAACAGTCCAGAGTCTTCGCAATTGTAGAGTTCTTAAGAAATGACCTTACTTGCAAGTTGGTTGCTTGTCCTTCTAAGTAATGTCAGTGTAGGCCTATCTTACATCTCTGTGCCTGTTGCTTTTAGACTGCTGCACAAAGATAATGCCCAGATCCACAAAATCCAAATTTCTTTACCTGGCAATAACCTCAGGCAGTTGGACTGGTGTGATATCAAGTTAGCATTAATTCACAGCCTTCCAACACAAATAGAAGAGAAATCTTGTGCTATCTTTTGGTGGATGGAATGCAGTGCAGTTGATAGTGGAAATGCCTACCAATGGATACACAGCCCAACAAAGCAGCACTAGGCAAACCTTTGGCGATGAACATCTCACATTTGTATCTTTCTACTGGTAGGTAACAATGAACAACTTACAAGCATTGCAACAGGAGGTTTGCAAAGTTTTGTGCAGTTTAAGTAACTTGCAGCTTAATGGTGTATGGAAGTACAATCTGAAGAAAATAATTAGGTTTCAGAGATGAAGTACATTTCCATTCTTCAGCAACTGACCAATGGTGCATGCCCAATCACCCCCATTGGCAAGATTTCAGCATTTGGAGCCATCTTGAAGGCTACAACTGATTTAAACAGAACCAGTAAGCTCCCACTTCAAAGAGACATCCTGATTTGCTTTGCCATATTAAGTCCAACCAAGAAGTCACCTGACTAATAGCAGAGGGATGGGGCAATCCAGGGAATGGAGGTCATAATTAATAGCAGAGGGAAGAGCCCGAGGTGTTTATGTTGTGCACCTGGAAGAGCAGAAGAAAGGTACAGAACGAGAATGGATAAGGCCATTAAATAATTGAAAAACAGGGATGAGAATTGTTAAATTTGACTTGTGTGTTGGATAATGAATTCCTTTTACAAGCATGTAAAACGGAAGCAGAAGGAAACCATTTAGCCCCTTGAGCCTAATCCACCATTCAATAAGATCATGACTATGTTTATGTTTCAGATTCATCTGCTTAGCAATAGTAGTCTATCCCTAAAAAAATTCCTTACCTCTGCCCTAAAAAGGCAAACTCTAAATTTAAAACAGTACCATCTAGCTCTGGGCTGACTCACAAAAGGAAACATCCTTTCCACATTCACCTTGTCAAGACAATTCAGGATCTATACACTTCAATTAAGTCACTCCTCATTCTTCCAGACCTCTGAAACAAGGCCAGCTTGTCCAACTTTTCCTCATTACAGAACTCAATCATTCTAGATCACAATCCTTCTAACTCCCTCTAATGCATTTACATCTTTGCTTAAATCAGGAGACAAAAGCTACGCATTATTTGAGAAATGGTTTCACCAAAGTGGCCCTGGATAACTGAAGCACAACATCCTTACTTTTGTGTTCAATTCCTGCCATAATAAAAGAAGCTATCCCATTGGCCTTCTTAATTAAATGCTGTATGTGTATATCCACTTTGTGACTCGTCCACAAGAACATCTAAATAATTCTGCACCTTGGAATTTTGCATCCATTCTCTAACTAAGAAATCCATTTTTTTTGCTCTTCCTGACAAAGCAAAAAACTTCACATTTTTACATAGTATACTCCATTTTCTGGATTTTTGCCCCTCACGTAACCCATCTATATCTGACTGCAACTTCCTTATGTCTTCTTCGCAACATACTTTCCTATGTATCTTGTGTTGTCTGCAAATTTAGCTATCATGTCTTCAATCCCCTCATCTAAAGATAACATGAGATTTGAAAACACAGACAGCCTAAAAATCACGAAGCAAGGATATATGACCGGAAATCAAACATAAACAAGGAACTACTTATATGGGATGAAGGCAACGGTTTGCATTCGGCTTCCCTTTTCAATCATCCTTCCTCCAATGAATCCCTACTTTTCAACAGGAGCTTATTCCTCCCTCACTGTTGCCACTTTCAGGCAGAGGTCCTGCTACATATGCCATTGATCTGAATTGTAAAAGGTTACAGCCCCAGTGAGGCGCCCACAATTTGGGATTTACACATTACATCTTGCCAGTCAGACAAACACACATTTACTTCTGTTTTCACTAAACTGGTAATCTTCTATCCATGCTGATATCTTACCTCTTATACCGCGAGTTTTTATTTTCTGCAATAACTTTTGGTGCGGCATCTTAACAAGTACCTTTTGGAAATCCAAATATAGCATGGCTCCCTGTTATCCTTAGCACATTTTACTCCTTTAAAGAACTCGAATAAACTGGTTCAACACAATTTTCCTTTGATAAAATTATGCTGACTCTTCCTGATTACCTTGTTATTTGCAGCCATAGTCTCTTTTTCTAACACCTTCCCAAGACAGGCAACAAATTGACTGGCCCATAGTTTCAGGTTTTCTTCCTCCCACCCTTCTTGAATTGTGAAGTTATATTTGCAATTTTCTAATTCAATGGAACTTTGGGATTTTAAGAAATTAACACCAAAGCATCAACCACCACAACAGCAACCTGTTTTACAACCAAAGACGCAATAAGTCTGAACTCAAAGACTTGTCAAAGAACCTCTAACTAGTGAAAATATTCTGTCTTTTTCTACCCTGTCTTTTCCTGTTAATATCTTGAAGACTTCACTTGGATCACCCCTTAACATGCTAAATTCAGAATTTGTTTAGCTTGCTCATGAACACTTCTCTGGTGCTTGTAAAGTTGTTTAATATCTGTATCCCTTCTACCTCCAGATATTACAGGAATTGTTTTCTCACTCTCTGGAGAACCAGTATTCGCTTTATTTACTTGTTCCCTTTTTAAATACCTTCAAAAAAATCTAGATTTGATTGATGATGCATTCCAAGGTTTTTCTTTCCTCTCTGCCCTTTCCTGATGTTCTCTGACCAGCTTTTCTCATTTTATTCATTTGAGGAGTTTGGGCTGGGGAGCGGCAGATGGAGGTTAATTTTGATAAATGTGAGGTGCTGCATTTTGGAAAGGCAAATCAGGACAGGACTTGTACACTTAATAGTAAGGCCCTGGGGAGTGTTGCTGAACAAAGAGACCTTGGAGTTCAGGTTCATTGTTCATTGAAACTGGAGCCATAGGTAGGTAGGATAGTGAAGAAGACATTTAGTATGTTTGCCTTTATTGGTCAGTGCATTGAGCTTAGGAGTTGGGAGGTCATGTTGAGGCCATACAGGACATAGGTTAGGCCACTTTTGAAATATTGTGTGCAATTCTGGTCTCCCTGACATAGGAAGGATGTTGTGAAAGGATTTACAAGGATGGTGCCATGGCTGGAGGGCTTGAGCTATAGGGAGATATTGAATAGGCTGGGCCTATTTTCCATGGAGCGTTGGAGGCTGAGGGGTGACACTATAGATGTTTATAAAGTCATGAGGGGCATGAATAGGATAAATAGGCAAGGTGGGAGAGTCAATAACTAGAGGGCATAGTTTTAAGGTGAGAGGGAAAGGTTTAAAAAAGATGGAAGGGACAACTTTTTCCACATTGAGAGTGGTGCATGTATGGAATGAGCTGCCAGAGTAAGTGGTGGAGGCTGGTACAATTACAATATTTAAAAGGCATCGGGATGGGAATATGAATAGGGAGGGTTTAGACAGATATGGGCCAAATGCTGGCAAATGGGACTAGGTTAATTTAGGAAATCCGGTTGGCATGGACAGGTTGGACCAAAGGGTTTGTTTCTGTGTCATCCATGTCTATGACTGTATGACTGTAAGTAGTTGATCAATTAAATTCTTTAATTTAATTCTTAATTCTTGGAAACACCTTGATTGTATCTCCCTCTAAATTTGCATTCAAGGCAGTCTAAGCCTATTTCATGCAAAGCTAAAAATTTCAGCCTTTTACCTCTCTCTAATTCTGATGAATTTGTCTTTCACCCCATTTAAGATAAGTTAATTTTTTTAATCATTCTGTTCAGACAGATGTTGTAACAGGCCTCTGGAGAAGGTGGAACCCGAGCCTGGGCCTCCTGGCCCAGAGATAATGACACTACCACTGCACCACAAGCGCCCCTAAGACTGATGTATCTCCTTACTAAATTCCTTGTCCCTGCAATGCAAGTTCAACCATGTCTAAACAGTTCTAAAGCAGACAAAACCTTTAAACTGAAATAAGATATTTTAAGAAATCAATCATCATTTGTCACCTCAGCTTCAAAATTGGGTGTAATATATTGCCAGCAATCTGAGTGAGAGTGGAATAGTATATGGTGGTCCATATCTATAATTTGAAAACCTCGTCATCTCCCTCTCATGTATTGCTACTCATTAAAATGAAATTGTTTTGTGCTTTACTGTAATATCACAGAATTAAACTATGCATTAAGCTTGTTCAACTTGTAAATTAAGAGATTACTGCATTTTAAAGCGAACTTGTGAGAAATATTTATAACTTCTATGCCGCCCACATTGAGTGTAAACAAATACACAACTTTCCACAGAGATCATTTATTTAATCACTGATTACGCTGCATATTGTCACACTGGATATTGTTAAGTTCTTGTATTTTTTGTGTCCTTGCTTTCTTCATGACTTTCCTATGCACATCTCAACACCGGGGCCTCAAGTATAATGAGGGGACAATGATGACATGGTGATGACATCACTAAGCAAGTAACCTAGAGGCCTAGGCTTGTGTGTTATGAAGTTGTGTAGAGCAATCATGAATTAGAAGGCAGGAAGCTAGAATTTGTTTGTTAAAAAAAAACAATGATAAGGGAGAAGAGTATGTGGTTCCTTTAAGAGGTAAAGTGCTTTACTAAGCTTAAAAAATTATACAAAAATAAAATCTGTATGTAGATGAAAGGGTACAGCAAGTTCTAAAGTAGAAACGTACCAATTGGCTGTGTGATTGGGAACCTTTGAATTATTTTGATGTTTGGCAACAAGCTGGAATCAACCAATTAATTGAAACCAAGCACTTAGTGATTAAAAACCAATTGAATTTAAATCTGATGGTTTTGCCAACCTTGGACTAATGCTATTGTAAGAAAACTGATATGTTATCCAAGGTATATAAGGAGAGGGTCTTGAAAGTTGGTGTGAGAGTGAACCGTCATTGGAGAAATAAGCATCTAGCTCTCACAAGAAATTGCTAAGCTCTCTAAGAAAGCACCATCTATCCATAAAAGATATTATGGCACTTCTGGCGAAGAGTCCTATGAGAAGACGTCACAGAGAAAACCTCCCTGATAGCCGGATCAGCGGAAGGAAAGCATTTATGACCTGAGAACAGCAGAAGAAAGGTATGTATACATTGGGAGACTAAGTTTTAATTTATTTTCTCATTACTTGTGTCTATAAAGTGGGACTTGTCTTAATTGGAACAGCATACCAGTAGAATTTAGTTCAATTGCAAAAAAGACAACTGGAGTTAGAGAATGAAATGGAATTGAAACAGTTTGAATTACAATTACAAGCAGAGGAAAGAAAACAAAAAGAAAGATAGAGTGAGAGATGAGAAAAAGAAAGCGCGAGAGAAAGGTAAAAAGAGTGAGAAGAAGGGGAAATAATGCTCGTATTGGAAAAGATGAAGTTGAAACTAGAAGCAAAAAGACTTCATATGGCTGAAGGAAAAATACAAGGTAGAAGTGAGGATGAGTAAATTCATCATAGCCAACAGTCTGGTAAGGATATATATAAATATGTCCAAATATGACCAAACTTCGATGAAAAAGATATAGAAGGCTTTTTTTTACTTCTTTGAGATATTGGGTAGGCAGATTAATTAGCCAGAGACTGTGCGAGTAATGTTAATTTAGACCAAGTTGGTAGGCAGAGTTACTGAGGTGTTTGCAGCAGTGCCTGGGAAGGGGTCCTGAGACTATGAAGGAGTGAAACAGGCTATTTTGAGTGCTATTGAATTGACACCTGAAGCACCTAGCCAAAGGTTCAGAAATATAAGGAAGGAACAGGTCAGACTTCTGTCAAGTTTGAAAGAATTAAACATAGCAATTTCAATAGGTGGGTGAGAGTGTTTAAGATAGAAAAGACATATAAGAATCTGAGAGAGATTGCTCTGCTGGAAGAGTTTAAAAATTTATTTCCAGAAATGATAAGATCTCATGTTGAGGAACAGAAAGTTCAAAGAGTGAGAAGAGCTGCAGAGATGACAGATGAATATGCAGTAGTGCATAAATTGAAATTTATCTCAGTTTCATTCCATGAGGGATTGTAATTGAGGGGGAAAATAGACAAGTTTCAATGAAAAACAAAAAGTAGATCACACTTGGAACAGTTTATCACAGGTGAAGAAAGAAACACAGGAGGGTGAAAAGGAGGCAAGAGGCCTCAGTTGTTTTCACTTTAATGGAGTGGGATCCATAAAGTCACAGTGCCAATGGTTTAAGAAAAGCACTGGGAAAGAGGATGTGGTATTAGAGGCTAAACCGGTGGGATTAGTTGAGCTAATGAAGGAAATCCCAAAAGAAGTTGAGAAACTGCAGAAGAGTCTGCAGCCTGGTCATCGGCTGAATAGTCAGACATTGCCCAATCTCTACAAAGACTTCAGCTCTGTTAGTAGGGAAGAACAGCAGAGAAGGTAAAGAAGTTAAAATATTGAGAGATATGGGAACTAACCAATCTCTAATAGTAAGAGATGAAAGTATTTGCACTTTGTCTGAAATGTTACCAAGAGAATAGTATTTGGTGGAATAAATGGAGAGATATTTAGCATTCCCTGGTGTAAGATTAGATTGGAAACTCCAAGTAAGACTGGCAAAGTGACAGTAGGAGCGATTGAAAGAAAGTTGATTCCAGGAATACAGTTTGTTCTTGGAAACAACCTAGCCAGAACAAAGGTGGGAGCAATGCCCCTTGTAATGGAGAAGTTCAAGGAAAATCAGGGAACCGAAGAGTTAAAAAAACGTACCATGGAATTTTTCTGGACTGTGTGGCAACAAGATCCCACAATCATAAGTTACAGCAAGAAGGAAAAACCAAAGAGAGAGATGAAGGAGTTGAGCTTCAGGTAGCTGACACCCATTTGGTAAAATGGTAAAGGAAAAACCTGAACAGGTAAAGGATCAGAGATAATGGGAACTGCAGATGCTGGAGATTCCAAGATAATAAAATGTGAGGCTGGATGAACACAGCAGGCCAAGCAGCATCTCAGGAGCACAAAAGCTGACGTTTCGGGCCTAGACCCTTCATGAAGGGTCTAGGCCCGAAACGTCAGCTTTTGTGCTCCTGAGATGCTGCTTGGCCTGCTGTGTTCATCCAGCCTCACATTTTATTATCAGGTAAAGGATCAGGCAGACATGTTTTAGTTCTGAAAGATCAATGGAGTTACATAAAAAAATGGACAATAAAAGGTTTATATCATAAAGCCTACTTGGAAATGGAATCATAATATATTCCTGAATGTTATTATCTTAAGGATAAAATCTTACGACAAAAATGGAGACTTTGACAAGTTAGTACAGAGGTGAAATAGACAGAAGTTCACCAGATTGTGTTGCTGGTAGTTTATAGACAGGAAGTGTTGCAGGTTGCACACAAATTACCTATTGAAGGTCACTAGGAGTGAGGAAGACTCAGGCTGAGATACAGAAGCATTTCTATTGGCCTGGATTACATAAAGATGTGGTTGAATTTTGCCATTTCTGACATATGTGTCAGAGAGTATGAAATTCACAGGCAATAATAAAACCAGTACCTTTGAAGCCAATTCCCGCATTTGAACAACCTTTCATGGGAGTTACGATTGATTGTGTAGGTCCCCTCCCTAAAAGCAAAAGTGGAAATTAGCATTTGCTAACCATAATGGATCTGTCTATCAGATTTCCAGAGGCAGTCCCTTTATAGAATCTCAAAGCAAGAAAGGTTGTGAAGGAGTCACTTGCTTACACATTACCCATTATGGATTACCCTGGGAGATTCAGTGAGGTCAACATTCCAATTTTACTGCCAAACTATTTAAGGAGGTCATGGTTAGTTTAGGCATCCAGCACTTTTAATCAAGTGCATATCATTCTGAATTGGAATGGTGGCATCAAACCCTAAAGACCATGCTGAGGGCTTAATGCCAGGATTACCCAAATGATTTGGATAAAGGAATACCATTTATATTGTTTGTCATTACTGATGCCTGAAATGAATCATCACAGTTTACTCCATTTGAATTGATATTCGGACACAAAGTAAGAGGGAATTTAAAATTAATTAAGGAAAAGATGATAGGTCTGAAGTCAGAGATCACATTGTTGGATTTTGTATCTGATTTGAAAGAAAGATTAAACAGACCAGGCATATTAGCTAGACAACATCTGAAAGTGGCATAGCAACTAATGAAGCAAGAAACAGGTAAGAAGTCTGGAATTCGTACATTTGCCCATGGGAATAAAGTATTGCTGCTGCTACCAGTGATAGGAAATTCCTTCAAAGCAAGGCTTGGTGGTCCTTACCAGATTGAGACGAAGTTGAGTCAGGTGAATTATCTAGTAAAGATGTCAGATGGGGGGAAATAAATCAAATATATTGCCTGAATATGGTGAAACCTTACTATAGCAAGGGCAGAGAACCAGAGAAACAGGTATTAGTTACTGCCCCTCAGAGTGTAGAATCAAATCTAGAAAATTTGGATTTTTATGTGCCTCAAAATAAGTTAAATAATGAAGTCCTTGGAACGTGGAATAGGATAGTGAGCTGTCTGTCTCAGGTACAGAACTGAATTGAAAGGCTTGTGGCAACAAAATGAGGACATATATAGGAATAAAACACTGACGACTAATATTATAGTATACGAGGTTGAAGTAGGGAATGCTGTTCCAATAAAACAACATCCCAACAGGCTTAATTCTCTCAGAGCCACATAGGTACAGAGGAAGTGGAAGCAATGCTCCAACAAGACATTATTGAGCCAAGACAAAGCAAGTGGTGTTCACCAGTCATGTTGGTCCCCAAACCCAATGGTACTCATTGATACTGCATGAATTATTGGAAGGTCAAGGCTATAACTAAATTGGTGCCATACCCAATTCCAAGGCTGGAGGACTATGTGGAAAATGTAGGACAAGCCCCTTCCATTCACAAAGTTGGACTTACCAGTGGTTACTAGCAAGCACCTTTGTCAGTGAGAGTGAAAGACAGTTCTGTGTTTGTAACCCCAAATAGGCTGTATCAATTTAAAGTAATGCCCTTTAGAATAAAGAACACACCAGCCACTGTTCAAAGACTTATGAACAGAGTTATGGCAGTATTGGGTAATTTTGCCATCTATATAGATGACTTAGTGATCTTTAGCCATTCATGAAACAATCATGAAGAGCTCTTTGAAAGACTACAGAAGGCAACAGTTATAAATTTAGCAAACACTGAATTTGAGAAAGCAGAAGTGACATTCTTGGGACACAACATTGGACATGGAAAGATGACACTGAGAAATGTGAAGACAAAGGCCTTTGAGAAATTTCCAAGACCATCCTTGAAGAAAGAGGTACTTCAATTTTTTGGATTGAGTGGATTCTTCCGGAAGTTTGCAGCAAACTTTAGTAGTGTGCTGGCACTCCTGATGGATTTTCGAAAGAAAAACATGAAATCTCGGTCAACAGAACAATGTCAGGAAGCATTTGAGAGTTTAAAAGCAGTGTTAACCACCACGCCGGTTTTAGCCACACCAAATTTCTTGGAAACCTTTAAAGTTTCTATCAACACTAGCAATGTAGGGATTGGAGCTGTGTTGATGTTAACAAAACACAATATCCACCAGATAAAATACCACATCATTGAAAAAGAGTTATTGAGTTTTGTATTGCACTTTTACAACATTTTAAAATTTATGCTACAAACAATGTTTCGGACATGGTTGTGTATATAGACTGCAGCCCCTCACCATTTAGTAAAAATTTTAGGAAAAGAATATGAGACTATTTTGTTCAGAGATAATGGGAACTACAGATGCTGGAGAATCCAAGATAACAAAGTGTGTAGCTGGATGAACACAGCAGACCAAGCAGCATCTCAGGAGCACAAAAGGTGAGATGAGATGCTGCTTGGCCTGCTGTGTTCATCCAGCTACACACTTTGTTACCTGAGACTATTTTGTTGTTGTCTTATGTTACAGGCTTTTAATTTACAGATTGCACATGTTGCAGGTTGTAAAATGTTATTGCAGATACATTATCGTGGGTTTAAAAGAAAATGTGTAGATAAGATAGAACCGGTACAGTCCAAAGTTTGCAAAAATAGTATAAAAGGTGTAACTTCAGATTACTGACCTATGTATCTCATGATAATGGTGTTAAGTTTTTTTTTCATAATGATACTTCATTTTTTTTCTTAAGCAGAGAGTGTTACAAAGTTGTGTAGAGTAATTGTGAATTGGAAGGCTGGAAGTTAGAATTTCTTTCTAAAAATTTGATAAGGCAGAAGGATGCATGGATTTTTTTAAGAGGTGAAGTGTTTTTCTAAGCTCAGAGATTTCTACAGAAAAGAAAGTGTTTGTACGCAGCTGAAGATGTACAGCCAGCTCTGAAATTGACACATGTATCAATTGGCTGTGTGACTGGAAACCTTAGGCTTATTTTGATGTTTAGGTAATGAGCAGGAATCAGCCAATTAATTTAAACCAAGCACATAGCAATTGAAAGCCAATTAAATTTAAATCTGATGGTTTTGACAACTTTAGATCAATGCTATTGTAAGGATTTTGATATATCATCCAAGGTATATACGGAGAAGGTTTTGAAAATTGGCGTGAGAGCAAAATGTCATCAGAGAAATAAACATCTAGTTCTCACAAGAAATTGTTACCCTCTAAGAAAACACCATCTATCCATGAAAGATACTATGGCAATTCTAGCTAAGAGGCCTCACAGACGACTTCACAGAGAAAACCTCCCTGACAGCCTAGCTAGGCATGAGAATTTGTAGAAGCCTGGCACTCCATGAAGCACGCAATTAATAAACACATTGGACTCGACCCCATATATATTCCACTACGAAGGAAAACCAGAAGTGAGGTAATCCTTCTCAACAGACTCCAGAGTTTAAAAACCAGGCAGGAAAACGCATCGCTGCTTCATTGGAGGCTGTACTGAAGATGGTACCCAGCATGGTAACAAAACGTCTGTGAAATAAGAAACCGGCTCGGTGAGCCAACCAACCTCAACCTGAGCTACAGATCTACCCCAACACCTTAGAAAGCATTTATGATTTGAGAACAGCAGAAGAAAGTCATGCAGACTTTGAGAGACTAACTTTTGATTTATTTTCTTATTACTTGTGTTTATATGAGTGGAACCTGTCTTTATTAGAACAGCATGCCAGTAAAATTTACTTCAATTAGGGAATAATTAGTAGTTAAGGGGGAATTGTTTGGTTTGTTAGCAATTCTGTTAATTTGATCACTGTTATAGTTAAATAAATAAATTGTTTCTTGTTTCTTTTAAAATGAAAATCAGGTATTTTCTTTTATTTAACCTTGTCTTCCCTGTAACAGTGCTTTGGAAAAATGGGTTCAAATCCTACAACAGCACTTGTGGGTTTTAAATTCAACTAATGCATTTGAAATTGAAAGCTGGTCTAGTTTATGGTGACCATGACAACCATTATCAAACAGTGCCAGATTTAGTAATAAGCTAAGTAAGCTACAGCTTGAGGCTTCAATGGAAAAATTACATTTTGTTTTTACATAATCAGTTGGAAACAAGTAGATGGGGACATTTCCATTCTGATATGACAAAAATGTGACTACACAGTTATTGTAGAAAGCAATCCGACTTGGATATTAAAAATGATGGAAAAGCTTTGATTTACCTTCATTCTCCATTTAACACATGCAATATCCGGACTCCCTGGCCACTGTGTCTCACACTTATAGATGGATGTGCAACAACATGGGTTAAAACCATCTCCAGAGTACAGCCTCTTTCCCTGGACATTGACACTTACATGATTAATTTACAAATGTCAATCACTAAATAAATGAGTCTTCCATAGCTTTTTGAAGACAGTAATAAATACAAGAGAGTGTTTTGTTGAATTTTAAGACATCTTGCTTTTAAAAAATAAATATATTTATTAAAACTAATCAAACATTAAAAGCATTCCCTTCTCTCCTTTATAGCAGGTAAACATGCATATGATTGAAATCTACATATTGTATTTTTGCATCCACTTGTAAAGGATTGAGTTCAAAGAATTTCTTTTGCATTTATTCTCATTATTGTTGAGAGGCCTTTTTAAAAATTGAAGAGAATGTTTGAAGGTAGATGCCAGAAGAGAAACTGGAAGCAGCAGCTTGAAGAGAACCTGCAAGAATTAGTAAAAGTTCACACTTATTTGACTGTAATAAACATGAGACTTTACACTGAAGAGAGTCAGCCAGGCCCACAACAATCACTGGCAGCAAACTTGTGTACAATGATAGATAAAAAATGGATGTGAAAGTGACTGCTACATCTGAGAATTTTACAGAACCTGAAATTGCAGCTGAAGGAAATCAATAGACCAAATTAATATTGATCGTAAGGTGTCTTGACTGTGGCTGATATATCATCTTGGACAGAGAAAATTCCCTCAGAGTGACTTCATTGTAAAGGTCCATTTGAGAAATCAAATCAGTCATTCAAAAAGCAAAATAGATATTGTTCAAAGGGTCTGTTTCATTCAAAGATGCAACAATGTTTTCAGCTGTTTATAACCAGCACAGAGACCCGCCTCTGCCTATATAAAATACTGGACAGTACTCAGATCAATTATGGGTCCTGATCTCACTGTATCAACATATCTTTCTGACACTCTTGCGCAAGGGCACAAAGACTACTTCAGCCATAGCTGAGAGGCATGATCAATTACCCATCTTCCTAGCAATGACGATGATGCAGCTATTACAAGGGAAGAAGCTGGAACCCTTCAGAAGAAAATGAAGGAGTTTGAGTTTGCGTTGATGTTAGAACTTTTGCATCATTTATTAGATCAGTTCCATAAAACCAGCAAAGCCCTGCAGGATGGTCAGGCAGCCTTTAATACATTTGCAAAGAGTAACACACCAGTTTCTCACTTCTTGAAAGAAACCAGAGAAATTTTGAATGAAATTCAAGCCAAAGCAAAAGGAAAAAAAAAACACCTGATATCAACTATAAGTGTGTGGGTAAAAAAGATACAAGTGAGAAAAAAATATCAATGGCAGTGATGCACTTAATACTGAGTAAATTCTTTCAGTAATAAGTTTTGAGTGAAACTCTCTAATCCTTTAATGGATGCACCTGAATCTGTTGCAAAAGGGAATTTGGATCCTATAGTAATCTCACTGAGATGTCCCAGAGCTGCAGAACCATGAATATAAATATCAGTGTGAGCAGATTTAGAATAGTTAGGTGGCGTCTGGAAAGCACACAGCAAGGAACACATTGGAATGCATGACACTGAGACAGCACATGGACATGAACATTCAGAGAACATTGATTAGTCATTACTTAATGTAACTATAAGTCAGGGCCTATTATAAGATTATTATGTTTGATAATATTTAAGATGCAAAAATAATAAATAGTGCTGCTTTGAAGATTTGCCTGAAGATATTATTGACTTTGTCTTCTCTTTGGCTAGACTAGCTTGAAACCAAAATCATCAAGTAGCATTAAACACATACAAAAAACAGAAATAAACTTAATGGAAAGGGTTTAGAAAAGATTTACAAGGATATCGTCAGGGTTGGAGGGCTTGATCTGTAGGGAGAGGCTGAATAGGCTGGGGCTATTTTTCCATGGAGTGGCGGAGGCTGAGAGGTGACCTCATAGAGGTTTATAAAATCATGGGGGGCATGGATAGAGTGAACAGGCAGGGCCTTTTTCCCAGGGGAGTCCAAAACTTCAGGGCACAGGTTTAAGGTGAGGGGGAAGGATATAACACATACCTCTGCACAGAGGGTGGCGCTGGTTTAGAATAAGCTGCCAGAGGAAGTGATGGAAGTGGGTACAATTAGAACATTTAAAAGGTATCTGGATGGGTGCATGAATATGAATGACTTCGAGGGATATGGGTCAAATGTTAGCAAATGGGGATTATTTTTATTTTTAATTGATTTAACAATTTTTTAAAAATTGATTTAGAGGCCTCAGATAAAAGGGCCGTGTGAAGGTGTAAAGCTTATAATGAAAGGAAATCCTGACACTCTTAATGTTAACCTTGTTTGGAGAAAAGTACTTCAAAGTTCATATCAAGGAATCTAATTCAGTTGGAGGACATTTATGTCACCAGGATCTGCAGCAAGTTTTTATCTAAGATAGGATTCAGTTGATATTTTCCAATATTGAAGCAATATTTTGGCTCTTTTTGAGTCTAATTGTAGCAAACTGCTCAAGAGAAAGATTATTTTCACAGATGCAAAACTTTCAGAATGAACTGTAGTAGACAATGCTGCCTCTGTTAAACAATGTGCAAAGGAAGTAACACATTTTGTGCCTTATCCTTTGAGCAATTGAAAATCACAATTTGTTTTTAAATTTTATGCAGTTCAAATATCTGCTTCCATTTAGAAAGTACTGATCAGTGTAATAGTTTGCTAGTGTAGATTAAAACTTTTCACGATTGCAAATTAAGAACTCAAAAATTCTCTTTTGAAAGCATTTCATAATACAAATAGATTTATTATAAGATGTAAGTTTTTGTTAGATTGTTAATTTTCTATTGCACCTTCACCAAGGTATAGCAGCAAATATACAGCTGTGATATTTATGGTCACATTAACTTTTTTGTTAGAATAATTTACTTTTTTATTTGGTAATGCTATGAGGCTTGTTGAACTTGACACTTTTACTTTTGGCATATCAGAATCCTGCCTTGTCGTTGTTATGGTAACAACCATCTGGTTCATTAATGTCCTTCAGGGAAGGAAACTCTTCATCCTTACCTGTTCTGGCCTACATGTGACTCCAGGCCTATAGTAATGTGCTCAAATCTTGACTGTTCTTGAAATGGCCCATCAAACCATTAAGTGCAAAAGCAGCTTGGTTTGGGCAGCAAATGCAAGCCTTGCCAATGATATCCACATCTATTGAAACAATAAAGGAAAATAATCCTTTCTCTTTGCTATTCATGGTTGGTTCAAAGTTTAATGGGGTTACCTCATAATGCACTAGTTGGAGTTTAATGGGATCTTAACTCAAACCTGTACCACTTTGTACAGCTGATTCCATGGCAACCAATGATTTGTCCTTGGTTACCAGTTGCCTTTGTCTAGTAAATAAATATCTACTAAATGTGCCTCTATATTCCTGTTAGTCAGCTTGCAGTTTGAGGTGTTTAAGCTTTTATTATTTTGTGTTAAAGTACCTTTTGTTGATTGTTTTTAAAAAAATTCTTCTTTCAAGCACACAAAATTGCCATTTTTACATTTTGCATATAGTCACTAATGTTTTGAGTGAAGGCTAGAGTTCAGGCATCTTCTCACATGTCAGAAAGACAAACCCAACTGTAGAAGTTTCAATCTATTTGTTCTGTCAGAATGTACAGAGTAACAAAGATTGATTTCAATGATTTCTTGCCACTTGAAGAAACAAACTGTAGCAAAGAAAGGCTTCCACGGTTGTCAAGTGGGTCCAGACATATGACATCCGAACCTGGCACAGTGCAATCAATAAAATTTACAAGTCTAGTTAAATAATGGATTGGCAATAACTGAGAAGCACCATCTCCATAGGCTTCGGCTCAGCAACAAAGTACATGCAGAGGTGTGCCATCTGCTTCATAAAGGTCTGAATGCAACCACAAAGATAGGCCTGGGCCTCGATTTTTGTTTCCCAGTGAAGGCGTGAATCATGTTGCGAAGTGTTTAACTTGTTTTCTTACTGATAAAAAGCAACTTTCCTCTGACTTCAAATATCCATAACCATTTTTATGTGCCCCTTTTGGAGATAAGGAAGGCCTAGGTACAAAAAGCACTTGACAAGCATCTTTGTTGAGGCCGTAAGGATGACAGGAATGTTATTTTTTTCCCTGCATACTATTTTCACATGCTGTTATGATTTTGGAGAGTTCATGACTACTGAAAGGAAACCTGCTAAGAAGTTAGGAATATTCTGTAAGTGTAAGTGTTTTGACACTTTCAAATGTCATTATTGAATGCTGTAGTGAGATTTTGATGTGGTTTTAATACAATGATTCGTCACTGTTCTCCAGAGGTAAATTTCTTCTCTTGTTCTGCTGCTAAATAATATTAATAGAATCTGCCAAGATCAGGAAAACATTAACTTTACTTAATGGCTTCATCTTACCATTGTGTTACAGAAGACTGAAAGAGAAAGAGAGAGAAAACTGTAAAACATTCCATCACTTCCTGTGATGACAATGTATTTCATTATCATACCATACACTCAGACTTAACCCTTTCTCCTTCCCCAGTCTCTGACTTTTACCCATTATGTTACATTTGCCTACAAGTCTCATCCCTCTAAAAGGAATTATGGGTCAAACGATTAAAGTGGTTTCATTGCTCTATCAGAGATAGTGGGAACTGCAGATGCTGGAAAATCGGAGATTACAAAGTGTGGAGCTGGATGAACACAGCAGACCAAGCAGCATCTCAGGAGCACAAAAGCTGATGTTTCCGGCCTAGACCTTTCGGAAACATCAGCTTTTGTGGTCCTAACGTGCTGCTGGGCCTGCTGTGTTCATCCAGCTCCACACTTTGTTATCACTACGTTATCAAGTGTGTTCTCTGCTCCTTTGGGCAAGATTACAAATTTGAGTCCTCTATGTGGTCTTTTGAAATTTTCTGGGCAGACAGTGAATGGATAGGTGACCCCAATTCAACAAGTTGAATCTTTTAGTGAATGTAGCATCTCCAGTCTATTGGATTGAACTGATGATTATTTTGTCTATTCAGAGGTTGCATCTGGATAGAAATAAATGCATAAGTATTTATTGTACCATGCCATTTTTGGTTTGAATGAGATAGAACCCTAAATGTTATACCTTTTCTACTGCTTGTCCAGAATGAGCTTCGGGATGTCAAATCTCCTGGTTAGAGATCTGGATGATTGTGTGCTTTGTGACATCTGTCATAGTTCCTCAGCGCACTGGAATGATATAGTCTTTCTCTCTCACTCTGTCTGAAACCTCAGTGGGGGAGAATAGGTGTTGAGTTCTCAGTCTTCTTTCCATAAGAAATTCACATGGAGCAAAACTACTTGTGTTGTGTTGAATGATAGTTCACATAGTTCATGCTATTGAGGGGCTCCTTTTTATGAGGTCATTAATGATTCCTGCCTCAATGCAGAATCAGTGCTGTTTCAGAATAGCTACTTGCTGTTTGGCCCCAGAATATGCAGTGCTGAAAAAAATCAGAAGCTTTAAAAAAGCTGTTCTAGTTTCATAAAAACTGAAAGAACTGCAGATGTTGTAAACTAGGAACAAATATAGAAGTTGCTGGAAAAGCTCAGCAAGTCTGGCAGCATCTGTGAAGAGAACATCAGAGTTAGCAGATGCTGCCAGAGCTACTGAGCTTTTCCAACAGCTTCTGTTTTTGTATTAGTTTCAGCTCAGTTGATAGTCTCTTGATCTAAAATTGTAAGAAGCTGCCGCAGCAGACTACGCATTTTGTTTGGTTTCTTGTATCTTACAAACTAAATAGATACTTAATAGGATTATAGATAATGGGAATTGCAGATGCTGGAGAATCCAAGATAACAAAGTGTGAAGCTGGATGAACACAGCAGGCCAAGCTCCTGAGATGCTGCTTGGCCTGCTGTGTTCATTCAGCTTCACACTTTGTTAACTTAATAGGATTATAATGTTTTATGCTCTTATTACGTTCTTGGTAGGGATCACTGGTGTCTTTAGTTTTTTTTTCCTGACATCAAAAGTCCAGCTATTTATTACTGTAGCTACAAGATTCACAGTATACTGCAGAAAATAGAGAGTGATCATAAAACATTGTTGCAGCACAGACGGCTGTAGCATATGCTCATGTTTCCATATGCTAGGCCTGGTGTTTGGGGACAATGTTTAACGATCTTGCTCAAAGGATGGAAAAGGGGTAATTCCACCCTCCACAGCCACTGTCAAGGGGAAAATTTTGTAGTGTCATAAAACAATGTAAATATAACACACAGCAGATGAAAGCCGAAGAAGCCAGAAGCAATGGGTGCAAAGTGGCAATCACATCCACACCCACTCCCCTAGTTTTGTTTAATGGATGGTGAAGTCAAAGGTCTGCAGGATGAGATGTATCTGAGAAGGATTCATCTTTCTGGAACTCCTCAGCACTGTCCTCAGAGATAAAAGAGGAAAACAGCTCACAGGATCAATACGTTGGTAATTACCCAAAAGGATTGGAAACAGATTAGAGAAGATATCAGACTTTAAAATATTTTCCAAGGTAAAGTTTCCAAACATCAGGTAAATGAAGTCTACACACCATTAAGTGTTGCCTATAAACCCAATGCATATATATTCCAAATGTAACAATGCCACTCGAACTGACGAACACAACAATTCTGCCATTGTTTAACATGTACACCTAGAGTGTAGAAGGCATGCATTCAATTTAGAATTTTCAGTGGCACACAGAAATATTAAAAGAGCTTTACAGAGTAAATCAGTACACCACCTTATTGATGGCTATTGTTAATATTCAGCCTCATAAAGGTATGCAGATTAAGTAGATACCTATCAGTACCTATTCTTCCACTCAATCACTAATGCCCAATAACCCACCATGTCAGTAATCATTTGTATTGGTGAATTATGTGTAAGTGGCATGAAAATTGTTTCTTGAAGAATAGATAGCATATATGGTCATCAAGGGATATTATCAAAGTCAAATAGATAGTAAGATCATATACATTGTTGACTTAAAGGTATTAATTTTTGTTGCATCCCATAGTAACATGTAACTTCCCCATAGTTTTCTTTTGATGTTGTCGAATATGATATTAACACTAGTTCTTCTTCCAAGACATCTCAAAGGATATGCTTAGAAATTGAATAAAAATTGAAAATGCTGGAAACGCACGTCCAGCAGCGTCTGTGGAGAAAGAAAGAGTTAATATTTAAAGTTTATAGCCTACAGCGATTTTTAATTTTTGTTTTAGATTTCCAGCATCTATGATATTTGGTTTTGTAAGTTCAGCAATGCAAGGACATTGCATCTTTATTAAGCTTGCAGTGCTGATTGTTGTAACGAGTTGATGATATGAATATGGTATTTTATGTCTCCTAGAAATCATCCTTCCAGTTTAGATTTTTCCTCAAAATAAATAAGGCTCAGAAAACTGTCTTAGAATGAGGAAATTGCAGCAGTTGCCTGGGAGGCAGGTATGACCTGTATTGCTGGTTACTAACTGTCAAGAATGCTTTTGGTTCATAAGCAGTATGGGGATTCGTGGAATGCTCCAGATTACTCGTTGATTACCATCATTAGTTTCCTGGACTTTGAGAAATTCCAAAACCTTTTTTTATATACTGTTGGCAATGCTGTTTACTCCAGTGAAAAATGGGTCAGTACACTGCTGGCTGTATTCCGTATGTTACAGATTGACCGGCATTAAATAAATTGCCTAAGGTAGCTTGGCAGAAGCTGGTGGTAAAAATTCAGTGCCATGGTCAATTTCACATCACAGGCAAGGCCATTGTCCAAACCCACAGGTCATGGTCTCATAAATTATACACAAATTCGTTCCACATACTTCATCCATTTTACCAGACACTTGCCAATTTTGTGAAGTGTTTGGCTTAAAAATAATGAAGCTTCATCTTGTAATTTTTAAACACTCGTCACGGCTCCCTGGGCCGTTAAGGACGGGCAACAATGGTTGGCCTTGCCATCGACGCCAACATCCTGTGACAGCATTAAAAAAGATTCCAACAATTTTGGTTTTAGGAATTTTTTTATTAATTAAAGCATTGATGCCTCCATCCTAAACCTTCTCTTAATGCTCTTGTGGCCAATTCAAACAAAGTTTACATTCAAAGTTCTGCCTTGTTATCTTTAAAGTTCACATCCAATCTTGCTTTCCTGCCATTTATCATTTTCCAAGTTCTGCAAAGTAAGTAAATTGGAAATGTTACGTCATTGTCATCCTGAAGCCTAGCCGATCTGTCTCAGCTGTTTGCCTGACAAGGAAAAGTTAATATCTGCATCTTTGCAATGCTGCAGCATGGCATACAAATTCAGCATTTAGTGGCATGTGCCAGGACTGTGCAGGAGCAACTTTTATGAACACTTTGGATGTATCAACACAAATATGTTAAGCTTATGGGAACATGCTATTTTGCGGGCTCATGTGGGGCAGACAACACTGCATGCAAGACATCTGCAAACTAACCTGAGCACACTGGGTGAAATCTTACAGAGCCCTGAACGATATGGATTATGTTGAGAAATTTAGAATAATCATGTAAGAAGTCCAGCAAGATCTTTTTTGATGTTAGGAGCAACTAGTTGCATTTTCCCACAGAATTCCAGATGTCAAAACAAGATTCTTGCTGGAGAGTGGCGAGAGCATTCTTCACAGGGATTATTGCTTGTTGTCATCCTCAGTAACTGCAAATCTCCACCTCATTCATATGCACCATTCTATTGTATCATGGGATGGATTAACATTAAGTACTGAAAATTCCTGACATGATAGTCAGAGCTGTTTTACTGGTGATTCCTGCTCACCGCTTGCTCCTCCAGACCACCATGATGGTCACCTAGCAGCAACGTTTCAGTTTCTGCATACCCCTCACACTCTCATCCACAGGCTCTGGCATCGGCCTCTCTCGGTCATCATGGCACATGTTCGATGCATTTCCACAATGCTTCTGTATTTTAGTGCCGCACTTTGAAGCATGCCAACAGCTATCATTACATTGTTGCTGCAAGAACACTTTGCTAAAGAGATAACACAATGTGGAGCTGGAGGATCACAGCAGGCCTGTCAACATCAGAGGTGCAGGAAAGCTGACGTTTTGGGTCGGGACCCTTCTTCCAAAATAGGGGAGCGGAAGGGGGCTCCGAAATAAACAGGGGGTGGTGGTGATAGCAGGTAGATAGTGGAGTAGGTGGGTGGAAGAGAAGACGGAAAAGTCAAAGAGGCAGGATGAAATTAGTAAAGGTGACTGTAGGTAGGTAGTGGAGGGGGTTGGTCAGTGAGGTGGGAAGAGCGGTGGGACAAAAGACAGACAGGCCAATGAGGCAGGGATGAGAGGGAGGGCTGGTCTTGGGATGGGGTAATGGCTGGGGAGATTTTGAAGCTCGTAAATTCCACATTGAGACCATTGGGTTTAGACTTCCAAGGTAGAATATTCCTACCTACGCTCACCTTTACTAGCTTCATCCCTGCATCCATGATCTGTCTGCCTTCTCTCCCACCTATCCGCTCCACTATCTACCTGCTATCACCGCTCCCCCTCCCTGTTTATTTCAGAGTCCCCTTCCCCTCCTCCGTTTCTGAAGAAGGTCCCGACCTGAAATGTCAGCTTTCCTGCTCCTCTGATGCTGCCTGGCCTGCTGTGTTCCTCCAGCTCCACACCTTGTTATCTCAGACTCCTGCATCAGCAGTTCTTACTATCTCTTGCTAAAGAGATAGGATCCCAACTCACAGATTGGACCAAGCAGCATGTACTACAACCACATATCCATGTCTGAGAGTCTGTTGGGGAGTTACCCCCATTTGAGTCAAATAGGGCTGGTGTCAGTCAGGATTCGTGGTCGAAAATGAGACTCCTGAATGGTATGTTGCCTCCCAGGTGCATGGGTCATGGATATCTCAGATCGGCTGCAGAACATTCTGAAGGGGGAGGGCGAACAGCCAGTTGTCGTGGTTCATATAGGCACCAACGATATAGGCAGAAAACAGGATGAGGTCCTACAAGCAGAATTTAGGGAGTTAGGAGCCAAGTTAAAAAGTAGGACCTCAAATGTAGTAATTTCAGGATTGCTACCAGTGCCACGTGCTAGTCAGAGCGGAAATGAAAGAATAGCCAGGACGAATGCGTGGCTTGAGAGATGGTGCAGGAGGGAGGGGTTCAGATTTTTGGGACTTTGGAACCGGTTCTGGGGAAGGTGGGACTATTACAAATTGGACAGTCTACACCTGAGCCGGACTGGAACCAATGTCCTCAGGGGTGCTTTTGCTAATGCTGTGGGGGAGGGTTTAAACTAATGTGGCAGGGGGATGGGAGCCAAATATTGAACAGAAAGGAGGTCGTAACTAAAGCCTGTACGGAACTAGATAATGGAGTCAGCATGACTAAAGGGAATAGTAGTCAGGGAGCAGATGATGAACACAAAGGGACAGGTGGTCTGAGGTGCATTTGTTTTAATGTGAGAAGTGTAGTAGGTAAGGCAGATGAGCTGAGGGCTTGGATCGGTACCTGGAAGTACGATGTTATTGCTATTACTGAGACTTGGTTAAGGGCAGGGCAAGATTGGCAACTAGTTGTCCCAGGATATCGATGCTTCAGGTGGGATAGAGAGGGAGGTAAAAGGGGTGGAGGAGTTGAAATACTGGTCAAAGACGATATCACAGCTGTACTGAAGGAGGGCCCCATATAGGACTCAAGCAGTGAGGCAATATGGGCAGAGCTCAGAAATAGGAAGGATGCAGTAACAATGTTGGGGCTGTACTACAGGCCACCCAACAGCGAACGTGTAAACAGATTATGGAAAAGTGTAGGAGCAACAGGTTGGTGGTGATGGGAGATTTTAACTTTCCCAACATTGACTGGGATTCACTTAGTGTTCGGGGTCAAGATGGAGCAGAAGTCATAAGGAGCATCCAGGAGGGTTTTCTAGAGCAGTATGTATGTAGTCCAACTAGGGAAGGGGCCATACTGGACCTGGTGTTGGGGAATGAGCCCGGCCAGGTGGTTGAAATTACAGTAGGGGACTACTTTGGAAATAGTGACCACAATTCTTAAGTTTTACAATACTCATTGACAAAGATGGGAGTGGTCCTAACGGAAGAGTTTGAAACTAGGGAAAGGCCAACTATACCAAAATTCAGCAGGATCTGTGGAATGTAGATTGGGAGAAACGTTTTGAAGGTAAATCCACATTTGATATGTGAGGGGCTTTTAAAGAGGTGTTGATTAGCATGCAGGAGAGACATGTTCCTGTGACAATGAGGGATAGTAACAGCAAGATTAGGGAACCATGGATGACTGGTGAAATTGTGAGACTAGCTAAGAGGAAAAAGGAAGCATATATAAGGTCTAGGCGACTGAAGACAGACGAAGCTTTGGAAGAATATCGGGAATGTAGGGTGAATCTGAAACAAGGAATTAAGAGGGCTAAGAGGGGACACGAGATGTTGTTAGCAAACATGGTTAAGGAAAATCCCAAAGCCTTTTATTCATATATAAACAGCAAGAAAGTAACTAGAGAAAGGATTGGCCCACTTAAGGACAAAGAAGGAAAGTTATGCGCTGAGTCAGAGAAAATGGGTGACATTCTTAATGAGTATTTTGCATCGGTGTTCACCAAGGAGAGGGACATGACAGATGTTGAGGTTAGGTATACATGTTTGCTTACTCTTGGTCATGTTGGCATAAGGAGGGCGGAAGCGTTGGGTATCCTAAAAGACATTAAGGTGGACAAGTCCTGTGGTCCGGATTGGATCTATCCCAGGTTATTGAGGGAAGCAAAAGAGGAAATTGCCGGGGCCTTAACAGATATATTTGCAGCATTCTTAAACATGGGTGAGGTCCCGGAGCACTGGAGACTTGCTAATGTTGTACCGTTGTTTAAGAAGGATAGCAAGGATAATCCAGGTAATTATTGACCGGTGAGCCTGATGTCTGTGGTTGGGAAGCAACTGGAGAAAATACTGAGGGATAGGATCTATTCCCATTTGGAAGAAAATAGGCTTATCAGTGATAGGCAACATGGTTTTGTATAGGGAAGGTCATGTCTTACCAACTTAATAGAATTCTTTGAGGATGTGACAAAGTTGATTGATGAGGGAAAGGCTGTAGATTTCATATACATGGACTTCAGTAAGGCATTTGATAAGGTTACCCATGGCAGGCTGATGGAGAAAATGAAGTCACATGGGGTCCAGGGTGTGCTAGCTAGATGGATAAAAAACTGGCTAGGCAACAGGAAAACGAGAGTAGTAGTGGAAGGGGGTCATGTAGTAGAGGAAGGCAGGTCTTGTTGCAATTGCATAAGACTTTGGTTCAGCCACATTTAGAGTACTGTGTACAGTTCTGGTCGCCACATTGCTAAAAGGATGTGGATGCTATGGAGAGGGTACAGAGGAGATTCACCAGGATGTTGCCTGCTATGGAGGGTGCTAACTATGAAGAAAGGTTGAGTAGATTAGGATTATTTTCATTGGAAGGACAGAGATTGAGGGGGGACCTGATTGAGGTCTACAAAATCATGAGGGGTATAGACAAGGTGGATGGCAAGAAGCTTCTTCCCAGAGTGGGGGACTCACTTATGAGGGGTGATGAGTTCAAAGTGAGAGGAGGAAAGTTTAAGGGAGATATGCATGGAAAGTTCTTTATGCAGAGGGTGGTGGGTGCCTAGAACGCGTTGCCAGCGGAGGTGGTAGACGCAGACACGTTAGTGTCTTTTAAGCTGTATCTGGACAAATGCATGGATGGGCAGGGAGCAAAGCGATGCAGAAAATAGATGATTGGCTTAGACAGAGGATCTCGATCAGCGCAGGCTTGGAGGGCCGAAGGGCCTGTTCGTGTGCTGTAATTTTCTTTGTTTTTTGTTCTTGGTTCTTTGTTCTTTGTTCTTTGATTCCCAGTTCAGCCAGTCAAAGATGTCTGTACATAGTCCAGGGCCTTGGGCATGACCAAACGTTCACCTGTGATAGTCACAGTCAGGCGTTCCATCTCACTACAGATGAGGGAGTGCGTTGTGGTCAGTTTTGTTGGTCCAGTGCAAGCAGTTAGGAATCACGGATTCTGGGGATCTGCAAATTGAACAGTGACATTGGTTGGATCTGGGGTTTATAAGGGATGCACTGTGACAATTAGGTAGACTGATTCGATGTTCAGAAGAGGAGACAGAACCCTGGATTGAGGAGGGGACAAGGACTGTGATGGGGGAAAGCTCGACGTACATTGGGTGGAGCTGGTAGAGAATGCATGTGATATTGCGTCAGGGGAATGCATTGGAAGTTACCACCACCATGGGCTCTACTGGAGGACAGTGGGCATTACAAAACTGTAGTGTCAGGGTCAGTGGCAAAGAGGAAAGTTGTAATAATAGTTTGATGGGGTGGGTGTCAATTTTGGGGGTTCAGTGGAGATGGGCTGTTCATGGAGTCTAAAGTAGAATGTAACCTGGAGGCTCTGGGGAGGTTAAAATAGTATCAGAGATAATGGGAACTGCAGATGCTGGAGATTCCAAGATAATGAAATGTGAGGTTGGATGAACACAGCAGGCCAAGCAGCATCTCAGGAGCACAAAAGCTGACGTTTCGGGCCGAGACCCTTCATCAGAGAGGGGGATGGGGGGAGGGAACTGGAATAAATAGGGAGAGAGGGGGAGGCGGACCGAAGATGGAGAGTAAAGAAGATAGGTGGAGAGAGTATAGGTGGGGAGGTAGGGAGGGGATAGGTCAGCCCAAGGAAGACGGACAGGTCAAGGAGGTGGGATGAGGTTAGTAGGTAGCGGGGGGTGCAGCTTGGGGTGGGAGGAAGGGATGGGTGAGAGGAAGAACCGGTTAGGGAGGCAGAGACAGGTTGGACTGGTTTTGGGATGCAGTGGGTGGGGGGGAAGAGCTGGGCTGGTTGTGTGGTGCAGTGGGGGGAGGGGATGAACTGGGCTGGTTTAGGGATGCAGTAGGGGAAGGGGAGATTTTGAAACTGGTGAAGTCCACATTGATACCATATGGCTGCAGGGTTCCCAGGCGGAATATGAGTTGCTGTTCCTGCAACCTTCGGGTGGCATCATTGTGGCAGTGCAGGAGGCCCATGATGGACATGTCATCAAGAGAATGGGAGGGGGAGTGGAAATGGTTTGCGACTGGGAGGTGCAGTTGTTTGTTGCGAACTGAGCAGAGGTGTTCTGCAAAGCGGTCCCCAAGCCTCCGCTTGGTTTCCCCAATGTAGAGGAAGCCGCACCGGGTACAGTGGATGCAGTATACCACATTGGCAGATGTGCAGGTGAACCTCTGCTTGATGTGGAATGTCATCTTGGGGCCTGGGATGGGGGTGAGGGAGGAGGTGTGGGGACAAGTGTAGCATTTCCTGCGGTTGCAGGGGAAGGTGCCGGGTGTGGTGGGGTTGGAGGGCAGTGTGGAGCGAACAAGGGAGTCACGGAGAGAGTGGTCTCTCCGGAAAGCAGACAGGGGAGGGGATGGAAAAATGTCTTGGGTGGTGGGGTCGGATTGTAAATGGCGGAAGTGTCGGAGGATAATGCGTTGTATCCGGAGGTTGGTAGGGTGGTGTGTGAGAACGAGGGGGATCCTCTTGGGGCGGTTGTGGCGGGGGCGGGGTGTGAGGGATGTGTCGCGGGAAATGCGGGAGACGCGGTCAAGGGCGTTCTCGATCACCGTGGGGGGAAAGTTGCGGTCCTTAAAGAACTTGGACATCTGGGATGTGCGGGAGTGGAATGTCTTATCGTGGGAGCAGATGCGGCGGAGGCGGAGGAATTGGGAATAGGGGATGGAATTTTTGCAGGAGGGTGGGTGGGAGGAGGTGTATTCTAGGTAGCTGTGGGAGTCGGTGGGCTTGAAATGGACATCAGTTACAAGCTGGTTGCCTGAGATGGAGACTGAGAGGTCCAGGAAGGTGAGGGATGTGCTGGAGATGGCCCAGGTGAACTGAAGGTTGGGGTGGAAGGTGGTGGTGAAGTGGATGAACTGTTTGAGCTCCTCTGGGGAGCAAGAGGCGGCGCCGATACAGTCATCAATGTACCGGAGGAAGAGGTGGGGTTTGGGGCCTGTGTAGGTGCGGAAGAGGGACTGTTCCACGTAACCTACAAAGAGGCAGGCATAGCTGGGGCCCATGCGGGTGCCCATGGCCACCCCCTTAGTCTGTAGGAAGTGGGAGGAGTCAAAAGAGAAGTTGTTGAGTGTGAGGACGAGTTCAGCTAGGCGGATGAGAGTGTCGGTGGATGGGGCCTGGTCGGGCCTGCGGGACAGGAAGAAGCGGAGGGCCTTGAGGCCATCTCCATGCGGAATGCAGGTGTACAGGGACTGGACGTCCATGGTGAATATGAGGTGTTGGGGGCCAGGGAATTGGAAGTCCTGGAGGAGGTGGAGGGCGTGGGTGGTGTCACGGACGTAGGTGGGGAGTTCCTGGACCAAAGGGGAGAAAATGGAGTCCAGATAGGTGGAGATGAGTTCGGTGGGGCAGGAGCAGGCTGAGACGATGGGTCGACCAGGGCAGGCAGGTTTGTGGATTTTGGGAAGGAGATAGAAACGGGCCGTGCGGGGTTGGGGAACAATGAGGTTGGAGGCTGTGGGTGGGAGGTCCCCTGAGGTGATGAGGTCGTGAATGGTGTTGGAGATGGTTTAGCCCTCCGCTCCCTCCGCTCCAACCCCAACCTCAACATCAAACCCGCAGACAAGGGTGGCGCAGTGGTAGTATGGCGCACTGACCTCTACATCGCCGAGGCCAGACGCCAACTCTCCGACACCACCTCCTACCGCCTCCTCGATCATGACCCCACACCCGAGCACCAAACCATCATCTCCAACACCATTCATGACCTCATCACCTCAGGGGACCTCCCACCCACAGCCTCCAACCTCATTGTTCCCCAACCCCGCACGGCCCGTTTCTATCTCCTTCCCAAAATCCACAAACCTGCCTGCCCTGGTCGACCCATCGTCTCAGCCTGCTCCTGCCCCACCGAACTCATCTCCACCTATCTGGACTCCATTTTCTCCCCTTTGGTCCAGGAACTCCCCACCTACGTCCGTGACACCACCCACGCCCTCCACCTCCTCCAGGACTTCCAATTCCCTGGCCCCCAACACCTCATATTCACCATGGACGTCCAGTCCCTGTACACCTGCATTCCGCATGGAGATGGCCTCAAGGCCCTCCGCTTCTTCCTGTCCCGCAGGCCCGACCAGGCCCCATCCACCGACACTCTCATCCGCCTAGCTGAACTCGTCCTCACACTCAACAACTTCTCTTTTGACTCCTCCCACTTCCTACAGACTAAGGGGGTGGCCATGGGCACCCGCATGGGCCCCAGCTATGCCTGCCTCTTTGTAGGTTACGTGGAACAGTCCCTCTTCCGCACCTACACAGGCCCCAAACCCCACCTCTTCCTCCGGTACATTGATGACTGTATCGGCGCCGCCTCTTGCTCCCCAGAGGAGCTCAAACAGTTCATCCACTTCACCACCACCTTCCACCCCAACCTTCAGTTCACCTGGGCCATCTCCAGCACATCCCTCACCTTCCTGGACCTCTCAGTCTCCATCTCAGGCAACCAGCTTGTAACTGATGTCCATTTCAAGCCCACCGACTCCCACAGCTACCTAGAATACACCTCCTCCCACCCACCCTCCTGCAAAAATTCCATCCCCTATTCCCAATTCCTCCGCCTCCGCCGCATCTGCTCCCACGATAAGACATTCCACTCCCGCACATCCCAGATGTCCAAGTTCTTTAAGGACCGCAACTTTCCCCCCACGGTGATCGAGAACGCCCTTGACCGCGTCTCCCGCATTTCCCGCGACACATCCCTCACACCCCGCCCCCGCCACAACCGCCCCAAGAGGATCCCCCTCGTTCTCACACACCACCCTACCAACCTCCGGATACAACGCATTATCCTCCGACACTTCCGCCATTTACAATCCGACCCCACCACCCAAGACATTTTTCCATCCCCTCCCCTGTCTGCTTTCCGGAGAGACCACTCTCTCCGTGACTCCCTTGTTCGCTCCACACTGCCCTCCAACCCCACCACACCCGGCACCTTCCCCTGCAACCGCAGGAAATGCTACACTTGTCCCCACACCTCCTCCCTCACCCCCATCCCAGGCCCCAAGATGACATTCCACATCAAGCAGAGGTTCACCTGCACATCTGCCAATGTGGTATACTGCATCCACTGTACCCGGTGCGGCTTCCTCTACATTGGGGAAACCAAGCGGAGGCTTGGGGACCGCTTTGCAGAACACCTCTGCTCAGTTCGCAACAAACAACTGCACCTCCCAGTCGCAAACCATTTCCACTCCCCCTCCCATTCTCTTGATGACATGTCCATCATGGGCCTCCTGCACTGCCACAATGATGCCACCCGAAGGTTGCAGGAACAGCAACTCATATTCCGCCTGGGAACCCTGCAGCCATATGGTATCAATGTGGACTTCACCAGTTTCAAAATCTCCCCTTCCCCTACTGCATCCCTAAACCAGCCCAGTTCATCCCCTCCCCCCACTGCACCACACAACCAGCCCAGCTCTTCCCCCCCACCCACTGCATCCCAAAACCAGTCCAACCTGTCTCTGCCTCCCTAACCGGTTCTTCCTCTCACCCATCCCTTCCTCCCACCCCAAGCTGCACCCCCCGCTACCTACTTACCTCATCCCACCTCCTTGACCTGTCCGTCTTCCCTGGACTGACCTATCCCCTCCCTACCTCCCCACCTACACTCTCTCCACCTATCTTCTTTACTCTCCATCTTCGGTCCGCCTCCCCCTCTCTCCCTATTTATTCCAGTTCCCTCCCCCCATCCCCCTCTCTGATGAAGGGTCTAGGCCCGAAACGTCAGCTTTTGTGCTCCTGAGATGCTGCTTGGCCTGCTGTGTTCATCCAGCCTCACATTTCATTATCTTGGGCTCTGGGGAGGTGCTGGGAGACCAATACTGCCAGTGTCCACAAGATGAGTGCACCCTCTCAGGACTTATCAATTGTCAGACAGGATAGCAACTGGAAGAGTATGGGCTCTACTTCTGCACAATGGGAGATTGAGGAGGCAAAGGCATTAATCACAGACTTGCAGAATGCAGATTCACATCATTTGTGAACATATCACCATGTAGTGTGGAAATGTTTGGGATTCAAATGTTGCTCACAGGCATTGTCCACCATGTCCTGACAAATTGCACTAAGATAACTCCATGAAGCAGAAGTAAGAACATTTAAAGAGGTGACTATGGGCCACAATGAACACAGTTCTTGTTAGACATCCAGGAGTGCATGAGGAAACTGAGTTGAATCCCTCTCCACCTGAACTGTATAATGCAATAAAAACCGAAAGAACTGCGAATGCTGTAAATTAGGAACAAAAACAGAAGTTGATGGAAAAGCTCAGCACATCTGGCAGAATCTGTGAAGAAAACATCAGAGTTAACGTTTTGGGTCCGATGACCCTTCCTCAGAACAGTTCTGAGGAAGGGTCACTGGACCTGAAATGTTAACTCTTGAGTTTTCCTTCACAGATGCTGCCAAACCTGCTGAGCTTTTCCGGCAACTTCTGTTTTTGTTACTGTTGAGGTTGTTGAGGTTTGTTGGCTCGCCGAGCTGGTTTCTTGTTTCACAGACATTTCATTACCATGCTGGGTAACATCCTCAGTGCAGCCTCTGATGAAGCATTGGTGTGTTTTCCCGCCTGGTTTTTAAACTCTGGTGTCCATTGAGATGGATTGCCTCACTTCCGGGTTTCCTTCATAGTGGAATGTATATAGGGTCGAGTTCAATGTGTTTATTAATAGCCTGCTTCGTGGAGTGCCATGCTTCTGGGAATTCTTGTGCCTATCTCTGCCTAACCTTTCCCAGGATCTTGGTGTTGTCCCAGTCAAAGTGGTGGTTCGCCTTGTCCATGTGGATTGAGATGAGTGAGTATGGGTCCTGTCTTTTTATAGCAGTTGGTGTTCATGTGCTCTTGTCATTCGTTTCCTTCCTGTTTGCCCGATGTAGTGTTTCTCGCAGTCTCTGCAGGGGACTTTGGTCCTGTCCATGGCAGGGAGTGGGCCCTACGTTCGGGTGAGCAGTTGTCGTAGGGTTGACGTGGGCTTGTGAGCCGTTCTGATGCCCCTGATTTATTCCTGTGTATTATGCAATACTCTCTTTCATACACTGGTAACTCTCATGGGTGATATGGGCCTTGAGGGGATAGGGCTCAGTACGCATGAACCATTTCAAGTTATTGTTATATATTTGCCAGATGACCATTAGAGCAACACTAGTGCTAATCTCAGAATTCCATGACAATTCAATCAATGGCCATTCTTGCTGGGACAACCCATGTCCCATTGTATGGAGGATTGTGTCCAGCTAACATCTGGAGGGTAACTGACTCTTCTCAATGTGATCTGTTTCTTACACATGTTTATTGTAAATGAGAGTGATGGATGCTGCCACACGAGGTGTGATCATTGCAGAGACTGCCTTGTGAAGAATGTGAGGGAAGATGAGGAAGAGCAGATGTGTGAGCTACAGTGTCGACGCAGGCTCAGCATGTTCTAGGATGCTGTGACTAACTGTGTGTGTGACTCGAAGGAGTGGGAGGGCCATCCTTTCCCAGTGGCCAGGAAGGTGATAACTGGGTCCTTCCAGGGAGTGGTGGGTAACCTGTGTTGTATCTCTCTGTCGTGCATCCACAAAGGACACATGACTGATACCATTTGTGCAAGGCCACACTAGTTTATTTTATTTCCCCATGATGAGGTTCAAGCTGCAGCTGCACACTTGGATTCAGTGTCATTGACTATACCCACTCCGCACTTTGATGGCTATATCACAACACAGTGGAACTCATCATAGGAAGGCTTCTGTACCATCAATGAGCGAGTGATCTGTGACCACCACTTCCTGAGGTTTTGTGTCTGCTAGCCTAGCAGCTGCAATGACTCCTACATCCTGGAACATTCTCATGTTCCTGCTGCATTTGTGGGTCCAGATGCCTCACTGGGCTGGTTATCGGGGGGACAAGGGCTACCCACTGTGACCATGGCTACTGACACTATTGCAGATCCCTTGATTGAGGTACAATGCTGCCTGTGCTTCGACTTGGGCTGCAGTGGTGCAGACCATAGGGGCTGCTGAGGATGTTCCTCTATTGTTTGGACTGAACTGGTGTGACTCTGCAATATATTCCTGTACTACATGTGTTGCGTATCCTAGCATGCTGCTCTGCATGACTGGAGCAAGCAGTGAAGGGAGAGAATGAATGCTGAGGAACTATGAGTGTGGAAGCAGCCTTTCAATGATGAAGGTGAGGACATTGATGAGGATGTTGTACATGATAGAGCTCAGCTTGTAAGCCAGACAGTAGTCAATGACATCCGGTTCTGGTAGCAGAGAGCTGATTGCAGCAAACAGTCTTTGCTGGTCAACATGGAAGTGATTTGTTTGTGAGAGATAGTAGGAACTGCAGATGCTGGAGAATCCAAAATAACAAGGCATGGAGCTGAGATAATGGGAACTGCAGATGCTGGAGAATTCCAAGATAATAAAATGTGAGGCTGGATGAACACAGCAGGCCAAGCAGCATCTCAGGAGCACAAAAGCTGACGTTTCGGGCCTAGACCCTTCATCAGAGAGGCCCGAAACGTCAGTTTTTTTGCTCCTGAGATGCTATTTGGCCTGCTGTGTTCATCCAGCCTCACACTTTATTATCAAGGCATGGAGCTGGATGAGCACAGCAGGCCAAGCAGCATCGGAGGAGCAGGAAGACTGATGAAAAGAAAAGAGGAAGGGTCTAGGCCCGAAACGTTAGCCTTCCTGCTCCTCTGATGCTGCTTGGCCTGCTGTGTTCTTCCAGCTCTATACCGTTTTATCAGTGATTTGTTTGTATTTTTTTAACTGTACAAGAAGAAATTACTAAAGCACAGAGGAGGTAAAATCAGAGTAATTCTCTTCCAGAAAACAAACAAATCTTAACCGTTTTCTGAGCATTTGTCTCCCAACTCCTTCTCATGTGCCCTGACCTATTCACAGTCCTTTTTGCTTCTCTAGGCTTGCCTGGCACAGCTAGTTTATTACTTTCCATCTGCCTTGGAACCAGCCCTGAACTAAACTGAAGTCTTGTGATTTTTGAATGAGACTGTAGACACAGTGATTTAAAATGTATATATTTTTTAATAAATGCTAAAGTAGTCTTATTTAAAGAAGTTGAACAAATTGAATTTTCTTAGGCAAACATATGGAAGTTCTCAATTGGTTTATAGCTAAATCTGTGGGCCATTGATAAACATCTGTTCTTGAGATTTTCAGTCAAATTCAAATTCAACCAAGTGCATCCCACATAGCTACTGCTATTTAAAGGGTCCGTTACTTTAAATGATGAAAATAAACCATCTTTACCAAAAAAGGAAAAGAAATAAAATAAAAACAACAGAAGTTACAAGACTGATAATAAAACATTTTTCAAGGAAAGGAAATGACTTCACAGGAAATATCAATGGAGGGTAACGAAGTAAAACATTATTAAGCAACTACTTTTTCATTAACGTATTTGAAAGCTTGCTACTTTAACTGTACTAAGGATCTCAATGGCAGTAGAAGTTTCAAGAAATCAGCTAACAACGTGGCTTTTTATTGTTATTGGTAAGTAATACAGAAAACAAAAGGTTAGTGTCAATGGGTCTTCCTCAAACTGGAAAAGATATGAAAATGATAAATATACCAAAGTCATCAGTATTGGATGCACTTTTGCTCTCAGTATCTGTAGATTATCTGGACCTGAGCATAGGATGTGCAATTTTGAAACTTGCCAATGGTGCATAAACAATGTCTACTGTAAACGAATATTTTAATGGTTGTTTCAGAACTATTTTCAAAACACTTAAGAATGAATTTTCAGACTAAAGTGGTAGTATTTTCAACTGTAATTTTGTAATTATGATTTCTGGTCATTGTAGTAGATGCAAGTATTGCAGATGTATTTTTCAAATTTATTTCTCACTGTTAGCTCTTTCAAGGCATTTTGTGCACCAGGTACAGATTAACCTTTCCTCTGCTGGTATGTCCAGCCGCATGCTTTAATGCCAGTGTTAGGAGTGGAGCCATTACATATAGTACCAGTGAAATTGCTGCATTTTTCATGCCAGATCTCCTTTTTTCCTCTTTGATTAATGTTGCTACTCATGCTTAATTATACACAAATCTATTTGTGGAGACGTACCAGATAAGTATTAGGGTGAGACTATTCAGATGTCTTTCTAAAGGTCTTTCGCTGCCATTGTGCTAAGAGCAGAGATGAAATAATAGTTTTACTGACTAAAGTACTTGATCGGTGGTTGCTGCTAAACTTGACTCAAGTAAAAATTAACCATATTAACAATCGTACAAATTGGTATACAGGTCTAAGTGCTAACATTATTAGATTTTTAAAACAAAAGTCACTTTGATTGCTAATTTCCGAAAAGAAAGCTTTCCAAAACTGCTGCATTCGCTGATTGTAGACTAATAACATGAGACAAATCACGAGTGAAGATGTGTGTTCCTGTGGAACCAGTGGAGGTTCTGACACGTGGAGCTACTTGGAAATTGCCTGGGAACTTTCAATTTCTGATGAGCAAATCTATTACTCCCTGGGACCTAATGCAAATGTCCTTAATTTTGTGTCAGTGCCAGACATTGGACAGATTCCTGGTAATTAGTTGCATGGTTACCCAGGAAATTTGGTCATTAATATCCTGTAGGGAAGGAAACTGCCATCCTTACCTGGTCTCTCCTAAATGTAACTCCAGATCCACAGCAATGTAGTCATCTCCTCGGCAATTAGGGCTGGGCAGTGAATGCTGGCCGAGCCAGTGATGCCCACATCCCGTGAATGAATAAAAGAAAGCTGGACAGATTAAATCCAGGTACATCATCTGGGTGATTAACAAATGAACCCTACATCGTCTTCCCTTTGACCCCTAGACTACTCCACTGACCCACTATTCCCAAAATCCTACTGTCCAAGTTAACCCAACCCAACCCAAATCAGCTAACTTGACCACTTGACAATGCCCCCAGCTTGACCTGACTATTCCCTTTGACTGACTATCCCTCTGGATCGCTCAACCACCCCTCCTGACCTTACAGGAGGAGGCCATTCAACCCATCATGTCAGTACTGGCTGACAATAGACAATAGATGCAGGAGTAGGCCATTCGGCCCTTCGAGCCAGCACCACCATTCATTATGATCATGGCTGATCATCCATAATCAGTATCCTGTTCCTGCCTTATCCCCATAACCCTTGATTCCTCTATCTTTAAGAGCTCCATCTATCTCTTTCTTAAAAGTATCCAGAGAGTTGGCCTCCACTGCCTTCTGGGGCAGACCATTCCACATATCCACCACTCTCTGGGTGAAGAAGTTTTTCCTCAACTCTGTTCTAAATGGCCTACCCCTTATTTTTAAACTGTGTCCTCTGGTTCTGGACTCACCCATCAGCGGAAACATGCTTTCTGCCTCCAGAGTGTCCAATCCCTTAATAATCTTATACGCCTCAATCAGATCCCCTCTCATCCTCCTAAACTCAAGTGTATACAAGCCCAGTCGCTCCAATCTTTCAACATATGATAGTCCCGCCATTCCAGGAATTGACCTCGTGAACCTACACTGCACCTCCTCAATAGCAAGAATGTCCTTCCTCAGGTTTGGAGACCAAAACTGCACACAATACTCCAGGGGCGGTCTCACCAGGGCCCTGTACAGCTGCAGGAGGACCTCTTTGCTCCTATACTCAATTCGTCTTGTTATGAAGGCCAGCATGCTATTAGCTTTCTTCACTGCCTGCTGTACCTGCATGCTTGCTTTCATTGACTAATGTACAAGAACACCTAGATCTCGTTGTGCTTCCCCTTTACCTAACTTGACTCCATTGAGATAGTAATCTGCCTTCCTGTTCTTGCCACCAAAGTGTATAACCGCACATTTATCCACATTAAACTGCATCTGCCATGCATCCGTCCACTCATCTAGCCTGTCCAAGTCACCCTGCATTCTCCTAACATCCTCCTCACATTTCACACTGCCACCCAACTTTGTATCATCAGCAAATTTGCTAATATTACTTTTAATGCCTTCGCCTATATCATTAATATATGTGGTAAACAGCTGCAGTCCCAGCACCGAACCTTGTGGTACCCCACTGGTCACCGCCTGCCATTCTGAAAGGGACCCGCTTGTCACTTCTCTTTGCTTCCTGTCAGCCAGCCAATTTTCAATCCAACTCAGTATTTTGCCCCCAATACCATGTGCCCTAATTTTGTTCACCAACCTCCTATGTGGGACTTTATCAAAGGCTTTCTGAAAGTCCAGGTACACTACATCCACTGGTTCTCCCATATTCATCTTCATAGATACATCCTCAAAAAATTCCAGAAGATTAATCAAGCACGATTTCCCCTTCGTAAATCCATGCTGACTCTGACCTATTCTGTTACTGCTATCCAAATGAGTCCTAATTTCATCTTTTATCAATGACTCCAGCATCTTTCCCACCACGGACGTCAGGCTAACCGGTCTATAATTTCCTGTTTTCTCTCTCCCTCCTTTCCTGAAAAGTGGGACAACATTTGCCACCCTCCAATCCACAAGAACTGATCCAGAATCTATAGAACCTTGGAAAATAATTACCAACGTGTCCACAATTTCTAGAGCCACCTCCTTAAGCACCCTAGGATGCAAACCATCAGGTCCTGGGGACTTATCGGCCTTCAGTCCTAACAGTCTGTCCAACACCATTTCCTGCCTAATATAGACACCCTTCAGTTCGTCCATTATCCTCGGTCCTTCAGCCACTATTGCATCTGGGAGATTACTTGTGTCTTCCCTAGTGAAGACAGACCGAAAGTACCTATTCAACTCTTCTGCCATTTCCTTGTTCCCCATAATAAATTCACCCGTTTCTGACTTCAAGGGCCCAATTTTAGTCTTAACCTTTTTTTCCTTTTCACACACCTAAAAAAGCTTTTACTATCCTCCTTTATATTTTTGGCCAGTTTTCCTTCATGGCTCATTTTTTGTCTGTGTATTGCCTTTTTAGTTGCTGTTGCTCTTTAAAAGCTTCCCAGTCCTCCGGTTTCCCACTCATCTTTGCTATGTTATACTTCTCTTTTATCATTATACAGTCCTTAACTTCCCTCGTCAGCCACGGCTGCCCCTGCCTCCCCTTAGGATCTTTCTTCCTCTTTGGAATGAACTGATCCTGCACCTTCTGCATTATATCCAGAAATACCTGCCATTGTTGTTCCACTGCCATCCCTGCCAGGGTACTGTACCACTGAACTTTGGCCAGCTCCTCCCTCATAGCCCCATAGTTCCCTTTACTCAACTGCAATACTGACACTTCCGATTCTCCCTTCTCCCTCTCAAACTGCAGATTAAAACTTATCATATTATGGTCACTACCTCCTTATGGCTCCTTTACTTTGAGGTCCCTGATCAAATCCGGTTCATTGCACAACACCAGATCCAGAATTGCCTCCTCCCTGGTAGGCTCCAGTACAAGCTGTTCGAAGAAACCATCTCGGAGGCACTCCACAAACTCCCTTTCTTGGGGTCCAGTACCATCCTGATTCTCCCAGTCTACCCGCATGTTCAAATTTCCCATAACAACTGTAGTGATACCTTTGTGACAGGCCAATTTCAACTCTGAAAGATCTGCCCAGCTAATACAGCTCTATGTCTATAGCCCTCTAAATTAATCACTTTCAAGTTTATATCCAGCTCTCTTTTGAAGCTTCATATGGAATCCGCCTCACCAGTCTCCCAGGCAGTGGATGTGAAAATCCTAACAAATTTCTGAACAAAGCAGTTTCTTCTTATTTCACTTCTAGCTGTCTTGCTGACAATCTTGAAATTTTGACTCATAGTTACTGACATTACTGAAAACAGGCCTTGTCAAAATTATTCATAATTTTGAACACCTCAATAAAGTCACCTTCTCATTTTTCCTGCTCCAAGGATAATAAGCCCAATTTCTCTAATCTTTCCTTGTATGTAAAATGCCTAATTTCTGGTATCATCTAGTAAATCTTCTTTGCATTCTTTCCAGAACTTTAACATCCCTCCTTCAGTAAGGTGACCAGAACTGAACATAATACTCTAAATGTGAACTGACCAAGGATTTGTTGAGATGTAACTTCCCCACCTTGCTTTTACACTCTATGCCTCTATTTATAAACCCAAAGATCCTATAAACCTTCTTCACAATTGTTTCAACCTACTTGACCACTTCCAGAGTATAAACCACATGAACCCTAAGGCCCCTCTGCTCCAGTACCCCTCTCAAAGTTGAGCCCTTGAGTTTGTATTGTCTCTGTTTCTTCTGCCAAAAAGCATCACCTTACATTTCTCTCCTTTGAAATTCATTTGCCAGGAGTCTGTCCATTTGGCCAACTTGTCAATGCCCCTCTGAAGTCACTCTGCATCACCCTCACAATTCATTGTCCTCCCTAGCTTTGTATCATCTGAAAATTTAGAGATTTTGCCCTCAACACCCATCTCCAAATCATTTATATAAACCAGGGTTCAAAAACCGATCCTTGGGGAACACCACTTTCAACTCATCTCCAAACTGCGAAATGCTCATCTATACTTACCTTCTGTTTCCTATCTTTCAGCTAACTTGTCATCCATTCTGCCAAGGACCCATCAATCACAAATATTTCTAACTTTCTAACCAACCTGCTATCTGGCACTATACCAAATGCTTTCTTAAAGTTCAAACATACAACATCCACAGCAATTCGTATGTCACCTCGTCAAAGAACTCAAACACATTTGTCAGACAGGACCTGCCCTTAACAAAGCCATGATGACTATTAACTTATTTTTCTCTACATGTATATTTACCTTATCACATATTATGGCTTCTATCAGTTTTCCCACTATTGATGTCAAGCTGATAGGTCCGTAGTTTCCTGAGTTATCCTTTACCCTCCCTTAAACAACAGTGTCACTTCTGCAATTTTTCAGTCCTTTGTGACTCAACCTGTGTCAGAGGAGCCTGGAAAACTTCAGTCAACAGCTCTGAAATTTGCTCTTTTGTCTCTCCCAGCAGCATCCCAGCCTGACCTCATGACTTGCCTACTTGGAATTCTCCCAGCCTTTTTAGCATATCTTCCTTATTTATCACGATACTGCTCAGTTACATAACACCCACACTATAAACTAGACCATTGTCACCATTTTCTAATTCGATAAAGACAGAAACAACATATTCATTGAGTACCTCTGACATGCCCTTTGCTTCTTTGATCAGCTTACCTTGCTCATTCCTGATAGGCCTCACTCTATCCTTCACTAATCTGAAATTTTTCATATGTTTGAAGAACATTTTACTGTATTAGCAAAGTCTGCTATCTTTTCCTCATGATTCTTCTTAGCCTTCCTTAATCCAACCTTATCCTTTTTCCTGCATTTGAGGTACTCTTCATGATTTCTATTGCTATTATTATTACAGTATGCATCATGTGCTTTCTTGCTCTTCCCTATTTTCTCATTGTAACCTATTCATCACTCTTTTGAAGTTCTCCCATTTTTCATGCCCTGTTTTCTACACCGAAATATACTTCCAATCAAACTGTTCTTGTCCAAGTTTTAAACTCCAAGATTCTGTCCTTCCCCAGTCTTTCTTAATAATTGATTTTTATCCTTTTCCAATTTAATATTGAAAATTATTTTATTATGATTGCTATTTCCTAAATTCTCCACTTACCTGCCTCATTTTCTAGGACTAGATCTAGCACCGCTGCCTCCCGGTAGATATGGAAATGTACTGTTCCAAAGAATCTGCTGCACATATTGTAGGAATTTCTCCCCCTCTTTGCCCCATACTCTGTTTCTTCCCATGTTACCCTCTGAGAATTGAAATCACCATCTATCACAAACATAGTTGTCCTGCAGGTTTCCATAATCTGCCTATGAATGCTATCTTTTACTTCTTTCCCATTATTTGAAAGTCCATAGTGAATATGCAACAAGATCACCACTCCCTTTTTCTCACCTCCAACCATATAAATTCTAATTCAGGAACTGCATCTCGTTCAAAGGCAATGATACTATCTTTGACCAAGACTGCTACACCTCCTCTCTTTTTGCCCACCCTGTTTTACTAAAATCCTTATAACCCAGCATGTTAAGTATCTAGTCCCATTCTGTCTTGAGTCATATTTTCATCAATGCTACTATGTCAGATCCCCCAGAGCAAATGCTTGCTCAGGTTTTGACACCAGATCCTCTGTAATCCCCTTCTCAGTTGTTGTGAATGGGCTGAGCTCTCCCAGAATCCTCCTCAGTCACTTCTCACAGCCACCCTCTCACCTGACTGTGTCTTTTTTTAGATTAGATTAGATTCCCTACAGTGTGGAAACAGGCCCTTTGGCCCAACAAGTCCACACCTCCCCTTACTTCAACTACAAGCCCAACAAGTCTTACCTCCCAACTACCAGACTAGCCTGCCCTGACCTAACTACCACTCTTACTTGGCTACCTATCTTTGACCTGACTGCCCATGCACCCACATTAATATATTTAAAATGCTTTTTATGGAATGTGGGTGTCATTGGCAGGCCAGCATTTACTGCCCATCTCAAGTTGCCCTTGAGAAGGTGGTGGTGAACTGCCTTCTTGACCTGATGCAGTCCACCTGTTATGGGTTGACCCACAATGCCATTAGGGAGGGAGTTCCCAAATTATCACCCAGCAAATGGCAATATATTTTCAAGTTAGGAAGGTGAGTGACTTGGAGGGGAACTTGAAAGTGGCGGTGTTCCCATATATCTGCTGCCCTTGTCCTTCTTGTTGGAAGTAGTCATGGGTTTAGAAAGTGCAGTCTCAGCATCTTTGGTGAATTTCTGCAGTGCAGCTTGCAGGTAGTACATAGCGCTGCTCCTGAGCATCCATGATGAAGAGAGTGGATGCTTGAGCATATGGTGCCAATCAAGTGGACTCTTTTATCCTGAATAGTGTCAAGCTTCTTGAGTTTTGTTAGAAATGCACTCATCCAAGCAAGTGGGGAGTATTCCATCCCATTCTTGACCTGTAGATTGTGGACAGGTTTTGGGGAGTCAGAAGGTAAATTACTTGCTGCAGTATTCCTAGCCTCTGACCTGCTTCTGTAGCCAGTGTGTTTATGTGTTTAGGTAGTGAGTTCAGTTGAGTTTCTGGTCATTGATAGCCTCCAGGGTGTTGATAGTGGGGGATTCAGTGATGGTAATGCCATTGAATGTCAAGCGGCAGTGGTTACATTTTCCATTATTGGTGAATGTCATATCCTGGCATTTGTATGGCGCGAATGTTACTTGGCACTTGTCAGCCCAAACCTGAATATTGTTCAGATCTTGTTGCATTTGAACATGGACTGCTTCAGTATCTGCGGAGTCATAAATGGTGCTGAACATTGTGCAATCATCAACGAACATTCCAAGTTCTGACCTTATGTTGGAGGGAAGGCTATGAACGAAGCATAGAAGATGGTTGGGCCTAGGATACTATCCTGAGGAACTCCTGCCGAGATGTCCTGGAGCTGAGATGACTAGCCTCCAACAACCATGACCATCTTCCCATGTGCCAGGTATGACTCCAACTTTGCCCCGAATCCAGTTTTGCTCGGGCTTTTTGATGCCACAATTGGTCAAATGCAGTCTTGATGTCAAGGGCTGTCATTCTTACCTCACCTCTGTTTGAACCAAGACTGTAATGAGATCAGGAGCTGAGAGGCCCTGGCAGAACCCAAACTGGGCATCACTGAGCAGGTTATTGCTGAGCAGGTGCTGTTTGATAGCACTGTTGATGATACCTTCCATCACTTTGCTCATGATCAAAAGTAGACTAATGGGGTCGTAATTGGCTGGGTTGGATTTATCCTGTTTTTTTATGTATAAGACATACTTGGGCAATTTTCCACATTATTAGTAAATGCCAGTGTTATTACTGTACTGGAACAGCTTGGTTAGGGGAGAGGCAAGTTCTGGAGCATAACTCTTCAGTACTATTGCTAGAATGTTGTCAGGACCCAGTACCTTTGGAATATCCATTGACTCCAATTGTTCCTTGATAACACATGGAGTGAATTGAATTCATGTCTGTAATGAATTCTGGAGGAGGCCAAGATGGATCATTCACTTGGCATCTCTGGCTGAAGATTGCTGCAAAAGTTTCAGCCTTTTCTTTTACCATGATGTGCTCAGCTTTTCCATCATTGATGGTAGAGATATTTGTGTATTTCTATACTGGAATACATGTGACAATAAAGGCTATTCTATTCTATTCCAGTGAGTTGTTTAATATTCCACCACCATTCACAACTGGATGTAGCAGAACTGCAGAGCTTAGATCTGATTAGTTGGATGTGGAATCACTTAGCACTTTCTATCACTTGCTACTTATGTTGTTTTGCACGCAAGTAGTCTTGTTTGATGGTTTCATCAGGTTGATACTTCATTTTCAGGTATGCCTGGTGATGCTCTTGGAATGACCTCTAGCACTCACTATTGATCCGGGGTTAATCCTCTGGCTTGATGGCAATGGTTGAGTGGGGGATATGCCGGGCCGTGAAGTGACAGATTGTGCTGGGGTACAATTTGGCTGTTGTTGATGCCCCACAGTGACTCGTGGATGCCCAGTTTTGACTTGTTCGAAGTCTGTCCCATTTAGCACAGTGATAGTACCACACAACACGATGGAAGTTATCCTCAGTGTGAAGGTGGGACTTTGACTCCATAAGGACTGTGAAGTTGTCACTCTTACCGAAACTGTCATGGACAGATGCATCTGCAGCCAACAGATCAGTAAGGTTGAGGTCAAGTATGTTTTTCCCTCTTGCTGGCTCCCTCACCACATGCCCCAGGCCCAGTCTAGTGGCTTTGCCCTGTAGGACCTGACCAGCTCGATCAGTAGTCCTGTTGCCGAGCCACTCTTGGTGGTGGACATTGAAATCCCCCACCCAGAGTACATTTTGTGCCCTTGCCATCCTCGGTGCTTCCTCCAGGTGTTGTTCAAAATGGAGGAGTACTGATTCGTCAGCTGAGGGAGAGAAGTCTATGTGGTAAACAGCAGGAGGTTTCCTTGCCTATGTTTAACCTGGAGCTATGAGGCTTCATGAGGTCCAGAGTCAATGTTGAGGATTCTCAGGGCAACTCCGTTCCAACTGTACACCACTGTGCTGCCACTCCTGCTGGGTTTCGCTTGCCAGTGCAACTGTACATTTGCAGGGTGGTATCTGAGACACTGTCTGTAAGGTATGATTCCGTGAGAATGATTGTGTTAGGCTGTTGTTTGACTCACCTGTGAGACAGCTCTCCAAATTTGGCACTAACTCCTGCAGGGTCAACAGGGCTGTTTCTGCAGATGTCTTTTCTGGTGCTTAGGTTAATCCTGGATGATCATCTGGTTAAATTTATTTGAGACTCCGTAGCAAATGGTACAACTGAATGGCTTACTAGACCAGTTGAGAATCAATTTCCAGTGTCTGCAGATTTTCAGTTCTTTTGGTTATTATTTTGTCAACCACATTGCTGTGGTTCTGGAGTCAATATGTAAGGCAGACCAGGTGAGGATGGATGATTTCCTTTCCTGAAGATCATTAGTGAACCAGATGGGATTTTCCTGACAATTGGCAATGGTTTCATGGTAATCAGTAGATCCTTAATTCCAGATATCTTTTTTTATTGAATTCACATGCTATCGTCTGCCATGATGTGATTTGAACCTGAGCCTCCAGGAAATTACCTGAGTTTCTGGTTAATAGTCTAGTGATAAAACTGTTAGGCCATCACCTCCCCAAACTTCTTAGTACCTTAACTGTATATCCATCTCACCAACCAACTTCTTTACTCACTCACCCATTCTCTCATTCATTCATAACATTCACACTGGATATTTATGCTTATATCCCAGGGTTACTGCTGTAAATAGGGAGTGTATCATGTCTTCCCCTGACTCTACTTTGCTCCAAAAGAGACCCCCAAAGGTGGCATTGTTGTGTATTTCTGTGAAGGTTGGATTGGAAGTTCTTTGCAAAAAAGCACAACAGCAGCAAAACAGAAATTTCTTAATGTACTGACAATCTGGCAGTCATTGCTGCTGTTCCTGCTGCTAATGGGAAGCTGTAGGTCTCAATCGGTCTCTTTAGAAAATAGTAAACACCTCTATTCTTCCTATCAAAGTGCATATCCGTATAGTTTCCTGCATTGTATTCCATCTGCTGCTTCTTTGCCCACTGTCCTCGCCTGTCCAAGTCATTCTACAGCCTCCCTGCTTCCTCAACCCTGCCTGCCCCTCCACCTATCTTTGTTTTATCTGCAAACTTAGCAACAATGCATCAGTCTTTTATCCAAATTATTGACGTTATATATTAACAGTTGTGGTGCCAACACTGAGCCCTGCAGAACTCCACTGTCACCGGCTGCCTTTCTGAAAATGGCCCCTTCATTACTACTTTCTGTCTTCTGCCAGTCAGCCAATCCTGTACCCATGCCAATATCTTGCCTCTAACATCATGGGCTTTTATCTTATTTAGCTACCTCTGGTGTAGCACCTTGTTAAAGGCCTTCTGCAAATCAAAATAGATCACATTCACTGGCTGATCCTTGTCCAACTACCTCCTCAAAGAATTCTAATAGATTTGTCAGACATGATCTCACCTTGATGGAGCCATGCTGACTCAGCCCCTTTTTAACATCCACTTCCAAGTACTTCTGCAATCTCATCCTTAATAATGTTCACTAAAATCTTACCAATGACCGAGCTTGGGCTAACTAATCTACAACTTTCTGTCCTCAGCCTCCCTCCCTTCTTAAACAGGAGTGTTGCATTAACCAATTTTCAATCCTCCAGGACCCTCCCTGACTCCAATGATTCCCGAAAGATCACCAATACCTCCACAATCTCCTCAGCTATCAATTTCAGAAATTAGAATTCTGGGGTGTAGTCACCAACTACAGGTGATTTATCCACCTTCAGATCTTTCAGCTTCCCCAGCATCTTCTCTTTAGTGATGTCGCTTGACTCTTGACCTTCTGGTATGTTGCTCTCTTCCACTATGAAAACTGATGCAACATACTTATTCACCACCTCTGCAATTTTTGTGCCCCATTACCACCTCTTCAGCTTCATTTTCTAAGGTCCAGTATTCAGTCATGCCTCTCACTTCTTCTTTTATATATCTAGCTTACCCTCATATTTCACCATCTTCTCCCTTATTGTTTTTTTGATTATCCTGTGATTTTTAATGGCTTCCCACAAATCTTCACCACGTTGTATGCTTTTTCTTTTGCTTTTATGCTGTCTCTGACTTCCCTCATAAGCCATAGTTGCCTCATCCTCGCCTTAGTGTGCTTCTTCTTCCTTGGGATGAATTTCTGCTGTATTTCCTGAATTATCCCAGAAACTCCTACCACTGCTGCTCTACTGTCTTACCTGCTAGTCACCACTTCCAAGCAACTCTGGCTAGCTCCTCCCTCATTCCTTTGTAGCCAACTTTACTCAATTGTAATATTGTGACATCTGATTCCAGCTTCTCCCTCTCAAACTGCAGGGTGAATTCTATCTTGTTATGGTCACTGCCCTCAAGGGTTTCCTCAGTTTAAAGTCTCTAATCAAATATACTTCAACTCACCTAATCAAATCAAGAATTGCCTGTTCCCCTATTGGACTCCACTACTCCAAAAAACATATTCCAGACATTCTACAAATCCTTTTCTTGATATCCACCACCAGCCTGATTTTTCCCAGTCTATCTGCATTTTGAAGTCCCCCATAATTATTGTAAAAGTGCCTTTTTCACATGTTCTTTTTTAATCTCCTGATTTATTTCCTGCCCCACATCCTGATCACTGCTAGGAGACACATAGATAACTCCCACCTGGCTCTTTTTTCCCTTGTGGTTCTTGAACTCTACCCACACAGATTCTACACCTTCTGACTTTAAATCGATAGCAAAAGGTGATGTAATTTCATTTCTTTCTGGCAAGACAACCCCACCCCCCTGACCACATGCCTGTCCTTTTGATCAGGCATGTATCCTTGGATATTTAGTTCCCAGCCCTGATCCCTGTTCAGCCACGTCTCTGTGATACCCACAACATCATACCTGGCAATTTCAATCTGTGTTGCAAGCTCATTTACTTTGCTTCATATATTGCGTGCAATTGAGAAAAACATCTTCAGTCCTGCATTGACAGTGCTCCTTCTTACAATTGTACCCTTATCTGTTATGCCTGAAGTTGGTTTCCTGACCATCCATGTACTCTCTGTCCAAAACCTATTTTGGAAACATTAAAAACACTGCTGAGCTGTTGCCCCCTTTAATTTTCCACAATTTTCCATGCAATTGAAGCCCCACCACATTATTTAATTTAAAGCTCTATCCACAGCCCTAATTATGTGATTTGTCAGGATGACATTTCACAGAAGCATTGAAGGTCTGCTATACTGTGAGTGGAGCTGTCTTTTTGGATACATGGGCCCCTTAAATGGGAATAAAAGTCAACCAAATGGCCATTTTGGAGAAAAATAAAGAAACATTCCTGGTGCTCTGTCCAACATTATCCTTCTTAGTGATTGCCTGAGTCCTTGAAAAGGATAATACGAATTTCAAAAATATTTTAACAGACTCACACTTAATGAGATTTCTCTTTAAGAAGCATGTTTCACATTTTTATTATTCTAAAATAATATGCATTTTTAAAAAGCAATGTAAATTAAAAATTAAAGTATTGCTGCATCTAATAAAGCGGACTTTTATTGCTCAGAATGTTACCTCTCGTCTCTTCCCGCTCATTTTGCAGTTTCTATTAGTCAAGCACAACAAAATAAGGTGAATGGATCGGTTGGAAGAAGTGCATTGCTTCCGTGTTCATCCAAGTTTATTCCTGACCAATACACCAACTTCAGTTGGTTGAAGAACAATTCATTGCTAATAACAGGAACCATTAGCAATTCTGAAGTCAATGTTCAAGATGAAACTTATCGAAACAGAGTTCAACTTCCAGAAAATTTTTCATCTGGGAATCTCTCACTCCTAATCACTGACCTGAAATTAAAAGATTTTGGAATATACAGGTGTGAGGCATTTAGGAAGAATCAAAGTATCAGATCTGAAGAGACCTTCCTTACTGTAACTAGAGGTAAGATATCGAGTGCTCACAGTAAAACAAAACCAAAGTTTCTAACTCACAATTTATTTCAGTTTTATTGCAAGTGTGAGAATAAAGCAGCATCTTAAAATTTCTAATTGTTAAAGTGAAGATGCTTCCATTGAAATATTATATAATAAGAAATTATTTTAAAAGGAGCCATCTGCACACGTACTGGTTTCTTTTATGCTAGAGAAGCAACCTTGGTGCAGATGATTCATGTGGGCTTTGTGATACATTTGAGTTAAATCTTGCACCAGCATTATTGTCATTATTATCATTTTTATTATTGATGAAGGTCTGAGCTATGGATAGGCTAGTGTTGATTTCCTCAGAGCAGCAAAGGTTGACAGGGAACCAGATAAAAGTGTATAAGATTATGAAGGGTATAGATAGTATGGATAAGAAGACATTTTTCTGTTAGTAGAAGAACTAGTAATGACGGAGATCGTAGAGTTAAGATAGGAGGTGGAAGACTAAGAGGGGAGTTATGAAGAATTGTTTCCATCCAGAAAGTGGCAGGAGTTGGGAACTCACTTCCTGAAAGAGTGTTGAGTTAGAAACTCTCAAAAGCAACATTTAAATTGTCACTTGTGTTACTAATAGCCTCCAGACTAGGGGTCAAGATCTGAAAAATGGAATTAGTGTTGTCAGATCCTTGTTAACTAGCGTGGACACAATGGGCAAAATGGCTTCGTTTAGTTTTGTAAGCATCTATGAGCCTATAAGATGGTTGGCATTTGGCAGTTGAGGGAAGCATGTTGTGTGGGGTCAACTTTCCTAGTCGACATTTTTGGCAAACAATTTCATAATTATATAGACCAGTTGAAATGTATCACAGACTCTGTGTTATCACATTATTTGTAGAAACACATCTGTCCAATAAATATATTAACATAGCTTTCTTTCTCAGAAAGAATAGCAAACAGTAGGACAGTTTACAATGCACTATTCGTTGTTGAAAGAAGGGAAAGACCTCCCGTTGATGCAAACTAGAAAGAAAAGCAGAAATTGCTGGAGGAAGTCAGCAGGTCGGGCAGCATCTGGGGAGAGAAAGCAGATTTAAAGTATTCAATCCAGTTAACCTTCTTCAGAGTAGAAGTTAACTCTGCTTTCTCTCTGCAGACATGCTGAGTTTTTCCAGCAATTTCTGCTTTTGATTCATTGATCAAAGTTTTGTGTCTTTTAAAGTTATTAAATACCTCTCTTATTTCAGATGCTGTTTCAAAACCTATTGTCAGAATTCTTCATCCTCAAAACATTACTGATCAAAACACAGTCATATTGAAATGTGAAGTCACACGTGGCTCCTTACCTATCACATACATGTGGCACAGGAAAGCCAATAAAACAGAAAAAGCCAAGAAAATAAAACATTATCAACAAACGTTGGAGATCAATCGTACAGTGAAGGAGGGTAGTGGCTTTTTCCACTGTAAAGTCAGCAATAATTTTAGTACAGAGAGGAGCAGCCCAGTGGAAATTCCAATATCTGGTAATCTCCCTTTATTACTATTATCACTGTATATTAACATATTTTCTAGATAAGTGCATTTTATGAACAATTATTTTGTTGTGATTTATTTTCGCAGACTCTGCCACATCCTCAGAGGAAACGACTCTCAGCACACCAAACAATACCAGCACTCCCAGAATTCCATGGCTGGTGGCTGTTGCTACTTCAGCAATGGTCTTATTCATTGTTTCCATAATCTTGATAACAATAAGGATAGTTAAGAAAAAGATGAAAGGTAATATATTTATTACAAATGTTATTAAAATTGTACTATCAATGTAATATATAGACAGATGAGTGCCAGAATTAATACTTCTAATTCCATCTGGTTTAAGATTTTTACCATTTAGTATCCATCAAGGATTCTGTAAGTGACTTTCTGAGAAGTTATTGCCATTTGCCTCAGTCACTATATTGACTACACTTCAAACAAATAAAAAGTTTGTTGTTCATCACTTTGGGTCGGAAGAAACATTCAAACATATGATAAAACAAAAACAATTGTGGATGCTGGAGACCTGAAACAAAAATGGAAATGTCTGGCAGCATCTGTGCGAAGAAAACTGGATTAACATTTCAAATCTGGTCAGAAATCTGAGGAAGGGACACCGGACTTGAAACATTGATTCTGCTTCCTCTCCACCGATGTTGCAAGACTTGTTGAGTTTCTCCAGCAATTTCTGTTTTCAGACTCATAGAGTCATAGAGATATACAGCACAGAAACAGACCCATCAGTCCAAATCATCCATGCCAACCAGATATCCTAAATAAATCTAGTCCCATTTCCCAGCATTTGGTCCATATCCTCTGTACACCCTTCCTATTTATATACCCATCCAGATGCCCTTTAAATGTTGTAAATGTCTTCACCACTTCCTCTGGCAGCTCATTCCATACGCACAAAACCCTCTGTGTGAAAAACTTGTCCCTTAGGTCCCTTATAAATCTTTCTCCTCTGACTTTAAACCTATGCCCTCTAATTTTGGACTCCCCCACCCTGGGGCAAAGACCTTTTCTATTTACCCTATCCAAGCCTCTCATGATTTTATAAACCTCTCCCCTCAGCCTCTGACGTTCCAGGGAAAATAGCCCAGTTTATTAAACCTCTCCTATAACTCAAACCCTCCAGCCCTGGTAACATCGTTGAAAATCTTTTCTGAACCCTTGTAAGTTTCACAGCATCCTTCCTATAGCAGAGAGACCAGAGTTCCACATGGTATTCTAATAGTGGCCTAACCAATGTTCTGTACAGCTGCAAAATGACCTCCCAACTCTTATACTCAAAGCACTGACCAAACGCCTCCTTCACGATCCTTTCAACCTGCGACTTCACTTTCAAGGAACTATGAACCAGCACTCCAAGGTCACTTTGTTCAGCAATGCTCCGCAGGACCTTACCATTAAGTGTACATGACCTGCCCTGATTTGCCTTTCCAAAATGCAGCACCTCACATTTATCTAAATTAAACTCCATCTGCTACTTCTCGGCCCATTGGCCCATCTGACCAGGATCCCACTGTACTCTGAGGTAACCTTCTTCACTGTCCACAATGCCTCCAACTTTAGTGTCATCTGCAAGCTTCAATGTTCATATCCAAATCATTTATATTAATGATAAAAAGCCGTGGACCCAGCATCGATCTTTACGTCACACCGCCGGTCACAGGCACCCAGTCTGAAAAGCACCCCACCACCTACACCCTCTGTCTTCTACCTTTGAGCCAGTTCTGTGTCCAGATAGCTAGTTCTCCCTCTATTTCGAGTGATCTATTGTTACAAACATATCAACAAGGAGCAGATGGAGGCTGTTCAGCTCTTTGAGCCTGTTCCACATTTAATACGATCAACATTAATCTGTTTGTGTTCCAGGCTTCGCATTCCTGTGAATCCCAAATGACCTTTGATTCCTTCCCTCTATTTATTTCTGCCTCAAAAATATTATTGACCACCACCCACCCTGCAACCTTCTGATGGAGTTACACAGCGCTCTGAGAGAAAAAAAATTGTGAGACTGAGGAGTTCTGAATAATTATTCCTTACAGTATTAGTTTATTTTATTTAGGAGTATGAAGGGAACATTCTGGAAACAGCCAGCAGGTCTGACAGGATCGATGGAAAGAGAAAAATAATTAAAGTTCAGGCCTGATTTTATATAGAACTTTGTCTTTGTGGTGTTACAGATTCTGCAAGGCTTGCTGAGTGTTTCAAACATTTTCCATTCTCATTTCAGATTCTCAGTTTGTGTCCTATTTTATTTTTGTGTTGTTGTTCCAATTTCTCAGCAGAGTGGAAATGTTACTCTTGCTGGCAAAGCAGAATTGAAGTCACGTGAATAATGTTTCTTCCTATAAAATTCATTGTACTGGAAAATAAAAAGGCAGCAAGAAAGATCTATCCATGGCTTATTACAAAGTTAAGAATAACATTAGATTACAGAGGAAGTTTATAATATTGCAAAGCAAGCTTGAGAATTTATATTGTTATAGAAATTTGTAAAAAGTGAATAAAAATGGGGCAAGATAGCATAAAAGAGTAAATTTACCAGAAATATAAACCCAGATTGTCAGAGGTTTTCAAATATACAAAAAGGAGAAAAGTAGGTAAAATACATTGTCTTACAGGCAATTACAGTTCGGGGAATGAGCAAATGTCAGAGGTATTGAACAGATATTTTGTGCAGACATGTTACAAGTAGAGGGTAATTAATGAGGTAACAAGAGTTAAGGGCTTTTGTGCTATTGAGCAGAAAATTTGTACTGGAGAAGCTTAAGGGACTAAAGACCAATGATTTACATCCTTGGAGGTAGCTGAGAGATAGTGGATGCACTGATTTTGGTTTTCTAATATTCCCTATGTTCTATAAGAATCCCTATATTCAAGATTAGATGCAATGGGCTCAAAGTCAGCAAATACAACACTATTATTCAAAAACAAACAGGAAAACAGAAAACAGGAGCTACAGGCCAGTTAGCCACATATAAATTTGTTAACATGAAACTACATATTCATCTCAATTCTGAATAGAAGTAATAATATTTAGAGCTATTTGTTCATGAGTTGTGGGCATTATTAGCAATTTCCTAGCCTACCAGCTGGAAAATTTGGTGGTGAGCTGTTTCTTTGAATTGCTGCAGGCAGTGATGCAGGGACATCCATAGTCCTTTTAGGAAAGGAGTTCCAGGAATTTGACCCCATAACATCGAAGGGAAGGTGATCGAGTTTCAAGTTGGGATGGTGTGTGCCTTAGACAAGAACAAGACAAGTAGTTCAAAAAATTCAAGGAATAGGCTAAATAGAATACTGTTCTTTTCATTTAGATTCTTAACTCCTAAAATCTGAAAGTGATCAGATTTCTTTGATCATATCTAAAAATGATGTATTAATGTTTGCATATGAATGAACAGCATAGTGTATTTTACCCAGAAACTAAAGCGCCACTTTTAATCTCAGATTTGCAATGCCCTTTCGTCTTATGAATGTAGCTCTTTATCTTAATCCATTTGTCAAAGTCACCTCAAGCCTTTTGTTTAATCATTTATGAAATGTGATGTGACAATATCACATTTGGGACCTGTACAAGAAGGACGGGTTGCATCTGAACTGCAAGGGGACCAATGTCCTGGGTGGAAGGTTTGCTCGAGTAGTTCGAGAGGGTTTAAACTAGTATGGCAGGGGGGTGGGAACCTGAGCTGTATACCGGAGGTGAGAGTTGATGCAGGTGAGGCAGTAGCAAGAGGCAGACCAGCTAGTGGGAAGGATTTTCCTGGGAAGGAACCAAGGGATCAGTTAAAGTGTGTTTGCTTTAACGCAAGGAGTATCAGGAATAAAAGTGATGAACTTAGAGCATGGCTCAGTACCTGGTGCTATGATGTTGTGGCCATAACAGAGACGTGGGTTTCTCAGGGGCAGGAATGGTTGCTGGATGTTCCAGGGTTTAGAGCATTTAAAAAGAATAGGGAGGGGGGAAAAGAGGAGGGGGTGTAGCACTACTAATCAGAGAGGGTATCACAGCTACAGAAGCTTCCATTGTCGAGGAAGATCTGCCTACTGAGTCAGTATGGGTGGAAATTAGGAACAGCAAGGGAGTAGTCACCTCGTTAGGGGTTTACTACAGGCCCCCCAATAGCAGCAGGGAGATTGAAGAAAGCATAGGTCGGCAGATTTTGGAAAAGTGTGGACGTAGTAGGGTTGTTGTAATGGGTGACTTTAACTTTCCCAATATTGATTGGAACCACCTTCGAGCAGAAGATTTGAAAGGTGCTGTTTTTGTAAGGTATGTTCAGGAGGGTTTCCTAACTCAGTACGTTGACAGGCCGACGAGGGGAGAGGCCATTCTAGACTTGGTGCTCGGAAATGAGCCGGGGCAGGTATCAGATGTTGTGGTGGGAGAGCATTTTGGTGATAGTGACCATAACTGCCTCAGATTCTACATAGCTATGGAGAAGGAGAGGATTGGGCAAAATGGGAGGATATTTAATTGGGGAAGAGGAAACTATGATGCGATTAGACATGAGTTAGGAAGTATGGACTGGGAGCAATTGTTCCATGGTAAAAGCACTACAGACATGTGGAGACTGTTTAAGGAACAGTTGTTGCGAGTGATGAATAAATATGTCCCTCTGAGACAGGCAAGAAGGGGTAAGATAAAGGAACCTTGGATGACGAGAGCGGTGGAGCTTCTCGTCAAAAGGAAGAAGGTAGCTTCAATAAGGTGGAGGAAGCTAGGGTCAAGCTCAGCTCTAGAGGATTACAGGCAGGTGAGGAAGGAGCTCAAAAATGGTCTGAGGAGAGCCAGGAGGGGACACGAGAAAGGCTTGGCAGAACGGATTAGGGAGAACACAAAGGCATTTTAAACTTATGTGAGGAATAAGAGAATGGTCAAAGAAAGAGTAGGGCCGATCAGGGATAGCATAGGAAACTTGTGTGTGGAGTCTGAGGAGGTAGGGGAAGCCCTAAATGAGCTTTTTGCTTCTGTCTTTATGAAAGAAACAAACTTTGTAGTGAATGAAACCTTTGAAGAGCAGGTGTGCATGCTGGAATGGATAGAGATAGAGGAAGCTGATGTGCTGAAAATTTTGTCAAACATTAAGATTGACAAGTCGCCAGGCCCGGACCAGATTTGTCCTCGTCTGCGTTGGGAAGCAAGAAATGCAATTGCTTCGCCACTTGCGAGGATCTTTGCATCCTCGGTCTCCAATGGAGTCATACCTGAGGACTGGAGAGAGGCAAATATAATTCCTCTCTTCAAGAAAGGAAATAGGGAAATCCCCAGCAATTACAGACCAGTAAGCCTCACGTCTGTCGTCTGCAAGGTGTTAGAAAGGATTCTGAGGGATAGGATTTATGACCATCTGGAAGAGCATGGCTTGATTAAAGGCAGTCAACACGGCTTTGTGAGGGGCAGGTCATGCCTCACAAACCTTATCGACTGGACGTCCATGGTGAAAATGAGGTGTTGGGGGCCAGGGATTTGGAAGTCCTGGAGGAGGTGGAGGGCATGGGTGGTGTCACGGACGTAGGTAGGGAGTTCCTGGACCAAAGGGGAGAAAATGGAGTCCAGATAGGTGGAGATGAGTTCGGTGGGGCAGGAGCAGGCTGAGACGATGGGTTGACCAGGGCAGGCAGGTTTGTGGATTTTGGGAAGGAGATAGACATGGGCCGTGTGGGGTTGGGGAACAATGAGGTTGGAGGGTGTGGGTGAACCTTCAGTTCGCCTGAGCCATCTCCAGCACATCCCTCACCTTCCTGGACCTCTCAGTCTCCATCTCAGGCAAACAGCTTGTAACTGATGTCCATTTCAAGCCCACCAACTCCCACAGCTACCGAGAATACACCTCCTCCCACCCACCCTCCTGCAAAAATTCCATCCCCTATTCCCAATTCCTCCGCCTCCGCCGCATCTGCTCCCACGATGAGGCATTCCACTCCCGCACATCCCAGATGTCCAAGTTCTTCAAGGACCGCAACTTTCCCCCCACAGTGGTCGAGAACGCCCTTGACCGCGTCTCCCACATTTCCCGCAACACATCCCTCACACCCCGCCCCGCCACAACCGACCAAAGAGGATCCCCCTCGTTCTCACACACCACCCCACCAACCTCCGGATACAACGCATCATCCTCCGACACTTCCGCCATCTACAATCCGACCCCACCACCCAAGACATTTTTCCATCCCCACCCCTGTCTGCTTTCCGGAGAGACCACTCTCTCCGTGACTCCCTTGTTCGCTCCACACTGCCCTCCAACCCCACCACACCCGGCACCTTCCCCTGCAACCGCAGGAAGTGCTACACTTGCCTACACACCTCCTCCCTCACCCCTATCCCAGGCCCCAAGATGACTTTCCACATTAAGCAGAGGTTCACCTGCACATCTGCGAATGAAGTATACTGCATCCACTGTACCTGGTGTGGCTTCCTCTACATTGGGGAAACCAAGCGGAGGCTTGGGGACCGCTTTGCAGAACACCTCCGCTCGGTTCGCAATAAACAACTGCACCTCCCAGTCGCAAACCATTTCCACTCTCCCTCCCATTCTTTAGATGACATGTCCATCATTGGCCTCCTGCAGTGCCACAATGATGCCACCCGAAGGTTGCAGGAACAGCAACTCATATTCCGCTTGGGAACCCTGCAGCCCAATGGTATCAATGTGGACTTCACCAGCTTCAAAATCTCCCCTTCCCCTACTGCATCCCAAAACCAGCCCAGTTCTTCCCCTCCCCCCACTGCACCACACAACCAGCCCAGCTCTTCCCGTACACCCACTGCATCCCAAAACCAGTCCAACCTGTCTCTGCCTCCCTAACCTGTCCTTCCTCTCACCCATCCCTTCCTCCCACCCCAAGCCGCACCTCCATCTCCTACCTACTAACCTCATCCCACCTCCTTGACCTGTCCGTCTTCCCTGGACTGACCTATCCCCTCCCTACCTATACTCTCCTCTCCACCTATCTTCTTTTCTCTCCATCTTCGGTCCGCCTCCCCCTCTCTCCCTATTTATTCCAGAACCCTCACCCCATTCCCCTCTCTGATGAAGGGTCTAGGCCCGAAACGTCAGCTTTTGTGCTCCTGAGATGCTGCTGGGCCTGCTGTGTTCATCCAGCCTCACATTTTATTATCTTGACTGAGCTCGGACTTTTTTCATTGGAGAAAAGGAGGAGGAGAGGGGACCTAATTGAGGTATACAAGATAATGAGAGGCATAGATAGAGTTGATAGCCAGAGACTATTCCCCAGGGCAGAAATGGCTAGCGCAAGGGGTCATAGTTTTAAGCTGGTTGGAGGAAAGTATAGAGGGGATGTCAGAGGCAGGTTCTTTACACAGAGAGTTGTGAGAGTATGGAATGCATTGCCAGCAGCAGTTGTGGAAGCAAGGTCATTGGGGTCATTTAAGAGACTGCTGGACATGCATATGGCCACAGAAATTTGAGGGTGCATACATGAGGATCAATGGTCGGCACAACATCGTGGGCTGAAGGGCCTGTTCTGTGCTGTACTGTTCTATGTTCTATGTTCTAATATTGTTTTTAACAAAAGTCCACAGCTTCAGGGAGATTCACATACTGTAAACAAGTTTCAGGTGGCAGCCAAAGTTAGCATAATTCTCTGGTTTTATGACAACCAGCAACACATTCAAGAAAAACACATTGGAGGAAAAGGAAAACAGAAGCCTGAAGGCAATACACAAGTCCTAAGTATGTTTATGATGTTTAACTTATTATAGAAAGACAACAGCGAAGTTCAATTTTCCTTGTGGAAAACCAAAAAGATATTGCTGTACAAACCGATGAAGAGGTAAATCTCCATTTTACACTTTACAGAACAAAGTACTTTTTCAGTGTATGTAACCAGCAAGTGTTGCTATTTGTGCTGTCTTCTAGTTTCTTCCTCCCATTCCTTTTTTCAAAAGGTTGCTGATTGTGGCTAGACATGTAGCCAGGAGCTGAACAATACCTTGCCCTGCAGACTGTTCTTCATTTCTAATTCACTAGGCCTTAAATTTGAAAGTTCCTTCTCTAAAAGTCTTGCCTCTTTCTCCCCCTTCAGGATGCTTCTTAAAATCCAGCTATTTGACAAGGTCTTCCTCATCTATCAATTTATCTCCTGGTGCCACTTGGTATAAAAATGTTGATAAGGCTTTTATGAAGTGCTGTGTGTGTTTTACAACATTAAATTTTTAAATGTTTTAATGAAGATCTGTTGCTTGGGTTGCGGTTGGAGTTTTGGTTGGTTTGCCGAGCTGACTGGTTTTCATGCAGACATTTCATCTCCCTTCTAGGTGACATTGTCAGTGTTGTGTAGCCTCCATTGAAGCACTGTTGTTCTGTCCCGCTCTGAATTCACATGGTCCGGTCTGTCATGGTGGGCAGTCTTGTTTCTGGTTTTGTACTGTAGTGGTATGTAGTTGGGGTCTATTTCAACATGTTTGTTAAATTGCATCGGTGGTTGAAACCAAGCCTCCAGGAATTCTCATGCTTGTCTTTGTTTTGCTTGTCTTGGTACTGTAACACTGTCCAGAAAATTGATGTCCTTCTATGTCGGAGGGTATTGAAATAAGGGAGAGTTGGTTGTGCTGTTTTGCTGCCAGTTGGTGTTCATGTATCCTGGTGGCGGGTTTCCTGGCCATCTGACCTATTTAGTGTTTCTCCCAGTTGATGCATTATATTTTATATGTCACATTTGTTCTGCTCATTGTGGCTATGAGTATGGGTATACTCACAATGAGCAGGATGAATATGATATACAAAATACCAAGTAGCAACTGCGAGAAACACGACGTAGGACAGATAGGCGGGAGACTCCCATCAGGATACATGAACACCAACTCGCAACACAGCGGGACAACCAACTCTCCCTTATTTCAATACACCCTGACATAGAAGGATATCATTTTATTTGGGACAGTACCAAGACAAGCGAAACAAAGACAAGCATGAGAATTCCTGGAGGCCTGGTTTCAACCACCGATGCAATTAACAAACATGCTGAAATAGACCCCAACTACATACCACTACGGTACAAAACCGGAAGCAAGACTGTCTACCATGATAGACCGGACCATATAAATTCAGAGTGGGACAGAACAACAGCGCTTCAGTGGAGGCTACACAGCACTGATATTGCCACCAAGGGAGATGAAATAATTTGTATGAAAACCAGTCAGCTTGACAAACCAACCAAAACTCCAAAATTAAACGTGAAAATAAAGACGTTTGCAGCAGAGATGGACATTCAATCCATGCCTGTGCTTTAGTTTTTAAAAAGTAACATGCTTAGATCTATATCACCGTCTTTTGTCCGTGACTCCATAGTTTTTTCATTCCCATGTAAGTTTCCACTTCACTTTGAAGTTACATGTTCAACCAGCTTCAACCACCTATTCAGGTAGACTCAAGTCTCAACAACAGTGAAAAAAAGATTATCTTCACCTCCCCTCCAGATTTTTGGCAATGATTTTTAAATCTCTTATCCCTGTCAGTTGACCAGAGCAAACTCTTTTTATTCTATCTACTCTTACAAAATTTCTCATTATCTTGACAACCTCCATTATTTCAATGCTTTTCTGTTCCAAGGTGAATTATTCTAATTGCCCTAACTTTTCCAACCTCACTTTGAAATCATGTGGTTATGAATATCCTGGTAAACCTCCTCTGTAGAAAAGGAGTGTGACAAGGCAGATGTAGACAAGATGCTACCGCTAGTAGGTGAATCTTGAACTATGAGACATAGTTACAGAATAAAGAGGCACTCACTTAAAACTGAGATATGAAGGAATTTCTCTGCTCAGAGGATAGTGAATGTCTGGAATTCTCTAGCCCCACAGTTGTGGAAGCTAGACCACTGAAGTATTCGAAGAGGAGGTAGATAGACTTTTGAAATATCAGGGAGTTGAGGAATAGGCTGAACTGAGATGAAAGAGAAGTCCATCAGCCAAGACCTTGTTGAATGGCAGGATAGGCTTGAGAGATCAAATGGCCTCCTATTTCTTGTGTTCTTTTGTAACCTTTCTGAGGCTTTCCTTAACTGCAGTATCCACAAATATCCACAATACTGCAGATCGGACCCACATGCTTTTCAAATTATTTACTGAATCAGCTTCCACTGCCTTTAAGGGTCGAGTGTTCAAATTGCTATTATAAATGCAAGATGCCAATGTGAGCCCTGAAAACGGAAACTCTGATATTCACCTGGAGTGGGAATTGCTGGTGCATCAATTGACATGGACAAAAATCTGACTAGGCCCCTGGAAAATAAGACTGAGTAATTTCAATTCCAAAGTTAAAATTAATGCAATACCTATATAATTGTCATTGTAATAAAATGTGAGGCTGGATGAACACAGCAGGCCCAGCAGCATCTCAGGAGCACAAAAGCTGACGTTTCGGGCCTAGGCCCGAAACGTCAGCTTTTGTGCTCCTGAGATGCTGCTGGGCCTGCTGTGTTCATCCAGCCTCACATTTTATTATCTTGGATTCTCCAGCATCTGCAGTTCCCATTATCTCTAATTGTCATTGTATCCTGGTCTTTTGTTTATTAATTAGCCTCCCCTCCTGCTTACTTTAAGGTTGCAATTTCAGATTACTCCAGGTGCCTTGTGCTCACGAGCACAAAAATAGGATAACAGAGCAGATAAACGTGTGGCTCAAGAGTTGATGCAGGAGAGAGGGTTTTAAATGACTGGATTACATGGACTGTTTCCAGGGAAGGGTGGACTTCCACAAGTGGGGCAGTCTGCACCTGAACCAGAATAGGACCAATATCCTTATGGATATGTTTGCTTATGCTGTTGGGATGAGTTTAAAGTAGTTCAGCAGGGAACGAGATACACTGTTCATACATTAGGGATGCAGCAAACCTTAGTAAATGAACCAAGACATAGACAGTTTAATCATTTTGAGTTTTAACAGAGTAAAGCAAGGCTGCATGATCACCCCTATTAATGTATCTAGTAATTATAGTATTCGCACTAAGGTAGATAAGTTAAGGGCATGGATTGACATATGGAATTGTGCTGTTGTTGCTATTACAGAGATGTGTGTGAGAGAGTGGCAGAACCTGCTAATCAACATTCCAGAGTATTGGATCTTCAAGCAGGGTGGGGTAGGGTGTAACAGTGGAGGTGATGTTGCATTATAAATTAAGGGGGCAGTCACTGTTTTAAGAAGGGAAGATATCTTTGAATGGTCTTCCATTGAGGCTTTGTGTAGACCTGAGGAAATAAAAAGGGGATGGTCACATTGGGGTGAGTGCCTTATAGACCAAGAAACATTCAGCATGCAATGACGGAACAGATATATAGACAATTCACGGAGGTTTGCAAATGCAATAATAAGGTAATTATGTTAGGAAATTCAACTTGCCCAACACTAATTGGGATTATCATACTATAAAGAGTGTATAACGAGCAGATTTCTTGAAATATATTCAAAGCAGCTTTTTATATCATGTTAGAAAGTCCAACAAGAGATGGTGCAGTATAAGATAACAAAGTGTGAAGCTGAATGAACACAACAGGCCAAGCAGCATCTTAGGAACACAAAAGTTGATGTTTCGGGTCTAGACCCTTCTGGGGTACAAAGCTGATGGGTATTTGAGGTAGCAGAGGGATAGCATTTTAATGATAGTGACCCGAATACCATTTGTTTTGGAGAAAAAGAAGACAACAATCTGTACAAATGGATTTTAGATTGGGGTGAAGTCAGATTTTGTTGAAATACGGCAAGACGAGGCTAAAACAGAATGGGAACTGCTACTTTATGAGAAAATCTACAGCAGAGCACTGGAACATGGGGGAGGGGACGGGGCTTTCAAAATGAACTTGGCACAGTACAAGTCAAACCCTTTACGGTAAAATGTAGGAGCAAAAAGCCTGGAGAACCCAAAGTGTCTAGGAATATTCAGGACTACATCAGATGGAATAGAGTCTGGGATATTACCTGGGATAGAGCAGTTTAGCTATGAAGAGAAGCTGGATAACTTCAGATTATTTTCTTTAGAGCAGAAAAAGCTAAGAAAAGATGTGATAAAGGTGTACAAAATTGCGAAGTACAGAAAGGCTGGATAGAAAGCAGCTGTTCACTTTTAAGAATCAGTAATGAATGGCATAATTTTAAGATCCAGTGTAGGAGGTTTAGAGGACATTCAAGAAAGAATTCTTTCACCCAGAGGGTGATAGGAATCTCAAATGTACTGCCTGTGAGGGTAGTTGATGTGGGAAAGCTCACAATCTTTAAAAATTATTTGGATGGGCACTTGAAATTACTTACATTCAAGGCAACGGGCCAAGGGCTGCTAAGTGGGACAAATATAGACTTAGAATAGTTTTTGTCTATGCAAACTCAATGGGTCAAAGGGCCTCTTCTTACTATATGATTCTACGATTTTGCATATATATTGGGCTGAAACTTACCATGTTTTTTGCAAAATACAATTTTCATGGTCAATTACAATACTCGATATATTCTCAATGTACATTCTTTGTTAAGGAGTAGAAAAATTGCCTTTTGTGGACTATGGCCAATTGGATAAATATCTTCCAAATTTTGTCTGCATCCTCCCAAGACCTCTGTATCCTTTTCATAAAGGATAACTGGAGCAGTTCTCTAAGTGTAGTCAATCCCGTGTCCTATATTGGTTCTAGCTGTATATCGAGTAAACTTCATGCAAACACTTATCTATGTTGAATTGCATTAATCAATGATTTGTCCATTCTGCACACTTATTAAAGACCTCCTTCAAACATTCCGCTTTCCCAATTTGACATCATCCATGAATGTCAAAAATATGGCCTGGATTTCTTGCAAATTCCATTGCGCTGATTAGGCAGAAATTTACACAAAGTTTAAATTTCCAGTGGGTAGCATCAGAAACCTTCCAAAAGATCTCCAACTCTGAGTTAGAGGCTTCTGACTTACTGATCTTAATCGTTAGCCAGGAAAACTTAGAGGAATTAGAACAGGCTTCAGTTCCTAACTACCAAGCATTAATAATACCCCAATCACTGACATTCACCAAACATCTGATTCAAGCACCCCTAACATATAATCCACTCTTAACCACCTGATAACTCACACCTAATCACACCTCAGATATCTGACCATACTCTTGGACACCCAGATGTCCCACCTAAATGTGAACTTCACACCCACTCCAATTTGACACTTGTCTACTCACTTCTCAGGACATGGTTAATCCCACTTTGATACTTGAACTATCTTACCCTCTTATCCGCTGACCTGGCACTGTCTTCCTCACCAGCTTACCTGTTACCATGCAGAAAGTTTTAATCAGGCATTAATTGGGCAGCAAGGGCGTTCTCTAGGGCCAAGGACCCCATAGATAGGAATCAGGCCAACCTTCATGAGCTTCTGGATGATCAGACTGGCAGTAACGCATCACGCAGCAATGCCAAAGGGGGAAGCAATAGCATCGAGTGGACCCAATCAAAGTCCAGGAACACCAGCACAGGCATGGGTAGGTCACAGAGAGTATGAGATATTACAGGAGGGTTTTTTTTTAAATTTGCCAGCAAATGCAGGTCATTTCATGGGGTCTCGCTTTCAAACACTATGCCCCTGAATAAGTGATCAACATACTCTTGCTCATGTGCTTTTTCAGAGTCCTCACTTAGTGAGTATCTGAAAGGGCTTCAACTGACATGGTGGGAAGGCATTTTACATGCCTTCTCATAGTGAACAATCATGACACTGTCAGGGGACCTGCCACGAACCTCTCTTGGGAGAACATTAAATTCCATTCAAAATCTAGTGTCAACATTTCAAAACCTCTACGAGAACACTGCTGAGTCGCTTTTATTAGAAAAACAAACAGATCTAGCCTGATAATGCTGTACAAGGGTTGTCTCAATTCTTGTCTCAGTGTTGTAACCACCTCTGCATCTTCAAGTGCATTTATTTATTAAAAATCTTTCATGGCGACCAGACCTGCACAGTACAGTAAAATATAATGAAAGTTTTGCTACACATAGCCCAAATTCTCCACTTTTCAATTTTATCCCATGGTGCTAAACCTGAGTGCTTCGCCTGTTTTTGCTACAGCCTTATTAATTTGTGTCACAATTGATTTATATAGTTGCACTAGTCCCCTTGCTTCGCTACACCATTTAAAATTTCTATTTCTATTATATGCCCTTACATTTTGGTAAGGGAAAAAAAATTAAGACAGCTTGGAATTTATTTGCCAATTCTATGTCCATTCAAGTTCATTAATATTTTAAATGATATTTTACATGTTTATTGATGTTATTTATAAAATATGTTTAAAAAATAACGTAATGAATAATCTCTCTATCCCATTACCCCTTTTCTCATTATATAGGAATTGGAACTCCACGAATTTTGGAAAGAAAATAATGATGTCACTTATGCAACCATTGACCACACTAGACGATTGTCTAGACCACCAGCCAAAGCAAGAAACAAATCAAATCAGTTCACTGAAACTGCCTCAGTGACGCATCAACCATACATGAATTGCCATGTAATCTACTAACATAGGAGCTGGTCACTGTGAAGCAAAAGACATCACCTACATGGTGTGCAACACTTTAACAACTGTGAAGTGTATTTTCATGCATTTACTTTTGCTGCAACAGTAAGCCATTAAGAATTAAGTGTTTCATATAATTGCTTCAGTTATCATGAATCAGTATTTTATTTTTAACTAACAAAGATGAAATAAAATATTAGATGCTAACTCAATCAGTCTATATATTTCTAAATAGCAATATTATCACCTGACAAAGTCATGTGAAGTAAATGTCTTTCAGATATTTAAGATTTGAGAGAGATTTACAACTTTGCAGGAATTTTTGATAATTCCTGCAAAGGTTAATAGGACCTCAAAATGAACAATGTAGCGTAACAGTTCGAGTAAAGGAGCTTGTTGTGAAGGAAATAGCTCAAAGACTCAAGATATTTAATGGATCATAAAAACAAAGTACTTTTGTTATTTTCTGTACAGGAAGACATACTAAAGCTCCTTACTAGAAATCCCTCACACTGACATTACATTGTCAGCTACATTAAGTAAATACTGATAAATTCTCTTTACATTTTTAAATAAATTACCTTTGAATTCTCTGTACACAAAAGGAAATTGATCTTAACATTTAATATATATTACAAAATATTGAAGTTTCACTTTGAATTATGCTAGTGCAAATTTTTACTTATCATTCATGTATTGTGCTGTAAATGCAATGTGTTATTTTAAATATGTTAGTTCAAGACAAATATGAACTCCATGCTTTACAGTTCTACCCCTGGGTATTCACTGGCAGTAATTTTACATCTAGTTGATCCTATAACCAAATTTTTTGAATACTACGAATGCTCATTCTTGCTGTGAAATTTTATTTACACATCACTTGTATGACAAGCATGATTTGATGCATGCATCTATATTTGAATATCAATTTTTTTCACACATTTGAAGAGCTCAAAGCCTAGTTGTTGTAAACAATTTCATTTTGTTTTGTGAGAAATATGGAATTCCAGGCTTATGCTCTTAGTCAAAAGCATTGAGATTATCTTTTCTCTTTAAAGTGATTGTTTTACACCTATAATTACTGGACAAAACCAGAGTTTAGTTATGAGATAAGAACAGCAGGAAAACTGCGCAACAAATCTAACCATTAGATAAGAAGCTCCCAACATTGATGACTATCTTACTCGGTTTCATTTTATAAAAATGTTCACAGGTTTAACAAAATATGTCAGGAACATGATGAACAAAGTGCGCATAGAACGATATAATACATAAGCTTGCAAACATAAGATGCATTAAAATTAACCTCAATACAGTCTTGGCCTTAACAGTAATTGCACCTTAGAAATTATTTCATGGTGTGAAGTGTTTCCAGGTGTTTCTGCATGATAAGGCACTATATAAACAAGTCTTTTCTTTTATTATAAACCATTTGTACATGCTCAATGAGTTTTATGTGAATACAAAATATTTTGGTCACCCATTCCAAAGATGTAACATATGGAACATTAACAAGAGATGCACATTAAATGTACAGTATATTCTGAATAGTCGCATCCCTCGATTGCTTATTCTCAGCAAACAACTTTTGTCAATTAAATAGGATTTGGTAAAAATAAAATACATTCATAGAATGAAAACTTTGTACTTAAAATTGCAAGTTACAACAGGTAAAAGCACGTCAACATTTTCGTTACAATTTCCCATATACAACACAAAATTTTAAGTACAGTAAAAAAGACAGTTTCAATCTATCAATACTGACTTCACGTTTCCCTTGTGTTACTACAACAAATATAACTTAATTTATAATATACAATGTACAAGATTGGCTTAACAAAGTTGTTAAGCCAGAGTAGCAACATCTAGCATTCTTAGTTATCGCCTTGTTCTCTTTGGTGGCACTTCATTTTTATGATGTCCCCTCCTGTGTTCTCCTGGACTTGCTTCTCGTTTGCGTCCTTGTTTAGTCACAGGAGATAGCTGACTCCTCGATCTGTGAAATAACAAACTCCTATGATATACAGTAGGATACAGACTTGGATCTAAATATTCAGTTTAGAATTCTATCCTTGATTACAATTCCCCACATTTCATTACAATGTGACTCAAATTATCCTTCATGGCTTTACAGCCAAATCTTCAGTGAGACATAATTTGATTTATGCAAACGTATGAATTAGGTGCAGGCACTGGTGACAGGACCCCTTGATCCTGCTTTGCCACTCAGATTACTCTACTTTCTTCCCACCCGATAACCTTTCACCTCTTGTTCACTGAGAATCTATCTATCCATCCCAGCCTGAAAAATATGCAAGGGCTTTGCTTCCACCACGACTTCTGGAAGACAGTGTCTGGGGAAAAAAAAAATTCTCATCTGTGCCTTAACCAGTTCTAGATTCTCACACAAAACATGTTAAGACCCTACAGGATCTTAGCAGCTTAATCAAATCACCTCTTACTCTTCTAAACTTGAACAGATACAAGCGTAGTTTGTCCAACCTTTCCTCTTCTGGTAATCCACTATTCCAGCTATTAGTCAAATACTTCCAATGCATTTACATCATTCCTCAAATAAGGAGGCTAATACTGTGCGCAATATTCCACGTAGTCTCATGTTTGACTTGCACAGGGCATTCATAACTTCCACACTTTAGTATTCAATTGCCCACACAATAAACAATAACATTGTTAGCTTTCCTAATTATTTGCTGTAACTGCAAAGTTCTTGTGATTCAAGCACAATGCCAGTCAGCTCCCACTGCATCTCAGAGCTCTGCAATCTCTCAAACAATTAGATACACTTTTTAAAAATTCTTCCTGCCACAATGGACAATTTCACATTTCCTCAAATTACATGCCATTTAACAGATCTCTACCCATTCATTTAACCAATGTGTATCACTCTAACTTCCTTATGTCTTCTTCACAATTTACTTTTCTACCTATCCTTTCTTGATCAATAAATTGAACCACCACAGCGTTCCTCCATTCAGAATCTCAGAATTCGATCCACTGTCCGCACGAGGTTCCCTAAGCAGTTTGAAGCATCCTCTGAGCATTTATCCAAATAATTTATCTAAAAAGTTGAGGTTCAAGCACTGATTTATGCGGCATGCCTCTCTTAATCTTGCTAACCAAAAAATGACCAATTTATGACTCTGTTTCTTGTTAGCTGGCCAATCTTTTGCCATGCCAATATGAATGTTAATTTTCCATAATAACTTTTGAGACAGCTCTTTATCATATGCTTTTTGGAAATCTAAGTACAGTGCATAAATGACTCCCCTTCATCCAAAGCATGTTAGTTCCTTAAAGAACTTCAACAAATTGGTCAAACACAATTTTCCTTTCATAGACAAAGGTTGGCTCTGCCTGATTATTTTGAACTTTTCTAAATTTCAAGTTATAGCTTAGTTAAAGATCGCTTCTAAGATCCACACTATGACAGGCACTAAGTTAACTGGCTTGAAGTTTCTTGCTTTCTGTATCCCCATTTTTTGAATAAATGAGTTACAATTGCAACTTTTCAACAAAATGGAAACTTCCAAGAATCTAGGGAGTTCTAAAACACTAACACACACTAACTCTCTCACTCAGCAATTATTTTAAGACTCTAGGATGAAGTCCATCAGGTCCTAAAGACTTGTCAGCCCGCATTCCAGCATATTGCTCAGACCTACTTCCCTGGTGATTGTAATTTCCTTGATTTCTTCTCTTTTCTATTTGCTGATTTTGATTGATTAATTGATTGATTTATTGTCATGTGTACGGAAGTACAATGAAAAGCTTTGTTTAATGCGCAGTACAGGCAGATCATAGTAAGCAAGGATGTACATTTCAAATAAGTTTAAACAGATGCATACAAGTTACACTGCACAGGATCAGCATTATTTGATGCTACAGAGTCCATTCATCAGTCTAATAATGTCTGGGAAGAAGCTGTTCCTAAATCTGCTGGTGCATGCGTTCGGGCTTCTGTATCTTCTACCTGACAGAAGAGGTTGTAGGACAGCATGACTGGAGTGCAATGAATCTTTGCTGATGTTGGCAGCCTTTCCACGGTAGCAAGCCATGTAAATAGGAGTTCGTGGATGGAAGGCTGGCATCTGTAATGGCTTGGGCTGTGCACGCTACATTCTGTACTTTCTTATGGTCCTGGGCAGAGCAATTGCCACACCGTGCCATTATGCACCTGGATGGTATGCTTTCAATTGTGCATCTGTAGAAGCTGGAGACAGTCCTTATGGGCATGCCAAATTTCCTGAGCCACCTGAGGAAGAAGTGTTGTTGTTGTGCCTTCTTGGTCATTGTATCTACGTGGGAAGTCCAGGACAGGTTGTCAGTTATCATCAATCCAAGGAACTAGATGCTCGCCACCCTCTCAACCTCAGTTCTGTCGATGGGGCCATATTATCCTACTTTCTTTCTGATTTTACAGCTATTTCTGGAATGTTATCTGTATTCTCTTTTGTGAAGGCTGATGCAAAACATCTGTTCATTTTCAGTCTCCTTATTTTCCATTAAGAACTTCAGATCAACTTGTTTTAAAATATCCACAGAAACTATTCCTGTTTTTATATTTCTAGTTTATGCTCTCTCATGTACTCTATAAATTTTCCCTCCTTATTACTTTAGGAAATCCTTTGTTGCTTTTATATGTTGCCCAATCATCTCAACTGCCACCCATCTTTGCATAGTCATAGGCTTTTCCTTTAAGTCTGATATTAGTTTTAACTTTTTTGATTCAATCACGACCCTTCCCATGGAATTTTTCTCTCTCATTGGAATTTACCTATTCTGTGTATTCTGAAATATCACCTTGAATATCTACATTTCTATTGACCTATCCCTCAACCAAATTTGCTAGTTCACTTCAGCTAGCTCTGATCTCAGACCCTCATCATTACCCTTATTTAAGTTTGAAATACTTATTGTCTTGGACCCATTCTTCTCTCCCTCAAACTGATTGTAAAATTCAATCATGTTATGGCTGCTACTTGCACTCAGTTAAACCACCAGTCATCTTGCCAAATTTTCCAGTGATAGTCCGATTTGTATTTTTCAGGTGGACTTCCATGGGGATTATCATGTTTGGAAGGATGGATCTGGAAGGGCTTGGCTATCTACAGTTGCAAACTCAAATCATAGCTTGCTTTGGAGCTGTGCCAGATGCGGCAAGCTTTGTTTTTGAAATTTCCAATTTGTAATCATAAAAAGTGAACTGATCAGCAAAGTGCTTAAAAAGTTTGAAGGGCCTTTCACTAGATGATAGAAGCATGCTTCTATCACCAGTTTTCATCGTTACCCTCGGCTCGCATCATCATTAGTCATCTCTCTCTAATAAGAGAGCAGCCCTGTGGTCCTCTGAGACTAATCAATATCACTGGCAGCAGAAAATCCAAATCTGATTTGGCTTTGGACTATGAGCATCAGTCAAAATAACTCAGTTGGGACAACAGTCAATGTAATCTGATGACCAGCACAGACTGCAGCTGCAGCTTGGGAACAGACAGAAATTCTGACACAGCTGACTGAAGAAAACTTTCATCCAATAGGCAATTTCCTGCATCTATACAACATTTGTCAAAATTGAAGAAATTAGAGAGTTCAGACTGATTTAAGCTGAACAGTTAGCAAGGAATAACTAGAAGATTAGAAACATACTCTTAAACCCCAACACAGCACTGATTCATCCTCATATATCTCCATCAGTCCTGACAACCCCGACTTGACGTCTAGCCCATTCCAACCTCACTGGACTTGCTCTCCCAAATGCCCCTGCCCCTGACAAACCACAAACTTACCTGACAATAACACCCAGCAACCTCCCCCTCACTCGCCTCTCTCCAATTCAATAACATCCCACAATGCTTATTAGATGCAACATCAGCCACCACCCTCACCATGCCCCTCAAAAAAGATGCTTTGAGTGCAAATTGTTGGGAAGTAAACAATTATTAATCCAAGTATCTATTAAAAAGACTTTGACTGCTTTCGCACTACAATAAGCTGTGCAATAAAATGGTCTCCAATGTCTAGTTGATGAAGATATTGTGTTGTAGGCCAACTTGGTATAAGTTAGTAGCAATGCCAAAGCACATTACATTGCTTAAATCAGTAATTGTGTCAGCAAGTAGTACAGGAGACATAAGTTCAAATCTCAACACACTGGCTGGGGAATTAAAAAATAGCTCCCATCGGTAATGAGTATATAAACTGATGGATTATCAAAAAAAAATTGGGTTGTAATTAAATCATTTGTCTTTGCATGGTTTGGGAGAGAAGGGAGTGGTCTGTAAAGGCAGTGGGAGAGAAAGACGTTTGCAAAAGGGGAAATGAGTCTGAAAGGCTACAAAAGGGAGAAAAACAGTTCAATTTTTTAAATAAAGGAACACAGCTAACTTGTAAACACAAAAAGTAGAGTAGCAAATTCCTTGCAAATTAAATTGCAAACTCGAGGTTAAAGTTTCGAAGTTGGTGGGGAAATACAGTGGATGTTGTTATAATGAATACTTAACTATTTTAAGATTGGACAGTTTGTTTTTTCTTAATTATAGAATTCCTACAGTGTGGAAGCAGGCCATTCAGCCCACTGGGTACACATCAACCCTCCAAAGACAATCCTACTCAGACCCATCCTCCCTATCCTGTCCCTACTCCTACATTCCCCATAGTTAATCCACGTAGCCTGTACATCCCTGGAAACTATGGCAATTTAGCATGGCCAATCCACCGAACCTGCACATCTGAGGATAAATAAAGATTTGTTTTTGTTTGTTGTTATCTTCACAGTTTTTTTTACACTTAAGGTGCAGTCACTGTGTTGTAGACAAATGTATAATTGTTTAACTATGATCCCACCAGTTTGCAGAAAGCAAGTTTAGGGTGATAGTTTTTGCGTACTTAAGTATATGTCAATAATCTTCGGATAAAGCAATTGTTGATAAATTATGCCTGTGGTCTTGTGGCTATTTAAACATACCGGGGAGCCTAGGAAATTACACTTTCCATATTTGCTTACATTTATGTTTAGTGGAGAAATAATGATTACTGGGAACTATGATGAATTCTACTAATTCTGCTTCTGTGCAAGTCTAAAACCCCAAATTATCAGCACAAACATACAGGGCATTAAGTCAAAATGACTGCATTACCCGAAGAGTCAGTTAAGTTGAAAAAGTAACTCCCAAAAATCAGAAAGTATCCCTTCAGAAATCTCAACAGAACCTTTCTTCATAAAACAACTGCTTTATCCCATAAATCAGCTGAGTACAGTTTCTCTGAACTGCTTTTCATGCAGTTACACCTTTTCTTAAATAAGGAAACTAAAACTGTACACAGGATTCCAACTGTGTTTTCACCAGTGTCCTGAACTGTACGAAAACATTTCTGCTTTTATCTTCCCTTCTCTTTGCAATCAACAACATTCTATTTGCCGACATACTCACTAGCTGTATCTGCATTTGTAATTCATCTACCAGATCATTCAGATTGAAAACACACAAATTAACATCCAGTCCGTCAGGTCTGCCTCCACCATTCAATAAGATTGCTCTGTGCCATCAAGTTCTTCAATCTATCTATTTAAATAATATGGTATTATATGAGTAGTATAATATAGTATTTCTGCCAAAGACGACAACTTCACATTTTTCCACGATATACTTCATCTGCCATACTAATGCCTACTCATCTGAATCATTGATACTCCTTCACAAGATCCCGCGTGCCATTTTCACAACTTATTCTCCTGCCTATCTTTGTGTCATCAGCAAACTTAACATATGCAGTCATTTCATCCAAGTAATAGTTACAGATTGTAAATAGTTGATGCCCCAATGATGAGGCACCTCGTCAACGGAAATCCACACACACCTCACCTACATGTCCCCTTTTATCGACACTGCATGTTACTTCCTCAAAAATCTCAAACATTAGACAATTTTATTTAACAAATATCGCTCACAGAAAAACATATTTTTGTTAGTTTTAAGGTTGATGCACCTACAAGTGCAATAGTTAAATCTGGTAACAAAATAATTTAAAAATTGAAAATTATCATCAGTAAATCAAAACCAATTTCTCTCCAGAACACTGGGAAGAAGTGAGGACTGAACTTTAGAGATCCTTCTAGGGACCAAGTGAAACGTCTTAATAGAAACATAATTAAATATGCACTAATTATCTGCAAAAGGGATAAACATTTGTGGCTTTACCTTGTAACTGACATTGTTACTGGAGCTTTCGCAGCTTTTATATCAGATGTTAGTTTCTCTTTTACTGGAGCCGATGAACGCCGTTCTCGTTCAGTCACTGAATGATGCTCAGGGCTACTAATTCTTTTGGCTGCACGAGTAGTTGGTTTATTCTGAATGTTTAAATCAGATATCTGGTTTCTGGAATATAGAATAGGAAATCTTTACTGCAGATTTACAGGGTCTTGATGAGATCACATCTGAGGTACTATATACAATTCTGGTCCACCCCAACTTGTTTGAAAAATATATATTGTTTTAGCCATTCAGAGAAAGTTTGCAACGGGGATAAAAGACTTACTTTATCAAGCAAGTTTGAATAGGTTGGACCTAGGCCCACTGGAGTTTAGGAGAATGCAAGATGTTGGACGGCTACACAGAACCCCTGCAATGTGCAAAGAGGTTATTTGGCCCATCAAGTCTGCACAAGCCCTCTGAAGAGTATCACACCCAGACCCAGCATCCTCTACTCTATCCCCATTACTCCACATTTACCATGGATATTCCACCTCGCCAGCACATCTTTGGGCTGCAGGAGGAAACCAGAGTACCCAATAGAAACCCATGCAGAACGGGGAGACCACGTAAACTCCAAACGGTCACCCAAGTTTGGAACCAAATCCGGGTCCATGGCACTATGAGGCAGCACTGCCAACCACGGAGCCACCATGCTACCCTTGCGATGGCACTGTTTCTATTTATGGGGCAAGACTGCTTAAGAAAACAAGGTCGGCAATGAAGGTAACGTTCCCTCTAAAGTGCACAGCTGCTTGGATAGTCTGCACATGTCAACTGGCATGTGGACAAATTGAATACTGCATCTAGAGGCTGCTGGCACACACTATCCTCAGAGGTCCACGCAGTAGCAAAAAACATTAGGGGTGACATGGGAGATAGGGAGACATTTTTATTTTTCTTGCTGAGGATTGTTAAAACATGGAATTCTCTTCCCAGAAAGCAAAGGAGTCTAAGCCTCTGAATTTATTCAATACAGAGCTGATTGGATTCTTGAAAGACAAAGAAATGTACAGTTATGGGGTGAACAGGAAAATATACTTGAGACCACAACCAGATCGGCCACGATTCTACTGAATGGCACAGCAGGCTTCAACAGCCGAATGATCCAGTTCTAGTTCTATGTACTACAAAATGGATAAAATATCATGGTACGTACTGAAACCGAGAACAGCAATCCCTTTGTAGTCTGACTATGGCTATCTTGGTCAAAACATTTTTATGTGATGCTGTTAAAATCCCAGCATTAGCTTAGGCAGCTAATCCTTCTATAGCCAAGTGATCACAGTTATTACCACCAAGGTGCTCATCTGTTTAATTAAATGTCACCTCTGCAACTAAGGCCACAATGGAAGAACTTGCACACTGTTGCAAAAACGATCATGAATCAGCGTGACAAGCTCTGATTTCGAGAGGATGCTAAATTGCTCAATAACTATCTGAAACAAAGTTCTTGGCACAAAGGTCACTGAAGAATTTGAACACAATTCTGCACCATGCTGTGCAGTGCTGCAATGTTGTAGATGCTATATTTCAGCTAATGCCACCACAAAGGACATTTCTCCCTCCCTACCCTTATCTGCTTTCCGGAGGGACCACTCTCTCCATGACTCCCTTGTCCGCTCCACACATCCCTCCAGCCCCACCTCGCCCAGCACTTTTCCCTGCAACCACAGGAGGTGCTACACCTGCTCCTATACCTCCCCCCTCACCCCCATCCCAGGCCCCAAGAAGACTTTCCACATCAAGTAGGTGTTCACTTGCACATCTGCAAATGTGGTAGACTGCATCTGCTGTTCCTGTTGTGGCCTTCTCACATTGGGGAAACCTAGCAGAGGCTTGGGGACCGTTTTGCAGAACATCTACTCTCGGTTCGCACTAAACAACTGCACTTTCCAGTCACAAACCATTTCAACTCCCTCTCCCATTCCTCAGACGACATGTCCATTCTGGGCCTCCTGCAGTGCCACAACGATGCTACCCATAGGCTGCAGGAACAGCAACTCATATTCCGCTTGGGAACCCTGCAGCCCAATGATATCAATGTGGACCTCAAGCTTTAAAATCTCCCCTCCCCCTACCGCATCCCAAAACCAGCCCAGCTTGTCCCCGCCTCCCTAACCTGTCCTTCCTCCTACCTATCCCTTCGTCCCACTTCAAGCTCAACCCCCATCTCCTACATACTAACCTTATCCCACCCCCTTGACCGGTCTGTCCTCCATGGACTGACCTAGCTACTCCCCACTTCCCCACCCACACTCACCTTTACTGGCTCCATCCCTGCGTCTCTCTCCACCTATCTTCTCCTTTATCTATCTATCCACCTCTCCCTCTCTCCCTATTTATTTCAGAACCCCCTTCTCCTCTCCCAATTCCGAATAAGGGTCTAGGCCCGAAACGTCAGCCTTCCTGCTCCTCTGATGCTGCTCGACCTGCTGTGTTCATCCAGCTCTACACCTGATTATCTTGATGTCTGCCCTTTCAGTTGCATGCAAAAGCTATATTGGAATACTAATAAGAGTCTGCCTGCTGCTCTGATCAATGTTCTTCCCTCAACTAAGACCAGCAAGAACAGATCAGATGGCCAATTATCTCAATGTCAATTAGTAGCTATTGTCCCTGCTTACATATCATGAGATGCAAAGAGTTTTGGGTGTAACAGCAAGATCTACCAGCTGGAGTACAACGTGGGGAAGTGTGAGGCCATGCACTTTGGCAAGAAGAATCTAAGTATGGGCTATTGAGAAAATTCAGAAGTCTGAAGTGCAAATAGACTTGGGAGTTCTAGTCCAGGATTCCCTAAAGCTAAACTTACAGGTTGAGTCATTAGTCAGGATGGAAACTGCAACTTTGGCATTTATTTTGACAGGACTTGAATATAAAAGCAGGGATATACTTCTGAGGCTCTATAAGGCTCTGGTCAGGACACATCTGGAGTACTGTGCACTGTTTTGGGTCCCATATCTCAGGAAAGATGTTCTGGCCCTCAGAGAGGTTCACGAGAATGGTCCCTGGATGAAAAGCTTAACATATGAGGAACATTTGCGGACTCTAGGTCTATACTCATTGGAGTTAAGGAGAATCGGGGGGATCTAACTGAAACTTACAGAATATTGAATGGCCTGGACAGAGTGGATGTTGGAAAGATGTTTCCATTGGTAGGAGAGGCTAGGACCCAAGGGGACAGCCTTAGATTAAAAGGAAAATCTTTTAGAATGGAGATAAGGAGAAATTTCTTCAGCCAGAGGATATTTTCAGGATGGCAACCTGTAGATTGTCACAGAGATCGGTGCAGGGCCACAATTATTTATAATATATATTAATGACTTGGATGTTTTTGGATAACACAAAAGTAGTTGGAAAGGCAAGTGACGAGCATGACAGAATCTGCACAAGGATATAAACAGGTTAAGCAAGTGGGAAAAACCTTGGCAGAGAGAATGTAAGACAGAAAAATGTGAAATTATGCACTTTGGCAGGAAAAATACAGGAACTTATTATTTTTAACAGAGGAAGTCTGCAGAAAGCTACAAAGTAGAGGAATTTTGGTATCCTCTTGCACAAATCACAAAGTTCAGCAGGTAATAAGGAAGGCAAGTGAAATGTTGGTCCTTACTTCAAAGGGAATAGTGTATCAAAGTAGGTAAGTTTTTTTAGAACTATACAAGATTACAGCTGGAATGCTGTGAACAGTTTTGGGCTACTTATCTAAAGGAAGATCTATTGCCTTTACAGACAGTGTGCTGAAGGTTCACTACTGTATTATCAGGTATAGAAGGGCTGTCTTACCATAAGAAACCGACTAGGTTGGATCTGTACTCATTGGTATTTAGAAGAATGAGGGCAACTAAGGGGATTTGACAGGTTAGATGCAGAAAGGTTGTTTCGCCTTGCAGGAGAATGTAAGACCAGAGGCATATTCACAGAATAAAGGATGACCAGCTTAAGACAGATGAGGAAGAATTTCTTCTCTTAAGAGGATGGTGAACCATTTGGACCTATTTACTTCAGAGGGCTGCAGAAATTGGCTCGCTAAGTATATTCAGATCTGAGAAAGACAGGCTTTTAATTACTTAGGGAATCAGGGGTTATGGGGAACTAAGATTTGTCAGATCAGCCATGATCTAACTGAATGATGGAGCAGACTTGATGGGGTGATTGGCCTACTCTGCTCCTACATCTGATGGTCTTGCATTGTGAAAGCCAAGGGAAACCCCTACTGACCTGTTAAGTGTTTTTCAATTCATTAAGGGGTCTCCAGCAGGTAGGCTTATGGAGCAGTAAAACATATCAGCTTCTTACAGAATTCAGTTCATAGAAGCTGCAATCTGAAGAAAGGACTACATGTGATTGCACAATTACCAATCTAAGTGTTCCTATTAGGAGTTTACTTCAAAATTTTAACACATTAGAAATGGACAAAGTCATTGTAAAGGATACAATAATTGGATGTTTTCTTTTTCAAAGTGTACCTCTTTAAATTGTCATAGTTACAGAGCAGGAAATCACCTTGTTCTTTCTTCAAGCTTGGCAGCAATTTTGCCCCGAGATTGTGTTGGTTTTTCTACATCTGGTACTTGAGCTGATACAGCTTCTGAATAAGGTTTGTGCATATCCTCCTCCATGGTAATTTTCTCCTCTAATGGCATTAATAATACAGCATGAAAATTTATTAGAATTGGTATCTAAAGACTGAAATTCTTATAAGCTGTCTTTGATTTAAAAAAATGACCAACAAGTGAAAAAATGTTAAGATGAGATTTGTTTATACTTACCTGAATGAAGATGCCGTCGTTTAGAGGGATTTTCTACTGGAGAGTAAGGGCGTTTGGGTTTTCTTTCTCTTCGACAGGAACTTTGTTCTTCAGCACCCTTAACAGATTGCTCCTCCTATATTGGGAGGAAAACTTGTATGATCACATCGCATTTGACTTTTTATAAAAAGCAAGACTATACACCAGAGCCGAAAACTGTTACATAAATCAACTTTCCAGTATCCTCAAAATATTCTCTGTACAACAATTGTTACAATGCAGTATTTTGCCTGTAAAACTGTCACACAAGTGCAAAAGCAATTAATTATGAAAAACATTGATAATGTTTGATCCAAAACTCTCAAGTATTCTTTATTTCAATTTTAATGAGCTTACATAGCAAACATACTAACAGCGCACAGGTGGAAATGCTGAGTGAAGAGAATTGTTATTAGCTGTTGGCTAGCCTGCCAACATTCACTGTGTAGGTATCCAAGAAGAGTGGTTACTTTCATGATACAAGGGATAGTGGTCATTGACAATCAAATCATATTCCAGCTGTGTTAGAACATTCAGAAGGATAAAAATTGTAAAAAGATGGGCAAAAATACTTGGAAATGCAAATAAAAGCAACACTTGGCCAAAAAGATTCATGTGAAATCATGATAACAAAAAAAAAATGTTCAGACCTAGTATTTCATGAATTTTACCAAAACAAATTGACACAGCCTCCTGCTTCACAGGGCAAAATACTTATCCCTTGACAGTGCTAGACTAATACTAATTTTGTTCTTTTTTTATTCAACGTGCAACATCTTGAGATCAATTGCAGCAAACCTGAGTAGAAAGCCAGTTTAAGTTTCTCCAGTTCACAGGTTACTGGATATAAACTTACAAAGCAAATATCTACAAAGCAAAATAAATAATGTTCAGCAAAAGATGCTCTCCTACTTGTTGGATTATCTGAGCCTAGCTGATCATTACAACTATTACAAATGCTATTCAATATTTCACGTATTAAAAACTGAATCCCAAATAAAAGTACTTCTTTACTCATTACTGGCAAAATACTTAACATAAACACCTACAGAATCAAGCAATTTGTGCTGCTTAGTGTGATCAAGTTGTGAATTTCTTTGTGAAGAAATAGACAGCATATAGAGACAATGCTAGGTAAAGATATCATTGCTTAGGCACTTGTTAACGAGTGGTGAAATGAGATATGCAGACATATGCATAGAAACAAGGAAAATCAGAGGGATACACAACTGAACCCTCTTAGCCTTCTCTGCCATTCATTACAAGGTGGGACTGGCTGATAAATCTTCACTGAAATGTGGTACTTACATTAGGATGGAAAGAAGATGGGTGGTTATAGACTGTAACAGTGCTTGAGAGAGGGGATGTCCCAGAGACTTCCAGGGCAGAAAATATTTGGGTATAGGTACAATCAATGACTTACAAGTGGTTCCTCATACAGAAGCAAGTCAAAAGATTGGGACTAGCTAAATTGCTCTTGCAAAGTTCAGGCACAGACACACTAAATGGCAAGTACCCAAATGGACTTGGGTTTGCCTGCACTGCTGACAGTTTGCTTTCTATTGCTATAAATGATTTGAACATAGACATTATTAAGTAGACATTATTCAGTAACTCCAAATTAAATGGACATTGCTTACAAGAAAGAATTGAGAAATATAAAATTGAAAGAAAATACTCCTTTGTTAAGACTAAACTAAAGATGGTAGGATTCTAGCTGTACTTTAAATTTATACATTAGACCAATGGTGGGTGTAGGGTGTGCAGCTCTAAATCTTCCATAATAGGAAAGAAAATGTATTCAGGTACAAGACAGTGGACATTCATAGATCAAATGCTGTAATGAAGGCTATAATAAAGGCTTCCGTTAATTCATGACTTTTTTTATATTAAAGCAAAATCATTTAGAAATCCAATTATGTGAACTACTTCATGTTAATAAGCACAGAACATACAAGAAAGGACTATTTAAAAAAAAAATCAATGTGATGTATACTTTCGAGTCAAAATCCTGGAACTCTTTCCCTAACAGCATTGTGAGTGTGCCTACACCAAATAGACTGCAGTGGTTTGACAAAAACACTTCATTACTACCCTCTCAACAGCAACTTGAGATGGGCAATAAATGCTGGCCAGCCAGTGGAGCCCATATCTGCTGAATAAAAAATTACTTGAGCAGTCCACATGCTTCACAATGCAAAAGTTCACTTTGTAATATTATATGATACATTCTGCCAACAGCCAGAAGCATGCCAGTCACTTCTTGGTCAAGCGTAATTTGGTAAATTGCAGGCTAGTAGCAGAAACATGCTTGTGAAGATTGCCTTATTGATTTATACACTCAACTAGTTCTTTAATAGAAATAGTAGGAATTGCCGATGCAAGAACCAGAGATAACAACCAAGCTCTCTGGTGAAGGGTCTAGGCCCGAAACGTCAGCTTTTGTGCTCCTGAGATGCTGCTTGGCCTGCTGTGTTCATCCAGCCTCACATTTTATTATCTTGGAATTCTCCAGCATCTGCAGTTCCCATTATCTCTCATAACAAGGTATGGAGCTGGATGAACATAGCAGGCCAGGCGCATCAGAGTTGCGGGAAAGCTGACGTTTCGGATCTGGGCTCTTCTTCAGATTTTCAGCTTTCCTGCTCCTCTGATGCTGTCTGGATTGCTGTGTTCATCCAGCTCTACATCTTGTATCTCTGGTTCTTTAATATACTTTATAGATACCAGGAACCGACCATGCTTATCCTGTCTAGTCTACATGTGACTTGAATTTACTCTTTGTGGTTCACTCTGATTGCGTTTGACTGTGGTCTAGCTGTCAGGTGCACAAACTACAAATGAGAAATGAATGCAGTGTTGCCAAGGACAGCAATAAAAATTGGAGTCATGCCTACGACAGAGGCTGCCTCACTATCATTGTCTGCTCATCAAGTCAGTATTGACTGTCTATACCTATGTAGAATCCATGATAGTCAAATGGAGCTGGTGATTTGAATTTACAGTGGTGAATGTCATTTTCAGCAGATTCCTCTTTAAGCTGATTGCACTTTTTAAAAAATTGTTATTCTTTCATGGGTTTTCACATGAGCCCCACAACTGTTAAATGCCAACATGACTTTTCTGACTTAAGATACTCATGCTTTCAACAAAGTGGCTACTGTTCCTCCAAAAAAATCAGTAATATTCATGGGCATCATTATATGGGATTCTTATTCTGTGGGGGACACAGACAAAAAACAATGTCATGGAAGAAAAGGCAGGCAGAGGAACTTCCAATCTGTAGAGGTTTCTTTCAACCATCACCCACCCCATGCTATTGCATGCTCATGCAAACCATCACAGTTTTGTAGCTCAGATCTTCTCGCACCTGAAAACATATTGTTGACAAAAGTTAGCATTTTACTTGGCAGCACTTTCTGAATAAACCCTGGATTGTGAGATCGCAATTTAAAAATGTTATATCTCATCTCGATGCCAACGCTTTGTGGAAATACTGTTTACTGTCTCAAGTGTTGAGTTATTGGGTGAATTCATTCGTCCTCAGGTGAGATTATATTGCCCAGGCACACAAGCAGCTCCAAGCCTGAATTCAAATTAAACTGCAAATTTGGGAGTGAATAGCAAATTCAAATTAACAAATTTGCACTGAGTTTCTAAGTAAGCAACCATTATTCATTAGGAGGCATTACTTTTCAATTTGAATAAAGCAGCTTTTAATCAAAAGTAAACTGAACTACAAAGACTTAAAACTGGCACCGTACCACTGGTTGGAAAAGAAGAGGCATTTATTATAGGTTTTCAGAATCATGGAAAGTTGCTTTCACAAATGACCTGTTACTAAATGTTAGTGATTCCATTAGACAAGCAGAACACATGCCAAATACCGTATCAAAGGCAGAAAGGGTTGGGCATGGAATAGGAAGCACACTAGAATCACCAGTGATAGTTGAACCATTTCACATTTTAGTTTCCAGCAACATGTACCGTTGCTATATAGCTACTTACCGCAGCTTCATCTTTCCACTCACAAATGGCACTTGTGATTATCTCTGATACAACATCCTGCTGAACTGGCAACTCTACATGAATGGGTAAAGAAATTTAGTAAGGAAAACTCTTCGCAATTTTGTGTTATAAGTTCTGTCATTCTTATTGGCATAAATCCATATAAAGAAAACAGCTACCTGCAGGAACACTGCAAAGAAAATATCAAATTCTTGTTCACTTTTATCAAAGTCTATTCATATACAACTAACATGAGGTTTTTTGTCAAAATAGGATGATAGTATGCATATTTTTAAAATTTCAATGAGCTTTTAAGGTACATCCAGACATTCGGGCAAAATGATACAAAGAGGGCTTGATCCATGAAGTTAAACATTAATTTTCACCATGATTGATGAATGGTGGCAGTAGCGTGTATTTGTAAACAAACTGCACTGCAGCAACTCACCAAGGTTCCTAGGACATCATCTTACAAACTTGTGACCTCTACCACCTAGATCAACAGCAAAAGCAGACTCATAGGAATACTATCACCTGCAAATTTCCCTCCAAGCAACACACCACACTAACTTGGAACTATTTCACTGTTCCTTCAATGTTTTCCGAATCTAATACTAGAACTGCCTTTCCAGCAGTAACACAGGCATCTAAACCAAACAGAATGCAGTTGTTCAAGAAAGCAGCTCACCAACTTCTCAAGGACAATTAGGAGTAGATTTGAAATGCTGGCCTTGCCGCAAGATACACATTCATGAAGAAAACAAAAACTTAGGTGAACTTAGAGCAGAAAATAGCACACGTCAAATGACTTCAAAGTCACTGAAATCTCCACTGTGACGAAATACACACTGCAAGGAAAATGTGAATGCTTTCTGCAACCACTGAGAAAGCTAAAAGAACCAGTTGAAATCTTGCCCTCAGTAATATTGGGAAGGAAAATCAGTAGTTCTGAACAGATTGTGCCATGCAAAAGCTAAATCCAAACTCTACAGTGTACTTTTAACATTGAGTTTTTAATATTCTTGGCCACCCTATCAATGCAGGATCATCGTATACTTTCTCCTTACCTTGCGATTTCATGTTCAAGTCATATTTTGATTCTAATTCTTCAGCTTGCTGCTCTTTACATAAAACTTGCTTGATATTTTCTGAAGTACAAGCCTTTTGCTTTTCAGAATCTTCTACAGAAGATTCAACCACATCTTTGGAACCAGAGGATGCCTCATAGCTAAAGCTTTCATCAAGTGTTGGAGTGGCTGGCGAAGATGGATTATAATGAACAAACTGTGCTAGGCTTGCAGCTGGATGTTGAAGACTTGCATCATTTAATGTTGGAGTGTCTGCAGGAAGTGTCTGATAAGGAGGAAGTAAAGACTCTTGTTGATCCACATTTGGAGGAATGTTTAACTCATTAAGCCTTGCAGCTTGGTCATGAGCTGGGTCCTCAGTTTGCTCTTTTTGCAACAATGCTGCACTACAATTACCAGTTCTGATTTGTACAGATTTGTGCTCTTTTTCACCATTTGGCACATGCTTCAAATGCTTGCTTTCACTCACTCCACTTTCAAAGGCTTCATTTCTCTCCTCTAGTTTGTTTTCACTTTTCAAAAACTTCTCTGCTTCTACCTTTAAATCTCCTGCATCGTGTCCAGTTCCTTTTGTATCCAGCATGCTTTCTTCTGATTTGAACTGGGAGCTTGATGTACCAGTTCCCTTTTCAGCACACGGATCAGCTTGTACTTTTTCCTTTGAACTTGACACAAGGTTTGCAGACATTTTTCCTGTATCATCTGTTTCGTCAATATCTTTCACTTGCCGGTCCTCTAATTTTGAATCTAAACTTTCAGAATAATTTTTCTTCCCTATCTCACTACTTTTGACAGCTTCCAGCAGATAAGCTTCAGATTCCGGTTGATCATTCTCAGGTTTATTTCTTTCTTCAGTTCCATTGCCTTTACTAGGTGTCACATTTTCCTTGAACGCTGACATTAAGTTTTCCAGTTTACGTTTTGCCTCACTATTTTGAGCATCTTGATAACCAACTGCGAGTGATTTGGAAAAATAATTTTGAGACTCATTTTCTTTCAGCTCTTCACTTCCTCGATTATTTTGTATTTTATCCAATGATCTTGTTTGAATGTTTTCTAAATTATCCTTCTTTTCTACATCATTCTCACAGCTTTGTGCTTTTCCTGTAGGCTTTTCTTGCAGATTTTCAGAGGATTCTTTGGATTTTGACTGAATACATTGGAAATCATTTTTCTTTTCCTCACCTTTTTCATTGTCTTGAATGTTTTCTTCATCTTCATTTGTTCGAGACCTTCCAGGCTGTTCCACAGATTTTAAATGTCGGATGTTCTCAGAAAGACATTTATCTTGTCCTTTTTCACTGTTTTGAATAGCCTGCAGCAAATTTTCTTCACATTTTGATTGAGTGCTTTCCGGCTGCTCTTTAGATTTTACCCATGAATGTTCAAAAGGTTCCCACGATTGTGACTGAACATTTTCAACATCACGTATTTTCTCCATTTTCTTGTTAACGTCATCTTCCTGCAAGTATTCCTTAGACTTTGATCGGGACTTTTCAAAATAAATGCTTTTTGAATCATGCCTTTTTTCAGTTTCTTTCTTATTGCTTTGAATGTCATCTTGCATATTCTCCTTGAATTTTGATTGAAAGCTTTCCGAATGATCCTTAGCTTTTGACCAAGTGTTTACATAATCAGGTTTCTTTTCCATTCCCTTTTCATTGTCTTGGACACCATCCCTTACTTTCTGTCTGGATTCTGATTCAGAATCATGGCTCTTTTCTGCTTTCACGAACTGAACATTTGCTTCTAATTTATCCTTAGGTTTTAATTGTGATATCTCCGAGTCTCTGGTTTTAAACTGAATCTTTTCAGTGGCATGTCTTTCTTCTGTTCCCTTCTGAGTACATTCAATATTTTCCTTGAATTTTGACCGTGAAATTTCACCGCTGTCCTTTGATTTTGACTGCGGGCTCTCAGCACTGTCCTTTGATTTTGACTGCGGGCTCTCAGCGCTGTCTTTTGACTTTGACTGCCAGCTTTCAGCGTTGCTTTTTGATTTTGACAGCGAGATTTCAGAGTTGTCTTTTGATTCTGACCGTGAAATTTCAGAGCTGCCTTTTGACTTTAACCGTGAGATTTCACGACTGTCCTTGGACTTTGGCCGCAAGCTTTCGACACGGTCCTTGAACTCTGACTGTGAGCTTTCAGTGCTGTCTTTTGATTTTGACTGTGAGGTTTCAGTGCTGTCTTTTGATTTTGACCGTGGGATTTCACTGCTATCCTTGGGCTTTGACCGCAAGTTTTCATTATTGTCCTTGGATTTTGAATGCAAGTTTTCACAGCTATTCTTCAGTTTTGACCGTGAACTCTCAATGCTGTCCTTGGTTTTTGACCGCGAGCTCTCAACATTATCTTTGGACTTTGGCCGTGAGCGCCCACAGCTATCCTTGGATTTTGGCTGCGAGCTTTCAAAGCTGTCCCTGGGTTTTGACCGTGAGCTCTCACCACTGTCCTTGGGCTTTGAACGTGAGCTTTCAGTGATGTCCTTGGGCTTTGACCTCAAGATTTCACCACTGTCTTTGGGTTTTGACCTTGAACTTTCTGTGCCGTCCTTGGGTTTTGACCGTGAGCTTTCTGCACTGTCCATGGATTTTGATCGTGAGTATTCTATGCCACCCTTGGATTTTGACCGCAGGTTTTCAACACTGTCCTTGGATTTTAACCCAAAGCTTTCAATGCAGTCCTTGGATTTTGATCGCAGACCTTCTGCATTGTCCTTCGGTTTAGATCGTGAGCTTTCAGTAATGTCCTTGGATTTAGATGCTGAACTTTCAGTACTGTCCTTTGATTTTGACCATGAGCTTTCAATGCTGTCCCTGGACTTAGACCGTGGGCTTTCAAATCCATCCCTGGGTTTGGACCGTGAACTTTCAATGCTGTCCCTGGGTTTTAACCTCAAGCTTTCAATGTTATCCTTGGATTTAGAATGTAAGCTTTCAACGTTGTCCTTGAATTTTGACTTTAAGCTTTCAACAGCATCCTTTGACTTTGAACGTGAGCTTTCAATGCTATCCTTGGATTTAGATCGTGAGGTTTCAGTACTGTCTTTGGATTTTGACTGAGAGCTTTCACCGCAGTCCTTGGGTCTTGACTTTGTGCTTTCAACAGTGTCCTTCGATTTTGAACGTGAACTTTCAACTATTTCCTTCAATTTTGATTGAGAGCTTTCAGAATTGTGTCTCCTTTCTATTCTCTTCTCGTTGCGCCTATCACCATGCAAATCCTCCTTGGACCTCAATCGTGCATCTTCAGAATTTTTTCTTTTCTCTTTACTCCTCACATCTTCCTGAAAATTTTCCTTTAATTTTGACTGAGGGCTATCAGATACAGCTTGAATCTCTTTCACTTTCTCATGGCTTCTTGAATCTTCCTGCACTCTCTCTCTGGATTTTGACCAAGAGCTTCTAGGTTCACTTCTCCGCTCTTTGCGTTTCACATCTTCCTGCATGCTTTCCTTAGATTGAGACCGAGAACGTTCAGAATCATTCCTCTTTTCCTTGCTTTTATCATCTTGCACAATTTCTTTAAATTTTGCTCGACTTTGCTCAACTTCATTTTTCTTTTCTTTGCTTTTCTCATGGCTTTTAGCATATTCATGCGTGTTTCCCTGGAATTTGGTATAAGGGTTTTCAGAATTATTCTGTTTCTCTTTCACCTTTTCACTAACATTAATGTCTTCTTGAGAGTTTTCTTTGAATTTTGGTCGATTAATTTCAGCTTCATTTCTCTTTTCTTTGTTCTTCTCATGGCCTTTTGCGTCTTCTTGTATATTGTCCCTAGATTTTGACAAGAAGCTTTCAGAATCACGTCTTTTTTCTTTCCCTTTCTCATCACCTTTCTCTTCCTTCACTTTTGAGTGCTCTTTTGGTTTAACATCTTGGCTCTGTTCAATTACAGATGAATCTGAAGAATTAGAGGAAACTGGAGTTTTGTTGTCACTCTTTGACACGATAACATAGAGGCAATTTGGAATGGCTTTCTCCTCTGAAGGGTTCCTCAGCTTCTGATCAACATCTACATGAATACCGTCTGCATAACCACTCTCAGATACCACCACTTGCTCATCACTTTCTTTTATGTGCTTTCCTTCATCTTTCTGCTTAGATAATTCATTTTCATTAATATTTCCATCTGATTCAAAGTTATTAACTTTATTATTTGTTGACACTTTTAACGCTTCCATATCTGAATCTTGAGAGGAGGAATTGCTTCTTAGCTGCTTTCGACAAGGCTCATGATCTATTTTCACTTCATTCCTCATGTCATTTGATTGAATGCACTCTGAAAATCTCCTCACAGGCCTCGATGGCACATCTGAGGATGATGCACTCCTGGAATCTTTCAAAACAGAGGAAGTAGCCACCTTTTCTTTGCTCTGAAAAAGAAACTTAAAGCAGAATTTTACAATTAAATTATAAGAAACAAACTATTGGTCCAAAGTGATCAGTCCAATTTTTACAAACACTAAGGTGAACAGAAATATCTGTTCATCTTTTACAGTATAATAAAGATTAACACTGAAATAAAAACTACTTATTTTAAATGATCAAACAATAATAGTCATGCAAAAATATTTTTATGCACTATGTCCAAATAAGCTGGTTGAATTACTCTATGCAAACTAGATACAAACAGGACAATAGGAGTAATCTTTCAAAAGCATCCAAAACCAAAATTCAAATTTTTCAAATGTCTTTTAAAATTAATCAAATATCAATTTCTACATTGAAGAATAAAGCCACTTTTCTCACCTAATTTCAGGACCTGTAGTGCATATATTCTTGATACATGTGTTTACATATTTAAGCTGCATTATTTTAATTGCTAACCATCACACACCAGAGTAAAGCCAATTATTTCAAATATGCTAAATGATAACTTGCTTTCATACACTACCTCCATTTTACTCTGTCTTTCTTTAAAGTCTTCTGGCTGTGCACGCTTTCTTTTTCGATCTTCATGCAAGACACGTTCCTCTGATAGGGTTCTGCAGGAAAAGATAATGTTAAGACATTATGACTAAAAGAAATCAAAAACGTTTGCAAATCATTATTTTCAGTCAATGATGCTATTTGACAAAGGGGGGTTGCTGAGTTAGAAGGATTGCAGTCTCCTTTTTAAAAATATAAATTATTAACATCAAGGAACTTAAAAATAGCTTTATCAGCATTAAGATGCTGTAAACTGGAAGACGGTTACTAAATCAAATAAAAAAGCAGATGCTAGACATCTAAACTAAATCTCACAAAATACTGAAAACACTCAGTACTTCAGTCAGCATCTGCGGAGAGGTCCAGCAAATTTGTATTTTGATTTTGCATCAGGAATTGCATTAGCTTCAGGAATTTCTAAGATTTTTAAAAAAAGTTATTTCAGAGCACTCGTCAATGTTCAAATTACAATTGCGTGCAGATGTAAATAGCAACAGTACAGTACCAAATTATATGTTAAAATGATTGCACTATGAAATTTCTAAGTTTATCTCTTTTGCCACCAGTTTAATTTTAAGTATTCGGTTTTTATTCATTTTTACAATTTTAAAATTATATCATTTTTAACCGTTGCAAAGTGCTACATCTAACTTTTTCGTGCTTTTTATATTTCATATATTCTGGCAGTCTAAATTTACTTAGTTAACACGTAACTTCTGATCATTTTCAAACTGTCCAAAGGCAGTTAAATTAAATGGAGCAGTGACATTAGAACTAATTAGTGAAATACCTGGTCAAATTTATGCAAGGGCTAAGTAATCCTAGATTGTGTTCAGGAGAGTTTTCCACAGCAGCTCATGCCTGGTACAACAAGAAACGAGGCATTGCAAGATCTGGTTCTTGGGAATAAAGTCAGCCATGCCCAGCAAGTGTCAGTGGATCTGCATTTTGGGGAGAGTGATCATTGTCATAAGCTTTAGGGTGACAGCAGAAGAAAAAGGGCACTCCAGAGTAAGAATACTTAACTGGACTGCAATGGGGCAAGAACAGACCGAATGGGCAAGAATGGGCTGAATGCATTGAAGGTTTGTAGGAAAAACCGTAGATGAACAATGGGCCACCTTTAATGAGATGATTTGGACATTGTTGAAGCTTATTCCTTCAAAACAGAAAGACAGGGCAAACAAACTCACTGGATGAGAAAGGAAATACAGATTAAGATAAAGGATGCTTATGATAGCTGTCAAGTAGAAAATAATAATTGATAACCACACTGAGTACAAAGGGAGATGTTAAAAACAAATAAGGATTATGAGAAAACACGAGCAGCTAACGTAAAAAAGTTTTCCGCAGGCACATAAACAGTAAAGCAAAAGGGTGGTGAAAGGAGTAGGGTTGACTTGCAATTAAAAAGGGGATTTGTAAACAAAGGAATGGGGCATAGTTGAGGAGTTAAATGAATACTTTACATCTAAGGGTGTGTGGAAATTGCAGAATCGTTCAATCTTTCTTGTACTAGACAGTGATGCCACAGGATAGAAAATTGCAATGTCCTTGTTCAAAAAAGACAAAGATAAGCCCAACAATTACAGATGAGTGAATAAAACTTCAGTGATAGGAAATATCTTGAAATAATTAGGAACATAGGAATATGCATAGCCCATTCAGCCCCTTGAGCTTGTTCCACCATTCAACAAGATCTTGGATGTTCTGTGTCCTAATTTCAAACATCGGCCTTTGGTGCATATCCCTTATCACCTTTGCTTAACAAAAATTTATCAAACTTATGCTTCAAAGCATCCACGGCCTTTTATGAAATAGACTTCCAAACTTCTACCACCTTTTGTGTGTAGAACTGCTTCCAAACACCTCTCCTGAATGGTGTGACCCCAAATCTCAGGCTATGCCCCCTAGTTCGAGAACCCCTAACCAGTGAGAATATCTACCACTAGTTATCTGCCTTGTCTTTTCCTGTTATTACCTTGAACACTTTGATGAGGTTACCCCAAAACCTTCTGAATTCTAGAGAAAACAAGCCTAACGTGTAAAATTACTCCTTATAACTTAACCCCTAAAATCCAGGTAATGTTCTTGTAGGCCTATGCTGCAGGTCCTCCAAGGCCAATGTATTCAAACTAATTGTTTGGGTTAAAATTAGTAGTCATGTGGAAGAATGCGGGTTAATCAGAAAGAGCTAGCACAGATTTGGGAGGCTATTTTGAAGAGGTTACGGACAGAGTTGATGAGGCTAATACTGATGAATGTACAAATGAGAAACAAGAATATGCCATTCCACCACTGAAGCTTGCTCCACTATTCAAAAAAAAGTATGGCTGATCTAATTTTAACCTCAGTTCTGCATTCCTGCATATACCGTTCTAAACCCCTAGTAATCAAGAATCTAAAATCTGGCAATGTGGTGTACATGGAATTTGATACAATGCCACACATCAGACTCATGAGAAAAGTTTAGCTCATGACAAAAACAGCATAGTAACAAATATACAAAATTTATTCAGGGAAATTAAACGATTAATGAGCAATGATTAATGGATACCTTTTAGGCTGGAGGGAGATTTGTAGTGCAGTTCCCTAGGACAATTTTAGGATCTTTGCTTTTCCTGATATATATTAACGATCGAGACCTTGTTGTGCAGGAAATAATTTTCAAGTTTGTGGATGACACGAAATTTGAAAGCACTGTGAACTGAATGGAGGATAGTGGAACATCACAAAAGGACATTGACAAATTGGAGTGAGCAGATAAGTTGGAGATTAATATCAATGCAGAGAATTGTGAGGTGACAATGTGGCAAGAAGAACATGGAGAATCAGTTTCAAAATGCAATCCAACCCTCAAGGTTGTGCAGGAGCAGAGAAGCTTAGGCATGAGTCACTAAAGGTGGCAGCACAGGTACAGTGAGCAGTTAATAAAATATACAGTAATCTAAATGTTATTAATAGGGGAATAATAAGAATAGTAGTAATAATAATAATAATAATAATAATAATAAGGGCAGGAGGTCATGCCAAACTTTCATAAGACGCTACTTAGGCTCAACTAAAGTATTGTGTACAGTGCTACACTTTAGGAAGGATATGAACATATCAGAAAACGTGAAGAGGTGTTTACAAGAGTAGCTCCAGGGATGACAAATATCAGGTATGAAGACAGACTGCACAAGTGGGGACTGTTTTCCTTGGCGATGAGACAGCTAAGAGGGGATTTTATAGAAGCTTTTGAATCATAAAGGGATTCCTGCAGAAGGATCAAAAGTAAAAGGGAAAAGATATAAAATAATTTGCAAAAGAAGAAAACGTGATGAGAGAAAAAAAAACTCGTTCATACTTTTGCCACACAAATGTCAGAACATGGCCATCACCAATTAAAGACAATCTAACCACAGCTCCTTGACATTCAATGGTGTTATCATCACGGATTCCTCAAAGATCAACCATCCTGGGAGTGATCATTTAACAGAAACTCAACTCCCTCTTGCCACATAAACTCAGTGGCTGGAAGAGCAGGTCAGAGGCTAGGATTACTGCAGTGAGTAACTCACCTCCTCACTCCCCAAAGTCAGTCCACTACTTACAAATCACAAGTCATCAAGGTGATGGTATAGTCCCCAGTTGCCTGAATGGGTGCAGCTCCAACAACATAAGAAGCTTGATGCCATCCACACAATGCAGCCACTTGATTGGGGCCACATCTGCAAACATTCCCCACCAAAGATGCTCAAAAGCAGCAGTGAGTACTATCTACAAGATGCATTGCAGACATTCATCAAAGAGCGGCACAGCAACTAGCACTGCTGCCTCACAGCACCAGGGACCTGGGTTCAATTCCAGCCTCGGGTGACTGTCTGTGTGGCGTTTGCACATTCTCCCCACATCTGCGTGGGATTCCTGTCGGTGCTCCGGTTTCCTCCAACAGCCCTAAAGGCCTCCAAGTTAGGTGGATTGGCTATGTTAAACTGCCCATACTGTTTAGGGTGGGAAATGCAGGGATACAATAAGGTATGGGGTGGGTCTGGGTGAGATGCCCTTCGGAGGATAGGCGTGGACTCCATGGGCTACAATCCTGGAAGTCCATCCCTAATGGCATTGTGTTTCAACCTACAGCGGTTCAAGAAGGCAGCTCACCAACACCTTCTCAAGAGCAATTAGGGACGGGCAACAAATGCTGGCTAGCCAGTGATGCCCATATTCTATAAATGATTCAAGAAAACTGAGCAATTACCATTTAAAACACATCACCTGGACATATAGTGGAGGCAGGTTCAACAGAGGCATCTAGTGAGGCCATGAGATAATTATTTAAATAAAGACAATATTCAGGGTTATGAAGGAAAGGCAGAGAATGGCACCTAGCCGTTTGAGCAGAGACTGACATAGTACTCACGATGTACAGCATAGAAACAGACTCTTTGGTCCAACTTGCTCATGTCAACTAAACGTCCTAAATTAATCTAGTTCCATTTGCCAGCATTTGGGCCATAGGCCTCGAACCCCTTCCTATTCATCTATCCATCCAGAAGCCTTTTAAACAGTGTAATTGTACCAACCACCACTACTTCTTTTGGCAGCTAATTCCATACACACACCACCCTGCGCGTGAAAAAGTTGCCCCTGAGGTGTTTTTTTTTAATTCTTCCCCTCTAGCCTTAAATGTTTGCTCTCTAGTTTTGGACTCCCCCACTCTGGGTGGATGAAAAACCCTTGACTATTAGCCCCATCCATGCTTCTCGTGATTTTATAAACACTGACGCACCGGGAAAATAGCTCCAGACTATTTAGTATCTCCGCATAGCTGAAGCCACAAACCCTGGCAACATTCTTGTAAATCTTTTCTGAACCCTTTCAAGTTTCACAACGTTCTTCCTATAGCAGGGAGACCAGAATTGAACGTGGTATTCCAACAATGGCCTAACCAATGTCCTGTACAGCCACAACAAGACCTCCCAACTCCTATACTCAATGCACTGACCAATAAAGCCAAGCATACCAAATGCCTTCTTCACTATCCCATCTACCTGCAGCTCCACTTTCAAGGGACTACGAACCAGCAATCCAAGGTCTCTTTGTTCAGCAACACTCCCAAGAACCTTATCATTAAGTTTACAAGTCCTGCCCCAATTTGCCGTATCAAAATGTAGCATCTCACATTTATCTAGATTAAACTTCACCTGCCACGCCTTGGCCCATCTAATCAAGGTCTCGTTGTATTTCGCGACAACATTCTTTGCCGTTGACTACACCACCAATTTTGGTGTCATCTGCAAAGTTACTAACGACACCTCCTATGTTCACATCCAAATCATTTACATAAATGACAAAAAGCAGTGGACCAGCACCAAACCTTGCGGCACACCGCCGGTCACAGGCCTACAGTCAAAGAAAAATCTTCCACCACCACCCTCTGCCTCCTACCTTTCAGCCAATTTCATATCCAAGTGGCTAGTTACTTGATTGTCCAAATGGCCTCTTTCTGCAATGGAATGATTCTGCGATCCTGCAGGCTAATATTCCTCATGGACACTATGAATCATTTTATCAGTTATCCAAGGAAATTTTCTTTCTCAGACAATGCCTGAAGAATTATTATACCTTAAATCTCCTTTTCTTTTTCTTCTTAAGGCCACTTTTTTCTCCAAGACTTTTTGTTCTTTCAAAGTTGCTTTATTTACTTTAGAATTTAAGGCAGCTGATTGTTGCATTTTCCTCGAATTAATCACAACATCCAAATTATTATTAATACCTGAAATAAATATTAAGGAAGAGAGTGTATAGAATTAATTAAAATGTAATCTTCAGGCACTTTGAATAGATAAGCCTCTCAAAATTTAATAAAGATGCAAGGACAAATGCCAACACTGAAGGATCACAGTGTCAAAGGACCAAATTGCAGTTCTTAGCATATTTAGTCTCGTGTATTTGGTTTTCAGCTAAGAACATGGAAGCATATTGCTTAATTCCATTTTAGAAAAGTTCTGGATATAGTCTGTTTGCTCTGACAAGAAACTGACAAAACAGGAAGAAACATTTATAAGTTTACAAACACCGCTAACAGGGATATTTTTCATCAAGACATGATATAACAAAAAGACAACTTGTAAATCTTGATAAACATGACTTTAAATTAATTTCCATACAGTTCTAACTAACGAGAAAAGACAATGCTTTCAACACTGGTTGAAGCATTCAATTTATTCCAGAGCCTTTAGCCAGTTTGATGGGGTTATTGATTTCAGAGGTTGCCATGTGCAGGGAATTCTGATAAGAAAACAGGAATATGAGTACACTTTTGAGGGAAAAATTTCTAAACAGTTTGACTACATACATATTAACCGAGTGCAAGTTCATAGTTCCTTGAGAGTGGAGTCTCAGGTAGATAGGATAGTAAGGAAGTCACTTGGCATGCTCACCTTTTATTAGTCAGTGCATGGAGTATTGGAGTTGGGAGGCCATGTTGTGGCTGTACAAGACATTGATTAGGCCACTTCTGGAATACTGCATGCAATTCTGGTCTCCTTGCTATAGGAAGGATGTTATGAAACTCCAAAGGATTCAGAAAAGATTTACAAGGCTGTTACCAGGGCTGCAGGGTTTGAGCGATAGGGAGAGGCTGAATAGTCTGGGTCAATTTTCCCTGGAGCTGAGGGGTGACTTTATAGAAATTTATAAAATCATAAGGGGCATGAATAGGGTGAAAGCCAAGGTCTCTTCTCTGACAGTGGGGGAGTCCAAAACTAGAGGGGATAGGTTTAATGCGAAGGGGAAAGATTTAAAAAGGGACTTGGGGGGCAATATTTTCATGCAAAGAGTGGTGTGTGTATGAGATGAGCTGCCAGACTAAGTGGTAGAGGCTCGTACAATTATCAAATTTAAAAGGCATCTGGAGGGGGTAAATGAATTGGAAGGGCTGAGAAGGATATGGGCCAAATGTTGGCAAAAGGAACTAGATTTGTTTAGGATATCTGGTCTGTACGGACGAGTTGGGCTGAAGGGTCTGTTTCCCATGATGTGCAACTCTATGGCTCTATGAAAGATTTCGTTAATAAAACACATTAAACCAGATTTAATTGTTGGGGAAATATGCAATAACCATTTAACGTTGGAGAGTAAATGCACAAGTACACCATTTGCAACTTTGAATTAGTGTTAACTACCTTTTTGCAGTGTTTGGTGACATTCTTCATCACTGCACCTTTCTTTTGGTGGTCTGTCTTTATCAGTTTCCACCTGTTTATGCTTATCATCTCCCCTTTCCCTGTTCCACTGCCGCCTGAGTAACCGCTCTGCTTTTTGTTTTGCCTGCATAAATAGACGGTAACAGCATTTCAATTATATCTAGTATGCTCCCAGTGATGGTTGAAAATTGGCAGGAAAGCTCTATCATTCCCTCATAAATTCTGTTCATAGTAGTGCTTGTTACATGGCTGCCATCTGATTTTATCATTTGTTTGGATATTTTCGTACTGGTTTATGTTGTAATTGTTATTTATGATTCGTGCCTTGCACACTAAGTGGACAAAATGCTTTCCTATCAATGGATGTAGCCTTATGTTCCAAACTTGTCGAAAGTGAAACCAGTAATGCTTTGTTGTTGAGCATTTGAAGCTCAAGCATAAATTAGTTTTAAATTAAATATGTCTAGCACAATTTAACTGGTTCCAGACATCATGAGATTAGTATGAAAAAAGCACCTGTAGCATTCATGGTTCCTATACTTCAGTTTGCACAATCTTAGATTAATATCTCAGCATTATTTTCCAAATATTTCTCAGTAATGCAGTGACAAATAAATCACAGACAATGAGTGAATTTCACAACTGTTGTCTCACAGAGTAACAGATGGAATGCCAAGGAAAGCAGCTCAGAAGCCGGAAATCAAATAAGATAGAAAGTGCTGGCAATCTCTCAGGCAACACTCATGGGAAGAGGCAGAGTTAACTTTGCTGGTCTAGTACCTTTTGTCTGGGAAAACCTGGAGATTTAACATGTTTTAAGCGAGTACAAAGTCGGGGACATGGGTACAGCAGGGGAGGAGAACAAAAGGGAAGGTCTGTTCAGTCCACAGGCATACCAAGGGCTTCCGGCTCCTGCCACTTTCATTCATCTTCTCATTCTGAATTCTTGTCCTTGACCTTAAGAAACAGCATCTCATCTCTCCACGAGGCACTTTACATCGTTTTGGACCAGACAGCGCCTTGTGTTATGAGCTATTAGCATGCTTTTGCCTCACATCACCTTTTATCAGCTATATTCCCTTGACTTCCATCCTATCATCGGCTTTCCCTTTCGTGCTATGCTAGTACGCCCCAACTTTGGTACATTTCTAACATTCCTTGCTCTGAAAAAAAATCATCAACCTGAAATTGTAACACTATTTCCCTCTCCACAGATGCTACCAAACCTGTTCAGTACTATCCAATATTTTAATGTTTCTGTTAGACTGGAATCCCCATTTGCAAACAAAGTGGCTGGGAATGATTAAACATGACAGTGCAATAACCAAATCAATAACAGATAAAATAATAAATTAGCAAATCACTCCAGGTCTGCAAAAAATTGAGCTCATTGTCAAAGCCAGTAATTTCAGGAAATCAATTATCTAACATACAAATAACACAAAAATAAAATATAAACTTCAATCACTTCATCTAATTGGCTCATTCATTCCACACCCCTAATTCAAAGTATAAACTTTCAAACTAGCAACAGGAAAAAGGAATAGCTCAAACTTACGATTGACTGTCGACGTTGAACTACCGTTTCTTCATCATCCGAATCACTATAATACTTTGAATACAGAAACGGTTTGTGGACATATGGATGTCGCACAGGTTTTGCTCTGCTCTCCTTTTGGTCCTCGTTTGTTCCTGATTTAGTATCTTTTTCTAAATAAAGACAAGATTTGATGAAAGCCTGTCCAAAATTATTTACTTTATTTTCTCTTCAGCTTCCTGACTCCATCAGCCTCAGTACAATGTACCATACTCATGAGATGGTTGAACATGGAGCAGCATACCACTGCTTTATACTGGAATTGACCCTCATTTGGACTTTCATCGGACGTGCTGTCTCTTTGAGTGAGTGAAGGGATTACTACATGGTGGGTGCTTAATTTCAGGTGTTCCCTAATAAACGACTTGTGACAACAAATTATTTACGCATCTAATAACTTGAAACTTATTTTTATCAATTAAATGGATTTTGGCATTCTTGCTTATATACAATTACTGATGCAGTATGTCTAAAATGCACAATATACCACAGTATCTTTAAGGACATTTAAGGGATTCAATTTCAGGTGTAAATGTGCTACTATTTAAAGCGAAAATGGAAATGTTATACACAATTCTGTACTGTCTTTATGCTTTTGGTTTCTATTGGCAGTTGCACATGCAAAATTGATTGTGCAAATTCATGATCAACTCAACAGATTATTTTATCACTGTGAGGAGAGGAGAGGCAGTGTACATATCACAGTTTCCTTACAGTGTGGAAGCAGGCCTTTTGGCCCATCAGTACAAAAGATCCATCTCTGGTTTGAAAGGCAAGTTGAGGACGTTATTAATTCAAAATCAAAGCTTATATTGTTACAAAGATTACTAAGCCTGAGGATCAAAGTGTTTTCAAAGCCAGCAAAGGATGTCCAAAAATGCTGAAAAGGGATAAAAAGAATGAATCTAAACTAGTAAGGGAAATAAAAATTGACTGCAAGAGCTTTTATGAGTGTATAAAAAGAATAAGCATAATTAAAGCAAATACTGGTCCCTTGGAAGCAGAGACCAAGTCTAATATACCCAAGTTTGCTGAGGATACAAAGCAAGTTGGAATGAATGCAAGCTGGGAGGAAAGAAATGCTGCAAAGAGATACAGAAAGGTCAAAGGAGCGGGCAGCAAGTTGGCAGATGGAGTATGCAGTTTGAAATTCTTTATCCGAAAACATTAGGACCAACTATTTTTTGGATGAAGGATATTTTTGGTTTTCAGATATCATAAGACCATAAGCTATAATAGCAGAACTAAGCCCTTCAGCCCACAAGCGTGCTCCACCATTCAAGTATTTCTGATATATTTCTCAACCTCATTCTTCTGCCTTGTCCTCGTCATCTTTGATCTCCATACTAATCAAGAACCTATCTTAAAAGCACTCAATGACTAAGCTTCCACAACTTTCTGTGACAACAAGTCTCACAGAATCATCATTTTCTAATTGAAGAAATTCCTTCGTATCTTTGTTTGAAAGGGTTTTCCGTTTACTGTAAGGTTACACCTCTGGTCCTAGTCTCTCTAACTAGTGAAAACATCTTGTCTGTGTCCACTTTATCTAGACCTCTCATTTTTTGCTAAGTTTCTGGGAGATCCTTCTAAATTCTATCAAGTACAGACCCGGAGTCCTCCACTGCTCCTCACATGATAAGCCCTTCATTTGCAGGATCATTCTTGTTAACCTCCTCTAGACCCCCTTCAATGCCAGCACATCTTTCATTAGATACATGGCCTAAAACTAGTCACAAAATCCCGAATTGGTTTAACAGGAGCCTGTATAATTTTGGTAACAAAAAACAAAAATGTTGACAGACACTATTTTAAGTGCTTCATTTATTCCAAACAAAAGGCAGATTTTTAAAAATATATATATTTCTTACGAAAACAGTTGACATAACTTATCCAAAGCAATCAGAGAAATACTTCGTCATAAAATGTTCCAATTATTTTAACAACTTAATGTTTAAATAACTTGACTGAGTTATTAAATATTTTTGTGCTGAGGAAACAGAGGAGGTAATGCAATTAGCATGCTGTAAATGAACTTGCAAACAGTGTTCGATGAAGTCCCAAATCATATGGTTTTCAGCAATAGGGTTAAGGTAAGCATGGGGAATAAAACAGAAACAAAGTTTGTGAAATGAAAAGGAATAGCATTGATAAATGGTTGCTTTTGCAACTGAAGAACGGTAAACAAGAGATTCCCAGAGTTCAGTGCTAAGATCATTGCTATTAGCATTTATCAATGATTTAAACCTGGGGGTACAAGGCGCAGCTTCAAAATTTGCAGATTACCCACAAGTTACAAGTACTTAACTGTAGAATAGCAAAAGAATTCAAAAGCACAAACGGGTTGATGAAATGACCAGACTGATGTGAGTTGCAATTTAATGCAGATGACTGTAAAGTGGCATATGTGCATACAAAAGATGAGGAGAAACAATATAAAATAGCAGGTACAATTCTAAAGGGGGTGCAGGAACAGAGAAACCTGTAGGTGTGTGTGCAGAAATCACTGAAGATGGCAGAGTAGGTTCCTGAGCTCATAAACATATAGGATCCTGAATCTATAAGTAGGGTCAGCACAGTACAACACCAAGAATATTGGAATTAATATTTTTCTTTAAAAAGTTGATTTGCTTTAAATGGTGCATTGTTTTCGGTTATGGTCACTTTGTGAAGGATGCAATGGTTTTTTGAAGGTGCAGAAAAGATGGTTCCAGGGACGAGAACCTTGAGTTATGTAGAAAAACTGGGAAATTTAGTGTGGTTATCTTTAGAGAAGTAGACATTTGACAGATTTGTTGAAGATCATGAAGGGCCTAGAAAGAGATACAGATTTAAAATGATTGGCAGAAAAATCAAAGACAATAGAATGAATGACATTTTTTAATACAATGTCTGGTTAAGAAATAGAATGCAGTTCTTCAAAGGGTGGTGGAGACAAATTGAATTGTGGCTTTCGAAAATGAGAACAGGGTAAACACCTGAAAGAGAGAAAATGCAGATTTCAGCGAGGACAGGGAGGGGAATTATAAATTGCTTCTGTAGAAAGCCAGTGCAGATCAAATGGCCTCTTTCTGTGCTGTCATTATTTGATGATACTACTGTACGTCTTTCCCAATGCCATTTTTTCAAGATGCAGAATGTTTATGATGAAAAATTTCCTTAATGACTCTCCTTTTGATATTAGCAAAACCTTTCTGCTATTTTAACCCAAGTGGTGAATCTAAGCAAGACTTACTTTGACATAAATTCTATTACATACTAAGTAGTTCTTTACAAGATCCAACACGTTTTCATAGTAAGATAATTTTTAAATCAGTTTTACAATCTTACTTTAAATTTATGGAGTTACATGATGTAATACTCAAGCAATAAAATCAGAAAATACAGAGACTACACATATGTTCTTTCAAAATAAGCTGATTAAGCTTTGCACTACCCCCGAAACAGGTACTCAAGAATAAGCTGTGACTAAAATAAATATTATTTAATTTTCATTTTTGATGGATTATCTACAGCTAAAATATTAATTTTTGCAGGCTGGTGTTCATGAACTTGACGCCAAATGTGAAATAAATTATCTCTTTGCACTTATGCTGCGACTACATACCTTAATCTTTTGTTCATCTTGGTTCATTTTAAATCTGTTGAACAATACAAGTTATTGATGATAGATGCAGTACCTTCTGAACTTTGATCCTGGTCTTCTTCAGTGCTGTCAGAAGCCATAACTTCACCCTCCTCCTCTTCATCATCATCCACATCAAAAGATGAAAGATCACTGGTATGGACTGAACTAACAGTGATGTCACTAAGGCCTTCAAAATCAGAATCGTCCAAAGAATATTCTGAAAAATAACAAAGTAGTTTAACATTAAAATTCCAACAATGTGAAATTTTTCTTAGAAACTAATTTCCAATAAACTTTGTTGGACAGCTTTGCATATATCTTGTCCTTTGCTTCATCTTTCCCTCAATTACATTTTTAAAAACTGCAAATGTAAACCACCTTCCTGGAGCAATGGACAGCAGATAATGTATTATACCGATACTGCAACCAGTCATGGTTCTGAAATGTTAAAATTTAGTACTCTACTCATTTTACAAAGTAACTAACTATGCAGAGCATGTCCAATATGGGGTAGGCCAGTTAACAAGAATTGAAGCAAGAGGCAATGGCAGAAATGAAACACGCCAGGTTTTTAAACAGTTGATGGATACAAGACTGTAGAATTGCCAGAGGTGGGTGTACAGGTAATATGTGAGGTTAATGCTCATAGAGACAAATCACAGGAGCTTGGACTTACATCCAGTATCCAAAAAAAAATGAAGGCACCAACTAGAATTTTCCCAGAAGTTTACAGAATAGAAAATTGAGCTCAAGAGTGCCTGCTGTGACTCCTCACAATGAACACAGCAAGGAGGAACCAGAAAATTATAGGCCAATTAGTTATTCAGGGACAAGAAGCATAGATTTCTAAATTGCAGGTCAAGTTTGAGCAATTTAATAATTATTTGCAGTAGTAGATGTTAAAAAAATACAATGAATGTAGTTTGTCTGAATATTCAAAAGCATGCAATAAGGTATCACATAAAACACATATGGCAAAGCTAACAATACATGGAACTGAAACGAACGTCTCGGCATAGATCAATATAGCGGTAGATAGAAAGAAACTAGTATAAAAGAACCCTCCCAGATCAGAAAGGCATGAGTGTCATATTATAAAATGTGGCTGGTGATGAACTCTTAATTGCCACCAACACAAACAAAATGAACTCAAGGGGCAATAAGACTATAGTCAAATTACAGGTTAGAAGCATAATCATAGGCAATCATAGAATTCCTAGAGTGTGGAAACAGACCCTTCAGTCCAACAAATCCACACCAAACGTCAGACATCCCACCCAGACCTATCCCCATATAACCCATCCAATCTACACATCCCTGAACACTATGGTAATTTAGCATGGCCAATCCACTCAGCCTGCACATCTTTGGGCTGTGGGAGGAAAGTGGGGGGCCCAGAGGAAACCCATGCAGACACAGGAAGCATGTGCAAACTCCAAACAGACAGTCGCACAAGGATGGAATCAAATCCGGGTCCTTGGTGCCGTGAGGTAGCAGTGCTAACCACCGAGACACCGTGGCAAATATAAAAAAAATTAATACATGCAATGATAAGTAGATGGACCAAATTAAAGGTTTAGTTTTAAATGCTGACTGTTGGTGTAGATTCTGAATTTCTCTTTTATGAAACATAATTGACAATTTTACTGAATCTCTTCTGCAGACTTTAACATCTTATTTTAAAAAGGGTGCATTAATTTATTTTCATGATGGGTTTACCTGCCTCTTAATCAATTTATGCGCTATTTTACAGTTAAGCAAGTTCCAACTATCAAAAATTAATTCTATACCTCCTAGATCCAAGTCTAGATCACTCATTGAGAAGGAAAATAAGTTAAATGCTAATTACTAGGTTTCACTACCTTTACATCTCTCCAGTGTTAAAAATATTCATTACCACTGGTCTGGTTCTGTTCTTTAACCAACTCTCTATCTAGGTGGCCACCATGTTCCCTTTATTACTGTGCAGACTAATTAATTAGCAAGCTTCACACTTCAAACGTCCTTTGAAAATCACAGATATGAAAACCACTGCATTTCCTTTATCAATACAGTGTTAATTCCTAAGCAGCTGCACTAAATCTGTCACACACTGCTTTTCACATGTCAACTATCCTGAATGAACACCTGAGCAGACGTGTCACTTTAGGAACCGTGCATCAAAAAATGATTGAAAGATAAGGTAAAAGCTCATTTCTCGTACAACTCTCCTCAGTATTCTTTGACGGATGTCATCAAAGTCCACTTAGTGCCACTGCTGGAGTTTTATTAATTTACTTGCAGCATATAAGCATATCTAGGTCAAATAGCCCCACAACAATTTGCGTCTCCACCTCAAACTTTATTCACAATACATTGCATAGTTAAATATATAAATAATCGAACCCCTTCTGTTTGGTAATACTTTATTAGTGTAAAAATTATTCGTTAGAAATAATCAGTGCAGATATGTCACCAATTAATCAATAATTAACAATTCTGCCTGCAATGCCTTGTAAAACAATACTGTCTACATGGGAAAGACAGATTTTGGCATATGTATTGGAAGTGCATGTATCCACTGGAAACAGAAAGACGCATACTTAAGTAAACCAAAGGATATGTACAAAATTATTTGTGAAATTTGAACAAATTCATTTTTTCTGTACACATTGACTCAAACCTTTTTAAATTTTCAGTTTAGAAAATAAGCTCTACATTTTGTTGTCCCCTTGTATTTTAAAGCATGCTTTATTACTAGGTACTCACCGGTATTTTACCAATTACCTGCTTTAGCCGCATGCACATTAAGCAAAATGTGCGCTGAGTTATAAAAACGTCTGCTAGTGCAAACTAGAATAAAGAATTCACATTACCTTTCTTCAAGTTTTCCTTGGCTTTCTGCTTAATAGTTAGAGCTGCAGTGATGTATTTCACAGATTCACATTCTTTTCCCTTTCCTCTTCTTTCCTCTTTAGAAAGTCCAAAATATTCATCCCTTCTTAAAACAACCACATCCTTCTTATCCACCTTATCAATTTTGTCCTTTATTGCATTCATATCTTCAACACATTCCTCTATGATCTCAGGCGTTTCCTTCTTTTCCTCAAAGTCCTTCTCAGGCATCAAAACATTAATTGAGCCTTCTGACTTAGAACAAATCCTTCCATCATCTATTTTTGTTTCCAATACAAGCTTTTCTATTTCTTCAGTAGTGTGATCTTTCTCCATTCCCAAATCAAAACTTTGTTGAGTCTTAAATTCCGAAGTAAGGTTTTTCTTGGAGGTCTTTTCCCCATTCTTATTAGATGAGTTTTCTACTGTAGACCTGGCTGCACTGGCTTCCTGATTAAGTGAGGTTATTGTGTCCAGAATAGAAAGAGCATCATCAGCTTTGCTTGTACTCGGACCAACGGATAAAAGACCTGCAAGTTGAAAACACTAAGTGTAATCCAATGGTATTGGAAATGATAAAATTATATTTAATACACCATATAAATAATTTTAATTGTTAAGAATACAGTGCATTGGAAAAAAAAAGCAGTAATTGAAATACAGCATTTAGACTTGAACTGAACAGAGGGAGCAGCAGTTAAACGGCACTCAGAAGGAGGTAATAGAACATGCAGCACTATCTTATCCATTTTTTATCCAAGTTATCATGACAAGGTATGATCATTTAAGGTTGCAATGCATTTCTGTACTTGCCAGGAAAAGATGGAGGACATCTTGTGCTTTTCACTCCGCTGCTAGAGCGGTTGATGAAACTAAATGGCATAGAAACAAAATAGTGTGTTGCTGATGGTAAAGTTTAGCTTTGAGGCAGTCTATGGAAGGACATTAAACTTCCTAGCAAGGAACAACTATAGGGTAAAAAAACAACAAAAAACTGTGAATGCTGAAGATCTGAAACAAAAACAGAAATTGCTGGAGAAACTCTGCTTTCTCTTCACAGCTACTGCCAGGCATGCTAAGTTAATGTTTCTGAAAAAGCAACACTATAGTTAATGGCTTATTCTTGAAGAAAAAAGGATAAGTTGGAAGATCTTCCAAAGTCTGGTGCTCCGATGTTCAAGCAAATGTGGTCAAATCACTAAATTGGCACAAATGTGTCTGAAGTCTGGCGGACACAGTTTACTCAAGAGAGATGAGTAACAAGCTTTCTTCCAACTCAGCTTCCAAATGAATCAAATAAAAAACAAACCTTTTCAAGACAGTTACTGTTCAAACCCAACCCTAATAGGGTCAAGAGCAAAACAAGAGGTTATCACCAGTATAATAAAATGTGAGGCTGGATGAACACAGCAGGCCAAGCAGCATCTCAGGAGCACAAAAGCTGACGTTTCGGGCCTAGACCTCACCAGTTATGTGATTTCTAGGAAGCCTTATTGGAAAAAAAAGGCAAATGTCCACAGTCTCCTTTCAATTACCTCTCAAGGAAAACCACTCAACTTAGGTTACAAAACTTGGAATGAAATCCTTTTTCCAAGTCTTCCGAGCAATCTTACGTGTGAAGCGTCTTCGTAATAGTAAGACTTATCACCCCATAGACAAAACCTAACATTTTCTGGCATGCTTCCTGAATATCTATATCATAAGTACTCCAAATTCACACTCTTCCATAAATTTGAATGCGGAGCGTCTCAATGACATATTGTAAAGCTTCAGGAACAGCAGAACAACTTAGATAGCAATTCCATAATTTCCACATCTAACAGTGCATGTGCAGCTGCTAGAACTGTTCAATTTATTCATTAACACCAGCGAGCAATGATAGCATCACCATTATTTTTATTCCGAAGTCCAGATTGACCTGTTTTACTTAAAGATGGAAGCATCATCTACAATAACACTATGGTAATAGGAATGTTTATTCGCAAGATTCTGAAAGATTCACAAGATTTATCCAATTGAACCATGTTATATTTGTAAAATAATGCAAACCAGGCAGGATTTTTTGTACACAGGCATTAACATTATTAGAGATACAAATCAATCACTAAGATAACATTTTACTCAAAATATGGTTTACATTTACCTGCATGGGTGACATCTCTGATCACCATAAATGCAATGCACTGCTCATTTCTTTCTCTATAATTTGCAGTTTTTTAAAATCATTTTTCATTTCTTGGAAAAGTTTACACTAAATGCATAAATCCCAACTCTCAAGACAGTAACATTTCATCAAAATGATAAATGATAAATACACTGTTCATGAATCTCATAAAGATCTTTGAAAACCACCTTTTGGATAAAACAATAAGGACCAACCACGTTAGTTTTTCAGGTATTACCTGGAGTTGTTGGCTCTGACTTCTCAGAGTTCGGCACAAGGCTCACAGCAGTAGGCTCTTCTTTCCGATCCAAAGTTGCTAAAAACTCATGAACGGCTTTCTCAACCTGAGGCCGGAATATGTGATTTATCTTTGGATCCACGACTTGAGAAATGATCCTGTCAACACCAACCTCCAGCATACCCGATCTATAAAATGACAAAAGATGATTTCCCAGAATAATCTATCACAATGTATCATGCATAGTGCCCATTGTTTTCATGCTTTTAATTTTAATAAATCAAAGCGTATGCATGTTTTCAATCACATTTCCTAATTAAAACGGAATAAAGATATTCATACGTCCTTATTAAACATGAAGGCCACTAGCAATGCAAGCTACATATGTTCAGATATTCTCGCATCAACCTGTGGAGTGTTGCTTAACAAAGAGGCCTTGGAGTGCAGGATCATAGTTCCTTGAAAATGAAGCTGCAGGTAGATGGGAAAGTGAAGGTGGTGTTTGGTACGCTTGCCTTTATTGGTCATTGTTTTGAGTATAGGAGTTGTGAGATCATGCTGCAGCTGTACAGGACATTGGTTAGACCACTACCAGAATACAGTGTGCAGTTCTGGTTTCACTGCCAGGCAGGATGTTGTGAAATTTGAAAGGGTTCAGAAAACACTTATAAAGGATGTTGCCAGGGTTGGAGGGTTTGAGCTACAGGGAGAGACTGAATAGCTGGGGTTATTTTCCCTGCAGCGGAGACTGAGGGTTTACCCTGTAGAGGTTTATGAAATAATAAGGAGCATGGACAGGGTAAATTGACAAGGTCTTTTCCCCAAGGTGGGGGAATCCAAAACTAGAGGGCATAGATTTAAGGAGAGAGGGTAAAGATTTACAAGGGACCTAAGGGGTAACATTATCTCGCAGAGGGTGGTGCATGTATGGAATAAGCTGCCAGACAAAGTGGTGAAGACTGATACAATGCCAACGTTTAAAAGGCAGCTGGATGGGTATACAAATAGGAAGGGTCGAGAGGGATATGGGCCAAATGGGACTAGATTTATCAAGATATGTGGTCAGCTTGGACAAGTTGGACTGAAGGGTCTGTTTCTACGTTGTACCTCTCTGAGTCTAGGACCCTAGATGTAATTACACACCCCTGGAGTGGGGGCAACTTGAACGTGGACCTCCTGGCTCAGAGGTAAGTCACGACAACTTATCTATTTTCATGCAAAGTATTTGCTTTATGGATTGCATTTACAGTGCCAGCAAAATCATTTCAATAATACGTGAAAAGGATTTTCTACAACGTGGCTTTTTATTAAAGACAATGTGGAGGTGCCAGTGTTGGACTAAGGTGGACAAGATCAGAAGTCAGATGACACCAGGTTACAGTTCAACAGGCTTATTTGAAATCAGAGATAATGGGAACTGCAGATGCTGGAGAATTCCAAGATAATAAAATGTGAGGCTGGATGAACACAGCAGGCCAAGCAGCATCTCAGGAGCACAAAAGCTGACATTTCGGGCCTAGACCCTTCATCAAAGAGGGGGATGGGGAGAGGGAACTGGAATAAATAGGGAGAGAGGGGGAGGCGGACCGAAGATGGAGAGTAAAGAAGATAGGTGGAGAGAGTGTCGGTGGGGAGGTAGGGAGGGGATAGGTCAGTCCAGGGAAGACGGACAGGTCAAGGAGGTGGGATGAGGTTAGTAGGTAGCTGGGGGTGCGGCTTGGGGTGGGAGGAGGGGATGGGTGAGGGGAAGAACCGGTTAGGGAGGCAGAGACAGGTTGGACTGGTTTTGGGATGCAGTGGGTGGGGGGGGGGGAAGAGCTGGGCTGGTTGTGTGGTGCAGTGGGGGGAGGGGACGAACTGGGCTGGTTTAGGGATGCAGTAGGGGAAGGGGAGATTACAAGCCTTTGGGGCATTCTCAATTCACCTGATGAAAGGACAGAGAAGAACACAGGCACAGAATTTATAGGCAAAGTGATCAAAAGATCATACAAAGTAGAGTGCCGTCAGGCCAAATAATATCGACACTCCACTTTGTATACTCTTTTTATGCTTTGCCTATAAATTCTGTGCCTGTGTGCTACTGTCTCACTTCACCTGACGAAAGGGCAACAGTCCGATAGCCTGTCATTTCAAATTGACATGTTTGACTATGTCCAGGTGTCGTCTGACTTCTGAGCTTTGACAAAAAGCCCCACAGTTGAAAACTTTGTCACCTAGAGAAAAGCCAAAGCAGCAATTGAGGATAATGTAGAAATAGCCAAAGACAGAGGGCCAGCTGTTCATGGGCATATAGCAGAGAAGAATAGTGTAATGGTGCAAGTCCGTGATTAGATCATGGACGTGGATAACAGATTGCTCAAAACAAGTTAAAGAATTTGTTAAAGTAAACACAGGAGATGCACAGCACCTTTAGGCATAGAAATAAAATCATTCAGTAATGTTTATCGACATTCTGCAGCATCCATATTATTTAGCTTTTGAGCTGAAATTGAATGCACTGTTGACAGAGAGCCAGGCAAGTAGAATTTTGACAAATGACATGCAGCTTATTTTCCCATACACTAGAATTTGTGGAGAAGGCCGCATGACTTGGCTGAGCAAAGATTTCAGCAGAAGAAGAGTTATGGTCAGAATTAGGACAGAAACAGAAATAAACTAAGTCATGCAGCATCTCAGGAGCACAAAAGCTGATGTTTCGGGCCTAGACCCTTCATCAGAGAGGGGGATGGGTTGAGGGTTCTGGATTAAATAGGGAGAGAGGGGGAGGCAGACCGAAGATGGAGAGAAAAGAGTATAGGTGAGGAGGTAGGGAGCAGATAGGTCAGTCCAGGGAAGACGGACAGGTCAAGGAGGTGGGATGAGGTTAGTAGGTAGCAAATGGAGGTGCGGCTTGAGGTGGGAGGAAGGGATGGGTGAGCAGGTTAGGGAGGCAGAGACAGGCTGGGCTGGTTTTGGGATGCAGTGGGGGGAGGGGATGAGCTGGGTTGGTTGTGTGATGCAGTGGGGGGAGGGGACGAACTGGGCTGGTTTTAGGATGCGGTGGGGGAAGGGGAGATTTTGAAGCTGGTGAAGTCCACATTGATACCATTGGGCTGCAGGGTTCCCAAGCGAATATGAGTTGCTGTTCCTGCAACCTTCGGGTGGCATCATTGTGGCACTGCAGGAGGCCCATGATGGACATGCAGGAACAGCAACTCATATTCGCTTGGGAACCCTGCAGCCCGGTGGTATCAATGTGGACTTCACCAGCTTCAAAATCTCCCCTTCCCCCACCGCATCCCAAAACCAGCCCAGTTCGTCCCCTCCCCCCCACTGCATCACACAACCAACCCAGCTCATCCCCTCCCCCCATGCATCCCAAAACCAGCCCAGCCTGTCTCTGCCTCCGTAACTGTTCTTCCTCTCACCCATCCCTTCCTCCCACCTCAAGCCGCACCTCTATTTCCTACCTACTAACCTCATCCCACCTCCTTGACCTGTCCGTCTTCCCTGGACTGACCAATCCCCTCCCTACCTCCCCACCTATACTCTCCTCTCCACCTATCTTCTTTTCTCTCCATCTTCGGTCCGCCTCCCCCTCTCTCCCTATTTATTCCGGAACCCTCACCCCATCCCCCTCTCTGATGAAGGGTCTAGACCCGAAACATCAGCTTTTGTGCTCCTGAGATGCTGCTTGGCCTGCTGTGTTCATCCAGCTTCACACTTTGTTATCTTGGATTCTCCAGTATCTGCAGTTCCCATTATCACTAAACTGAGGTCATGATGGCTAGAACATAGGACCAAAATTGTGATGTATTTTTGCCTATGACAGTGGCTAACAAACAGGTGGAGGGGGAGGGAGTGATGGCCATGGAAAATGATTTCACCCTTTCCAATATTCAACATAAATTATAGCTGCATTGGAAGTAATTTGTCTGACAGTGGTGCATCTAAACATGTTGAAGGGTGTTGAGACAGCACTGAGTACAACATGTAGAAGTATTGAAAATTTACAGAACTGCTCATTCTGCCCATCATGTTGGATCAATTTGAAAAAGAGCTATCCAGCTAATCCCCCATTCTGCCTCTTGATGAGATATTAGCTAAACTATTTTCAGAAATGAACTGAAGTCAATACATGATATTGACTGGTTATCTCTAGACCGCTAGATTAAAACTGCATGGGCAAACCTGAAGAACTAGAGATAGGAAACATTTTGGAGCAGAAGGGATGGTAAACATTGTCAAATACTGCAGAGATTGGCAGGGAATAACGCAAAGCAATGTGACAATACTATGGCTCTAAGAGATGTATTTTCTCCTTTTACTTAATGAAGATAGGTTGAGACAGAGGTACAGAGGAGTCTGCTCCAATCAATTAAGTAAACAGCTCAAGAGGCCTTGTGCTTTTCTTAAGTTGAAACAATAGAAGCAGCATAAAGGGATGGGGTCAAGCTCCCACAAATCTAGGATTTTAGTTTAACCTTCAGTAATTGCAGGAATCTTGAAACTGGATGCGGAAGCTTTATTCTGTTATCTTACAGCTAAAAACATAGGTTCTCAATGCTGCTAGAATTGCATGTGGGGCAATCTGTTTTACTAAATTTGTCTTTGCTAAGGGCGTGTTTGTGGGATGTTACTATATTGGAACCGTTGCTACTTTGTAGATAAATAATCTATTATTCCGTTAAGTTTCTTAATAGAGTTAAGTTATTCCGATTCTTCTTTCTTTTGTTTGTATTTTAACAATAGTTTAAGAATAAAGTGTGTTTTGCTTCAACGGTAGTAGTTGAATTGCATCCTGAACACAATGCGTTCAAAAATATGAAAAAGTTGGGGTCTAGGCTATCTTAATATATTTTTAAGCGGGTTTTAGTCTGGTCCATTATGTCAGTCACAACATGATTGTACATCCCTACTTTAGTTAAAGGTCTTTCAATGAAAACAGCAGAAACTTTTGCTGCAGGAAGATATGTTTCCACAGGCAAATTGTGCTTAAAAAAGGGATGGGGATGTAATTGGTAAATAAGATAAAATGGTCAGAGGTGGTCTCTTTGGAAGGGTTGGACCACAAACGCAGAGGCAATAAGGCCAAAGGAGATAGAGGAATTTATATGTGAAAGGCAACTGGGAAAACGGCATTTTTTTTTAAAAGTTTGATGGTAATTTAAGATGAACAAAGGATTCTCTTTCATGAATGAAATGATATATTTGTTCCTTATACAATCCTAGATCAATTATTCCAGTAGTAATGCCACAGGGCGCATCTTAACTTTTGGATTAACTTAGCAAACTGTCACATTTGGTGGTACAAAACCTCCAATAAGCAAGTTACAGATTGCAGATTTCAAAATTGCACATCATTTTACACACGCTTGGTAACTAAAGTAGAATAACAGAAGTAAAGCTTTCATATTTGTCTCTGAAGATCTTCAGACAAATCTAACTCAATTAAAGCTCCTTCATACAGATTGTATTCTGCACTAAATTCTATTCACCAAGCACCCCACCCTCAAACCTCTATTGCTCCTGTGCTTTGATGTATCAAATTCAAAATACTTGCTGACTAAACTCTATTTTATCCTTATGTTCTTGCTGCATCCTCTTCCAGCTACAAGTCACAACTTAAAACAAGCAGTCCTCCAGCACTAGTCTATTATCTCTTCCATACACATCAGGGATAGACCTTCCAGCTGTATAATAACTATTTGTAAGTGCAGCTGCAAACTTTCCTCATCTTGCTTCTTCGCTCGCTTAAAAGCCAAATATTTTACATCCATTAACACTTCAAAAGAAAAAATGCATTAATGTGCACTGTGTTAAATTCAGAGGATGTGCCAAAGATGCTTCAAAACAAACCACTGACTACATAAAGTCCAACAAACAACAAAAGCCACAAATAAGAAGTGCAGAACGAGAGAGAAATATTGGCCAGAGAAACAGAAAAACAGTTTTTTTAGTAGTATATGTGGTCTATTATGTTTATTTAGTGATGCATATAAGCTTCAATTTAACACCTCAACTGAAAATGAGTTTTAACATTAACTGTTTTGTTCTATAGTATTCAAGTCAGTCTAACTTGTGCCCAACACTTAATTCACCTGTAGTACTCATTTTCTTTTTCAAATTATTCTTGAGGCATTTCTACAAATTATTAGCATGCTCCTGAGTGTAACAATTCTACAAGAAAATCCAAAGGCATTCTAACAAAACTTCCTTAAGTAAATCCCTAACCCTGTATAAATACTTATTTTTATAATCTGTAATAAAAGATTATTTTCTGCATTCTGACACCTACTGTAGAACCATCTGTCTAAGACTGTTCCTTAGCTGATTCTTGTTCAGATGAGGGCTCCACGTGTGGCTTGCAAGATGGTTGGACACAAAGTTATCCACTCGCTGCCGTAAGTTCTGATATGCAGGCTAAAAACAAAGAAAAACAACTTACTATGTTGCGTACATGCCGTTTTGTTTGCTTTAGACAGCATGAGTAGAACAGACTTTAATACAATGCAAGACAATGTTATAAGTCATATGACACCAGGTTACAGTACAAAAGGTTTATTTGCAATCACAAACTTTCAAGCTCTGCTCCTTCATCAGATTTCACCTGACAAAGAAGCAGCGTTCCAAAAGCTTGTGATTTAAAACAAGCCTGCTGGACTCTAACCTAGTGTCTTGTGACTTCTGAATTTGTCCACCCCAGTCCAACACTAGAACATTCACATCAAGACAATGTTGGAATAGGTCAAATAAGTTAAAGTTATACTTGTGGGGTGAGGGTGAGGGTGCAGGAGAGGGACAGAAAAGCAGACAGAGAGAGAGAGATCAGGATTGCCTGAAATAACAAACCTAAAGAAAAAATTACAAATGGATACCGAAGGACAGACTAAAAGAAAGAATAAAAATAACATAATGGCCAGAAATCAGATAATAATGAAGTATAAAAGGAACATAAAATTAAAAGCAGAAAATTATTTTCTTTTAAACTTATACCATTGATACAGCCATGTGCATAGTATCCACAACAAAAATGGTAAATTAAGTGATTTGTAAAGAGTACACCATGCAGAAAGAATTGCAGAAACATGGCTAGAGAGGGCAGTTCTGAGGAAAGGACACCCGACTCTCAATTTTAATTCTGAACCAGGCCCGAAATGTTAATCTGATTTTCCTTCACAGATACTGCCAGACCTACTCAGCTTTTCCAGCAACTTCTGGTTTTGGTAACTGTGTACAGACAGGACAGGTCTGGTAAGCAATAATGGCAGATACTACACATTTAGCAATGGCAGGGGAGAGAAGTAGGTGCACCCAATTAAAGATCTCTCAGTGGGATTGTAAAAGGGTCTTTAACCCTGAAGATTAAGACAGAGGGTTGGAAAATTTTAGATGTTGTAACATATGACTGATAAAAGGGAAATTAAAATGAGAATATGAGTAAAAATACAGACAGAGCTTCTACAAATACAAAAAAGGAAGAGAATGGTTAAGTAAATACAGGCTCCTTAGAGGCTGAGACATTGGAACTAATAATGGGAAACAAGGAAGTGGCAGACATGAACAAATCTTTTGTCTAGGTTTTCAAGATACAAGATACATAAAAGTACCCCAGGAAGACTAGAAACATACAATCATTGAAAGCAGGAGCAAGAGTACACCATTCAGCCCTTCGAGCCATTCAGTATAATCATAGATGATTATCCAATGTAGAACCCTCTTCCTCCTTTCTCCTCATAACCTTTGGTCCCTTTATTCCCAAGAACCGTATCTAACTCCTTGAAACATTCAATGTTTTGGCCTCAATACTTTCTATGGCAGAGAATTCCACAGGCTTATCATTCTCAGTGGAAAAAATAGCCTCATCTCAGTCCTAAATGGCCTCCCTTCCATCTTTAGGCAGTCACACCTGGTTTTGGACTCCCCAGACATCCAGAAGATCCTTCTTGCATCTATCCTGTTTAGTCCTGTTGGAATTTTATAGGTTTTTAAATGGAATCTCTCCTCATTCTTCTAAACTCTAGTCAATACAGTCTTAACCAATCCAGTCTCTTCTTGTATCAGTTCTGTCAGTCAGATAAACCTTTGCTGCACTCTCTCCATGGGCAGAATATCTTTCCTCAGAAAATGAGACCAAAACTGCTCACAGTACACCAGGTATGGGCTCACCAATCCCCCATACAATTGCAGCAAGACTTCCCTACACCTGTGCTCAATTCCTCTCACTATGAAGGCCAACACAGCATTTGCATTCACCACCTGCTGCACGTGCATTTTCAGCAGCAGGCGTACAGGTTTCCATGTCTAGCTAAACCTCCCCCTTTCTCAATCTATTGTCATTCAGAAAATAACCTGTCTTTCTGTTTTTGCTAGCAATGTGGATAACCTTATATTAACCATATTATGCTTTATCTACCAGGGTAGATCCTAACCAGAGAAAAAGGGAGGGAGGAACTTGCATACGGCAAAGAACAGGAGCGAGCCATTCAGTCCCTCAAGACTGCAGATCAACATTCCTGCCCATCTTCTAAGCATTCACCTCTTGATTACCAATAGTCTGCCTTCAAAGTATTCAAAGACTACTTCCACTTCTTTTCAGGAAAAGGGTTCAGAAGATTCATGATCCCTGAGACTAAAAATTTTGCCTCAGCTCAGTTTTAAATGGGTGCCCCTTAATTTTATATGCTTCATTCCCATGAAATTTTTCTTCGTCTTTGGAATTTATTTTTGTTCATTTGGTGACATTCCCTTTAATGTCTGCCATTACATCTCTACTTACCTATCTTTAATCCAATTTCACAATTCAGTTTAGCCTGGTCTGCTTTTGTGTGCACATAATTTCCCTTATTAAATGTTTAAGAAGATAATCTCAGGCACATTCCAATCTCCCTCAAACTGAATATAAAATTCCATCCCATTATGCCACTGCTACATGGGGTCATCTACACTTTGAGATCAATTAATCCTGTCTTGTTGCACAATAACCAAACTTAGTGTAGTTTGTACTTAGGTTAGCTCCAGAACATATGGTCCAAAGGAACGATCACAAAAAAAATTCCCTGAAGTCATTTAGGCACCGTGGCTCATCTAATTTTTCCAGATATGAAGATTATGATTAGATGCAGATTAAAAAAATCTCATGCTTATCACTGAGATAACTAAGTGTGGAGCTGGATGAACGCAGCAGGCCAAGCAGCACCTGAGCAGCACAAAAGCTGACGTTTTGGGCCTAGACCCTTCTTCAGAAAAAGGGGAGGGGGAGAGGGTTCTGAAATAAATAGGGAGAGAGGGGGAGGCGGATTGAAGATGGATAGAGGAGAAAATAGGTGGAGCTGAGAGGAGACAGACAAGTTAAAAGGGCGGGGATGGAGCCTGTAGAGGTGAGTGTAGGTGGGGAGATAGGGAGGAGATAGGTCAGTCCAGGGAGGATGGACAGGTCAAGGGGGCGGGATGAGGTCAGTAGGTAGGAAAAGGAGGGAGGGGATAAGTGAGAGGAAGAACCGATTATGGAAGCGGGGATGAGCTGGGCATATTTTGAGAGGCGGCGGCGGGGGGCGGATTTTGAAGCTTGTGAAATCCACGTTGATACCATTGGGCTGCAGGGTTCCCAAGCGGAATATGAGTAGCTGTTCCTGCAACCTTCGGGTGGCATCGTTGTGGCATTGCAGGAAGCCCAGGACGGACGTGTCTTCTGAGAAATGGGAGGGGGAGTTGAAATGGTCCATGACTGGGAGGTGCAGTTGTTTATTGCGGACCGAGCGTAGGTGTTGTGCAAAGTGGTCCCCAAGCCTGTGCCTGGTTTCCTCAATATGTAGAGGAGGCCACAACGGGTACAGCAGATGCAGTGTACCACATTGGCAGATGTGCAGGTGAACATCTGCTTGATGTGGAAAGTCTTCTTGGGTCCTGGGATGGATGTGAGGGTGTGGTGTGGGGGCAAGTGTAGCACCTTCTGCAGTTGCAGGGGAAAGTTCTGGGTGTGGTGGGGTTGGAGGGGAGTGTGGAGTGGACAAGGGAGTCACGGAGAGAGTGGTCCCTCCTGAAAGCCGACAAGGGTGGGGATGGAAAAATGTCTTTGGTGGTGGAGTCAGATTGTAGATGGTGGAAGTGTCGGAGGATGATGTGTTGGATCCGGAAGTTGGTGGGGTGGTATGTGAGGACGAGGGGAATTGTCTTTTGGTGGTTATTGCGGGGATGCATTGCCGGGGGTGGGGGGGATGTTGTGGTCCTTGAAGAACGAGGACATCTGGGATGTACAGGAGTGGAATGCCTCATCCTGGCAGATGTGGTGGAGGTGAAGGAATTGGGAATAGGGGATGGAATTTTTGCAGCAAGGTGGGTGGGAGGAGGTGTATTCTAGGTAGCTGTGGGAGTCGGTGGGCTTGAAATGGATATCGGTTTCTAGGTGGTTGCCCGAAATGGAGACAGAGAGGTCCAGGAAGGTGAGGGATGTGTTGGGGATGGTCCAGGTGTACTTGAGGTTGGGGTGGAAGGTGTTGGTGAAATGGATGAACTGTTCGAGCTCCTCTTGGGAGCACAAGCGCCGATACAGTCATCAATGTAACGGAGGAAGAGGTGGGGTTTAGGGCCAGTGTAGGTACAGAAGAGGGATTATTCCACGTAACCTACAAAGAGGCAGGCATAGCTGGGGCCCATGCGGGTACCCATGGCCACCCCCTTTGTCTGTAGCAAGTGGGAGGAACCGAAAGAGAAGTTGTTGAGGGTGAGTACGAGTTTGGCTAGGTGGATGAGGGTGTCAATGGAGGTGGACTGGTCGGGCCTGCGGCCATGCTTATCACCTTTCTTTTTGACAATCTCCCTTATTTTTTCCTTTATGCTCCACTCTTATTGTGTGGTTGCTGATAAGGCCCTGTACTGCCATAAGTAACTCCTTTCTCATTTCTCACCTCTATCCCTATTGTTTCCACTCCCTGGTTTCCTGAATTAGGGCATTCCTGTATATCATTAACCACCTCTTCTCCTTTTCCTAGCTTCCTGCCTCCTTCAATATTCAGCCTTCAAGGTAATCCATGTCATCTGCAGGCAGGTGTCTGTAATGGCCAACAAATCATACATATTCCTATTTATGCTCCCAGTTCACCAGTTTTGTTTTGAATGCTTGGTGTATTCAGATACAATATCATTTTGTTATCCCTTTATTCTTTCTGCAACCTCTGGCTTTATCTATGATTTACTTTTAGATTCGTACTTTCTATCATCCAATTATCATTTCCAATGTTAATTCCTTTCCTTTTTATCTCATCTAGGTTCTTTAATGTACCACAAATTTGATCCTTTGGCCCCTTTGTTTAATTTAAAATCCTCGATACAGGGGGTCCTTGACCTATCAACACCTGTACTTATAAACAGCTGTTTTACAATGTAGAAGTCAACTCGCGAATGAACAACAGAACAGAACCCATTCACAACTGTATGTACTTTTCTAGTTATGTGGTTTGTTAAAACAACCCCAGTACTGCTTGGGTGCACAGTGCACAAACAACATAGATCCTACTTTTAGAGTCCTGGTGATAGTATCCCATGAAATAGAATCTACGCACCGCCCCTGTCACCTGCGTCACTCACAGTAACGCTGTCTGTCTCTGAAAGTTGACTGAATCAGAAGGTCCGATTCTAAGATGCATACTGCTTCTTGGTTCAAAGAATGCCCCACCATGACATGTCACGGTGTTTCTAGTACACCCTCCGGCTCAAACTCTGAGGCAAAGCTGCTCAAACTTGAAACAGTTACTATTCTTGATTCAAACTATTGTCTGGGAGCTTGTATAGGCTGCAGCTATGACACATCATCTGTCCAGCTATCCTTAATGCAGTCTAATTAGCTATTTAATTATTTTATTGGATTACATGACTGAGTGCTGCTGAAAAAACACATTTTTATCAAAGGTAACTGTCTCGCACTCAGTCAAGACAATTCACAGACGTACCAATAAAGAGGAGAAACCAACATGTGTATGGTAAAAGAGGAGTGTGCTATTTGGCAAGTGGACTGATTGGTAGAGGTATTGCCATGAAGAACCTATATGCAGTGTGACACAATGTAATAAGCATATCTCAATTTCAGTGATGGGTCAGTCTCAAAGGCAGATCATACCAAACAGCAAAGTGTGGAGCTGGTTGAACACAGCAGGCCAAGCAGCCTAAGATGCTGCTTGGCCTGCTTTGTTCATCCAGATCCACACTTTGTTTTCTCGGATTCTCCAACATCTGCAGTTCCCATTATCTCTCATACCAAACAGCATATCTCGTCACCTGTTCACAGTAAGAAAGGTATTGACTATACACAACTGGCCCGTGATTGCAAAATTTGTATCACAGTGCCTGACATTTGATCTGATTCTGCAACTGGACAACAGTTGGTAGTTCATTGTGAATGTTTGACGAGTTACAATGACAATCAATTTAGGACTTTTAAAAAAAATCTTAACAATCAACCCATTTGGATGTGTGATGATACCTGAGGCCACGAAATCCTGATGAGGAACTTGAACCTGGACCATAGGTAAGGACTCTATCAGTGTGCCACAATGCCCTTTCATTGGCTAGTTTTGTATGCTGTCCCCACAAAAATTCCATCTCACCCAGTTAGAGAAACAATTTTCAACCACTTTTTAAATTAACTAAACCAAACTATTCTTCCAGCAGAGACTGTATTAAAAGACTGCTTAATATTGAAAACTTTAATAATTGAACTGTACATTTCAGTTAAATGCTTACTACAAATAAAATTAGTTTCTACATTAGGATTAAACTCTCTTACCTTTGATCTATTGACATTCAGGCCAAACACAAGAATTACTACGGCAAGAAAAGAACTGAGAAATCAAATCAGCTACAGTTTGATAAAGCACACCCTCCTACCGAGACCTCATAGCTTGCATCCAAGAATTTTAAACAAAGTGGCTGTAGACAATATATTGGTTGTCATCTTCCAGATGCCCACTTTTCTGGAGGTCCCATGGATTGGGACATAACAAATGCAACGTAATTATTCAAGGAAGAAAGCAGGATAGAATAGCCAGCTCTCCTAATACTCATCATTACAAAATGTTGAAATCATTAGGAATATAGATGTATACAGTATTTAGATAATCACAATACAATCATGCAGGCCCAATACATTTTCATGAAAGGGGAACTGAATTTGACAAATTAGTTAGAATTCTTTGACAATTTAGAATAGATTAACAGAGAACCAGTAGATACAACAAACAACATCCAAAACACAATTGATAATGGCACAGCATAAATGGTGAGTCGACAAAATAACAAACTCAATGTTAGAGGGATGATCCTTTAGCATGGAGAGGGGATAGGAAAGGTTGAATAGGTTAGGCCTATACTTAGTGAAATTTAGAAAAATGAAAGGTGGCCTTACAGAAACGTGAGAGATTGAGGGATGTTCCCACAGGATGGATGCTGAATGTTTCCCTTTGTAAGGAAATCTAGAATGGGCGGGCAACAGGGGAGGGTTCTGTTTCAGAATAAGGTGTGTCCAATTCAGGACAGAATGAAAGAGAAATTTCTTCTCTCAAGAGGCATTAATCTTTGAAACTCTTTACACAACAAGTCGTTGAGACTGGGCCACTGAATACATTAGAAACTGAGTTACATTATAGTTTGATCTGCAGGGGTTCAGGACAAGGAAGGAAAGTAGAACTGAAGCCAGAAATGTAGTGAATGGTCTAGCAGCCTCAGTAGGTGAAACGGCCTACTTCACGTCCATTTCATGTGCACTTAGGACTGGCAAACAGCAAATATTTTCTCCATATATAAAACGGAGATAAAATAAATCTGGAAACTGTAGACGAAACTGCAATTTAGTGACAAAGAAGATAAAATTAACGAAGGGGCAATTAGACCCAGCAAAAAATAGTCATTTGGATTACAAAAACTTAAAATCATGCTAAACTAATCTGATAAATATCTTTCAATACAGAATGCAAAAGCAAGACAATGTCACACACCTGGGTTTACAAAACGTATTAACAGGCTCATTAATGTTCAATGTAATAGTAGCAAAACTTATATACCTTAAAAACCAGAAGTTTACTGTATTACCCATCTTTGCAATGTCCCAGTAGTCAGCTGTGGGTGCTAGTAAAAAGGCTCCCTCTCTATCAGTAAGTTTTTTTATGGCAAAGTTGCATTATTATTTAAGTAGCCTATGCACTAAACAAAGTATAGCAATGACGTGTATACCCCCTTCATTGTGTTTCTATTACTTAGAATGTGTTTTAACATTGATTATGTGAATCTCTTTATCAGCTGGAATACTTGAGTGAATGGTACACTCCTGTACCCATAGGTGCCAGTTAATACATTTTGATGTGGCTTGTACGTCATTAATATTACAAAATCAATCATGTTACTTACTTGATAGCTTCACAAGGAATTGTCATTAAAACTTTTACGTGAAGCTCAAGGAAACAAGAATACTACTATCTCCTTTAGTATTTTCCCTATGCTGATCCATCTGTACAAAAATCTATGGCTTGCTAATTTCTCTGAATTTAAGCAAAGAATGATTTACCGAACAGGAAAAGAGACATTACCGCTGAAACAACTCCACTTTACACATATCTGGATTAATTTAGTTACCAAAATATTAACTGTATGCACTACCATTCCAAAAATATTCAAGATATAAAAAGGAATTCTCAGTGCTGAATGCTAGTGAAGATTCAGTACACAAAACAGCAATGCGGTATGAGGGTTATGGACTATTATTGCTGAGATTGATAGAAACCTCTCAGGCGTGGAGTGTCTTCTTTTAAAGCAACACTTTCAAATGTAGAAATATTTAGCCAGGTTTTCCCATCAAGACAGTTAAGTCTAACTGCTGTTCATGTATCAATGGTATTGAAACTTTGGCTGGTGTGATGTGCAGTTGAACATCAATGTACAAAAGCTTGTACATTTTTTGAAGTGCACCAATTCACAAAAGTAGCTTTGCGTTGCCTCCCTAACCATGGGAATGGATTGTATGTACTTCTGTGCTAAACGTGAACTAAACTCACCAGAAAAAGCTCATTCTAGTCATTACCTGCACAACCAACTCTTTAAAAGATGTTGCAACTCTTAATGCATTTGCAGAGCACCACCAACCGTGGTTCCAATTACCTGTTCTCACAATGTTGCTTCTGGTACAGATATCCTAACTAGCACCAACTCCAGCCCATCATCACTTCAGTTTCACAAATGTACATGGGTTCTTAGGTGAGCAGTATCAGGGTAATGAGGATACAACTGTAATCATGTATATTTCATTCTACACTTTGATTGGACGAACCAAATTAACGTAGCGCTGTGGAAGAGGATTACATTTAATGTCTGCATGATGGTGCTTTACACCTATAGGTTAAGGAAACAAGAAGAAAACATGCCACCCTAGACTAGGTGTTATGCAACAAAGTATTATTTGACAATCTTACTGCGCGAAATCCATTGGGGAAGAGCAACCATCAAGTTTGGAATTATTCGTTAAAACAGAGTGAAGAAGTTGAAATTGAAACTGGGGTCCTGAATTTAGGTAAAAGGAACTATAATGATATGAGGCATGCATTGTGAGAAAAGGGTTGTGAAACCTTAGTAAAATGTTGGCAGTGGATAGGCAATGGTTACTATTTAAGGAATGTATGCAATTATTCTTTCCCATTTGGTGCAAAATTAAAACAGGAAAGAGCACAACAATGGCTAACAAAAGAAATGAGGGGTGCTATAAGATTCAAAGAGGGGACATATAAAAGTGCCAGCCCAAGGGACCAACAGTAGTTTAGAATTCAGCAAAACAGGAAAAAAAAGATTGATCAAGGGTGAACTAATAGAGTACGCGAGTAAACTTGCAGTAATTGTGAGAGAGAGAATGATTAGTGAAGACAAATGCAAGTCCCTTACTGTTAGAAATGATGAATTTTATTAGGGAGTACAGAAATATCAGGAGAACTGAACACATACCTTGGCTCTGTCTTCACAAAAGAGAACACAAACAATTTTGCAGAAATGTTAAGGAATCAGGATCTAGTGAGAAGTTAACTGGGGAAATTAATGAGATTAAATGCTGAAACTCCCCGTCCCCATATTCCAAATTTAATTGAACTCTGGGGCAGTTTCTACCACTGGAGGCAAATTTAACCGTAATTTTAAAAAAGAGGGAGAGAAAAAAAAGATAAAATTATCAACCAGTTAGCCTAATATGAAACATTTGGAAAGCATTAACAGAACGTGGCAGTCAGTGTGGATTTATGAAAGGGAAACCATACTTGACTATCTTTTGATGATGTAACTCACTCAAAAGACAAAGCCAAACCAGTGGATGTCAAATTTCGGTTTCAAGACTGCTTTTGATTATGGTCCCACATAGGAAGTTAGCATGCAACATTAAAGCACATGGAAGTGGGGATTAGAAAAACATCTGGCATGGATTGAGAACTGGTTGACAGACCAGAAATAAAGTGAGAATAAACATCAGTTCTGAGGAAGTGGCAGAGACAACATAGTGTGGAGCTAGAGGAACCCAGTAGGCCAGGCAGTATCAGAGTAGGAAAGTTGACGTTTTGAAGCAGGGCCCTTCTTCAGAACTGGGGAAGAGGAAGGGAGCTTGGAAATAAATAGAGACAGAAGGGTTTGGGCTGGGGAAAAGCAGATGCAGGTGGAGTGGTGGGGACTGGTTGGGGTCGGGGGTTCAGGGTCAGAGGGTGGTCAGGGTGGGGTGGATAATTGGGAGATAATGGACAGGTTGTGAGAGGTCAAGGAGGCAGGAATAAGAGGGATGTTTGGATGTGGGATGAAGCCGAGGGTGGGGAGATTTTAAAGCTGGTGAATTCCATGTTTAGACCAACAGGCTGTAGGCTCCTGAGGCGGATTATGAGGTTTGCATGAGGTGTCATTGTAGCACTAGAGGCAGCCCAGGCTGGACATACCTAGGGACTGGGAGGGAATGTTAAAATGGTTGGCGACTGGAAGGTATTGTTGATTATCGAGTACAGAGCGCAGATGCTCCACGACCTGGTCCCCAAGTATGTGCTTGGTCTCAGTGATATACAGGAGACCACATCAGGTGCAACGAATACAGTAGACCAGGTTTGAGGATGTACCAGTAAACCACTGTCGGATATGAAAAGTTTGCTTTGGGACTTGGATGGAGGTGACAGGGGGTGGGGTGTAGGGGCAGGAGTAGCACTTCTTGCAGGTTGCAGGGAAAGGTGCCAGGCATGGTGGGGTTAGTGGGAAGTGTAGAGCGGACGAGGGAGTCACAGCGTGAGCGGTCCTTATGAAAGGCAAATAGGGGTGGTGAGGGAAATATCTCTTTAGTCAAGGGGTCGGCTTATAATTGACGCAAGTGTTGGAGAATGAGACCGTTGATACGGACGTTGGTGGGGTGGCATGTGAGGTCCAGAGCAATTCTGTCTTTATATTTGTTGGGAGGAGGGTTTTTGAGGGGAGAAGTGAGGGAAATGCAAGAGAGCCGTTGAGGGTGTTTTTAAGCATGGGGGAGAGGCAAGTTGCGGTCCTTGAAATAAGAGGGCATCCAGGATGCCTGGGAATAGAACGCTCCACCTTAGGAGATGTGGCAGAGGAATTGGGAGTATGTGATCACATTCTTGCAGGAGGGTGACAGGTGGCATGGTGCAGGTAGCTATGTGAGTCGGTGAATTTGAAATAGATGTCGGTGTCGAGGTGATTACCAGTGATGAAATGAAGAGGTCCAAGATGGGGAGGGTGGTATCGGAGACGGTCCAGGTAAATTTGAGATCGGGGGTGAAAGGTGTTACCATGCCACCTAACTTTCCTCAGCCCCACCCCTCCTCCCTCCCGCCTCCTTAACCTGACACAACCTGTCCATCTTCTCTCCCACCTATCTGCCCCACCCATCCCACTGACCAATCACCACCACTTCCTACCTGCATCCACCTATCACCATCTCACTTTTCTTTCCCCAGCCTCACCCTTCTTCCTCCTATTTATTTCCCAGCATCCTTTCCCCCTCCCCAGTTCTGAAGATGGATCCTGATGTGAAATGTCAATTTTCCCACTCCTCTGGTGCTGCCTGACCTGCTGTGTTCTTCCAACTCCTGCAGTTCTTGCTACCTCTGAGTCAAGGAAGTGTTAATTCTGACTTCTCTCCATATATGCTGCAAAATTTGCTGAGTTTTTCCAGCTATTTGTTTTTGTGCGTGAGAATAGATGGCTGGCCTTCCAGGTAGGTGGTGACTAGGAGTATACCTCAAGGATCAGACCTTGGGCTGGCTATATATAAATGATGTTGGAACCAAATGCAATATTTTCAAGTTTTCTGCCAACATAAAATGAGGTGCAATTGTAAATTGGGAGAAGGATGCAAGGAAGCTTCAAGCTGATTAAGCAAATGGGCAGACACATGGTACGTGTGGTATTATGCAGATAAATGTGAAACTCAAAAGGGCACAATATTACTTAAATGGTGATATATTGGTAAGTGTGGATGTATAAAGGGATCCAGATGTCCCTGTACCCAGTAAAAGATTAGGAAGAAAATGATATTATTCTTTGCAGGAGAAAGCAGGTTCAGATGGGGGGGATGTTTTCATTGCAGTTTTACAGAGCCTTGCTGGATTGCATCTGGAGTACCGTGTGCACTTTTGGTCTTCCTTCCTAAGAAAGGATGTATTTGAAAAGGGGAGAGTGCAACTAAGCTGACATCAGGAATACCACGACTGTCCTATCGGTTTGACTGAGCCTACGTTCACTAGCGTTTAAAAGACTGAAGGGGAATCTAATTGAAATGTATAAAATTCTGACAGGTCTGGACAAACTTGACACAGGCAGGATGCTTCCCCTGATTGTGGAGTCTAGAACCAGGGGCCAATCTTAGGATATGGGTCAAGGTCAATTAGGACAGCAATGAAGAAACAATTTTTCACTCAGAGCGTGATTAACCTATGGAATTCACTATCACAAGAGGCTGTGGAGGCCAGATTGGAGAATATTCAGGGGGAAAAACATGAACTTTTCAGTACAAAAGGCATGAAGGGGTATGGAGAAACCGCAGGAATATGCCATTGAGAAGCAGAATCAGCCAAGATCATATTAATGGCACAGCAGAGGCGGTTGTGGTTTGAGTATAAATCATTCCAGACTCAGGAGATCTTCAAAAGTGGTGTCCCATATTCGACCATCTTCTAATGCTACCTTAATGACCTTCCCTCCATGAGGTTAGAAGTATGCTATTCACTGAAGATTGTATAATATTCAGACCCATTTGCGATTCCTCAAATATTGTAGCAATCTGCTACCATAGATCAGAAACTGGACCAGCCATACAAGGGATTTGTCTCTTGTCTCTGTGCCTGCCAGCATCTACATGGTGCAAAGTCAGGAGTGTGCTGGAATATTCTCAACTTCTGTGGGTGGATGTAGCTCTGAAAACACTCAAAGTTTGACATCATTAAAGATGAAGCAACCCACTTGCTTAGTACCCCATCCACAACCATTCACTCCCTCCACCATTGACAGTGCTACAGGTATATAACATCTAAAGATGTACTGCAACATTTTACCAAGGCTCCTTATACAACATCTTTCAAACTTGCAGCCTCTACCACTTAGAAGGACAATTACAGCAGATGCAGGGGAATGCTCATAATATGCAAATTCCCCTCCAAGCTGCTCATCATCCAGACTTGGAACGATATCTCTGTTCCTTCACTGCCAATGGGTCAAAATCCTGTAACTCCTTATCCAACAGCACTGCCCATTCCCCTACATTCCAAGCACTGCACTGGTTCAAGGAGGATTAACAGCCAGTGAAATGAACCAATCTTTTACAACAGACCTGTCCGTGATCAAAATATTTTTTACTAGCATGCAACTCCACCTAGTGGCAACTGCATCCATTTCCACTTTAGCACAGATTTGGTAATACATGACGGATTAAAATTGAAAATCCTACTGTTAGTTTATTGCTGTACTCTTTACCCTATTTATCAAAGCTACCAGCTCATCTCAAAGTCATGCTTCGTGTTCAGAACCTCTAACTTACAGTTACCCACAACTCTAAACATACATGTTGATTTGTCAATTTATTCTCAGCACAAATATGAGCCAAAGTCCAAGGAACATCGATGCCACACAGATTTTGTTTTGTGTTTTTTGGATTGAGAGAACAGGCTCTACAGGCGTTATTTATTCTATTCCATTTTATGGACAATTCCACTGCTTCTATTAATCTTCTAAAGTTAGCAACTGAAACAGGACTCAGTACTGGACCAGGAGAAGGGCCCGCTTCAAAGTGAAGATCTGAGAAGTTGGAGCTATAATATTGGAAGGTTCCAATCTCCTTCCATTCTGTGACACCAAACACTCCCATGTTGGCGATGACAGTTATGGGGTCAGAAGAATGTGGGAACAGAATGCTGACCAACACCAGTCCCTGCTGGTCGTTGTTACTCTTTGATCATATATGGTGTTCTCTGTTGATCTCCGTCAGTCTCTTCTGGTCTGTGTTAATCTTTGCTTGTCTCTGCTAGCCTCTGTGCTCTCTGACTGAACCTGCTGGTTTCTATCAGGTTGATCAAAGTCTCGTCCTCCAGAAACCAATTCCAATGATGATTCCAAGAAGAATGAGTAAGATGGCTGCTGCTCCAATCATCATTCCCAGTTTAATGCCTCCATGTAACACTTGTTTCTCGGGTACATCAAGCTCCTCCATGAAGCTGGCATGCTCAATGTGACAGGAATCTCTCGCCCCATCACCCGTGCTGAGTTTGACTGTCACCATCACCTGATACATCTCCATCCAGTTGGGGAGCAGGTCATTGCATTTGACGTTGAGGACCACTATTCCATTCCTCAACTACGTCACATCGCTAGCCCCAAGATAATAGCCATTCACAAAGCAGGAGAGTCTCAGTACTCACTCACCATCAGACTTGTTCCTAATGAACACCTCAGGGTGACTGTCCTCTGCAGCGCCGTTTGCCTACATTCAATATTTCATCTATATCTTCCAATCTCAACTTAAGCATCAAAGCAGCAGCATCTATTCCCAAAGAAGATCGGCAGACACAGAAAGAGGTAGGAGGGAGGGCAAGTTTCCTTTTCACAGCAGTAGCTGCCGTATTTAGGTATGATTTTTAGGTTAAACTTTCGGTAAGTGAGTAACTAAGTTAGTGGTTGATGTATTCAGTAGATTGATGAACAGTGGTGGGTGGAGTTGTTGGCTGTTGGGTCGGCTGGTGGGTTGGCACAACTGAGTTATATTCATTAAAAACTTATGCAAGGTATTGAACGGTGTGACAATTTTGGAGATAAGTCCTGCCTTTTTCGTCCACTGCTTCAAAGAGTCATGCGGTGGTTCCACCAGAAAGTGAATGTCAGCAACTCAAAAGTTTAAAAGTTCCTGGGCAATTATACTGGTGTCTTGAAATTTGGACCTATGCAAATACATCTCCCAAATAATAGCCCATCTTCAAACAGCCAGAGATGGGAGGATTGGGCCTTATATGGGTTTTAGTTGTTTTTTGAGGGGAGTGGCATTACAGTAATGTCAAAGGGTTGTAAAACTAAAGGTCCAGGTGAATTGCTTACGATTCAAACTCTAGCACAGCAGCTAACAATTCAAGCATTATGTAACTTTTGGTGGGTAGTTGGAAGACGCTGAGCAGCATGGGTAGTTCAAGTTTCACGCAGAAACCTCAAAAAAAGTCAGCTAAAAATAGTAAATAGACCTCAATGGTGTGTCTTCCGTCCATGGTAACAATTGCAACAGTTGCACTTCAATAGAAGACTACAGAACCTACCTCATCACTAAGAGAAGACTGCCCTAAAACTATGGCATAAGACAGTGCAGTTTTAAATAGGGTCAGTGATATTATTTGCTCCTGCTCCACACCACCCTAAAAATATAGACAGTGTTGCTGTTAAGTGTAGCAGCTGAGTTATCCAGGTGTATATGAGCTTGTGTCATTGAACTCAGCAGGTTAGGTCAAGATAAAACACAATATCCCAAGCATTATTAACAATGCATTGTGCAGAAAAGCAAGCAGGTTATGTTATGAAGCTTAAATAAAACAATCGCTCCACCTCATTTGTAGAATTGTCTACTTATGGGTTACACTCTGTAGAAAGGGAATGAAAACATTGGAGTGAGTACAGAAGAGGTTTAAAAGAATAATTCCAGAAATGAAGAATTTCAGGCATGGAAATGGAGATGGCTGCTCTTTACTCTTCAAGAAGAACTGATCAGACAGCATGGTGGCTCAGTGGTGAGCACTACTGCCTCACAGCACCAGGAACCTGGGTTTCGTTCCACCTGAGGCCGACTGTATGGAGTTTGCACATTCTCCCCGTGTTTGCCTGGGTTTCCTCTGGGTGCTTTGGTTTCCACCCACAGTCCAAAGATGTACAGGTTAGGTGGACAGGCCATGTTAAATTGTCCATAATGTCCTGGGATATGCAGACCAGGTGGATTAGCCATGGGAAATTCATAGAGTGGAAATTGGGCTTGGGTGCAGGGATAGGGTACTGGAGTGGGTTAGTGTGGACTCAACAGGCCAAATGGTCTACTTCCACACTCTGTGAATTTTATGATTTAAGTCTTCAAAATCTTAAGGTGTATGGGCAGCGCAAACAGTGAGAGAATGTTCCCACTTACGAAAGGATAGCGAATGAGGGGACACAGACAAACTAATTAGGAAAAGCAGAAATGATGAGGAAAAAGTCTTTCAAGCTACAAGTGGCAGGAACAGGTAGGCACTACCTATCTCCAATCACATCCCATCAGGAACTAGTCAGCATCTGAAAAGGACCAACAAGCAGGATTACAGGCTAGGGGAATGGCACTTGGGTGACATGCTCCCTAAGACAGCCAATGCAGTCAACAACAGCCCTATGAACAACACCTATGCATATATTTCTCTTGCAAGCTACTGATGATAACTTACTACTCCACCTACCTGGACTCCATTTTCTCCCCTTTGGTCCAGGAACTCCCCACCTACGTCCGTGACACCACCCACGCCCTCCACCTCCTCCAGGACTTCCAATTCCCTGGCCCCCAACACCTCATATTCACCATGGACGTCCAGTCCCTATACACCTGCATTCCGCATGCAGACGGCCTCAAGGCCCTCCGCTTCTTCCTGTCCCGCAGGCCCGACCAGTCCCCCTCCACCGACACTCTCATCCGCCTAGCTGAACTCGTCCTCGCTCTCAACAACTTCTCTTTTGACTCGTCCCACTTCCTACAGACTAAGGGGGTGGCCATGGGCACCCGCATGGGCCCCAGCTATGCCTGCCTCTTTGTAGGTTACGTGGAACAGTCCCTCTTCCGCACCTACACAGGCCCCAAACCCCACCTCTTCCTCTGGTACATTGATGACTGTATCGGCGCCACCTCTTGCTCCCCAGAGGAGCTCCAACAGTTCATCCACTTCACCAACACCTTCCACCCCAACCTTCAGTTCACCTGGGCCATGTCCAGCACATCCCTCACCTTTCTGGACCTCTCAGTCTCCATCTCAGGCAACCAGCTTGTAACTGATGTCCATTTCAAGCCCACCGACTCCCACAGCTACCTAGAATACACCTCCTCCCACCCACCCTCCTGCAAAAATTCCATCCCCTATTCCCAACTCCTCCGCCTCCGCCGCATCTGCTCCCACGATAAGACATTCCACTCCCGCACATCCCAGATGTCCAAGTTCTTCAAGGACCGCAACTTTCCCCCCACAGTGATCGAGAACGCCCTTCACCGCGTCTCCCGTATTTCCCGCTACACATCCCTCACACCCCGCCCCCGCCAAAACCGCCCTAAGAGGATCCCCCTCGTTCTCACACACCACCCTACCAACCTCCGGATACAACGCATCATCCTCTGACACTTTCGCCATTTACAATCCGACTCCACCACCCAAGGCATTTTTCCATCCCCACCCCTGTCTGCTTTCCGGAGAGACCACTCTCTCCGTGACTCCCTTGTTCGCTCCACACTGCCCTCCAACCCCACCACACCCGGCACCTTCCCCTGCAACCGCAGGAAATGCTACACTTGCCCCCACACCTCCTCCCTCACCCCTATCCCAGGCCCCAAGAGGACATTCCACATTAAGCAGAGGTTCACCTGCACATCTGCCAATGTGGTATACTGCATCCACTGTACCCGGTGTGGCTTCCTCTACATTGGCGAAACCAAGCGGAGGCTTGGAGACCGCTTTGCAGAACACCTCCGCTCAGTTCGCAACAAACAACTGCACCTCCCAGTCGCAAACCATTTCCACTCCCCCTCCCATTCTCTAGATGACATGTCCATCATGGGCCTCCTGCACTGCCACAATGATGCCACCCGAAGGTTGCAGGAACAGCAACTCATATTCCGCCTGGGAACCCTGCAGCCTAATGGTATCAATGTGGACTTCACCAGTTTCAAAATCTCCCCTTCCCCTACTGCATCCCAAAACCAGCCCAGTTCGTCCCCTCCCCCCACTGCACCACACAACCAGCCCAGCTCTTCCCTCCCACCCACTGCATCCCAAAACCAGTCCAACCTGTCTCTGCCTCCCTAACCGGTTCTTCCTCTCACCCATCCCTTCCTCCCACCCCAAGCCGCACCCCCATCTACCTACTAACCTCATCCCACCTCCTTGACCTGTCCGTCTTCCCTGGACTGACCTATCCCCTCCCTACCTCCCCACCGACACTCTCTCCACCTATCTTCCTTACTCTCCATCTTCGGTCCACCTCCCCCTCTCTCCCTATTTATTCCAGTTCCCTTTCCCCATCCCCCTCTCTGATGAAGGGTCTAGGCCCGAAACGTCAGCTTTTGTGCTCCTGAGATGCTGCTTGGCTTGCTGTGTTCATCCAGCCTCGCATTTGGAATTCTCCAGCATCTGCAGTTCCCATTATCTCTCTCTCTCTACTACCATCGACACCTTGTTTACATCTAACCTTATACAGTCTGGGGCAAAAGTGATCAATAATGACTTCTGGACGTTACACCCATCCCCACGCCCCCGCCCCTTTTCTGAAGACTGTTTACCAGTCGTGTCCACTCAACTCAGCAGTGTTAAGTACATCGCTACGGATAGATGTAGCCTGGAGTCTGCTCCACCGTTTAGTTACACAGTAGTTGATCTGGATGTCCAGACTGTCCAGCCACCCAGGCTCCGGTCCTTCAGCAACTACAGTGACTAATATTTCCACAGCACCTCTAATCCTGGTGTGAACCATCCCAAGCGGCTCCAATGGGGACTTGAGCGGTGCTGGAGACAGAGAGCAGGTGGCCCAGCGCTTGCTCACACAGGCAGCTTTCCGGGGGCGGCTCTAGATGTTGCAGCGCTCGGGCTGTTTCCCCCCGCAGCTCAGCGGGGGGTCGGGTCAGACCGGCCCGGCCACCACCCTGCACAGGCAGGGTAGAAAGGGATAGGGGAGCGGGGGGTGTGGCGGTGGGTTCCAGGCCGGACCCACCGGGAGCAGCGAGTTCGAGGACTCCAGGCCGCAAAGCCTCGCTCCTTGCAGCACCTCACCTTGGTATCGACGTCGGCCAGGCAGTCGCGGCGGAACTGGTCGAAGAGGCCCTGGCTCTTCAGGTGGTTGACGATCATGGAGACAAGCTTCGGGTCTCCCGGCGCCAGAGCCGCCATCCCGAGCAACGTCACTCAGCAACCGCGGCCGCGCGCTCCGCCGCTGCTACCGCCAGCCCCACCCCCTACCCGCCGGGGATGATGGGAGAGCGAGACGTCACATCCGGAACCTCAGCAGCAGGGCGCATGTTCATAGTGAGGTGTGTTCGAGGAGTAGAGGAGCGTGCAGTGAATAAGGATCCAGAAACAGTATCACAGCAGGATAGAGTTAGGAGAAGCGGTTGATGGAAGAGAATAAGAGGGGGAGAGAGAGAAAGAAGGAGCATGCGGGCGGAGGGGGTGGCTCGGTTAGCTCATTTGCAGAGTGACGCCAGGGAGACTCCCGTGAAAGACGCCCCGGCTCAATCCCTTTCTCTTTCCCATCCCAACCCCCTCCGGCTCAATCCCCTTCTCTTTCCCACCCCACCCCCCCCCCCCCCGGCTCAATCCCCTTCTCTTTCTCACCCCCCCCCCCCCGGCTCAATCCCCTTCTCTTTCCCACCACCCCCCCCCCCCCCGGCTCAATCCCCTTCTTTCTCCCCCGCCCCCACCAAGGAGCCTTGGTAAATTACTGCAGTCTGTGTTGAAGATGTAATGGTGCTACTGACCATTGGTGGAGGAGGGAGTAGATTTTTGTGAATGTGGTACTAATTTGGCAGGCTGCCTTGTGCTGGATGGTGTCAAGCTGCTTGTGTTGGAGCTGTGGTCATCCAGGCAAGTAAGAAGTATTCCACCTTGCTTCTGCCTTGTGCCTTCTAGATGGTGGACAGGCATTGAGGAATAAGAAGGTGAGTTACTTGCTACAGTATTCCTAGCCTCTGACCTGCTTTTGTAGCTACTGTCTATGGATAGCCCTGTTCCTTTTCTGGCCAATGGTAATAGTTATTGTTTCAAATCAAAATTGCTCAGATGGCTAGAGACATTTCACATTGCTTGAGTGTTCCAACTTACTGTTCTGCCTGAGAACCTAATTTGGAGGAGACATCATGACATAGCCATCTCACATCCACCTTTAACCAGAGTAAAGTGCCTTGGCCATGTATTAACTGCATGGTATTCAGAACTGTTTGGCTTCTGATTGAACGTTATGAAATTATTTTGTTGGACTGAAAAATTTATCCAGGGCTCATGAATGAGGTGATATGGTAACGATTTAGATATGTAAAGTTAAATGAGAAGAAGTGATTAAGGTTAGAAAATATAAAACAGAAAAAACACAACAGTGAAAAATGAGAATTGGAACAATGTGTCTTAGTGTAAATCAATAGAATGTTAGTTTTGCATTAATGTGCATTTTACTGAAAGGGAAGCTCAGATGAGAGGAGTAAACTGATAGCTTTCTCTTTTACAGTTGGGCCATCCCCTGAGGCATTGGACCAGATATGGAGAGATAAGTAAAGACCTCCCAGATCTTTGATCAGCATGAACAAAATGGGTAGACTGGTCTCCTTCGTATCATTTATAACATATTATGGTTCTACAAGATGACATGGGAGTCAAGAATACATGACAGCGTAGTGAACTGTTGTACAAGTGTGCAAGAATATACTGAAAACCAGCTCAAAATAGACTGGCTCAAAGGATTGGAGATGTTGTACTGAAAAATAGATTTTAATGTACAACTACTTGGCAAACATCATGACATATGAAATGGGTTAAATGTAGCTAGTAAACTGAGAGAACATCTTTAAAAGCAGCTCAACATTTTTCTAAAGAAGGGTCTCGGCCTGAAACATCAGCTTTCATGCTTCTGTGATGCTGCTTGGCCTGTTGTGTACATCTAGCTCTGCACCTTGTTATCTCAACATTTGATGTTGCTCCTTAGAGAAACTGATTTTAAAACAATTAGGATGTAATTAACCACATTAGTACCTGCCAAAGTGAGGAAAACTAAAATAAAAATGATAAAAATTTGGATTTGAACAAGTAAGGGAGTAAAGGCAGGATCACTTACTAAGTTAGATGCAAGATGAATACAAGTGAATGGAGAGCTGGAGAATTTTATGTCCTTGTATGATGTCATTTCAATATTACTAGGTGAAGTGACCTCCAGGTGGGGACCTGGAAAATGTCAAACCAATTTAAGGAGCATATAAGTCTGAGTTGATGTTATTCAGAGCTTACGGGTAGTAAAATGTGGTAAATTTTAAAATAAAATATGGAAATGTAGGAAAAAAAAGTAGAAAAACATTGAGCAGATCACAGTACTCAAGTTGAACCAAGCAAGTGTGATCTTGAATGATGATGAGAAAAGGGATGGGAAAACAGAAGGTTCCAAATAAGTTTTTATTTTGTTGGTGACTTGTTCAAGTGACGAATAACACCTGACTTAGCAAATAATTAATGAAAGTTAGAATTCAATGATAATATGATTAGTGACTTGCTTAGAAATTACAATGGCATGAGTTGAATGAGACACTATGGGCTATGATACTTAGTAAAGGGAAGTTTTTGAAAGATACTTAAAGGTCAGTCATGAGAAATACTGGAACTGAAATAACACGGTGTGAAGCTGGATGAACACAGTGGGCCGAGCAGGAAAGCTTGGCATTTCGGCTCGGGACCCTTCTTCAGAAATGGGGCAGGGGAAGGGGATTCTGAAATAATTAGAGTGGGGGAGGCGGATAGAAGATGGATAAAGGAGAAGATAGGGTGAGAGGAGACAGACAGGTCAAAGAGGTGGGTTAGAGCCAGTGAAGGTGAATGTAGGTGGGGAGGTAGGGAGGGGATAGATCCGAAAATATAAAACAGGAAAAACACAGTGAGGAGGACGGACAGGTCAAGGGGGAGTGATGAGGTTAGTGGGTAGAGGATTGGGATGGGGCTCGAGGTGGGAGGAATGGTTAGGAAGGTGGGGACTAGCTGGGCTGGTTTTGGCAGAGGGGAGATTTTGAAGCTTGTGAAATCCACATTGATACCCTTGGGCTGCAGAGTTCCCAAGCAAAATATGAAATGCTGTTCCTGCATCTTTTGGGTGGCATCATTGTGGCAATACAGGAGGCCCAGGATGGATGTGTCGTCCAAGGAGTTGAGGGGAGGAATTGAAATGGTTTGCAACTGGGAGGTGTAGTTTTTTGTTGCGAACAGTCTTTCATATCAGCTCCCCCAATTCTAGTTAAACCATGCATATGAGTCACTCTTCTATGATGTGAATATGTCAGTGTGGGGTCAGAATAAGTCTACCTTTACCTTCATTCGGGTATGTATTGTGTGACACTCACAACAAGTTATTTATGCACAACGGAAGAGCTGCTTGCTTTCCAAAAAAAAACCAAATTTAAATAATCAGATGATGGCAACAACTCCACAGATTTTATGAATATTGAAGAGACAGTTAGGAAGAAGCCATTGCAGAGGCAGATCTGACCATATATATGAATAGATCCTGGAGAATAGTGAAGGAAAACTTTGAAACTAGCAATAGTAGAGGATAGAGGAAACCCAGGAATGTCTGATGAGGTAACATCCAGCTCAGGTGACAGAACGTAATATACTAATTGAGGTTTTCAAAGTATCAGAAGGAATGATAGGGCCGGTACACATTAGTGTCCACTATTGTGTTGGATCATGGAGCTATTGTGGATATGTGACATTTAATGGTCATACGATTCAACATGAAATATTAGTCAAAAATTTATCGGAGTTTGTACAGAGACCTCATTGACTGGCAGTAAACAAAGTCAAGGCACGTAGGAAAATAGACACACCACCACTAGAAAATAGCCAGGCAGATAAGACACGAGTGATATGAAGAAAAGTTTGTAGTGCAAGCAAGGGACCTACCTGTAAGGGAAAATATTCTGAAAGTCGCCATTGGGGCCTTCAGGGAGCATCAGAGAATGATTAGATTAGGAAAGATGCAGAGCACAGAAAGATGAGGTTAGTTATGTCTAATTGCCATGAGGAGGAACTGAAGAGTGGATCAAGACAAATACTTGGTGACTCCTATCAGTCATCAGACTCAGATGGGTTATAGTACCATGACCAATTACATAAACTGTCACTAAATCTGGGATAATGGGAAGTACAGATGCTGGAGAATCCAAGATAATAAAGTGTGAAGCTGGATGAACACAGCAGGCCCAGCAGCATCTCAGGAGCACAAAAGCTGACGTTTCGGGTCTAGACCCTTCATCAGAGAGGGGGATGGGGAGAGGGTTCTGGAATAAATAGGGAGAGAGGGGGAGGCGGACCGAAGATGGAGAGAAAAGAAGATAAGTGGAGAGGAGAGTGTCGGTGGGGAGGTAGGGAGGGGATAGGTCAGTCCAGGGAAGACGGACAGGTCAAGGACGTGGGATGAGGTTAGTAGGTAGGATGAGGTTTGTAGGTAGGAAATGGAGGTGCAGCTTGGGGTGGGAGGGAGGGATGGGTAAGAGGAAGAACTGGTTAGGGAGGCAGAGACAGGCTGGGCTGGTTTTGGGATGCAGTGGGGGGAGGGGAAAAGCTGGGATTGTTGTGTGGTGCAGGGGGGGGAGGGGACGAACTGGGCTGGTTTTGGGATGCGGTGGGGGAAGGAGATTTTGAAGCTGGTGAAGTCCACATTAATTCCATTGGGCTGCAGCGTTCCCAAGCGGAATATGAGTTGCTATTCCTGCAACCTTCGGGTGGCATCATTGTGGCACTGCAGGAGGTCCATGATGGACATGTCGTCTAAAGAATGGGAGGGGGAGTTAAAATGGTTCCGACTGGGAGATGCAGTTGTTTATTGCGAACCGAGTGGAGGTGTTCTGCAAAGCGGTCCCCAAGCCTCCGCTTGGTTTCCCCAATGTAGAGGAAGCCACACTGGGTACAATGGATACAGTATACCACATTGGCAGATGTGCAGGTGAACCTCTGCTTAATATGGAAAGTCATCTTGGGGCCTGGGATATAGGGGTGAGGGAGGAGGTGTGGGGGCAAGTGTAGCATTTCCTGCAGTTGCAGGGGAAGGTGCCGGGTGTGGGGTCTCTACATTGAGGAAACCAAGCGGAGACTTGGGGACCGCTTTGCAGAACACCTCCGCTTGGTTCGCAATAAACAACTGAACCTCCCAGTCGTGAACCATTTCAACTCCACCTCCCGTTCTTTAGATGACATGTCCATCTTGGGCCTCCTGCAGTGCCACAATGATGCCACCCGAAGGTTGCAGGAACAGCAACTCATATTCTGCTTGGGAAACCTGCAGCCCAATGGAATCAATGTGGACTTCACCAGCTTCAAAATCTCCCCTTCCCCCACCGCATCCCAAAACCAGCCCAGCTCTTCCCCTCCCCCCACTACATCCCAAAACCAGCCCAGCCTGTCTCTGCCTCCCTAACCTGTTCTTCCTCTGACCCATCCCTCCCTCCCACCCCAAGCCGCACCTCCATTTCCTACCTACTAACTAAATCTGAGATATCAGTTAGTTTTATTAATCTAGGATGTGAATGTATAAGAACTGTCCTTTGTGTGATACAATGCGTGGAATAAGAGGATGATGGATATTTGATATCAATATAGCTGTACATTTTAATATAATAGTTAGCTGACAATTCCGTCCCAGGCACAGGAGCCCAGCCTGAATGGGTAGTATAATGGATCACGATGATTGGAAAGATATACAATGTTATTTCATACTCGCAGATTTCAGAACCCTACACAATGCCTGACAATTATCAACCCACTGCCAGGTGAAATGGTTAGGATAGGGGAGCATGAGTCATTATACAATGCATCTTGGTTACTCTTGAAGTAACACATGATGTGTTGGGACTAACAGCCTGTAATAATCGTTAAAATGCCAAGCAACAACTAAGAATCACTTGGCCAATAAGTTTAAAATTGCTTCGGAGACAAGGAGAAGTCTAATTGGATATCAGCAGATTGTTCAGTTGTTCCAACTCTACTTGTGAAGTATGTTTGCCATTAATGACAAGGTTTCCTTGGGTGATTACAGAAACAGTGAGGGGGATTTGCGGCTAAGAAGACAGAACAGAATTGGCCTTGACAGCAACAGGTGTACAAAGGGAAGGATTTTAAGGGCCTTGAATCAAACTGACAGGAATAAAAGAAGTCACTGTCTTGCAAGCAAAAGTGAAGAACAGGTAGTGCTGTTTGTGGTATTTCAGGTGAAGAGAAGTGGAGTTCACTTGTGGTAATCTGATGCAAGTTCCTGTATGCAGGTTACTGACTACAGTGGGGAACTTCCATCTATCTGGAATGACAGTGGGCTGTCTGTTCAGTTGATGATAGCATGGTATACTTTCCACAGATCTTTGTCCAGTAAACAGTGCCATTAGCATTGTAAAGGGCCACCTCTATAGCCCAAGAGTGCATTAGAAACATAAAAGGAATTTATGTTGCAGGAATGATACAGTGTAATTTAGTTATTTAAACCTCCTAGTGACTAACTCAGCAGCCGAATCAGCCACAGAGAACTGAGTAATAACTTGCCAGGAAGTTTTTAAAGTCGGAATCACTGCAGCTTATGGAGATTTTCTGCTGCTGGTGAATAATTAATATCAGAGGGAAATGTTGAGGAAGGCATGACTGATCATGGTACAAGAATACATATGAATGCTGGCTGGAAGAAAATTGGTCTAGAGAAGACAGTGGAGTATAATATTCATGATACAATAGATTAGGATTTTTCTTTCGATTTGAGTGACTGGCCATGTGAAGGAAAGGCAAGGACATCTCAATTAAAATATGGTCTGTCTGGGCTTTGCCACAGGTCAAAAGGGTGAATTGAAAGGTAAAAGGCTGAAGGTATGATTGAAAGAGCAGAAGTTGAAGATGCAGTTTGTATTCAGGCTCTTCGAACCAGCTGCAAGCAGCATATTATGTGTTGAACCATCAAAGTGGGTGGGGTGGGGAGTGTTGAGAGATTTGTAAGAAAGTGGTCATGTGCCTTAAAAGGAACTAATGAACAATGTATGTTAACTTGATTGTGATAGGATAGTTTAATAACCTTGTGTTTGGAATTAGGTAATTGTATAACAGGTAGCCATAATTCTGTGATTGGATCACTGCAACTAACTTGAATATGCTGGAATAGTATTACTGTAACTGTAATACATCAGTGGAATTTGTCATGCACATCTTCAGATTTGTACAGTTCACCTTGCATATGCTCAAATAAACCAAGGAATGAGGAAATGTGAGTCTTGTCTGATTACTGCAAATGAGGAGAGTGACTGACTGACTGACTAACTGAACTCCCAATGCCATGGTAAACCAGGGGATTGCGGAAGTTTTAAAAACCAACAAAACCTAACCAAATCAAAACAGAGGGAGAAGATAGATTTTGAAGGTAAATTTGGAAGTAATGTCAAGACGTTAAGAGCAAGAGGATAACTAGAGAGAGGGTAGGGCCTGTTAAAGATTAAGATGGTCATCTATGTGTTGAACCCCAAGCGATGTGAGAGATACTAAATGAATATTTTGCATTAGTTTTTACTGTGGAGGAAAATGGAGTCTGGAGAATGCAGATAAATAAACTTTGTTTTAAAAACAGTTCCTGTTACAGAAGAGAATATTTGGATGCTCTTGGAGAATGTAAAGGTAGGTAAATCTCCAGGACCTGATCTAATGTATCCCTGAACATAGTGGGAAGTCAGGGAGGAAATTATGAGACCCCTTGCAGAAATATTTGCATCATCTATAACCACGGGTGAGGTGCCTGCCTGATGACTGGATAGTGAGTAGAGGTGAACTTGCCAGAGATGCTGTTCTCATGTATCTGCTGCCCCTTCTAGACTTAAGTTGTCATGGATTTGGAAGGTGCTGTCTAATGATCTCTGGTGAATTTCTGCAGTGCATCTTTTGGTAGTAAACATTGCTGCTGCTGTGCATCAGTAGTGGAGAGAATGGATATTTGTGGATGTGATGCCAATCAAGCAGGCTACTTTGCTGATGGTGTCCAGCTTCTTGAATGTTGTTGGAGCTACACCCATTCAGGCATTTGAGGATTATTCCATCACACTCTTGGTGTGTGTCCTGTGGACAGTGGACATACTTTTGGAAGTCAGGAAGTGAGTCACTTGCCACAGTATTCATAGGCTCTGACATGCTTTTGTAGCCACTATGTTTATGTGGTGAGTCCAGTTGAGTTCCTGGTCAATGGTAATCCTAAAAGATGTTCATAAGTAGGGAATCGGGGATGGTAACATGAATGAATGTCAAGGAGCAGTGATTATAGATTGTCTGTTATTGAAGGTGTCATTGCCTGGTATTTGTGTGGTGTGAATGTAAATTGTTAAATAATTGTCACAAATCCTTGTGCCACTCCATGAGTTACTGGTTTTCACCCTAGAAGTTCTCCTGTTATCCCAACCCACTGCCTTCTATTAATTCGTCAGTCCTCCCCCTGCTATTAAGTAGCCTTATGTGTGGTACTTTATCTCATTCCTGCTTAAAAAAAATGCAAATATATTACATTCTACTGGTTTCTGTTTACATATACTGTGTATTACGACCTCAAAGAATTCTAATGAATTTGTCATAACCATGTTGTGTACTTTTGAATGTGCTGCTCTTACATCCTTTATAATAGACTTTAACTTTGCACAAAAACAGATATAACATAAACTGGCGTACAGTTAACTACTTTGTCTCCTGCAAATCCCTACTTTTTTAAAAAAAACAGGTGGTACTTTCGGCAGGTTTTCAGTATCTGGGACTTTTTCATGGATTAAAGATTCTTCAAGTGAATCAGTTTGCGCTGTAGCTATTACTTTTAGTATCCTAGGATACATCCCACAGGTCCAGTAGATACATCAGCCTTTAACCAAATTAGTTTCTCTAGCATTTTCTCCCTCTAGTAGTAGTTAATGTATTTATATCCTCTCCTCCTTTTGCCCCTTGATTACTCAGTAATGTTGAATTGCTATTAATGTGTTCCACTGTGAGGACTGATTAAAAGTACTAACTCAATTCAACGATTTCCTAACTGTCCATTATCATTTCCACAGCCTTATTCTCAAAGGTCTACATGAGCTTTGGTCCCTCTCTTCATTTTGTCTTGCATGTAAAGAAGCTCTTGCGGTCAATCAAGTCGTACAGCACAGAACCTGACCCTTCGGTCCAACCGGTCCATGCCTAACATAATTCCTGGCCAAACTAGTCCCATATGCCTGCTCCAAGCCCATATTCCTCCAAACCCTTCCTATTCGTATACTTAGCGAAATTGTTTTTAAAATGTTGGACCTGCATTCATCACTTTGTTAGGAAGTTCGTTCCACACAGGAACCACCCTATGTGTATAAAATTTGCATCCCATGTCTTTTTTTTAGATCTCTCTCCTCTCACCTTTAAAAATGTGTCCCAAGTCTTGAAATCCCCCAGCCTACGGAAAAGAGAACTACCATTAACTCTATCTAATCTTCTCATCATTTTATAAACTACTGTCAAGTCGCCTCTCAATCTGCCACACTCCAGTGAAAAAGGTTGCAGTCTATCCAGCCTTTCTTTATAACTCAAACTTTCTACACCTGGCAACATCCTGGTAAATCTTTTCTGAACCAGCTTGATAATATCTTTCCTATAACTGGGTGGCCAAAACTGGACACCGTATTCCAGAAGAGGCCTCACCAATGTCCTGTATAACCTCAACATGACTTCCCAACTCCTATTCTCAAAGAACTGAGCAACATAGGCATGCTTGCCAAATGCCTTTTTACCCACCCTGTCTGTGTGACACAAACTTCAAAGAATTATGTACCAGCACACCTAAAGCCCTCTTCCTCAACACCACCCAAGGCCCTGCCATTAATAGTATAAGCGCTACCCTTGTTTATGGTACCAAATTACTTAGATTGAACTCCATCTACCATTTTTCAGCCCATTGACCCATTTGATCAAGGTCCCTTTATAATGTTAGAAAACATTCACTGTTTACTATGCCACCAATGTTGGTGTTGTCCACAAACTTACTAACCATGCCTTTTATATGCTCAGACAGATCAGTTATATAAATAACAAAAGAGGACCCAGAATTGATCCCTTTGGAATGCCACTGATCACAACCCTCCACCATTACTCTGTCTCAAGCTGCTTATATACCCCTTTGACAAGCTTATCTTGAATCCTATCTGACCTAACTTCACTAATTAGTCTACAATGTGGAAACTGGTTGAAGGCTTTACTAAAATCCAAATAAATGTCTATGCTTTGCCATCACCAATCTTTTTGGTAACTTTGTGGAAAAAACAATCAAGTTTGTTAGACACTATTTTCCTCACACAAAACCATGCTGACTATTCCTGATCAATTTTTGCCTCTCTAGATGTCCATAAATCATATCTTTTATAAATCACCTCCAACAATTTACCCACAACTGAAATCAGATTCACAGGTCTATAGTTCCCTGGTTTCTCCTTACAACTTTTCTTAAACAAAGGTACAACATTAGCCACCTTCCAATCATCAGGCATCTCACCTGTAGTAATAGATGATGCAAATATTCCTGAAAGGGGTCTCAAAGTTTCCTTCCTTACTTCCCACACATTCTGGGATACATTAGATCACATCCTGGCGATTTATCCACCTTTATATTCTTTAAGACTTCCTGAATGTCCTCTTCTGTAATGTGAACTGTTTTTAAAACATCAAAGTTTATTTCTGTGCATTCTCTAAACTCCATTTCTTTCTCTACAGCAAAAACTGATGCGAAGTATTCATATAACATCTCTCCCATGTCCTGGTGTTCAACAGAAAGGTGACCTCCTTGATCTTTAAGAAGCCCTACCCTCCGTGTCGATTTACTCCCTTGCTTTTAATGCATTTGTAGGATCTCCTTGTGTTATTCTTAGCCTTGTCTGCCAATTCAATCTCATATCCCTTTCTTGCCTGCATGAGTTCTCTCTCCAGAATGTCCCTATACTCTTTTTATTTTGTTTAAGATATTCATTTGAACCAAATTGTCTGTCTAAAATAAGATTCTCTTTTATTCTTAACTAGAACCTCAATATCTTTATTCGTCCATTGTCCCTTGATCTTACCATCCTTACCCGTCACTCTAACAGGAACAAAATGCCTCATTTCGTCATCACAGTTTTGAATGTCTCCTATTCCTGTATCTGCTCGTGTCTTTTTGTTGAAGGAGCTGTGCTGAGTTCCTCAATGCATGTTGTGTATGGTACAAACTGTTGCCAATACATTTTGGTGGTGAAAGGAGTGTAAGCTGAAACCTGTGGATGATTGACTAGTCAAACAGACTGATGCTAACCGGAAAACAAACAATCCTTGTGTTGTTGGAGCTCCACTCATCCTGGCAAATAGCGAGTATTTCATCGCACATCTGGCAAATATCTTGTAGATAGTTGTAGGTTCTAAAGAGACAGAAGATGAATTACTGCAGATTTCAACAACCTCTGACTGGATCTTATGACCAAATATAAGGCTGGCCTAATTCAGTTTCAACTCAATCATAATGCCCAGGATTCAATGAATGTTGAAATGGAAACAAAGCGCTGGAGAAACTTGACAGGTCTGGCAAAATCAGTGGAGAAAGAGAAACCAAGCTCATGTTTTAAGTCTAGTAAGTCATTAAAGGACTTAGTCGTGTGATTTTATGATTCCTGTGCTTGCATGAGCAGCCTCTGCTAGTGAATTGCATCCACCATTAAATGAGAGTGTGAGGGACTGTGGATTTACATATTAAAACGCAAGTGTTAGATAGGGTTTCCTAGCAATGAAAACTGCAACTGATTATACTCATTAGCTTTGATGATTATGCAAGAAATTATAAACCCCAAGTTACTAATCACTTGAATTAAAGAGACCAATTTTGGATGCCACCTTCACAAAGAATTTCGAAAACATGAAGGGAATGCAGAAGATGTTAACCATACAATTGATAAGGAATATCAGTTATCTGGGCTGACAGGAGACAGAGTTGTTTTGCTACTATCAAAATAAGGTAAGAGAAATTTTATAAAGCAAAGAATTGCTGATGCTGAAAGTCTAAGACAGAAACAAGAGAAACTCAGCAGGTCTAGTGGAACCTGTCAAGAGGAAATGCCTCTGATCTGGTGACTCCTACCCAGAACTGAAGAAACTTCTTGATTCCCTTCTAATTAATGGTCTGTCCGTCTCAGCCTTGAATGTAATTAATGACACAACCTCAACTGTGTCTCTATCTTGTGGCTTCAAAAATTGACAAAATCATTGTAGTGTTTTAATTTGAAATAATCTCATGGAATCACCAGCAGAGGGAACCCTTGAGGATCAACATCCTCTGCAATAGTTACTGCCAATGGTGTTAGGCTCTTCATGTAAAACAAAATAACCCAATGGAGTTGTTTCCATCCAATCCCAGTTTGTGTTTAACCCTCCCATGTTTTTCAGACCCTAAGAAGCCATCTAACTGCCAATGCAACTTCGGTTCAACATCACAGTGATAAAAATGATGTAATTTTTCTTCTCTCTGCAAATCACTGATTGTTATAACACATTAATAAAACATAGATCTTTAAAATTTGTATAGTGAGGAACACAGTTTCCCCATATTTGAGTAATAGAGGTTTTGTTGGTTATAAAATTGAAATCACATTGCATAATACTTTGCAGTGAACATTCTTATTCTTGCCTACAGTATTCCTAGAGAGTGTTTTTTATTCCCCTATTTTGATTTAATTTGAATTTTTCATATGCTATTATATGAAAGTGATATTGGTCTAAACTTGAGATAATGGGAACTGCAGATGCTGGAGAATCCAAGACAACAAAATGTGAGGCTGGATGAACACAGCAGGCCAAGCAGCATCTCAGGAGCACAAAGATGCTGCTTGGCCTGCTGTGTTCATCCAGCATCACATTTTGTTGTCTTGGTCTAAACTTGAATCTATTGGATTTCAGGTTTTGGGTGGAAGTTAAAACTGTCAAAATTAATGATGCAATGGGAATCAAGCTCTAATTTCTAAGTTTTGGGTATACTCTAAACATTCTTGTTAGTTAGGAAATTTGTTTACAGTGCTTTCACTGAGCGGTTACTTTCTCTACATATGTTGTTCATTTATGAAATGTGGTGTTACTGGCTAGATCAACATTTATTGCCTGTTCCTAATTCATTTCGAAAAGGTGATGGTTTACTGTGGTTCACCGATCGGTTTAATCATGTTAGCAGCTTTTAACTCTCTTTTGCTGTATTCAGCTCTAAATACATTCAAAACTATCCCTGAACAGAAGTCTCATCTTGGACCTGAAAAACTGTGGCTTTTTTCTCTCGTTTAAAACACTAAATGGTCCATCTTCTCATCTTTGGTCTATGATCAAAACAAATACTATTTCAAAAGAAACTCTGTTGCCTTGTTCTAAATACCCTCTGTATTAAGACTTCTGTACTATGAGTGCTCTATTTACTACATTGAATTACTCAACATCTTTCAAAGAACTTTCTTCCCATTTGCTTTATGCATATTCCACGTAACTTCGAGACACTCCACTGGATCAATTTAAAATCTGCTGACCCCACTCTCTTTTTTTTTTTGCAAAGGAAACTGGGCATCACTGGCCAAATGATGTCTCATGTTCAGTCAGCATGCTTCAACAAACTCTGCCTATGCATCAACCTTAGGTTTCAGTACCAGTTTGAGAGATTTTTGAGTTCACCTTAAGACCTAAGTCAATTACAATTATAGACTGAGTTGAGAGAGCCAACCTAAAAGGTGTGCTAGATTTAATCAGTTGAAAGGCACATCCTAGGTACAAGTATGTTTTTGCAAATTTCACAGTAGTAATTAAGCTTAGCAAAACATGTACAAAAGCAAATTACACAATAAAGCTAGTGATTTGATGATCCCTTCTGGTACACAGTCTTGCATTTTGAGGACATGTTTTTTCAGTTCTCTTCTGTTGTTGAATTTGTTCTTCTGTCTTTGGTTTTCTTCCTTTGCACACTTGTTCTATGAGGTACCTTGGTTTTATGCCTTCCAGGGTGTTGGTGCCTTGTCTAAATAAAATGATTAGATTTGATTTGCTCCATTGACTTCATGATGATTGACCTCATGATGACTCCATGGCTGACATGATTGAGTTAGATTTATAGTAGTCAAGCTAGCGTGGTTGACTTAGCTGAAACTACTTTTTTTTAAATTTGTAGTCCACAGTGAGCTTGCCTAACCACATTACATTTTGATTAGATTTTCCAATGATAGCCCATTGCTGAATTAACACTCAGATATTGTCTCTCTGCATTTCATCACTTGTACAAAATTTGTTACTAACATTCAACATAGCTTAACCTTCATGTTTCACAAGTATGTTATATACAGAATGCAAGTGTAAGATTTACTTCAATTTACAGCAACTCTATTTTAATAGTGATATATTTGTACAGAGTAAACTTAATCTCTCACCGCATGGGATTTGTCAAATTTTCTAGCAATATGACTGCCTCAAATATTAATGGTGGAGTTTTGCCACATGGGAACACAATACCATGGATCACAGCAAGCCATCATTTGACATTGAGATCTCCATGCAAAAGTGAATGGAAAGCCTGTGAGCAAGTTCAAAGAATTGCCAAGGGGAGAGAAATTGAAGTTGATACAGCAAGTGGAAAAGTCATGGCGTCAAACACAAACGTTGTGAAATGATTGTTGACAAACTTTAAGATGGAGTCCCCTATCTTGAGATTGAAGGTGAACAGTTCAACAAGCTGACAATTTCTTCAGCAAGGCAGAGGATCAGAACAGCTGCTTATTCCAGTGTTGAAGAAGTTCTGCTAGTGTGGTGCAAGGTAGTCTGAGCAGAGAATGTTCCCAGTGTCAGTCAAATGTTAAATGGTCAGGTCTTTTCCCCAGGCTAGCAGAGTCCAAAGCCGGAGGTTTAAAGTGAGAGGGGAAAGATTTAAAAGGGTTTTAAGGGGCAAAGTTTTCACGTAAAGGTTGGTGTGTTGGAATGAGCTGCCAGAGGAAGTGGTGGAGGCTGGTACAGTTATAACATTTAAAGGGCATCTGGATGGGTATATGAACAGGACGGGTTTAGACAGAAATGGGCCAAATGCTGGCAAGTGGGACTAGATATATTTAGGCTACCTGGCTAGCATGGATGGGTTGGACCGAAGTGTCTGTTTCCATGCTGTACATCTCCATGACTCTCAATTCTGCAAGAAATTGGAGATTCCCCCGGCACAGAAGCTGGGTCGCAAGGAGTTTGCCTGTAATAATGATGCCTGGATCATTTCAAGACCAGTATTGTCTTGTGCGCAGAAAGCGCTGAGGCTGTAATAGTTATGAAAGCAATGACAGGTAATTGGTTGCAAAATGGCCTTGCCCTGAAGGAGTATACACAGTCATGTTTTTAACACGAATAAAACCCAAATGTTTTGTCAACATTTTTCATATCTCTTTTGATGCATAAAAATGAAATGTGATGGTGGAAAGTGAAACAAGGAACATGTCACTGGTGTAGTCTGCACCAACAGTATTACTCCAAATAGCTCCCCTCCTTGTATTAGGAAAGTCCAAGAGTCATATCGCCTTATGAATATTAAGACACTATCAATACAGGGCAAGGCTCACCATCCAGATGAGCGTTAGCATGTTTGAGTGAATCAGGAAAGTGAACAAAACAAATCAACAAGAGAAGAGGAAGATTGTTATCTCTCAATGTAACTGGTCTCAAGAGCATCAAACTGATTTTCTTCCTTCCCAACACCACACCTAAATTCCAACCATGGATTAGGGGATGATTCAGAAACTGAAATAATAACCATCAGAGTAAGAGTACAGGACTTATCAGGCCCATCAGTTTAAAAGGCACAACTGAACTGTTCTAGAGGTCATGTTCATTATGAACAAGAGATGGAAGCCACAGTTGCCTACTGCTTCCTCCATGCTGGATTCAAAATGGTATACAGCTGCAAAAGGCACTGGGACTGAGCGGAGGCAGGGTGAGGCTAGCTATCTGAATTCTGAGGCTCCTTTTAGTCACCTGTGGGAAGCCAGCATTGAAATTCCAGCAGAGCCAAGTATTATAACTTATGGTGAGGTGAACGACACTGTACAAAGGAACTGGCAGATGAGGCAATTGTAGATACAGTACATTCCTCATCTGAGGAAATTGATTACCCTGAACTGTCCAACAAATGCCCACCAAGCGCACAGTTTCTTCGCTCACTGAAATTCTTGAAGACTGGAGAGATGCACTGGGATTCACTGAGGTACAAACTAATGGGAAACATGTTTCATTGCATTGGCAACATGGCAGACTGAATCACATTTGTTTAAGGAAAGCACACTAAGCAGAAAAAAAAAGGTTATTTCCAGAGCTAACACCATTTTTAAATGCCTTTTACAAGGTCTGGCTATTCTGAACTGTGAACGAATCAGCATGATATGTTTCACATATACTGCTTTACTGTGTTTTCATATGGCATTTCATTTTGGAATAGAGCGTGTGTGTAGGCAAATTTGGTTACATAAAGGCCTCTTCATCTATAGCCAAGCTTTGCTTTACACAAGATTGTGGGAGAATCCCCTGGGATTTGACATGTTGGAATTTTACTGTACTTCAAAAGTACACCAATAGGTGGCAGTGGTACCATTCAGTTCACTTGATGTGCGAACATTGAAGTGGTGCATTCAATGAGAAAGTACTGTCCCCCATTGTGATTGAATTTTTAATCATGATTTTTGCTACAGCTACTTTAAGCGTTCAAGTTCCATTTTGGTGTAATCATGAAAATGTGAACTCACTACACATGGTGTGGAATGGTGGTTCAGTGATTAGCACTGCTGTCTCACTGATTGAACTGGGGTTCAATCACTGTGGACAAAAGTCTGTATAAGAGTTTGCACGTTCCCCCTCTGTCTGTGTGGGTTTCCAACAAGTGCACTGGTTTTCTCCCGCAGTTCAGAGGTGTGCAGGTTATGCTAAATTGCCCATAGTGTTCAGGGATGCATATGTTAGGTGTGTTAGCCATGGGAAATGTAGGGTTACAGGGAAAAGAGTAGGAAAATTGGTCTGGGTCAGATGCTCTTCAGAGGGCCAATGTGGACTTGTTGGGCCAAATGGCCTGTTTCCACACTGTAAGGATTCTGTGATTTGCATTTTCAAAGTATAAGTCACAAACTTGGGTTTTGTTCTCTGATTCCCTGGCTAGCATAGTCAAAAGATATCAGTTGGATGAGGAGAGTTATAAACAAGAACTTTAAATCTTCAGGTGGAACGACACTAGGCAATATTAGCTTTTTGAGAAAACAAGCAAAATTCACTTTTGTGTGTAATAGGAGAGATCTGATTTTGACACCTGTTATCTTGTTATCTCAAGAAGTGCCTGATTCTCCTGCAGGTTAATTTGCGGACAGTTCTGGGGATGAATCACTCTTGTGCCCACAATACATTCCTCTTGATGTCAGGACTCTGCAAGTTAGCAAAAGTATTATCACTCTTGACTTTGCAAGCTAAGCTGCTGCATTGTAGTTATATCCATTAGCTTCAGTTCTTTGAGACAGACTGGATGAAGTAATAAGACTTTTCTGCACAATATTTGAGGGAGCAGGAGAGATTGCAATCATATTTTATCCTTGTAAGACAAGTAGGTATGGAAAGGTAGGCATACTTACTTCAGCATCTCACCCACTGTGACTGGATTCCCTGTGCTATATGATGAACCGTGAAGAATATGTTTCGCTTATTGGCAACATTCTGCTCTCCCATACTTAGGGATATACATGTAACCATTAACACTTTGTAAATGCTTCTATTTACAGGACAAGGCAGCACAAAACCAGCAAGGAGCAGTTATGCAACATTGTAGCCTAATCATGTTTGCATCTCTTCTTAGCTGTGTCATCTTTATTTCTGGAATGCCTTTCAGCCTTACAACTCTCCAAATCTCTGTTCCTCCTGACACTTTACCACCAGCCGCTGTGTCTTCTGAGTTCTGAGACCTGCGGCTCTGGTTTCCTCCTTAAATCCTTTTTGTGTCCCTGTTCAAAAACTTTGCATGATATTTCCAATCAAGATTTTCCTGCCTTACCAACTACTTCCTGCTTTGGCTCAATGTTCATCTTTGAGTATACCTCTGTGGAACAACTTGATACAATAACCAATACCTTCTATATTTCCCCACTGCTCCAAGCTTTTATTTAAATAATTAACATTTATATATTCAGGTATACAACCACTACCCCACTTCCCCAAAGTCTCTGACTTCACAAACTCAGGTGTTCTGTGCATTTCTGATAGGTTTCACAATTCTTCTAGAATACAATCTGTTTGTACTTGGAAGATTGATAGGTTTTTGGCTTGAGGATTGATCCTTTTGCTTCTGATATTCTGTAAAATAATTATCTGCTGGAGGATCTTTCAGCTGTTGGATGTCTTTTGTGGAGGGTACCATTCTTGTTGAATTCGCATGTTGGTTTAGTCTTACCTCATCAGGAGAACTCTAAATCTCCTGTGTCGTCTTTACAGTGGAACTATTCCTGCCACCTCAGGTTGTTACTCAATAACAACATCATTTGATGAACCTTGCACTCATGGACGTCCATCATGGAAGACAGCTACACTTTCAAAACATGCCGTTGTATCCTGGATTGTTATGCCCAATCAATGTCTTCTTTTGGCCGTGTCTGGACATGATCTGGCTTTTATTGAAATGCATGCGGCTCATTTGCAATTCGAACAGATCTTTATTCCTAATCTTCTGAGCATTTGTGTTTTAATATTTGCTCTTCAATTCTAACTTCAACTTATTCAGTAAATAGGACGTTTTCATTTATTCTCTGTAGATGTTTTCCTGGTGAACTAGACATTTTGACACCAATTGTAACAATGTTACCCTTACTCTGGCTTAGACCAGATAATTTAAAATATAGTTAGAAATATAACCTGAACTATTGGAATGCATTTAACACCTGACTTTATCTTCCTTAATTTGTGGAACATTAAAAAATGGCCCACACAAGAAAAGGTTTCTTCTGAGTACAATCTACAATGAATGGCATTCATTTTCACATACAATACATATAATTTCCTTACATGTAATGCACAGCAAATCTTCCACATGTCTAGGTTCTGCAGGATTAAATAAATACCTGACCTTGCCAACATAAAGAACACAACAATATTTTACATTCAGTAAATGTTACCTTGTGCATACTAGTTTTAACCATTTGGACTAGAGCAAACAGCAACAACATTACAAAGGTCAAGTTCAGAAGAGCGTTTTATACTAAATGGAGGCAGAAATGCAGTGCTTGTTGGTTGGAGCCTGGCAGTTAAACTGATTCTTAGAATGGGAGGCATTTGCCAGCCAAATACTTGGCAGAGGTCAAAATAATGACCAGACAACGTGCAGCGGAGAACTGAAGAAGTCCTTTATTCCGTACAGCCTGTAACAAGGCTGGTGCTGACACCTTCAATATTTCCCAATCGATACTAAAGCAATGCCTGAAACAAATAGGCATTGGTCTGAAATCTGCTTCCTGATTCTCACGCAGCAGCAAAACAGAGCAGTCCTTGTCAATGGCCACAGCAGAATAGAGCAAAACCGTTCTGAATCTTCCCAGGGACTGTTGGGGAAGCAGGCAATTTTATGCTTATTTGGATAGAATGTAATAATTAAGATTGAAAGTGAGTGTCAATTAACCAGGGAACTATACACATATAAATAGAAACATTCATTTCAGATGTAATATAATTGTGTTCCCAATTTGCCAAAGCATATATGGAATGTTATATATATGTACTTAAGTGTGTGAGGAAAAACATGACGTGACCTATTGATGTGTGTTTTGTATGTTTTATACTATATATTGATACACTGAAGAAATCTACCTCAGTTTTGAAAGGATATCTGTTCTGAAGCTGACTGTTGTTTCATGGTCAGGTCAGTACTGCACAATCTGCTTTACATACTATAATAATTAATTGCATTTATGGCCATTTCAACTGTATATTGAACATGAAGAACATTTTTTATAGATATTCTAAATGGCTCTGGCAACTTTGACCAAGAGAAGTGGCAACTTCATCCTAATACATTGAAGAGGAAACAACACAATATGGGAATCCTCAAAGGTAGGTACATGCGTATGTGATCTAGTGATTCACCATCATCAGGAGCTGGACAATTGAGGAAGTGTATGGTTGTGCCAGCTCCCATCAGTCAGTGGAGACAGCTGCCCGTGGTGATAGTGTCAATGATTTATAATGAAACGAGCATTAAAGAATGCCAACAGTATTAAAGTAGTTTTGCTCCATTCTGTTGTAGTCATTGCTGACAAAGACTACTCTATTCAGCTGCTGGTGAGAACCTGGAAGCAGATTTCAGAGCAGTGCCCAAAAAGAAGTGCTCCAGGAAGATAATACATCTAGGCTCTGAAACCAGGCTGCAAACATTGAATCATAAATTAGTTACAGCCTCAAAATATGTCATATCCATACTGACCCTCTGTGAAAGTGTCTCAGCTGATCCCATTCACCTGCACTTTTTCCAGATCTTTTTCCAACTCCCTTTTAAAAGCCACAATTGAGCTGCATTCAAACCATCTATGAGCAATCCAGATCGTAAACAATTTTTACGTAGAAGAAAAAATTGTCCTCCTGTCACTTCTGGATCTTTTGGCAATTACTTTTAACGAGATGGTCTCAGATCTTCAACCCTTCCACTGCTGGTGACAGTTTCTATCTGCTCTTTACAGGCTCCTCATGATTTTGAACTCGATCAAATCTCTTAACATTTTCTTTTCTGAGAAGAGCAACTTCAGTTTCTCCAATCTACCTATATAACTGAATTTTCCCATCTCCAGAACCATTCTCGTAATTTACCTCTGGATCCTCTTCAATGACATCATATCTTGCCTAAAATGTAATATCTGGAGTTGAACACAATGCTCTAGTTGAGGCTGAATCTGTTTTTAATAAGGATTCACCAGAGATTTCTTGTTTTCATATTCTATAAGCCTGGTTTTTGTGCACTCAAATAAACTTTGGAAACTATTAAAAGTAGCAGGTGGCACCTGGTTTCAAAAGTACTTATTGTGGACAAGTCCTATTTTTGCCTGTAGGGAAAGGGAATAGGACACAAGACAAACAAATGAGAAACCTGAAAGCAGCAGCGCTTTTATTAAAATTAGTTCTGAGTTCAAACAAGAATCCTTCTTTACTATTCCAAGAGTCTTAACCTGCAGCATTTGTGGAGGAGATGTTTGAGGTATTTAGCAAGGTGAGATAAACTCATTTGCAGAATGGATACGCTCAAAAAATAGAAATAAGGAAGGAGAGAATGAAATATGAAGGTAGGCTAGCTAGTAATATTGGAAATGATAGTAAAAGTTTCTTTCAATACATAAGAAACAAACGAGAGGCAAAAGTAGACATTGGGCTTCTCCAAATTGCTGGAAGGCTAGTGATGGGAGATAAGGAAATAGCTGAAGAACTTAATAAATACTTTGTGTCAGTCTTCACAGTGGAAGACATGAGTAGTATGTCAACAATTAAGGAGAGTCAGGGGGCAGAGTTGAGTATGGTAGGCATTACAAAAGAGAAAGTGCTAGAAAAGCTAAAAGGTCTAAAAATTGATAAATATCCTGACCCCGATGGGCTACATCCTAGAGTTCTGAGGGAGGTGGCTGAGGAAATAGTGGAGGTTTTGGTTGTGATCTTTCAAAAGTCACTGGAGTCTGATTGGAAAATTGCTGTTGTAACCCCCTTGTTTTAAGAAAGGATCAAGGCAAAAGATGGAAAATTACAGGCCGATTAGCCTAACCTCAGTTGTTGGTAAAATTCTAGAATCCATTGTTAAGGATGAGATTTCTAAATTCCTGGAAGTGCAGGGTCAGATTAGGACAAGTCAGCATGGATTTAGTAAGGGGAGGTCGTGCCTGACAAACCTGTTAGAATTCTTTGAAGAGGTAACAAGTATGTCAGACCAGGGAAACCCAGTGGATGTTATCTATCTAGACTTACAAAAGGCCTTTGATAAGGTGCCTCATGGGAGGCTGCTGAGCAAGGTGAGGGCCCATGGTGTTCGAGGTGAGCTACTGGCTTGGATTGAGGATTGGCTGACAAGGTAAAGAGTTGGGATAAAAGGCTCTTTTTCGGAATGGCAACCGGTGACAAGTGGTGTCCCACAGCGTTCAGTGTTGGGGCCGCAGCTGTTCACTTGATATATTAATGATCTGGATGAAGGGACTGGGGGCATTCTGGTGAAGTTTGCCAATGGTACGAAGCTAGGTGGACAGGCAGGTAGTACTGAGGAGTTGGGGAGGCTGCAGAAAGATTTAGACAGTTTAGGAGAGTGGTCCAGGAAATGGCTGATGAAATTTAACGTGAGCAAATGTGAGGTTTTGCACTTTGGAAAAAAGAATACAGGCATAGACTATTTTCTAAACAGTGAGAAAACTTGTAAAGCAGAAGTACAAAGGGATCTGCGAGTGTTGGTCCAGAATTCTCTAAAAATTAACCTGCAGGTAGAGTCCATGATTAAGAAAGCAAATATAATGTTGTCGTTTATCTCGAGGGTTGGAATATAAAAACAACAATGTGCTTCTGAGACTTTATAAAGATCTAGTTAGGCCCCATTTAGAATACTGTGTACAGTTTTGGGCCCCACACCTCAGGAAGGACGTACTAGCCCTGGAGCTTGTCCAGCGGAGATTCACACGTACAATGAACGGCTAAGGATCCTGGGATTGTACTCATTAGAGTTTAGAAGGTTGAGGGGAGATCTAATAGAAACTTACAAGATAATGTATGGCTTAGAAGGGGTGGACGCTAGGAAGTTGTTTCCGTTAGGCGGGGAGACTAGGACCCGTGGGCACAGCCTTAGAATTAGAGGGGGTAAATTTAAAACAGAAATGAGGAGACATTTCTTCAGCCAGAGAGTGGTGGGCTTGTGGAATTCATTGCCACGGAGTGCAGTGGAGGCTGGGATGTTAGATGCCTGCAAGGCAGAGATCGATAAATTCTTGATCTCACAAGGAATCAAGGGCTACGGGGAGAGTGCAGGGACATGGAGTTTAAATGGCGGATTGGACTTGATGGGCCGAATGGCCTCACTTCCACCCCTCTGCCTTATGGTCTTACGGTCTAAGTGTCATGATTAGACATTATTTAAATCTCTGACGTTTAAGAACAAATTTTGGCCTCGAAATCAATTCTCTCATCCTAAGAAGCTATTTAAAACTTCTAACCAACTTCATGCCACGACCTTGATCATGGGTCTTCACTGTTTTTCCTCAAGGTGGGAGGCAGATTTGCATTTTTAGACCCCAAATTGACACTATTTTGCACAGCACCAGAAATTTGCCAATGGAGCGCGGACCCTGGATTCTTGGCTTTCTGTCATTTTACCTTGATTTTGTCACTCGTACCTTTCACAATTTCTGGCATCAGGAGTTATTTGGATAGCCAAAAGAATAGCATTGGTATATCATGACATTAGTCTTTGGACTGGACTACATTTCACGCATTCAGTAGGTGTTTTTTTTGTCCACTCAAGGATTAGGAGTTAGTCTATGTCAGGTTGGCTCAGTTTCTTTATGATCACTTGGTGATTTTCACTGCCAGTCCAGCTTTTCCATTTGACTGGGGATAGTTTGGGTACGATGCTTCAGTTCAAATTTCTCAATCATTTATGAAGACTGCATTATTCACTTGTGAATGGAGGGGTCATTGTCACTCATTATAATGTCTGGAGTACTTAACAGTTGAAGGGTGTTTTTAGCCATTCTGCAATCTAACTGGTAATTATTGATGCCAGCTGGTCCAGGTCCTAGAGTAGCAGTCAATTGTACAAATGCCTTTCTCCAATCATGAATCTCCCAACACAAAAAAAATGCTCTCACTGGGCAGATGCACCAACAAGGTTCCGCCATCTGAAATATGGCCAATAAAGTATGTCGGCCTTCCCTCTCAATGTCTTTCCCTTCCATATTATACTTCCTAGACTAATGCCAAAGGGCCAAGAAACTTCAGCTCTTACGCATCTAAAACAACCATTAGTTTTTACAAATGCAATTTCTCTTTTAGCAATAGCTTTCAGTGGCACTTCAATTACCGCAAAATTTAAATTAAAAGGCCAAATTGCTAAGTAACTTGAAGAGTGCTGCAGACAGATTCATCAGGCATACAATGGAAAGATCAGACCAATTCACTGTCTTTGGATCTGTCATTTAAATAACATTCAATCGTAGAATAATTATCAAATTCAAGGCTCTGGAGCTGAAAGTGCTATTATTAATTCAAGGACTTTCTTTCAACAAATATAAATCATTCAGTGAGTAACACAGGCAAAAATGTCCAAACAAATAATGCAGCAAGACTTTCATTCTGTTAAACTAAATAACCTGTCAACAAAGTAACAAAAGAAAAATCACCTGGCTTTAAAATATATCTGTGTGAGCAGTGGCCTAGAATTTGTTGGAATCTTGTGGTAAGCCCAGTTTGTGAGAAACTATGCTGGGAAAACTCAGCAGGTTTGGCAACAATTATGGAGAGAAAGCAGAGTTTACATTTTGGGTCCAGTGACCCATCTTAAGAACTGATTATCGCTTGGAAAGGTTGGTACACGTGCTGAAGACGGGTGGGGGAGGAGGAAGGAGTAAACAATAAATGGAGATGAATCCCAGAGAGAGACAGACAGAAAAACAGTTGGACAGAAGATTAATGGGTAAAGGTCACCCTGGGGGAATCAGTAGCTGCTAATGGGGACCATTAGTGGCTGACAATGGGTAATGTATGGTAGCAACCCACGTGATGGCAAGGCTTGGGGTTTGGGGTAAGGGAATGGGGGAAGGTGTTCAGGCCCTAATCTTATTTAACGTGATATTGAGTCCGGAAGGCTACAGGGTTCTCGAGCAGAAAATGAGATGCTGTTTTTTCCAGCTTGTGCTGAGTTTTGCTGGAACCCTGTAGTAAGCCCAAGACAAATGTTGGCCGGGGAACATGGTGATTTGTTGAAGTATCAGGCAACAGGAAACTGAGGGTCAGTTCTGTAGATAATGTAAGTGTTTTGCGAAGCCGTTGCGTAGTCTCCGCTTCCTCTTCCCAACATAAAGGAGACCACATTGTGAGCAGTGAATAGAGTAAACTACATTGAGTGCTAATGCTGTAGGGGAGGGTTTAAACTAATGTGGCAGGGGGGTGGGAACCAAATATTGGACAGAAAAGAGGTAGAAACGAAAGCCTGTAGGGAACTGGATAATGGAGTCAGTGTGACTAAAGGGAATAGTAGTCGGGGAGCAGATGATGAACACAAATGGACAGGTGGTCTGAGGTGCATTTGTTTTAAAGCAAGAAGTGTAGTAGGTAAGGCAGATGAGCTTAGGGCTTGGATTGGTACCTGGAGGTAGGATGTTATTGCTATTCTGAGACTTGGTTGAGGGAAGGGCATGATTGGCAACTAGTTGTCCCAGGATATCGATGCTTCAGGCGGGATAGAGAGGGAGGTAAAAGGGGTGGAGGAGTTGCAGTAATGGTCAAAGACGATATCACTGAAGGAAGGCCCCATGAAGGACTCAAGCAGTGATGTGGGTAGAACTCAGAAATAGGAAGGATGCCGTAGCAATGTTGGGGCTGTACTACAGGCCTCCCAACAGCGAGCGTGAGATTGAGGTACAAATATGTAAACAGATAATGGAAAGGTGTAGGAGAAACAGGGTGATGGTGATGGGAGATTTTAATTTTCCCAACATTGACTGGGATTCACTCGGTGTTAGGGATCAAGATGGAGCAGAATTTGTAAGGAGCATCCAGGAGGGTTTTCTAGAGCAGTATGTATGTAGTCCAACTTGGGAAGGGGCCATACTGGACCTGGTGCTGGGGAATGAACCCGGCCAGATGGTTGATATGACAGCATGGAACTACTTTGGAAATAGCGACCGCAACTCCGTAAGTTTTACAATACTCATGGACAAGGATAGGAGTGGTCCTAAAGGAAGAGTTCTAAACTGGGGGAAGGCCGACTATACCAAGACTCGGCAGGATCTGAGGAATGTAGATTGGGAGAAACTGTTTGAAGGTAAATCCACATTTGGTATGTGGGAGGCTTTTAAGGAGAGGTTGATTAGCATGCAGGAGAGACATGTTCCTGTGAAAATGAGGAATAGAAAAGGCAAGATTAGGGAACCATGGATGACAGGTGAAATTGTGAGACTAGCTAAGAGGAAAAAGGAAGCATACATGAGGTCTAGGCGACTGAAGACAGACGAAGCTTTGGAAGAATATCGGGAATGTAGAGCGAATCTGAAATGAGGGATTAAGAGAGGACATGATATATTGCTGGCAAATATGGTTAAGGAAAATCCCAAAGCCTTTTATTCATATATAAAGAGCAAGAGGGTAACTAGAGAAAGGATTGGCCCACTTAAGGACAAAGAAGAAAAGTTATGCGCCGATTCAGAGAAAATGGGTGACATTCTTAACGAGTATTCTGCATCGGTATTCACCAAGGAGAGGGACATAACGGATGTTGAGGTTAGGGATAGATGTTTGCTTACTGTAGGTCAAGTTGACATAAGGAAGGAGGAAGTGTTAGGTATCGTAAAAGACATTAAGGTGGACAAGTCCCCAGGTCCGGATGGGATCTATCTCAGGTTACTGAAGGAAGCGAGAGAGGAAATAGCCAGGGCCTTAACAGATATCTTTGCAGCGTCCTTAGACACGGGTGAGGTCCCAGAGGACTGGAGACATGCTAATGTTGTCCCCTTGTTTAAGGGCGGCAAGGATAATCCAGGTAATTATCGACCGGTGAGCCTGACGTCAGTGGTAGGGAAGCTACTGGAGAAGATACTGAGGGATAAGATCTATTCCCATTTGGAAGAAAATGTGCTTATCAGTGATAGGCAACGTGGTTTTGTGCAGGGAAGGTCATGTCTTACCAACTTAATAGAATTCTTTGAGGACGTGACAAAGTTGATTTCTTTGAGGGAAAGGCTGTAGATGTCAGATACATGGAATTCAGTAAGGCATTTGATAAGGTTCCCCATGGCAGGCTGATGGGGGAAGTGAAGTCACATGGGGTCTAGGGTGTGCTAGCTGGATGAATTAAAAACTGGCCAGGTAACAGGAGACGGAGAGTAGTAGTAGAAGGGTGTTTCTCAAATTGGAGACCTGTGACCAGTGGTGTTCCACAGGGATCTGTGCTGGGACCACTGTTGTTTGTGATATATGTAAATGATCTGGAGGAACGTGTAGGTGGTCTGATCAGCAAGTTTGCTGATGACACTAAGATTGGTGGAGTAGCTGATAGTGAAGGGGACTGTCAGAGATTACAGCAGAATATAGATAGACTGGAGAGTTGGGCAGATAAATGGCAGATGGAGTTCAATCCGCGCAAATGCGAGGTGATGCATTTTGGAAGATCAAATTCAAGGGCGAACTATATAGTAAATGGAAAAGTCCTAGGGAAAAATGATGAACAGAGAGATCTGGGTGTTCAGGTCCATTGTTCCCTGAAGGTGACAACGCAGGTCAATAGGGTGGTCAAGAAGGCATATGGCATGCTTTCCTTCATTGGCCAGGGTATTGAGTACAAGAGTTGGCAGGTCATGTTACAGTTGTATAGGACTTTGGTTCGGCCACATTTGAGTATTGTGTACAGTTCTGGTCGCCACATTACCAAAAGGATGTGGATGCTTTGGAGAGGGTGCAGAGGAGGTTCACCAGGATGTTACCTGGTTTGGACGGTGCTAGTTATGAAGAGAGGTTGAGTAGATTAGGATTATTTTCATTAGAAAGACAGAGATTGAGTGGGGACCTGATTGAGGTCTACAAAATCATGAGGGGTGTAGACAGGGTGGGTAGCAAAAAGCTTTTTCCCCAGAGTGGGGGACTCAATTACTAGGGGTCATGAGCTCAAAGTGAGAGGAGGAAAGTTTAAGGGAGATATGCGTGGAAAGTTCTTTACACAGAGGGTGGTGCGTGCCTGGAATGCATTGCCAGCGGTGATGGTAGACGCAGACACGTTAGCGTCTTTTAAGATATATTTGGACAGGTACATGGATGGGCAGGGAGCAAATGGACACAGACCCTTAGAAAATAGATGGCAGGTTAGACAGAGAATCTTGATCGGTGCAGGCTTGGAGGGCGGAAGGGCCTGTTCCTGTGCTATAGGTTTCTTTGTTCTTTGTAGGTAAAGCACTGCTTCACCTGGAAGGTATGTCTGAGACCATGGATAGTGAGGAAGGGTGGAAGTAAATGTGACACATTTGATGGTTGCAGAAAAAGGTGCCATTGGGGTATAGGGAGTGAAGGAAGAGTGTCCCAGAGGGAATGTGAGGCTGGATGAACACATATAGCTCTCTGATGAAGGGTCTAGGCCCGAAACGTCAGCTTTTGTGCTCCTGAGATGCTGCTTGGCCTGCTGTGTTCATCCAGCCTCACATTTTATTATCTTGGAATCTCCAGCATCTGCAGTTCCCATTATCCCAGAGGGAATGGTCCCTACGGAAGGCTGACAAGGAAGGACAAGGGAATATGTGCCTGGGGTTGATATCCTATTGGAGGTGGTAGAAATAGCAGCTAATGATACTTAAGGTGTAGATGCTGTTGTGATGGTAGATAAGGAGCGGAGGACCCGATCACTGTTTTGGGTGGGAAGAGAAGGGGTATAGCCAATGATCAAGAAAAGGGTCCTATGGATCACAGTGGTGAAGAATCCTTCGTGAAAGAAGAAGGTGGACATTTCTGAGGCCTCCTTATGGAAGTATCATCAGAACAGATGTGATTGAGACAGAGAAACTGAGAGAATGGAATAGAGTCTTTATGTGTGCAGATGGGTGGATGTATAGACAAGGTAACTATGGGAGTCCACAGGTTTGTAATGGATTTTAGTGGCCAGCTTATTCCCAGACATGGAAACAGATGTTGAGGATGGGAAGGGAGTCAGAGATGGACCAGGTGAAGGTGAGACCGGCGTGGAAATTGGAAGGTGAATTAGACAAACTTCAATACCCCCAGGCTGACCTTTTACCATTCCTTTGTCCATCCACCTGCCGTCCTGTCTCTGAGTTTCATCTCCATCTATCGTCTACTCCTCCTCATACCCTAACTTCAGCATCTATATCAACCTTTTCCTCATTACAACCAGTTCTGAAGAAGGGTCACTCAACCTGAAGTGTTAACTCTGCTTTTTCTCCACAGCTGCTGCCAGATTTGTTGAGTTTCTCCAGCAATATCTGCTATTGTTTCTCATTTGCAGGATCTTTTGTTCTTTGGTTATATTGCCCAATTTGTTTGACTTCTTTCTTCTGTTTTAACTTGGAAAATTTGAAGCCCCACAAATTTCTAGCAATGTGGGCTGATAATGGTGTGGTCATTGCAACAGGATACATGAGACCCTGGTGATTACCAGGATCAATAATCCAACTCCTCAAAGAGTTCTAAGGATTCCATAAGAAACAGGAATAATGGAAATGGAAATAGGATAAATTCAAGTCATTAGGTACAGGAAGAGAAATAATACAGAAAATTTGACTAGATTAAGAGTGTGTTGAAAATTAGAAGGAAAACACTTTCCAAAAAAAAACTCCATCAGAGCAATTTACTTTCTGGAGGAATGAGATTCTAAAGTTTTAATTGTTCCTTTTCAGGTCTAGAGCTTGATAATGAAGGAGCATAAATTTTGTTATTAAACCATTCTCACATGTTCAGCATTACAGGGTCCAATAAATCAAAGCAGTACAAATTCAGGAATTTCTTGACACATACAGGGAGATTGAAGATATGATCCCACATTCAGGAAACTAATGACAGAGAACCACTAATTGTCAAGCAATCATGGTAGTTAAAAGCTCACAAGCTAGCTCTTCCTCAGAACAAATTGCTGCATTTACACAATTATATCACAGTGTACATTAAACTTGCTGTTATTTTTCAGTAATTTCTGGGCCAGCTGCATTTTTTTATTCAAGGAAACCATGAAAAATTAGTTTGTATTGAGTAAAATGCACACAGTAGATGGTGACATGGTGCTGAATACATTTCAGGCACTAATGGAAAAACTGTATTTAACTCTTGCAAGTAAAGCACCCGAGCTGTATAAACAAACAAGTGGACTTTGGTTTAGACACATCTTTCCTCACAACACATACAATAGCTGCTTTTAAGATCTGAGTTGAGCTGGTCATGAGTCAGCTTGATATTCTAAGCAAATGTATATCAGGATGATTTTTGAAATGGCTGTTACCACTGAAAATATTTGATTTTAGATTTTCTGGGCACAACAAACACCTTTTCAAAACATTTATTATTTTCAATCAATAATACTTGTCTGCAGCTTTAATTAGGATTTCAAAGCCTGCCAGTTTATTTTTGCCATCGCCTGCCTAAGGAAGTAAATTGTGGAAGTGGGGGAAGATATTTCTAAGATTTTCTTCACTCATTGTCAAAGAAACATTATTTTTGTTGTGTAGGATACAATTAAATAACAACATTTGAAAATTTCCTTGATATGCTAGTTGAGAAATTTGCTAATGGCTTCTTTACTACTATGTACAATGAGATTGCTTTCATTAGTCAATATATACATTCAGATTTATATAGCTGTATGCACTATAGGGCAATCTTCTCAGAAACCTTATAAATAGGTAATGGCCATTTGATCACTTGACAATCGTGGCATTAATTTGGAACATGTAAATGCTATTCTGCATGTCAATGATCACTGCCTTGTCTGCCCTGCTAAGTTGTAAATGGGTCAAAGGGCCTTCTGAACTCACCTGAACAGTGTCAGGCTTATCTTGCTACCCTGGAAAGGCAAAGCATTTCAATAACTTGCTCAACATTTTAAACAAGCCATTTGATGCTGCTATTTAATAGCAATGTGAGTGATGTTTTCTACTAAGAGGATGTTGCTATCAGACCAAAGTTGTACAACATCATGTATGATTTTCAGGGCCAGCCTGCTGCTGTTTTGTTCAGTAGCAAAGAGGTTTGGTCGATTTTAAATGTTAGAAAAAATATGCAGGAGATGATGAAGATGTGCATGACACTGATCATGTGGTCTTCGATTCAGCACAAACATACCTCAGACGCAGAAAAAAATCGGCACAATCAATGTCACAGCAGCCATTCTTGGTACTGCTGAAAAATCATTAAATTTTATTGATTGAAGTAATTTTAAGAATATTTCTACCCACATTTCAATCAGCAATCTTCGAAAAGACATATCTTCATTCATCTCCATGACCGTGACATATTGACAAACTTTTATATTGAAACAGTATTTGGAACATTGGAAACTTTAATAGCTTTGAATTTTAATTCTACTATCTCAATCATTTCAAAGCTAAAGATTGAAATATCATTTTAGTCAACTAAGAATACAACAAAGCAACATATAAAGAGCTCAAGTTCCTAACAATGATTATCCAGTTCGAGAAAATAATTAACAACTTTGAATTTCTAAAATTTGCTTATGGAATAAGGATATCACTAGCCAGGCCAATATTTGTTTTCCATTACTAATTTTCTGGGAGAAGATAACAGTGAGCTGTCTTTTAAACTGCTGGAGTCCATGGTGTTAAAGAAACACACAATGCTGAAGGAAGGGAGCTCCAGATTTTTTTCCATCCAAATACAGTAGAAGAGTGGTGATTATAGTCCCAAGAGACAGAGGGAACCTTTCTGGGGTGGTGGCGCAAGTGTGCTGTTTGATGTTCCTATCATTTGCAGCTCATGTCCTTCCAGGTGGCAGTTGTAGGCTTTGAATGTGCTTTGTCGGAGGAATCTTGATAAGTTACTGAAGTTCATGTTGTGGATGGTACATACTGCTGCTACTGTGCATTGGTGGTAAAAGGAGGGAAAGAAGGGTGGTGGGTGATATGCTAATCATGTGAATGTTGATGGTGGCAGATTCAGTACTGCCTTGAATGTCAAGGTATGATGATTTGATTTTCTCTTGTTGAAGATGATCATTGCCTGACAATTGTGTGGCATGAATGCTCCTTGCCACTTATCATCCCAGCCCTAAATATTGTGTAGGTCTTGCTGCACATGAGCACAGACACCTTCAGTATCTGATTTCAACAAGAACAAAAGCAAAGTTGCTGGAGAAGCTGAGCAGGTCTGGCAGCATCTGTGAAGGAAAAAAACAGAGTTAACATTTCAGGTCCAGTGACCCTTCCTTAGAACTCAGTATCTGATTTGTTGTGAATGGAGTTGCACGTTCTGCAGTAATCAGTGAGCATCTCCATTCTGACCTTAAAATGGAGGGAAGGTCACTGATGAAACAGATCCAAGACATTATCCTGAGGAATTCTTGCTGAGATGATTGACCTTCAAAAAACATCACAATCCTCCTTTGTTCTAGATATTGCTCCAACAAGCAGAGGGCTTTCCCCTGATTCCCAGTAACTTCAGTTTTGCCAGGGGCTCCTTAATGCTGTATTCGGTCAGATGCTGCCTTGATATCAAGATAACAAAGTGTGGAGCTGGAGGAACACAGGAGGCCAGGCAGCATCAGAAGAAGAGGAAAGCTGATGTTTTGGCCAAGACCCAAGATCAGTGACTCTCACCACCTGTACTGAACTTTTCACTGGAAAAGTTCAAGTTATCATGTCCATGTGATAGACCAGCAAATTGGAAAAAGTGGAAAGCAGAATTCCTTGTGCAGAACAGATTTACCAGGATATTGCCTGAATTGGAGTGTATTAGCCATATGGAGAGTTTGGACAAACTTGGATTATTGCCACTTCACCATCAGAGGCTGAGGGGTAGCCTGATTGATGTATATAAAATTATGAGGGACAAGGATAGGGTAAGTCAGAATCAGAGTCTGATAGTCAGTGTCTCTTTCCTAGGGTGAAAGTGTAAAACACTAGGGGGCAGAGGTTTAAGGTGAGAAGGGAAAAATTTTTACATAGGGCAGGAGGTGCCTGGGACACAGTGCCAAGGAAGCTAGTAAAAGCAGATACAATAGCAGAGTTTAAGAGTCATTTAGATAGACACATGAACTGGCAGAGAATAGGTGGAGATGGACCATACACAGGCAGATGAGAATAGTTTAGAATCGCATCACAGTTGGCACAGACGTGCTGGGCTGAAGGCCCTGTACCTGTACTTTACTCTTCCATTCTATGTTCTAATTCCTAAGAATGCAAACAGCTTTAGGATTGGATGCCAAATCAAGTAAGGCCCTGTTATGACATGGGCTGTTTTCAGCACAGCCACCTATTTCACCTACATATGGTCCCCAATATCAGTTTTTCTTCCTCCCCAGCTTACTATCATTCATCCCCTTATCTGCCTGCCTTTCTCTGCCTGAGCTCTGTCTTCACATACCCACTAACTTCTCTTTCCCGTTACCTTCAGTCATCAGCATATATACTGTTTTTTTCCTAGCTACTACTAATTCTGAAGAAGGGTCATTGGACTTGAAACTTTGACTCTGCTTTCTCTCCACAGATGCAATCAGATCTGCTGAGTTCCTCCAGCAGTTTCTGTTTTTGTGTCAGATCTTCAGCACCCCAGTTTGTTATTTTACTAAATCAAGTAAGGACCAGATTAGCACCCTCTCCACTATATTGGTAGAGTACCAGATCATAAAGATCTAAAGGTAGGCAGAGGGACAAGTAGCGGAGAGGCTGTGGAAAGACTTGTACAGGCTAGAAGAGCGGGCAAAGGTGTGGCAAATGGAGTACAATGTGGGAAACTGTAAGGTTATGCACCTTGGTGGGAAGAATAGAAGCAAAGAGAATTATTTTCTAAATAGGGAAAGTCTTCAGAAATCTGAAGCACCAAGGGATTTAGGAGTCCTAATTCAGGAATCTCTTAAGGTTAACATGACATTTAAGAAGTCAAATGCAATGTTAACATTCATTTTGAGGGCTAGAATACAAGAACAGGGAAGTATTGCTGAGGTTGTATAAAGCTCTGATCAGACTGCATTTGGAATATTATGAGCAACTTTGGGCATTGATCCAAGGAAGGCCTTGGATGGGACCCAGCTGAGGATCATAAGAATAATTCCAGGAATGAAAGGATTGTTACATAAGGAGCAGTTGGGGCCTTTGGGGCTGTACTCGATGGAGTTTTGAAGAGTGAGCTGGGGATCTTATTGAAACTTTAAGAATACTGAGAGGCCTTAATAGAGTGGACATGGAGTGGATGTTTCCATCGGTAGGAGAGACTAGCACTGGATGGTGAAGGGTTGACATTTTAGAAATGACATGAGTAATTTCTTGAGTCAGAGGGTGGTGAATCAGTGGAACTCATTGCTGCAGAAACTGTGGAGGCCAAATCATTGATTGTCTTTAAGATTGATATAAGTTCTTGATTAGTCAGATGATCAGAGGTTACAGGAGCAGGCAGAAGAATAGGGTTGTGAAATATATCAGCCATGATGGAATGGCCTAATTCTGCCCCTATATCTTATGGTCATATGTTACAAAGAGAATAGATTGATATGAAGCAAAGGGAGAGTAAAAAATGGCCGAGGATTTGAATAAGTACTTTGCATCAATCTTTGCAGTAGAAGAAATTAATAGCATTCAAAAATGTTATCAGTCAAGGGTCAAAACGGGGAGCGGAAATAAATAAAATGACTACCACTGGAGAAAAGGTATGAGGAAATTTAACAGGGATAAACGTCAATAAGTCCCCTGAACCTGATGAGTTCAATCCTATGACGATAAAGCAAATTGCTCTAGAGATAATGAATGCACAGATACGAATCCTCCAAGCACCCTTAGATTCTAGAAAAGTCACAAAACTGCCAATGTAACACCGTATTCAAAAAGGGAAGGAAACAAAAAACAGGGAATGATAGACCAGTTAACGTATTGTCTGTCATTAAGAAAAGTTAGGATCTTTTAGACAGAGTCAGCATGGCTTCACAAAGAGTAAATCATGTCTGAAAATTTATTACTATTCTTTGAGGAGCTAACAAGCAGGATAACGGAGAAGTAGCGAGTATAATAAATTTGAATCATGGCATGTAAGGTTACTTAATAAGATAAAAGTCCAGGATGTTGAATGCAATATATTCGTATGGATTGACAACTGACTTTTAGAAGGTAGAGAGTTGGGATAAGAGGGTGATATTCAGGGTGATAACCTGGAAGTAGTGAAGTGTCACAGGGATCAGTGCTAGGGCCACAATTATTTACTATATGTCTTAATGGCTTAGATATAGGAAATTAATATACCATCACAAGTTTGCAGATGACATGAAAATAGATGGGAAAGCAAGTGGTAAGGATAAGAATCTACAGAGGGATATAGTCCAATTTAGATGCTGGGCAAAAACTTGGCAGTTGGAATACATTGTTGTGAAATATGAGGTTGTGCACCTTCTCAGGAGGAATCACCTAATCCAGATATTAATGAAGGGGAAGAAGAAATAACCCAATTTCCCCATATATTCCTGCTGTGCAAGGCCATTCAGCAAGAATTGCTGAGCTAATGGAAGCCAATGGAGAGAAAAGTGTTCACCAACTTTACCTCAAGTGTTTCTATACATTTTTCATAGACTTGCGTGAAAAAAATCTCAACTTAAGACCATAAGATGCAGCAGCAGAAATTAGGCCATTCAGCCCATTGAGTCAGCACTACCATTCAATTATGGCTAATTAGTTATGCTTTCTCCCTGTAACTTTTGATCTCCTTTACAATCAAGAACCTATCTATCTCCGTCTTAAATATCCTCAATGACCTGGCCTCCACAGCCTTCTGTGGCAGTGAATTCCATAGATTCACCACTATCTAGCTGAAGATGTTTCTCCTTATCTCTCTTCTAAACGGTCTTCCCTTTACTCAAAGGCTGTGCCCTCAGGTCCTAGTGTCGCCTACTTATGCAAACATCTTCCCAATATCCAGTCTGTCCAAGCCATTCAGTATTCTGTAACTTGTCATCTACTGAGGCAGATGAATCAAGTAAATGACTTGGGGAGGGGTGGGAGATACATGTTAAAAGAAATGCAATGGATGCTGTTAAAAAAAGAAAAGTATATCTAGGTAATTCTTTTGAGAATGCATATAAATTTTAATCAACTTTATGATGGCAGGATAAACTTGGGCAAGGCTGTGTGCAAGTGCTTAAAGACTCTGGAATAACCTTGTGATGATGTCATGGAGATGCTCCACACTAGGCACAAATACAAAATTATTGCCATGCCTCATTCAATTCAGCTTTTGCCCAATGGATGGTCTGGGTCTTACGGATGATGGTGCTTTGGAAAATCAGGAGAGATGACTGGCTTTTTATTGTCGAAACGTTCATTAGCTACAATTACCAGACATGAATGTTACCTGTTTCTTGTCAGCTCTAATTAGACTGTTATCCAGATTCAGCTCTGGCTGGTGAATACTGCTTCACTTTCAGAGGCATGGTTGATGGAACTGGACATTGTAATATCAGCAGTAAATATTCCCACTTCTGATTTTAAAATGAATGCAAGATCGTTAATGAAGCATGAAGTGTTCATTCACACAGATTATTCGATATTGTGTGTAGTTTTGGTCTTCTGATGTGAGGAAAGATATTCTAGCTCAGGAGAAACTGCAATGAAAGTTTACCAAACTGATTCCTGGGATGGCAGGTCTGATGTTTGAAGAGAAATTGGATCAGTTAGGACTGTATTCACTGGCATTTAAAAGAATGAAGGGAGGGGATCTCATAGAAACCCATACAATTCTAACAGGGCTATATAGGGTAAACACAGCCCAGTGACCAGGGAGTCCAAAACTGGGGCATACAGTTTAAGGAAATGGGGTAGACCATTTAGGGCTAGGATAATGAAATATTTTCACCCAGAGAGTAGTGAGCCTTTTGAATTCTCTGACACAGAAAGCGGTTGAGGCCAAATCATTGTATGTTTTCAAGAAGGAGATAGACATAATTTTTAGGGCTAAAGAGATCAAAGGGAATGGAAAGAAAATGGAGACTACGTTGGGTGATCAACCATGATCATATTGAATGGTAGAGCAGATACAAAGATCTGTTCCTGTTTCTGTATTTTATTTTTCAGGAAACTGCTTCAGCATTTCCAGTTTGAAAGTAATGTGTGGCATCAAGGACATGGACAGCACGTTCATGTGAACACTGCCAATTCCAAATTCCCCTACAAGACAGTCATCTTCCTGACTTGGAAGTATATTACTGTTCATTCAATATTGCCATGTGAAAATCTTGAAACTTCCTGCCTAATGACATTGACACTGTACCTATATCGAAAGGACTACAGTGGTTCTAGAAGGAGGCTCACCACTACTTTGCCCATTCCTAATTGTCCTTGACAATACATACTGGCCCAGCCAGCAAGACCCACATCCCATGATTGAATTTTAAAAAATGGAATTAGTGCATGATAATACAAACTGTTCTTATGCCTGGTTCCTCAAGATTTCTGGTTTTTACTGCCTACAAGTGGGAGCTAATAATACAGAACTAGCAAATGAATTCAATTTTCTGTTTTTAGATTTCAACAGAATAAGATCATTTCAACTTGGGTTTCTCTTTGTGAAAAGACGTGCATTGTATGTAGTTCGGATTTTAACTTCAACAGATCCAGTCTTCAGTCAAGTGGCCAAATGATTTTTCAAGAGATGCAGAAAATATAATTTAATAACGGAAATCCAGCTCTTTTAGAACTTGAGCATATTTTCCACCTTTGATGTTAAAAATAAATGCCAGCTTCATTGCTGCAAAAAACAATTTGTTTTGACATGTACCAACATTACTGCAGCAATAAACTACCATCATCCTCTTAGGTTAATATCTCTTTTCTTTTCATAGAACAAGGGCTTATCTATCAACTGGGCATAAGTTGAAGACATTCTGCTCTGCCACTTTCTTTCCTTTTACATTTGTTTCTCTGGAAAAATAGCCTCTATCAACAAGCTTTTACTTTTACATTCGGCCATGATGCTTATCTGGGAGCCATCACAATGTACTGTGCTCCCAGCATTTATGTATTAAGTGAGTCAATAAATTTGTATGCAGCTCCTGAAGTCAAAACTCACTGTGTTGCACAAACTGAGATGACTTCAGCAGACTCTGTGAGTTTCGAGTGTTATGCATGTATAATATTTTAAACACAATGCAAAGACGCCATTTTTGCCTAGAGCTGATATCATGCAACAGCATATTTACAATATAGAAGTATCAATCATGGAATTTTACAGCAGAAAAACAGATTGTTTGGTTCATCATTTTAATATCAATGTTTTCTCCATGAGTCACAAGCTTAATCATTCATTCTTGCTCATTCCATCAGCCTTCAGTACATTTTCAGTGTGCTGCACTTTCAAGGAACTACCTAACTGCCTTTTGAAAATACAAATGCACTCTGTATGAACAATAGTCACAGTGAATTTTACATTTTAATTGACCTCTGTGGTGTTCTATTTCAAACTCTGACTGGGTTCTATTTAAGTGGAGCAGGATGTCTGTCTGAGCCAAGACCGCATGACCTTGATTGTATTTCAGAACTTGGGGTAACTTTCTACAAAATGGCTTCCAGCATCTGTCAGGACAACCGCCAAGCTGACACTGCATAGTGTCCTGACATTAATAGGCATTTGTTCAGCCAAGCCAGTAATGAAAGGACAGGTGTTCAAGTATGCTATACTCTTCAGAAGCTCCCTAATTAATACAGCAGGATAAAATAGCCAAGTGTTTTCTTGGATAACAAGGCGTAGAGCTGGATGAACACAGCAGGCCAAGCAGCATCAGAGGAGCAGAAAGGCTGACATTTCAGGGCTAGACCCTTCTTCAGAAAATGAAGGGTCTCGGCCCGAAATGTCAGCCTTCCTGCTCCTCTGATGCTGCTTGGCCTGCTGTGTTCATCCAGCTCTACACCTTGTTATCTCTGATTCTCCATATCAGCAGTTCTTGCTATCTCTGAAAGATATTTTTCTTGATTGTCCTCCACAGCACTTTTGGCAGACAGTTGTTGAAAGAAACTATGGATGAACAAATAAATACTGATCGTTCACTGAACTATAGCAGATAAGTATCATGAAATCTGGAAAGATTCAGGCTAAATGATAATCAGAACAGCCTGAATAATAGACCATTGTCAGAGGAAGAATAGGTTGTGCCACTAAATCAGCATGAAAATAGCCTTGCTCTGACAACTTGCAGTGACATATTTTCCAGGCCAAGCAGTCCTGAATTGGAGTAATGCCAAATGATGGGGTGAATTAGAAGCATTTGATCTCTGTCTGCACCACCATGATACAAAGCAGCTCCATGAGTAATGTGCAGGAAGTCACAATTGCATTATACTGTATAAGTGGTTCACATTACCAAATTAATGTGTGAGATGTTTACAGATTTGCTTCAGGTCCACCTAACCCTCCGTGCCAGAATGATGGTTGCCTCTTGGTGAGAAAATGGCTACAGAGCGTAGGGATACTGAATTGTTTCATTTGGAGTTATAGAGTGACTGTAAATAAATAACCAGGAGGTAATTACACAAAGAGTTTTTGTTCTACAAGCTATTTAAATTTGTTAAGACAAAACAAATTCTAAAGTAGCTAGCACTGCCAAATGACATTATGTTGCCAAATGGATAGTAAAGGAACCGAAGCTCTAAACGTAATTATAACTGTGATGGTGGCACCAGGTGCTGCTGCACTGATACTTGTCTTAGTCTCTCCATAGCAACTGCAGCGTTTTGCAAATATCCTGAGCTATCACCATTAAAGAGGGACAATATAATGTTTTGGTTGAATGCCACACAACTGCTGCTTTGCCACAGAGCAATGATAAATAAAATCAGCCTTGTGTCTTCGGTAGGGAATGAGTTAAAGCTGTCAATCAGGGTGAAATTTTTTGGGGGTGTTGATGGAGGGGGCGGGATGATTAATTTTCCAGTAAATCTTACATGTTTTGTCATTAAAGGACAACTGTCTTTGGTTCTAAAGGATCATAATAGAATAAACAGCCTGCAATAGCAAGATTATTCAAATATTGTGATTCTTATCCTCTTTCAATTATAAATTGTCACCACTGCACCAATAGGTCTCTAAATGATAAAATATTTTTGATTCCAGGGCTATCTATCAGGTTGTTACAGTCTCACCCAGAATGACAAAACACTTATCAACTGTGCATTTAAATGTTTAATGAACTCTTAACAGCTGGTGCAGTTTGGACCCAATTGATAACAAATGGGTCCGTGGGGTAGCAGCAATCACTAGCTTTCATGTCTGTGGAGAGACCTTTGAAGTGCCAATGAAGCTCATAGGACTTTTATTAAAATAGATCTGATGCAGTTCCTGGCATTTATCCAAGGGTCACATTCACTAGTGTAACGTAGACCAAATGTTCTGAAATTCTGAGCAAGTCAAACAATGTAATAATACTACAGTACACTTGCAGGATGATGGGGTAAGGCGAGATTGATATTTCAATGCTAAGGTTAGAAAATATAGAAAACCAGTAATATTTGGAAATAAACAGACTGGACCTCCACTTTGAAGTATAACAGATGTTTTGGTCCATTCTGTGTCATTAGCAAGTCTTAGTGGTTTTACCTTCTGTGTGTGCTCCATTTGATCAGTAGACTTTTTTCATTAGATACCCAATGAACTATTTGTCTTCACTGAGAATTTTATAGGCAGATATATAGTCATATTTGGATTGCTGACTATAACTTCATTTGAGAACTTTGGTGTAATAAATGCTTTGAACTAAACTCATCTTTCAAGAGTTTAAATTCACAGGAAAGCAAGGCTGGGAGATATAGAATAAAATGCAAATAGCCATGCCTGAGCCAGGAATGTGCTGACAATAAAATATCTAATTATTGTTTATACTTTTTTTGCTATATCAGTTATTTTCTTTAAACTCAGCAGATACCATTGCCAGGTTAAGCTGATAGATTTTATTCAGAGATGAAGGTAGTAAATGATTTAATTCTGACATGTAAGTGACATTAGAAGAAGAAAATCAGAAGGCTGACAATCTCAATATAAATGCCATATCTTCTGTAAATCACCTCAGCTGACTAATGTGGGATATGAGATGAATTATTTAATTTTGTATCATTATGTAAAGATAAGTTAATTCATTTGGTACTTGATCATAATTGTTGCTATGCAAGTTTAATTTACCTGTCTTGAATTTTGTAATATTCAGCTGGTAGGATTCTCACATTTAATCACCTTGAAACAGAGATTAGTAAAAGCTCTGTTGCTTAAGTTCTTACTTGAAGCAAATCAGATCCTACAATAACCCAGCCCTCACTCCCTAATTGTGTTGCGGGTGTACCAACACCAGATGGATTACAGCAGTTCAAGTAGACATCGTAGGACCACCTTCTCAAGGGCAATTATGCTTAGGCAATAAGTACCTGCTCAACCAGTGAAGCACACATCTCATGAATGAATGACAGAAAATCCAGCTGTTAATCACTCACCCCATTGATAATTCTGCTTTTGGTTTCATAACTGTAAAGCTATGGAATCCTGTCCTCAAACCCGATGCCTTCCAACCTCCGTCTTTTTCCTTAATTTGCTCTGTGAAATTTACTCTTTGAAATGATCATATGGCCATCTGCCTTTATGCCCCTATGTGCATATAGGTGTCAAATTGTGATTTGTTGCTTCCCTTTGAAGTGCCTTGGAATGTCTTATCAATTTAAAGGTACAGAAATGCAAGTTGTTGTTTGCCTCATGTTGAAATATATAAATATCCAGCTCAAGTCACAGAGAGGTACTATTTTTACCCCTCAGGTTATGTTATCACACAATAAATGTTTATTAAATTAAATCCACTAATGTAAAGCTATATTTCTGTGATGACTAAAACACTTAAACCTCCTAAGGTATCTACACAGTTGTGTTATCCCAGGGTCTTTCAAGCATCTTCTTGAACAATACTTCAGATCCCTGGCCTGAACTATGATTCCTGGGCCACAGACACAGAGTTGGGACATCCTTGACTTGGCAAACCTGATAATGGGAGAAAGTGATCTGGGTTTTAGGTATGGAGATGGATATTGTGGGCAGTTGTTACCTGAAGGCAGGCCTCCTGCTTCTGGAATGACTTTGGAGACAGCTTTAGGAGCTGCCGTTCACTGAGAAAGGCCATAAAAACCGAAACTGTTCCTCCAGCCATAACCCCTCATGCCCTCTCAACATGCCAAACACTCGCCATGCCCTATTTTTGACAAGTCAAAATCTCATAACCAAAGCTTATCAAACCATTGCCAACCCAAGTTCCTCTACCCACCTTCATGGCCCTTTTACAGCTCCAATGTCAATTTAATGTGGACTCATGCTGACCAACTCATACCACTCTGCCAATCACCCTTTGCACTTACGTCCTCAATTCAATGTCACCAAAATCTACAATAAGAACATTTCATAACTCATAGAGATGTACAGCATGGAAACAGACCCTTCAGTCCAACTCATCCATGCTGACCAGATATCCCAAATTAACCTCGTCCCATTTGCCGGCAGTGTAATTTAGGGTATCTGGTCAGTGTGGACCACTTGGACTGAATGGTCTGTTTCATACTGTACCTTTTTAAATTCATTCATGGGATGAGGGTGTCACTGGATATGCGGCATTTATTGCAGAGTCAACCATATTGCGGTGAGTCCAGAGTCACATATACTCCAAACCAGGTAAGGATGGTAGTTTCCTTAACTAGAGGACAGCAGTGAACCAGATGGGTTTTTCCAACAATCAACAATGGATTCATGGTCGTCATTAGACTCTTAATTCTAGATATTTGTTGGATTCAAATTCCACCATCTGAAATGGCGGGATTTGAACCTGGGTCCCCAGAACATTATCTGTCTCTGGATTAACATTCCAGTGGTAATACCACATCTCAATGACTCTTATGAGTTATGAGGTGTTCTTATTGTAAATACTGAGTGAAATGTTGAGATGCAACAGAGTTCTAAGTGCCTTCACCTGAATTCACAATTTAAACAACACAATATTGCAATATTGACTGAGGAATCAAGTATAGCAGTGAGAATGAATAATATCTTGGAAAGATTGTAAAATTATACCATTTGGGCAGGAGTAAAAAGCATAAAAGGGACAAGCATATGGTTGGGTGTATATGAAACATCTCCCAAACACTTAGAGATACAAAAGATTTAATATGTAATCGAGTTTCAGAGAATTATAAGGATAATAAGGCAAAGAAAGAATAGTACATGCTGGAAATCTGAAACAAAAACAGAAATTGCTGGAGAAACTCAGCAGGTAACAGTGGAGAGAAAATCAAATAACTGTTCTGAAGAAGGATCACTGGACTTGAAAAGTTAAAGTTAACTCTGTTCTTTTCTCTACAGGTGCTGCCAGACCTGTTGAGTTTCTCCAGCAATTTTTGTTTTTGCATTAGAATAAGAATGCAGTACGAGTGGAGGATTTTAATTACCCTAATACTTACTGAAATAGTTTAAGTGTGCAAGGTAGGGAGAGAACAAAATGTTCAAATTGCATCCACGACAACCTTTTGTGGCCAGTATGTAGAAAACCCAACAAGGGTGTGTGCAGTTTCTCTCTGTAGGGAGCCTATCAGTGGGAGAGCATTTTGGAAATGCGACTGTAACCCTAAGGATAAGGTTGGACCAGAAATAATGTTGGCATCATCAGAACAAATGCGACGGAGATGGAAGAACTGGGAGAATGGAACAGATCTTTAGGGGAAGCAGGAAAATGGAATTCAGGTGACAAACAGATTAGCCGTGACCTTATTGCATAGCAGAGCATGTTTGATGCTGAATGGCCTACTCTGGCTACTATTTCTTATAATACAACGATCTCACAATCTTTTGTGTAGCTGCACATAAAACAGAGGGAGGCTGCATTTTTCTGGAATGTTGTATTCATCCCACCTAATTATTCAAATCATAAAGGGATCATATACAAATTTGTGATTGGGCCAACTTCGCAGGTAACTGGAAAACTGCCAGTACAACTTGTTTGGTTGGAACTATTGCTAAGACCTTTTGCCAAGTTAATGGACAGTCCAACCCGAAGTAATTCCACAGAGGATGATATTCCGTCACCAAGTCACGCTTTATTTACATGTGGAGAGTTCTTGACACTGAGCTAGCTTCCTCAGAGCCACCTCTCAGAGTGAACAGGACGCCTGACACTTCTGTCAACAGCCCCAATCAGGGGACTCATATTTTATGACGTCCACCAGGCTGATCTCATTATGATCACCACACAACCTATGTCCAGCTGTGAACTATCAGAGGAATATAATCCATGTATAAGCGTAGGGGGCTGGATTTCAGCCAAAGAATTCTCTAATGCTATGAAGAAAATGAACCCTTGGCCTACGATTTAAATATTTTTATTTTAAACTTAATGTTTTTCGAATAGGTTGCTTTCGTTGCTTTAAGGTTTATTCCATGGCAGGGATGAATCTATCGCATATATGGTGCATGGGGCACTTGTTAGCTCACAAAAATATGTCAGACTCCACAACAAGCATGGGACTCTGATTTAAATGGTTAAATAAAGCTCCTATTCATTTCAGTCAGGAGGTCTGGCTGCTTATTTCAAAATCTATTTGTGAATCCTGTTAGATGAGCCTTAAGTAGCCAGCAGGCAGAAGATATTTCAAAGAAATGTTATATTTGGCCCATTTTCAATACAACCATGTGAAAATCATCCTTGCTGTGTTTGAAGGTGAATATTCTGTATGATCTATGCTAGCAAAGGATCATTAAAATAGATATATATGAGATTGTGTCAGAGGTGACCTCTAGTAACGAACGTATGATTGGGAGCAGACACCAATTCATTTCAATTACCGAAGGACATTGATTAAGCCTCTTGAGTCATATTGCCAGGAACTTTTGTAACCCTGATAATCAGGGTCACATCTCCAACATTATTTTTCTAATTTGATATATTACAATAAAGCAATTGGCTTTTTATAGTGCTGCTATGTATGAGTCCATTGAGTGTAAAATTTCAAATTGCCATGTACTCCTTTTATTAATCGTTATACATTTAGCAGACAATATTGGACTAACATTATGGTTAGAACTTTAAGGCATTGCTGGGGTTGGAAATGGATATGGGAAGGCATTAAAATAGTGATGCTGGCCAGCATAACAGTTCCTCCACTCCATCTTCCAATAGGCTCAATTTTTTCAGAAGCAGTATTTAAGGTGGGTAGAGAGGTTGCAGGCTTTGGGGTGGGCGATAGTGTTGGGTGGCACGAAAATGGCTTGCAGCAGGGCCATTTGTCACCAGTGGTTGGCGAGCAATGAACAAAACACCAAATGAGGTCTACTGTCAGAAGCCAGATGAGATTTTCTGGTACATCTCCAGGTCGTAGTCCAGACAACGGTATAAAACCAATACAGAGCTCTGACTTCATACGTATTCTAAATCAGAAATTTGTTACCATGAACTGTGATTGTTTTGAGAGAGTTAGTATCAATATTCCATTTCAATAAAGACTCTGTTTAATCTCATTAAATGATGAAGGGTGCAGAATAGGGGAGACGATGGCCTAGTGGTATGCTCTCTGGACTATTAACCCAGAGATCCACATAATGTTCTGGGGACTGGTGTTCAAATCCTGCCATGGCAGATGGTGGAATTTGAATGCCTTACAAAAATAATAATCTGGAATTAAAAGTCTAATGATCACCATGAATCCATTGCCAATTATCAGGCTGGTTCATTAATGTCCTTGAAGGAAGGAAACTGCCATCCTTACTTGGTCTAGTCTGCATATGAATCAAGGGCCACAAGAATGTGGTTGATTCTTAACTGCCCATTGGGTCTTAACAGCCCTCCAGTTAGGGATGGGCAATAAATGCTGCCTTTCCAGCAATGCCCTCATCTCATGAACAAATAAAGAAGAGAAAAAATTCTTTACGAAGAATTCAATTTTGGACAAACAAAATTTAATGCATAGATCATTTGCAGTTAATGTTTATTCGCTGTACATAAACTATTCTGAATAATTTATCATGGAATGGCATTGAAACAAATAATAAAACTCATCTAAGAGGCAATTAGGCACTCAAATCCGTGTTGTTTAATAGGATTTTGATGCTCATCAAACTTTTGCTGGGAAGTGGTAGCAACTGGTGAACTACTGATTTAAATGGCCCTAATGTTTTTGAACTGAATGGATTGGTAGTCCGGTCAGTTAAGAGTCAAGACATAGTATATGAGTCTTAAGTTGCATCTCGGCCAGCTCAGATAAGGACAGCAGATTTCAATCACTACATTTCATATTAGGCTATTACAATGGTCATAATTGAAACAAGCTTTTAATTCCAAAACTTACCTTTTATACATTGAATTTAAATTTCTGTCATCTGCCATGGTGAAGTTTGAAAATACAGCCCACAACCTCATCCTGAAGCTCCTACATTACTAACGCAGTGCTAATATCATGATGGCACCATCTCCCACAAACTTGTCACCTAGCTTGTGTAATTTCTCCTTTCACACCATTAGCACGCTATTCCTTTAAATTGTACATTTCAAAGATGTAGTACCTGAAGGCTGCACACATTTTGATGTCCCCAGCTTTCCAAAATTGTGCATTTCAACCCTCCTTGGCAGTCCTGTTGTTCATCATTTATGGACTATTGATGAAACCTTGCATCACTTAATTGATAATTAAGAGTGGACTGATGGGATAGAATCATAGAGTCATATAACACAGAAAGACACCCTTTGGACTAACTTGTCCATGCCGACCAGGTTTCCTAAACTGAACGAATCCCATTTATCTGCATTTAGATGACAATTGGTTGGGCTGGGTTTGTCCTGTTTTTTGTGTACTGGACATACCTGGGCACTTTTTCAAATTGTCATGTAGATGTCAGTGTTTGTAGCTGTACTGGGACAGCTTGGCTAGGAAAATGGCAAGTTCTAGAGCACAAATCTTCAGTATGATCAGGGAATATTATTTTATTTGCTTACAGGATGTGAACCCCACTGGCAAGACCAGCATTTAATGGCCAGCCCTAACGTTAGTTAAAGAGCCAATCTCATTGCTGTGAGTCTAGTGTCACATGTAGGTTTCCTTCCCAAAATGACATTGGGGAACCAGATAGGTTTTTAAGACAATTGTCTATGGTTGCATAGCTGCCATCAGACTGGCTATTCATTCCGGTTTTGTTTTATTGAATTTGAATTCACCATTTGTCAAGATGGGACTTAAATGAATCTGTACGATTCCATGGTGAGGGACAGTTGTAGAAACTCCGCCTCCAGTGGGTTGTTAAATTGTCCACCATCATTTACAACTGGATAAGCAGAATTGAAGGGGTGATACTCTACATGTGGAATCTCTTGGTTCTATCACTTTCTACTTATGTTGCTTAGGATGCAAGTACTCTGTTTTTATTAGAGAAAGTCAGCATTCTTATCTATGATTGCTAATTTGAAGAACGTGACGAGTGATTGTATAAGGATATATTTACTGTGCAGGATGCAAAATTAAATGTATAAAGCTTGATACATTGAAAATAATCTACACTAAATGTTGAGTTGAATTTCATTCTGAGGTTGATGCAACATTCATGGCAAGCACGCTGGCGATTCCTTGCCACTGCTGGCAGGCTGATGTGTTTGCCATGTTCTCACCTCCAGCCTATTTTCTCAAAGGATTTATATCTGCCTACCAGTGGCGAATAATCAATAATGCCAATTAAAATGCCAACTGTGGACATTACCAACATGGAGTCAGGATTTTCCAGACAACTGTCAGGCTTTCCAATATGGCTAAAACACGTGATTAGAATGCTGGTAGCCTCCTGCTGGCAGGCCCAGGAAATTTTCAGAGCACCATCCTACAAAACAGCCCAGAATAGATTTGGAAAGAAAACAGAAGTTGCTGGAAAAGATCAGCAGGTCTGGCAGCATCTATGAAGAAAAATATCAGAATTAACGTTTCGGGTCCAGTACCTTTCCTCAGGAATCAGCGTGGATTTGTAGGAGTGGGAGGCCTTTCACTACTTCTGCAGCTCAAAAGATTATAGACTGGCATCATAGTGCAGGAATTAATTTGAAATACTTTTATTATTGTACATGCAGTAGCCTGGCACTTAACTGTCAATCAGACTATCATCATCCTCCATAGCTACTCCTTTGCCAATCCACTTGTCAAACCATCAGCATTCTTCTGACATTAGTATAAATGTTGGTTTATCCATTGGATTAGCATTCTTGTGAATTATCCAGATGAATGAAAATTGAAAAGCATCAACAAGATTTTTTTATACAATGCTAATATACAATTATATATATATTAAGACACATAATGAACAAGAAATGTACAATTATATTTCTATGTGAAGTCTGTAGACCATCCTCTGCTAGAAAACATATAGAACAACTCCACATGGAAATTGCAGAGATGCCAACCTTATAGAGTAGCTATATTGGGATATATCAATTAGCCAAACATAGACTAGGATATTTGGAATGTATGGGCAGTGCAAGGCAAGTGTTCCTGGATTGCATGTAGGAGCACTTCCTACAGCAGTATGTTTCCAATCCAATAAGAAAGGACTTGATTCTTGAATTAGAAATGAGGTGGGTCAATTGGATCGAGTGTCAGTTAGGCAACATTTAGGAGACAGTGATTATAAGGCTGAGGAAGATGGTGGAGAATGACAGGCAACAATCCATAGTGAGAAAAACATTTGATGGAGGGCACCCAATGAAGCAAGAACACAACTGGATAATTTTGACTGGAAGGAAGAACAGTAGTTGAACAATGGGCCACTTCCAAAGAGAAATTTGTTCGGGCGCAGTCAATGTATTTTCCCTCAAATCGGAATGTTACAACAAAAGATATAGAAAATTAGGATGAGTGAGGATAAGTGTGCCAATGACAACTGCTAGTTAGAAAATAAAATTGAGAACAAAGAGCAACATTGAAAATTTGGAGGAGAGGTGAAAAAGCAAATAAGAGGAGCAAAGAGGACTGTTGAGAAAAGATTGGCAGCCAACATAAATAGGTATCTCAAAGTCTTCTTTGGCTATATAAATTGTAAAAGGGTAGTAAAGGAAGGAGTAAGGTCAATTAAGGATCAAAAAATGGATTTACTCCTGGAGGTAAGGAGCATGGCAGAGGTGTTAAATTAATACCTTGCATCTATCTTTAGCAAGAATAGAAATGCTGCCCAGGCCATGGTGACAAAGGAGGGAACTTTGTCCCCAGAAGGATTAAAGACTGATAGGCCAGAAATGTTGAATAGACCATTTGCACTTAAAGTCGACAAGGTACTGGAACCAGATAAGATGCATCCAATGATTTTGAAGAAAGTGAGAACGTAAATTGCAGGGACATGAGCCATAATCTTTCAGTCTTCTCTGGACTCGGGGAGGTACCAGAAGACTGGAAAATTGCAAACATTATGGCCTTTTTCAAGGAAGGTTATGAGGATAAGGCTAATAATTACAGACCCATCAGTTTAACTTCGCTGCTCAAAGCAACAGAATTAGTTGTTGCCTGGAAAAAGATAGGCAGATTGATTAAAAAAAGTATGGATTTCTAAAGGTGAAATCACGTTTAGCTAATTTGTTGGAGTGTTTTTAACAGAAAGTGTTGATGATGGTAACACTGTTGATGCAATATGCATTTGACACAATGCTACAAAACAGTCTTGTGAAGAAAGCATAGGTCATTGAATAAAAGGGTAGGTAGCAAACTAGATACAAATTTGGCTGAATGACAGGAAACAGACAACAATGCTTAATGTGCATTTACTTAGCTGGAGGAAGGTTTGTAGTGGAGATCCTCACGGGGTGAGTATTGGGGATCTTTGCTTTCCTGGACATATATTAATGATCTAGATCTTTGCGTGCAGAGTGGGCGGGAGTTTCAAAGACTGAAGATGAATTGTAAACTGTGAGAAGGATAGTGTAGGAGTCCAAAAGGACATAAATAAGTTGATGGAGTAGGGAGATAGGTAGCAGATGAGTTTCCATGCAGAGAAGTGTGAGGGGATGCATTTTGGTAGGAAGAACAATTGAAACACAATAGAAAATAGGGGATGCAATACTAAAGGGGGTGTAGAGGGTATTTGTGCACAGGTACCTGAAGGTTTCAGGACAGGTTGACAGAGTAACCTCAGTTTTATTAATGGGGACATAAAGAACAAGAGCAAGGATGCAATGTTTGAACTTGTATAAGACATTTGTTAGACCTCAGCTGGAGAATTTTATACAGTTCGGGGCACCACATTATAGACAGAATCTGAATACATTTCAAAAGTACTTTACTTTCTTGCTGAATCTTTGCCTGTCATCTTGGTGATGTATCGAAACAAATATTTGAGTCTGCAAAATAAACTACCCATAAATCTAAACATGTAACCTTGCAATTTGTCATATGCTATCTATCAGCCTTTGTTCAGTATTGGCATTCTTGCCTTTGCTCGCTTAAACGTATAGCATGATAATTCAATGTAAATGCATAATTAATTGATATACATAGTGAATAGAAGTGACATTAAGAAACGAGGGCACTAATTAGCTAATTCCAATTGCTCTAAGAATCAGCCTGCTTTCTGAATCCTTATCTCTAAATTCTTACACTTTTGTTTGAGTAAACTTAATAGTAAAAATCTTTGGCTGACAGAAGGGGTATCCTGTAAGTTCAGCGGATGGAGAATCATTTTGAGCTGGATTCCACTTCTAATGAATGATCACTGCTCCAGAATTCATGGCAGTGAATTCCAATGGGATCCCATAAAATCGTAGCTCCAGAGTACACTGTCAGCTGATTGGCATCTCCTGATGTCCAAAGTATTAATAAAACTATGAAGAAAAGGAGAAAGCTGCAAATTAGAAGAGGTCCAGGTGGTGGAGTGCAACAATCTTCAGCACTGAAACCTCTGATTTTGTGATTTGATGCTCATGGCACACAAGGGAGTAGGATCTATGATATCCAAAACAAGGATACAACAATTAGATACCAACCTTGCTGAATGGAAGCCAGACTATCGCATGTGGGAATATTCATGGACATGCTTTAAGTACCATCAGCTCTCTGCACTACCTCCATGCTCTTGAAAGTGCTGTCACATCCAAAGTCAGGCATCTAGCGTGTAACTCCTGCTCAAGCACTACAACTGCAAATTAGTGCAACTGTCATCATTGTTTTGTTGTGACAGTTGCTGCCACTCCCTTGCTGTCCCACTGGCAACCCTGTTCTCCCCTTCATTCCACTTACCTCGTCCCTCACCAACCCATTTTCCTCTTCTCTCACTGTCCCGTTGCCTCTCTATCATTACCCTGCTCGTATCTCTGCTCATCGTCCCACTCTCTACTCTCTTTATCATCCATCTCTATTGTTCTCACTATCCTTCTGTCCCCACCCCTCACCATCCAAATCTCCTCGCCCCTTGCCACCCCATCATCTGCTAGTCTCACTGGCTTTCTCTCCATTCCCCTTACCATCCTGCTGTCTGCTGCTCTCATTGCACTTATCACCATCTCTCTGTCCTCACCTCTCTGCATCTCTGTTGCCTACATGTACATTGCTATTGCTTGTGTACTCAGATCATCCTGGGATCAGACAGCTGTCTTTGTGAACAAAAAAAATAGATTCCACTCTCTTAATGTGCAACTAATATGTAACCATGCTAGACCAGTACTGCAGATTTGCACACGTTATCCAGGAAGCTCTCATGCTTCCTAAATACTGGAGCATTCACAATTGGCCAAAGTTTTTAATGCCCCTCCTGGATTAGGGGCTGGTTGTTGGGAGACAAGGGCCAACCCCAGAAGACCTGACTGATGCCATCAGTGAAAAATCCTCAGACTGTTGCCCAGCAGGGGTACAATGCTGCGTAAGTGCTGACATTGAGCAGACGATATAATTGCTAGAAACGAAGCTCAGATGCCTGGACTGTTCAGGTGTATAGCAATATCCCTTAGTCTCCTGCATTTTTGTAGTATGCGGTTCCCACTGCAACCTCACTTGACTGATGAGGGATGTTTTGGAAAAAAGTTGATAGAGATCTGAGAGATCTCTTCCCACACGGAAGGTGAAGACAATCGTCCCAATATGGTTCAAGAGATTGTTTACAGACAGGAAGGAGCCAACAACGGTCAGACAAGGCAGACAGGCCCATGCAAACCTGAGAGCAACCACATTTCTGGCAGAGTGAGCTACAAATGCTTGTTTCTTCTGTTATGCATTTTAAAAACCTGCTTGCCGAAATGCTGTTGTTTCCCCTTCGGGAGATGCACCATTGAGTTATTTACATTATATTTTCCTTCTTCATTAAATAATGCATCCTCTTTTACTTGTACTATGCTGACAGTGTGGTCTTTTCAATTTGACACCTGTATAGAAAAATACTTCTTTACAGTAATTTTTCACAATAGTACCCACACAACACTTGCAGTTGCAAACTTTGACTTATTTGCTGAAATCTTTGTAATGCGGATGTAGAGACATATGAAGAGAAGGAGGAGGAACCAGATTAAGCCAATCAGAGGTGACAATATATATGGTTTAAAATTTGGGTTTCAAAATAAAGACGGCTGGATGTGAGTCAGTTCTATTTATGGTTTTAAAATAGCGAAATGCCAAGTTGAAAATTTGACCGAAATACATTAATTCTAAGAGAGCATGTAACTGTAGTAGAGTGTGTGGGAGAACCTCTGTAGTTACTAAAGGATAAACTATTTATTCTGTTGAGCTAATAACAGGTAGGGTAAATATATTGAGACAATTAGTCTAGTTTTTACTTTAGAGCAGGAAGTTCAAAGATTTTGTTCAGAGCAGCCCAGCATTCAGTTCAGAAGGTAGAAGTGTGTCTGCTAACAAGTGAATCATTCAGTTCAGAGGAAACCAGTCATTGTGGGAGAAAAGGTTTCTAGCATGAACAGCTTCTAAGACAGTAGAATTTGGATAGAAAACTTCACATTACGTGAAGTTTAGGCCATCAGAATTGTGTGATGTTCCTGCCAGCAGATTCAGAAAGGAATTATAAAATGGTCTTGACAATTTGAAACAACCTGAGGAAAGTAAAAGAAGTGAAGATTTAAAAAGCTTAGTGAGAAGTGATAGTTCACTGGGATTGATTTGCTATAATGGATGCAGTTGGGGAAAAGAGTTGAAATTTTGTTTCAGTGATTATGTTAAGATATTTCTAACTTCCTCCCAGATGCATACACAGCTTTGTTTGTTTATGTTTTTCTTCTGTGTAATAAACTTCTGTTCTGTTGTATGTCTCACTGATGAAGCACCATTGTTAATCAAATGTAAAAATTAAATATATGATCCACCAAGCCAGAATTCTGTTGTGCTTCTCTAGTTCCAAGCTGTGTTATTTCTGACCCCAGCATCGGCAGTTTTTACTATCTGTTCATTCTAGGATCTGATTTGTTTTGTAGTGCTATCAGTTTGGATTATAATAATTGTCTATTGTCTAACTTTTATCCTAAGAATGTTTCAGCCACCTATGGAGACTGCAGCCAGGTGAAAGGTCTTTCTGTCCTTCACCTTGAGATCCTTGCCACATTCTTTAATTCCAAATGTAGATTGTCTGTCTGTTCCTTAATGTAGTGGCAACATGCTGATTCTTCTCAGCCATATCTCATCTTATAATATCACTATCCCTGAAATCAGTATCATAAGCCTTGGCTAAAATCCCTCTTATTATAGGTGTTCTTGTCCTCCAGACTAAGAGAAGGATTGAGGGTCATTGAAATGAGTGTAGAGTTCACAAACATCCATTACATGCCAAGTCCTGAGGCCTCCTCAGTAAGTGTTAAGGAAGCAGACTGTCCTGCAACTGATAGCATGTCGGTAGCATGAGGACGCTGTCACACCCTGAATGTGAATATTCTAACTGATGCTAAGTCTTGCATGCAGTCATCCTGCCCCATATCCATTTGCAATAAGAAACTTGGAATGAGTATCAGTTTGCAGTGATTAAATGTTGCCACTTACCCTTGGACGGTGCAGCAGATCACTCTTTTGTTTTTCAGCACTTGATCTAGGCTCCATTCAGCAGCTAAGGTGTATTGATTTGTAATCATGCCTCATTCCAGGCCACCTTGTTTAGTTGAGAGGGCCTCCAGCAGCCATCCCCGGGAACGGAGCCTTGATCCATTCTTGGTAGCCTGGAGCAGAGATGACTCACTGAACTATGAGGCTAGTTCCTGTTTTGTCTCAGAAATCTCTGGGCCCAGATGGGATAGGAGCTGCAAACACAAGCTTGAGTGATATTGCAGACCTGTACGGAGCATGAAAGGCCTTTAAATATGGCATCCAAATATTCATTCTTGGAAGGTCCCAATGGGGGTGAAAACTTCCTGTCCACTCCTTTCCCATAAAATTCACTTTCCACTCATACAAAAATGGGTCGGCATTTGTAATCACAGAATCACAGAAGTATTACAGTGCAGGAGATGATTTTGGCCCATCATGCCTGCACTAACTCTTCAAAACAGCATCATTACTTAGCGCCAATCTCCTGTTTTCTTTTCTTCCATACCCTTGCAAACTATTTCTATCCAAATAATCAACAAATGTCTTCTTAGATGTTTCAATGGAACTTGGCTGCATGACATTTCCAAGCAGTGCTTTCAATACTTCTTGCTGAATGAAAACTTTTCCTCACATCACCCTTGCTTCCATTAGAGCTCACTTTAGAACATCAGAATGTTATGATCACATAAAAAAAAACTCGCCCTTGAGTGGAAGTGTCTTCCATTTCCAGAGCTACCAATGGATTTAAGAAACATGATGGAAGTGTTTCCCCTATTTCAAAGTCTCGATATAAATGGACATTGTTTTTCTTCTTAATATCACCCTAATTGCCTTGCAGCTGCCTTTCTGAACTCCAGTTTCTCTGTACCTTTTAAAAAACGGACTTATATTTGTCTCAAAGTGTTGGCTCTGTTTCTCCATAGACGTTGCCAAAAAGCCACATTTTTCTCACATTTTCCATTTTTTAAACCTCTATTCCTTTCCTTGTTTCATGTCTACTATTGTCTTGGCTAGGGGTGAACTAATTGCATACCAACATACCAAATAATGGATCAGTGCTGAGACTTTCTTTAAGCCTGAATGACCCACAGATTCAGTAACTGGATTGAGTTGGTCTGTGTTTTATTTGTTTCAGGGTAATGTAGACATAGTTGTAAATTTAAACAGCTTATTTCCTTTCCTGTTTTTAAAAACATCTTGGATATTTACAAAATTTTCAATATTACAGAATAGATACTGGCAACATGCCTAGTGCTTCTCTAGAATGTACTCTCTGAAAAACAAAAGTTTACTTAACCTAGTAGCTCCACCCACAGGCTAAAGCAATCAAGTACTGATTACAGAATCTGCAATCGAGCCGGCTTGTTCCAACGCTACGTGGAGGTGTGATAACAAGGTGTAGAGCTGGATGAACACAACAGGCCGAGCAGCATCATTGGAGCAGGAAGGCTGACGTTTCAGGCCTAGACCCTTCTTCAGAAATGGGGGAGGGGGAGAGGGTTCTGAAATAAATAGGGAGAGAGGAGGAGGCGTTTAGAAGATGTAGAGAGGAGACAGACAAGTAGGAGGAGGCAGTGGAAAAAACGCTCAATGTCCAAACGTGACCGGTATTTGTTGATGTGTGGGTGGAGGGCGACAAAGGTGAACCCTTTACTGAAGTCTGACCGTTCATCCTCAGTAAGGATGCCTACCCTGACGAAGTTACGCTCCTCCCTCCGGACAAACTTCAGGGGATCTCTCTCCCACTGCAACTCTCTCGTAATCTCTTCAGCCTTGAAACTCCTCGACCATGTCATGAAGCAAACCAGGTACTACAGTGACATCATCTTTCTTAGCTCTCACCCTTTCTGAAGATGAACAGTCAGTCCTCAGTAAAGGGTTCACCTTTGTCCCCCTCCACCCACACATCAACTTTTGGACATTGAGCATTTTTTCCGCCGCCTCCACCTACTTGCCTGTCTCCTCTCCACCTATCTTCTCCTCTATCCATCTTCTAAGCGCCTCCCCCTCTCTCCCTATTTATTTCAGAACCCCCTTCCTCCCCCCCATTTCTGATGAAGGGTCTAGGCCCAAAATGTCAGCCTTCCTATTCGTCTGATGCTGCTTGGCCAGCTGTGTTCATCCAGCTCTACACTTTGTTATCTCAGACTCTCCAGCATCTGCAGTTCCTATTATCTTTGACTTTGTGGAGGTGTATTTGACGCATTGCGCTCTTTATAGTATTGCTTTGTTGTTCTCTACTCCCATGACCACAGGAGAAGGGTTATCCTCAATTCTCTAAGTCTAGGGCAATGACATGCAAACTTGGTCTTCTTCAGCGATAAGTACACTTCTCCCTAATCTCCTTGCTCAACACCATCTTAAAACAGAAAACTCAAATGTCCAGTGGAAACCTACAGACTTTTTCTGGCAGGTTTTGGTGTGTGATGAAGAGGGGTGACGATATTTTAAAGGACTGTGTAAGTTCCAAAGTTATTCAGGAGATGAAAACAAGCATTCATTTTTCTTACAATAGGCTGAACTGCCACATAGCTCTGCCAACCAGATAGCCATTCCTAGCTACTGGGAAGAAGTTTGAGTATAGGATCTCATACAGTACATAATAGAACTGATCCTCTGAGCTTAGATCACTTTGTACATTTGATTTTGCTCTTCTTCATCAATATTTCTGTGAGGAACCTGATGATAACGTGCTTATTTTGGGGCTTTTCTTATGTTTATTTATTCCTCTTTTGAAGAATGTTGCAGAATTATTGGAAAGATTAAGATGTTGTTTAATACTAATCTTGTTAGGGCTTGAAACTGTACCTTCTGGCAGAGAGGCAGGGCTACTACCCATTACACCTCATAGCCTCCTAAATTACATGTCTAGACATATTTGGGACTATTTTAGTTAATAGCTCCCTGTTTTTCAATGTTGTGGAGCAGTAGCAAAAGAAAATATAATTTTAAATACTTACCAGTCATTTGAAGCCTCAGGTCTACCTGATTCAATTTTGAGAATGGGGCATGATTTTCAGAGGATAGTGCTCTTACCTGAAACAGTACCCTTATTAATATATTTCATTTAGGATCTTATATATTTAAGATACGAATGGAATTTTTTAATGTTTCCTAGGACAGTGTGTGTGCATGCTCCACACATTGAAATGGATTATAAAGTGGTCAAAATAGTGGTCTCAAAGAGATTGCTGCAACTGTTAAAAATACATTATTCTTTCATAGAGTATGGGCATTACTGGCTGGCCAGCATTTATTGTCTATCCCTGTTGCTGTTGAGATGATGGTGGTGGCTGCCTTCGTAAACTGCTGCAGTCCCTGTGGTGTACGTACATGCACAGTCATATAATGAAGGGAATTCCAGGACTTTGACTCTGCGACAGTGAAGGAATGGTGATATAGTTCTATGCCAGGATGTCACGTGGCTTGGAGAGGAATGTGAATTTATTGTCCTTGCCCTTGTAGGTTGCTAGTTTGAAAGATGTTGTTGAAGGAGTCTTGGTGAATTGCTGCGGTGCATCATGTCAATAATACAAGCTGTTGCCATTGTCAGTCGATGTTGGAGGGACTGCGTGTTTAAAGGGGTATGCATTAAGTAGGCTGCTTTGCCCTGGTTGAGCTTGTTGAGTGTTGTTGAAGCAATACTTATTAAGGCATTTGGAAAGTATTCCTTTACATCATGGACTATGTACTTTGTGAGGGCACTTTGCCGAGACAGGAGGTGAGTTACCCAGTGCGGAATTCCCAGCCTTGGACCTGCTTTTGTACCCATCTCTCTTGATGGAGATGGATATTGCCTGGCACCTGGCATGAATGTAATTTGGCATTTATTATCCTAAGCCTGGATGTTGTATAGATCTTGCTGAATATGTACATGGGCTGTTTCTGTATCTGAGGAATTGTGAATGTTGCTGATCAGTGTACTGTCGTTGACAAATACTCTCAATCTTGTCCTTATGATGGAGGGAAGGTCATTGATAAAGCAGCTGAAGATGCTTGGATGTAGATAACTACTCTGACGAGCTCCTGCAGAGAAGTTATGGGGTTTAGAAAATTGACCTCCAACTGTATTCCTTTGTACTAGATACTATTCAAACCCATGGAGAGTTTTCCCAGATTGTAATTTTACTAGAGCTCTTTGATGTCATACTTGGTCAGATAGAGCCTAGATGTCTCGAGCAGGCATCCTCACCTTACTGCTTAAGCTCAGCTCCTTCATCAGTGTTTGGAACAAGGCTGTAATGAGATCAGGAGTTGAGTGATCCTGGCAGAATGCAAACTGAGTGTCAGTGAGCATGTGCAACAATCTCAATAGCACTGATGACTAACCTTCCATTACTGATAATCTAGAATGGATTTACTGTGTAGTAATGGGATCGATTAATTTATTCTGATGTTTGTGGAGAGGACATTGCTGGGTGGATATCAGAACTGTATTGGCTCTGGAATAGCTTGACTAGAGTATGTGATTAATTCTTGATACTAATTCACATATTCAGTACTATCGCTATTGTTAAGAGTCCACAGACTTGGCAATGTCCAGTGCTTTCAGTCACTTCTTGATATGATTTGCTAAATATCAAATTAACTCAAGACTGGAATCTGTAAAGTGGAGGAGATCAGGAGAAGACAGAGATTAATCATCTTCTCAGTTCTTCTCACTGAAGGTGGTTTGGACTTGTCTTTTACAATGATGCATCAGGCTCCCCCACCATTGAGGATAGGGATGGAGCTATAGAGCTATAGAGCTTCCTCCTCTGATTACTTGTTTGATTGTCCATTCACGACTGGATGTGGCAGAACTGCAGAATATACACTTGACCTGTCAGTTGTGGGATCTCATAGTTTTGTTCATCACATGCTGCTTCTGCTGTTTGGAATGTAAGTTGTTTTGTGTTATGGTTCTTACGGAAAGCATTCCAAATGATTTTTCTATGGCCGGGAGGAGGGAATACTAATGTTCCTCAAGACCTCATAAAAATCTTACAACCTATTAGCAAGATAAGCTGTCACCCTGTGAGGTTACCTCTCTCTTGCCCTGTTTGTAAGAAAACTCCAGCCTGATTTCACAAAGGGGCTGCTGGATTGTAGGATTTCCATATTCACTGAATGTTACTCGGATATGGAATGTGACAAGGTGGCTCCAAATGTCCGTGTGAGCACAAAACCTCACGCTTCCGTGGGTTTCAGTGGCCGTGATAGAGACAGAGCAAAATCACTTGACTTTGGAGGTTTCTTGCCTTTCCATATAGTCAGTGGTGTGAATCTTGCACTTGTCATACATGTTCACACTACTGATTCTTCAACTACTGTCTCAAACTTTTGTCATGTATTTTGAGATATTTTTCTATCTTGAATGTGTAAATTGCAAGTGCAGCTAAGTGTTATATAGAAGCTACAGATCAGTACTGAAGCTTTTCAGGCCTCATTAACTATAAAACTGGTTAGCTTGTTACTGTGACACTGAATTATTATTGCACTGTTAAAAGGAGTTCATCACTCTCTTTCAATAATTAGTCAGATTTATTTATCTGTTTTGGCATTAGTGAAGAAAATGTGCATTTATGTTAGATTTTAGTTGATGTTGCTGTCTGTTGAAATGGACTGTGATATGCTAAAACACAGGCCACATTTTCTCAATTGTGGTTCATGCTTAATGGCTTCCACTCCATAATGGTCCATGCAAATTTTCTTGCACAACCTTTCGCTTTTCATCTCATTAATTATGTAACTGAGATAATCAGTGAGGTTGGTGGAGAATTGCATGGCAAATGCTCACCACTGCGGGACCTTTGCTCTTCCTTGCTTCTCATTCTGTATTTACAGCCCAGCTACATAGAAACATAGAAAATAGGAGCATGAGTAGGCCACTCAGCCCTTTGAGACTGCTTTGTCAAAAAATATGATCATGCTGATCCTCTATCCCAAAGTCATGTTCCTACTCTTTCTCCATATGCCTAATTGACTTCAATGTCTAAAAAAATTATCAATCTCTTTTATGAGTATACTTAATGACCTGGCCCCCACAGCCTTCTGTGGTAGCAAATTCCACAGTTTAACCACCCTCTGAGTGAAGAAATGTTTCCTCATCTCAGTCCTAAACAGTCTACCCTACCTCTGTGATTACAACCGCTGGTTCTAGACTCCTCAACCAGGAAAGCATCTAATAAAGACAAAATACTACGGAACCTGGAAATCTGAAACAGACAGGAGAAACTCAGCAGGTTTGGCAGCTTCTGTGGAGAGAAAAATAGGGTTAACGTTTCGAGTCTGTTATGGTATGGTTTGTCTACCTGCACCTTGTCTGTCTCAACTTTTATATGCTTCAATATATCCACTTTCAGTCCTCTCTGCTCTACCGAATACAAGCCCAGTCCAACCAAACACTCCTCAATAGACAGTCCTGCCATCCTCAGTATCAGCTTAGTGAAGCTTTGCCATCTTGCCATTATGGCAAGTTAATCCTGTTGAGGTAGGGAGACCAAAACTGCACATAATATTTCAAGTACAGTCTTACCAAGGCCCTGTACAACTACAGTAAGATATCCTTGCACCTGAACTTAAATTCACTTGCAGTGAAGGCCATAACACAATTTGCGTTCCTAATTGCTTTCTACATCTGTCTGTTTACTTTCAATAACTGGACATGTCACCAGGGGAGTGGGAAGGGGGAGTTAAAGTGGATGGCAACTAGAAAGTCAGGTTGGTTGGTGCACACCGAGCACAGGTGCTCCACAAACTGGTCCCCGAGTCTGTGTTTGGTGTCCCTGATATACAGGAGACCACATCGGGAGCTATGGATATAGTAGATGAGGTTAGATAAAGTGCAGGTGAAAATCTGCCGGGTTTGGAAGGATTGTTTAGGGGCTTCGATGGAAGTAAGAGGAAGGTATAGGGGTAGGTGTAACACCTCCTGTGATTCCAGGGAAAGACACTGGGTATGGTGAACTGATTGGTGGGAAGTGTGGCGCTGACGAGGGAGTCACGGACTGAATGGTCCCTGTAGACATTGGACAGGGATGGGGAGAGAAATTTTTTTTGGTGGTGGGGTCTGAATGTAGGTTGCGGAAATGTCAGAGGATGATGCATTGTATTCAGAGGTTGTTGGGGTGGTATGTAAGTACTAAGGGGACTCTATCCTTATTGTTGTTGAGAGGAGAGGGTTTGAGGACAGAAACATATGAAATGGGGGAGATGCAGTTGAAAGAATCCACAGTAACAGAGTTTGGGAAACCACGGTCCCTAAAGTAGGAGGATATCTGGAAGCCCTAAAATAGCACTCCTCATCCTGGTAGCAGATGCAGCAGCAGTGGAGGAATTGTGAGTATGGGATACCATTTTTCAGGAGGGTGGTGAAAAGTAGTATAGTCGAGGTAATTGTGGGAATCAGTGAATTTGAAATGGAGTCAGTGGTAAATTGGTTACCAGAGATAGAGACAGAGACGGAGATATCCCGAAAGGGGAGCGAGGTATCAGGAATGATCCAGGTGAAGTTGAGGGCATAGTGGAAGGCGTTGGTAAAGTTGATTAACTGTTTGAGCTCCTTTGCGAGAGCATGAGGCAGCACCGATACAGTCATCAATGTAGCAGAGGAAGAGGTGGGGTCTGGTGCCAGTGTAGTTGTTGAAAAGGGACTGATCCACAAACCCTACAAAGAAGCAGGCATAGCTCAGGCCCATGCAGAAGCCCATGGCCACCCCTTTGTTTTATAGGAAGTGCGAGGCATCAAGGGAAAAATTGTTGAGGGTGAGGACCAGTTCCACCAAGCAAATGAGAGTGTTGGCGGAGGGGAACTGGTTGGACCTCTTAGAGACGAAGAAGTGTAGAGCTTTTAGGCCACCTCTGTAGGGGATACAGGTGTACAGGGACTGAATGTCCAGGTGCCAGGTGTCTCCCACAGCAGAGAAGTGCCTACAGACATACAAGAAGCTTCTTCTCAGGATACTCCAGAGATGCCTGGCTCCTTCACATTCCACCACCTGTGATCCCAAAGCATGCAGGAGTTTAAGCGAAGAACAGTGAGCCTGTATCTGGGCAGGAGATTCAGCAGCCCAGGCCCTCCAGATGCAAAGATAGCAGCTGGTGACCACCCAACTCTTCCAGGTCAACAGGGGCCTACTACAGAACAGGCTGTCTCCACACCAGCTGTGCACATTAGGCATGCACCTAGGTACAGTAGGAAGGAGAGCAAGTAGAAAACATACTGAAGGCACATAGGTGGCACTGGTGCTACATCATTGTAAATAACCTTTCACTTTCATAAATATGTGTTCACTTGCAGTATTAAAATACATGGTGTAGCATAACTTTCAATGTCAGAGCTGATTAAGTTTGCCCATGTGAGAGATGAGCCGCCACTTCAGACATCCCAAGGATGGAAGAAGTTGTAGCAGCCAACATTGCTCATCTCTCACAAACTGACTGACTCTTTGACTACATATAACCTCTGAGGCAGGAGTCCTTGAACACAGTATTGAGTAATGTAATCAAGGCATTACACTTTATTGTAGAAAACACTAAGGTGAAATGCAACATCTGGAATCTGACCTACACACACCATTCTATACTGACACCTACATTATAAGTGAGGGTGTGGAATCAGCAATGATCTCACACATCTCTGCAGGGAGTGGGCATTCTATTTAACAGATTTTCAAGGGAGTGAGCTGACATTTAAAGTTGAGAGATGTCCAATGGACAGATCACAGGCTCAAAGTCCACAATACCATTACATCTAGGAGCAGAATTGGGCTGCTACCCCATCGAGTCTGCTCTGCCATTCAATGAGATTGTGAATGGTCTGATATTCCTCAACCTCATTTTTCTATCTACTCTCCATAAGTCTTGATTCTTTCCTGATTAAAAATCTGCCTATTTCAGCCTTGAATATACAGAACAAACCATTCTCAACAGCCCCCTGCTGCAAAGACTTCCACAAATTCACTATGTGATAGAAGAAAATCCTCCTTTTTTGTGTCTTAAATGGGTGATCCCTTACTCCGAGATTTTACCTTCTGGTCCTAGACCGTCATACATGGCGAAACAATCTCTCAACATCTAGCCCAGTCAAACTGTCTAAGAATCTGTCCCTGATAATGAGAAGTCTGCAGAGAAAAGCTGTCCAGAGCACTACCGTACACAGTTTCAAGGCTGCCATTGACATTGAACAAGGTTTTCAAGTTAATTTAACAGTGCACTCTGAATCATTGAAGAATGATTGATAATGGAAGGGTCAAAAAGAGCGACCTCAAGATTCCTGGTAGCTATTGTGAAGGACTCAACGCAATTCACTCTAATGGCATATCCTCATGAACGTCTTTACGGCCACCGAACTTCAGTGTAATGTGATGATACTACCCTGTATCACTGCTGTTTTTATCTCAAAGGGTCTTGAGGGCAGATTATGTGTAGTGAGATATTATGCGTACATTCACATGGACTATGAGATATTCATTTAGCAACACGAAAGGTGATGGACTGCAAAGTTAATAAAGTCCATGTGATTTTTGCATTAAGCAGAGGCTACAAGCAGTGAAATGACATCTAAAATTAGCTCATTTAATTGGGACCGGTGGCTAAGAGGTTATCTCTCATGTCTCAGCCTCTGAAAAGCATTGATCTATTATAAAGACCGAAAGAACTGCGGATGCTGTAAATCAGGAACAAAAACAAAGTTGCTGGAAAAGTTCAGCAGGTCTGGCAGAATCTGTGAAGGAAAAAAATAGAGTTAACATTTCGGGTCCGGTGACCCTGCAGTCTGAGGAAGGGCCACTGGATCTGAAACATTAACTCTGTTTTTTACCTTCACAGATGCTGCCAGACCTGTTGAACTTTTCCAGCAGAGATAGTAGGAACTGCAGATGCTGGAGATTCTGAGATAACAAGGTGTAGAGCTGGATGAACACAGAAGGCCAAGCAGCATCAGAGGAGCAGGAAAGCTGACATTTTGGGCCTAGAAAGGGTCAGCTTTCATCAGCTTTCTTGCTCCTCTGATGCTGCTTGGCCTTCTGTGTTCATTCAGCTCGACACCTTGTTATCTCTGAGCTTTTCCGGCAACTTTGTTTTTATATTGGTCTATCATGTTCTCTTGGATGATCTTCTTTCTTAATAGCCCCATTATCTGTTTAATCTTTATCCTAAAATGATTGCTGTCAATCCCCCTTTTTGACTGCATTGAGGTCGTCCTCCCTTTGTTGGCCCCACTTATGAAGGGCATGCTGCAATGGTACAGAGTAGCCTTTCTCACTATCCTGCTTGGCATTGCCAGAGCAGTCTAGACATTGAAATCTCAGCCTCTTGAAGCCTATTGTTTGTCCTACTATGATCACATTTTGACCAGGGTCAATGTCTTCCTCCTGCATCACAGTCAGATTTTTTAAAGATGTGACGGACTATGTTTGGAGGTACCTCTTGTCTGCCAGTCTGGGTCGAGAACTTTGGAATGTGGCAGGAATCTGAGTTCTCCAGTATGTAAGAATCATGTCAGTTCCCAGAATTTCTGGCATAGACCTCTAAAATTTTGCATCCATAATCACATAGAGTTTGAATATTAATGGAATGCAAGTCTTTGCCATTCAAAAGACTCTGCACGTTGCTGGTAAAGTGCTCTCAAAGCAATGTTGGCCCTGTCGGCTACTACATCATACAGCAGCGGGAAGTCAACAAAGGTGGAGTGTCCCAATGTCTGAATTCCTTGATTATCATTGTCGAGGGAGAAGAATATGAAAGGTGTGCACTGAGAAAAATGGCATCAGTGACATCCCAAATGCATGTATGTGGAGATGATTAGTTGACTCCATACATGGTCACCAGTTGCTCTCTTACACCAGCTACTAGCATAAGAAATTCAGTGCAGCTATGACCGTGATGACCACTCAGGTGGGATTACCACTCAACATTTGTCAGTGCCATTCCCTCTCTAGAGTATTTCACAGTTTGGTGATGATGCTGGGACATACTTATTCGGTGCCTGCACTATCTTGCAGAGAGTTGAAGTAAATCAGAGCGGGGCTTATAGATCTAGGGGCTCATCATTCATTTGTTCCTCCTCAGGGAATCCTGTCCTCCTGCCTATCCCTCTGGAAGCTTTGCAGCAACTGCTGGAGTTTTAGCTGAGCTTGCTGAAGATGTTCTAATTGCCATTCATTTCTGCATTATCTTTGTCATATCCTCAAGCCCACAATCACTGCAGTCTTGATATTCTTCCTTTTGCTGTCCCAAGTCTTAGCATACATTTTGTTCAATGTGAGGATCTGGAAGCATTGCATTCCAAAACCTGCTGTGGAATGTGTAGAGCTGGATGAACACAGCAGGCCAAGCAGCATCGACCAGCAGGAAGGCTGATGTTTCGGGCCAAGACCCTTCTTCAGAAATCATTTCTCAAGAAGGATCTAGGCCCGAAACATCAGTCTTCCTGCTCCTCTGATGCTGCTTGGCCTGCTGTGTTCATCCAGCTCTACAGCTTGTTATCTCAGATTCTCCAGCATCTGCAGTTCCTACTATCTCTGCTGTGGAATGTGTTTGGCAACCGAGAACTTTAGGTTTCATTTTTAATTTCCTTGTTCTCTGGACACTGGCTTAGTTTTACATGACAAGCAAACAATTTGTGTTGCTCAATCTATTGCTCTTGTTTGCTTAAGGCCACAGTTTGAAACCTGCATTCATAGAATCCCTCCAAGTGTGGAAGCAGGTCATTTGGCCCATCAAGTACACACTGACTCTCCGAAGAGCATCCCACCCACGCCCACCCTATCCCTGTAACCCTGCATTTCCCATCGTTAATTCACTTGGCCTGCACATCCCTGGACATTAGGGGGCAATTTAGCTTGGCCAATTCAACCAATCTGCACATTTTTGGACTGTGAGAGGAAACCAGAGCACTCAGAGGAAACTCATGCAGACATGGGAAGAAAGTGCAAACTCTATACAGACAGTCACCCAAGTGTGGAATCATACCCAGATCCCTGGCGGTATGGGGCAACAATGCTAACCACTGAGCCACTGAGCTGCATCCTTGGACAATCACTCACCTAATGATGAGGTGAAAATTGAAGCCACATAGGTCGAACTACTTAATTGGTGGAAGCATGATGTCCACAATTGCCATTAAAGGGACTTCAAAGTCAAACTCACTTAATTGGCCCTTATATATAGATATATATGGCATATTTTTAAGGTGAGAGGAGAAAGGTCTAAAAAAGACATGGGAGCAAATTTTTTGCACAGAAAGTGGTTTATGTGTGGAATGAACATCACATGAAGGGGTGGATATGGATACAGTTACAATGTTTAAAAGGTATTTAGATAAGTACATGAATAAGAAATATTTGGAGGAATATAGGCTAAGTGCAGACAGGTGGGACTATTTTGGTTTGGGGATTATCATCAGCATAGACTGGTTGGACCGCAAGGTTTGTTTCCATGCATAGACTCTGTGAGTTTATGACTCTATATGAAACAGTGACTTTGCATGTGGTCGCAGCCAGCTTGTGAAGTTATTGCACGGTTGATTTTTGATCTGATATGATGAGGTTTTGATTTCATGTTTGCATGAATGACTAGCCTGTAACCACAAGGCTACCCCCATCTTTTACATTCCTCTTGTGTTGTTGTCCCTGCAGCTAATGGCATTTCAGTTTTTCCCAATCTCCTTTGAGCCCCTTTACATAACTATTCATGTTCACACTTTACTCCCAGAGCCATGACTTTGGAAGTTCCCAGGCTCTTGTTGGCCCAATACTCACTCAAGTAGAAGCTAGAGTTACATGATGGTAAAATGTGAGGCTGGATGAACACAGCAGGCCAAGCAGCATCTCAGGAGCACAAAAGCTGATGTTACCTCTCTGATGAAGGGTCTAGGCCCGAAACGTCAGCTTTTGTGCTCCTGAGATGCTGCTTGGCCTGCTGTGTTCATCCAACCTCACATTTTATCATCTTGGAATTCTCCAGCATCTGCAGTTCCCATTATCTCTGCTAGAGTTACATGACCTGTTTGAACACCGAAGTCAAGAGCTTCCAGTCACCTCCCACTCACTATGACGCACCAATCTACTCTCTGAATTTACCCCCTCTCACAGTAATCATTCTTTCAGCGACTCAGTACGACAAAGACTGTCCTCAGGTTTAATTTGCTTAATTCCCCAAGCCTTCATGGATTGTCTCCTGACCATCATTGACCAAACACTCATGACTAACTGTAGCCCAGCCCCTAATCTGATACTTCAACAGAACTCTGTCTGACTGGCTTGCAATCCCCAGATTGCATGTACTTAACCAAAAGGCTCAATTCCTGGACTACAAGAACACAGATCCCTGGATTCTTATAGGACCAAGTACCTAACTGATCACGGCTATAACTGTACACTGTAACTGGGCAAAACTGACTTGGCTGACTCTGGCAGTACATCCTGACTGACTGTAATCCCCCTTAACTCCATTCCACAAGTTGTCTGCCTTGTCCTCTGCACTAAAAAGCCAGCTAAACTACAGAAGTTCCCACCTTGTAACTCAGAGCTCAAAACATTGTACACTAGCAACAATGGCGGTTCCCACACAGAAGCAAGCAGCATGTAATTTGGAGCTAAAATCAGTGTGTGCTATAAAAACAATCTGGCCAACAAAGATGCTGAATGTGTTCCAAATAAGTGCTAAAGTCAGTGAAGGCTAAGAAAGTAAGCTGAGGGCCCTAAGATGCTTATGTCCGTGTTGGAATCAAGGCATCCTGAAAGGATGTATCAGATCTTTGGCTGTCCATACTTGCAATAATTCCTGAAAGAAGTATGCAAGGCATCAGCATCCCTGAGCTCCAAGTAAAGTGCAGAAATATTGACTGTTGTGTGAATTGGTCTGAGAGCAGGCATGGTGATTTGGTGAGGCCAGTGGTTTCTCAGTACTGTGTTGTGAGGACGATGATGATCCTGGAGCATGCAGAGACAGCGTACGAGAGAAAACATGAGATGGGTTCAGGCATTCAGTGAACTGCAGCTGCCAGCTATCCTTGTTATTTTAGCTTTCAGGCTTTTGTGTATCCAGTTTCCTGCTACAGGGCAGGAGAATTGGAAATGCATTGTTGGGCTACTATTGATATCCAAGTGCATGGATATAAATTAATTGGCTCTCAAGGCAATGATTCTGAAGTCAGCATTTCAGCTTGAGGAGAAAATCACACTAGTTTTTCTCAACTTCAAGAAACTGATTTTTTTCATTCTTGAACTATTTATTCACCTCCCACACCATGACTCTTGCGAAAGCAGGGAGGACAAAATCCTGTTCATAGAGAAAGACAATAGGTTCATGTTAAATTCAATCTGGCAAATCAGTGATGGATGCTTGCATTGTCTAATTTGTTTATTTTGTTATTTTCAAAATGCCATACTGGAACGTTCACAGTACGTTTGAAGCCTAAATCATTCCAATGGTCTGAATTCATCAAGAGTAACTTGCACTGGAATAAGCAGGCTGTCTGAAGATGGAAAGATTATTGGGAGCCTTCACTCTCAAGTGAAACATGTCTCATTTCCCAGGCAAATATCATTACATTCAACACAAACACTTCACTAGTCTTTGAAAATAAATCACATTTTACACAAGTTCTATTAAATTACCTAAAACTAAAGTGCAGTAGATTCCCCTACTGTGATATTGTCAGCTATAGAAGCAAAATTTCATTTTAAAGAGAGAAGCATTCACGCATCAGTGATTTTTAAAATGGTATTCATGCCCTTCAAACTTAATCTTTCTCAAATCAGCTCAGACCTTAGCCAATTTTCAGCTGTGGAATTACAGGCAGCCGTCACCATAGAAACTGGAGTTTAGTTTGGTAGAAGAGCTATAGCAGAAAGTCAAATCTGTTCAACAATCCATCATGGACACAAAATAAAGACTGCACTTGGGCGCTAAATTAGATGGGTCTCAAATTGGAACACAGAGATTCTCATATCAGATTATTTCCCGATCTGACGAAAGTGAACTGTTGCATCACTCCTGCATTTTCTTGAAGGCCTTCAAGTCTTTTGTAACCAGGTGCAGTTACTACTGGAGCCAGGCCTTGACTTTAAGAGATTTTGTCTGGTTTTAAATTGTACAAATTTTGCATTAACCTGGGGTCCCCACTCAGCGGTGTGTCAGTCCTGGGTTGCACATCCACAACCATTATAACCTGCGAACAGTGCATTGTTTTTGTTCTTCCCACTATCACTTCCACTGATGCACTGCTGGTGATCTTGGCACAGGGGAAGAGAAGTCCTTTCCTGTCAGGGGGCCAGGAGGCTAGCCAGACAGGTATTAAAGTGTCAGTGGGACCAAGTTCCCATTGAGGTGAATCCAGCAATTTATTCCAAGGACCTGGATGCTGTGTAGAAAGACGTTTAACGACCAAGCGGGCATGGTCAGTAAATGCACCCTCAATTGATGTATCCCATCAAAAGTACAACTGATCACAGAATCCCTACAGAGTGGAAGCACGCCATTTCGTCCATTGAATCCACACCAACCCTCCGAAGAGCATCCTATCCAGACCCAACCCCCTACCCAATCCCGATAGCCTCGCTAATCCACGTAACTTATGTATCCGTGGACACCATGGACGTTTCAACATGGGCAATCCACCTAACCTGTACATTTTTGGACCATGGGAGGAAATCGGAGCACTCAGTGGAAACCCACGTAGGCCAGCAAAGAATGTGCAAAGTCCACCTGGATAGCCACCTGAAGCCGATATTGAACCCAAGTCCCTGGTGCTGTGAGTCGGCAGTGCTTACCAATGAGCCACCATGCTCCATTAACTTGCCTATGTTCAATCCCTGTCATATAAAATTCATACTTTATATTCATTACTTATCCGTGTATGTTTAGCGCTGTTTCCAGCTGTGTGTATTCACTTTCCACAGCCCGTACACTCTGTAAAACATTCAAATACAGTGGATACGTCACCCAAAGCAACGCACTGACATATCCTGTCTCTTGTACCACAAGTAGCCCAAAGGATGTCAAGGCATTAGAGAGGGACAGGAAGATTTATGAGAATGGTTTTGGTGACGTGGAAATTCAGTTACCTTAATAGGTTGGCGAAGATAGGGCTCTTCTCCTTGGAGAGAATAAAAGGAGATGTAATAGAAATGGTCAAAATTATAAGGAATCTGGCCAGAGAAAATAGAGAGAAACTATTCCGATTGGAGGAAGAATCATGATCCAAAGACATAGGTTTAAGGTGATTGGCAAAACAATTAATGTGACATGAGGAAAATCTTTTTTGTGAAACTAGCTGTTAAGATCTGGAATGTGCTGCCTGAGAAAGTAAGGAAGGCAGATTCAATCGAGGCTGTCAAAATAAAATTTGGTAATCATTTGAAGAGAAATAAATTGCAGAACTACGTGGAAAAGGTACAGAAGTGGGTCAGGTTGAGTTGTCCTTGTAGACACCCAATATAGACATGCAGGCTGAATGGCCTGCTTCTATGCTGTAACTATAGTAAGATCCAATGAGCCAGAATTTCAAAGAGCTGACAGTCAGGATGTGTGCTAGACGGAATTTAAAATCACTGACTCATGATCCTAACACCTGCAAGTCAGTTTTGAATTTTCAAACCACCAGTGATTTGATTTGATTTGATTTGATATATTACTGACATGTGTACTGAGAAACAGTGAAAAGTGATGTCTTACGTGCTTTATAGGCAGAAAGTACTATACAAGTGCATCAGGGTAATAGAACTGAGTACAGGATACAGTGTTAAAGCTGCCAAATAGCGAATAGGAATTACACTGATTACATAGAAACATAAAATAAAGGAGTAGGAGTAGGCGTTCAGCCCTGCTTACTCTTAGTGGCTGGTGTACAAAGACATCCTGATCTCAATGAACCTCCCTTTTTCCCAATGTATCACCAGGCAGATTGTAATTTGTCTGCCTGCTTTTGCTAAAAAAGTGGCCAACCTCACATTTATCCCTAATGTACAGCATCTGCCATGTTTTTACCCACTTACTTCATTTGTCCAAATCACAGTAAAGTTTTTCTGCACCCTCCTCACAGCTCACCCTTTCATCCAGCTTTTTGTCATCTGCAGACTTGAAGACACATAGCTTCCTAATCTGAATTATTAATATATATCATGAATAGCAGCAAATAAATACCCCTTAGGTTTCTTAAGAAGCTTGTTAATTAGCAAATGCATTCACAAATGCCATTTCTGACGTTTCTTTTTTCTGGCTAGCCCATAGAGTATTATGTACTTGGTTGCATAACTGTCAGGTTCATTGTTGGACAAAGGTGAAGTTGCTTTTGCTGCAAATTTAAATTTAAGGGGCGAGCTAGTGGAAGGATGAGGACTGCACCTTAATTTGTAACCCAACAGCTATGGTTTTGAGTTCTTGGCCCTGGAGCAAGTTACCTTCTCCATCCTCATACATGGCTATTTCTTCCCTTTGTTGTTTTTGTTGTCAGGCAGTCTACTCCAGTCTCCTGGAGCATTCAGCATCACAAATTGGGCACCCAGTTTGCCTTCTGTCCAATTAGAGCAACAGTTTGTAAAAACAGCATGAGACGCATTCTCAGGAGCCAGAAGTCATCTGGCTGTCAATTTTCCAATCCCACTTTGAAAATCCAGCATCAAGAGTCTATGATGATAGGTGGCAAAGGCAGCTAACTAGCAAGGGCAGGCAAGACTATCTGAACCCATTTCCATGAAGGTCCTATGGATTAGAAATAGTTTGAGTGGATGTCTCTGGGTTGCAACCATACATGGCCTGAAACCACTGTGCATGATGGCATGATCCAACATTATCCATTATTTCATCCCGATCCTCACACTGTCATAGCGGCAAAGTTGCAGATGCTTTTAACATGCAGCATTTTGTTTTGCTGTTTTTCCTTAATCCAACCCTGCCCTGTAGCTTTAACCCGTCAGATACCAGCAATTGACACAAGTCAGCCAGGCAGTCAAGAGGGGGGGGTGGGGGGGTGGGGGGAGGCATGTAGGTCCAGAGGGAGGGGAGAGTGATGTAAAAGAAAGGCCACCACTCGATCTGGCACATTCAGCCAGCAGTTCAAATATCGGCATGATGTGAACATTAGACAACAGAATAGAGCACATGGGGTCCAGAATTTTACAGGGAGCACAAAAGACCATTTCAATTCAGCAAAAATACATCAGTTTGACAGTGGAGAAGGAGGATATAGGCACAGAAATCAGGAAGAGTCTGTGAGGCTCTTTACAATTTTTGACATAGGAAGTGATGAGGCATTGGAGGATTCAGTAGATGGAAAAGTGGATAAATCCGCAGATCCAGCTGAACTGTATCACAGCATGCTGTGGGAGACAAGGGAGGAAGTTACAGAAGCTCTGATGGCTGGGCCTCAGTACAAGCTCCTTATGCGCTTGAAGAGTGACACAAAAATGCCACACATTTTCAAGGAGTATCCTCTCTAATAACCAAGTGATGAACAAATCACTTTAAACTCAGGAAATGAGGAGGCTTTTTCTTAGCTCTGGAGATGTGCATTTACTAAATAAGTAAAATCGTTCAGGCTGCTTCAGATAAACAGTATTAGATATTAATAGGATTCTGCTGATTTGAAACTTGTCCATTTCTATCATTTCTGAATATGGAGCCAGTATCACCTTCCATGAAATAAACACAAAGTAATTTCTGACTCCAGCTTAGATTGTGAAAAATTCATAAACCATATATCTTCTCTTCCCTTTCTCTTAATCAAGACATATATATTGAAGTTTTTGTATATTGCTTTAAGCAATGGCAAGGAATGGAAACAGGCTTAATGGGAGATCTTTTTAATAACTAAAATAGCACTTCATCCTTTTAAAATTATGACACAGTAACCTTCTCAGATCTTTCTAATCCAAATGTCCTTTCCCTGTGATTCAGTAATCATTAGAAACTGGATTGTAAAACTTGGTGAGATACAATACAATACTTTTATATCCAGGGCTACAATTTAAATCAATTACACACTGTAGGATTACAAATGTCTGCTATTTAGAAATTAGTTTCCATAAAAGGTGGAAGAATAATCCATGAAAACTTAGAGGGTTTATAGAGTTGGGCAAAGTCAGGACATGTGAAAATCAATAGCTGATGAAACTTAATGCAGGTGAGTTTACAAATGTGATAGAATAATAGGCAATGTGTACTCATTTCATGACATTGAAATACCCACAGTTGAAGTTGCAATAGAAATCTGGATGGGATTTGGAGTTTTGAAAAGGACACAAGGGGGCTTCAAGGCAATTTATACAAGTTGATTGAGTGGAGAAACACATGGCAAATGCAGTATTATGTGGATAAATATGAAATTCTACACTTTGCATTTGAAGAAAAAAGAAGGGCAGAGTATTAATTAAATTGAGATATATTGGAAAATTTGTATGTATAAATGGATATGGGTGCCCTTGTATACCAGGCAGTTAACATAGACAACAAAGTGTGGGGCTGGATGAACACAGCAGGCCAAGCAGCATCTTAGGAGCACAAAAGCTGACGTTTCAGGCCTAGACCCATCATCAGAAAAAGGTGATAGGGAGAGAATTCTGCAATAAATAGAGAGAGAGGGGGAGGCGGACTGAAGATAGATAGAAGAAGAGACCACAAGAGAGTTGCAGTGTGAGAGAGATCCCCTGAAGTTGGTCCGGAGGGAGGAGGGTAACTTCTTCAGGTTAGGCATTCTGGCAGAAGCTTTGCAGTGAGGTTAAAATTGTGATCAGAGATAATGGGAACTGCAGATGCTGGAGAATCCAAGATAACAAAGTGCGGGGCTGGATGAACACAGCAGGCCAAGCAGCGTCTTAGGAGCACAAAAGCTGACATTTCGGGCCTAGACCCTTCATCAGAAAAGGGGGATGGAGAGAGGATTCTGAAATAAATAGGGAGAGAGGGGGAGGCGGACTGAAGATAGATAGGAGAAGGGACCACAAAAGAGTTGCAGTGGGAGAGAGATCCCCTTAGAGGTTAACGTAGACAGGCAGTTGCAGCAAGCAATTAGGAAGGCATATTGTATATTGGCCTGAATTACTAGAGCATTTGAGTTCAGAAGTAAGGATGTCTTACTGCAGTTACATAGGACTTTGGCAAGACTGCACTCATTCATATATTTTTAATCTCCCTACCTAAGAAAGGATTATACACATCTTGGTGTACTCAAACTTATACTAAGCTGATACCATGGGTGGTATTGAATAAATTGAGTTGAATCAATATTGAATAAAATTGGTTTGAGTGGGTCTATATTTCTGAATAATTTTAAGGCAGAGACAGACAAATTTTTAATTAGAAATGGGTTAAAAGGTTATGGGGAGTGGGCAGGAAAGTGGAGTTGAGGCTGTGACGAGATCAGTCATGATCATATTAAATGGTGGAACAGTCTCAAGGGGCTGAAATGTCTACTTCTACTCCTACTTCCAAGGTTCAGTATAGTTTAGAAGGATAAGAGGTGATCTAAAGAGATGTTAAATTCTATAAGGACTAGATAGCTTAGATGCGAGGAAGATGTTTTTTTCTGGTTGTGATTTCTAGAATCAAAAGTTATAATCTCAGGATATAGGGTTGAGATAAGGAGACATTTCTTCAACCAGAGGGTTGTCCATCTATAGAATTCTTTACCACAGAAGGCTGAGAGTTATTAAGAAAGTCTAGTGAGGCTGTCAAATGTTTTGGCTGGAAATAAAATGTCTAACAGATGATCAATTAGAGATTTTTATGTCAATAAACTGTGAGGAAAATGTTCATTTGGAAATATTAACTCAAATTAAACAGGATTAAAAGGAACACAAATTGAAATTAAGAAAATGTAATTTTAGGACTGTTACTAGGAAAGATTTTTTCATTCAAACCATAAATTGTACTTGAGATAGATTTTAGAGCAGAATGGTGGAGATACAAAGAGATAATGGGAACTGCAGATGCTGGAGAATCCAAGATAACAAAGTGTAAAGCCGGATGAACACAGCAGGCCAAGCAGCATCTCAGGAGCTCAAAAGCTGACGTTTCAGGCCTAGACCCTTTTATGGTGGAGATACAAATATTGAATACACTTAAAGAACAATTACACATAAGAAATAGGGGATGGATCAGAAGGCTTTTCCTGAGAGGTTTCTAACAAGAGTCAAACTACCTGCATTTAAGAAAAGAAAACTGAAAGGAACACTTAATAGAAATTAACTGGTCAGAGAAGAGTTTGAAAGAGACCTAGAGAGACCTAGATTCGAAACATTGATCTCATCCAGTCAATGAGCAGCATCAGTCCTTGAGAGAACAGAATGTTCAGCCTTGCTGTCAGGAGGATGAAGATATAAGCCTGAATTTTACACACTGAAAGTGTGTAGATCTATTGTCAGTCTGCACCTTCATTCATGTATGATCGCTGAGACAGAAGGGAAACTCCAAAAGTTGAACAGGAATGAATTATAATGCAAGGATGATCTTTACTCAGAGAGGACTGAGCTATGACAAAAATATTCAGTTTCAACTCTTTTGGGGGTGTCCATTCATTTCCTGTTTGACATTTCAATATTTCTTATCAAAATTGTTGATTTCACCCAGCAAGGCTTTTTGTGGTCTTTTGGTGTTTCCACCTTTGGCTATACCATTGCTTTGAAGATTTTTACTTTTGCTTCCCAGCTGCCTGAATTTTAGATCAACATGTTGTCTTAAACTGACTCATCTTTCCACAGTTGTTAAAGAAAGAGCGGACTAGGATCAGGAGTTGGCCGTTCGGCCCATAGAGTCAGCTCTGCTAGTCAACATGATCTTGGGTGATCATCCAATTCAGTACTCTATTCCCAGTTTCTCCCCATATCATTTGGTCTCCTTAACTGTAACAGTTATATCTACTTCCTTCTTGAGAACATTCAATATTTTGGCTTCAACTGCTTTCTATGGCAGAGAATTCTACTGGCTGTAAATGGCCAACCCTTTAGATTGTGGCTGTCTGTTCCAGATTCCTTGGTCTTCGAGAACAACTTCCTTGTTTATCCTCTCTAGCCCTGTTAGGATTTTATACATTTCTATGAGATTCCCCCTCATGCTTCTAAACTCCAAAGAATGTAATCCAAACCAATGCAATCTCTCTTCATAAGTCAGTTCTGCCATCCCAGGAATCAGTCTGGTAAACATTTGCAATCTCTCCGTAGCCAGAACAATCGTCCCTCAAAATATATTTACCAAAACTGCGTACAGTACTTCAGCCGGTGTCTCCCCAAGGCCCTGCACAATTGCGGCAAGACATCTTTGCTTCATAAATTCTCTCACGATGAAGGCCAACATATCATGTGTCTTCTTCACTGCCTGCTTAACCTACGTGTTTCCTTTCAGTGACTGATGTGTGAGGGCACCAAGGTCTTGTTGCATTTCCTTCTTTCCCAATCTTTCACCATTCAAACACTAATCTGCCTGCCTGTTTTTGATGTCAGCATGGATAACCTCATATTTATTCACATTGTGCTTCATTGCCATGCATTTGTCCACTCAACTTATCCAGTACATCTCTGCATTCTCCTCACAGTTCACTCTCCCGCCCAGCTTTGTGTTGTCTCCAAACATGGAAAAATGATGTGTAGTTTCCTCATCTAAATTATTCATATATATTGTGAATAGCTGAGATCCAAGCACCGATCCCTGCAGTATTGCACTAATCGCTGGCTGCCACTTAGAAAATGACCCAACCATCCCTATTCTTTGTTTCCTGAATGCTAACCATTTTTCTGCCTATGTCAGAATATTAGCCCAGCCCCACACACTATAATTTTACATGCCAACCTTTGGTGGGATTTTCTGAAAGTCATTCCTGTGCTGCCCATGTGAGTAGTCTTCCAGTTTTTCATGGTTTGTTCTTTTTACATTGAGAACACTAAGTATTAAATCCTGCCTGTTGATAAAATGTTGTAAAAGGTCTGATCTGTACCTCAACTATGATCCAGTACTGAAATAATTCTGCCTTCAACCCTTTACAAGTGTAATTTTCTGCCAGCCAATAAATATCAGTAATTAGGTCCTTGCTTTCACATTGACAGTGTTTTCTTCTGCTAAACTTTGCTTGTTCAATAATTTAAGCTTTGCAAACAATGAATTAATCAGCAAACTCCTGCAATATCCCTTTATATGATACTGAGTTTTCATCAATGTCAATTGTGTATCGCTCTGGGCACCACAATTTAGTAAGGATGTGAACACATTGAATAGAATTCATGGGGAAAAACCATTCCTCTTGTAAAATAATCAAGAACAAGAGGGCTTAGATTTAAAGCCATCCGCCACAGAAGCAAGGTTGAAATGATGAAAATTCTTTTGAGCAGTTAAGGTACGGGATGCACTACATGGAAATGTGGTGGAGGCAGGTTCAACTCAGATATTCAAGAGGGCGTTGGAAGATTATTTGGATAAAAAATAACATGCAAGTTTATAGGGGAAAAGCAGAAAATTAGACAGGGAAATGATGCTCATTTAATGAACTGGTGTAGACACAATGGGCTGAATGGCTTCCTCTATGTTGTAATACTTTTGTGATTCCACAGTTCTTGTCTTGCTAAAGTATCGTTATCATTTATTCCAACAGTGTTGAGTGCTGACCTGGCCCTTTTTGCAAGTATTATCTTGATGTATTTCATTGTCTGGTAATTCTTCATTTCCAATTCTCCCATTTTGGAACCTGGTACGGACCTTGAACCAGTTGGACTGGTTCTGAGAGTATTTGGTTAACTGCCGTGCCACCATGCCTTAGGAGCTATGTCTTCATCTGTGGTTGTGTTTGCGCCACTGCACATAGTTTTGGCTCAATGTTCATTCCTGGTTCCTGTTCTGATCTCCAGATCTATTTTTCATAGCCGAATCTGGGATATTGCCGATGTCCTGATGAACCTTGGAAAATTGTTCCCTTTTCTTCTTGTTCACGAGTTTTCAGTTGCTGACTTTCATGTCTCTTTTAGACTTCATTACTTCTGCCATGTTTTGATTAAGGCTAGCTCGATTTATTCTCTGAAAATATCACTACTGGAGTGCATGAAACTTGCCTCAAGATCTCTTAAGTTACACCTTGATCTATGCCAATACTCTCTCAAGCAGTTGTTAGAGTGCCTCCTACCTTCCAGCCTTGCTTCAATTGATCATACAACACTGATGTTACCATTACATCCTTACACATGATTATTATACAAAAACTAAAGCAAGGAATGAAACTGGATGGACCATCAGGCATCACCCTAGCCACCAGAGTTGACAATAACAAACCAAGACCTATTCACCCTGCAACATATTTTACTAACATCTGAGGCTTCTTGTTCCAAAATAGGGGGAACTATCCCATAGGCTAGACAAACAACATGCTGACATTGTCATGAATGAAACCTTTCAGACAATGTCCCAGACTTCATCATCATCATCATTCCAGGGTATGTCACATCCACTGACAGAATAGAGCTACAACAGATTGTGGCACAATGATATACAGTCAGAAGGGAGTTGCCTTGATAGTATTCAACAATGACTCTGAACCCCAAGAAACCTCATAGCATCATGTCAAATATGAATAGAGAAACCTTCTCCCATTATTCCAACAGCTACCTTGACTGATGAATCAGTATCCCTCCACATTGAGCAATACTTGGAAATAGCATTGAGTCTGCAGCAGGTGGCAAAAACCTAGTATACCTCATCCTCACAAATCTACTGTAAAGAGACAGTATGAGCTGCTGATGATGGAGTCTGAGATAACAAGGTTTGAGCTGGAGGAATACAGAAGGCCGGGCAGCATCAGAGGAGCAGGAAAGCTGATGTTTTGGGTCTGGACCCTTCTTCAGAAAGAGTTGAAGAGGGGTCCAGATCTGAAATTGTATCAGAGACAATGGGAACTGCAGATGCTGGAGAAACCAAGATAACAAAGTGTGGAGATGGATGAACACAGCAGGCCAAGCAGCATCTCAGGAGCACAAAAGCTGACGTTTCGGGCCGAGACCCTTCATCAGAAAAGGGGGAGGGGGAGAGGGTTCTGAAATATATAGGGATAGAAGAGGAGGCAGATCGAAGATAGATGGAGGAGAAGTTGGTGGAGAGGAGACAGACAAGTTAAAGAGGTGGGGATGGAGCCAGTAGAGGTGAGTGCAGGTGGGCAGGTAGGGAGAAGATAGGTCAGTCCAGGGAGGACGGACAAGTCGGGGGTGGGTGGGGGGGGTGGATGAGGTTAGTAGGAAGGAAATGGGGGTGCAGCTTGAGGTGGGAGGAGACGATAGGTGAGAGGAGGAACAGGTTAGGGAGACGGGGATGAGCTGGGCTGGTTTTGGGATGCATTGCGGGGAGGGGAGATTTTGAAGCTTGTGAAACCCACTTTGATACCATTGGGCTGCAGTGTTCCCAAGCAGAATATAAATTGCTGTTCCTGCAACCTTCGGGTGGCATTATTATAGCACTGCAGGAGGCCCAGGATGGACATGTCATCTGAGGAATGGGAGGGGGAGTTGAAATGGTTCACGACTGGGAGGTGCAGTTGTTTATTGCGAACCAGTGTCTATCTTTCACGTACTAGACCTCCTAAAGTGTATCACCTTGCACTTATTGGGATTAAATTCCATCTGATATTAATCTCCCAAATTTACCAGCTGATCAACATCAAACACTAGCCTGATACCACACTCGTTATTATCCACAACATCACTAGTTATCACGTCATCTGCAGACTTAATAATTATACCTTCTCCATTTCAAATCATTAATGTGCATAACCAACAGCAAGGGTTCCTGCACTAATCCAAGTGGTACATCGCTAGCCACAGGCTTACAATGATAAAGGCATCTCTCCACCATTACCCTTTGCCTCCTACTGGTATGCCAATTTTAGATCCAATTTGCCTTGGACCCCAAGGACTCTTTTGGATCAACCTTCCATGTTTGACCTTGTCAAAGGCCACATGAACTGCAGTACCTTTATTAATAAATTTAGCCAACTTCACAAAAAAAACTCAATTAAACTAATCAGACAGGATCACCCTTTAACAAATATGAACTGTCTATCCCTGACCAATCCCTGCCTTTTCAAGTGTTGTTTAATCCATGCCTCTCAAAATATTTTCCAAAGATATCAATCTCACTTACAGTGATTGTAACAAGGTCAGCTGGGTGGACCTCATGGAATATGAGTTCCATGAGAGCTGGTTCTGAGTGAGCTGGATCAGTGGCAAGGACTTTCCACGTGTAGATAAAGGGTGATTTGGGGATGGGGTATCAGCTTCTGTAGAATTATTTCACACTGACATCAAACTAACTGGTCTGTAATTATCTGACCTATCTCCATTGCCCTTCTTGAGAAAAGGAACCACATTAGCTACCCTCCAGTCTCACTTCACCTGTGGCCAGTGAAGTATTGAATATCTCAGCCAGGACCCCATCAATCTCCTCCGTTACATCCCATAGCAGCCTGGGATACATTTCATTAGACCCTTGGGATTTGTGCACCTTTATACCCACTAAAGCTTCTAATACCTCCTCCTTATTAATTTTAACATGTTTTAGACCTTCACCATCCTGGGTACAATGTCTTTTTCCTTTGTGAAACAAGATGGGATGTATTAATTTAACACCTCATCCACATCCACTGGTTCCATGCACAGACTGTCATTTGGTCTGTAATAGATCTCACTCTTTTGCCAGTAATCATCTTACTCTTAAAATACTTGTAAAAAGCTTTGGGATTTTCCATGTCCCATCTGTCATGTTTTGTGGCCCCTCTTTGCCCTCTAATTTATTTTTCAAGCAATCCCATATATGCTTCAAACTTTTGAAGGGCATCCACTGTTTTAATGCTTCCTTTCTTTTCAAACTCTCAGTATCCATTGACATCCAAGGGTCCCTGGACTTGCTGTCTTTCATTGTCAGAGGAACATGCTGGCCCTAAGTTCTCACTACACTACTTGTAAAATATACCGACACTCTAAATGTAGACTTACCTGTAATTAATAGCACCCAGTCCATGTTTGCTAGAGGAAGGGTCACCGGACCCAAAATGTTAACTCTGTTATTTTCCTTACAGATGCTGCCAGACCTGTTGAGCTTTTCCAGCAACTTTGTTTTTGTTTGCTATGTTTTCTGGATCCTGTCTAACAATGCAGGAATTGATCTTCCCTCAATTTAGACACATAACTTCTACACTATCCTTATACCTTTTCAAAATTACTTTGAGACTTATGGAGTTATGGGCACTATCCTGAAAATGCTCACTGACTAAAACTTCAACCTCTTGACCAGCTACATTCCCTAGGATTAGGCCTAGCATTGTCCAATCTGTAGTAAGACTATCTACGCATTGGCTCAAAAAGCTGTTCTGGATGCACTTTAAAAATTTCACCTCATCAAATCCTCACAAACTAAGTTGATCCAAGTTACTTCTGATTTGCTTTGAAATCCCTTCGAACTAAAACCATGATTGTCTCACATCTTTCTGTGATTCGCCTATGTGTATGCTTCTCTGTCTCCTGATGCCTGAGTTCTGTAGTGTAATCGTAGCTAGGTAATTACCCTTTTTTATTTCTAAACTCTACCCAGATGGCCATATTTGCAGAACCTTGTCAGACATCCTCCCTGATTACTGCAGTGATGGTTTCCTTTATCAATGCCTCCAACTCTCTTACATTTCCCCATCGCACATGAAATGTCTTAGTTTGGAAGGCTGAACTGCCAGTACTGTCTTTCCTTCAACCATGTGATTGCAACAATAACATAATCCCACATGCTGATCTATGCTCTAAGCTCATCTGCCTTTCCAGTTGAGCTCCCTGTATTAAAATACATACAATTTAGCCTTCTAGACCTCTCATAAATGATTGTGACCATGTCTTCTCTGTTTACTGGACTGACCTAGCGTTCCTTCTACATCTAGATGGATCTTGCTCCCAACTTTACACCTACTCCGTGCCCCATCCCCTTGCCAAATTAGTTCAAAATGTCACCAGCATCACAAGCTAACCTCCCAACAAAAATATCGGACCCATTCCAGTTCAGATGCAACCCACCCAGAGTGTGCAGATCCCAACTACCCCAGAAATTGTTCCAATGATCCAAAAATTTAAAGTTTTCCCTCCTACATCATCTCTTTAGTCATGAGTTCATTTGACCTTCCTTGCCATTCCTATACGCAGTCGTGCATGGCACTGAAAATAACTCGGTTATTCTAATACCCAGCTCTCCAGAGCTCCTGTTTCAGAAGTGTTTTTTTCAACCAATATCGTTGGTACCGACATGGAGCATGACTCTGACTCCCCCAGTACCGTGCCCCTTCAGAATGCATACAGCCGCTCTGAAGCATTCCTGACCCTGCCACCAGGGCGGCAGCATACCATTCAAGAGTCTTGTTTGTTGCCACAGAATGGCTGGTCAGTTCTCCTTACATTTGGCCCCTTATCACTAAAGAACTCCCAGTCTTCGCCCACCCCTACCGTACATCAGAGTCAAGCATGGTGCCACAGACTTTGCTATTGCTGCTTTTTCCTGACAAGACATAGCCCCCAATAGTGTCCAAATGGTATATCTATTGGAGAGCTGGATGGCTACAGGGGACTTAAGTACTGCCTGCTCACACTTCCTAGTCTACCTAGTGGCCACCAAACACCTTTCTGCTTGTGTAGTCCTTACTGGTGGTATTGCCGGCTTGCTAAACATGCTATCCACGACATCCTCTGTATCATTGTTAGTCCATGTGCAGCACCAGTCTCTCTATGCAATCAAACAAGGGTTGCGAGTGAACACATATCCTGCAGAGATAACAAAGTGTGGAGCTGGATGAACACAGCAGGCCAAGCAGCATCTTAAGACCACAATGCTGCTTGGTCTGCCATGTTCATCCATCTCCACACTTTGTTATCTCTGATTCTCCAGCATCTGCAGTTCCCATTATCGCTGATCACGTATCCTACAAATGTGGTCAGCCACAACAAAGTTGTTCATAAATTCAATAACTGAATCAATAACAAAGGACACAGTGGAATCAAATATGAGGTTTCATCCACTCCTAATTTATGAGACATTGACCATAACAAAAAAAATCTGCATCACAAGCACAAGTTACTTAATACTTAATACTTAGGTGTTAAGAATACGTAAAAGCACAAAGCCTTTACATTTTTCAAAGAATTTAAATAAAACAAAGGGTATGACAAGTAGTTCTCATTAGAACCCATTCATCGAGGATGTGTCTCCAAATAAAGAAGACTGAGAAGCATCGTAGTGACATCTATAGGAAGAACTTTATTTTGTAAAGAGGTAAATCCTCCAATTATTTTTATTGAAGATTGAAGTGAGAAAATAACTGTTTAAAATACTAAGAATTGCTGACACTTGTTGTGAGTGCTGTTTACACAGCTGTTGGTTCAATCTGTAGCAGAAGCCTACTCTGCAGACAAGCTGGAGCCAAGGGATGTGTGGGAATGAAGCTTTAGATGACAATAAGTAGCTGATTGACGTATGAATTATTGATGGCAAAGGCCTTCTGCTTGCCAACAAGTCTGTAATTGTCTCCTCGGTAGCTGAACAGCATGGGTGAGAATGTTTGAGCCAAAACCATCAGAGCTCTGGTGGAGAAAGAACTAACTTTACACTTTAAATGCATCTCAGGCCTGAAGGTAGCCTGTTGATTTCTTCCTTCCAGCTGCAGTAAGCTGTGCCGTTAAATTAATAAGTCAAAGACCCTTATAGATTGGAAGCAGTCAACATTTGCATCCCGCAAATAAGTGAGAATATCTAGATGGAGAAGACCAAGAAACAGCACAAGAACTATCTCAGCAAACCCTATACACATGGACCAATAAACCGCTTTCCCTCCACCCACCACAGTACACGCTCTGGTGTGTGGTTTCTGTCAACCTGCATCTTAAAGACAAGCACCTTGGGGACTTCAACCTACTTTTTAAAATATTATCTTTGTGATGACTCCAGGAGTCAGGTGGGGCTTGATGCCCAGTACACTACCCCAGTGAGGTGTAACAATTTGTGCAGTATCAGTAGATTTCCATTCTCATATCTGATAATAAGAACAACATGTTAAAGTCGAGAATATGTAGAGAATGCTAATGCACATGTACAGCAGCAGATACCAGAAGATTACTCAACTATGTCAGTTCAAATGACTGATTACCAAAGACGAAGGTTTTGCATTTCATAGTGCATGTAGTTGTGGTGGAAACCTGCAGGTTTTTTTAAGTTAAGGTTAACATTCTTGACGGATCCACAAGGTCATGCAGTTAAATGTATTTTTGTGTAAGCCTTTGAGAAAACAGCAGTGAGGCTTAAATGTCAAAGTCGCCAATAATCACTGCGCATACTAAACTCACATTTGCAGGATCACTGATCAGAACATCTCATAAACTAGTTTGAAAAGTGTTGGAATATTAAATTTGTACTTCTGGTACCTCTGAGCATAAAACTCCCTATACTACTTCCAGAAAAGAGATGACTTCAAAATAGAATCCATTTGCTCTTTCTCACTTATGATGTGAGCTAATACTTTAAAAAAGAGTATCTTGAAACTGTAAGCATCATTTTACACGACCACACCACAGGCTACATTTCATGTTTTGAACATTCTTGTGCCTGTATTTTCCTTTAACTGAAAATATGCAGAATACACTCAGGAAGCACATGGGTCATTAATCCACATTCAGTTAAATCTCATCTGAAGTAGTGACAGACAATTGTTTGAAAGGCATTTTCAATAACAAGTAATCCATAGTGGGTTTAATTGATTTAGTGGCAAGCTGCTGCAATTAGGTTCATCATATGAGCCTGCTCCGGCAAAAAATAATGATCATGGCTAATCTGATTGCAACCTCAAATGGGCATTCCCAACTACACTTAATAACCTTTCACCCACTTGCTTAACAAAAATCTATCTACCCCTACCTTCAAAATATTCAAGGACTTCTTTTCCCGTACTTTTCAGGAAACTCCTGAAAACTTCCAAAAACTCATGATTGGAAGAAAGAATGTTTCAAATGGTTTAGATTAGATTCCCCACAGTGTGGAAACAGGCCCTTCGGCCCAACAAGTCGACGCCGCCCTTTGGAGCATCCCACCCAGACCCATCCCCCTATAACCCACACACCCCTGAACACTACAGGCAATTTAGCATGGCCGATCCACCTAGCCTGCACATCTTTGGACTGTGGGAGGAAACCGGAGCACCCGGAGGAAACCCACACAGACAGTGGGAGAATGTGCAAACTCTGCACAGACAGTTGGCTGAGGCTGGAATCGAGCCCGGGTCCCTGGCGTGGTGAGGCTGCAGTGCAAACCACTGAGCCACCGTGGGATGACCCCCTGAATTTAGGATTATTTATTAATTTATGGATGTCCTAGTTTTAAATTCTCCCGTTCAACAAAACATCTGTCAAGATTCTCCAGGATCTTATCCATTTCATTCAAAGCATCTCCTACTTGTCTTAACTCCAGTGAATACAAGCTTCGACTGTCCAATCTTTCCTCATAAGACAGTTCCTGCCCTCAGACCATTTTGGGTACTCGTCATAAACAGTTGTATAAACAAATTATCTTCCAGGATTTTTTAATCAGTGGAAGAAGCCAATTTTGTAATGATGCAAATTTATTATTAGGAATGTGGTACTGCACTTCCTCCAAAACAATGCAGTTGATGATTTGCCAGTTTGTGCACAGTAGTTGTGCAACAAAATAAATACTTTTTCTGCAGAGTTTAATTAAATACATTGCCATTCAAGCAAAGGGATCATATTTGATTGTGAGATGAAAAAATCCAGAATTTCTGTTATGTTTTTGTGCATTATGGTTCTATGGAAAATTTTATGGAATGTAGCCAACTAAAGTTCTGAATTAATCTGCACTGGGTGTATTGAAGAAGAAGCCAACAGGCTAATGTGGTGTTGTAACACAGCAGCAGAATGTTCTGAACAGTCTAAGGGATGACAATGGTGGGAATGGAACATTGTAACCTACATTGGACACTGAGCACCATGTTCTCGATTTACAAACATTGCACAGTTGTAAAGAACAACTGGGACGTGAATGAAGCAGTAGATACTTGCGCACAAATTGGTTGGCTGACTGCCTTTTTGGACTAGCAACTGTGTTCTTTTGTAGTTGCTTTTATGAATTCTGTTTGAAATGCACTTGCTTTTACTTTCAGAGCATTTCTTGTGGTGGAAAATAATGTAAACACATGGCGCAAGATTTACCCTTAACAGAAATTAAAAATTAAAAAATTATGAATTTCAGTGGAATGTTACACCAGTCTAATTGTGACACAATCAAATATGACCCCTTTGCTTGAATGGCAACGTATTTAATTAAACTCTGCAGAAAAAGTGTGTCTTAATTAAAAGAAGTTTGTATAAAAAATAACATTAACAATAAAGTTCCATAATGAAGGTTTATTAAAATATAGCACAAGCTTTGCAGTTTTGTAGTCTTTGGCATTACCTTTACCCTTTCATATTTGCATCTCTGCAGAAGCTTGTCCTTTGCTGGAAATAGATCATCACGTTCAAACTTAGTCTTTCTTATTATCATGTGTGAAAGGATGGAAGTACTCATTTTCATATTAATTGCTTCAGTTAACTGAGATAATGTTGATGCTGAAATGAGCAATAGTATCAATCACTGAAATGCTGTCATGTTTAGCTAAACAAATTTCTCGGGGGCCACACAAAAGACAGCTTTAATTTGACTTTATATAGTTGCTTATCATTAAGCCCAGCAGCTCTCTGAACTGCCATTATTTGTTGCAGTCTGCTGTGAACCTTGCTTCTGACTTTGATTGAAAATTAGTGAACCTCATATCAGGGAATGCACACTGCTGTCCTAACAGGCAACTTAGCCAGTAGATAACCATGAGAACCCCAGTGTAAAAAGGTTGATGTGAATGCTGCATATTGAACAGAGAAGGTAAGTTAAGTTGCTGCAGTATCCTACAAAACCCAAGAGTTATTCACAAGGCAAAATCTAACAAAACCAAATTGCTTTTCTGAGAAGTATCTTTAAGGAAATTCCTTTGTCTGAATTCCCTCTTCCATTTCAAAACTGCTGGAACCATTTCTATCACATCGAAAGGCATGTCAATAATCATGAGAAAATTACATATCGATTGGAAAGGTCAGATGGGCAAATGTAGCCGAGATGAAAAGTTTACAAATTGTTTTCGGGATAGTCTCTTAGAACTTCATATCCTGCAGCCCAACCAAACAACAGGCTGTACTAAACCCGACATTGTGCAATGAGATAGGATTAATGATCATCTCATATTGAAGGCAGTCCTATGTAGCAATATCTATAATATAATTCAGCTTTACACAAAGTTTGGGTGAGAAAGGAATGGGTCGTAGGCAATTATTTTCAATGGAAATAAGTTGAATTATGAGGTCTTGAAGGTAGATTTGGCTACAGTGAATTGGCAAGTTAGGTTAAAAGAAAAATTAATAGAGATGCAATGGCAGACATTGAAGGGGTTCTTTCAGGATACAAAGAATAGCTACATTCAAATGAATGTAGTTACCCAGAAATGTTAAAGGAAGTATCAAACTAAACAAAAACTAACTGTGCAAAGACAGGTCAGGAGATGGAAGAGAATACATAATATAGTAAAATCATTGCCAGACAACCCACTCATCTATGTGAACTGATGTACATTCAGCATGACAATGAGTGCAACTACACTTAGAATAATGATATGTATCTTAGGAGTACATCTGATTGTATGACCAACGCATTGTATGAATGTATAGAAACAACATATCTGTACATATCCTTGTACATGTTTTTGGAAAAGGGCTCCCATTCTTTAAAGATGAGAGGAGGGGTGTTGTATTATGACATAGATTTCATACCAGGGATTCCTGTAACTTTAAGGCAGTTATAAAATGTGACATTGTGTTGTAACATGTTCTATTAAGGCAACTACTCACTATCGGTCGCTCAATATATAATGCAGTCAGTATTCAGCCAGTCAGCAATGTGTATGTAAGTACAGTAACATGAGTAAGCACCAAACTCAGGTCATGTGTTAGTTTGTGATATTGTAACTATGAAAATTGTTATTGTTACTAGATAGAGAAAACATGAGAAGGATGTTCCTGATGACCGGGGAGTCAAAAACCAGGAATCACAGTCTAAGGATACTAGGCCATTTAAGATTGACACAAGGAGAAATTTCTTCATTCAGAGAGTGGTGACCCTGTTGAATTCTCTGTAACGAAAAGTGATTAAAGCCAAAAGATTGAATATTTTCAAGAAAGAGTTAGATGTAGTTCTTAGGGGCAAAAGGGATCAAAGATTGTGAGGAGAAAATGGAATAGGATACTGGATTGGATGTTCAACCTTCATCATGTTGAATAGTGGAACTGGCTCAAAGAGTAGAATGGCCTACAACTACAAGATAATAAAATGTGAGGCTGGATGAACACAGCAGGCCAAGCAGCATCTCAGGAACACAAAAGCCGACACTTCAGGCCTAGACCCTTCATCAGAGAGGGCTCCTGAGATGCTGCTTGGCCTGCTGTGTTCATCCAGCCTCACATTTTATTGTCTTGGAATTCTCCAGCATCTGCAGTTCCCATTATCTCTGGCCTACAACTACCCCTGTTTTCAACCCATCGGTCTGGTACAGGTCCCACCCTCCCCAAAAATATAACTAGTGACCCAGGAATCTAAAAACCTCCCTCCTGCATTAATTGGAATGACTGAACCAGGGAACACTCTGAATAATTGTAGCTTTCAGGTATTAAAGCAAAGGGTTCATTGAAGAAGAAAAATGGATGGAGCTTCTTTATTGCTAATGTGAAAAAGGCTGGTTTCAGTATATTGACTATTTTATGACCATTAAGGTTTATGTGAAGCTGTTCTGTAGTATAGGGACAGCACTCAGTTCCTTCCATACGATGCAATTTTTTTTTAACACTGGTCTCCTTTCATGAAATCCAAGCAGACATCTTTCCATTGGAAAATCTCATGAAGAGCCTCCTCAACAGAAGATAAACTCAACATTTTTATGATTATGCAGCTCCTTCTTGTAGCTATTCACTTGCTGATTGATTGACTATAACTTTAAAACTGATTTTCTTTTAAAATTAAGAGCCTGTATCTCACTGAGGAGGTTTCACACCCAGCCTCATCCAGCAATCCATTCTGAAAACCCTGTACATATTTTGACAGCTGTGACAAATTCCACCTCAGTAGCTAAGGTAATCCACGATATTCTGAATAAAAATTGTAATGTTCTGAAATAAGAGTAATTTTCTCCTGTTAAAGAGTACTTTAAAAAATTCCAGGATGCGAATCTGGATTTATACCTTGGCAGAAATAAATCAGTTCCCTCTTGGGCCATACCTATTCTTTATATCAAATTTCATTGAAATCCATCCATTAGTTTTTGAGAGATATTATTTTGAAACAAACAGATGAACAGCCTAACAAACAGTGGTGAAAGCATTACCTTCTCAGACCTTCAGTGAGGGTAATTACAACAAATTGCATGTATAAAGCAATTTTAATGAAGTTGATGCCATTGTCTTGAAGTCAACCTAGGACTTTGATCAACTGTGCTCTCTCATTGTTTTAATACTTATTCTAATATTATCTGAACAGTAACATATGCCTTTTAATGCATTTATTTAGTACCTAGTCCATGATGCTTTGGAGTACTGCAGCAGCAGTAAACACCTAACTGGTAACCTTTCAACTAGGTAAAAACTCTTTGTCTGTATGAACAGTGAGCAGTTTCTTGTTGTTGTCAATTAGTTCTAATTGCAAATATGCATTTGACAAATCTTAGTGAACATTTTTCCACTAGTTAAATTAGAAAATAAATCTTCACCGGATACTTATTATTTTCGATCACATTTTCACTATTTTTAATCTTTACAAATCCAATTGGACCTGTCTGCTTTCTTAACTACCTCAATGCTCACTTCTCTTCATCTTCTCAAGTGCCATGTTCTTTCTAATCTATTTAGCTTTGGGTATTTTGAAGGCACTGCTCTGGTCTTGCAAACTGTCAGTTATCCATTGTCTTTTATCTTAACTTGTGATTCCTTATGATATCATTTTGTCGTCCTCACTCAAACACGACTAGTGTTCTTGAGCGCTTCCTCAGTGAGAGATATTCTCTTACTGATTCCAGATTGAAAAAATTAATCCAGTTTAACTTTACCCCTTACATCAGTTCCTTCCTAGTTGACCCCTCTTATCACCACCAATGGTCAGTAATAGGATACATTGTCATAAGCCAGCCTACGTTTAACTTGAACTAATATGGAAATACTGTTATTAAAATAACAGGTCAGTTTCACATATGTAAGGAAATGTTACTGAGAGGTTTCTTATAGTCTCTGAGATTACAGGCATTGTTACAACAATCATTGATGAATCTAAGTTGTAAATCTCTAACTTTCATTTTTATTATGAGCTATCTTCAATCCTTTGAATTTGAATTGGGACTTCGTTAGTTCAGTCGGTTGGACAGCAGGTTTACAAAGTGATACCAATCGCGCAGTTTGAATTCCTATACCAATTGAGATTACAATGAAGGACACTTCTCAACCTTTCTCCTAACCTGAGGTGTGGTAACCTTTAGCTAAAACTGGTATCAGTTGTTCTCCCTCTAATGAGAGAACAGTTCCGTGGCTGCTTTACTTCCAATTCCATGTGCTGCATTTCCTGCTCTTTGAATGAGAACAGTTCTTGGTCTTCTTGCTTGATAATGTCACCTTCCATTTCAATACCTATCGTATGCTCATTCAAGGACTTCTAGGCTTCTGAGCTGGTTTTGATCTACCACAGCTTCAACTTGGTGCATGGCTGCAGTTTGGATCTTTATTATGAACTGCAATATTACTGCTTCCCCAAATCCTAGGAGAACCTGGTAATGTTACTTGATCAGTAATCCAAAGGCCCCAGATAATGCTTTTGGGACACCAGTTCACATCCTGCCATTGGTTGACTTTAAATTCAATGGATAAAATCTGGAATTGAAAGCCCATTCTCAATAGTCAACACCATGAAACAGAGCCAGAGAGTCATAGAGATATACACCACGAAAACAGACCCTTCTGTCCATCTCATCCATGCTGATCAGATATCCTAAATAAATGTAGTCCCAGTTGCCAGCTTTTGACCTATCTCACTCTAAATTCTTTCTATTCACATACTTGTCCAAGTGGATTTTAAATGCTGCAATTGTACCAGCCTCCACCACTTCCTCTGGCAGCTCATTCCATACTCACTCCACCCTCTGTGTGAAAAAGTTGCCTCTTAGATCCCCTTGAAATCTTTCCACTCTCATCTTACACCCATGCCCTCTAGTGTTGGACTCCTCCACCCTGGGGAGAAGTCCTTGTCTAATTACACTAACCATGCACCTCATGGTTTTATAAACTGACACTGACACTGCAAGGAAAATAGCACCAGCTTATTCAGCCTCTCCCTATAATTCAAGGCCTCCAACCCTGGCAGCATTCTTGTAAATCCTTTCCGAACCCTCTCAAGTTTATCAACATCGTTCCTATAGCAAGGAGAGCAGAATTTCACACAGTGTTCTAATATTGGCCTAACCAATATCTTGTACAGCTGCAACATGACCTCCCAACTCCTACACGCAATGCACTAATCAATAAAGGCAAACCTACCAAACACATTTTTCACTATCCAATCTACCTGCTACTCAATTTTCAAGGAGTTATGAACATGCACTCCAAGGTCTGTTTGTCCAGCAACACTCCCCAGGACTTTACTATTAAGTGTATAAATCCTGTCCTGATTTGCCTTTCCAAAATGCAGCACCTCACGTTTATCTAAATTAAACTCTATCTGCCACTCGTTGGCTCATCTGATCAAGATCCTGTTTTACTCTGAGGTAACCTCTTCGTTGTTCACTATACCTCCAGTTTTGGTGTAATCTGCAAACTTACTAACCATACCCACTATGTTCACATCAAAATCATATATATAAAGGACAAAAAGCTGTGGACCTAGCACCGGTCCTCGTGGTGATCCCAGGCTTCCAGTCTGAAAAGCATCTCACTACAACCCTCTGCCTTCTACCTTTGAGCCACTTCCCTATCCAATTAGCTAGTTCTCTCTGTATTCCATATGATCTAACTTTGCAAACCAGTCTGCCACGTGGAACCTTGTTGAATGCTTTACTGAAGTCCATGTACGTCATGTCCACCGCTCTGTCTTCATCCTAGAGTTCAAAAAACTCTATCAAGTTTGTGAGACATGAATTCACACACACAAAGCCATGTTGACTAACCCTAATCAGTCCTTGCCTTTCCACATGCGTGTAAATCCTGTCCCTCAGGATTCCCTCCAACAACGGCATGGTGACACAGTGGTTAGCACTGCTGCCTCACAACACCAGGGACCCAGGTTTGATTTCACCCTTGGGCGACTCTCTGTGTGGAGTTTGCACATTCTCCTCAGGTCTGCGTGGGTTTCCTCTGGGCGCTCCGGTTTCCTCCCACAGTCCAAAGATGTGCTGGCTAGGTGGATTGGCCATGCTAAATTGCCCGCAGTGTTCAGGGATGTGTAGATTAGGTGGGTTATAGGGGAATGGGTTTGGGTTTTGGTGGGTGCTGAAAGGTTAGTGTGGATTTGTTGGCTGAGGGGTCTGTTTGCATGCTGTAGGTTACCCACCACAGATGTCAGGGTCACCAGTATAAAGTTCCCAGGATTTTCCTTACCATCTTTCTTAAATAGTGGCATGATGTTGCCAATCTCCAGTCTTCTGGCACATCGCCTGTGGCTATTGATTATACAAATATCTCAGCAAGGGGCCTAGCAATCACTTTCCTTGCTTCCCACTGAAATCAAGGGTACACCTTGTCAGGATTTATCCACCTTTATGTGCTTTTATCCACCTTTATGTGCTTTAAGACATCTAGCACCTCCTCCTCTGTAATATGGACATTTTTCAAGGGGATACTGTTTATTTCCCCACGATTTCTATCTCCCATATCCTTCTCCACGGTAAATACTGATACAAAATACTCATTTAGTATATCCCCCATCTCCTGAGGTTCCACAGATATGCTGATCTTTATGCTATTCTCTGCTTTGCTCCTGCCTGCCCTGGCTGTTTGACTTACTCCTTTTCACCACTGTACCAGTGGGAGACAGATCTCTTTCCTCACTATCTCCCTGGCTTCCACGTCACCCCCACTCCAACCCCCAAAACCGGCCCGTCCCACCACCCCACCCCAGTTTCAATCCTTCTGAGCAGCTCTAATAATCTCCGTGCCAGTACATTCATCCCCTTCCGATTCAGTTGCAATCCATCCTTTTTTATACAGATCACTTCTACCCCAGAAGTTCCAATGATCCAAGAATGTGAAACCTTCTCCCCTGCACCAGCTCCTCTGCCATGCATTCATCTGCTCTGTCCTCCTACTCCTACCCTCACTAGCTCGTGGCACTGGGCCTACTTTTTAAATTCCTTCCTAACTTCCCAATCCACTCCTTAGAATCTCATCTTTATTTCTTCCCATGTTAATAGTTTCAATGTGTACAACAGCCTCTTGCTGTTTCTCCCCCCTTTCAGAATATTCTGCACCCTTTCTGAGATATCCTTGACCCTGACACCAAGGAGGAAACACACCATTCTGATGTCTGACAGCCACAGAAACATCTGTCTGTGCCTCTGACTAGACAGTCCCCTATCACAATCAATTGCTTGGAACTTGGCGCACCCCTTGTTACATTAGAGCCAGTCTTGATACCAGAAACCTGGCTGTCAGTGCTACATTCTGCTGAGAGTCCATTGCACCCTCACGTTTTCCAAAACAGCATACTTGTTTGAGATGGGGATAGCCACAGGAAACTCCTGCGTTACCTGCCTCCCTCTCCTACCTTTCCTGGAGGTCACTTAAATATCTGACTGTATTTTCGGTTTATATCCCTTCCTGCAGCTGCTATCCATCACACCCCCAGCTCCTGTAAATTCCTCATTGCCTCTAACTGCTGCTTTAACCGATCCATGCAATCCGATAGGATTCTCAACCAAACACACTTCCTG